>NC_092823.1:7695000-10095000 GCF_023375885.2 Dermacentor andersoni | reverse complement strand
AGTGCCGATCCCAAAATTTTATTGCTTAAAAAACTGTATTTCAGAAAAAGAAAAACTAAGAAAAAAAAGAAAGAACTTTGAAAATATCGATTTCCACCTTCAAAACCGGGAAATAATAATTACAACATAATTCAAAGCACACAAAAAAAAGCTTCTGCCGATGTTGGCATTAGGCGCACATATAGGCTCGTAACAGGATCTTGAATGCACCAGCACGAACCTGTGTATGCACGAGGGGCGCGGCAATAGGCATTGGCACATCGTCTGCAGTTTCCAAAGTAAAACTACACGCAAGGATAATGGGCAATGGTTAGCTTCACTGTTGCATTATAATCTATATGGTATGAAACTGCACGACGCAGTCAGTTATCTCCGCCGCGATCTTATCGACAGCTTGTCTGAACCTTGCGACAACCGCCTTCTCTTGCTTGCCGTAGGAAACAGAGGCACTTGCGCTTTTCTTTCCGCAAACGTGTGTCCGGTTTAAATTTTTCTTTTCCATCCACCTTCTAAGGTATTTATGCTTTGCTGCAGTAAAACCTTGTTACAACGAAGTTGAAGGGAGGGTCGTAAGTACTTCGTTATAACCATTAGTTTGTTCAGTTCAGTTCAGTTTTATTCCTTAAAGGCCCCCATTTCAGGGGGT
This sequence comes from Dermacentor andersoni, assembly GCF_023375885.2. Taxonomy (NCBI): domain Eukaryota; kingdom Metazoa; phylum Arthropoda; class Arachnida; order Ixodida; family Ixodidae; genus Dermacentor; species Dermacentor andersoni. Next base: position 10,094,354 of record NC_092823.1, on the reverse strand, counting down.
GTTACATAAGGGGTGGGTTTACATTTGTAGTGAGGAAGACAAACAGCGATGGTGATTTAACATTGAAGGTGATCTGTTACGCGTTCTTGAAAAGCAGGTGTTGAAGCGATGGCGACGATGTCATGGGGCAGGCCGTTCCAGTCCGTGGTTGCTCGAAGAAATAACCAAGCTGAAAACGTAGTAGTACGTGATAGTGGGCGGGCAACTTGAAGGGGATGACTGGTGCGGTGAGATATGCGTGATGCGGCGACGATATACGGTGCTTGATTGAGAGGAGAATAAAAGAATTTGTGATAAAGGGTGAGGCTAGCAATGCGACGAGGAAAAGAGAGGGGTGACAGTCCGGATGTAGCTTTCAAGGATGAAACACTGACGTCATATGAGTATGAGGAATGAATGAATCGGGCAGCACGATTCTGCACAGCTTCCAATGCGGTGATTAGATATGCTTGATGTGGGCTCCAGATGGGGGATGCATATTCTAATTTGGGTCTTATAAGTGATTTATACGCGAGCAATTTAACATGTGGTGGGGCAAGACGAAGGTGACGTTTTAGAAAACCGAGTGTTTTGTTTGATGCTGAAATGATGTTACCGATATGAACCTGCCATGATAGATTAGAAGAGAGGGTGACTCCTAGATATTTATATGATTGTACTTGCTCAATCTGTGTGTTAGAAATTAAATAATGAAAGAGATATGGATTGTGACGATGAGTGAAAGACATGAGTTTACATTTACTAGGATTGAGGGACATTAGCCAGTTATTACGCCAATTTAGTACGTTGTTAAGCTCTGTCTGAAGAGTGTATTGATCGTGACAGTTATTAATGGTGCGGTAAATAACACAATCATCTGCGAAAATTCGAATACTACCGGAAACATGCAGGGGCAAGTCGTTAATATATATTAAGAATAGGAGGGGACCGAGGACAGAACCTTGTGGGACGCCTGAAGTAACCGGGAGAGATGTAGACAGATGGCCGTTAAGATAGACTGACTGAGAGCGGTTAGTTAGGAATTCTTCAATCCATTTGAGAATATTAGGGGGTAGGTTCAGCTTTGAGAGTTTTAGTAATAGCCGGCGGTGGGGAACCTTGTCAAAAGCTTTAGTGAAATCAAGAAAGATGGTGTCGGTCTGCATATTACGGTCTAGATTAGTGTGCAAGTCGTGAAGGAAAAACGCTAGTTGGGTTTCGCAAGAGAGGCCCTTACGAAACCCATGTTGTGGAGGGTGAAAAAAATGGTTTCGGTCCAAGAAGTTTACGATTTGTGAGTAGATGACATGTTCCATGATTTTACAAGGCACACTAGTCAATGAAATGGGGCAGTAATTCAAGGGCGAGTCTCTGTTACCTGATTTGTAGACTGGAACGACCTTCCCCGTTTTTCAATCAAAAGGCAAAATTCCTGAGGAGAGTGACTCTGAGAAAATGAGACATAAATATGATGCACAAACTGATTCCACATTTTTCAATAGTTTTGAATTAATCAGGTCCATACCAGCTGATGATGAAAGTTTCGTATTATGAATTATGGATGCCTTCTTCGACGAACGTGGCTGCCGGCATGGGGGTTTCTAAGTTAAAGGGTGGTAATTGCGAAGGTGCGTCGAGTTCGGTAGTGAACACAGATGTGAATGCATGGTTAAATATTTCTGCGCAGTCATGGTCAGTCACTGCTTCATGTGAATAATTCGTCAGTTTAATATCGGGAGGATGTGTTGGGTTTAAAACTTGCCAGAATTGCTTGGGGTTTCTTATAAGTAAGTTTGGTAAGTCATTGTGATAAAATGAGTACTTGGCGTTACGAACAGAAAGTAGGTATGATTTTTCGGCCTCGAAGTATTTCCCCCATGCAGCAGGCGTGTCGTTTCGTTTGGCGGTACGAAACAATCGTTTCTTTTTGTTTTCGAGTCGTTTTAAGTGCTGGGTAAACCATATGTAGTGGGTAACATGCATGTGGCGCTGTGCGGACTGCCACCGCTGCGGCGCGAGACCCGAGCTCGGGCTGCTGATGCGAACGGCTAGGACTCGCGATCAAGAGCTACTTGCGATCCCTCGTACGAGCTGCAATAAACCCCCTTTCATTTGGTGGAGGTGCTGGGTCGACCTCGGAAACTGGAACTCCGAAGCCGGACGCTACCGACTGCTGCGACCATGCCTGACGAAACCACCCAGGAACATGCACCACAGCCTCCGGCGGTCATCGTTTCCGGTGTGTTGCGCCAGCGTGATCCTGCCATCTTTAGCGGCACCGATGATCATGACGTGGAGGATTGGTTGTCATCTTACGAACGGGTGAGCCAACATAACAAGTGGGACGACGTCACCAAGTTGCACAACGTGTTGTTTTACTTAACCGGCGTCGCGAACCTCTGGTTCCGAAACCACGAACACGATTTCGCAACATGGAGCACATTCAAAACAAGTTTCGCTGAAGTGTTCGGGCGCCCCGCTGTGCGCAAGCTTCGCGCAGAACAACGCTTACGGGGGCGTGCGCAACATCACGGTGAAACTTTCACAAGTTACATCGAAGATGTCATTGACCTGTGTAAGCGCGTGAATCCGTCAATGTCAGAACAGGACAAGATAAAACACATTATGAAAGGCATTGATGAGGACGCCTTTCAGATGTTGTTAGCGAAGGATCCGCGTACCGTGGCCGAAGTTATCAATTTGTGCCAAAGTTTTGACGAGCTACGGAAACAACGCATCTTAGCTCGGCGCCCACCGCCTACGGAAGATTCGCTAGCAGCATTAATTATTGGCGACAACCACACAACTTTGCTGACGCAAATAAAAGAATTTGTGCGCGAGGAGGTCGCACGACAGCTCTCGATTTTGCCGACCACGGAGAAGCCTTCTCAATGTTTGGCTCCAGCGCTCAGACAGATAATTCAAAAGCAAGTGACCGAAGCTCTTCCACCTCCGTGTCAGCCGGCTCCCGTGGCCGCGCCTCTGACGTATGCTGAAGCCGTTGCGCGGGCGCCTCGTCTACAGGGGTTCTCTCCTCCGCCTTCAGCGCCTCGCCCGCCGGTGTTCTCTCCTCCGCCTTCGCCTCGCCAGCCGGCGGATCCCTTTTTCAGTGCACAGCAGCAGGGTCCAAATCCTTGGCGCACTGCTGACAACCGCCCAATATGCTATGCCTGCGGTACCCCGGGTCATGTAGTGCGCTTCTGCCGCCGGCGCTTGCCGGCCTTCGTGGGCACCCCGCGACGACCCAGCTCCGACTTCCGACCTTTCCGTATGCCTTCACGACCACCACCAGAAGTCTACGCTGCTGATGACATACCGGCACCGCAGTCACAGCTCTACGGCACTCGTCGCTCGCCTTCCCCTCGTCGGCGCTCACTCTCACCCATGCGTCGTAGACCCAGTGCCAGTACTGCTGAGGCGGAAAACTGATTTCCGCAGTTCCTGAGGCACGAACTGCGTCATCGTCGGAACATCAAAGTCCTCGTTTTTCCCCCGCTAACGTTATTGAAGTGTGCGTTGATGGCATCAAATCCCTTGCGCTCGTCGATACAGGTGCTGCTGTATCCGTGATTAGCGAGAAGCTTTGTCGTGCATTGCGGAAAGTGACCATGAAGCCTTCGATTCCATTGCTTAGAACAGCCAGTGCGCAACAAGTACAGCCAGTCGCTATGTGCACTGCCAGAGTGCTGATTCGAGACATTTTGTATTCCATTGATTTCTTTGTGTTAACTTGTTGCTCCCACGATGTCATTCTCGGTTGGGATTTTCTGTCGCGCCATCATGCAGTCATCGACTGTGCACGTGCTGAGGTTCAGTTCTCCGTTCTGTGCGATTTGCCATCTCGCGACTTTCTAGTTCACGATCTTAGCAGGATCTGTGTAGCTTCAGATACTGACCTTCCTCCTCACAGTGCTGTATTTGTCCCTCTTTCATGTGCATCGCTTGCCGAAGCGACGGTCATGTTTACACCCGCTGCCGTCTTCATTCGCCGCCAGCCTATAATGTTGCCTTTCGCCCTCCTCACGGTTCACCATGGTGCTGCAGAAATACTGATTTCTAACCCAAATTCGTACACTTTGGCTTTGCACTGTGGCGAGACTATTGGTACCATCGAGTCTGTGGACGCTGACGCTATTGTGCATTTCCCCATGGCCGACGACGTCGATACTGCCAACGTAACAGCACTGACGCCCCATGTGCCATCTAACCGAGTCCCACCGGATGTTTTTTGTCGCTCCATTGCCGATGACCTCGAGCCGACACAACGTGAGCGGCTAATTACTCTTTTAAATGAGTTTCACGCGTCTTTTGACTGGAACCAAGCATCGTTAGGCCGCACAAGTACCGTCTCTCACCACATTGATACGGGACATCACGCACCATTACGCCAGCGTCCGTACCGCGTGTCATCCACCGAGCGTCGTGTCATCACCGAGCAAGTTGAAGACATGCTTGACCGTGGTGTTATCAAGCCATCGTGCAGCCCTTGGTCATCGCCCGTAGTACTCATTAAGAAAAAAGATGGCTCGATTCGTTTCTGTGTGGACTATCGTCGCCTCAACAAGATTACACGAAAAGATGTCTATCCTCTACCGCGCATAGATGACGCCCTGGATTGTCTACATGGTGCTGAATTCTTTTCTTCTTTGGACTTGCGATCGGGCTATTGGCAAGTGCCAGTGGATGAATCCGACCGCCCGAAAACAGCTTTCATTACGCCTGATGGCCTGTATGAGTTTACAGTAATGCCATTCGGCCTCTGCAATGCGCCCGCGACATTCGAAAGAATGATGGACAATATTCTGCGAGGCCTCAAATGGAAGACGTGCCTGTGTTATTTAGACGACGTGGTAGTTTTCTCCCCTGATTTCACCACTCACCTCTCTCGTCTACGCGAAGTCCTTACTTGTCTTGCCACCGCCGGCCTTCAACTTAACTTGAAAAAGTGCCGCTTCGGCGCCCGACAGCTGACCATACTTGGCCATGTCGTTTCCAAAGACGGCGTCCTTCCCGACCCTGACAAACTTCGTGCTGTCGCAGAATTTCCGCGGCCGACTACACTGAAAGAGCTCCGAAGTTTTATCGGCCTTTGCTCGTATTTTCGACGCTTTGTACGCAATTTTGCCTGCATCATCGCTCCTCTGACGAAGCTCCTGGCTGGCCCAGGTGACCTTCGCGATTGGACTCCGGCATGTGACCAAGCCTTCACCACTTTGCGTCGTCTGCTTACCTCACCACCTGTTCTACGCCACTATGACCCGACTGCACCGACCGAAGTTCATACAGACGCCAGTGGCGTTGGTCTTGGAGCCGTCCTTGCGCAACGCAAGCCTGGCTTTCCGGAATATGTGGTTGCATATGCGAGTCGTGCCCTCACGAAGGCAGAAACCAATTATTCTGTCACAGAAAAAGAATGTTTGGCTATAGTTTGGGCGTTAAACAAATTTCGCCCTTACTTGTATGGCCATCCGTTCGATGTTGTGACAGACCACCACGCGCTCTGCTGGCTTGCGTCACTGAAAGACCCGTCAGGCCGTCTTGGACGTTGGGCTCTTCGGCTCCAAGAATTTGACATTCGCGTCATCTATCGATCCGGGCGCCAACATTCTGATGCCGATGCACTCTCCCGATCACCCATGAGATCCGACGAAACGCCACCCTCACCCGTAGAGTGCCCGGTTGCTACACTTGCTGTTACTGACATGCCGTCTGAACAAAGGAAAGACCCGTGGATTGTGTCTCTCATTGACATTCTTCACAGTTCTTCAAAGGCTACATGCCCTCGAGCCCTTCGTCGCCAAGCCACCCATTTCGTGCTACGGGACGCCATCTTGTACCGCCGAAACTATCAGCCGGACGGTCGCAAATGGCTGCTAGTCATCCCTCGCCATTTGCGCTCCGACATATGCACGTATTTCCACGCCGACCCCCAACAAGCTCATGCTGGCGTCCTGAAAACCTACGAGCGGCTCCGTCAGCGCTACTACTGGCGCGGCATGTATTCTTATGTCCGCAAATACATTCGGTCATGTGTAGCCTGTCAGCGACGCAAGACATCTCCTCATACGACTGGCCCTCTGCAACCTTTGCCGTGTCCTGCACGTCCTTTTGATCGGATTGGCATTGACCTCTATGGGCCTCTTCCATCCACTGCTAAAGGAAATCGTTGGATAATTGTTGCAGTAGACCACCTCACAAGATATGCCGAAACCGCTGCACTTGCTTCGGCTGCTGCTCGCGACGTCGCCGCATTCATGTTACGGCATTTCATCTTACGGCATGGCGCACCGCGAGAACTGCTCAGCGACCGAGGCCGTGTCTTCTTGTCCGAAGTTATTAATGAGCTACTCGCCGCTTGCCGCACTATTCACCGCACCACTACGGCGTATCACCCACAGACTAACGGTCTCACGGAACGGTTCAACCGCACTCTGGGTGACATGCTCACCATGTATGTTGCGTCTGATCATTCCAATTGGGACAATGTCCTCCCTTTTGTGACGTACGCGTATAACACCGCCGTTCAGGCTACCACAGGCTTCTCCCCATTTTTCCTTCTTTATGGACATGAACCATCCACTACCCTCGACACCATGCTACCATATCATCCGGATGCCTCTGAATTCACCCCTCTTTCCGAAGTTGCTCGCCATGCTGAAGAGTGCCGCCAACTGGCTCGCTTGTTCACGTCGGATACCCAAGGTATCCACAAAGATCGCCGCGACAACGGGCAGCCCACACAGTCCTTCGCCGTGGACTCTCACGTCTGGCTTCAGCTGCCCTTCCAATCTCCAGGCCTTAGCCCAAAGCTTGCTCCAAAATATCAGGGTCCGTACCGGATCGTCGCGTGTACATCGCCGGTGAATTATGTGGTGGAACCGGTGACGCCATCTTCGGACAAACGCCGCCGTGGCCGCGAGACGGTTCACGTCAGTCGTCTGAAGCCGTACCACGACCCCCTTATCGTGTCATCACCTTAGGTCGCCAGGATGGCTCCTCTTCGCGGCGGGGGCAATTGTAGTGGGTAACATGCATGTGGCGCTGTGCGGACTGCCACCGCTGCGGCGCGAGACCCGAGCTCGGGCTGCTGATGCGAACGGCTAGGACTCGCGATCAAGAGCTACTTGCGATCCCTCGTACGAGCTGCAATAAACCCCCTTTCACATAGTTTATTGCGATTAGTATGAAAGGTAATCCTTGGTACGAACATATTAGTGAGATGATTTAATTTGTTCTTGAATATCAGCCAGTTTTCATGAATTGAGCGAGTGTGAAATGCGGATACGCGTTCAGGAAGAAAGGTGTTAAGTTCTTCAGTTATTGCATTATAGTTACCCTTATCGTAGAGTTGTATCGTTTTATCGGATGTCTGTTTTTGAGTCGAGGTAAATGAGAATAAAGCATGCATGACTTTGTGATCGCTGGTTTCAGGAAGGTAACTGATGGATGATACATTCTCGGGGCTGCTTGTTAGTATCAGGTCGAGCGTGTTTGCTGATTCTCGTGAGACACGGGTTGGTTGGGAAATTAATTGTAGTCAAAATTAATTATAGCCACTATCCATTTCTATCCACAATTAGCAAGCAAGAGAGGATGTACTCACCACGAAATCTCACAGCAGCCTGCCATGCCAAAAAGAAAACAGCCCTCGCAAGGAAAAACAACAAGCAATAAAAAGACGGCAAGGAATTGCTACTTTATTCACGCCAAATGGCTCATCACTGATCGATCAACAGCTCACCAGCTGGCGGCTCACTTCACAAAAAGAAGTCCTTGATAGATGTTTGCCATGTCTTCTTCAGGCGAATGATGGCTTTCTCAGCTGCAGCCGTTATTTCGAGTCCGCCCTCACCGTTGTCGTGAGCGCCAAAGAAGCAGCGCAGCAGGTCTGCCGCATCCAGCACCTGTGCGGGCGTCGGTACGTCGGGTTCGCCAATATTAGGCTCCGGGCTGTTGTCAACACATTCGTCCCTGTCGTCATTAGGCACCTCCATCACCACATGCACAATGTCCGTCTCCGTTAGCTCTTCCATCGTCACTGCATCAGCATCGGCACTGACATACGTGCAGAAGGTGTCGCAGTCGGGCACAATGCCAGCATCAAGGAGAGCGTCCCACAACGCTAGGACTTGGTCACCTATGGCACCCTCATTGGCGGCGGCACCGAGATCTTCGCTGTAACCGGTACCGCTGATGCCAAATGAGGCATGCCGGAAGTAATTTGCCGATCGTGCTTGCCGGTACAGCCATCAAAGCAGCCTGTAGCATCTCGATCGCCACGTACAAGCCGATCGTGGACTCGCGTTTCATGCTCATGTTGAGCAGAATCCGGTCGATCACACCCTTGCGGTAGCTTGACTTAAAGTTCATGATAACTCCTTGGTCGAGGGGTTGCACAACTGCAGTGCAGTTTGGTGGCAAAAAGCATAGCTCAATCTTTTTGAGCACAGCGGCAGTGTGAGGGGCCGTGAAGTTGCCCAGTACGAAGCAAATCTTCCAGTTCAGCTTGCCCAGTCGCTTGTCCCACTCCTGCAGCCATTGTGCAAAAATTTCTCTCATCATCCAAGCCTTACGGTTAGACACATAGCTCACTTGGAGCTTTCATTTGCCTTTGAAGCATCGTGGTGATGTACTTTTGCCAACAATGAGGGCTAGCACCTTTTCCGACCCATCCATGTTGGCACAGAGCAACACGGTTATGCGGACCTTGCTCTGCTTACCGCCCTGGCAGCGTTCACCTTTGAGGGCCGAGGTTTTTTGTGGCAGCATCTGGTAGAACAGGGCTGTCTCATCCGCATTGAACAAATCCTTGGCACTGCATTTTTCTAGCAGCTGTCCATCGTTTGTCTCCACCCACGGCACTGCAGCTTCGCGGTCGACAGACTGCGCTTCCCCGCTGACAGCCCTGACGACAATGTCATGGCGCTCCTTGAAACGCTGCAGCCAGCCGACACTCGCCACAGTATCATCGTGCCCCATGATGCACGCGAAGTACCTTACTTTGCACTGCAACAGTGCCCCACGCCGCTTGCCCTCGAGTCCAAAAACCACTTGAAGGCCGCCTTCTCTACAGCTTCGAAAGCGGGGGCTCGCGGCTTCCTTCTGCCACCTTTTGCACCATGTGCGGCAACACTTGTGACAGCTTCTTTGCTGCTCAAAATCGTCGACAGCGTGCTGTCGACGTGAACATCGCGCACTATAGAACAGTGACCTGACGGGTACCAAAATGGTCAGTAAATGCTCGTTGCGGAAAAAAAAATTGCCGACGGTTACGTTACTTCCTAATGCGAAATTTGAGTGCAGCTCTTCAGCTTTTTCGGCTTTTCTATATACTGACGCAAATAATTCAAGCGAGACATGAGTGTACAGTTACAACTTCTTATTCTTCACTTCTTCAAGAAACACTCCACTCCCAGTTCTTGATTATCATCAAGGTAGCTTTGTGGTGAGAGAAATAGATGGACATATGCTCGACCAATGCCTGCTTTGGCGTAGCGCACCTCTGGATTCTGGCGGCGGCGGCGGCGCTGGGCCTCTGCTCGGGTAGCTCGTTTAGCGGCGGCGGCAGACGAAGAACTTCCACCGGTTGCCTCGCTCATGGTTCAGAAAGAACTGGCTGAGAATAAACTACTTGCATAGGCACACGGATTATGTTATAATATAAACCGTCTGTGAGCCTCGGAGAATCCGTCTGTTGCGGAAAATTTCGCACCAGCCACCTCAAGCACACACCATGATCTGCTGATACCGAGCCGGCGCTTCAGCAACCGGAGAACACCGCACGCTCTCGTGCTGTCACTGCCACAGGGGAGAGGGGGGAGGGGAAGGGATACACGCAGTGGCGAATGGCGGCAGCAGCTGTACGTTTCGGCTTGGGCAGCAGCACATCATCGAGATCACCCGCTACCGAGCCGGCGCTCCGATTGCCGCCGCACATGGGCGGCATTGGAGGAGGAGAGAAGAGAGCAAGGCTCACGCCGTGCGTGAGATGGAGCCAGGAGCACGCACAGCTAGAGCAGCGCGCTGGCCCCGGCTGCAAAGCTGGTTATGGCAAAGCACAACGGCACCGCGAAATGCAGGAATGGGCGCCAAAGAGCTGTGCTCTAAAAAAGAGATTCATTATATCCATTGCGAGGAAATTTGTTAAAACGAGGTTTTCAATACATGGGCACCTATTGGAATTTCAAGGGGAATCATGATTGCTTCATTATATCCATTAGTTCATTATATCATGTTTCGTTATAATGAGGTTTTACTGTATTATAACTAACCCTGGGAGTGTTAGCCAGGGCCACCACTCACAAACTTCGGCAGCAGATGTGGAACATCCTTTATGCCGCAGATGCCACGAGTATGTGATCTATTTGGATGGCAACCGGTCAGTAAATCTACAGATGCTACCTAAAGGCATCAATGTAGCCGGATTCGGGAACCTTGTAATATAATGAACGAGAGGAAAGGGAACCGAGAGGCCCAATTTTTATCAATCGTGTCATAAGAAGCCAACAAAGACACCCAGGACAGCATAAGGGAACTTACTTGTACAGTCGAACCCGACTATATCGAACCCGTTTACATCTAATTATTCCATATATCGAACAATTTCTGGGCACGGTATAGTTACAATGAGTATATATTGCAAAAATTACGCTTACATCGAACAAAACTAGTAGAGACTCCCAATATATCGAACGTCAAGCGGTGGAAAGTGCCCCCGGAAGTTGGCTTTCCCTCGCGGTGCCGGGAAAACCCGGCGGCGCGGCTCCATCCAACCGCTCTCCCTACGTGACCGCGCTACCTCGGAGCCGCCTACACCCCCCTACAAAAAATGATCCTGGCCCGCCCGCCACAGCGCTTGCTCAGACAGCCAATCAGAGGCTCTTGTGCCCTCGTCGTGCAAGATGGCGAAAGTGCGAGTTGTCGCTCTGCTTATCTGATTCATTGTGTGCGCCTTCTCCCGCAGTGTTGCCGTGATGAAGCGGCAGAATTCGCCTTTCGTCGTGAAGCTCGAAATCATAAATCGGATCGAACGCGGTGAAAAGTCGGGTGTCCCCGCAACGTACAAGATTCCGAGGTGCACTCTCGGCACGATCTTGAAGGGGGAAATTAGGGCTAAAGCGGCCTAACTCACGACTCGGTGCCCGTAGTGCCCGTGGCGCCTGACACGTACGCACGACCGTGTACGAGTGGTTCATCCAAAATAGCTTCAGCCGTACCGACTTCCGCGTGCTCGGTGATGACTGTAAATTCTGATTAATGCGACGAAGCCGTTGCCGTTGTTGCCGAAGTTTGGAGCGAGCTGTCAGAATTTCCGGAAGCTGTTGACGAATCAACGGTGGACGAGTTTGTAAGCGCAAATGATGGTGTCGCGACCACGGGTGAGCCCGGAAACGAAGACTACATTGCCGACATCGTGCCGAGCACAAGTGAAAATGGGCACAACGAGGAAAGCAACGACCGTCTTCGGCCCACGTCCTCCGAAGTGATTGGTGCGCTCGCACTAGTCCGGTGCTTCTGCGCGAATGCGGAATGTTGCGGCCTCAGCTGCTCCGACTTCTTAAACAAAGTGGAAAAGTGCGTGCCTCACACGCAGCGAAATTGCCCAAGCAGAAGAAAATGCAGGACTATTTCGTGTGAAACTAAGCTAGTGTCATCAATAAAGTGATTTTATAAATGGTATGTGCTTTTATGACATCCAATTATTTAGCAGGCTTATATCGAATTGTGCTCTATATCGAACTGATAGGCGTTTTTTGGCGAGTTCGATATAGCCGGGTTCGACTGTACTTACTAATTGAGTTTAAAAGACCCCTCACCAAGCCCCATAGCAAATTTTGCTTATATGCTGGAAGTTGTTATGAGTCCTCTAGAGAGCATTCTGCCACAAAAAATTTTTCAGATCAGCTCGTTAATAGCCGAGATAAAAATATTTCAGTGCCGCAAGCCAATGATTTCAGCAGGCATGCTCCACTGCCAAGCAAGACGCTTTATCAACTCGCCTCATCTAGCCTTCGCAAGCGAAATTCCTTCCCTGCATTCTCCCATACCACACCTCGAGGATCACGTGACGCATACGTCACAGGCCTCGCCTTCATTTTTTTTCTCCTTGCTTTTTTTCTTTCCTATGCTACACATTTCCGCCGACGGCATCATGCATCAGCTGTTGTCTCGTTCGCGCAGTGCATGATTTTGCGCGCTGTGCACAAGGAAACTTGACTAGCGGTATAATTCAGTGCTACACGAATACTGAGGCAGAACAAGCAGATCGTAGAGCATGGTCTCGCACTGGAACACGTTAGAAAATCGCATAGTTTTGCTACCTGCACACGTGACCGCACGACCGTGGGAACAAGCAGACGAAGCGGAAGTACATTCTCTCTTGCTTCGGTGCAAAGTAAAACAAAAAACACACAGACATTCCGCTTGTGTTTTATTATTTCTCTAAACTTCAATTCGTGAATTCATGAACAGATAACAGATGTTGTCTTGAATAATTCTCGAAGTCATGTGTCACCACGAGCGACATCACACTGCGGACATGACTACGTAGGCAAAGGCACACGGCTACGTCATCCTCCGGTTTCGAGCGCAGCAGCCGCGAGAAGAAGGAAAAACGGTGTTCGGTTTGAAATTTCAGATCTTTCCGCAGCGTGTAGCGATGTAATACTTTGCAGACACGATCGTTATTGCTCAATGTATGCTGTATGCTTGTCAGCTCAAAATGGCGAGACCTGGTGAGGGGTCCTTTAAGAAATGATAAATTAATGGAAATGAAAGTCGATGAAAAAACATCTGGCCACAGGTGAGATACGAACCCACGTCATTGCATTACACGTGTGATGCTCTCGCCAAATGAGCTACCATGGTGCCATTTTCCCATCTGCCTTCTGGAATATTTATGTTTTACTAGTAGAACTAACACTGGGAGTATCAGCCAGCACTCACAAACCTTGGCGGCGCATGTGGACCATCCTTTCTGCCGCAGGCATCATGAGGACGTGATCTATTTAGGGGATGGCAACTGGTCAATAAACCCACACACGCTACCAGAAGGCATCAGTGTTGCCGGATTTGAGAGCCTCGTTATGTAATAAACGAGAAAAAAGGGAACCGAGAAGCCTCATTTTTATTAAAATCTCATTAAATCATAGCTGCTTAAACAGTAATTTTGTTTTAAACTAGCAAAGTCAAGTCCCCGACTCAGCGGCCATTGAACATAATGCATTTTGTATCTGCATAAACTGTACCAGCTTATTGTGTACATATCAGTTAGCACATAGTGTTTCCACTTTTCGTCGCGAAATAATGGCGGTACAGCGGCCCTACCGGCAGATCGAGCTTCAAAGATCGGAACGGCCTCCAAGTGCAAACGCAGAGGACGCTTGGAGGGGCGAAGCCACATCAGCATCAACATCATTTCTGTGCTGTGCCACAGTCGGAGCGCGTTGTGGCCTGTGTTGTGGCGTCATGCAAGCTAGGACAAAAACCAGGTGCGCTTAGCATAGAAGAAAAATTGTACACCGTTCATGCTATCGAACGTGGCACGAAGAAGCTGGCACGCAAGAGGGATGTACCGTTGACTACAGTGTGTGGCACTTGGAATGCGAAGTTGCTTGGGCTGTGACTGCAAAAATACGTCGGCTACCAGGTTCAACGTTTTGCCATCGTTGCCTCTGTTATTGCCGAAGTGTCGCCTAATGACAGTGATAAGGACGACACAGAAAGCAAGAGTATGGGCAATTCAGGCCTGACAGGGCCAGAGGCTACGCATTGCATCGGCAACTTGCGGGTGTTTGCCAAGAAGAGGGGGCTGGCAGAAAAGCTTGCTCGTAGCTTAATTAAATGAGTTTGAGGCAGCCGTCATCGCTGCTAGCCTGCCACGGCATCAAACGAAAGTAAGACTTTTGGCGTGCAAAGTGAATAAGTACTGCATGTTTTCTACCCTTTCATCGCACTCTCTCGTAGTTCCATTTCTGACAGGTAAGTGGGCGATCTCGCGCTATTTTGGTTAAGCAGTACTACCGTTTAGTACATACTTTTTACGAGCGCCGGCCAACTACAGGTTAACAAACAAGATTTCACTGTAACAAAGACACCGATGACAACATAGAGGAAATTACTTGTACCTACTAATAGAATTAAACAAATTATAACTTAATGGAAATGAAAGTGGATGAAAAAGCAACCGGCTGCAGGTTGGATACGAGCCCACATCTTCACTTAATGTATGCGATGCTCATGCCAATTGAGCTACCACGGCGCCGTTTTCCCATCCACTTTCTGGAGTACTTGTTTTACGACTAGAACTAACCTTGAGACTGTTAGCCAGCGCCACCACTCATAAACCTTGGCGGCGGATGTGAAACATCCTTTCTGCTGCAAGCGTCACGAGTATGTGATCTATTTGGGTGAAGGCAACTGGTTGATAAACCCACACGTGCTACCTGAAGGCATCAATGTTGTCAGATTCAAGGCCCTTGTAATGCAATGAATGAGAAGAAAGGGAACCGAGGAGCACAATTTTTATTAATCATATTCCAAGTAGCCAAGTAACAGACACACCAAAGGACAACACAGGGGAAATTACTTGTACTTGCTAATGGAATTAAAGAAATGATAAATTAATGTACATGAAAGTGGATGAAAAAACAACTGGGCGCAGGTGGGATACAAACGCACGTCTTTGCATTACGCGTGCGAAGGCAAACTTTTTGCCCTTTTTCTCCATTGTTCATTTAAAGGGCCCGTCACCAGGCCCCATAGCAAATTTTGGTTATACGTTGGAAGTTGTTAAGTGTCCTCTAGGGAGCGCTCTGCTGCAAAAATTTTTCAAATCAGCTCATTCATAGCCGACATAGAAATATTTCAGTGCCACGAACCCATGATTTCAGGGAGCGAGTTCCACTGCATAGCGAGACACTCTCTCCACTCGCCCCATTAGCCTGCACAAGCAAGATTCCTTTCCTGCGTTCTCCCATACTGGACCTCGAGGATCGCGTGACGCATATGTCACGGGCCCCGCCTTCGCTTTTTTTTCTGCTAGTTTTTTTTTTTTTTTTTGTGCTGCGCCCTTCCGCTGCCGGCATTGCGTGTGAGCTGTTGTGATTGTCTCATTTCATGCAGCGCACGATTTCGCGTGCTGTGCACCAGGACACATGACTAGCGCTATAATTCAGTGCTACACGAATACTGAGGCAAAACAAGCGGATTGCAGAGCATGATCACACGCTGGAACATGGTAGGAAATGGCACAGTTTCGGTACCTGCGCACATGACTGCATGACCGTTGGAACAAGCAAACGAAGCGGAAGTGCATCTCTCTTGCCTTGGTGCAAAGTAAAACAAAAAACATGCAGCCATTCTGTTTGTATGTTTTATTATTTCTCTAAACTTCAATTCGTCAATTCAAGAAACAGATCAAACAGATAACAGATGTTGCCTTGAATAATTCTCGAAGTCACACGTCACCATGAGCGACATCACACTGCAGACATGAGTACGTAGGCACAGGGACACGAGTATGTCACTGTCCGGCTTGGAGCACGGTTGCCATGAGGGAAAGGGACAACGGTGTTCGAAATCAAATTTCAGACCGTTCTGCGGCGCATAGCAATGTAACTCTTTGCAAAAATGATTGTTAGTGCACATTGTATGCTCTGCGCTTGTCAGCTCAAAATGGCCAGACCTGGTGAGGGGCCCTTTAAGGGGAACTAAGCAACGCAAATGTCACCCCTATTCTGCATGGAAAACGCTGGCCAGAA
The DNA here is from genome assembly GCF_023375885.2 of Dermacentor andersoni. Lineage (NCBI taxonomy): Eukaryota > Metazoa > Arthropoda > Arachnida > Ixodida > Ixodidae > Dermacentor > Dermacentor andersoni. Next base: position 10,078,614 of record NC_092823.1, on the reverse strand, counting down.
AGCAAAATTTTGATTGTTACATCAGAGGCGCAGTGAATAGCATACCAATATATCATTTGTTCGAATCTAGGCTGATAGCTTTTTCAAATAATCATATGAAACTCTAGGGCCGGCTTAGATTTCAAGGTATTAGAAAACGCACCAGGTTGTAATTTAAAATGAGAAATATGGTGTATAGCTAGCCCCGTCTAGAAAAGTCAGTGTCGTAGCCGCTATTAGATGTGCCAGTAGCCAACTAAAGTACATGAGCAACGTTACTATATTGACTTGTATAGTATTGGCATGCGGCGTGGCCCATAGCGTGGCGTTATCTTAACCCTTTGAGGGTCGAATTATTTTGAAAACAACTTTCCCAGGTGGTCAAATTACTTTATTGCGGATCTTGAATGTAGAAAATGTATTAAGTCGGGAATAAATAGTAAAAAATAATTAGGAACAGTATTTTGGTGTCGGCATCACTCAGAACTGCAAAATGTTCAATAGTATTTCCGAGCGTGGTACTCCTTGAAACACGGGTCTACGCACAGCGCCTTATCGCAGTCTGCACACCTAAATGCGTGTCTGTTCTCTTGAAGCGAGGAGTTGTGTTGGCACACACATGACATCTCTGCGTGCGGCTGCCTTTCGGCAGAGGTCTGAGGCACCCTCTCGCGTAAGCGCGTTGCCGCGGAGAGCGAGAATACCTCGCGAACGGCGCTGATAAGCAAGTGGGGATAAACAAGCTAAGAGCAGTGCCAATCAAGACAGAAATCAACTTCCGCCGCTCCTGCGAGAGCGTGCCGACAAAGAGAAAAACCACGTTTCGCGCGCCTCCGTTGCGATCACACAGCGAAACCGAAACCGCCAAAGGGGCGTTGCCGCAGTCTGAGCGACGTGCTGAAGCTAGCAATCAGCTCTGTTTATCTCCCCAAGAAGGTAGCACCAATTTCAAACGCATCTTGTAAGTGCTAAGAGGTGGCAGCACCTCCCGATGAGTGCTCATCGTCATTATGGCGCGAAATTTCAAACGGAGGGTCGGAACCGTACCCGTACGGCAAAGACCTTGCGGGACAGAAAACCGCCGTCGTACATGTACAGCGAAAACCTTCAAAGGGTTAATGGCACCAAACAGGCGATGCTTGTATAGTGCCACTTTCAAGCGAGAAGTTATGCTAGCCACAGAGCATCGTCAAACATTCAAGCCGGGCAGGACTTCAGCATTGATGAGAAAAGTGTCCGTCATTGGAGGAGGCAACACAAGGCGCTTTTTTCGTGTGTCGCAACGAGGAGATTACAGTGATAAGGAAAGTAAGCACGCGAGAACAGAGAGGAGCTGTTCACCGAGATCTCGCCGCGTTTCGATGCGTACGAGCCACGCAGCACTGTCTGCGCATGCATGGACGCGAGCTTGTGCTTGTCCGCAAGTGTGCTTGTGGTCTGGGCTATAGCGACGAGGCTAGCAGCAATGATAATATAGAGTGAGCTCGGCATGTTCATATTAACTAAATGCTGTTTTCATTTTGCGAACACTGTCCTCACATTTTTGTTCGGCCTACATTCGAGGAAATTTTTGAATTTTTTCTGGATTCGGACATTCGGGGGTTGGCTTAGAATCAGCCAGCCTAGATTCAAGTAAATACGGTAGTAGTAGTAAACGACTTTATTGGAATCCTGAGGAGCTAAGCGGGGGCCTGCAGGTCCCTACCTAGCCGTTGGCTAGTCCCATGTCGGAACAGAGGCCATGCCTCTCCGCTCGTTCGCGGGCCCTCTGGACAGCCAGGAGCTGGACGTTTTGTTTCGGGTCTCTGATGGCCTGTGTCCAGTCTTCTCAGTTAAAATCCTGTAACACAGGACACTGCCAGAGCATGTGATTTAATGAGCTAAATTCAGTGCCACAATCTGGGCAGAGTGGATCAATGTCCGGGTGGAGCATGTTCAGAAAGCCCCTAGAGGGGTAGGACCCTGTCTGGAGCATGCGGAGCGTGCTAGCTTGTGGCCTGTTGAGTTTATGATGGGGGAAAGGGAAACTCTGCCTATTCCCTCTGTAATGAGACGTGATTTCATGAAAAGTAACTAGTGGATCACTGTGGGCGAGCTCTCCCAAACTCACCCGAGACACCATCCCATCGCGGCATACGAAACCTCGCGCACGGTCGTGGGCTATCTCATTGGGGTTCAGGTGACCAAGTAATACGTCTGGTCCCATGCGAGCTGGGAACCAGACTTTGTGGTGAACAATGACAGAGGGGTGTTTGCCGTTCAGAATCCTGGCTGCTTCTTTGGCTATCAATCCCGATGCGAACGCTCTAACGGCTGCTCGGGAGTCCATGTACACCATAGTGCGTTTTGAGTCAAGTAATGCGATAGCTATAGCAACCTGTTCCGCCACATCGATTAAGGAGGTCTTCAGCGAGGCTGCCCAGAGGAGTTCTCCCCTGTCATTGACTATGGCTACGGAGAACTTGTTGGCACTGGCGTGTCGCACCGCATCAACAAAGGTCTCTGTTCCAGATATGTTCTTTAAGAAATTTCTAGCCCTTGCCAACCTTCAACCTTTAGTATGTTGGGGGTGGACATTTCTTCGAAAAGGGTCTACAGTAAAGGAGTGCCTTGTTTGAATATCAAGTTGCGTGGTATTTCCCTGATTGAAGCTAGGACGGAGGCCTGCCGCATCCAGCAGTCTTCTGCCTGCTTTGGAGTTTGATAATCTAATAATTTGTGCTCATCTTTGAGCTTCTATTAATTCCGAAGTTGTGTTGTGTGCTTCCAATGTCATGAGTTTCTCGGTGCTAACCGTGATTGGCACGCCGTTCACCCTTTTGATGCTTTTGCGCATAAGCGTGTCTAATTTATCCATTTCCGTTTTTGTCCAATTGAGGGCCGCAACTATGTAAATGACATGGCTAATGAGGAAAGCATGGTGAGCCCTAAGGAGTATATGCCGCCTTTTTTGTTGGACACTCTCATAATTAATCTAATAATGTTCTCAGTTTTCGGGGTGAGTTGGGCTATAGTCTTAGCGTTTCATCCCTTTGAATTTACTGAAAGCCCTAGTATTTTGGTAGTGTCTACTCTCGGGATGGCGTGCCCATCTCTGATACGAGCGCTAATGGGCACCTGATCGAGTGGGGTGAGTCCCCTAGCACCTCGTGTAGCCTGTCTGTACAGCAGGAGTTCTGACTTTCCAGGCGAGAGTGCCAGTCCCGTACTTTCCAAGAAAGACTGTAACATCCAGAGCCTCCTGTAGAGCTTGTTCGACCGTAGCCTCCGATCCTCCAGGACACCAGATTGTAATATCGTCAGCATATAATGCATGACCTATGTATGTCTTTTTTTCTCATAGCCCTAATGAGAGGTTGACACTCTTTTAAGTCGACCCATTGTTATAACCAGTATTATATAACTGACGAATATCCGTACCTTTTTCATCATCATCAGCCATTTTATGTACACTGCAGGACGAAGGCCTCTCCCTGCGATCTCCAATTACCCCTGTCCTGCGCTGACCGATTTCAACTAGCACCTGCGAATTTCCTGATTTCATCACTCCACCATCACTCTGCCGTCCTCAGCTGCATTTTCCTTTTCTTGGTACCCATTCTGTAACCCTAATGGTCCAACGGTTATCTAACCTGCGCATTACAAGACCTGCCCAGCTTCATTTTTTTTTTTTTCTCTTAATGTCATTTAGAATATTGGCTATGCCCATTTGGTCTCTGATCCAAACCGCTCTCTTTCTGTCTCTTAAAGCTATGCCTACATTCTTCATTCCATTGCTTTTTGCACGGACCTTAACTTGGTCTCAAGCTTCTTTGTCAATCTCCAAGCCTCTGCCCCATGTGTCAGCACTGGTAAAATGCACTGATTGTACACCTTCCTTTTCACTGATAATGGTAAGCTTCCAGTCAGGAGCTGACAATGTCTGCCATGTGCGATCCAACCCATTTTTATTCTCATTTGAATTTCCTTCTCATGTTCAGGGTTTGCTGTGACTAGTTGGCCTAGGTAAAAAAACTCCTTCACAGACTCCAGAGGCTGACTGGCGATCCTGAACTCTTGTTCCCTTGCCCGGCTATTCATCATTATCTTTGTCTTCTGCATATTGTTATGGAAAAAGATCTGAGACGCTGGCTGCTGCGTGTTGTTGGTGGTCAGCCAACTTAACTACTCTGACTCATCCTGTATATATATAGTAAATATAGTCTTTCTATACTTGCAACATCCCCATAACATATTGGTGGAGGTGCGGGGTAAGGTGGCTGCCAAACGTGGGAGAAAAAACAATAATGTCGTCAAGGTAACAAAGACAGGTGGTCTATTTGTACTATTTTGTAGCCTCGCAGAAGAGTCCATCATACGTTCAAATGTTGCAGAAGCATTACATAGGCCAAAGGGCATGGCTTTGAACTGATATAAGCCATCCGGCGCGATATAAGCCATCCGGCTTCTCGTGGTCCATTTCATCAACTGAAATCAGCCAGTAGCCGGATCGAAGATCGATGGACGAGAAGTACTTAGCTCCGTGAAAGGCGTCATCAATCGTGGTAGTGGGTAGACGTCTTTTCGCGTGATCTTGTTTAAGCAGCGATAATCAATGCAAAAACGCCATGTACTATCTTTCTTTTTCACAAGGACGACAGGCTAAGCCCAAAGGCTGGCTGATGGCTTTATTTGTAACCATGACCAACGTATGCGGAACAGCAAGGTTCCGGTACAAAAGCACATTGATGATGGGGCGAAGCACATATTCACCATCAGGAACCTGTGGCTGAGCGGTCAAAGTGACGTAAGTAACTGCTTCGGGTGGCAGATGCACATCGTGAAGCGAGCACAAGTGCGGTGGGGCGGTACTCGGAGCAACGGCAAGTTGAGGCAGTTCTAACTGAAGAATGCCAGTCGCACAGTCAATGAGAGCAGAATGAGTGGATAAAAAGTCCAATCCAAGGATAACCTCGTCAGGGAAGTTCTCAATCACAGCAAAGGGAACAGAAGTAGGGCGGCCAGCTATAATTAAACGCAGTACACATTCCAAGAACAACCAGCACGCCACCATCGGCCACACGAAGCACTCGGGCAGCTACTGGGGTGAGGCCCTTTTTTAAAACGTCTGCGTAGGCTAGCACTCATCACAGACAGGTGGGCTCCAGTGTCAACGAGTGCTTGGACAGGTGCGCCGTCTAACGTCTATTACACTTCTTGTGGGCACAGACAGAGGATTTGCTGCGGTAGTAAGCATTGCACCTCCGAGGGCTGCATTTCTTAGTTTTTCGAAAGGGTGTGGCCAAACACCACAGGGGAGAAAAGGCGATGTGGCTGCAGAGAACGTAAGATGGTCGATGCGTTTGCGGTGAACGAGACTGGTGTCCGCGCTGCGATGGTGTGCGACTGCACCATGTGGCTCTAGCAGAATTGTCGGCGCTGTTAGACTCAGCGGTGAGCGAAGCATTGCGGGGCATTTGCATCAAAATGGCTCAGGTTGGTCAACGTGCGAGGTGCTCAGGGCCACCAGCTGCGACAGTATCAGGCAACATGACCAATGCGGCGACAGGTGAAACATATCAGCTGGTCGTCCACAGTTCTCCACTCAGTCAGGTTGTGATAATGTGGAGAGAAGCGGCGGGGTGGAGCGAAAATAGTAGAAGAGTGTTCCTTAGCTTTGGGATTGGCGACTGCGCATACAAAATGTAAACCAATGTTTTCAAGTTCCTGGCAAACAATGGCTTGTACGAGAGGAACAGAAAAGTGGTAGCATCAGAGCTACGCAAACAGCAGCGGGTCCCATTGTATCCAGTTCACGTCAAACGATTCGCACCACGTCCTCTGATGGCGATGCATGCTGCTCTGTGGGTTGATCTTCACACGTCGACGTTGCAGCAGTATTGGGAAGTCTGGCGAATGGGTGCAAGATACGTCGGCTTTTGGCCTGCTCGAATTGTCGGCACTCTTTAATGATAGCATCAACTGTAGAGCAGCTTTTGCACATGAGCAGATTAGAGGCATTGTCAGCCATTCCCTTAAGCACGTGCCCAACCTTCTCGGCTTCTATCAAGTCGTGATCGGCTTTATGGCAAAGTGCCATCACGTTATGGATGTACGAGACACAGGACTCCATGGGGGATTGGGCACGGGAAGCCAGTTCCTGCTTTGCGACAATTTTACGGCCTGCTTGTTTGCCAAACAACTCTGTCAACTTCTCTTTGCATAGGTCCCAGCTGGTTAGCTCCTCTTCGTGGTTTTTGTACCACACCTTTGCAGTACCTCTTAGGTAGAACAACAGGTTAGCAACATCCCCGTAAAAATATTAATCTTCAACCCCACTCTTACACTCTCTCTGTTAAGGTCCTCAGTCATTTGTTGTAACTCGTCTGCATTGTTGCTGAGTGGAACAATGTCATCGGCAAACCAAAGGTTGCCAAGATATTCGCCGTCGATCCTTATTTCTAAGCCTTCCCAGTTTAATAGCTTGAATACTTCTTCCAAGCACACAGTGAATAGCATTGAAGAGGTTGTGTCTCCCTGTCTGACCCCTTTCTTTATAGGTATCTTCCTACTTTTCTTGTGTAGAATTCAGGTAGCTGTGGAATCTCTGTAAATATTTTTGAAGGTATTTACGTAAACAGTTTGTACTCCTTCATTACTTAGTACCTCTATGACTGCTGGTATCTCTACTGAATCAAATGCCTTTTCGTAATCTATGAAAGCCGTATAGAGAGGCTTATTGTACTCTGTGGATTTCTCGATTACCTGATTAATGACGTGGATGTGGTCCATTCAGGGTGTCTACCAACCGGCAATTCTCAGGGATGTTGAATAGACTGGAAATACTCAGGGAAAAATTAGGGAATTTGTGCTTCTATAAGGAAAACAAATTATAGAAGGATTTCAACTTCCGACTATGGCAACTGAGCATTCAGCATAGCTCAGTCGCGTAATCCCGTAGGTGGCAAGGCTACCTTACTGCCAACAAGTACAGCCCAGAGGGCCCTGCACACCTAAAGAATTGTTTAATTTATCGATGATAGGTGTGTTTTGCTGATCGCGATGGGTAACTCAATATAGAACGATTTTTAAGCGGTTCGGGCCTTGTAATTCTGGAATTCTCGCATGCGCGGGCAGCCGTGAACTCGACTAGGCAAACTATACAGGCGTTCCAACGGCCTGCGGGCATCACTTAAAATGAGTGGGGGGCAACATAATGGTAGAAGTGGTCATTTATTTCACCCAAAAGGCGACGAGACACGGGGTATTTCCATGTTTTACTGCGTCGAGAGTGGACAGGTGCACTGTCATATTGCTACGGAACAGTATTTGCGATGACTAAGAGGCGAGCAGTGTGAAGACGACGACAATGATTAGAGGCTAGCGCGGGCTGTTGCCTTTTGGCCATGTGTGGCGTACTTCCTTGCAAATATACTTGTATATAGCTTTTCGTCTGTGTCTTCCTCCGTAACATATCTGGTGGAAGTGGACGTTCCCTGTACCTCGTCACGGAGCTTTGCAGTGGACGGTACGTCGAGTCTTCCTTCATGGCTTTCGGCGACGACAACTCGACTCCGCCGGCTCCGACACCTGCTGCCACTTCGACGACCTACATCGCTCTCCCCGCTGCCCGCTCCCCATGATCCTGGCGTGTTCTCGAGCAAAGATGGGGAAGACGTCGAGGACTGGATCAGCCTGTACGAACACGTCAACCGCAATAACCAGTGGGACCCTATTATTATGCTCGCCAACGTAGTCTTTTATCTCGGTGGCACACCTCGAGCTTGGTTTAGGACGCACAAAGATGAGCTCACCAGTTGGGATTCGCTTAAGCAAAAGCTCAGAGTCTTGTTCGGCAACCCCTACGGTTACCAACTTGCCGCGCAGAAGGCGCTTTCCGGCCATGTGCAGACGTCAACAGAGCCCTACGTCACGTACATTCAGGACGTCTTGACTCTGTGCCGCAAAGTTGACGCACACATGACTGAGTCGGACAACATTTCCCACATCCTCAAAGGCATTGCCGATGACGCCTTCAACTTGCTCGTTTTCAACAATGTGGCGACAGTGGATGCAGTTATAAAAGAGTGCCGCCGCCTGGAACTCGCTAAAAGCCGACATATCAACCAGCAGTTTGCCCATCTGCCCAACACCCCAGCGACATCTTCCTGTGCCGATGCTCCTCGTCCCAACAACACTGGCGATGTTACCAGGATCGTCCGGCGTGAGATCTAGGCCGCCTATCCGGCTGCCTTCGACTCCAGCCGCTCCAGCGCACCTGCAGTCACAGTTTCCCTGATCCAGGCAGTTGTCCACCAGGAGTTCGCAAACATGGGTCTTCACACCATCTGCTCGGCCCATCGCCCTGATACCCACTCAGCTTCTTCGATTCCGCCCCGTCCAGCATCTTTTTACCCACCACGTTTCCGCAACCCATCTGAATGGCGCACTGCTGACGACAAGCCCATTTGTTTTCACTGCCATCGAATCGGGCACATATCTCGGCATTGTCGCATTCACTGGAGTTCCCCGACCCGGTCTACTTATGCTGCCTACTATCGCCCCCAGGTGGCCCTTCCTGTCCCTATGCCACATGCTCCGATAATGCCGCCACTGATTCTTGTTCGCCTTCGCCTCAACGACGACAACCTCGCCCTCCCCAGTCGTGTCGTTCCTATTCGTCGACTCCCTTCAGACGCCGCTCCCAGCCAGAAAACTAGACGATGCAGTGCCTCGAAGTGACGCTGCATTGCTCCCTATGCCACCAAATCCTCTACTGATGTTGCCCACTCATCTGAGCCTTCTTGACGTGCAAGTAGACGGTGTTTCTGTGTCTGCTCTTATTGACACGGCTCTTATATACACATATGTATATATACGTGGAAACATTCGCTCCAGAATGAATCGGAAGACTTCACCGAGTTGCGGGCACTAAGCGCAGTCATTGATGGCGTCACTTGCAGCACTGTCATATCTTGGACACCATGAGCCACGTCGGTGCTTTGCTCTCAGCACGATCTGCACCATGTGCACTGGCACTCATAAGCGTGCTACTATGACCTGACCTTCTTGCGATTTATAAGAAATTACTGAGAAGATACTACCCACCATGCTCTGGGAATGCTCTGGGACATTGTGGGGTTGTTTTTACTGCTGAAACTGTAAAACCTCAAATGAAGGAAATTCGCAATTTAGCAAAGCTTTCCGCTTCAAGAACAGCTTCATTATACTGACACGTGTACTCCTTTATCTATATCGGGCGACCACTGCTGACCGCCTAACAAATGTTATATGTTATTGCACAGCGCGGGACACGCCTGCATGTATCCGAAGTTTCTGGAAAGTTATCGATGCTTCTATCCGCTGTCTGTTGTCGCCGAACCTTGTGTTATCCGATTTCATCGCGTGACGCGAATGGTGTAGAACTTTGTGGAAGGCACGCGGGTCCCAACGATTAGTCTGGAACGTTCGACGACTGCTGTATAAAAGCTGACACGCTTGACCCACTGATCAGATTTTCAACGATCGCCGACCGTGTTCGCCGTTATCGTTGTGCTATAAGTGCAGCCTGTTTTTGTGGGCACAGGTTCGCCCAATAAAAGTTAGTTTTGTCTTTCACAGTATTGCTACTGTGTTATTCAACGTCACCACCACGTGACAATACTGTCAAACCTCGATATATCGGACGCGGATGTATCGAATTATTACGTATATCGAACACTTTTTTTATCACCTGGAAATATTATTTCAGGTGGGATCGGTTGTAAAATCGATCAAACTCCGCTATACCAGACCACGTGCGCTCTGTTCACAGGCGGTGAGCTTACCTGCAACACCCTCAAACATAGCGGTGGCGCGATGGGTGTTTCCGACTGCTGCGCACTGTAGCTGCACACATCGATCACGCCGAGAGCGCCTTTTCAACGTAGCGGCGTACGCGTGGCAGCTTGGCTAGTTCGACAATGTCAACAACGCATTGCATTTGTCGCACTGACTCCTCCTCAGTGCCACATTCTGCGCCTGCCGTGCCTCGCTAGGACTAGCAGTTTGCATCCACAAAGACGCGCGACAGCGCATACTCACTGGGCTCACTCATAGAGATGTCTTGGCAGATGCCACTTAAACTTTGTTATTTCATTTCCGTTCATTTTATTTCCTTAAAGACCCCATAGTAGGGGTGTTACACAAGGGGTGGGGATACAACATATATGAACAAGTGTTATAATGCATTCAATTCTGTAAATATAAATTTGTTACATCTTGGAACAAATTTTGAGGAGCAGGTGACGGCAGCGATTTGATGAGAAAGGCCATTCCAGCCTTTAGATTTTCGGTAGAAAAATGAGGTTGAAAATGTATTTGTGCGTGAATGTGGTCGTGCTACCTGCTGAGGATGGCCAATGCTTCGTGACCTGCGCATTGGGGGAACAATGTATTGTGGGCGATTAATCGTTGAATAGTAGAACCTGTGGAAGTGGGAGAGGGTGGCAGTGCGGCAACGAAAAGATAGAAGTGATGAGGAAGGCTCTTTTTTTTAAGTATGATATGCCGACGTTGTAAGAGTATGTAGAATGAATACGCCTGGTGGCGCGATTTTGAACTGCCTCGAGGGCATTGGCAAGATATGCTTGATGCGGATCCCAGATGGCAGATGTATATTCGAGTTTCGTTCTTACCAATGATCTATAGGCTAACAGTTTTGTATGCAAAGGAACAAAGCAAAGATGACGTCTTAGCAATCCCCATGTTTTGTTAGTCAATGAAAGAACATTAGTAACATGCACGTTCCAGGTTGGATTAGCCAAGGTGACATGAAAGTCTCTGTCGGATTCTACTAATTCCATGGTGATGTCACCAATCCAATAAAAAGCTCAAAGCAGGTGATGACGACGGGTAAATGAGACGAGTTTGCATTTATTAGAGTTGAGTGTCATCGTCCAAAGATCACACCATTCTTGCACCCGCTTAAAGTCACATTGAAGAGTTGTTTGGTCAGTGATGGTATTGACTGCGTGGCAAATAACTCAGTCATCGGCAAACATACGGATATGGCAGGACACATGCAAGGGTAAGTCGTTAATGTAAATTAAGAAACGAAGGGGGCCAAGGACAGACCCCTGTGGTATGCCTGATGTGACGGATGCAATGTTAGAAGCGTGTTTATTATTAAGTGAGACATACTGTGAGCATTTAGTTAAAAATTGCTCAAGCCATTTTAGGATATCAGGATGCAAATGCAAGCAAGAAAGTTTTAGTAGTAGGCGTGTCGATGACATATTTTGTCAAACACTTTCGCATAAACCAAAGATATGTCGTCTGTTTGTATGTTACTGCCAAGAGTAGCATGAATGTCATGAAGAAATAGTGCATGCAAGCTGGGTCTCGCAAGAACGGCCCCTGCGGAACCCGTGCTGCACAGGATGAAAGAAATAGCGTCTAGAAAGTTCTAATAATATGAAAGTAGATTACATGCTCCGTGATCTTGCAAGGAACGCGTGTCAATGATATGGGGCGGTAATTTAGTGCAGAAATTTTGTTACCCGATTTGTAGACTGGAATAACCTTCCCCATCTTCCACTCGTCTGGCATGGTGCCTGTGGAAAGCGACTGTGAAAATAAATAAATAGAGAAACTCTGCAGAAATATGTTTGGTGTTTTTTAGTAGTTTAGAGTTAATGTAATCGATGCCAGATGATGAAATATTTTTTATTACAGATAAAAACCCACGTGCTATGAATGTGATGGCTGACATATTGCATTGTATATTTATGATTGTTGGAGGCGAAAGTGTCTCCATTTCACTAATGAAGACTGAAAAAAACGCATTGTTGAACATATTAGCGTAGGTTAAATCTGTCACCGATTCACCCAGGTCGTTAGTAACAGTATTGACAGCACTTCTTTGGGGTTTATCACCTGCCAGAATTTTCTTGGATTAGGAAGTAAAATGTTTGGCAGTTCATATATAGTGAAAAAAGGTTCGCTTGGCATTGCGAATTCCAATTAAGTATGAAGTTCCAAAATGACAGTGTTTTGACAATTGACAGTGTTTCAAAATGCTTCGATTGACGGACATAGAGATCACAGCAGAAGTAGTGGCCAAACGAAGACACTGCTGAGGTTGATCTCGCAAGCACTGATGTTGCCCTGCTCCTGACTTCAACTGAGGCTGTAGCTGCTTTGGCCCTTCTACGCCGCCAGCCTATCGCTTGTGGATCGTTTAGACTGTATTGAGGACTCCGTGTTTAAGCACGCGGCTGCCAATAAGAAGCAGGCTACAGTGCTGCAGTAGTTTCAGCCAAATAAATAAATACTTTGTGTGAAGCTTCAAGTGAGTATTTACTGTGCCATGATTAGGGCACGATTGTTTGTTTGTTTGTTTGTTTGTTTATTGGTTTCTTTCCAATACAAGGAAAAAGCGAAGGGAGAGCTAAAGGCTACTAGCCTGACGAGGCCCTCCCTCCGCATACAGTTTCGACAATATTACAAAAGAGATTTGAGAAAAACAGCACACACATTTGTAGTTACACTCTACACAGTTCTATGTCATAGAGGATCTAGTTCATATCACTGCACACAAATATATAAAACAGATTTCTTGTCATAGATGTGACAGAACGGGAAAAAAAAAAAAAAAAAAAAAAAAAACATATGAACGCAAATGCAAAATGTCAATCATCGTAGCGAACATATGAAAAAAGAGAAAAAAGGCGACATCCAACACACAGTAAAAGAGCACTGTTTTACAGACAAACGCTACATATGGTTTTAAATGAGATGTCACTGGTAGCGAATTTCTTTCTCGATAACCATTGTTTTGAATGTTTTTTTCTTAATCGATTTGTTGAGGTCGACATCATCTGGAAGTTTATTTAGAAGCACCGGAATTTGGTAATTTAAATGTTGTTTTCCATAATTCGTGCGTGTTCGAGGCTTTCTGCGCTCTTGCCTTCGAAGGGCGAGCGTGTGTGTTTCAGCGGGATTGCTAAATGCGTGTAGTTTATGTTTTTGTACATACTGCAATAACTTGAAGCAATAAATTTCATCAGCTCTTAGCAGAGAATACTTTACAAACAGTGGACCTGTTGGCAAGTCTTGTGGGTGTCCTGCATATCTTTCGAGTAGGCGAAGTACACGCTTCTGAAACTTTAGTATTCGGAGGTAGTTTCTACTAGAGGTTGTACCCCAAACCAAAATACAGTAGGAAAGTCTGGAATAAAAGAGAGTATAATAAAGAGAAACTTTAAGCCACAAAGGTATAAGTGAGCTTATTCTATACAAGCAGCCGAGCGATCTACTGAGCTCCAAAGCAAGATTATCAATGTGGGTGTTCCAAGACAAATTTTCTTGGAACCATACTCCCAGAAATTTTTGCTTAACCTCTTGTTTTAACGGAGTGCCCCGAAAGGTAATATGAATATCATTCTTCATTGGTTTGTTAATCGGAGCGAATATAATATATTTGGTTTTATTAGTATTCAACTGTAACCTGTTGGCATGTAACCAGTCAGAAAGTGACTCCATATACTTATTAACAATCTCCTGAAGCTCTGTAAGGGTACGTGCAGTGAAGAAAATATTCGTGTCATCTGCGTACATTATTAGTTTAGGGGAATTATAGATGCTACAGAGATCATTAATATAGACTAAGAATAATAGCGGTCCAAGAATAGAGCCTTGAGGAACACCTTGTTTAATTACTATTTTTGTAGTCGTTCCTTGGTGGACACTTACATATTGAAGCCTATTGCTTAAGTAACTCTCTATCAGTTTAAGGACGACGCCGCGAACACCGTATCTTTTTAGTTTAATTAATAGCACATCATGACACACTGAGTCAAAAGCTTTTCGTAGATCTACAAACAGTCCTAGCGTGTAAAGCCTGTGCTCAAAGTTATGTATAATATCATGCTTGATACTGAGAAGTGCGTCCTCGGTAGATTTTCCTTTTTGAAATCCGAACTGCATGTCACTTATTACCCCATATTTCGCAAAGAATTTTTCTAGTCTTATATTTATGGCCCCTTCAAATACTTTCGATAGAACAGGCAGGACCGAGATTGGCCTATAGTTGCTTATGTCTCCTTCAGCACCACCCTTGTGAATAGGACAGATGCGGGCTATCTTGAGCGAGTCAGGGAAGATTCCAGTCTCAAACATTTTATTTATTATGTCTGCTAGGATGGGGGATAGGATTTCAGACACATGTTTAATTGGCATTGCTTTAATTTCATCAGAACCAGAAGCAACATCATTTCTTATCCCATTGATAAGTTTGTTGATTTCGTGAGGAGTTACTGGTGCGAGAACCATAGAGTTCACTATCGTAACGCTGTTATCAACCACGTTATGCTCTTCATCATTTTCCTGCTCGTACACTGCGCTCGTGGCAAAATAGGCGTTAAGGGCGGTGGCCGCTTCAAGACCGGTTAGTGTGCCTGTAGGTGTGACTATTTTTAGTACGGTACATTGTTCTTTCTTCCCAGTTAGATTTTTTACTTCATTCCATATTTTCCTAGGATCCTTACCTATTTTGGCAAAAACCTGTTCATAATATTCTACCTTAGCATTTTTAATTTCACTGCTCAGTTTATTTCACTGCTCAGTGGCCTAGGCTGCTCCAACTTCACGCAGCCGATGAAGTCGGCACGGCCTAGGCCAATTGCATGTGGCGCAATCGACCGCATGCTCCCGGCTGACAACGCTGGCGCAGCTTAGGCTAATTGCGTGTGGCGCAACTGAACGCGCTCTGACAACAATCCCTGATCATTGGTTAATCGATTGATTTGCAGAGGTTTCTGCCGCATTTCTTACGTGATTTTATATATCGAATTCTGGCTACATCAAACTATTTTGCAATCACCACGCTGGTCGATGTATCGAGGTTCGAATGTATTGAGGTTTGACTGTATTTGTGTGATGCCAGAAGAGATGGCACTGACGACCAAATTCATAAAACGAAAGAGTTTCTGGAGCTTTTGCTTGTGCCAATAATTGTTTGTTAATAACAGTGTGTTAACATTGTTGGGTGTGCGGTTATTTGCCAGTTATTCCTTTCAGGCACCGGTTAGTCTTGTCTGTTTAATTCTCACCCACTCACTAGGGGAATTCATGACCACAGGGGTGACTGCAAATGTAGGGGCAAATTATAAGCATAGAAAGGCAGCAGTTACAGTGCCACAGCACATCTTTTCTTGTTTGTGGTGGGCAATAATGCAGAAGCCAAATTGGTACTCATGGTTACTTGGTGCCTATTAAGTTCTGCTGCTGAATAGGAAATTGCAGGTTCAATTCTTGGTCACAGTGCGGGGGGGGGGGGGGGGGGGGTAGGATTGCAAAAATGCTCATGTATAGCACTTTGTATGCAAGTTAAAGAACATTAGGTGGTCAAGACTAATCTGTAGCCCTCCACTACAACCTTTGGCTTAGCCATTGTGTTGTGTTGGGACATTAAACTATATGAGTCCATCAGTCAGCCAGATTGACTAACAGTGTAATTCACTCGTGCACGTTGCAGCACATTCGAGAGCTGTCAAGAAAGCAGTTCCTCCTGCGAGCCCTGATGCAAAAGTGCCGTGAAAAGGCCCAACTTCCATAAGTCAACAATTGCCCCCGACGGTCTCGCAACTTGAAGGCACGGAACGGGCATCAAGTCTGGAGTCCTACAGCACAAAGGTGTCTGCGGCTGGAACAGCATTGCAAGCAACGCCGTCATGCCCGTGTGGACTGTACGAAGCACACTAGAGAAAAATCTGGTGTTTGTGTCTACATGTTACCCATGTGGTTCTTCAGCCTTCATGGAAATTATGGGCAGTGCATGAATTTGCATAAACTTCATCCATGTGGTTTTCAAATGACCTTGTGAGTTCTTGCGTCATTTCTGAAGGTAATTCTTTTATTGCAGGTTGGCTGCAATTAGTCTCATTTAAGCTATAATTCTACTCTATGGATTTCAGGAGACTGTAGACGAATATAGTTGCTTTAGATATATGAAATAGTTGCACATTGTGAGCCTTACTAACCACGCACATTCCAGATTTGGCAACAGCATACTTGAAAGCATTGTGGTACTGCTTATCGTGGGAGTTACGCGGTGAAATTATTTATTAAAGTTAATTATTCGTGAATTTCAGCCGTTAACAATTTGAAGGAAATAGTGCGAGGCTAGCACACTTGCCACTTGTGCCAAAGAGAACAGTAAACTGTGATGCGCTTTCTTAAAGTATCCAATGCCAAATTGTCAAAGAATCTGTGTACTGTCCATGAATACTATGGAGGCTTAATGACTGCAGTGCCATATTTCCCTCTGGTAATCTTAAAGCATGTTCGACAAATTGCACCAGTGCAACAGGGCACCCTGGTGTGCAGATGAAGCCATGGAGCTACAGGGCGCTCCAGTGAGTACCGGTGTGGTTTATTGAGGATGCTTTTAGTATGAAACTTTGTGCCGTGGATGAGCCGGCATTTTGTCTTCTGCAATGTGTCATCTGCTCTGGAACTTCTGTGCAGTGAACAGTGCCACTAATCAAATTAGGGAGAACTGGCCCTGGAACCTTTGCAAATATCAGCACCTTTTTTCGTTGTTGTTTTGATGTTAAGTTCCTTTCTTTACTTAGTGTTCATGAATATCATAGTCCTTGCTACTGAAGCAAATCTGGAGTGATTAAAATGTAAGCCTTACAATTACAGTTTTGTTTTACATAGCACTGGAGGCATAGAGTTTCTTACAATAATCCATAGTGGACAATCTGGCACCACATCTGTGGCATTATGGGGCTGACACGACATGGATGGTTACATCTTGTCCTCAATGTGGATTGGCGTAAAGCATGATAATGGCTGGGGAAATAAAGCTTTCTTTGAATGAAATCATTATAAAATGTCATAGTTCTGCTGTATTACATCTTGCGTTAATGTTGATTTACATATACAGGGTGTCCCACATAACTTGTGCCGAAATTTAAGATATTTTTGAGCACCACGTAGTTGTGCAGAACCAAGGCAATGTTGTTTGCCCTCACTTGAAGCAAGTCACACAATTCTTATTGCATTAGCATTCTTAGGGTACTTCATGCTGATTCTGACAGTTATCATCATTTTTATGTAATATGTTTGTATCTATGTATCTACATAAGTTTGTACCTAACCGCTTTCCCGCCTACCTCGGTCACTGGGTAGTCTGTGGTCAAATGGTTAGTACAAATGGGCTGCTGTGCTGAGGTAACAGGGTTTGAAACCAACCACTGAACCAACTTCGGCGATACACATTGTCACTGCTATGTGGTAATGTCTGCATAAGTGACACCCTTCAACGAACCTCTTTCACACCGACATGCAGGACTGGGTAGGTACCGCTGTTCGGAGAAACTCTTTGATGCAACTTGGAGCCCTTGTGTATGCTTTACTCGGTCTGTGTTCAGTGAACCTCTTTGATTCCAACGAGGGTCACTGGGTGTGTGCCACTCTTCGATGAACGTCTTTGACGCCAACTTGGGTAGTATGTGCTGCTTTGCAATGATGAAGAAGATCCATTAACCTTCAATGCTAAGTGGAATCGAACCCACGTCACAAGGGTTCCGCAAGGACAGCATCCTGACACTTTAGCAGGCTGTTCAGAAATGCACCGAGTATGTTCCGCTCTTCAGTGAACCTCTTGCCAAGTTTGGTCTATGAGTATGCGCCACTGATTGTGCAGCAATCAAGGGGACAATTCTCAGAATTTGCAGGCACGAGTGCATCAGGCTTCTCGTCTCGGAGGCCACGTGCGGACTTCTCGGCAGTGCAGCTAGATGGTGCAGAGTGTCCAGAAAAAATAGGGTCTCGATAGCGGTGCTGCCATTCAAGGTGGAGACACCCTTCGACCCAGTCTGCGCTGCCTTTCGAAAGCGATGGTGCCATATTGGTTCTGTCTGGTGCAGTTGTTTACTGTTGTACCTTGCCGGTCGCCTTTCTCCAGCATGTTTTCGGCTAGTTTTGTGTGCATGTGTGCTTTGGCTGTAAGCATCCTTGTGTATGTGCACACATATGTCTGTGCATGTATGTGTATGTGGATTTGCACATGCATGTTTGGCAGTGTGTGTGTGCATCTGTAACTGCGTGCGTGTGTGTGTGTACATGCACAAATATGCAGTTTGTACATGGTAAATATACCTGGCAGCAAAGCTTCCATACAAGCCCATACGTTCTGAGCATGGTGGTTTATCGGCAATGATAATGTTGATATGGCTATTCCCTTTGAATCAGGCAGCTACGAACTCTGTAGCCAAGGCTAGTGATTGAAGAAAAAATAAAGATGAAAACACTGCTCATAGAGGAAAAGGACCAGAGAAAGTTAGTGGGAGACACTGCACGAAAGGGAGTATCAGTGCTTGGAGTCATTGCATCAGTCACTCACATTTGCAGTTGTGTCTTTGCAGCTGTGTCATCTGCCACCAGAACTAGAGCCGGGCCTTTGCAGTCGATATGGCGGCAGTGTTCAATGCACAAGGTGCACCCACAAAGCCCAGTGCCTGAGGAAAAATAGTGCCATCTATCAGCGCTGGGAAAAGGCCTGTGCATTGAAGTATTAGGTGGTCCGCAGTCGCCGTTTTCACTCAGCGACGTGTACTACGGGCGCAGGATCGAAGCGGCGATGGTTGACAAGCATGCATAAGGCATCCCCCCCACGCCTTGGAGCTGCTTTTGCTGTTGTCGTACAGCCACTGTTCTTTGTTCATATTGCTTTTTTGGGCACAGTAGAGCTGGAGGGTGGATTTCTTCTCGAGAGCTGCCCTCCACTGCATTGTCTCCATCTCCCAAACCTGCGCCTGTGAGGGCCTTGGTTTGCTGCCTCCAGAGGTTCCCTGCTCCAGGTTCACAAACAGGCCGAATTTGCAACACGGCCAATGCACACGTGCACACCATCGTGTTCAGGTGCCTTTAAACTGTAGGTAGCAAAACTGTCAACGAGCCCACCCGTAGTCATCCATGCAGCGCCGACAGTTCTCGTGGGCAATTTTCGTCTGGGTTTTCTGGGTCTCAAAGGAGGACCACTCGAGGGTGCCTTGTATTGCCTCAATGGCCACCCGCCCATGACAAGCCGGGGCAAGACGGCCCACCTCATGCTACACGCACTCCAACCAACTCTAAGTTTCCGTTGACAAGCACACAGTGGCATTTGTAAAGGTCAAACTTGGTACGTGCACATTTCCACAGTTCGTGTACCTGTTGCAACCCCAAAGGCAGTGCCTGCGTAAAACCCAGCTGGCTCGCTGTGCCATCTTGAGGTTTGCTTCATGACTTGTGCAAAAGTTGCCCTTCGCACTAGTAGTGACTCTGAGGTATTGGCACTCCGTTGCCCCCACTTTGTTGTCACCATTCGGTAGCGTCATAGGTGCCTTGCTGTTTGCAAGCTCAGAGAAATTCAGGAAGGGACTTCCTTGCGTTGAAACGGAGTACCAGCGGTGCAAGATGTTCAGCCACTGTGTGCAACAGCTCCTGGAGTTTCTCTGCCATTCCCACCATAAGCACCAGTTCATCTGCGAGTACAAGTTGTGGGAGCATCCACACTTCTGGTGAGCCGTCACAGGTGAAGCACAGATGAAAACCCAGGCTTGATTGGAGTGTCGCATGCTCAATTTTTGCGGTGTACAGCATGTACAGCAGACCCCCCAGCTTGAGGCCAATATTAAGAGAAACTGGCTTTGTGTGAGATGCATCTAACTGATTCACTACAGTGCTCCTACAGTAGAATCATCTTAAGAGGTCAGTCTATTCAGTTATGCCCAACGATTCCATCTGGCTCAACAGTGAGCCATGCGGAACACTTGTATGCTCTCGCTATGCAAGGAACTTGTCACTCCTCGGGACTCCTTGCGGGCAATCTCAACGCATTGGCTCAGCAACAAGAGGTCACCGAGTCCTCGTCTGTGCTAGCAAAAACTGTTCTGTAGCTCCATGAGTAGGCTCTGCCTTTTGGGCCAAACAGCCTGTATAGGACACTGGTAATAGTGAGTGGCCTGTGGTCTTTCAGAAGACTGCTGTCTCCAGCCGTCTTTGGCAGCCCAGGTTTTAAAATTGTGGCTGTTGCACCTCTGCGCAGAGGCGCAACAGCCACGATTCTCCAGCAGCACGATCATTCAGAATAAGTGTCCTCACTTGCCTTTCACCTTCGAGATTTCAAAAGTGCTGTTATTTGTCACATTCGAACACAAAGGCTATTCAATAATTTTTAATAGTGAATTCTGAAGTCGAATACAATCTGAATGGCAAATACCATTTGATTAGACTGTATGTTTCTACTTCATTTCGTCTGCTGGCACGTTGAAGGAGATCGCCAGACAAGCCACGGAGATTACCAGTTCCTGAGAGAATTAACGCACGGCTGCTAATCGGTTCTGCTCAGCAAGTCCCTAGCTGCCATTCAATATAAACGCCCCGTTTTGGGACAGCCTGTAAATCTGCAAACTTGATTCAGGCAAGGAAAACATTTTTTTGACAATTTCGCCATGTCTGCAAGAGTGCAACCCATTAAAACTCGGTGCACAATGTTGTACCACACTTCTTCAACGAACACAGCAGATCTACAAATATATCCGTGTATGTGAGGCATGCCATTCCTTTAAATGTTTTATTGTCCGTATAGTAGTGCATAAAATCAAACGTTTACAAGACATCTTCAAAATGTCTTGGCAACATATCTGAGATTTCTTGAAAACGTCTTAGCAAAACTTTGCCGGATGTCTTAAAACATCTTGTAGCCATCGTGAAAACCATCTAATGCGCCGCCAAATAAGGTATATAAGGCGTTTTTGCAAGAAATCTTGTAGCCATAATAAAAATGGCTATGACGTTCTGTGAGACATTTTGTAGCCCTTATAGAAACGGCTACGAAATGTTTTGCAAAACTTCTTGTAGCTGTTTTAAAGCAGCTGTAAGAAATTTTGCGAGATGTTTTGTAACCGTCTTAAAAATGTTTTCCCAACATACTAAACAGACTTTTGAAAAGCAAGGTACAATATCTTCTAGTCAATATTTGTGTAATGTAGCCCTATAATTTAGTAATGTAATTCACTGAGCAAGATTTGTAAATTTAAGTTACGGGTCATTTAAGGTCTTAAGGTAGCGCAAGTACAAAACATTCAAAGCTCTTTAAAAAGTGGCAGAACTTCTAGTCGGGAATTTTTAACATTCATTGCAAGCATGAGCACTCTAAAAATTTGAAAAGCACCTCTTGTTCATTGGGCTAGGGAGTAGTTGCAAAAATGACAGCAAGACAAACCAAACCTGTCGATTTACAGTAGGAACACTTGTCAGGGGAAGCACTAGCACAAACATTATATTTTAAGTAGGCTCTAGACGCTAAAATTCAGTCATTGCAATCCAGAGTGTCTCCTTCCAGATCAACTGTCCAACGAAATGTTGCTGAGCTTCAGTCACCTAGGTAGAAATGGCATACACTGCACATATTCGATGGACTGGGAAGATTCAAGATCATTTCCTTGTCAGCATTGTTCTAGATTTGCAGATGGAACAATATCAAGGACTCCAGCAACACTATCACGGAAGTTTTCTTTACAAGGATGTTTGGCACACACATGAAATTAGAAATACAATACACCCTTCCATTATAGCATTAATTATAAAGGAATTGAGTGTCTCCTGATACTTGCTGAATGAACAAATCAATGGGAATGTTCCTAATCCTCATAATGTTGAAAAAAGTTTGGCTGTACTGACAGCGCCAATGCCTCTGGCCCATTTCTAACAACCCACCATAGTACTACTGAAGTATTGACAAGGTCACAAAAGTGATAACCCATGTTAAAGCCACGCTTAACATAAAGAGTGATGAATCACACAAATGAAGCACTAAAGTGGCTAAAGGTTTCAAAGAATTTTTAATAAATCAAATCAATAACACCATTACATCAGCTAAATGTTTCTAATGCACCTTCTATAGATTTGCTTTGTGACTGTCTTTTGTCGCACATTGGTCACTTAATGATTCAGGGAGCTGGCTTAGACAGTTCCACAGGCTGATGCACCTGCAGGCAATGTAGCTTGTTCCTAATGTTGCTTGAGCTCAGATTTGTCACCTGTAATTAGAAGATAAGAAAAGATATTAACAAACACATGTTACAGTGAAACTTCAACTGAAAACTGTTTGCGCACAAAAAGTTTTAAGATGAATCTGTTCCAACTAGGCCGACTCCCAGTTATGCTTCAGTGAAACTTCGTTATAATGAAACAGGACATAATGATTATTGGATGTAACAAAGTGAAATCCGCCTTAAAATCTCTGTATATATACGTTTTAAAACCTTGTTTCAACGAAGTGAAATTATCCTGCGGATAGATTTCCCAAACTTGATTTGACTCCGAAACAAGAAATGTCAGACCTTAGCAGACTCAGCCACATTCCGCGGGGTTCGGCACAAATTCGATGCCAAAATTTTTAGCTAATTGCGTTGAATGCGCCGTCAAACACTGTTCCTTCTCATCTGCGTGTAGCTGCACATAAGCAGATGCTGAGTATCGCCAGCGCAATTTCTCTAGCTGCGGCACCGTGCAGGCTAGTGCAGCTAGGCGTGGCCTTAGAGACTATACCGATGCAACCCCAGAAACCAGGCATCCTTGTGTGGCCCTTGCTGCTCGAACGCGACAAACGTTTGCGTTTGGCCGAAATTTCTTTTGATGCTTCCTGTTCAGCGCACGTGGCCATGTAGCGGTTCTACTGGTTGCAAGGCCGTCTTCTATGCAAGTTCAAATTTGTGCACTTCATTATGCATGCAATGCAGTGAACGGCAGTGATGAATGTAACGAATTTCGGCTCCCTTTCAACGTGGTTATAAAGATATTTGATAGCATGTGACTGATAAGAGCTCCCACTCATTTGTACGGAAGCTTTGTTTGCAAACACTAAGTGCTAGAAATTCGACCTATGGGCATCTTGTGTACGGATACGGAATAATGCCGTTGCTGCAATTCAGCCTTTTGTGTAGAGTGATAGGAAGCACCCAGGATACTGACGTGAAATCCAGATTCTTGGTGATAATGAAAGCCTTATGCAAGGCCAATATCATGGTTAGAGGCTGCCATGTTCTCTGCAAGTGCATTGCAAGCGACATTTTTTGTTTTCGCATCATACACATGCTGCATCAAGCACTTTTCTAAAATGCATCTTTTGTTCAGGTAAATGTTGTCACAGTTCGCGCACGGCATACCTATGCCAGGCCAAAAGACAATTTTACAGCATGTGCTTCACATGTGCCAGTTCGCGCTGCAACGTGCAGGCAGCTACATATATGCATCACATTGACTTCATCAGCTTTCAGTAACCTCCATATCGCGCATATGAGTGCTCTGCCATTAAGTTATATGCATCATAATAACGGGTTGTGCGTAGTTTAGGATGTTCTCTCGGGCCTAGTAGGGCGTGCTAGATCCACTATGCGATGGTGGTGCGTCACGCATTCATACTTCGTACTGGCGATGTGGCCTTGGTGGGAGAGGAGTTCGTTAACAAACGACGTGCACAGCATGCGTTTGGCACGGCAGCTGTATCATGGTGCACTCAGCAAACTGAAACTTTCTGGCTTGTTATCAGCTGCTTTGCTGTATTGCATTTATCTGTGTGTGCTCATAACGCAGCGAACTTGTAGCTCGGCCATTTGGATTACCTGAACAACTTTAGGACAAAAGGAAATTACTTCATTGGCCATTAGCATTCCACGTGACTATGCCATGAGTTTTTTTTTTTTTTTTGTGCCTTTATGTGACTCGCTTTACCATTGCAGTCGCGCAGTACTTTTCTTTTTTATCCATGTGCGCTGGTTGACTCAGTGTGGCCGCGAATGGTAGTAATTTGTTTGTGAGTGGTTATGTACATTGATTATCTTCCTCGAGAATAATAGCAATGGTGCGCGCCAGTGTGGTATGATGGTGTGAAGAACTTTATTTAGGTCCTGATGCGGGTCGCTACCACGTCGGGGCAGAGGCCGAGCCTCTCTGCCGTCACACAGGCCCTCTGGACAGCGCCGAGTTAGTCTGCCAGCTCTTCAATGTACTCTGGAACCATTCTTGATGCACACAAATAGCCTCCAGCAAATGACCATTCACAATTATTGTTGACTGCAACAAAATCAGCTACAAAACTCTTGGCCATTCCCACCAGTGCACATAGAAAGCAGCTCAATAATGTAATGGTTTGAAGCAGTGATATGACTGGCCCATTGCGCATGTGCATGTATAGCCTCAATTTAATTGAGTGTGCGGTTACTGGCAACCTAAGTCTACCGCTAAGTATGTTGAGTTTTCCATTGTGGCGAGGATTCCAGAAGGTAAATACGTCATTGCAGCCTCGATAATGAAGTTGGACTTCAGAGAACACATGGATGAAACGTTCTATTGTGTGTAATTTTGTTGTTTGTGTCTATAAATAAATAAATTGATAAGTGTGTCCTGTATGTGCGGCATATGCATTTTTGTGTCTTCATTATATTTTTTTGTACTTCATTATCAAGGCCGCAATGACGTATTTACCTTCTCCTGGAATCCTTGCCTCAATGGTAAGCTCAACCTACTTAGCTGTAGATTTAGCTTGCCCGTACAGCACAGCCAATTAATCCTTTCAGGGTCAATGACATAAATATAAGGCGCCTCGAACAAGTTCAAAATGGTTGGTGCCGTGTATTTATCGCGCCGTCAGTACGTTTAAAAAGCGCGCCAATTAACTTTTTCTTTTCTGCCGTGTGCTGCCACTATGTGGGAATACGGGGAATTTTTTTCGAGTGCCCCGTGCTCTCGGTTTTCGTTGCATGGTTTGTTTTCGAGCTAGTTTGCTCCGGCGCATCCATGTACTACCGCCCGTGCATTGGCGCGCACGGGCGGCGGTTTGGGTTTTGTGCTGCGTGCAGTTTCGGCTTCTTGCGCTTGCAAAACTGATACTTATCTTGTTACTAATCGCTTATAGGGCGACCGCTTGTTTCTCGCTCGTTTAATGCTCACAGGGCTGTGCCTAGGAAGGATGCCGCCGTGCATGCATTTCCATTTGTTTTCTTTTTGGAGACTCGCGAAAACTAATTGCCACTGGTTGGTGATAAGATGAATATTAGCGGAAGTTTGTCACACATTTTGCTTTTTTGACCGGCACACAACCACATAGTTTTCTTGAGTGCTCGCACCTATGCAGTTTGATTATGCTATGCACATACATATTAGTGCAAGAGTAAGAACATTTGAAACCTGAGAAATATTCTCGTGTGCGCATTTTCAAAGCCTTGAACTAGGTAATGTGTATAACAATGCATCGAATTTTTAATTCTGATAAGTTTATTTCCTTTTTTATTGTTGTTATTCATGAATGAATAGTACATATATACCAATGCAAAATATTTTTTTCTCACCGTACGGTCACCCCAGAAAAATTACGGTCAATTTTTTTCGAAATAGGTCCCTAAGAATAATTGGAATCACCAATAAGAACAATCGACCCTGAACGGTCGCATGTGGTAAAAAAAAATCGACCCTGAAAGGGTTAAAGTGAGACTAAATGTGGACACACGCGACGGGTCAGTCATATCACTGATTCAAACCACTACGTTATTAAGCTCCTTTCTATGTGCACTGGTGGTAATGGTAAAGAGCTTTGGAGCTGATGTTGTACCAGTCAACAATAATTTTGAATGGTTATTGGCTGGACACTATTCCTGAACATTAGCATTGGTGCGCGCCGGTACTCTGCAGCCATTTTTATTGTTCTCGATGAAGTTAACCGACGCACACGACCCCTCACGAGCAAATTACAACAATCCGCGGCCACACTAAGTCAACCAGCGCACTCAAAAAAATACTGCGCCTCCGGAGCGGTAAATCAACCCTCATAAAGGCACGAAGAAACTCGCGGCAATACAGTCACACGGAATGCTAATAGCCAATAGAGCGATTTCACTTCCGTAGTAAAGTCCTGCAGCTAGTAAAATGGCCGAGCTACAAGTCCGCTGCGTTACAAGCACACACAGATAAATGCAACACAGCAAAGCAGCCGATAACAAATTCGGTTATCATCCCCTTTCTTGAAAAAGCAAGAGAAAACGGGCTAACGCCGCAATACGATCTCGCATAGTCACGCCGCACGACGTTTATAAAAAATGGCTGTGGCTTAGCTAAGGTTAAGCCCAGGATGCGAAGCATACTAGCCTTTATTTTAGTTGTTAAACCACTGTTTAGCCTGGTGAACTGCTGTTGCTTGGCTATATTTGGTTCGGCTAGACGAAGAAACAACTCGTGCGTTACTCTGCTTCGCCTTCAAGAGTGGAACGCGACAGCGTTCCCGTCGACCCGCCAAGGGGTGTAAGACAATGGGCTACGGCGCAGCGACTACGCGCCCCGCATTGGACGCGGTGAGCGTCGAGCAACGCAGCGTTCGGCGCGGCAACGAAATGTGCGCCTGAGCAAGCGACGCACGCCTGAGCCTTAGAAACAGCTCGTTTCTAAGGCAACACTAACCCCACGGAGTTCCTTCGTACAATAAAAAGTTTATTCTCTCTCTCTCTAAGGCAACACCGCATTCACTAGAGGCGCTTTTGTACCGCTTTGAAGCATCGTACTCGTGGCTCAGTGGTAGCGTCTCCGTCTCACACTCCGGAGACCCTGGTTCGATTCCCACCCAGCCCATCTTGCAAGAGTTGAGCCAAAGCCACCTAGAAACAAGCGCAGCTGCTTATATACCGCCGCGACGGCGCGAGTTGGAGCCCCGTTTCTCCTCTGTCGTGACGTCACGATGTCGCGTGGTCAGCCTTGAAGGCGACGCCGCGAGCGACGGCGCGAGTTGGAGCCCCGTTTCTCCTCTGTCGTGACGTCACGGTGTCACGTGGTATGGCATGGGGTCAAAGGTCATTGAAGGTGACACCGCCGCGCCTGAGGAGCTGGGTTGAGCTCTAGTAATATGCTTCGTATAATATATAACCGCTGATGCCCTATGCTTGGACCATGCGGTATATAGAACAAAGATATCTGTATTCGAGCACCTACCACTGCTTAGGACGCTCGCGCAGTTCGCAAACAGTCCCTTTGCTAGACAAGCTTAATTCAGGCTGTAAGGTGTGCTGCTATTACATGCCAAAACTATTTTATTCAGGGGCGGAAACCTCATCCATCGAACAAAGTAGCCACGCGATGTAACCTGCAGCGAACAGTTTAAACGCTTGTCAAAGTATAACATCACAGCTCCTATCGTAGCAGAACGGTACCCACGCTGTTACGATCGTCGCGTATGTTTCGTGGCTCCTAAACCGCAGCTTAGAAATAGAGGATAATACTGCAATAAGGTCACATTACTTATTGGAACATTCAGAAACTCACAGTTGATTGTAGGCTCAGGAACATTCAGAAATACACAGGCTGATTGTAGGCTCAAATATGCGCGCACACATCGCGCTGCGTGTTCCGTCCACCTCAACGCCAGCAGAAATTCCGGCCATGACGCCTTAAACCACTTCAGCACGTCTCACAGAACCGTTTACCACGTAGACGACGCACGTCATACTAAAGAGACCGCACGGCCGCGAAAACAAACGCCAGAACGTACCGCCGGTAGGGCACGCCCACCCGTCGCCCTGCGCACCTACGCGAGGAAGACTGACGTTTGGCGCGCCCCCGACCACCGCCCGGAGATGTCGGAGGAAAAGAAAGTCCGGCTCCTGATGCGTGGTGTAAAGGAGGAACTTTTCGCCGGTATGGTACGAAGCCCACCGAAGACTGTCGACGAGTTTCTTCGCGAGGCCACTAGCATCGAGAAGACACTGGAAATGCGGAACCGGCAATTCAACCGGCGCACGAATTCAACAAGCTACGCCGGAGTTCAGTCACTGGCCACCGACGACCTGCGCGAGACTATCCGAGCGGTCGTGCGGGAGGAGCTACAGAGGCTGTTCCCGTCATCACAGCCTCAAGTGGCTTCGATTGCCGACGTCGTACGTGAAGAGCTCCAACAGCAACTCGGAGTAGCCCCTGAATCGCCGCAGCCTCAGCCGCAAGCGATGACATACGCCGCCGTCGCCCGCCGTCAAGTTCCCCTCCGCGACAACGCCAGGGCCCTGTAACGCCGCAAATCCGTCGTCCACCGCCGCCGCCAGCACGCCCACCCGTCGCCCTGCGCACCTACGCGAGGAAGACTGACGTTTGGCGCGCCCCCGACCACCGCCCGCTTTGCTATCACTGCGGAGAAGCCGGGCACATCTACCGCCGATACCCATACCGGGAGATGGGACTCCGAGGGTTCGCCGTTAACGCGCCGCGACCACAGATTGGCGAACGACCTCGCGATATCGCCGACTACCTCGCCGCCACTCAGTGGAACCCTCGACGACCGTCCCGTTCGCCGTCACCAGGCCGCTACCTGTCGCCGCAGCGCCGACCATACACCGGCCCAGCCCGGGGCCGCTCTGCGAGCCCATATCCGGAAAACTAAAAGCAGCAACCGATGGAGGTGCGGTTGCTGTTCGTCGAACTGACGAAGATCCTCCGCCGCCGACGAAGACGCCGAAGAAACTAACTCGACGACATAACGACACGCCGCCGTCCCGACGAAGTCTGGAAGCAGAGAATACGACGACGAAAGACGACTTGACAACACGACGTTCCAGCTTCAGTTCAACACGACGCAGCCGTGATCCAACGCCAAGACCTAACTGCAATGCCAGACAAGGAACAACCGACCTCGACGTACTTCTCGACGGCCACGCAGTCACTGCCTTAGTCGACACAGGGGCCGATTACTCCGTAATGAGTGGACACATCGCCGCCCAGTTGAAGAAAGTTAAGACCGCGTGGGAAGGCCCTCAGATTCGCACCGCTGGAGGACACCTCATCACGCCGACTGGGATCTGCACGGCAAGAATAACCATTCATGACCGGACTTAACCTGCCACCTTCGTTATCCTCCAACAGTGTTCACGAGACGTCATTCTCGGTATAGACTTCCTGGACCAACACGGCGCAATCATCAACCTGAAGTCGAAGTCAATAACGCTGTCAGAAGATAAAGCAATGCCGCCGGAGAGCCCTCGTAGTCACCACGCCTTGAGTGTGCTCGAAGATCAAGTGAGCATCCCGCCTCGCTCCAGCATTGTTATTTCGGTCAGCACCGAAACACCCGCTGACGTAGAAGGCGTCATCGAAGGCGACCAACGTCTACTGCTAGACCGTGAAATTTGCGTCGCAAGAGGGATCGCTCGACTGCATGGAGGGAAAACTGAAGTGTTGCTGACAAACTTCAGCCAGGAGTTCAAGCACATCAACAAGGGCACGACGATCGCGTACATCGAGGAAATTCTGGAAACAAGTAATGCGTTTGTCCTCTCGGATTCCGCCGCGTCTACCCCGACGACCATGGTTCCCGAACCAGACTACGACATTAATCAAAATCTGCCTATGATTAAGCAACAGATGCTCAGAAGTCTGCTCCGACGATACAAAGGCTGCTTTTCGACGTCATCGAGGATTCGACAAACACCAGTCGCCAAGCATCGCATAATCACCGAGGAGTGCGCTCGACCACTCCGTCAGAGCCCTTACCGAGTTTCGCCGCGAGAACGTGAAGCTATAAGAGAACAAGTCGACGAAATGCTGCGCGACGACATCATCCAGCCGTCGAAAAGCCCGTGGGCATCCCCGGTTGTCCTGGTGAAGAAAAAGGACGGAACCCTACGTTTCTGCGTCGATTATCGTCGTCTGAACAAGATCACGAAGAAGGACGTATACCCCCTCCCACGGATAGACGACGCATTGGATCGGCTCTGCAACGCTAAATACTTCTCGTCGATGGACCTCAAGTCTGGCTATTGGCAAATAGAAGTCGACGAAAGAGATCGCGAAAAGACCGCCTTCATCACCCCAGACGGCCTCTACGAGTTCAAGGTTATGCCATTCGGACTGTGCTCGGCGCCAGCAACGTTCCAGCGCGTGATGGACACGGTTTTAGCAGGATTGAAGTGGCAGACCTGTCTCGTATACTTGGATGACGTCGTCGTCTTCGCCGGAAATTTCGACGTTCACCTTAGGCGGCTTGAAACAGTACTAGAGGCCATCAGGTCATCAGGACTTACTCTGAAGCCGGAAAAGTGCCGCTTTGCTTACGAGGAGCTCCTATTTTTAGGCCACGTCATCAGCAAATCTGGAGTCCGCCCCGACCCGCAGAAGACAGCTGCCATAGCAAAGTTCCCACGGCCCATCGGCAAGAAGGCAGTGCGTAGATTTCTTGGCATGTGTGCCTACTACAGGCGATTTGTCAAGAACTTTTCACGCATCGCAGAGCCGCTGACGCAGCTAACTAGATGTGACGTCGAGTTCAAGTGGGAAACGCCGCAGGCCGACGCATTTCAATAACTCAAACGACGCATGCAGTCGCCGCCCGTACTTGCGCACTTCGACGAGCACGCCGATACCGAAATCCACACTGACGCCAGTAGCCTAGGCCTCGGTGCCGTCCTAGTCCAGAGAAAAGATGGACATGAACACGTGATAGCTTACGCTAGCCGGTCGTTGTCAAAAGCGGAAGGCAATTATTCTACAACCGAAAAGGAATGCCTCGCCATCGTTTGGGCTACAGCGAAATTTCGCCCTTACCTATATGGCAGGCCATTCAAAGTCGTCAACGACCATCACGCCTTGTGTTGGCTAGCGAATTTAAAGGATCCCTCAGGACGGCTGGCACGGTGGAGCCTCAGACTACAAGAATACGACATCACTGTAACATACAAGTCCGGACGAAAACACTCAGACGCCGATTGCCTATCACGCGCCCCCATTGACCCGCCGCCGCAAGATGACGAGGATGACGACGCCTTCCTTGGAATAATAAGCGCGGAAGACTTCGCCGAACAACAACGAGCGGACCCGGAGCTTAAAGGCCTCGTCGATTATTTGGAAGGGCACACCGACGTTGTCCCCAGGGCATTTAAGCGCGGATTATCTTTCTTCACGCTTCAAAACAGTCTACTCGTGAAGAACTTCTCACCAGTCCGCGCCAGCTACCTTCTTGTTGTACCGTCAGCGCTGCGTCCAGAGATACTGCACGCCCTACACGACGATCCAACCGCTGGGCACCTTGGATTCTCCCGGACGCTGTCGAGAATACAGGAAAGGTATTACTGGCCGCGTATTACACCGACAAGGTATTACACCGACAAGGCCAGCAGGATTACTACAGCCGATCGAACCTCCTCGCCGACCATTCCAGCAGATTGGGATGGATTTGTTGGGGCCGTTTCCGATGTCAACATCCGGGAATAAGTGGATCGTCGTGGCGACGGACTATCTCACCCGCTTTGCTGAAACTAAAGCTCTACCAAAAGGCAGCGCAGCCGAAGTGGCGAAATTTTTCGTCGAAAACATCCTGCTGCGACATGGTGCCCCAGAAGTCCTCATCACCGACAGAGGAACGGCTTTTACAGCAGAGCTCACCGAAGCCATTCTGCAGTACAGCCAGACGAGCCACAGGAGGACAACTGCCTACCATCCGCAGACGAATGGTCTCACGGAGCGCCTGAACAAGACCCTCGCCGACATGCTAGCAATGTACGTCGACGTCGAGCACAAGACGTGGGACGCGGTCCTGCCGTATGTCACCTTCGCCTACAACACGGCGGTGCAAGAAACAACACAGATCACGCCATTCAAGTTGGTTTACGGCAGGAACCCGACGACGACGCTCGACGCCATGCTGCCGCACGTCACTGACGAGGAGAATCTTGACGTCGCTACCTATCTCCAGCGCGCCGAAGAAGCCCGACAGCTCGCCCGCCTGCGGATCAAGAACCAGCAGAGGACCGACAGTCGACACTACAACCTCCGACGGCGCTTTGTCGAGTACCAGCCCGGTGACCGTGTTTGGGTTTGGACCCCTATACGCCGACGAGGACTGAGCGAGAAGCTCTTGCGTCGCTATTTCGGACCGTACAAGATCATCCGACGTATTGGCGCACTGGACTATGAGGTCGTGCCAGACGGCATTTCGCTGTCACAGCGGCGCCGCTCGCGACCTGAAATAGTCCACGTTGTGCGACTCAAGCCTTACTACCAGCGTTAACGAACTTTGTGGCTTCGCGTAACTGACCTTGGGACTTTATTTCTTTTTTGTTACTTATGTTTAAGAAGTGTCCTTTTGTGTTTCGCTCTTATATTTGTAGCATCGGGACGATGCTTTTTCTTTAAGAGGGGGGGTATTGACACGTGTACTTATCTTTATCGGGCAACCACGTTTCGCCGCCTAACAAATGCAATCGCACAGCATGGGACGCGCCTGCATGTATCCGAAGTTTCTGGAAAGTTATCGATGCTTCTATCCGCTGTCTGTTGTCGCCGAGACTTATGTTATCTGATTTCATCACCTGACGCGAATGGTGTAGAACTTTGTGGAAGGCACGCGGGTCCGAACGATTAGTCTGGAACATTCGACGACTGCCCTATAAAAGCCGACCCGCTTGATCCGCAGATCAGATTTTCGACGATCGCCGACTGTGTTCGCCACTATCGTGCTTTAAGTGTAGCCTGTTTTGTGGGCACAGGTTCGCCCAATAAAAGCTAGTTTTGTCTTTCACAGTACTGCGACTGTGTTCTTTAACGTCACTACCACGTGACAATATGAACCGATTTGAAATGCTTAGATCTTTATGCTGATATGTCAATATACAAACCTGATACTCTCTGTACTTGCGAGTTGCAGCACGCCGAAATAACACCTGAGAATTTATTTTATATTGTACACGTACTTCGCCCTGCTGAGCTTCCTTCCCGAAGCGTGGATGGGCGGAAGAAACTTTCCAGGTCCTTGATTTTCAGGAAACCGTGCCTCAACACAAACGAAAGAGAAGTGTCCATTGTGGCCTATGCACTTTCGCTTGCGAACAGCTCTCCTTGCACTACTCAGTTGGCGCCAAGGCTGCGATGGGGGCGCTGGTGACGGGTTTTTCCGCAGCGCCGCCTGGGTAGAGTCTGAGGTCTATGAGTTTTCACGGCGCCTGCAGCGCCGCCCTGGCGGTCAGATCGTGCACAATGCAGCCTCTCCCACGGACGAAAATTGCGTTGCGTGCCCTTAAAGTCGAAGGAAACAAAAGGGCGCCGACGATACTGTTGCGTATACAAGTGCCACAACTAAGTCGGGATGAGGGAGGATGTATCCTTCTGCGTCTTTCCATCTAAACCCTACGAACAAGAACGGAGGCGGCGTTGGATCCAAGCAGTCAGGCGAGCGGAGTAAGCTCCCGTCTTGTCGCCCTGTCAAGCGGTGTCGGGCTCGTTTCTAAATCAAATTTCGCGTGTATCCTTGGTTTATTCGATAGTGAAGACGGTCAGCCATGGCAGACAGTACCAAACAGCAGAATCTGCAGTCGGTATTTCGTCGGAAACAAAATGAGCAATAGCATGCACCATCCGGCATATGTACCATTTTTCCTTCGCAATGCCACCGCCAGGCCCCTTCCAACGCCACCGCACCAAGTGAACGATACGAAAGGTAAAAATTATCCATTCATTGCCAAGAATTAAGTGGGAGGGAAGCTGCCTTGTAATACGAGTTGTATGCGCATAGTGCCGGCGCACGCGCGATTAAGCCACCTATGTGTTTATAAAAATGCGCATGCGGATGAGGACTCGGCGCTGAGATGCATCCGGCAAATTTATGTAATTAGGGCTAAATGTAGCCAGGATTGTTACGGATCAAGCAGCGGAGCACTGAAACCTTTGCTTGCGCGAGTCAGCTGATGCGATAAAGCTTTCTTCTCCATTGACTGCTGTGGCGAAGTAACATCAGAATTTTTTATGTCTAGCCAGAGAAATATGGAATATCTTCAGGCCAACTAATACTTACGAAACCATAGCGCAGCACGACCGGAGCCATAACTGCTAGATTTGCGAGGCAGGCAGCCACGCAAGCATAGCATCGATACACGACGCAACCGTTAAAGAAACACACGTGCCCGCCGCGACGCACTGTGAAAAATATATAAAGCTTAAAAAGCTTCTTTCGTCATTTCTTCACTTGATGGCGCTAGCTTCTTTACAAAAACTGTCCACTGGAAGCGGCGCGAAAACGGAAACATACGAACTGTAATACGGCTGCGTATGTGTGTGTGTCGTCCGGTTGTGTGGCTGGAATATGCCGCGTTTCGTCGCCAGGGCGGCGTGCAACGCACTCTTTTCGACGCGCCGCCTATCCAGCGCTGGTTCCCCATAGACCGTTTCATCGGGCGAGGAGGATAGGGCGCGCGGAGAGCCTTTCCTCCTCTCTGGCTTGGGCGATCCGGCGCGGCGCTGCTTGAAAGTATTGCTGTCGCGCGCTGCGGAACGATTTCGAGATGTTTTAGATCTTACTTTGTGAAATTTACGCCATGTTCGTTCATATAAGGTCGTCAGGGAAGCCTTTCGGTGCATCGGTAACTACTATAGGCGGAATTATGTCTTGGGGGCGCAAAAATGTGACGCGCATAATCAGCCGCGGTGTACGCGCATTATCAGTCGCTGTGCGTGTATGTGTTCTTTACTATTTTGCTTATATCGATTTTGAATCAACAAAGGAAACCGGCGTGTTTGTATTACCAGCATTAAATGGTAAATCAGCTCACTGTCTGGTCGATTGGCGTAGGGAGTAAAACATAAGAGCGCGTGCTGTGCACGGCCAACCTAAGGCAACCACGAAATATCTGAGCGGCAAGCGCTATCAAATATTTGTGATACACTGGCATCGTTCTCACGCATTTCAAGTCTAGTATGCTTGAAATTACCATATGTCTACGCTAGCCTTGCTGCATGTGGCCCATGGCGCTGCTCAACACAGCGATCACTGCGGTTGATGAGCCAGCACGATACATACATATAAGCTGTGTGCTTCGGCATTGCCCTTTTGGCCTGTATACAGCCATATAATATATGAGAGGGTTCGCATAAAAAGAATGCGATGGCTATCTTTGAGCGCAAGATTTCCCTAATACGTGTGAGTGCGTGGTAGAGAAATGAACGAACACAACCGCAAAAAAAAAAAAAAAATTCGGTTATCATCCTCTTTCTCTAAAAAGCAAGAGAAAACGGGCTAACGCCGCACAACGTTTATAAATATATAACCGCTGATGCCCTATGCTTGGACCATGCGCTATATAGAACAAAGATATCTGTAATTCAGCACCTACTACTGCTTAGGACGCTCGCGCAGTTCGTAAACGGTCGCTTTGCTGGACAAGCTTAATTCAGACTGTAAGGTATGATGCTATTACTAGCCAAAACTTTTATTCATAGGTGGAAACCTCATCCATCGAACCAAGTAGTCACGCAGTGTAACCTGCAGCGAACAGTTTGAATGCTTGTCAAAGTATAACATCACAGCTCCTATCGTAGCAGAACGGTACCCACGCTGTTACGATCGTCGCGTATGTTTCGTGGCTCCTAAACCGCAGCCTAGAAATAGAAGATAATACTGCAATAAGGTCACATTAGTGATTGGAACATTCAGAAATACACAAG
Source organism: Dermacentor andersoni (assembly GCF_023375885.2). Classification (NCBI taxonomy): domain Eukaryota; kingdom Metazoa; phylum Arthropoda; class Arachnida; order Ixodida; family Ixodidae; genus Dermacentor; species Dermacentor andersoni. The sequence continues at coordinate 10,043,163 of NC_092823.1, read as the reverse complement.
TGATCTCCGAGGCTGATTGTAGGCTCAAATATACGCGCACACATCGCGCTGCGTGTTCCGTCCACCTCAACGCCAGCAGAAATTCCGGCCATGACGCCTTAAACCACTTCAGCATGTCTCACAGGACCGTTTACCACGTAGAAGACGCACGTCATACTAAACAGACCGCCGAGCGTATACCTGCCATGCAAAAGACCGCTTTCACCCAAACCAGTATGGCGCTGCTCATAGGCGGCGCCACTGCGTTCACAATATGGCGGCGTCTACGAAAAAACTATGGAGGAAGGAAACTGGGTTACCTAATACATACATCAACCCAGAAACTACTCGTGCTTTAATTACTTGCTTAAAATCAACATACCTACCGTAAGACATGTAATATAAATACCCCGTTTCTGCCACTGTGCGTACGCTCCCTCCTTTTCATTTCAATCCCTCATCACCTTTCAGGGCAGCCCACGGAGGAAGGAAACTGAGGAGAGGCCCTACCCCCTCCGCGCGCTAGGAGAAACGTGTGGAGGAAGTGACGTAGTACGTTCTCCTCTTTTTTGTTGATTTTTTATTTCTTTGCCGTAGCGGCCACGCCTTTCGGGCCAAAATGGCGGCTTTGTTTTGGTTCTGTGTGCTCACACGTGTTGCTCTGTAGGTTTCGTACCGTGGCAAAGGCGCCGTGCGGGCAGGTTTGCGTTGGTCTCCGTGTTTTGTTGCACCGGAAGTTGGCGTTGCTCATGGCGTTGCTCCGCCTATCGGGCCAGCTCTCCTCTCTTGTTTACATGTCTCGCGAAACCACGCGGCGCTGCGCGCAACCGTGGTGCTCGGACGCGCACGCTCCGCCGCAATATTAAACAATCGTTAGCACGTTAGCATGATTCCGCCAAAGAGGGCAATATTTCCCGCGGATATTCTTTCGTCCGTTGCCATTGCCGTGGTGCGGTACATTGCGTACAGCGTTGCATGCGCGTTCATTCCACGAACTTTAGTTCCTCGTGTCCCACCTGGCCACAGCAAAATCCGAGAGAGCACGGTCCAGCTAACGCAGCGCAACAAAACACGGAGACCAACGCGAACCTGGCCTGCACAGCGCCTTTGCGACGGTACAAAACCTACGGAGCAACACGTGTGAGCGCACCGAACCAAAACAAAGCCGCCATTGTGGCCCGAAAGGCGTGGCCGCCACGGCAAATAATTAAAAAAATCTGCAAAAAAGAGGAGAACCTACTACGTCATTTCCTCCACACTTTTCTCCTAGCGCGCGGAGGGGGTAGGGCCTCTCCTCAGTTTCCTTCCTCCATGGTAATCACGGTGTAAGAAGTATATATATTCGTACACCGTGATGGCAATGCATCTGCAATTTCGCGAATATGTGGTGGTGATCCAAGATATGCGCCAAGCCAGCTTGCTGATTGGCTGAAGGAATATCCCGTGAGGAGCGTCACAGGAAGGGCTGTTTCGTAAACGTCATTTTGACGATGCGTGACGTTGCGCTGGGACGCCCATTGCTGAGATTTTCCGCCATAATTTGTGGTGCAACGAGCTACAGTGTGCTAGAATCAAAATTCTAGTACACTGTAAACGAGCCGCGCGAATTATGCTAATGAGCAGCCATATGCAATGGCAGCCGAGAGGAATGCTTATCGCCACATTTTCCCCGTCGTTTGGCGCCATGAAAATCTTTTGTTCATAACGCTGCTCATAGTATTTGCATCGCTCTCGGGTGGTGTTGGCATTTGTGTTTGGAGCCATAATTTTTTAAAAGAACGCGTTTATACGAAATAACATTGGTTGAATATAGCAAACTTTCGATAATGTTGTCCACTTTTCATTGCTGCATTTGTATTGTAATCAAGATTAATGCCTTTTCGTGCAATCAAAAGTTATGACAACGTCGTCTTTCTAATTTATAAAAAAATGTATGCAAGGCGGCGTCTTGAAGTCTCCTCCCGGAGGTGCAAGGACGGAACGGAGAAATCGCCAAGGACGTTGTGGCTTTTAATCGTGAGATAAGAAAGCTAAGCCAGGAGAAAGGATTTGAAGTGGCAGACGCATAAACAGAGAAGTGCATAGAGCGGGCTTTGGCGGAGGCTTTACACGAGATGGCATCCACTTTAATGGAAGGCTAGGAGCCGATATCGGCTGGCGCCTGGCAGGTCGGGCAGTAGCTTTTTTAGGGGGTCAACTGCACCTCAGGGCGTAGGGGTAGATAAAAACAGTGTAGAAAGTGCAACAATAGAAGCTGACGCCAATAAGATGGCCACTAGGAGGTCCAGGAAGAAAACTACAAAAAATAAATTTAACACTAGGATCAGGTACATAAACATGCAAGGCGGTAGAAAGAGAGCGAAGTGGTTAGAAATACAACAGCAGTTAAAGGACAAAGAGGTAGGTGTCGAAACACATCTCAGGGATCTAGAACCCACCGCTTATTGAAGGCTACGTCTGAGAAGGGAGCAATAGAACAACAACGGAGAGGAGGGGAGGAGGAGTAGGTATGCTGATACATCAAGGAACAAATTGGAAAAGAATAAAGTTAACTTGCAAAGAACATGTCTGGGTATCAGGTACAATTGCCGGTAAAGAGACATGGCTTGGAGTAGTTTATTTAGGGACAGGGGCCAAATGCATGCAAAAGAACAAGGATCTATAGTCGTATACAACTTTAGAAAAAAGGGGGCATTTACTCCTCCGAGGCGGAGGCACACGAGCACCCACCAATGGGCGCGCACTCTGGGCTAACGTCATCAGTCGGACGGCCGGTGAGCCCGCCGACAGAGAAGATGGCCGCCCGCGCTTCGAACTAGGCGAGGTCGCGTCAGCTGTGTGTTTCAGCCCCTCGTCAGAGTGAATTCCAGAACTGTTTGTGATGGTCTATCATGTCGGAAATATTACTGCGAACTTACGATGCGGCATTTGTGCAGCGTGCGTTTATTCTGAGCCGTGATCCGGAGCAGGAACATTGCAGCGAGCATCGCTGGCTCTGCGCTACGCTTTGCCTTAAATCCCGCGGCGACCGCTACGAACGCACATCCTACGTGTTTGTTCCATGTTGTTTTATTTCGCTCCCGAGTGAAGTTACGGCGAGAAAAGTTTTCCAAAGACTGGTGCCTGCTGTTAGCGGTGGGTGTGTTCCTGTACTGTGTCGCTGCGTTTTTCGTCGGACGGGGTGAAGTGATGGAGCAAAACCATTCTCAGGAGAAATCAGAAAAGTGCGCGCATGAAACAAACTTGCGAGTGTCGCAACAGAAAATATTTGCAGAAGAAGCCTTCAACGCAAAGATTTGTCGCCGTCAACTTAGCGTGAACGATCATCGTCAGCAGTGAGATAGCCGAGCGTCTAGCGACGGTGTTCGAGCGTTGCGTATCACCGTCCATTAATTGTGTCCACCAGTGCTCACTGCACGCGCAAGCTGTAGAATGTGTGCTGTGAAATTGTGAAAACACAAACCAAAAAATATAAATTTTATGCTATTTAAAACCAAGGGTATTTATTTAAAACGATGAATGAAGCATTTTTGTACTTTCCTGCCTCGACCGTATTCTCGCCCCGGGTTTGTAATGGTTGCGATAAATGCATTGTTTTATATAAGTACTTTTTCAATAGCAACTGGCAAGGTTGTCCGCTATCACCGCTGCTGTTCACGCTTTATATGACAAGTATAGAAAGAAGGTTACAACGAAGTAATCTAGGGTATCTGTCGTACAGATTAGGCGGAAAGGTTGTTGAGCAACGACTACCGGGTGTAATGTATGCGGACGATATTGTGCTGTTAGCAGAGAGCCAGGAAGATTTGCAAACTCTGGTTATAATTACTGTGGAGACGAATGAGACAGTTTAGGTTTCAATTTTAGTGCAGCTAAGTCCGGTAGGATGTTTTTCAACGATACAACTGATCAGGAGCATACAGTACAAGGCCATGAAATACCCCGAGTGGCCGAATACAAATATCTCTGGGTATGGATAAAGAAAGGGCAGATGTACACGGAAAAGCACGAACAATCTCTCATAGCAAAAGGGCGAAGAGATGCCGGGATAATGAAGCATAGGGCATTGTGGGGGTACACCAGGTATGAGGTACTGAGAGGTATTTGGAATGGAGTAATGGTGCCGGGGCTTACTTTTGGGAATGCGGTCCTGTGTTTAAGGGCAGAGGTTCTGTCGAGACTAGAAGTAAATCAGAGAGCTGTGGGAAGATTAGCACTAGGTGCCCACGGGAAAACCAGAAACGAAACACTACAGGGGGATATGGGCTGGGCATCGTTCGAAGCACGGGAAGCTCAGAGTAAAATCCTATACGAAAAACGCCTGAGGAAATTGGACGATAACAGGTGGGCAGCTAAGGTATTTAAATACTTATACAGAAAGAGCGTTGACTCACAATGGCGGAAACGAACTAGGAAGCTAACCAGTAAGTATGCCAGACACGAGGACGAAGAAAGACAGAACATTAAACGACAGGTTAAGAACGCGGAAGGTAAAAATTGGATAAATTCAATGGAAAAGAAGCATAGTGTTGAACAATATCGAGACTGGAAACAGCAGATGAGGAAGGAAGCGTTTTATGATAACTCAAGAGGCAGTGCCCTTCTCTTTGAAGCTAGGTCAGGATGTCTTAGAACGCCGAGCTATAAAAAAAAAAATTAACGAAGAAGAGGCATGTACTGTGTGTGGTAAATCTGTAGAAACAAAAGAACACCTCATACTAAAATGTGATGGTATCGATCTCGATGTCCATGCGGCCACAGTCATGCTTCCTGAGGCCCTAGGGTTCAGAGATAACAATAGTCATGTAAATAAATATGCGGTGGAAATTAGCAAAAGGCGGTTGGAGGATTGGTGGCTCAAAAGCAGAGAGGTGACATAAGGTTAAAAGGGTAGGAAGACGTATTTAAAGAAAATCGAGAATTTTAATAACACACAGCACAGGTAAATAAAAATAAAAAGCTGAGCATGGTGGCAACTGCGATCACCCCGTTTCCATCCATCTATCCATCCATCCGCTATGCCTCCCGCGGTGTGGAACAAGAGATGACAGCGCTATAGTGCCTAGAATATGCTGGCTAGTGTACCGTGCACCCGCTCTTTTCAATGGAGGGGCGTGGCGCCGCTGCAATGAATGCCCATGGTGGCCGGCAGAGGTCGCTGCCATACGGGTGGGTGCAGACTGCGCGTGTCGTCTGCTTCGCACATCAGTTTCGCAGCGGTTGCGTCGGTTTCTACGTTTGCGTTTTCTGTTTTATTACAGCGCTGCGTGTTTGTTCTTGGTGCTGTAAAAGAGTGAGTGCGTGGCTGCTGTGTTTGTGTGCTTGTCATTACGAGAACTATGAGGCGGCGGTGAAAAAATGCCGAAGCTAAAGAGAGAGTGCTAGGAGATGACCTGCTTTGTGCCGTTGTGTAGAAGCGGCTACCGCACGAACAAAGGGCGTGTTTCCTTGTTCACTCCACCATCTGATACGAAGCGGTAGCAGAATGGGCAGGAATGACCAGGAGAACGGACTGGAGAATGGTTGGCACCAACTGCTGTGATTTGTGAAAAACATTTAGAAAACAATTTAGTCCAGCGTGCATTCTCTGTCACCGTGAACGGCGTTGTCCACGAGATTCCCCGCGATAAAACACGCCTGAAACCCTACGCCATACCAACGCTATTTCCTGAGTATCCTAAGCATGCACCTTGTGAGTGCCAGAAAAAAGAAAAACAAGAAGTAGCAGTAGTGCTTTGAACTGCAGGTTACGTTGCACGAAAGATCACTGCCAAAAGTTCTTGACCACAATGTGCCGGCTTAATTCCTTCGCGTAAGTAAAGCTGAAGCTAGTGCCGACGCTGCTTCATATTGCACTACCCATTTTGATAATGGATCGAGGCCTTGTCTATCTTAGTCAGACCTTGTCAACCACTGTGAAGGCCATGGAAGATGCTTTTACTGTGTTCTTTAGCAAAAACAAGTTACATGTATATATATCTAGTATAGCTGATTTTTCAGATCAGCTCCAGACACTGGCGTTTCCACAGCTAGGGTGCCCAGAGCATGAAAAACCAGCTTTGACAACAGTTGTAAAGTTCTATGTTTTCTTGAGGTTTGGGTTTTTGTAAAAGGCATCAACAAAGAGAGGGAAGCGCAAAGGCGACGGCAGAAGCTCCTTAAACTGCGTCACTGCCACTAAATCTATCTTCATGTATATGTACATTATCTCATATCTAGTGCTGCCTTGTGCCTGCGTTTGACTGTTGTTACGCTTTAATAAAATATTTGTTACGCTCAAATAAAAGATGATTATTACTTTTGTTCACGTATATCAGAAATAAAAAGAAATCTGCACGTATTTACCTAGTATAAAAAATGTATAGTACACAGAACACCACAGTTCATCTTAAAGGCTAATTTATTTACTCATTATCATACTCTCGGGGCCCAATGGGCATTATGAGGGTATGGGTACATGGTTTATAAACAATCAAAAACATTCAAACCTATGAGGAGAACAGTAAGATAAATAGGCACAAACAACAGCAAATAAAATGAAAGGAAAGAACAGCGAAATTCGAGTCATTTCAAAAGATGATCGGTTACAGCGGTCTTAAATGGTCATGCATTAATATAACATTAATATAACAGTACCGTAACCTTAAAATTCTTTTGCTTTAGTAGAGTAAAAAATGCAACCTAATGCATACCCTTAAAAAAGTTTCGCCTAAGAGAGACGAAGGCGAACGCCTCGTAAAGCGTACTGTAATCCACCCTAATCCTCCTTCATCAGCTGTAATCCCCCTAATTTAACTTAATTCGATCACCTTAATCCAATCGCTAATAAATAATTAAAATTTCACATCATTAATCATCTCTTATTTATACACGGCTGGACATGCTTTGGTTCGCTTTTGGCCTTCCTTGGACCGTGTGATATGTTCTGTACCTCACAACACGACCTTTAAACATGGAGATCTAAGGCATCTGTCTTAAAGATTACGTTTTCTCTTCGCCAGCATAGAAACAGATCAGGTTTCCCGCTCGAAGCCTAGCTGAGCTAGCAGAAGCTTTTCAAGCAAGCGACAAGCGGTAAAGAAGCCTGTTGTAATCAAGACAAACCCTAAACAGCAATTAGCTGCCCACATTTGAACTATATATGCTGCTGCTACGGTTTAATAAAAACAAAAAGCGCAGCATCCCGCTTGCCGATGCTGTGCAAACGCGGCGGGTTACGAAGACCGGATGGTGCCGCGGCACCCACCTGCCCTGCAGCGCTCCTAGCGGCAGCCACCAGCATTCATTGCATCCGGTGCCACCCGGGTGGCGCGAACGGTACACTAGCCAGTATATTCTAGGCACTATAGAAGCCCTGGTGGGCCAGGGGCCCGAATGATACGATTCGGTGTTGGATCAGTGGCAGCCAGATTTTGAATTTGACTGGCTAAGGGGAAATGAAGGAGGAACAATGTGGTCTAGATTGCAATGTCATCTGCATATAACGCGTGTTGAACGCCTTCCACCCGCGTTTTGGAGGCACATAATAGCTATGTAATAATTGTAAATATTCATCTCATCTATGGGATCTAATGCGCGCGCTGTTGCTTTGTCTCTGCGTGTAGTAGTTAAGAGAGCCAGTTTAAGGGCGGAGAAGAAGGAAGGAAAGGAAAGTATCTGAAGCAAAATTGCAGCGCCGTGGTTTTAAAGCGCAACCGTGGTAGAGAAACGGAAGGCGATATAAGCGTGCGTGGCCATGATACGCACACGACAAACTGCCTTAAAATATTTAGACTTGAGGGAAGGCTCCGTTAACAAACGATAGCACGGCAATCAGCACTCGAATACGACGAGAGAAATTATTGAGACGTGGAAAATTCCCTTGAAATAAATATGGTTTGCGAGACAAATGCTTGTAAGTATTGAACCTCTGTCTTCTCAACGCTATATGCCATCGTCACTGCACGCAGATGACGGTGCGTTTAGTGTGCCATAGACATAGGCATGCCGATGACATAACTACGAGTTACCAAAGTTCGTCACAGGAGCGAGCACTGTTCAGGAAAAATTCTAGTTCATTTAGCAACAAAACGCCGCTGCATTGGCATTTTTTTCTCCCAGAATTCCTAGCGAATGTCGCAATGCAAGCCAAGGAGCGAGCTCCGGTCGGCGCTCGGACGTTGCAATTCATATTGAGCGCGGTAGTACCTCTCATAAAGCACGTGATTTTCGCGTTGCGCATTTTGGATATTTTTATTTATTTATTTATTTATTTAGGAATACTGTAGCCCTCACTTGAGGGCCATTACAGGCCATTTAATAATGTTGGTGCCGATGACGTCACTCCACGAGGCAGGTGATCCACCAATGCGTAGGCAGTGATTCTGTCGGCAAGATGATGTGGCAAGTGTGGCGTCTGGTCGGTATCGCTTGATGAAGCCAGAGCGGAAAAACACGGCAGGACCTGCAAAAGCAGCAGCAGCGGCTTAGACATGCTGTCCACAGGCTGAGTGCCGTGGCCTCTCTGTGAACAATTTTCTCCGCACACAGGCGGAAAGTACGTAGTGGGGCAAGGGCGTGATGGAGAAAGCAAGGAATGGGAGGAAGGTTGACCAGGGGCGCTATTCCAACACCACCTAGAAGTCTTCTAGGTGGTGCAGGGAGCGGGAGCATACTACCCCGCCTTTGTGTTCCTGCATATGCTCCCGCAGGGAGCAGAGTTGCGCATAACTTTTCCGGCACCGCTCGCACTGCTATTCGCCGAGAGCGATCACGTGGTGCAAAATGACGTCAAATGATCAACCGCGCGCTCCGAAGCCAACTTTACGGACACGGCGCCGACTCGTCGTTTCCGTCAGTGCCATCAAAATTGCAATCAGCGGACCGTCGAGGGCGCGTAGTAACGATCGGCTCCTGGTTGCGGGTACGGTATTCGAGGACAATAAGTTAATGACTTCGGTGAAGTGCTACGAAGCAGATCATTTTGACACTTGTATTGCAGTATTACGGGTTGCAGCGCACCAAACTACGCAAATCGCACGGAAGCTGGCAAAGCTTTTTACGCGATGCCGTGCGGACGGACGAGACCGGCCGGCTCCGAAAGCGGCCAGGATATGCGAGGTCCGTTCGCCTTCTTTACAGAGGTGAGTTCGGCTTGTTTAAACTAAAGCGGCATTCATCTGGACTAACACTCCTGTGCACGCTGAAACACTCCTGTGCACGCTGTGAATAATTACTTTGCAAGTTTGCCATCTTATGTGATTATAGTGCAATAAAAAATAACCTGTTGTTACTCTTAATAACTTGTTACCTTTCCAGTGACTTTGAATTCTGCCCCCAAGGCTCCAAGTACCGGCACTCATCCCCTGCTGCCACGAGCCATTACTCATCCCTTCCCTTGTACGAAATACATTTGATCCAGAAGCTCGTGCATTTTGAATACTTTTCTACTCATAAATTTGCTGCTACGAAGCAGCTGTTAAGTTTGCGGTATGAATCATAAAAATAAGCTCTGCATAAAATGTGCGCAGGTGAACCTTTGGAATGCGTTTAAATATACCTGTCTGTACCGCATATATCGAAAACGTGCTGCAGCTGTGAATGACGGTTAGCGACGAATGACGGTCATGGTTAACGGTCACTGACATAACTGCAGGCGCGATAGTTCTCTTGGCCACGGTCATTATTCGTTTGGTTTCGGCTGGCAAAATGGGCTCACATAATTGTCCACCACACATGCGCGAAGTTTACTTTACTTTTAACACCCTTTATATATTTCTTGCCTTCCGGCCTCCGCGAGAAAACTTCATATGCATGCTAAAAAACATTGCACCGCTTTTTTTTTTTTTTTGCAAGGTGTTACGCGTTTACACGCGAATTTTGGAGCTCTTCGAGTCACGGGCGCAATCGCGATATTATTTCGATGGAGCGAGTGGGCTCCTATATGTACGTTCGTGGCGTGTGTTTGTATATGTATATGTACATACAAACTAAAAATTTCGGTGGGTTGGCACCCCTCCGGCTGCGCCAATCGTTCGAGAGCTGCCTGCATTAAAAAGTGTCATCTTGCTCACCACTTGCGAACAGTTGGCGCATGTAGCTCACGACCAGCAGAAAAGAAAGCAAATGGAACACCGCGCTGCATTTGCCTCCTGCGCGCTCGAGGAGTTGCTTCACTGTAGAGCTGGAGCACAACGGTGGACCTATGCGCAACTCTGCTCCCTGCGGGAGCATATACGGGGACACTAACTGTACCTTCCACCATAGAGTTTCCTACAAGAATAATTTTGTAGGAAACTCTATGCCTTCCACAGTGCAACAAAAATAAGCGTAGCGGTGGCGTCGTGAGGTATGCGACCACAGACGGCGCTGTACAACAGGAAGGATTCGAAGGATTCGAAGTTGTCGAGGTAAACAGGGAAGTGAGAAGTTGTGGTGGTTTTAAACGAGATGGGATCCACTTCAATTACAGGCTAGCACGAGAAGTGGGCTGGCGACTTGGGGGTCGCGCTGTTGCTTTTTTAGGGGGCCCGCGGGCGCTCAGGAGGTCAGAGTAGGTAGTAATAAAGAAGGTCCCCTAGGGGAACATCAGAAGAGCATCGCCGTCGATAACAGGAAAAGGAGGAAAACAAGAACAAGAGCTCGCCATGCAATAGGCTACATAAACATGCAGGGCGGCAGAAGAAAGGAAAAGTGGGCAGAGATTGAGGAGCAGTTACATAGAGAACAAATAGGGGTGTATGCGGTTACAGAAACGCACCTTAGAGACTCAGAAGAGCCGCCAGTTATTGGGAATTATGTATGGGAAGGGTGCAACAGAACTAAGTCGGAAAGAAAGGGAGGGGGAGTCGGAATGCTCATCCATCAGGGAGCCAAATGGAAAAGAGTAAATTCACAATGTCAAGAGCATCTTTGGTTATCAGGTACAATGAGTGGGAAAGAAACTTGGCTTGGAGTTACGTATTTGTGGACCGGAATAAATTGCACAGAGAAGAATAAAGAGTTAGTGGAATGCATAAGCGCTGATATCAGGGGTTTCGGGAATGGTGCTGAGATAGTCCTATTAGGTGACATGAATGCCCACATACAGGATTTAGACGGCTATACCGACAATAACGGGAAGTCAATGCTAGACCTTTGCGAGCAACATAATCTCGTGATCGTGAATACAGGGCCTAAGTGTGAAGGACAGATCACGTGGGAAGTGGGAAACCGGCAATCGACCATTGATTACTGTCTGATGACAGAAGGAATTCATGATAAGTTGAGAGAAATGGTCATCGATGAGGAAGGGTTTAGCAGCATAGGGAGTGACCATAAACGCATCATTTTGAAAATGGGATATGTAGTTGGGAAAGAGAGCAACGAAAGCAAAATGGCCAGTCCAAATTTGAACGCTGAACAAATAGTAAATATAGTCACTAGAGTGGAGGAAGAAATTGGCAAGTTGCCAAGTAAGGGGTGGGAATATGGTGAGCTTCTAAGTGTAGTAACGACAGAAATACGGAAAGAGAAACAACATGTTCATTGGAAAGGAAAAAAGAAACCGAAAAGCTGGTGGAACAAGGAGATACGAGAAGCCATCGCCGAACGACAGAAAGCATCTCGAGAGCACAGGCAGGCAAAGAAGGCGCAGTTGCCACAGGATGAAGTAACCAGTAAATGGGAAATATACCGGGAGAAAAAGTCCATGGTTCAAATACTGGTGCAAGCAAAATTAAAAGGTGAAAGTGAACGTTGGTTGTCAGAAATACGTGAGAAAAAGAAGGCTGCACCTAGAATATTTTGGAATCACATAAAATTATTAGGCAGGAAGGCAACAACAATACAACAACATATCCTAGACGAAGATGAAAACAGACTGGAAGGAGAAGCAGCAATAAATTACATCCAAAAAGTAACAGCCGAATCTTTCCAAGGCAAGGACAAGGTTGTATTTGAAGAAAAAAAGAGCATGAAAGAGACCCAAGGGGGAAAGGAGCTAGTGCTTACAAATTTAAACTGGAAGAAAGCGGAAGAGAAAATTCCTAAGCGCACAGCCACAGGGCTAGACGAGGTTCCCGTTAGGCTGATAAATGAACTGGGACCAAAAAGTAAGGAAGCTCTCGTGAAAGCAGTTGAAAAAACTTTAAAAGATAGACGAATACCAGACAGTTGGCGACAAAGTAGAATGAATTTAATTTATAAAGGTAAGGGGGAGAAAGACAGAATTCACTCGTATAGACCGTTGACCATTACATCGGTAATATACAGGCTAGCAATGCAGGCAGTGAAATTAAAGCTTCAAGCATGGGCAGAAAATAACGGCATTTTGGGAGAGCTTCAGAATGGCTTTAGAATAGGTAGGCGTTTGGATGATAACTTGTTTGTTCTTACTCAGTGTATTGAAATATCAAAAGCAGAAAGCAGACCGTTGTATGTAGCCTTTTTGGACATTACAGGAGCATACGACAACGTAGACCGCAGCATTTTGTGGGATATTCTGGAAGGGGAAGGCTTAGGTAACGATTGTATACAGCTCTTGAGAGAGATTTACCTAGAAAATACTGTTTGCGTTGAATGGGAAGGGATGAGGAGCGCGGAGAAAGTTCATATCAACAAGGGACTGAGGCAGGGGTGCCCTTTATCCCCGCTGCTGTTTATGATGTACATGGTGAGGATGGAGAGGGCGCTAGAAGGAAGTAATATCGGGTTTAATCTCTCATACAAACAGGCAGGTACAGTAATAGAGCAGCAACTCCCAGGTTTATTTTATGCGGACGACATTGTGTTGCTCGCAAACAAGCAAAGTGATTTGCAACGTCTGGCTAATATCTGTGGACAGGAAGGCAACAAGTTAGGTTTGAAATTTAGTGTTAGAAAATCAGGTGTTATTGTATTCAATGAAAACAGTGAACAGACAGTGGAGATACAGGGCCAAGAAATACCTCGGGTAACAGAATATAAATACCTTGGTATATGGATAAACGAAGGCAACGGATATATGGAAACACAGGAAAAAACCATAACAGTCAAGGGGAAGAGAAATGCAGCCATAATGAAGCACAGAGCGCTATGGGGATACAATAGGTACGAGGTCCTCCGAGGTATGTGGAAAGGGGTAATGGTTCCAGGACTTACTTTTGGAAATGCGGTTGTTTGCTTTAAATCAGGGGTACAATCAGGACTCGACGGGAACCAAAGGTCAGTGGGTCGCCTCGCATTGGGCGCTCACGGGAAGACTACAAATGAAGCTGTGCAAGGGGATATGGGCTGGACTAGTTTTGAAGTGAGGGAAGCCCGCAGTAAAATTGAGTACGAAGAACGGCTGAGGAATATGGAGGAAAGTAAATGGGCTGGGAGAGTGTTCAGGTATCTGTACAGGCAAAACATTGATTCACAGTGGAGGAAAAGAACTAGGAAGCTTACCAGCAAGTATGCGGCCTGTGGGGTGGGCAACACAGCAACAAAGAAGGTCAAGCGGAAAGTCAGAGAGGCTGAATTAATCTCATGGGTGGCGGCAATGGAAAAGAAACCTGCCATGAGTAACTACTTAAGGGGAAAAAACGAAATTAGGAAAGAAACCATTTATGATAACTCAAAGGGAAGCTCATTACTTTTCGAAGCGAGATCGGGATGCCTTAGAACACGCACCTATAAAGCGAGATATAAGAATGAAGAAGAAACATGTGCTTGCTGCGGTAAAGCTAGGGAAACGACGGAACATATTTTATTAGAATGTGAGGACGTCTACCCAGCGGTCGATTTAGGCACCACTGGCCTCCTTGAAGCCCTTGGGTTCAGCGGGAGCAGTGGTAAAGCAAACAGGTCCGCAATAGACATCAGTAAGAGGCGATTGGAGGATTGGTGGAAGAAAAGTAGGGAAACGACAAAAGACGGAGACGTACAAAAGCACAGTTCGCAATAGGGTATCAGAAAATTTGGACGTGGTAGTTCATAGTGGGTTTTTTTTTTTTTTTCATTGGTGAACATAGGTAGGATATTAGGCAGCATAGTAGTAAGAGCTTGGTGGCGCAAGCCACCGCCCCGTTCCAAAGGGGACGCTCATAACATCCATCCATCCATCCGGAAAGAGTATTGCCGCTTTACCAGGTGTTCTGTGGCTTTACTGGGTTTCTGGCTGCTGCGCCTCGATCGTGCTCCCGCCAGTTTGGCTGCAGTGTGGCAAACGTAGCGCCTATGTAGGCGCTACTTTTGCCACACAGCAACCAAACTGGTGGGAGCACGATCGAGGCGCAGCAGAATATATGTAGCGCTGAGTCATAGGCACACTCTGAACTGACTTTTAAGGGCATCCCGAGCGGTTTTCGTTTATTTCGCCGCCGTTACCCCGAGTTGTCCCTCCGCGCTCCAGCTGTTGCATTTCGTGTAGGGCTACTGACAGAATGCGGTTTCCAGGTGGCACGATGGCCTCGAATGGAATAAACGCACACGACACCAAAGATTGAGTAAGCTTGAAAATATTTTATTTGCATTTTAGAAGTACAACAAAAAGCACACGTCTACGCATCCACACAAACGCGGTTACATAGTCAAGAACATAGTCAAGAAATGGCTCATTAATAAGGGTAGCACAAATGCACAAGAAAGAAGACCTAAGCTACAAAACGTACGGTCGGCTGCTAAGTATAATAATTTCCCTGTCACCGCGTGTCACTTTTATACAGCATCTTTACAGCGCTACCAGGCCGGGTAGTTTGGCGGAAATAACGCAACAGCTTACGGCCGTCAGCTGCCTCTTCTTTACGGGTGTCATAATTAACCTAATCTCCGCATCAACGTCATGCAAGTCCGCCTACAGGTATCTGTATCTGAACCGTATGTGCCAGCTTAATACATGTGTAGTGAAATTATGATAACCACTGCGTCTTATCAAACATGTATTGGTTTTGCAAATGCGCATTACAGCTGACAAAACGACATACTGTAAGTGAAGCACAAGAGAACAAGGACAAAAGGAGGATACAACACTTGAAGAAGAAATGAAGAATTAGTAGGCGTACAGCAAACAAGCGATGGCGGAGAACACACAATGATGCATCGGGTGTCCTGTGACATCGGTTTGCGTACTTACGGTGTTATGGAGATCAACAGCATAAAAACATACCTTCAAGCGTACTCCCTCAACCTCCGCCGCATTCATTGTGATAATCAACGCCTAAACAAAATGAGGCACTATTTTTTGCCAAGAATAGACCTCTTTATAGCAAGTCTATGTAATGACTCGCAGACGAAACCAACATGCTTTTCGAAAATGTTTTACCGCCGTAGGCATTTTTGTTAGAGATAATTCATCCTCATCCAAACATAAAGGTCAACCGATTCTTCGCTGATACTTAATACCAGTCACTGTCTAGTAGCCTAACATATCTGTAGCAGTATCTTCTAGTGCATGTTGTCATGCACAATTCCTCTCCTGAAATAGCTGATGCAGCATCAGCATGTGCCTTGCATTAACCTATGCACCATGTGCTATGCACCATTTTACTTTTCTTGATGTTTTTAGCCTTCAATGCCTGCAGAGCAGAGTGGCTTCTCTCTTGAATGCAAGCTTTCTCATTTTCCGTATTCCTAGTCTCGTTGATGGTTGTTCTTCTTCCTCGATAGCCTGGGTCTTTGTGCAAGCTACACTGAAGTGATTGATTGCATAATCTGGTTTTGCTGCCCCACTTGGTTGTGGTAACTGTGTTACGTTTCTCGGATGTGGGTGCCTGGTCAGTTGCATTGGTAAGCAGTCCCTTGAGGTAAGCATTTGCTCCTGCAGTCCGCAAAGCGACACAGACTCGCAGTATACACACACCGTAACTGGTGCTGCCCGTTCGTTCTTGCCTGCTGCAGCCATGGGCAAATTGTGCTTGTGGCCTACCTCGGCCATGATTTGCTCAAAACGGAGACCAGCATATGTGCTTACATGGTTCGAAGTGTATGAAGTTGATAGCCGTATGGGTGGAAAGGCCCGCAAAAATGGCTGCCGAAGGTGATGCCCACAAAAGCGACTTGTCCACATTGAGACAAAGTGGGACACAAAGTGTGAGCCATACATTAGCGGCCCTCGAAAGAAAATAAATGTGCTGGTTGGAAAGGAGTTCATGTCGCTGTGTTGGTTGCGGCAGCAGATGCCTGCGTCACCTGATTGCTTCGCAATGGAAGTTGCTCATCTTCAACGGCAACTGTTGGTTCAAATAGGTACGAGGCTCTGTCCAATCTGTTTGCACCGCTGATTGTCGCACGTTACCAGACCACCACATGCGACAAAGGCAAGCATTATGCCTGTAAGATGGTTCGTAGCCAATGTATAATGTATTGTCTGAACCTCATGCGGTGAATGATAGCTGTTTAATTTTGCTGTTATGTCACTTGGTTACGGTTGCAGTGTTATCTCTTTCGAATATTGCGGCCTGGTCGGTTGCCCTGGGACGCAGTCTCTCGAAGTAAGCATTTGCTCCTGCAGTCTGCACAGCGACATAGACTCCCAATTTACACACACCGTGATTTGTGCTCCCCGTTCACCCTTTCCTGCTGCAGCCGTGGGCAAATTGTGCCTCTGGCCTTTCTCGGCTGCGATTAAGCACGAACGGAGACCAGAATACGTGCTTACATGGTCGGACGTGCATGAAATTGGGTGGAAAGGCCCGAAAAAATAGCTGATGAAGGCGATGCCCACGAAAGCGACTTGTCCATATTGAGACAATGTGAGACACCAAGTGTGAGCCACATATTAGCGGCCCCCGAAAGAAAAGAAACGTGCAGGTTGGAAAGGAGTGAACGGTTAAAATACGGGGTCGTCCAGGTCGCTGTGTAGGCTGCGGCAGCAGATGCCTGCGTCACCCGATTGCTTCGCAATACAATTTGGGCATTTTTAACGGCGACTGTCGCTGCAAACAGGTGGCACACTGTCCAGTCTGTTTCCGCTGCTGGTTGTCGCTCGTTAACCTGACCACCACGTGCGACGACGACGGTGAGCCGTTTACGAGCTCGAGTCAATGATTCCAGCGTATCTCGACATGCAAGTTTTATTTCTGCTATTGCACGAGAATGTGCACTGCTTGTCTTCTGCCAATGAAGTCGCACGTTCTGTTCACTCACTTGCGGCTTGTTTGTATGGGCGTCAGTAGAGGCTCTTGGCAATTAGAACGCACCAGCTACGCGGCAGCGAAGGCATTGAGGCATGCCGCATAGCCGGCAGGACAAGCACGGCGCGTACTAGCTACAGTGTTCTAGAACACTGTAGTACCAGCGTACGCGACCGGCGAAAAACGGCCATATTGGATTTTGTTCTAAAAAAAAAGTGTACTTCCGCTTCCGGATTGAGCAACGTCATCTGTCGTCCCCCTAAGTAAGTTCCATGCGCTGCCGCTGCTTATTTTCGAATCACTGCGAAAGGTACAGTTTCCCTTCTCTAATTTGGTTCTTTATTCTATGGCCGTAGTATTCGAACGCCAACGGCCAGGAAACACATCGATACCAATAGGCTGTCGGCTGTCGGTGGTTAATCATGTACAAAAACCTTGACGCTATGACTAAAAAGCAGTTTCAACAATCAAATTTTTAATAAATCAACTGCCTATTTGCCTGAGGTAAAAAAAACATCCTTAGACACCTCGATTGTTTATGTTAATGGTTTGTGTAAAGTAAAAAATTCAGCATGTTTAGCGCCCCTAGCAGAGAAAGCACAAATTAAAGTATGCGACCAAATTACAGTAGCTCCACTTGCGCGCTTACGCTGAAACGCCTCGATTGATTTTTCGTCCTCTGTGGCCATTTGTTGAACTTGAGAATGAGCGGGGCCTGGTACCACGCCGTAATACGGTAATACCACGCCGCGAGCAGCAGCGCCACGTTCCCCCTGGTGGCATCGGTGCGCAAGGGGGTCACGCGCGCCCGAAGGAAAGCGCCGCCGGTATTCACACCTCCAGCACACCTCCCCTTCTAGCCACCCTAGTGGCATCACATTAATATAACCTCTGTAACCTCTATAACCATCCATCCATCCATCCTCTGTACTGAAAAAGTTGCAGATTTCGCTTTCGTTTCTGTAGAAAAGCAAGAAAATCAACAGATTCAAGCGCTTTATCACTGAATCAGCAGAAAATTTTAAAAATCAGTAGATCTACTGATAAATAAGCAGCCGTGGCATCACTGCATACCAGTGGTGATGCGCGCACGTTCTAGGCCACGTTATCGCTATCTCGTTAAACGCAAGTGACTCAGCCCGACTCGGCTGGCTGAGAAACGGCCGAATATCACCGATAGCGTGGCGCGCGCCAGAGATATCCACTAGCGCGACGCAAGCGCCGGCGCTGCTATAGTGCCTAGAATATACTGGCTAGTGTACCGTTCGCGCCACCCGGGTGGCACCGAATGCAATGAATGCTGGTGGCTGCCGCTAGGAGCGCTGCAGTGCAGGTGGGTGCCGCGGCACCATCCGGTCTTCGTAACCCGCCGCGTTTGCACAGCATCGGCAAGCGGGATGCTGCGCTTTTTGTTTTTATTAAACCGTAGCAGCAGCATATATAGTTCAAATGTGGGCAGCTAATTGCTGTTTAGGGTTTGTCTTGATTACAACAGGCTTCTTTACCGCTTGTCGCTTGCTTGAAAAGCTTCTGCTAGCTCAGCTAGGCTTCGAGCGGGAAACCTGATCTGTTTCTATGCTGGCGAAGAGAAAACGTAATCTTTAAGACAGATGCCTTAGATCTCCATGTTTAAAGGTCGTGTTGTGAGGTACAGAACATATCACACGGTCCAAGGAAGGCCAAAAGCGAACCAAAGCATGTCCAGCCGTGTATAAATAAGAGATGATTAATGATGTGAAATTTTAATTATTTATTAGCGATTGGATTAAGGTGATCGAATTAAGTTAAATTAGGGGGATTACAGCTGATGAAGGAGGATTAGGGTGGATTACAGTACGCTTTACGAGGCGTTCGCCTTCGTCTCTCTTAGGCGAAACTTTTTTAAGGGTATGCATTAGGTTGCATTTTTTACTCTACTAAAGCAAAAGAATTTTAAGGTTACGGTACTGTTATATTAATGTTATATTAATGCATGACCATTTAAGACCGCTGTAACCGATCATCTTTTGAAATGACTCGAATTTCGCTGTTCTTTCCTTTCATTTTATTTGCTGTTGTTTGTGCCTATTTATCTTACTGTTCTCCTCATAGGTTTGAATGTTTTTGATTGTTTATAAACCATGTACCCATACCCTCATAATGCCCATTGGGCCCCGAGAGTATGATAATGAGTAAATAAATTAGCCTTTAAGATGAACTGTGGTGTTCTGTGTACTATACATTTTTTATACTAGGTAAATACGTGCAGATTTCTTTTTATTTCTGATATACGTGAACAAAAGTAATAATCATCTTTTATTTGAGCGTAACAAATATTTTATTAAAGCGTAACAACAGTCAAACGCAGGCACAAGGCAGCACTAGATATGAAATAATGTACATATACATGAAGATAGATTTAGTGGCAGTGACGGAGTTTAAGGAGCTTCTGCCGTCGCCTTTGCGCTTCCCTCTCTTTGTTGATGCCTTTTACAAAAACCCAAACCTCAAGAAAACATAGAACTTTACAACTGTTGTCAAAGCTGGTTTTTCATGCTCTGGGCACCCTAGCTGTGGAAACGCCAGTGTCTGGAGCTGATCTGAAAAATCAGCTATACTAGATATATATACATGTAACTTGTTTTTGCTAAAGAACACAGTAAAAGCATCTTCCATGGCCTTCACAGTGGTTGACAAGGTCTGACTAAGATAGACAAGGCCTCGATCCATTATCAAAATGGGTAGTGCAATATGAAGCAGCGTCGGCACTAGCTTCAGCTTTACTTACGCGAAGGAATTAAGCCGGCACATTGTGGTCAAGAACTTTTGGCAGTGATCTTTCGTGCAACGTAACCTGCAGTTCAAAGCACTACTGCTACTTCTTGTTTTTCTTTTTTCTGGCACTCACAAGGTGCATGCTTAGGATACTCAGGAAATAGCGTTGGTATGGCGTAGGGTTTCAGGCGTGTTTTATCGCGGGGAATCTCGTGGACAACGCCGTTCACGGTGACAGAGAATGCACGCTGGACTAAATTGTTTTCTAAATGTTTTTCACAAATCACAGCAGTTGGTGCCAACCATTCTCCAGTCCGTTCTCCTGGTCATTCCTGCCCATTCTGCTACCGCTTCGTATCAGATGGTGGAGTGAACAAGGAAACACGCCCTTTGTTCGTGCGGTAGCCGCTTCTACACAACGGCACAAAGCAGGTCATCTCCTAGCACTCTCTCTTTAGCTTCGGCATTTTTTCACCGCCGCCTCATAGTTCTCGTAATGACAAGCACACAAACACAGCAGCCACGCACTCACTCTTTTACAGCACCAAGAACAAACACGCAGCGCTGTAATAAAACAGAAAACGCAAACGTAGAAACCGACGCAACCGCTGCGAAACTGATGTGCGAAGCAGACGACACGCGCAGTCTGCACCCACCCGTATGGCAGCGACCTCTGCCGGCCACCATGGGCATTCATTGCAGCGGCGCCACGCCCCTCCATTGAAAAGAGCGGGTGCACGGTACACTAGCCAGCATATTCTAGGCACTATAGCGCTGTCATCTCTTGTTCCACACCGCGGGAGGCATAGCGGATGGATGGATAGATGGATGGAAACGGGGTGATCGCAGTTGCCACCATGCTCAGCTTTTTATTTTTATTTACCTGTGCTGTGTGTTATTAAAATTCTCGATTTTCTTTAAATACGTCTTCCTACCCTTTTAACCTTATGTCACCTCTCTGCTTTTGAGCCACCAATCCTCCAACCGCCTTTTGCTAATTTCCACCGCATATTTATTTACATGACTATTGTTATCTCTGAACCCTAGGGCCTCAGGAAGCATGACTGTGGCCGCATGGACATCGAGATCGATACCATCACATTTTAGTATGAGGTGTTCTTTTGTTTCTACAGATTTACCACACACAGTACATGCCTCTTCTTCGTTAATTTTTTTTTTATAGCTCGGCGTTCTAAGACATCCTGACCTAGCTTCAAAGAGAAGGGCACTGCCTCTTGAGTTATCATAAAACGCTTCCTTCCTCATCTGCTGTTTCCAGTCTCGATATTGTTCAACACTATGCTTCTTTTCCATTGAATTTATCCAATTTTTACCTTCCGCGTTCTTAACCTGTCGTTTAATGTTCTGTCTTTCTTCGTCCTCGTGTCTGGCATACTTACTGGTTAGCTTCCTAGTTCGTTTCCGCCATTGTGAGTCAACGCTCTTTCTGTATAGGTATTTAAATACCTTAGCTGCCCACCTGTTATCGTCCAATTTCCTCAGGCGTTTTTCGTATAGGATTTTACTCTGAGCTTCCCGTGCTTCGAACGATGCCCAGCCCATATCCCCCTGTAGTGTTTCGTTTCTGGTTTTCCCGTGGGCACCTAGTGCTAATCTTCCCACAGCTCTCTGATTTACTTCTAGTCTCGACAGAACCTCTGCCCTTAAACACAGGACCGCATTCCCAAAAGTAAGCCCCGGCACCATTACTCCATTCCAAATACCTCTCAGTACCTCATACCTGGTGTACCCCCACAATGCCCTATGCTTCATTATCCCGGCATCTCTTCGCCCTTTTGCTATGAGAGATTGTTCGTGCTTTTCCGTGTACATCTGCCCTTTCTTTATCCATACCCAGAGATATTTGTATTCGGCCACTCGGGGTATTTCATGGCCTTGTACTGTATGCTCCTGATCAGTTGTATCGTTGAAAAACATCCTACCGGACTTAGCTGCACTAAAATTGAAACCTAAACTGTCTCATTCGTCTCCACAGTAATTATAACCAGAGTTTGCAAATCTTCCTGGCTCTCTGCTAACAGCACAATATCGTCCGCATACATTACACCCGGTAGTCGTTGCTCAACAACCTTTCCGCCTAATCTGTACGACAGATACCCTAGATTACTTCGTTGTAACCTTCTTTCTATACTTGTCATATAAAGCGTGAACAGCAGCGGTGATAGCGGACAACCTTGCCAGTTGCTATTGAAAAAGTACTTATATAAAACAATGCATTTATCGCAACCATTACAAACCCGGGGCGAGAATACGGTCGAGGCAGGAAAGTACAAAAATGCTTCATTCATCGTTTTAAATAAATACCCTTGGTTTTAAATAGCATAAAATTTATATTTTTTGGTTTGTGTTTTCACAATTTCACAGCACACATTCTACAGCTTGCGCGTGCAGTGAGCACTGGTGGACACAATTAATGGACGGTGATACGCAACGCTCGAACACCGTCGCTAGACGCTCGGCTATCTCACTGCTGACGATGATCGTTCACGCTAAGTTGACGGCGACAAATCTTTGCGTTGAAGGCTTCTTCTGCAAATATTTTCTGTTGCGACACTCGCAAGTTTGTTTCATGCGCGCACTTTTCTGATTTCTCCTGAGAATGGTTTTGCTCCATCACTTCACCCCGTCCGACGAAAAACGCAGCGACACAGTACAGGAACACACCCACCGCTAACAGCAGGCACCAGTCTTTGGAAAACTTTTCTCGCCGTAACTTCACTCGGGAGCGAAATAAAACAACATGGAACAAACACGTAGGATGTGCGTTCGTAGCGGTCGCCGCGGGATTTAAGGCAAAGCGTAGCGCAGAGCCAGCGATGCTCGCTGCAATGTTCCTGCTCCGGATCACGGCTCAGAATAAACGCACGCTGCACAAATGCCGCATCGTAAGTTCGCAGTAATATTTCCGACATGATAGACCATCACAAACAGTTCTGGAATTCACTCTGACGAGGGGCTGAAACACACAGCTGACGCGACCTCGCCTAGTTCGAAGCGCGGGCGGCCATCTTCTCTGTCGGCGGGCTCACCGGCCGTCCGACTGATGACGTTAGCCCAGAGTGCGCGCCCATTGGTGGGTGCTCGTGTGCCTCCGCCTCGGAGGAGTAAATGCCCCCTTTTTTCTAAAGTTGTATACGACTATAGATCCTTGTTCTTTTGCATGCATTTGGCCCCTGTCCCTAAATAAACTACTCCAAGCCATGTCTCTTTACCGGCAATTGTACCTGATACCCAGACATGTTCTTTGCAAGTTAACTTTATTCTTTTCCAATTTGTTCCTTGATGTATCAGCATACCTACTCCTCCTCCCCTCCTCTCCGTTGTTGTTCTATTGCTCCCTTCTCAGACGTAGCCTTCAATAAGCGGTGGGTTCTAGATCCCTGAGATGTGTTTCGACACCTACCTCTTTGTCCTTTAACTGCTGTTGTATTTCTAACCACTTCGCTCTCTTTCTACCGCCTTGCATGTTTATGTACCTGATCCTAGTGTTAAATTTATTTTTTGTAGTTTTCTTCCTGGACCTCCTAGTGGCCATCTTATTGGCGTCAGCTTCTATTGTTGCACTTTCTACACTGTTTTTATCTACCCCTACGCCCTGAGGTGCAGTTGACCCCCTAAAAAAGCTACTGCCCGACCTGCCAGGCGCCAGCCGATATCGGCTCCTAGCCTTCCATTAAAGTGGATGCCATCTCGTGTAAAGCCTCCGCCAAAGCCCGCTCTATGCACTTCTCTGTTTATGCGTCTGCCACTTCAAATCCTTTCTCCTGGCTTAGCTTTCTTATCTCACGATTAAAAGCCACAACGTCCTTGGCGATTTCTCCGTTCCGTCCTTGCACCTCCGGGAGGAGACTTCAAGACGCCGCCTTGCATACATTTTTTTATAAATTAGAAAGACGACGTTGTCATAACTTTTGATTGCACGAAAAGGCATTAATCTTGATTACAATACAAATGCAGCAATGAAAAGTGGACAACATTATCGAAAGTTTGCTATATTCAACCAATGTTATTTCGTATAAACGCGTTCTTTTAAAAAATTATGGCTCCAAACACAAATGCCAACACCACCCGAGAGCGATGCAAATACTATGAGCAGCGTTATGAACAAAAGATTTTCATGGCGCCAAACGACGGGGAAAATGTGGCGATAAGCATTCCTCTCGGCTGCCATTGCATATGGCTGCTCATTAGCATAATTCGCGCGGCTCGTTTACAGTGTACTAGAATTTTGATTCTAGCACACTGTAGCTCGTTGCACCACAAATTATGGCGGAAAATCTCAGCAATGGGCGTCCCAGCGCAACGTCACGCATCGTCAAAATGACGTTTACGAAACAGCCCTTCCTGTGACGCTCCTCACGGGATATTCCTTCAGCCAATCAGCAAGCTGGCTTGGCGCATATCTTGGATCACCACCACATATTCGCGAAATTGCAGATGCATTGCCATCACGGTGTACGAATATATATACTTCTTACACCGTGATTACCATGGAGGAAGGAAACTGAGGAGAGGCCCTACCCCCTCCGCGCGCTAGGAGAAAAGTGTGGAGGAAATGACGTAGTAGGTTCTCCTCTTTTTTGCAGATTTTTTTAATTATTTGCCGTGGCGGCCACGCCTTTCGGGCCACAATGGCGGCTTTGTTTTGGTTCGGTGCGCTCACACGTGTTGCTCCGTAGGTTTTGTACCGTCGCAAAGGCGCTGTGCAGGCCAGGTTCGCGTTGGTCTCCGTGTTTTGTTGCGCTGCGTTAGCTGGACCGTGCTCTCTCGGATTTTGCTGTGGCCAGGTGGGACACGAGGAACTAAAGTTCGTGGAATGAACGCGCATGCAACGCTGTACGCAATGTACCGCACCACGGCAATGGCAACGGACGAAAGAATATCCGCGGGAAATATTGCCCTCTTTGGCGGAATCATGCTAACGTGCTAACGATTGTTTAATATTGCGGCGGAGCGTGCGCGTCCGAGCACCACGGTTGCGCGCAGCGCCGCGTGGTTTCGCGAGACATGTAAACAAGAGAGGAGAGCTGGCCCGATAGGCGGAGCAACGCCATGAGCAACGCCAACTTCCGGTGCAACAAAACACGGAGACCAACGCAAACCTGCCCGCACGGCGCCTTTGCCACGGTACGAAACCTACAGAGCAACACGTGTGAGCACACAGAACCAAAACAAAGCCGCCATTTTGGCCCGAAAGGCGTGGCCGCTACGGCAAAGAAATAAAAAATCAACAAAAAAGAGGAGAACGTACTACGTCACTTCCTCCACACGTTTCTCCTAGCGCGCGGAGGGGGTAGGGCCTCTCCTCAGTTTCCTTCCTCCGTGGGCTGCCCTGAAAGGTGATGAGGGATTGAAATGAAAAGGAGGGAGCGTACGCACAGTGGCAGAAACGGGGTATTTATATTACATGTCTTACGGTAGGTATGTTGATTTTAAGCAAGTAATTAAAGCACGAGTAGTTTCTGGGTTGATGTATGTATTAGGTAACCCAGTTTCCTTCCTCCATAGTTTTTTCGTAGACGCCGCCATATTGTGAACGCAGTGGCGCCGCCTATGAGCAGCGCCATACTGGTTTGGGTGAAAGCGGTCTTTTGCATGGCAGGTATACGCTCGGCGGTCTGTTTAGTATGACGTGCGTCTTCTACGTGGTAAACGGTCCTGTGAGACATGCTGAAGTGGTTTAAGGCGTCATGGCCGGAATTTCTGCTGGCGTTGAGGTGGACGGAACACGCAGCGCGATGTGTGCGCGTATATTTGAGCCTACAATCAGCCTCGGAGATCACTTGTGTATTTCTGAATGTTCCAATCACTAATGTGACCTTATTGCAGTATTATCTTCTATTTCTAGGCTGCGGTTTAGGAGCCACGAAACATACGCGACGATCGTAACAGCGTGGGTACCGTTCTGCTACGATAGGAGCTGTGATGTTATACTTTGACAAGCATTCAAACTGTTCGCTGCAGGTTACACTGCGTGACTACTTGGTTCGATGGATGAGGTTTCCACCTATGAATAAAAGTTTTGGCTAGTAATAGCATCATACCTTACAGTCTGAATTAAGCTTGTCCAGCAAAGCGACCGTTTACGAACTGCGCGAGCGTCCTAAGCAGTAGTAGGTGCTGAATTACAGATATCTTTGTTCTATATAGCGCATGGTCCAAGCATAGGGCATCAGCGGTTATATATTTATAAACGTTGTGCGGCGTTAGCCCGTTTTCTCTTGCTTTTTAGAGAAAGAGGATGATAACCGAATTTTTTTTTTTTTTTTGCGGTTGTGTTCGTTCATTTCTCTACCACGCACTCACACGTATTAGGGAAATCTTGCGCTCAAAGATAGCCATCGCATTCTTTTTATGCGAACCCTCTCATATATTATATGGCTGTATACAGGCCAAAAGGGCAATGCCGAAGCACACAGCTTATATATATGTATCGTGCTGGCTCATCAACCGCAGTGATCGCTGTGTTGAGCAGCGCCATGGGCCACATGCAGCAAGGCTAGCGTAGACATATGGTAATTTCAAGCATACTAGACTTGAAATGCGTGAGAACGATGCCAGTGTATCACAAATATTTGATAGCGCTTGCCGCTCAGATATTTCGTGGTTGCCTTAGGTTGGCCGTGCACAGCACGCGCTCTTATGTTTTACTCCCTACGCCAATCGACCAGACAGTGAGCTGATTTACCATTTAATGCTGGTAATACAGACACGCCGGTTTCCTTTGTTGATTCAAAATCGATATAAGCAAAATAGTAAAGAACACATACACGCACAGCGACTGATAATGCGCGTACACCGCGGCTGATTATGCGCGTCACATTTTTGCGCCCCCAAGACATAATTCCGCCTATAGTAGTTACCGATGCACCGAAAGGCTTCCCTGACGACCTTATATGAACGAACATGGCGTAAATTTCACAAAGTAAGATCTAAAACATCTCGAAATCGTTCCGCAGCGCGCGACAGCAATACTTTCAAGCAGCGCCGCGCCGGATCGCCCAAGCCAGAGAGGAGGAAAGGCTCTCCGCGCGCCCTATCCTCCTCGCCCGATGAAACGGTCTATGGGGAACCAGCGCTGGATAGGCGGCGCGTCGAAAAGAGTGCGTTGCACGCCGCCCTGGCGACGAAACGCGGCATATTCCAGCCACACAACCGGACGACACACACACATACGCAGCCGTATTACAGTTCGTATGTTTCCGTTTTCGCGCCGCTTCCAGTGGACAGTTTTTGTAAAGAAGCTAGCGCCATCAAGTGAAGAAATGACGAAAGAAGCTTTTTAAGCTTTATATATTTTTCACAGTGCGTCGCGGCGAGCACGTGTGTTTCTTTAACGGTTGCGTCGTGTATCGATGCTATGCTTGCGTGGCTGCCTGCCTCGCAAATCTAGCAGTTATGGCTCCGGTCGTGCTGCGCTATGGTTTCGTAAGTATTAGTTGGCCTGAAGATATTCCATATTTCTCTGGCTAGACATAAAAAATTCTGATGTTACTTCGCCACAGCAGTCAATGGAGAAGAAAGCTTTATCGCATCAGCTGACTCGCGCAAGCAAAGGTTTCAGTGCTCCGCTGCTTGATCCGTAACAATCCTGGCTACATTTAGCCCTAATTACATAAATTTGCCGGATGCATCTCAGCGCCGAGTCCTCATCCACATGCGCATTTTTATAAACACATAGGTGGCTTAATCGCGCGTGCGCCGGCACTATGCGCATACAACTCGTATTACAAGGCAGCTTCCCTCCCACTTAATTCTTGGCAATGAATGGATAATTTTTACCTTTCGTATCGTTCACTTGGTGCGGTGGCGTTGGAAGGGGCCTGGCGGTGGCATTGCGAAGGAAAAATGGTACATATGCCGGATGGTGCATGCTATTGCTCATTTTGTTTCCGACGAAATACCGACTGCAGATTCTGCTGTTTGGTACTGTCTGCCATGGCTGACCGTCTTCACTATCGAATAAACCAAGGATACACGCGAAATTTGATTTAGAAACGAGCCCGACACCGCTTGACAGGGCGACAAGACGGGAGCTTACTCCGCTCGCCTGACTGCTTGGATCCAACGCCGCCTCCGTTCTTGTTCGTAGGGTTTAGATGGAAAGACGCAGAAGGATACATCCTCCCTCATCCCGACTTAGTTGTGGCACTTGTATACGCAACAGTATCGTCGGCGCCCTTTTGTTTTCCTTCGACTTTAAGGGCACGCAACGCAATTTTCGTCCGCGGGGGAGGCTGCATTGTGCACGTTCTGACCGCCAGGGCGGCGCTGCAGGCGCCGTGAAAACTCATAGACCTCAGACTCTACCCAGGCGGCGCTGCGGAAAAACCCGTCACCAGCGCCCCCATCGCAGCCTTGGCGCCAACTGAGTAGTGCAAGGAGAGCTGTTCGCAAGCGAAAGTGCATAGGCCACAATGGACACTTCTCTTTCGTTTGTGTTGAGGCACGGTTTCCTGAAAATCAAGGACCTGGAAAGTTTCTTCCGCCCATCCACGCTTCGGGAAGGAAGCTCAGCAGGGCGAAGTACGTGTACAATATAAAATAAATTCTCAGGTGTTATTTCGACGTGCTGCAACTCGCAAGTACAGAGAGTATCAGGTTTGTCTATAGACATATCAGCATAAAGATCTAAGCATTTCAAATCGGTTCATATTGAATATGTCCTGAACACAAGACTTAAGTATCTCCTATATTTTTATGTATTTTATCGTAATGTTTTGTCTCGCAATTATTTACAGAGTAAATCCTTTCATAGCCTGTTCTAGGGCAGCAAACAGAAAACGTTTTCCAAGGCAGGAAACAGCGTGCGATCATAACGAAAGTAAGCTTCCTACAGTACCTACGCGCTGCATCTTTCTTTCTCGCAGGAGCTACAGCATTGCTCGATCAGTACCTTAATTTGAACTTTTCGCAGACGCTTCGAGCAACAAGCGCGCACAAATAAATGTAAATAAACGCGACATTTTTTTCTTTACACACGTGCGTTACTTCGCAATTACTCATCCAGTGCTCTTACAGCAACTTTATTGCTCACATTTGAAAAACGCAGTCGAGCAGGCTCAGCACATTGCGAAGCGTGGTGGTTGTATCGGCGCAGGACATACAAAATACCGAAAGTAGAAATGAGCTCGCGATACAACGATGCTCTAGAAGAGGATTTTGAATTCATAAACGAACCAAAATGTTTCGTTAAGCTGACCTGCCAAATCTCTCCGTTCCACTTGTTGGGTCAAGCGGAGGCGAGATATCGATGGCACATAAGCAAGATGGTTCGCAATGTTGTTTTTCCTGTTACCAACGAAGTGGCGGCTGCAGATTCTTGAGTTTTCGCTTGGTTACCACGATCCTCTGTCAGGGCTACGCAACAAAATTACAGAAGAACAATATTGTCGCACTTTCTCATGCGAGCCGCTGTGTTGTAGGGATCGAATGCAAGTAATCGATTACCCAACAGGTTGAACGGCCCGTATCCAGCGCTCTCGCCTTCCCCCTTCATACGATCGCGATGGAAATCGGTAAAACTGAACGTTGTTATTCAGTCCTTCACGTTCATGGCAATTTACAACGCAACCGCAGCGTCGATTGCGGCGTTTCCTCGTAGCGCGCGGAGCTATCGCGGTTGCCGTCGTTTCCACCATCGGTCTGAAGAGTGAGCCAGCAAGCACTTTATGGCAGTTCGGCGGCGCGCCCGACTAGCGTAGAAATTCATAGCTCGCTGTCTGGGTGTTAAATGCGCAAAACACTCGCAATACGGACCAAAATCTAGTTAAATTATTGTTTCGCAGTCGCTAGCTGCATAGGCAACTTAGCAAGGGACTCGGGCTTCGCACTGGCCCTACTCTATTACTGCCTCTTCGCACCGGCAGGTGGCGCTACGCGTCTTGCAAAACTCCAGAGTCTGAAGTCCATGAGCAGCGTCATACTGGCTTGGGTGAAAGCGGTGCCCGGCGGTAGGGTGGCTAGATGGGGAAGTGTGAATACCGCCGGCGCTTTCCTTCGGGCGCGCGTGACCCCCTTGCGCACCGATGCCACCAGGGGGAACGTGGCGCTGCTGCTCGCGGTGTGTTTTTACGGCGTGGTACTCCCGCGCTGGCCTGCGCCCTCCGCTGTCAGTTGGTCTCGTCGCCTGTTTTGGAGTGTTCCTCCCGCCATTCCGTCATTCGAGGGCGAGATGCTGTGGACCACCAAAGTTATGTTGAGCACCGCAGCGACGCACGGCTAGTTTATTACATTGCAGGTTATGTGGCGAGAAGGCGTGTTTTGCCCACACATTGTGAAGACTACGAAGCACCATAAAGGCAATATCCCCAGAGAGCTTCCACCAGAGGCATCCAAAGAGTGGGACCTTGAGGGCCTTTTATATCCCTCAGAATCGTTCTATAAGCTGGACAATGCCCTTGAAAACAAACTCACTCGTTTATTCAGTGTAACACTCGCCGTGGTTGCTCAGTGGCTATGGTGTTGGGCTGCTGAGCACGAGGTCGTGGGATCGAATCCCGGCCACGGCGGCCGCATTCCGATGGGGGCGAAATGTGAAAACACCCGTGTACTTATATCTAGGTGAACCCCAGGTGGTCAAAATTTCCGGAGCCCTCCACTACGGCGTGCCTCATAATCAGAAAGTGGTTTTGGCACGTAGAACCCCATAATTCTTAATTCAGTGTGACACGCTAGCATGCCAAAGCTGTGGCCGAGATTTTGCAGTCAATTGGTTAAATGTCAAAGATTGGTTGCCTAGACCATTCTGCTACCCTGACAGCCTCAGTTATACGTTTTTATTGCCTCACAAGGATTCACTTTTTGCTTAAAAGTTTCAATCAGCAGAGCAGTGAGAAGAAACGGAAAACACTGAAACCTTGTGTGTTGTAAATATTTTTGCTCATTTGTAAAGATACGATTACCTGACCAGATCTGTTGCTTCACTGTCTGCAATCATAGTAAATTCCTTATATGAGCGTCAAAATGACATGCTACAGGTCTGCAAGCGCAGATAAAAAGTGGTTTGTAAATACGTCCAGACTTTATCAGGTAATGTCTGCAGTTTACAGGTCTTACGGCACGCATAGGGTGATTGCTGACCTCGAGGACGGCGGTCGCATTTTCAGGGAGGCGATATGCAAGGCGCCCGTGTGCCAAGAAGCCGAAGTGGTCGAAATTATTTCGAAGCCCCCACTAGCTCCTAACACCCAAAGCCAGCTCACGAATTATGCGCACAGACAAAACGCATTTGAATCTCGATACAGTGCGAACAGGGCCCGTAAAATCTCACAGGAGTAATGATTTGGGCTGACATAACACTGTTTTCATGATAAAGATTCATTCTTTGACGCTCGCAGAAAGCGCACGGGCTCACTTTCACTTCGGTGGTAGAGATGCAGCCGACACGAGGCTGGCGAGGCGCTCATTTCGGCTGCGTGCTTACCCCGCCTTGGTCAACAGCGCCGCCCCGCGGCATCGGTGCGCTGTGGGGTAACGTTTGCGCCGCCGGTATTCACACCTCCCCTTCTAGCCACCCTACCGGCGGTACGTTCTGGCGTTTGTTTTCGCGGCCGTGCGGTCTCTTTAGTATGACGTGCGTCGTCTACGTGGTAAACGGTTCAGTGAGACGTGCTGAAGTGGTTTAAGGCGTCATGGCCGGAATTTCTGCTGGCGTTGAGGTGGACGGAACACGCAGCGCGATGTGTGCGCGCATATTTGAGCCTACAATCAGCCTGTGTATTTCTGAATGTTCCTGAGCCTACAATCAACTGTGAGTTTCTGAATGTTCCAATAAGTAATGTGACCTTATTGCAGTATTATCCTCTATTTCTAAGCTGCGGTTTAGGAGCCACGAAACATACGCGACGATCGTAACAGCGTGGGTACCGTTCTGCTACGATAGGAGCTGTGATGTTATACTTTGACAAGCGTTTAAACTGTTCGCTGCAGGTTACATCGCGTGGCTACTTTGTTCGATGGATGAGGTTTCCGCCCCTGAATAAAATAGTTTTGGCATGTAATAGCAGCATACCTTACAGTCTGAATTAAGCTTGTCTAGCAAAGGGACTGTTTGCGAACTGCGCGAGCGTCCTAAGCAGTGGTAGGTGCTCGAATACAGATATCTTTGTACTATATACCGCATGGTCCAAGCATAGGGCATCAGCGGTTATATATTATACGAAGCATATTACTAGAGCTCAACCCAGCTCCTCAGGCGCGGCGGTGTCGCCTTCAATGACCTTTGACCCCATGCCATACCACGTGACACCGTGACGTCACGACAGAGGAGAAACGGGGCTCCAAGTCGCGCCGTCGCGGGCTTGTTTCTAGGTGGCTTTGGCTCAACTCTTGCAAGATGGGCTGGGTGGGAATCGAACCAGGGTCTCCGGAGTGTGAGACGGAGACGCTACCACTGAGCCACGAGTACGATGCTTCAAAGCGGTACAAAAGCGCCTCTAGTGAATGCGGTGTTGCCTTAGAAACGAGCTGTTTCTAAGGCTCAGGCGTGCGTCGCTTGCTCAGGCGCACATTTCGTTGCCGCGCCGAACGCTGCGTTGCTCGACGCTCGCCGCGTCCAATTCGGGGCGCGTAGTCGCTGCGCCGTAGCCCATTGTCTTACACCCCTTGGCGGGTCGACGGGAACGCTTTCGCGTTCCACTCTTGAAGGCGAAGCAGAGTAACGCACGAGTTGTTTCTTCGTCTAGCCGAACCAAATATAGCCAAGCAACAGCAGTTCACCAGGCTAAACAGTGGTTTAACAACTAAAATAAAGGCTAGTATGCTTCGCATCCTGGGCTTAACCTAAGCTAAGCCACAGCCATTTTTTATAAACGTCGTGCGGCGTGACTATGCGAGATCGTATTGCGGCGTTAGCCCGTTTTCTCTTGCTTTTTCAAGAAAGGGGATGATAACCGAATTTTTTTTTTCGGTTGTGTTCGTTCCGTTCTCTACAACGCACTCACACGTATTACGGAAATCTTGTCCTCAAAAATAGGCATCACATTCTTTTTATGCGATCCCTCATATATTATGGCTGTATACAGGCCAAAAAGGCAATGCCGAAGCGCACAGCTTACATATGTGTCGTGCTGGTTCACCAAACGCAGTGATCGCTGTGCTGAGCAGCGCCATCGGCCTCATGCAGGAAGGCTAGCGTAGACATATGGTAATTTGAAGCCTACTAGACTTGAAATGCGCGAGAACGATGCCGGTGCATCACAAATATTTGATAGCGCCTGCCGCTTAGATTTTTCGTGGTTGCCTTAGGTGGGCCGTGCACGAGCATGCGCTCTTATGCTTTATACTCCCTACGCCAAGCGATCAGATAGTGAACAGATTTACCACTTCATGCTGCTAATACAGAGACACCGGTTTTCTTTGTATAATTAAAACCGATATAAGCAAAATATATCTTAAAAGCACT
This sequence comes from Dermacentor andersoni, assembly GCF_023375885.2. Taxonomy (NCBI): domain Eukaryota; kingdom Metazoa; phylum Arthropoda; class Arachnida; order Ixodida; family Ixodidae; genus Dermacentor; species Dermacentor andersoni. The sequence continues at coordinate 10,009,953 of NC_092823.1, read as the reverse complement.
TCTTGTTGGGCTAGTTGGTAGCTGTTCATTATAAAATATGAAGACGCCAAATAAACCGACACACACAAGAGAAGACAACGGGACAGGGCGCCCTGTCCCGTTCTCTGCTCTTGTGTGTGTCGGTTTATTTGGCGTCTTGATATTTTATAATGATAAGCAAAATAGTTCACAACACATACACACACCGTGACTGATAATGTGCGTACACCGCGGCTGATAAAGCACGTCACATTTTTGCGCCCCCAAGAGATATTTCCGCCTACTGCAGTTACCGATGCACCGAAAGGCTTAACTGACGACCTTATATGAACGGACATGGCGTAAATTTCACAAAGTACCATCTAAAACATCTCGAAATCGTTCCGCAGCAAGCGACAGCAATACTTTAAGCAGCGCCACGCCGGATCACCCAAGCCAGAGAGGAGGAAAGGCTCTCCGCGCGCCCTATCCTCCTCGCCCGATGAAAAGGTCTATAGTTCTATGCAGATGGATAAGGCACTAAAGAGTGATAACGGCTTATAATGATCCGAACATAATCAGTGCGCATGCCCCGTCTGCCGCTGCCACCTGCAGTAGTTTTCTTGAGTCATGATTCACCTTGCGCCGCCGTTCGCAGCAATTCGTGTTGCTGTATCACTGTCGTTTATACTGGTAGGATCAGAATTCATAACATTCATAATGACACCGGGCTGCGTGGAGATAAGTGGCACAATGCTTACGCGTTGCGACATCTATTCTGTTATTTTTTTTGGGGGGGGGGGGGGGGCTCTGCTTGCAGTTTTTGGTCCGTGCAACCTCTGCTGACAAAAACATCCAGCATGCAAGCAGTTCTCAAGACGCTCAATTAGTACACATAAGTGATGACATTGGCGGTTAGCGACTTTGCTATACTGTGCCGAGCATGCCAGTCTAATTCGCATGCCAGTCTAATTCGCATGCCAGTCTAATTTAAACTTTGCAATTGTGATGAATAATGCCAGAAACATCGTGTATTTACCTATCTATCATTCTATCATTAGCAGAGTCACTGATTCACATCAATCCTGATACGGAATCGTGTTGTGCTTCAAAGAAATCATTAACCGACGGATTTTCTTATATTCATATCTTATAACATTAAGAAAATTTGTACTATGATGGCAGAATGAAACAGATGCTGTACGGTTTAGTCGTTGCCAGATAGAAATTGCGATATATGCCTGTCATAAGGACGGGCATTTCTTTTATCTGTGAAATTTGAAGAGGTGCACACATACGCACGTACAGCTTGCCCCCTTTGTACGGCCCTTCCTTGTGCTCGTGTCGGTTTCGCTGGTTAAAGAAAACCTGCCAGGCCAGCTGCGCTTTTCCACGCTGTTGTTAATTGTTGCTTCGTTTCATGTTTGCTTTTATTTTATCAGCGCTTCATGGGATGGCCGGTGAAGTGTTACTCTCCTATAGCGATTTCCTCCCAAGCTCTTAGCGGGATGTGGACAGAAATTGCAATTTTAATGTTGTTATATAACTCTTTAGCATAGTGCTATATATGCATTGTTGTATACATGAATGCAGCTTTTTGCGCACAAGACATGGGCAAAGAAGAGGCTGAGACACACAAGCACAGACTTACAACAGTGTTTTATGTTGAAGAAAGTGACCGCATATATTACAGAATCTGTGACACATCACATGTGCACCGTCCGCACAAAATTCCTATCTCTACGCAAAAAGGATAGCTCCTTGCTGGAAAGGGCGATAAACAATTTTGACACACAGATGTCACCACACCTGTCAATCCATTCCACTTCGATGATTTCTTAGGTTAACTGATTGCGATTTTTGCTGACAATTGAGCATGAACTACATAGCAGTTTACATGTGACCGTATTTGTGGCGTCCGCCTGACTACACATACAATTTCTACAGTCGGCATCCAAAAATCCCCCTCTCATTTTGTCACATTGTGGCGATTCTGCCGTAGCCTGTCACTAAGACATCGTCCGCTCTGAACAACAAAGTTGAACCTAAAACAAAAATTTGGGTCAGTTAAAAAAATGCCATGTAGAATGACAACACACACACAGCGGTGGGATCAGTGCTACAATTGCTCAAATCTGCTACATTCCATTAAAGCTTCTCCAGGATGAGCAGCGCCACGCAATCTCTGATGCCACGGCGAAGATGCGTTGTGGTGGCCACCAGGTGGCGGTCGCTACAACCTAATGCGAAGAGTGTCGTGAAATCGGCCATTCATAAGGCAGAATGAGCTGAAGAGTCACTTAGCTTATCTAATTGAGTACCACGTGCCATACGTGCTCATGCATCATGGAGGAAGGAACCTCCATGTCACCCGTATGGCTGCTGCGCCATTAAGCTCCATGTGCCATAATAACTGGTTGTGCGTAGTTTAGGATAAAAGTCTGTCGCGCCTAGTAGTGCATGCTCGGTCCATTATGCGTTGGTGGTGTGTCACGCATTCGTACCTAGTACTGCCAACGTGGCCTTGGTGGGAGAGGTCATCCTGGACCGACGACGTGCCCTCCATGTGTTCGGCACAGCACCTGTGTCATGGTGCACTCAGCAAGCTGAAACTTACTCCCTGGCTTGTTATCAGCTGCTTTGCTGTGTTGCATTTATCTGTGTGTGCTTGTAACGCAGCGGACTTGTAGCTCGGCCATTTTACTAGCTGCAGGACTTTACTACGGAAGTGAAATCGCTCTATTGGCTATTAGCATTCCGTGTGACTGTATTGCCGCGAGTTTCTTCGTGCCTTTATGAGGGTTGATTTACCGCTCCGGACGCGCAGTATTTTTTTGAGTGCGCTGGTTGACTTAGTGTGGCCGCGGATTGTTATAGTTTGCTCGTGAGGGGTCGTGTGCGTCGGTTAACTTCATCGAGAACAATAAAAATGGCTGCAGAGTACCGGCGCGCACCAATGCTAATGTTCAGGAATAGTGTCCAGCCAATAACCATTCAAAATTATTGTTGACTGGTACAACATCAGCTCCAAAGCTCTTTACCATTACCACCAGTGCACATAGAAAGGAGCTTAATAACGTAGTGGTTTGAATCAGTGATATGACTGACCCGTCGCGTGTGTCCACATTTAGTCTCACTTTAACCCTTTCAGGGTCGATTTTTTTTTACCACATGCGACCGTTCAGGGTCGATTGTTCTTATTGCTGATTCCAATTATTCTTAGGGACCTATTTCGAAAAAAATTGACCGTAATTTTTCTGGGGTGACCGTACGGTGAGAAAAAAATATTTTGCATTGGTATATATGTACTATTCATTCATGAATAACAACAATAAAAAAGGAAATAAACTTATCAGAATTAAAAATTCGATGCATTGTTATACACATTACCTAGTTCAAGGCTTTGAAAATGCGCACACGAGAATATTTCTCAGGTTTCAAATGTTCTTACTCTTGCACTAATATGTATGTCCATAGCATAATCAAACTGCATAGGTGCGAGCACTCAAGAAAACTATGTGGTTGTGTGCCGGTCAAAAAAGCAAAATGTGTGACAAACTTCCGCTAATATTCATCTTATCACCAACCAGTGGCAATTAGTTTTCGCGAGTCTCCAAAAAGAAAACAAATGGAAATGCATGCACGGCGGCATCCTTCCTAGGCACAGCCCTGTGAGCATTAAACGAGCGAGAAACAAGCGGTCGCCCTATAAGCGATTAGTAGCAAGATAAGTATCAGTTTTGCAAGCGCAAGAAGCCGAAACTGCACGCAGCACAAAAGCCAAACCGCCGCCCGTGCGCGCCAATGCACGGGCGGTAGTACATAGATGCGCCGGAGCAAACTAGCTCTACAACAAAGCATGCAACGAAAACCGAGAGCACGAGGCACTCGAAAAAACTTCCCCGTATTCCCACATAGTGGCAGCACACGGCAGAAAAGAAAAAGTTAATTGGCGCGCTTTTTAAACGTACTGACGGCGCGATAAATATACGGCACCAACCATTTTGAACTTGTTCGAGGCGCCTTATATTTATGTCATTGACCCTGAAAGGATTAATTGGCTGTGCTGTACGGGCAAGCTAAATCTACAGCTAAGTAGGTTGAGCTTACCATTGAGGCAAGGATTCCAGGAGAAGGTAAATACGTCATTGCGGCCTTGATAATGAAGTACAAAAAAATATAATGAAGACACAAAAATGCATATGCCGCACATACAGGACACACTTATCAATGTATTTATTTATAGACACAAACAACAAAATTACACACAATAGAACGTTTCATCCATGTGTTCTCTCAAGTCCAACTTCATTATCGAGGCTGCAATGACGTATTTACCTTCTGGAATCCTCGCCACAATGGAAAACTCAACATACTTAGCGGTAGACTTAGGTTGCCAGTAACCGCACACTCAATTAAATTGAGGCTATACATGCACATGCGCAATGGGCCAGTCATATCACTGCTTCAAACCATTACATTATTGAGCTGCTTTCTATGTGCACTGGTGGGAATGGCCAAGAGTTTTGTAGCTGATTTTGTTGCAGTCAACAATAATTGTGAATGGTTATTTGCTGGAGGCTATTTGTGTGCATCAAGAATGGTTCCAGAGTACATTGAAGAGCTGGCAGACTAACTCGGCGCTGTCCAGAGGGCCTGTGTGACGGCAGAGAGGCTCGGCCTCTGCCCCGACGTGGTAGCGGCCCGCATCAGGACCTAAATAAAGTTCTTCACACCATCATACCACACTGGCGCGCACCATTGCTATTATTCTCGAGGAAGATAATCAATGTACATAACCACTCACAAACTAATTACTACCATTCGCGGCCACACTGAGTCAACCAGCGCACATGGATAAAAAAGAAAAGTACTGCGCGACTGCAATGGTAAAGCGAGTCACATAAAGGCACAAAAAAAAAAAAAACTCATGGCATAGTCACGTGGAATGCTAATGGCCAATGAAGTGTTGGAACCTCAGTGCTGACGCCCGTTGTTGCAAATGGGTCGTAAGCCCCAAGGGTAGCGTTGGCCTGGCGGCCTGGGGCACTGGAAGCATCCGAAGGTCCCGGCAAAGCATGAGTCGACTGGTAACAGAACAACTTGTTTATTCTAACATCGCAAAAGAGCGGGCGGTCAGGTCGACCGAAGTGGAGAGACGGGAGTGCACGTTACTCAACAGAAGAAATCGGAGCCTCTCTCTCGGCGTCCGGGGGCAGCTGCTCTTATACTCTCGGAGTTGAGGGCAAGAAGGAACGTCTCGGGGTGAGACCACGTGACTCTGGGCCCGGACAGGCTGAGAGACATGTTGAGACGAGTGTAGTGACGCATCGCCAACCCGGCGCCGATCAGACCTCCTCGCTTCACACTTGGGGAGCTCCTCTCCCCGGCTGCTGCGCTTTGACAAGCGTGGCACACACACACACACGAAGACACGTGGCACTGAAACACGCCTGGACGCGCTTGGCGGGGAGGCTTTTCGGGAGCTCCGAACGGGCCAAAATGTCCGCCGCTTTGAACGAAGCTCCGGCGTCCGTTGCATCCGCGCCGGCTATACCGCGCGTTGTAGGCGAAACGTAACAGACCGCCCCGCCGGGGGAAGGAGATCCCGATGGTCAGGGGACTGCATCCGCTGTCCGGAGGGATGTCGCTTGATGATGCTCATAACCGAAGTCGGTCGTCCTTCGGCGTTTCTTGAGCGCAGCGCACATAGAAGGCCTCGTTCTCTCGTTCAGGTTCACACAGGACACTGCAAAGTGACTTCGGGAGAGTTGACATTTTTGTTCTCGTTTCCGGCAAGCGTTAGAACCACGCCGAAAGTCAACCGCTCAGTCAGCAAGCACGGCACAACCCTCACTAAGCCCTGCCAGGCTCTTTCCCCTTTTATACTACTGCCTAGTTCCTTACAGTAGTTTAGCAGCACTCAGAACGCGTCCACAAATCGGAAAATTGCACTAGAAAGCACATCATCACTTTGAAACACTACACAAAAGCAATAGGTTAAAAAAATCCTGCCTCAGGAAGAAAAACATCAGTAACAAACAATTTTGAGGCTGATTCCCACGTTAGGGGCTTCGACTTAAGCCATCGGCGTTACCGTTGAGACTCCCCTTTTTGTAACGCACCTCAAAGGAGTATTGTTGCAAAGCGAGGCTCCAGCGCAGGAGGCGGCCATTTGTGGAAGAGATAGTCTGCAGCCATTGGAGGGGGCAGTGATCCGTCTCGAAGCATGCGAAGCGGAGATCGTAGCGAGCGACCGTACACTAGCTCAGCTGGCGAAAACCCCGTAGCCGCATGCGGCGCGGTCCGTAATGCAAACATCACCCCAGGCAGACACAGCTCCCAGTCAGTTTGTTGTGCAAACCACAATGCACTCAACACGCGCTTCATGACGGAGTGGAGCTTCTCAACGGAATTCAACTGTGGGTGGTACACTGAGCTGTGTAACAGCTTTACCCCGCACCTTTTGAGAAAGGCTGTCGTCAAAGCGCTCGTAAACACCGTGCCCTGATCTGACTGGATTTCCGCAGGAAAACCAACTCGCGCAAATATAGACAGTAGTGCATTGACTATCTCAACTGAGCTGAGTTCTTTAAGCGGCACTGCTTCAGGGAACTTTGTCGCTGGGCAGATCACAGTCAAGATGTGTCTGTACCCCGTGGCTGTTACCGGCAGAGGTCCCACTGTATCAATAACGAGCCGTCTAAAAGGCTCCGTAATGATAGGTACCAATTTCAACGGCGCCCTCGATTTGTCCCCTGGTTTGCCCACCCGCTGACAGGTGTCGCATGTCTTCACAAAGTGGTCTGCGTCCCGAAAACACCCTGGCCAATAGTACTCTTGCAAGAGACGGTCCTTAGTTTTCTTAACTCCTAGGTGTCCGGACCACGAACCCCCATGCGACAAGCGCAACAGATCCTGACGATAGCATTGAGGCACGATCAGCTGATCGAACTCCACTCCCCTGCGGTCTAGATACTTCCGGTACAGGACCCCACCTCTTTCCACAAAGCGAGCATTTTTCTTGGCGATACCTTCCTTGACAATGCAGCGGATGTTTTCTAGGCTGCCATCCTTCTTTTGCTCGGCTATCAAAGCCGACCGGCTGACTTTTAGCAACCTATTAAGTCCATCTGACGTAGGCGCGATGAGCAAATCTGCAGATAGCTCTTCTAGCTTTCCCGTGTCGGGCATTTCCTCTCCAGTATCTGGTGCCTTCAACGCTACAGGCTCAATTTTATTCAGTTCGGGCGTGCTCTGAATATCAGCTTGCTGCGCCTCTGACCCTTTCTCATCGTACGACAACGTCGGCCCCGCAACTACCGCCTTTGCAGCGAGCTCCCGAACCTTCGATCTGGTTAAGGCCTGAACGCTAGCCTCACCAAACAAAAGCCCCTTCTCGCGCAGGAGGTGATCGGACCTGTTCGAAAATAGGTACGGGTACTGGGGGGGCAGCATAGATGACACTGCGGCCTCCGTCTCAAGCGCTCCGAAAGGTCCTTCAATAAGCACTTTTGCTACGGGCAGACACACGCTATGAGCTTCCACGGCTTGCTTGATCCATGCGCACTCGCCCGTGAACATATCGGGTTCTACGTAAGAGGGGTGAACTACATCCATCGTAGCTGCGGAATCGCGAAGCACTCGGCACTCTTTCCCGTTTACGAGGAGGTCTCGCATGTAAGGCTCGAGAAGCTTCATGTTCTCGTCAGTGCTGCATAATGACAAAAACACGACTTTTGTTTTTGTTTCTGGACACTGCGCCGAAAAGTGACCCGGCTTCTGACACGTATAACACACGCGCACTTGCCTCGTCTCGAACCGCTTTCTGCGTTCGGCTTCGGCTGCCGCCGTCTCCTTACGTTCGGTCGGACTGCTTTCACTCGCATCCGCACTACGTCTGTCCCCCTTTGCTCTCATGGGCGTGAACTTCGGCCTCTCAAACTTGGAGCCAAATTCACCCTTTTGACCGTCCTTAGCTCCGCGAGCCCGACGCGTCACAAACTCCTCGGCTAGCTCAGCGGCTCTAGCCACCGTACTAACGTCTGGCCTATCCAAGACCCAGTACCGCACGTTCTCAGGTAACCGACTATAAAACTGTTCCAGCCCGAAACACTGCAGAACTTTCTCGTGATCACCCAACGCTTTCTCTTCTTTGAGCCACTCCTGCATGTTTGACATAAGCCTGTAGGCAAACTCTGTATATGACTCACTTTTACCTTTCTCATTTTCCCGAAACTTCCGACGGAACGCCTCCGCTGACAGCCTGTACTTTTTTAGCAGACTCGATTTCACTTTGTCGAAATCCTCGGCCTCCTCTCTCTCCAAGCGAGCGACTACGTCGGCCGCCTCGCCGGGTAGCAAAGTGAGCAAGCGCTGTGGCCACGTTTCCCGAGAGAACCCCTGCTTCTCGCACGTTCGCTCAAAGTTAACCAGGAACAAACCAATGTCCTCTCCAAGCTTAAACGGCCGCATCAGGTCAGTCATTTTGAACAATACTCGTTCTCCTGCACCGTGTGCCTGACTTCCATTACGAGCGCGTTCCATCTCTACCTCGAGACGCTTCATTTCCAAAGCGTGTTGACGGTCGCGCTCTTTTTCTTGTTGCTCTCGCTCTATCTGTTCTTTACGTTCACGCTCCTGTCTCTCTTTCTGTTCTTTAAGTTCGCGCTCCTGTCTTTTTGCCGTCTCCCTCTCCTCAATGGTCTCAAGGCATTCCGACAGCTCGTCATCCTCAGCTTCTAACTCAAGAATAGCCCTTAGCAGTTCTGGTTTTCTGAGTTTGTCTGAGACATCCAGACCCAACTCTCTTGCAAGCTCCAGCAATTTCGGTTTGCGCAACGACTTCAAATCCATGGCTGCTCTGAATGCTGCTTTCTCTACTGCCTACTATTGTCTTGCCGCAAACTAACCCGGCAGCAACGACAACCACAATTACCAGCTCTGTTTCTGACACTAACAAAAGCCTGGCAAAACTCAGAAGAAGAAAGTCCCGCACTCACCAAACCTCGCAGCCAAGAATTCAGCGCAGTCGTTCCGCTGCAGGCAACCAGTCATCACACAGGGCTCGTTGCACTGCTCCCGGATGGTCGTTGTGCTGCTCAGCATACAGTCAACCGCATATCTTCGCTGCTGGCCTCCGTTGTCGCGATCTCACCGCTGGCAACCAGCTGTTTGATATCGCACCGCTGGCACGAGTTGTTGGAACCTCAGTGCTGACGCCCGTTGTTGCAAATGGGTCGTAAGCCCCAAGGGTAGCGTTGGCCTGGCGGCCTGGGGCACTGGAAGCATCCGAAGGTCCCGGCAAAGCATGAGTCGACTGGTAACAGAACAACTGGTTTATTCTAACATCGCAAAAGAGCGGGCGGTCAGGTCGACCGAAGTGGAGAGACGGGAGTGCACGTTACTCAACAGAAGAAATCGGAGCCTCTCTCTCGGCGTCCGGGGGCAGCTGCTCTTATACTCTCGGAGTTGAGGGCAAGAAGGAACGTCTCGGGGTGAGACCACGTGACTCTGGGCCCGGACAGGCTGAGAGACATGTTGAGACGAGTGTAGTGACGCATCGCCAACCCGGCGCCGATCAGACCTCCTCGCTTCACACTTGGGGAGCTCCTCTCCCCGGCTGCTGCGCTTTGACAAGCGTGGCACACACACACACACACGCACACACGAAGACACGTGGCACTGAAACACGCCTGGACGCGCTTGGCGGGGAGGCTTTTCGGGAGCTCCGAACGGGCCAAAATGTCCGCCGCTTTGAACGAAGCTCCGGCGTCCGTTGCATCCGCGCCGGCTATACCGCGCGTTGTAGGCGAAACGTAACAGAAGTAATTTCCTTTTGTCCTAAAGTTGTTCAGGTAATCCAAATGGCCGAGCTACAAGTTCGCTGCGTTATGAGCACACACAGATAAATGCAATACAGCAAAGCAGCTGATAACAAGCCAGAAAGTTTCAGTTTGCTGAGTGCACCATGATACAGCTGCCGTGCCAAACGCATGCTGTGCACGTCGTTTGTTAACGAACTCCTCTCCCACCAAGGCCACATCGCCAGTACGAAGTATGAATGCGTGACGCACCACCATCGCATAATGGATCTAGCACGCCCTACTAGGCCCGAGAGAACATCCTAAACTACGCACAACCCGTTATTATGATGCATATAACTTAATGGCAGAGCACTCATATGCGCGATATGGAGGTTACTGAAAGCTGATGAAGTCAATGTGATGCATATATGTAGCTGCCTGCACGTTGCAGCGCGAACTGGCACATGTGAAGCACATGCTGTAAAATTGTCTTTTGGCCTGGCATAGGTATGCCGTGCGCGAACTGTGACAACATTTACCTGAACAAAAGATGCATTTTAGAAAAGTGCTTGATGCAGCATGTGTGTGATGCGAAAACAAAAAATGTCGCTTGCAATGCACTTGCAGAGAACATGGCAGCCTCTAACCATGATATTGGCCTTGCATAAGGCTTTCATTATCACCAAGAATCTGGATTTCACGTCAGTATCCTGGGTGCTTCCTATCACTCTACACAAAAGGCTGAATTGCAGCAACGGCATTATTCCGTATCCGTACACAAGATGCCCATAGGTCGAATTTCTAGCACTTAAGTGTTTGCAAACAAAGCTTCCGTACAAATGAGTGGGAGCTCTTATCAGTCATATGCTATCAAATATCTTTATAACCACGTTGAACGGGAGCCGAAATTCGTTACATTCATCACTGCCGTTCACTGCATTGCATGCATAATGAAGTGCACAAATTTGAACTTGCATAGAAGACGGCCTTGCAAACCAGTAGAACCGCTACATGGCCACGTGCGCTGAACAGGAAGCATCAAAAGAAATTTCGGCCAAACGCAAACGTTTGTCGCGTTCGAGCAGCAAGGGCCACACAAGGATGCCTGGTTTCTGGGGTTGCATCGGTATAGTCTCTGAGGCCACGCCTAGCTGCACTAGCCTGCACGGTGCCGCAGCTAGAGAAATTGCGCTGGCGATACTCAGCATCTGCTTATGTGCAGCTACACGCAGATGAGAAGGAACAGTGTTTGACGGCGCATTCAACGCAATTAGCTAAAAATTTTGGCATCGAATTTGTGCCGAACCCCGCGGAATGTGGCTGAGTCTGCTAAGGTCTGACATTTCTTGTTTCGGAGTCAAATCAAGTTTGGGAAATCTATCCGCAGGATAATTTCACTTCGTTGAAACAAGGTTTTAAAACGTATATATACAGAGATTTTAAAGGGGGATTTCACTTTGTTACATCCAATAATCATTATGTCCTGTTTCATTATAACGAAGTTTCACTGAAGCATAACTGGGAGTCGGCCTAGTTGGAACAGATTCATCTTAAAACTTTTTGTGCGCAAACAGTTTTCAGTTGAAGTTTCACTGTAACATGTGTTTGTTAATATCTTTTCTTATCTTCTAATTACAGGTGACAAATCTGAGCTCAAGCAACATTAGGAACAAGCTACATTGCCTGCAGGTGCATCAGCCTGTGGAACTGTCTAAGCCAGCTCCCTGAATCATTAAGTGACCAATGTGCGACAAAAGACAGTCACAAAGCAAATCTATAGAAGGTGCATTAGAAACATTTAGCTGATGTAATGGTGTTATTGATTTGATTTATTAAAAATTCTTTGAAACCTTTAGCCACTTTAGTGCTTCATTTGTGTGATTCATCACTCTTTATGTTAAGCGTGGCTTTAACATGGGTTATCACTTTTGTGACCTTGTCAATACTTCAGTAGTACTATGGTGGGTTGTTAGAAATGGGCCAGAGGCATTGGCGCTGTCGGTACAGCCAAACTTTTTTCAACATTATGAGGATTAGGAACATTCCCATTGATTTGTTCATTCAGCAAGTATCAGGAGACACTCAATTCCTTTGTAATTAATGCTATAATGGAAGGGTGTATTGTATTTCTAATTTCATGTGTGTGCCAAACATCCTTGTAAAGAAAACTTCCGTGATAGTGTTGCTGGAGTCCTTGATATTATTCCATCTGCAAATCTAGAACAATGCTGACAAGGAAATGATCTTGGATCTTCCCAGTCCATCGAATATGTGCAGTGTATGTCATTTCTACCTAGGTGACTGAAGCTCAGCAACATTTCGTTGGACAGTTGATCTGGAAGGAGACACTCTGGATTGCAATGACTGAATTTTAGCGTCTAGAGCCTACTTAAAATATAATGTTTGTGCTAGTGCTTCCCCTGACAAGTGTTCCTACTGTAAATCGACAGGTTTGGTTTGTCTTGCTGTCATTTTTGCAACTACTCCCTAGCCCAATGAACAAGAGGTGCTTTTCAAATTTTTAGAGTGCTCATGCTTGTAATTAAAAAAAATTAAATTATGGGGTTTTACGTGCCAAAACCACTTTCTGATTATGAGGCACGCCGTAGTGGAGGACTCCGGAAATTTAGACCACCTGGGGTTCTTTAACGTGCACCTAAATCTAAGTACACGGGTGTTTTCGCATTTCGCCCCCATCGAAATGCGGCCGCCGTGGCCGGGATTCGATCCCGCGACCTCGTGCTCAGCAGCCTAACACCATAGCCACTGAGCAACCACGGCGGGTATGCTTGTAATGAATGTTAAAAATTCCCGACTAGAAGTTCTGCCACTTTTTAAAGAGCTTTGAATGTTTTGTACTTGCGCTACCTTAAGACCTTAAATGACCCGAAACTTAAATTTACAAATCTTGCTCAGTGAATTGCATTACTAAATTATAGGGCTACATTACACAAATATTGACTAGAAGATATTGTACCTTGCTTTTCAAAAGTCTGTTTAGTATGTTGGGAAAACATTTTTAAGACGGTTACAAAACGTCTCGCAAAATTTCTTACAGCTGCTTTAAAACAGCTACAAGAAGTTTTGCAAAACATTTCGTAGCCGTTTCTATAAGGGCTACAAAATGTCTCGCAGAACGTCATAGCCATTTTTAATATGGCTACAAGATTTCTTGCAAAACGCCTTATATGCCTTATTTGGCGGCGCATTAGATCGTTTTCACGATGGCTACAAGATGTTTTAAGACATCCGGCAAAGTTTTGGTAAGACGTTTTCAAGAAATCTCAGATATGTTGCCAATACATATTGAAGATGTCTTGTAAACGTTTGATTTTATGCACTACTATACGGACAATAATTAAACATTTAAAGGAATGGCATGACTCACATACAAGGATATATTTGTAGATCTGCTGTGTTCGTTGAAGAAGTGTGGTACAACATTGTGCACCGAGTTTTAATGGGTTGCACTCTTGCAGACATGGCGAAATTGTCAAAAAAATGTTTTCCTTGCCTGAATCAAGTTTGCAGATTTACAGGCTGTCCCAAAACGGGGCGTTTATATCTTTATAAACGCTTATAAACGCTTTATATCTATATCGTTCACCTTGGCTAATCCAACCTGGAACGTGCATGTTACAAATGTTCTTTGACTAACAAAACATGGGGATTGCTAAGACGTCATCTTTGCTTTGTTCCTGTGCATACAAAACTGTTAGTCTATAGATCACTGGTAAGAACGAAACTCGAATATGTATCTGCCATCTGGGATCCGCATCAAGCATATCTTGCCAATGCCCTCGAGGCAGTTCAAAATCGCGCCACCAGGTGTATTCATTCCACATACTCTTTGAACGTCGGCATATCATACTTAAAAAAAAGAGCCTTCCTCATCACTTCTATCTTTTCGTTGCCGCACTGCCACCCTCTCCCACTTCCACAGGTTCTACTATTCAACGATTAATCGCCCACAATACATTGTTCCCCCAATGCGCAGGTCACGAAGCATTGACCATCCTCAGCAGGTAGCACGACCACATTCACGCACAAATACATTTTCAACCTCATTTTTCTACCGAAAATCTAAAGGCTGGAATGGCCTTTCTCATCAAATCGCTGCCGTCACCTGCTCCTCAAAATTTGTTCCAAGATGTAACAAATTTATATTTACAGAATTGAATGCATTATAACACTTGTTCATATATGTTGTATCCCCACCCCTTGTGTAACACCCCTACTATGGGGTCTTTAAGGAAATAAAATGAACGGAAATGAAATAACAAAGTTTAAGTGGCATCTGCCAAGACATCTCTATGAGTGAGCCCAGTGAGTATGCGCTGTCGCGCGTCTTTGTGGATGCAAACTGCTAGTCCTAGCGAGGCACGGCAGGCGCAGAATGTGGCACTGAGGAGGAGTCAGTGCGACAAATGCAATGCGTTGTTGACATTGTCGAACTAGCCAAGCTGCCACGCGTACGCCGCTACGTTCAAAAGGCGCTCTCGGCGTGATCGATGTGTGCAGCTACAGTGCGCAGCAGTCGGAAACACCCATCGCGCCACCGCTATGTTTGAGGGTGTTGCAGGTAAGCTCACCGCCTGTGAACAGAGCGCACGTGGTCTGGTATAGCGGAGTTTGATCGATTTTCCAATCGATCCCACTTGAAATAATATTTCCAGGTGATAAAGAAAGTGTTCGATATACGTAATAATTCGATACATCCGCGTCCGATATATCGAGGTTTGACAGTATTGTCACGTGGTGGTGACGTTGAATAACACAGTAGCAATACTGTGAAAGACAAAACTAACTTTTATTGGGCGAACCTGTGCCCACAAAAACAGGCTGCACTTATAGCACAACGATAACGGCGAACACGGTCGGCGATCGTTGAAAATCTGATCAGTGGGTCAAGCGTGTCAGCTTTTATACAGCAGTCGTCGAACGTTCCAGACTAATCGTTGGGACCCGCGTGCCTTCCACAAAGTTCTACACCATTCGCGTCACGCGATGAAATCGGATAACACAAGGTTCGGCGACAACAGACAGCGGATAGAAGCATCGATAACTTTCCAGAAACTTCGGATACATGCAGGCGCGTCCCGCGCTGTGCGATAACATATAACATTTGTTAGGCGGTCAGCAGTGGTCGCCCGATATAGATAAAGGAGTACACGTGTCAGTATAATGAAGCTGTTCTTGAAGCGGAAAGCTTTGCTAAATTGCGAATTTCCTTCATTTGAGGTTTTACAGTTTCAGCAGTAAAAACAACCCCACAATGTCCCAGAGCATTCCCAGAGCATGGTGGGTAGTATCTTCTCAGTAATTTCTTATAAATCGCAAGAAGGTCAGGTCATAGTAGCACGCTTATGAGTGCCAGTGCACATGGTGCAGATCGTGCTGAGAGCAATGCACCGACGTGGCTCATGGTGTCCAAGATATGACAGTGCTGCAAGTGACGCCATCAATGACTGCGCTTAGTGCCCGCAACTCGGTGAAGTCTTCCGATTCATTCTGGAGCGAATGTTTCCACGTATATATACATATGTGTATATAAGAGCCGTGTCAATAAGAGCAGACACAGAAACACCGTCTACTTGCACGTCAAGAAGGCTCAGATGAGTGGGCAACATCAGTAGAGGATTTGGTGGCATAGGGAGCAATGCAGCGTCACTTCGAGGCACTGCATCGTCTAGTTTTCCGGCTGGGAGCGGCGTCTGAAGGGAGTCGACGAATAGGAGCGACACGGCTGGGGAGGGCGAGACTGTCGTCGTTGAGGCGAAGGCGAACGAGAATCAGTGGCGGCATTATCGGAGCATGTGGCATAGGGACGGGAAGGGCCACCTGGGGGGCGAGAGTAGGCAGCATAAGTAGACCGGGTCGGGGAACTCCAGTGAATGCGACAATGCCGAGATATGTGCCCGATTCGATGGCAGTGAAAACAAATGGGCTTGTCGTCAGCAGTGCGCCATTCAGATGGGTTGCGGAAACGTGGTGGGTAAAAAGATGCCGGACGGGGCGGAATCGAAGAAGCCGAGTGGGTATCAGGGCGATGGGCCGAGCAGATGGTGTGAAGACCCATGTTTGCGAACTCCTGGTGGACAACTGCCTGGATCAGGGAAACTGTGACTGCAGGTGCGCTGGAGCGGCTGGAGTCGAAGGCAGCCGGATAGGCGGCCTAGATCTCACGCCGGACGATCCTGGTAACATCGCCAGTGTTGTTGGGACGAGGAGCATCGGCACAGGAAGATGTCGCTGGGGTGTTGGGCAGATGGGCAAACTGCTGGTCGATACGTCGGCTTTTAGCGAGTTCCAGGCGGCGGCACTCTTTTATAACTGCATCCACTGTCGCCACATTGTTGAAAACGAGCAAGTTGAAGGCGTCATCGGCAATGCCTTTGAGGATGTGGGAAACGTTGTCTGACTCAGTCATGTGTGCGTCAACTTTGCGGCACAGAGTCAAGACGTCCTGAATGTACGTGACGTAGGGCTCTGTTGACGTCTGCACATGGCCGAAAAGCGCCTTCTGCGCGGCAAGTTGGTAACCGGGTTGCCGAACAAGACTCGGAGCTTTTGCTTAAGCGAATCCTAACTGGTGAGCTCATCTTTGTGCGTCCTAAACCAAGCTCGAGGTGTGCCACCGAGATAAAAAGACTACGTTGGCGAGCATAATAATAGGGTCCCACTGGTTATTGCGGTTGACGTGTTCGTACAGGCTGATCCAGTCCTCGACGTCTTCCCCATCTTTGCTCGAGAACACGCCAGGATCATGGGGAGCAGGCAGCGGGGAGAGCGATGTAGGTCGTCGAAGTGGCAGCAGGTGTCGGAGCCGGCGGAGTCGAGTTGTCGTCGCCGGGAGCCATGAAGGAAGACTCGATGTACCGTCCACTGCGAAGCTCCGTGACGAGGTACAGGGAACGTCCGCTTCCACCAGATATATGTTACGGAGGAAGACACAGACGAAAAGCTACGTGCTCGGCAAGGTGCGCTGCAGTGACCATAGGATGGTAAAAACTTGAATTAGCCTAGACTTGAGGAGGGAACGGAAGAAACTGGTACATAAGAAGCCGATCAATGAGTTTGCGGTAAGAGGGAAAACAGAGGAATTCCAAATCAAGCTACAGAACAGGTATTCGGTTTTAACTCAGGAAGAGGACCTTAGTGTTGAAGCAATGAACGACAATCTTATGAGCATCATTATGGAGTGTGCAATAGAAGTCGGTGGTAACTCCGTTATACAGGATTCCAGTAAGCTATCGCAGGAGATGAAAGATCTGATCAAGAAACGCCAATGTATGAAAGCCTCTAACCCTATAGCTAGAATAGAACTGGCAGAACTTTCCAAGTTAATCAACAAGCGTAGGACAGCTGACATAAGGAAGTATAATATGGATAGAATTGAACATGCTCTCAGGAACGGAGGAAGCTTAAAAGCAGTGAAGAATAAACTAGGAATAGGCAAGAATCAGATGTATCCGTTAAGAGACCAAGCCGGCAATATCATTACTAGTATGGATGAGACAGTTCAAGTGGCTGAGGAGTTCTATAGAGACTTACACAGTACCAGTGGCACCCACGACGATAATGGAAGAGAGAATAGTCTGACACGTACACGAAGAGAGAAAGTTGACACGTACTGCAGAACGCTGCAGAAGTAGTTTCCTGCTCATTTTTTTTTTTCGCGGCTCCACCTGCCATATACTAAGGGTTTTTTATTAGGCTGGCGAGGGGCATCTGATACTTTCACTTCCAATTAGCGTTGCTTGCTTTGGTTGGATTGGTTGAATCACGAATAGACCTCGTGTTCTAGAGAGAGTGGTTGGGCTCGATTTACTTTGCGTGGCCAAGATTAAAATGGCGCCAAACTACTTTACCAAAAGCGAACAGAATTAGCTGCCATAAAACTAAACCGTGAATAAACGATGCAAACAATGCAAAACATGGGGTTGTCCGTGTGGGCCGAACTCGGCTTAGCAACACAGCATAACAAGCTTTCGCAACTGGGCCTAGCCGAGCTGAGCCGCAGCCAGTTTTTACCGTGAAGAAAAAGCGAATACATATTATTTAAAAAGCTTTTAAAAATCTATATGATGTGAGCCGCATGTCAGTACATAACGCGGCAGTCTGTAACTGCCGCCTGTTCCGAGTTGTTGCTTATTGCAGACGTGGAATACATGATACACTTCGGTAAACGTCTACTGTTGCTTCTTGGTTGTGTCGATGTGGCCGTCATGTCACGGGTGCTGAACAAAGAATGGGTACGAATTAAAGATCCCTGAACAAAGCAATATTTTGAGAGACAAATTGGGATAATGGTGGGAAGGTAAACGCAGAGCGTAAATAGTATCACACAAGCGAAGAGAGAAGATGGCTGAATCACGGGTGCTCATCACCGTAGCCCTTGGGCAACAGAATTCGAAGACGAAGCCGTTCTTGTTGCCACCCACATGAAACGCTTTGGCACTGCCAAATCACTAGTTTGGCACTGCCAAACTAGTGCTATTGCCAGCGTGTTTGCCAGCCAATCAACACTGAAACGGCAGCTAGCGGAAGGAGACCTCGACAGCCATGTAGCGGCACAGATACCACCGATATCGGCACAAACCAAAACTGAGCGCCTATTTTTCGCCAACGAACACGCCTCGTGGGGCGCAGGTAGGTGGAATATAGTCGTCTTCACCGATTAATCTGCCTTTACGACCGTGAGCGATTTCCAAAGGCGCATCTGACGTCCCGATTACTAAAGGTCTTACCTTAACTATGTACAGAAGACCTCCTACTTGAGCGAAAGATGCACAGTCAATGTGTGGGACGCAGTATCCAGAGGGAAACCTTGTTTGCTGCATTGGATAGATGGGAGCCGTACACCAGAGAAATGCTGCGAAATACGTAATCTCGTCATGCTTTTATATGTTCAAGACGGCGCTATGCCGATAGTGATATTTTTTCAACAGGACCTCTCCTCTGTGCACACATCACGAAAGTGGATGGACTTCAAATCTATCTTAACGTTAGAAGGCTTCGATGGCTACGAAAAGAGCCTATACGAACATAATTGAGCATATATGGGGCGAAAGAAAGCTGAACATCTTGGGAGCGAATGCCATGGCATTTTGGCAAGTGCGCTCTCGGAGGCGGTATAAAGGAAGTGAGACTGTGCGAATGCCGACTCCAGCTTCTTTGACGCACGGTACAGACCGCTGCCTTCTCGAATAGAGGATGTCACTGACCTCCAAGGAGGCATAACCCGACACTGGGCCTGAGGTGACGTGCAAAGACATACGAATTCACTGAAATTTGGCGTCACCTACAGCTGAATCCTAACCTTTCAGTTGCTTTCGTTTACGCCTTCTTTTTAATTAAGATTATGACTACATAGGATAATATCTCTATTAAATTGCTTGAATTTGGTGACTTGCAGTATCAAAATGGGCATAGCATCTTTTCATATATTCGCATAAAAGTGCTTTCAATGTAAAAATAGCGCTGAGCCTCAAAGGCGTAGGGGGGCGGGGGGTCTGGTGCTAGGAATACCTGACGCAGTAAAAAAGCAAATTTTACTATAACAAGATGACGCAATGAGAATCCCTACTGAACTAGTCTTGCCAGTTAATTGGAGTGATAGCTTAACACGGGTTCATATGTTCGTTCCTGTAATATGTGTCATTCCTAGTTACTAAAAGGGCGCACTGTGATGGAACATGGTCATGTTACATGAATCGTTAGCTCATTTGCAAAGTGAGCTTTATGTAAAGATAGCCCAAGAGAGACGGACGCCATCTTGTTTGCTATCTATAATGTGTGGATAGAAGAGTGCACTATGCTAAGATGCCCTGTCATGTAACACCAGTCATTAAGTTTCAGCGTGTTAGCTCATTCAGTGATAGCTGAACGGGGCTTTAAAACCATTCAGATAAGTGTGTACCAAGACTGAGCAGATGAGGAGTCCACCATGTCCGGACGGGGTCATGTAGCACTAATCATTTGTAATTTCCTCATGTGAGCTTATTATAGTGATAGTTGAACAGGGCTTTAAAGGCCATTTCGTTTGATATACATCATGCATGTAGAAAACCATTGCATCACACCCGAAAGTGGTCATGTGACAAAATATATTAGTGACTCTGTCGTTACCGTTCATCGATTTAATAGTTGAAGAGGATTTCAAAAATGATATTAGTTGACGTGCATCATGCTCTGGGATAGAAGAACGGTGCACTCGGTCGCTATGTGGCACTTTTATCGCAGTCACTAGTGTTTACCTAGTGTGAGCACATAAGAGTCATAGCCGAACCAGGGTCCCAACACAACTTCGTTTGATATGCATCAGGCCAGGATACAAACGAGTGCAATGCTTTCGAATACGGCCACGTGATAAGAGTCACTAGCGACAACATCAAGCCACATTGTAGCGATAGTCAGACTGGGCTACAAAAACCATTTCGTTTGATATGCATCAAGGCAGGGTACACAATATGGCAGCATGCCCGAAAGTAGTCGCGTGACCTGAATCGCCACTGAATTGTCCGTGTCAACTCTCACTCTCGTATTCGAAGAGAGCTTCTCCATCCGCGTCGTTTGATATGAGTCATGGGTATGTAGAGTTAGTTTCCAGCTCTCTTTATGGTGATTGTGTCCCTAATCACTAGTGACTTGGTCATGTGACCTCCTCATGGTGGTAGCTGAGCCGGGCTTCGAATACAATTTCGAAGCCCGGCTCGGGATTTCAAAAACGATATTCCCTGGGTAGAAGAGCACTGCACTCGACTGAACATTGGTCACGTGACCACGTCACTAGTGATCATCCAATGTGGACATATTTAGTGATAGCCAGACTGGGCTTCAAAAACCATTTCGTTTGATATGCATCAAGCCAGGATACACAATATGGCAGCATGCCGGAAAGTAGTCACGTGACCTGAATCACTACTGAATTGTCCGTGTCATCTCTCTCTCTCTCTCGTATTCGAAGAGAGCTTCTCCATCCGCGTCGTTTGATATGCGTCATGGGTATGTAGAGATAGTTTCCAGCGATATATATGATGATCGTGCGTCCTTAATCACTAGTGACTTGGTCATGTGACCTCATCATGGTGGTAGCTGAACCGGGCTTCGAAAACCATTTCGTTTGATATGCATCATCCATGGGTAGAAGAGCACTGCACTCGACTGAACATTGGTCACGTGACCACATCATTAGTGATCATCCAATGTAGACTCATTTAGTGATAGCCAGACTGGGCTTCGAAAACCATTTCGTTTGAGAGGCATCAAGCCAGGGTACACAATATGGCAGCATGCCCGAAAGTAGTCATGTGACCTGAATCACTAATGACTTGGCCGTGTCAACTCTCTCTCTCGTATTCGAAGAAAGTTTCTCCATCCGCATCATTTGATATGTGTCATGGGTATGTAGAGATAGTTTCCAGCGCTATATATGGCGATCGTGCGTCCCTAATCACTAGCGACTTAATCATGTGACCTCATAACGGTGGTAGCTGAGCCGGGCTTCGAAAACCATTTCGTTTGATATGGTAAACTAGATTCATTGGAGCATCTAACGTACACAAATTTGGTGTACAGGTTCCAGATTCACAGTTTGTATGAAATTGCTGCAACATTCGCAACATTTTGTCCACTTTAGATTTGCTTTTTTAATACATGCAGTTTATAAAATGATCTTTCTTAAGGTGAAAGCCTTAAGTGGTTGATTGCAATAGCTCATACCCAAAAAAACATAATCCAGTCTGATGGTACAAAAACTACGGCTTGTTCCCTCCAATGGTACAAAACTATCATCATCAGTATTAGCTCATACACCCCTAAGCAAGCAAAAAATGCAAGTATACCCCTGTCATAAAGCAGAAGTTACAAGCGCTCAGCAAAGTGAAGCGTACAGTGCATACATTCATTGGATCATACATACAATGTACAGAAACATGGTGTCCAGCTGGGAAATAAATAGAAGTGGCCGCTCACGCAATCGCATTCCATCACTGTTCCAAACATCTCAGAAGCAAAAGCATGTCGACCGACACACAACCCGTTTACTCAGACCCATGCTCCTAGTTGGTGATCGAAGTGGTGAACCGAAGTGGAGCGAGAGCTAGGATTGGACTTGGGTCACTCCCAAGAAGAGTGTCACTACAAACAGGGTAACGTGCATAGACTTGGTTTTCCACAACCACGATGCCATTAAATAGCTGCAGTACATCTCCTGCTACTTTACAGATCTTAAGGCCATAATTATGTCTCTGAACATCAAGAAGCCATCGAGGAGCCCCATCGATGGTGCGTTGTTAGAGGGAAACTACCAGACGAAGCTAAAATAGGACTGACAAATAAACAGTCACGAGGTACAACAATTGTATGCCTATTATGTTCAGGTTGTGGCACACATTCGTCAGACTTGCTGGCGACTAGCAAGCTGCACCTTTAGGTAGTGGTGCAATAAGTGGTCGCAAGTGTCGTTGGGGGGAAGGTCGACCTAGAGGGCTGCCACACGTGCACTTCACACTGCGGTTCATTGTGCCTTGCACCCCTCAGACTGTCGTACAGGTCAATGCGTTACCAAATGTGCTGCAGGCTTTTGCCATCACAGGTGACAGGAGAGCAACATATGCTGCCGAACGTCTTACGTATTGTTTGAGTTGTACGGTTCTCAATGGATACACGAAATTTTCCAATCTTCTAAACAATTTCTGGAATGACTTAAACAAAAAAATCTACCTAGTCATTAGATTTCAACATTTTTCTTCTAAATGCAACAAACCTTATCAAATTCAGTGCTGCACTTGCCAAGAAAAATTATTTTTCCGTCACCGTGTATTTAGATGGGAGTCTCCCGAGCTAAAGCTCTCTCTTCACTTGACATTGGGTTACGACTCTCTGAGGCTGCACAAGTCTGGTGAATTTTACAGCAAAGCTGTATACCTCTACCGTCCAGGGAAATTTTTGTGTCGTTGTGGTAAGCAAAAAAAAAATACATTGGCCGATCCTGGAGATAGCGAAAAGCCGGGCCAACCCGCGGCGGAGGTGAACCAGGCGTTAAGCACCCCCCGTACGTGGGATGATCCCGAAGATAGTGCAATGCCGGGCTGACCCATGGTGGAGGTGCAGTTTGCCATTAAGGTGCCTACATAAACAGCTTCGCTGGTCATCCCTCTCCACAGAGTGGAAGGGCACCGAGATTTTTTTCGTATTCAAATGGAAAATGTTTAGGCGAGCACCAAAACATTTGCCATTTGCATGTGACCACACCAGTTTTATTATTACGATGGATTTTGTGAACCCAGGCATAAAAGTTAATATTTTTATTTTATAGTTGAGCGATTAGCTGTAGCATGGCATGTTTGTGTATGCCAGTGTGGACTGTCAGAAACACGTTATGTTAAACCTTTTCCGAGAATGAATCACTTCCCTAAATGCTTCAGCGATTGAGGGTAGTGAAAATAGACCGAGTAATCCGAGTAGAATAAACAAAAAAAAAAGTGATGAATCCACAATCATTATAAAAATTAATTTATTTAGTACCAAAAGGCTCTACATATACATATATGTATAGAGAAGTCACGTTTCACATGTTGTCTACTGTACAAACACACAAATGATTCCATTGTGATTAAAGCCCTCCCAACACAAAGTTAACTGACAAATTTCCCAGGCAAAATAAAAACCTCTTCCCTCAATGTTGACAGGTGTCATCCTACTGGACCACCAGGCATAATGTTTTGTTTATAAACTTGTGTGCTTTTTTTTACACCAAAGAAATGTGGAGCCTGCTTCAGTATGCAGATCCCTTTTTTGCTCTATAATCCGTTACCCCACCGCTTTCAGAGGCTTCTCAAAAAGCAAAATATTTACAGTGAAAATAAGTCGTACAAAATGACAAGAGGTTGTCAATAGATGCAAGCTCCGAAGCTCAGCTTCACCTGTAGCAACCTCAGTGCAAACCAATGAATGAAGTGCTTGGCAGGAAATGCTCAAGACAAACAGCCATTTCACGCCATAGCACGAAAAATTTTTTCAATTCTCTGAATATTTGCAAATTACCCATTTTAAATTTATTACCATTTTGTGCTGTGCTGCACTCAAGTTCAGTAAAGCATCTGGTGTGTTGCTTTTCTAGTTCTCCAGCCTCTGTTATAATGCTTTGTCACATATTAATATTTTATTACTAGAATTTGTTGCACTTCTATAGCAGTTCTTTCTGTTCGCAAATTTCAGAGTTTATTTTCCGTCTCATTTCTTGATGTATGGTCGATCCCCTTCATGAAAATGTATTATGTTTATGTTATTGAGGACTCGATGCAAGCCTTGTTGGCCTTTTCCCATTGAGACCCTGCTTAACACCAATGTGTATGTGGTCAGCCCTAGTCTAGGTCGTAAACGTTCCCTGCTGAGCATGTTCATGTCAAACACAGCTTGGGAGTATGCACATATAGAAAACCATACATCGACCAATCCCATCAGCCTTCATTTTGAATGGCAACCCAACACGATGTCCAGACTTCTCTGAATAATTTTTTATGTTTTCAGTATGGCAAGTCAGTTCTGCGGAATCTTGCAAGTTGGAGGACCTGTTCCTCTTTAGCTTTGTGCTACATTTGAGTGGATGACAGTTTTTCCTTCACGACACTTCTTCCACATTTCGGAGTTCCGCAAAACTGACTTGCCATATTGTGTCCCTGCACTCAGAGTTGTAGATTAATTCATTCTCACGCTGCGATCTGCTAGCTTCCTTGTTAGCCGAGAGGTAGAGCCACCGCACTGGAAAAGCGTTGGTGCTGGGTTCCAATCCCAGACCAGGATAAATTTTTCCTCAACTGTGAAGCTTTTTGAGAAACCTGTACAAGTTTCCTTTGGAGGTTCGTGCTACATACGGCTGGGTGAAAGTCTTCCCCTTCAATATGAATCACAGGTTACTCTAAAGTGGCCACAGAAGTACAGAAGGATGCCAACACAGCTTGTCTGTCTCAGATTTCATGGTAACTGGTACCTTGTGGTAGGTTTAGCAGTTCTCTTAGCAAGAAGATTAATTCAGTGAGCTGGGAATAATTTTTTCATGCCCACAAAACAGACACTACACTGCACGTGTTCCTTTCCTTTGCAGAGACAAGGCTGCAATTGTGTGCAATTGCAAGCTACATATTCCATGCTGAATATGATTTTGCAAGCAACAGTTACGTGTGTGTATGTTCCTCGCAGCTAGCTTTGTCCTGCTTCTGTGACAAAATGCAGGCTTCAGTTTGGAAAATGTGCTGAAATTCTGTAAGTTACTGTTGTACTGCAAAGCAAAAATGAAATGAAAAACTAAGGCAGGTGCCCATGCACAAAAAAATAAAAAGATGTGGGTTTGCTTCCTCAGTACATACTATGTTTCACATTAGTCACTTTACTGCAAACAAGGCAACTACGTTTCCATGTTTTTTGTAAAAGAGCACCACTGAATTGCAAGCTCAAAAAGGAGAAAAAAAAAGAACAACAACAACAACACAAAACAGAATATGAACCTAGGTGCACGTTTGGAGTTGGTATAGGCAAAAGTCCATCTGACACCCAGCGGTCCATCACAAATGGCAGTAGGGTTGAAAGCACTGGTACCATTACTTTGCAATTGTCTAGCCCCGTACCAGTGTCGTCGGAATGCACAAGACACACTTAATAAGCTAGCACAAAACAGGCCCCAACCGATTACGAATGCTATGCAGCTAAGTTGGCATTGATCAGTCCACAGTATGTACAAATCTAGGTAGAGATGCTATACACAGGGTTGTTTCATTACACCGATTTCGATACACGAAGGTCACAGGCACGAGTTAGCAGCAAGGACTGAACAAAGAGCTAGGCTGGCCGGGCAAAGATGTACGAGACGCATGTGAAAGCATTGTTCTGGAGACGCAACGCAGCCTGGCAACCTTGTCCAGTTGCACGTGCTGCTGAGACTCTGGCTGCACAGGCTGCAAGTTCACAGATGCAGACAAGAGATGATGTCCGACTAGACAGCACAACACTGGGCACACTAGCTTCTGCCAGGCACTGCTGCACACTTGTGAACGGTGCAGAAAACATGGGACAGACAAAAGGAACAAACAAATTGGTGCACAGCCCTCAAACCCCATTTTGTTTTTATGTAGCTATGGTCACATGATTCTGGACTATGCTTACAGGCAATTATGTGACCGTACCTTTATATCAGTTTTCGTTAAGACCATGCTGCTGGGTTAGCCTGTGCACAAAAACAATGACCTCAACGAGAACAACACACAGAGAGGACAAGTGCTGCCAGCAATTTATTTAACCGAATAGACTTCCCGTTAACAATGCGCATCTGAGTGCACGTACCTTTAATCTGTCCTGTGCTTTTTGTGCCACCGACAAGTATATCAACACCAATCACTTTGCTGCAGTCTGCACGGAATCGTGCGAGACTTCCTACGAGGTATTGCTCGAGTTGTATACGTAACAGACTGCTGCGCGACAATTTGTGGCAAGTCGATGGCTCTGCTTATTGTTGTGACCAATGGACACAAGATTACACAGGAGCACGAAAGAATCCTGCTGCCCTTGCAGAAAGTAG
Organism: Dermacentor andersoni; assembly: GCF_023375885.2. Classification (NCBI taxonomy): domain Eukaryota; kingdom Metazoa; phylum Arthropoda; class Arachnida; order Ixodida; family Ixodidae; genus Dermacentor; species Dermacentor andersoni. Next base: position 9,983,613 of record NC_092823.1, on the reverse strand, counting down.
CGTGGCAATGGCATCAACAAAGCATTTGCAAGCCATGCTGCCCTGGAGTGGCCAATGCATGCGCACAACTGCACACATTTCTTGGGGCCAGATGTTCCAGTATAATTCACACAATGTAGCATTATATCTAATGGAAGAAGCGAAGTAGTATACATCTATTACACTGAATTACTTGATGTGGCATCACTAGCTACTAGTGTGCTCAAGCCTCCAAAAGTAACAGAAAATACCACCATACAATGGGATGAGGGACTTATGTCCACTGGCAAACATAGCAAGTGCACCTTGTAGCTTGCGTTTCACTCTGGCACGGCAGTATGTGCACAGTACATTGATTGGTTTACACAAGTAATGACTTGCGATGCACAAGACATTGAAGCAAATAAAATGGAACATCAAATCAAAACAATGCGGTAAGTTTTCTGCAATTCACTCAGTCAAGCAACAGGTAACATGAAAGAAAAATTGTTCTGTCCAAAAGGCCATATCTGAAGCAAGAGTAGAGCACGTCTGCTCCTGTTGGCAGCTTGTTGTAGTACACTTTATATGCCAGTGTCCGCAGAACCAACGAAGCCCCTCGGTGGTTATCACTAGCCACAGGTTCCACCACTTGTCACTGTTGGTGATGCGACGTCACAGTGATTTAGGTGAGTTTCGTCGCCCTGCTGAGGGTGGCGCATTTAGCCACAATTCTTGCAGCAACAACCGCAAGCAGTGATTTCTCCTCAAGGAAAGGCTGGGACTCGATGTCCAAAAGACAAGTGCAGTGGCATGTCTGCGACTAATGAAAGCACAGCGTCCCCGTCCAGTCATCACAATACACCTGCGCCACCTTTCGTGCTGCCTGCTCCTAAAGAGCAGAGGTCGTCACTCGTTTGTGGTAAGTGTAGGGGCAGGCTCAAGAGACAAGTATTGCATGGCCACAGTCGTCGAGCAAGTCTAAAAGGATGCTCAAGTGCTATTACACATATGTATATCTAGAATATATATATATATGTATATATGTACACCGAAGTTAAATAAAGAACAAACAAACAGATGTACTCTACAAGATGCTGTTGAAGCCAGTGGAAGAACTGCAACGTGTGCCAGTGCAGCCAATGGGATGAGGGACTTTTGTCCAAGCACAAAGTTTCCCAACCAACACATTTTCTTGCTCCCAATACTTTAAAACAAGCAACGACAATGTTACGAGTTGAACACAGAAATTTGCTCAAAAATCGTCTTAAGGTCTCCGCAGAGTCCACGTGAACTAATGAAGCAGGCCAACTGAAACGTGTTCTTATTTACCCTTTCATCGCTCCGCGCGATTTCGGTGCGACTGCAGTTTGTACACCTAGCTCGAGGAGTGCATCATTCTTGGCGGTTATGCACGTAACAATGCAAACTCACCTTTTAGAGTTATTAGTATACTTGTAAGACGGGTTATATTTCAGTTTCTCACTTGTATTTCACTTGTTCATCACATATTGTGGCGGTAAGAGAGCATTCCTGGCACAGACTGGATTCAGCAGCATTTGAGTGTTTTGAGCGATAGAGTGCTCTGTGCGCTCGTCGTGCTACCATGAAAGACGAAAACCAATGTAAAAAAAAATATGCAGCCGCAATGACAATGAATACCTGAAAATTGCACTAGACTGTACAGACACAGACAGCTCACCAAGTAGATTGTCCTTGTACAAGTTACAACCGCTTAGGACATTTGCCAGTAAAATGCTAACCACACTTGCTCTGCATGATGTTGTCATCAAGGTGCAAGTGAAACACAAAAGCTCAAGAAAGTTATATCAAATCGTGCGATAAGAACTCGCCCGAGTCACTGTGCTTGCAAGGCCACAGCAAATAACTGCAGTCCTGGCTAGGTAATATTTTAGTCGATCTATACAAGCGTCCCGACACTTCACTTTCACAGTCAATCACAAGAGTATTAAGCCAACGACTACGAAAGCAGGAAATCTTGGCACGCCTAGCTGCTTTAGCAAGGAGCTACACTGTGTGCGTTGTAAAAACGTTCGTGTTTTACAATTTCTGACAGTAGTTCAAAAACTTAAAAGAATTCATGCTTTATTGAACACTAGAGGTTAGCCTTATTGTTAAAATACGGCACAAGCCACTGAAATTAATGACAGCCTTTTATATTAAGCACACATACAGCCTTGAAGAACTTAGATTTTGTTTACCCAACCTGTGGAGGATTATTTAATGCTTTAATATGTTTGTATGCAGTCAACACTGCTGTTTTAGTACAGATCAAGAGTAATGTATCTATAACGAAATAAATGTGCTTGGTAAGGTTTCAAAAACACAACAAAACAAGGAGCACCCACAAACAAATGTTTTACTAAATGCAGTTACCACATTACACCGACAGCCCAGTCCACTGCTTTACTGAGTCTTGCATTATTGACTCCTTGTTACTAAAAGGCGCCTTTCACTAGTATTGCCAGACATGCTCCGGCAGACTTAAGTCCCGCCGACACTCTACAACAAAACGCACTGTGAACTAGGTCACTTTCCTTCCATATGAAGTAATAGTAGTAGCAGTTTCACCATAGTTAATAACTTCCTGCAATATGCAGTCAAGTTGTGAAAAAAACAAGTTTGTAAGTAATGCATGCAATGTAATGACACAGACACACACATTTAGCTAACTTTGAGTAGCTCTCACGGGCAAACAGGAAGAGATAGATCGTTTGCAATTCAGAGAGTTGAACATCTGAAGATCTGATCTGCATATTTTCTAGAATGTACGGCTACCCTCATTTGAATAATTTAAGCACCCAAGGTACCGAAATTGGGGGCTGGCTGAAGACAAATAGGCTTGCATGAAAGCTCTGGCAGAGTCTGTACAGTACAGAGTGGGAGCACTTTACAAACCCCCTAAGTGAACGCAAAGTGCAGCGAGAAAAGTGGAAGAAGCAGGGGCCTGTTCCAACTGCTTACGTGCAGTAGAGGGATCGAGGCTGTAGCAAGTCTGGCATTATCTTTTTTTTTTCGCCTGTTGCAACAAGAAAGGGGCTGAATACAAGAACCCTGCAAGTGTGGTTAGCATTGTAACGCTTGCTTAGGGCTGGCACAGCTGTGTCTGAGCAGCACAGACGCCAAAGCAGAATTCGATGCCTAACGAAGCACACTGGTTGAAGCTATTGCGAAGTGTGCAGATTGCACAACAGCTACATGAACCAGAAGCACACAAAGTGAGCGAACATGTATGCTTCACTTACATGTGCTGTATTTCCCCCTGGCAATCCCGCCTGCAACATGTGCCAGATGAAATGGCATACTACACACTGAGATTGCCTCACGTCTGCCTCTTCCAGTGTCAACACCTTGTTTTTATTAAACAATGAAATTTATAAAGCACAGTCGAACAGACAGCATACCTGCAACAATCATCACATCCAACGTGCATTTCTTTAAATCTGAGAACTATGCAATCATACTGCAAGAATGCATAGTGCAACATCTATACTCAGCCTTCCTGAAAACCCTGGCTCTCCAGAGGTTTTCACGCTGTACAGTCCTCGCACACACACACTGCTAGTAGAAGAAGCATGGATATGTATGGTGGAATTACTAGAAGTGGAGAATAGCAAATGCAAGAGCTGCGAAGGAAGCAGACTGTGGCAGGGCTTCATCAGCTGGTGCACGATGGAGAATTATCAGGCTCAACAAACTTGGAACTTGAGGCAGGATGAGTGATTGGCAGAGACAAGCTGCACAGAGAAGGGATTAAAAAGGCAAAAATGGCTGCTCTGGAGGCTATACTTTTTTTTCCTGTCAGATTATTTGCACGTCGTGTCCACCAAAAGCAGCAGTTCCTGCGTATTGCCTGGTAATTCTAGCTAGGGAATCGCTCTTATTGCTCTGTGCATTTGGACTAGAACATACATTGGTTCAAGTGTAATGCCGCCAGAACAAAGGTCTCGCCTAAGAATGAACCTGCTTAGTGTACCGGATGCTTCATGAATAGGAAGGTCAGGTGTATGTCACTGCTCCTGCTAACATAACACATTTGATCTCAAATTTTGCACAAAAGCAGCACTTCATGGTGAATGCAGTTTAGTACCAGTACTTGCCTGTTTTGTCTGGACTGAGTCAGAAGTATGGGAGACAAAAGAAAAGAATAAAGCAGAATGAAACAGAGGCGCCAGCTCTCACTGTAATGGCCAGACACGGGAGGCTGTGCTAACAATGACAGATGACGCTACCTTTCCATTGAAGTGAAATCAACACCCATTCTGTTGCATCACTGCAGACACAGACTCACGATTCTGTCTGAAGGAAACAGACAAGTACAGCAACTGATGGTGATATTAAACTGCATGCACTACGAAATAGCACATCTGCGCAAAATTACGAGTATCGGCAAACCAGCGATTCAACCAGTAGAGACAGGTACTTCCTGGTACTCCTATACACACGTTTGGTAGAAAAATCGCTTCTTTCAATCGAAATTACAATTTCACACTTGCCAGCAAAGCAATGCTGCAAAGGTTTTACCCATTATCAATACTACACAAAATAGAATGTGGGCATCTTGAATATCTGCAATCCAAACAGGACAAAAACTGCCGCAGAATAACAAGAATTGAACTGTTAAACTTAAACGTTTAAGAGAGACAAGCTGTTTTTACGAGCTACCCCTACAAACTTGGTTTCCAGTGGTAACTTTATAGTGGTTAGCCCACTCTTGGGCTAAGGGAAGCTTTAAGAAGGTGACAGAAGTGGCGTATTCTCATAGAACAGCAAAATAATGGTTCAAATGGCCAAATTAGTCTTGCATTTGAAGAAATCGCGAATGGTTACTTATAGCTGCACCTTTAACTGGCAGCAAATGAAAGCAAGTGCCACTGTTAGTCACAATGGAATTTTAAAATTGTGCTACTATTGCAAAATAGTACTAATCCACCTTTCAGAACTAATGTATCCAAGGATTATGTAGAGAACTGATTAAAATTTGTCAGCGCATCGTTGCACGTCCATCATCGCGCTTAAATAGAATAGCAGAACAACATTGGCTTCTCAAAAAGTGTAGCACCCTCCGAGCTGGCAGCATTTCACCTCGAGTGCAAAGCACTGGACTTGGAGAGCCCTGAAGCAAGAGCAGTCATTTTTGCCACAACCTTCTTGAGAGGAAAGATTCAACAGCACAATCTGAGCAATTATGATCAGTTGAACGCCGTCAGCAGCTTGCACATCAGAAGTCGCACACACCACATTATCATTGAATACCTTAAGAACTGCAGGAAAGAACCCTGCAATTTCAGAACAGTGGCTTCTCTAGAAACAGCTTGTGAGGCATGAACTGTTGTGCTCCTTGGTGCCACACTTCAGAACATTATGAAGTGCTAAACTGAAGGCTTTTATTTTTTTCACTTTCTTGCACCTAGCAGAGATGCTTTAAATAAAGCAAGTCGTTCGCATGGGTTGGCATGCCCCAACATGCCAGATCAAAATTATCTCAACTCTCTCTACCACCAACAGCCTAGGCACAGAGAGCACTTCATCAGAGTGAAACTGCACTGAAAGTTATAATGCTGAAGCTAACTTTATAAAGTGCTCAACAAAATTTAAAGAGATGCACTGTCGGTGACTATAATGTGACCTGATGATGTATATTGCAACCACAGTTACAGGCTCAAAAGATAGACACCTAGACATTGCAGAACAAACACCTGTAAATTTCTAGTTTGGTCAATCATTTTCTCCTCCTCACCCGCAGGCTAAAAATGTTATGCTTTTCTTTCATGGGTTAGACATGTGGTGATTAATTGCACAGCAGCAGAAAAAGAAAAAAGTGGTTCTTATGTTTGCTGTGTGGCACCCAATACGATAGTATCAGCTTTAGGATGGAAGCTACAAGAACAAAATATAAAGTTGGTATTCGTGCAAATGTGCGTCGGCACGTGCAGGGTTCTGGCTAGGGCCAGGCATGGATGGATGCACCAGGAGCCACAGAACACATGCAGCAATTGGACAAGCAATGTGCAGTATGCAGCAATAAATGATGGGCTAAGTTCCAGCAGACCATTTACAAGACTGCACTATTTACGCGTCGAGGCCAACCCATGCGCTCAGTATTGAGTGCACACAAAGCAACACAATGCGCTCTCCCACTTCTGTCCAGTGACAGCGTTGCTCGTTTGGATATGTCTCGGCCATTCTGTTCACAGGCAAGGCTGCACAATGCCAGAGCTTTCCTCCAGCCGCGGAAAGACATGGAAGCTCTGGCAGTCATGGAGAAAGTCGTGTGGACTCGCAGGCAGAAGCAGGTGAAAACTCACTAGTTGTCAATTATATACGTTCACTAGTCACTGCACCCAGCTAGCAGCTTTAGATGACCAAGGCAGCATGGATGCATTCTAAAGGTGAATACTTGTGGCTGTGCACATACTTCTGGCAAGTGCTTAAACTAATTAGTGAAGTACAGGAAAATAAGTTTCCTTTACACCAGATTTATAATTAACCCACAAATATATACAGCAGAATGATTGTTTACATATGGCATGCAAAAAAAAGTAAAAAAGATTAAGGAAGCGACTAGTTCATATTGGCCAGATTCCCCGCACACTGGTGCTCTCACCTTCATTCTTCACAGCATCAGTAATTATTTGAAAGCATATCTCTGAAAAGCACTGAACAACATAAGTACACTGCCATCTGATTACCTTGCGAGGCACGTTTTTTCTGGTTACGTTCTTCCTACGATAATCTTTTTTTTACACTCGCCATTTAGATACTGTACAGATTCGTGCAAGGGCCGCACTTTTTCTACCACAATTTTGACAAGGTGCGGCCCTTACACGGGACTGAACGTTTGGGTCAAAATGCTGCCGAGTGCCGGCACACTCCAGATCCCCAAATGTGCCATTGCATCAGAGGTCAACGCACAGCTCTCGCCATCTAGTGGGGGTTTCGCGGAAGTGCACAGTGCATGAAAATTCAATGATGTGCATGAGTGGCATCGGGGCACCAAACGGGATTGCTTCTCAGATGGATTTTTTTAAACCAAATTTTAGGCCACAAAGTTATGGGTGGGGGCCCTTGCACGAGTCTATACAGTAAACATCCAAGATGGCAGAAGTGTACCACACTGTACCACTACACAAATGAACCACCAGTCCATGCTTGAGTAATGGTTATAAATGGCTGATGTGTATTTGTCTTAAGCCCAGTGCCCTACCTTCAACTTTACCTATGTCGTTCTATTAACTCTGCATTTTCAAGAAATTCTGTGCTAAAAAACCGTGTACAAAATTTCCCAACAGGCTACCCTTATGATCTCTTTCCCTCATTATGGTGTACTGTAAGTCATCGAGTCGAACATCATTGTCCACGGCTATCTGAACAAGTTACACACATACTTTGTTTTAACCAATGGGTTGTATGCAGGGGCGGCTTATATGTACGAAAACACAGTATGTCCAAATTCACTGTTTTGCGCACACTCTTGTCCCAACTTATAAATAAAATGATGTGCTGTTGTGCCCTCGCCATTCCACCAAAGTGATTAGTCACTTAGGGAACACTGCCAATTTCGGTGTGGGTCCAAGATGTGGCCCAAGTACCAGACGACAACCTTCTGGAATGCTGAGAACTCAGAGTTAAAATATGACTTCATAAAAGCAGTGTTATGCAATGCTATGCAATGTGAAGAGGAACAAAGACTTTACTGCCACATTCTATCTATCACAAACATAGAATGGAAAAGATCGATTGAAGTACAACACAATGGTGTCAATGTGAAAGCACCACTTGAAGAAAAGTGCTCGCTTTCGTTTAATGGGACCTCAGTCTTGGCGAGTTGGCCATCTTGCTGACCATGCAAATGATACAATTAAGGATGTGGCTTTTACGACAGGTACGCTCAGGCATGTGTATGCGCTGCACACAATTCTATTTGGTTGCTCAATGCGGCAGGGTACACATACAGCTGGGGCAGTCTAAACGAATGTTAGTCGCAGGTCAGCACTGCCATGTATGTCCTTTGCAGTGTATTTTTTTCGCTGTACCAATGCTGTCCCGTCCATTCGGTCCTTTTATTTCATCTCACTAGGCAAAATGCATCAGATCAGGCAAGTGCACAAACTACCTTTCTCGGCAGCAGGAGTATTCGGTATTATGGTTAGAAAAGTTGGCCCAGCAAAATGTCCCAATTGCATTGCCATAACGTGAAACGTGAACAGCAGCACGATATATTCTTGCAATGAAAAACAAGAAAGCTAGTCAAGGACAAAAAACAATGTCCACTGTGCTTTGGATCTCTGAAACTCTGATTATTATCAGTGGTGTACAACGATACTCTCACAAAAGAATGCACATTGAAGATCACAACTGTGCATTCAGGGACAATACTAGGTTTGTATTGGTATTTTTTGGAGAAAATTTAAAAGGGTTTCGGAGGAGCTTGAAAGCAGAACATTGTTTTAAACAACTGAGCATAAATATTTTCTTAACTGCATGCAAAAGAAAGAATTGAGAAAGGCTCAACAAAATGTTTCAACAAGATAGGATTGGCTTGATTTTCGGACTGCACAATGGCCAGATGTCTAGCTTTTAAGCTTAGCAAAAAAGAAAACCAAATAAAGCAATGGAACTTTGATGCCCGAGGGTCTCAATAAGTGCTACAAACCCTGGTCACTGTAGCATTGTGTGTTAAACACTGCGTGTCGACGCTAGTATTAGGGCTTTGAAAACTGTTCATGCAAAAGATGGGATACCAGAGGTAATTCTGGCTCCAGCTTTCCCTTGCCGCATACAAACCAAGGACTCTCGAACTGGTTTTGTGGAAAAACCGGGACTTCCATGGGTGACACTTCTGCGCTTCGCCGAGGTTCAAAGAAATGCAAACAACCTCCTGTATGTTTTAGATTTAGTACAACAGATGACGCACTGCTCGTGTTTGTCAAAATGACTGCGGGCAGGCACTGTCAGCCATGCCTCACAAGAGAGTGAAAAGGAATGCACTGACTGGAGGTGAGGTGGACCCCGAAGTCTCAGGGAATCGGACAACAGAAGCCGAGTACCGAACAAGACGGACCTATTTTTTTAACAAACGTTGAGTCGATTTGATGCTCTCTTTCTTCTCTGAATTGTGCATGGGCAGTACGAAAAAAATTATGCATAGCTATCTTTTTCTCGGACAAGGCAACAGATGAGCAACTTGTACCACTTGTACCAGAGTGTGCTATAACGTTTAAAAAAAGAAAGAAATATATTATTAACTGTGTTCGACATTTCGTTTCGGCATACAAACTGCTTCGCCAAAAAATAAATCTTTAATGAACAGTACACATTTGTACACATTTTTGTGCCTCAGCTTCTGTCCTTGTCCAATTCCTGCAGTGGTTTCCATACCGACCCAACTCTTGCTGAACCAAGGCTCACAGCTCTGGCCTTATGACAGAAGGAAGTTTAAGACAGATTCACACTGCATGGGCACTGAATCTATTTTTTATTCCTGTCTTCATTTGGAGTTTTTGAGCGAAAAAAGTGCGGACATTCACGACAGCGATATCTGCACCACAGGTGTGGAACACTGGCAATGTCCCCAAGAGAAAATAAGGTTTGGGAGCTATTAAACTCAGGCACATAGCAACGCAAGTTTATGCTAGTTGGTTCCTACATTTAAGATAGGTGTATAAGGCAGCACAGAACAATGGCACGCTGTCGCTGTTTGCAGCAAAAACTTGGCCTGTATAGCGTTCGGGCTACGACGCCACTCGGGAAATGTCCTTTATACCATTCACAACCCCTACATTATGGATCACACAACAACAAAAGCCCTTCAGCTGTCGCATGCAACAATTCCTATACAAGATAACAGTCATCGAGATAAGTTAGTGTAATAAAGAAAAAAAAAAAAGAAAACAAAGGCACACACACACACACACGCACTTCCCAGAGAAAAACTAATTTGGCACTACATAATCTGCCTAGGATCAGTGAAATTAGGACAAGGTAAAACCAAGGACCCTTACAAAGTCATGTGCCTAAATTTCAAGCTCAGAGGGCTTAACGTCCAAGCAGTCACACCAAAACAGGCAGTGTTGCCTGTCAGCCAACTCTGTGCCAAGATGCAAGGCTCAAAGTACTGCTGCCATTCGTAAACCATCACAAAACAAAAACAAAAAAGAGTGCACTTACAGCATTTAATACATGCACAAAAACATGCACTGCATGTTGCAACGACAATGTATTGCAAGGGTTCCTTACATATAGTGTGTTCTGTAAGCCCCGTGTGATCAATGTCAGGATGACGATACCCCGCGCAGCAAGAAACAACTGAGTCCATAATGAGGCAGGGATGGTAATGTTCATTTTTAGCACTAGTAATTCTTTAAAACTAAACAAACGAACGAATTCAGGCTGCGGGCCATGCAAAGAAATCCGTGCTTGCAAACAATGTGCAAAATCTGCACGACTCTTAAGAGTACGTCATCTCTGCTTCCCACTTCAACACAAATTTTACATTTCTAGAAGTAAGAAACCCACTCCACAATGCAAAACACACAAAAAGTATAGAGATGACTAAGAATGGCCAGCTTCAGAATGGCCTGAGTGACTTCAGTGCAACCCGTAAGGTAACCTGTGCATGCTTGAAAACCAACCCAAGCAATAAAAGACTTCGATGCGAGGGGTCAGATCTGCAAGCCATACCTAAGCCAGCAAGTAATGAGCAACTTTGTCACAAAGAACTCGCACGCGAGTTTGCCAGACATTTAAAGAGGCCACTGGCCAACTAATCAGCAACCTAGTGACAAAAGTATCAGTGAGGTTGCCACGTGCCTGTTAGGCTGCGTGGAGTTGCTGGCAAGTTGCCCATGTCCGTGGCTCAAAGAATGCTTCCCTGCTGAACCAGGGTTGCTGTTTGCAAGGTTAGACCGAACAATGAGTAACCAGGGACACACAGTTTATGCTACTTTTTCAGCTCAACAGCCGGCTCATTTGCACTTCAATTATTCAGATATGGCATTTCCTTGTACACAAAGTTAAAGACCATCTTTGAGTGTATTACTACTTACGTAGGGAATAAATACTTGCTTTCAGAAGTACGATTCACTTTTGGAAATGCCAAACAAAGAAGTTCATTTCACGGCATTGTAGTGATGGTTCATTCATGCTTACAGTTTCTTGTATGCTGCCACAGCAGATGGCGCATAGTTTTGATTTTTCTCAGGTGGAACACTCAAGTAATGAACCGAAGTGCACTAAATGGCATGCACCACGAAAACACCACCTCTGCGCCAAATCTGAGGCAAATGGACCCAGATTTTTAGCCTACATAAAGGTTGAGCGTACCCGGTGCTCCTCGTATCTGCAGCATTTGGTACGTAACACGAACCATGTGCACATGCTTTCAGCAACGAGCATGTCGTCTGCAACTGGGAACACTGGTGTTCACCTGATAGCATATCCTGACTGACAACACAGGGTTGCCACTTCTGGCTTACACCCACATGGTGCACTCGTGACAGTAGAATTTTTCTCTTAGTAGTCATCTAGTGTGCCAGAGGAGCACTCATTGGTTTTCGCAACAAAAGCAGCGAGGGGTTGGGGGTGAGAAGTTGAGAAGTCGGTGGCAGTAGCCGAGGCCACCGACACCTGTGGCCAAGGCGTGGCAGACGTGCCAGCTCAGTTGATCAGCAGCCCTGCAGAGCAGCATACAGCTGAATGGCCATGCTCTGACGAGGTGCCACGTTGCTGCGGTTCTTTGGCCCATTTCAATGTAACCTGAGAAGAGAAATTTAGAATGCACACTTAGACACCCCTGTCCGGCATCCCTTTAGCTCTTTCACTATTGTGCCCATAGAAATCAATCAATTTGATTGACAGTTTTTCTACGTGTTGTTAAACATTTCTGTTGTAATTCTACCAACAATGCCATGTGCTGTCTGAAATGACAATTGAACTTTAACTATTTATCACATTCGCAAATTTTTGCCCCGTCGGGGAGTGTAAAACTTTCACTTGTGGTTATTGTCGAAACTAGCCTCCTGTGCTCCTAGCACTTTCTCAATGCCACGATGAAAAATTTTCACTTTGGTCGACTTGAGAACATAATTTTTAAATGAGAGCAGCAGTGAAGACACACAAGCTTGTGTCGGTGTGAAGAAGTATTCACAAAGTACCAAGCGCAAGAGCAGACGACATTGCGGCCGGCCTCAACATGAGGAAAAGAAAGACAAAGGAGGCTCGAGCAGCACATGAGAAGGGGCTCGCGCAACGGAGATGGTTGGAACGCCGGAACGACTAGGGCCGCCGGGCCTACGGAACCCACATCTACCGGTGAGGTCCACCTGACACGAGCGTCCATCTTCGGGACAGGGAACGCCTCGGGTCGTTGCACGGCACGAGACCCCGGAACGGCCTGCTGCAGCCTCGAACCCGCATCTACGCGCGAGGTTCGGGAGAGCTAGCGTCCGTCGTCGAGACGAGGAGCGCCTCAGGTCGTTGCCTTGCACGAGGCCTCAGGTCGGCCTGCCGGCATCTTGGAACCCGCTTCTACGCGCGAGGTTCGGGTGACCGGGCGACCGAGTGGCCGAGTGGCCTGTTCTACGGACCTGTGGGCCGTCCACCTTTTCCTGCACCGTGCTGCTGCGTTTGCTCTTCCACGCCGGTCATCACTCTACCAGCGAGTGTCCCACCTCAAGGACTCTACGCCTCACCACATTCCGGACTTCAACCGCAACCTCGTGAGACTATTTTTTCCTGTTTGCGAACAACCGTGCATGTGTGGGGATAGTTTAAAATATTCTTCGTGTTTACGTGCCATCCAATATAATTGTCGTGTGTTTGCTCATCTTGCACCATCTCCTCCATCTTCCTCCCGTCACACGCTTTGCAACGTGACGGTCTTAACCAACATCACATATCTGGCGTCCGCGACAGGACTGCTCTTACGCTATAGAGAAGAGCAGCACATTGCATATGCGTGTCTGACGGGTGAGGATGGAGACAGACAAGCTTACGGCAATTGGAAAAGAACTGGGGTTCACTGGCCAGGCACTAAATCAATGGCTAGACGAAGAGCGCGCACGCGAAAGAGAAGCGCGTGAAGCACGTCTGGCTGAACGCAATGCAGCAAAAGAAGCTGATGCCGAAGCGCTAGCTAGATTAAAGGCGGAAAGGGAAGTGCTCGAGCTCAAGTTAAAGTTGAGGGAGCTAGATGCGACAGCGGGTAGCATGACTACTGAGCAGCTTACAGAGAGTGTGCACGCAGGTGCTACCGAGAGCTACCAAAGTCCGCACAAACTAATCCCAGCATTTAATGAAGAACGCGATGAGTTGGATGCATACATTCAGCGATTTGAGCGCGTCGCAACGAGCCAGGGCTGGCCACAAGACAAATGGGCCCTATCGCTAAGCCTCTGTTTGACAGGCGTAGCTCTGAGTGTTGTCGGCAGAATGGCACCGGATCATGCCATGGACTATGCGACACTAAAACAGACGCTTTTGCAATGCTTCAGGTTCACAGAGGAAGGCTACCGAAGGAAGTTTCAGTCGGCGAAACCCGATAATTCCGAAACTGGTAGACAGTTTGCCGGTCGTCTATTGGGATATTTCGATCACTGGCAAGAAATGGCCAATACGGACCGGACATACGATGCTCTGCGGGACAAGATTGTCTCAGAACAGTTTCTGATGACTTGCCATGAGAAAGTGGCAGTCTTTTTGAGAGAGAGGAACTGTCAGGGACTTGACATGCTAGCGGAAGCCACTGATCATTACCTGGAGGCGCAAGGGTTAGTCAACCTTGGCAAAGGTAAAAACGAGAGAGAACCTACCAAGCCACCAGGTCAAGCTCGAACTCCTGAGCGACAAGAAGAGAAGGAAAGACCACGCTGCTTTCTTTGTGGTAAACGCGGTCACAGAGCTGCTGATTGCTGGACCAATACGAAGGGTTCAAATACAAATACATCTGTTTGCGGAAAGTGCCGCCGCACTGGGCATAAGACGAGTGATTGCCCCAAAAAACCCAACAGTACTGAGAAGGCTTCGTGCTCGATGCAGCAAGTAGACATGTCCAAGGCAGTAACCGAAGAGACACAGACCTTGCGTCGAGTTCCCGGAAGTTCGGAACGCGGGAGAACGCAAACGCATAAACGAGACGAAAAGTCTATGCCTACTGCCGAAGGTGTGCTTGAAGGACATCCCGCTACCGTCTTCAGGATACAGGATGCGACTATTATTGTCAAAAGGTCCCTTGTACCAGACAGTAAGTTGACAGGAAAAATTTCCTCGGTCTGTCTTCTGGATAGAAGATTGTTGAAGCTACCTGAAGCAACCGTGGAGATCGCGTCACCGTTCTTCACAGGCAAGACTAGGGTTTTATGCATGGACAATCCTTTATATGATATTGTCCTGGGAAATGTGAAAGGTGTACGGAATGCCTCCAATCCTGACAATGAATGGAAAAGGCATCTTTATACACCGAGCGCTCCGGATGAATCATTTAGAGAAGGTGGAAACTGTTCTACCAATGAATCTATCTCTGCTGACATTTTATCATCGGCTGCTAGAGAAACCAGGGACAAGTCGGAAGTGGCAGCGACAACAAGACAGACAAGATCAGGTTCGCATTCGTTACCAGTACCAGCTATAAACCCCCTAGACATCAGCCCAATCGACTTGAAAAGCAGGCAAAGGGAGGACAGCAGTCTACGTAAATGCTTTGAAGCAGTGGACAAAGAGATGAAGACGAGGTTCGCCGACATTCAATTCTTTGTAAAGGAGGGAATTCTTTACCGAAAATACACACTGCGGTCAAAGAAACAAATGGAACAGCTTGTCGTGCCCAGAAGCCTTCATCATATTGTGATGAAAATGGCTCATGAAGGGATCCTTGCCGGACATCAAGGAATAAAGCGAACCACAGACGGTGTGAGCAAAGAGTTCTACTGGCCTGGATTCCAATCAGACATCACGCGATTTGTTAAATCGTGTGATACGTGCCAGAGGACTTTTCCCAAACATTTAATAGGTCGAGTACCATTGGGAAATACTCCCGTCATTGATACTCCGTTTAAGAGAGTTGCCATTGACATTGTGGGACCATTAACTCCCATGTCAGAGAAAGGGAATACCGTATTTATTCGCGTATAACCCGCACCAAAATGTGAAAAAACGCGTTTAAAAAGTGGGGGTGCGGGTTATCTGCGAATTTTTTCCTTGGGAGAGGGGGGTCGACTTCACCGCAATGTGTGGCGGCCTCCCCGTGTAGTCCGCCATCCCCATCGTCATCGATGCTTGTCAAGCCGATGAAGGGCCAACGAAAGGCCAGCATTGTTGAGCCTCGCGTTAGGCGCTGTTTAGTGTACTTACCCCAGTTTGCACTGTTTGCCTGCTTTGTTTTGGCATCATGAGTGCGACTCGACGGCAGTGTTTCACAGCGAAAGAGAAGCTAAAGATTATAGCCGCTGCCGAAGAAATCGGCAACAGAGCTGCTGCAAGACAGCATGACGTTGACGAGTCGTGCATTCGCGACTGGAGGAAGAAAAAAGAGAGTCTCGAAGCAACGAACCGGGACAGGCGAGCGTTTCGGGGTCCGAAGACTGGCGCGTACCCCCACCTCGAGACGCAGCTTGCGAAGTTCATTGAGGAGCAGAGAAGTCGTGGCCACGCTGTTTCGACTGAGATGGCGCAAATGGAAGCCCTGAAGTTGGCCCGGGAATTGAACATTCCACGCGAGTTTCGTGCAAGCCGTGGATGGCTTCAGCGCTTCATGCGAAGACATGGATTTTCTATGCGGCGGCGAACAACCATGTGCCAGCGGCTTCCTGAAGCCTACGAGGAAAAGTTGTTGAACTTTCAACGATATGTGATCGCACTTCGGAAGGAGCACAGCTATTTGCTGTCTCAGGTGGGAAATGCTGATCAAACACCTGTGTACTTTGAGATGCCGATGGACACGACCATGGAAAAAAAGGGCTCCAAATCAGTCAGCGTGCTGACCGGCGGAAATGCCAAGCTGCGCTGCACAGTCATGCTATGCGCTTTGGCTGACGGCACGAAACTGCGCCCGTATGTCATTTTCAAACGCAAGACGCTACCTAGCATTCCACTGCCCCCAGGAATCGTTGTGCGTGCGGAAGAAAATTCGTGGATGAACAGTGGCCTAGTCGGTGACTGGCTTCGAGTAATCTGGGAGCGAAGACCAGGTGCCTTGCTGGCACGCCGGTCGATGCTCGTACTAGATTCCTTCAGAGGCCACTGCACTGATGCGGTGAAGGCTCGCCTTGCCGAGACCAGCACCGACCTCGTCATAATACCTGGCGGCATGACGTCCATGCTACAGCCACTCAACGTGTGCCTGAACAAGCCGTTCAAGGCACACGTGAAGCGGCTGTATGCCCAGTGGATGGCCGACGGCATTTACGCCCTCACACCGACGGGACGCGTGCGAAGGCCTGATATTCCATTGCTGTGCCAGTGGATCGTGGATGCGTGGAAAGCGATACCGGCCGATTTGGTGCGCAAAAGCTTTAAAAAATGTGCGATCAGTAATAGTTTGGATGGTTCCGAGGACGACTACGTCTTTGAGAGTGGCGATGAAGCCTCGGATGGCAGTAGTGAGAGCGGCGACGATTAAGAATCGGATAACCAGTGACGTGGTGGCGGTCGTTTGAATAAATGTTCTGAAAACGAAATGATCACTGAGTGTGAGTTGCATCTTTCTAGCGCTCATTTTTTTTTTTTTTCAGGTAAACGTGCGGGTTATACGCGAGTTTTTTTTTTTTTTTTCCGTCGAGTTCAAAGTTAGGGGTGCGGGTTATACGCAGGGGCGGGTTATACGCGGGTAAATACGGTAAGTACGTGCTGACAATGGTCGATATGGCAACGCGGTATCCTGACGCTGTGGCACTGCCAAGCAGTGAAACAGAAAAAATAGCTGAGGCACTTCTAGAGATGTTCTCTCGTGTGGGAGTCCCACAGGAGATAATCAGTGACAGAGGCACATCATTCTCGTCACGCCTGATGAAGGAGCTAAGCAGTCTTCTCTCTTTTACGCAGTTGCCAACAACTCCATATCATCTGATGGCAAATGGCCTTGTGGAGAGGTTCAACGGCACCCTTAAACAAATGATAAGATGAATGTGTCAAGAGAGCCAGAAAAAATGGGACCGGTACTTGGTACCCTTGCTTTTTGCTTATCGCGAAGTCCCTCAGTCAAGCCTGGGTTTTTCACCCTTTGACTTGTTGTATGGCCGTTATGTCAGAGGACCCATGGCGATATTGAAAGAATTATGGACAGGTGATCATATTGATGATGACGCAAAAACTTCATACGGGTATGTAGTTGAGCTACGGAAGCGTCTTGAAGACACTTGTCGTTTGGCCAAGGAGGAGCTTCAAAAAGCGAAACTTTTACAGAAGAAACACTACGACCGGAAGGCCAGACCACGTCATTTAGCTGCTGGAGACAAGGTTTTGCTACTGCTACCTTCGGACAACAACAAATTGATTCTTACGTGGAAAGGGCCATTCACTGTACTTGAGAGGAGAAATGACGTCGATTACGTTATTGACCTCGGGACAAGGGCGACACTGTTCCACATAAATTTACTGAAGAAGTATGAGGAACGACCCCTTATATCACCGCCATTAACGAAAGTGTCAGCTGCTTGTCAGACTGATGACACCGAAAATGATCATGCCTACCGTTTGAAGGAAAAGAATCGGCGGCCGACGGGAATCTATCGGCACCGCTCTCTCATGGGGTTTTAAACATGGTGTTTCAAAAGCATGAACTCAAACCGGTGTAGCTTTAATGTCGAGCAACATTTGCTGCCATGTTAGTTTTGTGGATCTTTGTTTTCACCTTATATCGTGGTGTTGTGACTTGTCAATGTTATCATCATGCCGAGCGTGCGGTGCTCCAAACTCTAGTGTTGTAGTAATTCTTAGGTGTACTCATACATACCGAGTGTGCGGTGCTCGGAACTGTAGTGCTGTGGTAATTTTCGTGTGTACTCATACATACCGAGTGTGCGGTGCTCGGATATGCGGTGCAGTGGTTATACTCTTGTGGTGCGTGTGTGCTACGGTGGACCAGCAGCGACCGAGTGGCCTGTTCTACGGAGCTGTGGGCCGTCCACCTTTTCCTGCACCGTGCGGCTGCGTTTGCTCTTCCACGCCGGTCATCACTCTACCAGCGAGTGTCCCACCTCAAGGACTCTACGCCTCACCACATTCCGGACTTCAACCGCAACCTCGTGAGACTATTTTTTCCTGTTTACGAACAACCATGTATGTGTGGGGCTAGTTTAAGATATTCTTCGTGTTTACGTGCCGTCCAATATAATTGTTGTGTGTTTGCTCATCTTGCACCGTCTCCTCCATCTTCCTCCCGTCACACGCTTTGCAACGTGACGGTCCTAACAACATCACAGTCGAGTTATCTAATTTTCCGATCCAACGTCTAGGCTGTGCTAGTGATGTCTCAAACAAGGACGCTCACGAGTAGGTGTTATTTTGATGATGGTCTTCGACTAATGTGACGTGCAACTTTATTTTTCCCACCATGGGTTGCTTTTATCCTCGAGTGTTTTGACAGCTCAAGGAATACAAACTATGACGAGCAATTCTTTCCGTCAAGTGGGGCCTTCACTCGCACATGAGCCCGCAGTCGATTTCAGACTGACCTGCAACCAAAGCTTGACTAGCAGTCTAGCCTCATACATTTTGAACACTGCCTGTGCACATATCCTTAATCATTATAGTACAATATTGTATAACACTTCACATTACTGTACAGCAGTGCACAGGAATTGAACAAAGCAGGTGGAGGCTCCAGCGCCAGTAGAATGCACACTAGACAACCTTACTTGCACAATAAAGCTGATCGAATTCAATAATCAATTATGAGGAGGCTTCTGCATGCTCATACTGCACAAGAACCATTGCTTCGCGAGCTTAAAGAATGCAGTAATGAATGAACCAGGTGCTTGCGGCAATGAGCAAAAACATACGCTCCCTGTACAATAGGAACTTACCCATTTTCACTACTGCAAAGCTACTGCTTTCCTGCACAGCATGAACATCACTATGGGTGGTACCGTATTTACTCGCATAATGATCGCACTCGCGTAGTGATAGCACACCTGACATCAAAATAAGATTTTTTTATTTCCCATGTAACGATTGCAACCCGAACTTGCCACAGCGATATGTCGTGTGCCAAGTCTAGCTAATAATGATCGCACTTACCATCTGTCGAATGCTACGTGAACGACCCTTCAAGACAAACCAAGCGGTCTGCACGCACCAAACATTCTTAAGCAGATGCCCCATTTCATTACTTTCATCACTTTCCGCACTTCCATGACAAAAAGAGGCACAACCAAACTTGCCTTTATTATGTGTAGGCTTTATAATGGTTGTGGCCAACAACGACAAAAAAGGCGCCTTTCGATTCTTCTTATCTGCACTTGTGGGCACGCAACAAATTGCGAGTGGCAACGATAGTAGCCACGTTTACAGATATGTTAGAAGTGTACCCTATTCATATGCTGACGCTTGTAACACACCTAAGATATTCGGCCACCCTTAGCAGAAACGTGCCGTATTAGGATAGCAGTGAAGACAGATGGCGCAGATGCCGCAACGATAGTAGCCACGTTTACACTGATACATTAGAAGTGTACCCTATTCATACGCCGATGCTTGTAACACACCTAAGATATTCGGCCACCCTTAGCAGAAAGAAACCTGCCGTATTAGGATAGTAGTGAAGACAGATGGCGCAGATGCCGCAACGATAGTAGCCACGTTTACACTGATACGTTAGAAGTGTACCCTATTCATACCCCGACGGTTGTAACGCACCTAAGATATTCGGCCACCCTTAGCAGAAACGTGCCGTATTAGGATAGTAGTGAAGACAGATGGCGCAGTTGCCACAACGATAGTAGCCATGTTTACACTGATACGTTAGAAGTGTACCCTATTCATACGCCGACGCTTGTAACACACCTAAGATATTCGGCCACCCTTAGCAGAAACGTGCCGTATTAGGATAGTAGTGAAGACAGATGCCACAGATGCCGCAACGATAGTAGCCACGTTTACACTGATACGTTAGAAGTGTACCCTATTCATACCCCGACGCTTGTAACACACCCAAGATATTCGGCCACCCTTAGCAGAAACCTGCCGTATTAGGATAGTAGTGAAGACAGATGGCACAGATGCCGCAACGATAGTAGCCACGTTTACACTGATACGTTAGAAGTGTACCCTATTCATACCCCGACGCTTGTAACGCACCTAAGATATTCGGCCACCCTTACCAGGAACGTGCCGTATTAGGATAGTAGTGAAGACAGATGGCGCAGATGCCGCAACGATAGTAGCCATGTTTACACTGATACGTTAGAAGTGTACCCTATTCATACGCCAACACTTGTAACACACGTAAAATATTCGCCCACCCTTAGTGGAAACGCGCTGTATTAGGATAGTAGTGAAGACAGATGCCGCAGTTTCTGCAGCATGCTGGCCATGTGTTTCTATGTCACTGGCAGCTAAGCGCGCTTATCTGTTTCTGTCCCCTCGAAGTGGACATGGCTACGTTAGTACCGCAAACTTGCTGATATTAACGATATTATTCATTACTGATACAGAAGAAACTGTTTCAATGCACGTAATGTACTCACGAGAAGAAAAAAAGGAATAGAGTTTGGCGCGTTCCGCTTGCTCTGTCCGCCGCCATTTTTGTATTGGTGTGCTGCACTACACACAGTGGCAGCCGCCTATTTGTTGACCTGTTGTCATCCCGCAGCAAACATGGGATGAAAAACATTTTTTTTTTCTCGCGGGAAATTTAACCAGCGTAATGATCACAGCCCTGTATTTGCGTCAATTTTTTTGACAAGAAAGTGTGATCATTATGCGAGTAAATACAGTATTGATGCCAACAAATCTTAACAATTTTTCTTCGTGATCAGATTTACAAAAGTGGGGAACTAGGAACCAGGTGCATATTTTGTATATATTTCATGCTTTCTTTTAACCCTCCATACTGATACCAAAAATAATGAATTATTATACTCATTCGTGTTCCTCAAGGTGCTCTTTGAAGCCTCACATAAGAATTTTCAAAAACTGTTCGAGCAATTATTACTCCTTTACATCGATTCAAGACATCAGTAATCAGGATATAATTTTGTGTATAGCGACACAGTTAAATGTCGATATAATAAACTTTAACATAACAAAATTCTCCGTACAATGAAGTATTTAACTTTTCATAATATTTTGTCCATCGAAAACTACGAATTTAAGACCTCAATATAATGAACTGTGTTTACACACGATTTCAACATAAAACAATTTTCTTGCCACCGTGATGGAATACCGAGACAATAAACGAAAACTTCCGTAGACGCAGACGGTCAAATTATTGAATTGCAAGCGGCTGCATGCGAACGCGCCTCTCAAATCGCGCGTGAACACCAAAGCGGAAGTACATGTTGCCGGGCCAGTCGGTTCATATTGCCGACTAGACGATAAATATGATGGCTTTGGCGCAAACAAGGAAGGACGGAAGAGAACAGATAATAAACAGTCGAAAGTAATTGGCACTCCCCTTGTTCCCTTCCGTCCTTCCTTGCTCGCGCCAAAGCGATCATATAAAGCGGAACAGCGTCACGCTCCCTATAATTTCAAAGTGGGATAAAAACCTATCGTGCCCTATGCTTTGTATGCTTTGGGTACGAGTGAGAGCATGCGAGGGCGAGCCGAGAAGCACGGTTGCTTGGCGAGTGCCGTCTCCTAGCACGGCTGTGGATGCTCAGGGCCGTCAGCCGAACGCATGGGACGCCTGTGACGCCCAGGTAATCTGCCATGCGTGCGAATGGGAATGCCGTGGCATTGTGCGCACCCTCTTCCCTCGAGTTTATCCCTGGAGGCTCGAGTCTCGGGGGCGCACTGAAGCGAGAGGCAGGCAAAGCATTCGCTCCCCACTGCTGGTGCCTTTCACGACGCTGTCGTTTCACCGCAGGTGACACTATTGACTGCGGGGGTGGAGTGGACGCAAAAGCATGGCTGGCTTCGCTTAATTTGTGCCACCGATGTGCAGATATCGTCGACACAGTATCTTTTGTCGCCAAATCTCTAACTCAACAGAATCAATATTTTTCTCATACAAACTTGCTGTTTTCAATTGCCCCATAATTTGGAAAATTCAGCGGCCACTTCTGTGTGGAATCAATTGGCGACTGCAATTTTTTGCATAAAAGGTCAACTTCAATATAACAAAATTTTAGGGTACCAAAGCAAAGTGCCCAATTTACCGACAGGTTTAACTGCATATGTTGTGACTACTACGCCTGGAAATGAAACGTCAAAACATTAAAATTAAATTAAATTATGGGTTTTACGTGCCAAAACTACTTTCTCATTATGAGGCACGCCATAGTGAGGGACTCTGGAAATTTGCACCACCTGGAGTTCTTTAACGTGCACCTGAATTAAGTACACGGTTGTTTTCGCATTTCGCCCCCATGAAATGCGGCCGCCGTGGCCAGAATTCAATCCCGCAACCTCATGTTCAGCAGCCCAACACCATAGCCACTGAGCAAGCACGGCAGGTAACGTCAAAACATAAAACACCGAAAAGGAACACTTTTCTAGCAGTAACGAAAGAGTTAAAGGCGAACAGTGAAATTTCACTTTCGCTAAATTGGGTACATTCAGACCTCGTTACATCAAAGTTGCATTCAACACAAATACTTTTGCTAAATCCTAAATTCGTTATAAGCACATATTGTAGCCTGCTAATATTGTCACGTGGTAGCGACGGTGAAGAAAGCAGCCAAACTGAGAAAGACGAAACTAGCATCTTATTAGGTGAACTTCTGCCCTCAAAAACAGGCTACACTTCAAGCACAGCGACAGCGGCGAACACAGTCGGCGATCGTCGAAAATCTGATCAGCGGGTCAAGCGTGTTGGCTTTTATAGATCAGTCATCGAATGTTCCAGAGTAATCGCTGGGACCCACATGCCTTCCACAAAGTTCTACGCCATTCGTGTCGCGCATACATGCAATCAGATTACACAAAGTTCGGCAACAACAGAGAGTGGATAGAAGCATCAATAACATTCTAGAAACTTCCAATACATGGAGACGCGTCCTGCGCTGAGCGATAATATTTTGTGGATGGTAAAAGCACTCACCCACAAAAGATAAACGAGTTCACATGTCAATATCTTTTTAAAAAATTTTTTATTTTGATATACAGCAGACTTAGATTATTTCGACTCCTGTTACTTTTTTGGTTAATTCAAATCGAAGACTCCGGTAAGCGCCCATGCATTTCTAAGACCCCAACCTTTTGTAATTTCGATCCTAAAATTGGCCACTTTGCGTGCATGTTTCTGACCCCTATGGTGACCCTAATAGTACCTCCTTTAGTGGGAGCATCTGTCTTGGCGGAGCTTAGGGGACGGTGAATCTGTCCAACACATTCATTTCCTGCCACAAAAAAGCCTATTTTGACCCGCCCCAGCAAGAATTTCAAGCAAAAGACCGTAGCTCATGATGTCTGATGGCGGTATTTACCAGGTTCCAATGCATGCTTTTTTTGTTTCCAGTGAGCATTGGGCTGAAAATTGCATGGTAATGGAATCGGACACAACTGGGAGTGAGCTCCACTACGGGAGAAGTTGGTGCCACCGTCAGTGTGACATGGTACGAGGGATCACGTGGACACAGTGGACGTGTCGGCTGCTTGGGCAGCGCCGCAGCGAGCTGAAAACGTAAAACTTAAAGTCCCACCTACACTGCGATTCTGATTAAGTGGGGAGGTTTTCTCGCTTTGGGTGTCTACTTGATAACACTTGAAAGCACTATAATAGGTAGTGGTGGCCTTTAAGGCGTCCAACACTGTAGGCTACTGCTCGGTGCCGCAGTGTCGGACATACGGTATGGAGTCCGGTGTCAACCTTCACACGTACGTGCAGGACAAGAAGCTGCGTGAAGCTTGCATTGCGAAACTTAGAACCGGCAAGCAGCCGTCGGCTACAACTCAGGTGGGCAGCAAGTGCTTCCCTGAGGATAATTTCTGTTACGGCGTAGGGGCTGTGATCTCGGTGAGTAGCAGAAAGCGCGCACTGAGACGCTCGCCCGTGTGCACTACCCGGCTTATGTCGTGAAGCTCTGGTCTGTGAACTTATTGATGCTAGATACTGATAAGTTCCCTGGAACGGTAAGGAAACGGTAAAAAGCTCAGAAAAGGGCATGGCATATGCTGATGTTTGCGTTAGCACCAAACAATCAATGTACTGGATTAAGGAAAAAAAGCAATGGGAAATAACTCGCTGAGAAGACCAATAAACATGCAGTACAACACAACTTGAGAAATAAAGGCATTGAAATGCCCAAG
The DNA here is from genome assembly GCF_023375885.2 of Dermacentor andersoni. Classification (NCBI taxonomy): domain Eukaryota; kingdom Metazoa; phylum Arthropoda; class Arachnida; order Ixodida; family Ixodidae; genus Dermacentor; species Dermacentor andersoni. The sequence continues at coordinate 9,959,223 of NC_092823.1, read as the reverse complement.
AATTCAGAAGAAAAAAACAAGTTTGAATCATCCCCACGGCATATCAAACGTTGCCGTCGGTGTCCAAGTCCCTATAGTTATAACAAAATTTTTGAACCGCTCTGATAGCGCCCATGCAACAATGGTTGGTTGTTTACTAATAACTGGTCATAATCCACAGCCTAAACTCATAGAACGGTGCGAAAAGGTGTTGGCAGTGAAAGTAAAACATTGTGTACGGACATGCATGCAGAAGTGCAGCTGGCCGCTGCGAACCCGTGTGACTGCTGCATTGAGGCTTCATTCTGTTACGCTCCATTTCATTATAGAGGCAGCCCACTACAAGAACATATTTCACATAGTTTGCTCTCAGCAATTGCCTACCTTTCACGAAAGAAAGCGGTTTGGGGGACCATCGTGGTGACCGTGTGCAGTGGGTGTTGACTGTACGTATTCAGTAAAGAGATAGCGTGTGTAAACCATTCTGTGCTTTCTACTTGGTCAAGATGATTAGTGTGATAGTAAAAAACTTCCTTCGGTTCAAAAGTATGTACAGAAATGCAGAAATACAGAAATAAGGAGGGCTCCCGCTTGGTGTTTTTATCAAGCGCTGACAGCCGAAACTATGAGGAGAGCACTGCATTATCCCTCATACTATGCAAGCAAGGCGCTTGCATAATATGACGTCTTCGCCCCCAATATCAAAACCACCTTTGAGGAGTTTGTATGCTTTGCCACACAATACAAATGTATTGCGGAGACGCTGACTTTAAATAACCGTGCGACAAAGCCGACTTTCGAAAATCGGTTGACATTGTGTAGCACATCTTTCTTGCTAAAAAATACTGGTGCATGTTAAGATTTCTGCTTGTTTACAAGCTTTAACGTTATTTCTATGTTAGTAATCTACTCTGGGTACATAGAAAGTGGGCGCCTGCTTGATTTGGGGGGTGTTAGAATCAGGAAAATACAGGCAAATGAATCAGTGGTGTGTTTTGGCACTTTTTCCTTTATCTTGATAAATTAAATCCACTGGATAAGTCGATCAATTTCATTGGTCTTGTGAAAGTCACAACAACGGAAGTCGACTGTATCACCAAGGTTTGACTGTAAGGCATAATATTGGAGCAATTTTGTACCTTGCCAAAGCTGCGGGGTTGGTAATTGTCTGCAAGCGGTAGTGGCAGCATTTTTTTTCCAGTTTTATTATCTGAAACAACTATGCATTTCTGTAAGCTTATTGTGATGAAAACACCTATTTTAAATTAAAATTTTACATGGAGGCTGTTTTATATGTAATTACAGCAAAAGCTGGTTATTTCACACCTCAATAATTCAAAATTTTCGATACTTCAACCTGTCACAGTCTGGCAAAGCTCCACAGCACTACATGTAATTAAAGAAGTCGTCAATTTGCAAAATAATTGGGTCTGTCACGGATCATTCGAATTGCACGTCGTTGTGACTGGCTCCTGGCTTGTGCTGGTGGTCAGTTTCCAGCTAAGTGACAGTTGGCGTGACGTGCTCATCACCGTCGTCATCAATCCACACCTTAGCAACAGCTCCCTCAGATCTCAAAGGCTATGTTCTTGCGGACTGCATGTACTGTAAAAGAGTAGAGGAGCCCAAACTATGTCATCGCCACCATGTTCTTACATTTATTTTTTGCAAGTGGTTAGTTGCATTGACAGTGGAGCATGCGGCCGATTTGGCCCATTGAGAAACTTGCCAGTCTCAAAGGGGTCGAGCAAGTGAAATGAGCTGTGCCATTTTTTATCAACTTTGTTGTGTCAGTGCCTTGTGAAGTGTGTCATGGGAAGTTTCTGTTGCGGCGACCCGACCTACACTGGGGATGTGCCGCCATGTTTTTGCTGAATGGCAAATGCTGGAGGGTAATGAACCACTGTTTGGGTGCAATCACTTGAAATGGATTGTAACAGCCTAGGTGCACTATTGAAAGAAACGGGACTGTCTGACGAGACACTACAGCAACAGGTGAGTCAGCAGAAATTGGCAGGGGAAGCGACACGACAGCCACCAGCTAAGGACATCGAACGCAGTGGGCATCCGTGGAGACCAACGGAGGGTGTAACATTCGTGTCCTGTTCAGGTACAGATGTGAGTTCTGTTAACGCCCAAATGTGTGGCAGGACATGGCATCCGCGCCTTCCACTGGCACGCTGGTGTTATCAGCAAGATCACACACTGTGCGCCTAACTAAATGCATCCTGACCAGCGTGGCACATGGTACACAATATCGCCGATACAGTAACGGCAGCGTAGTGGAAGGCAAGGATGGCATCTCTGGCCCCACGATTGTGCGTTATTGTTTAGAGATCTGACATCTGTACATTTATTCTTGGGCAATGTGGACTTCGCAGACTTTGTAAGTGTTGGCAGCTGCGCTGTGACCTGCAGTACTCTCACAGACAATGACATCGTTGCCCAAGTAGTCAGCAATGGCCACGCGGCAGAAGATGACAATAATGCAGATGAAGTAGAGGAAGCACCGGTGCGGCCTTTTTTTTATCGCAGGTGATGCAAGGACTGAATCGTGCATGGCTGTTCTTCAGGTTTCAAGAGAGTGGGGAAGATGCTTTCTGACACATTCGAGCTCTCGGAAGATCAGCTTACAGCAATCGCTTTCAGAGAACAAAAGGTGAAAATTACCATGGATTTCTTTCATAAATAGTCACGGTTGCAGACGTGCTCCCACTCCTCTCGTCGTCAAATACATTTAAACCTTGACATAACGAACTTCAATATAACGAAATTCTCAATATCACAAGGTATGTTTACACAAGATTTTAATACACCGAAATTTGCACTGTCACAGCAAAGGAATACAGAGACAATAAATGGAAACTTCTGCTGACGCAGATGGTCAAATAGTTGAATTACGAGCGGTGAATGCACCTCTCAAATCACATGCTGCGCGACAAAGAGTGACCGCCGAAGCACATCAACATGGTGCTCATGTAAAATCCAAGGGTGATAAGATCCTATCGCGACCCACACGCTGTGCGCTTTTGGTACGAGTGAAAGTATGCGAGGGCGAGTCAAGAATGGTGGTGGCCTGATGAGTGCAGTCTATCCATGTGAACAATGAGAGGAGGGCAGACTGTTGCAAGGCACTTTTTCTAGCACGGCCGTGGTTGTGCGTGGCTGTCAGCATGGCTGAGTGCATATGCAGCCTGTGCACTCCACTTTCGAGATACTCTTCCATGTGTACTAGTGGGTGTGCCGAGATGGCATGGCATGATATGTGCCATCTTTCCACGCATCTAGCATTTCAGGTTGCGTAACCTAGAGTTTCGGAGACTCGTTGACGCTAGAGGTCGACGAAGCATTTGCTTCTTGCTTCCGGCGTTTTTCTCGGTAGCGTCGTCTTACTGCAGGGGACGCTACCAGTTGTGGGGGTGCAGTGGACGCAAAAGAGTAGCTGATTTCGCTTAATTCCTGCTGCCGATGCGGAGCTATCCTCGACACGACAGGAAATTGTATCTTTTGTAGCCTACTTTCAAATTCGAAAAAAATTAAAAAATTTTCCTCCTTTGAATTTGCTTTGTACGATTGCCCGATAATTTGCAGAACTTTTATGGCCCCTTCCGTTAAGAAAAACCAATTGGCGACAATTTATTTGCATGAAAGGTGGAATTTCCAATACAATGAAACTTCGATACAACAAAGCAAATTGCCAGTTTTACGACTTCATTATATCGAAGTTGAGCTATAGCATAACCTTCTATCAATCACTTTTGTTATTTTCAATTTCGTTTAATTTGAACTCAAATAGTGTCCCTGTGAAACTCGAATTAATGAACTTGCACTGTATGTGAACTAGTCTGTACATGCAGTTGAGTCTTTCGTGTGGCAACTGACCTTTCAGTCGTTCCCTGTGCAAAGCAGGTAACTGGGTACACAATGGCGTGGGCAATAACGTGGCCATGCAAGACCTCTCATGGTGGCTCGCTGGCCATAGCTGCTGAACATGAAGTCGAGGGTTTGATTCCCAGCTGTGTCAACCGCACTCCTAGAGGGTGGATTAAAAAAAGAACTAGGGTATATCGCACTTGCTGATGCACATCTAGGAACCCTTGAGTGGTGAAAATTATTTCAGTGCTCTCCAGTACAGCATGCCTCAAAATCGGCTGTGCATTATTTGGACATTACCCACAAATGAATGCCACACTAACAAGGAAACAAACAAGCGAAGTGCATATGGAAAGCAGTTAGTCTCAAAGCACACAAATGTTGGGTGTGGTCACAATGGCCAGCATTTGTGCCACCATGGCAGTGACACGACAGCTTCATTAAATAAGAATACGGGCAAGTTGGTGAATGTTCGTGGTGATATGGCGATTCCACACAAATGAAGACAGAAGGCAAGGAAACAAGGACACGCACAGACCTCTCAACTAAGGGTGTGCGAATACGGAAAAGTAAATTTTAAATCAAATATCAAACTGAAAAAATGTCAAATATTGATAAAATTTCAGAAGATCTTCAAAACAATTTGAAGCTTCTAACGTTTGGGCAAGAAAACACCGTGCTGCATATGCTCAGGAGTCTCCTAACATTATATAATATGACTGTAGCTAGCTATAACTAAATTGAGTAACCCTAAAATCAAGATATACAGTATGGTCTATTCTTATTAAAGGGAATGTCAAATAAGTATGCCAGCAGTGATTACAGCTCAGTTCTAGTATATGAAAGTCTGTAAATTATGTTTCGTTATCAATAGAATTCCTGTTGAATAAAACCAAGTGTTTTTTTCCCTCTGAAACTAATGATTTAGTGAAGTGCTGTTGTACTGAAAACGTAGTTTAATAGTGGACCTGTGTTCTGCGGCAATGTTTTATTTATTGCACAGGAAGTCTTGCTTTCCAGCTTTTCTTCGAAACACACAAAGGCTATTTAAACTTTACGGCAGCTGGGCTGTAGTAAGGCCAATCTGCATTACAGATGAAAGCACCGCGTATCACACAATCGATCACCACTCTGTGTGTAGCTGGCGCCGACAGTAAAGACGAGGTGACATCCACGCTGTTTCATTGTCAGTTTCTCCGTAACTTGCCACCAGTCTTGCCAGCCGGATTCCGAAATCTAGAGGGTCACGAAATTAGCGCAACGCAGTCTCCCCCCTCCCTCCTCAATGTGCCATTCGTGCACAAGTGACACGCATCTTTCGCACTTGCCGTTTAAATTGTGCGACCGTTTGCTCGAAGCTATAAAAATTATACGAACGCCGTCTATGAACAGCATCGGGGACGAGAGGCCACCTTACGGTGTGACCCAAATGTGAGGGCCGTGGCCAACTATGTTGCCCTTCCGTGCACTCGCTTTTGTTTCCAAGGTGGTTTGTCAGCTTTCTGAGTGTCGAGTGGCTGCTGCAAATAGGTCTGCGTCAATTCGGCACCAAACCGTAACGTTAGTCGCCGACACTCGACGAAGCAGCACCATCATCCCTAATGGCCTAGGCAGCGTGCCGTGACGAAAATGTGCCGCCGACTGATGTGGCAACGGGCTGCAAGCCGTCGTGGAACACTTACAGCTAATATGTCTGTATGGACGGCTCGTCGGCAATTGGTCCCAAGATCAGGCAAGTGGGTTAGATTCACGGGTCTCGAAGGGGCGTGAAGTTCGTCGTCACGAATACAACGCAATCTGGGCGAAACTTGTACCGACAGTGGCGGGTCCAGCCCGCATGGCGCCGTTTTGTGAATTGTGGCTTTCTGGTGCGCTATGTGCGATCCTTGCCTCGGGCCGACGGGGAAGCGTTGGGCTGGCCTGTCTGCTCGGTGCTCCTTTCGCACCAAAACGAAGTGAAACGCTCGCTCGGGCGGCACACCGAGCACGAGGGGTTCTGCGGCACACGTGATGTGGGAACTGCGTAGGTCCGAACATCGAATATATAGAATACCGTATTTACCCGCATAATGGATGCACTCGCGTAATGAATGCAATCCCCACTTTTCCAATTATGAAGTGCATTTTTTTCTTTTTCTCGCACACTGATCACACCCTGAACTTGCTGCCATGAAGTAGGAGACACACGGTACGATCTGGCATCTGATATGGCATCAGGCGAGTGCCATTGTGCCAGACATTGTGTCAGATGCCGAATCGTATCATGTCTCCTACTTTTACTGCGATAGCAATTATGTGGACATTCCAGGTGCATTTTTGCCGCCGTCGTCATCACTGTGAGCCGCTTGGTGTAAGTGCGAGTGAAAGCACGTGAGGGACACCGACGATCGTGGCTCAATCTCAGGCACCACCTTTTGCCGCGCAAAAGACCCCGGAGGGAGGGGAGGCAGCAGCGTTGTGCTCTGGCAGCAACTGCATATTGCGCAACCGTGCCCGAGGGGGCGGCGACTATCGCGGCTCAGTTTCCCACGTACAAGGGAGGAAAGCGGGAAGGAAACACCGTCTTCCACTGCGCGCATGGCGTCAGGAAATGGAAATGTGGTTCTATATCCTCGAGCAAGCTTGCCAAAGCAGACTAACGGAATTCTGACAGTAAATTTTCCTTCTGTGACGCATTACCCATCTGTGCTGTCTCATTTCGTGACAATGAAATTCTCGCGAATGCAAATTTTTTCACGTTCCTGGCAATTTCTTTCTTGCGAGGTTCAATTGCAGCAGATATTCGATTCGCAAAACAATTATTTGTATGTTCCCTATTTGATTCGGTGATAATCGAGTATTTTCACACTCTTATTCTCAACTAATTGTTGTACTCGAAAGAAGTGAGCAAACATAGACAAAAAAGCAAAGAATGTCAAGAAGCATCCCAACTACATGTGCTGGCTGTGATAATCCAGGCTGGGAACATTTCCTGGCCACGAGTGAAGGACAACACGTCAGTCGAGGGCATACCATGCATGAATAGCCCAGTCATGGGCGCCTTTTTATTAACAGACGCGGTGGCGCCCTCCAGTGATCAATAACGTCACACTGGCAAAATAGTATTAAGGGGGGACACGGGTTGTGGCGACCAAAAATCGCGATAGAACTCGATTTTTTTTGTTGCATTTTTGGAATGTACAGCTATTATTGCATCTACATTGTTAATTTCATACCGATAACATCAGTATTTTAGCCACAGTGACACCTTATACGACATGTACTGGCTGAATTTCAGGCAGAACTAGTGCTGAAATGGCACAATGCTCTTCCACATGTGCTAGCACGGTCATCTTGGTCTCACTTGAAAGAGCCGACTTTTCCCTTCAAATTCCCGCCAGAACGGGCCCCATTCAGCCATTGGCCACTTTGAAAAAGTGCGGCGAAGAAGGTACTAAAACGCCCTCCTATTCGCCACTTGGTGCACGTGACTTGAGCTTGCTTCCTGATTGGCGGAACTAATAGCCATCGTCTGCTCCACGCTTGGAGCCGCGCATTGAGGCGCGCCATCTTGCCCCAGTGTCAGCGAGGAAGCAGGATGCGGTGTCTGAAACGGGGCGCAAATTTCGGACGCGGCACAAGTTTGGTGCGAAAGAAGTGCGACGGATGCTCATCGAAAACTTCAAAAAAGCTGCTCGACACTGCCAAATGCCCAGGACGCCACAACCTCAACGTCCGATGCCGAAATCGTCGATGTAGCAACAGCAGGCCTAACAACCGCATCGGCTGCTGCACATACTGGGACAAGTCCGTCTGCCGCAGACCCTTCGACCAGTGCTAGCGTACGGCAAGATACGATCTACGGGCAACCCACTGAGCTGGAGGAGGAGGAAGCGAAAGCCAAAGCAAAGCTATTGGAGTGGTCTTCCGCTCCAGTGATGGAGAGGAAATGAGAGTCCGTGGGTGACAGTACCAACGATGCTTTTTGCTCGCCTGGTGGGGCTACGTTTACGATTGTGGATTTGAGTGCCGTGAACACTTTATTAACGTTTGCAAACTGCAATATTTCCAATGGTGCCTTAGAAATCGTCCGAGACGAGCGGGAACACAGACTCGCTGTGAAGCTGAGTTTTATGTGCGCAAACTGTGGAGAGATTGCGTCGGTGTGGAGCTCGCCGCGTGTTCATAGTGCTGAACAAATGAAACCCTTTGCTGTGAACGTTTTGGCTATGCGTGCCATGCAGGCAACGGAGAACTGACAGACCGCATTCACTGACGTTTTCTCGTTGATGGGCATCAGCCGTCGGGCTCTTCACACAAAAACGTGGCAGAGCTACGTGAAGACGAAGTAGACGCCAGTAGCCGATTGCGCGGCATGTAACCTGACGAGCGACTGTGTACGGTCGGTTTGCGAACATTACGCCGAACTGAACTAGGGTCATACCGGGAACATTCCTGTGTCCTATGGCGGGTCATGGATGACCTGCGGTCATACGTCCCATATCGGTGTCGGCACCATGATCGAGTTGTTAAGCGGACTTGTGCTCGACTTTGTTGTATTGAGCAATTTCTGTGCTGGGTGCGAGTCGGGGCCTAAGGAGAGTGACCCTTCCTATGGAGCCTGGAAGAATGGCCACAAGTGTCAGAACACTAATAAGAAAGCTGGGGAGATGGAGGTGGAAGCTGCCCTCATACTTTTCAGGCGATCATTGGAGCGGCACAATCTGAGGTATACAACGGTACTTTGTGACGGGGACAGCCGCAGTTATCTCGCTTTATAAGATGATGAAGTGCATGGGTATATCCCAAATAAAAAGAGGACTGCATGAATCATGTGCAAATGCGCATGGGGACGGCTTTGCGCAACTTGGTGGCAGAACACAGAGGCCCTGGACATGAGAGTCTTGGTGGATAGGGCCGCTTGACAGCAGACTTGATCGCCAAGTTAACGTTGGACTATGGATGGGCTCTGAAGATCCACAAAAGAGATGTAGATGCCACTCAAAATGCAGTGATGGCCACATATCATCACATTACATCAAACAATGATGTGGCTAATCACACTCTTTGTCCATAAGGCCCAAACTCCTGGTGCAAGCAAAATGCTGCAGTGGCCAAGGGTGAGCCGGTTCCAAAACATCCTCGAAAGCTTCCTTCTCATGTGTGTAAGGCTTTACGTCCCATATATGAACGTCTTTCAGACAAGAAACTGCTGCAACGTTGCCAGTGTCGTAAAACGCAAAATAACAACGAAAGCCTGCATTCGATGATCTGGGCACTGGCGCAAAAGACCGGCACGCTTCTTTCTTCATGGTGGAGGCTGCTGTGGCAGAGGCAGTATTAAAGTTCAATGCAGGCAATGCAAGGGCCTCAAAGGACATAATGAAAGAACTATGTCTAAATCCAAGCCAGCAAAGTCGCACCCGCATGGCCAAGAAAGATAGGCGTCGAATGGCAGCATCAGCCAAGAAGCGCAAAGCATCAGAAGATTTGCGCCAGTCCCTCAAAAAGCGGCACACAGAGGCTGGGAGTCAGCAGGACTACATGCCTGGTGCCTACTGAGCTGTTCCAGCTGTAAATTTGTAAATAAAATAGGGTTTTGCATGTTTTCTCGCTTTTCTCAAAACATGTTTTTCGGTCACTTCACCAGACTGTCAGAGTGATATCTCATGACCTAGAACAGCTAGAGCAATAATTCTTTCTTTAGCAGAAAGCCTAATCTGCATATTACAAAGTGCTGACAGCAGAATTTCAAATTTGTGTGCATTTATATTTCCATTTTATTAATTTTCTTTTGGTGTGGTAGCCTTAGGACAAGGAAAGAATTCCTGCAGAATGACTAATTAGAATATTTCATTTGAAATTGGTTAAAACACGTTGGCGGGCTAGTTGGTTAGAATCCATGGTAGAGTGTATAAGCGCGACTGGACGAGGACAAAGAAAGAAACAGATACACAGACACTGTGTATCTGTTTCTTTCTTCGTCCTTGTCCAGTCGCGCTTATACACTCTACCCTGGATTCATTTGAAAACTTTTTGCAGCATTGCAGTTATTGCATATTATAGTATCTAGCTATGCAATAATATTCACTTTCTGCTGAGCAGTTTTCTTCCATTGCCTCCGGAAACAATAGAGTGGCAGCGCTGTCAATCTCCTGAACTAATGGACCTACAAGAGAAATTATTGCATATTTGAAATCAGCACGAAAAACTACGTAAGCTTGTTTATTCTCATCAGATTTGGCCAGAAGATGCAGGAAATAATCTCCACAAACCATGTCCCCCCTTAAAATTCTTTGTTGTTAACTCATACTATAACAACTCTTTTTTTAAAACCAACAAAGCTTTTCAAATTTTTTTTATGGCGGATACATTCATGAACAAATGTCATTATTGCAATACCATTAAAGCTTGATATAACGAAGTCAACAAAACTGGCACATTACTTAGTTATACTGAAATGTTGCTACAATGAAATTCTACGCCTAAAGTAGGCATGTGCGAATGCTGAATGATAGATTTGGAATCAAATATTGAATATCAGAAAATTTATCACCAAATTTAAGGCTTACAATATCATCATCAGCAGCAGCAGAAGCAGCCTATTTATGTCCACTGCAGGACGAAGGCCTCTCCCTGCGATCTCCAATTACCCCTGTCCTGTGCCAACCGATTCCAACTAGTAGCTGCAAATTTCCTAATTTCATCGCACCACCTAGTCTTCTGCCGTCCTCTACCGCGCTTCCCTTCTCTTGGTACCGATTCTGTCACCCTAATGGTCCAACGGTTATCTAATCTGCGCATTACTTACCTGCCCAGTGCCAGTTTTTTCTCTTGATGTCTATTAGAATATCGTCTATACCCGTTTGCTCTATGATCCAAACCGCTCTTTTTCCGTCTCTTAAAGTTATGCGTAGCATTCTTCGTTCCATCGCTCTTCTAGACGCTGCGAATGTATGTGCAAACAAAACACGACCCTGCATGTGCTCAATAGACTCCTAGCATCACATAACAGGAATGGTGCAAGCTATCAGTAACTTGGGTACCTAGGAATCAAGATGTACAGTGTGGTATGCTATTATTTATAGGGAACACAATATCTCCGCTTGTGGTCGTCCTGGTTTGCGCTATCAGGGTGTCTACCAAGTTGACATTTCAGAATTCCCAGAGTTTTTCAGGTTTTCGCTGAGTGCCTACGCAAATTTCCCTGGGCAAAGCAGAACTATGTTTTATGTCAAGACGGGTAACCATGTCGTCCGATGCTGTCACTCTCTAACAAGCATCTGAAAAAATTTTTAAAAAGTACGACTTAATCCAGTTTGAATAATAAGGAGTAGTGTTTATTTTATTCAAAAATAGAATAGAAGGGAGGGGTTAGCAAAATGCACAGCAAATAAAATGTCTTAAAATAATTGCAATTAAAGTCGGACATTCTCAAATATGAATAAAAAGGAGACGCATACAGAAGCAAGTATTTTCGAATACAAGTTATTTTTATCAACTGATAGTAAGCTCAGTGGTATGAGGCCCAAACTTTGTCATAATTGAGATTCTCTCGCAACAGCTCGTAAGTCAACCTCAACTGTCCTGACATACTTTCAGCCCGCGTACGACGCCTCACTGTTGTGCTTCACTGCTATAAAGAGTTTATTTTGGTTTCTATGAGGGACACCTGCATCTCGGCGTCAGCCAAAACTTTTTTGAGCTCAAGCTCCTTCAAAGCAGCCGCACCACGCTTCCTTTCCCGTTTATTCCGTCCATGCGTAGGTCCTTTCTGTTCTTGTCCTCCTTCCGCCAATTTGAAGCACCTTCTTGGTCCCTAGGGGCCGCGAGAACGTCCGAAAAATCGGCCAGTTGAAGAAAATGAACGCATGTCTTTTACTGCCCTTAGGGGCTCAAACCCCAACAGGCACATTCGAAAAAGCTCTGAAGGCCTGTTGGTACACTTATTATGCATATTGGTGCTCGTACTGTGACAGGAGATACCGGGTGCATGCGTGTATAATTAAAATTAAATTACGGGGTTTTACGTGCCAAAACCACTTTCTGATTATGAGGCATGCCGTAGTGGGGGACTCCGGAAATTTGGACCACCTGGGGTTCTTTAATGTGCACTTCAGTCTAAGTACACAGGTGTTTTCGCATTTCACCCCCATTGAAATGTGGCTGCCGTGGTCGGGATTCGATCCCGCGACATCATGCTCAACAGCCTAACACCATAGCCACTGAGCAACCACGGCGGGTGCACGTGCGTATAATTAAGGAATACATACTGTGTCCCGTGAGAATTGCCCCTTCCCGCGCTTCTTATGCTTCACCGCAATACATTTGCATACGCCTCACCAAGTAACATTTCTGTACAGAGGCGAAGCTGACTTTTTGGAACCAGTGTTATGCAACGCGCAGTGCTTTCTGAGCTTCGAAGCCAATTGCGAGGACCACAAAGGCGGAGTCAATGCCATTGCTGACAGCGGATAATTTTTTCAGTGAAAAACACGGCGTCCAATGGCAAGAAGCTTAATAGCGAACGTCTAAGCAGTTGAACCTAGCATTGCCGCAGTGGTGGCTTATGGCTTCCAGCAAATCTGCGTGCGAGAGTGCTGGTTCGAGGCAGCGAGGTAATCAAAACGGCAGTGGTGGTGGCTTTGATTAATGCCATTTGGGACCTGCAGTCACGGTAAAAAGTCGGGAAAATCGGATGGCGAAGGGTTCTTGCGTGCGAAATTTCAGACGTTCTGATACAGTAATTCTATGGGCACGTAGTGGTGGCGTGAAACAGTCCGAATTATTGGGCATCCAGAATGTCGGTCATTGACTGTACACTGGCAACTCCTCCAGCTGACGAAAGGCCACCAAAGACTATTCGTTATGATTGCTGTCTGTTACTCGAGCCAGCATTACCGCAACTTTCGTTCCCTTTCAACACATTTACAGCTAATTTTCCCTGATAGAAGGACAAATTCCCCGAGTTTTCCCTGAGTTATTCCAGACTACTCAAAATCCTTGAGAATTCCCGGTTTTCCCGGTTGGTAGACACCCTGGCTATTCTCTTTTATTGGACATGTACCAACTCGCCCCTATAGAAGTTTTACTGGAACACAAAATTAGTATGCCTGTACTGATTACTGCTCAATTTTACATGTTCTGGAAAATAGCTTTTTATCCATAGAATCCCTACTGAATAGAATCAAGTGCTTTTGCACTGTGAAGCTGAAGCAGTTCTGAAGTTATGTTGTACTGAACTTACGAAATTTTCCGTTGAATAGTCGGTTATATGGCAATTTCTTTTTTGCAAAGAAAGCTTTCCTTTCCAGTATTCCTAGCCTTACAGGCAGGTGGGCTTCACAAGTAATCTTTGGCTAGCGAAGGTCAATCTGTGCAACACACGAAAGCGCAGACCACACATCACGTAACTCGGTCATCGTAGTCGTCGTCGGTGCCGTGCGGGTCGACCGCAGTCAGTGCTGACGGTGCAGAGAAGGCGCCTTTTCGTCGGCAGTTTTGGTGCAATTTGATTCTCATATCGGAAGGTTCACAGCAAATCTCTGCTCCGCCACTCACCGTGGTCCCAGCAGCACGTTGGCGTGCACCCGAGGGACGGGGCCGCGCCGCCTCCCGCTAGAGGTCGGTGGTGGCAACGTGGTGAAAGGTTGAGTTGCCCGTGTGCCGCAGGGTGCCGCTGTCTCCGCCGTCGCAGCGCACGCTCGTCATCGCGGCTGCCGGTCCCGCCACGGGTGCAGCCGTCATCGCCCCCGCGCCGTAGTGCTGCAGGTCAACGTGGATGGTGATCTTGTTTGGGTCCTGGTTGGTTGGTGTCACGTCGCCGTTGGCCACTGCTGCCGCTGCTACGCCGGACAAGTCCTTGTCTGCGGTGGCGGTGCCCGCCCCGTGGTAGGGCACGTAGATGCGTACCGCCTCCCCGCTGGCCTCCGGCGACTCCTGGCCGGCTCGCTGCTGGCTCCTGTTCGGCAGAGGGAACAACTCCACGTCGTCAGGCACTGTGTGCACCCCGAGCACAATGGCGAAAATAGCGATGCTTAAGAGGTGTCGCATAACATCGAAAACACTTCCGATTAGACCTTTGCTGTAGAACTTATTAAAAGCTTTAGGAGTCTCCTCTCTTTCTTTCCCTTCTTTTTTGCAGATGCTTCAGATGCAGTTTTAGCTACAGCCACAGCAGTGCAGTCTTAACTTTTCGGCAGTCATTCGTCGAGCCCCTCCTGACACACAAAACAGTTCCACTTGCACGCCGGGCGGTGCCCAATACGTGCATGTGCTTGTGTCCGTCAGTTATTTGGCTTGGTACTGCCAGTTTTCGGGAACTGTTTCAAGCAATAAGTCCACTTCGCCGCGTCTCCAAAAAGGACAGCACTTTCTTTTTTTTCTTCTTTCATGCTTGAAAGGATCGTCGCGCAATTTGCGGCATGAAGCGTAAGAAAAGATGGTGTTTTCTGTGCTAGCATTTTCGGTAAGAAGTTCACGCAAGTTCAGCGAATTACAATATGACCTTAGTGCAGTGGATGAATATACATTGCCTCACGATGGTCAGAAAACATCCTCGATTGAGAAAGAGAGGGAACTTTCGAAGATGGCAACTGTGAGGATCGTGCTGGCCTGCTGTGTCATTCCTGGCCTCTACCCAGGACTGCTTCAAGTACTACCACACAGTGCAAAAGTACTGTTGAGAGCCTCAGGAATCAGTAAACATCATCAAATAAATCACTTGACATGCATTCTTTTGCCAGAGTGCTTTTTCTGTGTGGCATATAAATGCACAAAACGACTCTCGAGTGACCCAAATAAGGCATACAATTCATTTTTCGATAAACTAATCACTTGCTACGACATAGCCTTCCCACAACATAGTGCTACAAAACGACCCAAAAAAATTAGAAAGCCGTGGATAGATGTAGAGCTTTTTACAAAAATCAAAAACAAAAACAAAATGTACCATACATTCCTTAGAACTAGAGACATGAATGAATTAGCCAAATTTAAGGAGTACCGTAACCAAGTAAATTCAGAATTAAAAAAGGCAAAAGAAAAATATTATGAGAAGGTGTTCTCGCGCATATATACGAATCCAAGAAAAGTTTGGCTGGAAATTAAGAAAATATCTGGAGGAAAGGCTAGCCCTCAAGAGCTACAAATAACTTCGGTTAACGGCACTCTTTCAGGTGAAGAAGCCGTCTCTATCCTAAACACTCACTTTGTTCAATGCTGCAGCAACATTTCTGCAGCAGATCCAGAAGAGATAGGGCATACTATAAAACCGTCTCTGCAAAATTCTTTAATGCTATTTCCGGTGACACCAACCGAGGTAGAAAGCGTGATCAAAAACTTTAAGTCAAACAGTGCTGCAGGTTTCGACGGTATCATGGCATCTCCTATAATATATGTGTCTGACATCATCTCTAATGTATTAGCTCATATTATTAATAAAATGTTTGAGTCCGGAATTTTTCCTAGCAAACTTAAAATAGCCAGAGTCTGCCCGGTTCATAAAGGCGGTGCTGATCATAGTGTAAACAACTTCCGACCCATATCTATACTACCTCTTTTTTCAAAACTTTTTGAAACTGTTCTCAACACTCGACTAGAAGGTTTCTTAAGGAAATATTCTATTATTAGTACGGCGCAGTACGGATTCCAAAAAAATAAATCATGTGAGGATGCGCTCCTAAATATAAAACATCAAATACTGCAAAATATGGAAAACCGTTTATACACGGTAGGCTTATTTCTGGACCTGCGTAAGGCTTTTGACAGCGTAAATCATGGTATACTTCTGTGCAAACTTTATGACTACGGTATACGTGGTACAGCATTAGAGTTAATGAGAAGTTACTTAACGGATCGTTACCAGTTTGTTTCATATAATCAGGCCACTTCCTCACTTCTCAAAATACAGACTGGCGTGCCACAGGGATCCATCCTTGGTCCTATATTATTCAATCTATATATCAATGACCTTCCTAACATTTCTTCCTCACCTAATATCATCATGTACGCAGACGATACTAATCTTTTTTTTGCAAATTCTTCCTTGCAATGCATACAAAAAGAAATAAATGATTATTTAAATTTATTATCTGAATGGCTGTACATCAACAAACTACAATTGAATGTCAACAAAACCAAATATATAATATTTAGACCAATAAACAAGCCATTGCCTGTTAATATAACTGTTCTATTTCAAGCAAAGAGGCTAGAACAAGTAACAACGCAAAAGTTTTTGGGGGTATGGTTCCAAGAAAACCTCTCCTGGGACAATCATGTCAATAAGCTTTGCAATGATCTTAGCAAAGTAGTAGGCTGTATATATAAAATAGGTGATCTAATACCTTTATGGCTAAAGAAAGCAATATACTACGCCCTTTTTTACTCGAAGCTAACTTATTGTGTCTTGATCTGGGGAACAACTACAACAAAAAACTATGATAAGTTATTAAGCTTGCAAAAACGAGTAGTCCGAATTTTTGAAAACTACCATGGTAGGCCGCGTGACTTACCCACACACAATCTCTTCGTCAAACATTTATTGATCCGAGCAAATCAAGTATTTTATTATAGATTACTCTTACATATAAAAAAACACAGGCTCCATGTTGTCAGCATACCCACTTCTCTTCGATACCCATTACGTTATCAAATCAAGAAAATACCATTCACGCGTACTAACTACGGACGTCAGGATATAAACTATCAAATACCAAGGCTACTAAACATTGTTGAGCAAAAAATTGATTTCTGTGCGCCAAATTTTAAGCAATGTATAAAAAACCTACTCATACACTATCAAATTATTTACACATAAATTGCTCTCGCATTAAATTGTTTTTTATGCACTATATATGTATTCCTTCATCTGCGCGGTAATGTGATTGCACAAACAAAAATTGAAGCAGAAATGTCTATCACATAGTCATTGTATAATGTACACATTATCTTGTTTATTTGTATTTTCTACATCATACTTGCTTGTTTCTTGTTATATTTGCTTTTTTAGTACATGGAATCATCATGTAAGCCGAACGCACTTAGGAGCAAGAGCCCCTGTCAGGCCAATTGGCCTTTAGCTCTTGCTTCCTCTTTCTGTAGTGAAGAAAGGAAATAAACTTCAAACTTCAACCATAGACTGAGTAATTGCATGTGACTGGAAAGGGTTAAAACATCCTTTAGCCGCTGCCTTCTCTTGAAAATATGTAAAATCTATAAATCAATTCAGATACGGTACTGCCTGTAATGTCAAGCATGTCAAGCATAAGGGTCACTTGCACCTTGGCATCAGCCAACACTTTTCTTCTTGAGCTCAACCTCCTTCAAAGAAGAGGTGCCACAGTTCATTGCCCGATCATTACTCAATGCCACGGTCCTTTCTGTTCTCGTCCTCGTTCTGCCACACGGTCGCCTCACGGACCATCTGAAGCATCTTCATGATCAGTTGTGCAGTCAACGTCCAATTTTTCGGACCCCCTAGGGGTCGCCAGAACTTCAAAAAAATTGGGCAGTTTGAAAAAATGAATGCATGTCTTCTACTGCCCTGAAGGGCTCAAATCGCTACAGGCACGTTCGAAAAAGCTCTAGAGGCCTGCCAGTACACCTATTAGGCATACCGGTGCTTGTATTGTGACAGGAGACGGCGTGTGTGCACGTGTATATTTAGAGAATACATACTGTGTACTGTGACAATTGTCCCGTCCCACGCATTATGCAACGCGCCGTGCTTTCTAAGCTACGAAGGCAATCACGAGGATTACAGAGGCGGAGTCGATGCCATCGCTGACAGCGGCGAATTCTTTCAATGAAAAACACTGCACCTAACGGCAAGAACCTTAATAGCGAACGTCGAAGTAGCTAGGCCTCGCGTTGCCGGTGTGGTGGCTACGGCTGCCAGAGGATCTGCGTGCGAGAGCGCCGGTTTGAGGCGGCGAGGTAATCAAATTGGCGGCGCTGGTGGTTTTGATGAATGCCATTTTAGACCTGCATTCTCAGCAAAAAGTCCGGAAAATCGGACGGTGAAAGGTTCTTGCGTCTGATATTACAGACGTCTTTATACACTGACTCTATGGGCACCCTGCAATGAAGTTTGCCAGTACACGTCGTGCCACCTGGCAGCGGCGCGCTGAGCACCCGCGGGCAGGCCCTCACCATCATTTCACCATTGTCCGTGGTGCGCTAAGGCCCGCCCGAAAGCCTGCTTTTTTAATTTTCCAATGGATTCACTGTGGCCTCTTGGCAGCTCCTCCATGAGAAGTGTGAACAAAAAGAACAAGCGCAGATACTGCTACATTAAGGATTGCCACAACTGCGAAGGGGATGTCTGCATTAAATTATACCGCTTCCCTTCAAAACTGGGGAAGCAACCCGGTGGCTGAAGTGTACTGTCGTGGTTCGTGTTGGTCTTGCGAATTTCTGTTAAACAACCAAAATGTAAATGCAAAAACAAGAAAAAATAATAAAGAACCAGCTGCGTCATCCGTAAAAACACACAATAAAGCATCAACTGCACAAAAAGGCGTGAACTAATTGCCGCTGTTGTAAATCGGTTTAGATAGTTGTTTAACTCGTCTTGTTCCAAAACAAATGTGCAGTTGTTGTTGTGTCAAATCTAGCTTTGTAAGCGCTCCGTGCTGCAGCTTTGCATGCACTGTGCTTCTCCCTGCGCCAAGATCAAGACGCGAATGCTGGAACCGAGCTCATTCGTGCAATGTTTTCTCACACTTCGAACAACAGAACTAAGGTTAGAGTACACTGCAGCACACGTCAAGTATTCGAAAATTAGCATTTCCCTCGTGCATGCTAGCGTATATTTGTTCAGTCTTCACGTTGTTTAGTCTCGGCTGATTACTCTCTATGATGCTTCAGCGATAATGCCCTCTCACATTCAAGCCTGAATGACAATACCAGAATATGCTCGAGGCACTTTTTTAACGGAGAAAAAAGCATTCACCTGCCAATTCGCCAGAACCTCTACAATTGTGGGGTGCAAGGCACGCTCCAAGTAATGAAGCAACAAATGACATTTGAAAGATGTCCACGGCCGTATTTGCTCACTTAAGTGGCATAAAATAATGATTTGTTACCTCACTTTGTGTTTGATGTTGTAAGCATGCTTTGTTGTGACAAATACTTCGCTACCTGTGGTGGTTGCTTAGTGGCTATGGCGTTGGGCTGCTAAGCCCGAGGTCACGGGATAAGTCCCGGCCATGGCGGCCGAATTTCGATGGTGTCGAAATGCCAAAACACCAGTGTAATTAGATTTAGGTCCACGTTAAAGAACCCCAGCTGGTCCAAATTATTCTGGAGTCCCCCAATATGGCATGCCTCCTAATCAGATCGTGGTTTTGGCACCTAAGACACCATAATTTAAGCACCTCGCTGTGATGTCTAAGCGGTTTACTTCTTTGACACGATATACATGGTTGTAGTCGTAAACTTGACGCCCTTTCTCAAGCGTCAGCGGTCCAAAATGGGCCTCAATGTTTTCGATTGCCTTAAAACTGCAATTTAGAATGACCGACAGGTTTCAAACGAGCGCCGCAAAAGCATGCGTTCGAAGCAGTGGCCGCCTTGGTGTTTCGCGCAACTAACATGGTGGCGATGACGGCCGAGCCGATCACTGCGCCGCCTGACCATTGAAGGGAGCCCATGGGGCACGTGGTGGTGCTGCCAAGCCGTCTGCATTATCGGGCAGGTCCCAAAAATGGAGTGTCCGGAAAGTCGGTCGTTCACTGTACACTGGCAACTCCTCCAACCGACTATATGGCGTCAAAGACAACTCGTTACGATTCCTCACTTTTACACGATCCAGCATTAGGACTACTTTCGTCCGCTTTCAATAAAATGACAGATAATTTTCCCTGATAGAAGCACAAATTCCCTGAGTTTTCCCTGAGTATTTCCAGACTATTCAAAGTCTCTAAAAATTCCCGGTTTTCCCGGTTGGTAGAGACCCTGAAACATTTTTTATGTTAGCACGTCACATCTTAATCACAAGGAACAATAAGACAAGCTCCAATGTGCTTCCTCAACGAGCCCACGCCACACTCTAGACAAATCTATGTACTAGATTACAGTCCATTTCTGTTAATTCGACACTGATGGCAACAAAGAAATTGATCTAATTATCCGGCAGATTGATTTAAACAAGGTGCAGAAAAATATGCCAGAAGACACTGCTGATTCATTTGGTAGTATTTTGCCTGTTCTAACACGCCTCAAATAAAACACGCGACTACTTTCTGCGTGTCAAAAATAGAAAACTAATGTAGAAATGTTTTCAGCAACAAAATGAGCAGGGGTTTAATACACGTCACACAATGGCGGCCAATGTCCTAAAGTCAGCTTCGCCGCAAGACATTTGCATTATGCGATAAAGCTTACAAACACCGTGAACGCGGTTTGGTATCATTTTCGATCGCACCATACAGGCAATTTTAGGACCAATTTTCCCGGAGGAAAAAAAAAAAAAAAAAAAGGAGACGCATGTTAGAATCCAGTTAATACCATAATCAGACATTGTGAGCTATGGTTTTATCTTAAATCTTCCCAAGGCAAGCCAAGAAGAGGTGTTTTCGACGGGAGATGGCAAGTGTTTATTGCATTCACTGTCTTCTAAGCTATGCCGAGCCCGCCACAGAAGGGTTAGGGCCACTGTAAGAGTTGGCTGCGTGCGTGCTGACTGGTCAAGTTCAAGCTTTCCAGTGAAGGTCAATTTTAGGATCGAAATAATGAAACTTTGGGCCTATGGAAATGCAGGGGTGCCAGCCAAGAACTTCGGTCAAAATCAAATTAACCGAAAGGTAAAATTAACTTGAGTCAAATTAACGGAAGTCTACTGTACTACCAACAATTTCCATGGCGGATGAATGACACCAGCTGAAAACCTATTTTCTAGTAACCATGTTATGAAACTTTACACACGCTTATGAACCTTGATATTTTAAGAGTACTACAACCGAACATTAAAAATTCTGAAATTTGATGAAATATACTAAAAAGTGTTCAATTGCTGCCCGTGTTGGCCATTTACGTTTAAAAAAGTTAGTTTGGAGGCTTTGTTCTGCAGAGATGCTGTAAACGTGCACTCTGGTTCGCTACAGACAGCTCGGAGAATCTGCGCTATAGACAATTAAATTAAATTAATTTAGTTCTGTTATTTTACGTACCAAAACAACGATCAGATTACGACGCACGCCATAGTGGAGGACTCCCGATTAGCTTTGATCACTTGGACTTCTTTAACGTGCACCGAAATGCAAGTACACGAGGGTTTTTGCATTTTGCATCCATTGGAATGTGGCCATCACGCCCGGAATTTAACCCGTGACCTGGGCTCAGCAACGCCACGGTGTGGTGGGTGCCACAAGCAAACTAAAATTTCATAAGAAATTCTTATAATGGCAGGTAAAATTTCAGTGGCAGCTATACCTTGGTTTTATGGAGTCAGTGGTGGTGTTGCAGGTAGGACCGAATCAGGAGAGTGGGCCTAAAAAAATCACTTGGGAAATGCATTTGCACCCTTTTGTAACCGGCTTTTCCCCAAACTGGACACAAATTTAAAAAATCTTAAAATTATTGATGTCACATTAGCAATTGAAAACGAGTTTTATAAATTGAGCATTTAGCAATAAATCTGTAACCGACAGGCATGCCTAGAGTGGGCATGCGTGGCCGAAGGAGGGCAGGGGTTCTCACAGCACTCACAGGGCGGCGCCCCTGGCCGAGGCGACTCCGGCTGCAGGCAGAGATGCGACCGGAGTGTGTGCCGCAGCAGCAGCCGCTGCCTCCAGACTCTCCTGGTAGTCAACGTTGTCGTAGAGCGACGGCGTTCTCCGCAGTGTCGCCGATGGGCTCGAGAAGCTGGAGAGGTCGGCAGCCGACGTCTGCGATGTCTCGGCCAGCGAGTTGCGAGAGCTCAGCGGGTCCACCACCGAGCTCGCACCGTCCTCGCTCGTGTCGCCGCCCCTGTGATGCATGATTACAACTGACCGATTCAGAGTGGAGATCATCACTAGACTCGTCTGATTAAATCGTTAAATACTGTCCAGAATTGCGTGGCTCGATTTATAACTTGAAAGTATGTCTGGTGCACAAGTTTTGCCAGCATAAAATGCTCTGCCAATCTCCTTTGTCACAACGTCCTATAAGTGTGCCTTCTTCACAAAATGTTTGCTATAACTTCCCATTCCTATACAGTCGACTTCCGTTAATTCGACACTGACGGGACAGATAAAATAGGTCAAACTATCCAGTGGGTCTAATTTAACCCTTTCGCTGTCACGGACGTACCGGTACGTCTTCGCGCTTCCCCCCCCACAGTGTCACCGACGTACCGGTACGTTCTCTATCGTGCGTTCAAAATTTCGCGCCTGAGCGCAAAGCTGGCGCTCCTGAACTGGCCCCTCCATCTGTTGACTCTTTCTACAAGTTCGTATTTTCGCCGCGACCTGTGTTAGTCACGTATTGAAGAGTACGGTGCGACTGCCACTCGCCCCTCTCTCTTTGCTGAGTGGCGCGGTGGCTCCGCGTTCGCTGTATCATGCGTCGCGCGCGT
The DNA here is from genome assembly GCF_023375885.2 of Dermacentor andersoni. Taxonomy (NCBI): domain Eukaryota; kingdom Metazoa; phylum Arthropoda; class Arachnida; order Ixodida; family Ixodidae; genus Dermacentor; species Dermacentor andersoni. The sequence continues at coordinate 9,936,830 of NC_092823.1, read as the reverse complement.
GTGGTTATGGGTTCAAGGGTTGTTCTGCCATCTCCGCAGGTTTGAAGGTTTTTATTTTTATTCTGTTGGTGTGTCTGCTACGGCGCGTCAAGTTCAGAGGCACGCGCCGTGCCGTTGCCTCTCCGAAAAGAGCGACTCGATTGCTGCTTTCGCTCTCACGCCGCACCCTCGCTTCCGACTTGCAGCAGTAAACGTAAAGCCCTTCGAACTTTGTTTTAGCCTTTTCCCATCTCCCTCTGTCTTCTTGATCACGCAACGTCCCATTTCTCTCCGTTGTGCGGGCGACTGAAAGCGCATCCTCCCTGCGCGCGGTTACTTTCGGATGGCTGAGCGCGTGGACCTTCGTCTGCTCATTGGAGCGGTGGCTCAATTCCGATTCAGAATATGAGCCGATCTCGGATTCAGACTCGGACAGCCTCATGCGAAGAGGGGAGTTCCGCATCGTCAGATTCGGATGTTGAACAGATGTTATAGCCAGGCTGATGATGATGATGATGTTTACTAACAGCTGCAGAACACTGAAATGTGCATATTGCAGTGACTATGTTGTTTGTATACCAATCATAATCAAAAATAAATTGCTATGTTCATTCCCTGTTATGCTCGTTCCCTGAAACCAAGCAGACACTGGGGGGGCGTCACGGCCAGAAAGGTCCGACAGCGAAAGAGTTAACAAGAGGCAGAAAAAAACACCGAAACACAACGCGGATTCATTGGCAGTATTTGCTCTTCTAAAATGTCCATTAATCGAATGCACACCCACTTCTTACAAGTTCAAATTAGAAAAGTAACGTAGAAATGACATTAGAGTTCATAAACAAAGTTGAAATAGCACGCAAAAGCAGACATTTTAGCAAGGAAAACATACGATGCCTCCAATTCTGGCAATAAGGAAAACATGAAACCAGCGAGCTTTACCTTCACCTAATAAAAATTTATGTACTTAATGTACATTGTCATCATTCTCAGATGGCACTTTATTGCTATTAAAACCACAACATGTTGTCCTTCGTATTGTCCACAGCACTTTTCATCGTGTGCATTTATAGAACGACCTTGCAACAATCACAAACGTGAATGTGCCCCATGCCTAGACTAACTACTTCACTAGTTCATCTTGCAATGCTTACAATTCTCTAGAATACCAAGAATACATATGACTAACTTAATGTGTCAAATAACTTATTGCTTGCGTGTGCTTTCGTAATCAGGCTTGAAGCGGCACATCGTGGTCGTCATGCTACGCGAGAAAACTCATTCCGTCACCATCCACGGTCACCACATTGTGATGGAAATGGCGATACCGCCGGCTAGGCTGGCTCCGACCACAGAATGCCATGAACAGACTTTTGTATCGGACTGCAAGGTCCAACCAATTTCTGAACAAACTTTATTGGAAAGAAAGGTCTGGTAAATACTGCAATTTACTGATGGTGAGCTACCATTTTCTTTTGAAAATACAGCAGATGTTTGTTACAATAGACTGCAACAACCCAGCGAAAAAGGTCTGTTGTACCCAAAGTCTGTTGCATGCAAAATCACGGTCACATTATGTCGTGAAATGGTGAAACTTTGCATATACAAGTGGCTAGCCCATAAGCGAACAATTGCAAGAACGATAAAAAAACATTGAAACGGAAACAAATAGCTACAGACAAACGGCTTTCGATGGTGATCGTGCAACCACGTGGCACGGCATCTTCCCGGCCCATTTTCCGGATGCAGGTAGCTGAAGAAAGGCAGAGCATACATGTGCCTGCACAACGGCCAGCACTACGACGGAGAGCCAGCCCAAGCTGCCACGCCCGGCCCGAGTGCGTCGCCGATGACAACCAATGGCTACAGTTTGTTCACACACCACCGTGGCCAGAAGAATAAACCAATGTCTTCATTTTATTTTTCATGACAAGTGACGACCACTATCAGATCTAGGCACGAACAAGAGCGCCTCGGGTCTTGCTGCCGCTGCACTGCATGAGAGATGGATCGTGCATCTTGCGCTCTGGACGCTGTGAATACCAGCATATTTTTTGTGTGAATTGATGCAACGAGAAATAAAGCATTATTAAAATAGTGCATTTTGCGATTGATGGCAGTTCTTTTTTGAAGCTCCAAGTCTGGCTAGGCCTAGTGGCACCCTAGGCGCTTGCTTGGCACCGAGCCGCCACCAGTGGGTAGCGGTGGTCTTCTCGTACTGTCCAGACGAAAACTCTTCGCTGGCAGGACGTAGCACGACACGCCATTGCGGGAAGCTTGCCCCAAGTGCATTCTTTGAAATTGCATTTTCACAAATTCCGCAAGAGGCCAAAAATCACTGTGTACGGCGCGCTGCCGCACCCATTAGTTGCATGCATTGCACTGGCGTGCGGATGGATTGCTGCAGCCAAGTACGTTGTATTTGTGCTATATCGACAAAATTTTTCCCAAAAATTTGCCTGTTCCGCCCGTTAGTCCATTTAGCCGGGCCCCTAAAAAGCGGAATTGGTAGCGTCGATAATATAGGCAGACCAAACTAAGTGAGAAGAATAGTGTGTTATATCCGAAACTATGATGTATGTGGATCCATTGTAACAGGCGTGAATTGTATTCCTGGGGCAGGCCAAAAATAGGAGTTTTCGACAGGGGATGACACATGTCAGATGCGTTCACTGTACCATAAGTGCCATTGGAGTCCACTGTGGTCGCTATTGGGGTCGAACCAAGTACGAGTTACCCAGTGAAGGTTGATTTCGGGACTGATATACCAGAAGTTTGTCCCATAGAAATGTATGGGGGCTGGCTCGTACCTTCGGTCGGGATAAAATTAACCGGAGTCATTAAGTGTAGTCATAGTCACATAGTGTAGTCACATAGTCATGTAGTAGGAATTTCTAGCAGGCAGTGCCATCTCTTGTTATAAGTGCTGCTTTCATGAAGTGATGGCGCTGGGCTATGGATTACAATGTAAAGAGGAGCACATGCCGAGAAACAAGGGGAGACAGGAGGCTGTCCAGACAAACGTGACAGACATGAAGTGATGGTGTCAGTTTTCATACTGTCCATCTATTTTATTCCTACCGCTATTTATAGCGTTGCCCAAATAAATTTTTCATGATAACCGCGTCTCTGAAACCCACAAACCTGAAAAGCAGGACTGTTTTGTTGCCCTGTCTAGAGGTGGTTTAACTTTGTCCTTACCATATTTCATCGTGGTTGCTCAATGCCATTTACGCGGTGCAAAGATTGCACTTTGGATTTTACATTTACTTTGTTATGTAAAATAATTCATTATAATGGTGCTCGTTATATCGAGGTCCGACTACCCACAATTTCCACGGTGACTGAATGACAGCAGCTGAAAACTTATTTTCTAGTAACCTCATTATAAAATTAGCTGCTAGAGTCAATATTCAACAAGTTCAGTCCATAAAAAAATTGAAACAGTTTTTGACAGCCTGTTTTGTTTAACTCCTTTTTTTTATTCTTGACAATACCCATAATGTTGTCATCTCAAATATTACACATATGCCTTCATTACACAAGATTTGAAGTTTGACGGTGACCTGTTGGGTTGAGCAGGCAGGTTGCGAAAGTAATACAAATGTATATCACCCAATGGCAGATTACACTCCTTTGCATGCCAATTTCTGTCCACTGAACATTTTGTTTCATCACATTTCTTGCATCTTCGGAGTTGTTAAAAGCGTACAGTCAAATCTCGTCACTATGAATCCCCCATTAACGAATTTCTCAAATTTACGAATATTTTAGAAACCCCTGCCAGATTGCTTATACCTTCAATGTAAAAATATTTCAGGACTACGACTTTGGATACAGTGCATATTTCAGAATAATGCACATAGTTCATTTTCCCGTTTATAACTGAGGAACATCAGTATTACGAATTTGGCTAAAACTAACAGCGCCACAATTCTTGCGTGAAACAGAAACAGCGAGTGCAGTAGCTATCATCATTGCCATGTCAAGTACCAACTGCTTCATCACAAATTTCACCAAGAACTTCACAACAAAGGCTTGGTGAGATCCAACGATGAATGCAGCTAGCGAAGGCGTCAAGAAGCGAAAGCAGTTTTCACTGCAGGACAAATTGGATGTATTGCAGGAAATCGACGCAGGGAAAAAGCAAATCGACGTGTGCAGACAGCGTGACATTGCCGTATCGACCGAGGTGACCATTTTGAAAGACCGAGACAAGTTGCCAAGCTTCACCGGGAATCGCAACTCGCTCCTACGAGGAAACGGGTGCGACTGGGAAACTTTCAAAATGTGGACCAAGCTGTTCTCATGTTGTTCAGATGCCAGACTGCAAAACGTTCCTGTGTTTTGGCCCAATGCTGTAAGAAAAATCTCACAAATTTTCCAATGCACTTGAAATAACTGCGTTCGATGCCATCCCGGGTTGGCTTTTTCGTTTCCGCCAAAGGAACAGAATAAGCTGGCAGGTAGTCCCGGGTGAGGAAACGGCTGCTGACAGAGAAGGCGTGGATGCCTGGCGCCAGGCACGTACCCAGGATTCTTTTTCGGGGGAGGGGGGGGGGGGCAACCCAAGGTAACTCTTTTTATGCAAATGAGGGGGGGGAGGGAAGCGGCTTTACTAGTAAAAATGTGAATAATGCCCACCATTTGCCATAAAGACGCGTAACCCCACAAAAGCAAAATAGAAATAAGGTGTACGTCACAGGTACTCCTCTGAGATACACCTTTACTTGGCAAACAAGGGGCCCTATAATGTAAAACTATTCCAATGTGTTTTTTATTCCAATTTCCTCACGTCAAATTTGCGTAACCAGCGACGCAAGGATCGGGCGGTCACACGCAGGGTTGTCTAAACGGACCAATCAAACGCTCTCCTCATTCATAGGAGGTCACTTTTGTTTTTTTGAAAAACGAATAACATTGCCTACACTGAGCGGCTTGTCTTGTCTAATTGGCTGACAAGAGGCGAGGAGCACGCTCAAGTGGAGAGGGATTCGATGGGGTCGAGCCATTGCACTGAAAATCGATAAGCGGATCAAGAGGGTGGTGCTGGCGTCTGCGGTTGGTCCGCTTTCCCTTACTTAGCTTGCGGCGGCTCGTCGAAAATCGCGGCGGCATGCAACTGAAGCTTAAGAATGACGCTGAAATGAATCCTCAGCAAAGCAAATGTTGCAAATGTTGACCGACGACGAGGTCGTAAACGTGCCGAAAGTGCTCGAAAACGTTACAGGGCGACGCAAAAAGTTTTATTATACGCAATTAAACCCATGCTCTCTGGAAGGTGCGAGTCGCCAGTGCCTGAGCGATCGGGGGCAGCCATCTTTTATTCCTTTCGGCATGTTAACGCATCTTTATCGCATACACGTCACTTTGAGGCGGCGAGTTTTTGCGGTTTTGTGACGTCGCGCGACAGACAGTGGTACAAAAAAGATTTTGACCAATCGTGGAGGGCTGATTTCAGAATTGGAATAAAAAAGTTTGGAATAGTTTTATGTTATAGCACCCAAGAAATCACATCAAATGGACTCGTGCATGACAGAAGCGCAGGAAGAATGCTGCCAAGAACAAGTAAACAAGCAAAATTATAAAATAAAGGTTTCTAGTAGCATTTTCTGAATTAGCCCTGGAAGAATTATACAGAAATATATATGTTTGCGGAACAATAACAGTTCTTTTGGATCCCTCGTTTACTACTCTACAAAGTGCCAAAACCGACCTGTGTTGCTATTTGGGAAGTTGTGTAACGATGCGTGGTCACCAGTCCCGTACAACCGCGTAGAGCGCAGGAAGCTATGGTTCTAGACGCATTGCGCCTACTGCGGAAGGTTAGAAAAACACTCACATTAGCAGTGCAAAGAACTGGCTACGTCAGGTGGCTCCACTGATAACTGTGGAAGCGCGATTCAAGACACACAGAATCATTCCCCACTTCCGGCGGCATTTTCTTTACTTCCGTTTTAAATAAAGAGATGTTGATTGCTTAATTTCTGTACTCCTTGCGGCACTTCTTTCCAGTTGCCAATTTTGCATAAAAAGTGCTTTACAATTAGGGAAAAGCCAGACGAGGTAATGGGTGACAATCATATTGCTGATGGTTTTAACGGTTATTGCAGGGTCTGATTATGAATGCTGTTTCGCATTATTTTATTTTGCACCTTATCTAACCCATATCGTGGGTATATGCTTCCGAGGATCTGCCAGCGTCGTGGCGAGCAGTCACTCGAGGAAATAATGAAGCAGAAGGAAAAGTTTAACGCAACTGGCATTTTCTCCGGCCGCAACTGACTGGGTACTGGTACTGACTGGGTAGCTGGTACCCAGACCAACTGGCTATGAAGCGAATCCCTTTCCTGGTCCCTGAATCAGTCTAAACAAAGGTTGAACTAACAAAGCAACAGCGATGCGCGTGATCGTTGAATAGATGGTGGCAGCTGAACTCATCTCGAGTTAATCGCGCGGGCACCGAATCGACGAGAAAACTGGCCTTCACACCCCAGGAGATGCCGATAACTACCGCCATCCAAAAGGAGTGAACAAATTGGCAACCATTCCACTCTGTGAAAATGGAATGGCAGCGAGAGCTGACAACAGTCAAAGCTCTCAAACGAAAAGAAGGTGTTTCACCTCCACCGCGGGTTGTCCCGACAGTAGTGCAATGCCGGGCCGACCCGCCGAGTAGGTGAAGCAGGCGTTAAGCACTCCCCGTACGTAGGCCGATCCCGAAGATAGTGTGATGCCGGGCCAACCGGCAGCGGAGGTGAAGCAGGCGTTGAGCACTCCCCATATGTGGGCCCATCCCGAAGATTTAGAAGGGCGTGTTACACGTTCCCGAACCCACAGGCGTATGTGCCACTGAGCTTGGTCCCTTTTTGCACTATCACCAGGATCGGCCCACATTATGATTTTTTCTGTTGATGGATGGCAAAAAAACAATAGGTTCATCATACACAGCTCGCGCTGTAAAAGGCAGAAAAATGTTGACCGCCGAATAGATTGATTGGTCGGCGCTTTAGGAATGTGTGTGAGGAGTGGTGGTGTAGGCAGGGTGGGGGTGGGGGCGAGTATGCTGCTTAATTTGGAGGGGGGGCACGTGCCTGCCTGGCGCAATGATAATTTTCTACAGGTGGCTGAATCATACCCTGAAGACGATATTTTCAACGCGGATGAGACCATGTTTTTATCAGCTCCTGCCAGACCGGACGATGGTCTTCAAAGGGCCACAGTGCAAAGGAAGAAAGAAGCTGCATCTTCGCGTGACAGTCCTGCTCTGCTACAATCTAATAGGCATGAAGAAAATTAAACCATTCGTCATCGGCAAGTACATGAAGCCTCGCTGCATGAAAAACGGCATGTCATTACCGTACGACTACTGCGCCAACAAACGAGCCTGGATGACCAGAGAACTCTTTTCCGAGTGGCTCATCAAACTCAATGACCAAATCAGGAGGGACGACGGAAGAATTCTACTGGTTGTCGACAACTGCTCAGCCCACATTGTGAATGTTTGCTTGACACACGTTCGCTTGGAGTTTCTGCCGCCGAAAACCACGTCCTTGCTGCAACCCCTAGACCAGGGCATTATAAAGAGCGTGAAAGCAGAATTTCGTAAGCGCCTGGTGCAGGGGTTGATTTTCAACCTCTGCCTAAAGCAGCCAACTGTAATCAATATTTGTCAGGCAGCAGAAGTGCTCACAGGAGCTTGGTGGAACTTGAAGGCATCCACCATTAGCAACTGCTGACGAAAAGCAGGGCTTGTCAAAGCGCCTGTGCAGCTTGATGATGACCTGGAGGTGACCGACAACAACCCAGGAGACCTGTGGACAGAGGCTGCAGAGCTGCTGCCCGCCGTCTCTTCCTTCGACGACTATGTGGAGAGCGATAGGGCAGCACTAACAGCAGTGGATCTGACAACCGAAGAGATTGTTAACTGTGTTCACGACGTCTCCAGTGATGATGACGACCCAAAGGAAGATGAATGAGGGTCATCGAACACAGAAGATGAGATCGTGTCGAACATTGATGTTTTCGTGTAGATGAACAAAGTCCGCACTTTCATCGCTCGATGCAATGACATGCCTGATGAGGTATTGCGCAAAGGGGAAGATGTAGACTCAATCCTAATCGGTCGTGCGTGCTGCACGCGCCAGAAGGAAATCGTCGATTTCTTCAAATAAAGCAGCTTTGAAGTGAGTGAAACATTTTTATTTGAGAGTATGCTTGTCTGCACACGCGTCTACTGCCAAGGTACGTCATTTTCATTCCTAGGTTTGTCCATTGGCTAATAACTGCAAGTTTTTCATTACAACAATATTTCAAAATAACGAATGATTTTCGGCGGTCCCACGTGATTTGTTATGTTGAGATTTGACTGTACTGCTGCAGTAGAACAAATTATAAATTTTTCATTCCTCGGTGAGTTTTGTCCAGTTTACAAAATGTGGACTCCATGCGTGAGCATCAGATATGAGAAAAACAATGCCCAGCACGCATTGAGCCACTTGAAAAATATGTGCAATGTAAAACATTGTCAGAAACAACGAAAGAAGTGAAGCCGCTACATGACAAAATACAGACATTGAGAGCAAACACCCTAACGTCTACCCTCCATTTCATTTCGCTAAAGGACTTTACATACATTTTACATACTGAGAGCACAGGTCTGATACAAAGTTTCGCGAGATGTACACAATTTCTAAACACTTTCTAAACACATTCCTCCCGATAAGTTCTCTCCTGCTGTTAATGTGCTATCTTGACGTGCGCAATTGTACATGGAGCACTTGAAGGGGTCATGGGTGATGATAACCTCCTGTATAAGAACACTATTCGTAATAAAGCCAATGCTCAATCATTTTTAACAAACCGAAGTGTTAAATGTTAACACATTAAATCTACATCGCCAAAATTAGACAGACGGAAAAGAGACCAGACGATGCTAGTGCCAACTATAGACAGACATTATGAATAGACATTAGTGCTAATTATTATTGCCAACCTAAGCTAATCAACTTGCTCAGTTTATCCTTTCTGTAAGGCATCTAATCTCTCTCTAATGGAATCCAGAATGTTCAATTCAATTATAGGGTTTTACGTGCCAAAACCACTTTCTGATTATGAGGCACGCCGTAGTGGGGGACTCCGGAAATTTCGACCACCTGGGGTTCTTTAACGTGCACCTAAACCTAAGTACACGGGTGTTTTTGCATTTTGACCCCACCGAAATGCGGCCACCGTGGCCGGGATCCGATCCCGTGACCTCGTGCTCAGCAGCCGAACACCATAGCCACTGAGAAACCACAGCGGGTCGAATCCAAAATGTCATTAACTCTTTTACAGTTTATGATGGGCACACACTTGTGTTTTTTTCTGCAACATGTGTTACCGCTTGCTATGCTATCATTTTTTGAAGCAAAGCGTTCTTAGAGAGCCCTCCCAGACTTTGCTTATCGTGGCTGTTGGGCGCAGTAGTCTTGTAAAATGGCTCAGACACAGAGAGGTGTGGTGGCGCCCCAGCGCTGTCAACGACAAAGATTGCCCGAGAGTGATGAGGAGAGTGAAGACGGACAGTCTCCGGTTCTCATGTGCATGCATCCTGTCCTCTTCCCCAGCTCGGTCACTCTGAACGCAAACGATGCAACTGCAGGAGGAGGAGAAACTGGAGCCCGTATTTGTTTTCCTAATCACTCTCGAGAAATCTTTCTCGTCGTTGCCATCACTGGGGCGGCACCGCAAAAAAGAAAAAGAAAAGTTGCGATGGTGGGATCGGACCTTATACTTAACAGTTAGGTGGCCAATCACACGCATACTTCTCTCGTGCCAATACCAAGTAGCTCTTCAAGACTATTGGCACGTGCGTCCTGTGGTATAGCGTGTGCGCACGAGAACTGCTTTTCTAAAGTTCGCTTCACGTGCCGCACAGACTCGTGTAAGGGCTCCACTTCATTTCCCACAATTTTGACGAGGTGCAGCCCTTACACGCCACCAAATCTTTTGGTCAACATGGCACTGGCGCAGCAGCAACTTGTGCACTCCCTGGATGTACCATCGCATCAGAGGTCAATGTGCAGCTCTAGCCATCTAGTAGCTGCATGTAGAAATATGCAGCCCGCAGCCCCGAATGAGACTGCTTTTCCATTGGAATTCTTTTCCCCCACATTCTGGGCTGCCAAGTGGGGTGTGCGGCCCTTACACGAGTCTATACGGTAGATACAAAAATATGTGTTCGATGCGTTTCATTAATTTTTTTCACGGCCACCATACTTATCGAGTCTCGTGTTTCCCCTGGCCTTTAAGGGATAATAAATGATGACGACGAGATTCAAGGTAACTCATTTTGTTCCGAGCCTTTCTAGCTTGCCTACGAGGCTGTCCACGTCCACTCACCGTCGGCCCAGAGGGGATGTCCCCTTGCGCAGAAGGCTGCTGGTGCCCCCGATCGGAGTTGCGGGACATCCCTCCGACACCACATCGTCGTTCTCCACAGCAGCTGGCGTGGCTCGCCCCGATGGCGTCGATGCACGACTCCCATTGGTCAGCTGCGCACACCACCGTCTCTCTGAAGGGCAACCCTGGCGTAACTCCGTTAATTCGACTTTTCGCTTAATTCGAACGCATTAAAAGGTCCCAGTGAGAAACCGCACCGTGCTATGGAAGAAAAACTTGTTTGACCTTGAAAGAAAGCCACTTTGGCTAATTTGATCCCCCACCAAACCCCCTCCCCTTCTTTGTGTGCACAACAGTTAATAAATGACACACTCCGTGAAGATGAAATGGCAGCGAAAGCTGACAACAGTCAAAGCTCTCAAGCGAAAAGCAAACTGCTTTCACTGTCATTCGATCTTCACAGAGTGGAATGGTCGCCATTTCTGGCATTGCGAGTCTGGCACTGTTCCTCGTTCGGAGGTGCCCGGGCTCTCGATTGTCATTTTCGTTCAGCATCGCGGGAACGTTCTTTGTCGGTAGTCATTTTGCGCCGGTGCCATTAACATTCTCGTTGCTGTACCCTGCGGCGCTCCTCGTACGCATGGTGTTCTTCGGGTGTACGAACTAATCGTGTCTACCCAATCAACACGCAGCTGTTTTTAGCGCCGATACCTCTTCTACTTATATACTGTGATAACACTGACGTCACACTATTGTTCACGATGAGCGTTCTAATTTGTTCCACATTTTGACATCTGCGCCACCGCACTGCACCCGTACAGGTTCGTTAGAAATCACTAAATCCATTTCCATTGCCGGACGCCAAAAAAACTATGGAAGGGCAGTCATATACAGCTTTCGCTGTAAAAAAAAATAAGTATATGAGTTGCATTATTCTATAAAACACACTGATGAAAAATCCTGAAACAAAAAAGAAATGTGACTTATACACCAGAAAATACGGTACTTTTGCATCCCCAAAACTTCTGTTATTTATTTTACATTAAAGATGTGCGCAAGGTGACTGCTGCTTCGCTTTGCCGTGGTTATTGCGGCATGTGGAGTTTTATTGCGGCAGGTTGCCCATTGTTTCTCTCACAGAGAAGCAAAATGATAAAAAAACAGAAGGATTTGCTTACAATAAAGAAATCCCATTTGCACACAATGTGCAGGTTTGGCTTGTGATGCATAGCCCGATCGAAACTGGTCGCTCCCTGCTCGCTTTGCATCACTCCCTATGACTGATGTGTAATGTGATGAAAGAGAGAAATCTATTTCTGCATAAACTAATGTTAACTCGCTTCTTACGTGAAGAATTTTGCACATTCCTTTACACAGTATACACCCGTGTAAGAGCCACACTCCCAGCTTGGCAACCCAAAATTTGGAGAAAAAGAAAGATATAACTGAGAAGCAATCGCGTTCGGTGTGCTGATGCAGTGCTTATGCACCTCTCATGGAAGAAGGATGACCTCCGACGTTGGGGGTGTGGCCACGACCGGCTCCTCTGTATTCCTTTGTGGTAGCGCACAAGTCGCATGGTGTGAACGAATGAATGATTATATTCATTATGAAATAGATGGTGTCTACTTATGTGGTGGTGGGCGATCACTCAATATTATGGCAGATTTCTTACTCGTAGTCGTAAAAATTAGACCAAATGACCCAGTCCCAGCAAGGGCTACACCTAGTCAGAATCTCGAAAATAAAGCGTGACCCTTACACGGGTACATACAGTAGCTGAAGTATCCCAAATTTTAACTGGCCAAAACTGTGTTCACCTCTGAACTGCCTATTTCCTTCAGAAGCTGATATGAGATTCAATTGCTTTGATAATTGCATGTTTTCAAATGAGCACCTACTAATTTGCACTAATTAACCAGGTATTGTGCACAGGCCGCAACGAAGGTGTGTTCCTATGCAATGCAACAGTTATTTTTCACGCTGGCGTGTACACGTTATGCTTAAAGGGACACTAAAGGTTACCAGAAACTCAAGTTAAAGTGGTAGAGCAATGTTCTAGAACGTCTAAGGCGTCAATTTAATCGCGAACAGAGCTTTAGTAACCGAGAAATTGAGGTAAATGCATGACACTATTTGAGACCCCCCAGCGACATTCCGGTACTAGCCCGATGACGAAAGGACTCCTCATAATTTGTGTTACTAATACTCAACTACTCGTATTAAAAATATCATTTCATTCGATTATAAGACGGAAAAAAATGCTACTTGTCTACGTCTATTCGACTCTAAGAAAAAATAACATTTTGACGTTACCCTTCAGTAATATGGGTGTTCGAAAGGTTTCGTTTTCGCTCGACTCTGCGCGCTCGACTCTGCGCCGCGCACGCTTTGGAGTTTCAGTACTTTCGTTATCGCGTCGTGCTGTGAGGGTTCTGCTGGCTCGCGAAACTCATTTGGAACAAGCAGCGAGAATGCCACGTCCATGTGATGTCGTGGGAAGCCCTCGTTGCTTTCCCGCTCCGGAGAGCCGCCGTCGTAGTACGCAACGACGCCGGCAGTGCGAGCCCTCAGCAGCAGGTCGCGCTCGTCGGTGCTCAAATCGCTGAAGTTGAGCCCACCATCGCGAGCCAATCTGTCGGTGTCAGGGTCCATTGCGACGAGCGTCGAAGTTTGCGCCATAGAATGAAGTACCAGCTTATGGGCATCTTGCGCTGGAGTTTGAGGTATAGTAGCGGCGCCTGGTGGCGGTGCGGGAAACGACATCTGGGTCGCGCCAGTTTGGGTCGTATTGAGCCCTGGCTGTGGCGAAGCATGTTTCTAGGCCGAGTTTTGCGTGGATTCGCACTTTTTTATGCCCTGTTGCGAGTGCGAAAAGGCTCGTCACTTCTCACAGATCACGCCGACCACGCTGCGAGCTCGCCGCAGCCTATAGTTTAACGAAAACAGACTCTCCGTGTGCCGTGGGACGTAATGTGGGACGTAATTCGTTTCTCCTTCCGCTAGCCACCATACTCCCGCTTTCGCTCTGCTGTCGGCTCTGTCTTGCCTCTGTTTCTGGCCGCGCGTTTGCGTTTTGCGCAGAAAAGCCGTAGCGCCGTCTGCGGACGCCGTTCTACTCACCGTTGGCGCAACGTCACTATGAGACCATGATGTCAGTACTCCTCGATCGGAGGGCGGGCGATTTGAACTGCGCTAGCGGTACGCGGACGCTTCAGAACGCATTTTCTCTTAAAATAAGTCTCTCCTTGGCACAAAACAAGCGTTTCGAGGCTTCTGTGATGGTATTTCAACAGTCCATGTTGACTTAATAGTAACCTTTAGTGTCCCTTTAAACAGAACGATTTACCGACGTTACTTAGGAGCACCTGCAACTCCGATGTTCTGATTTTCGCCACTGTACCATGCGTGTTGGCCTCACATTGTGCACCACGTGTATCCAATAAAACAGCCGCACTCAGAAGGATTGAGTGCTGTGGAGACATTTGCACCACAAACTGCGTTACCATGCCGGCAAACTGCCTGGAAATCACCGAAGCCGTTTACTGCAAATGTGGTACATGCAACAGGTTCACATTCTCTTTCATGTTTAAAACAGCTCCAAAAAACACGGACAAGGGAGGACACAGGACGAGCGCTGACTGCCAACAACACCTTTATTGGAGCCTGCGCAAATATATACAGTTTGCAACAGGCATAAAGAGAGTGAAAGAAGGGGAGGGAAGGAGAGTCATCGCCGGTCAACTACTGCTGCGCATGCGTCAATGACATTAAACAAAATAAAAGAAACCATAACATGGAAGACACAGGCCAAACTGCTTAACTTCTAAGGAACTGAAGTTCTTTATCGCAAAGTGCAATAGAAGGGGAACTAACACAGGTGGCTCCTAACTGACACATTGAAAATGCCTCAAAGATTTCTCTGGCCATCTGATTGCTGTACCTTTTCAACACACGTGTGTGGTCAAGGAGTGGAGTACAGCCACACTTGGCACAATGAACAGCCAGATTGCTGCCAGTCTTAATCTTGACACGGTGAGCATGCTCACGCAAACGTTCATTGATACAGCGTCCTGTTTGCCCTATGTAAGTGCAGCCACAAGAGGTGGGAATGGAATACACTACATTGGTACTGCAATCTACAGGCTTGGCGACATGTTGCTTATTTAAATATGAATATGAATATAAGAGTTTCTCACTATATTACCTAGAAGGAAATGTGGTGCTGCTGCACTGTGGTATACATGCGAATGCTGGTATATTGTGAATTCCGACTGGCACTGTTCTCAGAGGACTAGGACATATTGAAGGCAAGCACTGCTTCGTCTGTCACAATAATTAATCTTCCACTAAGACAGCTTGTAAAAAGCTGTTTTAGCTTTATTATTACACAAGAACAAGTTTTGTTTAAATATGAGAACTTGTTTTTGAACGTACATTTATATGTAATGTAAGAAGTTTCAGCAGGCCACTGAGGGCAGACGACAAGATTCGCGCACACTTTGGAACAGTTTGTTGTCTGTTGTTGCTTTTCTTCATACAGTTAAGCATTGTAAGCGAGTAAACATCATTGGAAGACTTGTTACAATTGCACGAAAACCTTTTATGAAGTTTTTTTACTTTAAGAACACGCTATCTGTGTCGTCATATCCACGTTTTAGACAAAACCTCTTTCAACACCAGTCAACACAAGCCTCATAGACACAGTCACCAATTGATTTTTTGGACTCCAAAAATTCGGACATGCTCGATTATTCGGTCTGCCTCGCGGCACCACCATTCTCCCCATAGACCATAATGTATAACAACTGCTGAAAGTTTTCAGACACCTTGCAACCTTTTGCCTGATTTTTCGGACACTCCTTGAGCCAACTCGATTGAGAGCACCGTGCACCGACTCTGACCGGTGCATGGTTTGACTTGCTGAACGCCATTTTTGTTTTGAACCGAGCCTCCTTGTTGCCCCACGGAGTGGCGCTACTGCAAATCCTCGCTCATCATCATCGTTTCTGCCTTGTTCATGGCTACAGCAGTTCCGGTCTCAGCTTAGTAAGCCATGTCAAGACAATCCAGCAGCTGATTTGCTTCTTTCTTCGTGCTCGACGCTGCGAGTAGGCCATGTTTTTCGTTTCTGCGACTGGTGTCGGCGTGACGGCGTGGTGGTGTTTGCCTTGTGTGCTGTGCCGAGGTTGCGGTGATAGAACGCAGTGTACAGAAACATAGCATCAAGTGTCTAATGGCACGACAGTGCCCGCACGGACTGCGCTGGGGAATGCCGGCAAGCGGGTGCCGGAAGGCCTAGGATTTGTCGCCTTCCGATGTGCTCCCTACTGACACCAAAAATGTTCTGCCAAGACCTGCGCAGTGGTTGCATTGCAATTCTGGGCACCGTCTAATTTGACAGTTTCCCAAGTGCTCACACTGCTGTACTGACATGCGCAGAACTCGACGACGGTGAGATCATTCGTCAAGTCTCTGCTGCACCGCCAGACGATTTCAGAGTCGGAAGATGTCGCACCATGTGCTATGCTGCCGTTGCATGCGGAGCATGTACAAGCAGTGACTGTGCTTCCAGCCGCCTATAGTGACCGTACGACCCTCTCCGAGATTCAGGCTTATCCGATTGCGCGTAAACGGAACAGCGTGCAACGGCGCATCCACGATCTCTTCAAGCCTACTGCCGAGCCTGAATAAGTGCGTGGAAATAAAAGATTTTTTTTTCTTAAACTTCTTTTTCGGACACGTTTATTCGGACATTTCCGCAGTCGCCGTGAGGTCCGAATAAACGGTCGGCGACTGTATACCGCCATTCCCACGACAGCACTAGCGCCCCTCAGGAAACTCCCATAGACGGTGGCGCAAGATTTCCCTCTAGGGGTTACAGTGAGAAACTCTATGCCAGTGACGAACTTCAAGGCAAGTGAGCATTGAGCGCCTCGTTTTATGCGCCGCACTGGATTTTCTTTACGTCGGTGCATGTCGATATCGCAGAAGCTACCAGAAAGCTACAAACAACTGCTTGTGGCCTTTCTTCGTCACACGATTTCGCTGCAAGCTTTCAGCTGGGCCAGATTGGCAATGCAAATTAAACGCCAATATATCTGAGCATGCGCTTGGGACAAACTCAGGAAGGTTCCGGGTAAGTTTCTGTGAGGTCAAGTGGAAATGACACGGCGGGGTCACCGTGATGTTGTCCTGCACGGCAGATGGTCGCAAGCTATTAGCCTACGTGGTGTTTGAAATGGAGGACTCTGCCTAAAAGGACAATCTTCCATAAAGTGTCATCGTCCTCTGTCAAGAGAAAGGCTGGATGGACGAAGCACTCCTGCTCGATTGGATAAAGTCTGCATGGTGTTGACGGCCAGAGCACTGCTGGAGCTCTCATCACTTCTTGTCCCGGACGCTTTTTGCAGTCACCTGGCTGACTTGGTGAAGCAACCGCTGCGAAAGTATGCCATTTGGCTTGCCATCCCAAGAAGATAACCGAGAAATCCCGAGAAACCTGAGAAACCAGCTGCAACTGCCTGATGTGTGCATAAATAAACCCTTTAGAGACCGCATCAAGTGCTGCTATACGGAGTGGATGAGGTCGGGAGAGCCCAAAGTGACTCCTGTCGGACGGCTGAAACGGGCCTCTCCAGCAACGCTCTGCTCATAGATCGGCGATGGTTGGGCCAGCATTTCCGAGGAACTCGTCCGTCGTGCCATTCAAGAAACTTCCGATAGCGAGTGCATTGATAATGAGTTTCTATGGGAGGATATCTCAGACGAGGGACTCTCAGGGGAAAGTGCAATGGGTGACAATGACTAAACGGTGAAATGCAATACGCGACAACGACTAAAGAGCGAACTGTAATGGAAATAAATGCTTTCAGTGGCGGTTTTTCTAGGACTACATGCGGACGAGACCTTCCTTTACATTTTTTCTGTCCCCAATTTACGCCTCGGACTGTATGCGGCTCCGAGCTATACGCGGGTTTTTAACGAGAGGCACTGTGTGCACATGCATTAACGTTCCTCATGTTCATACCACACCCCGGTGCACATACTGGTAAGAGCAGAATGTACAGTAAACGTCAAGCTGAATCTGTACACTTGGGTGCCGACATACTTTTCGATCTGTCTCATCTCGCGCACCATTGAGGTGCGAAGCTTGTAACACTGCTGCTGGCATTCCTCATCATGCCAGCGTTGTGCTATGACCGGTATCCGCCAAGGCGCTGCTGCACAGCAGGAGTTCTCTGGCATACGGCGTCACGCTACGTCACTTCCGCGTACGGTCAAAACACTGCGAGCAGCTCGAGTGCAATGCTAAATGTTGCCGTCGCTTTCGATGCTTTGCCTTCGTGCGAAATTTTTTTGCCTTTATTTCTTTCTCTCATTTGAAATTTTCGTTGCAGGGCACCACATGCCATGCGCTCACCGTGCGACTGTTAGAGTTGCGGATGCGAGGTGAGGCAGCCCCCCGGTGCGGCAAGTAAGCGGAAGGGGGCAGCTCGAGCCCAAATGGCCGCTGGGGCAGCTCCGACGGGGGTGGCCTGCCCGGGGGCACAGCCAGCCCGTGCCGCCGCAGCTCCTCCATGGCGTCCTGCAGGGCCTCCATGGCTGCGTCGTCGTGGAAACCGAAGTCCTGTTCCAGGCGGGCCTGTACAAAGCAGAAATTATGTTCAATAAGATGCCTTCACACACCCACGCACACACAGGGTGTCCCAGCTAACTTTAGTCAGAGTTTAAAAATATGCAAATGCCACGTAGCTGGACAGAACCAAGGTAATGTTTGCCGTCGCTTGGAGATACTGAGATAATTTTTTTCATTCCGCCTAATTATATAATTAGTCTTAATAATTTAATCAACTTCACAAATATAATCAGATTAAAAGTGTGAATGGAAATATTGTAGCGTGACATGAAAAACTCCCGATACAGCTTTCTGTTGCTCAATACCTGCTACATACAAGTGTTTCTTGTAGCGTGAAAGAAGCCCGCAAATGCAAGCAAAATTACCGTGCAACTGAAGTTTGATGCACTTTGAGTGTATTCGCGGGCTCCTTTCAGCTTCGGAAAAACACTTATGTAGCACGTATTGAGTAACAGAAAGCTGTATCGAGAGATTTTCATGTTGATTTACAATTTTCTCACTAACACTTCTCATCCAATTATATAATTTGAGGATTCATTAATTCAGACTAATTTGCTCATTAAGCGGAACAAAAATAAATAAATTCAGCACGTCCAAGTGACAGCAAACAAAATTACCTTGGTTCTGTCCTGCTACGTGGCATTCACATATTTTTAAGCTCTGGCTAAAGTTAGCTGGGACACCCGGTATATACCGTAAAACCTCGTTAAACTGTACCTGCATAAACAGTAAATTTGTTTTAAAAGTAGTGAAGTCAAATCCTCGACTCAGCGGCCATTGAACATACTGTGTTTTGTATCTGTGTAAACCGTACCAGCCTACTGAGTAAATGTCAGTTAACCGTAGCGTTTCCACTTTTCATCGCGCAAGCACGGTGGTCTCCATTGGGCGGCCCAGCAGAACAAGCCTTAGATCAAAATAACGGCCTACAAGCACCCTGTGCGTTTGTGCGTGAAGCCCCATAAGCATCAACATTATTTCGGTGCCATGCCAGAGAGCACTGTGGCGTCGTGCAAGCAAGGACTCACGTTATGCCGAAGCTCGGATAAAAAAGACGTCAGGTGCTCAGCATAGAAGAAAAATTAGAAATCGTTCGTGCTATTGTACGTCACACAAAGAAGTCTGTGCTGGTACGCAACAGGGATCTACAATTGACTACGGTGTGTGGCATTTGAAATGAGAAGAAGTTGCTCGGCAGCTCTGCTACGACTGCAAAGAGATGTCGGCTACGAGGTTCGACTTCTCACCATCATTGCCTCTGTTATTGCTGAAGTGTCACCTAACAACAGTGATAAGGATGACAGGGAAAGCGACAGCACGGGTGATTCAGGCCCGACAGCGGCAGAAGCTGCACGTTACGTCAGCCTCGTGAATGCAATTGTTGCGACGAGAACAGCACCCCGCAATGAAAAAGGCGAAAAAAGACTTCTGCAACACTACCGCACCTGTGCAAGGAGAATATGCAACACCTACGAGGAATCTGCCATGCGAGTGTTTGCCGAGAAGGGGGGGCTGGCTGAAAAACTGGCTCGCAGCTAGGCCGCCGCGGCATCAAACGAAAATAACACTCTTGTCACGCGAAGTGAATAAAAACTGCATGTCTTCTTCCCCTTTCATTGCACTCTCTCCGAGTTCCGTTTTTGACAGGTAAGTGGGCGATTTCATGCTGTTTCGGTTAAGCAGTAGTACCGTTTAGCATGTAGTTTTTCTGAGCTCCAGCTAACTGCAGTTTGAGGGGGGACGCGGCCTTTGAAAACCGAAAAATTGTGAATAAGTCGATTTTTGGAAAACCACACATTCGGGTGTATGTCTTATAAACTACCATTTTTGTAACAATCAACGTCTAATTTATCGCAAGAATATTTCAAATAAAGTTTATAACGAGTCCCGGCAGCCCTCGAGTGGGGAGCGAGCACTCAAAATGGCGCGAACGCCATTTCTTCACTGCTCCCCCAAGCGCCGCCATTTTGGTGCTGTTTTGCTTGTGCATTCTTATAAAACAGGAGCAGCCACCAGTGGCACTTTGTGGGCTTGGCAGCTTTGCCACTGCGCAGGCCACTAATCCTTTCGTCTTCGTAATGCAGGTAGGTGAACATTTCAGCCTCTTTGCCAAAAACTCTAATAACTACTTCTTAGTACAGCTGCCAAGCCCACAGTGCCTTAACACTGTTGTTGCTGATTGTTTTCATGTCGTTTTTTTCGCTGCTACTCCTACTTTCCAGTGATATAGAAACTAACCCTGGTCCGGATACTGCAGCTATCCTCGCTGGGCTAAAGAAGATATCTACTGGTCAGTCCAAGCTTATTTCTGAAGTTCAAGATCTAAAATCTCAGTTATTAGCGACAGACAGAAATGTGTCTGACCTCGGCAAACGTATGGCCGAACTTGAGAGCCATTACAAAAGCCTTGTAACACTTGATGCAGAAGTTCTCCACGCCGACGCAACTAAAGCTACTCACCTAATTTCAACACTAGAGGCACGTTTTGATGATGCAGAAAACCGAACACGACGGAACAACTTGGTATTCTATGGACTCCCTGAAACTACACCTGAATCGTACACACAATCAGAACTTATCATTAGACATTGCCGTGAGCATTTAGACATACACATCGACGCAAAATAGATAGAACGCGCCCATCGTCTCTGACGTCATTCGAATGACAAACCCCGTCCAACAATAACAAAATTAACATTTTTCAAAACAAAAGAAACTGTCCTGTAGAGCGCCCGGAAACTAAAAGGTATTGGCAAAGATCTTTCTCGTGCAGTTCGAATTGCTCACAGTCACCTCGTTGCATTTGCCAGAAAGCAATCTGCCCTATTTAATCTGCGCTACAAAACCCTGCACATCGGACCGAAGCGCTACGCGTTTGATAGCGTATCTGAAACTGTAAGGGAAGTGTTATAGCAATCGTCCGCCCGAAAAAAATGTGATTACCCGCCCTCAAACCATGGCAAGAAATAATCTCATTATCTGTCATATCTACAAACATTCGCAGTTTCCTACCTAAGCGTGAACTTGTGTCTAACATCATGATTTCTTCGAACAGCAGCATACTAACCGAAACGTGGCTTACCCCTGATGTCACTGATACAGAAGTACTTGCTGATTTGGCAGGTTTCCAAGTTTTCAGAAATGACCGCAGATGCACTCGAGGGGGCGGTGTCTTGATTGCTGTGGGCCCTAATTTATCGTGCACACCATTAGACATTGTCTCTGATCTAGAAATGTTATGGCTAATTTTTCGCGCATCGGCACAATCCGTTTTACTTGGTGTTTGCTACAGGGCTCCGCATACTTCACCCAACTTTTCAAGTGGGCTGAACAATATTCCGAGTGATCTTGGTACTGCACATCCAAATTCACATATATTGCTATTCGGAGATTTCAATTATCCCGGTATCGACTGGCAGAAACTAGCTCCCTCAGGTGTGAACCACAGAGAACTAAAGGATTTTATAGAATTATGTTTGAATGCCAATCTCACTCAGTTAGTAAGGGAACCAACGCGTGTTGCTGGCGTCAGTGCTAATACCTTGGATCTTATATTAACTACGAATCCTGAGAGCTTATCACATATAACTTACCCTCAAAAAATTAGTGATCACAAAGTTATCCACGCTGAGTTTTCGTTCTGCCTTGAACGGCGCAAAAAACGTAAGGAAACAATCCTTCTATATGAAAAAGGTGCAATTAACAACGAGCTTAGCAATTTTTTCCCTTTATTTGAAGCCCAATTTTACAGCATGCCTCTCTAGGAGAGCTAGGAGCTATTCAAATGCAAAATACAGGACTTGGCCAACAAATTCATTCCTAAAATTACTTTCCGTGAGAACCACCAAAAGCCATGGTTCACTAAGACACTAAAAACATTAGAATGCAGAAAAAAAAGCGTTTTTTTTTTTCGTGCTGCTAAGGTGAAAGCCTCGTCTAATGCGTGGCAGCGGTACTATACTGCCGAGAATGCCTACCCGATTGCTGTGAGAAATGCTAAGTACAAATTTTTCAACAACGATTTGACAAAATTGTTAAACGATAACCCGAGAAAATTTTGGTAGGTCATCAACTCTATCGAATCATGTGCCAACTCTAACCAACGAATTCGGAGAAACCGTCGGGGACGTCGAATGTGCTAACATGTTTAACATTGCTTTTAGCACAGTTTTCACAAAAGAACCGAGCACATCTTTGCCTACGACACCAGCTATAACTGTGTCTACTATGCCTGCTATCACAATATGTCGTGATGGAATTTTATCTTTCTTAGAAAACATTAAGCTTTTTTCATCGAGAGGCGTTGATGAAATGAATTCTAAGCTGTTAAAGAACACCAGGCATAGCATCACTGCGTATCTGTGTATTTTCCTTTCTCATTCACTCTCTGTAGGTCACATGCCAAATGATTGGAAAGTGGGAAGGGTTGTTACTGTCTACAAATCTGGTAAAAAAGATTCCCCACTAAATTACCCCCCCCCCATATCATTAACAAGTGTCCCATGCAAAATCAAGGAGCATGTCATTTATTCTCATATCATGGCATTTCTTCATAAAAATAACTTTTTTTATCCATCTCAGCATGGCTTTCGAAAGGGCTTCTCATG
The DNA here is from genome assembly GCF_023375885.2 of Dermacentor andersoni. Lineage (NCBI taxonomy): Eukaryota > Metazoa > Arthropoda > Arachnida > Ixodida > Ixodidae > Dermacentor > Dermacentor andersoni. Next base: position 9,914,225 of record NC_092823.1, on the reverse strand, counting down.
CGAAACCCAACTGGCCATTTAAATTCATGACTTGCATGTTAACCTCGACACAAACATACAAAACTGATGCCATTTTCTTAGGTTACGCAAAAGCGTTTGATAAAGTGCCACATCAACGATTACTATTAAAACTAAATCAGTTAAGCATGGACAAGGAATTCTTGTCTAACCGATCCCAACATGTCCTTGGTAATAATCATACCTCTGACCCTGTTCCTGTAACATCTGGTGCACCCCAAGGTTCTGTTCTAGGTCCTCTCCTATTTCTTATATATTAACGACTTGCGTCGACACTTATCTTGCCTAATCCGAATGTTCGCTGATCAGTTCACCGAATTTACCAATCAGTTTCTTACCATTGTGACGCAGCAAAACTTCAGCATGATCTAGACCGTGTCCAGGAATGGTGCGACCGGTGGCTAATGACCCTTAACCAGACTAAATGTAAACTTCTTTCCATTACTCGCCGAAAGCACCCTGTTATAATCCTGTATATAATTGTTAACGAACCTATACAAGCAGTAACATCGTTCAAATACTTAGGTGTTACTTTGTCCAATGATCTCTCATGGCATGCACATACTACAAACGTCATATCATCGGCAAATAGAACTCTTGGTTTTCTGAAACGTCACCTTCGTAACGCGCCCCAACACGTTAAATTACTAGCCTATAAGTCACTTATCCGTTCAAAACTAGAGCATGCGTCAGCCATATGGTCCCCGCATCAAGTATGCCTCGTAGATTACTTTGAAGCGGCACAAAATCGTGCCGCCAGATTCGTTCACTCATCTTTTTTTTTACGAAGTCAGTGTTACCGCCCTCAAAGTGGAATCTGGGCTGCAAGCTTTATCCCTCTGCCGACGCATAGCAACACTGTCTATTCCATAAGCTTTACTATTCATCAAGTAACAGTGTGCCTTACATCCCAACGCCTGCATACCTATCTCCTCGCACTGGTCACAAACTGCAAGCATCCCGTACATGTGTGAGAACTTAATTTTTCAGCATCTTTCTTCCTCGTGCTGCCAAAGACTGGAACAGCCTTCCTCACAATATCGTCGTTCTCACCTGTCCATCATCTCTTCCTGCCAATGTGACCGAGTACCTGTTGTCGCAAATTTAAGTTTTATTTATTCTTTATGTACACCCATCCCTATATGAATACAACAATCAAACCCCAGCCCTCAGTCCCCAGCAGCTGCGAAGCAACTGACCACGGCGGCGGTCAGACCTGCGATGCAGCAGAGGGTGCTTAGAATCACTGGTTCTGGACAGGCCGTCATTGGAATCTGAACCTGGCAACGTTTAACGCTAGAACGGTATCTAGTGAGGCGAGTCCAGCAGGAATTAGAGGGCAGTAAATGGGATATAATAGGGCTCAGTGAAGTCAGGAGGACAAAAGAAGCATATAGAGTGCTAAAAACCGGGCACGTCCTGTGCTACCGGGGCTCAGCGGTGACACGAGAACTAGGAGTCGGATTCCTGATTAATAAGAACATAGCTGGTAACATACAGGAATTCTATAGCATTAACGAGAGGGTGGCATGTCTTGTTGTGAAACTTAATATAAGAGGTACAAATTGAAGGTCGTACAGGTCTATGCCCCTACATCCAGTAATGATGACCAGGAAGTCGAAAGCTTCTATGAAGACATGGAATTGGCGTAGAGTGAAAACAAAATACACTGTACTGATGGGCGACTTCAATTCCAGGGTAGGCAAGAAGCAGACTGGAGACAAGTCAGTGGGGGAATATGGCATAGGCTCTAGGAATAGCAGGGGGTAGTTATTTGAGTTTGCAGAACAGAATAATATGCCGATAATGAATACCTTCTTTCGCAAGCGGGATAGCCGACGTGGAGGAGCCTGAATGGCGAGACTAGAAATGAAATAGACCTTATACTTTGCGGTAACCCTGGCATCATACAAAATGTGGACGTGCTCGGCAAGGTACGCTGCACTGACCATAGGATGATAAGAACTCGAATTAGCCTAGACTTGAGGAGGGAACGGAAGAAACTGGTACATAAGAAGCTGATCAATGAGTTTGCGGTAAGAGGGAAAATAGAGGAATTCCAGATCAAGCTACAGAACAGGTATTCGGCTTTAACTCAGGAAGAGGATCTTAGTGTTGAAGCAATGAACAACAATCTTATGGGCATCATTATGTAGTGTGCAATAGAAGTCGGTGGTAACTCCGTTAGACAGGATTCCAGTAAGCTATCGCAGGAGATGAAAGATCTGATCAAGAAACGCCAATGTATGAAAGCCTCTAACCCTATAGCTAGAATAGAAATGGCAGAACTTTCCAAGTTAATCAACAAGCGTAAGACAGCTGACATAAGGAATTATAATATGGATAGAATTGAACATGCTCTCAGGAACGGAGGAAGCTTAAAAGCAGTGAAGAATAAACTAGGAATAGGCAAGAATCAGATGTATCCGTTAAGAGACCAAGCCGGCAATATCATTACTAGTATGGATGAGATAGTTCAAGTGGCTGAGGAGTTCTATAGAGACTTATACAGTACCAGTGGCACCCACGACGATAATGGAAGAGAGAATAGTCTAGAGGAATTTGAAACCCCACAAGCAGCGCTGGAAGAAGTAAAGAAGGCCTTGGGAGCTATGCAAAGGGGTAAGGCAGCTGGGGAGGATCAGGTAACAGCAGATTTGTTGAAGGATGGTGGGTAGATTGTTCTAGAAAAACTAGCCACCCTGTATACGCAATGCCTCATGACCTCGAGCGTACCGAAATCTTGGAAGAATGCTAACATAATCGTAATCTGCAAGAAAGAGGACACCAAAGACTTGAAAAATTATAGACCGATCAGCTTACTGTCCATTCCCTACAAAGTATTTACTAAGGTAATTGCAAATAGAATCAGGAACGCCTTAGACTTCTGTCAACCAAAGAACCAGGCAGGATTCCGAAAAAGCTACTCAATAGACCATATTCACACTATCAATCAGGTGATAGAGAAATGTGTGGAATATAACCAACCCTTATATATAGCTTTCATTGATTACGAGAAAGCATTTGTTTTTGTCGAAACCTCAGCAGTCATGGAGGCATTACAGAATCAGGGTGTAGACGAGCTGTATGTAAAAATACTGAAAGATAGCTATAGCGGCTTCACAGTCACCGTAGTCCTCCATAAAGAAAGCAACAAAATCCCAATAAAGAAAGGTGTCAGGCAGAGAGATACGATCTCTCCAATGCTATTCACAGTGTGTGTACAGGAGGTATTCAGAGACCTGGATTGGGAAGAATTGGGGATAAAAGTTAATGGAGAATACCTGAGTAACTCGCAATTCGCTGATGATATTGCCTTGCTTAGTAACTCAGGGGACCAATTGCAATGCTTGCTCAAAGACCTGGAGAGGCAAAGCACAAGGGTGGGTCTAAAAATTAATCTGCAGAAAACTGAAGTAATGTTTAACAGGCTCGGAAGAGAACAGAGGTTTACAATAGGTAGCGAGGCACTGGAAGTGGTAAGGGAATACATCTACTTAGGACAGGTAGTGACCACAGATCTGGATCATGAGAGTGCAATAATCGGAAGAATAAGAATGGGCTGAGGTGCGTTTGGCAGGCATTCTCAGATCATGAACAGCAGGTTGCCATTATCCCTCAAGAGAAAAGTGTATAACAGCTGTGTCTTACCAGTACTCACGTACGGGGCAGAAGCCTGGAGGCTTACGAAAAGGGTTCTACTTAAATTGAGGACGACGCAACGCGCTATGGAAAGAAGAATGATAGGTGTAACGTTAAGGGATAAGAAAAGAGCAGAATGGGTGAGGGAACAAACATGCGTTAATGACATCTTAGTTGAAATCAAGAAAAAGAAATGGGCATGGGCAGGGCATGTAATGAGAAGGGAAGATAACAAATGGTCATTAAGGGTTACGGACTGGATTCCAAGGAAAGGAAGCGTAGCATGGGCGGCAGAAAGTTAGGTGGGCGGGTGAGATTAAGAAGTTTGCAGGGACAACATGGCCACAATTAGTACATGACCGGGGTAGTTGGAGAAGTATGGGAGAGGCCTTTGCCCTGCAGTGGGCGTAACCTGGCTGGGGCAACGTGCCTGCAGGAAGTCGATCATCTCCTCCATGCCCATGCGGAGCAAGGTCTTGCGGTGCAGGCGCAGCAGCGTGTATGACATGGCGGTCAGCACGGGCTCGCCGTCCAGGATGTAGGCATCCCAGAGGCGCAGTGTGAGCGTGAAGGGCACTCGGTCGAGAAAGCACTGGAAGAACCACTTGAGCGTGTACAGCGAGGTGTGCATCTCGTAGCGGTCCAGGTGACGCTTCAGCTTGGGCAGCAGACGGCCCAGCACCTTGTCGTGGTGCTCCTGGAAGCGCCGCAGCTTCGGGAATCCCTGGATGAAGAAGCCTGTTGCCGCAGCAACGGGACATCACAGTTTGGTACGCGTCCCGCTGAATTTGGAGGATGACTTGCAAGTGCTACCGGATGGTTGAGTAGTGCATACTGTACAGATCAATGAGCACGAGGACTATCGCTTGAAACACAAAAGAGTAATTTCTAACACTTGAAAGTCCTCGCATTTTCTTTTATGAATGCATCGACCACAAAAGGCGTCCTCTTGCGCACAGTTGCCTGCAACAAGTTGTCGTTTTGCCCGCTTTACCCTAATTATTTCTACACTTCTACTAATAACCATAGTTAATTACCCCTGTGCTTTCCCTGGCTTCATATGCTTTCTGACTTTGTGTCCTATGCACCTCACACCTAAGAGGCTGTGCGTCCGGAAAATAGCATCACTCTCACCTGGAAGCATGCAGCGGACAGGGGCATAACACATCATGCTCTCCAGTGGTAAAAAAACAAAATTAACGGAGCTAAAAAAGTTAAAACTTTTTAATTGTTATTTTCCTGTGCTAAATGGAGATACAAAGCCCTAGACGAAATACTGGCAAGTACCTAAGTGCCCTAATAATCTACTGTAGTAGTACTTGTTGGTTGTGGGTTCAGTCCCCACCTGCGGCAAGTTGTTTTTTCATCCACTTTCATTTCTATTAATTTATCGTTTCTTTGTTTCATTTATTAAGCACAAGTAATTTCCCCTATGTTGTTTTTGGTGTCAGTGTTTGTTGGCTTCGTATGATACAACTAATAAATAAATTAAAAAAAGCCGGGCCCCTTGGTTAATCCCCTTCCTTCTCGTTTGTTTTTACAAAGCACTTTAGGCACTTAGCGAACAAGAGGGGGAACCGAGGGGCCCGATTTTTAGTGGTCACATCTATATGAGGCCAACAGATAATGACAATAAAAGAGTGGACGAAGTTATTTGTAGCCCTAATTCAAGTGCAGAAAGGAGGCAGATGCATCGCGACATCGCAACACATTGCCTCGCTCTGTTCCTGTTATCACTGCAAATGCTGCACGAGAGCCGAGCCTGAGGAAATGTGTGCAGCCGTCGTGTGATGACCAATATTCATGGGCAATGTCATCACACATGCCCTTATTAAGTGCTATGCAATGCCAGCAAATTTCGCTCCACGTCACTACGTCATGAAAATGTCAACGACTTGGGGTCCAGCATTTTAACCCCTTGACTGCCAATGATGATTAACTTGTCACGAGGAAGGCTGCACTACCTCTGACCCTTTTTTTTCCTCAAGAGCAGTGAAAAGGCTATAGGCATTCCTGGTTATCCCATTTTTTAGAAGAAAAAAAAAAAAAGAAATGGCATAATAATTTAGAAGGGTGATGGTTTGGGCTAGTTGGTCTTCCATTTTAGACTGTGCGGTATACAGCGCAAAGTGGGACAGGAGACACACACAAAAAAAAACAACAAGGACAAGCGCTTCACGCTGTACCACACAGTCTAACAAGGCAGAACAATGCAGTTAAAAAAAAACCACCCTTTTCATCGATTTATTTCAAATTTCTTGTTGCAGTTGAGGGTTTAAGGCCAGGATTAGTAACAAATTCAAATAGCTCAAGAGTGTTTGCCAGCCTTGCTAAGTGATATCACTGTCCCCGCGAAAAGCTTGTGGTACCGTTTCTATAGCTCTGAAATTGTGTGCGAGCGCGCTCCTCTTAACAGAAGAAACAAGTCCGTCGCCATTTGCCTTGTTCCTCTCGTTGCCTTTCCTCCAGCTGAAAAACATTGTGGGTTATGTGGCTGACTAACAAGAGCACCTTTCAGCTGGAAACAACAGCAGAATTGAGAGCTAAGCTTCATGATGTGTCTTGGCACAGCAAGTGTGGGGCAAGAGAAGAAGGGGGTCAAACAAGTCCACACTTTCAACCAAACTTTGTCAAAGAAAGCAGGACACTAATGTACAGAATAAAACTGCAACACACTAATGCCCAATATGCACAGGCAGACACATATGACAAGAACAAAATCGTTTAACAACAGAGAGAAAACATAGTAATCAAAGCCAGCCTTGATTTCCAAAGATTTCCAGTATCAAGGCCAAGAGGCTGGAACGAAGAAAAGAAAAAAATAATGGTGCCACATGTCTAAAAACGAGTTCAACTAGCGCTGCATGTGACCTAACTCCTAATGGATGACTTCCACAGCTCGACAATGGGACACAGTGAGACACAAGAATGTACGGCAGACTTTTGATGGAATCTTTATTCGAAGATCGGCCTACTTATAGTACAAGGATGAGAAGGCCTTCTTATCACCAACTACTAGGAGTATGCGAATAGCGAATAGTAGACTTCAAATCAAATATCGAATCAAGAGAAAAAGCTGAATATCAAATGGAATGTTGAATATCAAAACATTTTATCACAAAGTTTATTGCTTACAGGTTATAGGAAAGAAAACACGGCACAACACAAAAATGTAGCAAGCTATCAGCAACATATACACAGAAATCAAGATATACAGTATGGCCTACTCTCGTTAAAGGGATAGCCAAATTAATAAGCCAGCACTGATTACACCTCAGTTCTAGTGTATGGAGGTCTGGAAAATATTTTATCAATACAATGTTTCTTGGATAGAAAAGCGATTTTCTTTCTACGGAGCTAAAGAATTACAGGTGGTATATTTTATTGAGCATCAATGAGGTTCTCAGTTCAATAGTGGACCTGTGTTTTAGGACAATTTTACTTACTTCACAAATGTTTAGCTTTCTAGTTTTCCTCCAAAATACAGGACTTTCTCATATTCACGGCAGGTGGGTTATCGTAAGTCCAATCGGTGTAACGATTGGTACAAATAGTGAATCTAATTATTGGAACAATCACTGTTAATTTAACTGAGTGATATTCGAGTATTCACACAACCCTACCAATTACAATGTGTTGTAAAGATACTTCATTTCTTTTGTTTTTCTCTTTTTTGCCACAGTGACACATTGACAAGCTGCTGACACAACTAGTCTTTCAACACTATATCGAAAGCTTCTTGTAGCTCCCTGGTTAACTTATCTGAATGCTTATGCACGGACATACATTTAAGAAAGAAAGGACAAGATTGCTGGATATAGCAGTGTTAATAGTATTGTTGTCATGCTCAACTAGCCCGGCAGTCTATTCTTAATCTTAAACCTGAATGATTCATGCACATTGTTGCTTGGCTCATGCAAAGGGCATCCGCAACAGTGTGATGTAGCATGTACAAGCATGATAGTGGCGAAAAATCTGCTTACTCACCATGCATGGCATGCCTCTCATCGGTCATGAGCACGGATATAGCCCAGAAGGCATCCTGAAAAAACAAAAAAGAAAAGCTTCTGTGAGAACAATATAAATACGAGGGTTGTTCAATAAATAGGCACATATTTCTTAACATTACCAATCAAAATTTTTGTCGCCTTCAAAGTATTCTCCACTGAGCACAAAGCACTTGTCCCAGTGTTTCTGCCATTGCTGGAACAGGTGGGTAAAGCCATTTTTCGCGATTCCCTTTACAGCCTTGACTGCATTCTGGACTGTATGAAAATGACATCCTTTCAGTTCCTTTTTTGCCGAGGGGTATGAAAAGAAGCCGCAGGGGGGGCTAGGTCAAGACTATAGGGTGGGAGAGGGGCTGTTTTTCTGAGACAGAAATTGGACCACAGTGTTCGAAACGTGAGCCCTTGCGTTATTGTGGTGAAGTTTCCAACTTCTGGCCTTTTTCGAGAGATGTCTTCTCTCATGAGTGTCACCAAAACAACTCTGTAGTACTTGGAGTTTACCGTCTGGCGTGTAGGAACTGAATGGGTATAGACCATTCCCTCGTGGTCGAAAAATGTCATCACCATTGCCCTGTCTGCCAATCGTTGTGCTTTAGCCTTCACTGGCCGAGGCTGCACCTTTTTAACCCACTGTGTGCTTTGACACTCTGGCTCATAGCAGTATACCCAGGTCTCGTCTGCAGTAATACTGGTCTTCCACCAGTCTTCACCTTCTTCTAGTCACCGCTTCCACTCGAGACAAACATCTACACGGTTTTGTTTCTGGACAGGGGTGAACAGGCGAGGGATCCACTTCGCACAGACTGCGGACACGTGAAGACATTCTTTGAAAATCTTGTGGTTGCTTCCTGCCGAAATCTCCAGGGACTGAGCAAGCTGCCTGACAGTGAGGCGTCCATCGATTTTCACCACTGCAGCCGCTGTGTTGATGGTTTCTTTAGAAAGGGCTACAAGGGTTGCATCACCATCCCCTCCCTAAAATTCAGGGTCGTCCCTGCCCTCTTTGAAGTCCTTAAACCACCAAAAACACGTTGCATGAAACATACCATAGTTATTCGAATTTAGGCCGATAGTTTCTTTTTTTTTTTTTTTCAAATGATCATATAGCAAACACTAGAGTCGGTTCAGATTCGAGGATCTTACAGAACATGCTAGTTTGTAATTGAAAATGATAAATTTGGTGCATAGCTAGCTCCATCTAGAAAAGTCACTATCGCAGCTGCTACTAGCCATGCCAGTAGCCAACTGAAGTACACGAGCGACACCGCCATTTTGACCTGTGCAATTTCGACCATAGAGTTTCTCACTATATTACCTAGAGGGAAATCTGGCGCTGCTGCGCTGTGGTATGCATGGGAATGCCGGTATATTGTGACTTCGGATTGGCATTGTTCTCGGAGAACCAGGCAAGCACCGTTCCGTCTGTCACAATGATTCATTTTCTACTAAAACTCCACGTAAAAAGCTGTTTTGGCTTTATTATGACACAACAACATGTTTTGTTTAACTATGAGAACTTACTATTCAATGTGCAATTATAGGATACGTAAAAAGTATCAGCGGGCCACTAAAGTTAAAGGACAGATGACAAGATTCACGCTCGCTTTGAAACAGTTTGTCGTCTGTTCTTGCTTTTCTTCCCTTCTTCATGCATTGTAGGTGAGTAAAGATGCAATTTGCGTGAATGGAAACATTTTATGAAGATTTTATAAAGCGTACGAGGCTAGCAATGGTGATCACGTAGAGTGAGCTCGGCCCGTTTATATTAAATAAATGCCGTTTTAATTTTGTGAACGCCGCCCTCACTTTTTTGTTCAGCCTACATTCGAGGTAAGTTTATTTTTTCTGGCTTCGGACATTTGGGGGTAGGCTTAGAAACTGGGTAGGGCTAGATTCGAGTAAATGCGGTAACATCCTCCCCAAAAGCACAAGTCAAATCGGCATACATTTCTGTGGCCATTTTTTTAAGCCACAGACAAAAGCTTGATTGTATAGTTTCGTTCGCGCAAAGTCGCCACTGGTCACACAACAAGCACACACTTGGAGGCTATGACATGCTAGCTCATGTACGAATGCATATTGTTGCTGCCGCATTAGAGAGAGAGTGATGTGACATCTAGTGGAAATTAATGGTGTCACATAACGTTCACCAATGTTGCCACAAGATGACGCAGCGAGTGCACAGTCAAGAGCACCAGAACCAGTAAGAGTCTTTACTGAACAACCCTTATATATATATATATATATATCAGTGCAGTCCATTTAAAGATACCACATATAATAATATATCATTTACAATGATGAGTTGCCTTGAGATTACCAAATTATGCATTAGGGCTATGAGAAAAAAAAAAATGTATGTTATTCGCCGTATATCGGATATAACAAGCGAAATTCTGCCTTTTGAGTGGCGTCTTGCATGCAGAATAATCGTGAAATTTGCTTTGCTAAGTTCCCCATAACCGAGACAGGGCGAAAAGTTTGCGTACGCAAGTTCGTATCTGTCGTCAATACCGTGCAGCCAGCCCCGCCAGCGAGCCGATTGCGAAAGCCACGGAGAGCATCGCAAGTTGCCGCAGCGTGCCACAATATGGCGTCAGCTGCTTCGTGTCCACGTCGCCAGCGAGCATCCAGAGAAAGAAAAAAACTAAAATCGAGACGCAAACCGCACCTGCGCCCCGTTTCTACAATCTCCCTCCGTGAGCGTAGAAATGCCCTGAGGAAGCAGCGGTGGATGTGCCGACAAGGTGCAAAGCTGTGTCGCTTGAGATGAAGCTGCAAATTTTGCAGGACTGAAAGCACAAACTTGAGCAGTCGATGACTTCGACAATTTTGAAAACCACGAGCACCGCGATATCCAAAAGGCTAGAACCAGTGACCATGCCAATGAACGGAAACGGCGGGCTTTGTGCATTAGGGCGAAAGCCCCCACGTGTGAAACCAGCACGGTGGCAGCCGCTGAGATTATCGAACTCTGGGAGCACATCGCTACTGGATATAAAATTGGTGGTGCTTTGATGAAGGAGTTTCTCGGTGTAGATAGCACTGCCTCGTTCTGTGAAGAATCTCCCACAGGGCAATCGTCGCGACAGACGGTGGCGATGTACAACAGAGGCGACGACAGCAGCAGCAGTGACGACGAGATTGGCAGTGGGCAGTCTTTGATACCAACCCCAACGTTCATGCAAAGTGCTCCGCCATCGATAGAGTCGCTCACTCATTTCACGCACGCTAAATTATCCCCGCCAGTGTTTGCACAGCCGCTGGACGTGATGCTCACCGCAGTTGCGAACCTGAAACTTCCGTGAAAGCAAGTGCAGAATATTTCAGCACGGCCAATGCTTGACACGCTGTTTAGAGGTATAAATAAGTGTTTCATATTTCACACCCAATTTTCTAGAACGTCAGTTTTTTATCGTAAGTGGCAAATTTGGTTTTGGAGCTACGAGGCAGCAGCAGCTTTTTTTTTCTTTTTTACAGCAGTCCAGATATATCAATGATTGGTTATACCAATCAGATTTTTCGTTCTTGATATCGTAAGTGGACTGCACTGTACATACATTTTTTAGTTATAATACAATGTTGCCGGCAACCTAAGAAACACAGAAGCAAATGCACCACTGTCCAACTCGGAAAACTTGACAGCCAATAAAATTTGCCCATTTCCATGACATCATAGCAGAGATGAACTTATTCGAATATTGGTGTCTCTAGGGAACTATCTCTCGCATCAGAGAGGGCAGATAAAGTATGCCTTCATGGAGGGAGCCTGTACTGAAACGCAAGTATTTGGGATGTCACCAACTATACAGAATATAAGCCACAGAGAGCACAGGGTGCTCTATAGTCCCCTGGACAACCAATGCATACAGCACAACACTATATATATATATATATATATATTATACACACACACACACACACACACAACACCTGTTTATTGTTTGCTTTCTCGTATGCTTTTTAATTAGAAGAGATTTGTTAAAAATTGCCTGTGCCCGTGTGGTTCTGCCTTTCCAGGTGCATTTATGGAAGAGGCAGAAATTGCTTGCATGAGAAGTCTGAATGTCCAGGTAAATAATTAAAAGGCTTTTCTAATTAACTTTTTAATAATTCACTTTAGGGCACATGCTGTTTCGGGAAATTAAAGCTAAGCTTTAGTGTGGCCACGTTTCCTTAGCAGAAATCGTAAGACTCGCACTACTTTTGAGACATTGGGCCTTAAAGTGTGCTATGAAATACTATGGCGTTCAAGCTTACGGTTTCTTAAAAAAACCTGCATCAAGCAGTTTGAGATATCGTAACTGTAATGTTAACAGATCTTTAAACTAATTTTTCGGGACGGATAGCTTGAAAATAGAGGTAGCTTTGGAATTTCTGTTAAGAAGCCGTGACTTTACTGGACTCCCATACTGCCATTTTCTGAAACATGTACCTTAACATGAGCAATGAAGAAGTGAAGTAGTTCGTATATTTAATTAGCCACATAGACATAGCAATTTTTTTCTGCAGTTATGTCCAATTACACCATGTGTTCCATGCAATTTTTAAAAGAATTGTTAAAACTAAACAAAAAACACATGACATAGTACAGATTCTTCCAAATTGTTATGTCAAATTTACCGCCGTCATCGCAGCACCAGACATGCTGAAATAGGTACTATACAGGTACATGCAGCATAATGCGAGACGGCCCTGCTGCAATGTCCCGTTGCAACGCTAAACTTTAATGTGCAACATGCAGATGCAGACTACACTACTGATGCATTGGAGCAAACTGGAACAGATTTGAGACGTTCCCAAAACAGAAAGCTCATCAGATGAGCTCGCGAAACAAGTTTGTTTTCTTGAGTAAACAGCGATTCATATATGCCCCAGAAACACGCAAGGGGACGACAGCCTTGGCAAAACAGAGAATCAAGTCCGTTATGTATTGAACATTTACAACATTAATACCAACTGACACCTCTGAATAACACACATGCCCAATTGGCATCTACTGTAGGCCTGGCTAACCCTGAATTCGAAAAGTACTTGTCAGAGCCAAAAAATGCTAAAATTTGGTCAAAAATATTAAGATGTGGTTTGCCACTAGTGATGTTTAATATTAACAAATTGACAAATTTAACGAGAACTCTGTGAAGAAGCTCTATATTCACTGCAAGAACGAAGTGCATGCCTACAGACAAACAAAAACATTAATGAATGTTAATTATGAAATATTCTTGAAAAGGCTTCCGAAATTTTGGTTACTGTCATACCCTCCTTTTATTAACTATGTGGAGGTGCTGCAGGTATACACCCGAATAATCGAGCAGGTCTGCAAAATGTTGGCGACTGCACCGGTATTTTCTTTGATATCGGTCCTGCCCTAGGCTGGACACAAACAAAACACTGCAAAATTATTGACACTGCTTCAAAAATAATGCAGCTAGGCGAGCTAAGAGTCAGCTATTTACACACTCTCAATCATACACAAGTTCTAGAAATTGGGCAGTTTACAATACCACTGTAAAAGATGGCCAGTGTGCCACCTGTGTCATTCTACTTGTTGCAATGAATCCGAGACCTCTCATCAAAATCCAGTTCACCTCACCTCTTCATTCATGTACATGAGCAGGAGAGCAGCAATCTGGCTCATCCCTTGGCAGTAGCCCACCTCCTGCAAGGCACAGAAAGCAACCAACACTCTCTCAGCCAGTGTGCGTCAGCAGGCACGAGGCGAGCACAGACCTGGCCAGCTCCACTCTAAAAGCCTCAACTTCTTCCTCCCATTTCATCCGTTGAAGCCTAACAAGGAAACAGGCTCGACAGGGAGGTAGTAAGAAGGGACAGAACAGGGTTTCAATTTCAACCGTTCATTCGGAGAGAAGTGTCTTGTTTCCTTGTTCTGAACATAGTAGTGCTAAGAAACTGGCTTTCTGCACTTTTTTGTTTGCCTTAGTGCACGCCTTATGCAAGCCTCCAAGAACACAAACAAAAATTTCAGAACGGCAGGGACAGTTTCTCGGCACTACACCACTCGGACTGCAGATGCGCCCCTTGGTTTGAAGATGCCGCAGGAATCGGAAGGCAAACTCAAACTTGAATCGTTACCGAAGCCGTTGCCATTGCTAACGATGGCACTGTCGGCAAGCCTTCCGCCATTAAAAAAAATTGACGGCACAAACTAGACGAGGACAAAGGAGGCACGCGACACGAAACACACAACCAAGTTTACGGAGTGCACGTCGGGGCTAGTGTATCGCATCCCACTTAGCTGTTGGAAAGAATGCATGGGGCAGACTGGTCAGTGCTTTAACCCTTTGAGGGTCGAATTACTTTGAAAAAACTTTCCCAGGTGGTCAAATTACTTTATTGCGGATCTTGAATGTACAAAATGTATAAAGTCGGGAATAAATAGTAAAAAAAAAAGAAGGAACAGTATATTGGCGTCGGTATCACTCAGAACTTCAAAATGTTCAATAGTATTTCAGAGTGTGGTACTCCTTGAAACACGGGTTTGCGCACAGCACCTTATCGCAGTCTTCACATCTAAAATGCGTGTCTGTTCTCTAGGAGCGACGAGTTGTGTTGGCGCACACATGCCATCTCTGCGTGCGGCTGCCTTGAGCAGAGGTCTGAGGCATCCTCTCGCGTAAGCACGTTGCCACAGAGAGCGAGAATACCTCGTGAGTGGTGGTGATAAACAAGCTAAGAGCAGCACCAATCAAGATAGAAATCAACTTCCCCCGCCCCTGCGAGAGCGTGCCGACAAAGAGAAAAATCGCGTTTCGCGCGCCTCTGTTGCGATCACGTGGTGAAACCGAAACCGCAAAATGGGCGTTGCTGCAGTCTGCGCGAAGCGCTGAAGCTAGAAATCAGTTCTGTTTATCTCCCCAAGTAGGTAGCACAAATTTCAAACACTTCTTGTTAGTCCTAAGAGGTGGCAGCACCTGCCAGTGAGCACGCATCGTCATTATGGCGCGAAATTTCAAACAGAGGGTCGAAACCGTACCTGTACGGCAAAGACCTTGCGGGACAGAAAACCGCCGCCGTACATATATGGCAAAAAACCTTCAAAGGGTTAATGATCATGCAATGGACGCGAGTTTACCAAAACGAAGTTTATAGGCAGAGCTACAGACACTTGAATGTTGTTGTGACAAAGTTGAAGGCGGAGCCGAAACTACTTTGCTATATCCAGTATTTCTTTATATCAATTGTTGCCATTTACTGCAATATATGTCCAATGGAGTGCACAATTGTCAATGTGTAAATAAGAAGACGACCTTGTTTCATGCAGAGCCGCTAGCTACAGGGCCACACATGCAACGAAATTTGAATAAAACAAAAAAACTATCTTCGGCGTGTCACGTGACTTCTAAGCACCTGATGTACAGCCTTTAGAAGATAGCTGCCTTCTGTTCTGCTGTGGCAGTCTTTCGTGTCTGCTTTCCACTTGGCTCACTGTGTTTAAGCAGCCCATGGAACACAACACAGTACTGCCCTGTGCGATCGAGGAGGTAAGCGAATTTTGCCACACCAGCTTGGCTTGGCCGGCTCATGGCCTCCGAGATTGCATCGATGCCAACAAGATCTCGGAGGCCATGCCCAGCTGCCGGCCGGCCGTGCGCCACAGGGAGAGGAGGAGAAGTGGCCTGCAGACTTCAATTAAACATAACAATTAACCCTTTAAGGATGAGACACAAAAATACCCAAAGGAAACGTATATTTGACATATAAATGTGCAAAAATATACCAAGATTACGGATATTGAACGAAAAAAAAAAAATATTTCTCAGCAAAACATCGGGAACATCGGGCAGAACACTGGAAGCGAGCTTCTCCCCAGGCCACCTTGTGGAACTCGTACAGGCAGTTCTTGTCATATATATGTGAACCAACCACAGGTGCACCCTGCAAACATTGCCTGCGTGACAGCACTGCGGCTGGGGATCTTGCATAGGCCCGCCTCCTCTGACCATGCTTTGAAAAGAAGGAAAGCCAGCTGCGTGCCAAACTTCTTTTCCCTTGTTCTGTATTCCCTGTGCTCCGATGCAACAAATGATGCTTGCTCCCCTTCATTCAGTGTTGGCCGAATGGCACGAAACTCCACACTCAAAGCCAAAACTTGGCAAGAAAGAACTTTCTGGTGTGGTGCCTTGAGGCAACAGTTGCCCATATATATGGTGCATTCTTACTACCCTTTGTTACGTTTCGCCTACGACGCGCGGTATAGCCGGCGCGGATGCAACGGACGCCGGGGCTTCCTTCAAAGCGGCGGACATTTTGGCCCGTTCGGAGCTCCCGCAGTCTCCCCGCCAAGCGCGTCCAGGCGTGTTTCAGTGCCACGTGTCTTCGTGTGTGCGTGTGTGTGTGTGTGCCCACGCTTGTCAAAGCGCGGCAGCCGGGGAGAGGAGCTCCCCAAGTGTGAAGCGAGGAGGTCTGTCCGGCGCCCGGCCGGCGGTTGAGTCACTACACTCGTCTCAACATGTATCTCCGCTCGTCCGTGCCCCGCCGTCACGTGGTCACAACCCGTGACCTTCCTTCTTGCCCGCGACGCCGAGACTATAAGAGCAGCTGCCCCCGGACGCCAGGAGAGAGGCTCCGATTTCTTCTGTCGAGTTACGTGCTCTCCCGTCTCTCACTTCGGTCGACCTGACCGCCCGCTCTTTTGCGATGTTAGAATAAACCAGTTGTTCTGTTACCAGTCGACTCATGCTTTGCCGGGACCTTCGGATGCTTCCAGTGCCCCAGGCCGCCAGGCCAACGCTACCCTTGGGGCTTGCGACCCGATTGCAACAACGGGTGTCAGCGCTGAGTTTGCAACAACTCGTGCCAGCGGTGCGATTCTAACAACTGGCTGGTAGCGGTGAGATCGCGACAACGGAGGCCAGCAGCGAAGAGATGCGGTTGACTGTATGCTGAGCAGCACAACGACCATCCGGGAGCAGTGCAACGAGCCCTGTGTGATGACTGGTTGCCTGCAGCGGAACGACTGCGCTGAATTCTTGGCTGCGAGGTTTGGTGAGTGCGGGACTTTCTTCTTCTGAGTTTTGCCAGGCTTTTGTTAGTGTCAGAAACAGAGCTGGTAATTGTGGTTGTCGTTGCTGCCGGGTTAGTTTGCGGCAAGACAATAGTAGGCAGTAGAGAAAGCAGCATTCGGAGCAGCCATGGATTTGAAGTCGTGGCGCAAACCGAAATTGCTGGAGCTTGCAAGAGAGTTGGGTCTGGATGTCTCAGACAAACTCAGAAAACCGGAACTGCTAAGGGCTATTCTTGAGTTAGAAGCTGAGGATGACGAGCTGTCGGAATGCCTTGAGACCATTGAGGAGAGGGAGACGGCAAAAAGACAGGAGCGCGAACTTAAAGAGCAAAAAGAAAGACATGAGCGCGAACTTCAAGAACAGAAAGAGAAACAGGAGCGCGAACTTAAAGAACAGAAAGAGAAACAGGAGCGCGAACTTAAAGAACAGAAAGATGAGCGCGAACGAAAAGAGCAGAAAGAAAAAGAAGAGCGTGACCGTCAACACGCTTTGGAAATGAAGCGTCTCGAGGTAGAGATGGAACGCGCTCGTAATGGAAGTCAGGCACACGGTGCAGGAGAACGAGTATCGTTCAAAATGACTGATTTGATGCGGCCGTTTAAGCTTGGAGAGGACATTGGTTTGTTCCTGGTTAACTTTGAGCGAACGTGCGAGAAGCAGGGGTTCTCTCGGGAAACGTGGCCACAGCGCTTGCTCACTTTGTTACCCGGCGAGGCGGCCGACGTAGTCGCTCGCTTGGAGAGAGAGGAGGCAGAGGATTTCGAGAAAGTGAAATCGAGTCTGCTAAAAAAGTACAGGCTGTCAGCGGAGGCGTTCCGTCGGAAGTTCCGGGAAAATGAGAAAGGCAGAAGTGAGTCGTATACAGAGTTTGCCTACAGGCTAATGTCAAACATGCAGGAGTGGCTCAAAGAAGAGAAAGCGTTTGGTGACCACGAGAAAGTTCTGCAGTGTTTCGGGCTGGAACAGTTTTATAGTCGGTTACCTGAGAACGTGCGGTACTGGGTCTTGGATAGGCCAGACGTTAGTACAGTGGCTAGAGCCGCTGAGCTAGCCGAAGAGTTTGTGACGCGTCGGGCTCGCGGAGCTAAGGACGGTCAAAAGGGTGAATTTGGCTCCAAGTTTGAGAGGCCGAAGTTCACACCCATGAGAGCAAAGGGGGACACACGTAGTTCGGATGCGAGTGAAAGCAGTCCGACCGAACGTAAGGAGACGGCGGCAGCCGAAGCCGAACGCAGAAAACGGTTCGAGACGAGGCAAGCGCGCGTTTGTTATACGTGCCAGAAGCCGGGTCACTTTTCGGCGCAGTGTCCAGAAACAAAAACAAAAGTCGTGTTTTTGTCCTTATGCAGCACTGACGAGAACATGAAGCTTCTCGAGCCTTACATGCGAGACCTCCTCGTGAACGGGAAAGAGTGCCGAGTGCTTCGCGATTCCGCAGCTACGATGGATGTAGTTCACCCCTCCTACGTAGAACCCGATATGTTCACGGGCGAGTGCGCATGGATCAAGCAAGCCGTGGAAGCTCACAGCGTGTGTCTGCCCGTAGCAAAAGTGCTTATTGAAGGACCTTTCGGAGCGCTTGAGACGGAGGCCGCAGTGTCATCTATGCTGCCCCCCCAGTACCCGTACCTATTTTCGAACAGGTCCGATCACCTCCTGCGCGAGAAGGGGCTTTTGTTTGGTGAGGCTAGCGTTCAGGCCTTAACCAGATCGAAGGTTCGGGAGCTCGCTGCAAAGGCGGTAGTTGCGGGACCGACGTTGTCGAACGATGAGAAAGGGTCAGAGGCGCAGCAAGCTGATATTCAGAGCACGCCCGAACTGAATAAGATTGAGCCTGTAGCGTTAAAGGCAGCAGATACTGGAGAGGAAATGCCCGACACGGGAAAGTTAGAAGAGCTATCTGCAGATTTGCTCATCGCGCCTACGTCAGATGGACTTAACAGGTTGCTAAAAGTCAGCCGGTCGGCTTTGATAGCCGAGCAAAAGAAGGATGGCAGCCTAGAAAACATACGCTGCATTGTCAAGGAAGGTATCGCCAAGAAAAATGCTCGCTTTGTGGAAAGAGGTGGGGTCCTGTACCGGAAGTATCTAGACCGCAGAGGAGTGGAGTTCGATCAGCTGATCGTGCCTCAATGCTACCGTCAGGATCTGTTGCGCTTGTCGCATGGGGGTTCGTGGTCCGGACACCTAGGAGTTAAGAAAACTAAGGACCGTCTCTTGCAAGAGTACTATTGGCCAGGGTGTTTTCGGGACGCAGACCACTTGGTGAAGACATGTGACACCTGTCAGCGGGTGGGCAAACCAGGGGACAAATCGAGGGCGCCGTTGAAGTTGGTACCTATCATTACGGAGCCTTTCAGACGGCTCGTTATTGATACAGTGGGACCTCTGCCGGTAACAGCCACGGGGTACAGACACATTTTGACTGTGATCTGCCCAGCGACAAAGTTCCCTGAAGCAGTGCCGCTTAAAGAACTAAGCTCAGTTGAGATAGTCAATGCACTACTGTCCATATTTGCGAGAGTTGGTTTTCCTGCGGAAATCCAATCAGATCAGGGCACAGTGTTTACTAGCGCTTTGACGACAGCCTTTCTCGAAAGG
Source organism: Dermacentor andersoni (assembly GCF_023375885.2). Taxonomy (NCBI): domain Eukaryota; kingdom Metazoa; phylum Arthropoda; class Arachnida; order Ixodida; family Ixodidae; genus Dermacentor; species Dermacentor andersoni. Next base: position 9,894,925 of record NC_092823.1, on the reverse strand, counting down.
TGTGGGGTAAAGCTGTTAGACAGCTCAGTGTACCACCCACAGTCGAATTCCGCTGAGAAGCTCCACTCCGTCATGAAGCGCTTGTTGAGAGCATTGTGGTTTGAACAACAAACTGACTGGGAGCTGTGTCTGCCTGGGGTGAAGTTTGCATTAAGGACCGCGCCGCATGCGGCTACGGGGTTTTCGCCAGCTGAGCTAGTGCACGGTCGCTCGCTGCTTTCTCCGCTTCGCATGCTTCGAGACGGATCACTGCCCTCTCCAATGGCTGCAGTCCATCTCTTCCACAAATGGCCGCCTCCTGCGCTGGAGCCTCGCTTTGCAACAATATTCCTTTGAGGTGCGTTACAAAAAGGGGAGTCTCAACGGTAACGCCGATGGCTTAAGTCGAAGCCCCTAACGTGGGAATCAGCCTCAAAATTGTTTGTTACTGATGTTTTTCTTCCTGAGGCAGGATTTTTAACATATTGCTTTTGTGTAGTGTTTCAAAGTGATGATGTGCTTTCTAGTGCAATTTTCCGATTTGTGGACGCGTTCTGAGTGCTGCTAAACTACTGTAAGGAACTAGACAGTAGTATAAAAGGGGAAAGAGCCTGGCAGGGCTTAGTGAGGGTTGTGCCGTGCTTGCTGACTGAGCGGTTGACTTTCGGCGTAGTTCTAACGCTTGCCGGGAACGAGAACAAAAATGTCAACTCTCCCGAAGTCACTTTGCAGTGTCCTGTGTGAACCTGAACGAGAGAACGAGGCCTTCTCCGTGCGCTGCGCTCAAGAAACGCCGACGGACGCCCGACTTCGGTTATGTGCATCATCGAGCGACATCCCTCCGGACAGCGGATGCAGTCCCCTGACCATCGGGATCTCCTTCCCCCGGCGGGGCGGTCTGTTACGTTTCGCCTACGACGCGCGGTATAGCCGGCGCGGATGCAACGGACGCCGGGGCTTCCTTCAAAGCGGCGGACATTTTGGCCCGTTCGGAGCTCCCGCAGTCTCCCCGCCAAGCGCGTCCAGGCGTGTTTCAGTGCCACGTGTCTTCGTGTGTGCGTGTGTGTGTGTGTGCCCACGCTTGTCAAAGCGCGGCAGCCGGGGAGAGGAGCTCCCCAAGTGTGAAGCGAGGAGGTCTGTCCGGCGCCCGGCCGGCGGTTGAGTCACTACACTCGTCTCAACATGTATCTCCGCTCGTCCGTGCCCCGCCGTCACGTGGTCACAACCCGTGACCTTCCTTCTTGCCCGCGACGCCGAGACTATAAGAGCAGCTGCCCCCGGACGCCAGGAGAGAGGCTCCGATTTCTTCTGTCGAGTTACGTGCTCTCCCGTCTCTCACTTCGGTCGACCTGACCGCCCGCTCTTTTGCGATGTTAGAATAAACCAGTTGTTCTGTTACCAGTCGACTCATGCTTTGCCGGGACCTTCGGATGCTTCCAGTGCCCCAGGCCGCCAGGCCAACGCTACCCTTGGGGCTTGCGACCCGATTGCAACAACGGGTGTCAGCGCTGAGTTTGCAACAACTCGTGCCAGCGGTGCGATTCTAACACCTTCCTCTGGCTTCGTGGTCTGTAATCAGTACAGCTAAAAAAAAAAAAAAATGCTAAGCCCTTTGGATCCCCTTATCATTCTCACTAGTGACTCTCGTGAAGTCTACGTATGTGTGCAAATAAATTTGACTCAATCCGTCCAAATCGCAAACAGCAGAGATGCCAAGACATGCAAATGTTCTGTCCTGTTTGTGTAAACTGCTCACCACGTACGAAAACTTTCTAGCTATGCACTGAGCTACTGTGCAATGTCTTACATCGTCATCTATGCTGTTAATCATGCTGAATTAATGCCTAGTTTCCAACCTTGAACACAAGCTGCATGACTTCTTCCATTGGCTGCACGATACAATACATTATAATTTCGGCAAAAAGAAAACTCCCATCTGTGTGTGCACTCGCTGCCTCTCATCCACATGACGTGCTCTGTTCCTGCCAACTCGTGAGGAGGCTTTGGACAGGCACTAGGGCAACGCGCCTACCATGCATACAAGGGCAATTAGCAAGTACTATTGAGTGCTTATACTCCACGAAATATGCTGAAAGTTCGAGTAGCTGAACGCAGATTATGAACAGGTCGAACTATTTATGATGTTTTTCAGTTTGTACTCATACATGGAAGTATTTGTGCATTCATAAGAACTTCATCATTTCAAAAGTTGTAATTAAAAAGCTTTTGTTTTCAGTAAACAAATATTTTCTCAAGCTATCAAAAAGTGACAGCCAATAAACAGTGCTTTAAACTGAGATGCGAAATGTGCTCCCAATTAGATGTATAGCTCGAAAAAAAAAAAAAAAAAATTCAAGGCTGCTCCACCTTGCAAAGGTGGATGACCAGCGGAGATGTAAACATGGCAGTAAGAAAACTTGTCATAAATGTTCAGCACAGGAGCCGAGGGACAAGGCGGACTACCGGCAAAGCGGAAACCAAACACAATCCTTATTCCCACTCCCCAAAGCCTAACAAGGTCCTTTCAGATTGTAGCACCACTTTGTGGCCACAGGTGGCGACCTCTACATCCCTCCTTTTCATTTTTTATGGGACAAGTCCCTACAAATCCAACTGTCGCAATGGTCTCACTATACAACCGCTGCGAGTCTGTGTCACCGTTTCCTGCGGCATTACTTCTGGCTGCGTTGGATCTTCTTGGATGCTGCAAGCTGCACGATCTCGGGAGGGACAGGCGGAGAAGCTGCCAGTTGAGCTGGGGTCGCTTCCAATGAATGAAGTACCAGGTGTCAACGATTACGGTGAAAGACGCCTCTGCGGGTCTGAACAAGGTAGGACCATGGACACTGAGCCTGTGAGAGTACTTCCCCATTGCATTGTGTGTCAGTGACCCATACATAGTCTCTAAAACTCAGAGGGGCTTGAAGCATGACGGCTTGAAGCATGACGGCGATTGTAGTTCATCGCTTGCCATGCCTTGTTCCACGAGTCCTTTTCCATGAAATTCATGTGGCATGGTAATGACGTAACCAGTTGTTCTGGTAGTTTTGGGAGACAAGTTTGTAATTTCCTTCCCATCAGGGCTTAAGCCGAGGAAATGCCGTTGGGACTAGGTGTGTCACGGTACGACAGTAAAGCAAGGTAGGGATCAGGACCTTTGAAGAGCAAGTCTCACTGTGCGCACCATACGCTCTGCCTCTCCATTGCTCTCGGGGTACCTCGGGCTGCTGGTCTCGTGACGGAAGCCGCATGACCGCGCAAACTCGGTGAACTCGTTGGACACAAACTGCGGTCCGTTGTCGGTCTGGACGATGTCTGGTATGCCAAAACGGGCAAAACAGCTCTTGACCGCCGAGATGACTGCTGGTGCTGTGGTGGACCCCACGGAGACTACATGGGGAAACCTGGAATAATAATCAACAATCAGGCCAAAGTGCTGCCATGGTCTGTCGGGTGTCACCGTGGACAACAGAGGCACAGAACGCTGAACTCGAGTCTTGGCGCATATGGCACATTGGGTGACCATATGCTCAACATGCATGTTACAGTTAGGCCACCACACATACTCCCTGGCCCGTTCTTGGCAGAGGCGCACTCCTTGATGCCCTTCGTGTAAGAGGGCGAGAATGCCCTGGCGCAAGGCTGAAGGAATGACAAGTTGTCGGTCCAGCAGAAAGATGCCGTTGTATACGCTCAATCTGGCCCTCTTCTTCCAAAATGAAGCGATCTGCAGAGGCATCTTGTTTTTGTCTGACCATCCTTTCATGCAATACGTCATGACTGCAGAGCAGACTCCATCTTGGGCTTGGTGTGTGCGGACATCTTCTAGCCGTCTTGCTACAAGAGGCACTACTTCCTTGAACACTTCGTTGACAAACAACTCCAGGGTGTCTACCATGCGAGTAGCTGGCAAATCGGAGGGAGCTCGTGACAAAGTGTCCGCCATAACTAAGTGCTTTCCAGGCACATATTTCACCGCGTCCTGATATTGCATCAGTTTTATCCGCATTCGTTGTGTGCGAGGCGACACGAGTTCTAGGTCCTTGTTACCCAAAAGGGTGACCACAGGAAGATGATCTGTCTCTACCTCGAAGCTTAGGCTGCAAAAGAACTGGTCGTACCGTGAGACCTTCGTTTTCTGTTTGACTATAACGTGCTTCCATCGGAGTAAGCGCCCTTGCAGCATAAGGTACAGCCCGTCGAGTACCTTCAGGCTGGTCCTGTAGCAGGACAGCTCCCAGACCATAGGAGCTGGCATCCGCGGCTACTACAGTGTGGTAGCAAGAATGGTATTTTGCCATGAATGTGTCGGAGCTAAACAGCAACTTTAGGCATGAGAAGGCCTTTTCTTGACTGGGACCCCAAGTCCAGGTGCTGTTCTTGTTTACGGGGGAACGAATGGGCTCTGCAACGTCGGATAGCGAGGTATAAACTTTGCGATGTGATTGGTCATTCCCAGCAGGCGTCATACTCCGCTGACGTCGGTCAGTGGCGGCAGATCCTTGACAGCCTTCACCTTGTCCGGGTCTGGCAAGATCCCGTCCGCCCCAATCACTACTCCAAGGAACTTGACTGAGCTGACCCAGAACACACTTCTTTTCGTTAAGTGTGACACCCTCCTCCTCAAGGCGAGCTAGGACTGCAGCCACACGCTCGTCGTGCTCTTCACGATCTTTCCCGAATATTAGAATGTCATCAATCAGGTTCACGGCACCAGGCAAGTGCTCCAGAACCCTCGACATTAACTACTGGAAATATTCTGGTGCCATGGCTATACCAAAAGGGAGCCTCTTGTAACAGTACCGGCCGAACGGCATTATAAATGTTGTGAGTTCCTGGCTGTCGGCGCTAAGCTTCACCTGATGGAAACTAGACCGCGCATCCAACTTGGAGAATACTCGCGCTCCATCTAACTGGCTAAGGATATGTTCCACCGTCGGCAAGATGAAGCGCTCCCTTTCGGTGACTTTGTTCAGCTTCATCAGATCGACGCAGATTCTGTAGCCACCCGATGATTTGGGCACGACTACAAGCCCGAAGCACCACTCAGTTCACATCTCTACCTTCCTTATGACGTCCTACGACTCCAGGTCGTCTAGCTCTTTCTTGACGTCGTCGTTTAAAGGAATTAGAATCCGTCTTGGGGCGCTCAGGGAAAATGGACGAGCGCCAGGTTTAACGCAAATGCAATATTCGGCTTGCCGAAATTTTCCCAACCCTTGGAAAATCTTGGCTGTGGGGGAATGAATGCACTCGGCAGAATCCAGGAAGTGAACAACACCAAGGGCTTCAATTTCAGGGAGCCCAAGCAGGTGAGTGCGCTGACGTTCAACCACGCACAAGGCCTGCACAGTGGACTTATCACCCCACTGTAAGGTTGCTTTAAAGGTACCAAGAATGTGCAGACTCTGTTCACCAGGACCCAAGACTCCCCCTTCAACATCATCCAACAGTCTGGCCTGGGAAAAATGGCGAGGCAACAGAGACTTCCGTGCCAGAGTCTATCTTAAACTCAGCCGGGTGCCCGTTCACCAGTATGTCTATATAACTTGCTCGTCGTGAATCCACGTTGTGAAGTTCGATGGAACCCATAGCTCATTTCTGTTCTTCAAGCACACTTCGGCAAAATGTCCTAGCCTTCTACAGTAGTGGCAAACTGATTTTCTGGCTGGGCAGCCTTTTCGAGAGTGACACTGTCATCCACAAAAGCCACACTATAACCTAGCCGGGTGCTCAGACTGGTCGCGGAAACGTGGCGAAGGGGTGGGCGTATCGTTTCGCCGAGCCAAGTCAATATTTAGTGTTTCGGCAAGAGCGTTATCCATAGTCAATCTATCGCGTGATAACAGCTCTGTTTGTGCGTCCTCGTGTATGTGGGCTTGGCACAGTGCGTCCTCGTGTATGTGGGCTTGGCACAGTGCTTCCTCAGCGGCAAGTTTTGTGCACTGGTACAATTGATCAGACAGTTTCTCGTCACGTATACATACAAATAATCTGTCACGAATAAGGCGGTCCTCGATGAGCAGGCTGTTATAGGTACAGCACTTTACCTGGCTGCATAATGCCGAAAAAAGTCATCCACAGATTCGCCTGGCTGCTGAGTGCGGCGGTGGAAATGACGACTTTCATTTATCTCATTTAATGGATGCACGAAGTGCGAACTTTTCTTTGACGGCAGTGAAAGAAAGCGCCTCCGGTGTTGACACCCCCAAGGAGGAAAGAATGGTCCTGGCTTGCGGTCCCATACAGTAAAGAAGTGTCTGTACCTGGGCCTTGTCGCTGGCACTGTGGAGGCCGGCCACGAAAGTGTAATCCATGAAAATCGAATTCTACATTGGCCATTCTCCCGTGTTTGAAAATGTGAAGTTATCCAGTGGGCGCAGACCAGATGTGCCAGCGTGAACGATGTGCAGTTTTGGTTCGGTGGTCTCGGCGGGGGTGGATTCCGTGTCAGGCACGTCAGTGTTAAGGGCGGGACCCCATTCCTGACGCCACGTTCAGCACAGGAGCCGAGGCGGACTACAGGCAAGGCGGAAACCAAGAACAATGTTTACAGTGGAACCCCGTTCATACGTTTTTCACCGGACCGGGGGGAAAAAACGTAACAGCCGGGAAAACGCAACAGTGAGGAAAGCTCCGAAAATGAATGAAAAAAGTGCAGCTTCAACTATAGACAATTTATTTCCAGAGTGCGCTTAGGACTTAAAAAAGTCCAGAATGGTGGCTTGCCGTTTCTTTCGCTCGCTATAAATCGCCACACGTTTCTCAATACCCTGGAAGGCCGCATTGCTGTCAGCGTCGCTGTGAGGTGCGACGTACCTGCGGAGGAGGTCCAGAGCCGCGACGGCTTCTCCAAAGCTAGGATTTGGCAACTCCGCGGCATCATGCGGCTCGTGCTCCTTGTCGTCACCGCGCCATGGCAATGGCAACGGACGAACGAATATACGCGGGAAATTTTGCCCTCTTTGGCGTAATCATGCTAACGTGCTAACGATTGTTTAGTATTGCTGCGGAGCGCACGCGTCCGAGCAGCCCGGTTGCGCGCAGCGCGGCGGGGGAGAAACGTAAACAAGAGAGGAGAGCAGGCCCGATAGGCGGAGCAACGCCACGAGCAGCGCCAACTTCCGGTTTCACTTTAGCTTCACAAAGAGTGACGTCAGGGCCTCTCCCGAGTTTCCTTCCTCCGTGAGTCGACCCTTCCAACAACCAAGCGGTGACCGTAATCACAGTGATGATAGTAAGATCATTTTTCACGAATGGCCACTTAGTGGCGACCTCACGTGGCCTCTCGAACTGGCGTGCGGCTTCTTGCAGCCAGTTCCATAGCCAAGCCCAGCCAAAACTCGTCAAAAGCTAAAATGGCGGTTGGAGCGCGTTGTCTACTTTAGTTAGCCCAGGCGGGTTCGGGGTGCTAAGTTGCGACGTATCATGCGGGAACGTTTTCACAGCTACAACGTAACAGCGGGGTTCCTTATACATTGGATCCTATGGAAGCTATGCCGGGACCGGATGAAAACGACGTAGCAGCCGGGAAAACGCAGCAGTGAGGAACGTAACAGCGGGGTTCTACTGTATTCCCACTTCCCAAAGCCCCTTATATACAAGGTCCTTTCATATTGTAGCGCCATGTCACGGCCACAGGTGGCAACCTCTACCGTAAAGACTTCATTGCATCACTGGCTGTCAGTAATGACAGTCACAATGGCTTTGTGGTCGCTATGATATACACTGATCAGCATACTCGCAACTGCAAGCACATCCTTTGATAATGTCAAATCGCTGCACGTACACCACTAGGTGGTCAGTTGGGCTGGATGGGTGTGGCACCGCAAGCGATATGCTGGCAAAACGAATGTGTAAACTACTCCCTTTTTCGCCTTCGACACATCCACATTGAAATCACCGACAACGACCATAGGGGTAGCGTCATCGCAACTAACCCAGGCAAAATGAGTAGCCAGGCACCTTACGGGGCTACGAGCCATTGCTCCCAGGAGTATGAGCCATTGATGATGACAGTTTTAGACATGCTGTTCTGTATGTTGTATGTGTGATTAGAAAGAATTTAAGCACTGCTTGCTTCACTTTACCGAGTGCTTGTAGCCACTGCCTTATGGGGCTATGAGCCATTGATGATGATAGTCTGTATGCAGACATGAAAATTCTATGGCACCCTAGCCATATACAGTGAAATCTCGGGATAGCGAACTTCAGGGGACCGCAGGAAAATGTTCGTTATTCTGAAAGGTCGTCAGAGCAAAACCCCAAAAATTAGCCATAACAATAGCATTTCAGTAACGCAAACGTCCTACCTTTGAAACGGTACCTCCTTGAACTCGTTTCTCACACAATGCACACGTGATCGTCAGAAAAGGCACATTTATTTGAAATAGTCCGTGATCGTCTTCTGACGGGTGCAGCACAGACTCTGCAGCACGAACGGTTCCAGACCGTCCGCATTCTTATGCATGCCTTCGGTCGCTGTGCCGGTTTTGGCTATGAATATGCGGAGTTTTCACAAGCAGTCCAACGCATCTGTGGCCGACATGGACTCGTCGCGGTCTTCGGGTGCTGCCGTAACGTCATCGTCCATGTCGTCGCTGCATTCCTCATCTTTAATCGCCGTGCCCTGGACGCACTGCAGTATGTCATCAGTGGTAAGCTCCGCTCAGGTCCACGTCGCCTCGTCGCACTGGACATAGTCGTCAAATGAGACTGAAGGATCGGCGGCTAGCTGCTCAGCCACCTCGCTCCAAAGCTCGCTCGAACTGTCCTCCGCTGCCGGTTCATCGGTTTGTGGTTGGCCATCTGTGATCGTCAGGCCGGCGTTCTTCCAGCAGTTTTGGATGGTGGTGGACGTGACGCCCGACCTGTCAGCATTTCCGCAGCCTGTCGGACGTTGATGGCTGTCGAGTGCTGCAGGCGCAGGTTAATGAGCAGCCGCTGAACAAGGCACTTCCAGAAGTGCAACTTCACGCTCCTTATTATTCCTCGGTCCAGTGGCTGAAGTACTGATGTGCAGTTCGGCGGCAGATACTCGAGAGGCACATTCGTGAGCCGTATGTTGACAATGTGCGCCGAGCAATTGTCCACAATCATCAAAATGTGCCGCCCCTCCTTCCTCATCTTCACGTTTACCGTCGGCAGCCACTCGGAAAAGAGCTCGCGGGTCATCCAGGCATGCTGTTTCGCCATATACTGGTGCGGCAGCGACACTACATTTTTCATGCAGCGCGGCTTCGAAAACCTCCCGATCACCAGAGGCTTCAACTTTTCAGTGCCATCTGCATTGCAGCAATACAGCACGGTGACGCGAAGCTTCGACTTTTTGCCGCTTCTGCACTGTTCTCCTTTAAAATGCATTGTCTTGTCCGGGAGCAGCTGATAAAAGCAGGCCGTCTCGTCTGCATTAAAAACATGAGCTGCTGCGTAAGACTTGACCATTTCGTGGAAGCTTTCCTCCCTCCACGTGGCTGCTGCTGCTTCATCTGCTGCCTTCTCCTCGCCAGACAGACTGCCAGGTTACGCCGTTTCGTTGGCGAAAATGGTGGAGCCAGCCAGAAGACGCTTCGAAGCCGGTGACCTCAAGAATTGCAGCGAACTGCCACGCCTTCTCCTGCAGCACTGGGCCTGACACGGGCACATTCTGTGCTCTCATGTCTTTAAACCAAGTCAGCACTACTGCGTCAATATTCTGGAAATCGCTGAGCCGCAGTCGCTTCCTTGATGGGGTAAGCCGAGATTCTTGCTGGTGCTTAAAGGTTTTCTCTTTATCTTTGTGAATCGTGGCGATCGTCGACCGCGCCACTCCACGTTATTTAGCCACGACGGATTGTTTCTTCCCGTCTTCTATCTCGCGAAGAATGTCTACTTTCTCGCTCAAAGAAAACTGCTTTCGCTTCTTCGCTGTGGTTAGAGTTGTTGAGCTCATGGCAACGAGAACACCGGCGCGCACTTCTAACACAATAATATAACCAGAAGAAAAACAAGATGGACAGGCCTGATACGGGTGACAGCATGCGAACAACTGAGAAAACAAGCAAGAAAAACGTGATGCGTCGTCGCCTCCGCAACAGGAAAAAAAGAAAAGGCCCACTTCAGCGTTAATAACTACTTCTTTTTTTTTCCCTTCTGCCGCACCGTCTCGGTAGAGTGTACTAGAACATGGAGAGTGTCCGGAACGGCCGCTCTTTCAATGCATTCAAAGTGAAGCCAAACGACCGTAACGCCGCTGGGGGCGCTGCGATCGGTAGCACTCACGCGGCGTGGTGCCGAGGTAGAATGTGTGCTTCCCACGCAAAAGACCTGGGTTCGAATCTCAGCAAGGGGTAGTGTTTTTCTCTTTTTTTTTAATACTTCATGCGTTGATGTTTATATTATCTATACGGCTGCTTAATTCTTGCTTCCGTTGCCATCTAATGCAACAAAGAGCCAACCATAACATGCAGGAATAATAACAAAATAATTTTTTTTAACGTTGAACGATAATTACTGCAGCGCCACCTCACGGGAATGGACAAAACTATCTCAAATAAAACATAGCCTCCGAGACCCGTACGCATACACAAGCCTGCCGACGCCGGCTCGACGGGCTCCGCCGTGCGATCATTGCGCGCTCTTGACTTGTCGTCTGCTAGGAGCGGCGACACTCTTGCGATTGTGCACAGACGTCATGTAAAATTCTCTGCGAAACAGACGTTTGAAAAAAGAAATAAAGAAAACAAAAATGTACTATTTCTTTACTCTATGTTACAGCTGAAGCAAAGTAAAATAAATTATGGAAATTCATTTATGTGTGTTAATTATTCGTCAACGGCCGCCTCGTTGTAGGCGCACTTTTTTCATCTTTTTGCCGTGTGCTTCGATTTCAACGGCAGCGAAACAGAAAAAGGCGTCCAAGGCTCCTCCGCTTGCTGTGCTTTTAATGTTCACAGATCCAGCTTGCCCCCTAAAGAGGTAAGTGGAACTCGTAATTATAACATGCTGAATTAGAAAAGTGCTAACCACAATACAGTGTTGTAGCATATTTTGTAGTATGTGACATCGAATATGACAGATAGCAACACACGGCTCTACCGTTGTCGGTAAAGTTCAAACACGGAATTGTTTAACGTGAGTACGATAGCTTTCTAAAACTTTGCAGGTTAAATTAGGTGTTTGCGAACGTGACGAAGTGTTTCGAAAGAACAGGGAAAGGCGTGCTCGTTGACGATGCTTTATATATGAGCTATAATGTACGTTTACTTGAAGGTGGGCAGAACATGGCAATAGCCGTGCAAGTGATTACATTATCTTAAGTAGATCAGTGCAATTCGGACCATTTAGTGTTCCAAATGAGCATAAGCAAACATTTAATATATTTTTTTCCTGTTTGGTATTAAGATATATTGCTCTACCGTAGCCTTTTGCCCGTTGTGTTGCACAGCTAGTCCAGTAAATGTCTCGTGTGGTTTGTGTCCTAGGAGCAATATGTATAACTCCAAGAAGCTTTACATTTCGGTAGCACTTGCATGACTGTGGTAATCCCTCAATTAAACCCAGACGGTAACCACCTTCCGCTAAGATTTGGTAGAAAATATTTATTTACTTATTTATTTATTTATTTATTTACCTAGCTACCTACTAATTTATTTACTTTTTTTACTTAATACTAATAAATAAATAAATACGTAGTATGTATTGCGAATGTACTGGTTATATATTGTATGCAATTATGTTGTAAGAAGTGTCAGAAAAACATTGTTAGGGCAGTTAAAGTGATACGATAGCAGATCAGTGAGGGTGTAACAAACGTGGAGAAATATGTGCTACTTCGTTGTTTCTTTAATAGCCATAATATTTCACCTAGATGAAAACATGCGTGCATTCGCCTATATATATATATATATATATATATATATATATATATATATATATATATATATATATATATATATATATATATATCCTTGTGAGTCCTAATTGCCAATTTTGTATGATCTGGAGCAGATTGAACAGATTGTTTTCGATCGAGCGTTTGCCACTATTTACTGGGTATTTAACTCAAGCCTCTTCGCTTGCAGTGTACACGAGAGTGATAAGTTTTATACATATTTCCAGGCAATGAAACCAAAGAGGCGGAACTTCTGCTCTGTTCCCGGGTGCGCGGCAAACTCCAGGAGAGTATCCGAAGATCGGAAACGTTCCCTGTTTGTTGTCCCTAAGAGCCCTACCCTGAGAGAGAAATGGGAAGACAACTTGCAACTGCGCAAAGGAAGCTTGACAATCATGAGTGCGGTGTGCGAGGCACATTTCGAGCCACGTCATGTTATCCGAGACTTTGTCCACACCATACACGGCAAAGAAGTCAGGCTGCCCCGTGAGCGGCCAAAGCTAGCCGTTGGAGCGGTGCCTGTCGGAGTCAGCGCAGGGCATCGACTGCAGGGCGATGGAGGGGAAGATACCAAGCAGCCGACGCATCCTGATCACACCAAACTGTTCGGCACAGCAACCTTGGATGACACTCAAGAGACCCATGAGCCATCAACGGCCCAGTGCGAAAAGAGAAAAAGGACATCCAGCGCTGCGAGCCTTACGGAAAATCTGCTAATGAAGTATAACAAAGCAGATCACTCCATGAATGACGGTAATCTGGAGATAGACTGTGTAGACAGCAATGACCAAAAAAACACGCCGACCCTCCTGTCTCTGATGACGCCTTCAACATCCAGATGGACAGTTCTTCAGTTCCCGAACGTTGGTGGTGTGTTCTACGTGACCTCTAGACTGGCACCACCAGCAGAAATATATCATGAATGAGTTGTATTCCTGACGTATGAGGAATACACACTGCTGTGCCGGACACACATTAACGGCATTCTTTACGATGAAAGGAAAGGTCTTTCCCTGGCAGATGCGGAAGAACATATAAAGAAAGTTGATGCAATGTCAGTTTGCCGAGGCGCCATAGGGAAGAATGAGCTTGCTGAAAGCCATGTCAGGATTACAGCCTCAGGTCTCGATCTCAATCTCAGGTGCCATGGAGAAGTCTTCTACAGTACAAGCTGCCAGTGCACGGTACCTGACAAAGGTGAGCCGATTGCATACGAGTCAGATGGAGAAGGGTCTCTAAATAAAGGAGTGCGCGCATACTTCGATAAAATATATGTGGTTGAGCAACCGGAAGCGCAAACATAGCGAAACAGCATTATTAATGTGTGCTTTTATTTGCATTAGTTTGTTCTGGTTTTCCACAGGAGTAGAAAGTGTCGGGCCACACGCATGAATATTGGATGCTTGAGCAAAATAATACACTATATACATATTCCATTAAAGCGATAAATTGTAGCCAGTCACGCACACACTTGTACGTGCGTACGTTATCAAGAAAGCGAGAAACTACGCGTGCGTTGTCTAGTCCAAGTAGGTTGTGCAATCAGCAGCCATGAGGAATGTGCGCCTTTGTCTTAACGTTAATGTTTTAACACACAAATAAGCAGGAATTGCGGAGGAAAATATTATTTTAAAAAAATTATGGGGTTGTACGCGCCAAAACCACTTTCTGATTACGAGGCACGCCGTAGTGGAGGACTCCGTAAATTTCGACCACCTGGGGTTCTTTAACTTGCACCTACGTCTAAGTACACGGGCGCTTTCGCATTTCGCCCCCATTGAAATGCGGCCGCCGTGGCTGGGATTCGATGCCGCGACCTCGTGCTCAGCAGCCCAACACGTACCATAGCCACTGAGCAACAACAGCGTGTTGAATATATTCTGTTAATGACAATAAGGTATACTAAGGTTCATTACTGGTAATTATTTGCAGGTGGAAAATGCCGACCGTGTGCCAAAGGAAGGCTGTCCATCATGAGGAGGAAGTATGAGCTGAGCCGTTCCGGCGCTACAAAACGCAGTCGCTACCGCCAACAGAAGAACTTGAGACAGCAGCACCGGCGACTAAAAACTAGACTATCGAACCTGAAAGAAAAGCTGCAGGCGATGACGAAACAGTGTAAAAGGGTGAAGCAAGCCACGTTTGAAGAAAGCATTGAAGGCATGCCTCAAAAGCAAAGAGAAGCAGCACTCCATTTTTTCCGTGCTTCCAAGCGAAAAAGCACCCGGGGCATGGAATTCACACAGGATTGGATTCTAGAGTGTCTGCTCATGAAGATGAAGAGCCCAAAGCTGTACAACTACATGAGGAAGAACAAAATTCTAGTTTTACCTAGTGAAGATACTTTAAGGAAATATTTAAGCTCGTATAAGACAGGCTTCGGTTTTTGCACAAGAGTCCTCAGGGCCCTGAAAGAACAAACCAGAGGGATGGACTCCTTTAAGAGGCACGGAGGCCTTCTAGTCGACGAACTGAAATTGTCGGAGCACTTGTCAGTCACATCTGCAGCCACAATTGAAGGTTTGGTAGACCTGGGCCGGTTTACACCGCCAAGAGAAAAATATGAGCCATGCGACCACGGCATGGTAATTATGTTTGCGCCATTCACAGGCAAGTGGACGCAGGTTCTTGCAGTGTTCGCAACACATGGAAACGTGAAAGGCGAGTTGCTTGCAAAGCTGCTGGTCGAGGCCGTATTACTCGCAGAAGATGTAGGCCTTTTCGTTGACTTCGTGACGTGCGACGGTGCCACGTGGAACCGCAAGATGTGGAAAGTGCTGGGAATTGGAGCGACTTCAGCCTCTATTAAGTGCAGAATGAGGCATCCGAAAGACGCTAGTCGCTACCTCCATTTCCTTTCAGACTTTCCACACTTGGTGAAGTGTCTGCGCAACAACCTGCTCTGTCACGACTTCGAGACTCCTGATGGCCTGGTACGTTTTCTACGTAACACCGTAACAGCGTCTTGAAGTAAACTTAATTTAGTTGAAAATTGCCGCTTGTGCCCCTCATTTAGTGTTTCAAGTGTCCCGAAGAGTCCACTCAAAAAATTAAAAGCATACATAACTCACATATGTCATGAAATGGCCTCTGACAAAACAAATGGCGCACAAGTACTCAAATGAATCTTGCTATTTTTGTCACTTTATCGCTTGGCTATGCACTTTTCGTCAATACAGGGCAACATTAATCAAGCAATATACTTTTTTTTTTTCGTTTCAGGTATCCTTAGACACCGTCAAAAATGTCTACGCCATGGATGGAAGCGCCGTGACACTTCGCGTGATGCATGGGATACGCGAGGCCCACCTGAACCCAAACAACTTCGAGAAAATGCGCGTCACGTACGCCTACCAGCTGTTCGGTCCCCAAGTAATCCGTGGCCTGCGTTTTTTCCAGCAAGATGTGGAGCAAGGAACGGGCAGTTGCATAGAGCCAACGCTGCGGTTTTTTGAGTGAGTTTGCCCAGTATTAGAGGTGGCCACAAGGGCAAAGCGAACGAGGTGATAGCTAAGATAGGAAAACGAACGGAATCGTGTAGATGGCGCCGAGCTGGGTTTTTACACAAGGCGCTCGGACGAGCGTATGCTGTAGTGTGAGTGTAGCGCACATATCGCAATTAACAAGTCTGTAAGGTCTCGACGTGTATCACTTTACAGAGCCCTGCTTGTTGTCATAAGGGACGACAGGCAAGTGCAGGCGGTCGCTAAGGCATTTTATTCAGTAAGTCACCCTGCAGTGCTTCCACTTGGACACTTCAGCCGGCTGAATCTAACTATTAGAACTGCGCAGTGTTATGGTAGGCACCGCGGACACCTCATCGCCAAGACCTTTCGTTCCCCTCCCGCATTGACCGGGAACGAGCTGGCTGCGCTTGTTAGCACGCCTGAATATACGCAGTTTCGAAAGTACAGCGGCGTGTCCAGAAGCATCGCGTTCATCGAGTGAAAGGGCAATTTTGTTTACACACATTCTGTCTCATTTTATAGTTGCTGGGTTTATTTTGTGGCAATTTTGCAACTTTCCGCGCCTTTGATCATCTGTGTACAAATTACGGTGTATGTATTTTTCTAGAACGAAATTATACGAGATGGTCGTGAAACTAAATAATGGAATGAAACACGTGGTTCCGCGCATTGCAGGCAGCATCTATGCATTGTGCGTTATTTTAGAAAATTAGACCACGCGTAGTAACGACACAAATTAAAAAAAAGGACAATAACGCGATGCATCTTTTTTTAATATTTTCTTTCTCTTTTATATATGCAGGATGGTCCACAGTATCATTACCATTATGTCGTCTCGGCACCCCAGAAGTGCGTTACGGATGAACTCAACCGCCGTCGACTGCCTCTCTGCCTTCCTTGCGTACGTGACTGAGTGGGAGACACACACGAAAGGAACACTGGGCTTCATGAGTCAGTCAACAGCAGCAGGTTTACGGGTCACGATCAAAAGCGCACTGCTGCTGTTAGAGTACCTGACTTTGAAAATAGGTTACAAATACCTTATGACTTCCAGGCTCAACCAAGACCCGCTGGAGAGCACTTTTGGTATAGTGCGGCAGTGCAGCGGCAATAATGACCACCCTACACCGCAGCAGTTCCTAGACACAATGTCCTGCATCAGCTTCTCCAACCTTGTGCGCTCGCCAGACAAGGGCAATGTAGGGCCCAACACGGTTCAAGCTCTCGTCTCCCAAAATGCGCCCTCGATCCTCGCCTCAGAAGCCGAGCATCGCACATGAACTTGCAAGCATTCCATTTGTAGGCAACGAAGAACTGCTCAACGATTTGTTAGAAGACGAGAACGACCATGCAGCTTATATCTCAGCCAGGAGTGACCGCAGGCTGGTGCACTACATCGGCGGGTATGTGGCACGAAAATGAGTCTTGCCAGTGAAGTGTACCGCTTGTGAAAGGCACTTGCTCGTTTCTCAAGAAGACGCAGGCAGCACCGTCGCCGAGCTCACCCTGCAGTGCGATTACGGTGGCCTTTTGTACCCGTCGTCAAGTTTGTTTGAATTTATAGCCTTTTTGGAGGACACGTTCACAGACTGTTTTAGCGCACGCCGCGTGCACTACAACAGTATTCTTGATTTGGTGGAAATTCTAAAAGGCAACAAAGTCAAGCTAGTGGGGTGTGAAGACCACTGCGTTCAGCTGACTGAGCGGATCATGGGTTTCTATCTGCTAACGAGGTTGCGCTTCTACGTCATAGCCTTGAACCGTGCACGACCGTCTAGGCGTAGATCTGCGCAAGAGAGAAAGCAGAGCAGGTGCTCATAATTGAGCCAGCCCTGGCTCTATATCATTAATTCATGCAGTATGCAAATCAGACTTGCACACATCCCAGAAGAAAATTCATCGATCACAATTACTTCATTCGAAAATGGTATTGATCGCGGTTACCAATTACGGCCCCACAAAAGTTATTGAGGAATTACTCAAAATAATGTCGCGTTGTCGTGACGACGTATAACAACATATACTCAAAAATCCTGACATCAAAACATTAATGCTTTATCGGGCGAACCTGTGCCCAGCAAAACAAGTGGCACTCAAAGCACAAAGACAGCGGTGAGCACATTCGGCGATCATCAAAATCTAATCTGCGAGTCAAGCGCGTCGGCTTTTACATATGACGCGTCGAAAATTACGGCCGTAATTGCTGGTGTCCACGTGCCTTCCAAAAACTGCTACACAATTCGTGTCGCGCATGCAGTCTGCTTATACAAGGCTTGGCGAGAACACGCACAGCAGATAGAATCCACGCTAACATTCATGTAAGTTCGACTTCGCGCAGGCGCGTCTAACGCTGAGTGACAACATTAATTTGTTAGCGGGTGAAATGCAGTCTCCGAGATAAGGATAAATGAGCACACGTGTCACAATTGATTGCCTCTACACTACTTTCCTTCGAACTTTTATTATATACTAAACAAACCGACCAGCTGGCTTGCCAGTTTCAGTGCGTCCTCTGCGGCTCATTGACACACATTGGGTAACTTCACTAGCCATATTGATTTGCGAAAATTTCGCCGGTCATCGTTTCTTGTTTTTGTAGTGAAGGCATGTACAGCGACGTTGAAAACTCATTCGATGTGCGCACGGGAAGGCAGGGCGGTAAAGTTGTGATGAAGGGATAACTTACGCACAAGATTGATCGTTATACTGGATCCAGCATCTAGATTCCAATCAATGAATGGTAGCGCTTCATTGCTGATGTGACTTAGAAAAGACGCGCCTGGTTAGCCCAAAGAAACGTTGACAAAACTCGCCCTTATGTGATTTCCGGGTATAATTTAATTAGGCGACATATCCTATACAAGTGTTCGATCGTCGCTCACCAACATCGGTTGAATTCGTTGGCCGTCATCTGGTAGAGTGTTCAGATGAGGAAACAAATACTTCATGAGCTCCCGGGTTTCCGTACCTGAACATTCACATCCGAGAGGCAGATGCGCACGCTATAGGTCTGAATTCTACTGCATTTCCCGGCAAATTTGCTCAGGCTAATTCTCAATGTCGCGTCACATGTCAGAGCTAGCTTGTCTTGTCAGTAAAATGACTCTTTACTATTGATTATTAATTTACAGTGAGATTTACTAAGTATATACAGTCGAACCTCGATATATCGAACAGCGCGGTGATCGCAAAATAGTTCGATATAGCCGGAATTCGATATATAAAATCACGTAGAAAACGCGTCAAAAACTAGCGCAAATCAATCAATGAACCAATCGTGGCGCAATAGATACTCACATGAAGCTTCAAACAAAGTATTTATTTTGTTCGCTGAAAGTACTGAAGCAGCGTAGCCTGCTTCATATTGGCAACCGCGTGCTTGACCACGGCGTCCTCAACATAGTCCAAACGGTCCACAAGGGACAGTCCAGTGCCTTCTATTGCGCCGCAGTAGCGGCGTACAACGGCCAAAGCAGCTACAGCCTCAGTTGCAGTCGGGAGCGGGGCAACATCAGCGCTTGCTGGATCAGCCTCGACAGCGTCTTCGTTTGGCCGCTCAGCAGTCACTTCTGCCGCGATATCCACGTCTGTTAACTCCGCCACTGTTCAGGTGCTGTCGTCACTGCCAACGAAGTCCGCAATGCACATGATGTGTGGCTCAGCACCGACAAAGCACTCCAACTGGCTCCCCGGCCACCTCGATCACGCGCGCACGGCGGGGGCAAGCCTCGCCGTGCGCGCGTGATCGAGGCGGCTTGCCCCGCCGTGCGCGCATAGGTGCGCGCGTGATCGAGGCGGCCGTGCTGGCTCCAAGCCGCCGCGTGTGTACGCCGCTACGTTCAAATGGCGCCCTCGGCGCAACCGATGTGGGCAGCTGTCGTACGGAGCAGTCTGGTACGCCGATCGCGCCGCCGCTATCTTCGAGAGTGTTGCGGGAAAGCTCGCCTCCTGTCAACAGAGCGCACTTGGTCTGGGGCGGCGGAGTTCGATATATCCATTTTACATCCGACCCCGTTCGAAATAAAGAATTAAAAATGCATGCGATTTTCCATGTGATATAGAAATTGTTCGATATACGCAATAATTCGATATATCCGTGTTCGATATATCGAGGTTTGACTGTACAAAGTAATCATGAAATTACAAATTTACCAGAAATTTCATTGATTATAATTAATTACTACAATTAATTACTTAAGTGTAACTAGTTACGTACAAGTCTGACGCAAATGCAGATAAAGCAAATGTCTGTTTCCTTGAGCTCCGTCGGCAGTGTTTCTAGTTGCGCGCCAGCTTTCCTTTCATTTGATCGCGATTTCTTTCCATTCAGACTGCGCTAATTCATTCTCTTTGGGACACGCTCTCAACCACACGCGCGCCTGTGCGCGGGGACACGAATCAACTATATATTGACCTTTGGCAACACATCAACCACCGGCGAAACATTTCCAGCCTGTTTTCCGCTTGCTTATCTTCTTCATCCATGCCTGTCTCTTGATATGCTGAAGTTTCCGGTCTCTCTGCTTAGAGCGCTCATTCTTGCATCCACCGCAGTGCTTTCAACAGCCACTTCATATGCTGCGTCAATGCGCGTTCTCATACGTACATACACTGAATGCACCCCAAGAGAAGTCTCCCATCGCTGATGGTATGCAAGAAGCATGCACTCCGGTAAATATCTTGAAAAGACAAAGTATTACGCCAATAAAGAAGGTTGTTCAAGAAATGTAGTCTTCTCTTGTTATTTAATTAAACCTAGCTCTACGTATAGATCTCATTTACATGCACTTTGCTCATGAAAACTACCATGTCCACAGTTTTGTTTACAGTTGGCAAGAATGAAAGCACAGGCACAATATCGCTTCTTTAGTGGTATTCGAACCTGCGCCGTTTCGCGGTCACCGAACGTCGGCTACTACAGCCCGTTTCTCCCTTTTTGCGTTGATGGCTTCGGGTAGCACAGCCAGCGAAGCAAGCGGAGCCCGTCGAGCCGGCGTCGGCAGGCTTGTGTATGCGTACGGGTCTCGGAGGCTATGTTTTATTTGAGATAGTTTTGTCCATTCCCGTGAGGTGGCACTGCAGTAATTATCGTTCAACGTTAAAAAAAATTATTTTGTTATTATTCCTGCATGTTATGGTTGGCTCTTTGTTGCATTAGATGGCAACGGAAGCAAGAATTAAGCAGCCGTATAGATAATATAAACATCAACGCATGAGGTATTAAAAAAAAAGAGAAAAATACTACGCCTTGCTGAGATTCGAACCCAGGTCTTTTACGTGGGAAGCAGACATTCTACCTCTGCACCAGGCCGCGTGAGTGCTACCGATCGCAGCGCCCCCAGCGGCGTTACGGTCGTTTGGCTTCACTTTTGGAACCTCGTTCCGGGCACTCTCAAATTCTAGGTCACTCTAGTCTCGGGTTTTACGAGCCCATGCTCCCCGCCTCTCTACTCACAAAACCTGGTGCGGCATTGCCTCCGCAAGGGAGAAGGAAAAAAAAAAAAAGACAGGAAAGGTCCCCACCAGCATTTTTCTCCTCCCACGCCATCTCAGGTTTTTGCGGGAAGCAAGCTGCAAGACTCTCCTAACAGGACAGTCAGTTTCTTCAGGTACATGAAAAATGCTATGTGCAGCATGCAATCGCAGTGTTTAAATGAATTTATTAGTTCCTCTTCGCGCTGCGTCGTCTGCTAGCTTAGAGCTCCGACTGCCATGACGGATACACTGAAATCTAAGAATCCTCGCTTTTTGGGATATGAGTTCGTAGTACTGAGGTGTTGTTAAGATGACACGGAAATTAAATAACGATCGTTATTCTGAAATGTTCGTTATTCTGAAATGTTCGTAATTTTGAAGTTCGTAATAGTGAAATATTTTTACATTGAAACTATAAGCAGTCGGCATGGGATTTCTTAAAAGTTCGTTAATCTGAAATGTTCGTTAATGTGGTGTTCATGGCAACGGGGTTTGACTGTACAACTCCACTGTGCAAACTGACTCGCCTTCCCCACCCTGCAAAAGTAGATGTCCAGCGAAGCCGTTGCAAAACCACCCCTACAACTGCTGAGGGGGGTATGCAATGTTTTATTGATGGTTCGGGTGCTTGTTTTGAGCTTATTCTTTATTGAAACATGCTGTTCTGTGTGTTTCATGGATGATTTCAGTGAACATGTGCACTGTTTACTTCACTCTGCTGAGCGCTTGTAGCCTCTGCCTTACGGGGTAACGAGCCATTGCTGATGATGACAGACGCTTGTTCCTCATTGAAAAGTATGCTGTTCTGTAAACTGTCTGGATTATTTGAGTGAATTTGCGCATTGTTCACTTCACTTTGCTGAGTGCTTGTAGCCTCTGCATTCTGAGGGAGATGAGCCATTCCATTTTTACTTGCTTAGGGGAGTATGAGCTATTGCTGATAATTTTTGTTCAAGGATGGACATGAAAAAATGCCGACCACCGAGAGAACTTCGTTGTAAAAAAAAAAAAAAAAAAAAAAAAAAAAAAAAAAACTATAGTTAATCTTGAGCCAATCACTTTGCCTTAACTCACTAACGGGCCATAAAGGGCTTTCTGCACAAATCACTAACAGGCTACAACTGTAATGTGTAATTTCATCCATTGTTGCATCAGAGGGCATTACACCAGGTGTTTGTGCAGCCATATTGTTCCAAGGCCCGAAGACAGCTCGGGGACAAAATCGCTTTTCAGTTTGGTTCTTAATACAGTTGAATCTCGTTAATTTGAATTGACGCCGTGGTCCCGTCAAAGTTACGTGTACGCCAATGTGCAAAAACACCCGGTAATTTGAACGCGCAAGCATTTGCGACGGTTAATTTGAACATACTGTGCTCCGACAATGGTCTCAGCAGCGAGCCAAATCACGTGGCGGCGCCTCTGACCAGCACTGCTCTGACCCCACCCTAGAGGAAAGGCTTACAAGAAACCGTGGTGGAAATTTGACCCTCTCTCGAATGGCAAGGTTGCCGTTTCTGCGTTGCACCATAATGGCCCAGCCACATCAGCGGCAAAACGTGTGCCGCGGGGGGGATCGGTCCTCGGTCGATTTTTCGTGGCTCGCCGAGGTTGCGAGGAGACCGATAAGAGTGGCCCCTACAGTGACATACACACAGGAAACTGGTATGATGCGGACCCACCCAACTACTCTATTCGTAGTTGCATCTGGTTAAGCCAGACCGTTTGTTTCGCACGATCGTCTGCTCACGTCAGCTCTCGCCCGCGCTCATTTTGGTTGGCTTGGTTTGTCTCATTTGCAGTTGTTTCTTTACAATGCCGCGTCTAAATCAAGACATCCCGATGGAAAGGTTGTTGGAGACAATGCGCCATATCCGATCCTGTACAACAAGACAGACCCTGAATACAAGGACGCGAAGGCGACACTGCAACAAAAGGGAGCACACCAACATGATTATGATCAGCGTCAACAACCTAGTCATCTCTATAAGACCTGACTCGCGTTAAGAACGCAGGACGAAGAAGGTAAACGCAGTGCCGATCTGTCGGCAGACGAAGAAAAAAAATGCGAGCACGCAAAGGGAAGCAGCAGCGGTGGCCCACTGTGGCCTCGGCAACTCCGCTGCTTTGGTGGCAGAGGTAATTAGCGTCGTCCAGCCAGCTGGTGGGAAAGCACATCCGCTTCCCTCCTGCCCTTCCTCACAACTATGCTCCCCTCGCCTTCCCTTGTCTCAATTCTCTGACCTTGGACGGTCTGCCCGTGCCTCCACGCGGGTGCTGCCAGCCCCGCCTGCCCGGGGCCAGCTTGCTCCTTGAAGTTTCGTTTTTTGCTGTTATCGGGAAGCGAACGTTGGCTGGCGTGGGCAGTTTCGTGGTCCTCACTCGCTGTGTGCTTGCGTGCCGCGATATTTCACGATTCGCACCGTTTGTGCATCGTGCTATGGTGCACGAATACTTCAAAAACAAGTTCTAATTTTTTTTCGAACTAATTTTCAGGCCCCTTCAAGCTCGAATTATTGATATTCGACGGTACTGACTGGTATGATACAAATGTGAAAAACTAATAAATTCATTTAAACACTGCGATTGCATGCTGAACATAGCATTTTCATGTACCTGAAGAAACTGACTGTCCTGTTATGTCTGATATGGCAAAAACTTTGTTTATCTTTAGACAAAGAGAATAAAAAATGTAACATTGCATGGTAGTTTTCAAGGGGAGTACGGTAGCGCGATTCAGAGACGGGACAAAAGAAGACACAAAGGGACACACACAGCGCTATGTGCTGTGTGTGTGTCAGCGCTGTGGGTGTCCCTTTGTGTCTTCTTTTGTCCCGTCTTTGAATCGCGCTACCGTACTCCCCTTGAAGATGCATTACCAACAAGCCCACATTGCAACCCTCGTGAATTGCATGGTAGGTTGGCATTTCGCTACTGCATCCAGGATTTATTTGTTATTTCACGGTATTCAACACTGACATCGTGGGTCTTTTTGGTATAGGAAAGAAACTTTGAAAGAAACCAAACAAGACATTTTGTCTCCCATACAGGAGTCAACCCCCCAATCATCTTCAACAAGATGTGTTTTCGTCGAACCATTGATTTTGACGGTCTATTTTTTATTGTCTGTGGCAACACAACAATGCAAATCAAATTAGTGGCCATTTTCTTGGCGGCTGACAGCAAGAATGCAAATAAACCACTTCTGTAGAGTTCTGAACAAATTCTGAAATGGATTGAAGGCAATGTGCAGCGTAACGTACAAGAGGCCTCACGAGGATATGGCAATAGCATTTTAAGAAGGAACAAAAATAAAACAGTTATAGCACACAAGACAGCAATGCATGTTAATTTAATGCACAAGCACAAATAGCCTCAGTGGGAATAGAGACAACAAGATACTCACCGTGTTGTACACAGAGTATGCTGCTAGGACATGGAACAGGGCTTGTTGCCTGGGGAACATAGGACAAGGACGTTTGTCACAAAAGAAGACAGGGTTCATATGCATCACCAGGAAAGAAAAAGACACTCTGTGGCCCAAACGCAGAGCTTCGATCCCAGCTGTTCTCAAGCCCCAGTGTGCGCCTTGTGCTTTGAAGCACGGTGGTGTTGATTTCTGTAGTGGCACCTTTTGCCTTGCAGCATTTTATTCCCTTTTGTGCTCAAGCAGTTTCTGCCTACTGATCTAGTGTTCATATCTATGGTTGAAAAGCTCTGCGAAGCACGACATGCAGGAGAAAAAGGTACGGCGTAATACAAAAGAAAAGACCGCAAGCACTAGAGCAGTGTGCCTAAAATGAACTGCAAAAGAGTTCTACCTTGGCCTGGTTGGTACATGTTGCCGAGGGTAGAGCAATAGCTAGGACTGCGAGAATATTCAATATCTTTGGATAGTCGGTTCAATATGATGCTGTTAACATTGGCTCGATCTTCCGTATTTCAAGTTTTCACAGTATTCCAAACGAATGAACATACATATTTTTTTCTCATACAAGCTATCCCTGAAATTGCAACACCCCGCAAAAAAAAAAAAAAAAAGAAATATACATATATATATATATATATATAAATCTGCACGTAGAACTTGTGTAAATAACTGCATAAAAAGCCTGCATCATTGCAAAAGCAGTCCATCTGCGGATGCACAAACAGTCCAAGTCGTATCTCTGGCCAACTGCTCTCTTTCCCACCTCTTCGGTGACAATGATGACGGAGAACTTTGCCCTAAGTGTTTTCACGGCAGCGTGAGCAGCACTGCCATGAAGCCAAACATTAAGTCGAAATTCACTTATCACCCACACCTACACTTTACTATTAAATTTTCGATGCAGCACTAAACAGTAACTTTGGCGGCCAACACCCGGTGAAACGGAGCTGGTTAGGCCTACACACCAAAGCAGGCATAGCAGTGGACGGTTTGGCGCCCATTGTGCCCGAGATGTGTGGACAAGACTGACGGCCGCAAAAGCAGCGAGAGTGCCCACCAAGTTCATATCTGCACTTACTGAACAGAACGGGTTAAGCTAGCACGTCGACGGAAAGCCTCAATCTGAATTTTTGCAAGACACCATAAACAACCAGCGTGGCAACGTCAAGGTCGCACTTCATAGCATTGTGGTGATGAATGACAGGCAGGTGGAGAATGGTCCTGTGGCTTCATCTACCGCAAAATCTTAAGTACAGTGAAACCTCGTTAAAGTGTAATTAGCCGGAGCTCGGAAAAAGTATGTACTAAACAGTAGTACTGCTTGACTGAAATAGCATGAGATCGCCCACTTACCTGCCAAAAACTGAACTCGGAGAGAGTGCGATGAAAGCAGAAAAAACGTGCAGCATTTATTCACTTTGTGCAACAAGAGTGTTACTTTCGTTTGATGCTGCGGGGGCCTAGCAGCAACGACAGTGGCCTCAAACTTAATGAAGCTGCGAGCCATACTTTTCAGCCAGCCCCTTCTTGGCAAGCACCCGCATGGCAGATTCCTCGTTGGCGTTGCATGTTCTCCGTGCATGTGGGCGGAAGCGCTGCAGAAAAGTTGCGGGGCGCCTTTTTCATTGCGGGGTGCTGTTCTCGTCACGACGACTGCATTCACGAGGCTGATGTAACATGTAGCTTCTACAGCTGTCGGGCCTGAATCGCCCGTGCTGTCGCTTTCTGTGCCGTCCTGATTACAGTTGTTAGGCGACACTTCAGCAATAACAGAGGCAACGATGGCGAGAAGTCGAACCTCGTAGCCAGCATCTCTTCGCAGTCGCAGCAGAGCTGCTGAGCAACATCTTCTCATTCCAAATGCCACACACCGTAGTCAACTGTAGATCCCTGTTGCGTACCAGCGCCGACTTCTTCGTGTCACATACGATAGCACAAACAATGTCTAATTTTTCTTCTATGCTGAGCACCCGACGCCTTTTTTATCCAAGCTTCGGCATGATGCGAGTCCTTGCTTGCACGATGCCACAATGCTCTCTGGCATGGTGCCGAAATGATGATGTAGCTTCACACGCAAAAGCACAGGGCACTTCGAGGCCTTTCTGATCTCTGAGGCTTGTTGTTCTGCCGGGACGACGCACCACCCCGATCAGGACGACACACCACCCCGATTACGCGACGAAAAGTGGAACCACTATGTGTTAACTGATGCGAACACAATAAGCTGGTACGGTTTATGTGGATACAAAACACATTATGTTCAATGGCCGTTGAGTCCGGGATCTCACTTTACTACTACTTTTAAAACTGCTTTTACTACTTTTTTTGCTGCTTACATTGTCCACTTGACATTCGTCATTTCTTCTGCTAGCATCGATATATTGTTGCATTCTTTATTGCATTTCTAAAGAATGCAACATGACGTGACTGTTTTACTTGGTCACGTCTGCCGTCCTTCTTGCACATTCACAAAGGATGATGATGCAAGCACTACTCACTTGACGCTATAGCGCTCCCGGAACATAATGTGATTCCGGTACGTCCTGTTGACGTCCAAGTCAATCTGCCGAATGTCTGGAGACCACAAGCGTGCACGCTCCCGCATCTCCTGCAATGGTGGAAGACGCGTTAAAGAGAGCGCCAGGTACGTGCGACTGTTCTTGCTAACTACTGGCATGGCATTCACACTCTACAGCAGTTTACAGTGCATTCACTTTAATACAGCAGAGCCTCGTTGATACGATCCCATTATGTACGATTTCCTGGCACCAACGTTGGCGATCAAGAACACAAACTCTGAGCCAATATAGTTAAGCACGTTTATTACCGGTTCACACGTTCACAGAAAACATGATGCTTCGGCACGAAAGTTTGGTAGATCGCCAAACTTTGATCCTGCAACACTTTTTCCAGCCGCTAGATCCCACGTAAACAAGAAAAGGCACGAGGCACGCGTGACTGAGTATAGTACCTGCTTGCCACAACAGCTTCTCCACAATACTCGCCTGCCCGTTCCACACGAAAACAATGGTGCACGTAGGTTTGTTATTCCGGTAACAGCAACTCTCCACCCGGCTCGTCGCACACCACATCCACAGTGATCGCCGCCAAGCCTACGGCGACAAGCATCTTAACGTATCTGTATAGCAATGCATGGTGGCGTTAGAAGTGTACTGCACGCTTTGAACAGGCAATAACCCAAATGCACCGTCGTTCTCTGCTGCATGCCACACAAAGGGAATGTCACCAATCGTTCTGGCAGCATCGCATTACGCTGTTGCTCTCCAGATCAATTTCATTTACATTTCCAGTCGCAGTCTCAAAACACTGCGCAATAGGAAAGAAATGTGTGTCTTGGTTTGTACGTTCGAGGTGCGTCTGCGCCTTGTGCTGAAACGATTCGCACCGAGTGGTCATGTCAAAACTTCTCGCCAAAATGCCCCGCTTGAAGAAGCTGCTAACCCAGGCCGAATTTGCGGAGTGCAAACATTAGCTTGCCGTAGCTGTAAAAATGACAATGCACATTTTGGGACCGCTCGAGCCCCACCAGTTCGGCTCAAATCGGCGTCTCGTGCTGCAAGGCTTCGTGCAACGCTTCGCATTACGTAGATGTCAACTACAGTTGAGTCTGTCAATCTTTTAGTGACTTCCGATCGCACGTTTTCTTGGTTAGTAAGTTTTCTGGTTACGTTTTTCCTTAAACGTATGAGCAAGGTTCCACAGCATAGTAGGCTGCTGTTAATGCAACTGCAGCTGTTTCGATCCCAACCAAAAGCCCCAGAGTGGTGTGCATTGGATTTGAGTGGACATTGTTTTCTAATTTTAAACCATAAGAGTTCGCTGCACACCTGACTTAGGGCAAAGTTTGAATAAAGTAAATGCTGCCAAGAAAAGCAGCAATGTAGCTGCACTTTTTTTTTTGCTCTCTTTTAATGTGGTTTGCAGAACGATTCGATCAATCTTGTTAGCCCTGTCAAAGTCACATTAGGTGAAGTCAACTGTACTGCACTTCGGTGCCTGCTTTGTCCAAAGTGCATTAGGAATACAGGTCTGCAGCTGTACACCACACGCACGTACGCACGCACACACCGTCAATTTTACTGAAACTGAATAGTTGCACCATCAGTTATTGATAGGGCGGAACATTGCAGACCTTACTCTGCTGTTACAAGCAAGAGACAGTGCTACCGTTTCAATCTGGCAGAACCTAGTCTCTCTCTGTGTAGGGCATTGATGCAGACAATGCACACGGCTGTTTCATTCCGGATAAACGAGGCAAGCAATGCCCCCATGCATGAATGCCATTCCCGAGCAATATTACAGCAGGAATGAGTAAGTGGTTTGGCCACAAGGGTTACTTATAGCTGGCATGTTTCCTTAGGCAATAAGTGCTTGGAACCAAGGACGTCACAGGATGGCACAGTTCTGCTTTCACATCACAGGGAGCCACGCAGTGCAGAAATGCACAAATGATGCGAGCATCGCAGCAATGGAACATGAATGGACTGCTGTTTTTCCCTAGACAAACACTAAAACAGTTAAAACTCATATTCGTTCGAAAGTTTATATTGTTATTCTCATGGTAAGGCGTAAGAAGAGAAAACGTAGGCCAAATATCTATTTGTTTTCTCAACTTCGCGCCAAGACCCCAGTGCCAGTATGCCAGCGTGATGTCAGAAATTTCAATGAATTTTTTCGTATTTGCTGTTGGGGCTGATTAAAGGTTCTTGAAGCCTGCTATGTGCATCGTTTGGCTCTTTAAGAATGCAAAATAGTCCCTCTTTACAGGCAAAAAATTAAGTCTGAGCAGACGTCAAAATCCATGACCTCGTGGCCAGCTGCTGCAGGAACTTCAAGGTGGCGTCACCACACTTGTTTAGCTTGCGGGTCTTTTCTGGCTGACCAAGCCACTTGTCAGGATCAGTGCAGCTTCTTTTGGTATTGTGAAATGGCAATTTACTAACACAGCTCAAATCATATTTTTCTTTAGTGTCCCTTTAACAAGGAAACGAACACCAGTCAATACTGAATAGGCTGGTCTCTGCTACAAAGCTGCTAAGTGGACTGGACTGGCTTGACTTCTAGATTTGCAGTGACCTTGTAGCCAGATCTAGCTTTCCTCTGCCGAAAATGAAACTTCAACGCTTTTATGGAAGTTGCAAAACATTGAATATGTCACCACTAACATTGATAACTTTGTTTTGAACAAACCACAGTTCGAAGAAATGCTGTTTGCCCCTTCCTTACACATTAGGCTGTGCAATGAACTAGAACGATAGAAAGCAATAACTTTTATTTCTGTGATGCATAATTCAAAACATTACTGTCTGAAATGGAAAATTTTGTTGTTTCTTCTGGTTTATTGCCTATAAGCCGGACCCACTTAAAATGATACCAGTTTTAACAATATATTGGTCATAACAATGAGAAGCTGCTGCACAGTGAACTTTTGTATGTTTTCCATGGTGAAATAACTCACTTACTACAATGCCCCGATGCTACATTATCGGTTATAATGATGAAGTCTGGCTGCTGGGTGTCCGTGCTGAAAGGTAGCGAAGTGCAAAATCCTTGAAAACAAAAAAAGAAAACAAGAAATTCCAGCTGCTGCAAGATGGCCCGCTGCCCCAATGGCCGCTGCGCGCTCATTTTCCAGCCTCCTCCGTGCGCCTCTCTCTCGTTGCCCTTTCACCCCTCCGAACACGAACGGGCTGCGCCCATAGCTCTACACCGCACCACCCTTCGAAACACGAATGGACCGCGCCAACTGCGCTGCTCCCAGATTTCTCACTGGCTGAGCACAGTTCTGCAAACAGCTTACTCGCTCGCGTTCGTCTTTGTTGGTCGCGTCGAAATCGTTTCTGGCTACGTGGTTTCTCAGCCTGGTTTGACACGCCACCGGGAATCATTGGCAAGGCACGACGTTACCGGTGAAAAGAAAATGCACGGCTATAGATTTAGAAACTAAGTGCTTCTAACTGATGACGCAATCGTTACCAACATGCTTGCATCAGATAGCGACAGTGACGACGGCAGCGATGGCACCGTAGGGCAGGCTGCCTCAACGTTGTCCTCACAGGAGGCCTAGCAGATGATTAAATCCATTTGGTACTTTCAGGGGTGGAAGCAGGCTTGAGCATATTGGAGCAGCTCATGGAGCAGTAATAATGCCATTCCGGAGCAGCTTTGGAGCACGAAAGTTATGTTTTGGAGCACAAAAATTGTGTTTTGGAGCATGTTTCTAGAGTAAAGTACTTGTAATAATTGCAACTTCACACTGACATACAAAAAAATGCAAAGAAAATCATTTTATTCAGCATTCAATTTGCTTGTTAGAATTACTTGTTAGATTCCAGCGCGGAATCTATCATTCTAATGCGCTCAAGCACCGCCGGCAATTTGGAATTCACATCAACGAGCAAAACGTTTCCAGTTTCCACTTTGTCCATGTCCTTCGATTTTACTCCTGTGCTGATGAGTTCCTCGGCACTGGTAAGTAATGCCTTCAGGGTGGATAGACGGCACTGCAGGGTGGCCTTTTCCTCTTTCAGCTTTTTTTCTTCGCTGCTTTCTGTCAGTGGCTCGTCACATTTCCGTTTGCGTGATTTTGATTCTTCTTCCATTTCAACGCGTTTGCGATAACCACTGTACGACTTTCCAACACACTTCAGGAGATCTCTAGTGATTGGCACCTTTGTGACGTCACCCCCATAACGCTTCAAGTATGCTTTCGTTTGACGAAGGCTTGACACACTTGTAATTGACAAAGAGGCTCGATGGTGAAGCGCCTGCTTGTTTTCGCTGAATCCTCTCTCGCAGTCTGCGTTGCCATGCGGCAAGGAAAGAACAGCCCTTACGAGCCTTCCCAGTCTTGGGTATTTGGGTTCGCCAGTGGGCATTTTTAGTGCAAACACATCAACCCAGTGTTCAACAACATTTGTTGAAACATCCCAGTCAGAAATTTCGCAGCAAAGGCGCAACCACTCATCAGTTAGAGATGATACTTCGCTGGGTGGCATGACTTGTGGCAGGGCATTCGCGATGTAGCGCAGTGACGTTGTGTAGTGGTCTCCTACTACACCAGGCTTCAAAAATCTACTGTGGAACAGCACTTTGTTGTCCAAAGGTAACCTTGAGACGAGGTACTTTGTGCAGGATATATAGAAAGCTCTGGTCTTGACATAGAAAGCCTTTTTCTGAGTTGGTGTCCAAAGCTACATTTCTTTCTCAGTATCTAAGCCAAGCTCAGGTTTCACTTTCCAGTTAGCTTGCGATTCAACTTGAACATTCTTCAAATGGAAACCAGTTACATCTACAAACGACTCCTGCCGCAAAAATCTGCCCATCAGCTGTTTGACCACAGCAACTATTTCATCATAAAATAAATGAAGAAGAGGCTCTTTGCTCTGAAACAAGGTTTGAAACTTGTCAAAGAGCTGGGCGGCATTCTGAACAAAAAGGAGTCGTGCTCGGAGCGTGTTGTCAGAAAATGCAGATGCGAGGCGATTGTGCCTTATAGATGAGGATTTTCTTGGTTCTGCAGCCTTGGAAAAGAAAGACTTCAAAGCATCATACAGCTTAAGCACACGCTGTATACTTGGTAATAGTGTCAGCCACCTGCTGCTTACGTGCCGCAGGAACTCCAGCTGTAGCAATCCAAGTTTCTGTTGGAGATCCTTGATGTCCGCATGTCTTGTGGCATATCTGAAGTACTGATGGATATCAGTGACAATACATTCAATCTCAGAGCAGAAAGTGTTGAGACCTGTGGCAAATGCGTTATGCATTTTATGAAGACTGCACGCCCCAATGTCAATCATGTTGGGGCTAAGTTCTGCTTTTATTTTACCCTTCAAGCTCTTCATAACATTTGGCCCATCAGAGAAGAAGCAGAGCATGTTATTTTTTGGAAGTTCGTTAAGTGCATCTTCAACACAGGAGAAGAGCTCATCTGCAGTGGCATGCCCCATGTGAAATGACTGAAGGTGCTCTACAACGACATCTTGTGCATTAACAGAGAAATACCGGATGAGCACATCCAGCTGCTGCACCTTCATCTCGGGCACTGGGGTCTCGTCGATCATTACGGTATAGAATACCTCAGGCTTTGCAAGTTCTTCAAGCACTTTGGCTTTAAAGTATGGTCCTAAGCCATCAGATATGATGTAAGATACTTTCTTGCGGCCACATTGGAAGGCTTTTGCTATCTGTGAATCAGGGAACATATTGGGGTATGTTGCTGTTGCCACATCTCCCAAAGTGTATGGGAGTGAGTTGGATACCACAGAAAGAGCGAAAACTGTTTCAGCTCTTGTAACATTTCCTTGCAGGGACAGTGACACCGCATTCTTCGTGAAATCTAGGGTGCTTTGGAGGATAGTGCTCTTGGTTAGGACCCCATCTTTGTTCCGATGTTTTTTTGCATTTTCGATGTGCTTAAGAGACGTTGCATGGCGCATTATTGCTGAGCTTCCATGTTGCGCGCAGTGCACTGTAACATTACAAAGCACACAAAAGCCATCACTGTCTTTTGCACTTGGCCGACACCAGAGGGATACGAGGTCCCCATTGCCATCCTTTTTGGTCAGGACGTCTGCGTTGAATTTGGTGCATCGTTCTGAAAAAGAGTAAAAAAAAGTTGCTCCTGGAACTGTGGTCTACGAAAGAATTTTCAGGCACTTGAGTTCCACAACTATACTAGGATCATGAATAAATATTTATGTCTAAAATGTGTTTGTAGAATACTTTGCAGCGGTTTTTTTTTTCTCGAAAGTTTAGACTGCACACGAGACAGCTAAATACTGCCCAGGGGCGTATTCTCAACATTCCATTTTCTATTTCGGATCCAACAAATACAAGTGGCACTAGCTTGTTTCCTACTGCATACTATATACCACGAAAAATCAAACAATGGCGCCACATTTTCGTCCACTGCAGCATGACCACCCAGCTTCGCTTTTAGACAATCCTGTCTGCGCTGCCCTCAAGGCTGAGCATTTAAGTTACATAACTGCTATAATGTAGCATTTTCTAGATTCGGTAGCTTCAATACACTTACTTTTGCTCATGTCCAGGCTTGCAGGCGACCAGCATCCAACGGCAGCAGCTTACAAACACAACACCAAACAGCTTCGCACGAAGTATCGGATCGGATCGGATTGGATCAGATCGGCTAGCCCACAGTGAGAGGAAAAATAACCCATAGGCTTTGCTAAATTTGACGGTAAAACATCGAAGTGGCCGGCGCGGCGGAGTTATGGCGCAAAATTGTGTTTTAGAGCAGGATGGTGCAGGGAAAGCAGTTTGGAGCAGGATGGCGCTAATGGCGCACCACTTCCACCCCTGTAGTTTGTTTTCGCAAAGGACCTTCCACTGCGCTATGTGGAGCCACCGGATACCTTGGAGAAGGATGTCGGCAAGCTTCGGGTAAAGCATGCAAGGCTGACGGACATAGGGTTTTCTTGTGCAAGCCAGCGAAAAGTACGTCGCTTGTGGCGATCTTGCCTCCGCGTTTCTTTTGGATTTCTCAAACTGACAGGCTGCCGTGGTTTTGTCGCATTTTTTAAAAGACCCCTTTGGGGCCCCTAAAGCAATGCCTCGGCGGTGCTCGCATATCGCTTGCCACCTGTGACCCCTCTTTGCAGTTGTTATAGCAGTGCCATTCTTTAACGTTGACAGCCGCAGCTTGTTACACGCAATCAGAGCGCCCAGGAAGCAGTTTAACGAGTGAAGACAATCAGCAGCCAGATGGAGGAAGGCCGTTTGGAGGGGCACTGGCCTCCCCGTCATTGTAGTTTTCTCACAGCAGCTCTGCCATCCCTGTGTTTTGATTTTTTCATGCAACCCAGTTATAACAATGGAAATTTTGTGGCACTTGAATGTCGTTATAAGTGGGTTCCATTGTAACATGTTTCACATTGATAAGATGGTAAACATACCCTAATTGATTGCACAGCGAACTTCTTTGGCCATGTAATTACCAAACTGTTTCCCAGTCTTGCGCTTCAGAAATGAGATGTGACAGGAGATGTAACAGGCATATTTGGGTAATCTTTATCAATTGAAGAAAATAAAGAAATCACCCTTTTCATGAACAACGGTTAAAGAACTGCCCTTCAAAATAAGGACAGATAATAAATTCAAGATTAAAAATCAGAAAAGCTTTTCTGAGAGGTGATGAGACTCAATGGCTACAATGGCGCAGGAAACAGCATTATGATACTCAAGGGTCATTGCTATAAAGGATGGGAAACCCACTGGGTCCTTACCAAGTACTTGCCCTCTTGCTCGGCCTTGATGCGAGCCACGTCAAGTAGCCGCAGCCACACCTCAGCTCGGACTGCATTGGGTATTCCCTTAAAGACACGCCGCCGCAACTGCAAGGACGAGAGAGGACACATGTAAGCGACACATCTTATCAATGCCCTATGGTCAAACTTAGCAGACTTTGGCTGAGTTACTAGAGCCTCCTTGTATATAAATGGCTTTATGCACGGAAAAACTCCAGCTCAAGCTACATGCATCAGTTCATGGTGGTGACATAACGATGGCATCTCCTTTGAAATTAATAAAGGGAAAAAAGACATCCACCTAACCGTAGCAATTGCTATGGTTGGTTGGATGTCTCATTTTTCCTTTTTGAAGAATCAATACGGGTTTCGTTTGTAGCAACTGCTACAATTGGGTGGATGTCTCACTTTCCTTTCATTAATTACTTCTCTCCATCTTGCACGCTTCCACAGAACTATTAGGCCAACCCCTTTGAAATTGTATGGCAACAAAAAGTTGCCTAGCCTGTATGAGCTACTCACACGTTACCATATCGTACATTGCCCTAGCTCCGATTTTATCCCGTAAAGTTACTTTTGCTTCTGATGATCTAGTCCTCATCTCTTTCCTGCACTCATTTTTTTCCCACTGGAACTTTAATCGTCTCTTACTTATCTCAACCACTGACCACTCTAGATTAACTACTTGTACTAGCAATAATTTTATGATTTTATTTATTTGTGTTGTTTCTTGGCACAAGGGCTAGGTGTGGCAAAAGAGCAGAGGCACGAATGTACTTTCAATAATCCTGTATACTAGGCTGTCAGCTTTTTTTAACCTCTTCAACAAACCTGGCAACCAAAAGCTGGCAACCAATAGGGGAGTAAAGGACCCGATGTGCCCAACCCCACAATCTTAGGCAAAGTTACACCATTTGGGGTGTATCTCTGCCACACAAAAATAATCATCATCTGCCTTGCTTGCGTTTCGTTTCTTGAAAACGCCCTGCCATAGCATTCCTGTCGGGAATGCTATGTCATGCTCATAATGCATGTACCGTTCGTTACTGGAAAGTGCCGGGCTCGCCGCATTAAAGAAAGGAAATGCGGACAAGACAGATGACAATTGTTGTTGTGTGGCAAAAGGGTGTAATTTTGCTTAAGAGTGCACCAAATGCTACGTAACCGTAGCACCTCTTTTCCCACTTGGCGTAAGTGTGACTCTAAAGTTTATAATTAACTATGTGATAAACACAGACGGAGAAAGATGCTAGAATGACAGCAACAAGACAGGTATTAGTGGTTATTGCTTGTGCAAATTTTCGTTCCCCATTTTCTCTCTCCACATTTCCCTCTCCCCACTTTTTCTGTGTAGCTCATGCGTTTGGCAATGTTTGGCTCATATGTTTGGCAAAAAAAAAGGGGCAGCGACACAAATAAAATCATCAGTTGATAGCTAGTTCTTGTTCTTGCATAGTCAAGGGTTAGATAAATATTCATCTGGTCAGGTAACATGAAGTTGCAGTCCCTAACCAAGTGAAGGTGGAATATCACAGATGTTTGCGAGCCCTCACATGTTCCTTGATTGTTGTGTTCATATAGGAGGTTGTGGCCAAGTACTGCACCAGGGTGGCCAATCCTGCTCTGGTGAGGGAGTGTGTTACCGGTTCTGGTCACCGGCATCAGGCCACACTCCAGGCCTGTTTATGCAATTTTATCAACACGCGGATTTTTTTTTTTTTTTTTTTTTTTTTTTTTTTTTTTTTTAATCCGGTGGAAAATTGCGCGGCACCGGGATTCGAACCACGGACCTCTTGCACGCTAGGCGGGTGTTCTACCTCTACGCCACCGCTGCATCTTCAACCAAAGGACCAGGCAGGATTCCGTAAAGGCTACTCAACAATAGATCATATTCACACTATCAATCAGGTGATAGAGAAATGTGCGGAATATAACCAACCATTATATATAGCTTTCATTGATTACGAGAAAGCGTTTGATTCAGTCGAAACCTCAGCAGTCATGGAGGCATTGCGGAATCAGGGTGTAGACGAGCCGTATGTAAAAATACTGAAAGATATCTATAGCGGCTCCACAGCCACTGTACTCCTCCACAAAGAAAGCAACAAAATCCCAATAAAGAAAGGCGTCAGGCAGGGAGATACGATCTCTCCAATGCTATTCACAGCGTGTTTACAGGAGGTATTCAGAGACCTGGATTGGGAAGAATTGGGGATAAGAGTAAATGGAGAATACCTTAGTAACTTGCGCTTCGCTGATGATATTGCCTTGCTTAGTAACTCAGGGGACCAACTGCAATGCATGCTCACTGATCTGGAGAGGCAGAGCAGAAGGGTGGGACTAAAAATGAATCTGCAGAAAACTAAAGTAATGTTTAACAGTCTCGGAAGGGAACAGCAGTTTACGATAGGTAGCGAGGCACTGGAAGTGGTAAGAGAATACATCTACTTAGGACAGGTAGTGACTGCTGATCCAGATCATGAGAGTGAAATAATCAGAAGAATAAGAATGGGCTGGGGTGCGTTTGGCAGGCATTCGCAGATCATGAACAGCAGGTTGCCATTATCCCTCAAGAGAAAAGTGTATAACAGCTGTGTCTTACCAGTACTCACGTACGGGGCAGAAACCTGGAGGCTTACGAAAAGGGTTCTACTTAAATTGAGGACGACGCAACGAGCTATGGAAAGAAAAATGATAGGTGTAACGTTAAGGGATAAGAAAAGAGCAGATTGGGTGAGGGAACAAACGCGCGTTAATGACATCTTAGTTGAAATCAAGAAAAAGAAATGGGCATGGGCAGGACATGTAATGAGGAGGGAAGATAACCGATGGTCATTAAGGGTTACGGACTGGATTCCGAGGGAAGGGAAGCGTAGCAGGGGGCGACAGAAAGTTAGGTGGGCAGATGAGATTAGGAAGTTTGGAGGGTCAACATGGCCACAATTAGTACATGACCGGGGTAGTTGGAGAAGTATGGGAGAGGCCTTTGCCCTGCAGTGGGCGTAATCAGGCTGATGATGATGATGATGATGATGATGACATGTTCCTTGGTCACACCGAGGCAAACAAGAGCCGTTTGTTGTTCTTATGCCAGGATATGATGCAGTAGGTAGGAAATGGGAGCAGCCCGCCTGCCGTGTTGGTCATTGTCTCTCTAGTATCTCTCTCTCTATCCAGGTTTTTTGTGTTGTTCATCATGAACTGGTATCAACTAGACTAATTTACTTTTCTCCTAAACTGTGGGTTGAGCAGGCGGCTCACTTATCGAAAGGTGCACTCACACAAATCATGCCAGATGAACACAACACAAACCAGCGTGTGACAACAGGTGGAGTGCAGAGCAGGAAGCCAATAGAGAGTGTGTGTGTGTAGCCCTACCTTAGTGGTGTACTTGGTGCTCTTGGTGCGCTCCTGGAGAGGGATCCACGTTTTGTTAGTCGGTTAGTGAGGCACAGCAAGCAGAGAGAGAGAGAGTGCATGGCAAAGAAAGCTTTAGTCAAGGCACTGCAACAATGAGCAACACAGAGCAACGATAATGAACAGCAGGACAAAGAAAGAGGATAAGTCAGTGTGACACTGCAGTAACCGCTGCAATAGTGGTCGAACGAGGCATGCCTTGCACCAGAGTCAATGTCTCGACAAGGGGATCGTTTTCGTCATAGCAGCAACAGATTTCCTTGGCAGTGTTTACATAGCTCACATATTGATTCTGCAATGTAGGACCAATTAGAAGTGCCTTTAGGTGTCTGTAACAAGGTTTAAAATATCATCTTTATTAGCAGTACTTTGAGGCAACAGCTTGGCATGTCATGCAGCATCCGAGGAGGATATACAGTCAATAATCCCGGACATAGTAAACTCAAAGGTGATCATGAAATAGTTTTGATATTGACACGTGTACTTCTTTACCTTTTTCTGGTGATTGCTTTCAGTGGCTACCAAATGTTAATTGTTATCACCAGGTGCACAATGCGCGAGCATGTATCGGAAGTTTCTCGAATGTCATGGTTATATCCTTTGTCTGCCGCCACCGAACCTTGTGTAATCCGATTGTATGCACGATGCAAATTGTGTAGCAATTTCTGGAAGGCACGCAGGCAACAGTGATTTCGCTGGATCCTTTGACTGGCCATGTATTAATAAAAGCAGATGTGCTTGACCTCAACAATGTGCAGACTTCACCGATCGCCGACTGTGCTCGCCGCTATCATTGCGCTTGACTGTTACTGGTTTTTCAGGGCACAGCTTCGCCCAATAAAAAGTTTGTTTCGCGATTCACAGTTTTGCCACTTTGTTCTTCATTGTCACTACAACGCAACAGTACACTGACGACTCGAAATATAAAATATGCCTATCTGAAGCTTATACGAGATCTCTGCATGTCTCGCACAGTTTCCTTGAGATCGTGGAAAGTGGAAACTTATCAATTTGCTTCTCCAAGGCTGTGTTGAATGCAGAAAAAGATGACAGGGTTTTTTTGTTCATGAACGTTGCAACTCGCTCGCTCTGCTAACTCTAGAAGAGCTTGTCACACAGACGGGAGTCCGTGGTGCACTTTGCACATGTTGAAGTGCTTGTTGCACGTATTCTTTCAAGAAAAAGGTAAGAATTGACACATTGCAAAAGTAAACTAGCCTATATGGATACATGCCGTGCTCTGATCACTGCACTTTCACTGCAAATCACATGCGAACGTGTCCGGCCGCATGCTCATTACAAAAGCAACAATGCGTTGTTTAAACAGCCAACTGTCATACGTGAGCAACGAGGCAGGCGGACCGGTGTGTTGGGTTTCGGAACCGACTTCCCTTTGGAACAATTAGTCCTCGCTTCTCGACCACCCTAAGAAGTCCGGGCATCTCTTC
This sequence comes from Dermacentor andersoni, assembly GCF_023375885.2. Taxonomy (NCBI): domain Eukaryota; kingdom Metazoa; phylum Arthropoda; class Arachnida; order Ixodida; family Ixodidae; genus Dermacentor; species Dermacentor andersoni. The sequence goes on along the minus strand of NC_092823.1, from coordinate 9,855,551 downwards.
TTGCATGCTGTTTAGCCCTTGGGCACCTCGTGGCAAGTACGTTCTCAGCTCTTCCCCTCCAGCCCCTGCACCAGTGATGGTGAACACAGACACACTGCAAGCTTTAAAAGTGGCCATCAGCTTGCAGAACATCCGAGTCTATTCCCAAACACGTGTATCCATGCGAGCACGAATTAATTGCGTTCAGTACAGACCCAAGAATCGCATGCCGATGAGACTTGCTCGCTGCTGCTGCCACCATGGTCCTCCGTGGAGTGCGGATGTAGAGTGTGGTGGTTTTGTTAAATTCAAACTGTAATGTGAAGAACTGTCCAAGCAGAGGTCAGATTCATCTTGGCTCACCTCTTAGGATTGATCTTGTGGAATACTAAAATGCTGTTTGTCTGCAAAACAAACCCGGTGGCGCAGCATCTCCAATTCAGCATCCCGTGCCTGCACCACTCAGTGAAGGGATTGAGTTTCACCAACATTTGTTTGCAAAATGCGTATCGAACCAGGAGGCCTTTCGCATTCTTAAAGCAGAGTGGCGGTCTGCTCTTGCCAATAACAAACAGCTGCAGATTTGCACAAAGCATCTATATGTGCAGCAAGCAAAACTGAGAACACTGTCGCCAGTTTGTGGTGTCCTCCTCATCGCCAGTTTGTAGTGGCTTCGACGGGGCGGCCGGACGGAAGACCTACGGCATGAGGCCTAAACGGCCGGGGCATGCAGTGCCGCAAAGAAGAGCCGGACTGCTCAAGTCGGGGACCAGACAAAGAATCACTTTATTCCAGCGAGGGGAAACGTAGCAGGTGTACTTACAGCGTTTGCGCTGAGTGGCGCCCTGATGTAACCGATTCGAAACCAAAACGGGAAGCCGACACAGGATATTACAAACGCCCTACTAATTTATCCTCTGTCACACGTACTGCCCTTCAGATTCAATCTGTTGTTTGACAGCATGTGCCAAAACGATGCTGTTTCAAATATGTCGGCATTAAATATTTCCAATGACGCGAGAAGTGATAGTGCACCACGAGAACTGCCTTTGCAGGGGTACGGGATGGCACACATGGAAACAACTTTATTGTAAAACCAGCAAAGTTTAAAGACCCGGGCTCAGATCTGCCATGAAGGGACTTCAAGGCCTTGCTTCATCGCCACCTCTCGGGCCTGCTGGGCTCCCCACTCTTGTGTCTTGAGGTTAGAGCTGCGCAGAGCAGTGGCCCACTTCGAACCAAGAGTCTGCGGAGCTACTGCCATTTTAGCTGATATAACAGGACACTTCCAGAACATGTGCGAGAGCATCGCTCTAGTTGCCTGACATAACTTCCAAAGAGCACTCAGGTATTGCGCAGAAAAAATATGCCGCAATCGCACCGGACTGGGGAAGGTTTGTGTCTGCAGTTGTCGCCAGACTGCCTGGCAACATTTCAGTTTGGGGTGAAGTGGGGGCCATATCCACCTGCCTAGCTGGTAGTGCTTGGTGTTGTCGTATCTGACTAAGCGTTCTCACGTGTTTTGAACCAAAATTACGAACTCGAAGAGGGGGTTTCCGATTTTGCATGGCGGGGCAGTTCTCATGCAGAGCGGTATGCTAGATCGTTCAAGTTAGGGGGGCCCTCGTCGGTGGGGGTGGCGACGTGCGCTGCGAACCCCATGATCGCAGTGCTATCGAAGTGCTGTCAACCAGCTTTCCTTAGGATCTGGAGCGCTTCGGAGGAAATGCGCCCCCGCGCATAGTTATGAACTGTGAATTGCGAGTCGTGAAGAACTACCTCGCAGAGAGGGTCGGTAAGTGCAAGCGCAATCACAACCTCTTCCGCTGTTTCTAGGTGTTCCGTGCTGACACTAAATGCGTGCGTAAGCCGGGAGTTAACGTCTACAACTACCGCCATGAACCGGTGTTCTCGAGTGTATTTTGCCACATCTATGAAGCGCATAGTCTTCCCACCAAAGAAGCGCAGCAGTGCCTTTGCACAGGCCTGGCGTCGGCCCTCGTTATATTCGGGGTGCATGTTTCGAGGGACAGAGGCGATGATCAGCATGTCACTGAAGTCGGGTGGAATGACCTGTTTCTCACCCTGTTGGATGTGGCAATCGAAGCCGAGTTTCTGCAGGATGTATTGGCCCGTGGCTGTCAGGGACATGAGTTCGAGTTGCGAGGCTCTCTGCGCATCTACAATTTCCTCAAGCGTGTTGTATACCCCCAGCTGTAGCAGACGAGCAGTGCTTGCGGACTCCAGTAGGCCACGGGCAATCTTGTAAGTCTTGAGTGTAAGGGTGTTGAGTTTCTCCCTTTCAGTGACATATCAATTGTGGAAGGCAGCCACATACGTGATGTGGCTGATTGCGAAGGAGTGTATGAGGTGCATGACGCTGCCCTCCTTCGTGCCTGTGTGCTTGTTTGTAATGCGTTTGATAGGCGGGTAGCCGCTGTAACATTGCCTTCGATCTTCCGGACAGCTTTATATATAGCTGCTATATGCAGGTCGAGGATGCGTATCTTCGAGACTCTGGTAATACAGGAGCCGTCATGCGCATGCAGGATTATTTTGTCACATTAGTGCAATTCGCCTGTAGGCTTGGGCCGGCGGCACGGGCGGTAGCGGAGCAGCTCTTATTTGAGTGGAGATAGTCAGAGACCTGTGTCTTGGAGATTGATTTCGGCTACAGAGACCACTGCTTGCAAGGTGCGTTCTATCTGACCGTCACTGCCCTTGTCGACCCACAGAGTGATGTCTACATGCAAGGCGTGATGAAGGCAGTTAATCTCGTCGAGGTAGGCTGGGAGACCCAGCATCACGAGGTTGAAAAGGGGCGGGGGAGTGCCAGTGCTTCCTAGTGCATGTTCGTCAGATGTCATGCTGTCGACTGCGAGGGTGACTGCGGCATGACAGAAAGTCTCTGATGTAGTTTTAGTTTCGCTCGCCCAAGTTGAGCTTGCTTATTTGGCTCAAGATTGCTGCATGTGCTACATTGTTGAATGCCTTTTCCAGATCTAGGCCGAGGATGGCGCGGTTGCCACTAGTTGGTTTGTTGATAATCTGCTGGTAGAGCTGGAGCATGACACCTTGAGAGGAGAGATGTCACCAGAAGACCACCATGGTGGGTGGTTAGGCTCCAGTGTCCTCAAGGTGGCAGTTGAAACAGGGGAGGAACGCGTGCTCCATCACCTTGCCAACGCAGGATGTGAGGGAAATGGGCCGCAAATGATGGAGGCTGGACGGCTTGCCTAGCTTCAGTATCAGGACTGCCTTAGAGAGTTTCCACGCCTCTGGGATGCAACCTGCTCGCCAGCTTTTGTTGATGTATGCCGTAAGAGCGATGATCGAGGCATCATCGAAGTTTCGTAGTGTCTCGTTTGTAACCTTGTCAGGACCAAGTGCTGATTTGCCATTAAGGTAGTGAAGAGCTTTGCAGATCTCTGACTTGTGAAATTCTTCATTGAGTGTCGCATTTGTCACACCAGTGTAATCTCCGTGTTGAACATCGGGTCGTCGAGGGAAGTACTTGCCTATCAGGCATGTACGAGCTGTTGATCACTCGTATTAGCCGGTTCCTTATGCAAAAGGCGCTGCAGGTTTGCTCGCTGAGCAGACTTGCTCTGTGTTTCCCCCAAGATGTGACGAAGGAGACGCCACATACTGCCATTGTGCAGCACGTGGTGTGCTTAATGGCCCATCGCATGTGCTTAATGGCCAATCGACTGCGTTGCAGATGTCGTACCCCTGTTGGCAGCTTAAGGTCCGCCAATGTTCTTCTAGCTGGCGATTGATGTGGGCAGTCTCCTTACGAAGCTTTCGGTTGTGCCATTGCTTCTTCCATCTTGCGTGTAATGATGTCTTGGCTTCCCAGAGGTGGGCTAGTCGGTTGTCGATCTTGTCAACCTGGACTTCGAGTGCGACTGTCTGTGTCACCCTGTTCATGTGGTCATTGAGCGTCTCCACCCATGCCTCAATGTCATCAATGGTCTCCTCACCTCTCTGTTCGAATCACTGCTTTCTGAACTTGTCCCAGTCTGTCCATTTGGATAGCTTAGGAGGAGAGGGTACACCTGCCTGAGGAATTAGTGTTTCTATGATCATGTGGTCACTATTGAGATCTTCAAAGGTATTGCACCACATTGTTTGAGGGATGTTTCGGACTGCTGTCAGGTCCAACGTCATGTCCCATGCCGTTATGTGCCGATGCTAGCCAGCACCGTGGGATTGGTAATAAGAGTTAATTCGGCATCATGCAGGTCCTTTCACAGGCGTTGACCTTTGGCTGTAGTGTAGCCATAGCCCCAGGCCACGTTCGGCGCATTAAAGTCTCCTCCCACCAGAAACTAGTGTGCGCCCACCAAGGCAAGCACCCCTCGAAACAAAGAGGAAGCGACGGCGTGAGTGAGCCGGATTACTACATACGTCGAGGAGAAATACACTGCGTTTGCGTGTCCTATTGGGCGTGGCACAGCATTCAATATATCAAATGTGGCAGTGAATGAGAGTTCGTACATTGCTATGGTTAGGATTTTCAAGGTGGGGTTTGAGTACTCTCCGATATCGACAATAATTCAATATATCCAAGCTCGATATAACCGGGATCAACTGTATATAGGATGCCTATCTTGATGCTAGGTGCTTCATTAAAGGAAGCCAATTTTGCCAAGGCCTGATGCGACATAATCCATAGAATAATGACCAGAAATCCATAGTCTATGAAACGAAATACCGCTTCCGCATTTGTCATCTCCCTTACAAAATAATGCAACCTCCAACTGGCTCACATTACAGAGCATTCGACCAACCCTCAAGGCCATCAAATGCTGAACAGCACTAGTCATTCATGTTAAGCATGCCACTCTGCCCTGGCAATTTCTGCCGTGCACTCGTGGAGAATATGAGAGGGAAAAGTGCATTCATCTTGAAGCAACAATTTATTGCAATATGCGGATTTGAAACTGACATATTACGTAACAAGCAGCATACCTGTTGAAAATTATGCCTCACTAAACCCACTTATGTCCTGCAGACACCACTCAAGGAAAAGTCAAGGCAATAGGGTGTTGCTTTGTACATCTTCTAGGCACTACTTGTAATTACGTGGAGTAAATAAATCTAGTATTCGGTGCAGACTTGTTTACGTCGCATTCTTTAAATAAAAACTGACTGACCGGCTCACAGCACATGACTAAGTTATCAGCTGCAGGCATTATGAGAAAAAAAGAAAAAAAGAATTCTTTGACCATCACTAACACAATCCAGCATGTTGACCATCGCACTGAACATGGTGCTGCCTTCATCAAAGTGGTCATGAGCAGCAATATGCCAAGCACTGAACTAAAATTAAGGCACATTACATGTGCAGGGGGCTCAATCTGCTTGCAGTGCAATGCCAGAGTTGTTTTCCTTGCCTCCACAGGGCAGAACTGGCAAAAACAAGTCGTGTACACAAATGTGCACACTGTTACCGAAACAGATATTGGGGGCGAGCTCCACCACTGGAATTGCTGGCGCCACCGTCGGCGCGACACGGCATGAGGGATCACGTGGACACAGCGGCCGCGTTGGCAAACTGGAACACGAAAGTCCCACCTGTGCTGCAGTTCTGATTTAAGTGGCGAGGTTCTCCCGCCTTGGGTATCTGCTTGACAGCATTTGAAAGCACTGTAATAGCTAGCGGCTGCCTTTGGAGGCGTGCAACATGGTAGGCTACTGCTCGGTGCCGCAGCACCAGACGTACGCAACGGAGCCCGGTGTCAGCCTTATTCACATGTAGCCGCAGCACAAGAGGCTGCGTGAAGCTTGACTCTCGAAACTTAGAACCGGCATACAGCCGCCGACTACAACTCGGGTATGTAGCAAGCACAGAGATGAGGAAGATTTCTGCTACGGCGTCGAACTGCTATGTTCGGTGAGTAGCACAAAACGCGCATTGAGAGGCTCGCCTGTGCCCGCTGCCCGGCAAATGTCATGACAGTTTGGTCTATGAGCTTGTTGATGCTAGATACTGCGCAAGTTCACTGGAACGGAAAGGGAGCAGTAAGACGCACATTAAAGAAAGGCATGGCATATGGTCACGTTTATGTTGTGAATTAATGCACTGGATTACGAAAAAGAAGCAGCGGGAAACCACACGCTGAGAAGACCGACAAACATACAGTGCGACGCAACTTGAGAAACAATATTGAAACGCCTAAGAATGTAGAAAAAAATAAAAGATTGAATCGTCGCGGCGGCACATCACAGTCGCCGTAGGCGTCGAAGTTGCTATAACAAAATTATTTTTGAGCAGTTCTGATAGCATCCATGCAACAATGGTTGCTCATGTACTGTCAAATGCTCATATTCTGAGGCCTAAAGCTCACAGCACGGTGCGAAAACGCGCTCGCAGTGAAAGCGAAACATTGTGCATGGACGTGCATGCAGACGTGCACTCAGTCGCTGCAAACCTGTGTGATCACTGCATTGAGGCTTCATTCTGTTATGCTCAATTCGGTTATACAGACAGCCAACTATAAGAACATATTTCACATAGTTTGCTCTCAGCATTTGCATACCTTTCATGCAAGAAGCCGGTTCAGGAGACTCCATCGTGGCGACCACACGCAGTGGCATTCATTGTACATTATTTGGTAAAAAGATAGCGTCTGAAAACGATTCTGTGCTTTCAGTTTGCCCAAGATTATTATTTTGACAGTAAAACACTTCCCTCATTTTGAGAGTACTTACAGAAATCTACAGAAGGGCTGGCGAGTGGCGTTTTTATTGAGCGCTGTAAGCCAAACCTATGAGGAGCCTGCTGCGTTATCCCTCAAACTACGCAAGGGAGGCGCTTCCAACAGGTGGCGACTCCGTAAGTCCTCGCCCCCAATAGTCACTTGCAGCAGATTTGTATGTGAAGCATGGATCAAGGCAGGTTAGCTGTTAAAACATTTTTTTCTTTACGACGTTCTGGCAAGAGACTCGGCCAAGGGCATGAAACTTGCACTTGCCTTCTCGTTCGGGTAGTACTTGTCCCAGCTCTCGAGCATTTTGCGCCACTTGTTGAGGCGCACATTCTCTTGGTCGCGAACCTGCACACAGCAAAGACCAGTTGGCTCAGCAATGCACCCCTCACACACCTCGAGTCACCATCTCAGAATTTCCTTTCAACACCTCGAACACCGAAGGCATCGATAAATTTTCTCACCAGAACTTCCTGCATCGATTCTTCTTGTTAGAATGCTTCATGCACTTTGCTCGTTTGCTTTTGATGTTCCCAAGTCAATGCTTGTTTACTTCATTCACCCCAGTGTCCAACTTCTAACATGTAGTAAGATCTGAACACATTATTTGTTCTTGCTCACACTTCAGCTGAACTTCCAGAAGTGCAGTGCAGGGGCGCTATAACGTAAAACTATTCCAAACTTTTCTATTCCAATTCTGCTATCAGCCGTCCACGATTGGTCAAAAACTTTTTATGCCCACGCCCACTTCACCTGTCTGTCACGCGACGTCACGAAAACCGCGATACCTGCCCATCTTATGATGTGTACGCACTGATTATGCATGGTTTAACGGAAAAAAGAAAAACAGTTATTTGTGATTCGACCCCTTTTCTCCATTCGCCCTTGGTTATTGGTAAAAAGTTTTCGGGCTGCACCCACTTCACCTGCCTGTCACGCGACTTCACAAAACCGCACGAACTCATCGCGTCAAAGTGACGTGTACGCGATAAAGATGCATTAATATGCCAAACAAAACTGAATTTTCTTCGCAATAGCCGCAGGCTGCCCCATTCCGAAAGGAATAAAAGATGGCTGCCGCCGATCGCTGAGACGCTGGATACTCGCACCTGCCGGAGAGAATGGGTGTATTTGCGTATAATGAACCTTCTTGCGTGGCCGTGTAACGTTTTCGAGCCCTTTCGGCACGTTTACCACCTAATCCTGCCAACTCTTCTTTGCTGAGGGTCCGTTTTAGCGTCATTCTTAAGCTTCCGTTGCATGCCGCCGTGATTTTCGACCAGCCGCCACAAGCTAAGTAAGGCAAAGCCGACCAATCGCAGACGCCGGCACCACCCTCTTCATCCGGTTATCGATTTTCAGTGCACTGGCTCTGCCCCAGTGAATCCCTCTCCACTTGAGCGTTCTCCTCGCCTCTTGTCAGCCAATTAGATACGACAAGCCGCTCAGTGTAGGCAGTGTTATTCGTTTTTCAAGCAAACAAAAGTGACCTCCTATGAACAAGGAGAGCGTTTGATTGGTCTGTTCAGACAACCCTGCGGGTGACCGCCCGGTGCTTGCGTCGGTGGTTACGCAAATTTGACGTCAGGAGATTGGAATAGAAACATATTGGAATAGTTTTACGTTATAGGGCCCCTGCAGTGTGTGCCCAACCAAGAAAGTGCGCTTGCCAAGCATATAAAAAACAAGAGCACAGCTGGACCCGCTGTAGCTGTTGCATGCTCACGCACAAGTGCACTTGTACTTTAACAACTTGTCTTTCTGCCTAAAACAAGCAAATAAAGCATGCCGTACAAGTGATCAGAACTCGTTCGTGGGCTAGTCGACTCAATCTTAAGCGAGACATTGGTCTTTGGAGCCGAAAATCGGCTAAAATATCTTTTCACATTCATCTGCTCCTCGTTGGTGCAGAGCATGTACTTTTGCTTGATTGGACCCCTGTATCATCCATGGTCTAATATTTAGCCTTTGCCAAATCTCCATGCATGTGCTGTGAAATGCCTTTTCTTGTTATCTCAAAACAGCATTTCTGATGAAGCCACAGTTTTAGAGCAGTGATACTCTGCTTCTACTTATCTTATCACAATAATTTTTTCGTTGTTGGGATGGTAGACAATTAGAGTGAATCAAAGCAGTTTATTTTACCAAATAATGCACAAAAGTTCATAGTGGAGCAGCTGCTAATTGTTCTGTCCAAGTATTGCTAGAACCAGTAATGCTACAAGTGGGTTCAACTGTACTTGTGCCTATTAAAATGTTTGAATGTTTGTCCCCTGTGCTTTTCTGGTGCAACCCAGTTATGATAATTACTGGTTATAACAATGGGATTCCCTTTGCACTCATATATTGTTATCTACTTAGGGCAGGTAGTGACTGCAGATCCAGATCATGAGACTGAAATAATAAGAAGAATAAGAATGGACTGGGGTGCGTTAGGCAGGCATTCTCAGATCATGAACAGCAGGTTGCCATTATCCCTCAAGAGACATGTGCATAACAGTTGTGTCTTACCAGTACTCACATACGGGGCAGAAACCTGGAGGCTTACGAAAAGGGTTCTACTTAAATTGAGGACGACACAACAAGCTATGAAAAGAAGAATGATGGGTGTAACATTAAGAGATAAGAAAAGAGCAGATTGGGTGAGGGAACAAACACGAGTGAATGACATCTTAGTTGAAGTCAAGAAAAAGAAATGGGCATGGGCAGGACATGTAATGAGGAGGGAAGATAACCGATGGTCATTAAGGGTTACGGAATGGATTCCAAGGGAAGGGAAGCGTAGCAGGGGGTGGCAGAGTTAGGTGGGCTGATGAGATTAAGAAGTTTGCAGGGACAACATGGCCACAATTAGTACATGACCGGGGTAGTTGGAGAAGTATGGGGGAGGCCTTTGCCCTGCAGTGGGCGTAACCAGGCTGATGATGAATGTAAGTGTGCCACACTAGTTTCATTTCCAGCACACGGAACTGCACAATGCGAGAACAAGCAGATGAAATTGAAGTGCCGTATTTTTCTGCGTATACCCCCACCCCCCGTTACAACAGCAAATCCGCACGTGCATAACCTGCAGAAAGTTAACTGCATACAACGAAGCTCAAATCTTTGCAGCAACAGTCCGGTCACTGATGTACGCCTCATCCACATTGTACCTTTGGCTAGTGGCTGGGAGTGGGGCTCCCTTGATATGAAGAGCGTGCAGTGTCCGGTCTAATAAAATTTCAGCTGTTTTTGCGGCGCATAACAGTATCACAGAAGAACCCCGTATATATGTTTTAGAAAACAATGCAAAAAGAAACTTACTAACTGGGAGAACCTATGATCACAAGTAACTAAACAAATTTGACAGACATCGACTGCAGTGCGCATCTACATAAAGCAAAGTGTTACACGAACCATTGCAGCATGAGATGCCAATGCACGCCAAACCGGTGGGGCTTGGGCAGCCTCCACCGGCAGTTTGCTTTTGACCTGCAATGCTTTCTGCAGAATAACTACTGTACATATTGACACGTGTACTTGTTTAACGGGTGACCGCATTTCACCGCCTAACAAATGTTATTGCACAGCGCAGCACCCACTTGCATGAATCGGAAGTTTCTCGAAAGTTATCGAGAATTCTATCCGCTGTCTGTTGTCACCGAACCTTGCGTCATCTAATTTCATCGTGTGACGCGAATGGTGTAGAACTTTCTTGAAGACACATGGGTCCCAGCGATTACTCTGGAGCCTTCGATGACTGATGTATAAAAGCCGACACGCTTGACCCACTGATCAGATTTTCGACGGTCGCCAACTGTGTTCACCACTGTCACCATTCTTTGAGCGTAGCTTGTTTTTGAGGGCACAGGTTCGCCCAATAAAATGTTAGTTTCGTCATACCCAGTTTTGCTGCTTTCTTTACCATCACTACTACGCGAGATCTGGTGGAGGTGCTTTACGTTCATGTACCGAATGCCTCCGCAAGGCTGCAATCCAAGCCCGAAACCCGAAGACAACCACAACATCACCAAGGACCAGCGAGCAAGCCGCAGGCAGGACTGTGAGCGGAATATGGACCACTTCCTGAGAAGACCAGAGGAATCAAGCCCAGGTCAGAAACCCCAATGGCTGCCCCAGCGTCCCCCCATTCTGCTGCAACAACCTCGGGACCCACCAACACTCCATGGATTGTTGGAAGCCTCAGAAACCTGGCTCAAGACATATCAACGAATTGCGACTTTCAACAACTGGCACTCCGACGACAAGCTGCGGCAAGTATATTTCGCCTTAGAAGACTCCGCCAGAATGCGGTTCGAGAACCGGGAGTCAACCTTGGCAACATGGGACCTGTTCCGAAGCGGCTTCATGCGAACATTTACGAGCGTCATGCGTAAAGAAAAGGCCGAAGCTCTGCTAGAAACTAGAGTACAACTACCCAAAGAGAACATTGCAATCTTCACCGAGGAGATGACGTGCTTGTTCTGCCATGCCGACCCGGATATGCCTGAGAAGAAAATTTGCTTCCTCACGTTCCCAAGATCCAAGGCTCAGGTTGCCTCGATCGCTGACGTTGTGAGAGGAGAAATCCAGCGGTCACTGGAACATCCCAAAGTGCAGCCGGAATCGCCACAGGCCCAGCCTGAAGCGATGACCTACGCCATTGTCGCCCACCGTCAAATTAACCCTACGCGCCTGTACCAGGGCGCTGTAATGACGCAGTTCCGCCATTCACCGCCGCCTCCGCCAGCTCACCCACCCTTCATCCAGCGAAACTACCCAAGGGAGGCAGACGTCTGGTGCGCTCCTGACCACTGCCCGCTCTGCCACTGCGGAGAAGCGAGTAACTTCTACCGATGAGGTCACGTCTAGCGACTGCGAGGGCTCGCTGTTAACGCACCGCAACCACAGCTTGGTGAACGACCTTGCGATATAGCTGACTACCTCTCCACTACTCAGTGGTGTGCTCGACGACTGTCTCATTCAATGTCACCAGGCAATGGTACCTGTCGCCGCAACGCCGACCATACACTGGCCCAGCCCGGGGCTGGTCTGTGAGCTCATATCTGGAAAACTAAAGGCAGCAACAGACTGACATGCAGTTGCCGTTCGTCGAACTGAAGATCTTCCGCCGCTGCCGAAGACGCCGAACAGATGATCTCGACAATGTACCAATAAGACGCCGCCATCCCGACGAAGCCTAGAAACAAAGAATACGCCGGGAAAACATGACCTGACGACGCAATGTTTCAGCCACACGTTAACACGATGCAGCTGTGATCCGACGCCAAGACTTAACTGCAATGCAAGACAAAGAACCACCAACCTCGATGTACTTCTCTGTGGCCATGCAGTCACCGCCTTAGTGGACACAGGAGCTGACTACTCCGTAATGAGTGGACCCCTTGCCACCAAGTTGAAGAAAGTTAAAAATGCATGGGAAGGCCCTCAAATCTAGACAGCTGAAGGACACTTAATAACGCCGATTGGAATCTGCACCGCAAGAATTACAATTCAAGACCGGACCTACCCTGCCACCTTCATTATCCTCTAACAGTGTTCCCGAAAAGTCACTTTTAGCATGGATTTCCAGAGCAAACACGGCACCATCATCGACCTGAAGTTGAAGTGAATAACGCTGTTGGAAGATCAAGTGATACCGATGGAGAGCTGTCAAAGTCACCATGCCTTGAGTGTGCTCGAAGATTAAGTCAGCATACCGCCCCGCTCGAGCATTGTCGTTTTCGTTGGCACCAAAACACCTGCTAACGTAGAAGGCATTATCGAGGGTAATTAATGTCTACTACTCAACCGTGAAATTTGCGTCACAAAAGGAATTGCTCGATTGGACGAAGGAAAAACGAAAGTGTTGCTGACAAACTTCAGCCAGGAGTTCAAGCACATCAACAAGGGCACGACGATTGCATACATCGAGGAAATTCTGGAAACCAGCAATGCGTTTGTCCTCTTGGATTCTGCTGCATCTACCCTGACGACCGCAGTTCCCGAACCAGATTTCAACATAAATCCAAGTCTCCCCATAATTAAGCAGCAACAGCCCAGAAGTCTGCTCCAATGATACAAAGACTGCTTTTCAATGTCATCGAGGACTCGACAAACAACAGTTGCAAAGCATCGCATAATAACTGAAAAGTGCCCTCGACCACTCCGCCAGAGCCCTTCCAGAGTTTCGACATGAGAATGTGAAGCTATAAGGCAAGTCAACGAAATACTGCGCGATGACATCATCCAGCCATCGAAAAGCCCGTGGGCATCTCCAGCTGCCCTGGTAAAGAAAAAGGACGGAATCCTACGTTAGTGCGTCGGTGATCGTCGACTTAACAAGATGTCAAAGAAGAATGTATACCTCCTCCCAAGGATAGACGACGCACTGGATTGGCTCTGCAACGCTAAGTAATTGTCGTCGATGGATCTCAAGTCTGGCTACTGGCAAATAGAAGCCAACGCGAGAGATCGCAAAAACTACCTTCATCACTGCCGACGACCTATACGAGTTCAAGGTCATGCCATTCGGTCTGTGCTCAGCGCCTGCAACGTTCCAGCGCGTGATGGACACAGTTTTATCTGGGTTGAAGTGGCAGACCTGTCTTGTCTACTTGGAGGACGTTGTTGTCTTCACCGGGAATTTCTACGATCACCTTAGGTGGCTTACGACAGTACTAGAGGCCATCAAGTCATCAGGGCTCACTCTGAAGCCGCAAAAGTGCCGCTTCCCTTATGATGAGCTGCTGTTCCTGGGCCACGTCATCAGCAAGTCTGAGGTCCGCCCCAACCTGCAGAAGACAGCTGCCATCACAAAGTTCCCGCAGCCCATCTAGAAGAAGGCAGTGCGTAGAATCCTTGGCATGTGTGCCTACTACAGGCGCTTTGTCAAGAACTTTTCACGCATCACTGAGCCGCTGACACAGCTAACTAAATGTGATGTCGAGTTCAAGAACACATTTCAAGAACCTAAACGACGCATGCAGTCGCTACTGGTACTTGTGTACTTGCGACGAGGACGCCAATGCAGGGGATAGATCCCCACTGCCGCCAGTAGACTAGGCCTCGGTGCCGTCCTAGCCCAGAGGAAAGACCAACTTGAACGGGTGATAGCTTACGCTAGCGGGTTGCTGTCAAAAGCGAAAGGCAATTATTCTAGGACCGAAAAGGAATGCCTCGCCATAATTTGGGCTACAACAGAATTCCGCTCTTACCTATATAGCAGGCCATTCAAAGTCATCAGCGACCATCATGCGTTGTGTTGGCTGGCTAACTTAAAGGACCCTTCAGGATGGCTGGTGCAGTGAAGCCTCAGACTGCAAGAGTATGACATCACTGTAATCTACAAGTCCGGACAAAAACACTCTGATGCGGACTGCCTATCACACGGCCCTATTGACCCGCTGCCGCAAGATGACAAAGCCTTCAGTGAAATAATAAGTGCGGAAGACTTCGCTGAACAGTAATGAGCAGAACCGGAGCTAAAAAGCCTCATCGAGCATTTGGAAGAGAACACCGATGTTGTGCCTAGGGCGTTTAAGTGAGGATTGTCTTTGTTCTCGCTTCAAAACAACCTACTTGTAAAGAAGAACTTCCCACCAGTCTGCGTCAACTACCTTCTTGTTGTTCCCTCAACGCTGCGTCCAGAAGTACCACAAGCTCTATACGACGATCCGACTGCTAGGGACCTTGGATTCTCTCGGACACTATCCAGGATACCGGAAAAGTATTACTGGCCGCACCTGACCGGTGATGTCGCCTGTTACGTCAAGACATGCCAAGACTGTCAGCGACGCAAGACACCACTGAAAAGGCCAACTGGATTACTACAGCCGATCGAGCCTTTTTGCCGACCTTTTCAGCAGATCAGGATGGACTTGTTGGGACCTTTCCGATGTCAACATCTGGAAATAAGTGGATCATCGTGGCTACCTCACCCACTTCGCTGAAACGAAAGCTCTGCCAAAAGGCAGTGCAGCCAAAGTGGCGAAATTCTTCATCACGAACATCCTGCTGCGACATGGCGCCCCAGAAGTCCTCATCACCGACAGAGGAGCGGCTTTACAGCGGAGCTCACTCAAGCCATTCTGCAATAAAGCCAGACAAGCTACAGGAGGACAACTGCCTACCACCTCCAGATGAATGGTCTTACGGAGCACCTGAATAAGACCCTCGCCAACGTGCTAGCAACATACGTCAACGTCGAATACAAGACCTGGGATCCTATCCTGCCGTACGTAACATTCGCTTATAACACAGCGGTGTAAGAAACAATATAGGTCCCACTGTTCAAGCTGGTTTACGGCAGGAACCCGACGACGACTCTCGACGCCATGCTGCTGCACGGCACCGACGAATTGAATCCTGACGTTGCCACCTATTTCCAGAACACCATAGAAGCCTGACAGCTCGCCCGTCTGTGGATCAAGAATCAGCAGAGGACCGACAGCCAACACTACGACCTTCGATGACGCTACGTCGAGTACCAGCCCGGCGACTGCGTTTGGGTTCGGACCCCAATACGCCGACAAGGAATTAGCGAGAAGCTTTTACGCCGCTATTTCGAACCCTACAAGATCATCCGATGAATTGGCGCACTCGACTATGAGGTCATGCCAGATGGCATTTCACTATCACAGCGGCGCCGCTCACGACCTGAAATAGTCCACATTGTGCGATTTAAGCCATTCTACCAGCGCTAATGAACCTTGGGGCTTTGCGTAGCTGACCTTTGAACTTTCTTTTTTTGGACTGTGTTACTTCAGACTGTTTCTTTTCGTTGTTTTGTTACTTTTGTTTAATAAGTGTCATATTGTGTTTCGCTCTCTTATGTTTGTAGCATTGGGACGATGGTTTTTAAGAGGGGGGTACTGACACGTTTACCTGTTTATCTTTATCGGGTGACCACGTTTCACCGCCTAACAAATGTTATCACACAGCGCAGGACATGCCTGCATGTATCGGGAAGTTTCTCAAAAGTTATCGATGTTTCTATCCGCTGTCTGTTGTCACCGAACCTTGTGTAATCTGATTTCATCGCACGACACAAATGGTGTAGAACTTTTTTGAAGACACATGGGTCCCAGCAATTACTCTGGAGCCATCGATGACTGATGTATAAAAGCTGACGCGCTTGACCCGCTGATCAGATTTTCAGCAGTCACCGACTGTGTTAGCCGCTGTCGCCGTTCTTTGAGCATAGCCTGCTTTTGAGGGCACAGGTTTGCCCAATGAAACGCTAGTTTTGTCATACCCAGTTCTGCTGCTTTCTTTACCATCACTACTAAGTCACAATATTGCTGTGACTTTTGTCAACCTTGGCCATTTTCTCGTCGACTTTCCAGCAAAGAGCGAGCACGTCTTCTATGTACGAGACGTACGATTCAGTAGAAGACTGAATTTCGTAGGTAACTGGAGTCACGGACCACCATGCGCTCTGCTGGCTTTCCTCACTCAAGGATCAGCTTGGTCGCTGGGCTCTGCGGCTGCAAGAATATTCCTATGCAGTATTGTATTTGTATAAGTTGGGCTGATTACATCAAGACGCAGACTGTTTATCACACTATCCATTGGACGAACCACCCACCGACCCTGACCCCGATGCCGACGCTTGCGTTTTCTCCGTTTCTCAGCTGCTACACGTTGCCGACGAGCAACGCCGTGATGCCACGTTGCGCGCCATCATTGATCGCTTGGAATCTTCGCCTTCTGATTCATCCCTTCACCTGTTTGTTCTCAGGGATGGTGTATTATACCGGCACAATGTACGCCCCGACGGTCCTTCCCTATCCTCGTCATTCCTAAGCACCTGCGGTCAGCTGTTCTCCAAGAACTTCATGGTTTACCAATGGCAGGTCATCTTGGCGTCTCCCGCACCTACGACCGGATCCGCCGATGCTTCTTTTGGCCAAGCCTTGCCTGCTCCGTCCGGAAATATGTGGCGGCGTGCAAAAAATGCCAGCACTGAAAAACACCATCAACGCTCCCTGCCAGGTGCCTTCAACCGATCGATATTCTTTCGCATTGGCTTGAACTTAGTTGGCCCTATCCTGCTATCCAGGTCTGGCAAAAAGTGGGTCGCTCTGGCGACAGACTACGCCACACGCTATGCCATCGCCAGAGCGCTTCCAACAAGCTGCGTTGCAGATTTCGCCGACTTTCTTTTACGCGAGGTGATTCTGCAGCACGGTGCTCCACACCAACTGCTCACTGACCGGGGTCGGACATTTCTTTCTACAGTCATCGCCGACATCCTGCAGTCCTGCTCAACCAAGCACAAGCTGACTACATCTTAGCATCCACACACTAATTGTCTCACTGAGCATCTGAATTGCACCCTAACAGACATGCTTGCAAAGTATGTCTTGTCCGACCATACCGATTCGGACCTTGCCTTACCTTACATCACTTTTGCGTGTAATTGTTTGCGTCACAACACTGCCGGTTATTCCCCGTTCTTTCTGCTGTTCGGCCAAGAACACACGTTGAGACCAGCGAGTTTGCGTTTGACGCCATCACCAGGGCAGCCCAAGCACGAGAAATTGCCTGCGCTCGCCTCCTGACCTCGCAAGAGAAGCAACGCCGCTTGTACGATGGCCAACACAGAGATGTCCACTTTTTGCCTGGATCTCTGGTACTCCTGCGGTCCCCGACTCATCACGTTTGCCCGTCAGAATAACTCCTGTCTCGGTACACAGGCCCATATCGCGTGCTGCGGGCCATGACTCCAGTTACCTATGGAATTGCTTCAGTCAGTACCAGTGCCTCATCTGCCCCAAATTCCACTGACGTTGTGCATGTCGCATGCCTCAAGCCTTATTACTCTCGTGTTATCACCAACATTTAGACGCCTCGGGACGGTGCTTCTGCCGCCGGGGGTTATGATAAGTGCATATTGCGTGTTTTTTGTGGCCGATGCACGTGGGCGTCCCGACGAAGACGACGAACACTCTCTGGCTCTCAAGCTGTCGGCTGAACTGGCCAGCGCTGCAGTTACCTTTTGCAAGTACACTTCGTAAATAGTCTCCAGTCTTAATCCTTTGTTCACGTAACAATATTACAGCTACAACTTGTGCATCTAAGGTTACATGAAATCGAGCATTACAGTAATCCCACGTTAATGGAACTCTGATACAGTCGAACCCACTTTTAACAACATTCAAGTGCCACAAAAATTCCATTGTTATAGTCGACACCGTATTTACTCGCACAATGATAGCACTGTTTTGTAAAGAAAAACTGACGCAAATTCAGGGGTGCGATCATTACGTGGGTTAAATTTCCCACGAAAAGAAAAAATTTTTTTGTTCCGCATTTGCTGCGGGATGACAACACGTCTACAAGCAGGCGGCTGCCACTGAACAGTGTGGGACACCAAAACAAAAAGGGCAGCCAGCAGAGCAAGCTGAAAGCGCCAAATGAGATTTTTTTTCTTCTCTTGAGTACATTACGTGCATTAAAACTGTTTCTTCCATATCAGTAATGAATAATATCGTAAATATCGGCAAGTTTACGACTATAACATAGCGACGTCCACTTTGAGGGGACAGAAACAGAGGTGGGCGCGCTTAGCTGCCAGTGACATGGAAACACACGGCAGGCATGCAGCGGAAACTGCGGCATTTGTCTTCACTACTATCCTACAGCACGTTCCTGCTAAGGGTAGGCGAATATCTTGGCTATGTTGCAAGTGTCTGCTTATGAACAGGGTACAGTGCTAACGTATCAGTGTAAACGTGGCCATTATCGCTGTCGCTCGTGATTTGTTGCGTGCCCACGAGTGCAGACGAGAAGAATCAAAAGGTGCCTTTTTTTGTTGTTGACCAAAACCATTATGAAGCCTACAAATAAGAAAACCAAGGCAAGTTTGGTTGTAGCTTTTTTTTCATGGAAGTGCAGAAAGTGATGAAAGGAATGAAATGGACCATCTGCTTAAGAATGTTTGGTG
Source organism: Dermacentor andersoni (assembly GCF_023375885.2). Lineage (NCBI taxonomy): Eukaryota > Metazoa > Arthropoda > Arachnida > Ixodida > Ixodidae > Dermacentor > Dermacentor andersoni. The sequence continues at coordinate 9,836,930 of NC_092823.1, read as the reverse complement.
CGTGCAGACCACTTGGTATGTCTTCAAGAATCATTCACTTAGCATTCGACAGCTTGTAAGCACGATTATCGTTAGCTAGACTTGGCCCACGACATATCGCTGCGACAAGTTCGAAGTGTGATCATTACACAGGAAAGAAAAAAAAACATTTTGATGACAAAATTCAGGGGTGCGATCATTACGCGAGTGCAATCATTACGCAAGTAAATACGGTAATTGTTATAACCGGGTTGCATGAAAAAAGCAAAATAGGAGGATGGCAGAGCAGATGTGAGAACACTATATGTAATGGCGGGGACGCCAGTGCTCTTCCTCATCACCTTCCTCCATCTGGCTGCTGATTGTGTTCACTTGTTTAATTGCTTCCTAGGCGCTTTGATAGTGTCTAACAAGCTGAGGCTGTCGGCGTTAAAAAATGGTACTGCTATAGGAACTGAAAGAGGGGTCGCGGATGGCAAGTGATATGCGAGCATCATCGAGCCATCGCTTTGGCGGCTCCAAAAGGGGCCTTTTAAAGTATGCAAGAGGGCTGCCGCAGCAGGATGTCGGCTTGAGAAATCCAGAAGAAACGCTGAGGCATGATCGCCACAAGCATCTTGCCCCGTACTTCTCACTGGCTTGCACAAGAAAAACGTATATCCGTCAGCCTTTCGTGCTTTTTGCAAAGCTCGCTGACATCCTTCTCCAAGGCATCCAGGTGCTATAGGTAGTGCAGTGGAAGGTTCCTCGCGAAAACAAAGCCCCAGAGGGACTGAATCATCTGCCGCGCCTCCTGCGAGGACAATGTTGAGGCAGCCTGCCCTACAACATCCTCGCTGCCGTCGTCACCGCCGCAATTCGATACAAGCACGTTCGCAACGATTGCCTCAACAGTTAGAAGCACTTGGTTTCCCAATCTATAGCCATGCGCTTTCTTTCCACCGGCACCATCATGCATTGCCGATGATCAGCAGGTGGATCAGCCATCTTCCGTTTTGGCAGCGAGTAAAATGAGCCTGAAAAACCCCATGGCCAGGAACGATTTCAACGCAACCAACAAAGACGAGTGCAGTGATTAAGCTGTTTGAAGAACTGCGCTGAATGAGGAGCCAGCGAGCAACATGCGAGCAATCTGGGAGGAGCACAGTTCGTGCGGTTTATTCGTGTTTCGGAGGGTCGCACGGTGTAGAGCTATGGGCGCAGCCCATTCTTGTTCACAGGGGTGGAAGGGTAACGGGAGAGAGGCGCACAGAGAAGGCTGGAAAATGAGTGAGCGGCGGCTGTTGGAGCAGTGGGCAATCAGGCAGCGGCTGGAATTTCTCATTTTCTTTTGTTGCTTTTCAAGGATTTCAAATTTCACTGCCTTTTGGCTTGGACACCAGCAGCCAGACTTCATCATTATAACCGATAATGCGGCATCGGGGCATTGTAGTAAGCAGGTTATTTCACCATGGAAAACACAAAAAGTTGATGCAGTAGCTTCTTCTTGTTATTATCAATATATTGTTAAAACCTCTATCGGTATATAAATGTGTTTGGCTGTATCTTGAGATATCGGTCAAGTTAAAATTGTTTTTTCGGGCCAGGGTGCATTTTTCACCTCTTGAAAAATTATTGCAGCGGGCTCTGGACATTTCAAAATTTCGACTTTGGATATACTACCCGGGAAAAGGCAGCGCTGCATTTACCCACTTTCCACCCAGCGGCAGCTCACAAGCCGAGCACAGCACTTCCTGCTTTTTTTTCTGCCCGTCGCTGCTCGCTGCCACTTTCTTGTGGTATCGTGCAGTAGCTGGGAGTTGAAGTACCGTAAAAACCGGAATATAGGTCGAACTTTTTTTCAAAGACCCATCGCGAAAAGTCGACCCTCGACTTATATACCGGACATTGGCGGAAAAACTACGGAAGTCTTGCAACAATGGGCGGATAAAGTAAACAGCCGCCTTCGCCATCAGCGGCGTGGCGACGCTGTGGCACCTGTGACACCGGCATTTTGCGTTTCCATTGTCGCAAAGTTATATTAATTAAAGGCTGCACTTTCATTTTGTTTCAAAATGAGCGGGAGCGGAAGCCGACGTCAATTCACCGTCGCCTTCAAGAAAAAGGCGATTGAGTACGCGGAAGCCCACGGCAACCTGGCGGCACAGCGCGAACTTGAAGTATCCGAAAAGAGCATTCGGTAGTGGCGGAGGCAAAAGCAACGTATTACAACTTGCAGCAACCAAAAGAAAACGTCATTTCGTGCCGGATCGCAGTGGACTGCAGAACTGGAAGGCAAGGTTGCGGAGTCCGTCCGCGAGCTGCGTGTAAGATCGCTGCCTGTGACTGCCGAATGCATCCGTTTGAAAGCGGTAGAGATCGCACGCGCCTATGGACTGGGCAGCGAGAAGCACTCGTCATCCGACTCTGATCAAAGGCGTTGCTCTGATTCGGAGTAGCGCTTGCGCACTTCGTGCCCTTCTGTGTACTGTACACCCGACGAACTTTTAACAGTATCGCGCGACCATCGACCCGCGTGTTTGTCAGCACCTTATCATCACGGCACGGAGCGGCGAAATAGCGAAAGTAAGGGCATGTGTACACATGCGCGTATCTCGTTTGTTTCGCTGCTCAACGCCATTAATAAGGTGTTGACAAGCACGCGTGTCGATGATCGCGCGAAACCGCTAAAAACTTGGCCGGGTGCACATGCGAGCAGCATTTAAATAAATACTGTCACCATTGTGCAACCCCCCGAGTCGCATTTGTTACAAGGTAAGGGTGTCATGTCTTTCGGTACTTTTGCCATTGAAAAGGATATTTTTTTTTTTTTCATTTTGAGGATTCGTTAGTTGGGGGATCGACCTATATTCCGGTCCGACCTATAGTCCGGTTTTTACGGTAGCCCTCTCATTTAGAACACCGTCAGCAATGCGTCAATGTGGTCACAGTGTATTAATCACGACCTTGAGCAAGACGACCGGCAACTTCCGAGCAGGAACTATCGGCCCACGTGCTGTGCCCAGAAGCCAGCACAGTGTTTTCAGTCAGATTGTGGTTTGATGAGGACGCTCGCATTATACTTGCAGACAGCGACGCATAAATGCCGCATCATTTATAGGAATCCCATAAAGGTATGACAACTGGGCTATTCCACAGTTCAGCTTCGGTTTTCAACGTAAATTGTCCAGAATTCATTTCGATGCAGAAAGTAGTGGTGTCGGCTTTTTGGATGTCCCTTGCCCGAATATGCCGACGTGTGCAGTGCCGATGCGGAGGACAGTGCCCAAGAATACTACTGGCGGCATTTTGGAAAGGTTAAGTGTGGCCTATGCGAGGCCAGTGGGCTCTCACATTCGCGATTTCACGAAACTCTGCTCATCTCGAAAATTTTCCATGTGTTACAGCTCTGGGTCAATGGGGCTCTCCTGTATTTGTGCAACCTTTGTGCTGGCAGTGCTGGACGCAATACTACGTTTTGGTCACAAACGTAAGGGCTGCACTGTGGCAGCTGGTCGTAGGAATGTGCCACCCTGTTTGCCCTTCAAAAGTATAAAGGCTCAGATCTGTGACATCTTCCATAAAACAATTGCGTCACATTTTGCGACACAAAAGTATGACACTTAACCCTTTGAAGGTTTTTGCCGTACATGTACGGCGACAGTTTTCTGCCCCGCAAGGTCTTTGCCGTACGGGTACGGTTTCGACCCTCCGTTTGAAATTTTGCGCCATAATGACGATGCGTGCTCACTGGGAGGTGCTGCCACTTCTTAGGACTTACAAGAAGCATTTGAAATTTGTGCTACCTTCTTGGGGAGATAAACAGAACTGATTTCTAGCTTCAGCGCGTCGTGCAGACTGCTTCAACACCCCTTCGGTTTCGGTTTCGCTGCGTGATCGCAACGGAGGCGCCCGAAACGTCATTTTTCTCTTCGTCCGCACTCTCTTGCAGGGCGGTGGAAGTTGATTTCTATCTTGATTGGTGCTGCTCTTAGCTTGTTTATCACCGCTGCTCGCGAGGTATTCTCACTCTCAGCGGCAACGCGCTTTCGCGGTTTCGGTTCCACCGCGTGATCGCAACGGAAGCGTGCCACACACGATTTTTCTCTTTGTCGGCACGCTCTCGCAGGGGCGGCGGAAATTGATTTCTATCTTGATTGGCGCTGCTCTTAGCTTGTTTATCACCACCACTCACGAGGTATTCTCGCTCTCTGCGGCAACACGCTCACGCGAGAGGGTGCCTCAGACCTCTGCCCAAGGCAGCTGCACACAGAGAAGATGTCATGTGTGCGCCAACACAACTCGTCGCTCCAAGAGGAGAACAGACACGCATTTTAGGTGTGCAGACTGCGATAAGGCGCTGTGTGTATACCCGTGTTTCAGGGAGTACCACACTCTGAAATACTATTGAACATTTTGCAGTTCTGAGTGATGCCGACATCAAAATATTGTTCCTATTTATTTTTTACTATTTATTCCCGACTTTATACATTTTGTACATTCAAGATCCACAATAAAGTAATTTGACCACCTGGGAAAGTTGTTTTAAAAATAATTCGACCCTCAAAGGGTCAATGTTACAAATTATGTGACGCATGCTGGTTCTTTATTTCATACGTGGTACACCATTTTATGGTGAAAATGCAAGCACTCAGAGACCTCTAGGCTTTGTAGCATTGCCCGATCTGTATTAAACAAAAGTACAGTCCTTGCTACTGTGCTCTTGAATGCGGTGTCTGGGTATGCTCACCTTTGCCTCGTGGACCGTGTACTTCTCAGGCAGCCGCTCATTGCTGCAACAGACGAGGAAAGGAATGTCACTGCTCCGTCTGCTTCAACACGAGATGGACACGTACTATATCTGATTCATTTGCCACAGACAGTCTCACGGTATCAGGGTGACTTGAGGCCACATTGTGTACATAATCCATTTCATTCTCTGTTCTGCCATCATCATCTGTTGCGATAAGTGGTCAATACTGGCAACAATGGGTACACGGCAATGCCCGAGTCAATGACCAAGGGCAAGAAGAGTGGGCAATGAAATGGATCGTTAAAAAATACAGCCCCAGTAATTTCAGTGCCACTTTGCAAGGTTATGAGGTACGAACATTAGGTGTAAACAAGAAAATGCTGAAGATGTACCTCGGTATAAAACACTTATATCTGCAATAAAAAAAAAAGTGCAAGAATGTCTAAAAAATCAACATTAAAACATGGTTTTTGATTAAAGCGAGTCTAAGATAAATGCCTGCAAAAAGGTAAGTCTGATCACGCAATGCTGCTTCTGCAGGGATAGTACTGACTGGCAAAGTGAGGAACAGACAGCCCACTATTAACAAGAACAAAGGATCCAGCTGATGAATAGACATAGTGGCAGCATGTTGAGCATCGATTCTCGCAACAATATTAAATTCCAGCCATTATGACATCAACTTTGATGATGAGGTGTGGTGTTTTATGGCACAAGGGCCAGGTTTGGCCAAAGAGCGCCATGACAAGCGGTAATGTTGACAATGTATTATGGATGGCGTGCACAATGAATTCCTCATGGTAGATGTCACATGGCTGTAAAAAGGCCTAAAACCTGTAGCTGTAAGTGGCGTAGAATATATAGTTGCTAAAATAATGACGGTGACTAGGCAGTGATGTGGGCTATGGCAATGGGCTTTCGTTAAAACATTATGCAATAAAACATAACACTGACACCAGAGCTTCAAGAGAGCCCTTGAATGCAGGGCTGTTAGTCATGTGCTAAAAATTGCCTGGCCAAATGAGTTTCAGGGTGTCGGTTTCGGCTAAAAAATCTAAGACTATTTGCAGTCTAAAAAATGGTTCGTCACTAAGAAAAAATGCAGGGAGGAGGGGTATATTGAGGGCACTGAATAAGAACATGGAGGACTGTGAGAATATTGCCGCATTTAACACAAGTCGTAGGATCACCCCCAGCCAAGCGATAAGAGTAAGTACCGTATGTGTGGCCGATTCTTAATCAGCAAAGAAGTACTTCCTTGTACCGTGCTATTTTGTCACTTATCCAATTCCGAAATTCTGGTTTTATAATGTGCAACTTATTCAATGTTTGTGTATCCCACTCTGCTTGCCAATGATTCCTCACTTTACGGCACAGAAAGGGCTTTAGGTCTGTAGCAGGAATGGGGATATTTCCATCTATGTCACTAAAACTCACTGACGTAGCGTTTTCGTCAGCAGCTACATTGCCTTTGATGCCTTTATGGCCAGGTACCCAGCATAGGATAATCGCTTGGTTGCACATATATGCGGAGCACAACAAGCTATACAGCTCATTAAAAACCGAATTCTTATGCTTTCGTAAGCTAATTAGGGCTCTCACTACACTTAATGAGTCTGTGAAGACAATAGCCTTAGCGATATTTGTGAGCCGTATGTGTTGAATAGCCTTAAGAATGGCGTATGCTTCCGCTGTAAAGATACTGGTGTGTGGGTTTAGTGGTCCAGATGTTGAAAGTGAGGGTCCCAGAGCTGCGTAAGCAACACCAGCTGAAGACTTCGAAGAGTCTGTGTAAAATTCATCACATGAGTACTTCTCCTTGAGTTCCAGAAAATGCGAATTTATGTGTGCCTCCGGGGCTCGTTTCGATATTTCTAAGAAAGAGATGTCACATTGGATAGTCTGCCACTCCCAAGGCGGTGGAAGCCTTGTAGGAGCCATTAGGACATTATGTGAAAGAGGGACCCCTGTTTTTTCTGAGAGTGCTTCCAACCGGAGAGACAGAGGAGGCCTAGTGGCTGGGCGGTCACGAAACAGCCTAGCAGTGGACAAGTTGCATATAGTGGAATGACAAGGATGTTTAACATCCGAGTTAACTTTTAGGGCGTAGGAGAAAGTTAAATATGTCCTTTGGTAGTGCAATGACCATTCGTTTGATTCGACGTAGAGGCTTTGCACAGGGCTAGTCCTAAATGCGCCTGTAGCAAGGCGGATACCCAAGTGGTGAACAGGATCAAGCATTTTCAGAGCACTAGGTCTGGCAGAATTATAGACTATTGCTCCGTGGTCAAGGCGTGTTAATATTAGACTTTTGTACAGCTTTAAAAGGCACCGCCTGTCGCTTCCCCAAGATGTACGTGACAAGAGCTTCAGCAGGTTCATAGACTTGAGGCACTTTGATTTCAGATACTTCAGGTGTGGTACAAAAGTCAGCTTACTGTCTAAAAGGATTCCTAAAAATTTGTGTTCATGGCTCACAGATAGCCGTTCTCCATTTAGATCTATTGCGGGATCTGCCAGTATGGCTCTCTTGTTAGAAAACAGGACGCATGTACTTTTTTGTGGGTTTAGTTTGAAACCATTTTGGTCCGCCCACTTAGATAATTTATTTATGCAAAGCTGTACTTGTCGCTCGCAGATACTTAGGTTACATGATTTGAAACCTATCTGGATGTCATCCACATATACAGAATAAAACATAGTATGTGGTATGGCCGTCTGGATCGCGTTCATTTTGACAATAAAAGAGTGCAGCTCAGCACACCACCTTGTGGAACACCAGGCTCTTGCGTAAATGGACGAGACAGAACGTTACCAACTCTAACACGGAACGTCCGATTGGAGAGGTAGCTCTGAATCACGTTCAGCAAGTTGCCTTGAAATCCCATTTCAGACAGGTCACGGAGGATTCCAAAGCGCCAGGTTGTGTTGTATACCTTTTCCATATCTAAAAATACTGACAGGAAGAACAGTTTGTGGACAAAGGCATCACGGATATTTGTCTCTATGCGGACAAGGTGATCTGTTGTGGAGAATCTTGTTGCTTTCAAGAAAATGGATGAGGCGACAGTTAATCATCTTCTCAAATAATTTGCATAGACAACTAGTCAGAGCTATAGGCCTATAACTGTTGGGTGAGGAAGGGTCCTTGCCCTCTTTGAGAATAAGGATTACAATTGCTTCTTTCCAGACTGAAGGAATGTAGTCGGCAGAGAACATGGAATTGAAGAGTGACAGTATTGTTGTTTGGGTTTCAGGGTGTAAGTGTCTGATCATCTCATACATTATTCTGTCACTTCCTGGAGCGGACTTGTTGCAACAGTTCAGTGAGGCTTGGAACTCAGCCATTCCAAATGGCAATTGAGAGTCATCTGTTTTGCTTGTTGCCGGAATTTTAGGAATGTATCTGTGTATGAGATGTACTGGAAATGTGCTCGAAATGTGCTCCTAGATAGTCAGCCTGGTCCTCAAGAGTATCTGTTTGCGTGTTTACTAATGGTAGAGGATGAGTTTCGCGGCCTTTTATTTTGTTTACTCTGTTCCAGGCTTTTCTTTCGTCTGTATATGAATTAATACTAGAGATGCATTTTTGCCAGCTTTCCCTTTTGGCAAGGCGGCGCGTTCTCCTACCTTCTGATTTTATTTTCTTGAAGCTGATCAAGTTCTCGGTAGTTGGGCAGTCGCGAAGACGACTCCAAGCCTTATTTTGATTTTTGCGGGCTTCCTTACACTGCTTATTCCACCAAGGAATACATCGTTTAGAGGGTGATCCATTCGTTTGAGGGATAAGAGATGTTTAGTTTTACCTTCAGTTCGATTATTTGTTTTTCTTTCTTCCATGACGGGAACGATCGCGAATAGGCGGGGTGGTCTCCGTCACAGTTAGTGCAGTGGGTTGTGGAAGAACAGTTGTCTGAAGTGTGGTCTTTAGATGCCCATTTTGCACAAGTAGCACGCCCTCAGCAGCTCTGGGACCCATGCCCAAAACGCTGACACTTGAAGCATCGGCGCGGATTGGGAATGTACGGTCGTACGCGTAGCTTACATTATCTCGTCTCTAATGAATCAGGTAGTTCACTTGTTCCAAATGTTATTATTAGATGCTTTGTTGGAATTTCCTTGTCGCCGCGCCTTAACTTAATTCGTTGCACCTTTACCACGTTTTGCTCTTGCCATCCTTCCAACAGCTCGCTCTCACTAAGTTCAAGGAGGTTGTCATTACAAATGACACCACGTACAGTGTTCGTTGACCGGTAAGGGACCACAGAGACAGGAATGTCACCAAACGCAACAAGTTAGGTCAGTTTGCTGTATTGTAGCTTGTCACGCACCTCCAGAAGAAGGTCGCCGCTTCCCATCTTAGTTACTTTGTAACCAGAGCCGATTGCTTCAGTCAGACATTTTCCGACCACAAATGGGGATATTGTGCGGACTGTCTTGGTTTCGTGTTGACTATGTATTACATGGTACTTGGGAAATATTTCTTTTGGTTTTAAGAGAAAGTTGAAGGTTTCATCGGTGCACCCCTTCTTCAGGGAGCGATCAGGGAGTGTGGGAAAATTTGAAGCCATATACAGTGAACTCTCACTTGAGTGAACTTCAAGGGATCGAAGGAAATAGTTCACTTAAGTGAAAGTTCACTAAACTGAATATTCACTAGAACAACATAAGACATGGCATACATAGTCAAAAGTTTGAAGTGCAATTCATGGAGCAAAAGACATGGCATCCATAGTGTTAGAAATGTGTGAAATGGAGCTTGTACATATCAACAAGTACAAGGTTCATAACAGTTATAATGCTGCCTTTCTCACTTAGAAAAAAAATCTGTTATCTTCTTCTGCACTTGTACTTTTAAAGCACAGGAAGTAACAAAACTGTCCAAAGAGTCAATGTTTTTGTACACTTCTTCTGGCACAGCTTGCTGTTGACACAAAGTCTCTCAACTTTCCAATCTACCCAACGACCTCAGCTAGAGGGCTTGAAACTGGCTCGGCAGTTGCCTCTTCTTCGTCTCTTCATCGTCTCTTTTTCGAAAGAAAGAGACGACGACCATGCCACGACTAGCCGGTTGGGAAAAAACACACACCACGTGGTTTGTGGTGTGACAGATCGCCGCTTTGCTATGGCGGCGTTTTAAGCGCCAGCGATGTTACTTTGTTCATGGCCTTCGAGATTACATGCTTGCTCATTTTGTGCGGGTGATCTCGGAGGCCATGTCTTGTTGCCGTTCGTTTTCCGCGCCGCCACTTTGCCCCAGGGGCGCTGTAGCGCCAGCGACCTTACATTGCCGCTGGAGCGGCGGTTTGATGAGGGCAGGCATCGGTTCTGATCGTAAAAATAAGCCTTGGTCCTCTGAGCGAGTTCGTTAAACTGAAATATTGACTGTTACAAAATTCGTTTAAGTGAAACACTTTTGCATAGAATCTATAAGAAAACTGCCGGGGATTTTTAAAAAGTTCGTTATTCTGAAATATTCGATAAATCGACGTTCGTACAACTGAGAGTTTACTGTATAGGATAACTGTATTCGGCAGGAATGCCCGCCGCCCACCTCGAAGCCCAACCTGGGGACGTCACAGGATTAGAAAAATTCTATTCTGCGTACGCCAGCGGTACGTTCCCACTATAACCTAATATATATAGTATACCCAAGACTGGATATATTACACAAGGTTAACCCTTGCCGCCAGGAAATAGGAAGTTAAAAGAAATGAACAGAAGACAGGAAAGATGGAAAAGTTGGAGAGAAAGACGAAGAATGGAGAGGAGGACAGGAAAAGGCGACTGCCGATTTCCTCCAGGTGGGTCAGCCTGGAGGTGCCGTCTATGTGAAGCAGAGGCCGAAGAGGTGTGTTGCCTCTGCCGGGGGGCCTTAAGGGCCAAACACCCAGCATCAGCTCAACCCCCAGGATCCCCCTTTCCCCAGACACGGCCAAGCCGCGCACGGCTACACGCGGGAGGGGCCCACCCTCGTGTGCTCGGGTACGTGGTGTCGCAACGCACCAAACGCCTGCTCATGCAGACGCCCCTGCGGATGACATCGACTCTAGGTATCCTATCTCATTAACTAGCAACTTATGTAAGCTTCTCGAGCATGTCATACATACTAAAGTCATCAACTACCTAGAAGACCGTGATATCATCTTCAGGTACCAGCCCTGTTCTTGCAGGGGTTATTCATGCGACACTCAGCTTGCCGGATTTACGAACGAAATATTTGCCGCATTTAACGAAGGATTTCAAGTTGACGCAGTGTTTCTTGACTTGTCTAAAGCTTTTGATCGCGTTCCTCATCACAGGCTTCTAATCAAATTAACACAATTAAATATTCACCCAAACGTTCTTGCATGGATTAAAGATTTCCTCTCCAGCAGACAACAATTCACCGGTGCTAATGGCTGTAACTCTTCTTCTGTTCCTTTAACATCTGAAGTCTCCCAGGGCAGCGTACTCGGTCCCCTACTTTTCTTAATTTTTATTAATGATCTACCCAAAAGTGTCTCATCTCGAATTCGATTATTCGCAGATGATTGTGTTAGATATCGTAATATTAGTAATGACGCTGACCGACTTTCCTTACAAACTGATCTTGATGCGGTGACCACTTGGTGCTCCTCAAGGTTAATGCCTTTAAATACGTCTAAAACCAAGCTAATGTCATTTACCAACCATTCCACTCTACTTCCTACCGCCTACTTTCTCAATAATGCTAGCATAGAACTTGCGCCAACTTACAAGTATCTTGGCCTTCATCTTCAGTCTGACTTGACTTGGCATTACCATATTAACACCGTCTTAGCATCAGCTAACCGAGCACTTGGTCTTTTTAAGTGTAACCTCAAGCACGCACTTTCACACTTAAAAAAACTTGCTTATATCATGCTGATCCGCCCAAAAATTGAATATGCTTCTGCCATATGGATCCCGATCAAGCATACATAATCACCAACATTGAATCTCTGCAAAACCGTGCTGTTTGCTTTATCTTTTCTTATTATTCACACTTCACCAGCGTCACATTGTTAAAATAATGTGCAGAGTTGGAATCACTATCACGTCGGCGCCAGTTTGCTCGCCTAACCTTATTTCATAAGCTTTATCCCCATTCCACGCTTCACAACGACTTCTTTCCACCACCCCCTGCAGTCTTCCCGCGCCGTGACCACGCTAACAAAGTAAAACGCATAATGTGCAGCTCATCGCTCTATGCAAAATCATTTATTCCTCGCACAGTAATAGAATGGAATAACCTACCATCCCGCATAGCTACTGAAGTTAACTTACCATCTTTCCAAACCTTGTTGCAAGAAAACGGTTAGTGGTAGCAGATTAGTTATTACTTATTGTTATATGTACCTATTAACATATTATGTAAAAAAGTTCTTGTGTTTTCATGACTTAGTGCATATACCCCTTGTTCATATCTACTTATCTTATGTTCCTTGTGTGAGTGTTTATTTCATGTAGTTTTATTTATTGTGTATATTTCATGTTAGTGTCCCTCCCCCTATGTAATACCCTCGGATGAGGGCCCTTAGGGGTAATATAAATAAAATAAATTAATAAATACGTATTGTTTTGCTTGTTAAGACAACTTTCCAGCTTATTTTCCTTCTTCTGAATAGTACTTACATGCCCCTTTGTTCTTTCATAATTTTGTTGACAGATACTCTCTAGGTATCATGCAGCTGTAGTGGGCGTCATCTATCTTTAGGTGTGCCGACTGCAGTGACGAACACATGTTGGGCACGCTCGGTGTGTGCCATCCTTTCAATTGCCCTGTGTTGCAGTGATGGTCCATGACGGTCAGTGACGAGTGACTGGCGTTTTCATGAAGCGATATACATGTACCAAATTTACTCGCCATGTGAGTGCAGCTTTTACCCCAAAAATTTGTTTGAAGTTCAAATTGGTAGAGTCAAAATTGCGAGATCTTTTTTTTTGTCTGTAGCCACTTCCAAAAAATAGACACATGGTGCGATTAAGCATTAGATTCGCCGAAATGTCAGCCAGAACTGAGCCGTTTTGTTGTGTCGTAGCGCCGAATAGGACGCCTGGCATGCACAGGCATACAATCCAGCGTTACAGCATGGTAAAATGGCTCACATCCGGCTGCCATTCTGGCGTGTCAAATGCTGGATCGGACACCAAACTGCACTGTGTGTCTCGTACTTGATGGCAGCAAGATCCGATTGCGATCATTTATGCGAGGAAAATAAATAACATTTTTTCATTGGAAAAGTGGGGGGGCTCGTTCATTATGGAAGTAAATATGGCATATATATGTTTCACCTTTTTTCACTTGTTTTTTTTTTTCATGGTTCCTTTTCACTCGCGAGTACATTACGCACGTTGAAACAGACTTCTCTATTACTAATAAATAAAACATTGGGGAGTTACTTTACTTGTGACAATAACCTAGCCAAGACAAATCTGAGGAGACAAAAGCCGAGATGGCCATGCTCAGCTACCACTGGACATGGCAACAGTTGCGGGCACACTGGGAAATCTTAATATCTCGATACAATATAGAAGCATTCCGAAAGATAAACGTCCTGCGAATTTGTCCACGCGGACAAACGAAGAACCTGACGGAATGTAGTCAACACTCTGCAGGTACTTTCGGTGCATCTCACTATGCGACAGCAAAAGCAGGTTTATGGGAAATGAGAGCACTAACTTTCAGATATGACACTAGATGGCATTACCTGGCTGGAATGAAAAATGTGCATTCATGTAAACGGTAGCATATGGGTATATGTGGCACAGCAAATTAGAATGACACACTTCAATCGTATCTATGTAACGCGGCTACTGAAGAAAATGAAGGTCAAACTTCTTTTATTATTGCTTCCTTCAATTTTGCAACTAAACCACAGCACTGTGACACCATAGATGTTCACCATGAATAATTTTGGCACCAGAAATGGTTTACAAGCTTTCTAGGTTGTTGCACCTATGCTTCCTTTATAGTGAAATGTGGCCATTCTTTACCAATGAACAACTGACTAGACCTGAATAGACTCACTCAAAAGCTGCAAGCTGTTGCAGGAAATTCAGAGTGGCAGCAGCTTGATATTGCATCTTTTCTCACTTATTACGCCTCTTGTAATGGTAAAAATAGTGGCTGCGTTTGCAATCGTGGAAGCAACAGTAGGGTGAGCCGTTAGAGCACCAGAAAAGCCACTAAAGCCATGAGAAGAGTAACCCAGAAAAGATGCAGGAATAAAAGATGGGTGACAGTGCTGCCTCGAAGTTCCCGTACAAGCCCTACATCATGGAGTTCATGTCATGGATTTGTTGGGCATAGTTAGCTTTCTCATTTATAAAAGTGGACAAGATTACGTTCTAAAGGATTCAAAGGCTGATGATGATGTGTGGAGTTTTATGGCGCAAGGGCCAGGTGTGACCAAAGAGCGCCATGTCTGTGGTAATGAGTTTGCGGTGTAATTATGATTGCTATGAAGTTGGTGTGAGGTGGCTGTAAAGAGGCCTTAAAATATACGCTCTAAAGTGCGTAAAATCTGTATGATAAAATTATGGCGATGACGTATGACATGTACTATGAAAATTTAGATGCATATAAAAACAATGATAAGATAGGTAAAATATATCACGATTATAAGAAATGCCAGAGCACTACTGCCTCCTTAGAGCCCTTGAAGCACAAGGGCCTGGAGGTATGTGCTACGCAAAACAATTATCGCAGTGGCATCCTCTCGAGAGAGGATGCGCTACGAGTTCATGGGACTAATAACATGTAAAACCACATCTCTAACAAAACCTAGCACTGTGTCTGTATTAAAAAGCGGTTCTGGGCCAAGAAGCATTGCAGGATGAAGAGGAATGTGCTGTCGGTATGCTAATGGAAAATGTCTCTTTCTCTCAGATTTGGCTTCCCGACACTCCAGGAGGACGTGGAGTACGGTCAGCCTCTCCCCGCATCTACCACAGGTTGGAGGCTCACTTCCGGTGAGTAGAAAATTATGGGTGCCAAACGTGTGTCCTATTCTGAGACGACAGAATAGGACATCTGTTCGGCGCGATTTTGTAGTAGAGGGCCAGAATCCTAACTGTGGTTTTATCAGGTGGAGCTTATTATCCGTTTCCGCATCCCACATGTATTGCCAGTGATCTCGCAGCCTCCTTCGCAAGAAAGGCCTCAGATCTGTGACAGGCACCGCAGCGGTAGGGTTAACAGCTTGCAATGTGATTGACGTGGCCATCTCGTCCGCCAGAACGTTACCTTCGATTTCCCTATGGCCAGGGACCCAGCATATTATGATATTCTGGTTAGATGAGTACGCTTTGCATAAGACCGAATATAGTTCATTAAATACGGGATTTTTATGTTTGCTGAGTGACATTAAGGCCTTCACGACGCTGAGAGAGTCTGTATAGATCGCTGCTTTTGGAAGTTTCGATTTTCTTATGTGCTTTACAGCAGAGAGTAATGCGTAGGCCTCGGCCGTAAAAATACTTGTTTCTGGATGCAGTACATCGGATTCCGAAAACGATGGGCCGACGGCTGCATAGGATACCCCGGCATTTGACTTCGAAGCGTCTGTGTAGAACCCTGCGCAGGAGTGCTTGTGCTGGAGTTCTAGGAAATGCATGCGGATTTCGGCCTCAGGAGCGTGCTTTGTAACTTTTATAAAGGATATGTCACATTGTATCACCTGCCACTCCCAAGGAGGTAAGAGCTTGGTTAGGTGCATTAAGCGATGCTCGAGGAGTGGGACATGCATTTCATTGCTAAGCTCCTTCACACGCAGCGAGAAAGGCTGTCTTATGGAGGGACGATTGCTGAAAAGTGTAGCGCACGTCATATCAGTAACGGTATCAAAACATGGATGTTCAGGATTAGAGCGTACTTTAAGGAAATATGTAAAACTAATGTATGATCTCTGTAAGTGGAGAGACCATTCATTTGATTCTACATATAGACTTTGTATGGGACTCGTTCTGAAGGCGCCAGTGGCCAGTCGGATTCCTAGATGGTGGACTGGATCTAGGATCTTTAGTGCGCTCGGGGCGGCAGAGTTATATACTACAGCACCATAATCCAATCGAGACCGAATTAGGCTCTTGTATAGGTTCATTAAACACTTCCCATCACTACCCCACGTAGTCTGGGATAGAAGTTTTATTATGTTCATTGTTTTTAGACATTTTTCTTTCAGATATTTAATGTGTGGAATGAAAGTGAGTCTGTAGTCAAGTATGATACCTAGGAATTTGTGCTCTTTGCTGATAGGTATTCGTTGTCTACACAGTTCTAAGGAAGGATCCGGAACTAGGCTTCTCTTTCTTGTAAAAAGAACACAAGAGCTTTTGTTAGGATTGATCTTAAATCCATTCTTGTCTGCCCACATTGAGACTTTGTTCAGGCCATGCTGTACCTGTCTCTCGCACACTGCGAGGTTACAGGATTTGAAAGCTATTTGTATGTCGTCCACGTAGACAGAATAAAAGATTGCCGGTGGTAATGAAGCGCGAAGCGTGTTCATCTTCACGATGAAGAGTGTGCAGCTGAGCACGCCTCCTTGCGGTACACCCGTTTCTTGCGTAAAAGGACGCGAAAGTACATTACAGACTTTTACCCGGAATGTACGACTGGACAGATAGCTTTCTATTAGGTTTAGCATGTTACCATGGATGCCCATTTCTGACAAGTCTCTTAAGATTCCGTAACGCCACGTCGTATCGTACGCCTTCTCCATATCGAGGAATACGGATAAGAAAAATTGTTTGTGTACAAATGCGTCCCGGATATTTGCTTCTACACGTACAAGGTGGTCAGTTGTGGAGCGCCCTTCTCGGAAGCCGCACTGATAGGGATCAAGGATTTTGCTCAGTTCAAGGAAATGAATGAGTCTCCGATTAATCATTTTTTCAAACACCTTACAAATGCAACTTGTGAGGGCTATCGGGCGGTAACTTGCCACTGAGGAAGGGTCCTTGCCTTGTTTCAAAACAGGGACCACAATGGCTTCCTTCCACGCGGTTGGAAGGTACCCTGCATCCCAAATGGTGTTGAAAAGTGTGAGTAGTGTAACCTGCGTGTCATTGTGTAAGTTTTTGAGCATTTCATACATGATTCTATCAGATCCTGGAGCGGAGCTGTTGAATGTGCTCAAGGCAGCTCTCAATTCAGCAATACAAAAGGGACGGTTGTAAGGATAATTCTCTCGACCTTTTCTTGTTAATGGCTTACGTTCTGTTTGTTTGTAATTGAGAAAGGATTGTGTATAATTTGTTGGACTTGACACGCTTTCAAAATATTCCCCAAGTGAGTCTGCCTGGTCTTGCAGTGTATCGCCATGTGTGTTTACCAGGGGGAGTGAATGTGTTTGCCGCCCTCTAATCCTATTAACTCTGTTCCAGGCTTTGGCCTCATCCCTAAACGAGTTAATACTCGATAGATACTTTTGCCAGCTTTCTCTTCTGGCCTGTCGGCGGGTTCTCCTACCTTGGGATTTTACTTTTTTAAAGTTGACAAGATTTTCTGCAGTGGGCGAAGCGCGTAGCAACCCCCACGCTTTGTTCTGATTTCTACGTGCGATTCTGCATTCATTGTTCCACCACGGGACATGCCGTTTGCATGCCGAGCCGCTTAATTCACGTATGCATTTAGATGCGGCATCTATTACGAAGGCTGTGAAGTACTCCACAGCAGCATCGATTTCTAAAGAAGACATGTCATCCCATGATATACTAGTTAAGTTTCGGAACCTCTCCCAGTCTGCTGTGTCAATCTTCCACCTGGGAGCCTGTGGCGGATATTCGCTTTCTTTAAGTGTTCTTAATAGTATGGGGAAGTGGTCGCTTCCGTAAGGATTGTTCATAACTTCCCATTCGAGTTCAGGCAGAATGGACGAGGAAACTATGCTCAGGTCAATAGAAGAAAAGGTTCTGTTTGCTAGGGAATAATACGTGGGTTCCTTCTTATTCAGCAAGCACGCACCTGAAGAAAAAAGGAACTGTTCAACAAGACGACCTCGTGCGTCTGTACGAGAGTCACCCCACAGGGAGCTGTGCGCATTGAAATCGCCAAGGACAAGATAAGGTTCTGGCAATTCGTCTATAAATGACTGAAATTCATGTTTGTTTAATTTGAAGTGTGGGGGTACATAGAGCGAGCAAATGGTGACGAGTTTGTTTAAAAGAACAGCTCGAACAGCCACTGCTTCAAGGGGCGTTTGTAGCTGTAAACGCTGACAGGAAATATTTTTATGAACCAAAATGGCAACACCGCCTGATGATACGACAGCATCATCGCGATCTTTGCGAAACGTGACATACGGTCGGAGAAAGTTTGTGTGTTGTGGTTGTAAGTGTGTTTCCTGTAGACACAGCACTTTTGGATTGTGTTTTTGGATAATCTCTTGCACGTCATCAAGGTTCCTGAGAAGTCCTCTGACGTTCCATTGAATTATTGTTGTATCCATATTGGTGGTAAATAAGTGCTGTGTATACGGAAACAGAAGTATTAATTACAGAGATTTCAGAGCTTAGGTTCCAGAGCTCTTTCGAGGCCCTGTAACCGGAGTTTTACTCTTTTTGAAGCGTTCGAGGGAACCTCGACGCTCCTTAGGCGCTTGGTGCGCCTTGAGGATAGGTGTTGTGTCCATTGCCTCTTGTGAGGCGCCGGACACGTGCTCTTGCGAGCGAGAAGGTTCCCGGGAAAGTCTCGCCTTGGAGGGCAAGACCCCTGCTCCCACCAGCCCGGGGGTTGATGGGGCACCCTGCGGGATTTGGCTGCGCCGGCTGTTGCCAGCGCTCGAAGGGACCTGGGAAGATGAGGCAGCCTCGGCTACGCCCACCTTCGGTGTCGATGGTCCCTTCTCCTCGGTTAACGGAGCAGCGCGAGCTGCAACCGCCGCGGGGGCAGAAGGCGTAACTGCCAACTCACTGGGTGTGGGTCGGTCAGTCGCCGGAGGCCGTTGTGGCGCTGCCCCCTTACGCGCCACATCGGCAAAGCTGCTCTTAGACAGGTATGACACCGCCTGCGTGCCTCTTTGAATGATATGTTTTCTTTTACCTTGATTGTGACTATTTCTTTTTCTTTCTTCCAGGACGGGCATGACCGCGAGTACGTGGCATGCTCGCCATCACAATTAACACAATGTGGAGTGTTCCGACACGTTTCAGAGGAATGTTCGTTGTCACTGCACTTGGCACAAGTCAGCCGGCCTCGACAGTTCTGTGAACTGTGGCCGAAACGTTGGCACTTAAAGCATCTGAGAGGATTGGGAATGTATGGCCGAACACGAAGTTTGATATAACCGGCCTCGATGGACTCGGGAAGGACACTTGAGCCGAAGGTGAGTATCAGGTGTTTCGTCTTTATCTCTTTTCCATCTCGCCTCATCTTAATTCGTTTAACATTGATAACATTCTGGTCACTGAAGCCCTCCAAGAGTTCAGCCTCAGTGAGCTCCATCAAGTCATCGTCAGAGACAACACCACGGGTGGTGTTCATCGTGCGGTGCGGGGTAATAATTATCTGGGTTTCCCCAAATGACACTAGTTTTGACAAGTTTTCATATTGTTTTTGGTCGCGGAGCTCCAAGAGGAGATCACCACTTGCCATCCTCGACGCCTTATAACCAAGACCAAAGACTTCAGTCAATGACTTGGAAACAAGGAAGGGTGAGATCGTTCGTACTTGTTTATCTGGGTTTGCAGAATGAATCACATGGAAACGTGGGAATGATTCTTTTTGGCGGCCAAAAAACTGGAAGACTTCATCGGTGCGCCCTCTTTTCTGAGGGCGATCAGGTAGTGGAGGGAAGGAAACAGCCATGTGTGGAAGTGTAGTTTTCGGCAGCAACGCTAGCCACCCACCGTGGAGTCCAACAAGGGGACGCTGCAGGGCCTGAACAACAGGGCCTGCAAACGCCAGCTGTACGTTGCCGCTATAACCCAATATGATATAACCAAGGTTGGCTACTCACACAAGGTTAACCCTTGCTGCCAGAAAGGTCGGAAGTAATAAAGAAGTGAGAAGGAGACAGGAAAGGTGGAAAGTAAGGAAAAGACGAAGGTTGTAGGGAGAGAGAGACAGGAAAAGGCAACTACCGATTTCCCCCGGATGGGTCAGTCCGGGGGTGCCGTCTATGTGAAGCAGAGGCCAAAGAGGTGTGTTGCCTCCGCTGGGGGGCCTTAAAGGTCCAGACACCCGGCATCGGCTCAACCCCCAGGATCCCCCTTTCCCCAGACACGGCTAAGCCGCGCACGGCTACACGCGGGAGGGGCCAACCCTCGTGTGCTCGGGTCCGTGGTGTCGCAACCCACCAAACGCCTGCTGACGCAGACGCCCCTGCGGGGGATCCAAAGGCTAAACTTGGCAAGTTTCAGGAACTTTTACTGCACCACAACATTAAATATACACACACAAAAAAAGTACAAATACATCATGTTGTATTGTATTGTCATGTTGTTATGATGTATTGGTGTTGGGGTTTCAGTGAAAACTAAAAGAAAGAATTCTGATGCCAAAAGGACCCTGAAACAATTTTGTACAAACCTACCGAGGTGTTAGAGTGGGTCCTTCTGGTAATTAATTGATGCATCTAAGTGCTCCATGCAAAGCATATAATTTATTATAAGGTTTTAAAAATGCATATCGCTAGTGATCGCAGCATGCCACACGGCTGAATTTTCATCCACCATTGACCATTTGACACAAGTTGCCCTAATGACACTAGTAGGGCAAGCTAACCGATTGGCTGCCTAGGGCACATCATCGATAATTTTTGCAACTCTATGGCAAACAAATGTTGTTTGTAATAGTAGTTCGAATGTTAGTTAATTTGTTTCTATAAAAAGAAAGTAACAGAAGGAGAATGCACAAGGACAATTTATCACTACCCTCAAGACTTCCGGCACACAGCAAGTGTTGTCTGCTTGTGTTACAATGTTCTCCGTGTTGACGAAAGCTCCGCGGTCAGTGTTAGTCTCTATCTTTCTTTTCGCAAGCACTGTGGTTTGCCCTTGTTATGTTGTGGGCTGCAAACCTAGTGAGTGGCAACATGTGAAGCTGCGACATCGTGTCCCTCTGCAAGGCAGCAGACGAGCGGAGTGGCTGCAGCGTATCGAACTGTTGGTATCCGATCGGTACAAGGATTTGAGTGTTTACGGCCGTCACTTTACGCCAGAGGATTACCACCACTATAGTGTTTCGCGTGTCTGGTATTTCGGTAAATGCAAGCGCAAGCAGACCGGGCCTGTCCGTTTGACTGTGCCGTTTCACGGGATGAGCAGAGGAGGGGAAAACGTGAATGGTCTGCACGGTGCAGTCACCTGGTGGCACAGAGTTCAACTGAGCAGAATACAGTAGTAACAAAGTGCATTCTACTTTTCTGCTGGTGTATATTTTTGACAGGAGCGTAAACGTGAACACGTTTTTCTATATGTTTAAAATGGTTTACACTTGGTTAGAGCAATACTACAGTCGAACCTTCATATAACGAACCTCAATTTAACGAAATTCTCGAAATAACGCACTTTTTATTTTTTTTCCAATACCTGCCCCATTGAAAACCAGGTATTTTTTTTGCAATTTAACGAGGTCACTTTATACTGTACTTCCGATTTAACGAAGTCCTCTCGCATCGCGCGCACGTACCAGGAGCCTCCTTGACAGGCAGACGAAAACTTTAGCCGGGCATACAGCGATTTGCATGCGCCCTTAATGCTCAAATTTTCCCGGTGCGCTCCAATACGTGGAGCAGAACGTGCTGCTGCGCCATCTATCGTGTACGTATGAAACCCGCAGCAGACGCACTCCTTTAGTGCTAGCCGGAGTGCTTTCCCTGTTGGAAAGGGAAAGCGCCAACCGGAAATAAGTTTACGAACAGTGGTCGTTGGGCACATTTTCTCAGTTGGTTACCGTATTTACATGATTGTAAGTCTACCACTTTTTTTAAATTTGAAAGTCTGAAGTTGGTGGTGTCGACTTACAATCGAAACCAAAACATGGCCCTGCCAAAAAAAGCGAGACCAATGGGAGCTACAACGTAGTTACAATTTTATGTTTGCTCTATGGCCCTACCTGTATCTTTTCACTATCCCGCGTGTTTGTTCGCTTTTCGGAAGGGTTTTTCAACATTTTTGAGAGTTTTACAGCGCATGCAACACTCATGGGGGGTGTCGATAGTTGATGAAAGCGCCTGTGTTCCCATTTGCGGCGGCACCCTCAGAACGGCGGTGCTTGCGGGGAGTATCGGTAGTTCATGGAAGAGCAGAAACCCCTCGCGGGTTTCTTTCTCTGTTGAAAGGCATTGGCATTGGTTTGACGTGTTCCACTTGACTGCCGGCTACGTACTACTTCTATGCTTCCCCAGTCGTCATGAGTGCTCCAGGCCCACTAATCGTTCGGCACTCGTTCACAGCAGCGTTCAAGAAGGCTGCCATCCTTTACGCCGAAGAAACAAATCACAAACGGGTGGTGCGAGAGTGGCGACTGCAGCGAAGCGAAATTTTCACCTGTGACGGCAAGTGAGAAATTTCCCACGTGCCGAAGTCTGGACGCTTTCCGGAGCTGTAGGCTAAGCTTGCGGTGTACGTCGCTGAAATGCGCGATAGCTACACCGAAGCAAGTCATGGATGCGCTGGATCTCTTACGCACGTATGCGGGTGCGCACTCGCGAGAGCAAGCCTTAGCAGCCCAGTCAATCTACGAGCGCACCCCAACGCTTACTAAAAAGCGGCAGATGAAGCTGACGGAGTTCTTTGCTTCCACCTGAGTTGCATAGAATTGCTCTGCGGGAAGTTAAATAAAATATTCCAGCGTTCATGAATCAACGTCGTCATTGCTTTACTGAGCGCGGTATCATCCGATGGCTGCGAGCGTTAAGCACTCTAATGGTAAGTGGTGGCCTCATGGATCCACCAAGTTAATACACTACTTCCAATTTTTTTCGCAAGAATATTCAAGTTGATAGCTCTGGTATGTGCATAATTTTTTTCTTTGCGCCACGGGTTGCCATGTCTTCGTGAAAGAAATTTTTTTTTTGTGTGTGATGACAAATCATGATGATGATGGCACTGATGGCCACACCTAGTGGCAGCTATGAGCACTAGGCACGGCGCTTGCTGCAGACCTGCTCTTCACCGTACGCGTAATGGAGAAAAATGCATTCGTACCCGCTGGCTATAGGGCACCATGCTCTTGGTTGTGTTATTAGTTCCGGGGTGTTTTGGTTATATTTGTAATTTTGCTATCTACAAAGTGCCATACACCAGGAGTGTTCCAAGAACCTGCATCTTTATTTGGACTGCTGAAACATGTGAACCTCGACTTAACGAAACTCGCGATTTAACGAAATTTTCGGCTGCAAATTGGACTTCGTTATATCGAGGTTCGACTGCATTAGCTCTTTGTTTCGCTGGTTAAGCTCTGTGCCACCAGGTGGCTGAACCAATCAGGCCACTCACGTACGTCTATGCTAAAGCTCCTTCATTACAGGAATAGTAGTATCGAGGGGCTTCAGCTTGTGCCTCCGCCCATCCATCGAAACACCCAGCTTGCCATGGTTACCCAAATAACGGACATGCTTGCCTCTGCAACAGAATGCTCGCAATGCACGCTGCTTCGATAGCTCTCGCTTGGGATCGACTGTCAGGTGCCTGGCAGAGTGGTTGGAGAGGCTTCGTGCGCTGGCTCCAAGGCAACCGGAAGTAGACAACACTGCGTCCCATCATGACCCAGAGCCAGTGAAGGTGGAGCTTAGCCCCAAAAACTCAGCGAACCAGTCAAGGAGAAAATGCATGGCTATGGAGGAGGGTAACTCGTAATCGTCTGTAGCTGTCTTCATATGAGATGCTTCACACAAATTGTGTTGCGAATGATTAGCTTTAGCTGTACCCTATGCCCTTACAAAATTTGTGCACCTGTTTCAGGTGCCCTTTAACTTCCAATTTTAGTAATGAACCTATTTACCATGATAATAACAAAACTAATCAGCCTAAACTGATTGAGCACTTATGATGTTGCATCTTTGCGCAGATGAGGCAAGCAGGCAGCAATGAACACTCATACTGTACTCACTGTATGAAGCCGTACTTGTCAGTGACATGGTACAGCTCGAACTTTGGATCCTCCCAGGGGTCGATCTGGGCAACATTGTCCTTGTCTCGGCCGCGGTCGTAGCGTGCAACTATAGCCGCTCGCTCCTCCGCAGCCCGCTCCAAAATCTCCGCTTCCGTCAGGTTGCCACTACCTGCACGACAATGGCAGCAGTTGCGATCACTCCACTGCATGGCAGTGATCACACATTAGGTATGACGGTTCTTCACAATAAGATACAATAAAGCACAACAAAGGTCCATACGACACAGACAAGATGGATGAAGTATAGAAGGTGGCACAATTTGAGCAATAATCATTATTACAAGAGTGTACATGCAGTTGGGACCAAAAGTATAGAGCGCATGGCATCAGAGAAAAATTTAGTAGCACAGCCATATGGTGTGGAATCATCTGAGCATATTACATTCATCGATCAGGAGCGTGTAGGCTGTACTCACTATATCAGCCTGCATGGCTGGGCTTCAAGGAAATCAAGGTTTTTCGCAGCATCAGTAGTCATCCAGACTTTTGTTCACCACTGTACATGTGCACAGAAATACATGTGAATGTGTGTTTATGTAATAAAACATTGCAGTTGTGATTTTGCCCCACTTAATCTTTTCTGCATTTCATCTACATTCTGCAATGCCCTGATCAAAGTTACTGCTTCACAGTAATGAATCATAGGTATTTCGGGAGAAATTATACCAGTTGTTGCTTTTGAATTGCAGTGCTCCACTATATATTATGTCAGCTTTGTATAGGTTTTGTTTGCTTATCAGTTGCCTAAGTACCCAGCTATTGCACTATGTTAGTCACTTAACACCATTTGAACTTCTGAAATGTCAATGTATAACTTTATTGTTTTTGCATAATTTGTGGAGATGGGTTTGCACAAGGCTCACCCTTTGAGCGACGGCCAGGAAAGGGCACGACGCTCCTCCACTCTGTAATACACAAAGGCGCTATGGCAGGGTTCGTCGATTCTATGACATGGCGCAGACAAGGCTCCAGAGTCAGATTGCCATCGAGTACACGTGCCCGCTGCGCTACGGCTAACCAGTAAGCGGTCCACCAAGCGAGAGAAAGAAGAGTCACGGGAGCAAAAGTCCCATGTAGTGAACTCGTTGAGGGCCTGCGAGCATCTGCCGTGGCGACGAAGCGCTCAGCAGAAGAGAGCTCGGGTGGAGAAGGCACCCAGGGGCCGCCACTCAAGAGGCCAATCAGGGTGCGTCCCGGTGACGCCTGCTCACGCGCCACTTCAACCCCGAGAGGGAGAAGCAAACTTTGCATGGGAAATTAGCTCCGGCGCGCTAGCTGTGTCCGCCATGTTGCTGTGACGGTGGCGGTTCCCGGAGATCGAGCATAGCACGACGCGCGAGTTGGGGGACGAGGCGCGGGAAGGCAGCTCGATCCCCACACATTTCTTTGCTTAACTTTTACAAATATTCCGGCAGAATTATAACACATTAGTTCATCTATTGCCCTCCCTAAAACAATTCCTGATGGGACTGATAGTACGTTATTAATAAATGAATATGCATGCATGCTAACTAGCCCAGTTTTTAGTTCCACGACTGTGGTTAAGTAGTACAGCAGACAAAGAACACTGGACTACGCTGAATGAGGACTGATGTCAGGCTTGACCCTTTGTCATCAGTCTTAGTGTTCAGTCTACTTTACACAACTCCCAGTACCGAAAGTAAGAAAGTCACAGTTTTGCTTGACAGGTGAAACATTGATAGCGATAGCAAAGTATTAGACAACTACAAGGTACACAAAGTAAGTTTGTGTAGTTTTATCGGTTGTATAATTTCCCCAAAATTTGCTTACTAATTCAATTGACAAGCATGGTGCCATGCATGCACAGGCAAACATGAACAGATAGCGCTCCTCGATGATTGTGAACACTCGCTGTCACAATGCTGGTATGATGAAAAGCACAACTACCTCGTGCAATGTCCATCATTACAGGTGGACAGGAGCACAGGGCACATGGAGCCACCAGTTCCTCTTTAGTCTTTGCACCCGCTGCAGGGCACCTCCATCCAAGGCAGAGCGTTTGTGTGCTCAGCCACATGGACAACCATGTGTTGCTACTGCCAGGCTAGAGGAGACGCGCACTAACCTGCCGCCCTTCTTGCAAGCGCTTGGTACTCTAACATCGAGCATGCTTGGGAAGACGGTGCGCAACAATCCACCCTCCTTCTTGGCTCAGCCTTGGTGCACACATTCCCTCGCACCAAAGAATATAGGGCACGCAGGGCGCGACAGGATCTTATAGCACTTGGACTCTATATGGAGCATCACGGCAATGGTGACGGCGAAAATTCACTTGGGGTGTCCCTATACGTACTATCACAATAAGAACAACACCAAGGAAAGCAAGGACTCGCGAGGAGGGGCGTACTCATGGCTTATCGGCCGGTGCCGTGGAGGGCTGCCCGAGGGGGGCGTCCACGCATGCCGGCCAACTTTGCACGCGCTCCAGCACCCCGGCCACGCCACCAGAGGCACATGGGGGCGCACCACTCTTCTCAACACGGTCTTTCCTCCCACCGCTGGACTCTTCCACCTGCGGCACGCAAGAAGAGAAGAGTGCTGCACAGCGAGGCCTGCTAAGCTTGAGCCACCGATCAGCTTGAGCACAGCAGACGAGGGATGATTAAAGAAAAACTAAACTTCGATCGTTTCCCGTCTGCGGGTGCTTAGTCCTCAAGATGAATGTACACCAACTAATCTAGGCTTCGGTTCTTTTACCAAGCTACTAAGCTAAAGGGTTATTACAGGAGAACATTGCAGGAATCTGACAAAGACAACAGAAGACACAAAGAAGGGTTACAATAAACCTTGCCAGCACTATAATCAAGCGATCAGTGGTGTCGCAGCAGAGTAGCATACATAATTTGTCTCTCACCTGGGAGCAACAATCACATGAAGCAAACCATATGGTTGCACATAACTAAAAATTTCAGAGGAAGTTATCTATAAAGAGTGCACTTGCACACTTTTGTTCGATAATGCGAAGTTCCTAATTAAAACAGGCAAAAACATGCAACTGCAGAAGCATTTTTAATGAGTAAAGCTGGTGGTTAGTGTGTCAGTGCACCATTGCTTGGCCTGCTATAAAAAAGTCATTAAATATGTTCCTAGGTAATCACAAATGACACTTGCATTGGGCTCATGCTCACTTTTTTTTCTTTTTGTAGAAGAAAGCGCTACATATGGGGGGGGGGGTGCTAGTTTCTCCGTAAAGTCATCAGGTAGTCAGTGCTCTGTCTGTACTCTACTCATTTTTTTCTCTGGCACTTAACACAGCTTCAAGTTTAAAGACAGAAAATGGGCTAATTAGCCCACATCAAAAGGTTGAAAACAGCCTTTGGGTTCCCTTATTCTTCTCCCTGTTGTGCCCGGCGGCCCTTCAGAGTGGGGGATGCCACCCCGGCAACATGCAGTTGTCATGCTTCATTGTTCACTTCAAGGCAGCTTGCTTGAAGATAGCAACGTTGTCTCTCCTGACCGTCACGTCAAGGTCATTATGGTCGGCCGATCACTCCGCGACAAAACTCCGGTGACGGGTGAAGCAATTATGGGAAATGAGCCGATGGCCTCGTCAAATGGGATGTTGAACGTCCACGCCAGAGTTGAGGTCTGTGCAAAGCTACGATTCTTCGCACCTGTCAGCCTCACAAATTGGCACGACCACGGAAAGTCAGCGTATCATCCACGAAAAGTCGGCGTACCGTCCCAGTTCTCCTGCTTGTGCCCAGTGATGTGTGTGTGTTTCTACAAAACTTCCATCGGAGGAAAAGGGCAACAAACCTCTGGATTGGTGGGACCTGAGGTCATTGGTCTCCTGACGTCGGATTGGTGGAAGCGACTGAACAATGATGACAGAGGGCAGAAAAAGCGGATCTAGACGGTTGTGAGAGAGAGGAGTATGCTCGGAAACAGTGCAAAACTCGGACATGCTAAGACGCTATCATAGTGTGCTCCGATAGTTGGAGCTGTTTGGTAAATCTCAACCATGCACCTTTTTGAATATATTCCTTTTTCTTCATTCTCTTAAACGTCGCTCAGAACCTTTCTCTCGGCACCTGGCACGCCACCATTGATGGAAACTTCGTTGGCCATACAGACTCCCGACTTCACAAGAGTGATACGCAGTGATGAGATTGACCTAATGGAACATGGGACGTGCTGACTTGTCCTGCCTGGTCCTTTGGTTGACAGAAGTCTAAGGCGTTCCTGATTCTATTTGCGCTTACCTTAGTAAATACTTTGTAGGCAATGGACAGTAAGCTGATCGGTCTAATTTTTCAAGTCTTTGGCATCCCCTTCCTTGTGGATAAGGATTATATTAGCCTTCTTCCAAGGTTTCGGTACGCTCGACGTCATGAGGCATTGCGTATACAGGGTGGCCAGTTTTTCTAGAACAATCTACCCACCATCCTTCAACAAATCTGCTGTTACCTGATCCTCCCCAGCTGCCATCCCCTTTGCATAGCTCCCAAGGCTTTCTTTACTTCTTCCAGCGTTACTTGTGGGGTTACAAATTCCTCTAGACTATTCTCTCTTCCATTATCGTCGTGGGTGCCACTGGTACTGTATAAGTCTCTATAGAACTCCTCAGCCACTTGAACTATCTCATCCATACTAGTAATGATATTGCCGGCTTGGTCTCTTAACGCATACATCTGATTCTTGCCTATTCCTAGTTTCTTCTTCACTGCTTTTAAGCTTTCTCCGCTCCTGAGAGCATGTTCAATTCTATCCATATTATACTTCCTTATGTCAGCTGTCTTACGATTGTTGATTAACTTGGAAAGTTCTGCCAGTTCTAGCTGTAGGGTTAGAGGCTTTCATACATTGGCCAGAAGTCGAAAGCTTCTATGAAGACGTGGAATCAGTGATGGATAAAGTCAAAACAATATACACTATACTGATGGGCGACTTCAATGCCAGGGTAGGCAAGGAGTCAGTGGGGGAATATGGCATAGGCTCTAGGAATAGCAGGGGGGGAGTTATTAGTAGAGTTTGCAGAACAGAGTAATATGCGGATAATGAATACCTTCTTCCGAAAGCGGGATAGCCGAAAGTGGACGTGGAGGAGCCCGAATGGAGAGACTAGAAAAGAAATAGACTTTATACTCTGCGCTAACCCTGGCATTATACAAGATGTGGACGTGCCCGGCAAGGTGCGCTGCAGTGACCATAGGATGGTAAGAACTCTAATTAGCCTAGATTTGAGGAGGGAACGGAAGAAACTGGTACATAAGCCGATCAATGAGTTAGCGGTAAGAGGGAAAATAGAAGAATTCTGGATCAAGCCACAGAACAGGTGTTCGGCTTTAACTCAGGAAGAGGGCCTTAGTGTTGAAGCAATGAACGACAATCTTATGGGCATCATTAAGGAGTGTGCAATAGAGGTCGGTGGTAACTCCGTTAGACAGGACACCAGTAAGCTATCGCAGGAGACGAAAGATGTGATCAAGAATTGCCAATGTATAAAATCTAGGAGGTGCCTGATGCCAAATGACACAAGAACTCGAATAAGCAGTGTGTGCTTGTCACCAAAAGTGAAATGCATGTGCCTATACACATAAACGTAAGTTTTACGTGCCCTCTTAGGCCATCTGCCTATAGCCAGACAAGTCACTGAAGGGAATCCAAGTAGAAACACTAAATTACCTTAAACAGATAAAGCGTACATTTGAAAGTGTGTTTGTTTATTTTGTGGTAATATATCAATCACAAGAAAATGAACTAGATTTCTTTTTAATTTTGCACAGAAACCTGTGCTTATATGTATGATGTGGATTTCAAAGCAAATTTTCATATTCTGGCCATTGTGGCTAAATAAAGGCTTTCTAAGGTTCCCAAATTTCTGTCTTTGGCTATTTTAGAATATGTAGTGCGTATTCACTAATACAAAACTTTACCTCAGCCTGAGAAGATGCCGTCAAAATTAACGTCGTGGAGAGCTGGCATGGTGACAGTTTGTATGTTGACATGGTGCATGTTGACATGGTGACATAGTTTGTATGGTGACATAGTGGGTGCGGCGGACCGAGCCTCGCAATGTGGCCTCACAAGCCGTTCTTCTGCTTTGTGCAGGTTTTATTGACCCAACGTCCAACCTACCAGCCCGAGCGGATTCAACGCAGCGCGTGGCCGATGGATTCAGCGATGCATCATGCACCGTATCAGCTGTGCTCTTGGCTGCATGATATCGACATCACAGCTACGCCTCCCTACCATGTGACTTCTTTGGATGCCTTCATAAGGGACATGCCGCATCGCTATGACTTTAGTGGGTGCGGCGGACCGAGCCTCGCAATGTGGCCTCACAAGCCGTTCTTCTGCTTTGTGCAGGTTAGCGTTCACTATAGCACAATCAAAAGTGACTACCGCGGCCTCCTGGTCCTGCCGTGCCCACGCCAGTGTGTTGAGATTGCATGCGAAGTTCTTTGTGCATGCGAACTTTTATTGTGTGGGGACATTGAGGTGAACCCGGGCCCTAACACGGAAGCTTTATTGACCCAACTATTAGACGTGCAGAACAAGCTAGTCACAGAGATAGCCACCCTGAGGAATCAGCAGAGTGACATAGGAAAAATGATTTCTGACCTTAATGAACGATTCAGCGATTTGGAAAGACGCGTTTCGCGAGTTGACAGCCTAGAACAGACAGTGAAGTTGCTTCAGGCTAAAGTAGTAGACCTTGAAGACAGGAGCAGACGCTCGAATCTGGTTATCTTTGGCATACAAGAAGACAGGGGTGAACATGAGACAGCTCTCCGCGCAAAAGTGATTGAAGATATTTTTTTAAGAGACTCAATGTAACATGTTGCTCTATCGCAAGAATACATCGCATTGGAAAGGCGGGAAAGAATAGACCAGTGATTGTATTCTTTGAAAATTAAAACGAAAAACAGGAAGTCCTAAAAAACGCGCGAAAGCTCAAAGGAACAAAAATTTCCATTCAAAATGATTATTCGGCGGACACGCTAAGGAAACGCAAGCTGTTATGGCAAAGCGCCAAAATAGAAAAGCAGCAGGGCAAGAAAGTGACTCTTCTGCATGATAAACTACGTATAGACAATGACCTATACACATGGGACGATGACGCCAATTCTAGGGTAGAATTGGTTAGCCGTCAAAGAACCTCCAGCAAAAATTGACAGGAAACTTCATGTACTGAAGAGCTGCGTCTGTTAAATATAAACGCGCGCAGTGTAGTGAATAAAACTGATCAGCTTGAGGCCATCATTCTGGGATACAGCCCTCATGTCGTCGTGATCACGGAAACTTGGCTCCGTAATGACATTCATGACAGCAGCATCTTTCCACCTTCCTACCAAATTTTTAGACGGGATAGGAATACAAGAGGGGGCGGCGTCACCGTCTTGGTTAAACATAACATTCCAGCAACTCTGCTAAGACAAATCGACAATCATGAAAGTATTTCATTAAAGTTGTCATGCTGGGGCTTTTCTTTATTACTATTCGCAGTGTACCGTCCTCCCGA
Organism: Dermacentor andersoni; assembly: GCF_023375885.2. Classification (NCBI taxonomy): domain Eukaryota; kingdom Metazoa; phylum Arthropoda; class Arachnida; order Ixodida; family Ixodidae; genus Dermacentor; species Dermacentor andersoni. The sequence goes on along the minus strand of NC_092823.1, from coordinate 9,805,607 downwards.
TGCACCCCCGCAGTTTTTACATGATCTATACGAACACATGTTGAATTTCCCACAGGAGAAAATAATTATTGGTGGCGATTTCAACCTTCCTGGTGTTGATTGGAACAATCCTTTTGCTTCTCGTGAGCATAGCGTGCATGTTCAGAGTGTACTAGACTTAATGTTGTGTAGGAACCTGCAGCAAGTGGTTAAGCAACCTACTCGTATTCAAGGCAGTTCGTCCTCAATATTGGATCTTGTTTTTGTAAGCCGATGTATGGAAACTTTTTCTGTGTCAGTCGAACAAGGTGTTTCAGATCACTACATGGTGAAGTTCTCATGCCCTCTAAGAGCACGAAATAGTTCTCCTATAAAAACAGTGACGATTAAAAACTTTTTTCGTGCTGAAGACGAAAGTATCTTAGACTACCTTGATCTTAACCTCAGCAGTTTTGGTGGGTCTGATGTTTCAGAACTATGGGATAAATTTAAACACTTATGTTTGTACTGCATAGATAGGTTTGTGCCAAATAAAACGAAAAAGATGAAGAAAAATAACCCATGGATAACGCGCGACATCTTGCACAAGAAAAGAAAACTACAACGGTTAAGACGACGCGGTGTCTCCCACAGCGTTATCCGAACGAATCAGACACTATTCGACCAAGCTGTAAGCCATGCAAAGCAGAACTATTTTCAACATACGCTGCCAAACTTTATCCAGACCGCCCCTGAAAAATTCTGGTCCCACTTGTGCCGAAAAAAAGAGGGTGTTAATCAAATAATGCATAACGACACCCTTGTTACAGATAAACAAAAAATCGCTTCGCAGTTTAACGTTTACTTTCAGAGCGTTTTCCCAAAGGCTTGTGATAACGCATGCGTCGATACCACGTCATGTCATCTTGACTCCGACATCGTATCATTATCAGGCGTGGTGTCTATGCTCCTCAATTTAAAGACTAAAACTTCACCAGGCCCTGATAATATCCAAAATGCGTTTCTGCGTCGATATGCCGAGATGGTTGCTAACTATCTTGTAATCATCTTCAGTGCTTCCCTGCGTTCATCTAGCATTCCCGGCGATTGGAAAATAGCGCGAATCGTGCCAGTATTCAAAACAGGGGATAAGTCATTGGTCTCAAATTATCGTCCCATATCTCTCACTTCTTCCTGTTGCAAAATTCTTGAGCATATCATAGCCAACTATATCACTGATTTTCTAAACAATAGGAATATATTAACCCCTTTTCAACATGGTTTTAGGAAGGGTTTTTCCACTGTTACTCAATTGGTCTCGGTCATACATACTTTCGCATCTATTTTAGATAAATCCGGACAAATTGATGTTATTTTTTTTGGACTTTAAGAAAGCCTTTGATTTAGTTCCTCACGCTAAACTCATTTTCAAGCTTAAGACTATTGGCCTTCCAAACTTTATTGTGGATTGGGTTGCCGCTTACTTGTTTAATCGCACACAGTTCGTTAATATAAACGATTACTGCTCATCCAAACTTCCGGTTACATCAGGTGTTCCTCAGGGAAGTGTTTTAGGACCTTTACTTTTTTTAATATATATTAATGACATTGTTGATGTTATCCCTGAACCTGTCGAAATAAGGCTATTCGCTGACGATTGCGTTATGTTTAAGGAAATCGATAGCGTAGACGATCAGGTGCTTCTAAATAATTGCATGAATAATGTTTTTCAGTGGTGCAACCAATGGGGTATGAAGCTGAACTCCGAAAAAACAGTGTACATGAATGTAACTAGAAAGAAAAATTACTTCTCTTTTCCATACACGCTATCATCTCACCCACTCAAAGAAGTGAGCGAATATAAGTACCTTGGCGTAATAATAACAAAGAATCTGAGTTGGAATAACCACGTATCCAACATATGCGCATCCGCCTTCCGTAAGTTATGCTTCCTCAAATATAAACTTCGACAAGCCCCTCCATCCGTCAAGCTGTTGGCCTATAATTCAATCATTAGACCTACCCTCGAATACGCATGTGTTATTTGGGACCCACACACTAAGAAAAACATTGATGCTCTAGAAATGATTCAACGTAAATCCATTCGGTTTATCTTTTCTCGATACCGCCTGACGGACTCCCCAACCTTAATGATGCAGCAAAATAATATCCAGGAACTTAAGCTACGTCGAAAAATTTTGAAACGAAATTTTCTTTTTCACTTAAAAAACAACCATCTCGCATTAGACCCTGCTCAGTACGTCCAACCTCTGATGTCACGAGTGACTCGAAATCGTCATGCTGAATCGATAACACCATTTAGAACACGTACTAACACATTCAAGTTTTCATTTTTTCCACGAACGATTACAGAGTGGAACGCTTTGCCGCTATGTATGCTTCAAAACAGTGACTCATTCGAGGCATTGACGTCATAATGTGAAGCGCTTTTCTTGTTTTTTCTTGCAAAGGACTGTTTTTCCTAAATGTTCATAATTGTTTTCACGGCCATAAGGTGCTAATTTATGTGTCATCCTTACGTATATATATATTTTTTTTCTCTCTTCATGATTTATGATGATTTCTGGTTGATGTCTTGCCAGTGCTTGTGTAAATCTTTTTCACCCCTCCTGCATGGGCCCTCGCTTGGGCCTGCAGTATGTTGTAAATAAATAAATAATATAAATATGATGACATAACTCGTGAATCTTGCATGCTGTGGTACAGAAATTTGCTGTGAAGAACATGGACACACGAGCATTCCATGACTTCAGCTCTAATGTTCTAAATGAATGTTCTAAAGTGGTAGTGCAGCGAAGCGGTGTCGACAACACTTCTCGCACCACATGTGTAACTGGCACAGCGGCTACCTTCCACTGCAATACTCAGTGCACGTCCACAAAGCTTCCAAAATATCCAGTATTTTCCACTGCACCGCAACTCAGATGCGACCAGGTCGATGCACTGTACTGCCTTTCCTGGGTTTTCTTACCCGATACCAACAAGCGTGGCACAGAGGGCGCTGCTAACGGCATTCTCAATGTTTGAGGACAAAGTAATGAACCAAATATGCACCACAGGATGAAGCATGTGAAGGATGCAACAAAAGCCCAGAAACGACATGGCACATCCTAATGAAAAAACACGAATCACCACCAACTTGCCCAAGTTTCCTTTCTAGTAGAGAGAGAGGTTTTAATAAAGAGAGAGAGAAACGGTCAAGGAGATACAGGCAGAATTCTAGACAGCTATACACGTATATCATACCCGATTAGCTCAAGCCGACTAGGTGACTTTTTGCCGCCATTCCGTTTCGAAGTAGGTGCATATAGTCGTCATCGTCATCCACAACACGACATCCGAGCAGAATTACGCCCGGCGCGGTTGCGCAACACGGCGCACGGTAAAACATGGAGGACAAGTAATGATTCAGATAGCAAGCTCGGAGAAAGGTAGAAGGCTATCGACTTTTAGTGAGTGCCACCGAAGCGGCGATGCATGGCAGACGGGGCCGATCAGCACCTCAGCCCAGCAGATTCTGACGCAAAGCGCGGCTTTGAGAAAAGGCGTCGCCACGGGCATCGCCGCCTGTGAAAAAGCAGCTCACAAAGTGGCTGCTGCACCATGCCATAAAATACGAGGTTCTCGGCTGTCTAAACAACTGCCACGTTTGCAAAACCGTCCCGGTATACCCAAGCTGTGAGAAACCTTGGAAACAACCAGACCACGCATGTCCCGACCAGGTCAACGACGAATAATGCAAATGGATCGCGAAAACATATGTGGCCGCAAAGCACCCATATGCACTGTGACGCTCGTTATGCATGGCACCATCACCATTACGTAGCTCCGCGGCACAGAGGATCAGCGAAACGACAAAAATTCGGTGAGTGCGAGAGACATTTGCTAGCACTAGGTCACATGTCTTTGAGCTTTCCAGATCCACAACTGAAACTGCCTTCTCCACATTGCGAAATGTTGTTCAGGAGGTCACGTGACACACCGAAGTGCTACTGACGCTGGTCGAGGGTGGACCACACATGCCCGCGCGAATAAATTTAGCTGCTGCGATGAAGCCGTTTTCGAAATGAAAGACGCAGTAGTTGCTTTTCTGTGAAACTACGTGTCGCTGCTAACGAAAATTTCGAGCTGACTGGCGAAGCTCGCGACTTTATTGCTACAGAAAGGTTTATCGGCTGGCTGTCAATTAAAGCTAGGGATAACAATAGCAGAAATAAACGGACACCCTTATGGTTAGCTATGACCCCCACTCAACTTCAAATGCGCCGCCCTAGTATCATCCATCCACCATTCAACATTCATTCAAGATGCCATGGGACGAGGCAGGGGCTGCAACCTTCCATCGCGCCAGGCATGCCAGAGGCCCGTCATCGAATAAGAGAGATATTGCCAGCGAATTGACGGGCCATGCACTTCCGGGCCAGGAAATCGGCGGTGCCTTTCTAGAAAGCCGGATCAGCGAGGCTTAGCAGGAAACGTGACACACCTCCTTTTCACTACATGAGGACGCGAGTGCCGCGGAGAGATGCGAAGGCTGTAATGTAGAGTCCGGACCTGGAGCAAAGCTAATGTTTACCCCCCCCTCTAAGAAACAAAAAATGGTAAGCGTACATTTGTAAGGGTATAAGGAAAGAAGAAGTACAAAGTAAAATATTACTCATAAAACGAATGCGGATTGAAGTCGCCTGGAGAAGACAGATTCAGCCACAAAAGCTTTTTGTGAGCGATTAGTAAACTTAGAAGACAAGGTCAAAGATTTGCAAATTAAGAGTTGTGTCGCGGATGAATTGAACGCATCTATGACTAGTATATATGGTGCACTCAGGTTCCAGCAAGCAAAACTAGTTGACCTCGAGGATTGAAGCCGCAGGAGTAACCTTGATGTGTTTGGCATTCCAGAAGAACCAAACGAATCTGAAGCTATCTTGCGCAACAAAGTCATTAAAAATGTCTTCGAGCAAAAATTGGAAGTCAAATGCGTATCAATCGCTAGAATCCACAGACTAGGAAAACCTTCCGAAAAGTGGCCTATAATTCTTTACTTTCAAGATTATAAAGAAAAGGAGGCAGTCTTGAGCAATGTTAAAAAATTGAAAGGAACTAGCATAAGCTGCAAAAGAGTACGCATTTGGGCTGGTTGGTTCATGATTATGAGCAATAAAAACAGCGCAAAACGACGGGACGAGTGAGGGGACACAGACAACAGCGCTGACTAGCAACCAAAGTGTCTTTATTCTTTCAGTCAGCATATATATGCTCCGCCGCTATCTGAAACCACAGATTCTACAGAATTGGGCGTGCGCAGAGGGAATTGCAATTAATGTGATAGGTAGGCAATCTCCTTCGGAAGGAGAGAAATGGACGGAAGGCTTACACATGCTTCGCCACTAACGTGAATGTGGTAGGCTTCGGATATAAGGCCTGCGCGGTCATCACGATATTTTGAAAGGTAGGTTACACCTTCGAAAGATGGCTTGCAGCCGCATTCATTGCAATGCAGTGACAATTGACTATCTTTTGCCCGTTTTTGAAATTTGTTTAAGTGCTCGCGCATGCGGTCATTGATGCAACGCCCCGTTTGGCCGATATAAAAACGCTTGCATGAAAGGGGGATCTTATACACCACACAGTCACAACAGTCACCAACAAACCTCTGTCTGTGCTGCTATTCATGCTTACCCTATTGACTTAATGGCACAGGCTACCTAACTTATTTTTGGCAGTAAACAGCAACCTGACGCCTGCCCTGCTGACAGACAACCTTTTTGAGATTGTGCGCAACCTGGTGAACATATGGTATAACCGCAACCATTTGCCGTGGGCGATTCTCAGATAGAGAAGCTGCCGACTGCTTTCCTTTAAGGTTCGTTGCGAGGCTTTCAGCGATGCTGGTCAAAAGTGGTGCGGAGAAACCTGCGAGCTTCAGTCCGGCTACTTGCTTTTCGAAGCTTACCTCCACTTGCTGGTCACAAGACCGGATGAGGGCCGCCTTCATGCAGGATCTTGCTATACCGGCGCTTGACAATCTTTGAGTGCGCGGACGAAAATGGAAGAAGGTTCTTATGAGACCGAGGAGCATAACCCCAACATACATGATTGCTTAAGAACGTTAGCTCCATGTCTAAGAAACGAAGCTTGTTGTCTGACGGATGCTCCGTGGTCAATTCGAAAGAATCTAGAACTATGCGGAACATGTCAAATACTACAGTGCAGTCCACTTATAACGATATCGAGAAAGACGATAAATATGATCGTTATAACCGATGATCGCTATATCTGGACTGCAGTTATAAAAAAAAAAAAAATTAAACGCGTTTGCGCTCTTTACCTTTGCAGCTCTGAACTCGAATTCGCTACTTGCTCTAAAGAATAGATGATGTAGACAGTAGGCCGTGAAAAACAAACTTTATTTCTAGCGCCAATGACCGTGTCAAGGATTAGGCGCGCCGAAATAGTCCGAAATCTACACTTGCTTTTGCGGCAGCTTCAGCTTCACAACCGCGGTGTGAATGGATTCCAGCTGCTGCGCGAACACTGGCGGCAATCCTTTAGCATGCATAAAATCAATTAAGGAGTCGATCGACGATAGTGCACTTTGCGTGGACATCGTGGTCGGGGTCAAGGAGCCACTGTCGATCTCGTTGTCACTGTCGCTGATGCCGTCGCCACCGTCGCACAACTTCGCGTCTGTCGAGACAGCACATCTTCGGCGATCGCCTCGTCGGTGACCTCATCGCAGAACGAGGCAGCACTGTCTGCAGTCAAAAACTACTCCTTCGACACACCACCTGTGTCACCAGTAGGAACGAGCTCCCAGAGCTCGGTTATGTCAGCGACTTCCACCGGGTCGGTCTCAGCAGGTTGGGGAAGTTCGTCCTCACGCACAAAGCCCGCCTTCTTGAAGCAATTGGTGATGAACCACTGGTAAAGCGCCTCTTCAACATCGGCGTTCAAAGGGTCTCTAACCCCTTTTCCGCTGATCGGAATGGCCGCTGATAGCTCCTGCCTTCACAATCGCGGTGCTCCCGGTTTTCAAGATGGTTGATATCGTTAACTGGACGAGCTCTTACTTCTTCACGAGGGCGCTCACCTTGAAGCCGCATCGAGAGTCCTGCAAAATATCCATCTTCGTGTCAAGCGACACAGCTTTGCGCTTTGTCGGCGCCATCTTCGAACTGAGTTGAACCGTTGGTTGCACGCTGCTTCGGTGGCGTCAGCCTGCTATCGCGAGAGAGACGCGGGACGGGCGCCACCGCGCCGCTTTGCTTGTCGCTTCTTTTTTTCTTTCTCTCTCTTTCGGAGCGACTGTGGCCGACGCGCATGAAGCAGCTAGCGCCATCTTGTGGCGCGCGGCGCCAACGTTGGCTGCGCCTACTCGTGCGCGGGCGGGGCGAGACGCGCTGCGCGGTAATGGCGGCAGATACGAACTTACGGAGCTAAACATCGCCTCGTCTCGACATCGTTCGTTTCAGGGAACTAAGCAACGCAAACGTTACGATTATTTGGCACGGAAAACGCCGTCCAGACTGCAAAATTTTGATCGTTATATCCGATATGCGGTGAATAACCTATCGTTATAAATGGTTTTTTTCCCCATAGACCTAATGCATAAAATGACACTGTCATGTCGACCCATCGTTATAACCGATATATCGTTATATGTGGTATCGTTATAAGTGGACTGCACTGTATAGCAGCAGCAGGCTGCTATAATATTTACAGTGCTTGTCTTTGTGCTTGTCAGTGTGCTTTTACAGTGCTTGTCTGGCTGAGCTTAGTTACAAGATTGCGGTCATAGCTGGCTAATAAAATGTCACTAAGAACAGGGGCTATACATGAACCGATGCACACACCTTTCTTCTGTATAAAAAGCTTATCCTCCATTGAAATGAAAGTGGAAAGCATATAAAACCTTAAAAGCTCTAAAAACTTGTGGACGTTGAAACCACATGCATTCTGAAACCTAAGAACACCATATTTGTCAATGCAATGGCCGACTTCAATGCATACATGAAGTGATGCGATACGTCGATGACTTTCTAATTTTTTAAAATACTAACGCCACTGACGCGCAGCCTGCTGCTGCTATAATATTTGACATGTTCCGCACAGTTCTAGATTCTTTCGAATTGACCACGGAGCATCAGTCAGACAACAAGCTTCGTTTCTTAGACTTGGAGCTAACATTCTTAAGCAATCATGTATGATGGGGTTATGCTCCTCGGTCTCATAAGAATCTTCCATTTTCGTCCACGCACTCAAAGATTGTCAAGCACGGTATAGCAAGATCCTGCACGAAGGCGGCCCTCATCCGGTCTTGTGACCACCAAGTGGAGGTAAGCTTCGAAAACAGATAGTCAATTGTCACTACATTGCAATGAATGCGGCTGCAAGCCATCTTTCGAAGGTGTAACCTACCTGTCAAAATATCGTGATGACCGCGCACGCCTTATATCCGAAGCCTACCACATTCACGTTAGTGGCGAAGCATGTGTAAGCCTTCCGTCCATTTCTCTCCTTCCGAAGGAGATTGCCTTCCTATCACATTAATTGCAATTCCCTCTGCGCACGCCCAATTCTGTAGAATCTGTGGTTTCAGATAGCGGCGGAGCATATATATGCTGACTGAAAGAATAAAGACACTTTGGTTGTTAGTCAGTGCTGTTGTCTGTGTCCCCTCACTCGCCCCGTCGTTTTGCGCTGTTTTTATTGCTCATAGCATAAGCCTTCAAAATGACCACTGCGCAGAAACGCTGCAAAAAAGGAAATTGCTATGAGACCGTGCAAAGCAAGACAAGGATATGGGCAGGAAGGTATCACTCGTACAAGATAGGATCCGCATTGACAAACAACTGTATTATTGGGACGACACTTCTAAATCATGCAAGGCAGTGCAGAAGACGAACACCCTTATCTCAACAAGCTAGCGACTATAGGAACGTGAACTTCGCCTGCTTGTATTTAACGCTCAGAGCATTGTCAATAAAATAGAAAAATTGGAAATGCTTCTTTTCTCACATAATCCTCATATATGTGTTGTAACTGAAACTTGGCTTAATGATAAAATTGGTGATGAAGTTGTGCCGCCAGCCTACAGGCTGTACAGATGTGATAGGGGTTCCCATGGTGGTGCTGTTGCGGTGATAACAAAGGATAATATTGAAGTTACTATTGCTGACCAAGTCTGTGATCATGAAAGTCCACTTCTAAGGGTGTCACTACAAAGTGACATGGTTTTTGTCCGCGCTGTTTACCGACCTCCGAATGCTAATGACTTGTCTTTGTGCAGGCTATATGATCACCTGCTAAAATTCCAGGACAAAAACCCAATTATAACTGGAGATTTTAACCTGCCATCCATTGATTGGAATACCATGCAGTATGGATATTCTGTAGCGGCTGACGCTCTAGTTGATCTAATGCTTACTTTTAATCTTGATCAGATTGTGAGAGCTTACACCCGTGGAAATGCAATTCTGGATCTCCTATATATCTCTGAAAAATTTACCTTGGGTCAGTACATGTTGAACCTGGAATTTCTGACCATAACCTGATATATTTCTGCTGGACTAGATATACGGAGATGCAAAAGGAAAAAATTCCTCCAGCCACAGTAAAAGACTATAATAGAGCCGATGACATAGCAGTAATCGATTATTTAGAACAGCATCTTGTCGTTAGCACCAACAACGTTGAAAGTTTGTGGCAACAGTTTTATTCTGCAGTTACGTTCTGCATTCAAAATTTCATACTGTCAAAAAGACTGCAAAAGCACTGTAAGAACCCCTGCATTAGTCGGGAGACAATACAAACCAAAAGAAAAATTAAGCGCCTGAGAAAGAGGCACAAAACATTCACTCCACAATTTATGGAGCTAAAGCATGATCTGCAACGTAAAGTAAACCAAGCAAGAAGAAACTTTTTTAGCAACACTATCGCCGACTTCATTAAAAGTTATCCCAGAAAGTTCTGGCGCTACCTCAGTCAAAGTAAAAAAGGAGATTCAGAAACTCAAAGTTGATGATAAAATTCTGGATGACCCAACTTTTATTGCAGAGACGTTTAACCAGTACTTTCAATCTGTTTTTTCAACACGTGACGAATATAACCTGCCGAATGTTTCTCCTGTATTAGAAAATGAGTTGGATATTACCAGTGAGGGGGTTCTTGCCATGCTATTGAAGCTAGATAATAAGAAATCCACTGGCCCTGACGGACTGTCAAATGCATTTTTAAGGCGTTACGCTCAAAAAATCAAAAATTTTTTTACCACAATGTTTAACTTTTCAATAACTTCTGGTGTCGTACCAGCTGACTGGCGTATAGCCCGTGTGGCGCCTGTCCATAAAGCCGGTGACCGGCTGCTTCCTAAAAATTACCGTCCTGTTTCTGTTACTAGTAGTTGTTGCAAGCTTTTGGAACACATAGTCGCGAGTTTTACTCAGGAATTTGTTACTAAAACCAATTATTTGTCTCCCCATCAGCACTGTTTTCGAAAGGGTCTATCTACAACCTCACAGCTTATTTCGACGGTACACAAGATATCGAGTGTACTTGACCAGTCTGGCCAAGTTGACATTCTGTTTTTGACTTATCGAATGCCTTCGATAGAGTGCATCATGGAAAATTATTGTATAAATTAGAGTGTATAGGGTTACCTTTGTACATTATTCAGTGGATTGCCTCGTACCTAGTTGATAGAAAGCAGTTTGTGGAAATTGATCACTGTCTGTCTAGTGCGCTGTCTGTTACCTCGAGCATTCCACAGGGGAGTGTTTTAGGTACACTACTGTTTCTTCTCTATGTTAATGATTTGGTAGACATACTGCCTCATGATGTATCCATAAGAATATTTGCTGATGATTGTGCTGTTTCTAAGGAACTATCATCCATAAATGATCATTTCTTGTTGCAAAAATCTTTTTGGCAATCGATGATTGGTGTATGCGTTGGGGTATGGCGCTGAATTCGGAGAGAACTATTTTTACGTGTCCCAGAGAAAAAATTTCCTAGTTCTTTTTCTTATCAGCTCCATAACCAGCCTGTATTAGAAGTTTCCCAATATAAGTACTTAGGCGTGACTCTTAACTAATAAGCTTGCTTGGTCGGAGCATATATTGGACATTCCAAAGACTTTAAAAATTATAGACTGATCAGCTTACTGTCCGTTGCCTACAAAGTATTTACTAAGGTAATCGCAAATAGAATCAGGAACACCTTAGACTTCTGTCAAGCAAAGGACCAGGCAGGATTCCGTAAAGGCTACTCAACAATAGACCACATTCACACTATCAATCAGGTGATAGAGAAATGTGCGGAATATAACCAACCCTTATATATAGCTTTCATTGATTACGAGAAAGCGTTTGATTCTGTCGAAACCTCAGCAGTCAAGGAGGCATTACGGAATCAGGGTGTAGACGAGCCGTATGTAAAAATACTGAAAGATATCTATAGCGGCTCCACAGCCACTGTAGTCCTCCATAAAAAAAGCAACAAAATCCCAATAAAGAAAGGCGTCAGGCAGGGAGATACGATCTCTCCAATGCTATTCACAGCGTGTTTACAGGAGGTATTCAGAGACCTGGATTGGGAAGAACTGGGGATAAAAATTAATGGAAAATACCTTAGTAACTTGCGATTCGCTGATGATACTGCCTTGCTTAGTAACTCAGGGGACCAATTGCAATGCATGCTCACTGACCTGGAGAGGCAAAGCAGAAGAGTGGGTCTAAAAATTAATCTGCAGAAAACTAAATAATGTTTAACAGCCTCGGAAGAGAACAGCAATTTACAATAAGTAGCGAGGCACTGGAAGTGGTGAGGGAATACATCTACTTAGGGCAGGTAGTGACGGCGGATCCGGATCATGAGACGGAAATAATCAGAAGAATAAGAATGGGCTGGGGTGCGTTTGGCAGGCATTCTCAGATCATGAACAGCAGGTTGCCATTATCCCTCAAGAGAAAAGTGTATAATAGCTGTGTCTTACCAGTACTCACCTACGGGGCAGAAACCTGGAGGCTTACGAAAAGGGTTCTACTCAAATTGAGGACGACGCAACGAGCTATGGAAAGAAGAATGATAGGTGTAATGTTAAGGGATCAGAAAAGAGCAGATTGGGTGAGGGAACAAATGCGAGTTAATGACATCTTAGTTGAAATCAAGAAAAAGAAATGAGCATGGGCAGGACATGTAATGAGGAGGGAAGCTAACCGATGGTCATTAAGGGTTACGAACTGGATCCCAAGGGAAGGGAAGCGTAGCAGGGGGCGGCAGAAAGTCAGGTGGGCGGATGAGATTAAGAAGTTTGCAGGGACGGCATGGCCACAATTAGTACATGACCGGGGTTGTTGGAGAAGTATCGGAGAGGCCTTTGCCCTGCAGTGGGCGTAACCAGGCTGATGATGATGATATTGGACATTTCTTCATCTGCCCTGCGGAAGCTGTGGTTCCTTAAAAGAAAACTTAAACACGCTCCAGTTAGTACCAAGATGTTAGCTTACAATACATGTATTCCGTCAAAATTAGATTATGCTGCTCAAGTTTGGGATCCCCATTATAAGAAGGATGTTATGCAACTCGAAAGAGTCCGAAGAAAGGCAATAAGATTTATTTTTGATAGATACAGAAGACACAATTCGCCATCCTTATTGATGCAGAAGTACAATGTACCGACTCTCGAGGTTCGCCGGAAAATTAGTCGTCTTGGCTTTCTTCACAACTGTCTTGCAGGGAAAACTAAATTAATACTTCCCAATTGCATAAAACATTTAACTACAAAGACAACTAGACACTGCCATGAATACTCTTTAACGGCAATTTTCGCTAGAACCAACACACACAAGTACACTTTTTTCCTCCGAACAGTGTTCGAATGGAATTCCTTGCCGTGACAGATTTTTGAATCCGCCGACCTTTTGAAGGTGCTCGAGGCCCATATTGTAAACTTCGATGGTTGAACATTGCTACGGTCTTCGTGTTCTGCTGATTTTTGTTGTTGTTGATCTTCGTTTCATTGTACGTATCCTTTGTAGCCCCTCCTGCTAGCGGCCAATTACTGGCCTGCAGTATTGCGTAAATAAATAAATAAAAAAATTAACGTAACTGGCATTGTCGTCAATTTGCATGTATAAACACCCATAACCCACGATTCGTGCGGCCTCTAATATACATACATATATATATATATATATATATATATATATATATATGCTTCAGGTTGTTTTACGAATAAGTACGACTGGTTCAGATAACGTTCTCACTCACCAAAGGCTAGCACCGAACACCGGGCCTGATGCCTTGCTTGAGCCTTGACTTTCCGCCGAGCTGGTAGAGTGGCCAACCAGTGCCCAATTCAATAGCCTTGCCGCGAACTTCCGTGTATTCAGCTTTTCATCAAGCGCCCACCCCGATACAGTATAAAGGCGTATGCACGTCAGGCCACTCTTGTGGTACCACGCTTGGCTTTACTTGGCAACTCAACAGAGGTTAACTGCCACCATTTACTCGCGATTACTGGAGTATTAAAGCCTTCACACTGGCTTTCCACTGGTGGGCTTTCTCAGAACTATACATTCTAACGATAAAACAGCGCTGGCTACAAAACCACGCAAGGAGGGCAACACAGTTGCTGCATGTTGTCCCTCTTTGCGTGGTACATGTAGCCAGGGCCGTTTTTCACACATTCAAGCAACTAGCTCGTAATCCCGCTCTCGTAGCAATAATTTCACTGTTTTACCCACACCGCCAGATGACATTACAGTGGCAGGGCGTGCTCCCCACATCGCAACGCCAGAGCACACACTACAGGTGTGTTTCAATTCTGGCCAGCATCGGAGATGGTCTGACAGCTAATGAAACAGTCGGCGCAGCTTCGAGGCCACGTAATGGAACGCGATTCGAGCTGCCTGGAAAACGCTTCTGCGATGCGACACCACCTCACATCGACAAGACAGTGTTGACAAAAGCGCACATTATTTCTAAATTTTAAGTATTTGTGCCAGTCAACCTATGAAAAAACACTATATGACTTACATTAAGGGCATAGAAAAACCGTGCTTACGTTTTTTCTTATGCGCAGACGACCTTACCGTCGAGTTTCCAAACATCCTGCTCAGCCGCCACCTTGTTTAGACAGGAAAGAAGCCTACATCGTTATTAAAGAGTTTTAGAATAGGGGCCCCAAACGTTTGTGGCCCCAAAGAAATAGCATCGAAGCCCCTGCGCATGCGAGAGACGCAAACTGCATTTGGGTGTTGCGTTGGGAATGCTATTTTACCGATTTAGCGGGAGCCCAAATAGCGGCCCCAAAAGCTTTCCGTTAGCAAACATGGCGGGACCCATCGAAGCAACGGCTCTAACCTAGCACCAAAGTGCATTCAATTCGTGGTAATGCATTAATTCGCAAGCTAGGAGAAGCGACTGTGGTTATTGCTTCCTCTCAACTAGCGTGTGTTATGAAGACTGATTCAATAGACGCCGCCTATTCTGAATTCCATTGTGGATATTATGGCTCGTAGGCCTAACACGGCTAAGCTTGGCTGATGTAGGAGGCATGTAAAGTTGGTTTGCACAAAACTAAGCGCAACTAATTGCTACTTACAGAATAACCTCGAAATTATAATTAAATGCGAATACACGCAAGCCACAATTACTATTCCTATCATAAAATGGTATATTTTATTTTATTATTTCTAATAGCTTTTCTTTGACACTGTAATGGCGCTGTCAGTGCAAGGCGCTATTCGCAAACGCAAAGCCCTATTCTAAAACTCTCTATTGACTTCTATGCAGTCTTCGACGCCTTCGTAATAATTGAAACGATACCTAACCATTGTCCAGTTAGCCGTCTACTTTGCCGTCTTGGCCCTTTCACTGAATAAAACTTCATCTTCCCTCTAGCAATCTTTGTAGCAAAGTGTGTGTGTGTGCATGTTTGTATACATACATATATATATATATAGGAAGGGTTACTCTGCAATGGTTCCCATTCATGTCATTCATCAGGTAATCGAGAAATCCGCAGAGAGTACAATCAGCATCTCTATATGGCTTTCATAGATTACGAAAACACATTTGATTCAGTAGAGATACCGGCAGTCAGAGATGCATTACGTAATAAAGGAGTACAGGACACTTGCGTAAATATCTTTGAAAGTATCTACAGAGATTTCACAGCTACCTTAATTCTCCACAAGAAAAGTAGGAAGATGTCAATAAAGCAAGAAGTCAGACAAGGAGACACAATCTCTCCAATGCTATTCATTGCGTTCTTGGAAGAAGTATTCAAGCTATTAAACTGGGAAAGCTTAGCAGTAAGGATAGAGGGCGAATATAATATCCCAGCAGCCTTCCATTTGCCGATGACATTGTTCTATTCAGCAACACTGCAGACGAGTTACAACAAATGATTGAGGACGTTAACAGACAGAGTGTAAGAGTGGGGTTGAAGATTAATATGCAGAAGACAAATATAATGATGAATAGCCGGGCAAGGGAACAAGAGTTCAGGATCGCCTGTCAGCCTATAGAGTCTGAAGGAGTACGTTTACCTAGGTCGATTAATCACAGGGAACCCTGATCACGAGAATGAAATTCCTAGAAGAATAAAAATGGGTTGGATCGCATACGGTAGACATTGCCAGCGCCTGACGGGAAGCTTACCATTATCATTGAAAAGGAAGGTGTACAATCAGTGCCTTTTACCGGTGCTAACATATGGGGCAGAGACTTGGAGACTGACAAAGAAGCTTTTTATTTATTTATTTATTTATTTATTTATTCATTTCCTCAAAGGTCTCTGTTGAGACATTACATGAGGGAGTGGGGAGTTAGTGACAAAGATAGGTACTACAAATTACAAAGGGATATTTTCGATGAGTCGCTTGAATGCAAGTGGGTCGATGATAGTGGCAACTTCGGCAGGCAGGCCATTCCAGTCTCGTGTTGTGCGCAGAAAAAATGATTGCTGAAAAGTAACGGTATGGGCTTGTGGGGGATATACTGTATTAGAGTGACTGGTGCGGGCAATGCGATGTGCTCTTTTTATGTACGGGTTGTCAAAAGGCAAGGAATGAAAGAATTTATGAAAAAGCTTAAGACGGGCTATTCTACGGCGTGAGGCTAGAGAGGGTAGGTTTATTTGGGCTTTTAGTGCCGAGATACTTGAATTGTATGAATAAGTTGACAGGATAAATCGTGTCGCGCAGTTCTGAACCGACTCGAGAGCTTTAATAAGGTTATTGTGGTGGGGGTCAAAAATAGCTTCGGCATACTCAAGCTTGGGCCGCACAAAGGTTAGAAAAGCAAGTTGTTTCATAGAGGGAGGAGCGAGGAAAAGGTTACGCCGTAGATAACCTAGAGTACGATTAGCAGAGTTTATTATGTGGTTAACATGACAGGTCCAAGTTAAGTCACGCGAGATGTACACACCAAGATATTTGAATGAATCCGTTGTTGCAATCTGCATGTTATTGATGCTATAATTAGGGATATCGTAATTACGACGACGATGAATAGACATTAACACGGTTTTAGCTACATTTAAAGACATGAGCCAAGTGGTACACCAGTTTTGTATGCGCGATAGGTCATTTTGTAACGCCAAATGGTCACTGGGGTTAGTAACTGCTCGGTAAACCACACAATCATCAGCGAAGAGTCGGATATGAGAAGAAATATTACAAGGTAGGTCATTGATGTATATTAAGAAAAGGAGGGGACCAAGTACGGTACCTTGAGGTACGCCTGAAAGCACGGGTGTTAAGGATGAAGACTGAGTTAGCGTATACGAATTGCTCACGGTTAGTTAAAAACCCTCGAATCCAGCTTAGAACACAAGGATGAATGTTAAGACGCGATAACTTTATTAAGAGACGACCATGAGGGACCTTATCAAATGCTTTTTCGAAATCTAAAAATATTGTGTCAGTCGGGATGTTACGATCTAGGTTTAAATGTAAGTCGTGCAAGAAAAGAGCAAGTTGAGTGTCACAGGAATAATTTTTGCGGAAACAGTGTTGACTTGGGTGAAAAAAATTGACGGATGTTAGGAAGTTAGCGATATGCGAATATAAAATATGTTCCATTATTTTACAAGACACACTTGTTATGGAAATAGGGCGGTAGTTACTCGGTGATGATCGGCTTCCTTTCTTGAAGACTGGGATGACCTTGACCACCTGCCAGTCATGTGGAATTGAAGTGCTGTTAAGTGATTCCTGGAATATGAGTGATAAAAACAGGCTACACACATGTTTAGTATTTTTTAGAACTTTGGCATTGATACCGTCTACTGCTGTAGATGACGAGTTCTTCAATGATTAAATTACTTTGAGAATGCCGATGGGATCGAATGTGATATTTTGCATGAGCGGATATGCGAAGTATGGTGGATCGGGCAAGCCATCAAGTAATTCATTAGTAAAAACTGAACTAAATGTTATGTTAAGAAGATCCGCAGCCTCAGTCTCAGGGATCGGAAGCCCGGAGTTATTGATAAGTGATATCTCATTCCGCTGATTAGGATTAATAGTTTTCCAAAATCGCTTCGGGTTAGTTTGTAGCATAGCTGGTAAAGTGGCAGAAAGAAACTTGTGTTTAGTTTGAGAGGTTAATTTGTCATATTCTTTCTCGACTGCGTAATACTTCTGCCATGCGCAAGAAGAATTAGATCGTTTGGCTGATCGAAACAACCGTTTTTTCTTATTATTTAGTCGTTTGAGGGATACATTAAACCATGGTGATGTTGTTCTTTCTGTTATTGTAATGGTGGGGATGTAAAGACGTATAAGGCGATGCATCTCTGCTTTGAAAAGCAGCCAGTTCGACTCTAGAGAATTTAGTTGAAAGTTAGCGACGAACGTATCGAAGTACTCAGATAATTCTCGGTTCATGCTGACATAGTGCCTTTATCATAGAGTGTAAGTGTTTTCCGATTTTTTTGTTTCTTTGGTACGTTGCAACGAAACGAAATATGTACTGTCAGGTGGTCGCTCAAACCGCGCAATAAGGTGACAGGGGTAAAGTTATCAGGGTGAGTCGTTAATACAAGATCTAAAACGTTGGACGAGTGAGCAGTGACGCGTGTTGAGTCAGTGACGAGCTGTGTTAAGCCGAATGTTATACACGTGTTTAAGAAGTCACTAGCGGGGCTGCTTTTAGATAATGTAGAGGCAGGATCGGACCAATCAATAGTTGGAAAATTAAAACCGCCAAACAGAAGGACAGGACTGTTAGGATATGTTTTTGTCAACGTATTTAAGGCTTCATGAAGTGAAGGCGTGAAAGAACTGTCGGTACTAGGAGACCGATAGCAAATACCAATCAGAATGTGCGGGTGTGTAGCAGTGCATCGAATCCAAATCATTTCCAGTTGTGAAGAGAGGTTTACAAGTGAACAATGTAGGTTACGCTTAGTGGCGATTAATACACCCCCACCGCGTGAGTTATCAGGTATATCTTTCCGAAAAATGTCAAAATGTGAGAGGTAAGGGAGAATTTCGGTATCATCGATTGATGTGTTAAGCCATGTTTCTGTTAGTAGTAAGACATCGCAAGAAGATGAGCCTATTAGACTGCACAGTGCATCACGCTTGGGAACAACACTTCGAATGTTAGCGAGCAGGAATGATAAAGGCTGACTATTCTGTGGTTGCGGTGTACATTTTGGTCTCAATGATGGCTAAAGGCGTTCCTCAATGACCTGGTTAGTAGTGTGGTTGAAGTAGTAGGTTTTTTCACCTACTATAAGCTTTTCATGTTGCAACTTGAACCGCAGTTTACGGGCCCTTCCAAACTCGATGAGGCATTTCTGGGCAAGGCGCGTGCTTGGGGTGAGATCTTGCGCAACGGCATAGCACGTACCTTTGAACTTACGAGCCGAAGAAAGGACAAGATCTTTGCTTTTAAAGTGAGTGAACCTCACAATTATAGGCCTGGACTTTCCAGTTTGGAAAGACCCAATGCGATGTGCACGTTCAATATCACGCGGTTCTATTTGTACATCTAAATATTGTGAACAATGTGCAATAATAATTTTCTCAGAATCAGACCATGATTCTTTAGGTTTATCGGCGATGCTGTAAAAAACAAGGTTATTTCTTCTAGATCTATTTTCAGCATCGTTTATCCAGGCAGACAGTACACTTATCTGTGCCGTATTTTCAGTGCTTATCTCATGTAGTCTGCCTAATTCACTTTGCATGTCATCGATACCAGCACAGGCTGTCTCAATTTTGTCTAGCCGTGTTTTGATTTCCCTGAACGTTTTATCATGATCAACTAGTTTTTTTTCAATAAACTTTAGCTGTTCAAGCATTACCGTCTGTCCAGATTGCAGTTCTTTCAATGCATTAAGAATCTCTTTGTCGGGGCCGGGGTTAGATTCGATATCACCAGCTAGCATGAGAAGTTTTAACAGCATATGTGCACAATCACACACAATGGAACAATTGAGAACAAGTTAAGCTTGAGAACAAGTTAAGGACCGCTCAAAGAGCGATGGAACGAAGAATGCTAGGCATAACCTTAAGAGACAAATAGTGGTTTGGATCAGAGAGCAAACGTGTATAGCCAATATTCTAAATGATATTAAGAGAAAAAAATGGCGCTGGGCAGGTCATGTAATGCACAGGTTAGATAGCCGTTGGACCATTAGGGTTACAGAATGGGTACGAAGAGGAGAGAAGCGCAGTCGAGGACGGCAGGAAGATGAAATTAGTAAATTTGCGGGCACTAGTTGGAATCCATTGGGGCAGGACTGGGGTAATTAGAGATCGCAGGGAGAGACCTTCGTCCTGCAGTGGACATAAAACAGGCTGATTGTATATATAAAATTAGTAGACAGCTATACGAAGTAAGGATAGCTGTTTTATCAGCCGTATATGAACTTGTAAATATTTGCTTACGAACTAAATTTAAGATGGTGTCGTGGGCGCACCAGCAAAGATGGACACATCTCGTTCGATGACTGCACACACTCGCTGTCCAAACACTGGAGTGAGAAAGTGCGGTAGCAGGAGCGAGCGAATTATATGGTGACCCAGCTAATTTTAGCCAAGCTGTTGAAAGGAAAAAAAAAAAAAGACAGAAAAAAAGGTACGGTGCAAGAAACGATTTTAAGACCTATGGCGTTCGATTGTCAGGCCTCCGATGACCGTATGCCGAAGGTAATCTTTCCTTCTTTGAACAGCTTGGCAAACGTTGCCCGAGACACACAGTATACACGGAGCAGCCCAACAGCGTTCGAGCAGACGACACGCCCAGAAATTCTATACGGGCGAGCAACGCACGGCCAACTTACTACGGAACAACGCGTGAGGCGAAGCTTTGTCGCAGCGAGTGCGTTACGAAGATTCACACACGCACCGCTGAGGCCTTCACAACGAGGCCCCACGAACAGACGAAGCCCCTTGTGACAAGTCCTACCGTGACTCGGCAGGCACCGTAGCTGCTACAGCACGCTGCGCCCCACGCTCAAACACCGAGTTTTTGTACGTAGTCACAAAGGAGCCGTTATGTGTAGCGTGGTCATTTTAAAGTTTTATATAATATTAAAAATCTCCCGTGGCACATAGCATAATTCTCTTCCTCGAGCTGGAATATTCTGAGAGGCGCGGACATCCTGCACGAGAAATCGAAACATATCCAACCAACTAACGGACATGCAGTAATTAAGTTTATTTTGTATTTATTAAATACTGCGGACATGTGGCCCAAGCAGGGAGGGCAACATATGGCACATACAATGAAAATCAGATTGACAAAACAAACAGAACCATGAAATTACAAGATTAGGAAGTGGATTCAATTATACAATTCCATTCGGTTACAGTTCGAGGAAAAAAAAAAGAAAACTTATATGTGTTTGTTCTTGCAAAGTAAAGGGTTAATGCATCATCTGCGATGGCGGGTAGTTCTGGTCGATAACTGCGATAAATGTTTAGATGGGTCAAGGGATAAATTGTTGGTGTGAAGTAGTTTAAGGAATTCAAGTATCTGTTTCTTTCTTCTAAGTTCGAGTGGTTCAAGGTTGTTAATTTCTATAAGTTCAGTGGGAGAATTAGTTATTCGGTGGGTTAATTAGGTTAAGGCACATATTGCAATTTATTAATTGTAACCATTGAGTTTGCAAGGCGTATCGACTCGGAATGAACTTTCGGGATGATCGACACTAGTTTCCAGATAGTCATCGTCAAAGTGTGCTACAATATATGTGCCCGTTCCAGCTATCTTTGTGCTTCCGTGTATAAAACGGCGGTCTGTTAAAAAAAAACGAAGTGGAACAATAGTGCCTCTTTACTGCAAGCACGTTTCATGGGACATATCTCGAAACCCGTTCGATCGTTCGAATTCATTCGTAGTGGACATGCCTTACGAACGAACGCCAAGACTAGTTGGTAAATTGCAATATGTGCCTGAAGGTAATTAAGTATATTTATTTATTGTATTGAGGTTAATTAGTTGATAATGTGTTTCGATTATTCTTGCAAGCAGTGTCCGCCTCTTAGAATATTCCAGCCTCAAGGAACAATGCTATCTTGCACAAATGTTTTTTCACAAAATTCTGCGAGGCAGCAAGGCAAAATGGCACTTACGACTAGAGATGCTCAGCAAATCGCAGTCAAGCGCGCAGAGGAGGGCGACGAGACTTTTGTGTGCACTCGAGCGCGAACTACATGGCGGCGGCCGCTCTCGAGAGATCAGCCGCAGACGCGCAAGAAACGCGCCAGGAGAGACGCGCGGCGAACGCGTCCCGCAACTTGCGTCGGCGCCGTGCTTGTCAGGGCGCTGGCTGGAACGAGTGGGACTTGTAGAAGTATTCCGCCTTTTAACGCGATAGGGCGATAGCGTTAAGGAGCTCATGTCGCGGAAAAGCCGGTGACGTCGGCAGCATTGGCCATGAGCTAAAAATGGCGGAAGCAAATTCATAAATAACTAGCAAGATGGGCTGGGTGGGAATCGAACCAGGGTCTCCAGAGTGTGAGATGGAGACGCTACCTCTCGGCCATAAGTTCGATGCTTCAAAGTGGGACAAAAACGCCTCTGGTGAATGCGGTATTGCCTTATACGCCTGCTGTGCACAGATCGTCTTACGCGATCACGGCCAAACACCGGTGCGCACACGGAAGTCGCAGTGTGTCGTGCGTATACGGTGGACGAAGTCGCCCGGCAGAATTGAGAAGGCGCGGTATCCGTCTAAAAACTAAATTAAATGTATCCGATTTAGCTTCTGAAATTACACAAGGAACGTACGTGCCTGTGACACTGTCAGGTGTTAGTTTCGTCCTACTTGGAAACATTCAATAGAAGCCGATGGGGCGGTCCAAGGTGTTCGTGCCCAAAAGCACCAGCTTGCCTCATTCCCGCTCGAAGTGACGAAATGTTTCCTTCGTAGCCCCCTCCGCGGAAGGGGAAAAAAAAATGCGTGCATAAGCTCCCGATAGCAGCGCTATGCTACTGCCCACAATCGTAGCACAGTTCCAGCAGTAAACACGATAGGCGTGCAAAACAACCACCTGCTGCATTACTTCGCACAAAATAACGTTTTATTTTCGTTCTGAGCAACCATTATCTCCGGGCACAAAGTATTTGTACTTCAGTAAACACTCAACCCGACGTGTCAGCGAATATCAAGCTCTTCCAACACTGCGGCCTTCCAGCGACGCAGTCGGCTTGGAAGGTATATGGCGGTGGCCGCTCAGTGTTGCCAGTCAAATCCCGACCTTTGCGGTACTCTGAAATTTTTTCAAGTGACTCTACCCTCGGCCAAGCGTCAATAAACCGACGCCGACGCCGTCCGAAATTTCACCGGAGGGCGCGCAAGCAAATGCCTCCACGAGGAGTCACAAATGATGCCACCGTGAAGCTAGCCACCGTAAAGTGTCGTGCACACGACCGAGCAAGCTCTGAAAACGACTGCCGTCCAAAGGCGACTCGGTTACGCGAAAATGTAGTTTCAAACGAGAAATTGAGTATGCCGGTGCGGTTTGATAGCGATATCGACAAGCGGACATTTAGCCCCTCATTTCAACTATTTTCGATCAAACTCGAACAATTGTGTAGTGCCCTTAGTTAAAAAAAAAAAGGTAGTAAAGTCGTCAGACGACACGGGATGGAGGGGCTTTGATCCAGTGAGCACGCAACCATTTACGAGGACAGTATATCTATAGCGTTTTCAATGCTTAAACATTACAAAAGAGTTCTAAAACTGTGCCCAAATACGCGACTGTCGTCTGCTCAATTTACTACGTCTGCGCCACAGATGCCGCTGAAGCGCTGGTGGCGCTTTACTACGGCCACACAAAGAGAAATGCGGCCATGATGAAGCACAGAGTGCTATGGGGATACAATAAGTACCAACTGCTCCAGGGTAACTGTAAAGGTGTAATGGTTCCAGGACTTAATTTTGGCAATGCGGCTGTTTACTTGAAATCGGGGTACAATCAAGACTCGATCGGAAACAAAGGTCAATTGAACGCCTTGCATTGGGCGCTCACGGGAACATTACAAATGAAGCTGTGCAGGGTGATATGGGCTGGACTAATTTTGAAGTGAGGGACGCTCACAGTAAAACTGATTATGAAGAAAGCCTGAGGAATATGGAAGAAAGTAAATGGGCTGGGAGAGTGTTCAGGTATATGTACAGGAAAAACATTGATTCACAGTGGAGGAAAACAACTGGGAAGCTTACCAGCAAGTATGCGGCCTGTAGGGTGGGCAACACAGCAACAATGAATGTCAAACGGAAAGTCAGAGAGCCCGAAATAATCTCATGGGTGGCGGCAATGAAAAAGAAACCTGCCACGGCGTCGGCAGCACTTAAGAGGAAAAAAAACGAAATCAGGAAAGAAACAATTTATGATAGCTCAAAGGGAAGCTCATTACTTTTCGAAGCGAGATCCAGACGCCTTAGAACACGCTCCTATAAAACGAGATATAAGAAGGAAGAAAAAGCATGTGCTTGCTGCGGTAAAGCTAGGGAAACGATGGCGCATGTTTTATTAGAATGTGAAGACGTCTGCCGAGGGGTCGATTTAGGCACCACTGGCCTCCTGAAGCCTTTGGGTTGGGCGAGAGCAGAGGAAAAGTAAACATGTCCGCAATAGAGATTAGCAAGAGGCGATTGGAGGAAGTGAGGAAACGGAGACGTACAAAAGCAAAGTTCGCAATAGGGGATCAGAAAATTTGGTTGCGGGAGTGCATAAGGTTTCTTTTTGTTTTTTTCTTTTTTAACCTAGGTAGGACATTAGGCAGTATAATAGGAAGAGCTTGGTGGCGCAACCCACCGCCCCGTTCCAAAAGGGATGCTCATAATATCCATCCATGCACTAAAAACACAGGGCCTCGAGGCTGGACATGTCCGAGCACAAGCGCCCGGCGCAAGCTCTCGAAAGCGGCATCGATTCTGTTCGAATCCGGGAAACGGGGTCACTGCCGGAGAAAATGGCCCATTGTGCGGACGGATCACAACAGCTGTGTCGCGGCTATAAAAGCAGGGCACCGAAGTCGCTCGAGAACCGCCAGACTCGTCCGTACGATTATGAGGAGAGCCAGACGAGCAAGAATAGAACCAGGACGCAGCTCGCACAACAGGCGTCGGCTTCACGAGCGTCGCAACCGGCTCAGCGTCGGACTGCCGAACATTTTACTATCAGGCCAGAGGTCCACAGGTGCGTGGTAGTTAAAGCATGCACCCAAGGAAAAACAATGAATTTGTACTAACAAAGCACACTGTTTAAAAATAACCAAAATTTTATTAATTTCGCATTTGCTAGATTATTGAGCCGGGAAATGAAGGTGACCGTTGCGTTTTTTTTTTCTTTGCGATTTTTCTAGGCTCCAGAGCTCTAGCGCCAGTGTGAGGTCACGGGCTTCAAAGCATCTTCTCGGATTTACGCCGTCGTCGGTCAGTGTTTAGAACTTACTCAGTTCCGTCAGTCTCTTATAAAATAGAATTGTGAGCACGTCTTTACCAACGAGATTCGACCAAGTTCGAGCACACCAAGTCAAAATGCACGACGACGACGCGACGACTTGGGGCGGGAACTCGGCAGGCGTCGTCACTTCCTCTTCACTCGTCTTTTTCTGGCTTACCAACAGTGTTGTCGTACAGCCTGGCAGCGGGTGTGACGGCGTCGTGGAAGGACGACTGACGGCTAAAATAATCTTGTGCCGGTCCCCAGCACTGCAGCAGTCGCGGATTTAGGAGCTCGCATCATTCGAGTGCAGCCGACCGGTACATTCCCGCTAACCATGGAGGCAAATTTTTTTTTGCTTATTCTAGAACGTTCGCCAAGCACAACGCTGGCCCAGCTCTGCGAAATTCCTTCACTGGGGCCGTACAGGTATTGTAAATGCGTTTATGCATTGCACTGCATTGCACGTAACGGAAGACGTACGTTCCAGGAAAGGCAGACGCAACGAGGCGGGCGGCGTCGGCGTGCCACACAAAGAACGCCGGCGGCGCATGCGCAAAACTGTCGTTCCCGACGAGCTCCTGGCGGTCGCTGCCGTCGTTGGTCAGAAACGGCCGTGGCCGGAAGTGCGTTTGTCAGCGCTGACGCTTCAGAAATGGCGGTCGCCGAAATAACGGCAGAGCATACGAAAACTGCAAGAAGGCAACAACGACACTGCGCACGCGCAATGCAAAAGCGAGCACGTACCCCCGCCACGCACGCAGTTGTACTATTTGGAGGAATAGGCGACCTTTAGAACAGGCGAAAAGAGAACGCACTGCGTTGCCCGTGCGATCGCGAACACTCTGAATTCAGGCAGAGTTCGCGCGAATAAACGTTCAGCGGGCGGCAGCGCGATGCCATAGCTCGTGCATGTTTTCGCGAACAGGCAGGCGCCATTTGGTAGCAGGCAAAACCGCGACACAATCAGGACACAGCACGCGGCTGGATGCTTCTCTCGGCTCCCGAGTCATTGCGAGGATTACAGCGTTACCGTATACACATGGGGCGTTTCTACGAACACGCGCAGTATGTTTATAGGTAGCCGTTTCTGGTAAGTTCATTGCGCGAGGCTTTAAAAATCCAGCACAGGTATCTGGCACACCATACCTCGTAAGGAAGTCGTTCGGTATAGTATCAATCGATAAAAGGATGCTTTCTTCGGAGACATGCCGTCAGTGGTGGCGACCGCGAGGTGCCGGGTGATGCACAGTAATTAGTCGCTAATTAACGTAATATTCATCAACTTTACAACTTTCTTAGTTTCAGCGGGCTCACCGTAACTGGGGCATTGAAGCGAGCTCTCCGGAGAAGTTGTATAAACTCGTCGATATGGAAAAGAAAAAGCACCGCGCAATTCTGGCGCCACAAAACCGAAAGTGGGAGACTGCAGCGAGCGCGAAGCGCCTCGAGGCGACGTCCTGTTTACGTCACCGAGAAGTGGGCAGCACGGAGGAAGGAAACTAAGGAGAGGCCCTGACGTCACTCTTTGTGAAGCAAAAGTGAAGCCGGAATTTGGCGTTGCTCATGGCGATGCTCCGCCTTTTGGGCCACCCTCCTCGCTTGTTTACATCTTTCTCGAAACCACGCCGCGCTGCGCGTGGTGTCGCGCGCTCGCGCAACATCTGGCAGAGCACGGTGCAGGTAACACAGCGCAACAAGACACGGTGACTAACGCAAACCCGCCCACTCAGCGCCTTTGCCACGGCCCGAAACCTACCAGAGCAACACGTGTGAGCGCTCATAAACCATAACAACGCCGCCATTGTGGCCCAAAAGGCGTGGCCATATAACAGAAAAAATAAAAAAGCAGCAAAAAAATGAGAACCTACTACGTCATTTCCGCCACACTTTTCTCCTAGCGCGCGGAGGGGGTAGGGCCTCTCCTTAGTTTCCTTCCTCCGTGAGTGGGCAGCAACCAACGCGCTGCGACAGCGCACTGGCTCGCCGCTGCTGGGTGACGCAGCAAACTCTACCGGGAGACCTAATACGCGCAAATGAAAGCATTCTGCGAAAATTTTACTTTGGGAACGCTTTGGCTGCGCAGCCACGACGCTTAGGCCAATAAGACCGCCTGGTCCGCTGTAACGAAGCCTCAGAATGCCTTCGGCGGCACCGGAAACTCGCATCATAGACGGTGGCGCCAGACTTGGGTGGTACAGCGAGAAACTGTGCCGACACGCTGACCGAGGCGCCACGACGTGCATCGTCTTCGAGACGGCGCGGCGACAGAAAGGGTCACCCGGCGGCAGCTTTCTGTGGCAGCACGGCCAAGGAGCCGAAGCGCATTTGTTTTATTGCTCCTCAACCAGTAGATCACTAATGCCTCTCGCTTATATCGACGGCTGACTGATCAATGCCGCTCGAAATCCCAGCACTTCTGGAAGGGTGTTGCTGGGTGAACATCTTTGCATGCCGTTCGTTGGGATGTACCGTGCCGGGGCACACTAGCACCAGGCTTGCCCGTAGCGTTCTTAGTCTGCAATTCCCGCGCACGGCCACCTGCGCAACTGTCGCGCCGGACAGCCTGCCACTGAACTTCTCAAGCAAATCGCTAGAGGCAGACCTGGCGCTGCGGTCGTTAGACTATCACGGGAAGGATGGTTACTGGAGTTGGCATCGTGGCTTCGAGCGTCATCGGGGCATTACTTTTAATATTTCCAGGCAGTTACACTTACCAGAGCAGTGCAATCGGTCTCCGTGCACATGCGTAATCATTGCAAGCTGTCGCTACTGCAACAGTATTTTGTTCAAAGCGACCAATTTGCAATGCCACGAGGACGCCCAAAGACAAGGACGAAGTTGAGAGAAACCTACGTACTACCTACCCATTATTCCCGTGTTCACCGAAACGCCAACTAACGCGACGCGCAGAACGCGGACGCGAAGTCCTTTTTTTTTTCTTTTTAATACAAATCCTATTGCAACAATTCCATAGGCAGGTTATTTCCCACGCGGGAACAGTCTTGTGGGAACACTCTTGAGGAAAGTACCAGCAATGGGGTGCTTAATCGCCTAGCCCCCGATTTTTTTTTTTTTTTAATGCGGAAAGCTTTTAATGATTTTTCAATCAGCCTGCATCGAATATTGCGACACACCCGGAAGATGCACAGCCGTGACGAAACATTTCCTCATGGCCTTAAAGAGGAGCGCAGAGGACAGAATATATAGTTTCACTGCAAGTGTACACAATGACGTAACCCGTGGTTCCGGGACACCGCTCGAGCAGCGCCACATCAACACGCGGCTGCTCCGTTGGCGACACCAGAAAGAGCGGGGGCCTCACACGAACAGAGCGGTGCCGCAGGTCATCGAGCAACCGCGCTGGCTGTCGACCGCTTAACACGCAGGCTGCAGTGCCCGCGCCAAATATGTGTACCGAGTTCGATGCACATGGGTCGCCAAGCTTTGGACCAAAAGCAGCCCAGAGCCAACTGGCAAGGACGATTCTGAGAGCAGCGACCGAAGCGCGACTAGGCGAGGCTGTTAAACAGTAAGGCTACGTTCACACTTGGGAAACCGCAAGCGGACGGAAATGCCAAAGCGGCCGGATAATCTTTTTCGCGCATGTACAAAACGTTCACATTTGTTTCGCCACTGCAGCGGAAACCACTTCCGCTTTCACCCACATCTATCTAGTTTGCGTACGTTTGTCCGCCTGGTGGCACTGTTCATCACACTATTTCAAGACATACGTTCATTCATTGACCCACCAGTTACTAAAAGCTACCATATCGCGCAACTGCACGTGTCGTTTTTAACTTTCGTCTACCATGCAAGATAAACAAGACAGTTTCGATAGCTTTAGCTAGTTGCCTTTCCTAAAAATAGACGATGAGCAACAGAAAATGTTAAAATTTTACGACCGGATGTTTACATGCGATTGCAGCTTCCGGTAGAGCGGAACGTCTTTCCGCTTCGCCTGGGCGAAAAAATCGGTCCGAGACCATTTTTTCGCCGCCTGGTTTCCCGCCCGTTTCTCCGCCTAGGCGGGCGGATTTTGTCAAGTTTTTTCCGCTTCCGCCTGCTCCAAACCAAGTGTGAAGGCAGCCTAAGTGCTACTTATTGAAAAACGAGAAAACCTTGCTACATAAAAAATAAAATTTCTACAGAATCTTATAAAGATGTCGTGATATCGGAAGCGTATAATTGGTTAACTTCATCACCGGGAATAACTTTGGCGACATCTGGCCCTTGTGGTCAACTAAGAACTGCCGTTTTTCGGCGCCCGCTCAAGGGCGTCCACGCCGCCGTCAGCTGCCACGCAATGCCGCTCGTGCACCCGAGCAAACGGCGAAATTCCTGCGATTTCACAGCACAAGCTTCTCACGCGAGCACGTGTCCCACTGGAAGCGTCAGAAGTATAGTATATACTGTTACGGGAAGGAAGAAGTGTGCGTCTATTTACAGATGGCTTTTAATGGCGGAGCCAGCAAGCGTAGAGCAGCGATAATGCTACACTCTTCTTCGTCGTCTCCAAGGCCACCATCATGGTCCTCCTTTTCCCACATTACCGACTGTGACAATATGAATTTAATGTTTATTTCCACGGAACAAGTACGATGCAGCATTGTGGTGGGAAAGCGGGGAAGAAAGCCGACGGCAGCTTGACTGGTCCCAAGAACCCAGAAACATCCGAGCAGCAGGGTGGACCAACACATTTCGCAATGACTATAAAAAATTACCGATCATATAAATACAAAAACATTGATAATCTAGTCAATAATGAAAGACATTTGAATCGTAATTGAAGAAGACAGTTTAAACAAGAAGAAAGACATAATTGAATCATTTCGAGGCGTTAAAAAAGAAAAAAAAAAACTGGAGAGCGCGACAGTACATCAATTTCATTACTCATCGGTTCATTGAGTAACCTAGGCAGTCTAGAAAATAGCATTTTAATGCCGTAATGGGCACGCGAGTGAGGTGTGTACCAGTATTCCAGAAATCGGGTTGTGTACAGAGCTTTATGCTTGTTCAGTTGGGCTATTGACTGCATAAGGCTTATATTGCTTTGGTGCTACTTTTTGTAGGCTATTGCGAGACGTTATTTCATAAGGTTTGTAATTTCCAAAATTTTAAGGTCTTGAAATACGGCGGCAGATGGCAAGTCGTACGGATTGTTACATATAGCACGAACTGCTTTCTTTTCTAGTACGTACAACTGCTTAATGTTTGTTGTAGAAGTCGTACCCCACACAAGGCAACAGTAGTTTAAGTGGCTCATGAAACAGGAATAATATATCGACTGTTTAATGGAACGGGGGAGAAAGTTCAGTGAGTAGATCAAACCAGCCATTTGGGATAGTTTGCCTGCAACGGAATCTGATTATTCAAGGTCATGTGTTGGTAAAAGTGTACACCTAGAGATTTTACAGATTCAGGGACTTCAATCGTAGAGAAATTAATCCCGAGGCCTTCTTGTAAAGTGGCCGGCATATTTTTAGCCCGAACTAGCACTCCTTTAGTTTTTCAGGAGTTATACTTAGGCCATTTTCTTGACTGACCACTTATATAATTTTTCCAATACGATATTAGCCTTTGAGACTAAATCAATTGGGTTTTTAGACGAAAGAAATAACGTGGTATCATCAGCACTGATTATAAAATGCGAGTCTCGATCACTGTTCACTAAATCGTTAACATCAATATTAAAAAGAAGGGGCCCTAAACTGCTGCCCAGTGGAACACCAGTATCGACTGAACAAGTTTCAGATGCCTTATTGTTTATTTGTACAAACTGCTTTCTGTGATTTAGGTAGGATTTAATGAGGTCAAGGGCTCTGCCACGAACGCTGGTGGAGGTGAGCGATCCCCGTCCTCGCCACGGAACTCCGAAGTGGCCGGCATATCGAGCTTGTCACCATGCCTCCCGGTGACGAGCCCGCCTCTGCAATGGCTTCGGCTTGGCCGACTGCTGCAATCGTCACGGTTGCCGAACATCGCGACCCTGGTGTGTTCTCTCGCCTGGAGGGACAGGATGTTCACGAATGGATCAAGCTCTATGAACATGCCAGCGCTAATAACAGGTGGGACCCAACCATTATGCTCGCCAATGTCATCTTTTATCTCGGCGGCAACCCCCGCGTGTGGCACCAAACGCATGACGAGATAACCAGTTGGGACAGTTTCAAAGAAAAGCTACAGGAACTGTTCGGCGACCCCATTTCAACGCGAAGCACGCGTTATGGGGACCCGTCTCAGGAGATGAGCGCGGCGCGCAACTTGCTCAATTTGCGTGCGCTAACAACCTGCACATTCTTAATCTTCCCGACTCACTCCCGACTTTTGAGACGCCCTATGCCCGTTCCTGGATAGACGTGACCTTGGCGTCTGTCTCACTAGTGGGCGGTGGGTACAGCTGGTCCGTCTTGGACGCGGACACATTATCCCACCACCGCTACATTGAGTTCACGTTCAGCGCTGCCGCCAGTGCGCCTGAGAAGCGCCTCACTAACTACGCTCGGGCGCAGATCTTGGAGCTTCTTAGCCGCGAGTCTTGGTTCCATCGCATTTGTCGCTGCCGCTTTTCGTCGGCTTGGGTGCTCGATGCCGCGATTGAGCGTTTTTATAGTACATATACCACCTTATGCCAGCGGTACGCGCGCAGGCCACGGCCACGTAGTGGGGGTGCCAAGACGTGGTGGACGCCTGTGATGTGTGGTGCGCGACGTGGTGCGGTGATCGGGACGGTCGAGAGCAGACGACGCTGAGTGCACGCGCGCCGAGGTGGAAGAAGGAAAACAACGACGACGAAGAGCGTCCGGCACGAGAACTCGCGGCGCAGGAAAGACAACAAAAAGAAAAACGCAACCAATTAGAAAAGGCCACGGGGCGTCGGGCAGCCAATCCGAGAATGCCAAATCGGCCAGACCACAAGAAAAAGCGTGGTGCGCTGGCAGAAGGGGGGCGACACGCAAGAGGACACGCAGGGAGACGCCAGGAGAGTCCCAGGAAACGACGGCAGGAGGAGGTCAACCACCGGAGCGGGCGTTGAAGACGGACCGTCGGGTTCCGGACCCGAGCCCAGCAGGACTTCACCCGCCCGGGTCCTCCTGCCAACCTGTTCCTGTGCGTCGCCCGTCTACCCGAGCGTGCCGTCAGCTCCTCAACGCCGGTGGGCTTCTGCGCCAGTGGGCAGGACGAGAACAGTCGGGCTTCGGGCCCGAGTTCTACGCCAGCTGCCCGGCCAGAACGCCACCCCCGTCTGCCGTGCCGCCTGCTGCCCGAGGCCGGCGTTCGAGCTTCCGCGCCGTGGGCGAGAGGGGAGCAGTCGGGCTACGGGCCCGAGCTCTCTGCCCGGCCAGAACGCCGCCGCCGTCCACTCCTGCCACCCAGCCGCCAGCGTCGCCAGAGCTGGCGCGCTCCCGGCGCCCGGTCGGTCAGCTTACGCCGCGACGTTTGGTGAGACCGGCGCCACTCCTTCTGCCAGCTTCTCACCGCGTTGCCGCGTCGAGACTGCGACGCGTCCCCGCCCTCGTGGCAAGCCCGGACTCGCGCCCTCGTTAAAGCCCTAAGTGTGTTCCTTACCGCAATGTCTTCTTGAATGTTTATTTTATGCATGCTTTCTATTTCTTTCTATTTGCTTTATGCCTTTTTAGTTTGATTAAAAGTCTTTGTGTGTGTGTTCAAACCAACGGCTTTGTCCTCAATTGGGTTCTCGGAGGCTCCGCCTAAGAGAACCAACCGAACCATTGAGTTCCCGAACCTTTGCCCCCATATTAGGGCCATCACAACGCCTTAGTTGACTGCGGAGCGGTCGCGAATGCGTGCGCTCCCGCGGGGGCACTTAGTACAGGAAAGTCAAGTGAGAGGGCGCTAGAATAGAGAGAGGTACAAGCGCAACCCACCGCCCCATTTCACTGTCCGTGTCAGAAGAATCATCACTCGACTTGGAAATTGTACTGTCTGAGTCGGAGCTGTCTAGTAGCGCGAACAAAATCGCACGCCGCGAAGCTGCGTACACTAGTCCAGGCTTTTATTCTTAGCAAAATAACATACGGACTACCATATCAAGACTTAACCCCGTCGGAAATCAAATAAATCGACCTACTAATACGTGGCGCGTATAAGGCAGCGCTTGGGCTTCCTAAGAATGCGGCAAACGAGAGGGTACAAGCTCTAGGCATATACAACACATTTGAAGAGTTAAGAGCAGCCGTTCTTATCACACAAAGAGAACGACTATGCCTTACAAGCACAGGTAGAAACGTTCTGTCGCGTTTAGGCTACCCACTGCGACCGCAGTACTGCAAGGAACAAGCGACCGCAATGCCGGATCCCATACGCGGGCGCATAGTGGTCTCCCCAATCCCACGCAACATGAACAAAACTTATCACACAGCGAGAAGACAAGCGAGAGCTAAATATCTTCAGAAAACCTTCGGCAGTAATCAAGACGTAATGTATACTGACGCAGCTAGATTTAGCAAAGGACATGTAATAGTGGCAGTTCAACTCACACGCCACGGAACGCTTCACACATCAGCCTCGATACGTACTAGGTGCACTGCTACAGCGGAAGCAGCGGCGATTGCTCTCGCTATCGCATACAAGGAAAAGCAAAACAGCTTAGCTTTAATAATGTCCGACTCACAAGTGGCATGCAGAATGTATCTACAAGGCAACATACCACAAGTCGCCCTTAAGATCAAAGGCGACACATTGAAAGATCATGCAATTTTATGGTGTCCTGGCCACGAGGGTATCTCGGGAAACGAACAGGCACACACTCTAGCTCGAGGCTTTACTAACCGAGCTGGAGATACGCACAACGATGAAAAAGACGATCGCCTACTGGTCCGCGATATACTGGAGCACCAGCGAAGAATCCGGCGACAGTACGCCCCACCACAGAAACTACTCAATGTAGAGGAGGCGCAGAAATATAGAAAAATACAGACGCATACCTACCCACATTTGGGTAGATACCATAAAATAAACCCAACCTTGTACACTAACTCTTGCCCGTGGTGCGGGTCATGGCCTTCATTGCCTCACGTAACATGGGAGTGCGTCAAAAGACCTCATGCCATTAATTCACCTTTGGTACTCACCTTACTAAGGGAGCCCTGGGAGGCCATCCTCGCTCTAGCTGACCTCGAGGCCCAAAAGGGCCTCCTGGACCAAGCTGGGCGGGTCGCGATGGCCACTGGAGTCTTGGAATAGGGACCCACCCTGCACCGCTCCCTTCCGCCATTTTCTTTTTCCTCATCAATAAATGTTTATTCCTCCTCCTCCACGTTTCCCATGTCGTCCATAGCTACCCACGACCGGAAACGGGCGACTGTGACCGGAAGCAGAGGCGGGTGAAGGAAATACGTCACGAGGACTTCCGATCAAATCTGCCGATTTCGGCGAAGCAAATATTTTTGCTCCACGGAGCAATCCGGGATCAGCGGCTGGTCCCAATCTGCCATTAGAACACACAGCTCACGCTCCCATTCTGCAATTGGAATAGTATTGCTCCATACAGAGCAGAAAAACTTGATCTGGATCTGCCATTGGAATTCGACATCATCAGTCATTCTAGGCTTTATTTAATCACTGGAGGGGATTACGACCCCGTCTGTACTAAGTGCGACCATGGAGTGTTCGCCACACGGGCACACATTCTCTGGGGATGCGAGGGTAACCCTCCCCCACAATCATTACTGCCAGCTGCTGACAAGAGCAGACAAGAAAACGCAACCGGCACTCGTCTCGTGGGCCCAAGACGTCACCCCCACCTGCAAGCCACACTAGGCCTACGCGCCCTAACTTCCTACCCTGCAGTGGCAAATAAAGTTGTTTCTCTCCCTCTCTCTCTCTGTGTCTTTCTACACGTAACAATATGACATATTAAAACAAGAGCTCACGGTTATTAGAATCACAAGCTTTCGAGAAATCGATAAAGACCCCCAGTGAAAGGAGACCTTTTTCAATATTATGCAAGATAAATTCTTTTTGTTCTAGTAGAGCAAGCTGAGTGGATCTGTACTTGCCAAAAGGATACTGCTGGTTCGTTGACAGATTATGTTTGTCCTAGACGTTAATTATCCTGCAAGATATATTTTTTAGGCCTTTAGAAAAAACTGGGAGAACCGACACTGGCCTGTAGTTTGACAACATGGTTCTATCGCCCTTTTTAAATATTGCGGTTACTTTCGCCGTCTGCATTTCGCGTCGGAATACTCCTGGCGAGAGGCAGACATTATAAATATGGACTGTTGTCGCGCAATTATGTCCAGGACAAGCTTAGCAGGTTTAATATGAATGTTTTGATCGTCACAGGCATGACGGTTTTTAAGCTCAGAAATAAGTGAAATGACTTCCGATTCAGCTGCAGGGTTAACGAAGTCTGGGCAAGTGGTAGTTAGAAGGTGGCAGGCGTTGGTACTTACGGGTTGATGGGGCAAGCAGACAAATAATTACGGAAACAATCAGGCAGAAAGTCGCCGCTCAGTTCAGCCCCGTCATGCACGATTCGTAGCGCAGTCGTCGGAGTGGGCACCCGATTCATCAATAAATTGAGCTTCTGCCACAGCTTTCGACTATTGTTAGAGAGTTTTAGAATAGAGGCCCCAATAGTTTGGGGCCCCAAAGAGCTTGGCGGGTGTTAGCGTTGGGGCACGTATAAGTGAAGAGGTTTAGAATAGGGTTTTGCGTTTCCGGATAGCGTCTTGCGCTCACAGCGCCACTACGGCGTCAAAGAAAAGCTATTAGAAATAATTAAATAAAATATACCATTTTATGATAGGAATAATAATTTTGACTTTCGTGTATTCGCATTTAATTACAATTTAGAGGTTATTCTGTAAGCAGTAAACAATTAGTTGCGCTTAGTTTTGAGCAAACCAACTTTACTAGCCTTCACCAGCCAAGCTTAGCCGTGTTAGGCCTACGAGCCATAAAATCCACAATCGAATTCAAAATCAGCGGCGTCTAATGAGTCAATCTTCATAACACACGCTAGCTGAGAGAAAGCGATAACCGCAGTCACTTCTAGCTTGCGAACTTCACGCGTTACCGCGAATCGAACCCAGTTTGGTGCTAGGTTAGAGCCGGCGCTTCGATGGGCGCCGCCATGTTTGGCGACGCAAAACTTTTGGAGCCGCTATTTGGCCTCCCGCTAAATCGGTGAAATAGCGTTCCCAACGCCAAGCCCAAACGCAGTTTGCGTCTTGCGCATGCACAGTGGCTTCGACGCTATTTCTTTGGGGCCCCAAAACGTTTGGGGCCCCTATTCTAAAACTCTGTTATTGCATAGCGCGAATGATTTGTGGTAGAAAAAGTCCAGGATTACGTAAGTCTTTGTCCAGACCATTACGGAAACATTAAATGCTTTAAGATCGGCTAGATCTCGTGACTTAATTGGTTAAATCAATCAATCAATCAAGTTTACTTTCATTCTGTCCAAGACACAGAAAGGAGGACTGTGACAAAAAGC
The DNA here is from genome assembly GCF_023375885.2 of Dermacentor andersoni. Taxonomy (NCBI): domain Eukaryota; kingdom Metazoa; phylum Arthropoda; class Arachnida; order Ixodida; family Ixodidae; genus Dermacentor; species Dermacentor andersoni. The sequence goes on along the minus strand of NC_092823.1, from coordinate 9,769,241 downwards.
TGTTTATGAGAACAGCTTGACAGGTCACATCCCCATAATCTTCGCGTCTTTTTATCGTATTCAAATATATCCTAACCCAAGGCTTCCGTATCTTTGGAGGCCCTGCGCGGTGCGAACGCGAAGGGAAACGTTTCAAATAGGCGGCGATCAATATTTGCAAAAATGTGTTGTCACTCGCTGTGACCCCGCAATAAATGCTAGCAATAGAAAGTCAGCGCCAAAGGTGTGTATCGTCTGCGTTCCTCCTTTGTGCTCTTTTTCTAATGCGCTACGCCTTTTGCCTACATCAGGATATACCGACAAGCCCAATGAGCAACTATGGTCAAATTCACCTGCCACCGTACGTACTTCTTGCTTAGAGTCTGAACGTTTGTCCGACTTCTGGTGCGCTTGCAGGGTGCGTTTCATCGCACGTAACGTGTAGTCAGGAGCAGCGCGTCGCGTCGCGTCATTTTTGTTCACTTAGCTGCCGAGGCTGCGGTGGCTGACAAGCTCGGCGTCCGCCGATGTGACTCGACGAACGCCCTGCTTTCCGGCCGCAGAGAAACAACGCTCCGCGCACGGGTGCGACTCGCGTGAACGGCTGGCATTTTGGTGCGCCGCTTTCTGCGCTATAGAAGCTCGAAAAATTGTGCGACATTTGAAGACAACGACGGGCCACGAAAAATAAATTTCGCGTCATTGAGAAATGACGTCACTTCCCTTTCTTTATCGGGTATGGCGTCACTCGACTTCCGCCTGTTCCCTCGTCACACAGACGACGAGCCGCCGATAAGCCACCACGCTGCGAACGCTTCGCTACGGGGCATACCTCGGCTACGCTGCTCGCTCCGCCGGAACAGGTGGAGAGCGAGTGGGCACGCGTGAGCCGATGGAGGTGTTGGGCCAGTGATGCGCGCCAACAGAGTGTACGACAGCGGCTACACCAATGGACGGTTTGAGTGGCACCCGAGGTCAGCAAATTCACAGGCACGTGACGATTGACGCGCGGCAGAGTGCTTGGACGAGCTTTGAAAAGGGGCTGCGAGCGGCCTTCGTCAGTACCTCCTATGTTTTTATAGAGGAGGCACTGGTCGTACGCAGTGCGCGACGACGATCGTGACACCGTAGAGGGATACGCGGCGCCTTTTTACGCCCATCAGGGCTCGCCGGGAATTTGACGCGCCTCGTTCTGTTCTTGTAGTACACTGTGGCCTCGTCGGACGCTGCTGGAAGCGGCCAGCAGGGGCAGCCAATCGTGGCTCACTGGCTTCCTCGCCTGCACGTGCGTTCTCTGTTCGCGGGATGGGCACTCTGCGTCAGCGACGTGGCCGCTACTTGAAAGTCCGCTCGCGTGGAATTTAACGACGAGCTTATCTGCGCCGTGCAGAAGCGTCCCATGTTGTGGGGCAGTGGAAGGGTCGATTATCAAGATTATAAAGACGGAGGCACGTCTGTACGTCAATATTTTCCGATTGCGCACAGGGTGGCCATACCACCTATTTCCAGCAATCTCTCCGCTAAACAGGCACAAAATATACTGATAAACTATTGAAAGCAACTGAAGGAGCTTTACAGAAAGCTTTAGGGTTTTTCTTTTGTATTCTGTTGTAAAGAGCAAAGGTCTATATACTTTGAGTATTTCATGTTGACTAAAGCAACTTTGCCTTGTCTGGCCACACTGAGGCGGCGCCGGCAGCTTGCTCCCCAGCCAGCGGAAGTTGGCCGCCGCGGCGTTTTCTGCCGCACGAAATTCGTCGAGTAAAACGCTCCGTCCCGCCGGGCTTTAAAGCGAGACAAACATTGCTGCTTCTTTCTTTATGTTATACGAGATAGACGACTCGGCAACGCAGCATGTGCCATAATTCCTGGGACGCGCACTTACCAGTAGTATCGCCTTTTGCTGAAACTAATTGAATATGCGCGCCGAATACAGCGCCGAAGAAGTGTCACGTCATTTGACTTTGCACAGCACAGTCATTACGTAGACGCGCTGAGCCCCGCCACGTCACCCACGCGGCGAAGAGCCACACTTACTCCCAGGATCGGCCCACTCGGCAAGACCTGACGCGCCGAACACTGGGGAGGAAAGTGCAGAAAGCTTCGCCGTAAGAAAGTCCTGCTCTCGGTGGCTGATCTCTGTTGCAACGAGAATATTTCAAGTACCGCTCCTTGTTTCACCGCATAAGCGCGCAGAGAACGGGAGTCACCGGCCCATCCGCAGGCATACATAGATCGGCCACGCGCCCGCTGCGTCTGCGTGCGATCTACTCGGGAGACAGCAGGAGCCACGGTCGGCCAGCAGGACGGACCGCAAAAGGGGTCGGTTGACGCGGGGCAGCACTGCGCGAAGCAGGCATAACGATTGTTCGAAAGCGCACGAGCCAAATTGTGAGGAATGCCGTCACGCATGCCGATGCCCCATTGCGAAACAGAAGGTCGCAACACTGGCATCAGAGAGTGCCCCTACACCTTCACGCGACGCCAGGACTGCATACCCAGGGTCGCGCCTTCCCCTTCCACACACGCACAAACAAAAAAGTGTTTTGCTTTTTCGGCTTTCATCGGCTTTCGTGTTACGGCGCAACACTAGACACAACAGCCCAACCGTGTGTGTGTGTGTGTGCGCGCGTGTATATTATATATATATACAAGCGCCGACCTCCAGTGCTCATAGCGGCTACAACAACACGCATACGGCTAGACACCACAGAGAAAGAGCTTGGATCGCTGAACCAGCGCTTGTTAGATCAAAGCGCACACGAGTGCCTATTGATCGAGCGGTCGTTGCCAAAGTAAACACCCCCCACGGTACAGCTTGCAGCGCATGGCTATCGCTGAGCTCGAGGTCGCGCGGGTTCGATCCTGACGGCTGCATTCCCATAGGCGGCGAAATGCAAAAAATAAATAACCAACCCTTCCCGTATATCGGGAATTCCGGGCAAGCGGAGCTTGTCCTGCGAGCACCTGACCTTCGTCACGGTTAAGCAGCCCACAGGTGCCGGATTGCTTCAGCCTCCCGCTCCTGCAGCTCGGCATCTTCGCGTTGCTGTCGAGATGTCTGGGCTCGGGTGGCTCTGACGGCTGGATTGCCGCGCCGAAGGCGAGCTCTTTCACGGGCGAGTTCTCGCCGCCGCTCGTCGAAGGCTGCCCGTTCTTCGGGAGAAGGCACAACGCGCCGTTGTTTTCTAAGACTGAGCTGAACGGAAACGAAGCTGGCGCAGCGCACGCGATACCCTTTCCTGTCCTTTTCCTCCCCCCGGAAGCGAAACGGCTCAGACTGGTTGCGCGCGTGACGTAAGCGCGCGCCTATGCAGCTGGAATCCTTGCTAATGGCTCACACTCCGGCGCAGCTGTCAACTCATCGAACCGCCCCTTCCCGCAGCTGCTCTGCTTTGGGAGAAACTGGGTTTTCTTGCGTGACCACCACAACGCCACCGGAACTTGTGAGCCAATACAAACTTCGCCTGAAAAACGTTGGTGTATATTGTATGAAGGTGGACGCATGAAGAACACCCGGGCAGTAAAAACTGACTCGTAGTCTCTCTCTACACCGTGCCTGGAAATCAGATAGCTATTTTGGCAAGTAAATTATTAATTCTTTCTAAACTCTCATTCTCGAGGGAAGTGGTCGATTACTAGAAGAAAAAGCTGAAGCCAAACTTCCATATATTTTTTTAATTATTACTTAGCGCCGAAAACCCAGAGCCATCATATCAGGGTGCCGTCAAATACTTTTAAGTATTTTCCTCCCACATACTTCAGCAATACCTCCGAAACTTGCCGAGTTTAGTATCCTATTCCCTTATAGAATACAGTGCAGCCCACATTTAGAGACAAGAACACTACAGGCCTGAGCGGAGGTATATGCCGCCAGAATTCACGTGACGGCACGTCACTATATATCCTTTCGGTGTGGCGTCTCGTCTGGTTTACGTACACAGAGCCTCCTTTTGCGTTAAGAATGAATTTCTTGTTTTGCACCGTAAAAACGTAATATACTAAAACTTATCTCCCTCTTTGGTGTGCCGTCGAAGCAAAAGCCACGAATAAAAAATAGACGACACTCGCTTCTCGTTTGTTCGACAGCAAACGACACCGGTTTGAAGTCAGCGCCTGGCGTTGCGCCATGCGTGTCGTTTTCGGTTGTATTGTAAACGACCCCGAACCGCCACCAACTGCTGAGCCAGCGAGGCAGGGTGCAACAAAAGCTCGCCTATGCAACGGCTCTCCTCCCACCTGCACTGGAAGCGTGCCAGGGAAGTGACACAAATCGCTCGCAGTAGTTCCTCCGAGCGGGCGGCAAGGGACGGTGACCACACCTTATCGCTTGTTTCACATTGTGCTACGCTGCTTGGAATTTCGCGAGTGCGCCAAATGTGCGGCCGGCCGCTTCGCGCGCGCAATTTTTTCGATGTTCGGAGAGCGGTGCTGAACTTCGCGGCGAGAGAGCGCCTGCGGCGTGGACCACAACGCGGATCGTCAGACACGGCACCGTGCCCCCCCCCCCCCCCCCCCATTTTTTCCTAATAAAATATCGAGTTCATGCGCCAGAAAAGTTCAGATTTCCCGAAAACGCTTTCACCTTGTTTTCACCGAAGCGTACTGAATAAGCCTGCCATCCGCTGTGCGTCCGCCAATACGAAAATCGCAGAGATCGGCGAAGCACCGATGCGATACCCGCACACGGGAAAATCGCGAATGCGAAAAACGGCGCGCCAAAAAGGCTACGTGTGAAAGTGGCATTTGCGAGCACCAAGCGGAAGAGTGAATTATCCTTGGCGCAGGCTCGTTTAGTTTGCTTGGGTGGAAAACAATGCAAAACAAACTATAGAGAAACCACTTTCGTGAAATGTTTTGCCCGTGTCAACTCGTTACTCTATCGAAGCAAGCACACAACAAAGTAAGTGGGCAGGCCACGGTGACGCGTCTGATAATCCGCGTCGTTATTGGCCCCCGCGTCCACGCCGGGTGCGCGATTTTGCGGAGAAATTCATCCCCTCGGAACGTCGAAAATTGCACGCACAACGTCGCAAGCATGGAGTAACGAAAAAGGAGGACGGAGCGTCCCGTGACAATCTCGAAGTCGAGCTCTCCCCACTCTCGCACACACATACAAAAAAGAAAAAGGAGAGTCCAAGGGCATGACCGGAATTCTACCATAAGCACGTGAACTTGTAACAGGTAAACAAGCGGTGCGCTGCACGTTCAGCCTCGGTGCACTCTTCTCACCTGCGCTCAGGCGCGTTCCACTTTTGTGCCTTTGTCATTGGAGATATTTAGCAGCGTGTCCAGTATTCGGGTAAACGCAAACGGTCTGGGCGTTTCACCGGATGGGCGGAGGCACAACAAACGAGAACGCGTCGTCACGGTGCAGCCACCCGGTTGCGCGGAGCTAAACCAGACAAACACAGTTTATTTTTTACATACACCTCACAGGTTCCAGGGTCTGGATCACAGCAATAAACAAACACAGGTAAAGGGTACAAGGCATGCAAAGTTCATTACTTCTGAATTGGAAACATGTATCATGAATAAATACTAAAGACTGCGAAAGAAGCATCGAATGAAACACGCCAGGACGTAACCAAGTATGCGTAAGCGTACATATGTCGAATAAGAAGGCACGTAAGAAATATACTTTATACAATAAAATACAAGCAGAAAAAAAAGTTTATACAATGAAAAACAGTTCCAGTGCAGAACTAGAATTGGATTAGGAATCAGGTAGGAATAATTCACTCGACATAGCAGTCTATATACGAGAAGTCTATTGGGCGAAGAAATTGTGGGGTTTTACGTGCCAAAACCACTTTCTGATTATGAGGCACGCCGTAGTGGGGGACTCCGGAAATTTTGACCACCTGGGGTTCTTTAACGTGCACCTAAATCTAAAGTCTATTGGGCAAAGACTAACGTTAAACAATTTCTGAAAAATTATTGGGTCACGCATGTTAATAATGCAACAATGCATATTAATAGAGACTTTTAGCCTGTCCGCTATTCCGGCAAATGGGGGCGGTTTGCCGGATTTGCGGGGGCGTAAACGTGAGCGGCCAGAGCGGTGCAGCCGCCTGGTGGCGTAGAGTTCAACCAGACAAACACAAGAGCTAAGACTGCAGTAACCCACTATATCCTGCTTAGCTGCTGGTGCAAATTTTTGGCAGCAGCGTAATTACGAACACGACTATGCCGCTGTCGAAAATTTACACCAGCAGCTAAGCAGAATATAGTAATTAGCTTTGTGTGGTTGAGCTTTGTGCCACCAATCTGGCCGCTCACATTTACGCCCCCGCTAAACCGGCTAACCGCCCGCGCTTGCCGGAATACCGGACGCACTAAAATTCTCTAATACTGCAGTAACCAAGTGTATTTCACTTCGATGATGCTGTTGTAAATTTTCGTCAGAAAACGATTAGAGCACTGCCGAAAATTTACTAGCCCCTTGAGCTCCTCCCGGTGCCTTGCGCGCGACAGAAGACGGCGCGCTTCCTCCGCACTTTCCTCCCTTGAGCGCGCCTGATTATGAGCCGCCATTGTGGCTCACCCTCGCACGCTTTCACTCGCACATACGGCATACGACGCGCGCCGACGGTGTTATCGCCCTTGGACTTGACAGGGAACCTCACAGCGACGCCGACGGCATAAATGCGTCTGGAGTGTCGATATTCTTTGCTGTCACAATAAAAAACGTGAGCCGAACTGAAACAACCTATGCGTGAATACACCAGCTGGGTTTCCTCAAACGCGAACCAAGCAGCCGATGACGCATGCGTTACACAAGCGTGTCCTCGGCGTGCCCGTATCGCGTGAATTGTCACAACATCATGCAGCCTCGGACGAAGCTCTCCAAGAAGACGTCTCGGTGGCGGAAATGAATAAGCCCCCGTGGCGAGCGAAGCGGTGTCGCAAGCAGACCGCATGCTGTTGCTGCCGTAGCAGACGACGCGTCTTCCGCTACAGGGTCGCAGGGTTTCCGGAGTCGGTGCGGGTTTCGGTCGTAGAGGGGCTGCTAGAAAGATGCGGGTCAGACAGCACAACTCGGGACGCGGCAAATAAACGGACGGAACGCAGAGGGAAGGTAGCGCCCCTACCTGCGTAGAATGGCACGTATAGTCTTAAGAAAATGGCTAGCCGTGCGGACACGGAAGTGGTCTTTTCGGCGCCAGAAAAGCTCGCGAAAGTATGTCGGTTAAGGGACCCACACCGTAAGCCTACTGTCGGATGCTCTACGAATCATCCCAAAGCACCAGTGGGCTGCGTAGAAGCTGTTGTTTACGAGCTTCCGCTGTCCTGTGGGAAAAATACATCGGACAGACAGGAGGGTGTCTTAAAGAACGCTTACGAGAACATAGTCTAAACGTGAGAAATAAGCGATACGGTCATCTGTCCTGCCGGGTTGTTGCGAAGCACAAAGATGTGCGAGAGATTATTGAGGCGCAGGGTATCTGTCGGAATAGAGCTACGTGTGTTAGTGCCCCTTCGGTCCATTTGTTAGCTAAGGAGACGGGCTTTTTGGATGGTTAAAATTTGGATGGTGTGGCGCCACTGTGCATGGGTTAAATAGGCGATTGTTTCCCGAAAATAAAGTTGAAGTTAGCGCATTGTGGTGGTCGTCTCCCTTCTGTCCTTGTTTGCTGGCGCTAAATATGCCTTCCGAGTGAGCTTACGAACATGCTCAAAAAATGGCAATGCTGAAACGTATATACTTGTTCGGTCGACTGCATTTCAATCGCGAAGCCGGTGCCCTCGCGACACAGCGCCAGAGCTTAGTACTGGAATTTGCCGCAAAAACACGGGAGACGTTCTGGATCGAGATCACGGTGCCAACGAATTAACGGCAATACATCATCAGCATGCCTCGATCGAAGACACCTTCTAGCAATATCTCGTATCGTGTTAGCTGACTCCTTCCGAATCACAGCAGAGACATTTCTTGGCAGTCGTACACTGCGCTTCCCTCGGCGGCAACTTCGTCATTGCAATAAACCACCGGTTATCGCGCTCGCTGTAACGTGGACTGTGCAACGTGTCTAACTCAAGTCATTCCCGAGCTACGTAGAAAGCCACGCCGCCGTTCTGCAATGTTACGCTTACTTCCAGTTCCATCGATCCTACCTTCTTGGCGCAGCCTGGTACGGCTGGCACTGACAGAATGCACTCGTTCCCTGTCGTCAAGACCGCAGATCCGAAATCTTTATTGGAGTGCAGACAGTGCTTGGCGCATACCCCCTCTTGCAGGACTCGTATCCGTGGTGAGCGGCAAAAGTGACGCAGCCCAACAGCTGCGAGCCTTATTCCCGTATTATGCGTGTGCTCTGTCGATGCGCGATTTGTACGCGAGCAGTCGATGCCTGCGAAGCGTACACCTCCGTAGTGCGCGGGTGTCCGTGTGCAGGAGCGATCGGTCACGTCAACGCCGAATAATGCGGGAGCGCACACGGGCGCACGACACTGAAATCAAAAGTCACGCATACTTGAGCGTCGGGACGCCAGGTTGCGCCGGAGGCACGCAGCTGACGCGCTCGCACGCAGGCCCCGCTAGCCGGTTCGGGTGCCTGCCGCGTCGGCCGACGATCGTGGCCGGCGAATGCTCGCGTGTCCACCGCCTCGCTGTCCGAGAGCTTTCGCCGGTGGCTATACGATACCACCTTGTCGGGCGCGCGCGTGATTGAAAGAAACGCGCCTTCCAGGCAGCGCCGCCTTCGCAAGAAGCAACGTTTCTGTCGTTACTTGATTGTTTCATTGCAATAACTATTCATTTCGCTATCGCGGCTAGAATACAAGGCAGCGCAGCACGCTCGATGTGCAAAAGCCGTTATCGGAAGTTAGTTTTTCTGTCCGTCGACGCGCGACCCCTGCAATAACGTGGAGGCCGCGCTTCGATTCGGAAACTAACGAGTCCCTCATTGCGGCTCTTCCCAAGCAGGCGGCGGCAGGGCGGAGTTGACGCAACCACACCCCTCGAGACGGCCAAGGCCGCGTCGTCTGCAGCCGAGGGCCCACAATTCCGTGGGCTGCCCGCACGCACCAGGATCGACAGGCGTCGTCGAGCGCCAACCGTCGAGCCGGCCAGATGGGCCGACTGGCTCCACGCGCTGGAGGCTTGGCGGCGGCGATGATAATGATGACACACAGACCTCCACGCGGTATACTTCAAGCGGCGCAAGCTGACGCCGTGCGCTGTGACCTGAGCAAAGCCTCTGATGTAGTCTGCCACTCACTGCTTCTGGGCAAGCTTACGCACTGTGACGTTGATTCGTCAGTTGTCAATCTCTTGCGCAGTTATCTTCTCGATAGATCAGGTTGCTACCGTCAATGGCCAAACGTCTTCTTACGTGGCGACAAGCGGCGTCCCTCGAAGATCAATATTAGGACGGCTCCTTTTTTATTTTTATTAATGACGTTCGTTCCGTTATTTGGAACTCGTCTTTCCTTCTATATGCAGATGACATCAAAATTTTAAAAATTCACACTCGATGACTGTCGCACATTGCAGTCGGACGTTCTTTCCTAAATGGTGCAAAGGTAACTTCTTCAATGCAGCCAAGACCAAAGCCAAGACCAAGTTAACACGCAAAACAGCAAGACTTTCTTTTTCTTATTATGTAGATTCTGTACCGTTGCGTAAGCTCCATGAGATCAATGATTTCGGCGTACTTCTTGACGAAACCTTAAACTTGTCGGCTCAGACTAAACGCGTTCCTAGCGCCGTATGCGCTCTGTTGGCCCCGTTTGCAGACTGTCGAGGGAATTTCAGTCTCCTGCACAGTTCCGCAAGTTGTACACCACTGTCTTCCGCAACTTGAATATGCGTCGGTCGTCTGGAATGGCTTTTCCAGATCCACATCATAGATCGGGTCCAGAAAAAGTTTATAAGCACACATCATTATCGCTTTGCAAACAGTGACATTGGACCTTGTTCTAACACTGTTCTATTATTGTCATTGCCCTTTTCACCTCCCTCCCGTTGGCCGTGACGTCACCGATTTTGACAACGTCTACTTGGGCCTCCTTAGTATTATATCGGTAAAGATGAACTCGACTGCACTCTAATACGGCCAAAGAAAGAACTCAGCAAGTTTTAAGAACTTTTGCCGAGTAACAACAGTCCCAGCATGACTAGAAGAAAAAGGAGTTAGCAGCACTTGGAATTAGCCAACACCACTGACAGCCACGGCAGCAGATGTAGAGCATTCTTAACAAAAATCAACACAGTGACGTCACAGTGACGTACCGACACTGAGGCTTCTGCGCGGAATTCAGAAAATTGAGCTTCGGCCTCTATTTTCTCTGCTAATAATCAACTAATTACTGCGAATTTAACTATACATACATTTGAAAGGACATCCGTCTACAGTGATGTACAGCTTCTATTTAGTGCCCATTTAAGGGCGCAATACGCTAACTTTGGACACGCGGGGCAGAGCTGCCGCTGCACGCCGTGCCGTCCCCCAGAGAGCCCCGTCGACCCCGCTTTTCGGTTGCCGGCCTATGCACGCTGAACAGAGCGGGAGCACAAGTCCAGCTGCGAAAACAATTGACGTCGAACGTGCGGAAAGAAAAACAAGCGGCGCCTGCCGGCCTCGCGAGACCGCGCCAGCACGAGCCAACCGGTCGTCGGGAGACAGAGGGCGACGCGAAGCGAGCACACTAAATGTTTTTTTTTTTAGCTAATCTGAAGAAAAATGCGACGCTAGCTACGCAAGATGTGCTTGCACAAGCACTTCATGCGCCTTGGCGGACACAATCTTTGCGAATTTGAGTAATCAAACAACATAGGTAACAAATAAACTTCAAATTTTTTGCGATCACAATTATGGTACACGTTTATATTCGAAACGTTAAGACAATCGTATCTGAAGACAACTTCAGTTTCTTTGATCCTCCTGGAACGCATCTTTTCCGAGACATTCACCATCGAATTTCACACTGACTTTCCCACTTTCGCATTCAAGGTTGCGCATGTTGACACAAAGTTAACGAAATTTTCTTCAGAAATCTCACTAAAACTTCAAAAAGAAAACAGTAATTTCACTCACTTTTCATTAGATACCTCAATCTGCGTCATCGCAGACTCCAGCCCTGTACAGATCGACTCGCGCACGTCGCTTACCCGAGCCCTCCCGCTAGTGTGTGAACGGCAGTCGCGATTACCATTTCGCACACCAGCCACGTATACGGCCCTTCGACACAAGTGTGCACGGGCTGTCTAGCCCAGACTCCGTTCAGTCATAACACTCGTCGCCGTCGTCTCCTCGACGAGACGGCAAAGTAGCCTGCTTCGTTTTTGACTTCTACGCGGTCTCCACGAAGCAGTCTTCCTTGCCGTCTACGCATGGATTAGAACGGGACGGCGGCTTTCTGGCAACGCACCCGGATAACGGCTGTTCCGCGCAGGGCACTCATGCGGCATCTCACAATCAGAAACCACGCACGACCGTGCTCGCATAGCTATAGGAAAAATCAACGAGACCTGAACATACCTGCAGATTCGCCGGTGTCCAAACGCGATTAGGTAGGAGAGCTGGAGGTAGTCACGCTATTGACTTTGCTGCACGTCGTGTCGTGTTTATCCACGGTGTGCCACGAAATTCCCCAGCGCTTCCTTTGGGCACGGACAGAAAAACGCTTTTCCTTTTGTTGCAAAGTTACGTTTTTAACCGACGCCTGCCATCTTCCCATTCTGCGATGCGAGTCATACTACAAGTAATTAAGATGGCGGCTCACAGTTCGAGGGGACGGACACCGAGTCCTGCAGCGAATGCACGAGAAACGAGCAACAGACATCGGAACACGGCCCCCGAGATCTTCAACCTCCGGAAGCCACGTTTAGAGAGGAGCACAGGTTCATCAGTAGTGTTAGGAAGACGCGCGAGCGACAATTATCGGAGCGACGGAGTAAATCTGTACGAAGGCCACACTGCCAAAGCAGCAAGCTCGCGCGATCACTGGAGAACCTTGCGGCGTTTCCTAAAAACAAAAGAAAAGACGAAGCCACCTAAGCCATTCTCGTGAGTTGTGAATGCGAAAGCATTAATGACCAATGGAACACCGTTGAGCGGTCTTTCGGGTTTTACGTTGAGTAACGCTTTCGAGTTTTGCTGCGGGGTATCTCATCGAGTTTGGCGACGAAATTGGAGCGTGTTATTTTATTTCACTTTTCTAAGTTAGCACGCCGGCTAACTGAAGGACGCCGCGACGAGAGCGGGCACCCACGCAGACGCGTCGCCGTATCTGCTCCGCCGAGGCGCGCTGGTGACCTGGAGCCCATAGGATCTTAGGTGCCGTTTCGCTGCCACAGACACCGCCGGCTCTTTCGCTCAACGGGCCATTCGACGCATCGAAACGAGCAGAAGGAACTGGCGTCCACGTCTGGTCGAACTGCAGGCACGGTCGTTCAACCAATGATGGCCGCAGAAGGATGTGCCTAAAGTTTAGCACTGCGGCTACAAACGCTTTCGCGATTTTGTAAGTTGATCACCTTCAACAAAACAATGGGCCAATTCTGGCCTGCATAGGAGACGGTCCATGCAGACAGCGAAAGAGACAGCCGAGACGAGGCCACGTAGCGCAACGCGCTCAGGCGACGTGACGGCACCTCGCGGCGACGAGGAAAGGTGGAGCACGCGTTATTTCTGTATCTTAGGCCTTCGCGCCCGCAAACCTATGAAAAAAAAAAACAGTGTAGCTTACATTAAGCGCGGAGGACAGCGCGTCTACGTTTTCTTGGGCGCACATAACATTCCCGTCGGCTTTCCACATGGAGGAAGGAAAAATATAGGACGGAGCACACCGCAACGCGATCGACGCCAACCTAGTGGCCCCACACGAGATCGCAAGTCAAAATGAGCGGTTGGTTTTAAGTGTTCCGATTCCGCAGGCAGACCCACGGCAGGGCAGCCAAGCAAACGCGCACCAATAAAAACTACTGTCATAGCTAGCGGGAACCAAACGTCTCAGCGAATTTCGATTCTTGCTTCGCGATCTCGACGCAGGTCACGTGCTGGGCCGCCACTGCGGCTTCACGGAGCATTCCCTCGCCATGACTGGCTGCGTGACGTAATGCTGCCTCCAATATTTTTCCTTCCTCCATGGCTTTTCCAAGCGTCCTGCTAAGCCGTAATCTTGTTTGGACAGGAAAGTAGCCTGCATAGCTTTTTTCACTTCGCGAAGCTGTCTGCTTTGACGTCTTCGTGAGAATCAGAACGAGACTTAAGATGGCCGCTGTGTACTTAGCCGTCTACGGCGAGAGTATTGTAACACAGCCAATGTCTACGGCATAGCGATCGTGACGTAATTCGGGCTTCCGTAGTCGAGTCCGGCGCTTACAGTGCAAGAAAACCATGGCCTTCGAGATTGTCTACCACTGGAGACGCGTTTTGAACACCACTTATTGTGTTATAAATGGAACAAATCAGAATGATTATTTGTCCTAGGAGTATTATTGCCTTCTGCGTTCATACAACTACAAGAGCTTCTGAATTTTGGTCAACAAAGGCACATAAATAGGTGGTATCCAAATTAACAGCCCAACGACAGCTGCCTCTGAGTACCAACACCAAAAGCAAAAAAAAAAAAGAAAGAAAGAAAGGAAGAAAGAAAAGAAGAGGAAATGTTTTGCGGGCTGAATGTGCCGAAAGTGCAACTGCGGAGCCGGGAGCACATCATGGCTGCCATGTTTGGAACACCACCTATTGGCGTATAGTAAGCAACAACGGCACGAGCTAGAAGCACGGAGACAAATCCAGGCGACAATTATTGCTCAACCCGAACGGTCGAGGCTCCAAGGGTCGCTCTGGTAAGAGGTTCAGCAGCACCGCTCTAGGACACGCACACCTTGTCGACGGCAGCGCACTCGCGGTACAGCGCATCGCGACGGGGCCCACTTTGCTGCCAGCGGGCTTCGAGCGTTGACCGAGGCCGCCCACAGACGCGCATCGTGGTAGCGGACTAGCCACCAGTGGGCCTCTCGCGTGCGCTGGCGTTGGCTGGACAAACTGCGAGGAGCGCACGTTTCCCCGCTTCTTCAACAAGGTGCACTTTCGATAGCGATCGAGACCGATCGGGATACAATTCGGTAGTCGCGATTGGCACCTTTGCGCGAGTTGCGGCAGAAAGCCAATCGCGGTCGAGAAATTCGATCGCGACCGAAAGTGTGGCACCAGTTACTAGAGACTTTTAGCGTGTCCGGTATTCGGGCAAGCGCGGGCGGTTTTCCGGTTTAGCGGGGGCGTCAACGTGAGCGGCCAGATTGGTGGCGCCAGCTGGTGGCGCAAAGCTCAACCATACAAACACAGAGCTAATTACTATATTCTGCTTAGCTCCTGGCTTACATTTTCGACAGTGGCGTAATCGTGTTCACAATTACGCCACTGCCAAAAATTTGCACGAGTGGCGAAGCAGGATATGGCGAGTTACTGCAGTTTTAGCTATGCGTTTGTCTGGTTGAGCTCTACAACACCAGGCGGCTTCACCCATCACGTTTACGCCCCGACCATCCGGTAATCCGCCCAAACCGCTCCTGTTTACCGGAATAGCGTACAAGCTAAAAGTCTCTACTATCACTTCCGCCAGTTCCCGCGGTCGTTGGTTCGTAACGGCGTGTCCAACCTGATTGACCGAGACATGTGGTGAGAGAGGAGTTTAGCGCGATATTGTTGATCATCCAAAACAGACGAGGTAGCAGTGCCGACGAATCGGCCCCCATGCACGGATATGCCCGTGGCCAGCACTGTTCTCTGGGACGCACAACAAACGGTACTTGAGTACACTCTTACGTCTCAACACGACCAGATGCGTTAATTAGACGTTCGCCACGATGCAACCACCACCCATCCCTCGGCGCGTACCAAGTCAACGCAGCGTTGACACTGACTGCCGAGGGGTTCACAAAAGGCCTGACAGCCCAAACTAACGATGAAGAGCGCCAACGTGAAATGCTACCGAGAAACGGCGCCGAGCTTGGATTCCCAGGCTGCCACCCTGTCACGTGTTCCATACAACTGGGAGGTAGGAGTGCTGCGGAACGATGCGATTCGACGGTTAATGTGATTGGCCGCGATACAGTCATCACATTCCCTAGTCGAGTTGCCTAGGGAAGACAACGGTATTAAAAGGGAACACTTTCCGTGCAGCGAGGCCGATGTGTCCTGACGTGGACGTTGAGCTTGCTCCTGCACGGAGCGGGCCTCCGTAACTGGAGCCGTGCAAGCATTGCCAAACAGACCCTTTTTCCTACACTCCTACTACTGGACGTGTTCGTTGATGGACTTGGTTAATTCCGTGCACTAACGCCACCCCGAGCCGTGACAATACTCATTGCGCCAAGAATATCCGCTACCAAGTGCATAATTCATTTTATAGAGGTTTCTTTTGTTTTTCGGCGAGTAAAGTGGGGTACATAGATGAAGGAAAATTCCGCAGTGAGCTAGTTGGTTCGACATAGTTAAGACTGTTTCGCAAAGAGACCGAGGGACTTGAGCGAGAAAACAAAGCGCGCTCAGGTGTCGTTTTCTCGCTCAAGTCCCTTGGTGTCTGAGAAATAGTTCATTATGATGCACGCAGAGTAACGAACGTAATGTAATGACCGCAAGGACGAAACGCCAAGAGAGCTGGCCACTGCACGAAACCAAATCTTGGTTATTTTCACGGCAAGAGCTTCATTACTAGAAGACGCCAGAATTCCATTTTCAATTTCGCGCCCCAGCGTCGGCCGCATGAGGTAGCGGGTGATTCGGGTTACGGCTTCCCGCGTTCGTCCCGCCAGGCGGAGTCCGCGTTCATCGACGTCCGAGCCCTGAAAGGACGCACGAGCCGGTACAAGCGGCGTCGCCGACGCGTGTTCCGTTTCCGCGTGTTTTCTCGAGACTGCTCTCCCGTGCGGCTTCCTTCTTTTTTACTGTACTAGCTAACGCGGTTCAACTTACTCTCTGCCCCTTCAACATGGCTAGCACCACGAGTCCGTCTTGCCGGACGACCCTCTTGAAACTGACACGAAATGGACGGTGGTCGACAAAAGGTCCGAGTACACTCGAAAGCTTAAATTCTGCGATAACAACCCTTCACACATAAGATTAAGTGCCGGTTAATCGGCCAAGTGGCTTAAATGAATTGCCGGCTATCGCACAAATCCCGATGCGGGCAAAAGCAGCCGTCGGAGAACGACCGGCAGTTACGAACTCACACCGGCGTGCACAGTTTATCACACCGCCCACCTCGCTCGAAAGGCGAACAGCGCCGAAAACGGCGCAGCAGAGCCCGAATCAATGCGTCGCCGTCCACCTTCGCTGGAAACGGTGCCTCTCGCACACTCCGTCTTGCATCGAGACTTGCACTAGTATTAGCGCTGTCTGTGGTGTTAGTAAAATACCACAGGCAGCGCTTGCCTGTGGTATTTGTTTCCTTGTGTCCTCGTCTTTTTCGCGCTGTTTCACCTCAGTTCTAAACGCATCGAGACGCGTCCACGTGCACCAGCGTCTGTATTTCCGAAAGAACGCATCGCGTGGCTTTAGAAGACATTTCTATCGCAACATCAGCGTGCGAAGCTACAAACGGTGGCTTAACTCCGCCTCTCGCACTGCCAAGCGAGCCGATCAAAAACCGAACGCATTCTGCCAGAGGGTTCGCGCGTAAACGGTGACACGCGTGCGGAGACGAGGGGAAAACTCCACGGCGGCGTTCGCCGTGCAGAGAGAGACAGGCTCGCACAGCAGCGAGTCCCATCGAGAGCGACCGTAATAGACTGTTTCACAATTGAAATACACTTTGAGCAAGACACACTAACAGATAGTTCATTCAAATCAAACGAGGTTGCTCGCAGTTTAGAAGTTTACAAGCAAAGAATCTTGCGCTTAAGCGTTTGCTGCTTCATTATATACGTAGATCTATAATAACAACTTAGCGAATGTATCGAATTATGCTGAGATACAAATGGAAAGTATCCTATCGGATACAATAATTGCGGTAGTATCTGGTATCCATGTCAAATGCTTGTTGCAGCAGTATCTTGTATCCCGATGCCACTTGAAGGTATCTCTACCGAGCCCTTGTTGGAAACTCCCGTTTGCGGAGCGTCGCACTTGCGAGACACGTGGCTTTCGTCTAATTGAAGACGAAGCCCGGGAGCTCCCTTCTCAGAATGTAAAAATCGCTTCCCCCGGTATTGGCTGCAGCAGTTCAGAATTGCCTTCGCGCATTTAAGACTAAAAACCAGCGCGTGTGAGAATAGTAGACTCGTGAATTAGGCCATCCATTTACTTTTACAACACTCGGAGAAAACGACGTTAAAGTGGAAATAAACTTAACGACCAAGCGTACAATCCTCGGAGTTTAGTAGGGCTAGTTAGTGCACGAAATTCAGAAGCAGCTCCAAACAATATCGCAATTCTGTAACGAACGCATATTACAACACCTACGGTAGACTAAATTGGTGCGTATTGTATACCGCTCCAAAAATTGTACCGCTAACTTGTTAGTACTTTTACCCTCATAAATTTCGTACTAACTTGGATTAATCCGTTAACACATCGACATGCTCTAACAGATACAGTTTACCTAAGTGCTGCATACGTTTTTGTCGCGGACTCGCAGATCTGTAAACTGCGCTCGATAATTTTTTTGTTTACACCAACCGATTTTCGGAAATTCTTGCATGAGAAATTCGAGGAGGCAAAATCAAAATTACGCTTAAACAGTCGCTAAAATTTAGTCGCATCTCGTAAGTGCTACGAGTTTGTTTAAACCTGTTGAGCGGTTGCGTAATTAGAGCGTTTCTTCTTTTATCCGAGAATCGCAGATCAGCCTCCAATGCCGCGACAGCCGGCGGCGCCGTCCACTTCCGGGTCGAAAGTGGGACTTCCGGGTAGGCGCGCCTGCCGTGGACAGGTGAAAGGCGAGCCACACGGGCCGGGCACGAGGGGCGATCGCTTTGCGCGGAGGAAGAAACGGACCTGCGCACGTCGCGTTAGGTGCGGGACCGCTGGTCTGCGTTGCGGCTGCAGAATTTAGCCTATTTTCCCTCTCCCAAATCACGAAGAAGCACTAGGCGGGGACACGAAACGAGGAAATGTGTATACGACGTCGGCTGGCCGGGGTAACCGAAGATCGCTCGGACGAGCCATGGTGGGCACCAGTGGGACGGTATAGTGCGAGCACGCCGGAAATGTGTCCGGCAGAGAACGAGACACCGGAGGAAGCGCGTGTTAGGCGCTGGGGTGGAGAAAAAGTTTGCTTTAAATCGGGGACGAAACCCTCGCTTGTTGCCTGTTTAGAGGCTTTACGGGAAAGGATTACGTAATTTACCCGCTGGCCCGTTCGGCGCGCGCCGCTCAACATTGTGGCCTCCAAGACGGCGGGCGTCAGAGCCGTCGAGCACTTGTATTTTTTTAATATCCACCAGCACTTTGGTCTTTCGGCAACCCTGGCAAGTGTATATGTAAGAATGCGGATTTGCCCAATCCTTGCGAGGTCACACGGTTCTGGTGGCTCAATTGGCTAAATTTCCATCTAATCGTAGTTCTATACGCACAGCAAGGCGATAATCTTCGATAATAATAATAATTAGTGCGAATTGCGGCATTCGTATCGGATTTTTTTTTTTTTTTTTACCGAACGACGTCAGCTTGACAAGGCCACAGTGACAAAGCGACATCCTTCCTATGCTGGGCTAAACCGCGATACTCTCATAAAATTTAATTCCGCGGTTACACGTGCCAGGATTACGATGCGATTACGAGGTACGCCGCAGTGGTGGTCTCTCGATTAATCTTCCCCACCTGGGGCTCTTGAACGCGCAAACGGTGCGCGAGCGTTTTTATTTTGCACCCCCCGTCGGATCGCAACCTCGGGCTCCGCAGCGCAACGGGTGCGACAGCGCTCGCATCGCCCGCTGGCGGCCGCGGGAAGCAACGTTGCTCCGGCGCGCACTCCACGGCCTTCCTGCACGGCGCCGGACGATGTGTCATCGGCAGTAGCAGCTTCGTTTGCGCGCACTTCATGCATCGATGTTTGATCAGCAAAATGGCAACTTTTGACCGTCCTTGATTTTCCGGTTCACGTCGGGGCTGATCCGGTTGTCGCTTTCTGTGTTAGTGTTTTCTTCCGTTTGTACCAGATTTGAGGGTTACATTACAACAGTTTATATCGTCGTACGAAACAACAAAGACAATTCCTGTCCATGTAACCTCCATGATCATATATATATATATATATATATTGTCACGTGGTGGTGACGTTGAATAACACAGTAGCAATACTGTGAACGACAAAACTAACTTTTATTGGGCGAACCTGTGCCCACAAAACAGGCTACACTTATAGCACAACGATAGCGGCGAACACGCTCGGCGATCGTCGAAAATCTGATCAGCGGGTCAAGCGCGTCGGCTTTTATACAGCAGTCATCGAATGTTCCAGACTAAACGTTGGGACCCGCGTGCCTTCCACAAAGTTCTACACCATTCGTGTCAAGCGATGAAATCAGGTAACATAAGGTTCGGCGACAACAGACAGCGGATAGAAGCATCGATAACTTTCCAGAAACTTCGGATACATGCAGGCGCGCCCCGCGCTGTGCGATAACATTTGTTAGGCGGCGAAACGTGTCGCCCGATGAAGACAAGTACACGTGTCAAAATATATATATATATATATATATATATATATATATATATATATTCAATGAGAAGTGCTGTAGGTCCGTTGCATAGGTAGCTTTAGAAAGGAAGGTGCACACTTACGAAAATTGCATCTTTAATGGTTTTAACGTTTCGGCCGTGGCACGGCCTTCGTCAGAATTATATATATATATATATATATATATATATATATATATATCAATTCGTGTCCACGAACGCAGTGCATCCTATACATATTTTTAATGCGTCCGCTGCAGGACGACGACATCTCCCCCATTGATCTCCGATTACCAAGTCTCGCGTCAGCCGACCCGATCGTGTGACCACCTGTCTCCCAAGCATTATCGCAAAACCTAAACCGTCCGTCGTCGTCAACTATACTTGCGGACAACTTTTGTTGGCTATGAAGCCAAAGCTATGGGGGGCGGAGCTTCTGCACGTGACTGTATTCGTGCGCAACGTAGTCCGGGCGCGCTCGGCACGGGTTTCGACAACCTCCTTAGTCAACGCAGATACAATTAACTCGGCGTGAATCAACGCTTATTCGCATATCCGACACGCACCGAGTTCTGAACAGCGAGCATCGCAGCTCCGCACAGCAGCCGTGCGGCGCCGTTTCGGACGCGCAATCGGCGCGGAGCCGGCGTCACCTCGCTCGTTTGCGCATTTCCAGATGGGTTCACTCGGTTTCTGCGCAGAGGCTGCAAACACTTTGTGTGTGCTTCAACACGTTGCTAACCTTGTTCAACAGCCTCCCAGGGGAGTTGACTGGCGGGACTACACTGCAGCGGGACAGCGAGCGACACCAGAAGACACAGGCGCCATCTTGCGTTTGATGAATGTGCAAAACGTGCGACCGTTTCGGGTGTGGAAAAACTCGAGAGAGGAAACTAAAAATAAAATGCCAATACCTGACTGGTGAGTGTTCCGTATCGTTTCAAATTATGTGCTGTCAACACAAAAATATTGTTTTCTATTTGCCACGTAACAAAACGTGAAAGAAACTGCGGGACTACTTCCAGCAGCGGTGAAAGAGGCGCGCTTCGCTTGCGTAGCCTTGGCTTCATAGCCAAGAAAAGTTGTCCGCGAGTAACTTTTACTACTTCTGGCACACCCGTTATATTCAAGCCCACAACAGTCAGCTGATCCACATGACCTGCGCAACTCCATAATGTCGACATCAGCTGCACCTGTTTGCGTGCCGCCGTCTTGGAGCCTCCCGAATTCAAGAGAAGAGTAAGCGAAGCCGCATTTGCAAATTACCCTTCTACGAACACCAAAGAACCAAGCCCAGTTGCTATATAGGAATGCGCCTCGCATGCTTTGGGAGGTGGTTATTTGTGCAAATTAACGAAAATGTAGTTTTCTAGGATTACTTTATCACCCTGAACTAGTTTTGTGTTTCTCGCCAGGGTTTAATTTTGACATTACACATTTGAATTTTTGTTCTATATCGCTTATTTCGTAGTTGTGCACAAACTTTTTTATCCTCCCAAGTTAAAAGGAGTTCTGACGAGATATTTCCGACTCTTAATTTGTTGCACAAAACGAAGGTCCCGAACCTATAAACCACGGAAAAAACGCTGACACATCTCAAAGCCCTAAATAATTGAAAGTATATTTTAGACTGTTCGTTCTCTTTGTGTAACACGACGCTCGCACTCTTCCATAACCCACAAAGCTAGTGGCAAAGCCTCGGACCGCCGTGGGTAATGTGATGCGGCAGCTTTTCTGCGGCCGGACCGAGCGGGGAACCCTGTCGCGACAGCAGGACACCCGAGTGTCGTGGCGACAGAATTCCCTGCTCGCGCCGGCCGCACAAAAGCTGTCGCATCAAATTACCTACGGCGGTCCGATGCTTTGCCACTGTCGTTCTTTTTTGCTTCTGGAGGGTAGAGGTGCAGGACGTTCATTTAGAAGAAACAAACAACCCCTCTACAGTACCAGAGCCGCCTGTCACTGGGAGCCATTCTTTGCAGCGTCCAGAGCGTGCCCACGGGCGGCCCAGTTTGCCAACCGCGGCGACTCTCCTTCCGCGAAGCTCCGTCACGCCCTCGATGCTCACCGATTTCGAGCAATATCCGAAACGGAGTGACCGCAAGCAGACAACTCTGGAATGCGCGAACTGGCAAGTTGTATTACGGTATCTATTGCATCCTAGCAGTGTGCCTGTTGCGGCACAGTTAATGAACCTTTATTTTTTTTTTTTCCTCGCCAACACTCAAAACGTGTCTCGTTCGTCTCGGCTGCCGACCGGGCACAACTACCGCCCGATTCCAGCGCCTGTGGAATGCGGACGTTCCCGAGAGGGCCACGGGGACGTGTCTACGCGTTCCTTTATTGCGGTGCGCACCGGATACTCTCTCTGCGCCAGACACGTGCCTCGTTTTGCTACTTGCTCCACTGTGTTTGTCCTCAGGCCGCCGACTCGAGCTTAAGGAAGAAAAAAGCGAGGCACTGCCGTTCGTGTTACCATACAAATTGTTCTTTTCACTTCTTCATCGTCATTGGCCTTTTGCGTCATTTGCTCACAATTTACTGCATCAGCTTCTCTCACTATGTTTCTGATGACTCCCGGTTGCGTGAGTTAACATTTAATTACTGCGTGCTTGACTGCTAACTTTCTTCACATCTATTCCGTGTCCGTACCTCTCAGCTACGGGCACATTGGCCGGGCTCTTCGTTCATTGTTCTGCGACTTCAAAAGGAGACCCAACCCACGTCATCCTGCACTGCCTCCCTTGCGGCACATTAACTGCGGACCAACAAATCCAATCGGGACGCGCACTTTTACGCATCTTCCAGTCAGGACAATATCTATGATTTCGAGCACAGAATGACATCTGCGAGCTTCAGGGCTGGCAGCGTAACTACTTCCTCACACCACCTCGTGTTTGCTGCAGCCACGAACAGCCGGACGTTTCACTATACCCGCCTTCGTCCTGAGCTACTCTACGCCCGTCCTTGAACAGGCTTTTGCTAAGTTTATGCATATTTCGAGATATTTATTCTGCCTGACTATGGCTCTCTGCTGAATTGATACGCATTCAATGCTCGTTTCTTCATTAAGGGCAGGTGCTCCTCTAAGAGTTCCTTATTTCTACTAGAGGTTCCAAAAGTGAGCCAATTACAGAGCTTTTCAAGGAGATTTCTGATATGCCAGTTTTTCTCTAGCTACTATATTTCTTGAGTTATGTCCTACACAAGGGGAAAATGTGCTGATTCTTGCAGACAATTTCTGCTGTATTAAATTTTCACAAATATTTAGCTCTTTGTAGACAGCCAAGAGCCGATATTTATCCAAACAGCGTGTACAATTAGTAGAACTAAGCAAATTAAGGTTAGAAGCCAGGGAGAATGTCTCACGTGCCTAATTTACCGTCTTTCCAATCGCCTTCCTACTGCGTCCGTTAACGAGCTGTAAAGGCCCGAAATGTAAACTATGGCGGCGTCTCGCCGAAACATGTGCGTGCGCGACGCGAGCCTCCGTGGCAAGCACATCGAAAGGGCGTCCGCCGTCAACAGAGCTCGCTGGCCGCGCGCAACGAACACAGGCCACTCGCGTGCAAACAGAGCTCAGAGACGCGCGCAGTTTCGCAACGTGGAAGCAGGCACACAGGCCAATACATCCAGCTACGACGACCGCGCACAGCGATTCGCGAACTTCTCCGAGATTGCACACGTGCAGTCAACGCACGCGCTTATACACTTGAAACATATTTCGGCAGTGAATCGCCTCAGCCAGGCAAGCTCATTTGCAACCGCACGTCCCGGACAAGGTGGCTCGAAAGGCTGTCCGAGAATACCTTCCACATGCGGAGCTCACGCGTGGTGTGCGCTACGTGACCCCCCGTTCGCTCCTACCCGGAACGTCCGTCCTCGCCGCCCCGTTTCTCGGGATGAAAAGAAGCGGTAAACCTTAGCTTTTGGCGCGTTGTACATCCCAGGGTTGGTGAGCGAAACGTCCCCGACGCGAACTGCGCCTGAACATTCGAAACCAACCGCATGCCGCTTTTATCTGCTTGCCCGCACAGCGGCGTAACGGTGAGCGCGGTGTGTAGCGTCAGAAAGTATGGTGCATGCAACACAGCGCACCTGCGTTCCGAGGGCAATACACTCGACGACGACCTGCCGCAGCGCTTTTTTCCTCTCGCTCATTCAACGAACAGTACGGTGCAGCACTCCGAAACCGCTAGCGTTCATTCACAGCGTGGAATGCACCCGTCAGGTACCTCGTTTCGGCATGTTTCCTTACAAATCCCGCTGACACCTTAAACCTCGGCTGAAAACGGGGCTTCTTTCCTTACTGTACACTTTTACGACGCACGTAAAAAAGAGAAACGAGAGAAGAAAAACAAGAAGGAAAAACTAAGACTGCGTTTCCAATGCGTCCGCTAGCAATTGGGCGCAGTACGTATACGACTTTGCCGACAGGAGAGCGGAATTGCATGCGCCGTATCGATAAACCAGAGGGCAGGAAGGCGCAATCCAAGCACCACTGGCAACGCAATCGGAGTACAGCGGAGTCTCGGCCCACGCGCGGGACTCGACCGCCGGCAAAAAAAACACGGCGACCGGCTTTCTCCTGCGAAGGCCGCGCAGGCATTGACGTCACTTTGCATCCGAAGCAAACGCGAGTTTCCTTTGAGAATAGTCGTGTGTTGTCAGAAGCAGTTTCAGCGACCGCGCCGATACGGTCTGTTCGACGCACCGACCGGTACCAACGGATGACATCACGTAACACCGTCTGGGAAGAGAGGCTCGACATTGGCCGCATACCGAGCTGCTACATTCCTAGGAGGAGGAAGTTGGAAGCTGCCGGGCAAGCCGGCATAGCGGCTCCGTGCGAAACATGGCCCGACGCCCTCTGCCAGTTTTGACATGGGGCGCCTCGAAAAAGAAGCGTGGGCGCGCTCGGCAAGGGGGCAACAACGCGAGCCCCAAGCATGCGCGCAGCACCGATCACGGCCCTTGGCGGAACGCGAAGCGACGGGACATCTCTCGTTGGCCCCGCGATCGCCCGGGGACGAGGGGGTGGCGACCCGCAATCGTCGAACACGTTCACGCAACCCACCGCGAACGGGGCGTCGCGAATAAACAGACGCACGGAATGTATAAGCCTAACGAATATCGACCACGGCCGACCAAGGTTTGGTGGTGCAGCAGAGCACGTTAAATACACAAAAAAAGAAACAAACGCGCTAACACACGGACGTAGGTAGGTTTCTGGGGCTGATCTGGGCCGCTTGGCTGCCGCGAGAGTTTGAGCCAGCGGCGCTCGTTGCCAGCATCGCAGGGACGCCAGAAGCGTGCCTACTTACCGAGATTGTGCGCTGTCGCATACGCCGGCTCTTGTAATCCTTTTTGGCGGCAGATTTCTCACGAATACTCGGCAAGGGGCTGACAGAACGGCCTGCACAAGCGACCCATGGCGCATCCGCCTCTTGAAGTCACATGACCACTCCTGTGGCGCCATCTGTTGGACTCAAAGGCAAGCACTTCACGTTGTTGCCAGACTAAGTGAAAAAGCGTTCAATAAACAGCGAAAATTAGCGTCTGCCGGCGTTTCGATTTCAAATTCGCTGTTCCTCGTGCTTTTAAAACAGAAGGGCGATAAAAATGGTTTGTATTATTTCCGTCAGTAATGTTGTAAGCATTCTCCTGCAAGGCCTGAACCTGTAGCAGAAGGGCTAAAAAATAAGCGCGCCAGTGACGTCTCCCGTCGAGTAACGTAAAGGAATACTGACATATTATACATTTCGCTATTTTTTTTCTTAACTGAACGTCTTATACCCTACGTTATTGCTCACAAGCTTCGGAACACCATAAATAGTTTATTAAAATACTGTTTCTATAGCAGGTTTCGCTTTCGTTTACAGGAGGCTTTTGTCCCGTGGCGTCACGACGCAGGGCATGAACAAGAACGGCACCGAGAGCGGCGCTGCTGCGCAGGCGTTGATAGTAGAGTCACTGGAAAAAATTTCAGAGTACCGCAAAGGTCGGGATTTAACTGGCAACACTGAGCGGCCACCGCCATATACCTTCCAAGCCGACTGTGTCGCGTGGAGGCCGCCGTGTTGGAAGAGCTTGATATTCAGTGACACATCGGGTTGAGTGTTTAATGAAGTACATATACTTTGTGCCCGGAGATAATGGTTGCTAAGAACGAAAAGAAAACGTTATTTTGTGCGAAGTAATGCAGCCGGCGGTTGTTTCGCACTCCGATCGTGTTTACTGCTGGAACTGTGCTACGATTGTGGGCAGCAGCTTAGCGGTGCTATCGGGAGCTTATGCACGCGTTTTTTTTTTTTTTTGCTCCCGCGGAGCGAGCTACGTAGGAAACATTTCGTCACTTCGAGCCGGAATGAGGCAAGCTTGTGCTTTTGGGCATGAACATCGTGGACCGCCGTCCGCTTCTATTGAATGTTTCCAAGCAGGACGAAACTAACACCTGACAGTGACAGTGACGTTCATTGTATAATTTCACAAGCTAAATCGGATACATTTATTTAGTTTGTAATCGGATACCGCGCGTTCTCGACTCTGCCCGGCGACTTCGTCCGCCGTATACGCACGACGCACTGCGACTGCCGTGTGCGCACCGGTGTTTGGGGGTGATCGTAAGACGATCTGTGCACAGCAGGCGTAAAAACCAACTTCGATTACCATTTTGCGCACTAAATCTTGTGGGAGGCCAATATGAGCCATTTGCGTTATTACAGCAACGTATATGTACTTCTGTACACTGATAATGCCCGAGAGTTTGTTACATTGCAATTTATGAACGCGGCTGTCTAGTGCGTCCATGAGCGGCTACTCTTAACTTATTTATGACTGTTTTCTTAGACTGTTAAGATATGCTGCCTGTGTAAAAAAAAAGCAGGAACGCCGGCTGGTGACGCAGCACTTTTTCTTTCTAAATTACATAGGCGATGTACAAAATTCTTGTGCTTTCCGAGCGGTTTATGTAACATGCATAGTGACAGAGTGAAACTAAAGCTACTGGGTGTTCTGTTGTTTTGTATTTCTTGTTATGCATCAAGCACAACAGTATTTGGGTATGTACCGTAGCATTTCAACATAAAACAATATGTATGCTGACTTCAGTTATTGCATGTGCTCGGCTTACAAGCTCAAAATTTGAAGCATGTGTTGTGAATACCACCTGGCCATTGGTCTCAAGCTCGAAATGCGTATGTATAAATGAGCAAAGGATAAGTGGAAAAAAGGAAGTATCATGGGCCTCGTATTGACCAGGTTTTTTATTGACTGCGATCGTCACGATCTGCGAAAAACAAGTGCGATATGGGTCGAATGACTCGAGGCGAGAGCGCGCGGAGAAATCATGCGAGTACCTGGTGCACGTGAGGACGTGGAATTCTCGCGCGACAAGTGTGCTTTCGCGTGCCACGAGCACGGAATAACCGCGTGTGTTGAGCAACAAACGCGTACACGTGTACCCGCGTCAAGCGTGCAATACGCGAACGATCCCTACAATGAACTCCTATTTTCGTAGCGTCGGTAACACCGCGAGCACTTCGCTTAAGTATCTTCTAAAACAGTGCCGAAAAGCACAAGCAAGGTATACTTATACCTCGCACACGCGGGTGTTTGTTGTAGGCTTGAAATTCTCCCGGCCGGTTCTGTGTCACCACGCAGAACGACGCTCTCGGTCATTTTTCCCGGCCGGAATCTAGAAAAAAAAGTCTTTCCAGACTCAGTTCGGTTGCTGCATCCGAAGGCGCAGCAGCCAGGCACGATTTCCTTGCACCCAAATGCGAGCGCGACAATCGGAACACAAAAAAACGTAGGAAACCTGCGCTACCTGCGCTCTAACTCAGCCGGCCCGCCCGGCGCTTGGAAGGTGTATGGCGCCCCAGAGGTCACGTGGCACGGTTGGGCCAATGAACGCGCCGGCGGCGCGGGGAAAACGAATGCGGTACTCTGAAATTTTTTCCAGTCTAGTTGATAGTAGAGTCACTGGAAAAAATTTCAGAGTACCGCATTCGTTTTCCCCGCGCCGCCGACGCGTTTATTGGCCCAACCGTACCACGTGACCTTGGGGGAGCCATATACCTTCCAAGCGCCTGGCGGCCCGGCTGAGTTAGAGCGCAGGCAGCGCAGGTTCCCTACGTTTTTTGTGTTTTGATTGTCGCGCTCGCGTTTGATTGCAAGGAAATCATGCCTAGCTGCCGTGCCTTAGAATGCAGCAACCGAACTGAGTCTGGAAAGACTTTTTTCTAGATTCCGACCGGGAAAAATGACCGAGAGCGTCGTTCTGCGTGGTTACACAGAATCGGCCGGGAGAACTTCAAGCCTACAAAAAACACGCTGTGAGGTATAAGTACACCTTGCTTGTGCTTTTCGGCACTGTTTTAGAAGATATTTAAGCGAAGGAGTTCATTGCAGGGATCGTTCGCGTCTTGCACGCTTGACGCGGGTACACGTGTACGCGTTTGTTGCTCAAGACACGCGGTTGGTTATTCCGTGCTCGTGGCACGCGAAGGCACACTTGTCGCGCGAGAATTCCGCGTCCTCACGTGCACCAGGTACTCGCATGATTTCTCCGCGCACGTGAGCGCGCTCTCGCCTGGAGTCACTCGACCCATGTGGCACTTGTTTTTCGCAGATCGTGACAATCGCAGTCAATAAAAGCATGGCCAATACGAGGCCCATGATACTTCCTTTTTTCCACTTATCCTTTGCTCATTTATACATACGCATTTCGAGCTTGAAACCAATGGCCAGGTGATATTCACAACACATTATTAAAATTTTGAGCTTGTAAGCCGAGGACATGCAATGAACTGAAGTCAGCATACATATTATGTTTTATGTTGAAATGCTACGGTGCATACCCAAATAATGTTGTGCTTGATGCATAACAAGAAATACAAAACAAGAGAACACCCAGTAGCATTAGTTTCACTCTGTCAGTATGCATATGTTACATAAACCACTCTAAAAGCACAACAATTTTATACATCGCCTGTATAACTTAGAAAAAAAAAGTGTTGCGTCACCAGCGGGCGTTCCTGCTTTTTTTTTTTTACACAGGCAGCAAATCTTGGATGTCTAAGAAAACAGTCATAAATAAGTTGAGAAGAGTAGCCGCTCATAAACGCGCTAGACAGCCGCCTTCATAAATCGCGATGTAGTGTTACGTTTCGCCTACGACGCGCGGTATAGCCGGCGCGGATGCAACGGACGCCGGGGCTTCGTTCAAAGCGGCGGACATTTTGGCCCGTTCGGACCTGCCGCAAAGCCTCCCCGCCAAGCGCGTCCAGGCGCGTTTCAGTGCCACGTGTCTTCGTGTGTGCGTGTGTGTGTGTGTGCCCACGCTTGTCAAAGCGCGGCAGCCTGGGAGAGGAGCTCCCCAAGTGTGAAGCGAGGAGGTCTGTCCGGCGCCCGGCCGGCGGATGCGTCACTACACTCGTCTCAACGTGTCTCTCAGTCTGTCCGTGGCCGCCGTCACGTGGTCTCGACACGAGGCCTTCCTCTTGCCCTCAACTCCGAGAGTATAAGAGCAGCTGCCCCCGGACGCCAAGAGAGAGGCTCCGATTTCTTCTGTTGAGTTACGTGCTCTCCCGTCTCTCCACTTCGGTCGACCTGACCGCCCGCTCTTTTGCGATGTTAGAATAAACAAGTTGTTCTGTTACCAGTCGACTCATGCTTTGCCGGGACCTTCGGATGCTTCCAGTGCCCCAGGCCGCCAGGCCAACGCTACCCTTGGGGCTTGCGACCCATTTGCAATAACGGGCGTCAGCACTGAGGTTCCAACAACTCGTGCCAGCGGTGCGATTCCAACAGCTGGTTGCCAGCGGTGAGATCGCGACAACAGAGGCCAGCAGCGAAGATATGCGGTTGACTGTATGCTGAGCAGCACAACGACCATCCGGGAGCAGTGCAACGAGCCCTGTGTGATGACTGGTTGCCTGCAGCGGAACGACTGCGCTGAATTCTTGGCTGCGAGGTTTGGTGAGTGCGGGACTTTCTTCTTCTGAGCTTTGCCAGGCTTTTGTTAGTGTCAGAAACAGAGCTGGTAATTGTGGTTGTCGTTGCTGCCGGGTTAGTTTGCGGCAAGACAATAGTAGGCAGTAGAGAAAGCAGCATTCAGAGCAGCCATGGATTTGAAGTCGTTGCGCAAACCGAAATTGCTGGAGCTTGCAAGAGAGTTGGGTCTGGATGTCTCAGACAAACTCAGAAAACCAGAACTGCTAAGGGCTATTCTTGAGTTAGAAGCTGAGGATGACGAGCTGTCGGAATGCCTTGAGACCATTGAGGAGAGGAAGACTCAAAAAGAGCAAAAAGAGCAACAGGAGCGCGAACTTAAAGAGCAGAAAGATGAGCGCGAACGAAAAGAACAAAAAGGAAAAGAAGAGCGCGACCGTCAACACGCTTTGGAAATGAAGCGTCTCGAGGTAGAGATGGAACACGCTCGTAATGGAAGTCAGGCACACGGTGCAGGACAACGAGTATCGTTCAAAATGACGGACCTGATGCGGCCGTTTAAGCTTGGAGAGGACATTGGTTTGTTCCTGGTTAACTTTGAGCGAACGTGCGAGAAGCAGGGGTTTTCTCGGGAAACGTGGCCACAGCGCTTGCTCACTTTGTTACCCGGCGAGGCGGCCGACGTAGTCGCTCGCTTGAAGAGAGAGGAGGCAGAGGATTTCGACCAAGTGAAATCGAGTCTGCTAAAAAAGTACAGGCTGTCCGCGGAGGCGTTCCGTCGGAAGTTTCGGGAAAATGAGAAAGGCAAAAGTGAGTCATATACAGAGTTTGCCTACAGGCTTATGTCAAACATGCAGGAGTGGCTCAAAGAAGAGAAAGCGTTTGGTGACCACGAGAAAGTTCTGCAGTGTTTCGGGCTAGAACAGTTTTATAGTCGGTTACCTGAGAACGTGCGGTACTGGGTCTTGGATAGGCCAGACGTTAGTACGGTGGCTAGAGCCGCTGAGCTAGCCGAGGAGTTTGTGACGCGTCGGGCTCGCGGAGCTAAGGACAGTCAAAAGGGTGAATTTGGCTCCAAGTTTGAGAGGCCGAAGTTCACGCCCATGAGAGCAAAGGGGGACACACGTAGTGCGGATGCGAGTGAAAGCAGTCCGACCGAACGTAAGGAGACGGCGGCAGCCGAAGCCGAACGCAGAAAGCGGTTCGAGACGAGGCAAGCGCGCGTTTGTTATACGTGCCAGAAGCCGGGTCACTTTTCGGCGCAGTGTCCAGAAACAAAAACAAAAGTCGTGTTTTTGTCATTGTGCAGCACTGACGAGAACATGAAGCTTCTCGAGCCTTACATGCGAGACCTCCTCGTGAACGGGAAAGAGTGCCGAGTGCTTCGCGATTCCGCAGCTACAATGGATGTAGTTCACCCCTCCTACGTAGAACCCGATATGTTCACGGGCGAGTGCGCATGGATCAAGCAAGCCGTGGAAGCTCATAGCGTGTGTCTGCCCGTAGCAAAAGTGCTTATTGAAGGACCTTTCGGAGCACTTGAGACGGAGGCCGCAGTGTCATCTATGCTGCCCCCCCAGTACCCGTACCTATTTTCGAACAGGTCCGATCACCTCCTGCGCGAGAAGGGGCTTTTGTTTGGTGAGGCTAGCGTTCAGGCCTTAACCAGATCGAAGGTTCGGGAGCTCGCTGCAAAGGCGGTAGTTGCGGGGCCGACGTTGTCGAACAATGAGAAAGGGTCAGAGGCGCAGCAAGCTGATGTTCAGAGCACGTCCAAACTGAATAAAATTGAGCCTGTAGCGTTAAAGGCACCAGATACTGGAGAGGAAATGCCCGACTCGGGAAAGTTAGAAGAGCTATCTGCAGATTTGCTCATCGCGCCTACGTCAGACGGACTTAATAGGTTGCTAAAAGTCAGCCGGGCGGCTTTGATAGCCGAGCAAAAGAAGGATGGCAGCCTAGAAAACATACGCAGCATTGTCAAGGAAGGTATCGCCAAGAAAAATGCTCGCTTTGTGGAAAGAGGTGGGGTCCTGTACCGGAAGTATCTAGACCGCAGGGGAGTGGAGTTCGATCAGCTGATCGTGCCTCAGTGCTACCGTCAGGATCTGTTGCGCTTGTCGCATGGGGGTTCGTGGTCCGGACACCTAGGAGTTAAGAAAACTAAGGACCGTCTCTTGCAAGAGTACTATTGGCCAGGGTGTTTTCGGGACGCAGACCACTTTGTGAAGACATGCGACACCTGTCAGCGGGTGGGCAAACCAGGGGACAAATCGAGGGCGCCGTTGAAGTTGGTACCTATCATTACGGAGCCTTTTAGACGGCTCGTTATTGATACAGTGGGACCTCTGCCGGTAACAGCCACGGGGTACAGACACATTTTGACTGTGATCTGCCCAGCGACAAAGTTCCCTGAAGCAGTGCCGCTTAAAGAACTCAGCTCAGTTGAGATAGTCAATGCACTACTGTCCATATTTGCGCGAGTTGGTTTTCCTGCGGAAATCCAATCAGATCAGGGCACAGTGTTTACTAGCGCTTTGACGACAGCCTTTCTCGAAAGGTGCGGGGTAAAGCTGTTACACAGCTCAGTGCACCACCCCCAGTCGAATTCCGTTGAGAAGCTCCACTCCGCCATGAAGCGCGTGTTGAGAGCATTGTGTTTTGAACATCAAACTGACTGGGAGCTGTGTCTGCCTGGGGTGATGTTTGCATTACGGACCGCGCCGCATGCGGCTACGGGGTTTTCGCCAGCTGAGCTGGTGTACGGTCGCTCGCTGCGATCTCCGCTTCGTATGCTTCGAGAATCGTGGGAAGGCAGGGGCGACGACCCAGTCGTGGTGGAGTACGTGCTTAAGCTCCTCGAACGCTTAAGAAGGGCACAGGAGTTGTCAGGTGAAGCAATGGCAAAGGCCCAGTAGAGGGCCAAGGTTTATTATGATCGGACAGCCAGGGCCCGTCGTTTTGAGGTGGGCGATGAGGTCATGATATTGCGCACATCGCTAAAAAAACAAACTCGACGTGCAGTGGGAGGGCCCAGCACGGATTGTTCAAAAACTGTCGGACGTGAACTACGTGGTCAGTCTGCCAGGAAAACGGAAAGCACAGCAAGTTTACCACTGTAATCTGCTCAAACCCTATAAGCAACGGGAAGCAGTAGTGTGTATGATGGTA
Source organism: Dermacentor andersoni (assembly GCF_023375885.2). NCBI lineage: Eukaryota > Metazoa > Arthropoda > Arachnida > Ixodida > Ixodidae > Dermacentor > Dermacentor andersoni. Next base: position 9,736,503 of record NC_092823.1, on the reverse strand, counting down.
AACGCTCCCGAAGAGCTTCCGGTCGAGCTTCCGGGACTAGGCTCAGTGACGAACAGGAAAGACACCGATCAAGTCATTAGTGACTTAATCAGTAAAGCATCGCTGTCGCCTGAGCAGAAAACCGAACTACACCAGCTCTTACAAGAGTTTCAAGGTCTGTTCTCTGAGAGGCCTGGTAGGACTTCTGTCCTTACTCATGACATAGAACTTACCTCCCCAGAGCCAGTACGATCCAAGGCGTACCGGGTGTCACCCCGCCAGAGCGATATTATGGAGGCTGCGGTAAAGAAAATGCTACAGCTCGGTGTTATTGAGGCGGGTGAGAGTGATTATACGTCCCCTTTGATTTTAGTTGAGGTACCGGACAAGGAACCTCGTCCTTGCGTCGACTACCGCAGGCTTAATTCCATCACTAAGGATCAAATTTATCCGATCCCTAACATCGAGGAGCGCCTTGAGAAAGTTAGTAGCGCTCAGTTTATTTCCACCCTAGATCTTGTCAGGGGTTATTGGCAGGTTCCACTTACAGAAGAGGCTAGTAGGTATGCGGCGTTCATTTCACCAATGGGGACATTCCGCCCTAAAGTTTTGAGTTTTGGTTTGAAGAACGCGCCATACTGCTTTTCAAGCCTCATGGATAAAGTGTTGCGGGGACAGCAAGAATTCGCTTTACCGTATCTAGACGACGTAGCGATATTCTCCGCATCCTGGCCTGAGCATATGGCCCACTTGCGGGCAGTGCTAACCCGCCTGCGCGAAGCGGGCTTGACAGTCAAGGCTCCCAAGTGCCAGTTAGCACAGGCCGAGGTTGTCTACCTCGGTCACGTGATTGGTCGGGGTCGTCGCCGCCCCTCTGAAATAAAGGTGGCCGCTGTGCGAGACTTCCCGCAACCGCGCACGAAGACCGATATTCGGTCGTTCTTAGGTGTCGCCGGCTACTATCAGAGGTACATCCCCAGGTACTCTGATATCGCGGCTCCCCTGACGGATGCTCTAAGAAAGACAGAGCCGCAAACAGTCGTCTGGGACGAGACAAAGGAAAGAGCTTTTAGCGCCCTAAAGAGCGCCCTAACAAGCCAGCCTTTGCTACGATCGCCCGACTACACAAAAGGGTTCGTTGTTCAGTGCGATGCTAGTGAGCGAGGCATGGGCGTTGTACTGTGCCAACGGGAAAATGGAGAAGTAGAACACCCCGTCCTGTATGCTAATCGTAAGCTGACGAGTCGTGAGCAGGCGTACAGCGCCACCGAGAAAGAGTGTGCGTGTATCGTGTGGGCCGTTCAGAAATTGTCATGCTACCTAGCCGGCTCGAGGTTTATCATTGAGACGGATCACTGCCCTCTCCAATGGCTGCAGACCATCTCTCCCAAAAATGGCCGCCTCCTGCGCTGGAGCCTCGCTTTGCAACAATATTCCTTTGAGGTGCGTTACAAAAAGGGGAGTCTCAACGGTAACGCCGATGGCTTAAGTCGAAGCCCCTAACGTGGGAATCAGCCTCAAAATTGTTTGTTACTGATGTTTTTCTTCCTGAGGCAGGATTTTTAACATATTGCTTTTGTGTAGTGTTTCAAAGTGATGATGTGCTTTCTAGTGCAATTTTCCGATTTGTGGACGCGTTCTGAGTGCTGCTAAACTACTGTAAGGAACTAGGCAGTAGTATAAAAGGGGAAAGAGCCTGGCAGGGCTTAGTGAGGGTTGTGCCGTGCTTGCTGACTGAGCGGTTGAGTTTCGGCGTAGTTCTAACGCTTGCCGGGAACGAGAACAAAAATGTCAACTCTCCCGAAGTCACTTTGCAGTGTCCTGGGTGAACCTGAACGTGAGAACGAGGCCTTCTCTGTGCGCTGCGCTCAAGAAACGCCGAAGGACGCCCGACTTCGGTTATGAGCATCATCGAGCGACATCCCTCCGGACAGCGGATGCAGTCCCCTGACCATCGGGATCTCCTTCCCCCGGCGGGGCGGTCTGTTACGTTTCGCCTACGACGCGCGGTATAGCCGGCGCGGATGCAACGGACGCCGGGGCTTCGTTCAAAGCGGCGGACATTTTGGCCCGTTCGGAGCTGCCGCAAAGCCTCCCCGCCAAGCGCGTCCAGGCGTGTTTCAGTGCCACGTGTCTTCGTGTGTGCGTGTGTGTGCCCACGCTTGTCAAAGCGCGGCAGCCTGGGAGAGGAGCTCCCCAAGTGTGAAGCGAGGAGGTCTGTCCGGCGCCCGGCCGGCGGATGCGTCACTACACTCGTCTCAACGTGTCTCTCAGTCTGTCCGTGGCCGGCGTCACGTGGTCTCGTCACGAGGCCTTCCTCTTGCCCTCAACTCCGAGAGTATAAGAGCAGCTGCCCCCGGACGCCAAGAGAGAGGCTCCGATTTCTTCTGTTGAGTTACGTGCTCTCCCGTCTCTCCACTTCGGTCGACCTGACCGCCCGCTCTTTTGCGATGTTAGAATAAACAAGTTGTTCTGTTGCCAGTCGACTCGTGCTTTGCCGGGACCTTCGGATGCTTCCAGTGCCCCAGGCCGCCAGGCCAACGCTACCCTTGGGGCTTGCGACCCATTTGCAATAACAGGCGCCAGCACTGAGGTTACAACAGTAGCAAACTCTCGCTCATTATCAGTGTACAGAAGTACGTATACGTTGCTGTAATCACGCAAATGGCTGCTGTAATCGCGCAAATGGCTTATATTGGCCTTCCACAAGATTTAGTGCGCAAAATGGTTATTGAAGTTGGTTTTTTACGCGTGCTGTGCACAGATCGTCTTACGATCACCCCCAAACACCGGTGCGCACACGGCAGTCGCAGTGCGTCGTGCGTATACGGCGGACGAAGTCGCCCGGCAGAATCGAGAACGCGCGGTATCCGTTTACAAACTAAATTAAATGTATCCGATTTAGCTTGTGAAATTATAGAATGAACGTACGTGCCTGTGACACTGTCAGGTGTTAGTTTCTTCCTGCTTGGAAACATTTAATAGAAGCCGACGGCAGACCCCGAGGTTCACGCCCAAAAGCACAAGCTTGCCTCATTCCGGCTCGAAGTGACGAAATGTTTCCTTCGTAGCTCGCTCCGCAGAAGTGGAAAAAAAAAACGTGCGCATAAGCTCCCGATAGCAGCGCTAAGCTGCTGTCCACAATCGTAGCACAGTTTCAGCAGTAAACGCGATCGGCGTGCAAAACAACCACCGGCTGCATTACTTCGCACAAAATAACATTTTATTTTCGTTCTTAGCAACCATTATCTCCGGGCAGAAAGTATTTGTACTTAAGTAAACACTCAACCCGATGTGTCACCGAATATCAAGCTCTTCCAACACGGCGGCCATCCCGCGACGCAGTCGGCTTGGAAGGTATATGGCGGTGGCCGCTCAGTGTTGCCAGTCAAATCCCGACCTTTGCGGTACTCTGAAATTTTTTCCAGTGACTCTAGTTGATAGGCGTTGAGAGCGCCGCATGCGAAGCAAAATTCTATTAGCGGATGGTACTCCTCTCCCACCTCTCGTTCGCACTGCCTTGATTGCCTCCTGCACTGCGCGTGTTTGGGCACGTTTCGTGCCGCGCGCGCTGTGTGCCTACGTGTGTGCGCGGGGACATTTCATTCGAATGGCGATGTACAGTCTGTTTCACATTTAGGGGAAAACTCGGAGCACATTGCATCGCGATGCGGCGAGCGCTTGAGTCAGGCGGCGGCAGCAGCTCGCGCAGGTGCTCGAGGGGCGGGATATTGAACGGCGTCGTCTGCTACGGCGGCGCGCGTCAGTTGCAGGGAGCCGATCTCATCGTTACTGCGTGAAATGAGCCGGTATTCTTTACTAAGCGTTGTGCGGCGCCCACTGATACGCCTGGAAGGTAAGTTCATCGCTGCAGGGCAGTCATAGATGACGTACTGATTCCATACTTTCTTGACGGCCCGTTTCTGGAAGGCGACTATATATTCTAACGCGATAGATCGCCGATCTACACTGCTCGTGTTGTGCAAGAACTGCTGGAAGAGCGCGCAGTCACTCTCTTAAAGTGGTCGCCTCGATCTCCGGGCGCCCACATCATTTGAAATGTCTGGGGCTCGTTGAAAGTATCGCTGCCGCACCATCCCCTCTATCAGTCGCCCGAGGATAGGCTTCGATCCACCATCGTCAGCGCCTGAGACGTGCTGTGAATGAACACATCCCTGATCAAGTCATTCTACACTTCACTGCCTTCCAGGATGAGCGCTGTCATCGCTGCCCCTGGGGACATGACTAGATACTAACTGAAGTTCCTAGCGTGACGTGTCCAATTCCCCGATGGCGGGCAGGGTCTGTCTGGCGTAGTGAATGATTGTCGAGAAAAATCACTTCCAGCTCGTTGTTTTAACCTAAAACATTCCTTTAATCGTATCCGTCTGTTTCACCGTGTTCGACCCCCATAGTTATCATTGTTGAGTGCTTTGTTTTCCTTTCGAGTCAAACAAAGACTGAGCACGTTGCGCGCACATCTTGGTGCGTCTTGTCGCTGCTTCTTACGGTAGCACACGCACCGAAGAAATATACTTGCACGCGCTCAGTACCCCGGCCTTTCGAAAGAACAAACGAAGCACGCTGTCAAAAGAAGTTTGTGGAACTCCATTATCGCCAATGAAGGCTCGTACTTTGGAGACGCACAACGTTTAGTAAAGAATATCAGATCAGTTCCCGCAGTACCGATAAAATCGGTGCACTGCCCCTGACAGTAGCACGCTTCCCGACAATGCGGCCAGCGCGCGCCGCCGTAGCAGACGACGAAGATCACGACTCCGCCCCTCGAGCGTCTGCGCCTGCTCGAGCTGCTGCCGCCGCACGACTCCATTGCTTGCCGCATCGCGATGCGATACGTTCCGAGTTTCCCCCTAAGTGTGAAACAGACTGTACACGCTTCTATTTGCCTCTAAGAATCTGCTTCTTATTTGCTTCTATTTGCCTCTAAGATCGGTACGCTTAACGATTATTTTTATGGCTGCAATGCGCCGAAAGGGCAGCGTCTGCTTAACCATGTAAGTGACGCTCAGCAGGTAATTGGAAACGACATCCCATGTGCCGCCGGAAAAATCGTAAGCACATACGATGCGGCACATACATACGGCACATACGAGCTAAAGTCATTTTTGCAGTTCCTCACAATGTGTTTGCTACAAATCCGTGTTGTCTCTGATGGCGACAACGGACTTCCATCGACACTGTGCGGAATTAAACAAAAAATATGGCTGCGTAGCACAAGTACGACATGCGCACACAAGTTTAACTAGTACGTCTCCTACAATAGCGCACACAAGTTTAACTAGTACGTCTCCTACAATATGGAATAGAGGCAGCAATGTAGACAGCTTGGCCATTCTTTAACAGTGCCCAAGAGACGGAAGTTGAAAGTATCAGTAATCATTTCTGCTTCAGCAATGCCGGCGCGACCAAGACGCGGGCGTGTATCGTCCAGTAACTCGATCGATCGGTGCAGTGGTGAAGCGGGAATGAACTCCGGTCATCTTCAATGCATCGTGCACATATTCAATTTCTCGACACGCGTGAACTTCGGCCACTGCTAGCGCATACAACAGAAGTGGCTTCCATTCTTGGGCAGCGCACACTCAAACGAAACACGAGAAAGAAGACAGGACAAGCGCTCGTTGAACAACTTAAAGTTTTTATATGAATAAAAGGATTATGTACCGAGTAATTATTAAATTCATGTGGGTTACATATAAAAACCGTCATACACTCGGGGCTGATCAATGAACGATCCCGCTTCGTTTGCCAGTTGTTTACTTCGCTCGGCACACCGCAGTAATCCATCTCTGTCGTCTGCCTTTTTCGCACCATTTTCTTGTGAATCGGCAGAATCTCACTGGTGGCATCAGCCCTTTCGTGTTTACATCTGTCGTAACAGTTAACAACACAATAGTAATTACCGGTCATACGAAGAGGCGCCGTCGCACACGAGAGACGTTTCGCGCGCAGCGCGAACTGAACGCGGGCGCGGCCGTTAAGGGAAGCGGCGGCGGAAACCTACACCCGTTGGAGATGAAATCGTTCCGCCAGGGGAGAAACGAGCGCTGGCCAGTGTTGCCAGGTTTGGCTATATATAGCCAAATTGGGCTACAGAAAAAAATGTTTGGCGTCGACTTGGGTGAGTTGGCTACGTGGCTATATTTGGGCTACTGAAAATCTGCGACTTGGCTTTGTTTGGGCTGTGAGTGGCACTTTAATCCACGCTCCAGAGGTGACTCTCATAGAGTAGAAACAAAACTTGAAGGCTATGTTTTAGCTGGCTGAGCCAGCAGCGCGGCTGTGCGTGTGTGCGCGAAATGCCCCCCCCCCCCCACTCCCACTCCCCCTCAGTGCATCATTCTTTGAGCCGATGACTTTATCCTTGACGAACTTAAATTTACACCGCGCTTCACCGTGCTAACATTTGCTCCAGCAATGTTGTCTCATCTTCGTCTTATCCCCACACCCAATCACCGGGCATCGGGATGAGCCTGGGAGTGGAGGGTGTTTCACAGTGCGCTGTACTAACATGGCTATGCTGAGAAACAGAGAGAAATATGGTTGTGCCATCGTGGCGCCGACATGAAAGAAGGGAAGGCTGGGTAAATGACACGCTCCAGTGTGTCCAAGGTGAAGGTGTCTGGTTGAAGTATCGCGCTGGGCACAGTTTTCGACATAATCCGCGTTTCCCACCGTAAGCTTTTTATTGTCATTTTCCTTTGCGTGTGAAATGAACTTTAATGCGACAGGCGTTAAGGGCCCCGTGTCGCAGAAAATCCGGCGTCAACGCCGTTGCCGTGTGAAAAAATGATCCTGAACCACGTAGGCCCTTCGGCTGGCGCATAAGCATTACTGAAGTAATTGATTTTCTCAAAGTAAAACGCCTCAGAAAATTCGTAAAATACGACTTACACTCACTCTATAGACATGGTAGCGTCGAATTGTAATTTGGTTATACGAGAAAACATACGTTTGTTACGCGGAACCTCGAACACAAACCCCTTTTCCAGCTCCTGTTCGACATCTTAGTAGGGGGGGTTTGGGCTAGTTGGTTTTCCATGAGTCTGAGTGGTGCAGCGGGAAGCAGGACAGGGGACACAGGAAAAAAAAAAAACGAGGACAAGCGGTTGCTGTCAAGTAGGAGCGGCGCGCCCCGCTCGGTTCCATGCAACACCATCCAGATGGCACTCGCCTCCGCAGCAGCGGCGGCGCCTGCCATGCGACTGGAATGAAAAAAAAAGAACCAGAAAGCTCGCCTTCATGCATATTGTTCTCCTCCAGCGTTTGCAGGTAAACATGGTTGCATACGCTGCAGTTGCCGGGAAGCGTGAGAAGCAGTCAGGGATCTTTGAATGCTATCACATTCCACTCTTAATTGTGAATATTAAAGAGCTGAGAGGCAATTTTCATGGTACCTATTTTTAATGCAATGGAAAGTTTGCTAGTCAGAGTGTGTAATCATGAAGTGGTAACGCGGAAAATGCCGTGGAACATTTTTTTATCAGAATTTTTTGATCTGCAGTGAGGATGTAGTGTTTCGCTGGCAGGTTGTTGGCAGCGGTGGTAGGTCAGCGCGATAGTGATTATACGCCGGCATTAGTGGGAGGCAGACGACAAGTGCGGCCGTAAGTGTGACAAAGTAGTTTGTCTAACAATTTGACGTTCCTGCGGTTCATGTTTTCGGAAGTGTCAAGTACTTTTGCGGTAATAGCTACGTGTTTCCATTGTTTCCTGCCCAACTGCTTTGGTATTTAAACAGTCAAAGCGAAACCAATCGGATTGAAAACGAAACGACGATTTTACGCGTGATACGCAGTTCAGCGTGTTGCCGTAGCCATGCGTGCGCTTTTGATTTCCGGAGCATAGAATAAAGCGCAAGTGTGTAATACTATAGCAACTGCAATTTTAAGCAATAATTATGTTGTACTAAATAACAGCCGACTTACAGTAATCGCATAGACTACATTCGAAGTACCAAGATTTCACTGCCAGGCCTCGCCACTTACTGGCCTTTTAGATATTCTTTGCCAATTTAAAACTATAATCCCTACTTCAATCCCGAACAGAGTGCCTGTTTCTATCGGCATAAATCATGATCAGTTCATTTCCATCAACGTCCCCCAACACTTTCTGACCAGTTGTCCTCCAAGCGTCCTCCAAGTTTTTTTGTGCGTGCTTCCATTCGACATTCATTTCGATAGGTTCTCCCTCAGCAGCGATTCGCTGGAACTTGAGTTTCCGGGGCCAACAAAATAATGTTCTGTGTGCAAGCATCATGTAGCTGTTGTGGAAGGATCGACATTTGGGCGAGTTGGTACTGGCTGAACATTTTGAAGGGGTAGCGCAATATGACGAAGACAGAAGGCAGAAACACACAAGACAGCGCTGATCTCCCAACTAACTTCATTCGAAGGCATTCACAAACTTATGTACACAACCTATGGCCACGTGCTCTCCCATCGATGGTGTCATTATCAGTGCGCAGGCAAAAAAACGCAAGAACCTCTAATCTAATGCTACGCTATGAGACGGCTTAAAAATTCAAATTCACTGCCATGCAAATTTAACGATGGCATGCTTACACAACGCGACCCTTTTTTCCTGATATAGTAGGCCTCAATAATCTCCCTGGTGGTCTGATTTGTATGCGCGGATTTCTAGGCCCAGGCTGCCTTCACTCATTTTGGGAAAGGCTGTACTGTTAAGCATACTTCCCTGTTTGTCCACTGTAGAATGGGAGTTGTTTCCGAGCTTCCATTTTCCTGCGATCACATCTATATCGGCCAAACAGGTTGTTGCCTGAACGTTAGAGTGTCTGAGCATAGGCGCTCGCTAACGGGTAATGCCTACTCGCATGTCGCGCGGCATTGCTCTGAGCAAACACCACACTACTTTCCGCGCATAGAAATCGAACCACGAGGGAGATTATGGAGGCCTACTATATCAGGAAAAAAGGGTCGCGTTGTGTAAGCACGCCATCGTTAAATTTGCATGACAGTTAATTTGAATTTTTAAGCCGCCTCATAGTGTAGCATTAGATTACAGGGTTTTGCGTTTTTTGCCTGCGCACTGTTAATGACGCCATCGATGGGAGAGCACGTGGCTATGGGTTGTGTACATGAGTTTGTGCATGCCTTCGAATGAAGTTAGTTGTGAGATCAGCGCTGTCCGGTGTGTTCCTGCCTTCTGTCTTCGTCATATTGCGCTGCCCCTTCAAGATGTTTAGCTGTTGTAGATGTCAAGGCTCGACCGTCACGGCATCACGGACATTTTTTTTTTTTACGACGGGTTGTACAAAAAGCGATTACCGTAGTCGAATGTGAAAATGTATGTACATATAAAACTGAAAATAACAATGGCTATATTTGGCTACAAATTTGTTTAGCTCTTTTTTGTGTTTGGCTGCATTTGGGCTACAGTTTCTCTAGTTTTGGGCCACGCCACGTTGTCCGACCTGGCAACACTGGCGCTGGCGTCTAGGATGAAACTTGGCGTGCGGTCGTCCATAAGCGGTACGGACGCGTTCTCCGTGTGTTGCAGCGTGCTCGTGCTTGCCACGTGCTTGCTCGGAAGGGCAAGGCTGCGAAAGGATTGCCATTTGTTGGGCGTGTTGGTGGACTGACTTGGAAAGCATATTTAGCGCCAGCGAACTAGGACAGAAGGGAGACGACACCGCAATGCGCTAACTTCAACCTGATTTTCAGGAAACACCCGCCTATTTAACTGTGCATGGGTTAAATAGGTGGGCGTCTCCTGAAATTCGTTTTTGAAGTTAGCGTATTGTGGTGTCGTCTCCCTTCTGTCCATGTTCCCTGGCGCTTAATATGCTTTCCATTGCAAAAGGACTTTGCGGCTTGAGCCAGTCGACGGCAGATAGGCTCCGTGTGACATTGTGCAGCACTTTGGCTCTGTTAGAATACTTCGAAGCAGAGGGTTTTAAATACCTATTAACATCTAGACTAAGCCAATAAAAGTTGGAGAACTTCTTGTGAGGTAGTCGTGCGGATCCAACGATCACCCAACGCCGTCTCAATTTTTTATTGCTGTGAATTGCCTTTTTATATCTTGGCGAAGGCAATGCAAACAAGGAACACAGAGGTCAGTAAAGATTTGGTATCGGTACTTCACTCACCTGATAATTCTGACAAGGAAGGGGACGTTGCGTCACAATTGACGAGTTACTTGAAGCTGGAAATCTGACGCTGGTAGAGCTAAGGCTAAACAATACTCCGGCAGAGCACCGGGCTTATGTGGAGGAAAGGACGACGACCTCCTCATCCATTATATATGGCAGGGTATGTCGCACAGAAATTTTTTACTCTCTTCTTTTGCAGAACTCTAGCGCCAGTAGCAGTCTCACAATTCACGAAATTTATGACAGGGGAGGATCGCTGTATCCCTCCAAGTTGCTTTTCGAAGCACTAAAGACACTTGAGATATTTACAACCTTCTTCAGCAAAGAGGAGCTTTGCAGCGACAGCATAGTTGATGTCGTGATTCGAGTGGAAGCTTTAAATTTGGCTATACCATAGGCTGCAAATTACATGCTGATGATTTCACATCAGCAGTTGTGCGTTTCTCTGTCCTAACAAGGCTGCACCTTTACGTTAAATGTGTTAATCAGTGAAGAGAGGCACGACGAAAAAGGAAATTGCACTTTAAAGTTAACTATACTGTTCTTTGCAGGTTGGTGCAACATATGTATGCTGACCGTTCTGTCTTTTTCGTCTGAATGCACAACTTTTTCTGGTGCATTCAAAAAGCAAATTTTGTGAATATAATTAAAAATTAATTAAGTAATTTATTTGCGCATGTTAATTCCGCTCTAGGTCTCCATTGTTTGGGTAGGAATGTACTAGCACTGTTTTTCTGTCGTTTGGCATACTATGTCTAGTTTTGCAGAGATCCCTTTTACTTGGCGTCTTTCCTACCTGTTTTATTCCTCCCATAGAAATGTAGGATGTCGGTGTGTCTCATACTCGCACATGAGCCTGACATTCGGGAACACTTCATGATGTAAACAAAAAAATCACGAATAAACTGTGTAAATGTAGTTGCGGGGGGCTCGAGCGTGAAACAGTATGAAAGAACGAGGGATAAATGTTTATCGCGAAAGAAGGTAAATGCGAAGCAGGGAAGCTCTTTGGCTTTGGGCTATGTACGTACATGTTGCTTTGCCTTCTCTTCTACAACAGCGGCTGAGGAACTATAGGCGCTTGACGTTGAGTCGCGGATGCCGCGACCCAATGTGTGCACCTGGAATCCGAGTTGGTCTAAATCAATTCGATGTCCTTTACTACAGCGTTATTTGCAGCCGACTTCTCCGTCCGAATAATTTCTGGTTACGTGGCTGCGTGGCTCCAAAAAAATTTAACAGCTTTACGTCACTACTTCGGTGTCTGCAAGACCTTTGCTGTCAGGTTAATAAATCCGTCTAATGGGCGTTGAGATGCGCTAGGAGTGCAGATATAATTCATTTCTTATATGAAGTGAGTTTCGGGGATGCATCTTAACATCCGCCGAGCATTTGCACGTCTATTTGACTGCGACAGAAAATGATTATCAAAATAGCAGCATGCAGCGCTGGCGCTGCGCCGTACGTTCCGTGCAGCCCATTAAAACCCCTTGATAATTTGAAAGTAGCGACACTCTCCTCCCCACGGCCCTTTGCTCCTCGATTCTCCTCGCCCGCCGGCTGCGCACGGCGCGCTTTTCCTCCCGCGGACGGGCCGTAGGATTCTATGGAGGCGTGTTATTTTGGGCCAGTTGCGCAGCCCAGTGTGGTTGAAAATTATGAGAAATGCTAATAACAGCATCGATAATGCTGGAGGCAACGTTTATGAGGAGGTTGCTTTTTTCTTAAAGCAGTATGAATTGGGTATACCGATGTAAAGGGAGCTTTGAGGCGAGTTCTATACTCCAGACAATTTTTCTGCCACATGATCAGATGCTTTACTACTATCTAGTATTGCTTGTGACGCATCCCGTTGTGTGTGGCTTGTTAAGCGAAAGCCTTAGACCTCTGTTTAAAGGTTCCGTTGTGAGCTACAAAATATATCACGTGACCGAAGGAAGGCGGGAAGCGAACCAAAGCATGTGAAGCCGCGTACAAGAGATGATTAATGATTAGCAAAGCAATGATTGATTAGTGATTGGATTAGAATGAATTCGGGTGTATTAAGGAGGGTTAAGGTGGATTAAAGTTGATGAAAGTGGATTAACGTGCATAAAGGAGGACAAGGTTGGATTAAGGTCGATGAAGGTGGCTTAAGGTGGATGAAGGTGCGTTGAGGTGCATTAAAGACGAATATAGTGGACTAGGGTGGATTAAAGTGCATGAGGAAGGATGAAGGTGGATTAAGAAGGATTAAGGTGCATTAAGGAGGATTATGGTGTGCTAAAGTGAATTAAAGTGAATGATGGAGGATAGGGGTGAATTAAGGAGCATTAGGGTGGACTAAGGTAGATGAATGTGGTTTAAGGTGAATCAACGACGATTATAGTGGATTAGGGTGGCTTAAAGTGAATGATGAAGCAGTAGGCTTGATTAAGGAGGATTAATGTGCATTAAGGAGGGTTAGAGTAGATTAAGGTAGATGAAGGTGGATTAGGGTGCAATAAGGAGGACTCTCGTGGATTATGGTGGATTAAGGTGAGTGTAGGGGGATTAAGGTCAATGAATGTGGATTCGGTGGATTAATGTACATTAGGAGGATTATGGTAGACTAATCGGTCTTAATACTCAATGAACCCTGATTCACATTAGTCTATCCTATTCCACTTTAATGTTCCTTCATCCACCTTAATACTCCCAATTCACCTTAATACAATCTAATCAACCTACATCGCCCCTAATGCACCTTAGCCTACCATATGCGGTCTTAATCCTCCTTTATCAATCCTAATCAATCATAATCCTCCATCATCCACCTTAATCCTTATCCATGCACTTTAATCCGACTTAATCTTGCTTAATAGTCCCAATCTACCTTAATACACCCTAATCCACCTCTATCGAACCTAATCCTGCTCCATGGTCCCTAGTACACCTTAATATACCCTAATCCATCCTAATCGGCCTTAATCCTCCTTTAGCAACCCTAATTCACCTTAAACCACATTATTCGACCTTAATCTCACTTTATTCACCTTAATCCTCTCTAATCCACCCTAATCGGTCTTAATACCGTTTCTTCAAACCTTCACCTTTATCCACCACAATCCGCCTTAAACCTCCTCCACCCGCCTTAATCTTTATTCATGCATCTTAATCCTTCTTAAGGCACACTAATCCACCTTAATCTTCTTTAATACACTCTAATCAACATTAATCCTCCCTGATCTACCTTATGTCAATCACTAATGATTCATTAATTAACTTGGGTAATAATTCTCTTATACAGGGGTGGACATGATTTGGGTCACCTTTGGCCTACCTTGGGTCACGTCATACTTCTAGTTTGCAACGAGACCTGTGTACTTTTTCTATGTATTTATTGTTGGAGGTCCCTCCCCAGTCGTTGACTATGGGACCTCCTAGAGTTACTTTTTCTGTAAAACATTTCCAGTGAATCAAGAAACTGAAACTGAAACATATAGATCTAAAGGCTTTCGGCTTAAAACTTAAAAAAAAACTCAATGTTGACTAGCTAACGCTTATTACCTGCAATACCACTGGTATACTTGCCACTAATTTTTTCAGGGTGCAAAACAGAATCTATAATGCTGCACTTCCGACTGAACAACAACAGTTAGCGGCGTGCGAGGGGAATATTAAGCATACTGAGGACAACCGCAAAAGCGCTGGAGAGCAGGCCGGAAGAATGAAAGAAAAATGCAGCATTATGGGATGCTTTGCTACGAGATATAAGAAAGACGCCTCAGCTCGCAAACAACGCTATTCTTTGTCTGAACAAAGTTCTTTCGGTAAATGTCAAGCGTGACGGCTTCCTGCGCAAGCCGTTACGCTTTCCTTGTGGTATCATAAAAACGGTATAACCATCTTCAGGCTTCTTGCTGCAGTTATATGCGCAACAACCCGGCATAGCGCTAGCACATAGAGCAGGAAACACGGCTTACAACGTTCACTACGCCGAGCTAAAGCGCCGAGCCAGCCGTGCTCAACAGGAAAATGGCGCGAACGAAAAAGAAAAAAACACAAGAAAAACTCAAGATCCGCGCGTTTCCAACGACAACGGCAGGGAGACCAATCGTCGTGCAGAAAAACGAGGGCAAAACTGTTTGCCTCGGGGGAACGCGCAAGGGGCGAGGAGGAAACGAGGAGGCCGCGCGGCGGCGGCAGAGTTCAAAGAGTGTCGCTACTTTCAAATTATCAAGGGATTTTACAGGATGGATGGATGGATGTTATGAGCGTCCCCTTTGGAACGGGGCGGTGGGTTGCGCCACCAAGCTCTTGCTACTATGCTGCCTAATATCCTACCTAGGTTAACCAATGAAAAAAGAAAAAAAAAACACTTTGAACTACCGCGTCCAAACTTTCTGATCCCCTATTGCGAATTGTGCTTTTGTACGTCTCCGTCTTTTGTCGTTTCCCTACTTTTCTTCCACCAATCCTCCAATCGCCTCTTACTAATGTCTACGCGGACCTGTTTGCTTTACCACTGCTCCCGCTGAACCCAAGGGCTTCAAGGAGGCCAGTGGTGCCTAAAGCGACCGCTAGTAGACGTCTTCACATTCTAATAAAATATGCTCCGTCGTTTCCCTAGCTTTACCGCAGCAAGCACATGCTTCTTCTTCCTTCTTATATCTCGCTTTATAGGTGCGTGTTCTAAGGCATCCCGATCTCGCTTCGAAAAGTGATGAGCTTCCCTTTGAGTTATCATAAATGGTTTCTTTCCTGATTTCGTTTTTTCCTCTTAAGTAGTTAGTCATGGCAGGTTTCTTTTCCATTGCCGCCACCCATGAGATTAATTCAGCCTCTCTGACTTTCCGCTTGACCTTCCTTGTTGCTGTGTTGCCCAACCCACAGGCCGCATACTTGCTGGTAAGCTTCCTAGTTCTTTTCCTCCACTGTGAATCAATGTTTTGCCTGTACAGATACCTGAACACTCTCCCAGCCCATTCACTTTCTTCCATATTCCTCAGCCGTTCTTCATACTCAATTTTACTCCGAGCTTCCCTCACTTCAAAACTACAGCCCATGTTCCTACAGCGCCATCTCGTGCTATCAACATGAAGCGCCTCAGTGGCGAGCGCTTCCTGAACACACTGCCCCTATTCTAGTACACTGTAGTACAGCGCGTGCGAATGCAGCGCCGCCGCATACATGCGGGACCTGTCTACGCTCCCGGCTTCAAAGCGGTGCGCGGCGCGCTCCGCCGTCTGGACACACTGCCCCTGTGGGCATAGAGTTTCCTACAAAAATTACTAGAGGGAACTCTGGCGCTGCAGTCGTTGTCCTACCATGGGAATGATGGGAAGTACATGGATGTGTCTGATCTTCGTGCTTGTGGATTTAGACGTTCTTGTGGCTTTGTATATTACGCTATATAAATCTTATTGTCGTATATTTCAGCGCAATCTATATTCTTCCAAGTGCAGAAGACGCCGGGAACGTGTACAATTGCTATTAATTGCAACAATTGAGCTTGTCCAGGTGGCCAAATCGAAACGCGCCAAGCGTCTCAAGGCACTGGCATGCCCGCGATAAATTCATAAGGGCGTTTCGTTCGCTTGTCGATACATGCGTCCGTGGCTTAATGGTTTCGATATCAATCAGGCTTCTGTGCTAGAGTCCCTGTGTTCGAATCCTGTTATCGGGCAATTTTGATGATGTTTACTTAATTATTTATAACGCAATACACTGTTGAAAATGGCGAGTTTACAATGTCACAAATCCGTTTGAAGCCAAAAGGACGAAGTTTAGGCAAATCCATGTACTTCCCATAATTCCCATGCTAGGACAACCGCTCCCATTGCAGCTCTCGTAGACACTAGCGCCAGAGTTCCCTCTAGTAATTTTTGTAGGAAACTCTATGCCTGTGGGGAACCAGCGCTGGATAGGCGGCGCGTCGAAAAGAGTGCGTTGCACGCCGCCCTGGCGACGAAACGCGGCATACTCCAGCCGCTCGACCAGCCGACACGTCCGCGGCCGTCTCATAGTTCGCATGTTTCCGTTTTCGCGCCGCTTCAGGTGGACAGTTTTCGTAAAGAAGCTAGCGCCATCAAGTGAAGAAACGACGAAAGAGGCTTTTTAAGCTTTATATATTTTTCACAGTGTGTCGCGGTGAGCACGTGCGTTTATTTAACGGTTGCGCCGTGTGCCGTTCCCATGCTTGTGTGGCAGCCTGCATAGCAATTCTAGCAGCTATGGCACCGGTCTTGCTGCGCTATGGTTTCGGAAGTATTAGTTGGCCTGAAGACATTCCCTACTTCTCTGGTTAGACATAAGAAATTCTTATGTTACTTCGCCACAGCAGTCAATGGAGAAGAAAGCTTTATCGCATCAGCTGACTCGGGCAAGCAAAGGTTTGAGTGCTCCGCTGCTTGGTCCGTAACAACCCTGGCTACATTTAGCATTAATTACATAAATTTACCGGATGCATCTCAGCGCCGAGTCCTCATCCGCATGCGCATTTTTAAAAACGCATAGGCGGCTTAGTCGCGCGTGCGCCGGCAGTATGCGCACAACACTCGTATTACAGGGCAGCTTCCCTACCACATAATTCTTGGCAATGAATGGGAACTATTTACCTTTCGTATCGTTCGCTTGGTGTGGTGGCATTGGAAGGAGCTTGGCGGTGGTACTCTCACCAGAGCAGGATTGGCCACCCTGGTGCAGTACTTGGCCACAACCTCCTATATGAACACAACAATCAAACCCCGGCCCTCAGTCCCCAGCAGCTGCGAAGCAACTGACCACGGCGGCGGTCAGACCTGCGACGCTGCAGAGGGTGCTAAGAATCCCTGGCTCCGGACAGGCCGCCATTGGAATATGAACCTGGCAACGTTTAACGCTAGAACGTTATCTAGTGAGGCGAGTCTAGCAGTGCTATTGGAGGAATTAGAGGGCAGTAAATGGGATATAATAGGGCTCAGTGAAGTTAGGAGGCCAAAAGAAGCATATACAGTGCTAAACAGCGGGCACGTCCTGTGCTACCGGGGCTTAGCAGATAGACGAGAACTAGGAGTCGGATTCCTGATTAATAAGAACATAGCTGATAACATACAGGAATTCTATAGCATTAACGAGAGGGTGGCATGTCTTGTTGTGAAACTTAATAAGAGGTACAAAATGAAGGTTGTACAGGTCTACGCCCCTACATCTAGTCATGATGACCAGGAAGTCGAAAGCTTCTATGAAGACGTGGAATCGGCGATGGGTAAAGTCAAAACAAAATACAGTATACTGATGGGCGATTTCAATGCCAGGGTAGGCAAGAAGCAGGCCGGAGACAAGTCAGTGGGGGAATATGGCATAGGCGCTAGGAATAGCAGAGGAGAGTTATTAGTAGAGTTTGCAGAACAGAATAATATGCGGATAATGAATACATTTTTCCGCAACCGGGTTAGCCGAAAGTGGACGTGGAGGAGCCCGAATGGTGAGACTAGAAATGAAATCGACTTTATACTCTGCGCGAACCCTGGCATCATACAAGATGTAGACGTGCTCGGCAAGGTGCGCTGCAGTGACCATAGGATGGTAAGAACTCGAATTAGCCTTGACTTGAGGAGGGAACGGAAGAAACTGGTACATAAGAAACCAATCAATGCGTTAGCGGTAAGAGGGAAACTAGAGGAATTCCGGATCAAGCTACAGAACAGGTATTCGGCTTTAACCCAGGAAGAGGACCATAGTGTTGAAGCAATGAACGACAATCTTATGGGCATCATTAAGGAGTGCGCAATAGAAGTCGGTGATAACGCCGTTAAACAGGAAACCAGTAAGCTATCGCAGGAGACGAAAGATCTAATCAAGAAACGCCAATGTATGAAAGCCTCTAACCCTACAGCTAGAATAGAACTGGCAGAACTTTCTAAGTTAATCAACAAGCGTCAGACAGCGGACATAAGGAACTATAATATGGATAGAATTGAACAGGCTCTCAGGAACGGAGGAAGCCTAAAAGCAGTAAAGAAGAAACTAGGAATAGGCAAGAATCAGATGTGTGCGTTAAGAGACAAAGCCGGCATACTAATATGGATGAGATAGTTCAAGTGGCTGAAGAGTTTTATAGAGATTTATACAGTACCAGTAACACCCACGACGATAAGGTGAGAGAGAATAGTCTAGAGGAACTTGAAATCCCACAAGTAACACCGGAAGAGGTAAAGAACGCCTTGGGAGCTATGCAAAAGGGGAAGGCAGCTGGGGGGGATCAGGTAACAGCAGATTTGTTGAAGGATGGTGGGAACACTGTCCTAGAAAGGTTGCCCGCCCTATATACACAATGCCTCATGACCTCGAACGTACCGGAATCTTGGAAGAACGCTAACATAATCCTAATCCATAAGAAAGGGGACGCCAAAGACTTGAAAAATTACAGACCGATCAGCTTACTATCCGTTGCCTACAAAGTATTTACGAAGGTAATTGCAAATAGAATCAGGAATAGCTTAGACTTCTGTCAACCAAAGGACCAGGCAGGATTCCGTAAAGGCTACTCAACAATAGACCACATTCACACTATCAATCAGGTGATAGAGAAATGTGCGGAATATAACCAACCCTTATATATAGCCTTCATTGATAACGAAAAAGCATTTGATTCAGTCGAAACCTCAGCAGTCATGAAGGCACTACGGAATCAGGGTGTAGATGAGCCATATGTAAAGATACTGGAAGCTATCTATAGCGGTTCCACAGCCACCGTAATCCTCCACAAAGAAAGCAACAAAATCCCAATAAAGAAAGGCGTCAGACAGGGAGATACGATATCTCCAATGCTATTCACAGCATGTTTACAGGAGGTATTCAGGGACCTGGAGTGGAAAGAATTGGGGATAAAAGTTGATGGAGAATACCTTAGCAACTTGCGATTCGCTGATGATATTGCCTTGCTTAGTAACTCAGGAGACCAATTGCAATGCATGCTCACTGACCTGGAGAGGCAAAGCAGAAGGGTGGGCCTGAAAATTAATCTACAGAAAACTAAAGTAATGTTTAACAGTCTCGGAAGAGAACAGCAGTTTACGATAGGCAGCGAGGCACTGGAAGTGTTAAGGGAATACATCTACTTAGGACAGGTAGTGACTGCGGATCCGGATCATGAGACTGAAATAATCAGAAGAATAAGAATGGGCTGGAGTGCATTTGCAGGCATTCTCAGATCATGAACAGCAGCTTGCCACTATCCCTCAAGAGGAAAGTGTATAACAGCTGTGTCTTACCAGTACTCACCTACGGGGCAGAAACCTGGAGGCTTACGAAAAGGGTTCTGCTGAAATTGAGGACGACGCAACGAGCCATGGAAAGAAGAATGATAGGTGTAACGTTAAGGGATAAGAAAAGAGCAGATTGGGTGAGGGAGCAAACGCGGGTAAATGACATCTTAGTTGAAATCAAGAAAAAGAAATGGGCATGGGGCGGACATATAACGAGGAGGGAAGATAACTGATGGTCATTAAGGGTTACGGACTGGATTCCAAGGGAAGGGAAGCGTAGTAGGGGGCGGCAGAAAGTTAGGTGGGCGGATCACATTAAGACGTTTGCAGGGACAACATGGCCACAATTAGTACATGACCGGGGTAGTTGGAGAAGTATGGGAGAGACCTTTGCCCTGCAGTGGGCGTAACTAGGCTGATGATGATGATGATGATGATGATGGCGGTGATATTGCGAAGGAAAAATGATTGGTACATATGCCGGATGGTGCATGCTATTGCTCATCTTGTTTCCGACGAAATAACGACTGCAGATTCTGCTGTTTGGTACTGGCTGCCACAGCTGACCGCCTTCACTATCGAATAAACCAAGCACACACGCGAAATTCGATTTAGAAACCAGCCCGTCACCGCTTGACAGGGCGACAAGACGGGAATTTACTCCGCTCGCCTGACTGCTTGGATCCAACGCCGCCTCCGTTCTTGTTCCTAGGGTTTGGATGGAAAGACGCAGAAGGATACATCCTCCCTCATTCCGACGTAGTTGTGACACTTGTATACGCAACAGTACCGTCAGCGTCCTTTTGTTTTCCTTCGACTTTGAGCGCACGCAACGCCGCTACCAGTAGCTCAGTTCAGTTCAGTTTTATTTCCTTAAAGACCCCTTTGCTAGGGATATTACATAAGGGGTGGGTACAGTTGATAATGCAAATATAAACACAGGTACACAGAAAAAATTGTACATGGAAGCAACATTTTCTCAAGTGCATAAAAACAGAAAGAATAACACGTGAAAAAGCAGGTTATTGTTTAGCCAACAAGGACACATTTTCGAAAAACGATGTCGGGCAAGTGATAGCAGCTACTTGGTGGGGAAGGGCATTCCAATGTGATGCTGTGCGGGAAAAAAAAAGACGAGGAAAAAGTAGTTGTGTGGGAGCGTGCGCGTAAGACTTGTAATGGGTGCCCAGTTCGTAGCGATATGCGTGCGGGTGGTGTGATATGTGGCTCGTGAAATAAGGAACTGTAAAAGAACTTATGAAAGAGGCAAAGGCTGGCAGTAGCGCGCCGACGTGCAAGGGGCTGTAGATCAGATTTTGCTCTTAAGGATGATACGCTTACGTCGTATGAGTAGGATCAATGGATGTATCTGACGACGCGGTTTTGAAAGGACTCGAGCTCGTTAACTAGGTAGACTTGATATGGATTCCAGATGGGTGATGCGTATTCAACTTTCGATCTGATAAGGGATTTGAAAGCTAGGAGTTTTACGTTCTGCGGAGCGTGACTCAAATGTCGTCTCATGAAGCCAAAAGTTCGGTTAGCTGATGAAAGTATGTTGGAAATATGCGTACCCCAACTGAGATCACGAGAAAGTGTGACGCCCAAGTACTTAAATAATTCTACTGTTTCTAAGGGAACGTTTACTATTGTATAAGAGGACAGGAAAGGGTTACGGCGACGGGTCAAAGAGATATGTTTACATTTGTTGGGATTAAGAGCCATCAGCCAATTTTCACTCCAAGACTGCACGTTGTTAAGACTGTTGTAAGGTGTTTTCGTCAGTAGCATTAGAAACTTGATGGTAAATCACGCAGTCATCGGCGAAAATTCGTATCTTACAAGATACGTGTTGGGGCAAATCATTAGTATAAATTTAAAAAAGAAGAGGATCGTGAACTGATCCCTGAGGGACTCCAGAAGTTACAGGGAGATAAGTGGATGATTTGTCATTTACAGAAACAATTTTCGTCCTCGGGAGCGGCTGCATTGTGCACGTTCTGACTGCCAGGGCGGCGGTGCAGGCGTCGTGAAAACTCCAGCGCTGGTTCCCCATGGGCGTCTTGCGCTGGAGTTTGAGGTATGGTAGCGGCGCCTGGTGGCGGCGCGGGAAACGACATCTGGGTCGCCCTGGCTGTGGCGAAGCACGTTTCTGGGCCGAGTTTTGCGTCGATTCGCACTTTTGTCTGCCCTGTTGCGAGTGCGAAAAGGCTCGTCACTTCTCACAGACCACGCCGACCACGCTGCGAGCTCGTCGCAGCCTATAGTTTAACGAAAACGGACTCTCCGTGAGACGTAATGCTGGAAGCAGAAGGAATCGGCGACGCCGATCCGCAGAGACCGGGCTCAGCCTCGAAAAAGCGTCACCGTCGTTACTTCTGCGTCGTCGGCTGCCATGAACAAGAAGGCCTGAATCCCAGCATCAGATTCTACCGTTTTCCTTCAAGGCCTCACGAAGCGGAGCGTCGGGCGCGCTGGTTAGCTGCAGTTCGTCGCGCTGGGTAAGCGAAATTTTGCGCCATGCTGACTGCTTCGCCTGTCTTGAACCTTGCTTATCTGCATTCTAAAATTCGGTCTTTTGCACCTACAGTCCCGACGGCAGACCGACATAGCATCAGGCATGGCTGGTGATTCACGATTCGAGACCCGGCTACAGCGACAATTAACAATTCGACCGGTGCGAAGTGGTGAAGTGACCAGGTGTGTGCAAATGAGCACAAATGGCCGGGCTCATTCGATGACAATTCACTAGTGCACTACGAGCAGCACAGGTTAAGAGAGTTAAATGCGCTCATACTTGATCTCAAACCAGCACGTTGAGGCAGCGCAGCAAGGCAGTATTGATTGCAGTACATCGATGTTCGAGCGCTGTCATTAAAAGCTACGTCAAGCGAGCAGCGCACGAGCTCGCGCTGCAGCGCGATTCGCACGTACGTTACTGGGAGCTGATATGCATAGCATCACTTAATTATCAATTGCTAAAGGGACAGATGGCCGCTACTACAGTGCAGGCATAACTACTTTAGCGGCATGCAGTCAACAAAGATTGCAGGAGGCCCGCCGTTTCGCGGCATGTCGAAAGACCGCTGCCGTCGCGGCGCGTACCGTCGTGCGCTTGAGCAGTTCCGTACACATGATGTCTGCTTATCGCTGCTGTGAATTCATTTATAGCAAATATTTCCTCGCGTTTGTGCGCCTGAATCTAGCAGCGTGCAAACCTTACCTGAAGTTAAACTTCGTACGCGACTCGCTTCACTTGCGATTGACACCGCAAGTCTTATTGCACCAATTGCAATACATCCCTTAACGTATATCATTTACTCTGGCCGTGCTCGCAAGCTCACATAAACTCCGAACCGGACAAGCGCAAGCTTGAAAAAGCAATCCGGAGCGAAGAACTCGCTCCCCAACTCTGGGCCGTCCGGCAGGTCCACGACGCCGCCAGGAAACTCAACCTCCCGGTTCCGTCGTGGGAGATGCCCATTCCATCAGAGCCCAAAGCCATAGAATAAAGAACAAACTTAGAGAAGGGAAACTGTACCTTCCACCGTGGTTCGAAAATAAGCAGCGGCAGCGCATGGAACTTACTTTGGCGGACGCCAGATGACGTTGCTCAATCCGGAAGCGGAAGTGCAAATCTTTTTTTTTTAGAGCGAAATTCAATATGGCCGTTTTTTGCCGGTCGCGTACGCTGGTTCGCGCCGTGCTTGCCCTGCAGGCTATGCGGCATGTCTCAATGCCTTCGCTGCCGCGTAGCTGGTGCGTTCTAATTGCCAAGAGCCTCTACTGACGCCCATACAAACAAGCCACAAGTGAGTGAACAGAACGCGCGACTTTATTGGCAGAAGACAAGCAGTGTACATTCTCGTGCAATAGCAGAAATAAAATTTGCATGTCGAGATACGCTGGAATCATTGACGCGAGCTCGTAAACGGCTCACCGTCGTCGTCGCACGTGGTGGTCAGGTTAACGAGCAACAACCAGCAGCGGAAACATATTGGACAGAGTGTGCCACTTGTTTGCAGCGACAGTCGCCGTTAAAAATGCCGAAATTGCATTGCGAAGCAATCGGGAGACGCAGGCATCTGCTGCCGCAGCCTACACAGCGACATGGGTTACCCCAGATTTTAGCCGTTCACTCCTTTCCAACCTGCGCGTTTCTTTTCTTTCGGGGGTCGCTAATGTGTGGCCCACACTTGGTGTCTCACATTGTCTCACTATGGACAAGTCGCTTTCGTGGGCATCGCCTCCATCAGCTACTTTTGCGGGCCTTTCCAACCATCTGGCTATCAACTTCATACGCATCGGACTATGTAAGCACGTATGCTGGTCTCCGTTCATGCCTAATCGCGGCCGAGAAAGGCCAGAGGCACAATATGCCCATTGCTGCAGCAGGAAAGTGCGAACGGGGAGCACGAATTACGGTGCATGAAAATTGGGAGTCTATGTCGCTGTGCAGGCTGCAGGAGCGAATGCTTACTTCGAGAGACTGCTTCCCAGTGCAACCGACCAGGCCGCAATATTCTAAAAACATAACACTGCGACCATAACCAAGTGACATAACAGCAAAATTAAACAGCAATCAGTCACCGCATGAGGTTCAGACAATACATTATACATTGGCGACGAACCATATGGCAACACTGAGCATTCACATACACGGGTCTCTTAGGGTACATTGAGCTGCCTACCTACAGGCGTAGTGCCTGCCTTCGTCGCACGTGGTGGTCTACTAACGAGCAACAACCAGCAGCAGAAACAGATTGGACAGAGTGTCCCACCTGTTTGCGGCGACAGTCGCTGTTAAAGATGAGCAACTTGCAGTGCAAAGCAATCGGGTGACGCAGGCATCTGCTGCCGCAGCCTACACAGCGACATGGACTACCCATCATTTTAGCATTGACTCCTTTCCAGCCTGCATGTTTCTTTTCTTTTGGAGGCCACTAATGTGTGGCTCACACTTGGTGTCCCACATTGTCTCAATATGGACAAGTCGCTTTCGTGGGCATCACCTTTATCAGCCACTTTTGCGGGCCTTTCCACCCAACTTCATACATGTCCGACCATATAAGCACTTATGCTGGTCTCCGTTCATGCCTAATTGCGGCCGAGAAAGGCCAGAGGCACAATTTGCCCATGGCTGCAGCAGGAAAGGGTGAACGGGGAGCACGAATCACGGTGTGCGTAAATTGGGAGTCTATGTCGCTGTGCAGACTGCAGGATCAAATGCTTACTACGAGAGGCTGCTTCCCAGTGCAACCGACCAGGCCGCAATATTCGAAAAACATAACACTGCGACCGTAACCAAGTGACATAACAGCAAAATTAAACAGCAATCAGTCACCGCATGAGGTTCAGACAATACATTATACATTGGCTACGAACCATCTTACAGGCATAGTGCTTGCCTTTGTCACATGTGGTGGTCTGGTAAGGAGCGACAACCTGCGGTACAAACAGATTGGACAGAGCCTCGCACCTGTTTGAACCAACAGTTGCCGTCGAAGATGAGCAACTTCCATTGCGAAGCAATCAGGTGACGCAGGCATCTCCTGCCGCAACCAACACAGCGACATGGACTACCCGGCATTTTAGCGTTAACTCCTTTCCAACCTGCACATTTATTTTCTTTCGGGGGCCGCTATGTGTGGCTCACACTTTGTGTCCCACTTTGTCGAAATGCGGACAAGTCGCTTTTGTGGGCATCACCTTCGGCAGCCATTCTTGCGGGCCTTTCCACCCATACGGCTATCAACTTCATACACTTCGAACCATGTAAGCACATATGCTGGTCTCCGTTTTGAGCAAATCATGGCCGAGGTAGGCCACAAGCACAATTTGCCCATGGCTGCAGCAGGCCAGAACGAACGGGGCGCACCAGTTACGGTGTGTGTATACCGGGAGTCTATGTCGCTTTGCGGACTGCAGGAGCAAATGCTTACCTCGAGGGACTGCTTACCAATGCAACTGACCAGGCCCCCACACCTGAGAAACGTAACACAGTTACCACAACCAAGTGTGGCAGCAAAACCAGATTCTGCAATCAATCACTTCACTGTAGCTTGCACAAAGACCCAGGCTATCATGGAAGAGGAGCAATCATCAACGAGACTAGGAATATGGAAAATGAGAAAGCTTGCATTCAAGAGAGAAGCCACTCTGCTCTGCAAGCATTGAAGGCTAAAAACATCAATAAAAGTAAAATGGTGCATAGCACATGTGCATAGGTTAATGCAAGACGCATGCCGATGCTGCATCAGCTATTTCAGGAGAGGAATTGCGCCTGACAACATACACTAGAAGATACTGCGACAGATATGTTAAACTGCTAGACAGTGACTGGTATTAAGTATCAGCGAAGAATCGGTTGACCTTTATATTTGGATGAGGATGAATGACCTCTAACAAAAATGGGCAATGAGAAAGCTTGCATTTGTAGAAGAAAAATTACACTTGGCACAAACGGAATTAACATGGCTAGGAAGCTGATTAAGGGCAAACTGATGGAACTCAATCTTTTGGCCAGCGTCGTCCGTGCTTGGTCGGATGTTGCAGGTGCATCTGAAGACGAAGAATTTCTAGAAAATCCTTTTTGAGTTACCTGGATGACTCGGCGAAATGTCCGTGCTGGTGGAATGGTGGCTGAAGCTCTTTTCAGTCTTGACACAGTCCTCTGCAGACTTGATATCTCATTTATATTCTTCTGCATGTGCTTCTTTGTTCTTGGTGTAAAAGCCTTGCAAATTCGGCTCCAGCCCCTTCCTGTTGGCGCAGACAGGAGCTCCTGTGATGACCAAGATGTGCTTGGCATAGACTCTGTTGGGGCAAAACGGTGACACATGAGATACAGCACAGATTAGCCAAATTTATGTGTGTTTTATATGTTTGAACCAATTATACTGAACCATAAATATGAACAAACATTCATATCTGCTGCAAACAGCAAGCCAATACAGCATATATCAAACATATTGACACGTGTACTTATCTTTATCGGGCGACCACGTTTCGCCGCCTAACAAATCTTATCGCACAGCGCGGGACGCGCTTGCATGTATCTGAAGTTTCTGGAAAGTTATCGGTGTTTCTATCCGCAGTCTGTTGTCGCCCAACCTTGTGTTATCTGATTTATTCACCTTACGCGAATGCTGTAGAACTTTGTGGAAGGCACGCGGGTCCTAACGATTAGTCTGGAACATTCGACGATTCTGTATAAAAGCCGACGCGCTTGACCCGCTGATCAGATTTTCGACGATCGCCGACCGTGTTCGCCGCTATCGTTGTGCTATAAGTGTAGCCTCTTTTGTGGGCACAGGTTCGCCCAATAAAAGTTAGTTTTAAGTTCCACAGTATTGCTACTGTGTTCTTTGTCGTCACGACCACGTGACATCTGGTGGAGGTGCTTTTCGTCCATGTACCGGACGCCCCCGACAAGCCGTGATCGAAGCCCGGACAGCAAAGAGAGCACATCAACAAGGGCACGACGATCGCATACATCGAGGAAATTCAGGAAACCAGCGATGCCTTTGTCCTCTCGGATTCTGTTGCATCTACCCCGACGACCGTAGTTCCCGAGCCAGACTTCGACATAAATCCAAGTCTCCCCGTGATTAAGCAGCAACAGCTCAGAAGTCTGCTTCGACGATACAAAGACTGCTTTTCGACGTCATCGAGGATTCGGCAAACACCAGTCGCAAAGCATCGCATAATAACCGAAGAGTGCGCTCGACCACTACGCCAGAGCCCTTACCGAGTTTCGACGCGAGAACGCGAAGCTATAAGACAACAAGTCGACGAAATGCTGCGCGACGACATCATCCAGCCGTCGAAAAGCCCGTGGGCGTCTCCAGTTGTTTTAGTGAAGAAAAAGGACGGAACCCTACGTTTCTGCGTCGATTATCGTCGACTGAACAAAATCACGAAGAAAGACGTATACCCCCTCCCACGGATAGACGACGCATTGGATCGGCTCTGCAATGCTAAATACTTCTCATCGATGGACCTCAAGTCTGGCTACTGGCAAATAGAAGTCGACGAAAGGGATCGCGAAAAGACCGCCTTCATCACGCCAGACGGCCTCTATGAATTCAAGGTTATGCCATTTGGACTGTGCTCGGCGCCTGCAACGTTCCAGCGCGTGATGGACACGGTTTTAGCAGGATTGAAGTGGCAGACCTGTCTTGTTTACTTGGATGACGTCGTCGTCTTCGCCAGAAATTTCGACGATCACCTTAAGCGGCTTGCGACAGTATTAGAGGCCATCAGGGCTCACTCTGAAGCCGGAAAAGTGTCGCTTCGCTTACGATGAGCTTCTATTCCTAGGCCACGTGATCAGCAAATCTGGAGTACGCCCCGACCCGCAGAAGACAGCTGCCATCGCAAAGTTCCCGCAGCCAATCGACAAGAAGGCAGTGCGCAGATTCCTTGGCATGTGTGCCTACTATAGGCGCTTTGTCAAGGACTTTTCACGCATCGCGGAGCCGCTAACACATCTAACGAAATGTGATGTCGAGTTCAAGTGGGAAACGCCGCAGGCCGACGCATTTCAAGAACTCAAACGACGCATGCAGTCGCCGCCGGTACTTGCACACTTCGACGAGGACGCCGATACTGAAATCCACACTGACGCCAGTAGCCTAGGCCTCGGTGCCGTCCTAGTCCAGAGGAAAGACGGACTTGAACGGGTGATATCTTATGCTAGCCGGTCGCTGTCAAAAGCGGAAGGCAATTATTCTACGACTGAAAAGGAATGCCTCGCCATCATTTGGGCTACAGCAAAATTCCGCCCTTACCTCTATGGCAGGCCATTCAAAGTCGTCAGCGACCATCACGCGTTGTGTTGGCTAGCTAACTTAAAGGACCCTTCAGGACGGTTGGCGCGGTGGAGCCTCAGATTGCAAGAATATGACGTCACCGTAATATACAAGTCCGGAAGAAAACACTCTGACGCCGACTGCTTATCACGCGCCCCCATCGATCCCCCGCCGCAAGATGACGAGGATGACGACGCCTTCCTTGGAATAATAAGCGCGGAAGACTTCGCCGAACAGCAACGAGGAGACTCGGAGCTAAAAGCCCTAATCGAGTATTTGGAAGGGCACACCGACGTTGTCCCAAGGGCATTTAAGCGTGGATTATCTTCGTTCACGCTACAAAACAACCTGCTCGTGAAGAAGAACTTCTCACCAGTCCGCGCCAGCTACGTTCTTGTTGTACCGTCAGCGCTGCGTCCAGAAGTACTGCACGCCCTACACGACGATCCAACCGCTGGGCACCTTGGATTCTCCCGGACGCTGTCGAGGATACAGGAAAGGTATTACTGGCCGCGTCTGACCGCCGACGTCGCCCGTTACGTCAAGACATGCCAAGACTGTCAGCGGCGCAAGACACCACCGACAAGGCCAGCAGGGTTACTACAGCCGATCGAACCTCCTCGTCGACCATTCCAGCAGATTGGGATGGATTTGTTGGGGCCGTTTCCGACGTCAACATCCGGGAATAAGTGGATCGTCGTGGCGACGGACTACCTCACCCGCTTCGCTGAAACTAAAGCTCTACCAAAAGGCAGCGCAGCCGAAGTGGCGAAATTTTTCGTCGAGCACATCCTGCTGCGACATGGTGCCCCAGAAGTCCTCATCACCGACAGAGGAACGGCTTTTACAGCAGAGCTCACCCAAGCCATTCTGCAATACAGCCAGACAAGCCACAGGAGGACAACTGCCTACCACCCGCAGACGAATGGTCTCACGGAACGCCTGAACAAGACCCTCGCCGACATGCTAGCAATGTACGTCGACGTCGAACACAAGACCTGGGATGCAGTCCTGCCGTACGTAACATTCGCTTACAACACGGCGGTGCAAGAAACAACACAGATCACGCCGTTTAAGCTTGTTTACGGCAGGAATCCGACGACGACGCTCGACGCCATGCTGCCGCACGTCACTGACGAGGAAAATCTTGACGTCGCTAGCTATCTCCAGCGCGCCGAAGAAGCCCGACAGATCGCCCGCCTGCGGATCAAGAACCAGCAGAGGACCGACAGCCGACACTACAACCTCCGATGACGCTTTGTCGAGTACCAGCCCGGTGACCGTGTTTGGGTTTGGACCCCTATACGCCGACGAGGACTGAGCGAGAAGCTCTTGCGTCGCTATTTCGGACCGTACAAGATCATCCGACGTATTGGCGCACTGGACTATGAGGTCGTGCCAGACGGCATTTCGCTGTCACAGCGGCGCCGCTCACGACCTGAAATTGTCCACGTTGTGCGACTCAAGCCGTACCACCAGCGTTGACGAACTTTGGGACTTCGCGTAACTGCCCTTTGGTCTTGATTTCTTTTCGTTGTTTTGTTGCTTATGTTTAATAAGTGTCCTTTTGTGTTTCGCCCTCTTACATTTGTAGCATCGGGACGATGCTTTTTAAGAGGGGGGTATTGACACGTGTACTTATCTTTATCGGGCGACCACGTTTCGCCGCCTAACCAATCTTATCGCACAGCGCGGGACGCGCTTGCATGTATCTGAAGTTTCTGGAAAGTTATCGGTGCTTCTATCCGCAGTCTGTTGTCGCCCAACCTTGTGTTATCTGATTTATTCGCCTTACGCGAATGCTGTAGAACTTTGTGGAAGGCACGCGGGTCCTAACGATTAGTCTGGAACATTCGACGATTCTGTATAAAAGCCGACGCGCTTGACCCGCTGATCAGATTTTCGACGATCGCCGACCGTGTTCGCCGCTATCGTTGTGCTATAAGTGTAGCCTCTTTTGTGGGCACAGGTTCGCCCAATAAAAGTTAGTTTTAAGTTCCACAGTATTGCTACTGTGTTCTTTGTCGTCACGACCACGTGACAATATTTATTTCTGAACCATGTGTTGTTTTCCTTGTAGTAGTAGCCAATGTCCACACAATGACCTTGTTGTAGCAGGCAGCAGCTTCTGTTTAGTGCGTGGAGTGTGTTGCTTTATACTGGTGCCGTCCTCATTACTGCATGTCTGGAACAGAAATTTTGACTGAATCAGAAATTGAAAAAGCAAAGTTTTGCAATATGAAATGCAAAAAGGTGTGACATATATGTTGTAATGATTTGCGACTACAGAACACATGCAAATGTACACTGTCTCTTCTAGGGTGCTTAAGCAGCATGTTAAATAAATATTGCTATAGTCCATAAAATTGATGTCTGCCTAACTACAATGCATGTCAACAGCGCAAGTACTATTAAGATCACAAATGAGAACATTTGTGGGTTCATTTATACACTAGAAGTGATCAGACTGCTAGTTCCACAAGCAAATGCATGAAAGTCATGAAGCTATTAGAACTGATGCATTATTTTTCTGCACGAACGTGATGCACCGCTTCACTACTGCAAAAATAAATGCCCTACGGTAAACCAATCTGAACAGCAAGAACATTTGGAACCAACAAGTACGAAATATGGGTGAATTATCATGCTTGCAACTGTTTAATACATTAAATTCTGTACTTTCACTTCATTTTACCAAAGGATTATTCGGTTTTGTGGACGAAAGACGTTGCCGGCCGACTCGAAAAAAAAGTTTAATATGTATATTGATAAGGCTACTCAGTCACCTACAACCACGGCTACAATAACATGAAAAATGGGACGCGCGTTCCGATATCGCTCTTTCTTTCCTGGTTGTGTGCGTAAACCAAACGACAGCCTCGCAAGTAAAGGTTTATTTAGGAAACAGCAACCGAGGTCCTCGCTGCCCATATGTAATGCAGGATCTAGTTCGTTAACTTGTGCTCGCCTGGAAGGTAATGAGACGGATGTTATATAACGATTCAAGCAGCGGTGTTAAACGACTCACCGTTATTGCCGTTGTCAGCCGCAGCAAAATCCAGCTCCCGTTTCGATGCAGACCTGTTCCGAATGGCTCACCACCGAAACCCAACTGCCGGGCTTACATGTCCGCTTGCAAACACGTAACTTCACCCCAAGTTAAATAACGCGAGACATCGAAGCGCAAGAAACTAGTTTTAGAAACAAAGAAGCAGCCAGTCTGAGTGTACGAACGAATGAATCCGTGCCGCCGTGCACTCTGAAATACCGGTAAAAATTTTAAATCCAGGCCAGAGGTCACGTGAAAGATCGATGATGCTGAACGCTATTTGCGTTTATAATGGCGAAGAAACAATAAACTTACTAACAAAGAGCACAATATCTAATTAGCAATGATAATTTTGCCCTGTTTTTATGTAAAAGAAAATGCTTCGGTAATTGTAAGAGAAAGTTTGTAAGATAAAATTGCGCTTATTACGACGCCTCTACCGGGAAATGTTGGAACTAACAAACGCATCCCGAAGTGATGCTACTACGTCGGCTTTGTTAGCAGCGGCGCGCGGTCGATTTTTTCGCCCTCTGTGGCCATTTCTTGAACTTGAGAGTGTGCTACCCCTGCCAAAGCTCTTGTGGCCTGTAGGACCTGAATAAAGTTGATTTCCTTCCTTGCTTCCTTCCCAAGCCGGTGGTGGAAAAAGGGGAGGACGCGACCAATAGATGAGAGGGTGCCACCTTTGAAGTGTACGTAATCATATGACGAGCTAATCGAGGAATTGCAGAATGTTTCTGCTGGCTAAATAAATGTGAAATATAAATGAGATATTATACGCCAAGTTCTGAAGTATAAACGTGTGGTGCCGGGCGTTTACGCAATGCAGAAGTAATTTATTAATGTCATTCTTTTTCATTCTCAGCCGACAGGCGGTATCGCAAGCGTAAATCAGTTGGCAGAGCGCAGCGCTGTCGTCTGCTACCCGGAGCTCGCACGATGCACGCAACAGGAACGCACTGCCAGCACTTAAGTAGCGAGCGCGACGAAACCGTGAACTGGTTCTTAGGGACTCCTGTACTAGCCAACTATATCAATTTTCCTTCTTTTTTCGCCCTTCGTCATCGGCTCGGACATGACTTGCTCGCCGCCGCGCTGCCGCTATCCCTGCAATCTGCCCCACGGCGCGTCGCGTGATAGAAGCAACGGAACTTGAAATGGAACATCACGATAGACGGGCCCTGCATTGCCTGCGCGAAGTAAAATCGAAGAGCATGGTGCTGACGGTGCGCGCTGTACTGTGAAATTGAGGAACAAAGTGCGGCGCTCCCGAACTTGAGAAAAAAGGGCAGCCAAATAAGAGACCTCCACAATATTTTCCCGTCCTGACCGTATAGTTTTATCAGCCGAACGAAGGAAGCGCTGAACCAGCCTAGGTTGAACCATTCTGATTGCTGAACGGCGATCTGCGAGCTATTCACGCTGGCGATAGCACTGGGGATTCGATCTCACCATGCAAATGTCTCCTTGGTATTGGCTTTGAAGCGGAGGTCCCGGGAAAGCTGACCCAGCCCTTCTACCGGCTAACACAGTAATTGCGAGAGAAACTTTGTGGACAGTGCCGGCAGCAGAGATGCAGGCCATTCCGATGAATGCTTCGCGAACGACCGACCTCTGAGAGCTGCAGGCCGGTGGCGATAAACCGTAGCGCGGAATATTCCTTCCTCTGCGTAGAATGACCGCTGGTACGCATTCACCCGAGTCTCCTCCATTTGACAGCGTAGCCTGCAAAAGGTCTGCTTAGAAAGCCGGCAAGGGCGGTGCAACTAATTATCCGTCACTTCTTCGAACGCCCATCGCACTTCCAGCCGTGGCCGACACCGAAAGAGCAACGCCAAGCAGTCGACGAAGGCAAGTAATAGCAGGCCCCGCACACTCTCAAGTTCAACAAATGGCCACAGAGGGCGAAAAATCAATCGAGGTGCGTTTCAGCGTAAGCGCGCAAGTGGAGCTACTGTACTTTGGTCTCATACTTTAACTTGTGCTTTCTCTGCTAGGGGCTCTGAACATGCTCAATTTTTTACTTCACACAAACCATTGACATAAACAATCGAGGTGCCTAAGGATGTTTTTTTACCTCAGCCAAATAGGCAGTTGATTCTTTTAAAATTTGATTGTTGCGGCTGCTTTGTAGTCATAGCGTCAAGGTTTTTGTACTTGATTAACCACCGACAGCCGACAGCCTATTGGTATCGA
This sequence comes from Dermacentor andersoni, assembly GCF_023375885.2. NCBI lineage: Eukaryota > Metazoa > Arthropoda > Arachnida > Ixodida > Ixodidae > Dermacentor > Dermacentor andersoni. The sequence continues at coordinate 9,703,119 of NC_092823.1, read as the reverse complement.
TGTGTCTCCTGGCCGTTGGCGTTCGAATATACGGCGGTAAAATATTTTCGAAAAGCATGCTGGTTTCGTCTGCGAGTCATTACATAGACTTGCTATAAAGAGGCCTACTCTTGGCAAAAAATAGTGCCTCATTTTGTTTAGGCGTTGATTATCATAATCAATACGGCGGAGGTTGAGGGAGTACGCTTGAAGGTACGTTTTTATGCCGTTGATCTCCACAACACCGTAAGTACGCAAACCGATGTCACAGAACACCCGGTGCATCATTGTGTGTTCTGCGTCATCGCGTGTTTGCTGTACGCCTACTAATTCTTCATTTCTTCTTCAAGTGTTGTATCCTCCTTTTTGTCCTTGTTCTCTTGTGCTTCAATTACAGTACGTCGTTCCCTCAGCTGTAATGCGCATTTGCAAAACCAATACATGTTTGATAAGACGCAGTGGTTATCATAATTTCACTACACATGTATTAAGCTGGCGCATATAGTTCAGATACAGATACCTGTATGCGGACCTGCACGACGTTGGTGTGGAGATTAGGATAATTATGACACCCGTAAAGAAGAGGCAGCTGACGGCCGTAAGCTGTTGCGTTATTTCCGCCAAACTACCCGGCCTGGTAGCGCTGTAAAGATGCTGTATAAAAGTGACACGCGGTGACAGGGAAATTATTATACTTAGCAGCCGACCGTACGTTTTGTAGCTTAGGTCTTCTTTCTTGTGCATTTGTGCTACCCTTATTAATGAGCCATTTCTTGACTATGTTCTTGACTATGTAACCGCGTTTGTGTGGATGCGTAGACGTGTGCTTTTTGTTGTACTTGTAAAATGCAAATAAAATATTTTCAAGCTTACTCAATCTTTGGTGTCGTGTGCGTTTATTCCAGTCGAGGCCATCATGCCACCTGGAAACCGCATTCTGTCAGTAGCCCTACACGAAATGCAACAGCTGGAGCGCGGAGGTACAACTCGGGGTAACGGCGGCGTAATAAACGAAAAACCGCTCGGGATCCCTTAAAAGTCAGTTCAGAGTGTGCCTTAAATCGATATGACTCAGCGCTACATATATTTTTATATGTAGGCGCTACGTTTGCCACACAGCAAGCAAATTGGCGGGAGCAGGATCGAGGCGCAGCAGCCAGAAACCCAGTAAAGCCACAGAACGCCTGGTAAGGCGGCCATACTGTGCAAAACCCCGTTTCCGTTTTCTGTTGTACAGCTACTTTCGTTCACGACGCCACCGCTACGCTTATTTCGGTTGCACTGTGGAAGGTACAGCTTCCCTTCTCTAAGTTTGTATAGGTGTTCTGTGGTAATAGCCTCCGAAGCAACCAACGTACGCGCGCGCGACGCCCGCGTGTTTCCGGGGTCGCGCGACCGGCGCGCGGCTACGGTCGCAAGCCAACAGCTGAGCCACAGCAACGGAACCCAAAGCGGACTACCCCATAGAGTTATTATACTGACTCTAGACGACAAGCTAGCCATAGGGCCCATGCATTGAAATCGGGAACCGCAGGAGCGCCGCCATGTTGCTACGCGCCGAGGTTGCCAGCTCCTGAGACGCTTGCTAGACTTGGTGACAGTAGTCAGTTTTAATCCGGCAACCGTAGCAGCGTAGCAGCATGGCGCCTCGCTTGTAGTGTCGTGATGTGTGGGTGCAGCCGTGTGTTTGGGCTTTATAAGTTGGTTCTTTATTCTATGTTGCGGGACGGTGTGGGTGTGGTCCATGTTGGCCATAGAAGTGGCAGTTATGCAACCGAGGGAAGATCCTGTTGAAGTTTCCGGCGGTATGCGGTTTTCAGCGGTCACGCCTGTTGCAGGAGTGTCACTCGACGAGGTTACGAGCTCGAAGCTGTGGTCAGATTCCTCGTTGGCGTTCCGTAATTCTCTTCGCACGGGCGCGGTATGTTGCAAAAGCCGCTTTCGCGATCTATCGTCGAGACGATAGATCGGTTTTGTTTATTATTATAAGTACTGATCCAGCTGCAGGGCACATGTAACCGACAAACGGAAGTCTCAGGAGAGCACCTGAGATTATAATAAAGCAGGCGGCGCAGGAACTCCAGGGCACCCAAGGGACAGGGGGGGGGGGGATCAAAGCTTGAAGCAGAACGGTACGTAGGTTGGGGCCGCCGAGGCAGGTGTGTGCCAGGGAGTGTTCGCACGGACAGCTCCCCTGGCACGCGCAGCAGTGCCTCGCAATTTCGAGATACTTTTAAGGCACCTGCCCCCATGATCTTTCTTTTGCCTCGGTGCAGTGAGCACGATTAACGAGAATAATATGGAGGGCATCCGGTGCAGTCGCGAATGCGTCATGGCAAATGTAGCTCGCGTCGCCTGGCGTGTGTAGTAATATCAGAGTTGGTTGTATGAACTTTATGCATAATGCGCTTTGTTACGGTACCTCAACGGAATGGGTCTAGAGGACGGTGTTGGTACATTTTTTTCGTACCGCCCTAATCCTATTATACCCCCCACTACAAACACACACACATACCCCCTTTTTTATGTATACATACAATTCCTTGCCATGACGGATCATGGCCTCCTTTATTTTTGAAAAATAGAGGAGGCTATGTACGCATTGACCAGTTCAACTTGTCAGTAACTGTCATAGGAATCACTGTAATAAACATTATTTCCACGATTGGATTGTTTACTTCATTTTTGTTGTAACACTGAGGACTACATAGAACTTTATTTTGTATATGTGAGAGTAGTATGTGGATATCACGAGCTTAAGCCAATGTGCGTTACACAGACAAAGCAGCTACTACAACATGAGCCACACAACACATACGTAATTAAAGGTGCAAAATATAGGGAGAAGCTTCAAAATACGCTCTGTATACCACTGCAAAGTATAACATATATTGCATGTGTACAATAAATATTCAAAAAAACAATGCATCAATGTCCCATTTGCCTTCAAGTTTATTATCAAGTTCAAGTTTACTGAAATTTATTATGAGGATATGTACAACAGGAATCTACTAACACACCCGCAGTTAAGGTGGCTGTTCGAGGTGTGCTGGCTGCCTCAGTGTAAGAAAAAGAAATTGGGTGAATGTCGACACCAGTGCCACTGTTTCTTGCCTCTGACCTGCAGGTCCCTCCGCGGCATCTTTGTGCACAGGTGTGCTGGCGTGGCGAGGCGTAGGGGTCATCCGAGAGAAAGAGTATCGTTTACATGGACAAGTGGCTGTTCACATTGCCTGTCGCTTTCCCTCAAATGTTTCCTTGGCGACTAGGGTGACACACCCGCAGTGAAGGTGGCTGTTCGAGGTGTGCTGGCTGCCTAAACGAAAGAAAAAGTAGGAAATTAGATGAACGTCGATACCAGTGCTATTGCTTCTTGCCTCTTACCTGCATTTGCCTCCACGGCCTCTTGGCTTGCGGAGTCTGTATGAGAGAGCTGCTGTGGCTAGGCGAAGGCATTGTCTAAGGAAAAAGAAAAGGCCCTTCAAATGGGGAATTATGGAAATAAATGCAGTTCTTATGTCTGTTTCTTGCACTGTTCTTGCCTAAAAGTTTTCAAAGACCGTGTCTAGAATACACCAGCACTTTGACTGCTTTTGCTTTTTACCTGCAAGTGTTGCTGTGAGATCCTTAGTATGGCTGCGTGCAGCAAAGTAACACTTAGTGGAGGCATTTAAAGTGGTAGCCAAAAATATAAAGAATCATCCTTGTCTGCATGAATTCTTTCAATTTCTAGATGCAGTGGTAACTATTACTATTGGTGCAAGCCCCCCCCCCCCCCCCCCCCCCCCACATCTATGCGGCAAGTGCCATAGCTAGAAACTGAATTTTTCCTTTAGTGTTTCGCACGGTGTCTGATATGTCCACATTAGATGTGATCCGTTTCTTATTATTTATCCCAGTGTGGAGAGAGCATCATTAAATAGTTTTCTTTTATTTTTGCATAGCTTGCTTTTTGGTTTGTTTCTGAATTTATGAAACAGCAGTCTCATGATGCTAAAGTGACTCATGATATGACAGTGATCAGCTTTAGTTTTTCAGACAAACAACGCATTTCCTGGCCCATTGTGTGCTATACCATTACTCGCATAATTTCTCAGAGTATTCTACCTATATTGACTTGCTTGATTTCCACTAAAGAATCTTGCATCTTCAAATACCATTCTTTCCTTAAAACCATTCGACACTTCTCAAAATTTCTGTACCTTGGGCTTCTGATACTCTGCATTCACCATTTTTGCTTGTTTCTGACTAGAAATGTCTTCTTTAATTTAGAGCTTAAATTTTACCTTTGAAACACACGGAAGGGCTTGTCATTGCATATCTGCATAAAAGGGAAACATGTTTCATTAAACATTTGCAAAATCCAATTGAAGATTGATGAATGCAGCTTGCAGTGTGATATGACTGAATGATCCATAAAAGTAACTCATCTCACTTGGTAAATTAAAGCACTTATTAGTGTGATGTACAAGATACGTTACACTAACGTGGTGGGTTCTCTTCCTTATACAGCAAAATAATCGGTGCGCGAGAGTGAGTGAGTGAGTGAAACAACTTTATTTGCTGCACTATAGACGTGTGCGCGAGAAAAATATTATTTTTGCATACCCCTTGTACACACTGATTTAAGGAAAATGAGCTGGAGTTGTGCACATGATCTACTTATTTTACCTGCGAGTATGTTCAACAAAAATGTGTCCCAGCTGCTGAGTGGTATTTGAGATTATGTCAGTGTTGCATATGTGCCTGTTGTTTAAATTAACTGAATTTTGAAAATGCTCGCAGGGATCTGATGTGCATATCTGCAGTTTATGGATACATGTAAAAGACTCAGCATCAAGTGGAAGTGAACGGACCCACAGGCCCGGAGTCGATCATGCAAATAGATTCGCTGCACAAATTTGTGACCAGAAAAGATATTCGACATGAAATGGCATGCAAGGAAGTGTTGAAAATATTGCACAGTGAATAAAACGCCTACGCTATTAATATGTGGGTTGATACACTCGTTATGCAAAACGGAGGTGAGGCGTGCAGACAAGACACAAGAGTAGAGTATTTACAAGCAAACATGCAACATGAGCGCCGCCCACTTCTCAACTAGCTCAGCTTTCTGTCGTTCTAAGTCTCGATGCACTCAATTTCGTCCGCATTAGGCACTCGCCTCTTGATTACTTCGTGGCACAGAAATGCTCGGCATCAGGCTGTTTTTTGCTGTGGCCTTTGTAGAAGCATGATTGTTCAAAGTGCAACAATTAAACAGATTCTTTGAGTTACTTGTGGCTTAGCCAGTACAATTCCGGTGCGCTGGTCCGGCTGTCCAGCAATTTCCTACTGAAGGGAAACCTGCAAATAAAAACACCGCTCCGCATGTAGAAAAATGCTCTACTGTGACGCTTCTCAAACGATTGTGATGCACCACAAGAGCTGCCTACTCGCGTGACATTCTCAACAAGGAGATACATTCGCTTACTTACATGTGAAGGTATATGCCAGAGCACTTCGGGGCTTCGGTGGCACATAAGGCACGAATGTGCCATAGCGTCCGATGTCGACGCGCGATCGCATGTCAAACCTAAACTGTACGAAACTACTACGCATCCAAAAAACAGATTCGAAACCGAAATTTGCGTCATCCGTTATTGCATGAATGCGTGCATCGTGATTTACATAAGTCACGGACTTAATGATCGCTTTCTATAAACTTAATATTAACGCACCACCTTCATAAAGCCATCAGGTATGTGTTTTTAGATGACAAAGCATAAGGTGACCTGTACTTGTTTTCAACTCTTTCAATAGTAATTGCGCTGGCCACATTGACCAGTAGCAACAGGGCGGCACCTGAACATCGCCCCCGAGCACGGCCCCCGAGGGCTCCGTGGTCGCTGCGCATGCATGAGCTGAGAGAAGGTAAGAAAGGAGAACAACTGTTTTTCGCAGGATGTGACGTCACATTGTTGCTTGTTCTTCCTTTTTTGAAAGAGCTACTCTCGAACGTAGATTAGCGATCGCCGTCGTGTCGGCTGCAAGACGTTCTGCGCGCGCTTTTGTGCGTGTCGAAAGCGTATAACGTGCGCGATATTCGTGCGAGCGCAGTTTGACTTGAGCAATCGTGGGCTTGGACTCCGTGACATTTGCTTTCGTGATATGCGAGTTAGGGGCTTGCCGACAGGTAAACCGCCGCTGTACTTAGGTGAATACCTTGTTTTTCGTGGTCCTGAAATAAATGGCGCGTCGCTGCGATGGCAACTTCAATCGAGTGCGGTAATTCCTGAGCATTACGGGCGATTTAATTGCAGAATACGTGCTGCATTATCGGTGTAGAAAGAGAAAACTTATCCTGTGAGCCTTACTTCCGTCAGTCAGTCGGTTACATGTTTCGCTTTTATCCAGTGCACATTTATTGATATCCACTAACGATCTGCTTCAAATATCTACGAAGTGTCTATTCATCGCGCAGATGTTTTTTTAAATTTTATTATTCAGAACTGGCGATGGGCAGCAGGGTTACGGCCATGAGTTTTCCTTTCGAGCAAACCTTTTCAAATGGAAGTTTTCGCTCATGTTCGCGTGACAGCAAATTTAAGTGTTATACTCGCCGCTGTATTTTTCGATTCCATGTGACCTAGATTTAAGCTGCCTCAGGTTGTATTAACGCGCACAGAGGCTTTTAGAAAAATAGTTGTCACCTGAGCAATCAATGCAGTGTGCCAGTTCTTTTGGAATGGTGCTATTTGTGAAATTGATTATACTTCCCCTAGTCATGCTCAACTACCTACTGGTCAGATGCTTGAACTTCTGAAGTATTCAAAATTTCCCTTACAACTCGGCATTGTAACCGACGCTTCTCGGAAGTATGAGCTTGGTATTTGCCCCTGCAGCACTGCCATGAGTTCAAGTTCAAATTGTGCCCACCGACTGTCTATCCATGTGCCACTAGAAAGTACAAAGAATTTATTTCTCAATTGTCGCAACATTTCTTTTTCATTCCATCTTCAACAAATTTGTTTACTTCTTTTCCTGGTGATTGTGGACTTGCACACATAGAAGTCTTGGAGTTTGGCAAAAGCATTGCATAGTGGGCCTGTAGAGTTTTTTCTTTTTTTTTGTATTTAGCGCATTGGCTTTCTGACTGGCCAAATTCTTTAGACACCAACAGTAACTGCATTACAAGTATTTCACTTCCTTGGAATGTCTGTTTTATGTGCCTCATAACAGTACACGGTTGAATTTGGAACATGCGCCTTCATATGACCAAGTGTAGGTTTGTATTGCAATGGAAATAAGAACATAAGTGCTTCTTCAATTGTCTTCATCACATTGCTGATGCCTTCTTCAATGTGTGAAAATGGCTTGTAACAATATTGCTGTGTTTCATGTGAGGATATGGAATAGAATAACTTTCTTCTTTATGCTGAAGGTATTCAGCCGAAAAAAATTTTCACAGCTACCCCTTTTGCCTATTGGCCTTCAAATCTTGTAGAAAATGATGTGAGCAGCCTGGAGTGTTCCTGAAGAATAATCCTAGTTTGTGCATGATCATGTTGTTGATGCTGGGAAGATGACATCTTACGCACATTTTTTTTCATACAATTAACACAAATGTTTCGGTCTTTCCTCTTGTGGCTCAATCGTAGTAGACCTGTTCGTTTTTCAGTTACTTTGTTGTTTACTTTTGTTACATATCAGTATTATGTACTATCAAGTTAGTGGGAATATAAAGCTGTTTGATGTATTCATGGGGAATCCTAGCCGATCCCTCGTCATGGGTATGTGCCATACGTCACAGGGAACAGTCATTGTAGTCTCTCTTCTTGTGGTAAAAGCATCCCAAAGCCTATCTTGTACGCTTGCAGATGAGTTGAGATTTAGACATCAATGCCAGCTCACAAAGCATCTTATACGGCAATCAGCCAGCCACCTCCACAGATGGACAATTCTGCAGTTTCCAATCGTGCTGTCTCTGTTGTCCTTGGCAGAGATGTTGATTGTACACAGAGGGAACATATTATAAGGCAACAAAAATAACTTGTGATGACAGGGGCCATATATGGCGGAAATTATAGTAGACTATGACCAGGATTAGTGCAAGCCCTGCGGTATCTAAAAAATTAGTAAAGTGCTGGTTTCCATATGCTATAGCTGCTGTGTGCATTAAGCTCACAACTCCCTTCTTGGCAACATCACCCAGGAATGCCCACTCCAAACACTCTGTCACATGCACTTTGACAGCATCTGCTTTGATCTACTTAATTGCATATCAGTACAGATGGGCCTAGTTCACCAAGGACTGACAATGCTGCATTCGAATGGAACCAAACCGTTCTTGAAAAGTTCTTGAAACCAGCCAAGCAGGTTTTCGAGAACTTTTAATCTGGCAAAATGACAAAATGAAAGTTATTTGAAATAAGTGATGCAATGCTGATGAGGTTTGAGCATGCATTTCAAGGTGCTTGGCCTTCATTATCTCTAGTAATAGTGAACCTGCCAAATTGGCAAGGGTCTTGAATGAATTCTTCACTAGGTCCAACTATTTTGTTGCTGCCCTATATTGTCTCTATAGGAAGAGTGCACAACAAAAATATTGTGGCTTCCTGTTATCATAACACTCTATAACTTCCTTAGATGTACGGCCATTTGATATTCACCAATAAATACTTATACAGGGTTTATATGATGCCTTTAAAGATATGTCCCTCATGCTTACATGTAAGGGAGCACTGACATTAAACTTTTGACTTTTGGACTGAATTTTTTTATATTAATCTGGTTCCACATGGCAGCTTTTATGACCACACCGTGCCACTGAAAGCTGCGTGTGCTTTGAGCGATTCTTAATGTGTCACAAGATTTGCTTCACTAAATAAATTTTCTTATGACCTTCTCGAACATCTAAATTAAAAAAAAACTTTAATTCTAGTGTTTTATAAGTCACAACCACGATACGATTACGAGGCATGCCATAGTTGCGGACTCCGGCATAACTTTAATCGCCTGAGGTTTTTAAACATGCACCCACTCCACAGTGTGCACCAAAACAGAAAGGAAAGACCAATGTTGTGCTGCATAGTGGTCCTAACATGCTCAGTTTTCAATGACCTAGTGATGGCATGGCTTGCTCATGAACAACTGCAGCATGCACCATTTGTTTGTGACATACCATGCAATGTTGTCACCAGATTATGGGGCCACATTGCCTTTGGCACATGTTTAAATGTTTGCGTTAAGGATATATTTGTTGCGCATAGAAAGAATTTGAAGTTCTGCAGTGTAATTAACTGAATGACAGCTACACACGCATAAGAAAAAAAATTGTGCCAGGACTACTTAAACTCTGCAGTGTTTGAGCTTGACCAATTCTTGCGATTTTACACATTTCGGATGACTGCAGATCATTCATTAGTTATACGAGCTTTTGTACTATTTAGACATGCTGTTTGCCCCGGTTTTATACAGTGATCATAGATAGCCACACCACACCATGTTGGTAGAAGAATTCAGAATTTTAGTAAAATGGGGTTGCTCCATGTTGAGGTGCACCAGCATGTCATAGTAAATGGAAGCCAGAAGCAGCAGCATTTTAAGGTATTGGGCCGCACCATGTAAAGTAAAATTATTGTGCCCCCCTCCACTCTCGCTGGCAAAACCTGCTGGTGAAGCATTGTGAGGGGGCTTTCGAGGTTTGCTGCAGTCTTCCCAAAACAGCGTCCGAGGTGGCCATCTATTTTGCCTACAGGACGAAAAGTCCCTGGCCAGGAGTGCATCAAACATGCGGAAATAGCTGTCGATTGCACTGCTGAACTTCTAGATATCTATAGTTTTGCCCTCAGGTTGCACAACACAGCAATGCTATAGCAAGCAGCGTGGTGAAAGCTGTTTCAGGGCTCTACCACGGCATAGCCAGCACTGCATGTGCATACTATACACAAACATGAGGTTTTAGCAGAAATACTTAACAGCAAATTGTATTTGTACTTCACTCTGTCTAACACTGCCAGGCTTTCAAATACATGAGGTCACTCTCTTCCATTTGACGTGTTTATACAAAAAAAATGGCTGTGGCTTAGCTAAGGTTAAGCCCAGGACAGGCACGTACCCAGGGGGGGGGCCCGGGGGGGCCCGGGCCCCCCCCCTAAATCAAGTGGCATAGCCCCCCCCCCCCCTCCCCACCCACGCCACCACTGCTCACACATTTCTAAAGCGCCGCCAGATCAATGTTGAGACTTGGCAGCTGTTCATCGGTCAGCATTATGCTGCCTTTTTCACTCCTTTTACATGGCGGTAGTTATCGGCATCTCTTGTAATGTGAAGGACAGTTTTCTCATAGATTCCGCACCCGCGCGATTAACTCGAGATGCGTTCAGTTGTCACCATCTATTCAACCGTCACGCGCATAGCTGTTGCTTTTGTTAGTTCAACCTTCTTTGTTTAGGCTGATCCTGGGACCTGGAGAAGGATGCGGCTGTTACTCAGCTGGTCTGTACTCTCATGGAACGAGTTGCTGCAGGAGAAAACGCCAATTGAGTTTAACTTCTCCCTTTGCTTCATTATTTCCTTGAGTTACGGCTCGCCGCGACGCTGGCAGATGCCCGGAACCATATACACGTGATATGGGTTATATAAGGTGGGGAAATAAAATAATGTGAAAGAGCATCCATCATGAAACCCTGCAATGACCCTTAAACCCATAAGCAAGGTGACTGTCGCCCGTTACCTCGTCTGTTTTTCCCTAATTGTATAGCACTTTTCGTGCAAAATTGGCAACCGGAAACAAAAATCGCAAGGAGTTGAGAAATTAAGCGATCTACGAAGGGAGAGAGCCATGGCAACAACCAAACTGCAAGCAAAAGCGAATAATAAAAAAGTTAACCGTTGTTTATGAGAATATTTATGGATCAACATCTTTTTATTTAAAAAGGAAGTTAAGAAAACGCCGCCGCCGGAAGTGGAGAACAATTACTTGTTTTGAATGACGCTTCTACAGTTATCGGTCGAACCGCCTCACGTAGCCACTTCTCTGCTCTGCTTATGTGGGTGTTTTTCTAACCTTTCGCGGTGAGCGCAGTACGTCTAGAATCGCAGAGTCCTGCGTTCTACGCGGTTGTATGGGACTGGCGGCCGCACAGCGTTACGCCATTCGCGGAACTGTCAAAACTGATCAACAAGGCGAAAATAACTGATGTTCGAAACTATAACATGAGAAAGACTGAAGAAGTCGTAAAAAATTAACGCAGCCTGAAATCAGTAAAAAAGAAACCTGGCATTGGACAAACCATGATGTATGCACTAAAGGATAAGAAGGATAATACCATCAGCAATCCCGAAGATATAGTAAAAGCAGCGAAAGAATTCTAAGCTGACCTGTATACAGTACCCAGAGGAGTCACGATGCCTCACTTAGAAACAGTAATGAACAGGATACAGAAACTCTCCTATAACTAGTGATGAGGTCAGAAGGGCCCTGCAAGACATGAAACGATGAAGAGCGGGAGGAGAAGGTGGAATAACAGTCGATTTAATAAAAGATGGAGGAGACATAATGCTTGGAAAACTGGCGGCTCTTTATACGAAGTGTCTATCGACTGCAAGGGTCCCAGAAAACTGGAAGAATGCAGACATTATACTAATCCACAAAAAAGAAGACGTTAAATAATCGAAAAATTATAGGACCATTAGCTTGCTCCCAGTATTATATAACATATTTACCAAAATAATATCCAATAGAATAAGGGCAGCACTGGATTTTGTCAACCAAGGGAACAGGCTGGCTTCAGGAAGAGATACTTTACAATGGATCACATCCATGTCATCAATCAGGCTATCGCGAAATCTGCAGAGTACAATAAGCCTCTCCATGTGGCTTACATAGATTACGAAAACGCATTTGATTCAGTAGAGATACCAGCAGTCATAGAGGCACTACGTAATCAAGGAGTACAGAACGCTTACGTAAAAAGCTTGGAAAATATTGCTACATGCGTGTGGTATTTGTTTGTTTGAACGAGGCGCGTGGGCGCCATCACTCCAGAAAAGAGGAGGAAGAACGAACTGGGCCCGCGCTGTGAATCTAACCGGTCAGCGCTGCAACCGTTGTAAATATAATCTGTAAATAGTTTCTCGTCTTGCTGACTCGTCCTTCGCGTAAGAATATCTACAGAGGTTCTACAGCTACCTTAATTCTACACAAGAAAAGCAGGGAGATACCTATAGAGAAAGGGGTCAAACAGGGAGACACAATTTCTCTAAAGCTATTCACTGCGTGCTTAGAAGAATTCAAGCTATTAAACTAGGAAGGCTTAGGAGCAAAGATCGATGGCAAATATCTCAGCAACCTTCGGTTTGCGGATGACATTGTTCTATTCAACAACAATGCAGACGAGTTAAAACAAATTATTGGAGACCTTAACAGAGAGAGTGCAAGAGTGGGGTTGAATATTAATATGCAGAAGATGAAGATAATGATAAATAGCCGGACAAAGGAACAAGAGATCAGGATCGCCAGTTGGCCACTAGAGACTGTGAAGGAGTACGTTTACCTAGGTCAATTAATCACAGGGAACCCTGATCATGAGAAGGAAATTCACAGAAGAATAAAAATAGGTTGGATCGCATACGGCAGACATTGCCAGCTCCTGACTGGAAGCTTAGCATTATTATTGAAAAGTAAGGTGTGCAATCAGTGCATTTTGCCAGTGCTGAAATATGGGGCAGAGACGAGAACAAGTTAAGGACCGCGCAAAGAGCGATCGAACGAAGATTGCTAGGCATAACGTTAAGAGAGAGAAAGAGAGCGGTTTGGATCAGAGAGCGAACGGGTATAGACGATATTGTAGTTGACATCAAGAGTAAAAAATGTAGCTGGGCAGGTCATGTAATGCGCCGGTTAGATAACCGTTCGACCATTAGGGTTACAGAATGGGTACCAAGAGAAGGGAAACGCAGTCGAGGACGACAGAAGACTAAGTATAGAGCGATGAAATTAGGAAATTCGCGGGCACTAGTTGGAATCGATTGGCGCAGGACAGGGGTAATTGGAGATCGCAGGGAGAGGCCTTCGTCCTGCAGTGGAGATAAAACAGGCTGATGATGATGATGATGATGGTGGTGGTGGTGGTGGTGGTGGTGGTGCCCCCCCCCCCCGAAAAAAAATCCTGGCTACGTGCCTGGCCCAGGATGCGAAGCATACTAGCCTTTATTTTAGTTGTTGAACCACTGTTTAGCCTGGTGAACTGCTGCTGCTTGGCTATATTTGGTTCGGCTAGACGAAGAAACAACTCATGCCTTACTCTGCTTCGCCTTCAAGAGTGGAACGCGACAGCGTTCCCGTCGACCCGCCAAGGGGTGTAAGACAATGGGCTACGGCGCAGCGACTACGCGCCCCGCATTGGACGCGGTGAGCGTCGAGCAACGCAGCGTTCGGCGCGGCAACGAAATGTGCGCCTGAGTAAGCGACGCACGCCTGAGCCTTAGAAACAGCTCGTTTCTAAGGCAACACCGCATTCACTAGAGGCGCTTTTGTACCGCTTTGAAGCATCGTACTCGTGGCTCAGTGGTAGCGTCTCCGTCTCACACTCCGGAGACCGTGGTTCGATTCCCACCCAGCCCATCTTGCAAGAGTTGAGCCAAAGCCACGTAGAAACAAGCGCAGCTGCTTATATACCGCCGCGACGCCGCGAGCGACGGCGCGAGTTGGAGCCCCGTTCTCCTCTGTCGTGACGTCACGGTGTCACGTGGTCAGCTTTGAAGGCGACGGCGCGAGTTGGAGCCCCGTTTCTCCTCTGTCGTGACGTCACGGTGTCACGTGGTATGGCATGGGGTCAAAGGTCATTGAAGGCGACACCGCCGCGCCTGAGGAGCTGGGTTGAGCTCTAGTAATATGCTTCGCATAAAAAAGTGTGTATGCATGGAAGGGGTTAAGGCTCCTTTGTCAAGCCAAAAAAAGGCCGCCGTTCCTGCGACCCGGTCGGCGGAGTGGAAAGGGGGGGTAAGCGTTATAGTGCCGTGGTCGTTCGAACGCTTAGGGCCCGAAAGCGTTAGGTTCACCCAAATAGACGCTAAATAATGGTTTGGCTTGGCTCCGTATATTGTTTTTAAATAGGTGGCGCTAAAGCGATGAACGCGACGAGAGCCTTGAATCGGTGCTTCCGTTCTGCCCGTGCGGTATGGTGCGGTCTTCGCTTGTGTCCGTGGCTGCGGAGAAGTGATTTTAGCTGTTTGATGTCGTTAAATGTGAGAGCTTGTGTCGAAGTCATTGAGTATGGCCGTAGTAGTACTGCCCATGTAGTGTTTTGCGGACTTCACTTGTGCCTGTGACTGATCGTGTTGCCCAATAGCTTTGTGGAAAGCGACGTGGTTTGTGTGGATGTCATCGCAGCGTTTGCCAGCTCCTGGGTGGCCCCTGTGCCAGTTGTTGATGGCGTTGCGCAGTAGCTTTGTGGAAGTTGATGTACCTTGTGTGGATTTCGTTGGCGCTTATGACTGCCTTAATTATAGGTGGTCACGCTGCCTTTTGAAGCGCGTCCGAGCGCGAGAAACTTCACCGAATTTTTTGTAAACAACGTGGACGTCTCGAAATGTTAGCTAGAAATCAACCAGCAGCAACCAAGTCTGTATTTTGTGGTTTTTCGAGCTTATGCTCATGCGAGCAGCAGAAGGACAAAAGATCCGTTACATAATGTCAATTCCATAAAATCAGCTTTGCCGCAATAGAGTCATGTTATGCGGTGAAGCTTACGTAATGTATTGCGGTAAAGTGTAGGAAAAAGTAGGCAGGGACCACTGCGTTACTGGGGCGATTTTCTTGTATTATGATCATGGCCGTGCGCAGACAAGGAAGAATCACAGTCGAAGCGCATGGCACAAACCTTGCCAATGCTTCAATCGGAAAAAAAAAAAGAAAACGAATTGGAGTGGGTGATGCCAAAAACAAAGCCTTGACTTTTGTATTATCAAAGCAGTTCCGAGAATAGTCAATCATATTCCAAGCTCCTGCATTATTTATGATTGTTTAAAGTATATGCATATATTGTGCACCAGCCTTAGCACCAATTCTAATGTACTTTAATGATGTAAGTTTAATAACACGTGGCAAATATATAATTTGTGCTGTATGGTGTTGTGCTGTTTATAAGCTGCTGCTTTCATGTGGTAATGTGTACATTGGCTGGAAGAGTTGATGCATCCTCCTTATAGAACTCATTGAAAGGTGAACCACCTGTCAAGCCATCATTGTTCTTGCGGTTGTACACCAGATTTCACAAACATGGGGATAGTTATATAGAAAGAGTAGCTGAGGCTTAACATATCCACATGCATGCACAGGAGTGCGGGAGTCGACCATCTATCCCTCTAACTAAGGTTGAATGTGCATACTTGAGTAACATGTAACACTTCTTGGGTGTCAGGTTTCTTTTATTGTTAGCCTAGTTTGTGTTTTTTCTCCCATTTGTAGGTTTTAGTGTGTGTTGCTGTGTATGTATATAATTGCTTCCAGAGTGGCTTTCTTGTTGCTAATAAATTTAGAGAAGGCAGCGTTCTTCATATTGTGCATCAGACAGCAAGTGAGCATGTTTCAAAGGATGTTGGATTTTGTTGCCATAAGCAACAAAAAGGCATAAGCATATAGACTGCTTGCTAGAGGTACTCTTTATAGCATTAAGGATATTATCATGCTGATAACTCTGCGCACAATAACTAGAAAGATCACATCATGTCTGACATGTCTTCTTGCCACCATGAAATCTTGTCAGATGCATAACACGGGACATACACCACAGATCTTGGCCAGCCATTCTCATTTGTGGTCTCGACCTCCTACCACTGAGCAGACTGGTCCAAGAGACAAAACATGCAACTTTTATCTGATTAAATGTAGTGCATGTTGCACAAAATTAGATGTCAGGTGTTATTGTTGACACAGATACATATCTGTGAGCCTCATAAACTAATGTCAAAAGAAAGAGAGTAATACCCATGAAATGCACTCTTGGTAGGATGGCAGGACCATTCTCTTGCAGAGGTAAATAACAACCATGCAGCAGTATCATGATATCAAGCTGAACAATAATTCACTCCAAGAATAGGTTTCTTCATGCAACATTGCACTGATAGTCTTGGAATACAATACCCATTGCTAACAGAAGGCCTTCCAAATTATGCATGACAGGAGGGCATATTTTAGGAAGCAAGAATGAAAACGGCGCCGGTTAACTGTGAAAGTTGTGAATGCAACTCTGCAGAAGTTAGAAAAATGAACCAAATGGAATAGTTTAAAAGTAAGTGGTTTAGAGACAAAAGGCCGTTTTATTCCATGCCAGAAAAGCAAGCATAGGTTGAAATGCTTTCCACATACATACCTTCAAGGTGCATGTACAGGGTCTGTCCTGAGAGTAGTGTCAGTAAGGCGATTAAAAATCATTTATTGAATTTGTTGTTACAAAAGTTAAAAAATCTTCAAAATACTCTTCTTTTGCGTCAATACATCGGCTCCAGCGAGACTTGCAGCTCTCGAATGCGTTGCGGTAGTCCTCCTCCAGAATGGCCTTTAATGCTGTGGTGCTAGCTGCTTTGATCACGTCCGCTGTCCCAAAATTATTGCCTTTCAGGGGTGTTTTGAGGCATGGAAACAGAAAAAAGTCGGGGGGGAGCCAAGCCCGCGCTGTACGGGGGCTGGGGGATCGTTGGCACCCCTGATTTAACCAGGTAGTCAGTGACGATGAAGGCACTGTGGGCCAGCACATTATCGTGGTGCAACTTCCAGTTGTGTGCAATGTCCGGCCGGATGTGTTGAACCCTGCGTTTCAGTTTTTCGAGGACATCCACATAAAATTTGGAGTTCACAGTGGCTCCAGGTTCTTCAAACTCATGATGAACCAGTCCGTGGATGTAAAAAAAACGATGAGCATGATCTTGATCTTTGATTTTCTCATCCTGGCTTTCTTCTGGGGAGGGGACGAGTGTGTGTGCCACTCAGATGATTGCCTTTTGGTCTCCAGGTAATATTGAAATGCCCAAGTCTCGTCTTCTGTAATGACGTCCAAAAATTTTCGCTCACGTTTGCACATGTTGAGATTTTCTTGGCACGTTTCAACACGGCGTGATTTTTCGTTTTCAGTTAGCACTTTTGGAACCATTTTTGTGCACGCCTTCTGCATGCCAATATCGTTTGCAACAATTTCATGAACTTGAGTTTTCGGAACGTTTGACATGTCGGCCATTAAACGAACACTTAATCGTTGGTCTGAGTTCAACAATTCCCTCGCTCGTGTCACATTGTCAGTCGTAGTGGTCGTGGATGGCCATCCAGCGCAGTCCTTGTCGTCGCCCTCTTCCCGGCCTTCCAAAAGGCCTTGTGCCACCGAAACACTTGCCGATCTGACAGGGCATGTTCTTTATAAGCAGTCTTGAGCATAGTAACAGTGCCCGCAGCGGTATTGCCAAGTTTCACACAAAACTTGATCGCAAATCTTTGTTCTAATGAGCGCTGCATTTTCACTTGCACAAGAATAAAAAACAGCTCTCACGGACAGGCCCCTCCAACACTCTCCGATGTTCGGAGCACAGTGAGTGACGGACCGCTGTGTGATGTGTGGTGCGCGACATGGTGCTTAGATGGATTCTGTCACTACTAGTTTTAACGAGTTAGGCCGCTCTGACATACAGTCACATCACAATAAATTTACTAACATTACTTTCAGGACAGACCCTGTATGTGGTGATAGACAAGCTTTTTAGATATAAATGTTGGGAACCTGGATGGAGGTGAGGGACATGTACAGTAAAAACAAGATGTACTATAAGGTCAAAAATTAATTCTTTTAGTCAGAAATCGGTCAGTGGTGTCTGGCTTCTCTTGTTCCCGGGCCCTGGATGGTGAATACAAAGTATATATATATATATATAATTGTGTACAATCAAGCATAGAATCATTGCCTTCTACCTGTGCTAACGTATGGGGCAGAAACTTGGAGGTTTCTTGGAGACAAAAAAGGGCATTGTGTTGTCATGTTGGAAAGCACTTTTCCGGAGGAGGGTGTGTCAGCCACTGACATAAATTTTAATGAAATTTATACCAATATAGCTGACAAAATGTTGAGGTGTCACAAAGTTGAATCAGTTTAGTTTGACGACAGTCTCAAATGATGTTAAGGTAGAAAAAGGTCTTCTTTTATGCGCTTTCTTCAGTGCAAAACACACAAGCTTAGGGAATCCGTTTCAGAACCATTTTGTTGGAATATAAATCATGGCTTCATGTTTCAGAATTTCTGCAGACACACCTTGACAGGCTGGGAATCAACGACCAATTTCTTGCTGCCAGCTCTCATACTGTTGTACACTTCCTGCAGGAGCATAATCTGGGGCAATGGACAGGCTTTAGTATAGATGCAGAAGATCTATACAATTCTTTGCCGCAGGTGCGTCTCTTGCAGTTTGTTAAGGACTGCATACACAATCAAACAGGTTAGCTGGAATTTGCTGGAAGGTGTAAAATTCTTGTTGCAAACGTTCTGGAGCTTCTTGATTTCTATTTAAGGTCAATTTTGGTCTGGTGGGAAGGTAAAATATGTGTCCAGAATGCTGGCATCTGCATTGGTTCCGGTGTTGCACCAGTGCTCAGTAATATCTTAAGTTATGTTGACCAGAAAATAATCGAAACCTGAGTGGGCTTACTCTTCAAGTTTTCCAATACGTGGATGATTATTTGTTTTTCATGAGCAAATGATAACTTTCGCAGAGCTGTCATCGAAGTACTGAAGCTATTTAGAGAACAATAGCAAAGTTTCAACTTCACTTTAGAAGTTCCAGAAAAAAAATGTGCTGCAACTTCTTATATCAGGCTTACTTTTATGTGGGATCACGTATGCTGGGGATATCAGTCGAGAACTTCTAAGCCCCTTCTTGATTATAGGTCTAGCCATTCAAAACTTATTAAGTACAGTATTGCCACTCACACAATTAGAGATGCCCCAACCAAGAGCTATCCTCACCTTATCCTTGAAAGTGTAAGGAATCTGGTGACAAGGCTTAATGAGGCAGGTTATTCAGTTTCAGTGGTTTTTTTATCTTGAAACACGTTAATTAAGGAACTTAAGGTGCAACCAGGGTGGAAGAAGCTTAAGGAGCAAGAGAGGATCAAAGTTGCCATTATCCCCTCTATTAATTGTCGCACAGGCAGAAAAAGGTGGCTTCCAAGTTCCAGGAGAGGATTGGGTTTTCATTTAAAGATAAGCTGAAGGGAATATGTGAAGCAATAAACAAGCACATTCTTCACAACGGGTGTCTGAGCAGGGAGGACTGCAAAGTGAAATATAGCATACAGTTTGTCTCTTGCACACGAAATGTTGTTTATTCGTTTCCTTTTTCTTGAAGCCTACAAAATATATATCAGTCAGACTGGAAGGTGCTTAAACATTCCACTAAGGAAGTACCATAGTTTTTTTAAGGGTTTTTGCGCATCCACACCTTTCTGTGCATTGTTGCAGCATTGGGCATCATGCAGTTTTTGAAAGTACCATTCTGCTGTTCACACACTGTGAAAAGCTCTCACATGATATAATGGAGGCTTATCACATTAGAAAGAAAGGCTCACTATGTGTTAGCCAACCATCCATCTCGCTGCAAGATAGCGAGGTTGCCGTGTTAGATCTTTAGTAAAGCCTTAGTAATTGTTTTTTTACGTTGATTAATCAGCCGTAACATGTGTGATGCCGTCAAAACATGTGCATTCGGTGATGTGAAGGTTGTTTTGGTATGTTTCTGCATATGCTAGGGGGCCGGGTGTTGGTCACGTGATGTGTGTTATATATTGGTTGTTTTCTTTCAATAAACTTCATTTGATAGTGCTGTATCCTGTCCCGTTCTATTACTTTTGTCGGCATCTGTCATGCAGTAGCTGCCATGAAGCTTCAACAACTTGCCCAATTTTCTGTCGTATTTTCTATCGTATGGACCATTAGAGTTACGGAATGGATGCCATGGTGTGTGTGTGTGTGTGTGTGTGTGTGTGTGTGTAAAGGTAAAATGGTGGTAAGGTGCGGTGGTAAAAGTAAAATGAAGAGATTTTCACATCATGACTAGTCCTTTTAACACATTTACCTACAAAATTAAACACCCTGCTCTTATTAACCACCTTGTACATAGGTATTCATATTACTAATAATATTTCAATGCAAATGCAGATCAACTTTTTGAGTAATGCTAATAACTGAACACATGGCTTTTTGTGCTGCAAGTTTTCTTGGACTCCTGCGTCCCTTAAACTTATACTGTATAATATGCTTGTAAGATCAAAACTGGAGTATGCTTCATCAATCCGGGATATACCTACAAAAAATACAACTCTCATATTTAGTTGAAGCCATACAAAACCAACCTGTACATTTTATTGTAGCTGCTTATTCCCATACCGCAAGCATATCAACAATTAAAAGTTGCCTTGATTGGCTAGGCAACAAGAAAACTTATCTGTTTATTTCACAAATTCTAAATTGAAACATGTTTTTATTACCTCCTTGTAGCTCATTGATATGTACGTGTGTGCGTGTGTGTGCGTGTGTGTGTTCTGAGGCTGCCTTTTACAGGAATAGTAAAGATTGGTTTGGCAAGTTGGCACCTGTACCTTGAGGTTGTAGTTCATTCTCAATGAGATACAAGGAGGTAATAACATATGTTTCAATTGAGAATTTGTGAAATAAATGGGCAAGTTTTTTTTTGTTGACAAGCCTGGCCAATCAAGGCAAGTTTTAATTGTTGATATGCTTGCGGTATGGAAATAAGCAGCTACAATAAAATTTACAGGTTGGTTTTGTATGGCTTCAACTAAATATGAGAGTTGTGTTTTTTGTCGGTGTATCCCGGATTGATGAAGCATACTCCAGTTTTGATCTTGCAAGCATATTATACAGCATAAGTTTAAGGGAAGCAGGAGTCCAAGAAAGCTTGCAGAACAAAAAGCCATGTGTTCAATTATTAGCATTAGTCAAAAAGTTGATATGCATTTACACTGAAAGATCACTAGCGAAAAATCTGATAGGGCAACCTAATAAAAATTATATCAGTTTTTTTCTATTGCATTATGAAACGATACAACTGATACACTGATAAAATTACTTTTAGTTCTATTCTGGACGTATTTGTGCTATTCTGCTTGTACCAGTCTACTAGTGTATTCTTTTTATTAGTGTAATAATGTATTCATATTAGTTTGCCAGATCTATAGTCTATCAGTATCTATATGTGTTGTATAGGTGTAATGTGCTTCAAGGAGAAGCAAGCTTCCTCATTTGCCTAAAAAATGAGTCAGAAATAATGCATTTATATTATCACAAAAGACAATACATACAAATCAAATATGAAGCCCAGGATTCAGAAAGGAAATATTGTTGGAACAACTATACACCATACAACAACTTAAAAAGAATAAAAATGTGATCACATTTAAAAAAGAAAAGATGTTTACATTGGTTCACAACAAAGTTTAGCCTCTTTAAACAGGAGGTTATTGGCAGTCAAGCCACCGAATTGATTCACACGTACACCACGAAGATTATCAGACTTCACAATCTGGAAAGCTAGTGAATGGAAGTGGTGGGTTCTTCATTATTCATTACCATGCCTTCATGGCTTTTTGCCGGATAAGTATGTCAGACATTCCAGTTTGCTTGTGGAGGGTGTCTATATACTTCTACTGGACACCGTCACTTCAGATGACCATAATGAGATCATCTGATCTTCTCTTGGAGTTTGTTGTGAGAGCAGTCTTTGTATGGATTGGGTGCAATGACATACAATGTACACCAAATCCTGCATCTTCTTAAAAGTGCGGCTAAACTAGGACCTCATTGGTCGCATTCTTCATTTGTATTTGAAGGCGGAAATGAACTTCTTGTGAAATTGGTACGCGGAGCTAATGATGCTCCTTTACAAATATTGGAATGTTATGTACTTGCTCGAATGTTACAGGCAGCTAAAGCTAGTTTAAATCTTTCACCAGAAGCAGTGAGTTTTTTTGGTGTACAGGAGAGGAGAGCTGGTCAGCAGACAGTTTTGTTAGGCACTGGAAAGCTGTTCTTGAACATGGATGAAAGTGAAAAACAGGCTGTAGTCCACAACCGTGGCGCTGACTCAACAAGTGTCACTGAATATTACCGAATGGTCATCAACCAACAAACATTCCACTCTCTCCAGTACACTTGAACTATAAAGACTAAAAACAGTGCATTTGTCAGCTTCTCAGGTGCGTTTTCTCTCATTTGTAGAATTCTTACTGGAGCGAATTCTTGTATAATTCTGCAATGCCAGAAACTATTTCCTGTTGAAATTCTCCATGCAAAGCACCTTTCAGTCTGCGTCAGAAGAGAGGAGTCACTAGTTTACGTAACACCCAGCGAAGTTATGCGCCTTTATGTGTCTATAGAAATAGACAACAATATTTTTGAATGAGAAATATGAAACAATTATGAAAGAGACTAATTCTCGTGCTCAAGACATGGCAACGATGAACAGTATGTCTTCAGCCATGGTACATGAATGTCTGGTAATAACAGGTTATAGCTTTAAAAAACAACAGCTGGTAACAGTGCACCACGCTTTATGGCGTTCTGTAATAATCAGCTTTTTGATGTTTGAATATATTACACAAGCCAGAGCCATCAAAATTCTAGAGTGTTTATTTTTTCTTGCGATAGCATCTTGTTTTCCTAATGAACCAGCTAGCCCAGTTTGCCACTCTTCATTACTGTACTCTTTTTGAGCAAGTGCTTGGGGAATTGCGTGGTCTGCATGTTGGCAGTAGTGATGCAGCTGCTGATGAACAGTCGCAGTATCCAAAACATGACAACATTTCATTTCATTTCATTACATTTATTATACCCCTCAGGGCCAAGGGCATTACAGAGGGGGAGTGGTAAATACAAAAAGAAGACAAAGACAGTTGGTTACATGAGTGTTTAAATGGCACCTGTAGATACAATATTAGCTAAGGCTTCACGGAACTGTTCATAATTAATAAGGCCTACAACTTCGGCGGGAAGATGGTTCCAGTCACGCGAGGTTCGCGGCAGGAATGATTGTGAAAAGCTTTTAGTGTTGCATGACAAAATACCATCATGACAAATACCATCATGACATACCAACATTTTACAAGACTTCGGGTGAGTGTCCTTACATGTAGCGAAGGACCCTACTTAACCAAGTGACTGCCTTGCGTGGGTGATCACAGTGAACAAACAGTGCTTCTTTAGCAGATGGTGAAGAGGTAAAGCTTCTCAGTCTGTATGCAGAGGCATGGAAAGCAGCTGAATGTTAAGTGAGCAGTTATGCTACTTGATACAACAGCAACATTTTCACACCATGCATCAGTCTTCCTCACTTTATTTTCTCCTTTGACTCAATGTAGCTGGTGGAAGTTAATCCGTTAACTGTGGCGGCATGACTAAGACACTATCTTTTTTCTGAATGAAACAAGCAAACTCTGAAATTTTATTTTAACAGTGTATTACGGTTTGAATCAAAGACTCCAAACACTATATATGAAGCCTCTTCTGATAGTCTTCTTTGCTGTCGCGTGCTGAAAGCTACACAGGTTAAACTACTTTTACACATTTCGACGTGCGGTGGTTGAACTAGCACCCAGTGAAGAATTGTGTCTTCTGATTTTGCAATATGTGCACTGATGTTTAGCTGTTTTTGTTCATGAATATGTGGTTTTAAATATGGTAAATCCATGTTCTTACTTGAATAAATTCTCAGATCTGTACTCACTTTTGCTTAAATAATATTGCTGTATTGTCATGTTCTGATATATTGCTGTAGATCTTGTACCAATAGCGATGCTTGTCCTGTTTCCTTGCTTCCTGTCAGTGTGCCATGCCAGTTTGTTCTTTTTGCACAAGCTCACTTGTGTTCTGTCACATATCACAACACTTTCGGGATGAATGCAAAAGTGCATAGTCTAAAGAAAATAGCTTCATATGAAGTTGTAATATGATAAAAGCATGTGCCAATTAGACCTGGCATTCTATCCAGCATCTGTGAGCACAAATGAGCATGGTGAAGTTGGTACTTCAGTCTGTGTTCTTCCTCTTATGTGCTTGTTTAAATGTGGCTAAAGTTGCTTGCTTATTCTTTAGATAATGGAGTGTAAAATAAACCCTAGTCATGTTTGTAGTCATGTTGCTTGTGTCTTGTCCTTTTTCCTTTGTGGATGGATGCATTAGCGTTGTCATAATTTTCAAATCAAGTATGCACCAACTAGCCCAGAAAGTAGCTTTAATGAAATCACGTTGGTAGTGTCTAATTTATGGCATTCACAAACTCAGCCTGACATGTTAAAGCTACAGTTAGTATCCACAGTCTTGAAAGTGCTTTGTTTTGCTTTTGTAAATAAACTTTATTACAACAGTAGGAAGATACCTATGAAGAAAGGAGTCAGACAAGTAGACACAATCTCTGCAATGCTATTCACTGCGTGCTTGGAAGAAGTATTCAAGCTAATAAACTGGGAAGGTTTAGGAGTAGGGATCGACGGCGAACACCTCAGCAACATTCGGTTTGCCGATGACATTGTTCTATTCAGCAACACTGCGGACGAGCTACAACAAATGATTGAGGACCTTAACAGGGAGAGTGTAAGAGTGGGGCTGAAGATTAATATGCAGAAGACAAAGATAAGGATAAATAACCGGGCAAAGGAACAAGAGTTCCAGATCGCTAGTCAGCCGCTAGAGTCTGTGAAGGTGTACGTCTACCCAGGTCAACTAATCACAGGAAACCCTGACCATAAGAAGGAAATTCACAGAAGAACAAAAATGGGCTGGATCGCATACGGCAGACATTGTGAGCTCCTGACTGGGAGCTTACCATTATCATTGAAAAGGAAAGTATACAATCAGTGCATTTTACGGGTGCTGACATATGGCGCAGAGATTTGGAGACTGACAAAGAAGCTTGAGAACAAGTTAAGGACCATGCAAAGAGTGATGGAACGAAGAATGCTAAGTATAACTTTAAGAGACAGAAAGAGAGCAGTTTGGACAAGAGAGCAAACGGGTATAGATGATATTCTAATAGACATTAAGAGAAAAAAATGGCGCTGGGCAGGTCATGTAATGCGCAGATTAGATAACAGTTGGACCATTAGGGTGACAGAATGGGTACCAAGAGAAGGGAAGTGCAGTAGAGGATGGCAGAAGTCTAGATGGTGCGCCAAAATTAGGAAATTTGCGGGTGCTAGTTGGAATCGCTTGGCGCAGGACAGAGGTAATTAGAGATCGAAGGGAGAGGCTTTCGTCCTGCAGTGGACATAAATATGATGATGATGATGATGATGATGACAGTAATCCTGTTTTGGATATGCATTAAATGTTGCACGTCCGTCTCGCAAAATTTGTTAATGTAATTTTGTATTAAAAGAACTGGAGCACACCTGCTACAAAGATGGACTGATACTTTTCTCATGGAACTTCCCCAATGTAGTTTCACAGGCTAAGTAACGCTGCTGTGCTTTGAAAACGTGTGCTTTAATTTATGTTGAAACATGTTTAGGATAATATATGTGCATACAAGCTGTAAAAAGTTTTGATAATTGCACAGTTTACATGCTTGATTTTTATTTGATACTCTAATATCCCAACTGTGTTGGTTAATCTGTTTACGTGGCAGGCAATGCATTCAGGGTTGTATATTCAGTTCATTTTAAAAACGTCTCTTCAGGCGTGTGGACACCGGCATGTGTGCTATTTCTAACATGCTTTATCAGTGCCTCAATCAGATTCCTGTATGTCATATGATGATCTCTATCTGGGTTTAAAAGACTGATACATCATGCTATTTGGTCTTGTAGGCAGCACAGTGAGATCTATCTGCTGCCTTCCAGTCTGGTAAAAAGTTCTATGGGTCAGGTAGGAATATATATCACTCTTAGAAGGACCCATACAACCTATACATATTCCTAAGAGACTTGTAGAAATTTCTATCAGTTTTTTTCGCTAGGGTACTGATATTAGGTTTTAAACTAGTGATGGCACTCCGAAGAGACATTAGTGGAGACATTGCCCCACTGGGCACGTGCAGCAGCTAAGCCCAGTGGGAGAGGGGGGATATGGACTGGGCGCCGGCTTGCGAGAGCAAGGATGACGAGGCATTGCGGCGGCGCCCTCTCCCCTCACGCCACACCTGGCGCACTAGAGTGATGGCAGATGTACCCTTTCACCCGCTCTGCTCCGTAGAGGCACGCTCGCAATGCGGTCACAACCAATGGGATTTGAGGTTTCATTTCGCTGAGACGACAGACGCTGGCTTTTTTACTCAGTGGGCCATTTGATTAGTCTGTTTGAACAGAAACGGACCTGCCAGAGTTTGGTTGTTTCATGACAAAACACACAGTCATCAACAGAAAGTTTAGTTTTCTACGTAAAGTTCTTTGCGAGATCTAAAATGAGAAAAATCAAGGGCCTAAACACTCAGCATTGTGGCATGCCAGAAGTGACAA
The DNA here is from genome assembly GCF_023375885.2 of Dermacentor andersoni. Lineage (NCBI taxonomy): Eukaryota > Metazoa > Arthropoda > Arachnida > Ixodida > Ixodidae > Dermacentor > Dermacentor andersoni. Next base: position 9,676,649 of record NC_092823.1, on the reverse strand, counting down.
AAGACAGATTTGTGAATTGGAGTTGTTAACATACAAATTGTGCTTAGTCATGAAGAAAGCATTCAGTGAATTTTAGTAATTGCATGTGGATCAATATTAAGTTAGCTTATTCAGGAGAAGGAGGCAGTGGCATAAAGTAGCAGAATTTAAAACGCTAGAAGCATCCATTCAACGCAAGAACTAAGTTCAATGGAGGAGATCAAGTTAGTGAACATGACAATATAGTTATGTTTTTCATGCGAGACAAGGTCTTATGGCAACCATGTTGACATTTGTTGTAGAAGTTTTGTGACACAATTTAGGATTATTATGGAGATTGAAATAAATGATGTTAGGGAGGCTTGGCGATTGAGGCCAGCAATTGTTCCGCCTAAGTGCCTCTCATAATATTACTGCGGCAGATCACCACGTGCATTCTGTTCTAGAAGCTGAAAAGGTAATGCTAATCTGTGTAATGCATCTGTCGAATGCCGACAACAGTATGATGCTGATGCGGTGACAACGATGGCATGATCGACGATGGGATGACAATTCTAGAGTCATCACGATTGAGGCATAACGACTTTGGGATGATGAGTGCATGCATTGCAATGACTGCGTATCTACTACACAGCGTGAAGGCGGCAGCATCCAACGGCGTGATATTACAACTAATTTGAAATGACAATGCAATGATGACAACAGATTGAAGACTGTGAATGGTGAACAATGATGCGTCCACTTGGCAACTAAAGAAAAACATATGAGGACAGCTAAGCATGTCTTATCTGAGTTGTGATTGCGAAAGCATTAATGCCCAATTGAACGCCACTGAGCAGTCCTTCGAGTTTTATGCTGCAAGTGATGCACCCTAGAGCTACATTGGGCCCGAGATAGCAAGCAGCAGCAGCCTGCGGTGCCAACACCGCATGCCACCGACGTGCTGCATGACCAGAGACCAGGAAACAGCAGTGGCCACCAAGGCCGGCAGGCACGCGCAGCAGCTAAGCCTAGTGGAGGGGGGAGATACGAACCGGGCGGCGGCTTGCGAGAGCAAGGATGACGTGGCGTCGCGGCGACGCCCTCTCCCCTCACGCAACACCTGGTGCACTATAGCGACAGCAGGTGTACCCTTTCACCCACTCTGTTTCGTCGAGGCGCGCTCGTGACGTGGTCGCAGCCAATGGGATTTGAGGCGCTGTTTCGCTGAGACGACAGACGCCGGCTTTTTTGCTCAATGGGCCATTTGACGCTTTCGCATAAATAATCGCTACAGAATAATGACGACGTGGTTATGTTGAGCTCGCGTTCACGCTTCATCTGCACGGACCGCCCTACCTGTGTACTTTTGGTACTGGGGCCAATTCTGTACCATGCAATACACTCAGTCATGGAGCACCCGCAATGATGATGCGATAGGCAAAAAACGCTGTGCTTTAAACATGCACCCATAGAGTGCCCCAATATTGCAACCAGCCGATCCGCGCATAGTGAAGCGTCCGCATGGCCGCGTTTGCCACGTGGCCGTGCTATGCGAGTGTGTGGCTGATATATTAATTGAGTAATCGAAAGACTGCTTCCGAATGCATTTACTAACCAATTTGAGTCCACGGCACCTTTATGTGCTGCTTTGAATAACTCCGTGTGGTACCGCGGTTCCCGCAGTTGCCCAATGCATGTGGCACATACTTTACCAGCAGCACTCGGCGTGTTTCGACTAAAGCAATTTCATTTCGATTCTGCTCGCCACTCATGGCGGCTGTAGCTGCTTATGGTTATACAGTACTTTGGTTATAAAGTACAGTAAGTCTAGTTAATAAATGTTATTGGGATGTGAGGTTTTATTATGTTAAATCGAGAACTTCGTCAAATTGAAACCACTTGATTAGATCCACAGCATGCCATAAAATTGATGCAAGGGCCAAGAATGTCGTTTTTGCCTACGTTCACACTTATTGTAGCAGTTGAGCATGTACTCTGCCTTAACGGAAGAAACGATTAAACATTCTTAAAAGCTATATGTCAGTGATACTAAAATCCCCAGAACTCTATTAGACCTACTATACCCACATTTTTCTTTTTAATTATGACAAATCAGGCAAGATATTAGTTGGTTCTAGGTTTTCAGAGCTCATGAATGTGACAGTGAAAGTATTGAATGTCATGTAGTGTAATGCAACGAAAACAAGGACACAAGAAAAAGGAAAACACAGACATAATTAGGCGCTTGTGTCTGTGTTTCATTTCTTCTTGTGTTCTTGTTTTTGTTGCGCTACACTACATGCTGTTCCATGATGATCAACGAACAAGCCCACATTGCCACCCCCGTGTAGAGAACAGGAAATTTCTTTATACACTTAAACCTTGATATAACAAAGTAGGTAAAATCGGCGATTCGCTTCGTTATATAGAAATTTTCTTGTATTGAAATTCGATCTGTTATGCAAATGTCAGTACAGTCGCCGATCGTTTTTGTTGCACGGAAAGGGGCCATGCAATTTTCCGAATTATTGGGCAATAAAAAAAAGCAAGTTTGAATGAGAAAACATTTTATTTTGATGAATATAGGAGTCAGCGATGAATGATACGGTTTCATGCCACGTTGATATCTTTACATCAGCGGTACGAATTGAGTGACGCCATGCTTTCGCGTGCACTCCGCCCCCAAAGCGTCGCGCGGTCGCACTGCGACGACGCTATCATGAAAAGCGCCGGCAGCTGGGAGCGAATGCTTCGTCTGCTTCTCGTTCCAACGGGTCATCAAAACTCGAGATTGCGCAACCTTCAATATTAAACGTGCGGGAAAACAGCTTACATGGTGCCACGCCGCCTTGACATGCCCGCTCTTTCTACACGCACCAGATTACCTCTAGAGCAGGGTGCGCGGCTGCGTATGCACTCAGCCGCGCTTACAGCCGCGCTCAGCCGCGCTTACAGCCGCGCTCAGCCGCGTCTCGGCCAGTCATGGCCGAGACGCGCGCCAACTTACCCCCCCCCCCCCACTCCGCCCCCTCGCGCGCGCTTGATCGCGTTACCGCGAGCTCGCTTTCATTCCCCACTTTGCCATTGCTCGCGTGGGAAGGCCGCACTTATGAAGCCACCATCTTGTCTCACCCTCGCACACTTTCACTCGCACCTAAAGCCCAAGTGCGGGGGGCGCGATAGGATCTGATCGCACTTGGACTTAATTTATACGGAACATGATGCGGCTCCAAGCTGTTGTTCTTGTCGCGCTGCACGCAGTTTGAGAGGTGCGCTTGCAAGGAGCCGCTTGTAATTCAGTCATTTGACTATCTGCGTCCGCGGAGGTTACCATTGATTGTCTCAATTGGCACTCCTCTGCGGCAGAAGCGAAATTTCGTTATATTGAAATTGCACATAAACACACTTCTTTATATCGAGGCTCTAAATGCATGGTGTTCTATGGAGAAGAGGTTATGAAAAGTTAAATTCTTCGTTATATCGAGAATTTCGTTATACTGAGGTTTAACTGTAGAGAGATTTGAATTTATATACCTTGTTGTGCAGCTCCTTGGGTCATAGTTTCTATGACTATGACTCATATGACTCTGTATCTGTTGCGTAGGAAACCTCTCTCACCCCGTTTCCCTACGGTTCTCCTTTTGGAGGAGGCCCCCTTTTGATGCTATCCTTGTTCCACTCTTGGCCCACATCATTTCATAATCGAGGCATCTAAGGCCACAGTTCCTTATGCTATGCAGCTCTGACATCATGCGTACCATACAGAATTGTACATGAGCCTGAGCCCATGCATAACCATTCTTCTGATCAAATGTTAATTTTTAGACTGACGTCCTTTCCTCTTGCATGACAGTTATCTCTGCTGTATTGTTGCTGCTCTCTCATGTGCGTATACCAATAAATTATCTTAGTCAATTTCTTCTTGAACATTGAGTCCAATCTTTGCCAACTTAAGTGTGTGTTGAATGTTAATTTTTTAAGACCTGTGTTCACAATCTGCCTCCACCTCATCCATTTTAGCATCCTCAATTCAGTCACTTCTCCATCCTGACTTCTAGGTGACTTTATTAAAATTGTTTAGGTTCCATACAGTATTGCTGATCATGTATTGTCTTATAAGTTTATTAGACAGTGAAAATCTTCAACTTGACTGGAACCTGTGTAACATAAATATCATAATGCATCTTTTCAGTTTTTCCAAACTATGCCAATTCTGCTGATTCTGTGGGCTGTCCAACTTTTCCATGTTAGTGTTTTCAGTTATCATTGAACCAAGGTATCCGTCTTCTCTATGGTTTACCCTCAAGGCTTCCCTCTCATCTACTCTGAGAAATTGGCATGCACCAACCAGATGTGGGCAGCTTGCCTCACAACACATGCACATGCTCAGCTACTTTCGCCAACCTTTGTGCTAGATGTCAATCAGCATGAGCGAAGCAGTGAGAATGGGGAATTATGAAATTAAGGCAGAGGTTCGAGCATTAAGGGAAGTCATACTTATGAGGTGAGTACATGCGAAGAAAAGTATTCAGAAATGTTGGGAATTTGCAGTTTCCTGTTTATTGGTCTATTAAACTCTCCCTAGCTATTTCAGTTATTTCATCATGTGTCGCAGTTTTTAGTTGCAATTTTTAGTTGCAATATGTTTTTCTTAAGTGCTGCCACACTTACTACTAGAAGTTTGAGAACCTATATTTCTTATTCACTTGGTTCATTCATACCTACAAGCAGCAGTCTTTTCACTTTACATCAGCTATTGAATGCAATGCCCAGATATGTTCTCAGTCTACTTCAGTGGGAGTCACTAACACAGTGAATGATCATGAAGCATGTGTGTTCTTAGAAAGTGCCTTCGCGTGATGCAGCTGTAGGTTAAGGTAGGGGATGCTTTGGAAAGCATGTTATGTGGCTTACATGATAATTATTTTATGCCAGAAAGCACACAACATTCGTGTTTATTTCTGGTGTTCTTCCTTAATTACCTTCTTGATTCAGCGCATATATATGAAGCAAGAGATCCTGGCTTGTTCTTTCTTTACATTAGCAAATTACATTAATCGTATAATAGCACACTTTACATAATTGAGCACACTAAAAGTCACTTGGCGAGCAAAACATGTACTTGTCTTTTTGAATATCCCAGCTTAATGTTTTAGTGTGTGCAATTTGGACGTGATTCTTCAGAAGCACTACATCTGCTTCAAGTATATGAGGTATAATTACTTTTGCTTAAAAATAATCCTAATCTTCCTTGATAGCTGTCCTTTTTTTACTAGACAACATATGCATGGTGCTTAATTCCAACATAAATATGCCTGCTGTAACTGTATGCATCAGTGTTTGACTATTCGTTACCTACTATTGCTATTAGAAAAATGTATTTGCCAACCTCCAATTATTTGCATTGAAGTAGTGAAGAGTTTGATGGCAGCCTGTCTGGTTTGGTCAAAAGAGGCACGGTAAGTAGTTTAAAATTAGATGCCAACCATAAAAATGAAAAATAAGAACTGGTTCAACTGGAGCTTTGTTCACAATCTTTGTGAACAAGGCTTTCAAGTGGGAGCCGAAACATCTATCTTGTATGCCCAATGTTCATTTGCTTATTATTATTATTTGAATTCATCTAGCCCTAAAGAGGTGGCAATTTATTTCGAATACTACTCTTTGCATTTTGTTTCCATTGCCCAGTTGTTGTTTTTTAATGTAACTTCATGCACCACACAAGTACAACTCAAACATTTTCATTCTTTCAAGGACGTCACAACTAGTGGAAGGTATTCTGCACTAACATAATTATTTTGAGATTTCCAGTAAATATGTAGTCCTCATAAAAAGTATCTAAATAATTTTGGCCTAAGCGGTTATACATTAACTATGTCGGCTTCATCAACTTCTGATATCACTTGGTCTTGGCAAACTTGTGAGCTGACAAGTTTGAGCATGCGGTCACTTCCCTCCATATTTGTTTCGATGAAGGCTTGCCCTTTGGTGCTACTCTGGATCCACCCCCGTTTCCTGTGATTGTGATTACCACTACGGGCTTCAAGGCACACACCCTCAGGAAAACTTTTCATGCACAAACCTGGCTCTTTCACACTTTTACTAAGACAGACATTGAAAGCAAGGATGGCATAGCAGGCATGTTGATTACAGAAGTACTTTATTAAATAGCTTTGTAAGTATTCATCTAGTGGACATGTCCATATCCTCTTCTGCTGAAGTGCAAAGTAGCTGGGGGAGCATGTCTCCTTCTCATGCATACGCCAGCCCAGCCAATCAGAACTTCAGGAGCGGATGAAATGGACATTTCCACTAGGTGGACACAGAATACATCCCCTGTTCTCTGTCCTATCTTTCCACCCTTCTCCATGTATTTTACTCAGTAAACTACTGGTTCAGCATGTTGGTCACCTTAATCAATCTTCCAGTAGCTCAGCACTTAAAAGGTATACAATACAAATAAGACACTGTAAACCCAAGCAGTTAGGCTGGCGATCGCTGCTGTTATGCACCATACAGGCTGAAGCAATGGCTTCACCGTAGCTTTCTAAGTTAACTTTACTGAACTTTGAATTTAGAGAAAACAGAATATAAAAACAGACTAGCATTTTTTTTATGTGCTTCACCACTCTGCTTTTTTGTGTTACTAAAATAAGTATATTGAACCTAAATGAAGTAAAAAGACAAGGAAATTGTGTTACTAATTTCATTTCACTGTCTTTTTAAAAGTATAGCAAGATTTTTTAATTGCATTACGAGTTGTTACTTATGTTTCGATCTTAATGTTCATTTCTCATGCTCCAAATAGGGCTACAACTGTTCCCTCATCCACAGCTATCAAGGCCTTATGGCAACTTTGGAAGCTCTATGAACTGAGTATATGCTATGCATTGCATAATTTCCTAATACATTTCCATGGCTGCCTTTAACCTCTATAGTTCCTCATTAAAGCCAGCATCTCTCTTGTGGCCACCTTTAAAGACCTTGTAGTAATGTGTGCCTAACAAGAAAGATGGGTGCATTGTAGTGCTAGTATGTTCTAAGTAAATCATTTTATGCAAAAATTGCTGACATAATTGTCTGACAAATACTGCATCATGTTTGCTATTTTGCCTTCTGTTTCAATTTCACTGCATCTATACATTTTACCAGTGCATGAGTAGGGTTCAAGGCTGTTCTTTAAAATGCTCATGAGCACTTATCATGATCAGTTCCCCATATAAGTGGTTTTGCTGAAGAGAATACAGGAATATGAGCAAAATTGACATGGAACCAACATACAGATAACGTCTGCATAACTGCCTATCAAAAGTTATATTTTCTTAGAAAAAAAAAAACTGGAACGTGCATCGCGTAATGTAAAACTTATTGCATACACTGCCTTCATTAAGATGATACTAGAATATTCAGCGTTGTTTGGAGTCCCCATCAAGTGACGCTTAAGAGGAAGTTGGAAAGAGTCTGGCGGCGCGTTTTATTTGTTCGACATACCGAAGGAAGGAATCGGTCATGCTTATGTTACAGCGTTGCAACTTCGATCTTCTTAAGGTACGTAGGAAGAAATATAGGCTGAAGGTGCTTTATCAAATAATGTAGGATCAACTTAAGATTGATAAGCTCAAATATCTACATGCTCCAGGCAAAAGATACCCGCGAACTAACCACGACTACGTCATAAAGCCGGACCATACCAACAGTGATACATATCGATACTCATTTTTCCTGGATGCGATAGAAATGTGGAACCAATTGCCAAACGCTATTGTTAGCCTAAAAGATGTCACCGACTTTGAAAATGCTGCTGAGGCATATTTATGGGAGTTTTCGATTTAGTTTTGAAGTGCCAAGTGATATGTGCGACTTGATATTCATTGTACGTATTTTGATAAATGTCAGAAGTGTGCTGAACAGCATTCAAGTGAACATCTTATTAACTGTGAATTGACAAGTGTTAAGCAACTTTACGTACATTGACATTGTCCATATTTGATTTATGTAATTGTATTGTCCTCTCGGTTATGACCCTCTATGAGAGTTGACAGTATTAATAAATAAATAAATAGACGAGGAATGTGGGTAAGAACACTTTATTTTCAGCCACATGTTTTTTTAATGAACTGCTGTTATACTGCTAAAATCTGCACATTTAATAAAAGTACACTGCTCTGCTTCATCACTCCATGCTAAGTGCAAGTATCCTGTACCAGGAAGTCAAACCAAGACGTGGGATGTTCAGTCTGTGAAAATAAAAACGAGTTTGAAACATTAACGTGCAAAAACTAAAGCACACTCAATAAAATAAACACAGCACAGGAACATATCCAATGAATCAGAATTACCTTTGAGAGCAAACATATAGTTTCTATGGCACAGTGAAGAAACCTTATTCGTCTGGCTTTTTTTGTGCGCGAGAAAATATGAAAGTGCATGCGTTCTCCCCATATTGTGTATCTGTCACCTTTTCACACACAACAAAGATGTTGTCTCAATGTGCCCAATTGTCTTTGCATATCCATTTCTCTGCTCTCATACCATGATACCTACAGTTAAAGGCTGTAGCAATGCTTAGCTTGAATGAACCAACACAAGCTACATGCACTGTGCTGTTGAACATGGCATTGTAAGTTAGATTCATGCACAGCACATTCATCTGCCATAAACATTTGATTGCGATTGTAGGCGAGATAAATAAAAAGAAGGTATGTAAATAAGAATATTCCCTAATAAGCTGTGCAGAAGTGCTCTCCCGTTTGGACAGAAGCCGAGCACAGCTGCAGTGAACAAGAAGCCAACTTATACAGCATTTAAAATCTAGGTTCTAAATGTGCTACAGATTTTTCTGAATTTATGGTCGAAAATCTAGGTGTTAAAGGTGACAAACATTTAAACAGGTCTCTATTCGGACTGGTAATGCTATGTGTCCCCTAGTTTGATAAAATATGCCATATCACTGGTCTCCCAAGCTACGGCTGCTGTCCAGTTGCAAGTGCAAATCACTCAATTATGTCTAGGGCACGTTTGAGCAAAAGGCAACCAAGATTACTGTGCCATTGAGATCTATTTCCTGACATCTGATTTCTTCTCAGAAAGCTACCTGTCAAAAAAAAACCTTCACAACAACATAACCCAAACCTTTCTTGAGTAAAGCCATCACACTGGTCCTTGAACACTAATTACACAGTGGCTCTTTGTGATGTAATGTTATGTACGTCAGCACCTAACGAAGTACAGGAAAATTTAATAATGGCAGCGTGACAGGTACACAAAAAGGTAAAGGGATAAAACATCACACAGGCTGCCATCAGTGTTCATATCTCCATTTCAATGTGGATGTTTTTAGCAGTGAATACATGTTCTCATTAAAGTGAGTCATATTATTACAAAAGCGAAGGGCAAGGGTCTTTACATTCTAAACTGACAAATGTGCTTTATTACGATTCACCGCAATACAGGAGGTGTTTTGCAGTGAACCATCACATAAGGTTTTGGCTAACTACGGCGGGCGTGTCCTGCAGCGGGGCCTCTTGTGTATTGCGGTAAAACGTATTATTGTGACAAGAGCTAACCTGGCACGTATGGCTTTAGCCAACAAAAGTTCTCAAGACATCATGCATCCTGCCACGAAAATCTGCTTTGATGAGAGTGGAACATTAGGTTAGTCGCTGACAGAAACCATACATTCCAGATTCACGTAAATCTTTCCCAATATCGGCATGCTTCACCGCAACACACAAATAAGTTGCGGTGATAACGGTGGTCGAACAGGCTGGTGCAAATGTTTCGACAGGGGAGCGTGCCTTCATCAGGGCAACTGCTTTCCTTGGCAGTTTTCATATACGTGAGTCCCCCCAACTCCCAACAGGGGAGATTTACCTGGACCTTTGCCAAGAGACGTACCGACAAGCGTTTGGTAGTGGCTGGTAGAGATGCAGGAGTCTAAAAAGCGTTGCGAAATTCGGTTCCGTAAGGTTAGCTTCACCGCAATACAAATATGTTAAGCGGTTAGACATACAAAATATGTTGCGGTGAATCATAGCAAGGGTACCTGGCCTTTGATGCAAAGCAACTTCCCAAGAGGCACGGTAATCCCGTGGCTAGTTATGCAGTTCCCCGCATGCGAGTGAGTTCCCTGCGTTCGACGGTTTCCCAGTGACATACAAAATGGCATTGATTGACTGTGTTGTAAATGGGCGACGGCACTATATGCTGATGCAAAAGCGTCGTTTCGCTTTCGAAAACTGCGCTCGGCTAAAGAGAACAACCTTGACTCGCATATGACCAAAGCAGTTGAACAGGAAACTACGAAATTACGTAGCTATTATGGAAGAAATCAACAGCTCAGAAAAAATGGCCGTGTAAACATTAACTGGCTTACGAGGTCGACAAACCAACGGTTCAAAGCATCACAGCCACGTCCGAAATAGCGCTGAAGGCCGGCCAGTTCACTTAGGCGCCTCGGCGCGCGTAATGTAACAGGAGACGGCAGGTGCACGCGTACATCATTAAGGAACACATATTATTTATGTCGGTGAAAGCGGTCACTCTTCAGTTCTGACATGCTTCAGCGCGTAACACTAGTATACTGCGGCGAAGCTGACTTCAGGACGCCGACTTCTTCAACTCATCTAGCGAGGCAGGTCCGTTCATCACGCTTGGCAACGTTTGACATTTTCTGCCTTAATTTCGTTTGTTCTTTTTAATTTTCTTATCACAGTGACCCTGTATCACGCAGTAGCAGAGCTAGTGCCGCGTCTTAACTGCGTTAGGAAAGGCAAGCGTGTATGCAGCAGGCACGGCAGCATTGGCTCTTGTTTGGAAACTTCAAGAGACGCTCTTCCGCGCAGCGATGTCATTTGTATTATTACAAGAATGCAGGTGATGATTAAATGAGCCGCAGCAAAGGTGTAAAAAAGCAGTAGCAATGCTGTTCTAAGATCCTCTCGCTCGAGCGAGATGGTCTTAAAAGAAAGCGCGATGTAACGCGATCTGAGGGAACAGCTCGTCATGCCAGTGTTTTCTTACGTCCTCGTTCTTTCGCGCATCCTCCCCTGAACCAGACTACTAAATGGTTCTGTGCACGCACTGACGATCCTGACGGAGGCAATACCACCCACATGAGCAGCTCCATATAAGATGCGACGGCAGCCACGGCCCATTCCACATGCCGGCTGCAATTTGACGCGGCCAGGAGGCAAAATATGCGCACAAGGTACCTAATGGTAACGCATCAAACTGCCCACAGCCCCAATCCTTTATTACACGCATATAGCGTGGAAAGATGAATTACTCACGCTCTAAGTGGGCACGGAATACGGACCGTTTCGCAGCGCAGCCGGCTCCGTAAGACGGCCGCCATGGAAATGAGCGGATGTGACATCATGGGTTATAGCGGACGTGACGTCATGGGTGAACGTAGACATTTCGGGCACCTTTCGTCTGCTGTGCCCCGGGCACAGCAGACACGGCCTTTCATGATAAAGTGAAGCCTTGTGCATTTCAGTCTGCAGTCGCTCACTGCACTTCCAGAAGCGCAATCAGCACAGAGCGCACAGGAAAACACACTAGTTAAGGAATTTATTTGAAACAAATGCAACTTTATTTTGCAGAATGACCACATTTCAAAAAAGCAAACACACGGTATACAGACAATACATCCAACTTATGTTAATTGGACAGCTGTTTACGTGTCCTGCCTTTATATGTGCAAATGTTTTAAGTGTCAAAGTGTGCCCCTACTTTGTAACTTGTCCTTGGAACAATGGATGATTCGAACAAATGCTAAATTTAGCACCACTGCCACACTTATAGAAGAAAACTACATATTAAAATGGCAAGTCCTTGTAGAACAGAAAAGGGTGTACAGTAAACTTCCAATAATCTGACTCTAGTTAATTTAAATTTTCAGCTAATTCGATCCTGGCCGAAGGTCCTGGTCGGCACCCATGCATTTCTATGGGCCTAAACATTCATTATTTCGATCCTAAAACTGGCATTAGCCGGATAATGCGAACTTGATCAGACACCAATGCTGACCCCTTTTAGTGGCGGCGTCTGTCTAAGCAGAGCTTAGGGGACAGTGAATGCGTTAGACAAATGCCATCTCCTCTCTGAAATGACTATTTTCGACCCACCCGAGAAAGATTTTCAAGCAGTAACGATAGCTGACAAACTCCGACTGTGGTACGTATCTGATTCTAACGAACACTTTTTGTTTTAAAAGGACATGGAGCCGAAAATTGCCTAGCTCTGCTATCGATTGCGAAACTAAAACCGTGGTTGTAGCATTCATATGCTTTAGCGCATATCATGGCTGTAATGCGGCGAAGCTGGCTTTAGAAAATCGGCTGCCATTCTAAAAAATCAGGTATGCGTAGCTTTCTACTTTAATTTGGAGTTAAGTCATTTCTACTTTAGTTTTCTACTTTGGGCAAATAGAAAGTTAATGCACGTTCGTTTCAGAATCGTGTTACTCAAGCACATATTGCCAAATGAATCAACGGTGTTTCAGCAGGTTTTTGCATCTTAATTCGACACGTCAGTCTCGTGAGGGTAGAATTAATGGAAGTTGACTGTAGAAATTGCGTGATGAAGCACCAAGAAAGTTGCCCTGCTCAGGTAGTGAAAAAGCATGGTAAAAGTGCTTCACACAACATCCACCGATGTTCTGTTGCAGATGCAAAAGCTGCCTTCATTACCTGGAACACAATAAATTCCTTTCGAAGGCAAAATCAAAAACAGAAAGAGAAGTCATCAAGGCATTCCACATCCATCTTATTCAGTCTCTTACAGTGTTGCTACATCACCATTTGCTTAGCCTCATATGCCAAAAAAAGGTTGTCAAAAATAAAATGACCAGATTCCCATGTTTTTCACCATCCAAGCAGTGTTTACTGTCAATTACTACTGCTTCCTACTGTTACTACTCTTTCCAAGGTGACACGGGCCTGGACTCACGCCTGTGACACCAGTTGTGTAATGTGTCCTTCACCTCGTTCCTCCCATTATCATCCCCCATTGTGACCCTTTTTTCCCCTCTTCCCCTTCCCTTACGTAGAGCAGCAGGCCAGATGCTCCATTATCCGGCCGACCTCTCTACATTTTCCAGTCATTAAAATACTTCTTCTTCTACTACTGCTTTCTGTAACCTCATCTGTAAATACTGTATGTTAACCTGTATGTTAACACTGAGCTATATGATAAGCTTAGTAAATGTTAAAAAAGAATCATCATCATCAACCTGGTTACGCCCACTGCAGGGCAAAGGCCTCTCCCATACTTCTCCATCTACCCCGGTCATGTACTAATTGTGGCCATGTTGTCCCTGCAAACTTCTTAATCTCAGCCGCCCACCTAACTTGCTGCCGCCCTCTGCTACGCTTCCCTTCCCTTGGAATCCATTCCATAACTCTCATTGACCATCGGTTATCTTCCCTCCTCATCTTATCCCCATAATGTTACACCTATAATTCTTCTTTCCATAGCTCGTTGCGTCGGCCTCAATTTAAGTAGAACCCTTTTCGTAAGCCTCCAGGTTTCTGCCCCGTAGGTGAGTACTGGTAAGACACACCAGTTATACACTTTTCTCTTGAGGGATAATGGCAACCTGCTGTTCATGATCTCAGAATGTCTGCCAAATACTCCCCAGCCCATTCTTACTCTTCTGATTATTTCACCCTCATGATCCAGATCCGCGGTCACTACCTGCCCTAAGTAGATGTATTCCCTTACCACTTCCAGTGCCTCGCTACCTATCGTAAACTGCTGTTCTCTTCCGAGACTGTTAAACATTACTGTAGTTTTCTGCAGATTAATTTTCAGACCCACCATTCTGCGTTGCCTCTACGGGTCAGTGAGCATGCATTGCAATTGGTCTCCTGAGTTGCTAAGCAAGGCAATATCATCAGCGAATCGCAAGTTACTAAGGTATTCTCCAATAACTCTTATCCCCGATTCTGCCCAATCTAAGTCTCTGAATACCTCCTGTAAACACGCTGCGAATAGCATTGGAGCGATTGTACCTCCCTACGTGTCGCCTAATAAGTATACTGGAAAGCATTCAGAGCTTTTGCGTATGTGCCTGTGGCGACTTGAGTCCGAAAGGACCCCTCGCCAGGTCTGGCCATTTTGAGCTGACAAGCGCAGAGCATACACTGCATGATAACAGTCGTGTTTGCAAAGTATTACATCGCTACACACCGTGGAAAGACCTGAAATTTCAAAACGAACGCCATTTTCCCTTCATCTCGCGGCAGCCGCTCACAAAGCCGGAGGATGACGTACACGTGCTAGTGCGCCTATGTACACGTGTTTGCACTGTGACATCGCCCGTGGTGACACGTGACCTCAAGAATTATTCAAGGCAACATCTGTTATTTGTGTAACATGTTGCTTGAATAGGCGAATTAAAGCTTAGAGAAATAATAAAACACACAAACCGAAGGTCTGCATGTTTTTGTTTTACTTCACACCGCAGCAAGAGAGATGCACTTCCGTTTCATCTGCTTGTTCCCACGTCGTGCAATCGCCCGCAGACACTGAAAGCGCGGGATCATGCTCTGTGCTCCGCTTGTGTCTGCCTCAGTATTTGTGTAGCACTGACTTACCCAACTAGCCAGGTGTCCTCGTGCACAGTGTGCGAAATCGTGTGCTGCGTGGAACGAGACAATCACAACAGCTCGCGTGCGACACCATCAGTGCAAGTGCACAGCACTCCCCTCCTGTAAACACGCTGTGAATGGCACTGGAGAGTTCGTATCTTCCTGCCTGACGCCCTCCTTTATTGGTATTTTGTTGCTCTTTATGGAGGACTACGGTGGCTGTGGAGCCGCTGTAGATATCTTTCAGTATTTTTACATAAGGCTCGTCTACACCCCGATTCCATAATGCCTGCATGACTGCTGAGCTTTTGACTGAATCAAACGCTTTCTCGTAATCAATGAAAGCTATGTATAAGGGTTGGTTTCTTAATTAGATCTTTCGTCTCCTGCGATAGCTTACCGGTATCCTGTCTAACGAAGTTACAACCGACTTCTATTGCAGACTCCTTAATGTTGCCCATAAGATTTTTGTTCATTGCTTCAACACTAAGGTTCTCTCCGGAGTTAAAGCCGATACCTGTTCTGTAGCTTGATCCGAAATTCCTCTATTTTGCCTCTTACCGCTAACTCATTGATCGGCTTCTTATGTACCAGTTTTTTCCATTCCCTCCTCAAGTCTAGGCTAATTCGAGATCTTACCATCGTATGGTCACTGCAGCACACCTTGCAGAGCGCGTCCACATTTTGTATGATGTCAGGGTTAGCGCAGGGTATGAGGTCTATTTCATTTCTAGTCTCGCCATTGGGGCTCCTCCATGTCCACTTTCGGTTATTCCGCTTGCGGAAGAAGGTATTCATTGTCCGCAAATTATTCCGTTCTGCAAACTCTCCCCTACTATTCCTAGAACCTATGCCATATTCCCGCACTGACTTTTCTCCAGCCTGCTTCTTGCCTACCCTGGCACTCAAGTCGCCCATCAGTATAGTGTTCTTTGTTTTGACTTTACCCATCGCTGATTCCACGTCTTTATAGAAGCTTTCGACTTCCTCGACATCATGACTGGATGTAGGCGGTTAGACCTGTACGGCCTTCAATTTGTACCTCTTATTAAGTTTCATAACAAGACCTGCCACCCTCTCGTTAATGCTATATAATTGCTGTATATTATCAGCTATATCCTTATTAATCAGGAATCCGATTCCTAGTTCTCGTGTCTCCGCCAAGTGCCGGTGGCACAGGATGTGCCCGCTTCTTAGCACTGTATATGCTTGATTTGTCCTCCCAACCTCACTGAGCTCTATTATATCCCATTGAATGCCTGCTAATTCCTCCAATAGCACTGCTAGACTCGCCTCGCTAGATAATGTTCTAGCGTTAAACACTGCCAGGTTCAGATTCCAATGGTGGCCTGTCCGGACCCAGAGATTCTTAGCATCTTCTGCTGCGTCACAGGTCTGACCGCCGCCGTGGTCATTTGCTTCGCAGCTGCTGGGGACTGAGGGTCGGGGTTTGATTGTTCTATTCATATAGGAGGTTGTGGCCAAGTACTGCACCAAAGTGGCCAATCCTGCTCTGGTAAGGGAGTGCATTACCGGTTCTGGTCACCGGGGTCAGGCCACCAGGCCTGTTTATACAAGTGTATCAACATGTGGATTTTCTTTTTATCCAGCTGAAAATTGCGTGGCACCGGGATTTTAACCACAGTCCTTTTGCACGTGAGGCGGATGCTCTACTTCTACGCTATCTATTGGAGGATTGGAGTAAATTAGTTCGACCACTCAAAGAGTGGGAATGGTCCAACTGTTAGAATTCCGACGAGTTAAAAGGACTGGAATCATATAAACCACAACTCTGAAGGACGGGAGTGGGAATAGAATGGAGCGCTCCCACTCTGCAATTCTGCACCATGCCGATACATCCTGTTCTTGGGCAATGCCAGCGCACCTCTAGAACCACAATGACGACCGCACTACCAGGGCGAAACGCATCGAAGGCACGTCAGCTGCCGCATGATCACATGCTGCCAACGAGCAATCCTGCACAACCTATATACACACACACACACACACACACACACACACGCGCGCACACAAACACAAACGCACACACACACACACACACACACGCAAATCCTGCACAACCTATATATATATATATATATATATATATATATATATATATATATATATATATATATACAACCACACAAACACACACACACACACACACACACGCTGTGCACAGACTGGTACCCTAGGTAGGGGCTAGGACTCTCAAAAACTAAGGTGTTCTCCACAACTGTGATGAGTACCAGGCCACCAAACTCCTCGCCCTGTGCGCATTGCTGTCTATCTTCATGAGCCTAGATCCAGATGCAACCAGTGGTGCCACACTGCTATTTTCAAAGGCCACCACTAGGTGCGCCAGGGCCCACCCAGATCAGGGGACATCGGCTTGGTCCGATACAAAAACGACAGTAAACT
Source organism: Dermacentor andersoni (assembly GCF_023375885.2). NCBI lineage: Eukaryota > Metazoa > Arthropoda > Arachnida > Ixodida > Ixodidae > Dermacentor > Dermacentor andersoni. The sequence continues at coordinate 9,659,667 of NC_092823.1, read as the reverse complement.
TCGAATTGACAGGACTACGGATTGGATTAGTAAATTTTTAACTAACCTGTACCAATTCTTAACTACTAATGAACTTCCTTCTCCGTGATCGCTAGTAAGATCCGGTGTGCCACAGAGCTCGGTGTTGGGACCAATTTTATTCCACCACAAACATGGCTCCACACAATAGTTTTGTTTGAAAACGTATGCGAGAAGAAACTAGGAATTGGCAAGAATAACATGTATGCGTTAAGAGACAAAGCCGGTAATATCATTACTAATATGGATGAGATAGTTCAAGTGGCTGAGGAGTTCTATAGAGATTTATACAGTACAAGTGGCACCCACGATGATAATGGAAGAAAGAACAGTCTAGAGGAATTCGAAATCCCACAAGTAACGCCGGAAGGAGTAAGGAAAGCCTTGGGAGCTATGCAAAGGGGGAAGGCAGCTAGGGAGGGTCAGGTAACAGCAGATTTGTTGAAGGATGGTGGGCAGATAGTTCTAGAAAAACTGGCCATCCTGTATACACAATGCCTCATGACCTCGAGCGTACCAGAATCTTGGAAGAACGCTAACATAATCCTAATCCATAAGAAAGGGGACGCCAAAGACTTGAAAAATTACAGACCGATCAGTTTACTGTCCGTTGCCTACGAAGTATTTACTAAGGTACTTGCAAATAGAATCAGGAACACCTTAGACTTCCGTCAACCAAAGGACCAGGTAGGATTCCGTAAAGGCTACTCAACAATAGATCATATTCACACTGTCAATCAGGTGATAGAAAAATGTGCGGAATATAACCAAACTTTATATATAGCTTTCATTGATTACGAGAAAGCGCTTGATTCAGTCGAAACCTCAGCAGTCATGGAGGCATTGCGGAATTAGGGTGTAGACGAGCCGTATGTAAAAATACTGAAAGATATCTATAGCGGCTCCACAGCCACCGTAGTCCTCCATAAAGAAAGCAACAAAATCCCAATAAAGAAAGGCGTCAGGCAGGCGGATACGGTCTCTCCGATGCTATTCACAGCGTGTTTACAGGAGGCATTCAGAGACCTGGATTGGGAAGAATTGGGGATAAGAGTTAATGGAGAATACCTTAGTAACTTGCGATTCGCTGATGATATTGCCTTGCTTACTAACTCAGGGGACCAACTGCAATGCATGCTCACTGACCTGGAGAGGCAAAGCCGAAGGGTGGGTCTAAAAATTAATCTGCAGAAAACTAAAGTAATGTTTAACAGTCTCGGAAGGGAACAGCAGTTTACAATAGGTAGTGAGGCACTGGAAGTTGTAATGGAATACATCTACTTAGGACAGGTAGTGACTGCGGATCCGGATGATGAGACTGAAATAATCAGAAGAATAAGAATGGGCTGGGGTGCGTTTGGCAGGCATTCTCAGATCATGAACAGCAGGTTGCCATTATCCCTCAAAAGAAAAGTTTATAACAGCTGTGTCTTACCAGCACTCACGTACGGGGCAGAAACGTGGAGGCTTACGAAAAGGGTTCTACTTAAATTGAAGACGACGCAACGAGCTATGGAAAGAAAAAATGATAGGTGTAACGTTAAGGGATAAGAAAAGAGCAGATTGGGTGAGGGAACAAACGCGAGTTAATGATATCTTAGTTGAAATCAACAAAAAGAAATGGGCATGGGCAGGACACGTAATGAGGAGGGAAGATAACCGATGGTCATTAAGAGTTACGGAATGGATTCCAAGGGAAGGGAAGCGTAGCAGAGGGCGGCGGAAAGTTAGGTGGGCGGATGAAATTAAGAAGTTCGCAGGGACAACATGGCCACAATTAGCACATGACCGGGGTAGTTGGAGAAATATGGGAGAGGCCTTTGCCCTGCAGTGGGCATAACCAGGCTGATGATGATGATGATGATGTATGCGAGTGCATATGCTTGTATCGGACAGCGAGAATAAATAAGAATCAGTTAGCAATGTCAAATACACGGAATCTGGCTTACAAAACAAAAGAAAGTGGTCACTATTTAGTAATAGTTTTCTTTTGTATGAAACAACTTAACCCTTGAAAAGTTCCTCATTCTACAAAGGTTTATATAGTGAAATATAGAAGTATTTGGATACATGTGAGTTATCACCTGGCCCAAGGAACTTCTAGTGGCAGCCTGTCGTGATCTCGCAATTCCTGGCACTTCCCAATATACAGCATGCTTGACTGCTGCAGTGGTCAAGTGCTCTACTACTGTAGGAAACCGAAGGATAGGGGTTGATTGCACAATTTATGGCATTTCCAGATTTTTAACTTAGTACTATTTCTACACTATGTCGACACTATGCCATTAGACCATTGCTGTGCTGCAGTCATCATAACAATAATTACTCATCGTATACACAAGCTGTACAGCTGGTTAGGCAAAATTTTACACTACGCGAGGAAGACGGAACGTGAACTGAAACATAGACGCACATGAAGCACAGGCTTCCAACTGGCTTTATTTCGTGAAAGCAGAGAATATATAAGGTGCTTCACAATAGCAAAAGAAGGAGCAGTTGCAAATAATTCATGCACGCGGCAGTGACGAAAAATATCAAGGCCATGTATGCATTAAGAGTGCAGGAGAGTCTTAATGTGCCCATCTAAGACTTTAATTCTTCCTTGAGAATCTCCTCTTGCAGTGCAGGAGCTGCGACAGCAAAAGCTGCCTGCTTTATCTGGAACAGAATAAATTTCTTTCGAAGGCAAACTCAAGAACAGAAAGAGAAGTCATCAAAACATTCCACATCGCTAAAAGGTGTGACAACTAAGTTAGCTCACCTTCTTGATCCCTATCAAGGAAAGAAATAGAATTCTTGGCCACATTGGGACTCTACTGCGCTCTTAATGCACAGGTGGCCTTGCTATTTTTCATCACTGCCTCGTGCACAATTGCTTTGCGACTGTTCTTTGTTTTGCCATTTTGAAGAACCTTATGAACTCTCTGCCTTCACCAAATAAAGCCAGTCGGAAGTCTACACTTTGTGCATGCATCTATGTTTTTGTTCATGTCCTGTCTTCCTCGCACAGTTTAAAATTTTGCTGAAGCTACGAGCTGACAAGCCCCACAACATGCCTTACTTTAGTGTAGAGCTGGGCTTGTTGGTAAAGCTACACATTGCCAGCTCAAGTGACCACCGTGTGTCTGCTTTTCCGTGTTCTCATGATGTGGCTCAGCCTTGAGTGCATGTGTAGTTTCTACTGGCTGCTGTATTTTAACTACTAATATAATTTCTATCTTCAACTTCCAGCCAGACAGAGAACTTCATACTACATTCTGAACATTGCTGCAGTCTAGCAGGATTTCTGTCTAATGCACTGGCCTCTACCACCAAATGCCTGAGAAATTAAAAAAAATTATGTAGGTTCCAGACACAGTGGGGATTAATGTTACAGGAGGCATATTGGAGGTAAATGGCTATGTAGTGCTGGTTCGGGTTCTTCCAAACATTGCAGTGTTGACCAATGTGTTTGTGTATGGTGAGTGATTGTATATATGACAAGCTTTGTGAGGAGAGTACGAATGCAAAATTGCAAATGCCTGCAAAAACCATGCAAACGAATGCGTGGTTTCTTTGGCGCTTTCCTAACACTTTGTGGTGGCTGCTGTTTGACGAGTGGAAAACTTGGCTTATGCAGTATGAGCAAATGGGCACGTGCCTATTCTAGGCCCATCTCGTAGAACGGGTATGTGTCGCTGCGACACCAGTATACAAACGTCACTTAGAGCGCTTACACAGACGAGGGACAAAAAAGACGGCAAAGACAAGCACTGCGTATACAAGTCTGTGTATGCACTGTAAGTGACGTTTGATACGATGGAATACCAACTAGCCCGTACCCAAACCTTGCACAAGTATACAAGCCTTACACGTAGTATTAAGATAAGTGTCATATGTCTCTGTGAATACACCTCTTGTCAACGCTCTTCACTAAACAAGCATATGTCACCTTCATCCTTACTGCACAGAGAACAGCTACAGGTGATAACGTTCCCTGCATAACATGCTTGTGACATGTGCTACTGCTAGCTTGCCAAGGCAAATACGCTTTCCATCATTTGGATTGCAACAATGCATTAAATATGAATGTTTCGTAGATTCTGATTAACCACTTTACCTAAATTTTAACATGTACGTTGGATCTACGTGATTCCTTTTTGTACTCCAGTGAAGAAACATTACAGCATAAAGGTAGTACTGTGTTGCACAGTGTCCATGTTGTGCTAGCTGCTACAGTGAGGGGCACTTAGAAATGTGAGCGAATCCCAAAGGTGGTGCATTCTAACAAAGCACCTCGAAGTACAGCCACAAAGGAAGAATGGGAGAGACTGACATGCTCTCAGTTTGATAAGCAACTTGTATATGCACACATGCTCTGACACGTATTATGCACTGTAATAGACGTGCCACTATCCCATACACACAGCTATGCATTGGCAAAGAAGTGTTCATGACAGTGGTCAAATGGTTAGAGCATCAGGTTGTTATGCTGGGAGACAGGTTCGGGCTCACTGTAACATATTGTTTTCAATGCAGAAGACCGAAATGAGTCGGGACGTAAAATTGCCTACTGCAAAGTGCTTGGTATGAAGAAATAATTATTTGCATTAAAAATGCCCAAATCTAGCACATGCAAGTGTGCATTCCCACATACGTGAAAGGTTTTGAGGTGCAGTACATTGCAAGTGCAGTGGCTTTGCCACAAGGTTGACATGTATAACAGTAAAGAGCGTAGCAACAATGGTAGCTTTTCCACATAACCAAGGTGCATTGCAGTGCAGCACATTGCAACAGCTGTGGCTTCCACACAAAGCTAATGTGCATAATGCTGCAGCATGATGGAGCATGTTTTTAACAGGTACAACATAGAGGCTCTTTACATGCACTTCAATGATTTTATGAGCAGCTAAAGTGGTTGTGAATGTCGCAATGATAAGCTGAAACGGGTGAATCCCAAACTCTGTGTCACATAACAGCTGAAAGAATTAGCTGCTACGAGAGAACCAGTGAGATTAATCTGGTGTGCTATGGATGCATCTGTAGCCTAATGGGTAAAGAATTGGGCTGCTGCACTAAGGACCCAGATTAACGACCAACCATCAGGCACCTTACTAACTATTATTGACCTTATCTGACTGGATGTACGAAGAAGCCAGGAGACAGATCATGATAATGCTTTGCACAAGAGACAACGGAGCTGAACCCACGTTTTCTGCCTTGTGCTTGCAATGCTCTACCAAGTGAGCTTCAATGGCAGTTGTCCCAATGTCAATTTTCTTGGATGGCTGCACATGTGTACTAAGCATAGCCCTGGGAGTGCTAGGCAGCAGCGTTCACAGTCATGATGGCAGATGTGGAGTATCCTTTAAAACACCCCCATTACAAAGCACATGATCTTAGAAGCTGGCAACTGGCTAATAAACACTCGTTTTCTACCATGAGGCCCCCAGGCAGCCGAAATCAAGACATTTGTATCTTATGGACGAGGAAATCAGGAGAATCACGCAGCTCAATTTTTGTTTAAAACAAGTATGTGATGGCAACAGACAATGAAGCAACAGTGACTATATAGAAAAATGGGTTAGAGCTGACGAAAATCATCGGCAGCTCACACTATAATGCTTTCTCTACAATTTATTGTCTTAAGACATCTGGCAGCAAATCTTCCGGATTCTTCTACTATGTCTTTTGCAACTGAAATTTTAAATGTGTGTAATACTGCATGGCAACTTAGAATACTTAAATGGTTATGCATCTCCATACCTTAAATTTGTCGACCAGCTTTGTCACCTTTCTAGAACAACAACTCTCTGGTGTCATACATCACTCAAACCACTACTAATTAAATCTACCTTTAGATGAGCAGCACTTGCATTAGACGCAGCTGCATACCCATTTAGCAAATGGATATACATACCACGCTCAGACTGAGCAAACCAAACAAACCAACAGCGATCAGTACTTGTGTCCATTTGTCTTCAACGAGGCAGAGACAGGCCAGGTCTCGATAAACACAACAAATATAAGGTGCAGGCAGAGGAAATAAGCAGAAGCTGTAAAGACAGCACCAAAGTGAAACAAATTGGACAAATTTGCACACAGTCAACGATCTGGGCCGAGGACAATTCACAACGTTACTGCCACAATTAGAAGCAAATGCTCCTCATGCAACAAGAAAAAAAGACGTTTTAGCTGTAAACAGCACGAGTGCGTGGAGTTGGTTGATATTCTAAAAACAGCACAGACAACAATTAAAGCAGACACACTACTTGTGTCATTTGCCTCCTTGCTGTTTTTACAATATCGGTCACAGTTGCAAAGCTACGCACATGATCTATGAAAGAAAGCAACGGACGTGCATATAAAGCTTGGTGAGCCGATTCATACTCATATACGTTTAATTTTGAAAGTTACCTTAAAAGCGATAGTAGCAGCAGCAGTAAAGTGGGTTCGTTTACCAGCTCGCTCACAACGTACGTAGGCATTGTATGATTTAACTCCATGGCTCGCAAAGGAGCTACTAAGAAGCTTTAAGTGAAGCAAATACGCTTTCGTTATCTCACTGCAACGAATGAAAGCCTCTGACGCCCCTACCGCGGTCAGTGCGAGCAGCGAGAAAGGTAATTAAATGCAGCTATGCGCTGCATGGGTAAATAAGAGGGGCATAGCGTAGTCATCCAATAGAGATGGAGAAAAATAGACTTAAGAACGCGATAAATATTACAGGACGACATCCACACTAGTTGAGCGCATGCATTGCTGGCGCGTGGAAGCTGTTGCTGGTTTTTTTGTTTTTACATCGGTGCAACGCGTAGGAACTGCAGTAGTAATTGTTGAAGGCATGAACGAATAAATTGTCCTGCGATCACTGCGGGACCTGCGACAAGCGTTTCGTGTTCCTTCCAATTTCGAGATCACATCGACCACAGCTCGAATGGGCAACCGGTTTTTCACGTGTCAGCAAGAGAACGGGTAATCGCAAGACACTTACCGTTGCTCCAAGTACATCGAGGTAGCACCAGCAGCTGGGCAACAAATGTCATCAAGCCCTGGCCCACCGCAGTGTCCGCAACTTGAAGCTTCTAAGCATTCGCCAAAAACAAAAAGGGTACGGTACGCGCGCGAACGAGACGCGCGCCGTGCCGTCTGAGTTCGAGAGTAGTTATTTCATAAAAGCAAGAACAAACAACAATGTGACGTCACATCCGGTAAAGTCAGCTTGTCCTCCTTTCTGACCTTCTCTCAGCTAACGCATGCGCAGCGACCACAGAGCCCTCGGGGGCGATGTTCAGGTCAGGGCGGCGCCCTAGAGGTTCCCACTTTTCCGGTCCAGCTTTTCCTCTAGAGTTGTTCTACTAACTCTATGGACTACCCCTTCACCGGTTCCTACGACCGCTTCGCTTTGAAGATGACTGACAGATGCGTGACGTATTCATAAATTCGATACCGCCCCGCTGCCTCTGAATACCTGTGACGTAATCAAAATTTTGGCCAATCAGGTGAGGCCAAACGAACGGTTCCCCAACCGAACCGTTATAAGATTCGGCCCCAGAATAGCGCCCAAAGCTGGCCCGAAAAAGTGGGAACCGCTAGGGCGTCGCCTTGTTGCTACTGGTCAATGTGGCCAGCGCAGTTACTATTGAAATAGCTGAAAACAAGTACAGGTCACCTTATGCTTTGTCATTTAAAAACGCATACCTGATGGCTTTATGGAGGTGATGCGTTAATATTAAGTTACAGAAAGCGCTTACTAAGTGCGTGACTTATGTAAATCACGATGTACACATTCATGCAATAAAGGATGACACGAATTTCGGTTTCGAATCTCTGTTTTTTGAGATGCGTAGTAGTTTCGTACAGCTTATGTTTGACAAGCGATCGTGCGTCAACATCTGGCGCTATGGCAGATTCGTGTCTTTTGTGTTACCGAAGCCCCGAAGTGCTCTGGCATATACCGTCACATGTAAGTAAACGAATGTATCTTCTTGTTCACAACATCACGCGAGTAGACAGCTCCTGTCATGCATCACAATCGTTTGAGAAGCGTCACAGTAGAGCATTTTTTTACATGCGGAGCGGTGTTTTTATTTGCAGGTTTCCCTTCAGTAGGAAATTGCTGGACAGGCGGATCAGCGCACCGGTATTGTACTGGCGAATCCACAAGCAAGTCATAGAAACTGTTTAACTGTTGCACTTTGAATAATCATGCTTCTACAAAGGCCACAGCAGGAAAAAACTGCCTGATGCCGAGTATTTCTGTGCCACGAAGCAATCAAGAGGCGTGTGCCTAACATGGACGAAATCGAGTGCATGAACCCACATATTATTAGCATAGGCGTTTTAGTAACTGTGCAATATTTTCAACACTTCATTGCATGCCATTTCATGTGGCATATTTTTTCTGGTCACAAATGTATGCAGCGAATCTATTTGCATGATCGACTCCGGGCGTGTGGGAACGTTCACTTGCACTTGATGCTGAGTCTTTTACATGTATCCATAAACTGCAGATATACACATCAGATCACTACGAGCATTTTCAACATTCAATTATTTTAGACACCAGGCACATATATGCAATACTGACATAATCTCAAATACCTCTAAGCAGCTGGGACACATATTTGTTGAGTATACTCGCAGGTAAAGTAGGTAGATCATGTGTACAGCTCCAGCTCATTTTCTTTAAATCATTGTGTACAAGGGGCATGCAAAAATAACTTTTTTTTCGCGCACCGATTATCTTGCTGTATAAGCAATAGAACCCACCACGTTAATGTAGCATATGGTGTACATCACACTAATATGTGCTTTAATTTACGAAGTGAGATTATTTACTTTTATGGCTCACTCAGTCAAATCACACAAGCTGCATTCATCAATCTTCTATTGGATTTTGCAAATGTTTAATGGAACATGTTCCCCTGTTATGCAAATATGCAATGACAAGCCCTTCTGTGTGTTGCAAAGGTAAAATTGAAGCTCTAAATTAAAGAAGACATTTCTAGTCGGAAACAACAAGCAAAAGTGGTGAATGCAAAGTATCAGAAGCCCAAGGTACAGAAATTATGAGAAGTGACGAATGATTTTAAGGAAAGAATGGTATTTGAAAATGCAAGACTCTTTAGTAGAGGTCAAGCAAGTCAATATAGTTAGAACACTCTGCAAAACTATGCGAGTGAGTGGATGGCAAACAATGGGTAGGAAATGCATTGTTTTTCTGCAAAAAAAAAAAAAATAGCGGATGATTGTCATTACATAAGTCACTTAAGCATCATGAGACCGTTGCTTGATAAATTCAGAAAAGCAAGACACGCAAAAATAAAAAAAAACACAATTTAACGATGCTCTCTCCACACTGGGATAAATAAAAATAAACAGATCACAACTAATGTGGACGTACAGACACCTTGTGAAACACTAAAGGAAAAATTCAGTTTCGAGCTATGGCACTTGCCGCATAGACGTGGGAAGCCTTGCACCATTAGTGATAGCTACCACTGCATATAGAAATTGAAAGCATTCATGCAGACAAGGATGGCTCTTTATATTTTTGGCTACCACTTCAAATGCCTACACAAAGTGTTACAATGCTGCACGCAGCCATATTAAGGATCTCACAGCAACACCTGCAGGTAAAAAACAAAAGCAGTCAAAGTGCTGGTGTATTCTGGGCACTAGCTTTGAAAACTTTAAGGCAAGAACACTGCAAGAAGCAGACATAAGAACTGCATTTATGTCCATAATTCCCCATTTGAATGGCCTTTTCTTTTTGCTTAGACAATGCCTACGCCTAGCCACAGCAGCTCCCTCATGCAGACTCCACAAGCCAAGAGGCCATGGAGGCAAATGCAGGTAAGAGGCAGGAATCAATAGCACTGGTATCGACATTCATCTAATTTCTTTCTTTTTCTTTCGTTTAGGCAGCCAGCACACCTCGAACGTTGACTGCGGGTGTGTCACCCTAGTCGCCAAGGAAGCATTTGAGGGAAAGCGACAGGCAATGTGAACAGCCACTTCTCCATGTAAACGATACTCTTTCTCTCGGATGACTCCTCCGCCTCGCCACGCCAGCTCACCTGGGCAGACTCCACCAACAAAGATGCCGCGGAGGCACGTGCAGGTCAGAGGCAAGAAGCAGTGGCACTGGTGTTGACATTCACCCAATTTCTTTCCTTTTCTTAAGCTGAGGCAGCCAGCACACCTCGAACAGCCACCTTGACTGCGGGTGTGTTAACAGATTCTTGTTGTACATATGCTCATAATAAACTTCATTAAACTTGAACTTAATAATAAACTTGAAGGCAAATGGGACATTGAAGCATTGGTTTTTCGAACATTATTGTACACATAGATGTTATACTTTGCAGTGCTACAGAACGTATTTTGAAGCTTCCCTCTATGTTTTGCACCTTTATTTACGTATGTGTTGTGTGGCCCTCAATGCAGTTCATGTTGTAGCAGCTGGTTTGTCTGTGTATTGCACATTGGATTAAGCTTTTTATATGCACATGTGCAAAAGGCCTATACTTCTCTCACATATACAAAATTAGGTTCTATGTAGTTCTCAGTGTTACAATAAAAGTAAACAATCCGATCGTGGAATTGTGTTTATTACAGTAATTCCTATGGCAAGTTGACAACTCTAACTGGTCAATCCGCCAAGGGAAGGAATTGTATGTACACATATAGTAAAAAAGGGGTATGTGTGTGTGTTTGTAGGGGGTGTATAGGATTAGGGCTGTACGAAAAAACACACCAACACCGTCCTGTAGACCCATTGCTTTAAGGTACCGTAACAAAGCGTATTATGCATAAAGTTCATACAACTAACTCTGATATTACTACACACGCTAGGCGACGCGAGCTACATTTGCCATGACTCTAATTCGCGACTGCACCGGATGCCCTCCATATTATTCTGGTTAATCTTAATCACTGCACCGAGACAAGAGAACGATCATGGGGGCAGGTGCATTTAAAGTATCTCGACCTTCCGAGGCACCGCTGCGCATGCCAGCGAAGCTGCCCGGGCGAACACTCCCTGGCACACACCTGCCTCGGCGGCCCCAACCTACGTACCGTTCTGCTTCGAGCTTTGATCCCCCCACTGTCCCTTGGGTGCCCTGGTGTTCCTGCGCCGCCTGCTTTATTATAATCTCAGGTGCTCTCCTGAGACTTCCTTTTGTCGTTTACATGTGCCCTACAGCTGGATCAGTATTTGTAATAAAAAAAAAGAACGATCTATCGTCGCGACGTTAGATCGCAACAGCGGCTTCTGCAACATACTGCGCCCATGCGAAGAGAACTACGGAACGCCAACGAGGAATCTGACCATAGCTTCAAGCTCCAAACTCGTAACCTCGTCGAGTGACACTCCTGCAACAGGCGTGACCGCTGAAAACCGCATAGCGCCGGAAACTTCAACAGGACAGTGGAGTTCAGCGTTGTTTGTGCGGGCGGCGTTGCACGTAAGGGTCACGCGGGGTGGCCAGAAGAGACGCGTGGTTCGACACCAATACGGCGGCGGAGAGTTATAGCCATCCGGGGCGGGGGAGCCGCGGTTTACGAAGAGCGCGTAAGCGAGTAGACTGTGAGTCGGGGCTTTCGCCGGTCGGTTCGCAGAAGCAGTGCCATGGCTTTGTAGTCAGCCCCTCGCCGCTGAACCGCACCATGCCGAGACATTCCGCAAACGGACCAGATACCCCAACGGGGCGTGCAAGTGTTTCCTGCGGGGGAGTGTGTCTTGCTTGTTTGTGAGACAAGAGACTCGTTGCACTGCAAAGGATGTGTGGCAACGGCCTTGACGTATTGGAATTCCGGATAGTGTCACCCTAGAGCCCTGTTGTGTGCACACTGCGCGCACCGCAGTGTGATTGGACAAACGATGGGGCGAGGAGGGTGTTGAGAATGCTATTATGTACGTGCAGGGCCGTTGGAAGGGGATTCGGTGGAGATTCGACTTAGAAAGAAGACCAAATTCTAACTTTTGACCCGTAGTTTGATATCCGTGTAAATACTTTCCATTCTATCGCTTGCCTATTCTATCTTAATGAACAGTTAACTCCTTTGCAATCAGCGTCACTGGCTTGCCTGCTGTAATGTGACTTCACGACATCCACAACATCTTTAAGTTTCCCTCACTGACATCGAGGCGAACATCAACTAGGACGATCCTTCGGTTGCATAACTGCCACCTGCACGGCCAACATCGACGACACCCACACCATCCCGCAGCATAGAATAAACAGCCCAAACACACGGCTGCACGCACTTCACATCACCACACTACAAGCGAGACTCCATGCTGCTATGGTGGCCAGATTAAAACTGACTACTGTCACCAAGTCTAGCGAGCGCCTCAGGAGCTGCCAACCTCGGCGCGTAGCAACATGGTGGCGCTCTTGCGGTTCCCGATTTTAATGCATGGGCCGTATCAGAGTTTCCAAAAAAAATTTTGTAGGAAACTCGATGGGCCCTATGGGCAGCTTGTCCTCTACAGTCAGTATAGTAGCTCTATGCCCATGTAGGTTGAGGCAACGCTCATAGAACCCCCGTAGACACTAGCACCACATTTCTCTCTAGGCTATTTATTTAGAAACTGTATGGGAATATGTAGACTATTGAGTATTGGGCTGACTAAGCTGCATTCGCTGTCGCAGTTTATGTCTCACCAACGAGATGGCGCCACCGCCGTCTTCAATGTAAGCGTTGGCTCCCGACGATCCAAGTTTATTGCTTTCGTCCGCGCGAAAGCCGGGCTGTGTCGGAAACACGCTAATATTGTGGAATGCCAGTTTTTTATGATCGATTTCTTTTTACACGGGAGGACTGTTGCTTTCCCAGTCATTCGGGCGCATCAGGTTTCGCTCCAGGGACGGCGCCAGAACGGCGCGGAGAAACGGGGGAGGAAATGTTAGGCAGGCATGATGCCATTGCGACATTGGTTTTAATGAAGGTCACCAAGCAGAATGCGGAGGTGATTGGGGCGGACGCGGACAGCACTATTATATGAAAAATCCTCGTCCTTAGGGTCTGAACAAAGGGATCGCCAGATTGTTCCGCTTCATGGCACCGCCAGTTTCGCTCAGCTTGCGCCCGTTATCGGTGGGAATTCGCAATATTTGCATTGCAGGAAAAGCCCTCATTAGAATTTAACTAAATCCCTCGCGGTTTTCTTCCTTGCCAGCAAGTTCGGGTATTTACGTGCGCGTAATTCAGTATTAGCTAACGTTGTATCACAATAGCGGCTTCCGTGCCAAAGCAAGCAATTGGATTGGAGCTGATGCGCGGTCCTCATTACATTACAGTATATTATGGCAATGTAAGCACCTGCGACTGTCGCATTTCTCCTAAAGTTGCAACTTTCATACTCTGGCTGTTCACCTTAAAGAAAAAAAAAGAGGATTCAAAGCAAAAGCTACGTCGCACTAATACGGGGTTTTACCTGCGCGTCATAAAACTTGAAAATAAGAGGAAAGTAAGCAGGCTACCCAATTTCCAACAAATCTGGTTTTCGTGCAGCAACCCTAAGGTCGCATTAAATACTATAACTTGCCACACGCGTGCTAGAAATCAAGCGCATATAAATCAGTGTTCGCTGTGACAATACTGTAACGTAACACTAAGTTGATTCTGTTGACACTATAATGTACCTTCAATGTTATTTTCTATTTCTGCCTTTCCGCTGATATCTGTGCAGCCATTTTTTAAAGGAATGTGTTATGGAAATAAAGATATGAAGAGGCGGGAAACAAAATATTGCTGGAAAAAAAATTAAAGAAATGTTTATTTACATGAGAAGCATAATACAACAAGCTTCACAAATGACATGCCCATCTCAGGAGCAGCGACTTAGCTTCAAGTACATTGCCTTTTGCCGTTTCCCTGCTTTGTCGAGGTTTAGTCCTTTCACGTAGAAGTGAAGTCGTGTAACATCACAGAAATTTATGCTCGCAGAAAGAGTGGAAGTATGACTTGAACAACCAACTTCTTGTCCAAGTCTGGCTTTCACAACCGTCAATATGTCTAAAATGCTGTCCGAGTGCAACTATTCACGAGAAAAGCAGCCCGTGAACAAGTCCTCCAGCTTCTTTACAAAGCTAAAGATGCGACCAGTCAGATAGAGGAGCACTCCATTGTCACAAAACTGCGTCAGCTTCGCAAGCTGGAAGGTTTCCCCTGGGGCAGACATAGCGAGTAGTGCCAAACAGCCCTGACAATTGATTTTAAAAATGCACTTTCGTGCAACATAGCCAGCAATGTGGAATGTAAGTGTTGAGTCACTGCTAACAATGCGCTGGCTGTGGTCATGGGCCGATGGAACTGCTTCCGCTTTCACAGTCTGTTGCATTCTGCACAGTGTCTAGTGGGCCACCAAGTTCCAAAGAGAGAGCCCAGCACGTCCTGCTCAGTTTCTTTGACTTACACCTTTAACAAATCCATAAACTGACAAGCAGTTAACGATAAGCGAAAACTGAGCTGGCGTTGGATAATCGTTACTGCCAGAAGGCTGTCTAGCTGATGATACCGAAAAGGCTTTCAAGAAGGTGCTGGCTAGTTTTCGCTGCCATTCGGTATTTAAGGACAACGTTTTCTGTCAGGTAACCAAGCGAACGTAGCGTGCTTGAAATGGTCACACGCAGGCCACTTGCGGTGGACTCCCTCAAGAAGCCGCCAGAACCTTTTGCATGCTTCTCCCATGATTCCCGCAGCATAGCTGTCCCTGGTGAACTTGTCCGAAAGGCTGTGACTGAAAGAACAATACCATTTTCTCTGAGCGAACTTCATCTCTCGGTGTCAACACGGTGTACACAATGCCGTCGTGACCTGGAAAGCTGTGCCTAGTCCATTGCAGCGATGGTACTTCAAGATAGGTAAAATATGTCATGGGTTCCTGGTCGTCCGATGGGCGTTCTTCATTAGCGCTCGCTTCCCTCGCGGCTGCAGCGCCTTGCTCCGCCGCAGACTCATGTACGGCGTCGTCATTGGTGCGCGCTCTGCGCTTCATTGGCGGCGCACAGCTCTCAGACTTCCTTTTTCGAGGAGGCGTCGCTAGTTCTTTGCGGTCGCAAATTCGGAAGAATGGCTGGAACCCCGTCGCTGCTTAGCGTAGCACGATTACGTGCACATGATCGATGTGCACGTAATCGTGAATTATGTAGCCGTGATCGTGAATTCTGTAGTGCGGCTCGAAATGCAGCTCACATATATGCGGCGCTTGTGTCGTCAAGGGGCTTGTCCGCTCAGTGTCGGTTCTTTTCCCACTGTCTGCGAAGTGCTTCAACCTTTGGCACGCTGAACAACGACGGCTTTGGAGCACCTTTCACATTTACGTAGCCCGTTTGGTATCCGGGAGCAAAACTGTGGTTCAAACGACCTGGCGTCATTTCACACAATTGCGAGGAGCACGATATGGTACTCGCGGCGGGGCTACGACATCATATGAAGTGACCAAAACTTGAGAAGTGCCGAAAGAACTCACAGCCGAGGTCAACACCGAAAGGCGAAGGCTGCGAAAGCCAGCGGAGGGCTTGCATTCAACACGACGGCACCGCATCCGCGTGGGCCCTCTGGGAAACAAAGATGTGTCGCCATTTCCAGAGACACGGGAGACACGGCGATGCACCCCTTGCCAAGAGAGTGAGCTTACTACATTGAGGGGTTAGGGTGTAATAGAACGGGGAAGTGGGTCTAACGGTCCAACGGAGGCCACGACAAGCGGCGAGAGTGAAGAAAAAAAACGCTGAAATTTGCGGTAGCGCTGCCGTCGCCTTCTTCTGAATTTCCGTCCAACCCGGTGCCTCGGCGGCCGACAGCCGAGTTGCGCGGGGTAGGGTGCCTCGACGCGCGACCGCGGAGAGCGGGCGCACATCGAGGCAGTCTTTAAGTGGTAGCTTGGAAGTGGCAAGACAAACAGCTATTAGTGGTTTTACTGTGCGTGTTTTGGTAGGACAGTGAGAGCGTGGCCGCGTGGTTGAGCGCGTGCGAGAGCGTGTCATACCTTCGGTCTCCGCGGCATTGATTGTTTTTCAAACAGTGGTGAGAGTTGCTTTGCGACATTTTGAGGATTTGGATACTGTGCGTATCGGTCTTTGCTAAAAGGCACGCGCTCTGCATTGATGTAGTATTATAGTATTATAGTACTTGCATCAGTAGTAGCATTATCATAGTATTGTAGTATTTGCAAAAAGCCGTGCAATACATTACGAGAAAGACGGCAAAGCAAGCAGTCCGCGGGGGGTCCCTCAAGGCAGATGAGGAGACGGATGAGAATGGAGAGAGCATGGAATCAAACGGCACAAACTGTGATGTCGATCGTAGCCTGCAGAAAATGGAGGCTTTCCAGAAAGAGCTTCTCAAACAGGCGCAAGAGCTCAAAAATGAGCTTAACAGGGAGCGTGATGCACGGAAGGTAGTTGAAAAGAAACTTAAAGCAGCCGAAGAAAAGCTTAACAGGGCCGCCATTGTGAACGAGGATGTGCGTGACAGTGGAACGCAGACCCCCGACGCCACAGGCGAGGGAGGGTCAGCGAAATACGTGAAAGGCACGTAGCGTGATGAAGGGTTAGCTGGAAAGAGCGGCACCCACCTTGAGGCCGCCACGCGGAAAAAGCAGGAGGCCAGGGGACAATGCCTCTTGTCGAGTCCGAATCACGCGGAAAACGACAAAGGGGAGCAGGACGAGGTAGGAGAGAGTGAAAGGGTGATTATCGCTGGCGACGCAAACCTGGCTGAGTGCTCAAAAGCAATTGTGGAGAGGGTGAAAGGCGACAGAAGAGTGGCGGTAGGGACATTTCCAGGGCGCACACTTGGTTCTATCATGGAGCGAGCAAAAGAAAAGCTCGCGGAAAATGCCCACGTGCGCAACCTTGTCAAAGTAGCAGGTGGGCTAAATGACGTCCTAGACAGGAAAGGGCCAGGACTAGCCCAGCGCTTGGCGAAGGGGGTGGACGACTTGCGTGAGCTATCCCCTCAGGTGCAGATCGTGGTGTGCACGGTACCGGAGGTGCCTGTGCGTGACAGTCACGTACAAAGAGCCGTAGTGGCTGCTAATGAGGCAATCTGGAAAATGAGCCGAGAGAAAGGCTTCGAGGTTGTCGAAGTAAACAGGGAATTGAGAAGTTGTGGTGGTTTTAAACGAGACGGGATCCACTTCAATTACAGGTTAGCACGAGAAGTGGGCTGGCGACTTGGTGGTCGCGCTGTTGCTTTTTTAGGGGGCCCGCAGGCGCTCAGGAGGTCAGAGTAGATAGTAATGAAGAAAGTCCCCTAGGGGAACTTTAGAAGAGCATCGCCGTCAATAATAGAAAAAGGAGGAAAACAAGAAAAAGAGCTCGCCATGCAATAGGCTACATAAACATGCAGGGCGGCAGAAGAAAGGAAAAGTGGGCAGAGATTGAGGAGCAGTTACACAGAGAACAAATAGGGGTGTATGCGGTTACAGAAACGCACCTTAGAGACTCAGAAGAGCCGCCAGTTATTGAGAATTATGTTTGGGAAGGGTGCAACAGAACTAAGTCGGAAAGAAAGGGACGGGGAGTCGGAATGCTCATCCAACAGGGAGCCAAATGGAAAAGAGTAAATTCACATTGTCAAGAGCATCTTTGGATATCAGGTACAATGAGTGGGAAACAAACTTGGCTAGGCGTTACGTATTTGTGGACCGGAAAAAATTGCACAGAGAAGAATAAAGAGTTAGTGGAATGCATAAGCGCTGATATTGAGGGTTTCGGGAATGGTTCGGAAATTGTCCTATTAGGTGACATGAATGCCTACATACAGGATTTAGATGGCTATACCGACAATAACGGGAAGTCAATGCTAGACCTTTGTGAGCAACATAACCTCGTTATCATGAATACAGGGCCTAAGCGTGAAGAACAGATCACGTGGGAAGTGGTAAACCGGCAATCGATCGTTGATTACTGTCTGATGACAGAAGGAATTCATGATAAGTTGAGATGATGATGATGATGATGATGATGATGATGATGATGATGATGTGTGGTGTTTTATGGCGCAAGGGCCAGGTTTGGCCAAAGAGCGCCATGACAAGTGATGATGTTGACGATGTATTATGGAAGATGTGACTGGAAAGTGGAAAGTGGCCTAAAAATAGTCGCTGTAAAGTGCGTAAAATCTACGTGCTATAAAATTATGGCGATGACTAATGACGAATACTATGAACATTAAAATCTATCGTAGAAGAATGATGCAAAATAGAAACTATATAAGATGGTAAAATTACTTGGAGCACTGCTGCCTGCCAGAGCCCTTGAAACACAAGGGCCTAAGGCGCGTGCTATACGAAAGAGCTATCGCAGCGGCATCCTCTGAAGAGAGGACCCGCTACGAACATGTGGGGCTAAAAACATGCAAGACAACATCTTTCAGAAAACTTAGGACTGCGTTGGTGCCAAATAAAGGTTCTGGGCCGAGTAGCATTACGGGATGTAGGGGGATGTGCTGCCGGTATGCTAGGGAAAAATGTTTCCTTCTTTCAGATTCGGCTGCCCGACACTCCAGGAGGACGTGGAGAACGGCCAGCCTCTCCCCGCATCTACCGCAGGTTGGAGGATCATTTTCAGTGAGTAGAAAGTTATGCATGCCAAATGTGTGTCCTATTCTGAGGCGACAGAATAGGACATCCGTTCGCCGTGATTTTGTTACGGAGGGCCAAGAACCTAACTGTGGCTTTATCACGTGCAGTTTGTTATTTACTTCTGCGTCCCACATACGTTGCCAGTGGTTTCGCAGTTTTCTTCTTAAGAAAGGCTTCAGGTCTGTGACAGGGACCGAAGCAGTAGGACTAACTGCTTGCAATGAAATTGATGTGGTCATCTGGTCCGCTAGTACGTTTCCCTCGATGCCCCTATGTCCAGGCACCCAGCATATAATCACATGTTGGTTAGATATATATGCTTTACACAGTACGGAGTAGAGTTCATTAATTACGGCATTTTTGTGGCTACAGAAAGACATCAAGGCCTTCACAACACTAATGGAGTCCGTATATATAACTGATTTCTGGAGTTTTGATTTATTTATATGCTTTACGACCGACAGCAGTGCGTAAGCCTCAGCCGTAAAGATACTAGTTTCCGGATGCAGTACATCGGTTTCCGAGAAGGATGGACCGACGGCTGCATAGGACACCCCGTCGTGTGACTTCGATGCGTCTGTATAGAACTCCGTGCAGGAGTATTTGTGCTGGAGTTCCCGGAAATGCATTTTGATTTCAAGCTCTGGAGCGTGCTTTCTAACTTGCATGAAAGATATATCGCATTGCATCAGCTGCCACTCCCAAGGAGGTAGCAGCTTGGCTGGATGCATTAGGCGAAACTCAAGGGGTGGAACATGCATTTCATGACTAAGCTCCCTCACAGCAGCGAGAAAGGCTGTCTTACGGAGGGACGATTATGAAAGATTGTAGCAGTTGTCATGTCGTTAACGGTATTAAAGCACGGATGTTGAGGATTAGAGTGGACTTTCAGAAAATATGTTTGGCTGATGTATGTTCTCTGGATATGAAGTGTCGACTCATTCGATTCTGCATATAAACTTTGTATGGGACTCGTTCTGAAAGCGCCAGTGGCCAGTCGGATTCCTAGATGGTGGACTGGGTCTAGCATCTTTAGTGCGCTCGGGGCGGCAGAGTGATAAATCACGGCACCATGGTCTAGTCGTGATCGAATGAGGCTTTTATAGAGATTAATTAAACACTTCCTGTCACTACCCCATGCAGTCTGGGATAGAAGTTTCATTATGTTCATTGTTTTTAGACATCTTTCTTTAAGATGTTTAATGTGGGGGATGAAAGTGAGTCTGTAGTCAAGTATAACACCTAGAAATTTGTGCTTTTGTTTACAGGTATCTCTTGTCCACGCAGTTCTATGCAAAGATCTGGGATAAGTCCTCTCTTTATAAAAAGAACACAAGAGCTTTTGTTAGGATTGATCTTAAATCCATTCTTGTCTGCCCACATTGAGACTTTGTTCAGGCCATGCTGTACCTGTCTCTCGCACACTGCGAGGTTACAGGATTTGAAAGCTATCTGTATGTCGTCCACGTGGACAGAATAAAAGATTGCCGGTGCTAATGAAGCGCGAAGCGTGTTCATCTTAACGATAAATAGCGTGCAGCTGAGCACGCCTCCTTGGGGTACACCCGTTTCTTGCGTAAAAGGACGCGAAAGTACATTACCGACTTTTACCCGGAAGGTACGACTGGACAGATAGCTTTCTATTAGGTTTAGCATATTACCATGGATGCCCATTTCTGACAAATCTCTTAAGATTCCGTAACGCCACGTCGTATCGTACGCCTTCTCCATATCGAGGAATATGGATAAGAAAAACTGTTTATGTATAAATGCATCCCGGATATTCCCTTCAACACGTACCAGATGATCGGTTGTAGAGCGCCCTTCTCGGAAGCCGCACTGATAAGGATCAAGCATTTTGCTCTGTTCAAGGAAATGAATGAGTCGCCGATTTATCATTTTTTTCAAACACCTTACAAATGCAACTTGTGAGGGCTATCGGGCGGTAACTTGCCACTGAGGAAGGGTCTTTGCCTTGTTTCAAAACAGGGACCACGATGGCTTCCTTCCATGCGGTTGGAAGGTACCCTGCATCCCAGATGGTGTTGAGAAGTGTGAGTAGTGAAACTTGCGTGTCATTGTGTAAGTTTTTTGAGCATTTCATACATGATTCTATGAGATCCTGGTGCGGAGCTCTTGCATGCGCCCAGGGCAGCTCTCAATTCGGCAATACTAAAAGGACGGTTGTAAGGCTCATTCTCTCGACATTTTCTTGTTAATGGCTTACGTTCTTCTATTTGTTTATGTTTCAGGAAGGATTGCGAATAATGATTTGAACTTGATACGCTCTCAAATTGCTCCCCAAGTGAGTCTGCCTGATCTTCCAGTGTATCGCCCTGTGTATTTACTAGAGGGAGTGAATATGTTTGTCGCCCTTTAATTCTATCTACCCTGTTCCAGACTTTGGCCACATCTGTAAACGAGTTAATACTCGATAAAAACTTGTGCCAAGTTTCGCTTCTGGCCTTTTGGCGGGTTCGCCTGCCTTGTGACTTTATTTTTTTAAAGTTGACAAGATTCTCAGCAGTGGGAGAAGCGCGCAGCAACCCCCACGCCTTGTTCTGATTCTTACGGGCGATCCTACATTCGGCGTTCCACCACGGTACACGCCGTTTGCATGCCAAACCACTCCCTTCGTATATGCATTTTGATGCGGCATCTATTATGAATGCTGTAAGATACTCCACAGCGGCATCAATATCTAAAGAAGACATGTCAGCCCATGAGATGCCAGTAAGAGTTCGAAATTTTTCCCAGTCGGCTGTCTCTATCTTCCACTTAGGAGCTTGTGGAGGATATTCGTTTTCTTTAGATGTTCTTATCAGCATGGGGAAGTGGTCGCTCCCGTAAGGATTGCTCGCAACTTCCCATTCGAGTTCGGGCAGTATAGACGGGGAAACTATACTAAGATCTATACTAGAGAGTAATATGTGGGTTCCTTCTTATTCAGCAAGCACGCACCTGAAGAAAAAAGGAACTGTTCAACAAGATGACCTCGCGCGTCTCTATGAGAGTCGCCCCACAGGCAGCTGTGCGCATTGAAATCGCCAAGAACAACATAAGGTTCTGGCAATTCGTCTATAAATGACTGAAATTCATGTTTGTTTAATTTGTAGTGTGGGGGCACGTAAAGCGAGCAGATGGTGACGAGTTTATTTAGAAGAACAGCTCGAACCGCCACTGCTTCAAGGGGCGTTTGTAGCTGTAAACGCTGACAGGAAATACTTTTATGAATCAAAATGGCAACACCGCCTGATGATACGACAGCATCATCGTGATCTTTGCGAAACTTGACATACGGTCGGAGAAAGTTTGTATTTTGTGGTTTAAGGTGTGTTTCCTGTAGACACAGCACTTTTGGATTGTGTTTTTGGATAAGCTCTTGCACATCAACAAGGTTCCTAAGAAGACCTCTGACGTTCCATTGGATTATTTGTGTATGCATATTGGAGGTCAACAGGTGCTGTGTGTATAGAAACAGAAGTAGTGATTATGGAAATTACAGAGATTAAATTACAGAGCCCTTTCGAGGCCCTGTAACGGGAGTTTTGCCCTTTCTGGAGCGTTCGAAGGAGCCTCGCCGCTCCTTAGGCGCTTGGTGCGCCTTTAGGATAGGTGTTGTGTCCATTGCCTCTAGTGAGGCTCCGGACACGTGCTCTTGCGACCGAGAAGTTTTCAGAGGGAGTCCCGCCTTGGAGGGCAAGACCCCTGCGCCCACCAGCCCGGAGGTCGATGGGGCTCCCTGAGGGATTTGGCTGCGCCGGCTGTTGCCAGCGCTGGAAGGGGCCGGGGTGGTTGGAGCAGCCTCGGCTGCGCCCACCTTCGGGGTCGAAGGTCCCTTCTGCTCGGTTGGCGGAGCAGCGCTAGCTACAACCACCGTGGGGGCAGATGGCGTAGCTGCCGACTCACTGCTTGTAGGTCGGACAGCCGCCGGAGGCCGTTGTGACGTTGCCCCCTGACGCGCCACTTCGGCAAAGCTTTTCTTTGGCAGGTATGCTACCCGCCTGCCTGCCTCCTTGAATTAGATATTTTCTTTCACTTTGATCGTTACGATTTCTTTTTCTTTATTCCAGGATGAGCACGACTGCGAGTACGCGGCGTGCTCCCAATCACAGTTTACACAGTGGAGAGCGCTCTCACAAGTTTCAGTGGTGTGTTCTTTGGCACTGCATTTAGCACAAGTTTGGCGGCCGCGGCAGCTCTGCGAGCTGTGGCCGAAGCGCTGGCATTTGAAACATCGGAGTGGATTGGGCACGTAAGGCCTGACACGGAGCTTTATGTACCCAGCCTCGATTTATTCGGGCAGGACGCTTGAATTGAAGGTGAGAATTAGGTGCTTGGTCGCAATTTCTTTACCATCGCGCCTCATCTTTATTCTTTTCACATTAACAACATTTTGCTCATTGAAGCCCTCTAGGAGCTCTGCCTCTGTCAGCTGAAGCAGGTCATCATTTGAGACAACACCGCGTGTAGTGTTCATAGTGCGGTGCGGAGTCACTGTCACTTGAAAGTCCCCAAAAGGCACTAGATTGGGTAACGTTTCGTATTCTTTCAGATCACGGAGCTCTAAAAGGAGATCTCCACTTGCCATCCTTGATGCCTTGTAACCTGGACCAAGAGCCTCAGTTAAAGACTTCGAAACTAGAAATGGGGAGATTGTTCGTAATTGTTTATCTGACTTTTCCGAATGAATGACGTAAAATTTTGGGAAGTTGGGTCTTTGTCGTCCAAAAAACTGAAATACATCTTCGGTGCGCCCTCTTTTCTGAGGGCGATCTTGGAGGGGAGGGAAGGAACTAGCCATAGAATAATGTAATTTTAGGCAATAACGCCAACCACCCACCGTGGAGCCCTACAAGGGGACGTTACAGGGACTGTAAAAACAGGTCCTGCAAACGCCAGCTGTACGTTATCACTATAACCAAATATGAGATAACCTAGGTTGGTTATTCACACAAGGTTAACCCTTGTTGCCTGGAAAATTGGAAGTAAACGGAAGCTAGGAGAAGTCAGGAAAGATGAAAAGTAAGAGAAAGACGAAGATTGGAGGTAGTAGGAGAAGCAGGAAAAGGCAACTGCTGATTTCCTCCAGGTGGGTCAGTCTGGAGGTGCCGTCTATGTGAAGCCGAGGCCGAAGAGGTGTGTTGCCTCCGCCGGGGCCCCTTAAAGGTCCAAACACCCAGCATCGGCTCAACCCCCAGGATCCCCTTTTCCCCAGACACGGCTAAGCCGCGCACGGCTACACGCGGGAGGGTCCAACCCTCGTGTGCGAGGGTACGTGGTGTCGTAACACACCAAACGCCTGCTGACGCAGACGCCCCTGCGGGGATAAGTTGAGAGAAATGGCCATCGATGAGGAAGGGTTTAGCCGCATAGGGAGTGACCATAAATGCATCATTTGAAAAAATGGGATATGTAATTGGGAAAGAGAGCAAGGAGAGCAAAATGGCCAGCCCAAATTTGAACACTGAACAAACAATAAATATAGTCACTAGAGTCGAGGAAGAAGTTGGCAAATGGCTGAGTAAAGAGTTGGAATATGGTGAGCTTTGAAGTGTAATAACGACAGAAATACGGAAAGAGAAACAACTTGTTCGTTGGAAAGGAAAAAAAGAAACCGAAAAGCTGTTGGAACAAGGAGATACGAGAAGCGATCGCCGAATGACAGAAAGCATCTCGAGAACTCAGGCAGGCAAATAAGGCGAAGTTGCCGCAGGGTGAAGTAACCAGTAAATGGGAAATATACCGGGAGAGAAAGTCTATGGTTCAAATACTGGTGCAAGCAAAATTAAAAGGTGAAAGTGAACGTTGGTTGTCAGAAATACGTGAAAAAAGAAGGCAACACCTAGAATATTTTGGAACCACATAAAATTATTAGGCAGGAAGTCAACAAGAATACAACAACATATCCTAGACGAAGATGAAAACAGACTGGAAGGAGAAGCGGCAATAAATTACACCCGAAAAGCAACAGCCGAATCTTTCCAAGGCAATGACGAGGTTGTATTTGAAGAAAAAAAGAGCATCAAAGAGACCCAAATGGAAAAGGAGCTGGTGCTGACAAGTTGAAACTGGAAGAAAGTGGAAGAGAAAATTCCTAAGCGCACAGCCACAGGGCTAGACGAGGTTCCCGTTCGGCTGATAAATGAACTAGGACCAAAAAGTAAGGAAGCTGTGGTGAAAGCAGTGGAAAAAACTTTAAAAGATAGACGAATACCAGACAGTTCACGACAAAGTAGAATGAATTTAATTTATAAACGTAATAGGGAGAATGACAGAATTCACTCGTATAGACCTTTGACCATTACATCGGTAATATACAGGCTAGCAATGCAGGCAACCAAATTAAAGCTTCAAACATGGGCAGAGAATAATGGCATTTTGGGAGAGGTTCAGAATGGCTTCAGAATAGCTAGGCGTTTGGATGATAACTTGTTTGTTCTTACTCAGCGTATTGAAATTTCAAAAGCAGAAAGCAGACCGTTGTATGTGGCCTTTTTAGACATTGCAGCAGCCTACGACAACGTAGACCGCAACATTTTGTGAGATATTTTGGAAGGGGAAGGCTTAGATAACGATTGCCTGCAGCTTTGGAGAGAGATTTACCTTGAAAATACCGTTTGCGTTGAATGGGAAGGGATGACGAGCGAGGAGAAAGTTCATATCAACAAGGGACTGAGGCAGGGGTTCCCTTTATCCCCGCTGCTGTTTATGATGTAGTTGGTGAGGATGGAGAAGGCGCTAGAAGGAGGTAATATCGGGTTTAATCTCTCACACAAACAGGCGGGTACAGTAGTACAGCAGCAACTCCCAGCTTTATTTTATGCGTACGACATTGTGTTGTTAGCTAGCAAGCAAAGTGATTTGCAACGTCTGGCTAATATCTGTGGACAGGAAGGTAACAATTTAGGTTTGAAATTTAGTGTTAATCAGGTGTTATGGTATTCAATGAAAACAGTGAACAGACAGTGGAGATACAGGGCCAATAAATACCTCTGGTAGCAAAATATAAATACCTTGGTACGTGAATAAACGAAGGCAATAGATATATGGAAACGCAGGAAAGAACCATAACAGTAAAGGGGAAGAGAAACGCAGCCATAATGAAGCACAGAGCGCTATGGCGATACAATAGGTACGAGGTCCACCGAGGTATGTGGAAAGGTGTAATGGTTCCAGGACTTACTTTTGGAAATGCGGTTGTTTGCTTTAAATCAGGGGTACAATCAGGACTCGAGGGGAACCAGAGGTCAGTGGGTCGCCTCGCATTGGGCACTCACGGGAAGACTACAATTGAAGCTGTGCAGGATGATATGGGCTGGACTAATTTTGAAGTGAGGGAAGCTCGCAGTAAAATTGAGTATCAAGAACGGCTGAGGAATATGGAAGAAAGTGAATGGGCTGGTAGAGTGTTCAGGTATCTGTACAGGAAAAACATTGATTCACAGTGGAGGAAAAGAAGTAGGAAGCTTACCAGCAAGTATGCGGCCTGTATGGTGGGCAACGCAGCAACAAAGAAGGTCAAGCGGAAAGTCAGAGAGGGTGAAATAATCTCTTGGGTGGCGGCAATGGCAAGGAAACCTGCCATGAGTAACTACTTAAGAGGAAAGAACGAAATCAGGAAAGAAACAATTTATGATAACTCAAAGGGAAGCTCGTTACTTTTGGAAGCGAGATCGGGATGCCTTAGAACACGCACCTATAATGCGAGATATAAGAAGGAAGAAGCAGCATGTGCTTGCTGCGGTAAAGCTAGGGAAACTGTGGAGCATGTTTTATTAGAATGTGAAGACATCTACCCAGTGGTCGATATAGGTGCCACTGGCCTCCTTGAAGCAATCGAGTTCAGCGGCAGCAGTGGTAAAGTAAACATGTCCGCAATAGGCATTAGTAAGAGGCGATTGGAGGATTGGTGGAAGGAAAGTAGGGAAACGACAAAAGACGAAGACGTACAAAAGCTCAGTTCGCAATAGGGGATCAGAACATTTGCGCGTGGCAGAGAGATGCACCCCTCGGGCTGCATCTCAAATCGCAGGCGCCTTTTCCGCGCGCTCTTGGCCTTCGCCGAAGACTCCGCGCTTCAAATCCGCCTTTAAACTTGCCCCACGCCCTCGCCACCTCGGCTGCCGCTTCATCCACTCTCTCACCCCCCTTTTCAATTCCCTTTCCCCCTGTGCAGTGCGGTTGAGGTGTCCTCTACGGAGAGACAGTTACTGCGCTGCACTTCATCCCATATTTTCCTCCCCTCCTATAAGAATCCCATTTTCTGTACCGAATATGTGCGATAAGAAAGAACACAATAAAATTACTGCTTTGCCACGAATGTAGGCTCCTCGCATCCGTCAAACGATGCCGTCTGCAAGA
Source organism: Dermacentor andersoni (assembly GCF_023375885.2). NCBI lineage: Eukaryota > Metazoa > Arthropoda > Arachnida > Ixodida > Ixodidae > Dermacentor > Dermacentor andersoni. The sequence goes on along the minus strand of NC_092823.1, from coordinate 9,632,699 downwards.
TGCATACGCGTGCAGACCGCCCGTGCATATGTCTATAGTATGTCTGGTAACTGGGCGACTTGGCCAAGTGTTCGACGGATGAGAGGACAAGCACACCTAGGCGAAAGAACGACGGCGCTCTAGTGGGTTGCGAAACCCTATACAGCAGATCGAAAGGTCAGGCCAAGCTCTTCGGAGTTCCTAGAAATGAAGAAATGCGCCGGGCACGGGAGCGCCATCTTTACCGCACCTATCGGCCCTTTGGAAGCCACCGGCTCCATTTGTGAGCTACACTTTGATGCAAAGTACATACTGAGGCATTATGTGCAGATCATTGAAGGCCAGGAACTATCTACACAGCGTGGAAAACCTGCTCTGCGGTCTGATACGGTACCCACAATCTTGCCTTATCTTCCGGAGTATCTTTCGGAGTACGAGCAGCCCACACGCGAGCAGCCCACGCGAAAGACACAAGCAACAGATGAAGGCCGGTCATCAAATGGAACGTCCCCGCTATCAGTTGAACCCGTCATTGAGATTGCAGGCATGTGACAATGGAAACCTGCTCGAGCTGGAAGACCCAGACAACCTATAAGCTGCTTCATAATTCAAGCAAATATAAACAATCTGTTTTGCATTATTCACCCGGTGGACCTGGAACACCAATTACGTCTTCGGCGTATGACGCATAAAAATAGGAAAGAGAAGACGGCTATTCCGTAAAAAATTTCAAAACACACAAATAATCTACAAAAAAAAAAGAAAGAAAACGTGCTGCACGCAACGAATCATGTGGCCTACATTCTCCCAAAATGTCAAATTGCTGCCGCTGTTAGGACACCAGGGAAACTTTCTTAGCATTCAATATATCGTGTTGAGAAAGGCACAACACGACGGTTTACCAATTTTTATTTAACACCTAATTACGCCTTACAGTGAATTTATTCCTGTACCCCATCCCATTCCTTTACATGAAGCCCATTTCTTCGCAATATGAGCTCTGAATTTCGTTCCTTCACGACACAGTGAAAACACGCCCACAACGTTTAAAAAGGAAAGCAGACTACAAGCGCGATCCATCAGAGTGCGGTCAAGCTTGAAGGCAACTGCAACGCTGCGTTCGAGCCCGGCCGGGCTTCTGTTAGGCACGCTCTGACGCTGAGGGCTCCGTCGTGCGCAGCCGTGGCGTCCAGGAGAAGGCGATGGTGGCGCCATCTGGATTTTCAATAAAAAAATGCCTCAGCACGCAGTCCTCGTAGGGCCCACTCTAGCCTCAAACCTGCTAGCAGGTTTCATACTAGCAGGGCGTCCTATTAGTGTACTAGAATATAGTTGAGTGGGATGAGCGGCTGGGTCGGCGCATGCTTTTCAGTGAGGCGCGCGACGACGAAAATTTGTGGCGGCGCTGCGATCGAAGTGGATTTCTGCAATAAAGCTAGGGAAACTATGCACTCTAAGAAAAGTTTACACCCTTTGAGCCGTATCTTTGCCACACAACGATAAACGTCATCTGTCTCGTCCGCATTTCCTTTCTTTAACGCTGCGAGCCAGGTCCTTTCCAGTAACGAACGGCATGCGCGTTATCAGCATGACGTAGCATTCCCGACAGGAACGCAGCAGGCGCGGCGTTTTCAAGAAAGGAAACGCAAGCAAGGCAGATGGCGATTATCGCTGTGTGGCAGATATACACCCCAAAGGGTGTAAACTTTTTTTTAGAGAGTGTTTTATCAGAATGTGAAGACGTCTACCCAGCGGTCGATTTAGGCACAACTGGCCTCCTTGAAACCCTTGGGTTCAGCGAGAGCAGTGGAAAAGTAAACATGACTGCAATAGGGATTAGTAAAAGGTGATTGGAGGATTGGCGGAAGAAAAGTAAGGAAACGACAAAAAAAAAAAAAAAAAAACGGAGACGTACAAAAGCATAGTTCGCAATAGGTGGTTAGAAAATTTGGTTGTGGGAGTTCAAAGTTTCTTTTTCTTTTTTTATTGTTTAACGTAGGTAGGACATTACGCAGTAGAATAGCAAGAGATTGGTGGCGCAACCCACCGCCACGTTCCAAAGGGGACGCTCATAGCATCCATCCATCCACCCATTTGGGCACATCCAGGTCGCGCCGTTGGAAACTGCTGGCGATACTTCTCGGAAGGATCATTCGTACTACTTTCCGCGCTGTTGCACGTGTTCAGACGGCTCAAACGGTGCTTATAATCGCATATGACATGTATTTATGCTTTAGTAATCGATGTCTTTCTTTGTGTTTTTTATTTTATTTTATGTTCTTTTTTAAAAAATTGCCCTGCGATTGCGCGTGCATTGCGGCCGCAATGTCGGCTTTCATTCTACGATGTTATTTCGCGGTTCCCTTTAGAAAACGAATATTCTTCTTGTTCTTCGTGCAGCGTGTATCACACGTCTGTATTTTTGCGCACATAGTTTTCCATCAGTACGTCTTGCGAAAGGCCGACGGGAAGACATGTAAACTTCCTGCTTGCTGGCGCTTCAAACAAACAAAACATATCTTCCCCAACCGTCGCCCAGTACACAGATTTACGGGAAGTATTCTTACTGAAAAACAAAAAGAAAAAAAAAACTGCAATGGAACGTTCCATTCATGTTTCCGAGTTCCTCGCGTAACAGAATGCGGAATAATTGGTACGGTTTCTTTTATTGCGGTCGGACCTCGGGTGCCGAAAATAGTTTAAGAATCCGTTATGTATGGTAATCTTTGGCCCGTAAGCCGAGCGAAATTTTTGTCCACTCCATGCTTAACACCAACAGCAAAAAAATAAAAAAAGTAGAAGCGGCGCGGTAGCCTAATTAGTGGCTATATAGTGGATATGGCGTTGCGCCGCTAAACTCGAGCCCACAGGTTCAAACCAGGTCGCAGAATTCGATGAGAACGAAATGAAAAAAAAAAGCACTCGTGCACTTCGGTTTAGGTGCACGTTAAAAACCAAAGGTGGGAGAACTGAGCAGGGTGCCTCATCATCATGATCATCATCATCATCATCATCATAATAATCAGCCTGGTTGCGCCCACTGCAGGGCAAAGGCCTCTCCCATACTCCTCCAAGAACCCCGGTCATGTACTAATTGTGGCCCTGTCGTCCCTGCAAACTTCTTAATCTCATCCGCCCACCCAACTTTCTGCCGCCCCCTGCTACGCTTCCCTTCCCTTGGAATCCAGTCCGTAACCCTTAATGACCATCGGTTATCTTCCCTCCTCATTACGTGTCCTGCCCATGCCCATTTCTTTTTCTTGATTTCAACTAAGATATCATTAACTCGCGTTTGTTCCCTCACCCAATCTGCTCTTTTCTTATCCCTTAACGTTGCACCTATCATTCTTCTTTCCATGGCTCGTTGCGTCGTCCTCAATTTAAGTAGAACCCTTTTCGTAAGCCTCCACGTTTCTGCCCCGTACGTGAGTGCTGGTAAGACACAGCTGTTATAAACTTTTCTTTTGAGGGATAATGGCAACCTGCTGTTCATGATCTGAGAATGCCTGCCAAACGCACTCCAGCCCATTCTTATTCTTCTGATTATTTCAGTCTCATGATCCGGATCCGCGGTCACTACCTGCCCTAAGTAGATGTATTCCCTTGCCACTTCCAGTGCCTCGCTACCTATTGTGAATTGCTGTTCTCTTCCGAGACTGTTAAACATTACTTCAGTTTTCTGCAGATTAATTTTTAGACCCACCCTTCGGCTTTGCCTCTCCAGGTCAGTGAGCATGCATTGCAGTTCGTCCCCTGAGTTACTAATGAAGGCAATATCATCAGCGAATCGCTAGTTACTAAGGTATTCTCCATTAACTTTTATCCCCAATTCTTCCCAATCCAGGTCTCTGAATACCTCCTGTAAACACGCTGTGAATAGCATTGGTGAGATCGTATCTCCCTGCCTGACGCCTTTCTTTATTGGGATTTTGTTGCTTTCTTTATGGAGGACTACGGTGGCTGTGGAGCCGCTATAGATATTTTTGAGTATTTTTACATACGGCTTGTCTACACCCTGATTCCGTAATGCCTCCATGACTGCTGAGGTTTCGACTGAATCAAACGCTTTCTCGTAATCAATGAAAGCTATATATAAGGGTTGGTTATATTCCCCACATTTCTCTATCACCTGATTGATAGTGTGAATATGGTCTATTGTTGAGTAGCCTTTACGGAATCCTGCCTGGTCCTTTGCTTGACAGAAGTCTAAGGTGTTCCTGATTCTATTTGCGATTACCTTAGTAAATAATTTGTAGGCAACTGACAGTAAGCTGATCGGTGTATAATTTTTCATGTTTTTGGCGTCCCCTTTCTTATGGATTAGGATTATGTTAGCGTTTATCCAAGATTCCGGTATACTCGAGGTCATGAGGCATGCGTATACAGGGCGGCCAGTTTCTCTAGAACAATCTGCCCACCATCCTTCAACAAATCTGCTGTTACCTGATACATAAACGTATCACAAGGCGCAAAACGCCAGAATTTGTTTATTTGAAAAAAGAATGACAAAAGAAAAGAAGGTAGCTGCGCTTTTTGTCTTTCTTCTAGGAGTCTAAACGAAAGCAATTATTCTCGAGTCTGATTCCTGAGCAAAACATGTTACGCTTATCCTATGTTTCATGCCTAATTTGGCACCCAGTTTTAATGCGTTGCCGACATGATTAAACGGTAAAAAAATGTCTTCCTTGCCTGAATCAAGTTTGCAGATTTACAGGCTGCCCCAAAACGGCGACGTTTATATTGAATCACAGCTAGGAACTTGTTCAGCAGGAGCGATTATCACCCGTGCGTTATTGCTCTCAGGAACTCGTGTGCCTCTGCGCAACAGCAGCACAATCATTCGGAATAAGAGGCCTCACTTGCATCAGCCCCTCACCTTGGATACTGCGAAAGTGTTGTTATGGATTACATTCGAACGGAAACGGCTATTCGGTAATTTTCAATAGTGAATTCCGAAGTCGAATACGATCTGAATAGCACATACCATTCGATTGCTTCATTTCGCCTGCTGGCACGTTGAAGTAGATTGCCAGAAAAGACACGGAGTTTACATCGGTAAAGATTTCCCGGTCTCCCCGATTCCGTCTGAGTGCATAGGCAATAGCTTTTCCCTAACACTGTTGTTCATATTAGTGTCCAATATATGCCTTGATTCCTCTTCTCGGAAAGTCGATAGGTTCACCTGGGGCTGCGTGCAGCTTCTAAAAGGAACGCTTATTCAGGTCAGGAGTTTTCACTTTTTCAATCAGCGTATTTAGAATACTTGATCATTTTTCTCTTACGTATTACATCGTGGATATATATGTCTATGTACCCTTAGGTTTATCTAGAAGTGCGTTGATTATTTACATCTCTTCGCACTGCGCCGTTAGTAAACCTGGTTTATCTCACTATAATATTGTTTTCTTTGATCACTGTCCCTGATCAACACTCCGCCAACAAGAAGAGCGCGTCAACTGACACGATATCAATAACATTTTGTGACGTATTTTTATGTTGCAAATATGCAGCTTCTGTGGCAAAAATTACGGGTTACTTTTTAAAAAATGTAAAAAAAGAACGTGCGCAGCTTGGACGAGTGGTGGAAATCAACAGCGGAGCTTGGGATCACCTAGCTTTTATGTCCCAGGTAGCACACAAAGTCTTGAAAACGTCGTATTAAGGGATTCAACATCTGAAACGGATTTCTGACCAAAATCGACGCATCAAAGACGTTCCAAACAAGATAGCTTAAAAACGAGGGGTGAATACGTTTTGATAACGTTGGAAGCCAGGCAGCTTAAAAACGAGGGGTGAATACGTTTTGAAAACGACTCAAGGCGCCACCGCCACGCCACGGCGCGTCAGCCTCTTTAGCGGCTTCTACAATATTCAACAACCCATCAACGCGATCCAACCTTGCGCAAGGTGGCGATACCGTCGTCAAATCATGTGACCAAGGTGGCCACGTGATTCGTGATGCCGGGCGAGCCGGGCATAGTCGCGTCGTCATGGCGTCGTCGCGTCACCGCACTCGCATTGCGCTGTGGTGTGTTTGCGGCTGTTCTGATTGTGCTGCCGCTGCCCTTTGCTATGTAAGTGTTGCAGTGTTTTGCTGTCAAGAAAACGATATTCTGTGATCAGTTTGGGTTGTGCGATATGTTTGTGTGGTTTTAATTTGGAAATCAGTAGTGTTTTCGAATTGGTGGGCTCGGTGACTGCACCACAACGCAGCCACCTAATCCGCTTACCTTTGCGATGCAGACGACCGTCCTCGCATTTACCAGCCTGCTGCTGCCGTCCCTGGCAGGCCTGTCTACGGGGGCGTCATCGGTGTGCGCACTGCCGTACACTGGAGATGACCCTGGCTCCTGCCATCCACCGCCCGGCGGGTGCTCGTCCCTACTGGATGTGCCGCCAGAGGAGCTACACACACCGGAAATCACAGTACCATGGATGGCCACATCGACATCAGCAACAATGCCAACATGTATAAAAGAGCTTCACCCGCTGACGCCGCTTCGTGGGCTCGGTGACTGCACCACAACGCAGCCACCTAATCCGCTTACCTTTGCGATGCAGGTCAGTACATCGTATGCCCTCTTCGCTAAAAAATCCAGTAATTATATTTTGGTGCAGTTTCCGAGCCCGCACTGCTGTGTTGCCATTGCCGTTGAGTGTGCTCACGTAATTCATTCCTTGCTCATGCTATCAGGTGACGTTGAGACTAACCCTGGTCCTGAGGGCAACGCTGCTGTACTCGCTGAACTACAGAAGCTAAACGCGGGACAGACCCTGTTGATTACAGAAATACAGGGCCTCAAAACACAGCTGAACACAACAGACCAAACCATAGCAAGCCTAGACAAACGAATGGCCGATCTCGAAACGCATTACCAAACACTTCTTCACCTCAGAAACGATATTCAAATGATGCAGTCAACCACAATCGACCAAGCTAAAAAGATTAAAGAACTAGAAACACGCCTGGATGACGCGGAAAACCAATCACGTCGGAATAACCTTATTTTCTATGGCATCCCTGACCCTGCTAGCGCTGAAACGTGGGCTGAGTCAGAAAAACTAGTCATTGATGTTTGCCGCAAAAATCTTGATATAACCTTGGAACCTCACGACATTGAAAGAGCGCATCGCCTCGGAAATCATTCACCCGACCGAATTCGTCCCGTAATCGTAAAATTCCTATCTCATAAAACCAAAGACGCACTGTTATCAAATGGCCGTAAATTGAAAGACACAAACTACAGTATTGGAGAGGACTTCTCCCGCACCGTTCGACACGCGCGTAAACAGTTACTAGTGTTTGCCAAAGCCAATTCTAACAAGTACTCCTTGCGCTTCAAAACCCTGCACATCGGCTCAAAACGCTATGTATTTGACGCATCATCCCAAGCCGTTAAGGAAATAGCATAGCAATTGCCCCGTCACAAAACTTTAACAAATCGTCGACCCGCTCCACCGCACAATGTTCTCTCGTTTTCGATAATATTCACTAACATCCGTAGTCTTCTTCCAAAGCGCGAACTCATATCAAACATCATGTCGTCATCCGGGAGCAACGTACTAATACTAACAGAAACTTGGCTAAATAGTGACGTAACGGATACGGAAATTTTGGCCGATTTACCCAACTTCGAAGTGTATCGCAACGATCGAAAAGGCAAACGGGGGGGGCGGTGTTCTCGTTGCCATTCATCGAGGCATATCATGCTCTGTTGTTGACGTCGCATCCGACATTGAAGCCATAGGGCTCATCTGTCGCGCTCCCCCCGTAACAGTTCTGCTTGGCGTTTGCTACAGGCCCCCCCAGACTAATCCAGACTTCCCACATCATCTGAACAACATCCTTCATAAACTTGTTTTCACATATCCAAATGCCCGTATTCTTCTTTTTGGTGATTTTAATTACCCGGATATTGATTGGCAGAACATAGCTAGTTCCACAATAACGTGTCATGCAGAGGCGAAGAACTTCATCGATGTCTGTTTAAATTTTAACCTCACTCAATTAATTTCCCAACCAACCCGTGTCTCACGAGAATCAGCAAACACGCTCGACCTGATACTAACAAGCAGCCCCGAGAATGTATCATCCATCAGTTACCTTCCTGAAATCAGCGATCACAAAGTCATGCATGCTTTATTCTCATTTACCTCGACTCAAAAACAGACATCCGATAAAACGATACACCTCTACGATAAGGGTAACTATAATGCAATAACTGAAGAACTTAACACCTTTTTTCCTGAATACGTATCCGCATTTCACACTCGCTCAATTCATGAAAACTGGCTGATATTCAAGAACAAATTAAATCGTCTCACTAATATGTTCGTACGAAGGATTACCTTTCATACTAATCGCAATAAACCATGGTTTACCCAGCACTTAAAACGACTCGAAAACAAAAGGAAACGATAGTTCCGTACCGCCAAACGAAACGACACGCCTGCCGCATGGGGAAAATACTTCGAGGCCGAAAAATCATACCTACTTTCTGTTCGTAACGCCAAGTACTCATTTTATCACAATGACTTACCAAACTTACTTATAAGAAACCCCAAGCAATTCTGGCAAGTTTTAAACCCAACACATCCTCCCGATATTAAACTAACGAATCATTCACATGAAGCGGTGACTGACCACGACTGCGCAGAAATATTTAACCATGCATTCGCATCTGTGTTCACTACCGAACTCGACGCACCTTCACAATTACCACCCTTTAACTTAGAAACCCCCATGCCGGCAGTCACGTTCGTCGAAGAAGGCATTTCATCCATAATTCATAATATGAAACTTTCATCATCAGCTGGTATGGACCTGATTAATTCAAAACTATTGAAAAATGTGGAATCAATTTGTGCATCATATTTATGTCTCATTTTCTCACAGTCACTCTCCTCAGGAATTCTGCCTCTTGATTGGAAAACGGGGAAGGTCGTTCCAGTCTACAAACCAGGTAACAGAGACTCGCCCTTGAATTACCGCCCCATTTCATTGACTAGTGTGCCTTGTAAAATCATGGAACATGTCATCTACTCACAAATCATAAACTTCTTGGACCGAAACCATTTTTTTCACCCTTCACAACATGGGTTTCGTAAGGGCCTCTCTTGCGAAACCCAACTAGCGCTTTTCCTTCACGACTTGCACACTAATCTAGACCGTAATATACAGACCGACACCATCTTTCTTGATTTCGCTAAAGCTTTTGACAAGGTTCCCCGCCGCCGGCTATTAGTAAAACTCTCAAAGCTGAACCTACCCCCTAATATTCTCAAATGGATTGAAGAATTCCTAACTAACCGTTCTCAGTCAGTCTATCTTAACGGCCATCTGTCTACATCTCTCCCGGTTACTTCAGGCGTCCCACAAGGTTCTGTCCTCGGTCCCCTCCTATTCTTAATATACATTAACGACTTGCCCCTGCATGTTTCCTGTAGTATTCGAATTTTCGCAGATGATTGTGTTATTTACCGCACCATTAATAACTGTCACGATCAATACACTCTTCAGACAGAGCTTAACAACGTACTAAATTGGTGTAATAACTGGCTAATGCCCCTCAGTCCTAGTAAATGTAAACTCATGTCCTTCATTCGTCGTCACAATCCATATCTCTTTCATTATTTCATTTCTAACACACAGATTGAGCAAGTACAATCATATAAATATCTAGGAGTCACCCTCTCTTCTAATCTATCATGGCAGGCTCATGTCGGTAACATCATTTCAGCATCAAACAAAAGACTCGGTTTTCTAAAACGTCACCTTCGTCTTGCCCCACCACATGTTAAATTGCTCGCGTATAAATCACTTATAAGACCCAAATTAGAATATGCATCCCCCATCTGGAGCCCACATCAAGCATATCTAATCACCGCATTGGAAGCTGTGCAGAATCGTGCTGCCCGATTCATTCATTCCTCATACTCATATGACGTCAGTGTTTCATCCTTGAAAGCTACATCCGGACTGCCACCCCTCTCTTTTCGTCGTCGCATTGCTAGCCTCACCCTTTATCACAAATTATTTTATTCTCCTCTCAATCAAGCACCGTATATCGCCGCCGCATCACGCATATCTCACCGCACCAGTCATCCCCTTCAAGTTGCCCGCCCACTGTCACGTACTACTACGTTTTCAGCTTCGTTATTTCTTCGAGCAGCCACGGACTGGAACGGCCTACCCCATGACATCGTCGCCATCGCTTCAACACCTGCTTTTCAAGAACGCGTAACAGATCACCTTCAATGTTAAATCACCATCGCTGTTTGTTTTCCTCACTACAAATGTAATCCCACCCCTTATGTAACACCCCCTGAAATGGGGGCCTTTAAGGAATAAAACTGAACTGAACTGAACTGAAGGCGGCCATGTTATTCGTGAAGCCGGGCATAGTTGCGTTATCCCACTCGCATGGCACTATAGTCTGTTTGCGACTGTTCTGAATGTGCTGCCGCTGCCCTTTGTCATGTGAGTGTTGCAGTGCTTTGCTGTCAAGAAAACGACATTCTGTGATTGGTTTGGGTTGTGCGATCTATTTGAGCCGGGCATAATAGCGTTATCGCACTTGCATTGCGCTGTGGTATGATAGCGGCTGTTCTGAATGTGCTGCCGCTGCCCTTTGTCATGTAAGTGTTGCAGGGTTTTGCCGTCAAGAAAACGACGTTCTGTGTTTAGTTTGGGTTGTGCGATCTGTTTGTGTAGTTTAATTTGGAAATCAGTAGTGTTTTCAATTGGAGGGCGCGGAGTGGAGGGCACTAATCAGCTCTTCAAGTTCATTGTCATGTTATGTGAGGCGCCTTTTCACTGACGCTGTAATTAAGGATCTAAGGGCAGTATAAGGACGAAAGTTAGAGGGACGAAATCGTGCCTGTGTGTCCCTAGCGTCGGGATCGGTCGCTATGCGTGATCCTAACAAGAAAGCATTTTGCAGAATGCGAAGAAAGGCGGCAAAATTTCTGTCTGTGCGCACCTTGCCGATCTCCGCAGTAGAGCCGTCATCGTGGTATTTTAGTCTCTCGTTTAGCAAGAGTGTTGCAGACAAGGGAACTGGTTCAAACGGGCTTTTTTTTTAATGATTCAGTACTAGTGCGGTATCCCAAAAGGTGAGGTCAAGTGCTCGCCCTATTTTCTTCCCTCGCGCTACAGCGCACTGACAGAATTTTGCGTGCACCATACCGTGCTTTTATCGTTTGCGCTTCCGGTTCTCGATTGTGTTTTCGCCCCCTTTACCCACGTGATGGGTATTTAATGGTATTACCGGGTACCACATGTGTCCAATATATGAAATGGCCAAATTCGATTTTATTTGACGCCTCAAATGGTAGTAATGTATTGAGTCCCTTGTAGCTTTGTGCTTGTTATCAATTTTACTATTTGGCGAATGGATACAGCATGTACGCTGCATAACTGGCTTGTGGATACTGCATACGTGAGTCGAGTATGCCCTTGGTATAAAATAACTTGTATGCTTTAGGTAGTACGATTGTTTGCAGTTTGGGACATGTGTCGGAATGTACGCTGTGCGCCCTTCGCGCTTTACGGCGGCCTGCCGAGTTCGTGCGGGTGCCATGTGTGCGCATGGAGTTCGCGAAGCGCTCTCGCAGTTTTTTTATATATATATACATGTATTCTGTTCGCGCGCTTCGCACAACAGGGCATGTCGCAGTTCTTTGTCCTTGTGAAACACATTTTCCTAGCGTACGTCTGTGCATTATTTCATACCGGTTTCACACGGGGCTCTTTTAGCCGCTATCCAGTCCGTTACAAATCGAATTTCTCGGTCGTGATTGGCTCCTCTGCGCAAGCTACGAGAGTGAGCCAGTCGCATCGATAATTTCGATCCGGATCGGGCGTGATCGCGATCGAGAGTGATCGTGTGACACCGGTTTTACACATGGCTCCCACATAGGGAACACTTTAAGTTCAATGCTACTGAGTGAAGAGCAAGTGCATATATATGCCAGTGGTGGTATGTGGGCAAGTCTCTCTGGTGAAGCCAATACTTGTGCATTCAGTACATTTCAATTACCAGCGTAGTGCATCAATGTGTCTACTTCGACAAAATGGAGCACCAGTGCAGATATCTGAGCATACCTGTCCAGGGCAGCAAGTGTGTCTACATTGAAACCACTACCAGCATGTGCGGCAGTTCTATTTCCAGCAGCGGGACTGCACAATAATCAGAAGGCTGCTCTCAAGCTGTTTATCTATGAAGCTCTGCCTGGACTGTGTGCCAAATATTTTTGGACGTGAAAGTGGGGGTGAATTGGTAAACATCAGTGGAACTGTGCCTGGACTTTGTGGCAAATGTTTTTGGATGTGAAAGTGTGAGTGAACTGGCAAAGAATTTGCTCTGGGCTACATGTGTTAAACGTTTTTCTCATTCAGAGTGCTTTTTTTTACTTTAGGAGACTGGAGATGTGCGCAAAGTGGGACATGTCAGTGTGCTAATTAATGTATTTGCTGGTTTGCAAATTATTCGTTGCAACTTTGTTTTTGCCAGAGAGGTACAACTTTGCCTCTTGTAAAGGGCGTTTTAGATAAAACACATACTATTTATTATGACCATTGCTTTCTTTGTTAGACAAATGCAGCTTCCAGTGCATTCCAGTTTATTTCCATGTTTATGTAAGTTTCTAATATGAGGCTTGCATATTCATTTCTCACGTTCTGGAGTGGCAAGATGCAGCATTACTGTCTCATCGTTCGCTGTACTACAGTAGTGTTCACTTGTTACACTGAATCCCCCGTTTAAGTATTCTGTACTAATTTCACTTTTTGCTTTTTTGTTGTATGGTTATTTTTTCTCGCCATTACCTTCTTTGATATATCCTAAAGGCAATATTTCCAATTTTGCAATGTTCCCATTTTTTTAATTTCTGTCACAGGAATGGTATGCGGTGGTATTTCTTTTTGTGCTCTTTTCAAGCTTCTAGCTGATAGGTAACATTGCTTGGAGGCAGTTACCATCCGATTCATACTCTTGCATTTTTCAGTCTACTTCTTCCATTCGCTCCGATGTCACTTCTGCATAACTCTAGTCCATCTAATAGCACGTGCACTTTACTATGATAAATTAGACACTTTAGTACACCCCAGGTTTTTCTTTTCATTTTTGAATGTGTACTTGGAATTTTGTTTATGTGCTAGTGAATGTTCACTTTCGAGTTCATTACGAATCCTTTCTGCGACTTTTGTCATTGTTAATGTACCTTTACTTCTATTTGCATTTCTCACACAGTTTGTTCGAACCTTGCATAAGCATTACATTTTAATAAAGTGTTTTTGCTTTGTCACAATGTTCTCATTTCATGCACTCTTGGCATGAAGGGCTTGGTCTGGCCACCTGCCAAGACGTGGCCATTTGTTCTTTGCAGGATGTCATTCCTATTGTGGTCGTAAGCATCGTAGCTTACTAAAGGCGGTATTAAGGATTTATTATTCCTAACAGGCTCATTTTCGTGCGACTTGGTAGAGGATGCGTCGGCCATGCGGGGAACAGTGCTTGGCACTGCGCTGTGGCTCTTACAGTCAACACCGACGCTTCTACTCATCTGGGGCGCAATTGGAGATCGTTGTTCGAAACGCCCGATCAGTTTTACCTCACGCGATTGGCCTAGGCCGTGCCAACGGGTGCGGCTGACGACGTCTGCGCGGCATAGGCCTGTCGCGTGAGGCGAAATTAAACGCGTGTTTTGAACAACGATGTCTGATCGCGCCCGTCACCCGCGAAAATTAGCTTCAGATGATCGTAAACCTTTCAAGACCGCTTCTAGACCAGCTTTTTGATAACGTCCTAAAAACGTTTAGAAATTGGTTACGAATAGTTTTGCCAAAGGGATTACTTGTGTCTTTCCCAATCCTATTTCTAGACCAGCTTTTCGAATACGTCTTGCAGACCTGTTCTAGATCGTCTCAAGAAAGTAATTAAGCCGGACATTAGCAGAGATATACGACGTTTTGCCGCCGAAGTTCTCTCATTCGTGTCTTCTTTAACCCGTTTTTATCGTCTTGGATAAACGCTACGAAAACGTTACGTATCTCTTTTGTGCTACCTGGGGTGGCTTGCCTAGTTTGTTCGTAGGTTTTGCGAGGTTGTGCTATGTTTCGCTAAGTTGTTGGTAGGCTTGGCTAAGTCATTTCTAGGTTTTGCCAGCATATGGTAGGATTGGCTAGGTTGTTTCTAGGTTTTGCGAGGTTATATATTTGCTAGGTTTTGCTAAGTTGTCTCGGCGGCACTGACGCTGGAAGTTTTCGAGCAGTGGCAGATCGGGATCAATTTCTCGGCGATGTCGAGCGTTCAGGCGCCGACTCTCGCGTTGCCTTGAGGGAGAGTGGGAGAGAGAGAGAGAGAAACTTGTCTTAAACGATTTACGTGCAATGGCCGGAGCCTCTTTAGTACAAGGCCCCGCTGGCCTCAGCCGCCCTCATGACCTGTATTACGAAGGACTGTTGTCCCGCCAGGTCTGAGCTGGTTAGCTGTGCCTCCACCACACCTCGATAGCAGTTGTCGGGGTCAGCTACAATGTGTTGAATTGGTGCACGCGTCCGTTCAATTCGAGTTGCGTGATGCAGCGGAGTACGTTGGCCACTTCAGTGCTGCGCACCGATAAAATTATAATAAATCCGGGGTGAGTGCGGAGGATGAAATCCACGCCTGTGATTATGTCTTTGATTGACTGATTTGATTGAGTATACATTTCATTGTTAATCCCTTTGTGGGGTGCATGATGATTTTTACATCATCATTTGGGTAGTGCTGGCCGAGGTTTGCGCTTTGGATGGTGGAAGCGATTTCCTTGGTTGTCGGCCACACCATATGGATGGTCGCCGCGTTCCCCCTTCGCGAAGTTTGCCCGACTTGGTGAGCCGCGCGTTGCTTCGGAGATCGGGATTTCTTGCCTTTTTCGTTCTGCTTACGTTGTTTCTTAGCTCTTTGTAATTCTACAATGTGCGAACTACCGCCAGTGCAGTCGACCTTTGTCGGGTGGAGTTGATGTTCGCCTCGATGTCAGTGAGGGAAACTTAAAGATGTTGTGGATGGCGCGAAGTCACATTACAGTAGGCAAGCCAGTGACGCTGATTGCAAAGGAGTTAACTGTTTATTAAGATAGAATAGGCAAGCGATAGAATGGAAAGTATTTACACGGACATCAAACTACGATCAAAAGTTAGAATTTGTTCTTCTTTCTCAGCCGAATCTCCACCGAATCCCCTTCCATGGGCCCTGCAGGTACATAAAAACACTCTCAACCCATCGTTTCTTCAATCACACTGCGGTGCGCGCAGTGTGCACACAACGGGCCTCTAGGGTGACACTATCCGGAATTCCAATACGTCAAGGCCGTTGCCACACATCCTTTGCAGTGCAACGAGTCTCTTGTCTCACAAACAAGAAAGACACACTCCCCCGCAGAAAACACTTCCACGCCCCGTTGGGGCATCTGGTACGTTTGCGGAATGTCTCGGCATGGTGGGGTTCAGCGGCAAGGGGTTGACTCTAAAGCCATCGCACTGCTTCTGCGAACCGACGGGCGGAAGCCCCGACTCAGTCTACTCGCTTACGCACTCTTCGTAAACCGCGACTCCCCCACCCCCGATGGCTACAACTCTCCGCCGCCGTCTTGGTGTCGAACCACGCGTGTCTTCTGGCCACCCCGCGTGACCCTTACATGCAGCCGCCCGCACAAACAACGCTGAACTCCACTCCTCCCCACCAAGAATGTCACGGGGATACTTGTTGTCAGCGTGACATTTCACACACACACCACCCGTAAACACCACACAACACAACACAATATGTCCCTTGAAGTCCATGAAGGAAGGGCACAAATCTGCCGTCAGGTCCACCCTGCATTCGCGGCAAACGACAAAATAGCTTCACTGTCGGCCTTGAGACCTGTCAACAGAAGCACCCGCGAACAATGGAAATGGGCACATGCGTACTAACCAGCCCGCTGACATACACACAGGCTTATGCAAACAAAAGCTCAGCAGGGCCACATTGGCCGCGCGCTTCCCGTATCATGTGCTAGTCACCCTAACCGTTATCAAATTTGTAAGCTTGCAGCGCATATGACTAGCGCAACAACCTCGGGTTGGTTGACCCAGAGCCCGCCTGAAACGCTTGCGGATTGTGGTCTGTGGGCACCTTTATTCTCGCTCCAAATAGCCGGGTGCGAAACCTCCCTAGCGTCACCACGGCCGCAAACACCTCTCTATCTATGATTAACCACTCTGCCTGTGCTACCATCAACCTTTTACTGGGTAATGCGACCGCTGTTTGTTCTATCATTGCAAGCTGCGGTAGGCAGGTCCTTACCGGTACCTCGGAGGCGTCGCTTGTCAACAGCAAATCGCGACCATGACCATGGGCCACCACCTGCGACAGTGATGCTAACGCATTATTTACAGCACGAAGTGCGTTTTCTGCCTCTTCATACTTAGGGAGTGCCTTGGGTACCCCACGGTCGGACAAGTCAGACAGAGGGCACAGCCATTTAGAATATTCAGGAGCATGATCGCGGTATTAGCTTACAAGGCCGAGCCCCGTTGTCAGATCCCTCTTTGTTTCCGGGGCTTGAAACCTTGACACTGTGCTCCTAAGCCTTTGCTTCGTTTCTTCCTCAGACATGGATTCCTCACTCGGTGTGTCGTGCGCGAGTTCTAAATCTCCTGTCCTTTCGAATTCGGGCAACACCAATTGCTTCTGAACTTGGCCATTTAATTTTCCTTTCATGAAAAGACAATCTATCCTGCACATTCCTTCCGCGCGTACCTTCAACTGCTTGTGTACAAACTTCATGCAGCGAATCGTTCTCTTTCTGTTCTGCCCTGAAGCTAGCCACAGGCGTGACATCATCTGAACCCACAGCTTCATTTCCAGCTAGGCCCGCCGAAGCACCGATATCCTCTTTCGTCTCCTCATTGAGCTCTGGACCCCCCGCCGGCCAGTTGGCGACCGCAATATCTGTAGCGGTAAACACTGCTCGAGAGTGGCTCTATCCTGCGCTTCTTCGTCCCGCTTCCTTTTCACGCGTTTCAGAAGTTCATGTGCCTTTGGCGTTAACAATGCGCCTATCCCTTGTGACAACACCTCGGTGACTGCACACAGAGTCTGCACTTGGTGGTTGCGTCCATCCGTTTCGGCTAGAGATAGTGGTACATAAAGCAAGTCAGCGTCAACAACCTGACCAAATGCACTTTTCAACTTAATTTTACCTGAACTCTTGCCCTTACAATCCTCGGATACCGTCTCTTTCCTTAGCACAGTTATCTCTGAACCTGAATCGAGACAAGCCCTGACGGAATTCTCCCCAACTTTCAAATCGACCCAGTTTAACACCTCCGACGCGGCTTGCTGGTTTACCTTATCACACTGCTCCAGCTGCGGCCGAAAACTGTCAGATACAATTATCTCCGCCCTCGCTACGATTTTACTGCTCTCTTCCTCGGGCTGCACCTCCTCGAAACCGTGCCGCGGGTCTGGACAATTGTTGGCATAGTGTCCAAATGTCTTGCATTGGAAGCATCGGATAGCTCCCGTTCGAGTTTTCTTGCCTGCATTCCCTGCTTGGCCACTCGTCTTCCCCACGCGTCTGTCTCCTTCACGGAGTGGCTTATCCGAACGCTCTCGGGTGCAGCCCATGCGTCTGCTTTCCTCGTATGTCTTGGCTAACTCGGCAATTTCGCTAGCGACAAGCCAGTCCTTGACTTCATTCTGCATTACGTATGTCCTTACTTTTTCTGATAATATCTGTTCAAACCTATCGGCGATAACCAAATCCGTTAGATCCTTCAAGGTTGTGACATCCCTACTCTTTAGGTAGTATGAGATACTCTAACCTGGTCGCCACCTGATGCCATGAATCACCCTCTTCTTTCTTTACAGAAAGGAATAAGCGCCAATACTCATTAGGAGTCAGTTTAAGCTCCTTTAGAATTTTTTCTTTCAGTTCAGGGTATGGCATTACGCTGCCGTCCGACTCGCTTGCAACAAATGCTCTCATCTTCTCATTCAGGAACGGCAGCAAGATCACTACACGAATATCCTCGGGTATTTGCAATGTTTCAAAGAGAGTGTCCACAATTTTAAACCATGGGGGCACTGTGGGATCCGCCTCTGGCATTGGAGCAAGAACTGCCTTCAATTCTTTCGCATACTCCCCCAGCTTGATACCCGACAACTTCCTTTGCTCGCGCTGTGCATCCACCAGCGGCTGTAGCTGCATTTGAGCCAGGTTAATTTTTTCCATCTCTAGCATTAGTCTGAGCTTCTCAAGCTCAAACACTTCTTTTGTGAGCAATTGCTCACGCTGTCGAATGGGTACATTTTCCCCTTCTTGACCAGCCCCTGCGGCAGCTATGTCGCTCTCCGCCGTCGTGAGATGTCCTACAAACCTCCCTTTAACTCGAGAATATCACTTAGGCGCTAGCCCGACATGGTGGACCAAGAGACAACAGACAAGTGCCCTACCTTGACCACTCCTGTCTCCGCGGCCTGGACTGCCTCTCCGGGGTGTTGTTGGCCCTCCTGGGTGCTCGTGACAGCTCTCTGTCGCAGCAACCAATGATAGTTGTCCGGTGCGAAACAAATCCGCAAACTTCCACTTCTTTTTCCAGGTTGCTCACTGCTCTCGAACTCCACGTCGCCACCGTCGCTATGCCTCCCTCGACATCACCGGCGCTCCTGCGGTTCGCCCCGTCAGCCTTGCCGACTCGAACTCCGCGGCGCTACGTCGCTGTGTAACCCTTGACGTCTTCTGCGCTCCTGCGGTTCACCCCGTCAGTCTTGCTGACTCGAACGCCGCTGCGCTACGTCGCTATTCCACCTGTGGCATCTCCGGCATTCCTGTGATGTGCGGCTCCGAGATTGCTGGAGCTCCGCTCAGCAACAATGAGCCTGCTGCTGACTGTCTAGCTTGCAGCCTTGCTCGTAGCTTTCTCCACCGTCCTTCCGAACGCTGATGTCGTGTCCTTTCTTGGGGCCTCCAAATGCTCTCCCGCCTGCTTGCTCTCTGCCCAAGCAACCAACACGTCACTTGCCTTCAGTAGAAAGACGTCGCGATCCTGTCGACTGCACCAGTTGATGTTCGCTTCGATGTCAGTGAGGGAAACTTAAAGATGTTGTGGATGTCGCGAAGTCAAATTAATGTAGGCAAGCCAGTGACGCTGATTGCAAAGGAGTTAACTGTTTATCAAGATAGAATAGGCAAGCGATAGAATGGAAATTATTTACACGGACACCAAACTACGAGTCAAAAGTTAGAATTTGGTCTTCTTTCTAAGCCGAATCGCCACCGAATCCCCTTCCAACGGCCCTGCACGTACATAATAGCATTCTCAACACCCTCCTCGCCCCATCGTTTGTCCAATCACACTGCGGTGCGCGCAGTGTGCACACAACATGGCTCTAGGGTGACACTATCCGGAGTTCCAATACATCAAGGCCGTTGCCACACATCCTTTGCAGTGCAACGAGTCTCTTGTCTCACAAACAAGCAAGACACACTCCCCCGCAGAAAACACTTCCACGCCCCGCTGGGGTATCTGGTCCGTTTGCGGAATGTCTTGGCATGGTGCGGTTCAGCGGCGAGGGGCTGACTACAAAGCCATGGCACTGCTTCTGCGAACCGACCGGCGAAAGCCCCGACTCACAGTCTACTCGCTTACGCGCTCTTCGTAAACCGCGGCTCCCCCGCCCCGGATGGCTATAACTCTCCGCCGCCGTATTGGTGTCTAACCACGCGTCTCTTCTGGCCACCCCGCGTGACCCTTACATGCAGCCACCCGCACAAACAACGCTGAACTTCACTGGTCGGTTTCGATGAGGTCTTTGTCGAACTAGTGTTCCATCTCGGTGGATGAAGGTTGTTCTTTTATCGTTCGGTGAGTGCCCTGAGATAGAGCACACTGGTGCCGGTGTTAACCGGTAGCCGTCATTGGCTCTTGAGAGGCCTTCTGAGACATTTTCTGTACCGTTGAGGCGGCAGCGGTCTCACAGACAACGCCTAGGCGTAGCGAACGCCGTGCGTTTCTGTGAGCGTTCTTGCCGTGGTTGTTACCCGACGCAGCTGCGTCCGCTTGGAATCTTCAAACTTCGATATTGAGGTAAAAAATTCGCCTACCGGTTAGAAAATGATATCCGGGTGTAGATCTCGATGAGTATGGTCCAGCTAATATCTCGGTTGTTGTCCTACGTTCATTGGAGCGGGAGTAAATCGGGTTTCGGTGGAGCCGATGTCAGGCACGTCTGCTCCGTCTGGCCCCCTCTGGCGTCCATCCCCTGGAGGGAAACTCGGGATTTTCGACTCGGCGCCGCCTCTTCTCAGCCGCAGCTTCAGAGCGGTATTCCGGACCAGTTCGGCAGCAACGCATCACTTCTCGCTTGGCAGTACGGCGCTCTTCGAGTCCTGGTAAGCCACTTGTTCTTCGCGCGTACGGACTTTCTTCGGTCTTCGCGTGGCAGCAGCACGTACGCACGGAGTAGAGGAGGCGTGAGGTACGTCGCCGCGCCAGCTGTTCTGAGCTTTTATTCGCCTGTGACGTCACGGCTCCACCCTACACGTGTGAGGATGTTACGTGGCTCGGTGCTGTCGCAGGTGGTTGCTAGGCAACGCGAGGCGGCGCACAGCTGGGCTGACTTTTCTGGTAACGCTCCACGACGGAACTAAAAGCTTAAACAGCTCCGCTGTTAAAATAGCAGTTCATCTGGTTAAAACTGCAATTGATACCTGCCAACAAGATTCGCGGGCGCACCAAAGGAAGCAAAACCATAAAATATTTTACTAATAAAGGAATAAACAGACATCCACCCGTTCGTAGCAATTGCTACAAAGAAAACCCATACGGGTTCCTCGAAAGTTGAAGAAAAATTCGTCCTGGTCCGGGACTCGAACCCGGGACCACCGCCTTTCCGGGGGCAGCCGCTCTACCATCTGAGCTAACCAGGCGGCTAGCGGATGGCAGAGCGAAGTCGAATTTGTCGGCAACACGAAGCAAAGGCAAGTGATTGACGTAGTAGTTCTGCGGAAACCCGCAAGGTGGAGAGGCATTTCTCTCCACCTTGCAGGTTTCCGCAGAACTACTACATCAAAATATTTTACTGCACACAGTTTCAGCGAGAAAAAGTGGGCGTCCGCCAGAGTTCGCGCAACGAAAGCGCGCTCGCTAGCAGACGACGCTCTTGACAACGACAGCAAAATTGAAGACGTCATGTTGTATAACCCATGCCTCAGATATGTATACATAGCAAAATGGTGTCAATATAAATTTGCAGGTGAAAAATTCGCAGTTCCGCCCGAAGTCGAAGCGCCGATTGCGTTAGCAAATATAGCTGTGCGAAGTAAGGATAGTAGTTTTATCGGCCATATAAACTTGTAATCATTCGTTTACTAATTAACTTAACAATGATAGAATGTGTTAGCGCGACTCAACGAGGACGTAGAAAGAAACAGACACACAGAGACAGCGCTGTTTTTTTTTGTGTCTGCTTCTCTGTATGTCCTTGTTCAGTCACGCTTACACATTCTATCATGGATTCAAAACAACTAGCCCATCAACGTGTTTTAACTAAATCCACCAGAGCGGTGTCACGCGCGCACAGGTAAACATGAACACATCCCTTTCAATGACAGCTGAAACTGTCTCTGAAAATTCTGGAGTTAGGAATCGTGGCAGCAGCCGCGAGCCAATTGGGCTCCGTGCATCTATCGCTTCAATGTGAACGAAACGTCGAAAGCACAGCGCATACGAAGCTACCAGCAATACGTGCACTCTGCAAACTCGCAGATTGCTTTGAAGATTAGGCCCGGGCGGGCCCGCACTTTGGCCACATCGCAGATCGCTTTCAAGACACACAAGCGCCGGCAACGCATCCCCACGGCTTCCACCGAAGGCATCTACTGCGGCGTCCGCGATTCGCGTGGCCAACGCCGTAGTAGACGCCGTGGTTGTCTCCACTCTGTATTTCTTTATTTATTTATTTATTTAAAATACTTTCAGGGCCCAAAGGCACTACAGAAAGGAGTGGGGAAGAAATGGCAAGGCGTGCAGCAAACAAACAAACAGAAGTATTACAAGGCGTCTTGTAAAGCGATCTTGAACTGGTGGTCATCAGCAATGCTGGCGATTGTGGAGGGAAGGTGGTTCCATGCGACACTTGTTCTAGGAACAAAAGAGTCATTACACAATTTTGTGCGACAAGAAGGTAGCCCCACCTTGAAGCGATGATCGGTCCTTGAAGATATGTAATGAGGTGGTTGGAACAAAACGTCCTTCATCTCGTTGTTACAATAATAGATTTTATGAAAAAGGCTAAGGCGAGAGGACTTTCGGCGCAATGAAAGGTCAGGCAAGTTTAGGGTTTTCTTCATAGATGTGACACTGGAATGACGTGAATAATTCGACAAGATGAAACGTGCGCCGCGATTCTGAATGGCTTCAAGAGTTTGAATGAGTGTAGTCTGAGTAGGATCCCATATGGCGCATGCGTACTCTAATTTAGAACGTACCAAGGTTTTGTAAAGTGTTAACTTCAGGGACGATGGGGCATCAAAAAAGTTTCGACGCAGATAACCAAGCATGCGATTGGCGTTGTTAGTTACAAATTCTACATGCGTATTCCACGATAGATTAGAAGAAATGTGAACACCAAGGTATTTATAGCTGTCAACAGATGGTAATGGAATATTATTGAGGCGGTAAGTACGCGGACAATGATTAGTGCTGTGGCGAGAAACCTGCATACTTTTACATTTAGTTGTATTAAGTGTCATGAGCCATTGACTGCACCATTCAAATACCCTATCTAGATCACGCTGCAGATTGAGATAATCGTCATGGTTAGTAATTTTCTGGTAAACCACGCAGTCATCTGCAAACAGTCGGACAGTTGAGGAAGAAAGGCAAGTAGGAAGATCATTAATATAAATCAAGAAGAGCAGAGGGCCCAAAACTGACCCTTGCGGGACACCAGATGTTACGGCAGAATTACGTGAAGAGAAGTCGTTAGCCGTCACATACTGACTACGGTTAGAGAGAAATTCCTTAATCCATGCAAGTACATTGGGGTCTATGTTAAGTTGATTAAGCTTGAAGATAAGTAGATCGTGTGAAACGGAGTCAAATGCTTTAGCAAAATCTAAATATATGCAATCAGTATCAAAGTCATGATCCGCGTTAATGAACAAGTCGTTAGTAAAACATAACAATTGCGTTTCACACGAAACTACCTTACGGAATCCATGCTGATAAATGCTGAAGAAGGAATTGGACTCCAGGAATTCAATGAGGTGCGAGTATATTATATGCTCTAGGATTTTTACTGGAATGGATGTTAATGATATGGGGCGGTAATTATTGGGGGAATGTACATCACCAGATGTATGCACAGGGACCACCTTCCCTATCTTCCAATCAGAGGGCAGTGTAGACATCTGTAATGACTGTTGAAAAAGCTTTGACAATATCAGTGCAGAATAAACTTGTGTACACTTCAGCATTTTTGATGAAATACAATCTGGACCGGCCGACGAAGACACTTTTAAGTTGACAATCAGCCTTTCGACACCAACTGCATCAATAGCGATATAATCCATTGGGAAGAAGTTGGTTCTTGGTATATGCGGAAATACTGTGGGAGTGCTCTTATGAAAATGAGTAGCAAACACATTGTTCAGAACATTGCAGCATTCGCTTTGAATTACTGGGACATCAGATTGGATTAACTGAATGTGTGTCGTTTTAGTACCGTTAATAATGCTCCAAAATTTACGGGGATTAGAACGAAGTAGCAAAGGAAGAGTTTTATCAAAGAATTCCTTCTTGGCTTTTGAGAGCGCAGTACAGAATTCTCTGTTAAATTTTTGATAGCAAGACCAGTGGTCTATTCTGGCTGTGAATTTTGCGCGTCGAAATATCCGCTTCTTTTTGTTGCGCATGCGCTTTAACATGTTATTGAACCATGGTGAGCGAGTACATGATGAAACTTTCCTTTTAGGTACAAAGCGATCAATAAGAGACAAGAGTTTGTTTTTATAAAGCAACCAGTTATCCTCAACCGATCGCTGCTCAAAACCGGCGAAAAACCGATCAGCAAAGACCTGAAATTCCCCATTCATTCCAGTTACGTCTGCTTTGCCGTAGTCTTGGATGACCCTAGTTTTTTTCTTCTTAGAAATCTTTGCCCGTAGAGTGAAGTGAATTATCGAGTGATCGCTAATTCCCGGTGAATGAGTTAAGGCGGTAGCTAGGTCGGGTGTAGCGGTAAGTATTAAGTCTAGAATATTAGCGGAAGTGGAAGTTATGCGAGTGGGAAAGTGAACGAGCTGAGTTAAGTTGAAGTCGTGACAAAAAGTTAAAAATTCTTTGCTTTCAGCTGAGTTGTGTTTTAAGGAAACCGAGTCTCGTTCCCATCTGATGTCAGGAAAATTGAAGTCGCCAAGTAAGAAGAGGGGCGATTTTGGGTATCGGACGAACAGCTGATTGACAACATCGTGCAGTTCATTACAGAACGATAATGATGCGGTTGGTGGCCGATAACAGACACAAAAAATTATTTCGCGAGAACCAATGAGCACGCGCGCACACACAAGCTCAAGCGAGGATACAATTGGAATAACATGGGAAGCAAGACTATCGGTAACCGCCAGCAGAACACCACCACCAGACCGGTAATCACGATCACATCGGTAAAATTTGTAGCACTTTTCACAGTCCAAAATTTCTTCATTTTTAACTTTTGCAGAAAGCCAAGTCTCCGTTAGACCAACAATGTCAGCAGAGCAGGAATCAATAGCGGAAGACAATTCCACGCGTTTATTCAGAATACTCCGTATATTGGAAAGAAAAATAGAGGCGTCTTTTGCGCAGGATCTGGGCGGGCATAGCTATGATGCACTGGAAGTGCCAGCACGTGCAGTTACAGTACCAGCGCTATCTTGCGTATCCACTGATCGTGCTGAAGCGATTTCGCGTACGCTGTTACTTGCTGAGCAGTACACGTACGTTTTTTTGTCCATGATTAGTTTATTCATGCGAAGAGAGTACGTCTTCCCGGCTACCTTTGCAAATTCTGTTAGTTTCCTCCTTGAGTTTCGCGTAGCTCTGCAATAATCTTCGCTAGCTGATACACCAGTCCCCTTGAGCTTGTATTTCTGCGCCCAGACTGCATCCCTGACTTTAGACGACGAAAACTTGATGATAATTGGCCGAGTCTTTTTATCTGTGTAGGATCCTAATCTGTGTGCTCGGGAAACTTCAGAGTCGGAAATTTGTATTTTAAGGTGACGAGACAAAACGTCTTGAACAAGGCCTTCTGACTGAGCCCATGTCTCAGTCGGGCAGTCCGGTATTCCAAAGAACAATAGGTTATCTCGTCTCGACCTGTCTTCAAGATCGTCCAGTCGAGAATTGAGTGCCTGGCCTTCCATTCTGACAGCTTCGGTGATTAGACGTGGTGCATCATTAAGAGCTGCAGAACCGTCGAATGATTCGACAAAGGATTCAACCGCGCATAATCTTACTGATAGATTAGCGACGGTCTGTACTAAGACCTCCTGCTTTGTCTTTAAGTCGTCGAGAGCTGCCTTGAGCTCAACGTGACGGTGGTCAACGTTTTCAGAAAGTTTTGTGATAGCATCAAGTATTTCTTTGTTAGTAGGACCAGGGTTGAGTTCAACGTCACCGCAACACATTAAGAGCCTCGTAACAAATACGCATTCGCACAAGCACTGAAAGAGCACACTTGGGCACGGTAGGAGCAGCAGGCAGACGTTGCTAGTCCGCTTACAATAGAGAGAGGGGGGTTTACTAACCTGCACAAAAAGCAAGATCGGGATTTTGAGCGACTGCATGGCTGCCGCTCCACCGTGCCCACTGAAGGGGCGTAGGATTTCCAGTGCTCTTATATCCTCCTGCGTCGCTGCAGTCGCCAGCAGTGTTGTCGACCCGCTGACCATGGAAGGAATGTGCCCGGTAAAGCAGAACTGATGACATGAGGACGCATTATTGAAGATCGGGACCGTCAGCAACGCTGGTGATGGACAGCCGGTGATCGCTGGATCCGAAGGTTGTAGCCACGTGCCAGACCGAGCGATAAACTGCACAAAAAGCAAGATCGGGATTTTGAGCGACTGCATGGCTGCCGCTCCACCGTGCCCACTGAAGGGGCGTAGGATTTCCAGTGCTCTTATATCCTCCTGCGTCGCTGCAGTCGCCAGCAGTGTTGTCGACCCGCTGACCATGGAAGGAATGTGCCCGGTAAAGCAGAACTGATGACATGAGGACGCATTATTGAAGATCGGGACCGTCAGCAACGCTGGTGATGGACAGCCGGTGATCGCTGGATCCGAAGGTTGTAGCCACGTGCCAGACCGAGCGATAAACTGCACAAAAAGCAAGATCGGGATTTTGAGCGACTGCATGGCTGCCGCTCCACCGTGCCCTGGAGCGGCATGGAGCGGCAGGCGAGCAGGACATCGAGGCGTCTAAATGTCGCACAAAAATCCCTCCCGTGATCTGATCCTACGTGCCTAGGAACAGGATGGTTTAGGGATTTTTGAGAAGGCGCGGTGGTGGCGCCGAGCAACGCCGTGGCGTGTTCATCCTCGGCTAGATCGTTCTCTGGCCCGCGCGGACCGCGCATTGTTCAACGTTGCTTATGTGATTGTGCTTGCGTTGCTTGTGTGTTCGTTGTAGGTTCTGTGTTACTTGGCAGAAATCCGTGAGAAGTGGTGGTGCGCCAGAGCGGCTTTGGCCTCGGTGAGCTCTGGTATACCCGTATACTTCCTTGAGAAATCGGCGGGGGTGACAATCGAAGTGGCCTAGCGGCCTAGCCCCTCGAGCGGCAGCGAAGTTCTGCGAAACCGCGATGTGGCATCGCCGTGTCCGACTTTGCTCAACGGACATCGTGGGATGTGCTGCTCGCTACAAGTCATGTACTGCGTCGACCGCCCACTGTTCAGCGCTGAATGTGTGCTTGGTGTGCTGTGCTTGAAAGGAGTGGCGCAGCTGTGCAGCGCGGAGGAGCAGAGTGGCTTGCGCGTTCACAGGCATCCGTTTTGGTCTCATTAGCGGCTGTCGCGGGATTGTGGTTTGCTCTTTGCCTAGTATGAAGTTTACGCTGCTAACACACAGCATGTTCGTTTCTCCGTGCTAGATGTCATTTGCATGACGACCGAGTTGAAACGAGGCAAATGTGTTAAATGGTACTTTATCCTTTCCCTTGAGTTTTCTGTTTTTGTAATTTATATTATGGATCCTCCACAGAAACTACGCGAGTGTCGTACTTGAGCTTGTTGGTTTCAGGTCAAATGGTTGTTGCTAACAGGATAGTGTAATAAACGACCAAGGGCTTGGAGGCATCAAGTCACATTGCTTGTCTCATGGTGTCGCTTCATGAGCACCGTGAGCCTCCAGACCAACTAGGAAGGGAGGTTTGTTGCAATCGCTTTTGAATTGTATTGCCACCAAACCAACAGTGACCTCAATGACAACTTTTGGACAGTAGAATGCTTGCACCCAGCAAATCTAAGAAGGAAGCATTTGGGATGTGCGTTGTAGGCCTTTTGAAGCTGGCAGGATTGCTGATGGGGCTTTGTCTGTCTGCCCTCTTTATGGATACAGAAAGATGATTTCCTCTTTGAGAGGGATTGTTTCAGAGGTCGTTACATGGCAATAGTGCTGGGTGTTTCGTAGCAGAGAAGCTTGTATTTGCCCACTGTAGCCCCTGTGAAGTGCCCACTTTTTGGACGCAAAGTGCTCTCCACGCATGCATGCATTTTTAGCTTGTAAAGACGTCTATTGCCCCTTGCCTCAAACTAGTCTCTGCTGGTGTCACCCGAGAAGGCATTGGGAAGTATGTCGATGCACACTTACAAGACACTGTTGCTACCAGTCAAACCAGAATAATGGAGCTGGTTTCTTTTGTCTGCTCGATCCTCGTTAGTTACAATGAGCAGTTCTTTGTCCGAACAGAAGGCATATATAGTTGGTCGTGCATAGCCTGCGCACTAAGACTTGTTCGCGTGCTATGACAGACAGCTGCCTGAGAACCTTAGCACAGTGTCTATATGTAAAAACCTTCTGATGTGTTGATGACTTCTCTTTATCACACTGCCTGATCAAGCCAGCAACTGGCTCAACCAGATGTTCAACAGGCTTCGTATTAGTTTTCCCAGCATCTGCTTTACCAGGCTGCTGCTCGTAGATATCTGTTTTCTTAACCTTACGCTGCACTTCAACCATGGCCACACCTGCTGAACCTATATCATGCGATCAAAAAAGTGCTATACATAATGTTGCTCCAAACTCATGACATGTGCTACAAGGTCTTGAAGGACACACTCATTTATTTGTGTCCTCATCATACTGTATGACGCTTCGCATGATAAGTGCGAAAATTAACATCTGCTGGTTTTTCAGTGTTATTCCTGTCGAGCTTCCTCAAAGCTATCCTGAGTGTTTCAAAAGCAAAAGACTGCTGGCGGACAAGAAGTGCATAAAGCAAGGGTCGTTATAGCCACATATGCCACACAAAATGAAGGCCACTGAGTGTACATGCGGTTTATATCATATCCAACAAGCTTGGTTCTCCCTTTGCAAGTGTGTAAACTCAACTTGCCCCGAATACATTGCCTGTGACAAACTATGTGCCAGATGCTGTGTGCCCTGCAAAGCTGAAGATGTCTACGAGATCCTGACACCCCGCAACGGCTTCTACAATAAGCAAACAGGCCACTATAAAAACGACTGTCTTTACTAATATGCTAATAACATGAAAATGGGCAGAAATTTGGCTATTCATTGGGTCCAACTCCAGGTACAAGCCACTCTTCCACCAGATGTGTGTTGTTCACAGGAACTGGAGCTATACAATTGCAGATAAAAACAACATGTTTGAAAGTAGTAGAGTTGACGTATATTCTGCACAAGCAGTGCTACCTGCAGTGATGGTAACTTATAGTCACAATTCATGGCTGCACCACCACGCAAAGGTACTACTCTTCAATTATTAACTTCTATTTAGTGAAGTTACGGTGGCCATATATTGCAAGTACATATAATCCACATTGTGCGCAATATGGTTAAATGATGTCAACTGTGATAGCCATTCCTAATCTGAAATGCAACAAAAGAGCAGATATAGGCAACAAATTGTAATTCAAAAAGAAAGACAACCAGTGCACAGGATAAATGACAGACTTCCTTTTACTGAAAAAAAAAATGTCACATGTGACACATGTTACCAGCAGTGGGTAGCAAACTTGCAAGCTTGGGTGACAGAGGCAAAACTTAGCAAAATGCTACAATCATAACGAAATGTAAAACGGCCTTGGACAAAAAAAAAACACATTGTACAGAATGAAAGGGCAAGACCATCCAAGAACACTCTATGGCACTACATACTTGACATTGTGCAAAAAATTTTAACACGCCCTACCCATG
The DNA here is from genome assembly GCF_023375885.2 of Dermacentor andersoni. Lineage (NCBI taxonomy): Eukaryota > Metazoa > Arthropoda > Arachnida > Ixodida > Ixodidae > Dermacentor > Dermacentor andersoni. The sequence continues at coordinate 9,603,262 of NC_092823.1, read as the reverse complement.
AAAAACAAAAGCAAGAAACACGGAAAACGCACCTTAAAATGCAATATGCAGAGCCTGAAACCAAGAAAAAACAACCCAAAAAAGGTTTCGCGAAGTCTTTCAATGAATAAATTGTCAATCTGTCTCGTCACTTCTGAATGAACCTGCACAGCTGAACAGGAAAGAAAGCCCAGTAGCAGGGCCGCAGAAAATGTCACCAAATAAATATACTTCGTTTACCAAGGATACCTCCGATTTAGTTGTGGTCTGACTTTGCACAATAATTGTGTATAAGCTTTTCTTGTTTAGAATGGTTTAGCAAATAGGGAAGAAATGGCAATGAGAGCACGAGGTGTGTCCATAGTCTATGCACAAAAAGCCACTGCTTTCTTACTTTTTTTTTCTCTACTACTATTCACGAGTATTTAAGTGCCTTAATAGCACAGCTAACATCCTACTGCAAAACACAAAATTGGGCAAGTTGTGCCATAAAGAAAATTGCAGTTTCACTCATAATGCGAAACAATGATGAAGTAGCTGGTGAAATATGCGCAGGAAGCTTGCTTCATGCGGTGTTTGTTGAAGTGAACACTTGTCAATGCAAGTCAGTAATCTCCTTTAAAGAAGTAACATAAGTGGGAGTCGTATTTATTTGCGGGAGTTGTGCCTCTCAGTGTTGAAGTGGAAAGACTCAACTTTTCTTCCTCTTTTAAATCCGGACATCGCCACTGGTTTCCACCAAAACAACCCTTTAGCTTCTTACTGCTGAACTCATTTTGGTTTCCTCAAATCTATCTTTGAGCTACCCATTGCTAGGTGCGCTGTGCTTGAGGAAAACAAGACACCAACAGCCCCATCCACTAAACCTGAGAAGCCAAGCACTAGAAGAAGATTAATGAAGCAGATGCACCCAATCACTGTCATTACATGTAAGAAGAAAATTTAGCATAGGGCTGCCTTCACAAGTGGGAAGGTGATGTGTCAGAACTTGCAGGCGTGGACGCCAGCTCAATATACAGTACGCAGACATTGAGCAGGTGTTAGCCAATCATGGCACCTGTTGGCTAGATCGCACTCTCCTGGATCAGTATTCACCAGGACTGTCCCTTCAGCATAGTGGCTGAGACGTAGAATTGAGGCCTGCCAATCTTTTGATTGTACTTTTCAATACTTGCAGCACAATGAAAACTTTATTTGCAACATTCTAGCAAGAAACTTAGGAATTCCAGTGACAACACCAGTAGACATCAGAACAATCAGGGTAGTTAGCCCATAGCAGCTATTGCTGTAAGAAAGAAGACTAGCATAAGCATAAGAATTGAGATGGGTAGTGGTCCACTATGGTGCTACACTTAGTGATCTCGAATGAGTTCAAGGAGCAAGCATTTACCCCAGAAAAAATATTACGCTTAACAGCTGTATCTAGTTGTATAATTTTGCCTATGCAGCTTTATATAACCCTGTCTACACTTACCATGAGTGGCATACTGAAAAAAAATTAGTTTTTGATATTGCTTCGTAGAAAATAATTCTGTTTAGGCCTAACAGTATATATACGTACTGCGCATATCTGCATTCGGTCTATCTTATCACCAACTGTTAAGTCGCCTTCTTTCCTCAGCCAATCCCTCCTGCAACCGAATGTGCTGGTCCGCGTTTTAGCTGCATTTCCTCCCGTGAAGTTGGTAAAAGTATTTGGCTGTTTACTGTAACTTCATATTGCTACACGCTTGTGGTATTTCTTTGTTTGCACGAGTGGGCATGGCGAAAGTATCGGGACAATGCATCTGAACAATCCGCTCTTGTTTTTCATCCAGGCCGTGCTTCTGATGAGTGCCGGTCAAGAATTGTCTATGGCTTACTATCAACTTGCTGCGCTTCAAGGGACGACACTGCAGCATGGGCGCCATCGCAACGTCTCGGAGCAATCTCTGGATATCGACACTTCGGGCCTGCGCACAACGACGACGTGGTTCGAAGGACAGGAAGCGCCCCTATTGTCTACATCACCTCTGCTGGGCTACATAAAAGCAGCCAAGGGACTGCAACCGTTCAGTGGGCATGGCGAAAGTATTGGGACAATGCATCTGGAAATCCGCTCTTGTTTTTCATCCAGGCCGTGCTTCTGATGAGTACCGGTCAAGAATTGTCCATGCCTTACTATCAACTTGCTGCTCTTCAAGGGACGACACTGCAGCTTGGGCGCCATCACAACGTCTCGGAACAATCTCTGGATATCGACAGTTCGGGCCTGTGCACAACGACGACGTGGTTCGAAGGACAGGAAGCGCCCCTATCGTCTACATCACCTCTGCTGGGCTACATAAAAGCAGCCAAGGGACAGTAACCGTTCAGTGGGCATGGCGAAAGTATCGGGACAATGCATCTGAACAATCCGCTCTAGTTTTTCATCCAGGCCGTGCTTCTGATGAGTACCGGTCAAGAATTGTCCATGGCTTACTATCAACTTGCTGCTCTTCAAGGGACGACACTGCAGCATGGGCGCCATCGCAACGTCTCGGAACCATCTCTGGATATCGACACTTCGGGCCTGCGCACAACGACGACGTGGTTCGAAGGGCAGGAAGCGCCCCTATCGTCTACATGACCTCTGCTGGGCTACATAAAAGCAGCCAAGGGACAGTAACCGTTCAGTGGGCATGGCGAAAGTATCGGGACAATGCATCTGAACAATCCGCTCTTGTTTTTCATCCAGGCCGTGCTTCTGATGAGTACCGGTCAAGAATTGTCCATGCCTTACTATCAACTTGCTGCTCTTCAAGGGACGACACTGCAGCTTGGGCGCCATCACAACGTCTCGGAACAATCTCTGGATATCGACAGTTCGGGCCTGTGCACAACGACGACGTGGTTCGAAGGGCAGGAAGCGCCCCTATCGTCTACATCACCTCTGCTGGGCTACATAAAAGCAGCTAAGGGACAGCAACCGTTCAGTGGGCATGGCGAAAGTATCGGAACAATGCATCCGAACAATCCGCTCTTGTTTTTCATCCAGGCCGTGCTTCTGATGAGTGCCGGTCAAGAATTGTCCATGGCTTACTATCAACTTGCTGCTCTTCAAGGGAGCCCACTGCAGCATGGGCGCCATCGCAACGTCTCGGAGCAATCTCTGGATATCGACACTTCGGGCCTGCTCACAACGACCACGTGGTTCGAAGGACAGGAAGCGTCCCTATCGTCTACATCACCTCTGCTGGGCTACATAAAAGCAGCCAAGGGACAGCAACCTTTCAGTGGGCATGGCGAAAGTATCGGAACAATGCATCTGAACAATCCGCTCTTTTTCATCCAGGCCGTGCTTCTGATGAGTACCGGTCAAGAATTGTCCATGGCTTACTATCAACTTGCTGCTCTTCAAGGGACGACAGTGCAGCATGGGCGCAATGGCAACGTCTCGGAACAATCTCTGGATATCGACACTTCGGGCCTACGCACAACGACGACGTAGTTCGAAGGACAGGAAGCGTCCCTATCGTCTACGTCACCTCTGCTGGGCTACATAAATGCAGCCAAGGGACAGCAACCGTTCAGTGGGCATGGCGAAAATATCGGAACAATGCATCCGAACAATCCGCTCTTCTTTTTCATACAGGCCGTGCTTCTGATGAGTGCTGGTTAAGAATTGTCCATGGCTTACTATCAACCTGCTGCTGTTCAAGGGACGACACTGCAGCATGGGCGCCATCGCAACGTCTCGGAACAATCTCTGGATATCGACACTTCGGGCCTGCGCACAACGACGACGTGGTTCGAAGGACAGGAAGCGCCCCTATCGTCTACATCACCTCTGCTGGGCTACATAGAAGCAGCTAACGGACCGCAACCGCTCAGTGGGCATGGCGAAAGTATCGGAACAATGCATCTGAACAATCCGCTCTTCTTTTTCATCCAGGCCATGCTTCTGATGAGTGCTGGTCAAGAATTATCCATGGCTTTCTATCAACTTGCTGCTCTTCGAGGGACGACACTGCAGCATGGGCGCCATGGCAACGTCTCGGAACAATCTCTGGATATCGACACTTCGGGCCTGCGCACAACGATGACGTGGTTCGAAGGACAGGAAGCACGCCTATCGTCTACATCACCTCTGCTGGGCTACATAAAAGCAGCTAAGGGACAGCAACCGTTCAGTGGGCATGGCGAAAATATCGCAACAATGTATCTGAACAATCCGCTCTTCTTTTTCATTCAGGCCATGCTTCTGATGAGTGCTGGTGAAGAATTGTCCATGGCTTACTATTAACTTGCTGCTCTTCAAGGGACGACACTACAGCATAGGCGCCATCGCAACGTCTCGGAACAATCTCTGGATATCGACACTTCGGGCTTGCGCACAACGACGACGTGGTTCGAAGGACAGGAAGCGCCCCTATCGTCTACATCACCCCTGCTGTGCTACATAAAAGCAGCCAAGGGACAGCAACCGTTCAGTGGGCATGGCGAAAGTATCGGGATAATGCATCTGAACAATCCGCTGTTGTTTTTCATCCAGGCCGTGCTTCTGATGAGTACCGGTCAAGAATTGTCCATTGCTTACTATCAACTTGCTGCTCTTCAAGGGACGACACTGCAGCATGGGCGCCATCGCAACGTCTCGGAACAATCTCTGGATATCGACACTTCGGGCCTGCAGACAACGACGACGTGGTTCGAAGGACAGGAAGCGCCCCTATCGTCTACATCACCTCTGCTGTGCTACATAAAAGCAGCTAAGGGACAGCAACCGTTCAGTGGGCATGGCGAAAGTATCGGAACAATGCATACGAACAATCCGCTCTTTTTCATCCAGGCCGTGCTTCTGATGAGTACCGGTCAAGAATTGTCCACGGCTTACTATCAACTTGCTGCTCTTCAAGGGACGACACTGCAGGATGGGCGCCATCGCAACGTCTCGGAGCAATCTCTGGATATAGACACTTCGGGCCTGCGCACAACGACGACGTGGTTCGAAGGACAGGAAGCGCCCCTATCGTCTACATCACCTCTGCTGGGCTACATAAAAGCAGCCAAGGGACAGCAACCGTTCAGTGGGCATGGTGAAAGTATCGGAACAATGCATCTGAACAATCCGCTTTTTTCCATCCAGGCCGTGCTTCTGATGAGTACCGGTCAAGAATTGTCCATGGCTTACTATCAACTTGCTGCTCTTCAAGGGACGACACTGCAGCATGGGCGCCATCGCAACGTCTCGGAACAATCTCTGGATATCGACACTTCGGGCCTGCGCACAACGACGACGTGGTTCGAAGGGCAGGAAGCGCCCCTATCGTCTACATGACCTCTGCTGGGCTACATAAAAGCAGCCAAGGGACAGTAACCGTTCAGTGGGCATGGCGAAAGTATCGGGACAATGCATCTGAACAATCCGCTCTTGTTTTTCATCCAGGCCGTGCTTCTGATGAGTACCGGTCAAGAATTGTCCATGCCTTACTATCAACTTGCTGCTCTTCAAGGGACGACACTGCAGCTTGGGCGCCATCACAACGTCTCGGAACAATCTCTGGATATCGACAGTTCGGGCCTGTGCACAACGACGACGTGGTTCGAAGGGCAGGAAGCGCCCCTATCGTATACATCACCTCTGCTGGGCTACATAAAAGCAGCTAAGGGACAGCAACCGTTCAGTGGGCATGGCGAAAGTATCGGAACAATGCATCCGAACAATCCGCTCTTGTTTTTCATCCAGGCCGTGCTTCTGATGAGTGCCGGTCAAGAATTGTCCATGGCTTACTATCAACTTGCTGCTCTTCAAGGGAGCCCACTGCAGCATGGGCGCCATCGCAACGTCTCGGAGCAATCTCTGGATATCGACACTTCGGGCCTGCTCACAACGACCACGTGGTTCGAAGGACAGGAAGCGTCCCTATCGTCTACATCACCTCTGCTGGGCTACATAAAAGCAGCCAAGGGACAGCAACCGTTCAGTGGGCATGGCGAAAGTATCGGAACAATGCATCTGAACAATCCGCTCTTTTTCATCCAGGCCGTGCTTCTGATGAGTACCGGTCAAGAATTGTCCATGGCTTACTATCAACTTGCTGCTCTTCAAGGGACGACAGTGCAGCATGGGCGCAATGGCAACGTCTCGGAACAATCTCTGGATATCGACACTTCGGGCCTACGCACAACGACGACGTAGTTCGAAGGACAGGAAGCGTCCCTATCGTCTACGTCACCTCTGCTGGGCTACATAAATGCAGTCAAGGGACAGCAACCGTTCAGTGGGCATGGCGAAAATATCGGAACAATGCATCCGAACAATCCGCTCTTCTTTTTCATACAGGCCGTGCTTCTGATGAGTGCTGGTTAAGAATTGTCCATGGCTTACTATCAACCTGCTGCTGTTCAAGGGACGACACTGCAGCATGGGCGCCATCGCAACGTCTCGGAACAATCTCTGGATATCGACACTTCGGGCCTGCGCACAACGACGACGTGGTTCGAAGGACAGGAAGCGCCCCTATCGTCTACATCACCTCTGCTGGGCTACATAGAAGCAGCTAACGGACCGCAACCGCTCAGTGGGCATGGCGAAAGTATCGGAACAATGCATCTGAACAATCCGCTCTTCTTTTTCATCCAGGCCATGCTTCTGATGAGTGCTGGTCAAGAATTATCCATGGCTTTCTATCAACTTGCTGCTCTTCGAGGGACGACACTGCAGCATGGGCGCCATGGCAACGTCTCGGAACAATCTCTGGATATCGACACTTCGGGCCTGCGCACAACGATGACGTGGTTCGAAGGACAGGAAGCACGCCTATCGTCTACATCACCTCTGCTGGGCTACATAAAAGCAGCTAAGGGACAGCAACCGTTCAGTGGGCATGGCGAAAATATCGCAACAATGTATCTGAACAATCCGCTCTTCTTTTTCATTCAGGCCATGCTTCTGATGAGTGCTGGTGAAGAATTGTCCATGGCTTACTATTAACTTGCTGCTCTTCAAGGGACGACACTACAGCATAGGCGCCATCGCAACGTCTCGGAACAATCTCTGGATATCGACACTTCGGGCTTGCGCACAACGACGACGTGGTTCGAAGGACAGGAAGCGCCCCTATCGTCTACATCACCCCTGCTGTGCTACATAAAAGCAGCCAAGGGACAGCAACCGTTCAGTGGGCATGGCGAAAGTATCGGGATAATGCATCTGAACAATCCGCTGTTGTTTTTCATCCAGGCCGTGCTTCTGATGAGTACCGGTCAAGAATTGTCCATTGCTTACTATCAACTTGCTGCTCTTCAAGGGACGACACTGCAGCATGGGCGCCATCGCAACGTCTCGGAACAATCTCTGGATATCGACACTTCGGGCCTGCAGACAACGACGACGTGGTTCGAAGGACAGGAAGCGCCCCTATCGTCTACATCACCTCTGCTGTGCTACATAAAAGCAGCTAAGGGACAGCAACCGTTCAGTGGGCATGGCGAAAGTATCGGAACAATGCATACGAACAATCCGCTCTTTTTCATCCAGGCCGTGCTTCTGATGAGTACCGGTCAAGAATTGTCCACGGCTTACTATCAACTTGCTGCTCTTCAAGGGACGACACTGCAGGATGGGCGCCATCGCAACGTCTCGGAGCAATCTCTGGATATAGACACTTCGGGCCTGCGCACAACGACGACGTGGTTCGAAGGACAGGAAGCGCCCCTATCGTCTACATCACCTCTGCTGGGCTACATAAAAGCAGCCAAGGGACAGCAACCGTTCAGTGGGCATGGTGAAAGTATCGGAACAATGCATCTGAACAATCCGCTTTTTTCCATCCAGGCCGTGCTTCTGATGAGTACCGGTCAAGAATTGTCCATGGCTTACTATCAACTTGCTGCTCTTCAAGGGACGACACTGCAGCATGGGCGCCATCGCAACGTGTCGGAACAATCTCTGGATATCGACACTTCGGGCCTGCGCACAACGATGACGTGGTTCGAAGGACAGGAAGCACGCCTATCGTCTACATCACCTCTGCTGGGCTACATAAATGCAGCCAAGGGACAGTAACCGTTCAGTGGGCATGGCGAAAGTATCGGAACAATGCATCTGAACAATCCGCTCTTCTTTTTCATCCAGGCCGTGCTTCTTATGAGTGCTGGTCAAGAATTGTCCGTGGCTTGCTATCAACTTGCTGCTCTTCAAGGGACGACACTGCAGCATGGGAGCCATCGCAACGTCTCGGAACAATCTCTGGATATCGACACTTCGGGCCTGCGCACAACGACGACGTGGTTCGAAGGACAAGAAGCGCCTCTATCGTCTACATCACCTCTGCTGGGCTACATAAATGCAGCCAAGGGACAGTAACCGTTCAGTGGGCATGGCGAAAGTATCGGAACAATGCATCTGAACAATCCGCTCTTCTTTTTCATCCAGGCCGTGCTTGTTATGAGTGCTGGTCAAGAATTGTCCGTGGCTTGCTATCAACTTGCTGCTCTTCAAGGGACGACACTGCAGCATGGGAGCCATCGCAACGTCTCGGAACAATCTCTGGATATCGACACTTCGGGCCTGCGCACAACGACGACGTGGTTCGAAGGACAAGAAGCGCCTCTATCGTCTACATCACCTCTGCTGGGCTACATAAATGCAGCCAAGGGACAGTAACCGTTCAGTGGGCATGGCGAAAGTATCGGAACAATGCATCTGAACAATCCGCTCTTCTTTTTCATCCAGGCCGTGCTTCTTATGAGTGCTGGTCAAGAATTGTCCGTGGCTTGCTATCAACTTGCTGCTCTTCAAGGGACGACACTGCAGCATGGGAGCCATCGCAACGTCTCGGAACAATCTCTGGATATCGACACTTCGGGCCTGCGCACAACGACGACGTGGTTCGAAGGACAAGAAGCGCCTCTATCGTCTACATCACCTCTGCTGGGCTACATAAATGCAGCCAAGGGACAGTAACCGTTCAGTGGGCATGGCGAAAGTATCGGAACAATGCATCTGAACAATCCGCTCTTCTTTTTCATCCAGGCCGTGCTTCTTATGAGTGCTGGTCAAGAATTGTCCGTGGCTTGCTATCAACTTGCTGCTCTTCAAGGGACGACACTGCAGCATGGGAGCCATCGCAACGTCTCGGAACAATCTCTGGATATCGACACTTCGGGCCTGCGCACAACGACGACGTGGTTCGAAGGACAAGAAGCGCCTCTATCGTCTACATCACCTCTGCTGGGCTACATAAACGCAGCCAAGGGACAGCAACCGTTCAGTGGGCATGGCGAAAGTATCGGGACAATGCATCTGAACAATCCGCTCTTCTTTTTCATCCAGGCCGTGCTTCTTATGAGTGCTGGTCAAGAATTGTCCGTGGCTTGCTATCAACTTGCTGCTCTTCAAGGGACGACACTGCAGCATGGGAGCCATCGCAACGTCTCGGAACAATCTCTGGATATCGACACTTCGGGCCTGCGCACAACGACGACGTGGTTCGAAGGACAAGAAGCGCCTCTATCGTCTACATCACCTCTGCTGGGCTACATAAATGCAGCCAAGGGACAGTAACCGTTCAGTGGGCATGGCGAAAGTATCGGAACAATGCATCTGAACAATCCGCTCTTCTTTTTCATCCAGGCCGTGCTTCTTATGAGTGCTGGTCAAGAATTGTCCGTGGCTTGCTATCAACTTGCTGCTCTTCAAGGGACGACACTGCAGCATGGGAGCCATCGCAACGTCTCGGAACAATCTCTGGATAGCGACACTTCGGGCCTGCGCACAACGACGACGTGGTTCGAAGGACAAGAAGCGCCTCTATCGTCTACATCACCTCTGCTGGGCTACATAAATGCAGCCAAGGGACAGTAACCGTTCAGTGGGCATGGCGAAAGTATCGGAACAATGCATCTGAACAATCCGCTCTTCTTTTTCATCCAGGCCGTGCTTCTTATGAGTGCTGGTCAAGAATTGTCCGTGGCTTGCTATCAACTTGCTGCTCTTCAAGGGACGACACTGCAGCATGGGAGCCATCGCAACGTCTCGGAACAATCTCTGGATATCGACACTTCGGGCCTGCGCACAACGACGACGTGGTTCGAAGGACAAGAAGCGCCTCTATCGTCTACATCACCTCTGCTGGGCTACATAAACGCAGCCAAGGGACAGCAACCGTTCAGTGGGCATGGCGAAAGTATCGGGACAATGCATCTGAACAATCCGCTCTTCTTTTTCATCCAGGCCGTGCTTCTTATGAGTGCTGGTCAAGAATTGTCCGTGGCTTGCTATCAACTTGCTGCTCTTCAAGGGACGACACTGCAGCATGGGAGCCATCGCAACGTCTCGGAACAATCTCTGGATATCGACACTTCGGGCCTGCGCACAACGACGACGTGGTTCGAAGGACAAGAAGCGCCTCTATCGTCTACATCACCTCTGCTGGGCTACATAAATGCAGCCAAGGGACAGTAACCGTTCAGTGGGCATGGCGAAAGTATCGGAACAATGCATCTGAACAATCCGCTCTTCTTTTTCATCCAGGCCGTGCTTCTTATGAGTGCTGGTCAAGAATTGTCCGTGGCTTGCTATCAACTTGCTGCTCTTCAAGGGACGACACTGCAGCATGGGAGCCATCGCAACGTCTCGGAACAATCTCTGGATATCGACACTTCGGGCCTGCGCACAACGACGACGTGGTTCGAAGGACAAGAAGCGCCTCTATCGTCTACATCACCTCTGCTGGGCTACATAAATGCAGCCAAGGGACAGTAACCGTTCAGTGGGCATGGCGAAAGTATCGGAACAATGCATCTGAACAATCCGCTCTTCTTTTTCATCCAGGCCGTGCTTCTTATGAGTGCTGGTCAAGAATTGTCCGTGGCTTGCTATCAACTTGCTGCTCTTCAAGGGACGACACTGCAGCATGGGAGCCATCGCAACGTCTCGGAACAATCTCTGGATAGCGACACTTCGGGCCTGCGCACAACGACGACGTGGTTCGAAGGACAAGAAGCGCCTCTATCGTCTACATCACCTCTGCTGGGCTACATAAATGCAGCCAAGGGACAGTAACCGTTCAGTGGGCATGGCGAAAGTATCGGAACAATGCATCTGAACAATCCGCTCTTCTTTTTCATCCAGGCCGTGCTTCTTATGAGTGCTGGTCAAGAATTGTCCGTGGCTTGCTATCAACTTGCTGCTCTTCAAGGGACGACACTGCAGCATGGGAGCCATCGCAACGTCTCGGAACAATCTCTGGATAGCGACACTTCGGGCCTGCGCACAACGACGACGTGGTTCGAAGGACAAGAAGCGCCTCTATCGTCTACATCACCTCTGCTGGGCTACATAAATGCAGCCAAGGGACAGTAACCGTTCAGTGGGCATGGCGAAAGTATCGGAACAATGCATCTGAACAATCCGCTCTTCTTTTTCATCCAGGCCGTGCTTCTTATGAGTGCTGGTCAAGAATTGACCGTGGCTTGCTATCAACTTGCTGCTCTTCAAGGGACGACACTGCAGCATGGGAGCCATCGCAACGTCTCGGAACAATCTCTGGATATCGACACTTCGGGCCTGCGCACAACGACGACGTGGTTCGAAGGACAAGAAGCGCCTCTATCGTCTACATCACCTCTGCTGGGCTACATAAACGCAGCCAAGGGACAGCAACCGTTCAGTGGGCATGGTGAAAGTATCGGAACAATGCATCTGAACAATCCGCTTTTTTCCATCCAGGCCGTGCTTCTGATGAGTACCGGTCAAGAATTGTCCATGGCTTACTATCAACTTGCTGCTCTTCAAGGGACGACACTGCAGCATGGGCGCCATCGCAACGTCTCGGAACAATCTCTGGATATCGACACTTCGGGCCTGCGCACAACGACGACGTGGTTCGAAGGGCAGGAAGCGCCCCTATCGTCTACATGACCTCTGCTGGGCTACATAAAAGCAGCCAAGGGACAGTAACCGTTCAGTGGGCATGGCGAAAGTATCGGGACAATGCATGTGAACAATCCGCTCTTGTTTTTCATCCAGGCCGTGCTTCTGATGAGTACCGGTCAAGAATTGTCCATGCCTTACTATCAACTTGCTGCTCTTCAAGGGACGACACTGCAGCTTGGGCGCCATCACAACGTCTCGGAACAATCTCTGGATATCGACAGTTCGGGCCTGTGCACAACGACGACGTGGTTCGAAGGGCAGGAAGCGCCCCTATCGTCTACATCACCTCTGCTGGGCTACATAAAAGCAGCTAAGGGACAGCAACCGTTCAGTGGGCATGGCGAAAGTATCGGAACAATGCATCCGAACAATCCGCTCTTGTTTTTCATCCAGGCCGTGCTTCTGATGAGTGCCGGTCAAGAATTGTCCATGGCTTACTATCAACTTGCTGCTCTTCAAGGGAGCCCACTGCAGCATGGGCGCCATCGCAACGTCTCGGAGCAATCTCTGGATATCGACACTTCGGGCCTGCTCACAACGACCACGTGGTTCGAAGGACAGGAAGCGTCCCTATCGTCTACATCACCTCTGCTGGGCTACATAAAAGCAGCCAAGGGACAGCAACCGTTCAGTGGGCATGGCGAAAGTATCGGAACAATGCATCTGAACAATCCGCTCTTTTTCATCCAGGCCGTGCTTCTGATGAGTACCGGTCAAGAATTGTCCATGGCTTACTATCAACTTGCTGCTCTTCAAGGGACGACAGTGCAGCATGGGCGCAATGGCAACGTCTCGGAACAATCTCTGGATATCGACACTTCGGGCCTGCAGACAACGACGACGTGGTTCGAAGGACAGGAAGCGCCCCTATCGTCTACATCACCTCTGCTGTGCTACATAAAAGCAGCTAAGGGACAGCAACCGTTCAGTGGGCATGGCGAAAGTATCGGAACAATGCATACGAACAATCCGCTCTTTTTCATCCAGGCCGTGCTTCTGATGAGTGCCGGTTAAGAATTGTCCACGGCTTACTATCAACCTGCTGCTGTTCAAGGGACGACACTGCAGCATGGGCGCCATCGCAACGTCTCGGAACAATCTCTGGATATAGACACTTCGGGCCTGCGCACAACGACGACGTGGTTCGAAGGACAGGAAGCGCCCCTATCGTCTACATCACCTCTGCTGGGCTACATAAAAGCAGCCAAGGGACAGCAACCGTTCAGTGGGCATGGTGAAAGTATCGGAACAATGCATCTGAACAATCCGCTCTTCTTTTTCATTCAGGCCATGCTTCTGATGAGTGCTGGTCAAGAATTGTCCATGGCTTACTATCAACTTGCTGCTCTTCAAGGGACGACACTGCAGCATGGGCGCCATGGCAACGTCTCGGAAGAATCTCTGGATATCGACACTTCGGGCCTGCGCACAACGACGACGTGGTTCGAAGGACAAGAAGCGCCTCTATCGTCTACATCACCTCTGCTGGGCTACATAAATGCAGCCAAGGGACAGTAACCGTTCAGTGGGCATGGCGAAAGTATCGGAACAATGCATCTGAACAATCCGCTCTTCTTTTTCATCCAGGCCGTGCTTCTTATGAGTGCTGGTCAAGAATTGTCCGTGGCTTGCTATCAACTTGCTGCTCTTCAAGGGACGACACTGCAGCATGGGAGCCATCGCAACGTCTCGGAACAATTTCTGGATATCGACACTTCGGGCCTGCGCACAACGACGACGTGGTTCGAAGGACAAGAAGCGCCTCTATCGTCTACATCACCTCTGCTGGGCTACATAAATGCAGCCAAGGGACAGTAACCGTTCAGTGGGCATGGCGAAAGTATCGGAACAATGCATCTGAACAATCCGCTCTTCTTTTTCATCCAGGCCGTGCTTGTTATGAGTGCTGGTCAAGAATTGTCCGTGGCTTGCTATCAACTTGCTGCTCTTCAAGGGACGACACTGCAGCATGGGAGCCATCGCAACGTCTCGGAACAATCTCTGGATATCGACACTTCGGGCCTGCGCACAACGACGACGTGGTTCGAAGGACAAGAAGCGCCTCTATCGTCTACATCACCTCTGCTGGGCTACATAAATGCAGCCAAGGGACAGTAACCGTTCAGTGGGCATGGCGAAAGTATCGGAACAATGCATCTGAACAATCCGCTCTTCTTTTTCATCCAGGCCGTGCTTCTTATGAGTGCTGGTCAAGAATTGTCCGTGGCTTGCTATCAACTTGCTGCTCTTCAAGGGACGACACTGCAGCATGGGAGCCATCGCAACGTCTCGGAACAATCTCTGGATATCGACACTTCGGGCCTGCGCACAACGACGACGTGGTTCGAAGGACAAGAAGCGCCTCTATCGTCTACATCACCTCTGCTGGGCTACATAAATGCAGCCAAGGGACAGTAACCGTTCAGTGGGCATGGCGAAAGTATCGGAACAATGCATCTGAACAATCCGCTCTTCTTTTTCATCCAGGCCGTGCTTCTTATGAGTGCTGGTCAAGAATTGTCCGTGGCTTGCTATCAACTTGCTGCTCTTCAAGGGACGACACTGCAGCATGGGAGCCATCGCAACGTCTCGGAACAATCTCTGGATATCGACACTTCGGGCCTGCGCACAACGACGACGTGGTTCGAAGGACAAGAAGCGCCTCTATCGTCTACATCACCTCTGCTGGGCTACATAAACGCAGCCAAGGGACAGCAACCGTTCAGTGGGCATGGCGAAAGTATCGGGACAATGCATCTGAACAATCCGCTCTTCTTTTTCATCCAGGCCGTGCTTCTTATGAGTGCTGGTCAAGAATTGTCCGTGGCTTGCTATCAACTTGCTGCTCTTCAAGGGACGACACTGCAGCATGGGAGCCATCGCAACGTCTCGGAACAATCTCTGGATATCGACACTTCGGGCCTGCGCACAACGACGACGTGGTTCGAAGGACAAGAAGCGCCTCTATTGTCTACATCACCTCTGCTGGGCTACATAAATGCAGCCAAGGGACAGTAACCGTTGAGTGGGCATGGCGAAAGTATCGGAACAATGCATCTGAACAATCCGCTCTTCTTTTTCATCCAGGCCCTGCTTCTTATGAGTGCTGGTCAAGAATTGTCCGTGGCTTGCTATCAACTTGCTGCTCTTCAAGGGACGACACTGCAGCATGGGAGCCATCGCAACGTCTCGGAACAATTTCTGGATATCGACACTTCGGGCCTGCGCACAACGACGACGTGGTTCGAAGGACAAGAAGCGCCTCTATCGTCTACATCACCTCTGCTGGGCTACATAAATGCAGCCAAGGGACAGTAACCGTTCAGTGGGCATGGCGAAAGTATCGGAACAATGCATCTGAACAATCCGCTCTTCTTTTTCATCCAGGCCGTGCTTCTTATGAGTGCTGGTCAAGAATTGTCCGTGGCTTGCTATCAACTTGCTGCTCTTCAAGGGACGACACTGCAGCATGGGAGCCATCGCAACGTCTCGGAACAATCTCTGGATATCGACACTTCGGGCCTGCGCACAACGACGACGTGGTTCGAAGGACAAGAAGCGCCTCTATCGTCTACATCACCTCTGCTGGGCTACATAAATGCAGCCAAGGGACAGTAACCGTTCAGTGGGCATGGCGAAAGTATCGGAACAATGCATCTGAACAATCCGCTCTTCTTTTTCATCCAGGCCGTGCTTCTTATGAGTGCTGGTCAAGAATGGTCCGTGGCTTGCTATCAACTTGCTGCTCTTCAAGGGACGACACTGCAGCATGGGAGCCATCGCAACGTCTCGGAACAATCTCTGGATAGCGACACTTCGGGCCTGCGCACAACGACGACGTGGTTCGAAGGACAAGAAGCGCCTCTATCGTCTACATCACCTCTGCTGGGCTACATAAATGCAGCCAAGGGACAGTAACCGTTCAGTGGGCATGGCGAAAGTATCGGAACAATGCATCTGAACAATCCGCTCTTCTTTTTCATCCAGGCCGTGCTTCTTATGAGTGCTGGTCAAGAATTGTCCGTGGCTTGCTATCAACTTGCTGCTCTTCAAGGGACGACACTGCAGCATGGGAGCCATCGCAACGTCTCGGAACAATCTCTGGATATCGACACTTCGGGCCTGCGCACAACGACGACGTGGTTCGAAGGACAAGAAGCGCCTCTATCGTCTACATCACCTCTGCTGGGCTACATAAATGCAGCCAAGGGACAGTAACCGTTCAGTGGGCATGGCGAAAGTATCGGAACAATGCATCTGAACAATCCGCTCTTCTTTTTCATCCAGGCCGTGCTTCTTATGAGTGCTGGTCAAGAATTGTCCGTGGCTTGCTATCAACTTGCTGCTCTTCAAGGGACGACACTGCAGCATGGGAGCCATCGCAACGTCTCGGAACAATCTCTGGATATCGACACTTCGGGCCTGCGCACAACGACGACGTGGTTCGAAGGACAAGAAGCGCCTCTATGGTCTACATCACCTCTGCTGGGCTACATAAACGCAGCCAAGGGACAGCAACCGTTCAGTGGGCATGGCGAAAGTATCGGGACAATGCAGCTGAACAATCCGCTCTTGTTTTTCATCCAGGCCGTGCTTCTGATGAGTGCCGGTCAAGAATTGTCCATGGCTTACTATCAACTTGCTGCTCTTCAAGGGAGCCCACTGCAGCATGGGCGCCATCGCAACGTCTCGGAGCAATCTCTGGATATCGACACTTCGGGCCTGCTCACAACGACCACGTGGTTCGAAGGACAGGAAGCGTCCCTATCGTCTACATCACCTCTGCTGGGCTACATAAAAGCAGCCAAGGGACAGCAACCGTTCAGTGGGCATGGCGAAAGTATCGGAACAATGCATCTGAACAATCCGCTCTTTTTCATCCAGGCCGTGCTTCTGATGAGTACCGGTCAAGAATTGTCCATGGCTTACTATCAACTTGCTGCTCTTCAAGGGACGACAGTGCAGCATGGGCGCAATGGCAACGTCTCGGAACAATCTCTGGATATCGACACTTCGGGCCTGCAGACAACGACGACGTGGTTCGAAGGACAGGAAGCGCCCCTATCGTCTACATCACCTCTGCTGTGCTACATAAAAGCAGCTAAGGGACAGCAACCGTTCAGTGGGCATGGCGAAAGTATCGGAACAATGCATACGAACAATCCGCTCTTTTTCATCCAGGCCGTGCTTCTGATGAGTGCCGGTTAAGAATTGTCCACGGCTTACTATCAACCTGCTGCTGTTCAAGGGACGACACTGCAGCATGGGCGCCATCGCAACGTCTCGGAACAATCTCTGGATATAGACACTTCGGGCCTGCGCACAACGACGACGTGGTTCGAAGGACAGGAAGCGCCCCTATCGTCTACATCACCTCTGCTGGGCTACATAAAAGCAGCCAAGGGACAGCAACCGTTCAGTGGGCATGGTGAAAGTATCGGAACAATGCATCTGAACAATCCGCTCTTCTTTTTCATTCAGGCCATGCTTCTGATGAGTGCTGGTCAAGAATTGTCCATGGCTTACTATCAACTTGCTGCTCTTCAAGGGACGACACTGCAGCATGGGCGCCATGGCAACGTCTCGGAAGAATCTCTGGATATCGACACTTCGGGCCTGCGCACAACGACGACGTGGTTCGAAGGACAAGAAGCGCCTCTATCGTCTACATCACCTCTGCTGGGCTACATAAATGCAGCCAAGGGACAGTAACCGTTCAGTGGGCATGGCGAAAGTATCGGAACAATGCATCTGAACAATCCGCTCTTCTTTTTCATCCAGGCCGTGCTTCTTATGAGTGCTGGTCAAGAATTGTCCGTGGCTTGCTATCAACTTGCTGCTCTTCAAGGGACGACACTGCAGCATGGGAGCCATCGCAACGTCTCGGAACAATTTCTGGATATCGACACTTCGGGCCTGCGCACAACGACGACGTGGTTCGAAGGACAAGAAGCGCCTCTATCGTCTACATCACCTCTGCTGGGCTACATAAATGCAGCCAAGGGACAGTAACCGTTCAGTGGGCATGGCGAAAGTATCGGAACAATGCATCTGAACAATCCGCTCTTCTTTTTCATCCAGGCCGTGCTTGTTATGAGTGCTGGTCAAGAATTGTCCGTGGCTTGCTATCAACTTGCTGCTCTTCAAGGGACGACACTGCAGCATGGGAGCCATCGCAACGTCTCGGAACAATCTCTGGATATCGACACTTCGGGCCTGCGCACAACGACGACGTGGTTCGAAGGACAAGAAGCGCCTCTATCGTCTACATCACCTCTGCTGGGCTACATAAATGCAGCCAAGGGACAGTAACCGTTCAGTGGGCATGGCGAAAGTATCGGAACAATGCATCTGAACAATCCGCTCTTCTTTTTCATCCAGGCCGTGCTTCTTATGAGTGCTGGTCAAGAATTGTCCGTGGCTTGCTATCAACTTGCTGCTCTTCAAGGGACGACACTGCAGCATGGGAGCCATCGCAACGTCTCGGAACAATCTCTGGATATCGACACTTCGGGCCTGCGCACAACGACGACGTGGTTCGAAGGACAAGAAGCGCCTCTATCGTCTACATCACCTCTGCTGGGCTACATAAATGCAGCCAAGGGACAGTAACCGTTCAGTGGGCATGGCGAAAGTATCGGAACAATGCATCTGAACAATCCGCTCTTCTTTTTCATCCAGGCCGTGCTTCTTATGAGTGCTGGTCAAGAATTGTCCGTGGCTTGCTATCAACTTGCTGCTCTTCAAGGGACGACACTGCAGCATGGGAGCCATCGCAACGTCTCGGAACAATCTCTGGATATCGACACTTCGGGCCTGCGCACAACGACGACGTGGTTCGAAGGACAAGAAGCGCCTCTATCGTCTACATCACCTCTGCTGGGCTACATAAACGCAGCCAAGGGACAGCAACCGTTCAGTGGGCATGGCGAAAGTATCGGGACAATGCATCTGAACAATCCGCTCTTCTTTTTCATCCAGGCCGTGCTTCTTATGAGTGCTGGTCAAGAATTGTCCGTGGCTTGCTATCAACTTGCTGCTCTTCAAGGGACGACACTGCAGCATGGGAGCCATCGCAACGTCTCGGAACAATCTCTGGATATCGACACTTCGGGCCTGGGCACAACGACGACGTGGTTCGAAGGACAAGAAGCGCCTCTATTGTCTACATCACCTCTGCTGGGCTACATAAATGCAGCCAAGGGACAGTAACCGTTGAGTGGGCATGGCGAAAGTATCGGAACAATGCATCTGAACAATCCGCTCTTCTTTTTCATCCAGGCCGTGCTTCTTATGAGTGCTGGTCAAGAATTGTCCGTGGCTTGCTATCAACTTGCTGCTCTTCAAGGGACGACACTGCAGCATGGGAGCCATCGCAACGTCTCGGAACAATTTCTGGATATCGACACTTCGGGCCTGCGCACAACGACGACGTGGTTCGAAGGACAAGAAGCGCCTCTATCGTCTACATCACCTCTGCTGGGCTACATAAATGCAGCCAAGGGACAGTAACCGTTCAGTGGGCATGGCGAAAGTATCGGAACAATGCATCTGAACAATCCGCTCTTCTTTTTCATCCAGGCCGTGCTTCTTATGAGTGCTGGTCAAGAATTGTCCGTGGCTTGCTATCAACTTGCTGCTCTTCAAGGGACGACACTGCAGCATGGGAGCCATCGCAACGTCTCGGAACAATCTCTGGATATCGACACTTCGGGCCTGCGCACAACGACGACGTGGTTCGAAGGACAAGAAGCGCCTCTATCGTCTACATCACCTCTGCTGGGCTACATAAATGCAGCCAAGGGACAGTAACCGTTCAGTGGGCATGGCGAAAGTATCGGAACAATGCATCTGAACAATCCGCTCTTCTTTTTCATCCAGGCCGTGCTTCTTATGAGTGCTGGTCAAGAATGGTCCGTGGCTTGCTATCAACTTGCTGCTCTTCAAGGGACGACACTGCAGCATGGGAGCCATCGCAACGTCTCGGAACAATCTCTGGATAGCGACACTTCGGGCCTGCGCACAACGACGACGTGGTTCGAAGGACAAGAAGCGCCTCTATCGTCTACATCACCTCTGCTGGGCTACATAAATGCAGCCAAGGGACAGTAACCGTTCAGTGGGCATGGCGAAAGTATCGGAACAATGCATCTGAACAATCCGCTCTTCTTTTTCATCCAGGCCGTGCTTCTTATGAGTGCTGGTCAAGAATTGTCCGTGGCTTGCTATCAACTTGCTGCTCTTCAAGGGACGACACTGCAGCATGGGAGCCATCGCAACGTCTCGGAACAATCTCTGGATATCGACACTTCGGGCCTGCGCACAACGACGACGTGGTTCGAAGGACAAGAAGCGCCTCTATCGTCTACATCACCTCTGCTGGGCTACATAAATGCAGCCAAGGGACAGTAACCGTTCAGTGGGCATGGCGAAAGTATCGGAACAATGCATCTGAACAATCCGCTCTTCTTTTTCATCCAGGCCGTGCTTCTTATGAGTGCTGGTCAAGAATTGTCCGTGGCTTGCTATCAACTTGCTGCTCTTCAAGGGACGACACTGCAGCATGGGAGCCATCGCAACGTCTCGGAACAATCTCTGGATATCGACACTTCGGGCCTGCGCACAACGACGACGTGGTTCGAAGGACAAGAAGCGCCTCTATGGTCTACATCACCTCTGCTGGGCTACATAAACGCAGCCAAGGGACAGCAACCGTTCAGTGGGCATGGCGAAAGTATCGGGACAATGCAGCTGAACAATCCGCTCTTGTTTTTCATCCAGGTGAGCGACTATCGCCAAATTCACAGCTACCGTAGTAACGACCCTTGTCTGCTCATTTTGCCGTGCCCACGGCCGCTGCTCGCAGTGTTGACGAATGTGCATTTATGTTTCGTAGATATTATCTGATGTTGCGGGGATATTGACTCGAATCCGGGGCTGTCTACGAATGAATTGCTTAAAAACATAATTTCATTTCATTTCGTTTATTGATACTGCGAATCCCATCAGGGATTGTAACGGGAAGGGCTGTATGTGATACATAGGAAGATTGTATAAGGTGTTGCTTACTAAATCTTATACAATAAAAAACTTGGGCATATAACAATTTGATTACGTGATTATACAAGAGAATAAATAGAATGGAGAGGTTATGACAACAATAATTGCAGTTACAGAAACCAGTTACAGGGTCAGTATTGAGGTAATAACAGCCACGCAACAATCAAGGTTACAATAATGCCAACAAGAAAATAAATGTATTGCATCATTGCCTAATTATAGTCAAGCACAAACCCCATTAATATAACAGGGCAGCAAGGAACTACGTAAATGATGAGAAGAATTATTGCTGCAATGCGTATAGTTGATCCACAATCAGGGTACCAAACGTATCTAAGGATGAGCTGTCAGTGATACTTGTGTTAAGATTATTCCATTCGCGTGTCGCCCTTGGAAAAAATTAGTATTTGAAAATATCAGTGCGGAATGAAAATTCGCTTAATGTGTGTGTGTGTTTATGACCAGTTAATCTATTCGAGGACGTTGATATGTATTTCATAATAGGCAGTCTATGTGGATTGTGTATTAACTGATACACGATTTTAGTCCAGCAAGCTTGGCTCTGTTATGCATGGTTAGAAGTTCTGCCCGCTTCAGTAATGCTGTTGGTGAGTCTGTGATGGAGTGTTTATTATATATGTATCTCAGCGCTTTTCGCGGTACCCCTTCAAGTTTTTTAATCAGCTTGTTAGTAAACGGGAACCAAACGGTGTTGGCGTACTCTAGGACCGGTCTTATAAGTGTTTTATATGCGAGTAACTTTGTTTGAGATGGTGCTAGTTTAAGGCGTCTGTTAATGAAGAATAGCTGTCTTATTGCGGTTGATGTGATATTGCTAACGTGAGAATCCCACCTGAAGTCAGATGTCAGTGTCACACCAGAGTACTTATGCTCATGAACAGATGTAAGAGGAATGTTGTTAAGGGTGTACTGGAAGGCTGATGTATGTTTTTTTCTGGTTATAGATAATATAACGGATTTTTTAGATTGATATTCATCTGCCAGTCCTTGCACCACTGGGAAACTGCTGTTATGGCGTTATCTAAAGTTCTATGGCCATCAAGGCAGGTAATTTCCTGGAAAAGAACGCAATCATCTGCAAAAAGTTTGATATTCTGTGAAGCATATGCTGGTAAGTCATTAATAAAGATTAAGAATAATACTGGGGCTAAGACACTTCCTTGGAGTACTCCTGATGTAATGTTAGTTGTCGCGGACCTCTCGTTGTTAATGAATGGAATACGCGAGATCAAGGCAACCAAGACAACGATGTCGCAGTCACTGTCGCCGAATACACGTGTAAAGTTGATAAATTACAAACAACCGTTGATCATCTCAGTCTTAAAGTGGACGAATTGGAAAACATAAGCAGACGGAACAATTTAATTCTTTATGGGCTACAGAAAAAAAAAAGGGTGAGCAACACCAGGCGTTAGAACAGGAAGTTTCTAAGAAATTCCTTGAGGACGTGCTGCAAGCTCCAAATGTTAATATAGAGCGTATACATAGGCTTGGGAGGCCATGCGAAAACAAGTGCCGCCCAGTCATATTTTAACGAGTTGATGGGAGGGACAAGATAAAGGTTCTCAATAACTGTGGCCGTCTCAAAGGGACCCCTTTCAATATTTCTGAGGATTTTTCGCCTCGTGTTCAGTTATTGAGAAAAAGGTTGTGGGAAGGCACAAAGCAAAACAGGAACAATCACGACAAAGTGGTGTTAACTTACGACAAGGTAAGAATTAACGGCAAGCTACACAGGTGGGACCATACACTCAATAAGGCAGTCCCCATGAATGGCAAGTGACCAGGCGTCGTAAACACAACGAGCAACATATCAAAGCGCAAACAGAACAAAAAATCACTGGGCATGCTCCTGCCTCCACGAGAGCTCACTATGCTATGTGTTAATGCTAGCAGTATAACGAATAAAACTGTAGAACTAGAAAGTTTACTCTTGGCCTTTCGTCCGGATGTAACACTCCTAACTGAAACTTGGCTAAGCGAAAACATCTCGGATGCAGACATAGTACCAAGCTCTCACATAATGGTCAGGAGGGATCGTGGCTCAAGAGGGGGTGGCGTAGCAAATATCTTAAAAAAGGGAAAAGACTTCACTATTATTCCTCATGAGACGAGCGTTGAAATGGTCTGGATTCTTGTTCATTTGTGTGAATGCAGCCTTCTAGTCAGTGTAGTCTACAGGCCTCCTAGCGCCGACGTTTTGTTGCTTCAGTCACTGCATGAATTTCTTCAAATAAACACCAAACGCTACAACAAGATTATAATGTGCGGCGACTTCAATCTGCCAACAATAAACTGGGAACAACTGTGCTCACTACCGCCTTGCGCACAGTCTGAAATGTTGCTTGAAATTGCGTATTGCTTTAATCTCGCACAGCTTGTGCAGATACTGACACGTGTCACTTCCAGTTCCAGCACCACACTTTACCTTGCTTTTGTTTCTCAAGCCATTCGTGAAAAGGGCCCTTCCGTGGAAGTTTTACCCGGAATATCCGATCACAAGATTATTCTCTTCAAATGTAACTTTGCGTTAGTAAGATCGCGGGAACCTATGAAAGAATTCTTAGATTTCAATAACGCCGAAGACGAAAGCATTCTCGACTGCTTAGAACAAGATTTTGAAATTTTTTCCCAAAAACAAAGACAAGGTTTTCTAGGCGTCAATGAGCTGTGGCTGCACTTTAAGAGCGCCATGCACGAATGCATCAAAAAGTACGTTCCTAAAAAGCGAAAGAAGGTCAACCGAAAAAGCCCGTGGATTACTCGTAATATCCTGCACTTAAAGCTTCGATTAAAACGATTATCATGCTATCGGTCAAGCCACTCTGTTCTGGCGTCACACCGAGCAAATCTTAGATCCGAATTAAAATTAAGTAAATACCATTTCTTTAATGTCAGAATGCACAACTTTCTAAAAAATAACCCAAGGAAGTGTTGGATGCATATATCAAAGCGGAACAGCCTTGTAGACAAGATGAAATTGAATGATGTGGAAGTTACCGACACTCAGCGCATTGCGGAAGCTTTTAACACGTTTTTTTCGTCAGTATTTTTACGTGAACCCACCCAGAAAGATGATGCTCACGGCGTTGGTCTCAAGCTTCCAGATCTTGTCATATCTGAGGAAGGCATATTTTCGTCACTCCTAAACTTAGATCCAAAAAAAATCTGCAGGTCCTGACGACATACCTAACGCTTTTCTTAATCGGTTCGCCGAATGGTCCGCGAGATACCTGTTAATAATATTTAACCTAAGTTTCAACGAAGGGGCTCTGCCTAACGGCTGGAAAGTCGCCAAAGTAGTCCCAGTCCACAAAAAGGGAGACAAGCTTAACGTAGAAAATTTCAGACCTATCTCCCTACTCTGCACCTCTTATAAGGTTATGGAACACTTTATTTCTAAGCATTTAAGTTCCTTTTTAGAAAATAATGACTTCTTTAGTGAGAGTCAGCACGGATTCAGGCGTGGCTTTTCAACCACTACGCAGGTATTTCATATGCCCAACCAAATACTGGCAATCTTGGATCAAGGTGGGAAGGTGGACATTCTTTTTTTAGATTTCGAGAAAGCCTTCGATCGGTTTTCACACAAAAAATTATGATACAGCTAAACAGCATCATACGCAGCGAACAAATTTTGCGTTGGCTTGATTCGTACTTGACGCATCGAAAACAATTTGTCAGCATAGGTGCTTCGAATTCATCGCTCGCCTCTGTACTTTCGGGCGTTCCACAGGGCTCGGCTTTAGGGCCACTTCTTTTTCTTATCTACCTACATGACTTGGCTTGCAAATTTCCCGTGCGGTGCCGCTTTTTTGCGGACGATTGTATTGTTTATTCGAGCATTCGATCTGTGGATGACCAATCTAGCTTAACTGACTATCTAATAGCAATACACGACTGGTGTATCCAGTGGCATATGGCCCTAAATATCTCGAAATGCGCGCACATGGTTATTACACGTAAAAAAATCCGCTAATTTGCACCCACACAATAAATAATATGGACATTAAACAGGTAGAGGAATTGACATATCTTGGAATTACAATTGATTCCAAGATGAGCTATACCGCTAATGTTCGGTATGTTTCCGCAGCAACAACGAAAAAGTTATGGTTATTAAAGCACCGTTTAAAAAACTACACTAGTGCTACCAAATTAACCGCATATAAGACAGCTATTAGGCCAATACTCGAGTATGCCGATATAGTCTGGGACCCTCACAGAAAGGCTGGTATAGACATTATCGAAAGAGTACAAAAAAAAAGCTGTTAGATTTATCTACAATGCTTATGATTGGCGCATTTCAGTCACCTATTTAGGTTGCGATCTGGGCTCCAGACACTAGAAACTCGTCGGAAAATGCACCGTCTACAAACAATGTATAACATAGTTAACAACCACACTAAAATGAGATTTGACAACTACATGCAATTTAATAAATCGCGACTGACCAGAGGTAAGCACAATCAAGCAATATTATTGCCGCGCGCTAGAACAAACGCATATCTTTCTTCCTTCCTGCCCAAGACAATTCGCGAATGGAACGTTCTTCCGCAAAGCGTGGTGAACTCAGCCACTCCAGATTCCTTCTTATCTGCAGTACAGACGTGCTTGCAATGTCATGCATTCATTGTATCTTTTGCTTGTTACATATTCTGATGTCTCTTTTATTACGCCTTTCCTATTGGCAGCAATGTGACGGCATCATCGTATTTCTTTTGTGTATTTGCATGTTTGCCTTGCCTATTAGGCTGTCTTTTTACTTATTTTTTCTATCCCCTTGAGGAAAAAGTTTGAAATCGCGTGATGTTTGTACCACTCCTGCCTGGGCTTCCAAATGGAAGCCGGTAGTATTGTGAAATAAATAAATAAATAACTCCAGAAAAGAGGAGGAAGAACGAAACTGGGCTCGCGCTGTGAATCTAACCGGTCAGCGCTGCAACCGCTGTTGTAAATATAACCTGTAAATAGTTGCTCGTCTTACTGACTCGTCCTTCGCGTAACAATGTGGTGGAGGTGGAACGTTGCTCGTGCTCGCCACGGAGCTCCGAAGCAGCCGCACCATCGTCTTCTCAACCATGGCGTCCGATGGACCCACCCCGTCGCCACCTACACCTGCGGCGCCATCCACAACGTACGTTACGGTTCCTAGTCTCCGTGATCCTGGAAAATTCTCAGCCCAAAATGGCGTTGACGTTCACGACTGGCTCAGCATGTATGAGCGTGTTAGCCAAAGCCACCACTGGGACGCTACTATCATGCTTGCCAATGTGATCTTTTATCTGGACGGGACACAGCGCGTCTGGTTTCACACCCATGATGTCGAGCTCTCCAGCTGGGACATTTTCAAAGAGCGGCTTCGCGACCTATTCGGCAAGCCGTCAGGTCGCCACAGGCTGCGAGAAAAGAGCTTGCCACCCGTGTCAAGTCGTCGACCACATTGTATGTCTCCTATATACAGGAAGTGCTCGCGCTTTGCAGGAATGTCGACGAGCATATGACCGAGGTTGACAAGGTGGGCCATATCCTAAAAGGCATCGCGGACGACGCCTTCAATTTACTCGTCTCTACGTCCACGCCATCGTCAAAGAATGGCGCCGCTTCGAGGTAGCCAAAAGCCGCCGCGTCGTCACACAGTTTTCTCGGCTCCCCAACACCACTGCCACATCCTCTTGCTCCGTTCTTACCGCCACACAACCATTTCAAGAGAACGTCACGCGTATCGTTCGCCTTGAGACTGAAGCGGCGAGTCCGGCCCCACTTCATCCACCACCCCTTGATGGTACCTTTGACCAAGCAGTTCCCACTATTTCCGCTATTCAAGCAGTTGTGCGGCAAGAAATTGCAAACCTTGGCATCCCTACCGCCTGCTCTGCCTCCCGACCTGATTCGGCGCACAATCGCATTCCCACAACCTGTAATGACCAGTATTTGGCTCCCAGACCACGCAATCCTGCTGAATGGCAAACCCCGGACGACAAACCGATCTGCTTCCGCTGCCACCACGTTGGTCATGTAGGCCGCCACTGCCGCACTGCCTGGATGCCGCCGTACTGGAGCTCCTTCCCTGGTCCTCGCCCATACGCCGACGCTCGCCGTTATTCTCCTCGCCGTCTGTACCCTACTTCCGATGCCCCTGACAGCCACTCGTCCGTGCGACCGCCGTCGCTCCCCGTCACCCCAGTCTCGCCGCTTTTCCTCGCCAAACCGACGGACGGAAAACTAGGCCATGCAGCTCTTGGAGTTAGTGCTGTATCACGTTCGCCCTGTCGAAATCCTCCGTTGACGCTCGTCACCTACACGAACCTAATTAAAGTGGACGTCGATTGTATTCCGTTTACGGCATTAATTGATACCGGAGCCCAAGTGTCCATAATGAGCGCTTACCTATGTCGTCGCCTCAAAAAAGTTCTTATGCCTGCCATCACTCAAGCCGTCCGCGTCGCCAATGGCGCCACTGTTGCCGTCAGGGGCATGTGCACTGCTCGCATAGGAATTGCTGGCCGCCAAGTTCGAGTCCTGTTCACCGTGCTGACCAGTTGCCCTCATGACCTAATCTTCGGCTCGACTTTCTGACGACGCATTCTGCACTCATCGACTGTTCCACCGGTACGCTGTGCCTCGAGCTTCTTCCTCTTTCAGACGTTCCCCCCGAACAACCGAACACCCTCTGCACTACAGCGTTTGTTCGCTTACCTCCAAAAGCCCCTACCTTCGTCGAATTGGTCTCAAAGGCAACCGTGCCTGATGGCGACTATGTCGTCGCACCTATTCGTGATGTCCTCCTGGCGTGGGATATCTCTGTGCCACACTCCATTGTAACCCTTGCCACTAATTGGATCTGTCTCCGCGTTATCAATTTTGGCTTGACGAAGCGAGTGTTACCTGAAGGCATAGCGGTGGCCACGTACTGGTCAGTGACAGACGATCACGTCACTGCTCTTGCAGCCGACGCGTCCACAGATCCTCTTGATTATCCGCAGGATGCCTTGAACCTCGATGGCCCATTACGTACCATGGTTGCTCCGGACCTCGCACCTGACCAAGCCGTAGCCCTATATCGCCTTTTGCTTTCCTATCACGACATATTTGACAATGCGTATCGACCATTTGGTCAGACATCCCTTGTTAATTGATCGGATCAACACCGGTGATGCTGTTCCCATTTACCGCCGACGGTATCCCGTGTCCACGGCAGAGCGGCAAGTTATTCAGCAGGAAGTAAACAAGATGCTCGCCAGAGGCATTGGTGAGCCCTCTTCGAGATGTTCGGCGTCGCCGGTCATGCTCGTCAAAAAGAAAGATGGCAAGTGGCGTTTCTGCGCTGATTACCGCCACCTAAACCGAATCACTAAAAAGGACGTTTACCCTTTACCACGAATCGACGACGCTCTGGATTGTCTTTAGGGTGCCACATACTTTTCGTCCATCGACCTTCGATCTGGTTATTGGCAGATTGCCGTCGATGCGCCTGACCAAGAAAAGACAGCTTTTGTAACTCCAGATGGCCTCTACGAATTCAAGGTTACGCCGTTCGGTTTATGCAATGCACCGCCACGTTCGAACGGATGATGGACGCTCTGCTTCAAGTTTTCAAATGGTCAATTTGCCTTTGTTTCCTCGACAACGTCCTTGTGTTTTCTCCTACATTTGAGACGCACCTTGAGCGCGTCGCAGCTATCCTTGAAGTCTTCCGCAAGGCTGGGCTACAATTAAACTAATCGAAGTGCCACATCGAGCGCCGACAGATTACAGTGCTAGGCCATCTCGTCGATGCTTCCGGAGTACAACCCGACCCGGAGAAAGTTCGAGCAGTACCGGCTTTTACTGTGCCTCAGTCTGTCAAAGACGTCAGGAGTTTTATGGGGCCCTGTTCGTGACGGTTCGTGAAAGATTTCGCAGCAATCGCTAGACCACTCACTGAACTTCTGAAGCAGGCTGCCGCATTCTTCAGGCTGCCGCATTTTTACGCCTTATCACGATTCTCGCCAATCCACCGGTCTTTGCCCACTTTGACCCGTCCGCACCTACAGAGGTCCGAACCGATGCCAGTGGCTATGGGATCGGCGCCGTCTTATCGCAACGCCAACACGGACACGACCGCGTTATAGCCTACGCTGGCCGGCTCCTGACAACTGCAGAGCGTAACTATTCGATCACCGAGCGCGAATGTCTTGCTCTCGTCTGGGCAGTTTCGAAGTTCCGCCCATATTTATATGGCAAGCCCTTAATCTCAGTAATCACAGACCATCATGCGCTCTGTTGGCTTTCGTCGCTCAAGGGTCCTATTGGCGGGCTCGGCCGTTGGTCCCTCCGATTACAAGAATATCCCTTCACAGTGACTTACAAGTCGGGACGCCAACACCAGGACGCAGATTGCATCTCTCGCTACCCAGTCGTAGACGCGACCTCTACGTCTGACATTGACACCGACGCCTGTGTTCTCTCTGTTTTTCCACTGCTCCATGTCGCCGACGAGCAGCGCCGTGACCCATCCTTGCGTATCATCATTGACCGCTTGGAATCGTCACTTGCCGATAGTTCCCGTCGCTTATTCACACTTCAAGATGGCGTGCTCTACCGCCACCACGTTCACCCCGACGGCCCTGCATTACTCCTTTGTTTGTGATTCCTAAATACCTTCGCTCGGCTGTTCTCCACGAACATCACGACGTCCCCGCTGCCGGTCACCAGGGTGTGTCACGTACCTACGACCCGAGCCGCCGACGCTTCTTTTGGCCAGGGCTTGCTCGCTCCGTTCGAAGATATGTAGCTGCGTGTGAGAAATGCCAGCGACGCAAGACACCATCGACGCTCCCTGCTGAGTACCTTCAACCACTCGACATTCCTGCGGAACCATTCTTTCGGGTTGGCTTGACTTACTTGGCCCTTTTCCTCTTTCTACTTCAGGGAACAAGTGGGCCGCTGTGGCCACGGATTACGCCACGCGCTACGCCATCAGCCGAGCGCTTCCTACAAGTTGCGCCACAGTTGTCACCGATTTTTTTTCCACGCGACGTGATTTTATCGCATCGAGCTCCGCAACAACTTCTCACAGACCGTGGCTGGACATTCTTATCAAAAGTTATCGCGGACATCCAGCAGTCCTGTGCCACGAGGCATAAGCTATCCATGTCATAACCATCGTCAAACAAGCAGCCTCACGGAGCGTCTCAATTGCACTCTCACAGACATGCTCGCGAAATATGTCTCTTCAGACGGCACTGACCGGGACCTCGCTCTACCATTTGTCACATTTGCTTATAATTCCTCGCGCAACGACACCGCCGGTTATTCCCCGTTTTTCCTTCTGTTCGGCCGAGAACCAGCACTGCCCCTCGACACACCCTCCCTGTTCACGCGGCACCGACCAGTGAATATGCACTTGACGCCATCGCCCGCTGGGCCCACGCGGGGGAAATTGCCCGTGACCGCCTTCTGAAATCCCAAGAGCGTCAAAGGCGTTTGTACGACCGGCGCCACCGAGACGTGCGCTTCTCGCCTGATTCTTTTGTGCTTCTATGGTCTTCGGCAGGTCAGGTCGGCCTGTCAGAAAGGCTGCTGTCTTGTTACACAGGCCCATACCGAGTGCTTCGTGTTGTGACTCCCGTCCCCTACTATATCGCCCCTGACGCTCCATCTGCTTCCCACTCCAGTGATATCGTGCACGTTACACGACTGAAGCAGTGTCACCCTTCCAGTGATGACATTAAGACTCTCCGGGACGTCGCTTCTGTCGCCGGGGGATTATGCTACACGCGTGTGGTATTTGATTGTTTGCACGAGGCGCGTGGGCGCCATCACTCCAGAAAAGAGGAGGAAGAACGAAACTGGGCTCGCGCTGTGAATCTAACCGGTCAGCGCTGCAACCGCTGTTGTAAATATAACCTGTAAATAGTTGCTCGTCTTACTGACTCGTCCTTCGCGTAACAATATTTCAAACATTTGGTTGCATCGTACTGGGTATGGTAGCTCTGCTGGCACGATGAGCTCATACCTGTTTGTTTTTGCCATACAGATCGCCGCCCACTGCTTAGACCAGCAGGGTACGACGGAAAAGGCCAACATGTGAAAACCAACTCGACCTATCTTCCAAGGTACCTTGGATCTCATGTGCCTACCTATGTGGATAAGCACGATCTACAGCACCATTACAGTGCAACGACAACGCTGAATGACGTCACGGACTTCAGCGCCACCAAAGCGAGGCTATGGGCACCAGCAACCGTGAAATAAGGAGACAGACTTCGACGGACCACTAGGCATGGTAGCTCTGCTGGCACGATGAGCTAAAACCCGTTTGTTTTTGCCATACAGGTGAGCAACCGTTTTGGGAAATGCCTACCATCCAATTAATTGTGGCTCATAGTACTGCCATGTCCAAGACTACTGTTGTATCCTTTATTGTTTCAGTTTCGTTTCTTTCAGTGTACACATTGTCATCGTCATTCAATATGATTCCCTATATAAGTGGCTTTACTTTGACGAATAAAGAGAGTTGCATACTGCGCTTGCGTGGTCCAGTGTCATGCGTCTGGTCTAAGCCGGACACCATATATTGGCGACGAGGGTCAGTATCGGAGCCATGCCGCTCGGATGTTTCCCAGCACCGCCCCCTTTCTTGCCGGCACCCGGCGACCCGGCTGTGCCGTGGCAGCAGTGGAAACGCGTATTCCTGAATTTCCTGGAGGCCATTGGCGGCGATGAACTGAAGCCGAAGCGTTGCAAGGCAATTCTGCTAAACTCGCTCGGGGTTGAAGGCCAGCGAATATTGTCACGTGGTGGAGACGTTAAGAACACAGTGGCGATACTGTGAAAGGCAAAACCAGATTTTATTGGGCGAACCTGTGCCCACAAAACAGGCTACACTTATAGCACAACGAAAGCGGCGAACACAGTCGGCGATCGTCGGAAATCTGATCAGCGGGTCAAGCGCGTCGGCTTTTATACAGAATCGTCGAATGTTCCAGACTAATCGTTGGGACCCGCGTGCCTTCCACAAAGTTCTACACCATTCGCGTCAGGCAAATAAATCAGATAACACAAGGTTCCGCGACAACAGACTGCGGATAGAAGCATCGATAACTTTCCAGAAACTTCGGATACATGCAAGCGCGTCCCGCGCTGTGCGATAAGATTTGTTAGACGGCGAAACGTGGTCGCCCGATAAATATAAGTACACGTGTCAATACCCCCCTCTTAAAAAGCATCGTCCCGATGCTACAAATATAAGAGCGAAACACAAAAGGACACTTATTAAACATAATTAACAAAACAACGAAAAGAAACCAAGTCCAAAGGTCAGTTACGCGAAGTCCCAAAGTTCGTCAACGCTGGTGGTACGGCTTGAGTCGCACAACGTGGACAACTTCAGGTCTTGAGCGGCGTCGCTGTGACAGCGAAATGCCGTCTGGCACGACCTCATAGTCTAGTGCGCCAATACGTCGGATGACCTTGTAGGGTCCGAAATAGCGTCGCAGCAGCTTCTCACTGAGTCCTCGCCGGCGTATCGGGGTCCATACCCAAACACGGTCGCCGGGCTGGTACTCGACGAAGCGTCGTCGGAGGTTGTAGTGTCGGCTGTCGGTCCTCTGCTTGTTCTTGATCCGCAGGCGGGCGAGCTGTCGGGCTTCTTCGGCGCGCTGGAGATAGCTAGCGACATCAAGATTTTCCTCGTCAGTGACGTGCGGCAGCATGGCGTCGAGCGTCGTCGTCGGATTCCTGCCGTAAACCAGCTTAAACGGCGTGATCTGTGTTGTTTCTTGCACCGCCGTGTTGTAAGCGAATGTTACGTACGGCAGGACGGCATCCCAGGTCTTGTGTTCGACGTCGACGTACATTGCTAGCATGTCGGCGAGGGTCTTGTTCAGGCGCTCCGTGAGACCATTCGTCTGCGGATGGTAGGCAGTTGTCCTCCTGTGACTTGTCTGGCTGTACTGCAGAATGGCTTGGGTGAGCTCTGCTGTAAAAGCCGTTCCTCTGTCGGTGATGAGGATTTCTGGGGCACCACCCTCATGAAAATGGTTATGTCCTTTATGTTTACTGTATGTTTCCCGAAGTTCACATGAGGAAATATCCTTTATGTTTCCTCCATGTTGAAATTTGGCCACTGCTTTTATGTTTCCTTCATGCATCCTTCCTTTATGTATCCTTCATGTTACCGTACTTTATGTTTCCTCCATGTTGAAATTTGGCCACTGCTTTTATGTTTCCTCCAGGTATCCTTCCTTTATGTATCCTTCATGTTACCGTACTTTATGTTTCCTCCATGTTGAAATTTGGCCACTGCTTTTATGTTTCCTCCAGGTATCCTTCCTTTATGTATCCTTCATGTTACCGTACTTCATGTTTCCTCCATGTTGAAATTTGGCCACTGCTTTTATGTTTCCTCCATGTGTCTTTCCTTTATGCATCCTTTATGTTACCGTACTTCATGTTTCCTCCACGTTGAAATTTGGCCACTGCTTTTATGTTTCCCTCGTGTGTCCTTTTAGCTTACCATACTTTATGTCTCCTAGATGTTGAAATATGACCACTGCTTTTGGCTGTATGACGCAGCTTAAGACAGCTGCTTGTAAACAGGAATTCATACAATACTGTTGTAAAATGATTAGTTTATTAGACTAATCTATACAATGGTGAGAGGGAATGTCCAAAAACGTTTTATAGCAAATGCAGCAGGCAATTCATGCACACTATAATTAGGAGAACCTGCTTCTACTGCTGCACCAGGTAGAAGTAGAAGCATGACAAATATAATGTAGCTTTTTTTTTCTGGCTCTTCGAACTGGTCTGGTATAAACAACCAGACACTACACATCGCTACTGCATATGAGCAGTGTTCAAACAAGCTCAATCAAACTGTCGCGGGCATGAACCTTAAGTGCTGCCTGTATTCAATAAACTTGGTTGCGTGGATGACGACGCTGTTGTCACCATCAGCGACAAAGATATCGGGAATGACAAGCAAATTGAGAATGCACTCATAGTTCCACTGTATTTTGCAATGCCATGCAGTTCACAGTAACAATGACTAAATCACCCTGCGACCATCCACTCCTATGCGTCGTTTGCAGTTTACAGCGGCACATCACTTGGTGTTCCCCCTCCGCGCCATATTTGTGGTCGCATTAATTTACCTGCATATACAGTACTATAGGCTTTGCATTAAGTATCTCTCGTCTAAATCAGAATATTGAAGTATCAAACAGCATATCAGAGACCATATTTTATCCTCCATGGGGTTAATTATGTGAATTTTCAGTTGCCACAGAAGGGGCAGTCATAACTGCATAAATTCAAAATAAATACGGACTAGAATGAATAATAAAAGCCCACCCGATAATTATACATGTTACAAAGACAACAAAAAATATACCAAATGCTTCTTTAGGGCAGTACACTGCCACACTAACGAAACATCACACAGAAGACTAAATAAACTAAACGAAGATTAAATGAACATCAACATATAAAAAAAACAAAGGCCATAGTTTGTACAACAAAACACGAGTTGCCAGATCAGTTGCAACACCAAGACAGAAAAAGAACATGAAAAAAGATTATGCAGATCCAACACACATGTTAAATGTGAAGCAAAATGGTTAATGAAATGCTAATTTCTTTCCCTTCCTCCAGTCTTTGGCGTAAAATAATACAGCAGTTTCTGTCATAGCAGGACCTCTATACACATGCATTAGTATTAGCAGGGTACCATGACGTATGCAATGTCTTAGAGAACTATAAAGATTGCCCGCAATGTGTATACTAGAGACGGGCAAATATCAATTTTTTTCTGACACAGGCACATGTATTTATAGCAGAAAAATTATTTTCGTATATTTCGTATTTCGTATTAAGATACCATGCCGGCACTGATTGGTGCAAGACAGCTAACAGCAGGAACAAAATTGTGTTAAGGACATCACCAATTGTCATTAAAACTGCCCGAACAGCCTCTCAACATCATTAGAGACTGGTTGCAAACAAGCAAGGAAGAACGACTGCTGTATGACTAGTTGTGGGGGGCGGGGGGGAAGCTGTTGAAGGACCCGTGTGCCTAAAACACATTGAAAGGGCCTGCATGTTACAAAAATACCTAATAGCTCACTTTCAAATCCAATATGTTAAATATTGGAATATTCACCCACCACTTATTATTGATTCAGCACTTGCATGGCAAAGAAATGATATGCTTCTTGTAAATACAGCAAATATGTTAGGTGAGAAACAAGACTGAGCAGAACAAATGAATAGGAGAACTGCTAAGGTTACAAGGAATAAAAATGACTAGCAGAAATTCTGAGCATATAAATAAGAATAAAATTATCAGAACAATAAAACAATTTCAGCAGAACTCATACCGCTGACCTAAGGTTTACAGGAAGAATGGAGCGATTAAAAATCATAGAACGAGAAATGGCGGTAAAGCCAACGTTTCAACCAGTGGACTAGTAGAAAGTGCACTTGTCTTTCTCACAAATACAAGTCCACGAGTCAAAACATTAATTTTGCCGGCATTCCTTGTTCTAGCTACACCTGTTGATCACTTCATGAAGTTAGAGATCCTAGTGCACTTGTCCACGAGCCAGCATTGCAGACAGGCTCCCCTTCACCTCCTTTACTCCAACGTTAAAGAGGGAGCACGTGTAGGCTGCAAAGAAAAAAAAAATATAAAAAAAATCCATTAATGACCGAGTTCATTTGCAATCCCTAATTGTATGAACTGTCTACACACTGTATTTTGAACTTATCTAAAAGAATGTAGTGGTACAATTAACTTACACACAACCGCCTCAACCCTCTTCTGGTCTAAAGCCTTTTTTGGTGCTGCGTCTTTGTTAGCCCGGCAAACCTTGCCATGGAGGGAGCTATTTTCCAGCTCCTCCGGGCTAAACACTGCACGAAGGAGCGCCCGTGCAAATTTTGATGGCTGGTGCTTTGTGCTGAGGCTGATTCTGTCAACAAGTTGCTTCTCCACCAGCACCCCGTCTCCTATGTCCAAGTGCATAAAATACAGAGTTGTTCATAATATTGCACACTTCTTTACCATGGACAAGCATGCAATGAAGCAATACATTGTAAAACATAATATGGAAAAATCTGCACATTTGAAGGTAAAGCTAAACATTTCGAGAGAATTGCCTGTCTGGTTGGGAAACTGATTAGGACTTTCAGGCCGACTCCAACCAAATAACTGAATTTTATTAGCCTGACTTTTCGGAGTCCATTCGGCTCCTTATTCAGGGGTTGTTCTCTGGGGGTGGCAGTGTGCAGCTTTTAAAGGGTCTTTTGTAAAGAAAAGGAGGAGAGAGTACGGAATGTGGGGAGACACTCCCCCCCCCTCCCGTCTGTGAAAACAAAAGGGGTGAGATGGCTGCCATGGGGCTGAGCAGCTGGAATGACCAATGCTGGGGGAGCTTGACCCGCAAGAGTGCTGCTGACGGGAGGTGGAGGGGAGGGAAGTTACGGGGCAGCGCCGACATTTGGTGTTGGTGAACTCAAGCGGGAACCTACCTGGCTGGGCATCCTTTTCTTGTTTTCGTCATTTCACCAAGGCCATGGATATACACCGAGGGTAGATTGCCTTTCACGCTATTTTTGTTCACGTGGTATTCTCAATGTGCCATGACTCCAATAGCAGTCTTTTTCGCGAGTTCGTCTCTGTTTGCAGGATTTGAGTTTCTTGGAAAGCAATTTTATGGTCGGCGTCTTCAGATTGTTCAGCGACGGCGCTGCGCATACGGTTGAATGTTCCGACATTGGTCTCGTGTTGTCTGATCCTTTCTTTTAGATTTTTGGTTTCCCCGATGTATGACGCCGGACAGTCGGCACAGCTCATTTCGTAGACGGCGCCTTGAGATTTATCTTTTAGTGGACGATCTTTTGGTTTAGGAAGGAGGACGTTGAAGATGTTTATCGGTTTGTGCGCCACTTTGAAGCCTTCCTTTTTTAACATTCGGCTGAGCATTTTGCTGGTACCTCTTACGTACGGGACGGACATTCGTTTCCGGGGTTGGGGAACGGCTGAAGGTCCCGTAGTTTGTTTCTTCTTTTTTGATGTCGGGTTATTTTTCTAATGAAGTCATCTATTTAGCCATTCCTTTTAAGTTCGTTCAGAACCGTTCTCTTTTTTTTTCTTTTTATCCAATTCCGATCAGGAATGAGTTTCAGCTTTTTCGAATAAAGAATTTACAACAGACCCCTTGTGGTTTGCCGGATGGTTGAATTGGAAGTGAAGGTAGTGGACCATGTGGGTTGGTTTTCGGTAGACTGAAAATTTTAGAATGCCGTCTGTTCGTGTAACTTGTACATCTAAGAATGGGAGCGATCCATTCTTTTCGCACTCATATGTGAACTGTATACCCGGGTCTGTGGTTTTCAACTTGCCCTGTCTTCACGATGCAGAAGCAATCATCCACATACCTGAGGAAGACTTTTGGTCTCAGGGAAAAAGTACTTAGAGCTCTCTCCTCGATGCTCTCCATAGTTAAGTTAGCCATGGCAACGGATATTGAGGCCCCCATAGGAGTTTCTTTCACCTGTCTGTAGTAGCTGCCTCGGCAGGTAAAATATGTATTGGACAGGCACAGTTCAAGAAGGCCCCAGATCTCGTCCGGTCTCTTTTAATGTGATCTCTTTGTTCACCAGAGTACCCATTAAGTTGGCTATTTCTGCAACTAGGAATGCCCTGGAACGCGACAATACGCTCAGTAAGAGAAGCCCCTTGAGTGTAGACGAAATCTGCCGCCTTCTCGAACTGTGCCTGTCGAATACCTATTTCACCTTCCGAGGCAGCTACTAGAGACAGGTTAAAGGAACTCCTATGGGGGCCTCAATTTCCATTGCCGTGGCTGAATTGACTATGGAGAGTATCGAGGAGAGAGCTCGAAGTACTTTTTCCACGAAACCAAAAGTTTTCCTCAGGTACGTGGATGATTGCTTCTGCATCGTGAAGACGGGGCAGGTCGAAAACTTGCAGAGACACTTAAACTCCATAGACCCAGATACACAGTTCACGTATGAGCGTGAACAGAATGGATCACTCCCATTCTTAGATGTACAAGTTACACCAACAGACGGGATTCTAAAATTTTCATTCTACAGAAAACCAACCCCCACGGGCCCCTACCTTCACTTCCAATCCGACCATCCAGCAAACCACAAGGCGTCTGTTGTAAATTCTTTATTCAAAAGAGCAGAAACTCATTCCTGATCGGGATCGGATCAAAAGAAAGAAAAGAGAACGGTTCTCAACGAACTTAAAAGGAATGGCTACACAGATGACTTCATTCAAAAAACAACCCGACAACAAAAAATAAGAAACAAACTACGGGACTTTCAGCCATAGTTCAGCCCCAAACCCGGAAACGAGTGTCCGTCCCGTACGCAAGATGTACCAGCGAAGCACTCAACCGAATGTTAAAAAAAGAAGGCCTCAAAGTGGTGCTCGAACCGATAAACATTTTCAACATCCTCCTCCCTAAACCAAAAGATCGTCCGCTAAAAGAAAACTCTCAAGGAGCCGTCTACGAAATGAGCTGTGCTTACTGTCCGGCATCATAACATCAGGGAAGCCAAAAATCTAAAAGAAAGGATCAGACAACACGGTACCGACGTCAGAACATTCAACCGTATGCGCAGCGCCGTCGCTGAACAATCTTAGGACTCCGACCACAAAATTGCTTTCCAAGAAACTCAAATCCTTCAAACAGAGACAAACTCGCGA
Organism: Dermacentor andersoni; assembly: GCF_023375885.2. Taxonomy (NCBI): domain Eukaryota; kingdom Metazoa; phylum Arthropoda; class Arachnida; order Ixodida; family Ixodidae; genus Dermacentor; species Dermacentor andersoni. The sequence goes on along the minus strand of NC_092823.1, from coordinate 9,564,569 downwards.
AAAAGACTGCTATTGGAGTCATGGCACATTCAGAATACCACGTGAACAAAAATTGCGTGAAAGGCAACCTACCCTCGGTGTATATCCATGGCCTTGGCAACATGACGAAAAAAAGAAAAGGCTGCCCAGCCAGGTAGGTTCCCGCTCAAGTTCACTAACATCAAAACGTCAGCGCTGCACCGTAACTTCCCTCCCCTCCACCTCCCGTCAGCAGCACTCTCGCAGGTCAAGCTCTCCCAGCACCAGTCATTCCAGTAGCACAGCAGCCGTCTCACCCCCTTTGTTTCCCGCCCCCCTTCCCGTCTGTGAAGTGTCTCCCCACCTTCGGTACTCTCTCCTCCTTTTCTTTACAAAAGACCCTTTAAAAGCTGCACACCACCACCCCCGAAGAGCAACCCCTGAAGAAGGAGCCGAATGGGCTCCAATATGTCGGGCTAATAAAATTCAGTTATTTGGTTGGAGTCAGCCTGAAAGTCCTAATCTGAAGGTAAGGAAGTGTACTTGTTCAGTATTGAACAGCCTGAGACTAAAGCTAGCCAATTATAATGGCAGCTCAACATTTCACAATGCAATCAAGGCACATAAGGGTGAAGTGGCCAAATGTTTCATTATATGCAGCATTTGTTCAGGGCCACAAGAGGCGCATAAATACAGCGGCTGAGCCTGAAAGCACTCTGTACCGTTCATGCAACATGTATGCTGAAATTAGCACTTTCGCACGCAATAACCAAATAAATGGTGCATTCAAAGCACATGAAGAAAAAAAGACAAGTAAGACATGGTGGAGTTGAACAAACACATAGAAAGGTTGTACATCACAAAATTTACAAAGCGTGACTAGTATTGTGTGCAAATATTCAAAATTTCATTGTTTAGACCTTGTTATGCAATCTGTGTTTGACTATTCGCTATTTTAACACTGCTGAATATATGTTTTTGTTCAAAGATAAGGGATAACACTTCTTTAAGCCTCAAAGGAAACAGACCGATGCCAGCAGACAACAGTAATAATATTATTGCAAAATATAGTCGTCGCAGTGGCACTCGTTCCTGAACCCAACCTTCAGACAGATAACTCATGCTCGATAATGTCCAGTCATTTAATATTTCTGCACTTTTACATCATTTATATAGGAATTTGTTCCCTCGATCATAGCAAACCAACATATATGGCTGATCTCTCCATGTTTGTGTCCATTTAAAGCAATCTACGGTGCCTTGTTGCATCACACTCTTTGCCTTCAAGAAACGCAACACTATGTGCATCTGAACCCTTGCTGTTCCCTTGTATTTACTGCCAGTGCCTTGGTGCACCAGTTAGCTAAAAGCAGTTGTGTCACATCTTCAAGCTCCTTTATTGACTGGTTGAGAACAGAATTACATGCATGTATCGAATAATTGAAATGAACTTTTTTTAGAAAATGGTGCTACATACTAACATTTCATTCTAATTTGTTTAGAAATGAAGAAATATTTTATATTAGATTAGAAAATGACACTATTCTAACTGCCATTCGAAGTGCATCGAGCAATGAAGTCAACTTGTTAAAGGAGTCCCTACGTTTCAACAAATCCAAAATTAAGCAAGTTCACCATTACAAATCAGCACTGTAGACAACACAGGGACAAAAATGAAGTACAGCACTGCATCCTCAGGCTTCTCTATGCCTGTTTGCAGTGCTGGTTTCCATTGATGAGTCATAACTCTTCTAAATGTTGTGCACCACTCGTAGGCTACAATAACAAGAAAACTGCATTGAAAAAGATGTGGGAACACGCTCAGTTAAAGTTAACCAGCAGCATGAAGACAACACCAGCATCACCACCACCTAGTTGTGGTGCTATGGCTGGGCAGTTGATCAATTAACTTACGAGTTAATGGATTAAAGCTTTATTCCTGTTACTTTTTTACAGCAATTGATCCGGTAAGCTCACGTAAACAAAATCAGGTAAAAGACGGCATTTTGTGCTTTGTTGCCAATTTCCAGCAAAGAGCAAGCACGGATGACAATAGGATTGAAGGGAAATCTTGCAGTAATAATAAAAGCAACTCAATTCAAGTCTTTCTTTTTTCAGAATGTGTGCCTCGTGACAAAGTTATCGCATGTAATTTTTTTGACTTATGAACATAAATCCACAATTCCGTTCATACGATTAAGAGGTACCAATTCATCAAGCTGAATATTTAAATCGACACCCAGCTCTAATCGCCACATAATGTTGTGCTAAAGCAGGCACGAGACAGCCATGGCCACATAAAATATTAACTAAAGGGGTAAGCTATTGCTAAGAGGAAGATAATGTTTCACTAATTGTTGGCTACTTGTCTTAAAGTTTTGTGTGAAAGCACTCCGAGACATACTCTCTAAAACAGTAAATTCTGCGATTTCAAGTGCCACAGCCACAATATAATTATAAGGCATGCTGTAGTGAGGCAACTGGGGTTGCTTAACGTGCACCTAATGTACAGTACACAGGTGTTTTTGCATTTTGTCCCATTGAAATGCAGCCGCCGCAGTCAGGATTTGATCCCACACCCTCAAGCTTTGCAGTGCAATTCCAAAGCAACTATACCACCAACTAAACAGCATTGGAAGTATGGACTCCCAGGGTCATGAAATATGTTTCTGCCTGTTTGTACAACTAGAAATTTCTCTGTTCTGACAGGTACGAATACAAAGAGGCATCAGAATTTTCGCGAGTAGCTTTGTTTTGAAGAAATTAATTTACTTATGTGCATTGGAACACTGTCATCATCAAGATGGTCTTCTTGCACAACATTACAGCACTAAGCATTCCTGCGACTTAGTAACTATGTCCTGGAGATCTTTTCGGAACAATGAGCACCTTCTGCAACTTGTGCTTAATTGCAGCCATTATAACAGAATGATGACCATTATGCTGGGTTTCTTTTGGGGGTAGAGGAGGAAGAGAGCAAAATAAGCAGGGCAAAAGCTGGCAAATGACCTGTTTTTAATGCCAGCAATCACAGGGACAAAACTTGGGTGTACAGCTGCAGCTGAGCCTAAGCAAAAGTCATTGCTGTGAAAAGAACCATCTCCACAACATAAAAAAAAAAAGGTGGCCAACGTCTGAAGCACAACAAGGTGCTTCATTTTTTTAAATTCACGGCATTCTGCACCGGAAATTACCACCCAGTGACCATAGCACCCACAGTTAAGGGGAGATGCTCCTCGGAAACCTTTTTTCTTTAATATCAATGCTAGGAAAATGAAAATTGTACCATTTATATAGCTTGATATCCTCATTCCAAATCTGTTTTTAGATTTAGCATAGCTCGATGCTTTCATGTCCTAAGTGCCATGCATAGGTGAAAAACAGTTCATGTTTGTGCAGCTACTGCACTAGGCAGTTGGCATGATATAACAGTGCAAAATGGCTTTTCTTGTCCCTAACACTCCACTGAGTGCCGATAACCAAGATAATGCAATTCCCTTGACAGGTAACATTTTGAGAGAATTTCATATCTGGTGCTTTGTTTTCATGCCTGGTACCCAAGTGTATTGGAACATTTTCATTCCTAAAAAATAAACTGATTGCATTAAAACCTAGATAAGTGCATTTTACACACCTCAAAGATTACGCACACCAAATTTGGTCTTGATTGGACCACAATAAGTACATAAAATGTCGTGCACAAAAGCCATGTGTGGCCAAAAATGTGAAGCTGAGAAAAACACAAATGAAAATTATAAAAGTTATTTATTTGTGTTGTAGCACTGAAATCTATATAAAAATTGCACATAATGCAGGCCAGGGTATGTAGATCCAGTGCACAACTTTAGAATTCACCTCCGCCCTATGTTCTTGCCTCAAGTCTTTGTGAGCACTATGCTGACCCACTCCCTGTGCTGTTACTTTCCGAGCCAACTCCCAAGTTATCTGCCACTGCTTTTGCAGCAGCGAGGTGCACTTTCTTTGTTATGGCGGTGAACGATTTATGGTGCATCGGTTTTGGCAAACCAAGAACTTCACAAAATTGGACGAGTTGATTGTGTCCAGCTGCAATTGCGCGCGCCGCAACCACTGCCTTGATATTCACGGCGAAACTTTCTCTTGGGCTGGTCGAATTGCGCGCTCCACGGTTAGCGTCGTCTGCCGGAGATGCACGCCGCGACGAATATGTTGACGAAATAACGGACGTAATACACGCTGCATTGTTGCAACGCAACTCCGAAAATGACGCGAGTCCTTTCCGTTTTTTGGCCAACTCACAGATAAAAAGGTCGCGCCGTCCGCACGCCGGAAATACCGCGGCGCTCACCGGTGTGTTCGCGACGCCGATCTCGCAGATAAAGGTGCTTGCCGTCTCTTCGCCGCTCCTATCTTGATTGTCGAAGATTCTTAACTTTTTCTCCGATGCACTGACGAATTCGTCTGCGCTGTCAACGTATCTTGGGCGGCCGGCCGGCTCTAAACCGTCGGAAGCGCTGCCGTCACCGAGGTTAGGCTTAGCTGCCACGGACGTCTCCATTGCACGCCGCTTGACTTTGAGGCGAGTTCTCTTGAACTTGTGCTTCGACCGATACTTTCGAGATCGAACACTGCGTTTCTTCATGGGATCCATCGAAACAAGGAGCAGAAAAATGCGTGAAAGCCTGGAAACACACCAAAGAGAGCTGCGCGCCGCAGGAAGAGCAGACGAGCTGTGGCCGCGCCGCGCGCTAGCAGCCAATGGCGTGGCCGGAATCTCGCCACGTGATTTAGAAATCCAGCGAAAGCGCTTGGTTTCGGCGGAGAAATTTAATTTTTATTATTACTTCCCGGGGAGAGTGTGACGCGGTAAAGCCGACCTCGGAGAGAAAAAGCGTAGGCCTACTGCCTTGCACAAGCCCAATGACTTGCGACGCCGCGATTTGACGCATCACGCGCTGGAAAATGGGCCAGATTTGCACCTTTTCTTGCCACCTCGAGTGCTTTCACCTAGTTTAATTATAATTTCCCGATCATTTACGGCTCTGATTTCTTTATATGTGAAAGAGGAGGGATCAATCTTGCTGATGCAGTGGAAAACATAAACCTGACTTTTTTAATGAAAATTGCCGTTTTTCGACCCGCATCTCCCCTTAACTTTAGTTTTAGTGCTTCTGGGGAGCCTCTTCGGTGAAAACAGCCAGATCTGGGGTGCATGAGGAACTGACTGCTGCATGACAAGAACACATGCCGAGTGATCCTGTCACAGAACAATGTGCACATGCGTTTCTCACCATAAACAACATGGTTAAAATTTTACACTTATCCAACTTGCGAAACTTGGCTCCCACTGGCTGTACATACTCGTGTAGAAGCCGCACTTTTTTTCATCAAATTTTCTCAGGTGTGGCTTATACACAAATCAGGCCTATAGCTACACATTAGTACACTGTAGTGCCACTGCGACTACTCTGTCAGATAAAACTGGTGACAGATATAAAATGTTATTTCACTATTTGTCGCCGCTTTCAAGCTAATCACTCTCGGACAAGCTCAGCTCATTGGCATGCTCCCTAAGCTGGTCGTCCTCTGTGCTGTCCATGGCGTTTGATATCCCAGCGACTCTAAAACTCTTTGCGATGGTGTCCACTGACACGGAGTGCCATGCGTCCAGAATCCAACCGCACACTTGCTGAAGAGACACTTGCTTCAGTCGCCCTGTCGGAGTTGTTTCGTCGTTGCCCACGGCCATTTACTTAGCACCGCCGAAATTCTGTCTTCAATGGTCGGTTTACGCAAACATAGAGCAGTTCCAGCACGCTTTTCAAGCCACCAGGAATCATGGCCAAGTTCATTCAGCAGTCGGCCAGCCAAGCCTGTTAGGTCGACGCACAACGATGATGATAATGGTATGCGGTGAGTGAGAAAAACTAACTGGCGCCAACTTGTAGAACTTTGTGGGACTAGACATGTTTTGGCGTTTCTTTTAAAAATTTTTGCACCCAGAAGTGGGGGGTGCGAGCTATACATGGAGGCAGCTCATACACGAGTATATATGGTATATTGATCTTTACACAAAATTAAATACACAGCTCAAAAGTCACCGTTTTCACACGACTGCCAAAGTTAACACTTTTCACAGGACTGCGTTGGGACCTTGTTGGGAGCAGCGGGGTGCTTCCAGTCAGAGTCCAGATCGTATGGTCCTCTGACGCCGGGAAGATTTCCCAGAACAAGATCGTAGAGGGGCTCGTCCATACATGCCACTGTTAAATTGCCTGTAAAGTACGGCGTGTTCACTTGTACGACAGCTTCAGGCAGGTAGCTTGTTGAGCCGTCCAGAAGAACAACGTTGCTCGTTCTTCCCGTGATATGCACATCTGGAATGAGTTCTCGTCTGACAATTGCGGTATTACAACCGGTATCTCGTAATACACGAACATTTCTTCCTAGCAGTCGGCCTTCAACCACTGGCATCCCGTCGATGAGGAAAGTTACAGCATTCCCAGGTTTCTCGTCGCCATTGTCACTTGATCAGCGAGTCTTCTTTCCTGAACATTTTGATACTTTCACTGGACGAGTCCTAACTGGTTGAGATTCCGTGAGTGCACACGAAGAACTCGGTTTGTTGTCCCCATACTGATTTCGGCAATTTTCAGCTGTATGTCCCATTCTGTTACACAACTTGCACTTTAGCATATGCTTAGGTGGGTTACGGCAGTCAGGAGCCAAATGCCTAAACCGGTGACAGGATGCACACGAGTTGCGGTTTCCTGGGAGCTTTAATGTTTTCCCCACCGGAATCCTTCGTGTTATCGGGACCGTTTCCTAGGTTTGTCCAGTTCTGCGCTTCAAGAAAGCGATCCGTCAAGCTAGCAAGTTCGTCAAGGGATTTGCACTCTCGCTCCCTCAAGAAAATGAATAGGTTTGATTCACAACACCGCAGAAACTGTTCGGAGAACATGTGACTCGTAGACCTTCATACATTTTAGGCACATTAGCCATCTCAATTAAATTATCAAAATACGCTGAAATTCTTGCTGCTAACTGTCTTCCAGTTTTGCTTTCTACTGCTCGTGCTTTCCAAAACTTCTCTTGGTAGCCTTGAGTTGTGAATTGGAACCTCTGTATTAAAGCTTTCTTTACCTTCTGGAAATCTAATGAATCGGCGGCAGTCATCTGACCAATTACAGTTAAAGCTTCACCAGTCGGACACATGCTCACAGTAAGAGCCCATTCTTTTGTGGCCAGTCCTGCCCTGTTGCTACGTGCTCAAATCGCTGCAAATATGCGTGCAAGTCATTGCGTTTCTCGTCGAACAAAGGAAGTAACTTCTGTGGATTGAGGGATGACGAGGAAGTGCTGGGCGCAGTCAAAATTTCAGAAGCCGCTGCCTGCACATTCCAAGCTCCTTCCTGAAGCTGCAGCTTTAGCTGGAGGATCTCACGCTGCCTCTCGTCAGCTTCCTTGATTGCCTCTCGCTCCGCAGCTCTCTCATCCCTTTGTTTTGCCTGTTCGGCTTCAATCCATCTGCGAAGTTCTGCGCCTGACAATCGTAGTTGGAGTCCTATGGCCGCAAGTTTCTCTAAATCCATGGTGCCGTCTACTAATGTGTGTTTGCACTCAAGCGAAATTGCCCTCTTGCACTGTATCCACGAGTGAATCCTGGCAAGCTCGCCCGTTTGTGATGTTATTGGGTGCAGGATCACTCCAGAAAGAGGCAAAAGCAGCACACACAAGCACAAACACACATCAGACTTGTATACTAGGTACAAGCTTCTTGGTACCACCTAGTATGCAATGTCACCTACAATACCATGATTAGGGTATTAAGTACACAACAGAACTCATTGTCTCTGCTACCAGAACTAACTACTGTATGAAAACCACATAAACAAGCTTGAAGGAGCCCCATATCATGAAACACATTTTCTGATCCATAAGGCTTCTTTACTGACAGAGTGGCTAAAGAATTATAATAGAAGAATCCAAGAGGATGAACATATTTCATTCAATAGTTGTACCGCACTGTTCTCTTTAGTTTTTTTCATTCCTTTCTGATACCCCTGTAAGAAGCGAACATTTTGCAACGTTAAGTGAGTGCCCTTCCTGGCAATGAGTGCCACTTTGATGGCACGCTGCTAGACAGGAAAGTGTTACTTGGAATTGATTGCAGTGTTGATTGGAAAATCGGCCACCACTTTATATTTTAAGAAGCTAACAAACAAAGACACCAAGGACAACACAGGGGAAATTACTTGTACTTGCCAATTGAAATAAAGAAATTATAAATTAATGGAATGGAAAGTAGATGAAAGAAACTGGCTGAAGGTGGGGAACGATCCCACGTCTTCGCATTACGCGTGCAATGCTATACCAATTGAGCTACTGCGGCACCATCTTTCCATCCACTTTCTGGGGTATTTATGTGTTACTACTAGAACTAACCCTGTGAGTGTTAGCCAGCGCCACCACTTGTAAACCTTGGTAGCGGATGTAGTACATCCTTTCTGCCACAAGCATCACGAGTACATGATCTTGTTCGGTGAAGGCAACTCATCAATAAACCCACACATGCTACCTGAAGGCATCAATGTTGCCGGATTCGAGACCCTCATTAAATAATTAATGAGGGTTCATTTGGGCACTGGCTAACACTCCCAGGGTTAGTTCTAGTAGTAACACAAACACCCCAGAAAGTGGATGGGAAGACTGCGCCGTGGTAGCTCAACTGGTAGAGCATCGCATGCATAATGCAAAGACACGGGTTCGTTCCCCACGTGTGGCAAGTTGTTTTTTGATCCGCTTTAATTCCATTAATTTACTATTTCTTTACTTCAATTAGCAAGTACAAGTAGTTTCCCACATTGTCCTTAGTGTCTGCTTGTTGGCTTCTTATGATATGATTAATAAAAATCGGGCCCCTCGGTTAACCCCCTTTCTTCTCATTCTCTTTATATTTCGTTATTTTAAAGAATATTTGCAAAATAACTTACACTATTAATTGTCACAAGCAATGACGTGTATCAAAAAAGTGTTTGTTAGCAGAAGAATGGTGGTTTCCATAACCAACTATATTTAGGTCACTTGAAACCATAAAAAAAGATTTCAGAATTAGTGGCAACATTGCACTATGTAGTTTTACCTTAAGAGCACTGCAATCGAGGCACTTCCGACAAATGGACTCCCTCATGAGTGCTTTCTACAGCCAGTGTCGCTAAATCTTTACATGCAACAGCTTGTAAACTATATAATAACAAAATGCGCATGGTCAAAGTGATTAAATTTGCCCATCTGACACGTGTAAAAGCAAGAAGTAAGCACTTACATCGTAACAAATGTGAAGGCGCCTAGTTCAGACACACTGAGCATTCCAAATCAAGAAGGGTACGAAACATACACAGACCACTTTGGGTAAGCACACATTTGGGCAAATATTCAGAATCTGCTCTGCCACATACATTTTCTATTCCAAAGCCACTGTAGCACATTTCTAATGTTCAGCTTTATTCATGTGATGTATTTATGATGCATTCACTTATTCCTACTGCAAGCCATGCTTGCTTGGCCCAAGCAGGAGCTAATACAGCATTTACTACAGGGTAAAGAGCAATCAAAATCACAAACCTTGCAGGCAGGCAGGGTCGCAGGTGCTGAAGATGCCACAGACATAGCCTCTGTCAGCTCTTGTGTTGCCTTTTTCAAATTCCTTGCCATTTTCTCAAGGTCTGAAAAAAAAAAAAAAAAAAACGAGAGGAGTTTTAGGAACCCGTATGGCTTCTCAGTGATACAAAACTCGAGGAATGCAAGGTATATTGATTGATTTATGGGAATTTATGGTGCAAGGGCCAGATATATGGCCAAGAGCACCATACACATGGTGATGGTTTTTCAATGAATTCTTTCTGAAATTAGGAATTGTACTTTGAATGGTGGATATAGTATGGCTGTAAACAGGCCTAATATCAGTCGCTTTAAGTTGCATAAATATGCAAGTACTAAAACAATGACAATGACCAGAGATATAAACTACGACCATAAATGTTTTGTTAAGCAGGGATGATGTAATAAAGTGTGTAGGTTAACGTAACACTACTGCCTCATCAGGGCCCTTGCATTCAAAGGTCTGGAGACGTGCTGTACTAAGTGCACCTAATGCAGCAGCAGCCTCTAGTAAGAGGCCATACTACGCAACTTTTGGACTGAGAATGTGCAGTGCAAGTGTCATTTAAAAAATTTTAAAACAGATTTGGTGTCGTATAATGGGTTTGTGCCATTAATGCGATGTAAAGGGATACGCTGCTGATAAGCTAAAGGAAAGTGCTTTTTCCTCCCGATTTCTGCTTCCCGACACTCCACAAGGAGATGGATGACCGTCAGTCTTTCAACACATCTGCATGTAGAAGGTTGATCACCAGTCAGCAAGAAGTTGCGTGTACCATATTTGTACCCTATTCTTGGTCACCAGAACAGGACATCGGTTTCTCGTTATTTTATTATTGATGGGGAAGTGTGTAACTGTGCCTTCAAGATGAACTTAGATGAAAATTAGCATCCCACAAGTGTTCCCAATAGTCTCTTAATTTTTTCCGAATAAAAGGTTTCAAATCTATAGCGGGGTCAGCTATGGAAGAGTTGAAATCTTTTGTCACTGTAAATGTGGTGATTTCGTCAGCGAGCACATCACCTTTGACACCTCTGTGACTGGGTACCCAGCATGACACATTGACTGCATGCATAAACAACGTACAAGAGTGAATACCCCGACAGGGGCCTTTGAGGGACAATAAATGATGATGATGAATAAAGATCAATATTTACAGGATTGTCATGCTTTTGTAGTGATACTAAAGCCTTGACAATGCTGAGAGAGTCCGTAAATATAACTGCCTTTTCTAGTTTTAATTGTTTGATATGTTTCACAGGAATAATAGTGTACAGGCTTCAGTCGTAAAGATACTTGTTTGCACATGCAGAATGCCAGACTTCGGAAAGGACAGATGAAGTGCTGCATGAGACACGCCGGCTTGCGACATTGATGCATCGGTATAACATTCTTCCGGCCAACAGTACTTCAACTAAGTTCAAGGAAGTGCATTTGAATGTCCATCTTAGGAATGTGGGATAGATACTGTGAGGCAACAAGTAGAATATGAAATCAATTTATGTTGTCAACGTTGGTGGCAGCAGTTGTTGCCCTGAATTTACTCTAAGAGTAGGTAATGCAAAAGGTACTGTTTATTCTACATACCAAGCAATTGTTTTGCATCAGCATATTTTCCTTTAAGCCGGCTGGCTTTCGCCGAGGCTATGTCTAATTTGTCTGTGAGCTCTTGGACTTTCGCTTGCGAAATCTCCAGCTCCTCTTTCAGGCACTCCACCTCGTCCTCAAGCCCACAGCTGCATTTACGCTGTTGAGAAAATTGTGGATGAAAAACAGTGTTAATGAATTCAACACCAATGAAGTAAATATTCTGCAGTTATATATTTACAATCCTGCACCACACCATGCACCTGTATATAGAAAAGCAACATATGTGGTCCAGGCTTCACAGATGAGATATCAAAGGCAAGCATTGGAAAAAAATAAAGTATCTAAGAGTGGCAATAAGCTTAAGCTCAAGGTTGTCAACAGAGAAGTCCCTTAGTGTTTTGTAAATGTACTATCATGAGGAATATGAAAGGGAACACAGAAATGCGTGGCAAACAGCCTCGGAGCGATACGCGGATGGCACTGAGAAAAACGAAGGGGGAAAGGAGGGCGCTCTTCCATTAACTGTTGGCACTCCCACCATGCTGCCATTTCTACAAAGGAGCAGCTTACGTCATCGATCGTCCGACAGTTTGAACTTATTTGAACTCACCCTTAAAGACCATTTTTTCCCGATTAACAAGATGTACCACAAATCAATATCGAAGTCAGGAACAGTGCTACCTTTTGTAACGATTCGACGCAAAAGGTTACCAGTGACGCAATATCGAACAGTGTTATCACTGTCTGCTGGCGATGCGAAGTTCCGCACTTTGCAGACGCACGGTGGCAGTGCGAACAGTTGTTAGAACAGCGTCCCTCTTTCCACTTTGTTTCCGATGGTGGCCGCTGCCTATCACCCATATAGCTGGGTCTGAGGGTGTTTGACGCGTTCCTGTGTTCCCTTTCATATTGCTCATAATAGTACATTGAATGAGCTTGACATGATGTAAATTATGACATGCAAGACCACTTAATTATGCCACGCCACTTAACTGCGCCTTCCTTTAGCAATGGTATTGTCACCTCCATGTTTCACAACAAAATACAACTTTTGTTTCACATTTGTTATGCCCCTTTACTGCCCTCATGTAGACATGCATAGACACAGGTTCCTTTTTTAAGGCTATAAAATGACTAATTAAACTTATTTAAAAGGTATAAGCAGCACCTTCATAGGTCTCCCTATATTCACCGACAGTCGATAACAATGACAAGGTAGATGTCAGAAATAATTAGGATTATTGCTGAAGCAGCAGTGCCCCCTTGTAGCAGTGGCAGCTTAGTTTTATGCAGTCAATTTGTTGCACTAGACTTGCCTTCTGTCCAGCAAGGCAGCTCTGAGGGAGTTGGTCAGCTACCAGTCTAGTTCGCCTCCTTTCCATGGCCACCTGTGACCCTGGAACATTATAGATCACCCAACTCAATTTCATTCAAGTGGTGCAAGAACCATCTGGTTTGTCTCTTTTGCAATCTAAGCAACAAATAAAAGAGTTAAGCACTGTAAACTGACTGATATATGCTATTTTACTAATATCACTGCCTGCAACTTGATTGCAGAGAAAGCTATGATATGTACTGGGACAAGGATTAAGGCATGAAGTGCAAGTGTTTGATCAAATAGCTCAAGCAAAAGTTCTGCACAAACAGTAGTTAATTTCATGTGGTGCCAGGATATGTCAGACAGATGTCAAGCAAACTAGACAGAACCATGTCATATTCTTTCCAAATTATCATCCACCCTGTGGTTCAGAGTGAATACAGCACAGCTGTGAAATAATTGCACAAGAATTCTTCTGTTTAATGGGCAGTGTTAACTAGCAGGTCTCAGTGCAGGGTGTGCAAATTTAATGGAAAGGGAAATCGCTGGTATGGCAGTTCAGTGCTCAGAGGCAATAGGGCGAGACTGAACCATGTGTCGTCGTCAGTTGCTTACAGTGCTTCTACAGCAGAATAGCTGTAGAATGCATGAATGCATATCATGATTGCACGAATCACTAGAACTGAGAAGTACATGCACAATACTAATGTCCTTGCAGTTGTTTTGAGCAAAAGTACACCATTTACATGAATAATATATACCTATTGACCATGCGGTAGAATGCGGTAGCTCAGCAGTACCTGGCACTGTCATGCGACCAAAACAAATCATCGTGCCTTACCATATGCAGTCAAATAATTCATTTTACTCTTACAACGGTAAGCTATTTTTCGCTTATAGGCTTATTGACAACGCTCTGTGACAAGCGATTGCGAACGGCAGCAATGACAACTGATCAAGCTTAGATAAAAGAATCCCTTACTAGTGCAACTTCCAATTTATCTCTACCTAGAACATACTGCTACCGGAAGCAACCAAAAAGAACTACTCACCCAATGCCAAAACATATGCAGGCGCATATTTATTGTCTGCCCACAGGACCTCCACTTCTTCAGTTGCCAAAGCCTTGATGCTTCTTGGGTCGTCTAGCAGCTGGCAAATAACCTCCTGCGACTTTATATTTCGCAAGGGATACACGTCCCATTTTTCCTCCGTGGTCCATTTGACGAGCACGTGGTCCCCCATGGTTACGTAAAAACTCCACGGCGCACGGATTACGGAAGAATGCGAAGTGCATGTTTAAGAAACGGGCGCGAAATTTTCTTGACATGATTGCGATAGCGATGGTATCGCTGTTTTTTCTGTATATCCACTTGTCCTCACAAGTAATGTTTAATTCTTGAATTACACGCATGTATGTATGTATGTATGTATGTATGTATGTATGTATGTATGTATGTATATAGATATATATATGTATACGTCAAAGACGTTGCTATTGCCGTCAAATATTGCTAATTATATGCTACGTTAATTTCGGCATAGCTTCTTCTGGCGTAAAATGTGCAATGTGTTTGAGTGGGGCTGAGCTAGCCACCATAGTGCGACGAACGGCACACACGGCGCACGCGATAACAAAACATTTAGTGGCGGCGCTGCAATCTCAAAGGATTCATGCGCAACGCCAGGATCTTATCTCTTGATCGGAGTTCCTCTGGGCGCTTGTGTTTGGGATTGCCGCATTAAAATGATAGTTGTTTCAACGTTCTATACCCCGCGAGAAAATGACTTATCTTATTTTACCCCGCATGCAGTAAATCGATTTACTGCATGCGGGATAATTGTTTTTTGTGTGGGACACAACCAGAGTTCTCTGTGGTTTGTACTGCACACGCGCTGTAGACTTGAATAATTATTTTAGCTCACTGTTTCGGTAAATCGCGCCCTTGAATCGACCTAGCGCGCAGTCAGTTCAAGACTTGATCGGCCTTGTCCAGCGAGCCCACATGTGTTCGAACATATGTTAGCTACCTTCGAATTTCGAAGCCATCATATGCGTGAAAACAATGAGAAAATTTTGTGACACGTGTGCTTGGTTGTTTGACAGGGATCGAAATACCGTAATATATTCCATGCATGTGCACCTATTTCGCCGTTGAGTTCAAGATATTTCTGCAGTATTATTTTCACACGAGCCACGCAGAATACATGCATGTGTAGCGATATATCCCGCACCCTCATCAGCGAAATTGGCACACATGGAATATATTACCGTATTTCGATCTCTGTCAAACAACAAAGCACAAGTGTCACAAAATTTTCTCGTGGTTTTCACGCATATGATGGTTTCGAAATTCGAAGGTAGCTAACACATATGTTCGCACAGACGTGGGTTCGGAAGGCAAGTCCGACCAAGTCATATATATATGTGTGTGTGTGTGTGTACATGCATATATATACGGGGGGGGGGGGGGTGTGGCTGCTTTTCGCGTTTGCATATATCTGTGTTGTCTCATATGTGCGTGCGTATATGGGGATAAAAGTAGCGATTCCTACTCTAATAAAATACAATTGAATAAGAGAAAGCAATGTACTTAATCGCAAACGTATTCGCGATTACTTAACATATATTCGCAATCGGTCGGATCAACATGGTTGCAAGCATGAAACTAGCTTTCATTGATTTTGGTAACAAATCAATAATGTAAAAGACCGTATAACTGTAGTTGAATGAAGGATATCAGTAACATATATCTGCTAGCATTAGAACATCCTAGCATGCTTGCCCGTAAAAGAGGGATAACAATACACACGACTGATGGCTTGCAGCATGCATGGGCCTGTTGCCATATAAGGCTGACAATGTGTGCGAAATTATATCCTGACACGGCCGCTCGATGCAAAGCAAATGCTTTTGGATCGAGCGGCCGTGATCCTGATATATAGAAAATACGCGATAATTAGGCGGTTTTGATTGCATTGATTTTATCACGTACTGGCCGGGTTATAAATTTAAAACGACTCATGGTATACATTAGATAAAATAAAAATCAGTCTATTGACTCTTGAACTATATGAGCCAAGCGCGATTCGTCGTTTCGGTCTTGCAAGCCGCGGTCATCTCAGGAGTTCATAACCGGTTTAAGGGTGACGTTACTAATTAACTCCGTGTATGATTAAGTTCTGCGTACATTTCTACATCTACCGAGAAATGTAGATCGCATTGCTGATTTTGGCGGGTACTTATACGCAACAGCGATAAGTTGCGTCCACACTCTGCATTTCCGGAACCGTTTATGAATTCCTTGGATGACGCGCCTATAACAAACTGACTATGTCGCCTAAAAGCTCAAGGTAGTAGTCTTGTTTCCATTATAAATGGTGTAATTACTGCATCGTGTAATTTGAACATGCATACTTCTCTGGTAAAAGTAATCCCAAGGAAATCGCTTAATTATCGCATAATCGCTTCACTGTTCTTAAGGGAGAGTGTTACAATTAATTAGCTCTGTAGCGCTTGTACCTAAACACATAAGAACGGAGAGATCGTTTTTATCTCCTCCTACTGCACATATTTTGGAAAGGTTTGTGTCATTTAAAAGAAAAAGTTAAAGACGACCTAATGACTGTAGGAAGCAAATTTTTATTTACGTTGTCAACTAGAGAGAAATTTTTGAAAATTGCATAAATAAAAAAAAATATCAGATTTACAGCTGTGTTATGAAAAACACCATCAAAATTCTGTAAACTGCACGTAATAAGACATCTTAACGGACAACTTCCACGTATTTTACATAGCTATGACATATACCACTAGTTTAATTGTGTGTAAAAATATTGCAATGCCCTCCTTAACAATGACACTTTCCCGGCAGCTGTATATTTATACGTCAATTTTATCCCCTTTATATGCTCTAACAGACGCCGCACACAGAATTATACTGCAACAGCTATTATACTGGTCCGTTACACCAGTGTTACACGACCGCTTTTCATCGCGATCAAGCCCGATCCCGATCTTAATTCTTGACTGCGATTACCTCCCTCGCGCAGCTTGCGCAAAGGAGCCAATCGCGTCCGAGATATCCGATCCAGATCGGGCTTGATCGCGATCAAAAGTGCGCCGCGTGACACCCGTATTAGAGGTAAGTGTAAACTTCGAGCTTCGATTTTTTTCGAAACTTACACATTTGGGAATTTTTGTAGAAAGAAGTTTCGGGTACTAAATGAAATTCTGCTTGCTCGAGTTGCTAGAATTTAGCTTTCTTTCACATGCAACACATTCCATTAATATCGGTCATCACAAGAAATTGGGCATGGGCAGGACCCGTTTCTGGATTTGCCAGTGTCCCGGAGTTGCTAATTCGGGCTTTCTTCATACGGTAGTTTTACATGAGCTGAAATGGAGAGTTAATTCTAGTTACCGTAATGAAGTTCAAGTGCCTGCCAGCACGATTCCAGTACAGATAATAAAATGCGCTGATCAGTACGTACTACACTGAAGTAGTGTGCTTAGCAAGCTGAAAAAGCGCAGTAAAGGTTACGAGGGCATGCATAGTTGTTTAGATTTCGTGCAAAGAAATTGCCACCTTACAAGAAACCAAAAGGGAGTACGTAAACTCGCTAGCAGACGATGCTCTTGACATTGACAGAGAAATTGGACATCTCGCTGTATAACCCAAGTCTCAGACATATACATGTCTTAATTTGATGTTGAAATGAAGCGCCGGACACATATGCTATCGAGGGGTGGTGAACGCCCTGTATGTAGCAGGTGCTTTACGTATATTTGCGTCTAGTTCGCTCGCAGCGCCTCGGGCGGAGGGAGAACGCTTTTCTGCACCACTCGCTCCGCTATTGCACTTGATCTGCACTTGTTTCAGGCGGTGCTGTCGGTGGTTGTCGCTGACTGCCTGGATGAAGTTATAGTGTACTAGAATAATGTCATTATTCTAGTACACTATAGATGAAGTGTTCACCATGCCTCCTCGCAAGCGCTATAATGAGCACCTGCGTGACATTAATGTCGACGTACCCGTCCGCACCAAGTATCGGTTGAGACATAGGTCGCGTCGTTGCGACGCGGTCGAGCCGCTTGCCAGCGCTTTGTCACCGGAGCCAGACTCGCCTGTTCGAAGTACGGACTGTGCGGGTACATGCTCGCAAGACGACCCGAGGCAACACTCCGACGACCAAAACAGCAGTGGCTTGGATGACAGTACTGCTCTAGCTGACGGTGCAATTTCAATGTCATCTGTCAGCACTTCCACCTCGAGTGACGACGACGACGACGACGACGGAAACATAGTTTTTCCCGCTTCCCAAGGGACTACAACGGTAAGTACTGGAAACGTCAAACAGTTTTACCTTGTATGTCTGGTTTCCTTGGGTCCACCTTCGGGTAAAAAGAATACTGCTACGGGAGGGGGCTTTCCACCTTGATATCAATTGTGTTTATCAATCGGTGTTTATTTCACAAGTAGAAAAAACGCAGCTATATATTTAGAGGAGGAGGTCCCGGAGCACAAATGTAGAATCATAGATGAAATCGACATTTTTGAAGCTGGTAAGGAGCATTTACAATCCAAATCAAATGCACTGGTCAGAAGGGCACATTCACTTAAAGGGACCCTAAAGCGAAACAACAAATCAGTTTAGACTAATAAAGCATTGTTTGAGAACACTGCAGGCAGTCATTTCAAAATAATAGTTTGATTATTAGAGAAGAAAATGAAGGTCGAAGTATCAGTATTTGAATTTCGCGCCATAACCCCGACGCCGGTACGCTAGTGTGACGTCAGGGATTCCAAAGTATGTTTTCGCATTTGGGCCGCGTCGGCTCAGTAAAGGTTCCTGAAACTTGCCATGTTGAATGTCTGGTTCCTTTAGAACACAATGTAGTCAATCTGTGCGGCTATATAATTAAGTAGGCCCTAGAAGATGCCATCAAAATCCCTGACGTCACAGCGACCAGGTGCGGGAACTTCAATGGGCGTCGCCACCCGTCTTTCGTTATTGTGCTTTTTCTGGCTTACCAAGCGTCTTATCGTGGTAAGAGTGGTGTTTTTGGTGTAGTGGAGAGGCAATTTACTGATCCAGAAGAAATCATTTTTCTCTTTAGTGTCCCTTTAA
Source organism: Dermacentor andersoni (assembly GCF_023375885.2). NCBI lineage: Eukaryota > Metazoa > Arthropoda > Arachnida > Ixodida > Ixodidae > Dermacentor > Dermacentor andersoni. The sequence goes on along the minus strand of NC_092823.1, from coordinate 9,545,931 downwards.
GGTGTAATGTGAGGGCACGTTTATGTGACACGGGTGATGGCCATTGTCCTCGTAGGTCTGCTAATGTTCAATAAGTATGTTCTCATTGCATCACGCATCCCAGTGAAAGGAAAAACAAAAGCATGCAGATCCAATGCCATGTTGGAATCTAAAGATGCGAAACTTGTTTGCGTTATTAAATATAAATTCTTGGATTTTATGTGCCGAAACCACAATATTGATTGAGGCCTGCCATAGTGGGAGAAGACGGATGAATTTTGGCTGCCTGATTAACTGTTAAATATCGGAGTCAAAATGACAATTGCACACAAGTTCTAAAGAGTCGTACATTTTGCAATTAAATCGTAACATTTGACAAGCATGAACTTTGTTTTCAGGTGAAGAGCTGAGTCAAATTGTGAGCCTGCACTGTTCTTATGTTGTTTGTCATAATTTTTATTTTTCAGGAGAGCTACGTATACCCAGGGTGCCGGATAACCTGCGCAGAAAGCCTGCTGCTACTGATGGGCCACAGCCTACGCCACTGTACCAGCAGGGAGGCAACTGAAAGCCTTTTGAAAGTGGTTGAGGCACATTTGCCACATGGATCATCGTTTCCAACAACAAAGTATTTGTTCTTTAAGGAGTTTAGTGGAGGTATGGAAGGACCGCAAATGTTCTTCTATTGTAAAAGGGATAAGTGTTTACTTGGGAAAGCAGGCGCAGCAACGCAGTTGCATTGCCCTTCCTGCAATGAAGATTCCATTGTTGAAGAGATGACAAAAGAGGGTCATTACTTCCTTGTGCTTGATATCGAATCACAAATTCGTGACATGTTGCAGGACAAAGACGCGTTACTTCAACTTAAAGAAAAAGAACGAAGCTTGGATGTGAGTGACATAACACAAAGTAAAGCTTACAATGAATTTGGGATGGGAACTTATGACATTTCTGTGTCGTGGAACACAGATGGGGTGCCACTTTTTGAGTCTTCAAAGTTTTCTATCTGGCCACTTCAGCTGCAGGTTAATGAACTACCATTTAAATATCGCGTCAAGCGAGTCTTGCTGGCAGGCCTGTGGTTTGGCGAGCAGAAGCCTGATATGAATTGTTTTTTAAAGCCATTTGTGGATGAGCTGAACAGACTGTCAAGTGAAGGCCTGAGCTGGACAAATTCAGATGGGCTCTCCAAACGCACCCGGGTGTTTCCTGGGCCGTGTGTTGTTGACACAGTTGCACGTGCAATGATAATGAACATGACACAGTTCAATGGAGCCTACGGGTGTGCTTGGTGTGAACAGAAAGGTGAAGTTGTGCAAAAGGGCGATGGCCATGTAAGAGTGTATCCCGTGAAGTCGCTGAAAGGCAATATGAGAACTGATGTCTCCATGAGGCGCTGTGCACGTCAAGCAGAGAAGAAAAAAATGCCTGTGCTCGGTGTAAAGGGAAACAATATTCTTTTTTTGCTTTCATTTTTCAAGTTTCCATCTAGTTTTGTGGTTGACTACATGCACGCTGTCTGCTCTGGCTTTGTACGGCACACAGCATTCATGTGGTTTGACCACAAGAAGGCGCATCCCTACAGTCTTGGAGGCAGCGTTTCTTGTATTGATGAGCGTCTAAGTGGACTCCAGCCAGTGTATGAAATGCCTCGCCTTCCAAGGTCGCTTGCACACAGAAAGTATTGGAAGTCTTCAGAGTGGCGCAACTGGCTTCTATATTTTTCGCCCATTGTGCTAGTTGGAATTCTTCCGCAGCCTTACTATAATAACTGGCTGAAGTTTGTGTCTCTCATGCATGTCCTTCTTGCGGACAGTGTGTCTTCTGAGCTTTTAAGATCAGTGCAGAAGCAAATGTTTTTGTTTTTGAAAGAATATGAGGTGCTTTATGGAAAAGAAAATATTACTTTCAATGCCCATTCTCTTTTGCATCTTGTTGACTCGGTTCGGGAGTGGGGTCCCTTGTGGAACTTCTCAGCCTATCCCTATGAAAACATGAATGGCCGTCTTGTGCGACTTGTGAACGGTACAAGACATGCACAGTGGCAAATTGTCGAGAAATTCCAAATTCTTTTGGCAATGCCTAGACTTTGTGCGACAACAGTGGTTTCATCATCACCAGTGAGAGACCTTTTGACTGCAATGTTAAAAGGGTATAGGCTGAGAGTCCATTGTACAGTTCTGCCAGAATATACCCTTCTTGGCAAGGGACAGAGGACACCACTTGGAATAGAGTACAAGAAAATCATTGTAGCTGGCTTCACCATTAATGTTAGTGCACTAGACAAATCCCGTAGGACTAATTCATATGTTCAGGTAAAGTCAGATGAACCTGTGTTTGGGCAGGTTACATCTATTGCTCATGCACCCTGTGAGACCCATGTGCAAGGCTGCGATTGCAATGTCATAATCTTTTTCTTAAGGAAATTGAGTGTTAAGGATAGGGTAATCAAGCATGAGATTGTTCCTACTACCAGAAACATATATCTGGTAGAACCCACCTCAACTGTCATGGAGGTAACCGTGAACAAAGTTAAGAAATGTGTTGGCATGACTGTTGAAGGCAAACTTTATGTCAGCCCACTTGAAAGCAACCATGTTCAAGAGGTTGTGTGAATGAAAGTACAGTAGGCTTCCGTTAATTTGACCGCATAATTAAATTTTTCACTTGAGTCCCGACTGAAAGTCTCAGGTGCACCTTTGCATTCCTGTGGGCCTAAGCTTTTATTTTGATCCTAAAATTGGCCTTTGCCTAGTAATTTAATTTAGTCAGCACGCATGCAGTTCACCCCAAAAGCATCAGTGTCTGTCTCTAGGGGATGGTGAAAACATCAAATGCAAGTCATTTCCCAGTGAGGCCTATTTGCACCCTGCTTTTCTTGGAAGGTCGTCGAGTGAAAACAGTAGCTCACTAAGTGATTACAGTAAAAAATGATTGGTGGAATTCACTTAGTAAAAAGCTTATTTACATTATTAGATTAGGTGTTAGGTCATTTACAATAGGACGTGTTATTACTGAACAGAAAAACATTTCAGTCAATCTTGAGTAGTGAATTCTAAGTTTATTATGAATTGAATGGCACGGACTACTTCATTCGAACATTTGCACACCCCTAATTGTCTTAAATGCAAAGCTAGTGGTACCGACTGGCATCACATGTTTTTCTTGGTTGGAGAATAGCACTCATCACAGGATGAACAAGTGAAATGGTCGATCTAGGCATGGGCCACCCTCCCATTGGCCATTGTTGCAGAGTTTGATAAATGCACAATGTCAAACATGCAGTGGACTTCACGGAGTACATCTAGTTCACATGCAGCGATAAATTACTGTCAGAGACTGGCAACAGTGGTTGTTGAGTATAATTAAGTTTCCATATTGCAAAAGTAATGTTTGCTGGTTTAATCATTTCTTATTGCCAGAATTAGAGGCATGCTACATTTTCCTTAAAAATTGTGTGCATGTTAGATTAGTGCATTGTTTAGGAGCTCTGATGTAATTTCCATGTTAGTTTTTTTACTTTGACCCCACTAAAGTGGGTACTCGTTCAATGCTAGGGCATGCTATAATTGGGCAAATATATTCCCAAATAAATTAGCGGCATGTCTTGGTGTTGCATTCAACCCGCTGGATAATTCATTGGTCCTGTTGTGTTCGAATTAACGGAAGTCTACTGTGGCATCTCTAGCAGTGGCTCAGTGTGCATCTGACCTGGCGAGTGCATGTCGGCTGGTTTCTACAAAAATGTAACTTAGGCACTGTTCTATCATTGACGCTGTAAATTTACATATTGTTCTAGAGTTGAAATGCCATGAGGAATCGAGTGGCAATAAAGGGAAAGTTACGGAGACAAAAGAGTGAACAAGTGAGAGCGCTTCTGAAGAGAGTGCTGTGTTTTCGTGCACATTAGCTTAAGCTGGGGAAGAGAAAACATAAACACCTTATTAGCAGCAGTTAAATTAGATAAAACACACCACTGAATGTAAATTTTTAGTTATGTTGCAGCTTTTCCCTTCCGCGTCTGGGCAAATGCGAAACCGCCGATCTGTTCAGAGCAACCAAAAGCACTCTCAAAGGCTGGTGGACTACTTGGCGCAGTAACACATGTGCAGAAGCTCCGCCCCTGTAGCTTTCCGTTCATTGCCACAGAAAGTTGTCAGCGAGTATAGTAAATTTTCTAAATTGTACTTTTTAGCTTTATAACATCCACAAAATACAGGGTTTATCATCTCAAAGTAACACAAAGGCTCTGAAAACTCTGTAGTGGTTGGCTCCAGATGAACTTCAATCACCTTGAATTCTTCATTGTCTAGCTGTTAGTTCCCTGATGTTTCTTGTATTTTGCACCCATACGAATGCAGCTGCAGTGGCCAAAAATTGAAATCGGTAAGCTCATACTCAGTAACCAAATGCCATAGCCACTTAGGCATTGCGGCGAGTTGAAATTACAGGTTCTTTCTCATTCATGCACATTTCATTCCTGGTTTACAATACAGTGAAAATTTGTCCTCGCATCCAAGGCTTTTTTTCTGAAAGGGCCCCTCATCAGGCCCCATTCCAAATTTTAGTTATACACTTCAATTTCCAAAGTGCCATGTAGGAATTGTTTTACCAAAATAATTTGAAAGATTGGTTTATTATTTGAGAAGATAAAAGAAATTTAATGGCCCTGTTATCATACTGCTTGGAGGCGAGCGCGACTGCCAACAGACACTTTCTCGCTTTGCCTCAAGTTGCATCTGCTGGCAAAGTTCCTTCCCCCCCTTCTCCCATACAAGAGCAGAGGGATTGCGTCGGGCTCACGTGACGAGCCCTGCTTTTCTTTTCTTTTGTTTTTGTTACTTTTTAGTTGGGCAGCGCACTTCCGGCAGCACCATTGCACGTTTCTCACTGGACAATTTACCAATGTAACATTTTCATATTGAGTGACAGTGCTAGGACTGCATTTTATGGTACGGTGCTTGTGCACGTAACATCAACTCTGACAGGGAGCGGTGTTTTCTTGAGAAAGAGGGCGTGTTTGGAAGGGGGTTAGTTTGAAATTTCAGCTGTTCTTGCAGCACCTAGCACCTTAATACTTCGCAGGCACAATTGTAAGCATTTGAAGTATGTGCTGTGCTTGTCTGTTTAAAATGCACATACCTGGCAGGGGTCATTTATAGAGAGCCTGCTGCATCTTTGTGCAGCTTACTATGGCATGAGTTAAAAGCTTAAAACTAGGTTTACTCTACCAGTTCATTAATGCGAAAGCATTATATGCCCCATTACGCAAATATTCGGTGCTGGTGGCGTGACCGAGCGATGGTACCAAAAATGGCCGACTGTGCAAAGGGTAAGAAAACATCAGAAAATGCTTGGATGGACATCAAATTTCTCAGGGAGGTTCTTGTAAACAAAGTAAATTAATGATACTGAAAGGAAAATTTGGTATATTTCAGTCTGAGTGGGAATCGGACCCGGGCCTCCAGTGTGGGAGACAAGCTCGCTTCCTCAGTGCCACGGCGGCTCCACGGTTGTGGCTGACTAAAGGTGCGCCTAGTACATGCATCATTGCACACATCATGTCACAGCCATCTCACTAACCAAAGGTGTGGCATAGTGTGTGCTTCATTTGGCACGTGACGGCACAGCCAATGGGGAGGAGGTGGCACCCTGTCATGAGTGTACAAAATTAAAACATTTCACCAAATGGGCTATAATGCTTTTGCATTCCCACATGTAAACAGTCTTAGGTGTCTGCCGACTTTTTTTTCATTAAGTTGTCGTCAAACCGTCTCCGTGTCATCTCTTCAACATGTAGCAATGAAAATTGTGCTGCTGAGCTCTGCCTCAGTATTGAATCCCTACCTCTGCAGCAGTTTGCAGTTGGGAGCTAGGTGCAAAGGACTTAGCCACTCCACAGCACATGCTCATGAATATAGCGGTGGAGTGTACCATAACATACACACAGCTGGCATCTGTGTGGATACTGTATTTCAATACTCACAGCAGGGAATACTCTAGCTGATGGTAACATTTGGGACATCACAAAGCTTGTAAAATGATGATTGTGTTCACTGTGAAAAACTAATGCTGCAGTAATTAAGAGCCTGAGGACTCTCTTAAGTATGTGGACTGTGTTACAACTATCCCTTAGCATCTGTGAAGCTTTAGTTGGCTTATAATCTGTGGAGGGCCGTTTGAGTGTTGGTTTACTTGTGCATATTCATTTGCTTTTTCATGTTATTGAATATTGAGGGTGCTGTTTGTATTAGTTTTCTAAAAAAAATTTCTGCACTAATTCAGAAAAATTGTCATGCCCTTGAGAAGCATTCAACGTGGCAAATCTTGTAACTCATGTTCAGGCACATGTGCTATTAGAATTTTTTAATGTGCCAGCTGAAATGTTTGTTTTGCAATCTACCTTGTTCTTAGTTGTGTTATAGTAGCGAAGCAATTCAATCAACAAGATTGTGCTTTATTGTTACCGAGTTATTCTTGCAAAGTTTTTATGGGAAAAAACGTATCTTGTATCCCAGTTGCGTGTCGTTTTGGAACCATTCTTTTTCTTTAATTTTCATATTTATGTGGCAGTAGTGCTCACTAGCCCCTGCCTTGGTGTAGTATTAGACTTACGTTCTTCAACGGGTAGAGCACTGCATTTGGTGACGTGACATTCTCTTGTATAATTACTGTCATTGTCATGATACACCATATAACTTCTGAATGACATTAAAGGCATATATCAAGCTTGTGAGCAAACATATTTACAATGTGGTGAACTTTCACGCTATCTTCACAGTTCAGCCATTGCAGCAAACACCGCATCAAGTGGCTGTCCATTTGTCAGAACTTGTACCTATTTATGCTTTAGATTACCATAAGAACACACATATAATACGAGTTTTTTTTTTCCCTATTATTATTGTCCCAAATTTTCGCCGTGTACTATATGCGGACACGAACAAAAATTTGTCAGAAATTTGGGCTAGAAGTTTTGGTTTCGTTATTGCTCCGTGGCTACGGCTTGGTTTCGTTATTGAGGCGTGACTACAGCATCCTTTCTTTATTGTTGAGTGCGCACCTTGGTAGCATGCGTGCAAACCACGCTTCGTGAAGTGCATCTTTTTTATTCCGCATTGAAGGACCAAGATGTCCGGACCACGAAAACAGTACTCGGCAGCTTTCAAGAGAAAGGTTATTTAGCCGCACAGGACATTGGCAACAGGGCAGCCGGGAGGCAGTTTGGCGTCAACGAGGGCATGCAGGGCATGCGGGTGTGGCGGCGCTTTGAACTTGACTCCTCGTGTTACGGATGGTAGAGAAGCTGAACCAAGGCAATGAGCTTCTCTGGCCCCTTATGCTGGTGGAGCATGTATGTGCCAGGTCAGCTTGCGAAGAACCTGGTGGAAGACCTTGAGGTCAAAGAAGGCAATGTGGAGATGCTTCTGCTACTTGCTGTGCTTCTCAAGGAGAAGTCTTGCTACGTGAATTGCATCGGTCATTCTGCAGCCTTTCACGAAGCCAGCCTTGTTGACAGTGTACTAGATGTCTCGAATCCACCTGCCGAGGACACATTCAAATACTTTTAGTGTATGAGCGGAGGTGGGCTGGCCTGCAGTTGGTGCAGTCAGCTGGATTACCTTCCCAGTTCCATACGGGCACTGTTGTGCTTTGCTGCCAGTTGGCGGGCATATTTCTCTTCAACAATGCAGTTGAAAAACCTGGCAAGCCAAATAGAGGGGCTCCAGCTCCTGACTCTCGCGAGCTCTGCCACAATGTCATCAGGTCCTGCTGCCTTACTGGACTTCTTGAGTGCCTCAGTGTCCCCTTGCAGCGATGAGTGGAACGGGGGCGGGAGTACGTTGGGGAATGGGCGGGTGTGGGAACTCCATGGTTTATTAGCATCTATATTTAATAACTTTTTGAGTCCCTGATATGTTGAAAAGTGCTCATGTTCTTCCTGTATTTAAATCTGGCTGTAAATTTTCTTGGAAAGTGCTGCTGCCGTGGCTCTATTGTCAACATTTAGTTTGACACTTTAATTGGTGACTCAGTGGAACCACTCAGTATCCCGTGTTCGTTGATGCAGACGTTTGACAAGGTGGAAGAAATCCCCTTCACTTTCTTGCATATCCAGTCTATCATTGACCTTGGCCTAGTGGACCATCTTTGTGGCAATGGCTTTCTTCACTGCTCTACTGGCTTTGTGGTAGACATCTCAGTTATCTGATGTCTTGTCGTTGAGGAAAGACGTTGAGGAAGGTGTGGTAGAGCCTTTACTTTTCTCATAGTTTGGCATCAGTCTCCTTTGTTCACCAACAAATGTAAATTTCAGCTAATGTCCCATTCCATCATTGTAGGGCCAATTGCATATGCAGCTTCATCATCATCATCAGCCTGGTTATGCCCACTGCAGGGCAAAGGCCTCTCCCATACTTCTCCAACTACCCCGGTCATGTACTAATTGTGGCCATGTTGTCCCTGCAAACTTCTTAATCTCATCCGCCCACCTAACTTTCTGCCGCCCTCTGCTACGCTTTCCTTCCCTTGGAATCCATTCCGTAACTCTTAATGACCATCGGTTATCTTCCCTCCTCATTACGTGTCCTGCCCATGCCCATTTCTTTTTCTTGATTTCAACTAAGATATCATTAACTCGCGTTTGTTCCCTCACCCAATCTGCTCTTTTCTTATCCCTTAATGTTACACCCATCATTCTTCTTTCCATAGCTCGTTGCGTCGTCCTCAATTTAAGTAGAACTCCTTTTCATAATCCTCCAGGTTCCTGCCCCGTACGTGAGTACTGGTAAGACACAGCTGGTATACACTTTTCTCTTGAGGAATAATGGCAACCTGCTGTTCATGATCTAAGAATGCCTGCCAAATGCACCCCAGCCCATTCTTATTCTTCTGATTATTTCAGTCTCATGATCTGGATCCGCAGTCACTACCTAGGCATATTTTATATGCAGCTTAGCAGTTGCCTAATGTCATGACCCTACTAGCACTTCATAGTGTAGTTCTGGCAGTGGTTCCTGTATTTCAAATGTATTTGGATAAAGAACAGTTATTCTCTAGTGAAAGCTTCCCCTCAATTTAACAGAAGTACAACTGAGAGGCATACAGGGAAAAGAAAAATCTCCCAAAAACCTGTGTATTTTGTTTACATTTCTTCTAATTGGTACCTCAAGCAATGTGCTTAATAATGAAGTCTAGTGATGGGACACCTGGCATGAAATGCAAGCATGTCTGTTTGCTACATTAGAGTCCTATTCCAATACGAAATGTGACACCTCCCCCCCCCCCACCCATGGCATGGAAAGTCGCATGGTTTTGAAACATCTGCAAGCTGCAGTCCTTAGCACATACTATACCAACAATAATTAACACATAGAAATGCACAGCTGGTCTAAAAGGGAGTTACACAACTGACTTCTCATTTTAATGCCAAATACATTGTGCTCAATGTGTTGTACAACTTTTATTTTGTTAGCACTGAATTTTAATGTGCGCTTTCATTGATGCTGCAGTGTTTGTTTTCACTTTTCCGATTTATGAAGGCCATTTTTTCTTTTGAGATGGGTGTTATTGTTTGATGCTGGTCATTTACAGCGTGATGGATTTTCGTATTGAAATTCACCTCTGCTGTTAATATTTTGTATTCATTTTTTCTTAGTTTAGTGCTAAATATGTTATGTATTTGTGAATGTTACTGCTGTGTAATGGACCTGGGTTTTTCGTCAAGCTGGTGTGACAGCTTTTCACCCAGATGTACCCCCAGTTCTTTATTCCAAAAATAAAATGTGGTTTAAATCTATTTTACATGCTGCATTGTTGTGATCACAAAGCATATAATTTATTTGTATTTAGTGAACATTTACAGATGGTTTCATGTTCTGTGATTATTTGTAACAAGTAATTGTGCACTTGCATGTTCTTGGGGTTGATTACATTATGCCTATGTTGTCAAACCATCATTTGTGTATCAAATGAATAAACTATTCAGTTGCACTATATATATGTAGCATGTTGCTGTTTGTTCAGGTTTTTTATGTTGCCAAACAAAATAAACTTCTGTTGCACTGCACCTATCTCATTGCTGTTTGTTTGTCAATTTTTTTTAATGTTGATGCATCACTGGTTCTGGTGTTGCATGTGTATCCCACTGACCTTGGTTTATCCTTAGTTTATGTGCCATTGAACTGTCACCTAAAGTAAATGTTTAAAATTGGCATGCAATTTTGTGAACTCTTTCTCAAAACACAGTGATGCTACAGAATGCGAGAGATGTGAAGCACATTCTGCCAAGAATCTGGTTTTGTGTCATCAGCACGTCAATTATTGTCTTGCTTAAGACAGCTCTGCAGATTAAGCTATAGCATGTGGGAAACACTTTTCCAAGTATTATGTTGCACCATATATAAGTTTGCAAGGGACGACATGAACTTATTTACATTCCATTAGAAGCACAGAGCAAAGGTAAAGGGCCTTGCCATTGTTAATGTTAGGTGTATTTGGAGCACTTGTACGAAACATAGCATAATGCTCATATTTCTGTGATAACATTAATTGCAACTATAGATGCCATACTGCTCACTTTCTTGTACTGAAAAAGGTGATGTCATGAGTAGGTACAAGGCAAAGAATTTTACAAACTGCAGAAGCCACAGTGCTCTCACTGCCAGATGTGCTAGTGCCTGTGTGGTAAAGGTCGCACTGCACTCTGCTAGCAGCAAAATAAGTCATTCTCTTGCGCCAGCAAGCGCACCACAAACTTGCAATTATCTGCAATGACAAAAGCCCTGATGTCTACACTTTTGCATAAGCCAGATATATAAATTAAGTAGATTATTTCACAAACTGCAAGCAAAACGGAGCAGGCATCATGACATTGGGGGAGGCCACAGAACGCCCGCGCTTAAGCCTTCATCAGTGACTGAAAATGCTCGCCGCTCGAGCTGCATGCGCAAAGTCCTTTACCGTGCACGTCAGCCGCAGCGGCTACAGAGAGCACACTGCAGAACGCCATCGCTTAAACCTAAAAATGCTCGGCGCTTAAGCCATACATAGCGACTAAAAATAATCGGCCTATGATGAACATGAAGGCGCCTGCTGTGAGAACCGTCTTAAATATTCAATCAAATGTATGTATTTGATAGCCTAGCGGGCACAAAACTTTCATGAAATTCTTGTATATTGGGTTAAATACTTTAGATTTTCGCATCTGACTTGCTACTGGAGAATAGCAGGTTGAAAAAGTATTGAATATTTTATATATTGAGAGCATGCATGGCGCCACCATACACTATTTCATGGCATGCTCAATTTTTCGCACAATATAGCCACATTTAGTGCCGGTCGGCATGCCTCAAGTGTGAGGGGAGCAAGCAGCTAGTGCCTCTTCCCTGAATCTGCTAGTGGCTATACACACAGTACAGATAGATCGAACTGTACTAGTTGCAAAATATGCTCACTGCACACATTCTGTTACTTACATGTGCACTCAAGTGCACATGTAGGTTACATAGAATGCGCAGCATATATAATGCATTATGTTACCTATGTGTGCACTGAAATGCACACCTAGGTAACATCCTGCCGTAAACACAAAGGACACATCCTACAAGAATTATAATAAGGGTTGTTTTCTTGGACCAAATGAAACCATAAGTCAAGATTTAGCACTTACAATGACTCTGCTGAGTGTATCAATGGCTGTCACACAGTACAGATTGATCTGCCTGTATAATATGTACATACAGTTGTTATGTGCACTGTATGTAACCTACATGTGCACTCAAGTGTACACTCAGGTATCACAGAGTGCACATCCAGTTAACATCCTGCCGTAAACATAAAGGACACATCCTAGAGGAATAATAAAGGTCACTTCCTCGAGGTATACGTTAGGATGAGTAAACATGTAGTACACACAAAGTTGACGTCCCGGAGGTCACACAAAGGACAAGGAACCATAAAGGTCACATAGGGCACAAGAAGGAAACATAAAGGAAACATAAAGGCAATGGCCATTTTCATAGGGGCATGTCGCAGCAGGATGTTCTCGACGAAAAATTTCGCCACTTCGGCTGCGCTGCCTTTCGGTAGAGCTTTAGTTTCAGCAAAGCGGGTGAGATAGTCCGTCGCCACGACGATCCACTTATTCCCGGATGTTGACGTCGGAAACGGCCCCAACAAATCCATCCCAATCTGCTGGAATGGTCGACGAGGAGGTTCGATCGGCTGTAGTAACCCTGCTGGCCTTGTCGGTGGTGTCTTGCGCCGCTGACAGTCTCGGCATGTTTTGACGTAACGGGCGACGTCGGCGGTCAGACGCGGCCAGTAATACCTTTCCTGTATCCTCGACAGCGTCCGGGAGAATCCGAGGTGCCCAGCGGTTGGGTCGTCGTGTAGGGCGTGCAGTACTTCTGGACGCAGCGTTGACGGTACAACAAGAAGGTAGCTGGCGCGGACTGGTGAGAAGTTCTTCTTCACCAGCAGGTTGTTATGTAGCGTGAACGAAGACAACCCGCGCTTAAAAGCCCTAGGGACAACGTCGGTGTTCCCTTCCAAGTATTTGACGAGGCCTTTTAACTCCGGGTCTGCTCGCTGCTGTTTAGTGAAGTCTTCCGCGCTTATTATTCCAAGGAAGGCGTCGTCGTCCTCGTCGTCTTGCGGCGGGGGATCGATGGGGGCACGTGATAAGCAGTCGGCGTCGGAGTGTTTTCTTCCGGACTTGTATATTACCGTGACGTCATATTCTTGTAGTCTGAGGCTCCACCGGGCCAGCCGTCCTGAAGGGTCCTTTAAGTTAGCTAACCAACACAACGCGTGATGGTCGCTGACGACTTTGAATGGCCTGCCATAGAGGTAAGGGCGGAATTTTGCTGTAGCCCAAATGATAGCGAGGCATTCCTTTTCAGTCGTAGAATAATTGCCTTCCGCTTTTGACAACGACCGGCTAGCGTAAGCTATCACGCGTTCATGACCATCTTTTCTCTGGACTAGCACGGCACCGAGGCCTAGGCTACTGGCGTCAGTGTGGATTTCGGTATCGGCGTGCTCGTCGAAGTGCGCAAGTACGGGCGGCGACTGCATGCGTCGTTTGAGTTCTTGAAATGCGTCGGCCTGCGGCGTTTCCCACTTGAACTCGACGTCACATTTAGTTAGCTGTGTCAGTGGCTCAGCGATACGTGAAAAGTCCTTGACAAAGCGCCTATAGTAGGCACACATGCCAAGGAATCTGCGCACTGCCTTCTTGTCGATTGGCTGCGGGAACTTTGCGATGGCAGCTGTCTTCTGCGGGTCAGGGCGTACTCCAGATTTGCTGATGACGTGGCCTAGGAATAGAAGCTCATCGTAAGCGAAGCGGCACTTTTCCGACTTCAGAGTGAGCCCTGATGACTTGATGGCCTCTAATACCGTCGCAAGCCGCTTAAGGTGATCGTCGAAATTTCCGGCGAAGACAACGACGTCATCCAAGTAAACAAGACACGTCTGCCACTTCAATCCTGCTAACACCGTGTCCATCACGCGCTGGAACGTTGCAGGCGCCGAGCACAGTCCAAATGGCATAACCTTGAATTGATAGAGGCCGTCTGGCGTGATGAAGGCGGTCTTTTCGCGATCCCTTTCGTCGACTTCTATTTGCCAGTAGCCGGACTTGAGGTCCATCGATGAGAAGTATTTAGCATTGCAGAGCCGATCCAATGCGTCGTCTATCCGTGGGAGGGGGTATACGTCTTTCTTCGTGATTTTGTTCAGTCGACGATAATCGACGCAGAAACGTAGGGTCCCGTCCTTTTTCTTCACTAAAACAACCGGAGACGCCCACGGGCTTTTCGACGGCTGGATGATGTCGTCGCGCAGCATTTCATCGACTTGTTGTCGTATAGCTTCGCGTTCTCGCGTCGAAACTCGGTAAGGGCTCTGGCGTAGTGGTCGAGCGCACTCTTCGGTTATTATGCGATGCTTTGCGACTGGTGTTTGTCGAATCCTCGATGACGTCGAAAAGCAGTCTTTGTATCGTCGAAGCAGACTTCTGAGCTGTTGCTGCTTAATCACGGGGAGACTTGGATTTATGTCGAAGTCTGGCTCGGGAACCACGGTCGTCGGGGTAGATGCAACAGAATCCGAGATGACAAAGGCATCGCTGGTTTCCTGAATTTCCTCGATGTATGCGATCGCCGTGCCCTTGTTGATGTGCTTGAACTCCTGGCTGAAGTTTGTCAGCAACACTTTCGTGTTTCCTCCGTGCAGTCGAGCGATCCCTCTTGCGACGCAAATTTCACGGTCGAGCACCAAACGTTGGTCGCCTTCGATGACGCCTTCTACGTCAGTGGGTGTTTCGGTGCCGACCGAAATAACAATGCTGGAGCGAGGCGGGATGCTCACTTGATCTTCGAGCACACTCAAGGCGTGGTGACTACGAGGGCTCTCCGGCGGTATCGCTTGATCTTCCGACAGCGTTATTGACTTCGACTTCAGGTCGATGATTGCGCCGTGTTGGTTCAGGAAGTCCATGCCGAGAATGACGTCTCGTGAACACTGTTGCAGGATAACGAAGGTGGCAGGGTAAGTCCGGTCATGAATGGTAATTCTTGCCGTGCAGATTCCACTCGGCGTGATGAGGTGTCCTCCAGCGGTCCGAATTAACGGGCCTTCCCATGCAGTCTTAACTTTCTTCAATTGGGCTGCGATGGGTCCACTCATGACGGAGTAATCGGCTCCTGTGTCTACTAAGGCGGTAACTGCGTGGCCGTCGAGAAGCACGTCGAGGTCGGTGGTTCTTTGTCTTGCGTTACAGTTAGGCCTCAGCGTCGGATCACGGCTGCGTCGAGTTGACCTGTGGTTGGTACGTGGCGTCGTCAAGTGGTCTTTCGTCGGCGTGTTCTTTCCTGCCAGACTTCGTCGGGACGGCGGTGTGACGTCGTTGTTATGTCGTCGAGGTAGTCTTTTCGGCGTCTTCGTCGGCGGCGGAGGATCTTCGTCAGTTCGACGAACAGCAACCGCACCTCCCTCGGTTGCTGCTTTTAGTTTTCCGGATATGGGCTGACGGACCGACCCCGGGCTGGGCCAGTGTATGGTCGGCGCTGTGGCGACAGGTAGCGGCCTGGTGACGGCGAACGGGACGGTCGTCGAGGGCTCCACTGAGTAGCGGCGAGGTAGTCGGCGATGTCACGAGGGCGTTGACCTTCCCGAGGGCGCGGTGCGTCGACGGCGAACCCTCGCAATCCCAGGTCGCGGTATGGGCATCGGCGGTACACATGGCCGGCTTCTCCGCAATGATAGCAGAGCGGGCGGTGGTCGGGGGCTCGCCAAATGTCCGTCTTCCTCGCGTAGGTACGCTGGGCGACGGGTGGGCGTGCTGGCGGCGGCGGCGGCGGACGACGGAATTGCGTCGTTGCAGGGCCCTGGCGTGGTCGCGGAGGGGGACCTTGACGGCGTGCGACGGCGGCGTATGTCATCGCTTCTGGATGGGGCTGCGGTAATTGTGGTTGCAGCTCGGGAACTCCAAGCGATCGGTGCACCTCTTCTTTGACGATGTCGGCGATCGAAGCCACTTGGGGCTGCGACGAAGGCAGGACCTTGCGCAGTTCTTCGCGCACAATGGCCCTGATGGTCTCCTGAAGGTCGCCGGAATCCAGTCCTTGGATGGCGTACTGCGGCGTGAGCCCCTGGCGGTTATATTGCCGGGTGCGCATCTCCAGGGTTTTCTCGATCGTCGATGCCTCTGCCGAAAACTCAGCTACGGTCTTCGGCGGGTTACGAATAAGTCCTGCGAAAAGTTCTTGCTTGACGCCCCGCATCAGGAAGCGGACTTTTTTCTCTTCTGACATTTCCGGGTCGGCGTGCCGGAAAAGACGGGCCATCTCTTCCGTGAAGATCGCGATCGTCTCGTTTGGCAGCTGCACTCTGGTTTCTAGTAGTGCTTGGGCTCGCTCTTTTCGCACGACGCTTGTAAACGTTTGCAAGAAGCCGCTTCGGAACAGGTCCCACGTCGTTAAGGTGGCTTCTCGATTCTCGAACCAGGTCCTGGCGGCGTCTTCCAGTGCGAAATAGACATGCCGCAGCTTGTCGTCGCTGTCCCAACTGTTAAACCTAGCGACCCTCTCATACGTCTCGAGCCAGGTTTCCGGGTCCTCAAATGTTGATCCGCGGAACGTCGGAGGTTCCCTGGGCTGCTGCAGCACGATGGGGGACGCTGGGGTTGCCATTGGGGTTGCCTTGTCCACAATCTTCTTGGTCTTCTCAGGCAGAAGTCCGTGCTCCGGGGGCAGCTGTTGAAGACGGCGGCTTCCTCGATGCTCCGGGACTACGTTGGTGTTCTCTTTGCGGTCCGGGCTTGGATCACGGCTTGTCGGGGGCGTCCGGTACATGAACGAAAAGCACCTCCACCAGATGTCACGTGGTGGAGACGTTAAGAACACAGTGGCGATACTGTGAAAGGCAAAACCAGATTTTATTGGGCGAACCTGTGCCCACAAAACAGGCTACACTTATAGCACAACGAAAGCGGCGAACACAGTCGGCGATCGTCGGAAATCTGATCAGCGGGTCAAGCGCGTCGGCTTTTATACAGAATCGTCGAATGTTCCAGACTAATCGTTGGGACCCGCGTGCCTTCCACAAAGTTCTACACCATTCGCGTCAGGCAAATAAATCAGATAACACAAGGTTCCGCGACAACAGACTGCGGATAGAAGCATCGATAACTTTCCAGAAACTTCGGATACATGCAAGCGCGTCCCGCGCTGTGCGATAAGATTTGTTAGACGGCGAAACGTGGTCGCCCGATAAATATAAGTACACGTGTCAATATCCTACAGCATCCTTGCACAAGGAGCAGACGTGACCGCGGACGCCAAGGCCGAGGACAAGGTGGACCAGTTCAAGGACGCGCTTGCTGCACTGGATACGCATTTCGCGAGCGCTACGAATGATTTGGTGGAGCGGCGCCGGTTTCGCCAAAGACGACAACTGCCTGGTGAGACCTTTCAAGCATTTACAGTCTTCGGGAACTTGCGTCTACTTGCAATTTTGGCAGTGCTACCGATAGCATGATTCGAGACCAATTACTGGAAGGCACGTCGTCACGAACAACCCGTGAACGCATGCTTTATGAAGGGTCTTCGCTTACAATGCAGCGTGCTGTTGACATCGGGAAGCAAATTGAGCAAACGCAACAAGAGCTCGGAGAATTCGCGCATAGCACTGTGAACAAGATTCAAGATGTGCGAAAAAGGTCAGACTCTGAGCAAGGAAGTTGCTACAGGTGCGGCTCGTCATCGCACATGGCTAACTCGACTGCATGTCCGGCGAGGAACAAGCGTTGCCACTCTTGTGGAAAAATTGGTCACTTTTCAAGCATGTGCAAATCGAAGAAAAAGAAATACGCCGTTCGAAAGCCCGAGAAGGCCAACGCCGTCACGGTACTTCAAATCGGTGACCGTAATGCGTCGGCGAAAGATATTCGAGCCAACATTTCTATCGGGAAGATAAGATTGTCGTTGCTTGTCGACACGGGCGCTACGGTTTCTTTGCTCAGTGAAGAGCACTACCACAAGTATCTAGCCAACACCTACTCATTGCGACCGCCGACTGCCAATTTGTGTAACTATTCCGGAGAACAAATAAAGTTAAGCGGTTGCTTTCTTGCTGACGTATCTTACAAGGGAAACAGAGCCAGTGTGCTTTTTCATGTCACAACCAAGGGCACTTCGCTGCTGGGGCTTGATGCCGTTCGGAGCCTGGGAATCACTATCAACGGCTCAACCTTGAATTGCTGCCAGGTGACATGCCCTGATTCACTGCCTTCAGAATTCACGCAACAGTTTGCGCACTTGTTCACGGAACAGTTAGGGCATGTGAAAGGCTTTGTTCACCATGTTAAATGCCGTTCATCTGTGAAACCAGTCGTTGCGAAGCTCCGACGCCTGCCGCTCACGCTACGGCAACAGGTATCGGTAGAGATACGTCTGCTGGCCGAAGATATAATTGAACCTGTCGACGCATCGGAGTGGATTTCACCGGTCGTCGTCGTGAGGAAGAAGGACGGTTCAATTAGGTTGTGTGTGGACCTACGTGAAGTGAACAAGGCAGTAATTGCCGATGCTTTTCCTCTTCCGCATACAGAGGAACTACTTCATGAACTAGCTGGAGGAACGTGCTTCTCAAAGCTCGACTTAGCGTCGGCATACCTCCAGCTAGAACTGGCTCCAGAAAGTCGGGGACTAACCACCTTTATCACACACGAAGGATTGTTTCGATTTAAGAGAGTGTGTTTTGGCCTTGCATCTGCCCCTTCAGCCTTTCAGAGAATGATGCAGCATATTTTGAAAGGTTGTAAAGGCGTACTTTGTTACATTGATGACGTGATTGTGTGGGGCAAGACACGTGAGGAGCACCACAAGAATCTACACCAGGTGCTAAAACGCATTGGTGATTCAGGTTTGAAGCTCAACCAGAAATGCACATTTGCTGTTTCAGAACTATCCTTTTTAGGGCATACGGTGAGCTCAAAAGGGCTCACACCATTGCAGTCTAAGGTTGACGCTATTGTTAAAGTGCCTGCTCCTCACGATGTTGCCACTTTGAGGTCATTTTTGGGTCTCGCTGGTTACTATGCTCGGTTTGTGCCGCGATTTGCTGATCTCGTCGAGCCGCTTAGAAGGCTCCTGCGGTCTGGTCAACAGTTCACGTGGGATGATGAGGCTGAGCGTAGCTTCCAGCTTGTTAAAACAGCTTTGTCTTCAAGCCCAGTCATACAAATGTTTAACCCAGACCTTGATGTAATTGTTACTACAGATGCTTCTGATAAGGGACTGGGAGCCGTTCTTCAGCAACGCGACGGTGACAGCGTACGCACGGTAGCCTTCGCATCGCGTGCCCTGACTCCTGCTGAGCGGAAGTACTCCGCTGGGGAACGTGAGGCCTTTGCTTGTCTCTTCGCGTGTGAGCGCTGGCATGTCTACTTGTGGGGTAGAAAATTTTTGTTGCGTACGGACCATCAGGCACTGGTGACGTTACTTTCAGCTGCGGGTACAGGACGCCGACCTTTGCGTATATCCAGATGGTGAGCTCGACCTTTGTATTATAACTTCGACATAGAGTACCAAAAGGGATCGCAAAATGTCGTGGCAGATGCGCTTTCACGCCTACCTCTCGACTGTGATTCGCAGCAGACGATGCAGGAAGAAATTGTGTCCGTTGTATCAGAGTGCCTAACAAAGGAACGGCTGCAGGTGGCCACTGCTGCAGACAGCACACTGCAACAGGTTGTTGTGCACGTGGTACATGGTTGGGCGCCCAGAAAAGCTTTGCCAGCAGAAGTAATGCCGTACTTTAACGTGCGGGAAGAGCTTTTTTTCGTTGATGGCCTTTTGATGCGCGACGAGCAGGTAGTTGTTCCGAGTGAATTAACCTCGCTCCTTGTTGGTTTTGCGCACGAAGGTCACCCAGGAATTGTGAGGACGAAGCAGAGACTACGTGATCTTTAGTGGTGGCCGCGTTTGAATAAACAGGTAGAAGAAGCAATCCATTTTTGTCATATCTGCCAGGCCGCGGACAAGTCCGCTAAACCGTCGTTTGCACCGCTGCAGCCGGTGACGTTTACAGCGCTACCATGGCAGAAGTTAGCAATGGATATAGTGGGACCGATTGACTGGGCCCCTTCAAACTGTAGGTACATGATATCGCTGATCGATTATCATTCCAAGTGGCCTGAGGTTGCCTTTTCATCTACAGTGACGTCACAGAGTGTGGTCGATTTTTTGCAGACTGTGTTCAGCCGAGAAGGCTATCCGGAAGAAATTGTCACAGATAATGGGCCTCAGTTTAGATCGCAAATGTTTGAAACATTCTTGAGAGAGAGGGGTATTGCGCATCGTTGTTCTTCTCTGTACTATCCACAAGGAAACGGCGCGATTGAACGCTTTAATCGCGTGCTGAAAGATTTCATGCAGGTTGCCCGATTGGAACAACGGCCCCTCCAGGCTGCTGTGGTTGACTATCTCGGCATATATAGGTCGACGCCGCATGCGACAACGGGTGTGTCGCCAGCCAAGTTGCTTCACGGGCGCCAGCCAAGGACAAAACTCAATACAGTGGGTTCGCCGACAAGAGAGGGTGTCCATGCCAGTTCGAATAAAAATGTTCCTGCTAGGGTTAAGGCGAAGCAGACGTATGCAAAACAGTATACGGACAGGAGGCGAGGTGCGAAAAGACCAGCCTTTAGTGTAGGGGACTTCGTTCGTGTACGCAAGCCAGCAGGCGGTGGGAAAGCGTCGGTAAACTACATGGGAGCTTTCAAGATTGTCGGCAGAAAAGGCAAAAATAGCTTTTTGATGAGCGACGGTCGTTGCTGGAACGCGTCTAAACTAGTTCGGGTTCCCTGCAATCAATCGCAGACAACAGAACAATGGGCATGGGAATTGCCTCATGACTACTCGGGTACCGTTGGGGCTGAAAGCCGCGCAGACGCTGAACAGGGTGAACTGTTGCGATCGCCGGAAACAAGGGCTGAAGTTAATGAAGAAGTGGTTGCTCCTTTAGAGGATTCGGTGGGGCAACCTTTGCGTCGCAGCACTAGGGTACGCCAACCTGTCGAAAGATTTGGGTTTCCTTTACCTGAACAATAAGTGTTTAGATCGTGTTATTTTGGTTGTTGCAAATTACTATGTTGTATTTTCAAGCGGGAGGCGATGTTGTATCCTTTATTGTTTCAGTTTCGTTTCTTTCAGTGTACACATTGTCATCGTCATTCAATATGATTCCCTATATAAGTGGCTTTACTTTGACGAATAAAGAGAGTTGCATACTGCGCTTGCGTGGTCCAGTGTCATGCGTCTGGTCTAAGCCGGACACCACAGCTACTTTCATATTTGTTGTGTGACTTTTGCGTGCATGTTCTTAAATTGCTGCTTATAGCAGGGGATGTCGAAAGTAACCCTGGGACTGATTATGACCAGTTTTCCAAGCAGCTAAAACAAATTGCAGAGGACCTTCATGTTATTAAGGAAGAACGTCTAACATCCACTGACTTAAAACTTGAACGCCTAAGCCATCTCGATACCAAGGTTTCTACATGCATGGAACAAATTAATAGCCTCCAGAAAGCACTAATATCGCTTGAACTAAAAGTGAATGACCTTGAATATCGTTCCAGAAGATCAAATCTAATTGTTTACGGTCTTCCCGAGGAAGCTAAGGAAAACGAAGGCTCACTTGAGCACAAAGTGCACGAAAACATTCTTAAGTGTCCTCAAAGCCGAAGATCTAACGATTGAAAGGATTCAGAAATCGGGCAGGCCAGCAGCTAAAAAAACCAGACCGGTTATTTTGAAGCTCCTGAAGTACCGCGACAAATAACAAATCTTAAGCAACTGTTATAAACTGAAGGGGAGCAGTTTTTCAATCAGCGAACATTTTTCATGTCGTGTAAGAAACATCAGGAAAAAACTATGGAGCTACGCGAAAACTAGAAAAGAATCTGGGGACAAGGTATCACTGGTCTACGGCAAACTGCGTATCAATGATGACCTCTACCGATAGTATGACGAAACAGATGATGTGGCCCTAATCCAACCACATTCAGCTACCTTGAGCTCAAAAAAAAAAAAAAAACCCAGGAAGCAGTGAGGCAAACAACACGCACTCGGCGCAACGCACTACGTCCGAAATAACTTTCTGCAATATTATTGCACGTAGCATATTAAAGAAAACTGACTTCCTTGAAGCATTACTTCTTGGTATCAAACCATATTTTGTTGCTTTAACTGCGACTTGGCTAACAATCGATATAAGGGATGCTGAAGTCACACCACCAAACTACGTAATCGTACGGAAGGACCGATTAACACGCGGTGGTGGCGTCGCCTCATTGATTAAAAAGGAAATCCCTTATATCGTGTTACCTGATGTCACAGAAGTGGAAGGAATTTTTGTAAACTAACGTTTTCTACATGCAATATTGTCGTCGGCTGTATTTATCGTAGTGCCTCATGTGAGGTTGAAGTGATGGAATGAGTGTGCTTGTATGCGCAAAATAACGTTTTGGGGGCCAGACTAATACTTCTAGGGGATTTTAACCTGTCTGATGTGAACTGGCAAACATTTGAACACCACTCACCAAGTTCTGATACGCTTTTCGAACTCATGCTTTCATTGAATCTCAGCCAAATCGCAACAGAGCCCACATGTGTTGAAGGAACTACTTCCAACACACTTGATTTAGTTTTGTTGAGCCATCATTTCCCGTTAGAGCAAACGCATCTTGAATTCATTAATGACATGTCTGATCATAAGTTTACTTTATGTGTTGTACCTGCTCAGAATACTACATTTTCTTCCCAACCACGCATCACTTACCCGGACTTCAGTATAGCAGACGATACGAGTATTATCCACTACTTATCTAACGAATTTACCGCCTTTGAAACACTTTCAATACGTCCACTACAAACATCGAAACATTGTGGCATAGCTTGAAAAAAAAATAATGTTTCATTGTGTTTCCAAGTATGTACCTCCTTAAGTTAAAAAAACGAGGAAGCACAATCCCTGGATCTCACGTAACATCATTCATGCCAAACGTAAAGTCAAGCGTCTGAAAAACATCAATAAAAATAGCACCTAATCCTTCATCTAGAAGTAATCTTACACTAGCTATCCAAGACATGAAATCTAAAATAAAGACAGCGAAGTCAAACTTTTACTCAAACACACTTCAAGGATTCCTAAGATATTCACCGAGCAAATTCTGGAACTTCCTAAATCCTAAGGCATCAATTGATCCCCAAGTGTCACCCGAAACTAACAAACAAAGCGCTAATTCACTAATAAACTATTTTTCTTATATCTTCACAACTGACGATGGGAAGCTATCTCGAATCGACATCACCGTTAATAGCAGACTAAGCCCCCTTACCGTCACGGAGGCCGGACTACTGAACCTTCCCCTAGACTTGGACACGAAAAAATGGCCAGGCCCGAACAACATAGCAAACGCTTTCTTGAAGCGACACGGAGAATGGACGACGAAGTACCTTTGTATAATATTTAACAAATCATTATTATGATCTGTTCTTCCACAGGATTGGAAATCTGTAAAAGTTGTTTCAATACATGAATCAGGCTGCAAAGACGACCCGTCCAACTTTTGGCCGATTTCGCTTACGAGTACCATGTGCAAACTTCTGGAACACATGATACTAAAATATATAACCATTTTCTTAGAAAAGGAGAGTATCATATCACCATATCAACATGGCTTTCGCAGAGGCCTTTCTACAATCACTCAACTACTGGAACTAACCCACGACATATCATTTAATATCGAACAACACAGACAAACATACCTCATCCTACTCGATTTCTCGAAGGCATTTGATCGGGTATCACACAAAAAGCTCATAAGGAAACTTGAGATTACATTAGGTAAAGGCCTCATAATTGACTGGATTTGCGACTATCTTACTAACCGTACCCAGTTCGTAGAAGTGAACGGACAGATTTCACAGACAGCTCGCGTAACATCGGGAGTCCTCCAAGGAAGCTTTCTGGCTCCGCTTTTATTTCTAATTTTTATTTATGACCTACCCGGAAAAATCAGAGGAAACATTAGGCTATTTGCCGACGACTGCATTCTTTATCGAAATAATAACTCACATGATGGCCACATAACACTAAACAACGACTTGAAAGATGTGTCCAACTGGTGTGCCCACTGGCAGATGACCATCAATACTAAGAAATCTGCTGTTCTTTCAATCACCAGAAAAAAGAAGTAACTCGATCTTTATGTGTACTGTTAACGACTTGCCACTAATACGACTTCATGAACACAAGTACCTCGGATTAACGTTAACACATGACTTCAGACGAAACTCCCATATTGACACGTGTACTTATCTTTATCGGGTGACCACGTTTCGCCGACTCACAAATGTAATCGCACAGCGCGGGACGCGCCTGCATGTATCGAGCGAAGTTTCTGGAAAGTTATCGATGCTTATACCCGGCTGTCTGTTGTCGCCGAACCTTATGTTATCTGATTTTATCGCGTGACGCGAATGGTGTAGAACTTTGTGGAAGGCACGCGGGTCCGAACGATTAGTCTGGAACATTCGACGACTGCTGTAAAAAGCTGACGCGCTTGACCCGCTGATCACATTTTCGACGATCGCCGACTGTGTTCGCCGCTCTCGTTGTGCTTTAAGTGTAGCCTGTTTTGTGGGCACAGGTTCACCCAATAAAAGCTAGTTTTGCCTTTCACAGTATTGCTACTGTGTTATTTGACGTCACGACCACGTGACAATATAAATAACGTTGCAGCGACCGCAATGAAACGCCTTTTCTTTCTTGGAAGACACCTCCGACTAGCACCACCCGATACAAACCTTCTGGCTTACAAAACTTTCATCAGGTCAGTCCTTGAGTACGCAAATGTTATCCGGTTTCCAAACACTAAACAAATAATTAAAGAAATAGAAGGTGTACAAAGGAAAGCTCTACGGTATGTATACAATAAACATAAATTAACAGACTCGCCCACCGAACTACTTAACAAAGCCGGAATCCTAACAGTACAAAACCGAGCTGTACTACCCGGTTCTAAACTTATGTACCAGCTCGTGCAGACGTGTAATATTGATACCTCTAAATACATCTCCAGAGATGAAACACTGCCAACGCGACATAAAAACATACAAACACTCAATGAGTATTCTTTTCATACCGACTGCTTTAAGAATTCATTCTTTCCTTTAGCGATAAGAGAGTAGAATAAACTGAGTGAATCCATTAGTAAGAGCTCCTCATTAGATACATTTGCTAATTCCGTGGAAAAACATCTCCTTGCCTTACAGCTCTGATTTACATACTCAGGTTTGTTACCGGTCTTCACAGCCTAACACTTTAATCTATGAGTGTTCTTTTGTATGATGCCTTATACGCATGATTGCATCCTGTTTGTCATGTTCATTAGGTGTGTTATATCACATGTGTTTCCAGGTAGTTCTTTTTTCTTGTTAGGTTTCTTCTTTTCTCAGATTCTTCTTCGTTAGAGTACATTGTACTCACATATTGCGTTTGTGATGAAGTACTTAATTCTTTTGTTTAGCGAGGTCAAAACCTTTGCAATAACACTCATGATTATATAATGTATTTATACTTTTTGTTCACAAATACTACCGTATGTGTATCGTGCGGTGCCGCAGGCAAGACATTACCAGAGGCTTCAAGCAAGGGGAACGGAAATGCCTTCCTGGTCAATGACGTCACCAAGAAACTCGATTTTACCGACACCAATGGAACACTTGTTCGGATTAAATGTCAGACCGCCGCGTTCTGCTGCTTGCAGTACCGACTGCAGGCGCCTGTCATGCTCCTGCCTCGACGACCCCCACACCAGTACATCATCAACGTATACTCTGACCCCAGGAAGGCCTTCAACAATTTCATTTAGCGTTTTCTGAAATACCTCAGGCGCTGATGCTATACCAAACGGTAAGCGCAGAAATCTGTAGCGCCCGAATGGCGTTGCGAAGGTGCAAATTCGTGAGGTTTCGTTGTCCAACGGAATTTGGTGAAAACCAGAGTTCGCGTCAAGACGGGTGAAAACTGTAGCGCCCGCTAACTCTGCCTCTATGTCTTCTCTTCGCGGCATTGTGTAATGTTCTCTCTTGATGCATTGGTTAATCCTCCTGGGGTCGATACATACTCGAATTTTCCCGCCTTTCTTTCTAACAATGAGCAATGGGCTTACCCAGTCTGTGGGCTCGGCGACTTTGGTTATGATGCCTGCGCGCTCCATGCGTCCCAGTTCTTCTCGCAAGGGTTCCTGTAGAGCCAGCGGCACTCGTCGGGCTGCTTGGACGATTGGCGTGGCGTCGTCACGTAGAACCATTCGATAGACACTTTCAGCGCACCCGTTTCCTGTGAACAAGTGGCGAAAGTTCCTTGCGACTTCCTCGGAACTGTTTCGAGATACTGCGTGTATGCGTGACACAAGTCCAAGATTTTCGCTAGCCTGTAAGCCCAGAATGGCCTGATGCCCCTTGGACACCATGAAGAAGTCGAGGACGGCGCAACAATCCCCCAGTGCTAATTCTGTACGAATGACGCCATCATGCTTGATAACCTCTCCGCCATACGAACGTAACACCGCGCTGCTTGGTTTCAGGGGCGGTTTCGGGCGAATCTTACGGTAGCATCCGAAAGGTAGTAGATTTGCTTGCGCTCCTGTGTCGACCTTGAATTCGAGTGGTACGTTCTTGATTTGGCCGACAATTGTCCAGTCGTGTTGGTTTGCTGCGCAGCTTGACACGTCCAAAATGTCAGTTATTTTCACCGCCCTGAAGTTCGCCAATATCGGCAAATCGTCTGCAGCAGATAGCAAAATAGTTGGGGCGTTGACATTTGCGACATGTTTTCCCGAATGCAGGACACCTTCGTGACGGGTGCATACGTGCGCACTTAGGACACTTGTAATGCCTGGGCAACTCACTTTGTTTACTTGGGTGTTCCTTACGCATCGCGTCAATGTGGCTTTCGTCCCGTGCCCAAACATTTTGTTTCACGGCCGTCGCTTCAGCTGCTTTACCAACCTGCTCAGCCTTCAGTAAATTCAGCGTAGTGTCCCGCAGCAACCTTTCTCTATGTTTCTCGTCGTTAGTTCCATAAACAATTCGGTCCCTAATGATTGCGTCCATTTGGGAGCCAAAGTTGCATGCTCGTGCCTGGTTCTTTAAGTCTCGCAAAAAAGGTTCAAAAAGCTCACCAGGGGCCTGGACTCGCGTACGGAAAACGTAGCGCTCATGGACTTCGTTCTGCTGAGCCGCACAGTATGCATCGAACTTCGCAATGACAGTGGCGTAGTCATTCCTGCTCTCGTCTTCGCCAAAGCTGAACGTGTTGAAGATCTCGTTGGCTTCGTTGCCTGCAACGCTCAGCAGAAGTGCTGTCTTGCATGATTCCGTTCGAGGCTTGCCGGTTGGCTGTTCTGACGCGACGAGTAAAAATTCGAACCTTTGCTTGAATGCCTGCCAGTTCTTGGCAATTTCACCAGCCGAGCTCAGCGGGCCTGGTGGCTTCAGGAAGTCCATGGGGCTGGTCTTGTAGTATAATCGTCGGTTCACCACGACTGGACGTCGGCGATCATCCCACTTCTGACACCATGTATCGTGCGGTGCCGCAGGCAAGACATGACCAGAGGCTCCAAGCAAGGGGAGCGGAAAGCGTCCCCCTTTATTCAACAGCCGTGTATATATACACTAAGTGGGAGAGTGTGTGTTCCCTTACCACCATGTGTCATGGGCGATACCGATATCGGTCACGTCACACGTGCCGTAGATGCGAAGCCAGTGCTGAGCCAGATACGATACAATATGTACTTGCCCTTCCTGTTATAATCCCATGTGGGATGGAGAGTATGTGAAATGAATGAATAAATAAATAAATAAATAAATAAATAAATAAATAAATAAATAAATAAATAAATAAATAAGAGGCTTTGGCAACACTGGCAACCATAATGCCTGGGCAGTCTTCACGAAAGGCCACAAGTATCTCCTCGTTGTATTCATATAGGGCCCTGCCCATGCCCTATATTTTCATATAGAGCATGGGCAGGGTATGTAATAAGAAGGGAAGATAACCGGCGGTCATTAAGGGTTACGGACTGGATTCCAAGAAAAGGGAAGCGTAGCAGGGGGCGGCAGAAAGTTAGGTGGGCGGATGACATTAAGAAGTTTGCAGGGGCAACATGGCCACCCACAATTAGCACATGACCGTGTAGTTGGAGAAGCATGGGAGAGGCCTTGCCCTACATTGGGCGTAGCCAAGCTGGTGGTGATGATGACCTCCTCGTTGCAGACTGTACTCAACATCCTTCTTGGTTCGACTGTGACTAAGAACCCATATATATTTCCTCTGAAGCGCCTGGTATTGGCGATGCTTTGATGCAGAAAGAGGTTATTGTCGCACATGTAAACCTTAGGCCAGAAACTAATCTGGTACAGGGGGAAATAGTCGTCTTTCTCAGATAGTGGTTCAGCCTCGCGAGCACCATTCCTCCAGTCAATTTACACACTGCCAATGTGAGTGAGACTGATCGAAGGTTTGCTATGGGGTCGGGTTTCTTGCCTGGTTTCGGTAGGGGCATCATGAGCAAGTGTTTCCACTCTGTGGGGAATTTCAATATTCCAGATTTCATTGATAACAAGCAATAGCGCTAGATTTCTCGTTTCGGCAAGATTCCTCAACATCTGCAAAATGACTCCATTTTTGCCCCGTGCGCTTTAAGTGTTGACATGCTGTCAACACTTAAAGTGGTAACATGACATGTTAAGTGGTAACATGACATGTTAACATGCGACAGGTTCTGCCATTGTAGAGGCTTTCCATTTCTTCTTTGGCAAGTGGTCATTAAGGTGCGTACAACTCTGGTGACGGTCAGTCACCGTGAGGTTGTCGGGGAAAGCATCTGCAGCTTGTTCCTCAAGTTTCTCAGATGTACACTGAAGATCGAGCAGCGTGCTTTCAATAGTATTACAGTATTTGGTTCATCCTGTTATAGCCAAGAATGTGTCACAGCCTACTGAGACCTATATGTTCAAATGACGCGCAGTGGTCCATCCAATAGTCTCTGGCAAGTTTCTTAGCATGACATCTTGCCTGCTGAGTCTTGTGCAGAACATTTATCAGGGTTTGTTGCGTGCAACCACAATTTAAGTATCCAGTATGCAGCTTGGCTTGCTCACCCTAAAGTTGCAGTAGGTGCTTCTAAGGGCTGGATGTTGCCCCAGTAAGCTTTAGTTCACATGTTGCTCTTTGCAGTGTGTAAGGGATGCGTGTTGCTAGCAATTCTTCAACACCTTCACATTCTGCGGATTTTGTGCATCACGGAAATGGTCCCAGCCTGAAAACCTGATTTTGTGAATGTGGCACATTTCCACCCCTATATCAAGTGTTATAACGGACAATGATCGCTGCCTCTTGGGGCAGAGTCGCACTGACACTCTGGCACCCCAGTTGCCCATGCTGGGCAAATGTACTGCCCTGCTGGTTTTAATGGAGGGTGTAGCAGTTGGGAAAGTTGGTGTCATTTGTTAATTTGAGATCTGTGGTGTCTGCTTCGCCAAAGTGGCATCCTCTTGGCCGTACGTTTTTGCATGCCCAATGTAGGTGATTTACATCGAGCTCAACTCGAATGAGAATTCTGTGCTGGGGAATGCGAATTTGAAAATGACATCATCATCATCATCAGCCTGGTTACGCCCACTGCAGGGCAAAGGCCTATCCCATACTTCTCCAACAACCCCGGTCATGTACTAATTGTGGCCATGTCGTCCCTGCAAACTTTTTAATCTCATCCGCCCACGTAACTTTCTGCCGCCCCCTACTACGCTTCCCTTCCCTTGGAATCCAGTCCGTAACCCTTACTGACCATCGGGTATCTTCCCTTCTCATTACATGACCTGCCCATGCCCATTTCTTTTTCTTGATTTCAACTAAGATGTCATTAACTTGCGTTTGTTCCCTCACCCAATCTGCTCTTTTCTTATCCCTTAACGTTACACCCATCATTCTTCTTTCCATAGCTCGTTTCGTCATCCTCAATTTGAGCAGAACCCTTTTCGTAAGCCTCCAGGTTACTGCCCCGTAGGTCAGTACTGGTAAGACACAGCTATTATACACTTTTCTCTTGATGGATAATGGCAACCTGCAGTTCATCATCTGAGAATGCCTGCCAAACGCACCCCAGCCCATTCTTATTCTTCTGATTATTTCAGTCTCATGATCCGGATCCGCCGTCACTACCTGCCTTAAGTAGATGTATTCCCTTACCACTTCCAGTGCCTTGCTACTTATTGTAAATTGCTGTTCTCTTCAGAGACTGTTAAACATTACTTTACTTTTCTGCAGATTAATTTTTAGACCCACTCTTCTGCTTTGCCTCTCCAGGTCAGTGAGCATGCACTGCAATTGGTCCCCTGAGTTACTAAGCAAGGCAATATCATCAGCGAATCGCAAGTTACCAAGGTATTCTGCATCAACTTTTATCCCCAATTCTTCCCTATCCAGGTCTCTGAATACCTCCTGTAAACACGCTGTGAATAGCATTGGAGAGATCGTATCTCCCTGCCTGACGCCTTTCTTTATTGGGATTTTGTTGCTTTCTTTATGGAGGACTACGGTGGCTGTGGAGCCGCTACAGATATCTTTCAGTATGTTTACATACGGCTCGTCTACACCCTGATTCCGCAATGCCTCCATGACTGCTGAGGTTTCGACTGAATCAAACGCTTTCTCGTAATCAATGAAAGCTGCATATAAGGGTTGGTTATATTCCGCACTTTTCTCTATCACCTGATTGATAGTGTGAATATGGTCTCTTGTTGAGTAGCCTTTACGGAATGCTGCCTGGTCCTTTGCTTGACAGAAGTCTAAGGTGTTCCTGATTCTATTTGCGATTACCTTAGTAAGTAGTTTGTAGGCAACTGACAGTAAGCTGATCGGTCTATAATTTTTCAAGTCTTTGGCGTCCCCTTTCTTATGGATTACGATTATGTTAGCGTTCTTCCAAGATTCCGGTACGCTCGAGGTCATGAGGCATTGCGTATACAGGGTGGCCAGTTTCTCTAGAACAATCTGCCCACCATCCTTCATCAAATCTGCTGTTACCTGATCCTCCCCAGCTGCCTTCCCCCTTTGCATATCTCCCAAGGCTTTCTTTACTTCTTCCGGCGTTACCTGTGGCATTTCGAATTCCTCCAGACTATTTTCTCTTCCATTATCGTCGTGGGTGCCACTGGTACTGTATAAATCTCTATAGAACTCTTCAGCCACTTGAACTATCTCATCCATATTGGTAATGATATTGCCGGCTTTGTCTCTTAACGCATACATCTGATTCTTGCCAATTCATAGTTTCTTCTTCACTGCTTTTAGGCTTCCTCCGTTCCTGAGAGCATGTTCAATTCTATCCATATTATACTTCCTTATGTCAGCTGCTGTTACGCTTGTTGATTAACTTCGAAAGTTCTGCCACTTCTGTTCGAGCTGTAGGGTTAGAGGCTTTCATACATTGGCGTTTCTTGATCAGATCTTTCGTCTGAAGATGTCAAAGCCAAGTGAAGTCGCCTCGTCTGCGGTGCCTGGTTTTGGGACAGAGGTAGACCAATGCCAAAACGGCTTCCTTTCACTGTCTCAGCCTGCAGCCCACCACCACAACTTTCTGATCAGACATATGTTTTTTCAAGCGGTTCTTTCCCTGCCCTAATTCAATAATAGCCAATTTTAGGAGCCGCACATTAAGCTGACTTCAGAAGACTGCCGACTTTTTAGCTACTTCTTGTAGCTTATTGCTTGGTTAATTTCCTAGTTGTGAATGACATGCTTCGTGCTTAAAAAATGAACTGTTTAAATAATTCTTGAAGCAATATTAGGATAGGCAACTCTCACTGAGTGATCACTGATTTTGTCGCAAAATGTGGCAATGAGCTAGGCAGATGCTGTCACGACAGCGTAGTGTTTAGGTTCTATGAGTATAGAAGAAACAGAATTGGAGTTGTGAAGTTCAAAGCCCTGTTTTTACGCCTTCTCTTTATACTGCTGACATTAGAGAGCTTTAGATTAGTGGACGCAAGCAGCATGCGTAAACAAGAACCCTGTTTGGTTATTTCTGGGACCCATGTGGTTTGCATTACCAAGCAGCACACGAGTCGCTTGCATCCTCATATCGAATACTATTATTGCGAAGCAATACTACTTTAGGTTGCAGTTCAGCCCGTTCCGTGGCGAGGCGGTGGTAGGCACCATTGACCTTTAGCGTGACCTCGCTGCGTGACGTCACACCACGTGACCTAGAGTGATGTCACATAAAAAACGTCATTTCATAAATAAAAAATATCTTGTAAGCTGGGCTGGTGGGAATCGAACCTGGGTCTCTGGAGTGTGAAACAGAGACGCTACCACTCAGCCACGAGTTTTCTTTTTTGTTTCATGGTATTTATTATAGTTGCATTCAACCAGACGTTCACCAGTTCTGCATAGTAAGAGAATGGAGGGCACAATAAAAGTCACACACAGAAAAGGAAGCGTTCATACTGTGAGTAGAAACGTTCTTGTCACTTTAGAAGGTTGGCAAGGATAAGCACCTCACCAAAATAGGGTACCAGTCCGGTTGTACACCGAGTCCATCATAAATCTGCTCTAGGTGTAGTGTCATTTGGATGAAATTTGCCCTTGTAGGTACAACAGTTTCGCCGTTTCTGTCCATCATTCGCGTTTTCCACAAACTGTGCATTCCCATGACAAAAAACATATCGAAAGGTGCACTATTATCAGAGGTTGGCAGCAGGTATCGCACAGTATGAGCGTTAATTTCAAAGTCTTTCTTTAAAGTCCGTTGGAGGACATCCCAAAATAGGATGGCGTCAGTGCAGCTAATAAAACAATGTTCAATTGTCTCTGGTACATCACAAAGGCGACAGTTAACAGAAGAGACAAAGATACCCTTTTTTTGTAGCCATGTTTTAACCGGTATGGTTTCACTATGAACTTTATAAAAGAATGTTTTGCAGCAAGGGGATAAATACATTTTACGAACTCGCTTTAGCACATCGTGGCCTGGCAATTTAATGTATATTGATCGGTAAAGTGGAGGCGGGAATAGCATGGATAGTAAGTCTTTGTACAACGTTTTGCGCGACACAGAATACAAGTATTCAGTGGAAAACCGAACTGTCAGGAAACGAACCGCCAAGTAAACTTCTTGCATGAACCCCCACAAGCATAAGCGCGAAGAAAAACTTGAAGAAACAACTAAATCAGGTAACGCATTAACAAGTGTGACTTGCATGTATGAACGAATTACAGGATCGGAAGTATCGCGAAAAAAGAAGAAACAAGACACTAACTGCCGCACATGAAGATGTACTAAGCCCAGCCCACCTTCACTAACAGGCCTAAAAATATTGTCTCGCCTCATGGGCTCAAAAGTTGAAGACCATACGAAGGTTGCAAAGATACGGTGAAAGCGTTGGATGTATAGCCTAGCACAATGGATAACTTGCAATACATAGAAAATTTTTGTTGCCAAGAACTTATTGCAGGCTTCGGCTTTCCCAAAAATACAAAGTCGTTGTGGAACGAATGTCTGGACGTAACTTTGCAGTACCGAAACCCGTTCTTTCCAATAGTGTGCGCTTAATTTATATGCGTCTAGCGGTACGCAAAGATACTATGGCGGGACATCAGTTCACTTAACGCCTGCAAACTGTTCTGGTGTATAGCACCATGAGCCAAACCACAAGCCTAAACGTTTTGAGGAGTTCATTCGCGCTCCTGATACTCTGCCAAATTCTTCTATTTTCGATACTACTTTTTCAACACTGGACTTATCCGTGCAGAAGAACGCTAGATCGTCTGCATAAGCTAAGACTTTAACTTCATTATCCAGTATATTGAAGCCATGGATGTGACTCGACTGAATTACGCTCAAGCATAGCGGTTCCAGGTAAAGGGCGAATAGTAGTGGGGACATCGGGCATCCTTGTTTTACTGATGAGCAAATAGAAATGGGTTCGGAGAGTTGGCCATTAATAACTAAACGAGTAGTACAACAGGTGTAGCAAAGCCTAACGCCTTTAAGCACAATGGAGCCAACATTCCCATGCTCCAGAAGGGAAAATAAATAGAAGTTATTGACACGATCAAAAGCTTTAGCAAGGTCTACCTGGAGCATTGCAAGCTGCTCAGTGGAACCATAACAGTATTGAAGAAGGGTACGGGCGATATGTATGTTGGTTTGAATTGATCGGCCCCTGACTCCACTGGTCTGATGGGAACCAATTAGAATTGACATCGCGAATTGCAATCTATTGGATAGAACTTTCGCAAAAATTTTGTAATCCACGTTTGACAATGCGATTGGTCGATAGCCTTCAACAGAACGCAGTTTCTCTTTATCTGAACTTTTGGGAATTAAAACTGTGTGGGTTTTGCTGTTATACACTTTCCTCTTGAGTGTATAAATGTATAAAGTGTATAACAGCTGTGTCTTACCAGTACTCACCTACGGGGCAGAAACCTGGAGGCTTACGAAAAGGGTTCTGCTGAAATTGAGGACGACGCAACGAGCCATGGAAAGAAGAATGATAGGTGTAACGTTAAGGGATAAGAAAAGAGCAGACTGGGTGAGGGAACAAACGCGGGTAAATGACATCTTAGGTGAAATCAAGAAAAATAAATGGGCATGGGCCGGACATGTAATGAGGAGGGAAGATAACCGATGGTCATTAAGGGTTACGGACTGGATTCCAAGGGAAGGAAAGCGTAGTAGGGGGCGGCAGAAAGTTAGGTGGGCGGATGACATTAAGACGTTTGCAGGGACAACATGGCCACAATTAGTACATGAGCGGGGTAGTTGGAGAAGTATGGGAGAGGCCTTTGTCCTGCAGTGGGCGTAACTAGGCTGATGATGATGATGATGATGGGTTTTGCAAAAGGACTGCGGAAGGGCGTCAACCTCTAAACTTGTAATAAAAATATCCAATAATATGGGGCTGATAATTGATTTGAAAGCTTTGTAAAATTCACTTGATAGCCCATCGGGGCCGGGTGTTTTCGACAAAGGCAGCTGATCAATAGCTAGCTCAATTTCTTGAATCGTAAGGCTACCACTGATGACTGCACAGTCATAAGCCTGTAATGGTTTGACAAGAGATACAAAACTCTCTAAAACTTTTGCATCGTGATCGTCCGGAGGTGCACTAAACAACATAGTGTAGAAAGTTTCGAACTGAGAAATTATGTCATTAGTATTTATTAGAAGACTACCTTCGGAGTATATTTCCGGAATTACTTTGGAAACAGCGTGACGTCGCTCGTCAAGTAAAGCTTGACGTGTTGGTTGCTCAGACTGCAGAGCACGCCTATTTCGAGATCGAACTCGCGCACCTCTGTAACGCAGTGCATCATACTTTTGCAACTCACATTTAAGATTTTCTATGTCAACAATGTAAGTGCCTGGCATTCGCATTCCATCTGATAAGGGTTGTGTAGGCTATTGAGAAGTATTGTTTCTTCATTATTTCTATAGAATGCTTTCAGCGATCCAATTTCTATAGCCACTGTACGAACCTCTTGTTTAAAGAGTTCCCAAGCTGCAAATAACGGCAAGTCAGTAGAAAGAGAATTTTGTTGCGTCATGCTTACGCGATTAATAAATTCCTGATCATTTAGGAGCTCAGAGTTAAGCT
This sequence comes from Dermacentor andersoni, assembly GCF_023375885.2. Classification (NCBI taxonomy): domain Eukaryota; kingdom Metazoa; phylum Arthropoda; class Arachnida; order Ixodida; family Ixodidae; genus Dermacentor; species Dermacentor andersoni. The sequence goes on along the minus strand of NC_092823.1, from coordinate 9,510,706 downwards.
TCCAGAATGCCCACTGTGGTCGGAAATTGGTTACAGATTTCTCACCAATCTTTGCGATAACCATGCAATGATCAGAGAACGAAACTGGGATAGTAGTGCAGGGCAGTTCCCGGGAGAAGAGTGATGAAGAAACATAAATCCGATCAAGGTGGGCATAAGAGCGACCTTGAATTCGTGTATAAGAGCGAGCTCCCTGTCCCGACATTCCTATATCAATGAGCCCTGCATTTTCTATTGATACGTGTACTTATCTTTATCGGGCGACCACGTTTCGCCGCTTAACAAATGCAATCGCACAGCGCGGGACGCGCCTGCATGTATCCGACGTTTCTGGAAAGTTATCGATGCTTCTACCCGGCTGTCTGTTGTCGCCGAACCTTGTGTTATCTGATTTCATCGCGTAGCGCGAATGGTGTAGAACTTTGTGGAAAGCACGCGGGTCCAAACGATTAGTCTGGAACATTCGACGACTGCTCTATAAAAGCCGACGCGCTTGACCCGCTGAGCAGATTTTCGACGATCGCCGAGCGTGTTCGCCGCTATCGTTGCGCTATAAGTGTAGCCTGTTTTGTGGGCACAGGTTCGCCCAATAAAAGCTAGTTTTCTTGTTCACAGTATTGCTACTGTGTTCTTTCTTCAACGTCACCACCACGTGACATCTGGTGGAGGTGCTTGTGCGTTCATGTACCGAACGCCCCCGCAAAGCCGCGATCCAAGCCCGAAGCCCGAGGACAAAACCGACACCGCCCAAGACCAGCGTGCTAGCCGCAGACTGCAAGGCCTGCCCCCAGAGCACGGACTTCTACCTGAGGCGACAAAGAAGATCGTGGTCAAGACAACCTCAATGGCTGCCCCAGCGTCCCCCGTTATCCTACAACAACCCCGGGACCCACCGACCTTCCATGGAGCAGCGACTGAAGACCCGGAATCTTGGCTGGAGACCTACGAGCGAATCGCGACATTCAACAACTGGGACTCCGACGACAAGCTGCGGCATGTCTACTTCGCCTTAGAAGACGCCGCCAGAACGTGGTTTGAGAACAGGGAGTCGACCTTGACTACGTGGGACCTGTTCCGTAGCGGCTTCCTGTGCACCTTTACAAGTGTCGTGCGCAAGGAAAGGGCCGAAGCTATGCTGGACGCCCGAGTGCAGCTACCAAACGAGAACGTTGCCATCTTTACGGAAGAAATGACCCGTCTGTTCCGCCACGCCGACCCGGATATGGCCGAGGAAAAGAAAGTTCGCCTACTCATGCGTGGTGTGAAGGAGGAACTTTTCGCCGGGATGGTAAGAAGCCCACCGAAGACCGTCGAAGAGTTTCTTCGTGAGGCGACGAATATCGAGAAGACACTCGAAATGCGGAACCGGCAATTCAACCGCCGTACAAGCTCTACCCCCTACGCAGGAATTCAATCACTGGCCACGGACGATCTGCGCGAGACCATCAGGGCCATTGTGCGCGAAGAACTGCGCAAGGTCTTGCCTTCGTCGCAGCCTCAAGTGGCTTCGATCGCCGACATCGTAAAAGAAGAGGTGCACCGATCGCTTGGAGTTCCTGAGGTGCAACCAGAACCACCGCAGCCTCAGCCGCAAGCGATGAGCTACGCCGCCGTCACCCGCCGTCAAGGTCTCTTTCCACTACCGCGCCAGGGCCCCGTAACGCCGCAATTCCGTCGACCACCACCGCCGCCGCCAGCACGCCCACCCGTCGCCCAGCGCAGCTACCCGAGGAAGACTGACGTTTGGCGCGCTCCTGACCACCGCCCGCTCTGCTACCACTGCGGAGAGGCAGGTCACGTCTACCGACGATGCCCATACCGAGAGATGGGACTGCGAGGTTTCGCCGTTAACGCGCCGCGTCCACACCTTGGAGAGCGCCCACGTGACATCGCCGACTACCTCGCAGCTACTCAATGGAGCTCTCGACGACCGTCGCGTTCGCCATCACCAGGCCGCTACCTGTCGCCGCAGCGCCGACCATACAGTGGCCCAGCCCGGGGCCGGTCAGCGAGCCCATATCCGGAAAACTAAAAGCAGCAACCGATGGAGGTGCGGTTGCTGTTCGTCGAACTGACGAAGATCCTCCGCCGCCGACGAAAGCGCCGAAGAAACCATCTCGACGACATAATGACGACGCGCCACCGTCCCGAGGAAGTCAGGAAGCCAAGACTGCACCGACGAAAGACGACTTCACGACGCGACGTACTAGCTTCAATTCAACACGACGCAGCCGTGATCCGACGCCAAGACCCAACTGCAACGCAAGACAAAGAACCACCGACCTCGACGTGCTTCTGGACGGCCACGCAGTCACCGCCTTAATCGACACAGGCGCCGATTTCTCAGTCATGAGTGGACACATCGCCGTCCAGATGAAGAAGGTTAAGACTGCATGGGAAGGCCCTCAAATTCGGACCGCTGGAGGACACCTGATTACGCCGACAGGAATGTGCACGGCAAGAATTACCATTCACGACCGGACTTACCCTGTCACCTTCGTTATCCTCCAACAGTGTTCACGAGACGTCATTCTCGGTATGGACTTCCTGGACCAACACGGCGCAATCATCAACCTGAAGTCGAAGTCAATAACGCTGTCGGAAGATAAAGCGATACCGCCGGAGAGCCCTCGTAGTCACCACGCCTTGAATGTGCTCGAAGACCAAGTGAGCATCCCGCCCCGCTCCAGCATTGTTATTTCGGTCGGCACCGAAATACCCGCTGACGTAGAAGGCGTCATCGAAGGCGACCAACGTCTACTGCTAGACCGTGAAATTTGCGTCGCAAGAGGGATCGCTCGACTGCATGGAGGGAAAACTGAAGTGTTGCTGACAAACTTCAGCCAGGAGTTCAAGCACCTCAACAAGGGCACGACGATCGCGTACATCGAGGAAATTCTAGAAACAAGTAATGCGTTTGTCCTCTCGGATTCCGCCGCATCTACCCCGACGACCATGGTTCCCGAACCAGACTACGACATTAATCCAAGTCTCCCAGTGATTAAGCAACAGCAGCTCAGAAGTCTGCTCCGACGATACAAAAGCTGCTTTTCGACGACATCGAGGATTCGACAAACACCAGTCGCCAAGCATCGCATAATCACCGAGGAGTACGCTCGACCACTCCGCCAAAGCCCTTACCGAGTTTCGCCGCGAGAACGCGAAGCTATAAGAGAACAAGTCGACGAAATGCTGCGCGACGACATCATCCAGCCGTCGAAAAGCCCATGGGCATCCCCTGTTGTCCTGGTGAAGAAAAAGGACGGAACCCTACGTTTCTGCGTCGATTATCGTCGTCTGAACAAGATCACGAAGAAGGACGTATACCCCCTTCCACGGATAGACGACGCATTGGATCGGCTCTGCAACGCTAAGTACTTCTCCTCGATGGACCTCAAGTCTGGCTATTGGCAAATAGAAGTCGACGAAAGAGATCGCGAAAAGACCGCCTTCATCACCCCAGACGGCCTCTACGAGTTCAAGGTTATGCCATTTGGACTGTGCTCGGCGCCTGCAACGTTCCAGCGCGTGATGGACACGGTTTTAGCGGGATTGAAATGGCAGACCTGTCTCGTTTACTTGGATGACGTCGTTGTATTCGCCGGAAATTTCGACGATCACCTTAGGCGGCTTGCCACAGTACTAGAGGCCATCAAGTCATCAGGGCTCACTCTGAAGCCAGAAAAATGCCGCTTCGCTTACGACGAGCTTCTGTTCCTAGGCCACGTCATCAGTAAATCCGGAGTACGCCCCGACCCCCAGAAAACAGCTGCCATCGCAAAGTTCCCGCAGCCCACCGACAAGAAGGCAGTGCGTAGATTCCTTGGCATGTGTGCCTACTACAGGCGCTTTGTCAAGGACTTTTCACGCATCGCCGAGCCGTTGACACGTCTAACTAAATGTGATGTTGAGTTCAAGTGGGAAACGCCGCAGGCCGACGCTTTTGAAGAACTCAAACGACGCATGCAGTCGCCGCCGGTACTTGCTCACTTCGACGAGTACGCCGATACAGAAATCCATACTGACGCCAGTAGCCTAGGCCTCGGTGCCGTTCTAGTCCAGAGGAGAAACGGAGTCGAACAGGTGATAGCTTACGCTAGCCGGTCGCTGTCAAAAGCGGAAGGCAACTATTCTACAACCGAAAAGGAATGCCTCGCCATCGTTTGGGCTACAGCTAAATTTCGCCCTTATCTTTATGGCAGGCCATTCAAAGTCGTCAGTGACCATCACGCGTTGTGTTGGCTAGCGAGTATAAAGGATCCTTCAGGACGACTGGCACGGTGGAGCCTCAGACTACAAGAATACGACATCACTGTAACCTACAAGTCAGGACGAAAACACTCCGATGCCGATTGCCTATCACGCGCCCCCATTGACCCGCCGCCGCAAGATGACGAAGATGACGCCTTCCTTGGCATGATAAGCGCGGAAGACTTCGCTGAACAGCAACGGGCAGACCCGGAGCTAAAAGGCCTGGTGGAATATTTGGAAGGGCACACCGACGTTGTCCCCAGGGCATTTAAGCGCGGATTATCTTCCTTCACGCTTCAAAACAATCTCCTCGTGAAGAAGAACTTTTCACCAGTCCGCGCCAACTACCTTCTTGTTGTCCCGTCAGGACTTCGTCCAGAAGTATTGCACGCCCTACATGACGATCCGACCGCTGGACACCTCGGTTTTTCCCGGACACTATCGAGGATACAAGAAAAGTATTATTGGCCGCGCCTGACCGCCGACGTCGCCCGTTATGTCAGAACATGCCGAGACTGTCAGCGACGCAAGACACCGCCGACAAGGCCAGCCGGATTACTACAGCCAATCGAGCCTCCTTGCCGACCATTCCAGCAGATCGGGATGGACTTGCTGGGACCCTTTCCGACGTCAACAACCGGAAATAAGTGGATCGTCGTGGCGACAGACTACCTCACCCGCTTCGCTGAAACTAAAGCACTGCCGAAAGGTAGCGCAGCCGAAGTGGCGAAATTCTTTGTCGAAAACATCCTACTTCGACATGGCGCCCCAGAAGTCCTCATCACCGACAGAGGAACGGCCTTTACAGCGGAGCTCACCCAAGCCATTCTGAAATACAGTCAGACAAGGCACAGGAGAACCACGGCCTACCACCCGCAGACGAATGGTCTTACGGAGCGGCTGAATAAGACCCTCGCCGACATGCTAGCGATGTACGTCGACGTCGAACACAAGACCTGGGATGCCGTCCTGCCGTACGTAACATTCGCTTACAACACGGCGGTGCAAGAAACAACACAGATCACGCCGTTTAAGCTGGTTTACGGCAGGAACCCGACGACGACGCTCGACGCCATGCTGCCCCACGTCACTGACGAAGAGAATGTTGACGTCGCTAGCTATCTCCAGCGAGCCGAAGAAGCCCGACAGCTCGCCCGCCTACGGATCAAGAACCAACAGAGGACCGACAGCCGACACTACAACCTCCGACGACGCTTTGTTGAGTACCAGCCCGGCGACCGTGTTTGGGTTTGGACCCTGATACGCCGACGAGGACTCAGTGAGAAACTACTCCGACGCTATTTCGGACCCTACAAGGTCATCCGACGTATTGGCGCTCTGGACTATGAGGTCGTGCCAGACGGCATTTCGCATTCACAGCGGCGCCGCGCACGATCTGAAGTGGTCCACGTGGTGCGCCTTAAACCCTTTTACGGACGCTGACGAACTTCGTCATTTTGTTCTTTTCTTTGCTACGAGTGCTTTTGTTTATTACCTTCGTTTGTTTGCAGCATCGGGTCGATGCTTTTTAAGAGGGGGGTATTGATACGTGTACTTATCTTTATCGGGCGACCACGTTTCGCCGCTTAACAAATGCAATCGCACAGCGCGGGACGCGCCTGCATGTATCCGACGTTTCTGGAAAGTTATCGATGCTTCTACCCGGCTGTCTGTTGTCGCCGAACCTTGTGTTATCTGATTTCATCGCGTAGCGCGAATGGTGTAGAACTTTGTGGAAAGCACGCGGGTCCAAACGATTAGTCTGGAACATTCGACGACTGCTCTATAAAAGCCGACGCGCTTGACCCGCTGAGCAGATTTTCGACGATCGCCGAGCGTGTTCGCCGCTATCGTTGCGCTATAAGTGTAGCCTGTTTTGTGGGCACAGGTTCGCCCAATAAAAGCTAGTTTTCTTGTTCACAGTATTGCTACTGTGTTCTTTCTTCAACGTCACCACCACGTGACACTATTATGTTAGATAAAACTTCACCACTCCTGTCCCGCTGAGTGTTAATGCCGCTTCGATCGCACGGATCACATACACAATTGAAATCTCCCATTAACACAATGCAACAATCACAGTCCATTAGACTACGCACAGTATCAAATAAGACAATTCGTTTTGCAGCGTCATTAAAGGCATAGATGTTGACTAATCGCCATGGCACACCCTGCAACGCAATATCACAACATATATATCGACCTTCAATGTCTACATGGTAACTAAACGCTGAACAAAGTAGGCTCTTTTTCAGAAACAGGAAACAGCCCGCGGATAAACCAAGAGCGTGTGAAACGCAAACATTATACTCAGACAGAAAAGGTCGCAAAGCCCTTTCTGTCTCGTCGTCACTCTCAATCTTCGTCTCCTGCACGGCGACGAAGTCAAGGCGCCTCCTAGACAAAAGCCGGCGAAGCTGCGCCTGTTTCTGCAAAGACCTAAGGCCTCGTACGTTCAAGGTTGCGAATAGAAGTTGCTGGGACAGGGCCATGGTGACTACCAACTATTTGGACCTAATGATCTATGTGATCGGTCCTAGAGGGCAACGGTGAGGCTCCCTCCGAAACCCCACCTGGCCTTCTGGACCGTGATCGTCGGCACTTTCCTGAGTGTTTCGATGTTTTGCGGCGACGTGCTTTTCTTGTGGTACTGGTCGTCTCGCTGTCTGTGCTTGATTCCAATCTGTTAGTCGCACGGCGCTTCGGAACTGAAGTATCCGCGTTACTTCGTCTGTCCTCTGCCGGCTCAGCGCACGTGTCGAGATGCTTGGGTGCATCAGATGAGTCATCTCCGGCTCCCTCATTCGCTTGCTGGGCAGCAGCTGGCTCCGTGGTAGCGGGTGCTCCTTTGGGTTGTTGCTTCGGTTGGTCATCTTTCTCCTCGGTACTTTCTTTTTTCACGGGCAGTTCTGCGATGCCATTGTGACTGTCTTTAACAGGCAGAGGGGCCTTACTGGCACAGCGGGTCTCCGCAGAAGAGGGCACGTCTCCCGTCGCGTCAAGAAACTCCGTAACGTCCATTATGTGTTCTTGCAAGCTTTCTTCCGGAGGCTTTGTTCTGTGTCGTAACTTATCGGCGTATGTTACGACACATTCTTCAGCTGTGTGGCCAAAGCGCCGGCAGGTTTCACAACGTGGGGTTCTGCAGTTTCGACGAATGTGCCCCACCTTGTTACAGCGCAGACGAAGTGGGGGCCGGCCTGGAATTAATACGAGACTCTGCACTCCACAAACAGGTAGTAGATGTGGAGCGTCTCGCACGCTCACTCCATCGGCAAGAGTCAACACCACATCCCGAGTTAACGTACGCAATTGTTCCATCTCTGATACTCTCCAGCTTTCTGCTGATATAGACTTGACTTTCCCGTAAGCCTGGAGCGCATCTCGAATGTAGTCATCTTCCAAACGCTCAGGAAGCCACAAAAGCTTCATTTTAACTTCCGTGGGCTCAGGATCAATGACGACGCAGCGTCTACCTTTTATGGATAATTCCCCGCATACGACTAGCTTTGATTTTGTCATCCCTGATTTGCACGTCACCATCCACACGTGCGACATCTGAAATTGTCCGATGGAACTTATTTCCTTCAGGTCAATAACGTTCCGAAGGGCGTCTCTGAAGTCTTGGGCTCTGTACGGTCGACCACTTAAGTCAGCATGCAGGAAAACGGAGTCCACAACCAGCTTACCGGTAGGAAGACGGGGTAACACAACACGGTAGTCATTGCTGCTGGCTGAAGCCTGAGCAGCACCTCGGCCAGGGGCCGATAAATCCTTTGAAGCGGAGAACACGAGAAAAGCGACCGTTCGGAACGCCGTCTTCTTCTTTCTCCCTCAGCCACAAGTTCGCTACTTTAAAACGGGACAAAATCGCCTCTAGTGAATGCGGTGTTGCCTTAGAAACGTGCCGTAGGAAGGTATACTGCGGTATATATCGGTAGTTATGACCACGTAACTTACAGAAGTAGCAGTTTCACGAGTAGCGAAGTAGCTTTCCACTACATTTCTTGTGCGCTCTGCGCACACGCAGAGCCATCTTGGGGCAAACACAGAAGACACCCTCCTCGCAATGTACGGAGCTGCCCCGACACATGGCGCACCACTCGCCCCATGATCGCGTCCGCCTTCATGGCGCGTCGGGGCCCGGCTATCTTTGCCGATCGCGACGTTTGGCTGGCGTAGCGCGTTTGAGTAGGCGGTGCGAACGGGGTGCGATAACGCTATCGCGTTCCACTCTTGAAGGCGGCCTAACTCCCGAACAAGGCAGCTCGGCACAATGCAAAGAGGAAGCATCAGCGAGCTACGGAGACGGAAGAAGAACGACTTTCTAAGCGGCGTGCCCAGTATGCAGCTCGGCGACACACTATTGCTTCGCAATCACCAGGCTTAACCAAGCTAAGCCACGGCCGTTCTTATTTTCATTGTAAAGCAACCAATATCGCAGTAAGTCTGATCAACCTGCATCAATACGCTACAAATTTTTAAGCACTAAAGTGTGTCGGTTGAGTGTTTAAAGCACTTCACTACATCTTCAGCCACTACACTTGTGCTTTGCAGCATTACTTGCTAATAAACTCTTGAAGTGTTTACATTGTTTTTCTCTGCTGTAAGACTAGTTTGACAGTCCTAATAAAATTGTTAAAGTGAAGGTCTGGGCGGTTGAAATAGCCATGTCATTCTAGAACTGTTAGGCCTGACACTGTCAAAGCATTTAGCAGCTTTAATAAGCTTCACCTCACTACATATATGTATTGCTGTGGTACCATTCAGCATGTGAAAATAAAAATACCGGCAAATAGGGAGTTCAAGAGCACCTGAGATTATAGTAAAGCGGGCGGGGCAATAGCTTCAGGGTAACAGGGACATCAAAGCTGGAACTAAGGAACTGGAACTACGTCCCGTCACCGCAATACACTGTTTGCTTCATCGCATTACTCAAATGTGTTGCGGTGAAGTTATTGCAGACGCATATACACATTCATTCGCCCCAAGTTTGCACAGAACCCTGGGTCACATTGCTAAAGCTAAGGGCGCGAAAAACGGCCAGAGATGCAGCTGAACATTACAGGACACAGTATTAAGCTGCACTTCATCGTGTTCATCACGCCCTTAGTACCAATAATATTAAACATCTACTCTGCATTTTAGTTCATGGAATTCTGGTAGACCATGTGATGTCACTAAAGCTCCGTTATGTTCACAGCACTACGCGATAATTGTCGTAAAGCCCACGATAAAAGTAAATCACATGAAGTCACGGATAGCGCACCAGCGCTGAACACGATTGAAAACATGCGTTGCCCCATTTCAAGGACGCGTGAACAGTTGTGGGCAAACACGACCTTAAGCATTATATTAGTTACGTAACGTAAGTCGTTGCGAGGAACACGTACAATACCTCCGCCTACGACGCCAGTCAAGTAAAAATGCATGTGCGATGTGATCACGCAGCCTAAAAGTGCGAACATGGCGACGCTGCTGCAAAGCGCCGGTTCGCAAATTCCATTGCCGAGGTGCTACGCCACTTGAATATTTTTACCGCCAGTACCACTGAATTCTTCAGAAATACAGGTCTCACACTACCAGTGTTCACCGGGACCAGAAGCCGACATGCCACACCACCACTACTGCGCCACGTTTCCAACAAATATTGAACGCAGTGCGGAGACTTCGTACGGATCATACGACCAGCGGTCGGCGTGGGTCTGAGACTCAATGCGCCGCATCGCGCCACGGCATCACTAGGCGCCACCATCGCGCCTTATGAAAAGCCACTAAACGATCCTATCTCTAGGCACCTTGGATCAGGTCACGTGAGGGATTTTCGTTCGACATTTAGACTCACGCGACATCGAGGCACCATATTCTCGCGAACAACTTTTTGTGGCAACAGAACGCGAGGTGGACGGTCGCCGCGTGTAGACGTGTCTCATCGGCTAGTGTCATATCGTAGTGTCTCTTTCACACTACATGTGTGAAAACTTCCGCGACCTTTTCAGACTATTTGTGAAGAGGTCTGTGCATTAGAACAGCTTTCATTGTGACTTTTGTGGTTCCTCGCCTACGAGAGCTTGCTGGCTCTCGGACGCCGTAGGCGTTGACAAGCCTCGTGCGGGCGTCATGAACCAGGTTGAGGTAGTAGAAGGGGAAGATCTTTCCCCGGATGAGATGCTGAAGTGGTGGTAAACGGACATATGCGACGCCGCATATCAAAACTCGCTCCGTACGGACGTCATCGCTGCTACGACCAAGGCTGCTGTATGGAAACAGATGATCTTTAGGAATAACAAAGTGAGGCCTCCCAAGTTACCCGAAGGCTCATATAAGGCTATCTTTCGCCTTCGCGGAGGTTTCGACGCTTCCCGCCTCAGCCTCTTCCAACTCACCAAGCTTCTTTTTACGGCAGCCGGATTTCCAGCCATTGTGGAGCTGTGCCAAGACGTCATTACCATCAGCCCCACCACCAACACACTTAACCTCAGCACGGAAAGCTGCGATCGCTTGAAGAAATATCTCACCATCAAGTCGCTCAGGGCCGACGGCCAAGAGCGCAAAGTCACCTCCTACCGCGTTCCAAACTAAGAGACGTGTAAACGCGTTATCTATATCGACAGAATATGCCTTGGAGAAATTATCTAGGAAAAAGACATTCTACCCATGCTTCGTGAGTGCAACCTACAAATGCATTTTTTAGAAGCCAGACGAATGGGAAAAGCTTCCGAAGCTGTCCTCGTGACTTTCTTGGGAACGAAAGTTCCTTTTGGGGCCAAATATGAAATGGCGATGCTCCGGTGCTAGCCTTTCTGACGTGGAATGGAGGCCTGCACGCGCTGTTGGAGAGTTGGACATCGACCGGACGTGTGCCCTACGAACACTGCGGATACTTGCCATAAATGCGGAACTGTGAATCCTCCGGCTGATGTGTGCATTCCGAAGTGTCTACTGTGTAGTGGAAGTCATGAGACTCGATCCATTCCGTGTGTACTATGATATAAGCCCAAAATCTCACTCCCCAAGGCTGACAAGACTCCTCCTCCATCCAAGACTAAGTCCAAGTCTTCTCCTCTGCCCAAGAAGCAGGGACCTCTTCCTAAGACAAAGCAAGATGAATATTGGCCTCCTCCTTCTGCTGCTCCCTCTAACAACAAATCAAGCTTTCCTCAGGTAAGCTGGGCATCGGTAGCTTCCCACAGCTTACCTAAATCTCAGCATCCTGATGCCCTCATCTATGCCCACCTACAGCAGTTTCAGGAAGAAAATCATCATCATCATCATCATCACCAGCCTGGTTACGCCCACTGCAGGGCAAAGGCCTCTCCCATACTTCTCCAACAACCCCGATCATGTACTAATTGTGGCCATGTTGTCCCTGCAAACTTCTTAATCTCATCCGCCCACCTAACTTTCTGCCGCCCTCTGCTACGCTTTCCTTCCCTTGGAATCCATTCCGTAACTCTTAATGACCATCGGTTATCTTCCCGCCTCATTACGTGTCCTGCCCATGCCCATTTCTTTTTCTTGATTTCAACTAAGATATCATTAACTCGCGTTTGTTCCCTCACCCAATCTGCTCTTTTCTTATCCCTTAACGTTACACATATCATTCTTCTTTCCATAGCTCGTTGCGTCGTCCTCAATTTAAGTGGAACCCTTTTCGTAAGCCTCCAGGTTTCTGCCCCGTACGTGAGTACTGGTAAGACACAGCTGTTATAAACTTTCCTCTTGAGGGATAATGGCAACCTGCTGTTCATGATCCGAGAATGCCTGCCAAACGCACCCCAGCCCATTCTTATTCTTCTGATTATTTCAGTCTCATGATCCGGATCCGCAGTCACTACCTGTCCTAAGTAGATGTATTCCCCTACCACTTCCAGTGCCTCACTACCTATTGTAAACTGCTGTTCCCTTCCGAGACTGTTAAACATTACTTTAGTTTTCTGCAGATTAAGTTTTAGACCCACCCTTCGGCTTTGCTCCTCCAGGTCAGTGAGCATGCATTTCAGTTGGTCCCCTGAGTTACTAAGCAAGGCAATATCATCAGCGAATCGCAAGTTACTAAGGTATTCTCCATTAACTCTTATCCCCAATTCTTCCCAATCCAGGTCTCTGAATACCTCCTGTAAACACGCTGTGAATAGCATCGGAGAGATCGTATCTCCCTGCCTGACGCCTTTCTTTATTGGGATTTTGTTGCTTTCTTTATGGAGGACTACGGTGGCTGTGGAGCCGCTATAGATATCTTTCAGTATTTTTACATACGGCTCGTCTACACCCTGATTCCGCAATGCCTCCATGACTGCTGAGGTTTCGACTGAATCAAGCGCTTTCTCGTAATCAATGAAAGCTATATATAATGGTTGGTTATATTCCGCACATTTTTCTATCACCTGATTGATAGTGTGAATATGGTCTATTGTTGAGTAGCCTTTACGGAATCCTGCCTGGTGCTTTGGTTGACGGAAGTCTAAGGTGTTCGTGATTCTATTTGCAATTACCTTAGTAAATACTTTGTAGGCAACGGACAGTAAATGATCGGTCTCTAATTTTTCAAGTCTTTGGCGTCCCCTTTCTTACGGATTAGGATTATGTTAGCGTTTTTCCAAGATTCCGGTACGCTCGAAGTCCTGAGGCATTGCGTATACAGGGTGGCCAGTTTCTCTAGAACAATCTGCCCACCATCCTTCAACAAATCTGCTGTTACCTGATCCTCCCCAGCTGCCTTCCCCCTTTGCATAGCTCCCAAGGCTTTCTTTACTTCTTCCGGTGTTACCTGTAGGATTTCAAATTCCTCTAGACTATTCTCTCTTCCATTATCGTTGTGGGTGCCACTGGTACTGTATAAATCTCTATAGAACTCCTCAGCCACTTGAACTATCTCATCCATATTAGTAATGATATTGCCGGCTTTGTCTCTTAACGCATACGTCTGATTCTTGCCAATTCCTAGTTTCTTCTTCACTGCTTTTAGGCTTCCTCCGTTCCTGAGAGCATGTTCAATTCTATCCATATTATACTTCCTTATGTCAGCTGTCTTACGCTTGTTGATTAACTTCGGAAGTTCTGCCATTTCTATTCTAGCTGTTGGGTTAGAGGCTTTCATACATTGGCGTTTCTTGATCAGATCTTTCGTCTCCTGCGGTAGCTTACTGGTATCCTGTCTAACGGAGTTACCACCCACTTCTATTGCACACTCCTTAATGATGTCCACAAAATTGTCGTTCATTGCTTCAACACTAAGGTCCTCTTCCTGAGTTAAAGCCGAATACCTGTTCTGTAGCTTGATCTGGAATTCCTTTATTTTCCCTCTTACCGCTAACTCATTGATCGGCTTCTTATGCACCAGTTTCTTCGGTTCCCTCCTCAGGTCTAGGCTAATTCGAGTTCTTACCATCCTATGGTCACTGCAGCGCACCTTGCTGAGCACGTCCACATCTTGTATGATGCCAGCGTTAGCGCAGAGTATGAAGTCTATTTCATTTCTAGTCTCGCCGTTCGGGCTCCTCCACGTCCACTTTCGCCTATCTCGCTTGCGGAAGAAGGTATTCATTATCCGCATATTATTCTGTTCCGCAAACTCTACTAATAGCTCTCCCCTGCTATTCCTAGTGCCTATGCCATATTCCCCCACTGCCTTGTCTCCAGCCTGCTTCTTGCCTACCTTGGCATTGAGGTCGCCCATCAGTATACTGTATTTTGTTTTGACTTTACCCATCGCCGATTCCACGTCTTCATAGAAGCTTTCGACTTCCTGGTCATCATGACTGGATGTAGGGGCGTAGACCTGTAGAACCTTCATTTTGTACCTCTTATTAAGTTTCACAACAAGACCGGCCACCCTCTCGTTAATGCTATAGAATTCCTCTATGTTACCAGCTATGTTCTTATTAATCAGGAATCTGACTCCTAGTCCTCGTCTCTCCGGTAAGCCCCGGTAACAAAGGACGTGCCCGCTTTTTAGCACTGTATATGCTTCTTTTGGCCTCCTAGCTTCACTGAGCCCTATTATATCTCATTTACTGCCCTCTAATTCCTCCAATAGCACTGATAGACTCGCCTCACTGGATAACGTTCTAGCGTTAAGCGTTGCCAGGTTCATATTCCAATGGCGGCCTGTCCGGAGCCAGGGTTTCTTAGCACCCTCTGCAGCGTCGCAGGTCTGACCGCCGCCGTGGTCAGTTGCTTCGCAGCTGCTGGGGACATAGGGCCGGGCTTTGATTGTTGCGTTCATATAGGAGGTTGTGGCCAAGTACTGCACCAGGGTGGCCAATCCTGCTCTGGTGAGGGAGTGTGTTACTGGTTCTGGTCACCGGGATCAGGCCACACTCCAGGCCTGTTTATGCAATTTTATCAACACGCGGTTTTTTTTTTAATCCGGTGGAAAATTGCGCGGCACCGGGATTCGAGCCACGGGCCTCTTGCACGCGAGGCGGGTGTTCTACCTCTACGCCACCGCTGCACGGAAGAAAATAATCTTCTGCGTAAACAAATTCTCGACCTCCAAACCTCTTCTCTATGTACAATTACGGCCACTCGATCTCAACCCTCTACTGATGAACCCACTGTAACTACTCCCCCTGTCAGTGAGAATGGCGGTCATACTCTAACCATGGACACTTCTCCTTCTCCCACTACCATAACCACCACGAAGCGCAAATCTGTTGATGAGGGGAGATATGCTTGGGAGGAACACGATAAGCTAAGTCATAAACTGGCCGCACACATTAGAAACTCTAACAATCGCTTTGAGTCCCCCTGAAAAACGCATGGATGCCGTTGAAGCCAAGCTCGAGTCCCTCACTATTAACGTTCATAACCTCATTGCCCATAAATATGCTAAATTTAGCTAGGATGACGCGCGACTTACCCAAATTGATGAGCGATTCAATCAAAATATCGGAAGACTCGATCAACTGAATGGCCGCGTCCCCTAAGCGCTCCAATATATTTGTGTGGCAGTGGAACTGTAGGGGCTTTTCAAAAAAGAAGGCCACTCTGCATCAATACATAGCCAATCTCACACAACCGCCCGCAGTCATTTCTTTATAAGAAGCGAATGATTACGTTAAATTCCCCGGATACAACACATTCCAATGCAGAAGATGCGAACGTCCCAATACCGCGATCATAGCACAAAACCACCTGACTGTTACTTGCTCCCATTTCGAGGGTATCGACAGTGATCACGACTTCATAGAAATACTTCCTAAAAAGACCAGGTCGGCTCCTCTTTACATCCCTACCGTTTACATTTGTCCCAGCGCTAAACACCACCGTTTTACTACCGTTTTTGCTCGTGCTAAACATGAAGCTCGGAGTAACCCGCGCCTCATTGTTGGCGATTTTAACTCTCCAAATACGCTATAGGGTCACACTACATCCATTGCTGCCTCTGAGGTTCGATTTAGAGGCAGCAGTTGAAGTGGGAGGCAAGGCACCAACACAACCAGTAGGCAAGCTCTCCCAAGTAACAAAGGACCTAATAAAGAAATGACAAAGAATGAAAGTGTCCAACTCGAGAGATCAGATAGAATTCGCAGAACTGTCAAAACTGATGAACAAAGCGAAAATAAGTGATATTTTAAATTATAACGTGAGAAAGACTGAAGAAGCCGTAAAAAATGGACGCAGCCTGAAATCGGGGAGAAGGAAACTTGGCATAGGACAAACCAATATGTATGCATTGAAAAATAAGCTGGGTAATATCATCAGCAATTTAGAAGATACAGTAAAAGAAGCGGAAGAATTCTATACATATCTGTACGGTACCCAGAAAAGTCAGGATACCTGCATGGGAAAGAGAAATGAGCAGGACTCAGAAACTCCTCCTATAACTAGAGATGAGGTTAGAAGGGCCTTGCAAGGCATGAAACGTGGAAAAGCGGCAGGGGAGGATGGAATAACAGTCGATTTAATCAAAGATGGAGGAGACATAGTGTTGGGAGAATTAGCGACTCTCTATACGAAGTGTCTATCGACTGCAAGGGTTCCAGAAAACTGGAAGAATGCAAACATTAAACTAATCCACAAAAAAGGAGACGTTGAAGAACTGAAAAATTATAGGCCCATTGGCTGACTCCCAGTGTTATATAAAATATTTACCAGAATAATCTCGAATAGAATAAGGGCAACACTGGACTTTATTCAACCAAGGGAACAGGCCGGCTTTAGGAAGGGATACTCTACTGTGTATCACATCCATATCATCAATCAGGTTATCGAGAAATCCGCAGAGTTCAATAAGCCTCTCTATATGGCTTTCATAGATTACGAAAAGACATTTGATTCAGTAGAGATACCAACAGTCATAGACGCATTACGTAATCAAAGAGTAAAGAACGCATACGTAAATACTTTGAAAATATGTACAGAGGTACTACAGCTACCTTAATTCTACACAAGAAAAGCAAGAAGATACCTATAAAGAAAGGCGTCAGACAGGGAGACACAATCTCTCCAAAGCTATTCACTGCGTGCTTGGAAGAAGTATTCAAGCTATTAAATTGCGAAGGTTTAGGAGTAAGAATCGACGGCGAACACCTCAGCGACCTTCGGTTTGCCGATGACATTGTTCTATTCAGCAACACTGCGGACGAGTTACCACAAATGATTGAGGACCTTAACAGGGAGGGTGAAAGAGTGGAGTTGAAGATTAATATGCGGAAGACAAAGATAACGATAAATAGCCGGGCAAGGGAACAAGAAGTCAGCCTCTAGAGTCTGTGAAGGAGCACGTTGACCTTGGTCAACTAATCACAGGGAACCCTGACCATCAGAAGGGCATTCAGAGAATAAAGGTGGGTTGGATCGCATACGGCAGACATTGTGGGCTCCGGACTGGGAGCTTACCGTCATCATTGAAAAAGAAGGTATACAATCAGTGCATTTTACCAGTGCTGACATATGGGGCAGAGACTTGAAGATTGACAAAGAAGCTTGAGAACAAGTTAAGGACCGCGCAAAAAGCGATGGAAGGAAGAGTGCTTGGCATAACTTTAAGAGACAGAAAGAGAGCGGTTTGGATCAGAGAGAAAACGGGCATAGACGATATTCTAATAGACATTCAGGAGAAAAAAATGGTGCTCGGCAGGTCATGTAATGCGCAGATTAGATAACCGTTGGACCATTAGCGTGACAGAATGGACACAAGAGAAAGGAAGCGCAGTAGAGGACGGTAGTAGAATAGGTGGTGCGACGAAATTAGAAAATTCGCGGGTGCTTGTTGGAATCAGTTGGAGCAGGACACGGGTAATTGGAAATCGCAGGGTGAGGTCTTCGTCCTGCAGTGAGCACAAAATAGGATGATGGTGATGTTGACATCCACACCTAAACGACGAGCTTTATGGACCCGCATTCAGGATCATCAACTCACCCTCCACAATGACTTCGACACACCCAGCCGCTTAAGAAATAGTGTCTCCAAACATGCATCACCAGATCTCACCCTCACTTTTGGGGTTAACTTAACTAAATAGAAAAACCTTCAAATCATTTTTGGTAGCGATCACAATGTCATTTTTGTTACTTTCCCTCACAAGCCCTTTCACACTCTACCTCCCAAACTTCCGGATTGGGACAAATTTCGGGAAATTCGCTCAAATAATGCTCCCGATTCCATACTTGATCTACAACAATGGATCAGTCGACTCCAAACAGACGTTGACAATCATACTACAACTATGTCATCTGATGCCCCCTTTCGAACAGCTGATGCCAAACTACTACACATGAGGCAAGTGAAGGAGTCACTATTAAAACGGTGGAAAAGACGCCGCCATAACCACAGGCTTCGCATCCGCGTAGCAAGACTTGATGGTGACGTCCAAGCATATGCGACCCAACTAGTTAATCAACAATGGGGCCAAGTATGTGAGAGCATGCATGGTAATCTCAGCAGTAAAAAGACTTGGCAACTACTGAGACATTTGCTTGATCCCTCGACCTCGCTCGCGCAACACAGTCACTATATCCCTCAATTATTGCGCAAACACAAGGATAATATTCCATGTTTTTTTTCAGGAGCGTGCACGATTACATCTCGCTCCTACCACAACTCACGAGAATTCTGCCTATACAGGCGAGGTTAATGAACTTCTCGACACTCCGATAATGGAGACACAAGTTCGACATGCCTTAGCTTCCCTATAAACTACCTCTGCTCCGGGTATAGATAATGTAAGTAATAAGTTACTCCGAAATCTGGACGACAAATCCATCTCTTCTCTCACAGAATAACACAATCACTGCTTCGATAACAGCCCTCTTTCGAACGATTACCGCTAAAGTAATATTTATTCCCAAACCCAATAAATCCTCTGACATAGCTAATCTTAGACCTATTTCCCTGACGTCATGCTTGGGCAAAACGCTCGAACATGTCATGCTTAATCGCTTAAATAAATACACGGAAGACAACCAGTTATTCCCGCCATAGATGATCGGCTTTCGCCAGTCGCTCTCTTGCCAGGATGTAATGCTAAGGCATGACCTTCTTACTTATACATTTAATAAATATACCCAAGCCATCTTAGGGCTCGACCTTCGCGGTGCATTAAACAACGTGGCTCATGGATCTATCTTAGGTGGATTGAATGTTATTAACTGTGGTAGAAAAATTCATGACTACATCCACGAATTTCTTACCAATCGCACAGATGTCATTAGTCTCAATGATCAAACCTCCCCCAGTCACCCTAGGCAGCTTTGGAACTCCTCAAGAATCTGTGCTCTCGCCGTTTCTATTCAACCTAGCTATGAGGTCGATTGCTGGGAGGCTGGTACAAATACCGGATCTCCAATATTCTTTATATGTAGACAACATTACCCTATGAATTAAGGGTCGCCCAGATGGCTACATTCAAGATAACTTAAAAGAGGCTGCAGATGCAGTGGTTACGAGAGCCGGGTTCACGAACCTTGCGTGCTCGCCCACCAAATCTGAGCTGTTACTTCTATCTGCAACTAAACGCGATACGCCCAACATTCAGATTAACACTAAGGGGAAGCAAGTTTCCGTAGTGCACAAAATTCGTGTACTTGGCATGTACATTCAATCTAACCGACTCAATACGTGTACACTTCAAATGGTTGCTGCCAGCGTAGGCCGCACAAAACGACTTATAGGATGGGTGTACAATAAGCAGGGACATCTCCACGAAGCAGAATTGCTAAGACTGGTACAGGCGTTTTCCGTCAGTGAAATCACATATTCCCTTCCTTATCTCCCCTTAACTGTGCCGAGGAAGATAAAGTTAACTCACTGTACGCAGACTCTACAAATTTGTCCTTGGAGTGCCAAGCCTCCACTGAGAGAGTTTGGCTACAGGAACCTTGAGTACTTTTAGTGAGCTCGCAGAAGCCCACCTGACAGCTCAATACCAGCGCTTATCGAACACCCACCCTGGTAGCACATCCTAAACTCCTTAAGTATTACTGCAGCACCCATGATCAATGAGGAATTTAATATTCTCCACCCAATACATGAGCACTTTCATTTCCCTCCTCTCCCTAAGAATATTCACCCTGCTCATCACCAACCTAGAAGGCAACAACGCGCTAAAGCCCTACAGAAAAAAGTTATTTACTACAAAGACGGGGTCTATGTCGATGCCGCAGAGTATCCGTGTGGACACAAATTCGCCATATCGGTCGTTGAATCCACTGACAGTGTTCCGGCGGGAGCATATATTATAGCCTCTTCTTTTTCGGAGCTGGCACTCGACGCAACAATACCCAATTACTCTCTCATAGTAAGTGGCTCAAAAACTGCCATACACAACTTCGGAGCTGGTCGGGTTTGCAGGACAGCCCTAGCCATTCCATTTCATAATCCGCCAGCTCAACTTCTGCGTTCAATCTGTACGGCTGCTCACCTAGGCCTAATCGTCAATCAAACGGCCCACCTAAGTGTTCGAGCTTTCACGAACCGAGCGCAGGCTATAGAATAGGGGACGGTTCAGACGCCAATAATCTCCCTCCATGCAGCATTCACCTCCAAAGACAGATTACTTACATACCACAACATGTGCGGGCATTACCGCCTAGGTCGCCGAAGCCTC
The DNA here is from genome assembly GCF_023375885.2 of Dermacentor andersoni. Taxonomy (NCBI): domain Eukaryota; kingdom Metazoa; phylum Arthropoda; class Arachnida; order Ixodida; family Ixodidae; genus Dermacentor; species Dermacentor andersoni. The sequence goes on along the minus strand of NC_092823.1, from coordinate 9,490,400 downwards.
CCACCTTTAATGATTCGTCACGTATGCACGAGAAACTATGGCGTAAACTACAGACTCGCACTTCTCTATCTCCGCCCTTACGTCACAAAATTCACCCGGGAATATACCCTACCTCAGCCTGCAAGTTTTGTCCTGCTAGTAGAGCGGACCTCAACCACATTATTTGACGTAATAGTTCTGCGGAAACCCGCAAGGTGGAGAGAAGTAATAAAGGGAAAATCCACCCGTTCGTAGCAATTGCTACGAACGGGTGGATGTCTGGTTTTCCTCATCGGTACTGGTGCTCAGGTGTCGGTTCGTAGCCGTCTTCGTAGCCGTCTCCGTAAAGTCCTGATAACTGCCTAGTCGCCTGCCGTCCGAGTAGCAATGACAGTACAACAGCCGTGATGGGAATGTGCGCCGCCTGTGTTACCGTTGCCGGCCGTCCAGTGTTAGTCCTGTTCACTATACTGGCCGAGTGTCCCCACGAAGTGAATGTTGGAATCGACTTTCTGATTGTCCATTCAGCGCTTACTGACTGTGCAACCGACACCCATCGCCTTGAACTGCCCCATTACTTTGCCGACCCCGACCGACAACCATACCGAAATTGTTCTACCGAAATTTTTCGACTGCAACCTGATGCTGCGACTTACGTCCTCGTGTCGCCTTCTATCCCACTTCTACCCGAAGTCAGTGACCACAATGTAATTCACGCCCCATTCTTGTTTCAACCCGTAAGACGCTATTTAGTCAACAAAACAATCCGCCTGTACAATAAAGGTAATTATAACGCTATTAACAATGATCTGATCGCATTCCTTTGTACGTTCGAGAGCTTATGCTCTGCGTGCTATACTAATGAAAACTGGACCATATTTAATAACAAACTAGACGTAATAGTTCTGCTGAAACCCGCAAGGAGGAGAGAAGTAATTATAATAAAGGGAAAATGAGACATCCACCCAAACGCAGCAAATTGTTACAAAGGAAACCCAAACGGGTTTCTCGAAAGAAAAAGCCTCGTCATTGAAGAAAAATTCGTCCTGGTCCGGGACTTGAACACGGGACCACCGCCTTTCTGGGGCAGCCGCACTACCATCTGAGCTAACCAGGCGGCCAGCAGATGGCAGGGCGAAGTCGAATCCATCAACAACATGAAGCAAAGGCAAGAGTTTGACGTAATGGATCTGCGGAAACCCGCAAGATGGAGAAAAGTGGGTAATAAAGGGAAAATGAGACATCCACCCAAACGCAGCCAATTGCTACAAACTAGGTGCTCGTTGATAAGTTCATACCGAGAATAACGTTCCGCGCAAACCGAAACAAGCCATGGTTCACGAAAACACTTAAGCAACTGGAAAACAAAAAGAAACGTCTCTTCCGCTCAGCCAAACTAAACAGACACCCATCGGCCTGGGGGAAATACTTTGCGGCCGAAGATGATACTGACACGTGTACTTATCTTTATCGGGCGACCACGTTTCGCCGCTTAACAACTGTAATCGCACAGCGACGGACGCGCCTGCATGTATCCGAAGTTTCTGGAAAGTTATCGATGCTTCTACCCGGCTGTCTGTTGTCGCCGAACCTTGTGTTATCTGATGTCATCGCGTAACGCGAATGGTGTAGAACTTTGTGGAAGGCACGCGGGTCCGAACGATTAGTCTGGAACATTCAACGACTGCTGTATAAAAGCCGACACGCTTGACCCGCTGATGAGATTTTTGACGATCGCCGACTTTGTTCGCCGCTTTCGTTGTGCTAAAAGTGTAGCCTGTTTTGTGGGCACAGATTCGCCCAATAAAATCTAGTTTCGCCTTTCACGGCATTGCCACTGTGTTCTTAACGTCACCACCACGTGACAATACGAAATGATAAACCTGCCTTATTCCCCGACGAACTTTCTAAAATGCTTAGGCACAGCCCTTGTCAATTTTGGCAAATATTAAGCCCTCAGGAGGCGTGCATGATCAACGTGTTAAATGCACATGGCGAATTGGTCAGCGACAGCGAATGCGCTGACATTTTTAACGCAGCCTTTTTCTCTGTGTTTAGTAATGAGCCTTCACCTCCAAACCTGCCCACGTCTACTAACATAACTGAGAGTATGTCACCGATTATATTCTCGGCAGACGGCGTCACCTCGGTCATCGCCAACATCAAGCTTTCATCGTCAGCAGGTGTGAATAGTATTAACTCCAAGCTTAAAAAAAAAAACATATTAAAGACGTGTCTGCCCCGTACCTAACTTTGTTGTTTTCGCAGTCACTCTCCACAGGCATCTTACCATCCCACTGGAAAGTGGGCAAGGTCGTTACAATCTTTAAATCAGGTAACAGTGACACCCCATTAAATTGTCGTCCTATATCTTCAACTAGTGGCCCCTGCAAAATCATGGAACGCGTCATATTGACACGTCTACTTGTTTATCTTTATCGGGCGATCACGTTTCACCGCCTAACAAATGTTATCGCACAGCACAGGACGCGCCTGCATGTATTGGAAGTTTCTGGTATGCTATGGATGGCTCCATCCACTGTCTGTGACTGAACCTTGTGTAATCTGATTGCATGTGTGCACGACGCGAATAATATAGAACTTTGTGGAAGGCACGCGGGTCCCAGCGATTACGCTGGAACATTCGACGACGGATGTATAAAAGCCGACGCACTTGACCCGCTGATCAGATTTTGACGATCGCCGACTGTGTTCACCGTTGTCGCTGTTCTTTAAGTGTAGCGTGTTTTTGTGGGCACAGGTTCGCCCAATAAAAGTTAGTTTTGTCTTTCACAGTATTGCTATTGTGTTCTTCACATGTCACTCCACGTAATATCTGGTGGAGGTGCTTTTCGTTCACGTACCGGACGCCCCCGACAAGCCGTGATCCAAGCCCGGACTGCAAAGAGAACACCAATGTAGTCCCGGACCACGAGCAAGCCGCCGTCTTCAACAGCTGCCCCCGGAGCACGGACTTCTACCTGAAAAGACCAAGAAGATTGTGGCCAAGGCAACCAGAAGGGCAGCCCCAGTCTATTTCAACAGCGTATTTCAACAGCCCAGAGAGCCCCCTACCTTCCGTGGAGCTACGTCGGAGGATCCGGAAACCTGGCTCGAAACCTTCGAAAGGATCTCGACCTTCAACAACTGGACCTCTGAGGATAAGCTACGACATGTGTACTTCTCCTTGGAAGATGCCACGAGGACTTGATTCGAGAACCGGGGGTCCACCCTTACGACATAGGACCTGTTCCGCAGTAGCTTCCTGAGTACGTTCGCGAACGTTGTCCGTAAAGAAAGGGCCGAAGTTCTGCTGGAAAACCGAGGCCAACTACCCAATGAGACCATCGCCATCTTCATGGAAGAGATGACCCGTCTTTTCCGGCACGCTGACCCGGAAATGTTCGAAGAGAAAAAAATGCGTTTCTTGATGCGAGGAGTAAAGCAAGAACTTTTCGCCAGACTGATCCGAAATCCGCCGAAGACCGTAGCCGAGTTCTTGACAGAGGCAACGACGATTGAGAAAATTTCAGAAATGAGCACTAGGCAATATAACCGCCAAGTGCTCACGCCTCGGTGCGCCATCCAAGCACTGGGCTCCGGTTATCTCCAAGAAACCACCAGGGCCATTGTGCGCGAAGAACTGCGCAAGGTCTTGCCTTCGTCGCAGCCTCAAGTGGCCTCAATCGCTGACATCGTGAAAGATGAGTTCCAGCGATCGCTTGGAGTTCCTGAGGTGCAACCTCAATTACCGCAGCCCCAGCCAGAAGCGATGACCTACGCCGCCGTCGCACGCCGTCAAGGTCCCCCTCCGCGACCGCGCCAGGTCCCTGTAACTCCCCAATTCCGCCGTACACCGCCGCCACTACGCCCACCCGTCGCCCAGTGCATCTACGGGAGGACGACGGACATTTGACGTGCTCCCGACCACCACCCGCTCTGCTACCACTGCGGCGAAGCCGGCCATGTGTACCGCTGATGCCCATACCACGACCTGGGACTGCGAGGCTTCGCCGCCAACACAGCACGCCCGAGGGAAGGTGAACGCCCTCGTGACATCGCCAACTACCTCGCTGCTACTCAATGGAGCCCTCAACGACCGTTCCGTTCACCGTCACCAGGCCGCTGCCTGTCGCCGCGGCGCTATCCATACACTGGCCCAGCCTGGGGCCGGTCCGTGAGCCTATATCCGGAAAACTAAAAGCAGTAACCGATGGAGGTGCGGTTGCTGTTCGTCGAACTGACGAAGATCCTCCGCCGCCTACGACGACTACGAAGAGACTACCTCGAAAACATAAGGCCACGCCGCCCTCCCGACGAAGTCTGGAAGCAAAGAATACGCAGACGAATGACCACCTGACGACGCCACGTACCTGCGACAGGTCAGCGCGACGCAGCCGTGATCCGACACCAAGGCCCAACTGTAACGCAAGACAAAGAACCACCGACCTCGACGTGCTTCTCGACGGCCACGCAGTCACCGCCTTAGTAGACACAGGAGCCGATTCCTCCGTCATGAGTGGACCCATCGCCGCCCAGTTGAAAAAAAGTTAAGACTGCATGGGAAGGCCCGTCAATTCGAACCGCTGGAGAACACCTCATGACGCCGACTGAAATCTGCACGGCAAGAATTACCATTCATGACTGGACTTACCCTGCCAGCTTCGTTATCCTTCAACAGTGTTCACGAGACCTCATTCTCGGCATGAACTTCCTGAACCAACACGGCGCAATCATCGACCTGAAGTAGAAGTCAATAACACTGTCGGAAGGCCAAGCTATACCGCCGGAGCGCCCTTGTAGTCACCACGCCTTGAGTGTGCTCGAAGATCAAGTGAGCATCCCGCCTCGCTCCAGCATTGTTATTTCGGTCGGCACCGAAACACCCTCTAACGTAAAAGGCGTCATCGAAGGTCACCAACGTCTACTGCTCGACCGTGAAATTTGCGTCGCAAGCGGGATCGCTCGACTGTGCGGAGGAAACACGAAAGTGTTGCTGACAAACTTAAGCCAGGAGTTCAAACACATCAACAAGGGCACGACGATCGCGTACATCGAGGAAATTCTGGAAACCAGTAATGCGTTTGTCCTCTCGAATTCCGCCGCATCTACCCCGACGACCGTAGTTCCCGAGGTATATTTGGACATAAATCCAAGTCTGCCCGTGATTAAGCAGCAACAGCTCAGAAGTCTGCTTCGACGATACAAAGACTGATTTTCGACGTCATCAAGAATTCGACAAACACCAGTCGCAAAGCATCGCATAATAACCGAAGAGTTCACTCGACCACTCCGCCAAAGCCCTTACTGAGTTTTGACGCGAGAAGGCGAAGCTATAAGACGACAAGTCGACGAAATGCTGCGCGACGACATTATCCAGCCGTCGAAAAGGCCGTGGCCGTCTCCTATTGTCTTAGCGAAGAGAAAGGAAGGAACCCTACGTTTCTGTGTCGATTATAGTCGACTGAAGAATATCACGAAGAAGGACGTATGCCCCCTCCCACGGATAGACGACGCATTGGATCGCCTCTGCAGAGCTAAATACTTCTCGTCGATGGACCTCAAGTCTGGCTACTGCAAATAGAAGTCGATGACAGGGATAGCGAAAAGACCGCCTTCATCACGCCAGACGGCCTCTATGAGTTCTAGGTTATGCCATTTGGACTGTGCTCGGCGCCTGCAACGTTCCAGTGCGCGCTGGACACGGTTTTAGCGGGATTGAAGTGACAGACCTGTCTTGTTTACTTGGATGACGTCGTCGTTTTAGCCGGAAATTTCGACGATCACCGTAGGCGGCTTGCGACAGTACTAGAGGCCATCAAGTCATCAGGGCTTACTCTGAAGCCGGAAAAGTGCCGCTTTGCTTACGATGAGCTTCTGTTTCTAGGCCACGTCATCAGCAAGTCTGGAGTCCGCCCCGACCCGCAGAAGACAGCTGCCATCGCAAAGTTCTCGCAGCCCATCTACAAGAAGGCAGTGCGTAGATTCCTTGGCATGTATGCCTACTATAGGCGCTTTGTCAAGGACTTTTCAGGCATCGCGGAGCCACTAATACATTTAACCAAATATGATGTCGAGTTAAAGTGGGAAACGCCACAGGCCGACGCATTTCAAGAACTCAAACGACGCATGCAGTCGCCGCCGGTACTTTCACAGTTCGAAGAGGTCGCCGATACCGAAATCCACACTGACGCCAGCAGCCTAGGCCTCGGTGCCGTCCTAGTCCAAAGGAAAGACGGACTTGAACGGGTGATATCTTATGCTAGCCAGTCGCCTTTAAAAGCGGAAGACAATTATTCTACGACTGAAAAGGAATATCCCGCCATCATTTGGGCTAAAGCAAAATTGTGCCCTTACCTCTATGCCCGGCCATTCAAAGTGGTCAGCGACCATCACGCGTTGTGTTGGCTAGCTAACTTAGAGGACCCTGCAGGTCGACTGGCGCGGTGGAACCTCAAACTGCAAGAATATGACGTCACTGTAATACATAACTATGGACGAAAACACTCTGACGCCAACTGCCTATCCCGCGCCCCGTTGATCCTCCGCCGCAAGACGATGAGGACGACGCCGCCTTCCTTGAAATAATAAGCGCGGAAGATTTCACTAAACAGCGACGAGCAGACCCAGAGCTAAAAGGCCTCGTCCAGTATTTGGAAGGGAACAACGAAGTTGTCCGTAGGGCATTTAAGCGTGGATTGTCTTAGTTCGCACGACAAAACAACCTGCTCCTAAAGAACTTCTCACCAGTCCGCTCCAACTACCTTCTTGTTGTTCCGCTAGCGCTGGGTCCAGAAGTACTACACGCCCTACACGACGATCCAACCGCTGGGCACCTCGGTTTCTCCCGGACGCTGTCGAGGATACAGGAAAGGTATTACCGGCCGCGTCTGACCACCGACGTCGCCCGTTGCGTCAAGACATGCCGAGACTATCAGCAACGCAAGACACAACCGAAAAGGCCAGCAGGATTACTACAGCCGATCGAACCTCCTTGCCGACCATTTCAGCAGATCGGGATGGATTTGTTGAACCGTTTCCGACGTCAACATCCGGAAATAAATGGATCATCGTGGCGGCGGACTATCTCACCCACTTCGCTGAAACTAAAGGTCTACCGAAAGGCAGCGCAGCCAAAGTGGCGAAATTTTTCGTCGACAACATCCTGCTGCGACATGGTGCCCCAGAAGTTATCATCACCGACAGAGGAACGGCTTTTACAGCAGAGCTCACCAAGCCATTTCGCAATACAGCCAGACAAGCCAAATGAGGACAACTGCCTACCACCCGCAGATGAATGGTCTCACGGAGCGCCTGAACAAAATCCTCGCCGACATGCTAGCAATGTACGTCGACGTCGAACACAACACCTGGGATGCCGTTCTGCCGTACGTAACCTTCACTTACAACACGGTGGTCCAAGAAACAACACAGATCACGCTGTTTAAGCTGGTTTACGGAAGAACCCCGATAACGACGCTCGACGCCATGCTGCCGCACGTCACTGACGAGGAAAATCTGGACGTCGCTACCTATCTCCAACGCGCCGAGGAAGCCCGACAGCTCGCCCGCCTACGGATCAAGAACCAGCAGAGGACCGACAGCCGACACTACAACCTCCGACGACGCTTCGCTGAGCACCAGCCCGGCGACCACGTTTGGGTTTGGACCCCTATATGGCGACGAGGACTCAGTGAGAAACTATTGCGGCGCTATTTCGGACCCTACAAGGTCATCCGACGTATTGACGAACTGGACTATGAGGTAGTGCCAAACTGCATTTCGTATTCACAGCGGCACAGCGCACGATCTGAAATGGTCCATGTGGTGCGACTTAAGCCCTTTTACGGACGCTGACGAACTTCCTTATTTTGTTGTTTCTTTGCTACGGGTGTTTTTGCTTGTTAGTTTCGTGTGTTTTGCAGCGTCGGGTCGATGCTTTTTGAGAGGGGGTTATTGACACGTCTCATTATTTTGTTTTTATCGGGGGCCCACGTTTCACCGCCTAACCAATGTTATCGCACAGCGCAGGACGCGCCTGCATGTATCGGAAGTTTCTGGAATGCTATGGATGGTTCCATCCGCTGTCTGTGACCGAACCTTGCGTAATCTGATTGCATGTGTGCGCGACACAAATAATGTAGAACTTTGTGGAAGGCACGCGGGTCCCTGCGATTACTCTGGAAGATTCGACGACTGATGTAAAAAGCCGACGCACTTGACCCGCTGATCAGATTTTGACGATCGCCGACGGTGTTCGCTGTTTTCGCCGTTCTTTAAATATAGCCTGTTTTTGTGGGCACAGGTTCGCCCAATAAAAGTTAGTTTTGTCTTTCACAGTATTGCTACTGTGTTCTTCATACGTCACTCCACGTGATAATATACTCGCATATCATGAACTTTTTAGATTCAATCTGCTTATTTCACCCTTGTCAACGTGGATTTCGAAAAGCGTATTCTTGCGAAACGTAGCTGGCGATTTTCCTTCACGACCGGCTTGTTAACCTCGACAGTAACCATTAGACTGACGCCATATCCCTGGATTTCGCGAAAGCATTTGACACGGTTCCTCATAAACGTTTGCTACTAAAATTGTCTCAATGAAACTTACAACCAAATGTGGTAAAGTGGCTTGAAGCATTCTAGACCAGCCGCTCTCAGTTTGTCTTCGTTAATAACCATTATTCTAGCACTATTATTCGGTATCATCAGGCGTCGCGCAAGGATCCATCCTAGGACCGCTTCTATTTTTAATATATATTAACGACCTACCACCGTATGTATCATGTAACATACGTGTGTTTGCAGATGCCTGTATAACCTTCCGCACAGTTACCAACACACTCGACCACAGTTTCACCCAGAACGACCTTAATATTGTACAACAATGGTGTAACCGCTGGCCAATGAAACTAAATCCTAACGTATGCAAACTTGTGTCTTTCACTCGCTGCCGTAATCCGCTTAGATTTGCCTATTCCGTCGCTAATGTTCCAATCGAATTAGTCCAATCATTCATATACCTCGGTGTCACTCTATCTTTTGATCTGTCCTGGCGCTTGGACACTACGAACATCATCTCAGCTGCTAATATATCACTGGGGTTTGTTAGCGGACATCTACGCCATACTCCACGACAAGTAAAATCGTTAGCCTATCAATCATTTGTAAGAGCAAAACTTGAGTATGCATCTCCCATCTGGAGCCCGCATCAAACTTGAACTTTATTTCCTTTGGATAGGAGGAGTGCACTCGAGTGTGTACAAACTCGTACTACTAGATTTGTTCACTTCTGATATTCATATGATATCAGCATTTCATCATTGAAAGTAGAATCTGGCTTTGGCAACGCTTTCTTTCCGTCGACAGGTCGCCACCCTCTCTCTCTACCGCTTATATATATATATATTTTTACAGCTCCCTTATCGTGAACCGTACGTCGTGCTCCCTTCGTGCATATCTCATCGCACCGGTCATCCTCTGCAAGTTGCGCGCGCATGTGCCCAGACCACCACTTTTCCAGCATAATTGTTTATTCGAGCAGCAAGGCACTCGAACGCCCTTCCACACGCCGTCGCAGTCATCGCAATCCCATCTGCCTTTACCGAAGCTATTGGAACTCGTTACAAAATAAACACCTGTTTCGAACACTTAATTTATCAACCACCCCTATGTAATACCCCCTCCCCCCCCCGCCCCCCAGTGGGGTTTAGAAGACAATAAAGCGAAGTGGGGGGAGGGGCTGCAATGTGCAAATCTAAATTTGACCTAATTGAATGCACCCAAAATAAATCGATATCTATCTTCAAGCACCACTTTTGCCATTCCGGGGACCATAGTTCAGCCTTCTCAAATATACTTGAACTCGCACCTCTAGATTCAAGACCTAATTAATCGGATCTTTTGTTTCTGTATAAAGTGGTCCATGGCATTATACATTCCACAAAGCTTCTTGATCATATGCATTTGTTCATGCCGCAACAGTGTACCAGGCAGCATTCCGCATTCTTTACTTGGCCTTGTTGCATTAAAGACGGTGCTATATATGACCCGACTCCAAAAAAACATGTAATAACAATTTGCCTGTATTGACATAATTCAGAGTTCATGACCTGTGTCTTTTGTATCTGTAGATAATAATGTATCATTAACTCCCTTTTACCTTCCTCGTTTTCTTTTACCCTATTTGTTTGTCTGTCTCGCATTGTTTTGTCTACCACATTCATGTTTTCTGTAGATTTAGTATCACATATGGTTTTTTAAGTACACCAGTACGAAGGTTCTCTAGCTGTTCCTGGGCACTATAATAAACGTTTGATTGATTGGGTATTATTGCATAAAAATCGTGCTTTTAAGCATGTACTAGTATGCTACTTCAGTGCAGTAGCTCTTGTGAAATTAAAAAAAAAGGCATGAATTAAGAAAGTGCAACAAAATGCTCTGTGCCTGATCATATGCATTATGCTATTAATTTCTTCTGAGCTTTAATAATGGTTGCCTACTGTATCTAGTGTTGTGAAATAAAATAATATGCTACAGCAATTATTCTGTGCCTCATAGAACAGCCTGAATGTCTTTCTCAGTGAAAACATCATAGTAGGCTGAAAGCAATAAGCTGGTATTTTTGTTGTTGTGGCGACTTCAAGTCTACAAATTGTGAAAATAACCTGTTTATGTATATTTCTTATACAAATGAGTTGCCCCGATACATTCGAATAAGTGCTTCAATAGTATGACTTGGCAAAGGGCGATGAAAGGCACCTATTAAAATCCTCCGATACTCAAGCTTGTATTATCTGACCGTGTGTCATTGCATTAATGTCGAGAAAGACAGACTTCATGTGTTGAAACCAGTTTCAATAGAACATTGCCTTTAGACAGTGAAAAATTTTCTAGCAATACACAATATGAAGGCCTCCCGATTGGGTGTTGATGCTTCAAAAGAACCTGGAATAATAAATGGTGTGCTCTATGGGCAAGATTTGACACAATGAAGAATCGGGAGGACACAATCTTCGGATTACGTAAATTTTAGCTATTCTAGATGCTTTTTTTTGTGAGCGCTACAGGTGTTTCAATTCTTTTTTGCTCATTTTACCAGAACCCACTTTTTCACGTTTCTTTCATGCACCAACAAGCATAAATAAATTTTCACGGATGCTTTTTTATCTGTGTCCCGTGACAGTATTTCACCGGCTAACAAATGTTAAACGTTATCGCTCGGCGCAGGACGCGCATGCTCGTATCGGAAGTATCGCGAATGTTATCGATGGTTCTGTCCGTTGTCCGTTCTCGACGAACGTTGTGTAATCGGTTTTCATACGCGACACGAGTTTTGTAAAAAAAAATTATTAGGTTTTACGTGCCAAAACCACTTTCTGATTATGAGGCACGCCGTAGTGGAGGACTCCAGAAATTTCGGCCACCTGGTGTTGTTTAACGTGCACGTAAACCTAAGCACACGGGTGTTTTCGCATTTCGCCCCCACCGAAATGCAGCCGCCGCAGCCCAACACCATAGCCACTGAGCAACCACGGCGGGCACGAGTTTTGTAGTAGTTTCTGACAGACGTGTGGGCAGCAGCGAATGCGCTGGAACTTTCGACAACTGATGTATGAAAGCCGACGCGCTTGACCGGCAGATGAGATTTTCGACGGTCTCCGCCTTTGCTCGCCGGTATCGTTGCAATTGAGCGTTGCTTTTGCTGGGCACAAGTTCTCCTAGTAAAGAGTTTTGACTCTGCATCATTTTTCACCGTCACCACTATGTGACAATATTTGCAACGCTGATTTTAACGCGACAGCGTTAAGGAGCTCGTGTCGCAGAAAAGCCGGTGTCGTCGACGTCAGCGGCCCTTGCCGTGAGCGAAAAATCCCAGAGGGCACTTCATAAATAAAAGACATCTTGCAAGATGGGCTGGTGGAAATCGAACCAGGGTCTCCGGAGTGTGAGACGGAGACGCTACCACTCAGCCACGAGTTCGTTCCTTCAAAACGGGACAAAATCGCCTCTAGTGAATGCGGTGTTGCCTTAGAAACGTGCCGTAGAAAGTTATACTGCGGTGTATATCGGTAATTATGACCATGTAACTTGCAGAAGTCGCAGTTTCACGAGTAGCGAAGTACGTTTCCCCTACATTCCTTCTGCGCTTTCCGCACACGCAGAGCCATCTTGCGGCAAAGACAGAAGACCCCCTCCTCTCAATGTACAGCGCTGCCCCGACAGGTGGCGCGACACGCGCGCATTGGGGCTGTGTGGGGACAGGTGCGAGGCGCGTCGCGGCCCGGACTCCCTTTCCCCTGACGACGCTTCGCCATGCTCCCCCACGGGTCGCAGAATCAAGCGTCCTTCCTTTCTTTAGACGTTGAGGTGTCCTCTGCTGAGAGACAGTTACTGCGCTGCACTTTACCCCAACCTTTCCTTCCCATCAACAAAAATCTCCTTCTCTCTCTCCTTTCTTTAGATCACTATCTGTCTATCTCTCTGCCCGTGCCGATCACGACGTTTGGCTGGCGTACATCGTTTCCCCCTCCGAGACACCGAGTTCTTTCGTTCGTTCCGCTTGCTCAGGCGCACGTTTCGTTGCCGCGCCGAACGCTGCGTTGCTCGACGCTCACCGCGTGATTGCTGGGTGCCAAGTCCGATGCGGGGCGCCTCGTAAGTGATCGCTGCGCCGTAGCGCATTATCTTGGTGGGTCGACGGGAACGCTTTCACGTTCCACTCTTGAAGGCGAAGCTCAAGCGTCCTCTAATTTTTTCATTAATACCTTGCACGCCTACTTCTTACATAGTTGGCTGTGCAATGAGCTACCAAAAATGCAATCGTACAACAGCTTTTGATATGACATGGCATGTTATGGCATGATATGAAATGCAGTTATTGTACACCCTTCTTTTCAATGATAGTAGTAAGCTCCTATTCAGTATCTGGCAATTCCTGGTGTATACACTTCAACTCATTTTTATTCTGTAAATTTCGTCCTATGATCAGGATCCCCTGTGAGTCATTTACTTAGATAAACGTGCTCCTTTACAAACTCTAGAGGCATTTCGGTGATCCTGAATTCTTGTTTTCTTGCTAGGCTATTGAATGTTATCCTTCTCTCCTGCATGAATCTTTAACGCCACTCTTACGCTTTCTCTGCTAAGGTCCTCAGTCACTTGTTGTAATTGGTCTCCAGTGTTGCTGAAGAGGACAATGTCATCGGCAAACCAAAGGTTGCTGAGATGTTTGCCGTTGATCCTCACTTCTAAGTCTTCCCAGTTTAATAGCTTGAATACTTTTCCAAATAAGCAGTGAATAGCAATTGAGAGATTGTGTCTCCTTGCCTGACCGCTTTCTTGAAAGGGAGCTTTTTACTTTTCTTGTGGAGAACCAAGGTAGCTGTGGAATCTAGATATTTCCAATGATATTAACGTAAGCGGTCTGTCATCATCATCAGCCATTACGCCCACTGCAGGGCAAAGGCCTCTCCCATACTTCTCCAAGAACCCCGGTCATGTACTAATTCTGGCCATGTCGTCTCTGCAATCTTCTTAATCTCATCCGCCCACCTAACTTTCTGCCGCCCCCTGCTACGCTTCCCTTCCCTTGGAATCCAGTCCGTAACCCTTAATGACCATAGGTTATCTTCCCTCTTCAGTACATGTCCTGCCCACGCCCATTTCTTTTTCTTGATTTCAACTAAGATGTCATTAACTCGCGTTTGTTCCCTCACCCAATCTGCTCATTTCTTATCCCTTAACGTTACACCCATCATTCTTCTTTCCATAGCTCGTTGCGTCGTCCTCAATTTATGTAGGACCCTTTTCGTAAGCCTCCAGGTTTCTGCCCCGGAGGTGAGTACTGGTAAGACACAGCTATTATACACTTTTCTCTTGAGGGATAATGGCAACCTGCTGTTCATGATCTGAGAATGCCTGCCAAACGCACCCCAGCCCATTCTTATTCTTCTGATCATTTCCGTCTCATGATCCGGATCCGCCGTCACTACCTGCCCTAAGTAGATGTATTCCCTTGCCACTTCCAGTGCCTCGCTACTTATTGTAAATTGCTGTTCTCTTCAGAGACTGTTAAACATTACTTTAGTTTTCTGCAGATTAATTTTTAGACCCACTCTTCTGCTTTGCCTCTCCAGGTCAGTGAGCATGCATTGGAATTGGTCCCCTGAGTTACTAAGCAAGGCAATATCATCAGCGAATCGCAAGTTACCAAGGTATTCTCCATCAACTTTTATCCCCAATTCTTCCCAATCCAGGTCTCTGAATACCTCCTGTAAACACGCTGTGAATAGCATTGGAGAGATCGCATCTCCCTGCCTGACGCCTTTCTTTAATGGGATTTTGTTGCTTTCTTTATGGAGGATTACGGTGGCTGTGGAGCCGCTATAGATATCTTTCAGTATTTTTACATACGGCTCGTCTACACCCTGATTCCGTAATGCCTCCATGACTGCTGAGGTTTCGACAGAATCAAACGCTTTCTCGTAATCAATGAAAGCTATATATAAGGGTTGGTTATATTCCGCACATTTCTCTATCACCTGATTGATAGTGTGAATATGGTCTATTGTTGAGTAGCCTTTACGGAATCCTGCCTGGTCCTTTGCTTGACAGAAGTCTAAGGTGTTCCTGATTCTATTTGCGATTAACTTAGTAAATACTTTGTCGGCAATTGACAGTAAGCTGATCGGTCTATAATTTTTCAACTCTTTGGCTCTTCAACCCTTTCTTATGGATTACGATTATGTTAGCGTTCTTCCAAGATTCCGGTACGCTAGAGGCCATGAGGCATTGCACATACAGAGTGGCCAGTTTCTCTAGAACAATCTGCCCACCATCCTTCAACAAAGCTGCCTTCCCTCCTTGCATAGCTCCCGAGGCTTTCTTTATTTCTTCCGGCGTTACCAGTGGGATTTCGAATTCCTCTAGCCTATTCTCTCTTCCATTATCGTCGGGGGTGCTACTGGTACTGTATAAATCTCTATAGAACTCCTCAGCCACTTCAACTATCTCATCCATATTAGTAATGATATTGCCGGCTTTGTCTCTTAACGCATACATCTGAGTCTTGCAAATTCCTAGTTTCTTCTTCACTGCTTTTAGGCTTCCTCCGTTCCTGGGAGCATGTTCAATTCTATCCATATTATACTTCCTTATGTCAGCTGTCTTCCGCTTGTTGATTAACTTCGAAAGTTCAGTGGTCTGTGCTCCTTGATTACGTAGGGCCTCTATGACTGCTGGTATCTCTACTGAATCAAATGCCATTTCATTATCTATGATAGCCATATAGACGGGCTGATTGTACTCCGCAGACTTCTGGATTACCTGATTGATGGCATGGATGTGATTTATTGTAGAATATCCCTCCCTGAAGGCAGCCTGTTCTCTTGGTTGACTAAAGTCAAGTGTTTTCCATCATTTTTTTTCTTCCGCCGAAGCCAGAGGGTTCCTGGTCTAAGGAGGCTTACCACCTCAGGGTGATACCGGACCTCGCTCGGGACACTGTTCCGAATAATAAGCTTTCCTTCTCTCTCTCTCTCCACCGGAAGTGTTCCCTCGTCACACACTAAGCCCCATGAACCACCGATTAACCACCATGTTTTGAACGTATGGGTTTCTATGGAAGCTTCGCTACCAGTTACATTTATGTTGGGCAGTACTTGGTCCGGACGATTCACCACCAAGATTCACAGGGAAGGAGGACGTTTGAATTCTGGATTCAGCGCCGGTGTCCAGTGTGAGCCGAAATTCTTTAGGGTATTTGGAGAGTACAGATGTTCCAGCGACTAACTGCGAGAACATGCCACGGGCGCCTTCCTACTCGGAAGCAGCTGTTAGATGTGGTTGCTCAGTGGCTATGGCGTTGGGCTGCTGAGCACGAGATCGTGGGATCGAACCCGCCCGCGGCGGCCGCATTTCGATGGGGGCGAAATGCGAAAACACCCGTGTACTTAGATTTAGGTGCACGTTAAAGAATCCCAGGTGGTCGAAATTTCCGGAACACTACGGCGTGCCACATAATCAGAAAGTGGTTTTGGCATGTTAAACCCAATAAAAAAGACCACGCAACGTCCTGGATGCGAAACAACCCTGCGGGCGAGTTGGACAAGGGATGCAAACCCTGGACACTAGGAAAAGACAGCCTTCCGCCGAAGCTCCTGGCGATGCCACTGAGCCCCATGTACTTAGTCGTTGCGCAATGCCTAGACCCCAGCCTACGGAACTCCGTGAGCCAGGTTTCCGACATGCTGTAACTGAGCAGCGAGATGTTGGTCGATAAAGCGGACTTACAACGATCTCTTTCGTCGGCGTCTTCGAGTGCCGATGACTCGGCGGTTTCAAGCAGGCAGCGCGCAACTAAGCAACCACGCGCCGCGGGCCCTCGTGGATCCGACGGCTCTGCGCCGTGGCGGACGTTCTCTGACAGGTCGTTTGCTGCCAGGGTTGGCAAGTTTCCTTCGGCTCTGTCTGAGCTTTTTTTTCATGACTTAACACGGTTAATATACTTACCTTAAATGCGCAGGGTTTTATAAAACCTGACAAAGAGACTTGACCCACTTTACCTGAGAAAAGTTCGTTTATTTGTTGTTCTTTCAGAAACTGAAATTTTTTCTTGCCATCTGATCTTAACGGATTTTCAGAAGCGCTTGAACTTCCGGAGTTTTTCTTCCTTGGCATATTCGCGTAGCTGTGTTGTCAGTATAGTCTTCCTGCATTCCTGCCCATTTTTCTGTGGTGTTTAACACGGTCGAATGTGACAGCTGCGTATTCTTCCTAAAAGGCCCCTCACCAGGTCTGGCCATATTGAGCTGACTGCGCAGAGCATACAATGCGCGCCAACAATCGTGTTTGCAAAGAATTACGCCGCTAAAAGCCGCGGAAAGGTCTGAAATTTCAATCCGAACGCTGTTTTCCCTTCTCCTCGCGGCCGCTGCGCTCCATGCCGGACGGTGACGTACTCGCTTCCCTGCCCCTACGTACTCGGGTCCGCAGTCGCTCGTGGTGACACGTGACTTGGAGTTATTCGAGGCACCTTCTATTAGTTGTGCGATTTGTTGCTTGAATTGACGAATTTAACTTCAGAGAAATAATAAAACACAAAAACGGAATCTCTGCGTGTTTTTTGTTTTACTTCGCACCGAAGCAAGCGACATGGTACTTCGTCTCCTTGCTCCTATGGTCGTGCAGTCACGT
Source organism: Dermacentor andersoni (assembly GCF_023375885.2). NCBI lineage: Eukaryota > Metazoa > Arthropoda > Arachnida > Ixodida > Ixodidae > Dermacentor > Dermacentor andersoni. The sequence continues at coordinate 9,473,225 of NC_092823.1, read as the reverse complement.
GCGCAGGTACCGAAAATTTTCCACCGTGTTCGAGCGCGTGATCATGCTCTACAATCCGCTTGTTCTGCCTCAGTATTCGTGTAGCACTGAATTATACCGCTAGTCATGTGTCCTTGTGCACAGCGCTCAAAATGGTGCTCTGCGCGAAACCAGATAATCACAACTCGTGGGCAGCGCCGAAAAAAGAAAGCGAGGAGAAAACAAAAATTAAGGCGGGGGCCGTGACGTATGCGTCACGCGATCCTCGGGGTCCGGTAGGGAAGGAATTTCGCTTGCAGAAGATGGACGGGCCGAGTGGAGAGAGTGTCTCGCTATGTATTGAAGCTCGCCTCCTGAGATCATAGGTTCGCGGCAATGAAATATCTATCCATGCTATTATTGAGCCGATTTGAAAATTTTTTGCGCCAGAACGCTCCCTAGATGACACGTAACAACTTTCAGCGTATAACCAAAATTTCCTATCGGGCCTGGTGAGGGCCCCCTCAAGGTGCTCACTCTGGGGCTTGCGCATGCGCGCACTGCGTGTTCCAACGCGGAAACGATATACGAACTCATTCTTTCGCGCGCCTTATCTGTTTTAAGTGAGCGAGGGTTTAATACATGGTCCCAATTCCTTTCCCGCAGCGGGCACGGGTCACATTTCGGATAAATCCCTTGTGATGCTTTCTATGAGATTACCAGACCTCTATATAGAAGGCGAGTGTCACTAGAGGTTAGATTGGGTAGTACTAATGGAACAAGAAGCCAAGGTCATACTTCTAGCAACGATTTCCAGCACATTGGCAAACAGTACCGACCCCGCTCTGGAGTGGGATGACTTAAAATCCGTGTGGCGGCACTCGGCTGTAGAAGCAGGCAGGAATATCGAGATAAGGCTGGCATGCGAGCTAAATGAAACACTTAGAATAATCAGGATATTAAACGCGGGTGTCCATTTGAACGCAACCACAAGGAAATTTTGCGAAACGCTGCGGTGAAGGTGTGACCGTCTATGGCTAAGATCAACTCAGAAAGATACTTCGGACAGGCAGAACAACCTGCATCGAGATGGACCAGAATTGAGGCGCTTGCCGAGTTCGCGCAGTGTCAAAACTGGTGGATTCGTGACATGCGTGTTCCTACCGGACGGCGCTGTCTCTGGAAGCGCCTCCGACATTGAAGGAACATTATTCGATTACTTGTCAAACCTATTTTCAGAAAGCGTGACTTTTGACCCAGGTTAGAGACTCCCTCTGCGAAGGCTCAGAAGTTACCAATTTCTGTTAGTCCCCTAATGCCCGATTCACTCGCGCATTCTTTGCTAGGAGCGATGAAAGAAGAGTCGGCTACCGGCACCGACGGCCGACCAACCGAATTCTACAAAGAATTTTAGCGCAAGTTAGGCCAAGGTTTGGAAGCAACGCTCAAGAATATTTTGAATACTAAAGTGCTCCCGGAGGCCTTTGCACAAGACAGTCTCATTCTACTTCCCGAAGACGGCAAAGATCACCGCGACCTTGGTTCTTGACGTGCGATCACGGTATTGAACTCGGATTAAAAGACATTGATCACAGTATTTGTGAAGAGGCTGAAGCAATATTGCCCGACATAACTTTCCGTAAGCAAACCGGTTTGCTTGTCGGGAGGAACGTCTTCAGTGCGTTGTCGCCAACCCGATATCTTTTAGCGCATACTGAACGTACTGTCACGTAGTAGGGACAGTGAGGAACACAGCATCGTAACTATGAATGAGGAATCTAAGTTTTTGTTTGGCGAACCTGCACCCACAAGAACGGGCCACACTCAAAGCCCAATGATTGCGGCGAAAACAGTCGGCGATCGTCGAAAATCTGATCAGCGGGTCCGTCGGCTTTTATACATGAGTCATCGAAGGTTCCAGAGTAATCGCTGGTGCCCGCGTGTGTTCCAGAAAGTACTACGCAATTACTTAACTACGTCGAAGCCCTGAAGCGTCCGAGTATGGCGTCTGTAAGCATTCCCTTCCCCCGAGGAGGAGCACCTTGGGGGACCATCCGAGGGAGAGATGGTGGCACCTGCGACAAAATTCGCGGAAAGAGGGGCACTGTATTCTGCACTAAAATAATGCCCCTGTGCACAATTTCACTCGCCGGATTTAGCCGCCTGCCACCCCCGCCCCCCCCAAAAAATTAATGCAAAGTGATGCTCCGAGGACGGCCTTTCGCGCATGTGACGGCATTTCAAAAGGAAGCCACATCACTGTTGAAGCGATTAACGCGAGACAACTTCCAAGAGTGCTTCCAGCAGTGGAAGAAATGGAAGCCGTGCATTGTATCTAACGGGGAGTATTTTGGAGGTCACTACAATGAAGCATACCAAAGTTTGTGAAAGCATACCAAAGTTTGTGAAATGACTTTTATTTAAACGTGCCGCGCATCATGCCTCGCATGATACAAGGGATGCCAGGTCGGCGCACACATCTGCTGGACGAGGCGATGATTTACTCGTTTAGGGTATGGGTTCGACTTCGACGGCGAGGCTCTCGATGCCACATTCGTCGTTTCCACGTCGTATGCGGAAGAACCCGTCCTCGCCCCACCCGGGGCCCCACGAGTTCTTGACCGTCCAGTAAGGAAGCTGCGAGGCCTCGTCCCAACCGTAGCCGACCACGAGGACCGCGTGGTTGGTCAGCTCGAACGGGTCGAACGGGGCGCCCAGCTGCCGGTGCAAGGTGGTGTGCTGGTAGACGCCGCCCGAGTACGACTGGAAGTCCGGGTACACCTCGAAGCCCACGGCGACCGGGCCCCCGTGCACCAGCGCCAGGCGCATCACTTCCTCGTTGCAGCTGGGTCAAGGAGGAAACGGTCACCCACCACTCCGAGCGCGATGGCACCGCTCGGCAGACGTGGTTAGGCGACAGACGAACGAAGCGCCAGAATAAGGTTTATTCGCACAAAATTGAACGCCTATGCGCACGAAGAAAGCCGGGTGAATAGATGCAAGTACATGTAAAAAAATACGAACAAGAGAAACAGGAGATAGAAAGAAAGAAAGCAAAGGGATGACAGGGACGTTAAGCAGAGAATATCTCCCGTTGGCTACCCTGCACAGGAGAGAGAAGAAAGCGGTACGAGAGACGAGAGAAAGAAAAAAAAACAATGCAGAACTGTGCTGTGGGCACGCTGTCGCACAGACTGCGAAGGCGCTGCATCGTCATGCACGATGTCAATGTCCCAAATCACACAATGCTCAGCCAGGATTTGTCTCACAAAACGGCGTCTCTTAGGAAATGCACAAACGCTTTTATAGCGTCTCACGCTGATGTCCGTGTACACGTCAGCGCCCGGGACTTTCTTTTTGCGAGTGGGCGCTAGGCCAGCTGGTTTAGTATGGATGAGTGCGCCGCTCTGGGCTGGTTGGAACGAGGGCACCATCCAATAAGGCGCACTATCGTTAAGAGAAATGAACTCTCAACAATCTCATGTGATGCTCATCAAGGCGATGTAACCTTGGTAACAGTGACATCGAAGCCTGTCTTATACCGGCGTCACACGGGCACTTTCGATCGCAAGCGAGCACGATCGAGATCGAATTTTTGGATTGCGACTGGCTCTATTGCGCAAGCTGCGTGGAGAAGGCAATCGCTATAGCGAAATTCGAACCATATCGATCTCGATCGCGTTCGAAAGCGTCTTGTGTGACTGGGGTATTACACTCGTGCGATGACGATAGAAAACCGACGTGTTTTCAAAGAGGGGCTGAACTGTACTCAGCTAAACAGCTAGTTCTTTGATAATTGGGGCGCAACACTTGTCATTGCAACGAGACCAAGATAAATAAATGCCTCGCACATACGATAAATGAATTTTGCAGATAGAGAAAGATTCCTGAAAGAGGAAAAATTGTAAATCTGCCCGACTGCGCGATGCTACATCACACGAAGCATGAAGCTGTAAAGAAAACTTGCACGGGCTTATCTTCCTTCTAGGCGCGCGCGCACACGCACACGCACACGCACACGCACACACACACACACCAACGGCTTTCGAGCGTTCTTTACCATCTGAACTAACCAGGACACTGGTGGATCACAAGGTGAGAGCGCAGTGACACAGAGTACGTCTGCGGGCCTGGGCGGCCATCTGCGACGCGCCTGTGTACCAAGATGGCATAGCGCCAGCCACTCCCACGGGATGGCTCACGAGGATAGATCGGCTGGTTGGCATTGCATTGTCGGGAAACTTCAAGCGCGAGAAGGACACTGGACGAAGAGCGCGTGTGGTGTGTGCTCCTTTTCTTCACCCAGTGTCCTTATTGCGCTCGAAGTTTTCTAATGGCGCATAAAGAGACACTACGGGCCGTGGTAAGAGACATGACGTCAATACAACAGCAACTACATACGCATAGTCAAACGATGTGGGCGTATACATAAGCTATGGAAAAAACCTGCTCAAGTGTGCACTAAGATTATTTCAATATTTAATGGAAGCAGGGTGAAACAATTATGAAACATAAAGCAATTTGCGGCTGCGCTAAATATGAGGTGGGATGAACTGGGAAAACAGCAATGGTGCCAGTACTAAAATTCGCAAATGGAGTTTTATGCATAAAATCCGAGATCAAGGCCGGTATATTGTAGCGATGCCTTTTCCGATTCTATGCTTTTCCAGGCTTTTCGCGCTTGGCCAGTGGTCAGAGCGACGGTCTGCCCACATTATCAACGGGATCAGGCGGCCGTGTGTGGTGGATGATAAGAATAGCATAGAATAAGGCATCGCTACAACGTAGCTGCCCTAGTGGAGATGGAAGTGAAACAAAGGTGGGTGGATCGCTTGGCGTCGGGGCCCACGACAAAACAGCAAATGAGGCAGTGCAGGCTGACATCGGTTGGGCCTCTCTCGAAGTCAGACCATGCGCAAAACAAAATTACTTTTGAAGAAAATCTCAGGATTGCAGTAGAATACGTTGTGGGGCTAGTTGGTTCGTAGCTTTCAAAAGATGAAGCGCCAACAGAGAGAGCACACGAATGAAGAAAGAATTAGCGCCTCGTCCTGTCACTGTTCTTTCTTCATTTTTGTGCTGTCTGTGTTGGCGCTTCATCTTTTGAAGGTATCAGGAACGTGGGTGAAAATAAACGGGCGGCTAAAGTGCACGAGTATCTGTGCATAATAAGCGTGGACACAGAATTGAGGAAGAGGTCGGGAAATTGGACAACCAAGTACAGTGCAAATGAAAGTGTAAGCAGACAACAAGGAGTCATCAGAAAGTAAACAGAGATAGTGAATTGGGTGCAAAGAATGGAAGCCAAAACAGACCATGGTGGCCACAAGGAAACCAGGAGGGAAAATTTGTACGATTACGCAAGGGCAATGCCTCGCTATTCGACGCTGGTTGCCTGAGGACGTGCCGGACTCGCAACAAGACGTGGCACGCGTGTGCTGCAGCACAAGTCCGCAGACCACGTGGAATGCATTCACCCGGCAGGACTCGCAGGAAGCGTCCACTTTCGAGAAGAAGTGCCGATATTCCAACCGGACGGAAGCATTCATTAACCGCCCAGTGGTCGAGGCGAGCAAGAGCTGGCGGCAGAAGCACAGATATACTCACGCGCCGTAGTAGCCTCCGCAGTAGCGGTACTTGGCCACGTAGTGCCTGGTGCAGTTGGGCCTCGTCTTGCAGGGCCCGTCCCGCCCCGTGTAGCGGTTGCACTCTTCGTCCACGACACCGTAGTCCTGCGCGTACTTGCCACCGATCAGGTACGGGAAGCCTCCGCTGCAGCCTGCGTTTCGCCTCATTCTGCTTATTTTTACACAGTCTTCCTTTTATCATTTTTGTCTTTCATTTCAAAGACACTTTCTTTTTAAATAAATGCCTATGAAGTTTACTCGAATATCGTCACTACAGAAAAATTATCCCCCCGGGCAGGCATCACTTGCAAGAACAAACCGCAGGAATCTGTTCGCAAATTAAGAAATCACATCAACTTATTTCTTAGTTACAAACATTGCGGCACGTTTTTAAAATAGAAAGTCGAAGGGAATCGCCATAGAAGGCCTAGCTAAGGGCTTGCGCGTTTCAAAACGGCCACGTACAGCAAAATTAAATTATCCGGTCACTTTAGCTTATCACACGCACGCAGCAGCGCGAAGCTGCGTGGCGTAAAACACAAGAGAGGTTGAACAGATGGGTAGATCTGGTTGGCAACCCTACGCCGGGGATAGAGGGGAGGGGGAGCGATAGCAGAGTAGAGGTAAAGAAAGAGCACAGACATGCAATCGGAATCAAATACTGTCACCGTATACCGTCACCACACAGTACAGTAGCACTTGCAGCACTATAAACATCTGTTCAGGCTACAGCCGCTTGCCAATTCTGCTGCCCTTAAAAAGTTCAACAGTGCCCTCGTCGCCCTCTGCTGCGATGGTTTGTGATTTCGGCACTCTAAAATAACTTCCTCGGTTAAGCTGTTTGGTCGAATCACGCTTTCGCGATTTCAAGTTCCCACCGCGCTTATTGGGACGATAGGCGCAACTGGCGATTGGATGCCTTCGTCGCGTGGCGCGGCAAGGATTACGCCGCCGCCGTAACAGCACCGAGGCTGGATTATGCACGTGCGTGCGCAACGAATAATTTCACACCGGTTACTTCGAGATGTAGAAACTCGGACTTCCATCGCGATTCACCTTGGACATTTCAATTTGCACATGTGTCGCAATGTTGGTAAGTGACAACTTAATTGATATAATTGGGTTAGTTAATTGATCACTTCGCATTTCTTTCAAATGATGTCGGCCTGGGCAGACGGTTCTCTTTAGTGACGTCATTCGAGCATTGGGATTTTTAAAGAAAGTCTTTGAAGAAAGATAAACTGCAATGCTCCGATGTACTGGGCTTGGTAGGTATCTTTAAATCAATTATAATATAAGTAAATAAATAAAATATAAAGCTGCTGAGTTTGCAGCTACGGCAACTATTACAGCCAGATTGATGCAGTTTGCGCCGCTGCCATATACTCTTACTTCGGAATAAATAAAGAGCCTTAATTGTGCCCCCTGTTTGCTACATGAGATCGGGAAATTCAAGCGCTATGTGTGAGCGCGCGTCATAGCCAGTCATTTCTTCCCGACAGCAAGCTATTCGATTTATATATATATATATATATATATATATATATGTAGAGAGAGAGAGAGAGAGAGATATTGTCACGTGGTAGTGACTGTGAAGAAAGCAGCCAAGCTGAGAAAGACGAAACTAGCGTTTTAGTGGGCGAATTGTGCCCTCAAAAACAGGCTACACTCAAAGAACGGCGACAGAGGCGAACACAGTCGGTGATCGTCGAAAATCTGATTTGCGGGTCAAGCGCGTCGGCTTAATGCATCCGTCGTCGAATGTTCCAGAGTAATCGCTGGGACCCGCGTGCCTTCCACAAAGTTCTACATTATTCGCGTCGCGCACACATGCGATCAGATTACACAAGGTTCGGTCACCGACAGCGGATGGAAGCGTCGATAACCTTCCAGAAACTGCCGATACACGCAGGCGCGTCCTGCGCTGTGCGATAACATTTGTTAGGCGGTGAAACGTGTCGCCCGATAAAGAGAAACAAGTACACGTGGCAATATATATATATATATATATATATATGTGTGTGTGTGTGTGTGTGTGTGTGTGTGTGTGTGTGTGTGTGTGTGTGTGTGTGTGTGTGTGTGCGCGCGCGCGTGTGTTCTTGGTGCGTACGTTCGTAATAAGCTTTAGCGTACACAGGACGACTCAACGCCTTGTCTCGTCTTTCCACCCAAAAAGATATATTACTGATGAAATTCTGGGGTTTTACGCGGACGCCGCGGCAGGGCATCGAACCCGCAACATCGTCATCGGCAGTAGCGCATGCACGCGCCGTAACCTTGTTCATCTTGCGTCATTCATTGCTTGCGCTACAGTTTAGCTACAAATTCGAGTAGCGCCTTGCACGCCTCTGCCGAGTTTGACCAGCGAAGCCGCGCGACTATCGAATTGAGTATAAATCCACTGCAGCGACTACGGCATGAGAGAGAGGGAGAGAGAGGGCGATAGATATATTGTCACGTGGTAGTGACTGTGAAGAAAGCAGCCAAACTGAGAAAGACGAAACTAGCGTTTTATTGAGCGAACTTGTGCCCTCAAAAACAGGCAGAAAGTCGCGAGTTCGCGTCATAAGCAGGGCGGCCGCTCCGAGGCGGGCGCTGGATACGACGTATTCGGGACCTCGTGGCAGAAAGCCTCGTGGTCCAAGTTGATTTGCTTGGCGGCGTTGGAGCACGTACCTTAATTTAGAATCTGCAGCAGCACACGTGGCCAGAGGTCCTCGACGCTATTCTACTGCGCGAGTATTGAGGTAACGTTGTGCCTTTTTTTCTTGAGGTCCGTTTTCAGACATTTGCTAATGATTGGTCGATATACTGCCGGTTGCCTTTAGAAGGAGTGTTGAAAAGAAGAATTTAGAGCACACGCTTTCACAGTACCGGTAAGACACAGCTGTTATAAACTTCTCTCTTGAGGGATAATGGCAACCTGCTGTTCATGATCTGAGAATGCCTGCCAAACGTACGCCAGCCTATTCTTATTCTTCTGATTATTTCAGTACTCAGTACCAGTACTCACCTACGGGGCAGAAACCTGGAGGCTTACGGAAAGGGTTCTACTTAAATTGAGGACGACCCAACGAGCTATGGAAAGAAGAATGATGGGTGTAACGTTAACGGATAAGAAAAGAGCAGATTGGGTGAGGAAACAAGCGCGATTTATTGACATCTTAGTTGAAATCAAGAAAAGGAAATTGGCAAGGGCAGGCCCTGTAATGAGGAGGGAAGATAACCGATGGTCATTAAGGGTTACGGGCTGGATTCCAAGGGAAAGTAAGCCTAGCAGGGGGCGGCAGAAAGTTAGGCGGGCAGATGAGATTAAGAAGTTTGCAGGGACGACATGGCCACAATTAGCACACGACCGAGGTAGTTGGAGAAGTATGGGAGAGGCCTTTGCCCTGCAGTGGGCGTAGCCAGGCTGATGATGATGACGACGACTGTTTCGAAAATAAACGTTTATTTCTCCTTTTTCTCCGCAGAGTCAACGTTTATTTGTGCCGCAAGGACCTTTTCATTTCTCGGAAATCGAACGATTGCTTTTCTGTTGGTGGCCTTTGACAGAAAGTCGAAGTGCTTACAACCAAAGCTGCATTTGCAACTGTTCTTTGAAATGTAGCTGCCGCGAACTTATAGTCTCTCGAATTGCTAGGACACTGGTTACGAAGAAGTTTTTGCAACGGTGGGTATTTTTTCTGTAATCGCGTGTGCACTGCATTCCACCAAGGGATAAAAGACCCACTTTTAGTTGAGTGCACACTGAATTGAGTCTTTTTAACGGAGTCATGTAAAACAGAAGAATTATGGCCTTTTATTTTTCATTACCGCATTTGTGATGAGATAAATCCATGTGTAAGATCTTTTGGAATTTGCTGAAATTAAGAAAAGTGTTTGAGTGCGCAGTAATTTGAGTCAATGGGCATGCAAGTTAAAGAAGTATAGGACGATGGTAGTGCTTGTGACCCAGTTTATAGCAGCCCCCGTGGAGATAGGCCAATCAGTTCTCGCGATCTATCGCGGAAAGAGACTGACTGCAAACAAGTGTGAGCGTACTTGCGTCAAGGCATGGTGAGTTATTGTTTGCAGCCCAGTCCCACAAAAGTTTACCACTCGAATCGGTCTTGAAATCCCACGAAGTATGATGGAAGTTAAAGACTCCAACAAAAATGAATTCCTTTCTACAGGACGTAATTACTGAATCTAGAACACAAGTACTCAGAATGCTTCCGGGGAAATAAACATTAACCGATGTCAGTGGCATGCAGCCTGGAATAGAAATATCTATAGCAAGAATTTTACTTTGTGAAGTCAACCTGGTAAGCCTTTTTAGCCCGGTGCAGCATCGCTACCCCGAAGAGGAAGATAGCTGAGCCGCCACCACGAGAGGGACGGCCTAAGTGAAATGTGCGGTGCCTTTCATCTTCCCCTTTTGCTCCTTTTGAATGCAAGGTAGCAAGCCAAACGTTTTCTTATTATTGAGCTCCCAACCTCTCCAGTGAGGCGAGGTAGAGACCTATCTTCATATTCCTTCCTATTCCCTCTTGTAAGAAGTAAAACATTGATCGTTCATGGCCGACAGAAAATGTTAACGGTTTGCGTACATTCTAAAATGCTTACGCCCTTAGGAGTCCTGGGTCGCCCCATGGGCAACATGGCTACCCCGGAGAGGAAGTTTTAGCTCGGAGTGAACCTATTTCACCTATTCAAATATGTAAAATGCAGGAATCATTTTAGGAGACAACCGCTGAACCAATTGTAATAAATATGTTGCATTTGAGAGAAGGCTGACATTCCAGTGACTGTAGGAAGCGAATTTTAAATTTAGGGCGTGAAAGTTTTAGAAAATATAGCCGAAAATTGCTGCGCTTCAAAAAACAGACGCACAAAGGTTACCAATGCGTAACCTTGCATCAAGAACACGCATCTCAGCGCTGCCGACGGAACACGTTAGAACAAATAAAGAGAACAAAACTGAAGCATGAACGTACGGTACCTTGAAATCGTTACAATATTTACGAGGGTTTTGCAAACGTCCACGAGAGTTTTATATAGGTGGCTAATAAAGTGTACTTCGTGAAGTTTTTGCACCCGCCGTGGTGGCTCAGCGGCTACGTGCCGTTGCGCTGCTGAGCCCGATGACTCAGGCCGCCATTCGACGGGAGGCACTGGGTGCGCGCTCACTGAGGCGCACACGTGACCGAAAAGTGTGATCCCCCACAATGGCTGGCACGAATCAGATCGTAATCTTTATTCATTTACATATTTAACCTCAGGCGATTTCGACATTAGAGAGGGGGGGTTATACCAGAAATACGGATGAAATACATTAGTAGCTCATACGTAATATTTGCTAATGATACAATGTTAGCTGAAAGTTTCATAAATACAGTAATAGAACACAGCATAACACAAGTAACATTATTAAAAATAACAGCTGTAGTTAGCGCAAACGCTTGCTATTATGCAGTGTCAGCTAGTACTTTTCGAAAATTTTTATTGTTATTAATGGAAACAATATCAGAGGGAAGCTCATTCCAATCTTTTGACGTACGTGGCAGAAAGGAGTGTAAAAAATATCTCGTATTACGTGAGCCAATTCCAACTTTATGCTTATGATCGGTGCGGTGAGATAAGTAATGTGGTCGCGACAGGAATTTCGGATTGAGATGAGGGCGGTGACGCAGCTTATGAAAAAAATGAAAGCCGAGAAATCCTTCGACGTGTTTCCAGTGGCTGATGACCCAGATTTGACTTCATTGAAGATCGCAGCGCGGTTGTAGTTCCGAGAAAAAAAAAACGAGTTGCGGTGTTTTGGATTAGTTCGAGGGAATGTATTAGGAGAGTTAAGTGCTGGGCTAGTTGGTGATCTTGGTTACTGAAAAGATTTTGCGCCAAAATACAACACACACAAGAAAGACGACGACACCACGGGTGCTACTTCAACTGTTTAATGAGGGTGAAAGCACTCGACATATATATAGCCCTCCACAACACCGCGCATGCGTACAAGGCAACATGGAGTACAAGGTTTTATCGGAGTAGGCGTGATAGAAACTTCAGCTGAGCATCGTAAAGAAAAACCGACGTATCACTAACACAGTTCGGACCCGCTTTCTTGATGTAGAAGGCTTCCAATGTTTCACACGATGTCTGATGCTTGCCTCTACCCAAAATCCTCGCATCGCGGAACCGTGCTAAACAATCGGTGCAAGCCCTGCAGTGATCCACAAGTCGCTCACCTTCATTATTCTTTATAGCTTTTGCATGTTCCCTAAGTCGGTCGTTGACACAACGCCCCGTCTATCCAATGTAGGATTTCCCGCAGGACAGAGGAATTTCATATACCACGTTTGTGGCACACTTTACGAAACGCTGATCATGTTTCTTCTGACAGCCAGGCATTTGGGTTTCGCAAGTTATGCGATGACTTAGCTGGGCAAGCCTTTGGGGAGCGGGGAACACCACCGGTACATTATACCGGTTAGCCACTTTTTTCAGGCTGTGCGTGACTTTGTGGATGTATGGGACCACTATAGGCCACTCTTTTTTCTTCGGCTCTACCCTACTTGCCCCAGCCTTCAACTTCTTCAAAAGCGTTTCTGCCACAGGGACCAAGACCGACTCAGGGAAGCCAGCTGCAACGAGCCTGCCCAATTGGTTGTCAAAAGTTGCTTGCATCTCATGGACACACGACTTCCGGAGCGAAGACTCCAGGCAGAGGTTGGCAATGCCTCTTTTCACTACGTTTGAGTGGGCCGAATTGTACGGCAAGAGCCCTTTTTGCGCACGAGGGGAGTAAGCCCAACAAATGTGCCCATCTGAAAACTTTAACTGTAAATCTAAAAACTGAAGCAATCCATTATGCGGTAGCTCATAAGTAAAACAAAGCCCTTTCCCCCGGTTTCTAAAATCATCTAAAACACTGCTCACTGTAGCCTCATTCGAAACGGAGCACTGCTTGTTTAAACCCACTAAAAAGTCGTCCATGTAACGAAACACTTTAAGGACTTTGTCAATAATAAAGTGGTTAAAACGATCGTGTAAAGAGCGATCGATAGATGATAAAAAGATATTGCAAAGTATAGGGGTTATGCAAGAGCCTATGCATATGCCTTTCTTCTGCAGGTAAGGTTGCTCGTCAAACAAGATAAAAGTACTTCGGAGACAAAATTCTAAAAGGACTAAAAAGTTATCAACAGTGATACCAGCGGCATTTTGGAAAGCCACCGGGCCGCTCTCGTCTATGCAATCTTTAACAGAGGCAAACAGGTCTGGATAGGGCACTGAATAAAAAAGGTCTTCTACATCAACAGAAAAAGCATAATCTATGTCATTCTTTTCTTCGAAAAAAGGGGCTACTTCCCCTGAACTTTTTGTAAGAAAGGGATCAGTTATTACTAGGCTATTCAAACATTTCTGAAGGAACTTACTCGCGCAATGTTGCCAGGTACCAGCTTCACTCACAATGGTGCGGAAGGGAGCTTCGGGTTTATGCGTTTTAACGGAAAAGAAAACATTTAACGCCCCCCTCTCATTCTTAGTTATATATTTAGCTAGTCCATGCAGATCTAGGCGCTTACAAAGGTCAATCGCTTTGCTCTTAATCCTCGTTTGAGCTTTTTTCACAATCACGAAGTTTTTGTTCACCGCCTGTGCTGCTTTCTCTCTATACATGGTTCTAGGCAATACTACGAAGCCACCTATCTTATCTGCCTGCAAAAGGCAGAAATCATTATCCTTGAAGAAATTAACTAGAAAACGTAAAGGGTCTTTAGAGCAGTTCTGTTCAGTCCGCGTGACACTCTTGGCAAGGCAGTTGACTCCGTCCAAAAGGCAGCGCTCCCTATCTTCTTGTGGGGCCTTCTTCGCCATAGCCCATAGCGAAGCTGCCCGTATGACTGAGATATGGTGGAATTGGAATTTGAAATTCATTCTTAGAGCCATGGCAAAACCAAAAGCGCAGGACCGTGTAAATGGAAATCTTACAGTTATGGGACGTGCCTCCATTCCTTCCAACATTTCAAATGTTCTTCAGAAAGGCCCTAAGTTTGGACTTGAGCCATTGGTCCCACCCCACGAACTGATGTCCTTAAACAGGGCTATGGCGAAGAAGGCCCCACAAGAAGATCGGGAGCGCTGTCTTTCGGACGGAGTGAACTGCCATGCCAAGAGTGTCATGCGGACTGAACAGAACTGCTCTAAAGACCCTTTACGTTTTCTAGTTAATTTCTTCAAGGATAATGATCTCTGCCTTTTACAGGCAGATAAGATAGGCGGCTTCGTAGTATTGCCTAGAACCATGTATAGAGAGAAAGCAGCACAGGCGGTGAACAAAAACTTTGTGATTGTGAAAAAAGCTCAATCGAGAATTAAGAGCAAAGCGATTAAGCCAAGTCAAGGCGACTAAGCCAAGTCATCGCGGTCGGCGGCAAGTTTTCGTCGCACTGAGGACCCCTTCAAGCCATGGAATGCTTCCGTAAATAAACGTTCACGACTGACTAGTTCTTCCGATTCGTCGTCCCAATTATCTCTTCGTGGCCGTACTTTTGTAAAGCTTCATAATGGCCTACGCATTGTAGTAGCTAATTAAAGCAGATTTCAGAGGCGCCGCTGATATAAATATTGAACGCACTGCTCGAGACAATGCCGGAAAAGTAATCTCGACAGAAAAGCCGTGCCGTCAGTAAAGCTTGGCACCTGCAACTGATCACACCGGCGTGAAAGAGCGCGTATCACCGTAGCCGCCATTGTGGCTACTTGCCTTATGTTGGCTAATATCGAGCAGCGGTGGACATGGGTGACATGCACTAATATGAAGGATAAGGTGAATATATGCAAAACAACAAACGGAACGGGCCTTCGTTCCTTCTCAATGCCGTGGTTTAATACCCGACGGCCGTCCGTTGCTGTGCGACAGCGCCATGTGCTGGATTACTGGCGATGCACGGTCCCCTTCGTCGCGACCGTCAGCACCAGAGTAACCGAACGGCGCACTAGAAATTTATCAAGCGTGGTAAGGCCCCGCGAGAGAGTGAGGGCGAAGTCTGGCGTCACTCGGAGCACTCTCGCCGTCAGCGCGCGCAGCGCGATAGCAGCGCCCCGGTGTGGCCCCGCAGCCGCTCCGGCCACCTAAGCCGTGGTCCGTTTACTTTTTTGGCCGATAGTACGTGTAGTATGTTCAAGTATAAACCCCTTACAAGTGATCTTGCACGCGACAGCGACAGCGCTACAAGCGAGGCGATGGCTGTCGCGTTCACACGTCGTGTGCAAGCCGAACTCCACGCGAGCGACGGCTTTGAGCGACGACTTCCCGGAATGAGGGCAGCAATATACGCGCAGAAACTAGCGTGACGAATGCTTTATCAATTTAAGTTAATGTATTTTACTGAAGAAGGAGCATAAAATATTTCTGAAGCTCTTGCACTAGGTTCTTATTCTTGGACGTGTAAAATTCAATAGTTTGCTCGTTCCGTGCGACAAACAGCAGTATTTGAGTTATGTACATCCAGTTTCGGCTTCGAACAATTGGCTAGTCGCTCATAGCATTTCCGGGCGACGAGCGACGAGTTCTAGATTTCTAGAAACGAGCGATCGAGCGACAACACCGAGCGATTTGTTCAAGCGACGGCCCGTTTTGTCGCTCGAACCCGTCGCCCGTCACCGTCGTGCGCAATATCGCTCTCGTAGAGTTTGGACTTAACGCCGAACTCCTCAGGGAAACGCAAGATCTCGAAAATTTCCACGACCGTCTCAGCGAAATGCCACCAAACTACTTTGCACCGTGCTTCGTGTGTAGCGGCAGCAGTCGGTCCGGACGAACACCATTTTTGACGTCGCGAGGCGCCCGACCAATCACAGGCGGAAACGAGGCGCGCGAGCTGGGCGTGTCTGCTGCTGCACTTTTCGTCGAAATAAAATATGTTTGCGCTTTCTTTCACTCAATTTGATGCGATATTCGAATTCAGAGGGTTGAAAACCACGGCGTACTGCTCTTCACTCATTTTTTCTGGAAAACCTTTCAGCTTCCCTTTAAGAAAGCAACGAGCGGAAAACCGTGCCACGGGAGCGTTGCCATGCTGTGCCCTACGCATTATTCTTCGCACTACTCTCTTCACGCACAGAATCGGCGTGTTCCATATAATCTAGACAGAGGGCACAGCGCGTACGATCGCCCGCTTAGAGAGCACGCAGTTTTCTCGGGGAAACGCCGACGCTGCACCATTGACACCGTTGGCAGCTGAACGAGACAGCTGACAACGCTGCTGTATCGAAGGGGCCTCCGCTCGCTGCCAAATTAGCATACCAGGGAGAGGCCTCGGAAGCTAAATAATGAGCCTGCATGACAACGCAGAAAAATACACACACGTAAGCAGTCGCCGTTCATTTCCGGAAGCGCCGGCGACTGGCCGCTTTCGAGAACGGCGACGCAGCGACAGCGCGTCGTCGCTTCTAGGTTTTTGTGTATGCCCTGAACCAAATGGCGAATAACTTCTTTCAAATCTGTATGGCTAGAACTGAACCACAGAAGTAGTTTTCTTTATCCTAATGGTTACATTAGCTTCAGTTCAGTCACTCAGGACCACCAGCAGAAGAGGCACGAACTGGGCGGACGCGATAAGCTTAAACTCGGCTGAACGCAATCGGCGTCGGTTCGAATGGCGAGGGCCGAATTTCCTGCCGACAACACTTGCCTCCCATGTCCGCCCACACAGAACGTAGCCTTTCGCGACGGCAACTTCTCACGCCAAACACTTGCTCCTCAGCTCACTCCTTGTCGTTGGCCATTTATTGCCAGCATGCTCTGCGTATACCTCCTTTTACGTCATAGCGCAGTATGGCCAGTAGATGAGGACCAGGCAAGGCAGATGTTTCGAGGGAACAAACGCAATCCATTTCTAAGAAATCTGCGCAACTTCCAAGCCTTATATTTTGGGAAATGAGGGAAGCGTGCAGAAGGACGCACTCATGAAATTTCATTCCGATCCGTTCAACTCGAAAAATCGCCGCAGCTGGCCTCTTTAAGGGAACGGTGTTAACGATGCACGGAGAAAAGCAAACACCCTTTATGAAGTTATGGTGTTAACAAAAATTTCGGTACGTACCTTGCGAGTACGGCGAGCAGGAGACGACGTCTTGCGGCGAGAAAACACGCTTCACTTTGTTGTTGGTGGCGATGCGCAGCCTGGACTCCAGGAGGGCCATCGATGCGAATGCGTAGCAGCTACCGCAGCCCCCTAGTGGTGCAGAGACATCACGTGACACACTTGGCTGACTCTAATGATTGGCGACAGTTAATTTTTACATTGACGATGACAAGAAAGGCGCTTTGCTTGTGGGAGATGGAAACTTCCGTCTACGCCAGAATTACGCGACTATCTGACTGTAAATATACAAAAACAGGGGAACTGAGAATATGAACACGACGAAGACACACTTAATCAAACTAAATTGTTGGACACGTGCCTTAAACGTTTGTCGTCACAGGGCTCGTCTGGCATACTCAGCCTATTCTGCGAGGATGCTGAGACGAATTTTCCTTTATTCGGATGACGCTTTTAATCATTAAGAAAAGACATTTTAAAAGTATCCCGAATATATCACGGAATAAATGTTTTCACTCTGAATATTCTTTGTCTGGGAGCCTAGATCCTCTCGTCGACACTGACGGCTAAATTGCTCAGCCGTAGAGGAACTTCTTTCAAGGTGATTTTCTTCGTAAATTCTTCGTACGTTATACTTCCTTTTTACTTTTTGGATTACTCCCCAATTTTCATGCTGTTGTGACTAAACATCTTCTTTTAATAACATCGGACTCTTGGCTAATCCCGCGCACATGTACGTACCATCAGTAAAGAAAAACCAAACCAAAGCACACACAGTGCTATACTTTCAATAAGCGTTGTTTGTGCCGGTAAAGAGCATTTTTATAGCGTCCTTCATTACAACAGTGGCAGGATAACCAGGCGCTAAATAATGCTCCCGAATGATCGCGCGACTAACGCCCGATGCTGGTGGTCAGCACAAAGAAAGCTTAGCAATGGATTGCCCGTACAATGCTACTTGGGCAGCTTAGAATCTATGCGGTATATGTGTAATACTTTCTAGCGATAATCTTTCGTCAGGTACAGTCACGGCTCACAACAAGACAAGCATTATACGTCTCGCACAGCCTGCACAATCAGGTCGCTGTCTTGAGAATATATACTGCGCAGGCGGCAGAAATGCTATCTCGCGGCCACCGACTATTCGTGCATGTGCACAGAAAATAAAGATAGCAGGGCGTGTAGGGCGTACAACCTCGGCCGTGACTTTGTGTCGATGCTTTTGCCGATGCTATTCCCTTTCGCGCTTTGCCAGTGGTAAACGTGACAATTCCGCCCGCGTTATCAACGGGATCAGACAGTCGTGAACGGTGAGTGATAAGGGTGACATAAAGCCGAACGGAAGGCCCCATTACAAAATTGCGGCCCTGATTATATATCTCGCTATAGAATTTGTGACGACGTTAAAGGGCCCCTGAATCCATCTGAGCTGTAGTTTCTCTCTCGACTTGGTTGCCTTACCGTATGCGACCGATCCCTTCCTCACCGCGCACTTCTCTAGTAGACAGGTGGAGACTTCATTAGCTTAAACGCCGCGCGAGCGCTCTTTAAATAAAGCTTTGCACCCGCTTATCTCGTCGCCAAACTATACATCGTGAAACTTGGCGCTACGCAAACGGGGACAGAGAAAGACGCACAAGGACGAGCGCTTTGTAATAACTAGGTTTTATTACTCGGAGACATCAGACTTAAGTACCCTACAGATCTGCGCAAAACATTGCATATAGGGCACGCATAGGGATCACGCCAATTGTCTGGAAATTTATATATATGAGGAAGGTAGGAACATTTCTTTAACTAACATAGCAATGGATGGGTGACTCACAGTGTCTAGTTTTAGCCGTGAAGTCGCATCCATAAATTTCCGCGTTACATTGGCACATACCCGACTGACAGTTATTTTTTTACTAATTTCGCGATGGATTCCATTCTAACTTTATGATTTTTACAAATAAATATCGATCGTTCAAAATTGGCGCGTTCTATACCTCCTCGCGCCTGCGCATTGCACGCGCAGGCGCGAGGAGAACGCGCGCGCCCTCAACCGGCACCGCCCGGACTCATTGACGGCGAAGCTCGTCGCGCTACCAAGTCTCCGTCGAGTCACCCCCTCGATTCGCTTGCTTTCAATTCGACTCGGTGACTTTCCGAACGCGCCGCCGCCGCACAGGCAGCGCGAAACGCGAGGTGAGCGCGAGGAGGGGCGAGGGCGTGCCAGAGGTCCGTACTCAGTGTATGTGCTACCGATTGGTAGCGTATACTGTAGTCATAAGAGAACGAATGTTGAACAAGCGGACGCTTTTAGCCCGATGACATCTCGTGTGTGACGCTGTTGATGTCACGGCGTACGAAGAAAGAAAAACACAGAAAAGCCCGGAGACGAGCACGCGTTTGTTCTTTTAATTACCAGAATTAAAGGGGCCCTTTAAAAAAATTTCGCATATAGCAGACGCGTCTCGAGGCGAGCATTAGAGTGAAAACATCGATATTTAGGTAGAAGTGGCTGCTGACAAAAAGTAAAACCGCAGCGAGCTTTTGCACTGAATTCATGATCTCTGTTTTAAACGCTTACTGTCCAATACACTAATAATATATCGCATTGCTCTATAAATATAATACACTAAAATGGCCTTAACAATAAATCGACAATACGATCATTGAGGAGACGGCTCGAGTGAGCTTCGTGATGCTTCGTATGCCAACTTCTGTTTGAAACTTACTTCGCCGGACAACAAACGAGGCCCCTCGAATCGCGTGATCAGATCCGCACGAATCGCCATCAGTACGACCGAAGCCTTAACGGAACGAAGGCCGCTGATATTTGATAGCTTGAAGCGCCAACAGAGAGTTGGCATTGGCGTCCTTACCTGTATCCATGTGCGCCTTCCGATTGGCAACCTCACAGTAGACCGCTGCAGCGCAACTCCAATCCACGGAAGAAGGAAATAAACTAGCTACGACAGAGCAGTGCGTCACGCAGACAGCCTCGGCAAGCAAACGCTCCATGAAGCCACGCATGCCCTTTGCTTTTCCCGTCGCAATGTCGGCCCAACACGTAGAGGCTGGGCGTATTGCTTAGAAGAACTTTCTGCGGACCTAGATGGTGCTTACTTGAGAAATATTTCTAAGGCGTAAAGAAGAGACGCGCAATATAAGGAAGGTCATATACAGGACAGGCGCTAAACTGGACGAGAACGTTTGGTTCAGGGTCGTTTTTAACCGATGCACACTTGTTCGGCAGCCGTATACCGCAGCTCTGCATGCCGAGCGGGACCACAAACTATTCCGCTCTCTGACGTTACGATCACGTGTTGGACCGACTCGCTTGGCTTCACTGGTGCTGCACAATGCTCTCGCCTAATTATTTCGTCCCCGCACGCCTCAATTTTACCTGCATTATACCCCCTACATGTGCTTGCACAACCCTCCGCTCTAAACCCACTAGCCGACCGCGACAAAGATTACGTCCGAAGCTATCCTGCGGTCCATATAGGCGGCCCGCTAAAGAAGCCTGCAGGCGAAGTCCTGTACTAAGGTGTCGGGGCCTGTCTTTCTCTCTAATGACGCGCTGTCCCCATCTGTCTCTATGGCCTTCGTCCGTTTTTTCAGCAGTGTCACAAAACGCTGCTATCGATTCACTGTGCTTGGCTTGAACGAACCCTGATTGCGGACCGGCGACACGTAGTTGACACCGCTGACGTTCCTCCAGTCGAACTCCTCCGGCAGGGCACTGGCCAGCTTCCGCTGCTCCTCGGTCGCTGGTGCTGGTGGCGGGGTTCTGAAGCAAAGACGTTATCTCCTATGCGAGCTCGTCACGTCCCCTAGAGGATCTGCACTATATTCTCAGGAAGTTTTAGCTCGACGCCAATCAACTACAATTCCGCCTATTCAAATAATACATTTAAAACGTAGAAATAATTTCGTGAGAAAACTGCCACACCCATTGGAAAGAAATTTTTCGCATTCGAAAGAGAAAGATCAATTTTACTGACTGTAGAAACCAAAAGTACGAATTAGGCCTTGGAACTCAAAAAAGAAAAAGCTCTGAAGTTGATAACAAAGAAATTGAGACAGGGAGAAAGAGGGGAACAAATTTATTGAAATAACGCCGGTGCTCGGTTAATGCGGCTGGAGCCCCTTGGTATAAGAAACAGATATCGCTGGTCTGTAAACTACACCTGTTCGAGAACCTGAAGCATTTGATACAAAAACTTACAGCATAAGGGAAATAGGCACGATGTGTGCGAGTGTTTCGCCAGAGGTCCTGTCCACAAATTACTGGCACATTTCAGACGGTGAGCAAAACGAGAACAAGGTGGAAGCGGGAGCCAACGTTTCGACAAGTGGACTTGTCTTCGGGCTTGTCTTGAACTTGGACTCGTCTTTTCAATGCCTCGAAAAAGGCAAGTCCACTTGTCGAAACGTTGTCTCCCGCTTTCACCTTGTTCCCATTTTGCTCATCGTCTTGAATTTCCATCTCCCGCGTTCACCGCGTTTTCCCTGGTACATTTCAGAGCAGTGCACGACATACGAGTTCTGTCCGCTTTAGGCGTGTTATTACGTGCAGTGGAAATATTTGTCGTATCTTTTCTTTTATTACCGATTTACAATGTTGGAAACTTTATTCTTTTTAATTTCGAGAACCTTTTAACACTGCAGCTGACGCCGATATAAATTGTGCGCTTTCCATATTCACAAGATCCTAACTTTCTCTTTTAAATCAAACATCGCTCATCAAGATCGGTGCAATGATCGCTGATAAATGTTTCTCTGTTTCCATGTATTTAGATAGGAGCTACCGAGGTAAAGCTTCCTCTTAAGTTAACCTCGCTTAAACTGCTAAATGTAAAGCTGTGTCAGTATCCGGTCGTCCTTACTCCCCTGTCTTTCCTCAGGAAGTCGCGGTCAAGCCCACAACCATATCCGTCGTACCTATAGACGTCACTGTTTAATCCATGTCGTCACGGCGGGCTGTTACGGAAATGGCTGCGGCCGCCTTCTGCTTTTTTGTTTTTGCTGGCTTATCAAACCTCATTTCATGGCATGAGAGTATTTATTTTGGTACTGTAAAAGCGTAATTTACTAGTACAGCTCGACTTATTTTTTTTAGCGCTTCTTTAAGACAGGCATACTACATCAAAAAGAATCCCGAGGCATTTATATCGGCGATATCCGTTTGTGTCCCTGCGCGCCTCTGAACATCAGTTATTCCATGTTATGTTAGAGTAAGCTTCCAGTAAGCTTACCATTAAGCTTAAGTAAGCTTACAGTAAGCTTAATGGTAAGCTTCCACTGGAAGCTTACCATTATCATTAAAAGGAAAGGTGTACAATAAATGCATTCTACCGGTGCTGATATATGGGGCAGAAATTTGGAGACTGACAAAGAAGCCCCAAAACAGGTTAAGGACCGCGCAAAGAGCGATGGAACGAACAATGTTAGGCGTAACGTTAAGAGACAGGAAGAGAGCGGTGGTGGATCAGAGACCAAACAGTGATAGCCGATGTTCTAATTGACATTAAGATAAAGAAATGGAGCTGGGCAGGTCATGTAATGCGTAGGTAAGATAAGCGGTAGACCATTAGGGTTACATAAAGGGTGCCAAGAGAAGGGAAACGCAATCGAGGACGACAGAAGAGCGATGAAATTAGGAAATTCGCAGGCGCTAGTTAGAATCGATTGGTGCAGGACAGGGGTAATTGGAGAACGCAGGGAGAGGCCTTCGTCCTGCAGTGGACATAAAATAGGCTGATAATCATGATCGTGACGTTAGAGTAAGCATTTATTTGGACCATTTGGTGTCTTGTCTTATTTGTTGTGGTTCCAGTACGCGAACGCAGTGTCACCTTTCTTTAAAACCGTGAGACTGTTTGCGCTGAAGAAACTTAGTTGCGATTAACGCTCCTTTCCTGTCCCGTCATTTCTTCATATTGTTTGGTGTCTTTTATCACATGACTAGTGTGAGCCAACTAGCCAATGCAACAAGTAGTGATAGTCTGGGGCCGCAGCTGGGACAACGAGACTTGCTAGAGTTGCTGTATATGAATGAATACTAGTCTTTGCGGTCTTTGTGCTGTCACTTAGTGTGTACACAGTAGTGTTGAAAAGTTAAAAAAAAAATTCGCAAAATCTATCAAGGCTTTCTAATCTGAACAACCTTCTGTCATACGTATTTAACTTTACTTTGATGTCTTAGTACCTTTTCTGTGAATATTCGCTGGACCATCAATTTTTTCAACAACATCGTCAGACGCCAAAATAACTTGGTCTCAGATTATAGTAAGTCACCTGTAGGAGAGCAACAAATTTGAGATATTTTCGGCGAGGGGAAACATCGCAAGTGGAAGCGGTGACCTTTCACTTGAAATCAGACGCTGTTTTCACGGCACTGCCGGTTCCTATCCGGACAGTTCGCTCGTCATTGGAAGAATAAAGATCTCGTTCAAAATAACGAGAAAGATGTCGAAGAATAATAAACAGAAGCAAATAATAAAATAGAGAAATTAACAAACAAGTAATCATCATCATCATCATCATTGCTAAGCGACCTTTTGCTGAATATAAAGTTTGTGAAGCTACGATGTGGCGACTTTGTCCGAGAAAGTGTTTACAACACCGGAACAAGGTGCAACGGTCCGAAAGCGTTGGCACGATGCTTCGTTCCTTAATTTTGGGTCTCCTCTTTCTGAAGCCTACTGCATTTCGGCGCGTTCATCTCGGCCGTCACCTGAAGTTCCTGTTGCGGTGACCCCCGCGGATGCTCATCATCTCGTCGAGGGTCTTGCCCCGGAAGGGCTCGTGCACCTTTGCCGTCCAAGAGCTCTGCGCCTTGTTGAGGAGCGCCACGAACTCCTCGCTGTTGAAAGGGTCCACGGTGTCGCCCACTTCACGCCTGTTCAGTGACACAGGAGTAGACAGAGCACATCAGCCACATAGGTGCGTGACGTATCAAGATTGAAAATTGGGTAAGTTGGTACCGATCCCTCTTCAACAGCACCCCTTCTGAAAGGAACAAGCGAAAGAACAAAGGACAGTACATGAAATGTCCTACGTTGTGTCATTTGCCCTCGTCAAAAGTGGTGCCTTTGAAGATGGATAGATGTAAAGCAACGCACGCTATCGTGTCAGCGAAAAGAATGCCGATGAATTTTCATTCTGTTTAGTGCGCTATAATGTGGAACAAAATAAAATATAAAAAGAAGAAAGAACTGACAAACATCTGCGCATTGCGCAGATGTGTGTCAGTGTCAGTGTCAGGCGGTCCGTTCTATTTTGGAACGCGTACAAGATCGCACCCCTGATTGCATGTGCGACGCAAATTGTGTAGAATTTTCTGGAAGACACGCCTACACCAGCGATCACTGTGGAACCTTCGATGACTCACGTACGAAGGCCGACGTGCTTGACCGGCAGATCAGATTTTCGATGATCGCCGTCCGTGTGCGGCGCAATCACCGTTCTTTGAGTGTCGCCTGTTTTTGAGGGCACTAGTTCGCCCAATAGAACGCTAGTGTCGCCATTCCCAGTTTTACTGCTTTCTTCTACATCTCTACTATGCGGCAATACATTTGTTGCTAAGCGCTCCTATTTCCTTTCACTGATTGAATAAATAAAATTATATGCGCACTTCTCTTGCATCCGCGCAGACGAAGGTGTGAACCACCTGCTCTTCCAGTGCTCAAGACATGAAATGCAATGCGAGCACTTGGTGCACATTTATTATTATTAGATTGACGACCATACACCCTGAAAGAGAAAATGCCGAGTCCACGGCCAACACTGAAGTTGCAGAGAAAAGCGCCGGTGGTTTCATAAGGTTTCTTAGCAAACACCAATATACTGTTATTATTCATGCTCGTGTGCATCTTCTGTGTCTTCCTGGACTTGTGTTCATTGACTGTATTAATGGTTTCTTGGAACATTTTTGCTACTTCAGTCATTGTTGCGATAAAACAAAGGGCAACCCGTGCCACCCAAAGGCGCCAAGCATTCTTTTAAAATCAAATCATTAGTTAAAAACAAGTTCGAAGAAGGAGGCGCGACAATTGTGTACGTTCAACTAGTGAACTATCAGTGAAGGCGCGAATCACAGCCGTGTCACCCGATCGCTGTCCCTTTCTGTGCCACGCAGTGTGCACCGGCTCGAATTCTTACCCGAGCGTCTCAGCCTGCAGTGGCTTTCCTTGCTGGACGCTGTCGTCCCGATGTCCTTCGAAGCAGGCCCAGTTGTGGCCGAGAATGTCGTGCGCCCATCCCGCCTTGGTGCTGCTGCAGAAGCTCTCGCTCTTGCTGTAGTTGGAGAAGGCGAAGTACCTGCGAGGAGAATCGAACGACGTTTCCCGAGTTGAGGAGAGGCACTTCATCGCGCATGGATTTCTCGACTTTTCAAAATTCAGATATCTATTTCAAGTTTACGTCGGTTAACTTCAGTTATTTTCATCTTAAGGACTCGAAGGCATCACATAAGGGGCGGGAAGGAGCTCAATGTCACGTGAAAGTAATAACTGCAAAAACACGTCAAAGCGCAGAAAAAAGTCAAGCATTATAAGATTATAAGACTACGGATAAAGAATCTTTGCTGCAAATACAGGCCCATTGATAAGAGAGAGTGTTAGAGCGGGGTTGAAGGTTAATATACAGAAGACAAAGATAATGATAAATAGTCGGGCAAAGGAACAAGAGTTCAGGATCACCAGTCGACCTCTAAGGTCTGTGAAGGAGCACGTTTACCTAGGCCAATTAATCATAGGGAACCGTGATCATGAGAAGGAAATTCACAGAAGAATAAAAATGGGTTGGATCGCATACGGCAGACATTGCCAGTTCCTGACTGGAAGCTTATCTTCATGATTGAAAAGGAAGGTGAGCAATCAGTGCATTTTACCGGTGCTGACATCTGGGGTAGAGACTTGGAGACTGACAAAGAAGCTTTAGAACAAGTTAAGAACCGCGCAAGAAGCGATGGAACGAAGATGGCTAGGCATAACGTGAAGAGACAGAAAGAGAGTGGTTTGGATCAGAGACGAAACAGGGATAGCCAGTATTATAATTGACATTAAGAGAAAAAATATGGAGCTGGGCAGGTCATGTAATGCGCCGGTTAGATAACCGTTGGACCATTAGGGTTACAGAATGGGCACCAAGAGAACGGAAACGAAATCGAGGACGGCAGAAGACTAGGGGGAGCGATGAAATAAAGAAATTTCCGGGCGCTAGTTGGAATCGGTTGGCGCAGGAGAGGCGTAATTGGAGATCGCAGGGAGAGGCCTTCGTCTAAAACAACAGTTATGGTGTTCCATTCCCAACGAAGTTAAATCGACGTGTTCACATTGGTGAATACGTCATACAGATTTCGAACGAAGCGCGGTTCCTCGTTGTCATCTTAGATACTGAAATAAAATTTTATGCGTACGCCCAATCACTTTTGAGAAACGTTGCATTTGGCATCCACATTATCGTCAGGACAAGAACTTGTTTTCCACATCACATCGTACGATCTTTGTATTTTGCTTATATTCATGCCCATCTTTCGTATTGTGTATCGTCATGGGACAATACGTATTCTACGCATATTGAACGTCTGCAGCGACTTTAGAATCAAGCTATGAGACTAATGACTTTCAGTCCATTTAATTCGTCCTGCAGGTCGCTGTTTCCTAAACTTAATATTCTCTCGTTACGACAACTATTCCGTCAGAAACCATCCATAATTGCATATAGGCTCATCCCACACGACATATTAATTGAATGTATTGATCCTGAACACATTACTAGCAACAACAGCACGTGCTTTAGCCTGCACAATAACCTTTTACCTGCCGTAAGGACAAATCACGACAAGTTCACAGCTCTCTTCTCTGGCATAGCAATGTGGAAGTAATTACCTTTCGAAATAAAATCATTACAAAGCGGTCATACATTCTCCGCGTGCACAAACAAACATTTCATTCAGGAATTAGGCCACAAACCAAATTCTTTAATTAACTACCAATATGTATGTCAATTTGCTGTATACATTTTGTTTTTGTATAAGTAAATATTATTATTGGTAATGCAAGGACTTTGGTCTCTCATGTGGGGTTGACTATTCTTTGTTAATATTCGTTGTTATTCTGCTTCTTCACACGCTTTCGATTACTTTTAGTGTTCTCTAAAAAAGTTAGCGTTACCATAACTTTTTGTATCAAATATCCTGTTTTAGATAATCAACTTGCCTAATTATTATTCTTCCTGCTCACACGAGCATACTTCTTTGCTGTTCTTGTATAATAACCCTATTTATGTAATGATAGGAGGTCCCCCTAGCAGTTATTTTCGAAACTCTGGGACGTTCTGCTGTAATAATATTACCATGTAACTCGAACATGACTTTGCAATAAACTTGACTTGACATGTCTACATTTGATTTACGAATATTTCAATTCGCGCGCGTGGTAATGTTGCTTCGCGTCGGGCACGATATATTTTTTCGAGCATAGGAGGCGAGCACAAACATGCAAGAGCTTTGCGTGCAGAAACATTTAACAGCAGTAATCGAAGCAACGACACTCGGCTTACACCACATCCGACCGGATTTATATCGCAATGTTCTTAAACGACGATTATACTGTCGGTCTTCCTGATCTAAGGTAAATCCAAGAGTCAAGGATAAATTACTTGAGCTTTTAAGATAAGCACAATTGATTAGTGAAACGCCGCAGCAAAAAGCGAAGGAAGGCGCAGCGGGCACTGGCTCTTCTTTTCTGCCCCTTGCGGCTTGCGCTGGTCAGTTTCATCGAGAATGTGCGAACTTGCGCAGATAGCGATTGAGATCGCCTGTCGTTTACGACCGCTCCGTAGGCTTAAACGGGACATTCGTAGGTACTGGGACCACAATACTCAACCGACGCGTGCGAAAAAGAAAGAAAGACGGGGACGTAAATAAATTCGCGTACGCGGACATTTTGAAAATCTCGGGATCTCCGAAAGGGCTCAGGTTCGATAGGATATTACGAGTGCTCAGCAGGACTGATAGCCGACAGCTGAGAGAATGCAACACGTGCAGTCCTCTGAGGAAGTCTAAATACTTAAGCTGATAACACTTGGTCTAGGCCAAATGGCTTGCTAGAAGTATAGCGATAATAGGCCTCGTTTTATCTGGCCCATTGTCTCGGTCGCTGCGTCACGTGAGCTTTCGTCTTGAAAGAAGTGCGCGCGTATCCCGACCTCAGCGGAGATCGTGTGAAGGCAGATAGTGACATCCGATCATGTAGGCAGACAACAAAGGAAGTCGAAGACATACGCTAGTGGCGCGCCTGCACAGGGAAGCCCTTGCTCGAGTGCGATAACGGCGTTCGTGATAGCGCTGTCGGATGAGAAATGTGCCCTTCGGGTGACAGTCAGCTCTATCTATCTTGGGTCATGTGTTTGTGCGTGAACCCGTGGTCATCCCGACAAATCGATAAGGTACTTGCTGCGCGAGCTTCGCACGTGAGGCCTCCATAGCGAATCAAATCTAAACGCACTAGGTGAAATCATTCAAGAAACGGCCGACAACAAAGGCGAAAATAAAGTACGAGAGCGTCTCTGCATCGACATGAAAAAATTTCTTCACGTTAATTTGAGGTCTTGAAAATGTCTTCATGTCTATGCATATGTTAAAAGACGCTTTGGTATACGCTTAACGTGTTTGTACACTGCTTTCTGCCCAGAGTAGAATTCAATATTTGAAAGCTTTATTTACACAATACATTTTATTCATTTATTACCATACTCTCAAGGCCCGAGGCGCATTACAGAGAGGAGTGGTGATTATTACAAATATTGTCTGGGATGTATGCGCTAAAGGCAGATGCAACTGCCTGATAAAGGCCCCCCTACCCCGACATTGCTCAGGGGATGGATCGTCATGAATATACAGTGCAACAATGTGAAAAAAAGAAAATAAAGAAAATGTATGCGGGAAGCAATCAAGTATACAAAAAATAAAATTGTGACACTTTATAATAATATACCATCAGTAATGCCAGAGAACAAGGTAATATTTAAACAAGCAAATAATACTGATCAGTGTAACAAAAACATTATATAGCCGATAGGAGAAAAAATTAGGAGAAGAAAAGACTAAACTAAACAGAAAAGTTATCGAGACCGTAAGACAGTTGGGTACTATTATGAGGTTAGCAAAAGATAATTCCTAACCTTTTTCTTTAGACTGTAAACAGACCTGCAATCCTGAATCATATTAGCGATTTCTCGATTATTAATTAGGAAATGAGGTACTAGGTCGGCGGGTGTCTTAGTACCAAATTCGGTTCTTAACATAGGTGTTCTAAGTAGGTTATGCCTAAGGTGATATTGTGAGTTGTCGGATGACGAAGATGTGGACAGGGTATTTGGGTCATGAATAATTTCCCTATGTGTACACATAGTCAGCCTTAGTTGGAATAGATGATCTATTGTGAGTATGCTTAGCTTGGAAAAGTATGGTGCAGTGTGGTCACCTCGTTTAAGGTTCTCTATGTAACGCACAGCAAAGCAACAGCGCGCGCATGCGATCCCATAGATGAGATGAATATATATATATATATATAGAAAACTATCAGTCATAGCTCTCGTAGTATAGCCCTCTGGCCCGTTTCCTTTCTTTTTTCTTTCAAAAGTAGTCCTATTAGGGTTATTATAATTACACGAAGGTATTTCGCCCTCGTCAGCAGCAGTCCTTGAGATAGTTATTCTGGCGGTTAGCTTCCCACGCTATGCGTGCCGCCATCGCACCCGGTTAAGCTTCTCCTAGACGCTAGAGTTATACTATGTCCGCGCAACCTTGATCGATCAGAAAGCGCGTTTTCCCCTCTTGGCCGGCGGGGACGGGAGGCTTTGTGCCGGCCGCAAAGCCCTCCACGTCTCAGTAAGGTGCCTGGTGGTGGTCTCGCGCGGACGATGCCCTCTCGGTGAGCGCATATTTCCCCTCATCTTTTAAGAGGTTCAATACTTACAAGCATTTGTCTCGCAAACCATATTTATTTCAACAAAATTTTCCACGTCTCAATAATTTCTCTCGTCGTATTCGAGTGCTGATTGCCGTGTTATAGGTTGTTAACGAAGTTTTCCCTCAAGTCTAAATATTTTAAGGCAGTTTTCCTAGTCTCTAAAGCCGCTCGAGTTCGCTCTTCTCCTAGGGCAGCCATTTTTCTAAGAAATTATGGCAACATCAGTCTCTTTCCACGTAAGTATGAGGCTCGGAGCAGGAGCTGTGGCGCTTGAAAATAGCCTGGGGCCTGATGAACCAACCGACTGAGCTATCTTTCCGGGCAACATCGAAGGGTCACGAGTTCAAATCACCTGTTATGTTCCTTCTTTTTTTTCCCCCTTTTCTTTCTCTTTTTTCTTTCTTTTTAATGTCTTTTCCTTTATTTTTTCACTGTACGGGAACCCTCCTAAAATAAAAAAAAGAAAGGTACATATCTTCAATTATGTATGGCCACACATGTGCAGGTCATAAATACCAGGTTCTCTAGCCGAGTGCCATCCGTGCGGTATAACCGAGCTCAGATTGGTCCACCTTGACTGATCAAATAGGGCACCACTGTATGTTAAATAATGCGTACAACACCTGTGGGACCCGCCGTGGTTACTCAGTGGCTATGGTGTTAGACTGCTGAGCACGAGGTCGCGGGATCGGATCCCGGCCACGGCGGCCGCATTTCGATGGAGGCAAAATGCGAAAACACCCGTGTACTCAGATTTAGGTGCACGTTAAAGAACCCCAGGTGGTCGAAATTTCCGGAGTCCTCCACTACGGCGTGTCTCATAATCAGAAAGTGGTTTTGTCACGTAAAATCCCATAATTTAATTTTTAATTTAACTCCTGCGGGGACGGTAGAGTATCCGCCTCCCGTGCAAGAGGACCGTGATTCAAATCCCGGGCCGCACAATTCTCCACCGGAAAATACCAGAAAAAAAAAACCGTGCGTTGAGAAAATTGCACAAACAGGCCTGGATTGCGGCCTGACCAGAGCCGGTAACGCACTCGCTCACGAGAGCAGGATTGGCCACCCTGGTGCAGTACTTGGCCACAACCTCCTATATGAACACAAAAATCAAACCCCGGCCCTCAGTCCCCAGCAGCTGCGAAGCAACTGACCACGGCGGCGGTCAGACCTGCGACGCTGCAGAGGATGCTAAGAATCCCTGGATCCGGACAGGCCGCCATTGGAATATGAACGTGGCAACGTTTAACGCTAGAACCTTATCTAGTGACGCGAGTCTAGCAGTGCTGTTGGAGGAATTAGAGGGCAGTAAATGGGATATACTAAGGCTCAGTGAAGTTAGGAGGCCAAAAGAAGCATGTACAGTGCTAAAAAGCGGGCACGTGCTGTGCTACCGGGGCTTAGCAGAGAGACGAGAAGTAGGAGTCGGATTCCTGAATAATAAGAACATAGCTGGTAACATACAGGGATTCTATAGCATTAACGAGAGGGTGGCATGTCTTGTTGTGAAACTTAATAAGAGGTACAAAATGAAGGTTGTACAGGTCTACGCCCCTACATCTAGTAATGATGACCAGGAAGTCGAAAGCTTCTATGAAGACGTGGAATCGGCGATGGGTAAAGTCAAAACAAAATACAGTATACTGATGGGCGATTTCAATGCCAGGGTAGGCAAGAAGTAGGCCGGAGACAAGGCAGTGGGGGAATATGGCATATGCTCTAGGAATAGCAGAGGAGAGTTATTATTAGAGTTTGCAGAACAGAATAATATGCGGATAATGAATACCTTCTTCCGCAAGCGGGTTAGCCGAAAGTGGACGTGGAGGAGCCCGAATGGTGAGACTAGAAATGAAATCGACTTTATACTCTGCGCGAACCCTGGCATTATACAAGATGTAGACGTGCTCGGCAAGGTGCGCTGCAGTGACCATAGGATGGTAAGAACTCGAATTAGGCTTGACTTGAGGAGGGAGCGGAAGAAACTGGTACATAAGAAACCAATCAATGAGTTAGCGGTAAGAGGGAAACTAGAGGAATTCCGGATCAAGCTACAGAACAAGTATTCGGCTTTAACCCAGGAAGAGGGCCATAGTGTTGAAGCAATGAACGACAATCTTATGGGCATCATTAAGAAGTGCGCAATAGAAGTCGGTGGTAACGCCGTTAAACAGGAAACCAGTAAGCTATCGCATGAGACGAAAGACCTGATCAAGAAACGCCAATGTATGAAAGCCTCTAACCCTACAGCTAGAATAGAACTGGCAGAACTTTCTAAGTTAATCAACAAGCGTAAGACAGCGGACATAAGGAACTATAATATGGATAGAATTGAACAGGCTCTCGGGAACGGAGGAAGCCTAAAAGCAGTAAAGAAGAAACTAGGAAAAGGCAAGAATCAGATGTTTGCGTTAAGAGACAAAGCCGGCTATATCGTTACTAATATGGATGAGATAGTTCAAGTGGCTGAAGAGTTTTATAGAGATTTATACAGTACCAGTAACACCCACGACGATAAGGTGAGAGGGAATAGTCTAGAGGAACTTGAAATCCCACAAGTAACACCGGAAGAGGTAAAGAACGCCTTGGGAGCTATGCAAAGGGGGAAGGCAGCTGGGGAGGATCAGGTAACAGCAGATTTGTTGAAGGATGGTGGGAACACTGTCCTAGAAAGGTTGGCCGCCCTATATACAATATGCCTCATGACCTCGAACGTACCGGAATCTTGGAAGAACGCTAACATAATCCTAATCCATAAGAAAGGGGACGCCAAAGACTTGAAAAATTATAGACCGATCAGCTTACTGTCCGTTGCCTACAAAGTATTTACTAAGGTAATCGCAAATAGAATCAGGAATACCTTAGACTTCTGTCAACCAAAGGACCAGGCAGGATTCCGTGAAGGCTACTCAACAATAGACCATATTCACACTATCAATCAGGTGATAGAGAAATGTGCGGAATATAACCAACCCTTATATGTAGCCTTCATTGATTACGAAAAAGCATTTGATTCAGTCGAAACCTCAGCAGTCATGGAGGCATTGCGGAATCAGGGTGTAGACGAGCCGTATGTAAAAATACTGAAAGATATCTATAGCGGCTCCACAGGCACCGTAGTCCTCCATAAAGTAAGCAACAAAATCCCAATAAAGAAAGGCGTCAGGCAGGGAGATACGATCTCTCCAATGGTATTCACAGCGTGCTTACAGGAGGTATTCAGAGACCTGGATTGGGAAGAATTGGGGATAAGAGTTTATGGAGAATACCTTAGTAACTTGCGATTCGCTGATGATATTGCCTTGCTTAGTAACTCAGGGGATCAACTGCAATGCATGCTCACTGACCTGGAGAGGCAAAGCCGAAGGGTGGGTCTAAAAATTAATCTGCAGAAAACTAAAGTAATGTTTAACAGTCTCGGAAGAGAACAGCAGTTTACGATAGGTTGTGAGGCACTGGAAGTGGTAAGGGAATACATTTACTTAGGACAGATAGTGACTGCGGATCCGGATCATGAACAGCAGGTTGCCATTATCCCTCAAGAGAAAAGTTTTTAACAGCTGTGTCTTACCAGTATACTCACGTACGGGGCAGAAACCTGGAGGCTTACGAAAAGGTTTCTACTTAAATTGAGGACGACGCAACGAGCTATGGAAAGAAGAATGATAGGTGTAACGTTAAGGGATAAGAAAAGAGCAGATTGGGTAAGGGAACAAACGCGAGTTAATGATATTTTAGTTGAAATCAAGAAAAAGAAATGGGCATGGGCAGGACACGTCATGAGGAGGGAAGATAACCAATGGTCATTAAGAGTTACGGAATGGATTCCAAGGGAAGGGAAGCGTAGCAGAGGGCGGCAGAAAGTTAGGTGGGCGGATGAGATTAAGAAGTTTCCAGGGACAACACGGCCACAATTAGTACATTACCGGGGTAGTTGGAGAAGTATGGGAGAGGCCTTTGCCCTGCAGTGGGCGTAACCAGGCTGATGATAATATATCTTGGTGAATATTTCTTATAATATTGGAAGTAAGCTAATGGGCCTATAATTTTTCAATTCCTTAACCTCTCCCTTTTTGTGCATTAGCATAATGTTTGCGTTCCTTCAGTTTCTTGGGAGCTTTGCCATCGATAGACGCTTCGTATAAAGAGCCACCAGTTTTTCAAGCATTACGACTCCTCCATATTTGATTAAATCGACTGCTATTCCATCTTCTCATGCCGATTTTCCTCGTTTCATGTTTTGCAAGGCCCTTCTGACCTCATCGCTAATTATAGGAGGAGTTCCTGTATTCTGTTCTTTACTGTTTTCAATTGAGGTATTTTGACTCCTCTGGGTGCTGTACAGTTCAGTGTAGAATTCTTCCGCTGCTTTTACTATATCTTCGAGATTGCTGATATTACCCTGCTTATCTTTCAGTGCATACAGCTTTGTTTGTCCTACGCCAAGTTTAAATTCTTTCTAACTGATTTCAGGCTGTGTCTATTCATTACGGCTTCTGCAGTCTATCTCACGCTATAGTTTCGAATATCCCGTATTTTCGCCTTGTCGATCTATCTATCTCTTGTCGATTCTATCTTATCTCTTAGGTTGGACACTTTCATTCTTTGTCGTTTCTTTATTATGTCCTCTGTTACTTGGGAGAGCTTGCCTACTGGTTGCCCTGGTGCCTTGCCTCCCACTTCAATTGCTGCCTCTGAAGTCAGCCTCGTTACGGTTTCATTTGTTACCTCTGTGTCATCGTCATCATCTCTCTGTTCTAAGGCTGCTTATTTGTTTGCAATTACCAGCCTGAATTTGTCTGCTTTTACCCTTACTGCCTCTAGGTCGACCTGTTTCTTCTATACTAATTTTGCTCTTTCTCTCTTCAAATCGAGGTGGATCCTAGTCCTCACTAACCTATGATCACTGCACTTTACCTTACCTATCACTTCTACATCCTGCACTATGCTGGGATCAGCAGAACGTATGAAGTCAATTTAATTTCTTGTTTCACCATTAGGGCTGTTCCAGGTCCACTTTCTGTTGCTAGGCTTCCTAAAAAGGTGTTCATTATCCGAAGCTTATTCCTTTCTGCTAATTCTACCAGCATCTCTCCTCTAGTGTTCCTAGAATCGACGCCGTAGTTGCCAATCGCTTGTTCACCAGCCTGCTTTTCCCCCACTTTTGCATTGAAGTCTCCGATTACTACAGCATACTGAGTTTGCACTTTTCTCATCGCTAATTCAACATCTTCATGAAACTGATCTACTTCCTCATCATCGTGACTGGATGTTGGAGCGTAGGCTTGTGTTACCTTTAATCTATACCGCTTATTTAGTTTGATTACGACTACAGCTACACTCTAATTAATGCTGTAGAATTCGTCGATGTGGCCCGCTATGTCCTTATGGATTAGGAATCCTACCTCGTATTGTTTCTTATCTAGGAGACCTCTATTGTAGAGGACATTAGCGGTTTTTAATTCGGCTTTCTCAGCCATCCATTGATCACGTGTGGCGTGTGATGCGAAACGGGCGAGAACGACAGTAACATTGCAAGTTTTTGGCGACAGTGTATGCACGCCTTCGACTTCGGAGCTAATCAATCCACGAAGGCTAAGCTTAGTTGCTAAATTATTCAGCTTCACGAGCAAATTTTCATTCTGGGTGGCAGGTAAGCCATGAGTTTCAATATTCTGTGGCCTGCTCTATTGCTCTTCCTTGCTTTTGCATCTCAAGAACGTTCATGCTCGTGTTAGATGTCCCGACGGAATCGGCCCTTTTTTTAAGGGCGGCTATTTAAGCTGATTGCTCTTGCATTTCAACAAGCACCGAATCATATTGATCAGACAAATGCTGAACAGACAGCTCCAATTAGTCCACTGTATTCTTTAATATTAGCAGTGCATCTATCTTGCTTTGTATGTCAGGTATTTGGGCCAGCTTCTTATTAATTTCAATAACTATTTTCTTGTAGGTCAATTTATACACGCCAGTGTGGCTCTTTTCTCCACGTACCCTTCGGGCCGCCAAAACAAGGTATGTCTCGCACTTTTATAGTTTCCATGGGAACACTTCCATGGTAACACCCGACCATGCTCCCAGGTGACGGCAGCCATATTTGCATTCTGAGCACGTTGGATATGTGTCACTTTCTAGGAGTGGCTCAAAACAAACTACGCAGGCGTCGGACTCGGACATATCAAATTGAGAAAAAATGAAAGGCTCACGGTAACAGTGGTGGTTGAAAGGAAGCTATAATGATCACCACAGGAAGCTGTTGCAACAGCGGCGATGGCGTCCTTTTCATACGAAGGTTTTTTCACGGTTACGTAGATTCACACTGAGTACCAACAGCACCATTCTACGTCCTACATAATGGTTCCACCATTAAGGACTTCGGCCGAACAATGTCTTGAAGCCCATTGTTCTCCTCGCGATTTCGTCCCTTCCTGCGAGACGACTTGACAGACCACCGACGTTCTGATGAACTACAGCCTAGCGCCGCAGAAAGCCGCCGCGGCGAATTAGAACCGAATGGTTTCCTGGAGTTTGCTATTACTGACAATGTTGTCTAGTGGAGAGCCAAGTATCAGTTTTCGGTGCGACCGTAAGCTATACTGGTGCGCACGCTCAAGGTTATACGCTCGAGCGCCTTGTCCAGCAAGGTGTGTGCTATCGTATCTCCCATGGGACAACTTCACGGTGCTGCTGTGATCCCAGGTTGTAGGCGATGCCACCACCTCGCCACTCTATCAAACCATATTGTTTACCTACTATAGTGAACTATGGGGCTACGACCGTTCAGCCACCCTGGTAGTTACTGCATGGACTTGTCTAATCTTCGCGCATGTGGCACATACTGAGTGGCCAAATAAAATAAAATAAAGTAAGTCAATGAATCCAGTAAGCCTATTTCACCATTACACTGTTGGCGTGCTTTAGGGATGCCCGTGAGCCGATATTATACGTTCACGTGTTAAGTTATCTTTCTTTACACAGAAGTACGCACACTTGGTCAGCATGCAAGGGTTCTCCGGTACTCCCATACGATGCACAAATAACGTTTGTATATATATATATATATATATATATATATATATATATATTTATATATATAGTAAGGAAGCAGAAGTGCGCCGTGCAGAGCTCCGCAGCCGGATCGCCAATGCTACTGAAGTGGGGCTCGGGCTAGACGCTGTCCCTGGTGTGACTGGCTAAGCCTACGCTGTTGCGTCTTCTTGTCCGCGTCCATCGTGCCGTCCACAGCCGTGTCGGACTTCTTTGCCATAATTGGTGGAGGTTTGCTGGGTGTCCTGTCATCCTGGAATTGCGCAGCCGGACTCTCTCTGCCATCATGACCACCGCAAGCGCCATGAGCTTACGACCGCCTGCTGCCCAGTCCTCCGTATGCCCCGGCACACTCCGTCAGCGGGACCCTGCCATGTTCAGTGGCACTGACGACCACGACGTTGATGACTGGCTCTCATCATACGAACGCGTCAGTCTGAACAACAAATGGGATGACATCACGAAACTGACCACCGTCCGTTTTTACCTCACCGGAATTGCCCACTTGTGGTTTCGGAACCACGAAAGCGAAGTCCCAAGCTGGACGGTGTTCAAGACAAAGTTCAGCGAGGTCTTCGGCTGCCCTGCTGTTCAAAAGCTTCGTGCCGAACAGCGTCTGCAGTCGCGCTCTCAGCAGCGTGGTGAGACCTTTAACAGCTACATCGAATATGTCATCGATCTCTGTAAACGCGTCGATGCATCCATGACTGAGGGCAATAAAATGAAGCATATAATGAAGGGTATCGACGAGGACGCATTTCAGATGCCCATTTCAAAGAGCCCCTCTACTGTTGCACAAGTTATTGAACTGTGCCAAAACTATGACGAGCTCCGCCGTCAACGCAGCCTCACTCGCCGTCCTGTTCCCCATCAGGAATCGTTGTCCGGCTTGACCTCCCCTATTCAAGATTCCACCCTCCTCTCGCAGATCATGGCTTTCGTACCGGAAGAAGTAGCTCGCCAGCTCTCCCTCATTTCCAACCCGCCGGAGTCAAGTTCATCCCTTAGTCCGACCCTACGACATGTTATAGAAGAGGAAGTGTCCGAGGTCCTTCCTCTGGAATGGGCGCCTCAACTCACCGCCCCATTGACTTACGCCGACGCCGTCGCACGACCACGACCGCCGACCTTCCGGGCTCCGCCTCCGATGCCTAGCCCTGTTTTTATCCCCATGCCTCCACGACCTCCAGCCCATCGAGCAATTAATCCCTGGCGCACACCGGACAATCGGCCCATCTGCTGTTCGTGCGGTATTCCCGGACACGTTGCACGACTGTGCCGCCGCCGTCCACTTCATCCACGTGACGACCCACGCACAGCCGCGTACGACCATCCGTTGTCCTACGCTCCAGACCGCGATTTACCCCTTCCGCGCCCAAGCCTTCGCTCAGTTTCCGACCGCCGTTCTCCTTCTCCTCGTCGTCGTTCGCTCTCCCCGATGCATCGACGTCCCTCTACCGCTGACACGGAAAACTAAGTGGCGCAGTTCCCGAAGCAAGAACTGCGTCATCGTCACAACGCTCAAGCCCTCTTCTTTCACCGCCCGACGTTATTGATGTCGCTGTTGAAGGTGTCTCTGTGCTTGCCCTCATTGACACAGGTGCCGCCATATCTGTAATTGCCGAAAAACTATGCCGCTCAATACGAAAAGTCACGACTTTCTTCGGTCCTTTACTCCGCACGGCCACAGCAACGGAAAGTCCAGCCGGTGGCTGCGTGCACCGCGAGACTTGAAACTCAAGGAGTGCTCTACACAGTCGAGTTCGTCGTTCTTCCCCACTGTTCCCACGATATTATTTTAGGTTGGGAATCTCTCTCCCGTCACCAAGCTGTTATTGATTGCTCCTGTGCAGAAGTCGCCTTCTCTTCGCTTGGCAATGCCATATCTGATGACGTTTTGCTTTGCTGCACCAAGTTGTCCCTCACTGACGACATTCATATAACTCCACACGCATCCGTTGTGGCACCTGTATCCTGTTCCGTTGCCTCCGACTTTGCCGTACTCTTCACGCCTTCCACTGCTTTCGTTCACCGCCACCTCTCACCACTCCCAACTGCGCTGCTTAGCCTTCGCTCAGGCAAGAAGCACGCCGATGCCGATGCTCTTTCGCGCTCTCCTGTCCACGGCCACATTGTCAGTGTGTCTGTCCTAGACGACCCACTTCTCCCATTCGCTTCTGTCCACATGGCTTTGGAGCAGCGCAAGGACTCCTGGATTTCATCTTTGATAGATTACATCTCTAATTCACCTACACGCCCACCATCCCGAGGGTTACGCCGACAAGCTTCGCACTTCGCCATCCGCGACGGAATTGTCTATCGCCGTAACTACAGTTCCGACGGCCGCTAATGACTGCCTCGGCAGCTCCGCACTGATGTATGCGCCGCTTTCCACGCCGACCCTCAGTGCGCAAACGCTGGTCTCTTTAAGACCTACACCATAGACTACGTCATAGGTTTTATTGACGTGGTATGTACACATTTGTGCAAAAGTACATTCGCTCTTGCACAGAATGTCATCGCCGGAAGCCTGATCCTTGCCGCCCTTCTGGACCAATGCAACCTTTGCCATGCCCTTCGCGACCCTTTGACCTGGTTGCAATAGACCTCTATGGGCCTCTGCCATACAGAGCTGCTGGCAATCGCTGCGTCATTGTAGCTGTAGACCATCTCACTAGGTATGCAGAAGCGGCCGCTCTGCCAGCCGCGACGGCTCGTGACGTTGCCTCCTTCAACGCTTCGTTCTACGTCACGGCGGTCCCCGCGAACTCCTGAGCGACCGTGGCCGCGTCTTTCTCGCCGATGTCACTCAAGAACTTCTCGCTGAATGCCTCATTATTCAACGCTGCACCACCGAATATCACCCGCAAACAAACGGATTGACAGAACGCTTTAACCGAACTCTTGGCGACATGCTTTCGATGTATGTCGCCTCCAACCACACCAACTGGGACCTGATCCTTCCCTATGTCACGTACGCCTACAATACGGCACCCCAGTCAACGACGGGCTTCTCTCGCCTTCTTTCTTCTATATGACCGCGAACCATCATTTCCCATTGACGCTATTCTTCCTTACCGTCCCGACTTATCAGAGGGTACACCTGTTTCCGAAGCCGCCCGGTATGCAGAAGATTGTCGGCAACTAGCTCGCTCCCTTACAACGCAAGAACAAGCCCTACAGAAATTTCGTCATGACGATGGTCGCCCCCACCACCAGTTTTCGCCTGAAACTCTCGTTTGGTTGTGGGTGCCTCCTACTTCGACACCAGGTGTCTCCTCTAAGTTTGTATGCCGATACCATGGGCCCTGCCGGGTTCTACAGCAAACTTCTCCGGTGAACTACGTCATCGAACCTCTGACGCCCCCTACGGACCTGCGTCGCCGAGGCCGCGAAACTGTGCAAGTAGATCGGCTCAAGCCGTATCACGAGCCCTTCGTCCTCACGATGCCTTAGACCTCCTGTGCGGCTCCGTCTTCAGCGAGGGGGGAAGTTGTAAGGAAGAAGTGAGCCGTGCAGAGCTCCGCAGCCGGATCGCCAATGCTACTGAAGTGGGGCTCGGGCTAGATGCTGTTCCTGGTGTGACTGGCTAAGCCTACGCTGTTACGTGTTCTTGTCCACGTCCATCGTGCCGTCCACAGCCGTGTCAGACTTCTCTGCCATAATATATATTTATATTTATATTTGTGCACAGCAGCTCAAAGTACGGATAGTAGTTTTATCGGCTGCGCAAACTTAGAAACATTCGCTTACTAAGTGAATTAACACGCCCATGTATCAACGCACACGAGCAAACACGAACACATCACATTCGATGAGCGCGCACACTCGCTATCAGAACTCTGGTGTGAGCAAGCGAGGCAGCAGCAGCGAGCGAAGTGGCCTTCGAGCGGTGTACCACCTCAACGCAACAGCGGCGAGCACGGAGCGCGCACCGAGGTATGAGCCGTCTGCAGATAATTCGCGAGACACGGCGTGCGCGACCGCGCGTGGTCCTACAAAGTACACGCTTGCAGGTGGATTCGAAGCCCCCCCCCCCCCCCCCCCCCTCCAACGTCCTTCCTCGGACGCTGCCGCCTTGCTTGCCTCCATATATGGCGCACGAGATTGAGCCGCGATCATCAGTTCCCCTTATATCCGGTCGCGAAATACACAGTTGCTGCCGGAGTAGAACGCCGCTTCGCCTCCGCGGTCTTTCGTCGCGAGACGGGAAACAGCGCGCTTGCTCTCCGCTTTCCTTCCTCGTGCGCGCCAGATGGAGCCGAGATGGTTGGCTTCCCTCGCGTGCCTTCACCCGCACATACAGCATACGGCGCGCGGCGACGGTGTTATCGCCCTTGGACTTTATACGAAACATCATGGTAATGGCGATGGCAACGGCGACGGCAAGAATGCGCATGGAGGGTCCATATAATTTCTATCGCAATAAAATATTTGTATTCTATTCGTGTTGCTTCCTGCCTTACGTCTGTAACTCTCCCAAATTTTAAAGGGGGGGGGAGTGGTGTACGTTCATGATCACTGAACTACCTACGTTTTCGTTGTTCATTCAAAATCGTTTCATCTAACCATTAATGAAAAATTCCTGAAACTAAGCTACAGAGGGTACATATGACTGCACATTATTGCATCTAGCGTCGTCTGTCTATAATACTTGTTCTCTGTGTTAACTACTACAAAATTCTGTTCCTTGCACAGACCCAGCTCTACAGAAGCGTTGGAATCAGTATATATTTGTCTTGACCCACCATGTTTGCATTCATATCTCCCACTAATATCGCCCAAGCCAGTATTCCGAAATATTTATTATCGCTGCTAATACAGTCAATCAATTCTTCATTTCGATGAGTGCAATCGCTACCTGTCCTAGGTAAGCTACTCCCTGCCAAGTCTCTTTCGCTTCTCCTGTGCCTCTAATTCATAAATGCTTCGCTGCCACTTTATACCTCGTCCGATGAACAGGCCTACGTTTCTGCATTTCTTCGACGCAGTCATCGTGTTGTATCCTCCCTATGCTAAAAATTCCCAATACCTTGTGGCTGCTCCAGATCTCATCGAGTTGTCAAGGTTTCGGTCAAGGTGAACGGGCTAAACGCTTCGTCATTCAGCTGTGTTTAATGTTTCAGCGACTGATCCCGATTGCGACCCCCGTGTATGCCTACATAACACATGTCTGCTTTTCACAGACAGTGGCCGCTATTTTACAAACTAACCCAAAAAATTATTAAGGGAAAATCAGACATCCACCCGTTCGTAGCAATTGCTACAAAGAAAACCCACACGGGTTCCTTTGTAGCACTTCACCCACGTTCCCTTTATTAATTACTTCTCTCCACCTTGCGGGTTTCCGTAGAACTACTACTTCTAACACAAAAAAATTCAGCAACACCAGTAACCCTCATAACCCCCAACCATTAGCATTGCGCGACGAACCAAACCATCCAATTCCCGATCGTGAGGCTGCCGAACAGCTGAACCACTTTTACGCGACAGCGTTAAGGAGCTCGTGTCGCAGAAAAGCCGGCGTCGTCGGCGTCGGCCGTGAGCGATAAATCCCGGCAGGCACTTCATGAATAAAAAACTACTTGCAAGATAAGCTGAGTGGGAATCGAACCAGGGTCTTCGGAGTGTGAGACGGAGACGCTACCACTAAGCCACGAGTTTTTTTTTTTTTTTTTTTATTGCCGGCTTTGACATACACAAACAATACAGAAAAAGGAAAAAACATGTCAACAAGGATTTTGCTGGCACGACATATCAAAATTTTTTCAATGCTGCAAGTTTATCTAGCATGTCAATCCATGTTGGTTGTTCAGGGAGTGCCCGATGGACATCCCTGAACCGTACTACAGATTCAATGAAGTGATCACGTGTAGGTCGCGAATTGACATCAGCATTGTTGAATTGAGTTCTAGCTTTCCACAAACTGTGGAGGCCCAGGAGCATTATAGCGTCATACGGAAAAGCCTCCGTTTCTACCGGTAAGAATCTTATTCCATGTGGATCTAACGGTAACTCTTT
The DNA here is from genome assembly GCF_023375885.2 of Dermacentor andersoni. Taxonomy (NCBI): domain Eukaryota; kingdom Metazoa; phylum Arthropoda; class Arachnida; order Ixodida; family Ixodidae; genus Dermacentor; species Dermacentor andersoni. Next base: position 9,430,508 of record NC_092823.1, on the reverse strand, counting down.
CTTTAAAGTCCTTTGTAGCACATCCCAGAAAAAGATGGGATCCCAGCAATCTAGAAAAGCATGCTCTATCGTTTCAGGTTTCTTGCATAAGAAGCAGTTAATGGACCACGGGACAAAAATACCCCTGTTATGCATCCATGTTTTAACTGATAATGTGTTAGTGTGAAGTTTAAAGAAAAAAGTTTTTACCGAAGGGTGTACTGGCATTCTTTTAACCCTTTTGAGGACATCTCCTGGGCCTCCACGGTTTGACATACGGTAAATCGGTACAGGGAGCATAGTGTCAATTAGGTCCTTATACAGTTTTTTTCTAGTAATATTGGCGAGATATTGCACAGAAAACCGCACATGCAACATTCTGTACGCAAGCACGACTTCTCGCAGGTAACCTTTAACGGAACTATGCAATGCTTCACACGAGCATACAACAAATCCTGGAAGGTGACGACATAAAAGCACTTGCATGACTGTGCGAAGGAACACATCATTCTGATCGCGAAGGTACATAAAGCGCGACACAACTTGTCGCACAAATAAATGTGCCAACCCAAGGCCCCCTTTCTTTACTGGCAAGAACAAGTTTGTGCGGCTGGTCCTTTCCCAAGTCGATGCCCATATGAAAACGGCGAAGATACGGTGGATTTTTTGGATGTTGATCCGCGAAGCACACAGCACATTCATGACATACCATATCTTGGACGTAAGAAATAGGTTACAGACCGTGGCGCGCGAGAAAATTGACAGCTGTCGCCCCTGCCACGCGTTAGTCTTTTCCTTTGCTCTCACCACTTGTTCATTCCAGTACGGCTTAGGGTCGCGATAAAAGTCGAGAGGCACGCCTAGGTAGGTTGTTGCAGTGGTTGACCACCGAAGTCGAGCGAAGCAGTCTGGCGTTTCTTCCCATTCACCATGCCAAAACCCATAACTCTTCTCCCAGTTTATTTGCGCCCCGGTGCACTTGCAGAAGGATTCAACTACCGCCACTGCCTCACAAATACTATTTCTATTTGAACAGAATATGGCGATGTCATCGGCATACGCCAATATTTTCACCTGTGTGGACTGTAACCTGAAGCCAGTTATCCGTTCATTGCTTTGGATGGCCTTGCACAAAGGCTCAAGGTAAGCCGCGAATAGCAGGGGCGACAGCGGACATCCCTGCCTCACAGAAGACAGCACTTGCACGCTGTCTGTCAGGTCCCCGTTTACAATGACCCGAGTTGAGCAGTTAGCATACGCCATCCTGACACCGTCTGTTATTACGCTTCCCACGTTGGAATGCTCTAATATGGCGAAGAGAACATCGTGGGAAACACGGTTGAAGGCTTTAGCGAGATCTAGTTGCATCATAGCCACTCGATCGCCAAATACATCGCAACATTCTAGCACACTTCGAGCTACGTGTATGTTCGTGGCGATGCTTCTACCCTTTATACCACAGGTCTGATGCGTGCCAACCAGCCTCGTTATCACACCCTGCAATCGTTTGGCCAATACCTTCATAAATATCTTGTAGTCGACGTTGGTAAGGCTTATCGGGCGATAAGACCCCACCAACTGACGTTTTTCAGGTGTCTCAGTTTTTGGGATGAGAACGATGTGCGAAGTTGTGAAGGACAGTGGTATATGTTTTTGCTGATACGATTCGGCGATAACTTTGAGTAGAATCTGGGCTACAATTGTTTTGAATGTTTTATAAAATGCTACTCCTAGGCCATCAGGGCCGGGTGCCTTGCCGACAGGTAGTGCATCTATTGCATCCTCTATTTCTTTCATGGAAATTGGCTGTTCCAAACGCGTTCTTTCTTCTTCTTCCAGCTTTGGCAGTAACGACAGAAATTCCGCTTTAAAGCCCCCTATAATGGTGCGCGGTTGACCGAGCAATTCTTTGAAATGATCAGCGACGACGCGTTTGATTACATTGCGGTCCTCCGAAACGTCATTACCGTTTCTTATTTGCCGTATTTCCTTATTACAGGCGTATTGTTTTTCGTCCGATAACGCACGTTTTGTGGGCGTTTCACCGGCCCACAGCTTCTCGGCGCGTGCACGGATAACCGCCGCTCTGTACTTTTCTGTATCAATTCTCTCTAACTGAATTTTTATGTTTCTTAATTCGTTGGTGTAAGTACCTGGTTGGGAGCATTCTATATCCGTAAGAAATTCAAGTTGCTCACGAAGCAGTGTTTCGTTTCGTTTGTCTTCATAACGCAATGTGCTACTTCTTTCGATGGCTTTCATTTTTACTAATTGCTTAAACTCCTCCCACTCTACACCAATACTTAAAGATTGCACTGTGAGTAGCTTCTTTAGCTTCTCATCTACATCCTTAACGAAAACCTGATGCACGATTGGACAGGCTGTATGTGTCGCTTGAACTTGTGCCACTATGCACATCGTACGAGGTTAAGCCAGTGTCTTTCAGTGACCATTGTCTAGTTATTGCAACCTTTGGTAAAAAAGAAAACGAAAAGTACTTTAAGTGGGAACTTTGGAAACTTAACACTAAGCCACGAGTTCGATGCTGCAAAGCGGTACAAAAGCGCCTCTGTTGAATGCGGTGTTGCCTTAGAAACGAGCCGCAGAAAGTTATACTGCGGTGTATATCGGTAATTACGAACATGTAACTTACAGAAGTCGCAATTAGACGAATGGCGAAGTGCGTTTCCGCTACATTTCTTCTGCGCTTTCCGCACACGCAGAGCCATATTGCGGCAAACACAGAAGACCCCCTCCTCTCAATGTACGGCGCTGCCCCGACAGGTGGCGCGCCACGCGTGCATTGGGGTGGTGCGGGGACCGGTGAGAGGCGCGTCGCGGCCCGGACTCCCTCTCCCCTGACGACGTTTCGCCTTGCTCCCTCACGGGTTGCAGAATCAAGCGTCCTTCCTTTCTTTAGATCACTATCTGGCTATCTCTCTGCCCGTGCCGATCACGACGTTTGGCTGGCGTACATCGTTTCCCCCTCCGAGACACCGAGTTCTGTGGTTCGTTCCGCTTGCTCAGGCGCACGTTTCGTTGCCGCGCCGAACGCTGCGTTGCTCGACGCTCACCGCGTCCGATGCGGGGCGCCTCATAAGTGATCGCTACGCAGTAGCCCATTGTCTTATGGTACGTCCACACTAGCGACCAAAACGCGCGCGACACACCGCGCGCGGCGAGCAGTGCTGTCGCGCGCGGCAAGATTCACGAAAAGCGGCAGCAACGCGCGGCAAACGCGCGAATGGGTGCGAGACCCATTTTTCGCGGCAGACGCAAAACGACCACCAATCAGAAGCGAGCCGCTTTACGAGCCGCGCTCTTGTGGCGCCACCTGTCGCACAAGCAAAGAATCATAATCTATGGGCTCTGAGACTGAACAGTGACACGCGCGCCGTAAAATCTCAGAGGCCATTTCCAGTCAAGGGGGCTGTTTTTGTTAAGCCTTACCACACCGCCACTGAGGCGTCGACGAAGAATTCGCCTCGCAATGGAGGCGTTTTTGGAAACCGTTCGTGGATATGAGTGCCTCTATGATAAATCGAGCGTCGGAAAAGGAGCTGCGCGCCAACCGCTGGCACATTACGGACAGCAGTTTGGCATGACAGGTGAGTAATTGGTGAAGGCGGGGAAGCAGAGTGTGCGCCTGGCCCTCAGTGTCCCTGTACCGCACCCACAACTTTCTCGTCCGCTTTCTGGCACGTCGGCGTCACACAAGTAAAGAACAAACAAGTATTATAGTGTTCACAGTCACCAGTAGCTCCTCGTCCGTATCCGACATGCCTGAGCGTGGCCGGCAGTGGCGCAAAAAAACACAGACACTTCCGATGGAAGACGAAATGGGCAGAACGGAGAGCGCGTTGTCACGAGAAGTATCGAATGGAACGAGACAACGTGGGACTCCACGGGCCGCTGCCGCGTGCCGCAAAACGCGACTGTGGACTTGCTCGCACGCGTCTGCCGCGCGGGCGCTTGCCGCGTGCGGCGTGTCGCGCGCGTTTTTGTCGCTAGTGTGGGCGTACCATTACACCCCTTGGTGGGTCGACGGGAACGCTGTCGCGTTCCACTCTTGAAGGCGAAGCTTAACAATTTTTCTTGACATGTTTGCCGCCGCATCTCTTGTCAACTTGCCTACCTTTCTTCATTTCGACCACACCGTGATGACCGACACCACAATTTGCCCAAACGGCATAGGAAAACTAATCGACTAGTTAAAACTCACATATCTTCATATGGCGTAGACGGTATGAACGCGAAAATGCTGAAAAACACAACATCGACTACTAGTGTTATACCATACCATATTTTCCAGCAGTCGCTGTCAACAGGAGTGGTAGCTGTGGACTGGAAAGCGGGAAAGATTGTTCCAGTACAGAAACAACGTCGTCCGTCTTTGTGTATCAGTTATCGCCCTATTTCACTTACTGGTATTTGTTCTAAACTACTGGAACATAGGATCTGCTCAAACACTGCGAACATCTTAGATTGAAATAATTTATTTCATTCAAGTCAACACGGATTTCGCGCAGGACTCTCATGTGATACCCAAACAGCTTTATTCTGTACCGATATTAGTTCCAGCCTCAACTTAAACATACGCGTCCATGTTGTCTTCTTAGGCTTTGGAAAAGCATTTGACAGTTTCGCATCAGCGGTTATTCCTAAAACATTCTCGACTAAACATTAACACACCTGTATACAATTGGATCCGCAGTTTTCTTGTCAATAGACAACGATTTGTCTATGCTATCACCCACTCATTCAATCAATTCCCCGTAATCTCTCGTGGGCCACAGGGTAGAGTATTCGGACGAATACTTTTTCTCATTTGTATTATTGACCTCCCAACTAATATCTCTTCTACCATTCGCCCATTTGCAGATGACTGCATCGCATATCGTTCCAGCAGAAACAGTGCCGATATTAATACTCTTCAGAACGACCTCATCCTTATTGGGTCTTGGTGTAGCACATGGTTAGTGTCTTTAAATATAAATAAAACCCGAAATATCTTTCCACCGCAGGCCACGTTAGCAGCCAACGCAATATATCATTTCTGCCTCCGCAATATCATCCACTGAATCTTGTAAATATCTCGGCGTAACATTTTCAAGCTATCTCTTCTGGTAAACCCCTGTAACTAACATAGATAATTCCGCGAATCGCGCTTTGGGCTTTCTTGCTTTCTTCGTAAGCACTTAAGACTCACTCCTCCATCGGTGAAACTAATAGTTTTATTAGGTCGCCCTAAATTAGAACACGCATACGCTGTTTGGGATTCTCATCAATCTAAGCTATCTAAAATTCTGGAATCAGTCCAAAATCGCGCAGCTCGTTTTATTTACTTCGTTTATTCTTACCATTCCAGCGTTTCCCAGCTTAAGGCTCGTGGTCGCCTTACCAACCTTGAATTGCGACGTCACATATCTAGGCTATGCCTTTATCACAAATCTTATAGATGACCCTTCGAAGTTCCAGCTATCTTACGATTTCATTGCTTGTCCAGCTGTTTACCCTCCCCCAGCGCAAACTACCACTCATCACTCCTTTTTTGGGATCACAGCACGGGACTGGAACCATCTACCTACAACTGCCGTGCACTACTCCGATCCACATCGATTCAAGGCGGCACAGAAACCGAACTTTCACTGTAATTAAAACGCATCCCTCATGTAATACCCCACTGGTGCCTTTGAGATGCAATAAATAAAATAACATATTATGCGGTCTCTATACTTATCATTTGCGGTCGCTTCTCGCCCCTTGTGCTCCGATTCTGTTCGTTGCTGGTGCAATGCTACATTCTTTACTAAGTCCACCTTCCCGAGTGTCCCTGTATTCAGGGTAGAAAAACTACTGCCCGCCCCGGAAATCGACGTCCCATCGGCAGGGTAAGCGGTCAGTAAAATGCAGCTTGTCCGTTCGGTGCACTTCCCGCTTGGTTCCAACGATTGTAAGTGTTATTACAGAGCTCAAAAGGCGCCACGTGGTAGTGGAGCGGCCAAGTCGCAATCATGTGTACGCCCTGAATATGTGGACACGAAGTGCCTACAGCTTAGCACTATAGTACGCAGCAGGAACGGCTACTATGCTCGCTTTGCAGGCGCACTCAGTTATGTACTTGCCCTCGTACCTTCTGAAGTTTATCACAACTTCGAATCCCTGGTTATAGATCAGGGTCCAGGTCCCTCGGTTTCCAAGTTCGTCAGTGGCCAAGTTCGGGAACTCCAGCAACACCCGTATCTTGGAGGCACCTTTTCCTGCAATAAAGACGAGGAAAAATAACATCGCTCTTGGAGAAAATTATGCAGATCCAACGCACTTGTTAGAATCTACGTGAAACAAAGCTCTCATAGAGCGGTTTATTAAGTGCCATAAAACGTACGCGATACGTACAAGTATCTTTATTTTCGACCTCTGCGAAGTGTAATCTAATTCAATGTAAATTTTAACGCGACAGCGTTAAGGAGCTTGTGTCGCAGAAAAGTCGGTGTCGTCGGCGCTGGCCGTGAGCGATGAATCCCCGAAGGCACTTCATAAATAAAAAAAAAACACCTAGCAAGATGGGCTGGTGGGAATCGAACCACGGCCTCCGGAGTGTGAAACGGAGACGCTACCACTCAACCACGAGTTTTTTTTTTCTTCATTGCCGGTCTTCGACGTACACATATGGCATAAACAGATACACTTCATAATGGTAAAAGTAATGACCGTCTTGGGCCCTTGCGAATAGTTAAAAACACTTGATTACCGCTAGCTCATCCAATATATGCATCCATTCGGGTGGTTCTGTTCTCGTTTTATAAGCTTCACGCAGATATAGCACGCTTTCAATGAAATGCTCTCTCGCAGGATGAATAACAAGCCTCTCATGACGCTCATCCATTCTTGTTTTCCACAGGCTATGTAAAGATATTGCCATAAACATGTCACATGGCATAACTGCGTTCTCAGTTGACAAGAAGCGGATGCCGTACGGTGTTATCGGTAATTCCTTTTTCAACGTTCTTTGTAGGATGTCCCACAAGAACATTGCATCTGAACAATCAAGAAAGATATGCTCAATCGTCTCTAGTTGCCTGCATCTTGAGCAGTTTACAGACCACGGCACAAAGATTCCCCTTTCTCTTAGCCATGGCTTCACTGGGAGCGTTCCACTGTGTAAATGGAAGAAAAAGGTTTTTGCGGATGACCGTATCGGCATCCGCTTCACTCGCTTGAGCACGTTTCTTCCTCTGGATTCAACGCGGTACATAGAACGATAGACAGGCACAGGCAATGATACATCAAGTAAATCTTTGTACAGTCTTTTCCGTTTAACAGATGCAAGGTAATTCAATGAAAAGCGCGTATGTAGGAAGTCAAAGGCCAATACGACTTCTCGCAGGAAGCCTCTGAGCCTAGGTCCTGTGGTGTAATCGGAGGACACAACGAATTGAGGCAACGCGTTGCTCAAACGTCTTTGAAGGACTGTGCACAAGAATGTATCTTTCTGATCACGTAGGAACAAAAATCTCGACACGACTTTTCTTAAAAAGAGATGAACCAACCCTAGGCCTCCACTTTTCACTGTTCTGAACAAATTAGTGCGACTAGAGCGCTCCCAAACAGAACCCCAAATGAAGATGGCAAACTGCCGGTGTATTCTTTGTATGCTGACTCTTGATACGCACAATGCTTGTAAAACATACCATTTTGGCCACTAAAAACACATTACACACTGTTGCTTTTGTGAATATTGATAGTTCTCTCCCACCCATCCTTGCCGTTTTCGCCTTAATTTCTGCGACCTCTCCTTGCCAATAATCTTTGGTGTCCTGGTGGTGTTGCAGAGGTACCCCAAGGTACTTGGTAGGCATATTCGTCCACTGCATTTTTTCAAAAAGTGAAGGCGTGTCTTCCCATTGTCCGTACCATGTCCCAATCGACTTGCCCCAATTAATCGCACTCCCAGTCATTTTGCAATACTTTGTCACAACATTAACGCCCTATATTGCCCTACATTGCCCTATATCTCGAGCCACTGTGTCTAAAGATAACTCAGCCACGAGTTCGCTCCTTCAAAACGGGACAAAATCGCCTCTAGTGAATGCGGTGTTGCCTTAGAAACGTGCCGTAGAAAGTTATACTGCGGTATATATCGGTAATTATGACCATGTAACTTACAGAAGTCGCAGTTTCACCAGTAGCGAAGTACGTTACCGCTACATTCCTTCTGCGCTCTGCGCACACGCAGAGCCATCTTGCGGCAAACACAGAAGACCCCCTCCTCGCAATGTACGGCGCTGCCCCGACACGTGGCGCGCCACTCGCCCCATGAACGCGTCCGCCTTCATGGCGCGTGGGGGCCCGGCTATCTGTGCCGATCGCGAGGTTTGGCTGGCGTAGCGCGTTTGAGTAGGCGGTGCGAACGGGGTGCGATAACGCTGTCGCGTTCCACTCTTGAAGGCGAAGATTAAGCGTCCTCAAAATTTTTTTTATGCACCGCACAGGTCACAAGCTCTGCTGGAATGCGAGCATCAGTTGATTAGAATGCAGACTGAGGTGCCGATGCAGTGATGTCACGAAGACAGAGGCGATATTTGGCGTTTGTCGGCGTAAGAGTGGTGAGACGTGTATGCATAGAGAAGTACGATATGGAAAACAGTAGTAAGGCCGACTGTTATACGCCGATTAAATTCCTGTCCTGACAGTTCTAATAAAAGAAGCGCTAAAGATGAAGAGAAAATAGGCACACATACGACAGGACGGGCGCTCTGTGCCATTCTTTGTCTTCGTATTCAGCGCTTTCTGTCAAAATGGACCAACTCGGCCAAAACCGAGGTGTTGTTGCTTTCCTGCCTCTGGCCGAATTTCCACTGGCGCACTCGCACTTGCTCTCTCACTTGTCACGTGACGCGACGCACGCACCAATCGTTTACATCGTTTTCTGTCGTTTTTGTCGCTGTGCCGGCATTCCAGTCAGTGCGGTAAGATCCTTGCACTGCATCGCTACACTGCAGTGCCGCGGAATTGACCCGTGGCGACCAGTCTTTGCTGAAGACTCCGTCGCATTCCAGAAGAATTTTACTCTTGGTCCGCCGGCCATATCAGACTTCGTGTGTGCATGGATATGCATAAAAGGTTACGATCAGGCAAAAAAAGAAAAAATGGAACAGCGGTTTCGGCAGCACACCATAACCGATGCTGAAAAGTCAGTTGTACTATACGTTATACAGGTGTGTGTTGATCGTCTTTAATATAACTGCATTGGACTTCCCCACAGCCTTCCCAGCACCGTTCCGTTTTCCACACACACACACACACACACACACACACACACACACACACACACACACACACACACACACACACACACACACACACACACACACACACACACACACACACACACACACACACACACACACACACACGCACGCACACACACACACACACACACACACACACACACACACACACACACACACACGCACACACACACACACACACACACACACACACACACGCATATATATGTAGTGACGCAGCAGTTAGCACGACGTTTATTCAGCGTTGAAGATGCGGCGAACCGACCACGCCCACAGAACGGATCACATTCGAGAGCAAGTGATGATGAAGAAGAACCCTATATGATGATGATCATGTACAGATGACGAAGCATAGCTTATAGATGCCCACAATACATATAATATATATATACGCCATCGACACTAGTATTTGGACGTCGATTCTGCCGTGGCTTCAGCTTCGCGCGCAGCTTCAGAAGGCGGTCACTTTAATATTCGTGAACAAAGACTGCCCGTATAATGTGGAAAGTGCGCAGAGGTGGCATTCGCGGGATAGCCAATATTTCGATGCGTGATAGCTATCAATGGGCAGCTGATCTCGTACACCAGAAGTCACACATCTTCTGGAGCAATGATTGACGCAGAAATCTCCGGGACTTCTAATGTGAAATACGTAAAAAACAAGTCTCACAGCAATTTTCCACATTTTTAGGTTCCTAGCAACAAAGACCTGGCGACTTTCCATACACTCCTTAGTGAAACTTTACAGGGTCGTCTTTATTGAATTGCGTTGGCGAACATACCTCGCATCTCAAATACCTGCAGAAATACCCTGTGTAAAACCGGAGGTACCCAAGCTCAATTTTTCACCGTATGCGTTAGCTTACCGCGGAGCCCGTTAGCGACAGAAACTGTTGCAATCGATCGGGATTACACAATCAGTACATGCAACGCTGTTTAGAAAATGAGGCTGCCCGTCAGACACGTTGACCTGATCCCTACCCACCACCTCCCCGAAGAAAGGGCCCGCACGACTTTCAGTGAAAATCTCTGTGCACACCGTGCCTCGCTTACATCAGGGTACGGCAGTTGTGGCCTTGGATATAAGCTGTTCCCAAATGAACCCCACAATCCCTAGGCTGAAGAAAAAGAGCCAGCTCTTTCCTAACCAAGAGTAGGTGTAAGCTTGAAATGGCTACCGGCAAAGCAGATTGGTCGGAGTAATTACGACGATTATTCACGACCATTTCACAACCAACCGCGGCGCGCGGGACGCTGTCGGCCTGGTCATAAAACCCCTCAATCTAGCGCCAATCACTTCCCTCCTCCTCCGCTCGGCGCGGCCTCGTTGGTGGCGCCACCGGTGCCAGCCTAGCCGTAGCAGACGACGGCTAACACGCTATCGGAGGATATCTGCGGAGGAGGAAGAGACAAAGGGGAGGAAAGACAGGAAGGTTAGCCAGTGTAAGTACCGGCTGGCTACCCTGTGCTGGGGAAAGGGGTAAAGGAAAATAAAAGGAGAAAGAAGAAGAGGAAAAAAAATGGAAACCAGGAAATTCACACAGTAACGCGAAACTACGCGCTACAACATTCAAAGGTGGTCGCACAATTCGCATGTCTTTAAAAACTTCAGCGAAGCCCTTAAGACCTTGAGTGCCGAAGCCCGTCTGGACCAGTGCCCTTGAGCTTTTTCCTCTGTAGAGGGGCGATTCTCCAGTTTTTCGAGCGCGGTCACGAGCACTTTTCAGCGGAAAAGTTTGTTCGAACCCTGCGGAGCAGTTCTTTCAATCGAGATCTTGCTTCGTCAGTCGGCAACTGGCCTTAAGAATGCCGTGTTGGGATTGCGGAAGAAATAGAGAACAGGAGCTTTAGTTAAGGCGTATTTAAGGCGTAAAGCATGCGCACGTTGAGAGTTCGTGTTGCTGAAACAGGACAGAAGCACGCGGTGTGCTCAAACACGGGCGTAATTACCAGAGTTTCAGGTTTTGACAGCTTGAAAGTATGCGGACGTGGTCTCGTAGGTTCACATACAGTGCATATGACGCATGCGATACCCATTTACTTAATCGGACGCATAAAAATGTTGACGTTAAACAGTAAAAATGTTAATGGTTATCAGTAGGCCTACGGTCCTTTGCGGCTTTTCTCAGCCAATATAATCCTGCGCAGAAAACGTGCGAGTAGCCGCTGCTCATGCTTCCAATATTGAAGACGCGTCCGGCAGCAGCCGGGATGGAGGCGAAATGCAAGAGACCCGTGAAGAGATTCCTCGTTGGTGTTCCGTAATTCTCCTCGCACGGGCGCGGTGTGTCGCAGCAGTCGCGGGGCGCTGTTTTCGTTGCGGGGTGCTTTGGTAATCGCGACGACAGATTCTATTTTTTTATTTTTTTTGACAAGTACTGCTCTAGGAAGGCACATGTAACGGCTAACAGAGGCCTCTGGAGAGCACGTGACATTACAAGTGTTCCCGTTGCCACTTTGGTGCCTTGGAGGCGCCGTCAATAATACGAAATAATGACACGATGTTAGAACTAGTAAATAAAATTTAATAAAGAAATACAATCACGCAGAGGCGCCAACTTCTGGCGTAGCGCTACTACGCCCGCGCGAGAATTACGAAACGCCAAGGAGGAATTTACCAGACCACGTACAACTACGTTCAAAGTGCACGTTAAACATCCCCAGGCGACCTAAATAAAGTTATCCGGAGCCATCCACTACGACCTCATTCATAGCTTTAGTCACTTCGGGACGTTAAAAACGTTAACCACCACAAACCAAATCAATACATGCGGGCCAATCAATACATTCGACGCTAAACGACTGCATCCGTAAGTCATAGAGAGGTTTGCAATAGCGTCGAGAATGTGCCAACTTCTGGTGGAGCTGAGAACATAGCATGAATAAAGTCGCTTTTATGTCACAGGCCAGCTGCAGATGCGTACACTTTCGCCGCAAGACGAAACTACATGAAACAGAGAGCACAATAAAAAAGTCCACTTCGATGCGCTAAAAGCACGCACAGCATGAATACATTCACTTTTTAGAAGCGGCAGGCGTGAACTAGACTAAAAAGAAGTTAGGAACCATGGCACTTCACAAAGACGTGCGTTTCTTGCCACTTCCTCGAAGTCAGCCCGCCCGGTCCTGTGTATCCACACGTTTCTTCTTTGGGCGTTGCGCTCGCCGGATGGTAAAGAAAGAAGCCTTTTGCCGTCGCTGTGTCGGTTGCGTCAACTGAAGGCGCAGCAGCACAGCATCACAATTAAGTTATCGTCCCTAACACATTCTATTCCGCTAACGCACTCGATCAGTCCGTCTGCCGTACTTTCGTCGCGCAGGGCCAACAATGGAGGCCGGAGCGCGCTGGAAAGAAAAAAAAATATGCAAAAGCACGGCGCTGCTTCCGCGCTGGAGAGACAAATAACTTTTATTTATATAGCCGGCAGATTGGTGGGGGAGCCAACCCCGCCTAGATGGCGGCCAGAAGCCCTTGAGCTCTAGCGGCACCCTCGGCCTGCTGGACAGCCAGAAGTTGGTCTTCGGGGGCCGAGCTGAGCAACACGGTCTCCCACTGCTTCCGATCCTGAATTTTTTGGCCCTGTCGGGGCGCCCGAGGGCAGGCCCAGATAATGTGATCCAGGTCCGCCCTTTCTTGACAAAATTTACAATTGGCCGAATATTGGTCTGGGTAATAATGATTATAAGTCACCGGATTTGGATATGTATTTGTTTGAAGGAGGCGCCATGCCACCGCCTGCTGCTTATTAAGTGATGCGTGTGCGGGAGGAAAACGCACCCTCCCCAATCTGTAATGATTAGTTATCTCCCTGTAGCCAACCATCCGGTCCCCGGTCGGCCCCCGCCGCGGCGCCCCGGCGGCTCGGCTTGTGAGTCCTAGAGCCACGGTGTCGGCCGCCTCATTGCCGGGGAGGGAGGAGTGCGCAGGCTCCCAGATGATATGGACAACTCGCTCACCGCGGAAGTTTGCCAGGATACGTTGTGATTCCGGCGAAATGCGCCCCTTTGCGTAATTTAAAATGGCGGTTTTAGATTCACTGACTATTATCGTGGCCAGTGTGGAAGCCATTGCGAGAGCAATGACCGATTCCTCAGCCACCTCGGCTCTGTTGGTTTTAATAGATCCGCTGACTTTAGGCTCACCTTCTGAGTTCACTGTAACGATACACATATTCTGATTAGTCGTGTACTCTGCCGCGTCGACGTACACCACGTCCTGAGAGCATTGCAATCTCCTATGTATAGCCCTTGCCCTTTCCTCCCGCCTTTCCTTGTGGTGTTCGGGATGCATGTTTTTGGGTAGCGGTGGGATAATAAGCTTCTTCCTTATGTCTTGGGGAATGTCGACCTTAGTGCCATATTGTGATGCGTATCTTACTCCAAGCTTGTTAAGTATGTGTCTGCCAGTAGGTGTTTCCGAGAGTCTTTCATATCGCGCTATTGTATGGGCTTCTATGAGTTCTTCGAGCGTGTTGTGGACACCTAAGGCTAGGAGCCTGTCATTCGATGTGTTTATCGGCAAACCTATGGCTTGTTTGAATGATCGTCTAATGATGCCTTCGATTTTTGTCTTTTCTGCTACTTGGAGATTTAGGTAAGGGGTTACTATACTATGCGGCTGATGACAAAAGCCTGGACTAGTCGTACCAGATTGTTCTCTTTCATCCCATAATGGCGATTAGCAATTCTCTTAATTAGTCTCATTGTTTGTTGTGCGCTGTTTTCTAGTATTCTTATTGTTTCCCCGTTGTGACCGTTCGCTGATACGTGGAGGCCGAGGACTCTAATGCTGTCGACAATAGGTATTTGGTTGCCATTTACAAAAAGCGTGATGTTTGGTTTATCCGTACAACTCTTACGGCCCCTGCGTGTCGGTCGGTATAGAAGTAATTCTGATTTTTGCGGCGAGCATCTCAATCCTTTTTCCACGACATATTTCTCAACCGTATGTATGGCTGTTTGGAGCATTACCTCAATCTGCCCATCACTTCCACCTGTTACCCAAAGGGTGATATCATCGGCGTACAGGCTATGCTGTATTCCTTCTATATTTTCTAGGTCTGCTGGCAGGCCAATCATAGCTACATTGAAAAGAAAGGGAGATAAGACTGATCCTTGTGGTGTGCCCCGGTTTCCGAGTTCTATCTCTTTGGATTTCACTTCACCGATTGTGATTTGCGCAATACGGTCAGAGAGAAAGTCTTTAACATACGCATGGGTTCGTTGCCCCACTCCTAGGCCTTATAAGTTTTCTAAAATAGCCCTGTGGGTGATATTATCAAAGGCCTTCGTAAGATCAAGACCAAGGATAGCTTTTGTATCTAGTGTTTGAGGTCACGCGTCTATTATTTGATGTTTGATTTGCAACATAATGCGCCGGTTCTCGTCCGCGCTGGAAAGAAAAAAAAATATATACAAAAGCGCGGCGCCTGCTTCCACGTGACACGGATTGGCCAATGGGGGAGCGGAGGAGGCTGGGGTGACAGGAGGCGTGGAGGAGGAAGCGCCAGGGTGAGCGGGGTGGCGGAAAGATCGAAGAACGGCGCTACTTTTGGAAAATTGAGGGACCTTACCTGGTCACGCAGCGCAGCGCCATCTCTCGAAGGAGGCAGCGCAAAACCCACGCTACGGAACTCACGGACCGCTGGCGTTGAAAAGACCACAGGGAACCCTGTCTCATCGCCAAAGGGGACAATCAATTGTATGGTGCACTGTATCTGGCTTTTCAACATCAGCTATTGGAAATGGCAAACAAAACTTCAGCATACTAGAAGTTACAGCTTGAGCGATATGTTGAACAAACATCAGGTACAACTTGGAAGCAACATTTTTATAACTTGTTTGGGCAGCAACTAGCGTATGTAATGCGGTCCTATACAAAGGGTTGAGGACCAGAGAATGCCTTTTATTAAGCGGTAAGCGACTTCGGCCGCTCACATTTTTTGGTTGTGTTCGGAAAGGCGCGACCACTGGCGACATTTGTAAAGCGTTTTTCGCACTCAGGTTTGAAGGCAGTGCAGGATTTCGGAGCTGGTCGTTTCGAAGTGACGTTTAAGACTAAGGCTGCGGTTGGTCGCCCCTCAGCTGATCCCGCTTTGAAGGTTCGTGATGTTGAAGTTAAGTTCGAGTGCCGAGGTGTTTCTTTCGAAGAGAGTTAGGGTTTCTGGCTGCCCTACGGATCTTTCAGACCAGGCTCTTCTTAGCGAGGTGGAGGTATTTGGTAGGATCCAAGCGATCACCGAAGAGTGCGTGCCAGTGTTCTCTGGGATATGTACAGGGAACCGGCGAATTCGTATACGGATATGACGCGGCCGGTTCCTAACCTTCTTCGCGTATGTGAACGGGTTGTTCAGTTGGAGTACGAGAGGGTTGTTCGTTTGTGTCCTAGGCACAACTTGGAAGATCACCACGCTGCCGCGTGTGACATGTCGAAATGCGCACGCTGCGATCAGTTCGGCCACAAGGCCTGCGACGCGGTGTGGGGCGGAGACAACGCGTTCGTGTACCGTCCGCACCTACTCGATAGTAGCTGCGCGCCCAGAACAGCAGGAATCCGCACTAGAGCAGACGGTTGCTTCGGCAGTAGAAAGCCCAGCAGCAGCATTCGAGAACGAAGACAGTCAGGCTCCCTTGAACGTCGTAGACACTGCCGGGTGTAATGGCAGTTCCGCAAATTCTGAAACGCTCGCTCCCATGGAGGAAGGAAACTCAGGAGAGGCCCTACCCCCTCCGCGCGCTAGGAGAAAAGTGTGGAGGAAATGACGTAGTACGTTCTCCTCTTTTTTGCAGATTTTTCATTTCTTTGCCGTGACGGCCATGCCTTTCGGGCCACAATGGCGGCTTTGTTTTGGTTCTGTGCGCTCACACGTGTTGCTCCGTAGGTTTCGTACCGTGGCATTGGCGCTGTGCGGGCAGGTTCGCGTTGGTCTCCGTGTTTTGTTGCGCTGCGTAAGCTGGACCGTGCTCTCCCGGATTTTGCTGTGGCCAGGTGGGACACGAGGAACTAAAGTTCGTGAAATGAACGCGCATGGAACGCTGTACGCAATGTACCGCACCACGGCAATGGCAACGGACGAAGGAATATCCGCGGGAAATATCGCCCTCTTTGGCGCAATCATCCTAACGTGCTGATTGTTTAGTATTGCAGCGGAGCGCGCGCGTCCGAGCACCACGGTTGCGCGCAGCGCGGCGTGGTTTCGCGAGAAATGTAAACAAGAGAGGAGAGCTGGCCCGATAGGCGGAGCAACGCCATGAGCAACGCCAACTTCCGGCTTCACTTTAAGTCTGTTTCACATGCTGCGACTGCAACGACGAAAATCGGTGCTGTCGCACGCGTCGCAATGCGATTTTTAGAGGGCTCATTTCACATGGTTGCGATTTCAACAATGCGACTGGTGCGACGCCCAGGGTTGCTTACTGCCAGGTTTCGTGGCACACACTGCATAATTCTTTTATTGTAGCGAATAAAACGTTTACACTATAATATTATTGACTTCTCTTGATTAGAGGCAAATAATATGTACGTTTACTAATTTAAAAACGTTAGTTAAGATTTGTCTTGGAATGCGCGACGGCGGTTTCTGTAGTTCAGTGCGACATCGCGCACGTAAACAGCTGTTCGCAGGTGGTTCAGCGCTGTATGTTGTCTTATCTACCTTCTATGACCGTTTCGTTCTGCCTGCGCTACAACAATCCACAAGATGACCTATCGACAAGTTCATATAGCTACCCTCACCGCTTATGCAGTATTCGGAATTCGGCTGCCACGAAGTTGTCGTGTCAGCCCAACAAGATCCTCGCGCTACCCGTGCTCGGCGTCAGCTCCTGGAGAAATGATGCGTGTATATTGCCCGTAATTGCGCTTATGTGGTGCCTGCTCCTAGCCATATTCTTGCGCCAAAAGCAACAAGAAGCATCAGCCCGAAAGCCCGCGTGTGCCCCTGAACGAAGCCTCAAATGATCTGTGTGATTACTGGACGTGGAAAGAAAATTGTGTTGTGAAATTCAACCTTAGCGCTAGCCTGGTTCATCCATCGCCGTGCTTGCGCTGCGAATATATATATGGGAGCCCTCTCTAAACATTTCTAAAGGCGCAAAAGCCGACGCATCAAGTGTTTCGAGCAGTTACCTTCACTTTTATAGAAACCTGTACGTTGTAACACAGCATTAGAAAAGACACGCTTCTCGTCCACTTTGTATCCCGCGCTGGTAGTATACTCGGAACTTCTAACAAGAAGACCATATCAATACGCGCTATTCATAATGCAGAATCGTAGGCCCACGGCAGGCGCACTTGCCGTAGAATTTTTCGGCTTTCTGCTCAGCCTCGCACGCCGCTCACGGTTAGCCTGTTTTGTAGAAATAAATATTATTATTATATTATTATTGTTATAAAACATTATAGTTCCTTCGCTGTAATTTATAGCAATCATCCAGATTTCTTAAGCTAGTCATGCATTTAACATGTATTAGATCAACATTGTTACGACCTGCTTATGGGAGTCATTTCAAACTAGGTTGTTCAGCCAGAGAAAGTACAAATGCAAGTCTCAATGTTTATTCCAATTTAATATTCCTAAACAGATTATAGTGGCAGAAGTTTATGCCTGCTTGCACTTCCTGCAATTCAATGTTCAGAGCTGGAAAAACTGATTCCTTTTCTTGCTGTCGAAAGGCTGCTTCAATGTCGATAGCAAGCTATAATTATTCATTTCGAGAGTGTTAAGCAATTACTATATCTCTAAGCTTATCAATGCGTTTTTGTTGCACGAACACAATTAAGTTTTCTGTCTCCCTCTCATTGACAGCCATGGAATGAAACTGTTCACTTTCATAAGTATCAGGATGCAAACATTCTGGAGTTTGTCCTGAGCATTTGTCTGCATCCTATAGTGTGCATGTTTGTATCAAGGTCTGGTGTTGCAATCGCAGTGATCTACGCATATTGTTATATTGCAAGAAATTTATTTAACTGTTTTCAAATCTGTAATGTGGCCATGCGTAACGACCACATTAATAAGCAAAAAAAAAAAAAAACTGCAGATGCAGTGTACGTGTTGGAATCTATGCGAAGTGAAGTTTTTGTCAAGTGGTCAAGTAAATGCTGGTAAAGTAAGTGCGATATATACAATTTGTCTTATTTTGAACAATCCAACATGTCATATTTTGCAATGTTTGCTTATGCACCGCATAGGTCACAATCTTAATGTCATGTAATCTTTATGCATTACACTGTTCACAAACCATACCGAAATGCAAACGGCAGTTAATGTAGATGCACGCTGCGAGACATCAACACAGTGACGTTTGTTGAGCAAGGAATGGTGCGAGGTGTATGCAGATGAATGAATGACGTGCTTATGTACTTATTTATTTATATACCTCGCAGGCTGCAAGGTTGGAGTATTATGCAAGGGGGAATAAAAAAGTTGTTACAAAAGGAAGAAGGGCACAACATTAAGAAAAGAAAACTGCAAAAAAAGCAGTACCAATACATTGCACCAACTAGCCCAACGTGTTTTACTGGCACAACATTATACAATACTTAACAACGAATAACAGAAAAAGTTACTGCCCATTAACCCTGTACAGACGGTAAACCAGCAAAGCTGAAATGTGCGGCCCCAGTGTTTATCACTGGGTTAATTTCAATGGTTTATTCAAGTCTTTCTATATTATTGGTTATGCCTGTGTTTCTCAATGAGGTTATGCATATGTTTGGCTTGGGTTTATCACATTGTTTATTTGGAATGTCACACATTGCACTTTGCAAGATCACCATCATGGAAAGTGCAATGAGTGGTTCATTGTGTTAATCCAGCGGGTCCACTAAAGTCTTTCTGAATTATGTTACGCACTTGTGTTTTGTAATGCGTTAATCATAATGTTTATGACTCAGTTATGCACTGTAGTTACCAAGTGACACACCGGGGCTGCACATTTCATTTAATTAAATACAGGGACACATTTTCGAACCTATTGGGAAGTCGGAGAGAGACTGCTGCACGCGCGCTCTGCTGCTAGAGAGAAACGACGTCACTATCGGTCTAGCCAATGGCCCACCACACCTTTGCTGCGAGATAATAATGACATCATGATCTTGTCTTAACCCCATCCCCCTCTGTGTCCCTTCCCTGCAATAATATGCAGATAAATGTATGTTTGAAATGCATAAGCATTTCTATGTCTACCCAACAAGAAATTTCTCCGCCCATCATGCAAGGCGAATGCAATGGCTCACACCCCCTTAAACAATGGCTCATATCCCTACAGTAGGGTTTTTGGGATCGGACCATCAGTGTTTCGCCTAGGCATATACAGATTCACTGTAAAAAGAATGAACACCTTTCTGCTAGAGACCAAGACAATCAAGAGGTGTATTAACAAATGAAAGTTTATTGAACATGTCGAGTAAATGCTGGTCGACAAGCAATAAATCTAATTTACACAAAAAGCAGAAGCAAGATCTGATGTGTGTCCATACAGATCCCAACAGGAAACGCATCCATCTCTGAAAGTGTAACAGCGGCCATGCTGACACGAGATTCTCCCAGTGTCTTTGCATCTACAGCTTCCGTAATTTCTCTAGGCAGCCGATCTGCACAGAATGCTAGCTTCTTCCTCTGCTCAGATGTGGAGAGTGCATTGTAAAGGAAGAAGCTAGCATTCTGTGGAGATCGGCTGCCTAGAGAAATTACGGAAGCTGTAGATCTAAAAATGCTGGGTTAATCTTGTCAGCACGGCCTCCGTTAGAAATGGATGCATTTCCTGTCAGGAAACGCACATGAATTTTTGCTTCTCCTTTCTGTGTATTTTCAGTCTATTGCTTGTCAGCGAGCATTTACTCGGTGTGTACATTAAACTTTTGGTTGTTAGATCATCTCGGTTTTCTTGTTCGTCCTATGTGTTCTCTGGTGCCATTTTCAGCCAGGCTATTCATTTTTTTAGACTGCAACAAGTCACTTTAATGGCCGTTATGATACCTTATGCAATCTTTTATTTGGCCAATGTAGCAATACGGTACAGTGTGAAGCAGTAAGAACAGGGTACGCTAAATTCTAATGAAAATGTTTATTGTGAAAATGCAGTGATCTATAAAGGTTACCACGAAGTAGTACAGCAATAAAACCTGATAAAGACTAGTGCTTGATGAAACCAAACATAAAAGCAGGAAAGGGAGAAAATACATATAGATATACAAGTCCAGGGAAAAAAAAAACATTGTGATCACCAAGTGTGCATGTGGCTACCTTCCAGGAAACTCATTTTTTTCCCAATGGCATGGAACTGGAAGAATGTGCTTGCATAAGCAAGCTGTCAGTCTGTCTATTGGAATAACAACAGTGTTTCTTGAAAGGTGCTGGCATGCAGGATTGGCAATTGTAATGCTTTTTTCCTGCACCTCGAATTTTTCTCTGTTTTTTTTCTGTAGCATATTTATTTATGTTTGGCTGCATCAAGCACCAATTTTTATATATCCTTCAAAGATGTCTTTCTTTTTCTGGGGAAAACTCGGGGAAGGTGGGAGATGGAAATTCAAGACGATGAGCAGCATGAGAACAAGGTGAAAGTAGGAGCCAACGTTTCCACAAGTGGACTTGCCTTCTTCAAGGTCCACTTGTGGAAACGTTAGCTCCTACTTTCACCTTGTTCTCGTTTTGCTCATTGTCCTTCTTTTTCTGTTAATTTATATAACTCGCCACATTTTTACAAATGAGCCTCTGTTGAAAGTTGGTCCTCATCCATATCTAGTGTCATCCTGTTGGTAGTGCTTCATGCTATGCACTCTTGCAACATTTTGTGTGTGTGTGTGTGTGTGTGTGTGTGTGTGCGCGTGCACACGCGTGGATTTGGATGTGAGATCGGGCCTTTGGGCAGAGGTATCATTCTTCTCCTGTGCAGCCTTATGAATTCATTAACTATAGGGCTACAGAAATGCGATGGACAGGAACGAAGTGAACACACAGAGCGCTTCGTTCTTGTCTGTTGTCTATCTGTTGCACTTTAGTTAATAATGAATACACACAAACTCATCTAGTTCTCAGTTATTATGTCGGGCTTATAAGCCCGCTTGTGTCCTGGAATATCTAAATTACAGGATACATAGCCATGCAATTTCTGGCCATGTGCTTGCAAGTCGCGTGTCAATCTTCTGTTTTTCCTGACAATCTTGTGTGATGTGCAGGCCCAGACAGTTTCTGGTGAATCCATGCAGGGTGTTGTGCAGGGTGTAATCTGCACTGCAAGTGCTGCTTTGATTGCTTTCAGTTCAGCTTTTCTAGGTGTAGGATGACCTGGAATGGTACTCACTTATATGTGGCTTAGTTTTATGTAGTGTCATACTACTGTTACACTGTCAGATCAGTGTACTATATGTGCCTTATGTTTGCTTGCATCTTCTGATTAGCAACCTCCTCTGTGTGTTTGGAAGTTGCATATAGTCTCCTGGCCTAATTTTTTGCTCCCATAATTCACGGTATGGGCCTGTTGTGTACAAGTTCAGGTACTCCCGAGGTTGTGTTTCTGAAGGGAGGGGTAGTCGTCTTTGCATCTCATATGCTAGTTGGCATAATATGTTGGGACGAGGTTCTGAGCTCTTGAGACAAAGAATTTTGCTGCAGGCTGCAACTCTACTGTGTCTAGGTGCTTGTTCGTTAGCTCTTTCTCATAGAGGTCTTCAAGCATGGTAAAGTTGGAAAGACATATTATTACTACCCGATGCCTCTATTCGATGAGTTGTCTTTTTTGTGTGCTGCTGGTAATTCATACCGTACTATACCTTGGACACAAGCACATTATCTGTGAATTTCCATAGTATCCACTCGTACACACCCATTATTTCGAGATTATTCTTTTCACCAGGTGTGGAAGTTGCGTCCAGGCATTGCATAATTGTTTCACCCACGTGCTGGCTCTGCCGTCATGGGCTTACACTAGCTGAGGATTTGTGGATGTTGACTTGCGGTCATATTTGTCCAGCTATGTGGACCACAATGTGTAATCTGGGGTAGTGCTTGATTCTAGCCGTTCTTTTTCCGCCGTCGATATGAGCTGACTTATCAGAAAGCGAGAGGCCAGACTGGCCAAGAAAATCTGCAGTGTTGTTGAGGGCTTGTTGCATCATTCTTGATTTCTGTATAAGATTGCTTTCCCACAGACTGTAATACACCATAGGCTGTAGTGTTTCTTGTAGTATGCCCGTGTTGTTGGTGTGTGTGGGCCAAATGTACCTCCAACTCTCACCTAGAATTTTCTGTCTTTCAGAAAGTTACTGTTTAAGTGCTCTACCGGAAATGTTTTTGCTCATCGTTCCTCTTATTAGAGTAGCAAGAGGTACTGCTGTTAAAAGCCTCTTCACTCTCTTCATTCTTTCATAAGCGGTATTACACAATGTCCTGCAATAAAGTTTCTGCTGTTTATGGCCCACTCATATCTGCCAGAAGGGACAACTCTTGAAAAAGGTTTTCTTTGTGCTATGTGTGCGGCGTAGTATGAGCATTCATGCCTTGACATTTATACATCTGTAGAACCAGCTTCCTGACAGAGTACTTGCTATACCTGATGATGCTTATTTGTGCAGTGCTGTTGAACAATACATATTGATCCAATGAATATTTACACACTCGAATTATCACGAAAGATGGTTGTTTTACAATTCTGCCCTTTGCTTTCTATTGGTGTTAGATTTTCCATAAGCATGCCCCCCTATGCAATAGTATTTTGAAGTGTAAGGGTTCAATAAAAGGTGGTGAACTAAATCGAAGTGCAAGAGCTTTTTTTTTTCACCTCTGACTCCCATCGAAATGCGACTTCCATGGCTGGCAAATCAACCCCTCGCCTTGTGTTAGCAGCAGAATGCTATAGTCACAGTGGCAGGTGAACAAATTGAAGAACGATATGTCTGTCTATAATTTTTTTCTTGCCTGTATGTAAGTAAAGTTTGGAATAAGTTTGTCATTGCAAAAAAGCCCAGTTTGTGGTCTTTTATTGAATAAACCCCATATTGTGTATAGTTGAAATGAAGAAATTTGTTCTAAAATCCTCGGGTGATATATGTTCTTGCAAGTAGCATGGTATTTCTTACTTATAAAGATAATAATCGCAGCGGATATCGTTACATGGGTTTACACACTAATATATGTGATCACAAACTTATTAGAAACTTACTAGAAACATGTAAGGCATGAATGTTTCTGCACACTTGATCAGCTGTGAACGTGCAAGAACTGCTTCTACTGGCTGACTTCACTGCACAGTTTTGAATAAATTTTCTTCAGCGTGTAGTTTTGTACTGTTTTATCCCCACAGGAACAGGCCGTTTGCCTGGTTTTCGCATTGTTGCACGAGTTCTACATGCTTGTGCAGGAGGGTACGTTGTCACTGTGCCACTATAGCAAACAATTTACTTAATCTACTAGCTGTACAGTTAATTACCTTGCAGAGCAAGTGTTCATACAGATGCTGTAAGGATAAAAAGTCCGCAACATAGTC
Source organism: Dermacentor andersoni (assembly GCF_023375885.2). Classification (NCBI taxonomy): domain Eukaryota; kingdom Metazoa; phylum Arthropoda; class Arachnida; order Ixodida; family Ixodidae; genus Dermacentor; species Dermacentor andersoni. The sequence continues at coordinate 9,406,728 of NC_092823.1, read as the reverse complement.
AATGTTTATTGGTTTCTGTGCAAGAAGAAAGAATTATTCAGAGAAGAGGTGCAACTTAACGCGCATGTAGTATTTTATTCAAGCCACGGATTTAATGCTATCGTAGCAAATTCATTACGATAGCCTACACTTTTGCTCTGTCAAATTTAATGAGAGGCAAGATAAGCTTTCAAGATGCATCGGGAAATTCATGCTTGAAAACCGAGAAGAAAATGCTACTGAACGGTACCGCGTTCAGCGCAACGTTGAAACTTCGGGTACTTTGCTGTCTTGTCATCTGCCCTTGCCGAGGTTGAAATAATTCAAGCTGCCCCGTAAGCGCGATTTTTGCATGCTACTCAACAAAAGAAAATTGTGACGACCTCGTCGTCTGCTGGGGATTGAACACCTCCTAGCACTGACAACTCACAAAGGCGAACGAAGCAAACGTGAAAATGCACTTTATTTGCTGCGTAGCGTGTCGACAAACGTACATAAATGGGAGAATCGAATATGCGGCACAAGTTTTTTTATTCTCCCTTCGCGTACGTACCGAATGCGACGATCCACGTCTCCGCGCATTGCACTTGTCGTGCGAGACGCCATTTGCCAAAACGAACCGGCGAAATAGCTCCGTTGACAGCTCTCCGCGCAATTTCGACGGAAAATCGCAGCGATCGGTGCGACGGTGCGATTGTGCGACCAACCGGTTGGTCGCAGCCGAAAATCGGGGGGTCGGCACTGCGACTGCGATTTTCATCGCAAACGACGGAAATCGCACTTCCGGTGCGACGAAAATCGCATCATGTGAAACAGGCTTTAGCTTCAAAAAGAGTGACGTCAGGGCCTCTCCTGAGTTTCCTTCCTCCGTGCTCGCTCCCGTATTGTGCGGTGACATGCGGAGAGGGAGGTGGCGAGGAGAATGCCACGACTCCCGCTGCTGGTTAGGGCTGCCAGACGGCCCCAGGAAAATACCGCCAAATGATCTCAAAATCTAGCCCAAAAATAGCCAGACCCAAATTTTTCGTTAGCCAAAAGTAGCCAAAAACGTAGCGAAAAACGTTTGATGTTCTGCAGGTGTCTTATAGAGGGTGTAGGTAGTGCCGAAATCTCAGCGCATATTTCCGGCTCAAAAATTAGTTCCGCCGCACACTACCAGCACAACACTGGCCTCAACACCTGCATAATAAATTCTAGTGAGAGCTGACACTCAGACGTGGATTTGGACACCACTTATTGTTACAATGAATAGAAGGATTTCTCTTCCGATTTACTCATGTCGTTACTCGTATTTACTGAGCCACATTCTGAGCTAACTTTAGTTCGCGCTTCGCTGTACCCTAGGCATTTTAAGCGAAGCTGTATACCTCTACCGTCCAAGGAAATTTTCGTGACATTGTGGTAAGCAAAAAAAAACTCGCCATACGTGGACCGATCCCGCAGATAGTGCAATGCCGGGCCGATCCGCGGCAGAGATGAAGCAGGCGTTAAGCACTCCCCATATGTGAGCCGATCCCGAAGATAGTGCAATGCCGGGCCGACCCGCGGCGGAGGTGAAGCAGGCGTCAAGCACTGCCCATACGTGGGCCGATCCCAAAGATAGTGCAATGCCGGCCCGAAAAATTATTTAGGACTTTACGTGCCAAAACCACTTCGTGATTATGAGGCACGCACTAGTGGAGGACTTCAGAAATTTCTACCACTTGGGGCTCTTAAAGTGCATCTAAGTCTAAGTGCACTGGTGTTTTCGCATTTCGCCCCCGTAGAAATGCGGCCGCCGTGGCCGGGATTCGATCCCGTGACCTCGTGCTCAGCAGCCCAACAGCATAGCCACTGAACAACAACGGCAGGTAATGCCGGGCCGAGCCGCGGCGGAGGGGCAGTTTGCCATTAAGGGCCTACATACACAGCTTCGCCGGTGATCCTTCTTCAGAGAGTGCAAGGGCACTGAGATTTTTTTCTTGTGTTTTCTTGGTTTTCGTTCAGATTTACGCTAAATTTCTTTCAACCAATATTGCTTATTCTCTAAATATAGCTACTCCCAACTATAGCTATAGCTACTTCACAGTCATCCTGACTCGAGGGGTGCGCCCTTTTTGTGGTGGTCGTGAGGATACTGTCCATATCTTTAGCATCGTTTGCTCCCCGCAGCTCTTAAACGAATAGCTAGTCTTTTTAGCATCCCAGGGGTTCCGTTTGATACAGCTAGTTTTTTTGCACCGTTTGCCTAACCAGGCGAGTAACCAGTTCATGCTTCTTGTTGAATGCTCAAACCAAGTTTGGTTAGCCCGCTGTGATGCAGTTTTCGGGGAGCGGGCACCGGGCCTTAACGAAGTGCTCGCGAACACACGGAAGGAGTTCTGGTTTCATTTCACCCGGGAGCGACATCGTTTAGGCGACAAGCTTCTCGAAGTTTGGGCTCACCCTGCGGTTATTTTAGACCAGTCAGGTGGAAAGATCTCCATTAAGTTATGAAGCATGCATCTGAGGTCGCTCGACTTGGCCGTGGGAACCAGTCGATCCACGTGATTTTGTTCGCCTTGGTGTAACCAAGAACCAGAACCAGTCCTGGCACACCCTCGTGTGATCGCGCTGACCCGCGGATGGCCTTTTTTTTTTTGGTCGTCTCCATGGTTGTTTGCCTCGACCTCTTCCTGTGTTAAAGCAATCGGAGGGTCTGTCGGGCTAGATTCTAGCAAGAGCGACATGGCTGTTTGTGTTTAGCACAGCAGTTCAATTTGAGCTGCTCCACAGCAGCCCCCCTTTCCCGGGAGGACCGTTGACCCGTAACAAAACCCTCCGCCGTGGTCAATATACCAAATGATGCTGGGTGGACGAGTACATATAAGCTCTGGGACGCGGCACCTCCGGGTGCGAAGTCCTCTTCCCATCTGACAACGGCAAGGATGCCCGGATGTTCTCGTTGGAGTGCCCGGATAGTGGCTCTGGCTTTTGGCTAAAGGTCACTTGAAGGTTGCCGACAACGGCAGCTAGAAGCATTTTATGCTTGAAAACCCGACTTATCGTGGTCTGCACTCAAGCTACTCAGTTCACTGCTCTTGTGTGAGAAATATCACGACTGCAGAGAAGTCTATACTTATGGCTCAACTACATCGGCCTGTTCTGACGGCTCTGTAGCTATAGAGGCAAGAGGGATAACCCAGTTGTTCAACACATCGCACGTCACAATGTCTAGAGCTGTAGAGCTAGTTACTGTCTGTGATGACCTATATACGGTCGATAGAGAGAATCCTGGAAAGTGGCCACACTCCTGCGGCTCAAAGCCGGCACTACAAATAGGGGTGTGAGCATGGTAGTTTTTAGAAAGTGAATTAAATACCAATTTAATAATGCCGAAAGCGAATGGAATACGAATTGAATAGTGCCAGAAGCGAATAAAATTGAATGTCGTATAGTTTTTGAATAGTTTGGGAATGATGTACAGCCCCATTCTCTCCTTTCTCACAATTTACAGGCTGTGGTGGTGATAAAAACTTTATTTCGTCAACAGAAAATGATTTATGAGATTAGATGTGCGAAGTCATGATGACTTCGTGAGGTGGCCGTCATACTGTGTCTTAGGCGACTTCTAAAGCCCAGGTCACAGCCCGCCGTTGAACCGCGGGTTCCGAGCATGTCACCGCAGCCTGCCACTGCTCTCCGTTGGATAGCTGCCATTCGGCTGTAGGTTTGAGCTCAGGGCATCCGTGCAAGATGTGTGCTAAATCGGCTTTGTCGGCATCGCATAGCGTACATTCGGGGGAGTGTATCCCTGGGTAGACTATGGATAGTTTGTACGGGCTGGAGTTGCCTCCACGTCGCCTGCTGGTTTTTGGTTAAGGAATTGTCAGGGGATGGGTATTCGAGTCTTCGTTTCTATAGTATTGCGTAATTTCGCGGTAGGTTATCATGCGCTCTTTTGCTCCTCGCAGGATCGGTTGGCTCACTGCCCGGTTGACGAGTCCTCGGGCTAAATTGTGAGCCACTTCGTTCCCGGGATGGGACGAGTACGCAGGGATCCAGATGATTTTGATCTGGCGGGGCGTGAAATGTAGTGTCTTTAGAATTTGTAGCGCTGCTTCATTGGTTCTGCCTTTGGCAAAATTACGCACTGCCGTCTTGGAGTCGCAGAAAATTATTTTGGTTGCGGTATTTGTGATAGCTATTGCTATCGTGGCTTCTTCTGCTTCTTCCGCGTGCATTTCAAGTATGGTGACCGCGGTGATTGGTTTGAGGTGGTTGCCTACTACCCCTGCGGAGAAAGCGTCGCGTTCTCTGAGTTCGGCTACGTCTACATAGACCGCCTCCTCGTGGTTTGCGTAGTGTTTCTGGAGTGCTTTGGCCAGGGCCTGTCTCCGTTTGGTGTGATACTTCGGGTGCATGTTCCTTGGGATTGGATCGACCATGAAGGCACATTCACACCGAAAGCGGAGCGTCTAAGCGGACAAGCGGATTTTCCAAGCGGTGAGGCGGCGAGCGCCCACGCCTGTTCAGGCCAGCCGCGTTGTCTGGCTGTCCGCACCGCCGGGAAGGCGGGGCATCTCGCAATATCTTTAGCGATTTCAGGGACGTGCCGCCATCTCGCGGCACTTTGTGTTTGTACGCGCACTTTCGATATTTTTTTTTTCGTCGTTGGTTGGCGTGCTCCCGTCCGCTATCTACTTCTGCAAAATGATGAGCTCAGACGAAGAAGACGAGATCTTCGGCATTTTACTCGTCACTTACTTTTACTCGGCCCGACATTTGCTTGAGTGCTCTCGTAGGGATGTTCAATTTGCTTAGGATGTGTCTTCTCTCAGGTGCCTTGCTTAATCTTTTGTATTGGGCTGTTCTGTGTGCTTCAACTAGTTCGTCGAGCGTGTTGTGGACGCCCATTTTGAGGAGTCTCTCGGTGGATGTGTATCTCGGCAGGCGGAGCGCCGCCTTATAGGTTTGTCTTATGAGGCAGTTTACCCTTTCCTTCTCCGCTTTATACAGGTTGAGATATGGGAGGGAGTACACGAAACGGCTGAGCACGAAAGCCTGGATTAGACGCCTCAGATCCACTTCCTTCATCCAAAAGTGTTTGTTGGCGATGCGTCGGATCAAACGGTTGGTTTAGTTCACGCATGCCGTAAGTTTGTTGATAGCCACTGTGTTTTTGCCGTTGCTTTGTAGGTGCATACCTAGTATCCGGATCGTTTGGACCTCGGGTACTAGGGTGTCGTCCACGTATATTTCTATAGGGACTGAGGTTTTTGTATGGCCTCGTGGATTGTATCTCATGACGGGAAGTTCAGATTTTTGCGGGGAGCACGATAATCCTGTCTTTCTGGCGTGTCCTGAGACTGCGTCGGATCCAGTTTGCAGTAGGTGCTCGATCTCTCCGTCGTTCCCTTTGGTTACCCAGAGTGTAATGTCGTCTGCGTATAGGGAATGCGATAAGTTTGGTATTCCTTCAAGCAGCAGTGCTATGGATATGAGCGCGACATTGAAAAGGAGGGGTGAGAGTACCGATCCTTGCGGCGTTCCTCTGCTTCTCAGAGTGAAAGGATCGGATGTGAGTGACCCGAAGCGTATCTCCGCCATCCTAGCGGATAGGAAGGCTTTAACGTAGGTGTGGGTTCGCTCACCTACTCCTAGATTTGAAAAGGCTTCCGTGATAGCCTCGTGCTTGACTTTGTCGAATGCTTTGGTTAAATCCAGAGCTAGGATTGCTTTGGTTCGTTTGCAGTGAATAGGGTTGATGACCTCCTCCGATAGCCTGAGCATGAGGTCTTGTGTGAAGAGGTGTTGACTAAAGCCCAACATTGTGCTGGGGAAGAGTTCGTGCTTGTCCATGTGTTCTTGCAGGCGATCTAGAATCACGTGTTCTAGCAATTTGCCCAGGCATGGCGTGAGGGAGATAGGTCTCAAATTTTGTATTTGTAGGCTCTTCCCTGGTTTCGATATGAAGGTTATCTTTGCGTGTTTCCACGCTGCCGGCAGCTTGGTTAAAGAGTTTTGTGATGCGTTGATTGATTCCTCATCCAGGTTTCTCAAAGTTCGGTTCGTGATGTGTAGTTTGTGTAGCGCCGCCATCACCTCGGCCGTCGTTATTTCCTCGTCCATTCCTGGATTCGGAGGTCCTTTGTAGTCGGGAAGCGTTTCCTTGTCGGAGGTATCTACATATCTGCTCCTGAGTTCGTCGAGGAGTTCGTCGTCTTGAAGGGGGTGTTCGTGTATAATGCGGCCGATGTTCTTGTTAGGTACCGTCTTACAATTTTCAGGGTCTAGGAGGTACCTGAGTAGGTGCCACGTGTCTTTTAGGCCCAGTTTTTCATTCATCTGGTCGCATGTTTGACCCCATTGTTGTTTGACCAGCTCTTGTGCGTGGTGTTCTATTTCTTTAACTAGGCGAGTGATTTTGAGCTTCAGTCTTCTGTTGTGTTTTTGTTTGAGCCATCTCTTTTGAAGGCTTTCGTGTGCTTGCCACATGTGTAGCAGTTTGTTGTCTATTGCGTGTGTTTCCGCTGTGACTGGTATGCTTTTGGTGGCGGTTTTGAAGTCCTTGCCTAGCTGTTCAACCCGTTTGTCGAGGTCATCTATGGTGGTGGGTTCGTCTCGTGCTCTGATGAGTCTAAATTTGTCCCAGTCAGTGATCGTGATCTCTTTCCTCCCTTTCTTTTTTAGCGATATGGCCGGGATGGTGGTTTCGATTATATAATGATCGCTGCCTAGGCGGTGTTCCTCCATTTCCCTTCTCCCACGTTCTTACTGAGCGTGAGGTTGGGGCTGGTGTTCGTCTGCACACTGTTGCCTATTCGCGTGGGTTGTAGCGGATCGTTCAGTAATGTTAGGCCTTCGTCTTGTATGTAATTCCATATGGCGGTGCCCTTCTTGTTGTTTATTTTGTAGCCCCAGGCAGTGTTCCTGGCGTTAAAGTCGCCTACTAATAATAGCGGCCTGTGTCCACAGAGCCTGAGTGTTTTGTTAACTGCCTCTATTATCGGGGGGTGGTTCGATCTGGGGGCGCTATATATGTTGAGAATAAATAGGCTCGCTTGTCCTCTTTTCTGTGGAATTATTTCCACGAGGAGGCAGTCCGCGTACTTCGTGTCTATTTCGTGTTCGACGGCGGTTAGGTTTCTGTGGACCAAGACGGCCGCACGCGGGTTCTGCGCTCCCGTTTTTTCGCATGTTTTATAGTTTCTGAGTTTGGCTTTAGTTAGCGTTTCTTGCAGTGCTATGATGTCCGGAATTTCCGGCTTGTCTAAGTTTTGGATGTGGAGTTGTAGGTTCTCCCGCTTTGGGCAGAAACCCCTGCAGTTCCACTGCCATATTTTGAGTTCCTTAAGGTTTCCCTGCATATTGGTTTGCTCTTTGTACCTGAGCGTTGATGAGACCGGATTTGGGTAGTGAGATCGCTGCAAGTTGCTCAGCATGATCTGCGAGTTGAGTTTTCATCGTGGCTACGGTAGCCTCTGTTTGGCTTAGTCTGGTCTCGAGGGCGTCCACGCGTCCGTTTAGCTGCGTAGCTAACACACCAATTTGTTCCTTCATGTCTGCCCTGATTCTGTCTTCGGTTACTGCCATCTTCTCCTCCATGCGATCAAGCCGGGTGTTCATGCCTTGGATTAGGTGAATTACATCATTTAGGGTGGGGCTTTCCGCGTCTTTGACCGTTTCGATCGTCCTCGTTTTAGCCGGGGACTTCGTTGTGGTGACGAGGCACGCAAGGATGCCGCTGAGGGGGGTACTCAGCTGTTGGGTCTCGTAGAAGGGGTGCGTTGTACTGAGCTTTGTGTTTTCCTCTGGGGGGAGTTTCTACCCTGTACCCTGTAGTTTCTACCCTCTTTGATTGTTTCATTTTGTCTTTCAATCATAGCCCTGAGCTCTGCGTTGCCATCTCTCTCTCGGGAGGTCTGCGGTTTCCAGCTCACTTGTTTTGAGCGTCCTTGACTGTAGGCTTTCGGGAGGGGAGGGAAAGAGATGGAGCGGCTCCGGCTTCTCCGGCGTCTTTGGCTGGAGTTGCACCTTTCCCGGCTCTTGGAATGGTGTCCTCCGCTGTCTTGTTGTTGTCCGCGCTGCCATTGGCTTTCGGTGGGTTTTCTTCACCTGTAGTTGGGTCTTTCGAAGCGGGCCTTGCAGCTTCTGGTGCCCGTGAAATGATCTCCGTTGCACGGGATGCATTTTGGGGTGCAGACCGGTTTTTCCTTGGCCGGGTGTTGCGTCCCGCAGCGGTTGCATAGGTTGGTCTTTTTCCTCGGGCAGACGTCGGCTGTGTGTCCGGCCCGTCGGCAGTTAAAGCAGGCTTCTGTTTTGGCACGGAGGGGTAGCACGAGTATAGTCCTCCGAACAAACGGATTTGGCTGGGTACCTTTTGGGTTCCAGTAAAGGTTATTAGTAACGATGACGTCGTGCCTAGCTTTCTTGCTTCTGCAATTTGGCACCCTTTGTTGAGGTCCTGAATGTCTTCGAGGATTTCCTCGTGGGTTTGGTCTTCGAGCACGTTGTAGGCGATTCCCTTGATGGCTTCGTCCGGGGCCGCAGTATATGCATTGACAGGGTATATCTGGTCGATGATTCTGAGGTTTTGTAGACTGACGTATTTCTTGACTCTCCCCGCCGATGGAGAGCTCACGGTGAAAGAATTATTGGGTGGGTTGACACGCACCAGGTCTTGCTTTCGAGCTGCAGCGATGTCCGTGTCGGACCGTTGGCATACCGTTTGCAGGAGGGTGGTGGTGGTGTGGGAATGAAGATCGAGGCCTCCTCTCGGTCTGAAAACCACTTTATAATCCGTGGCCGGGAGGCGAGGAAGCGGTCTCCTTCTTCTGATTGTTGGTCGGCCAGCGGCCGATTTTTCTTTCTCGGCGGCCTTGCCGTTGACGTCGTCGGTCGTGATGGATGACGCAAGTGGCGTCGCAGTCTTCTTAGGGTGGACGAGAGGTCGTTGGCCTTGATAGCAGAGGTCCAGAGATTTTCGTTGTTGTACTCTTCCGGGGAGATATCCTCCCCATCCACGGTACACTCCCTTCGGGCTCGGCGCCGGAGGCGGCGGTCTTCGCCGGCGTCGGCAGAGAGAGGCTCTAGTCGAGTTAGGCCTAAAGTAGGCCCAGTTCGACTACGTGCGGCTCGGAGGAGAAGTGCCCGAAATTTGACTATGAGCAGGTTTTGTCTCCAAAAACGTAGCGGTTAGGTGCACAGCACCCTTACTGACTTCGGTGTGATGTTCCCGGGTCGTCGTAGTCCGTAATGTTGCCGAAAATTGGTCGAAACTCGGCAGCCCATGCGAAACACGTCCGCACTGCTCGGCGGCAAGATGGCGACCATCACAATTTATATAAAATTATCCGGTTCAGGAGTTGGCTTGGCGCTTCCGACCGGGGCAGCACATCTTGCTTCACCTGACGGGCTGCAGGCCCGCTAGGACACCGTCGATGCAGTACAGCCCCCAGGGGCGTGGAGTGCGTTGGGCTGCTACAATGACGAGGTGGTGCCGACGCACCATCAACTCTACAAAATTTCGTTCTCTGTGGCAACGCTCTATCACCTCAGTGGCGGAGCCACGCAGGGCAGCGTTCTGCCATCCGCTGCTGTCATGAGCGTTGTGTGCACGAACAAATCCTGCGGAGCTGCCGCGCACTCGTCCGAGTGGTGGTGAACGTCAAGCTGACGTGATATTTCACTGGGCGCCGACGGCTTCCTGTTGGTCTCCTGAACCATGGCCTCTCGATAAAAAAAAAAGAGTGCGGCCTGCCGCGTGCATCGCAAACGCTGTCATCTGCAGCGGCGCCACCAGTCGGGGACTGTTGTTTGGGATCGGCATAGAAAATGCATCAGGAACGCACTTGGAAGTGCGTGAAAGTGAAAATTCAAGAACGAGAAGCACCGCGAACACCAGGGGATCACGGAACTACCGCCGTCACCACGGTAGGACCACTTCTCTACTCTCTGCAAGAGTTTGAATTTTCGAGACGGCGACGCCGCCACCTAAGCCTAGCGCCTAGGGAACGCAACGGCGCAGCAACTCGCATAGCTGCTGCGCCGGCCCAAGCACGATGCAACCACGCGCAGCGGCTGCAGCATCGGCGGAGACGCCGGCGGAAGAGAGAAACGCTGAGGGAACGCAACGGCGTAGCAGCACGCACTGCTGCTCCGGCCCAAGCATGACGCAGCCACGGGTAGCGGTTGCAGCGTCGGTGGAGACGCCGGCAGAAGAGTAGAGAAACGGAGTCGCAACAGCTGCGGAAACTGCCGGAAGGGGCATCCAGCCAACATCCTCGGATCATGCAGAAAGAAGACCTCTCCACGCAGGAGAGGAGGAAGGAGAAAAGATGGACGTAGGCGCTTTCGCCGATAAAAAAAAACCCAAGAGGGCTGGTGCCGCTCTATAGGCGGAAGATACGTCCCGTAGGAGAAGGTGGAAGAAGTATTAGCAAGAAGAAGGGAACGAAAACCCCTAAACCTGAAGAAAAACAAGGCCATGGCAGAGAGGACGGTAGACAAGCTTCAAGTTCGCCTGCCACCGGGTACACAGAAGATTATCCTCCGACCAGCAGGAGGAATCGACAGCCTAAAGAAGAAGCTGGGGGTTCTCGCCGGAAACGCCATCCTGGAGGCGGCCAGGCTACTCCCCATGGCAGAAGAGGACATTGTCTTCAACAAAAACAACCAAACAATCTTAATATCAACCCCGAACAAGGAAAGGGCAGAGGCTTTCGCCAAAATCAAGAACATCCGAGCCGGAAAAGAAGATATCGACATGACTGCCCACCCGGCGACGCCCGAGGGGGCAAAGGCGTCATCTACGGGAATAACCTAGACTTGACGGAAGAACAAATACACAGGGCGTTGGACAACCCACGGAACCCAACGTATACGGCAGTCAGAAGACTAGGAAGAACATCCGAATCGATTATCATTAACTTCAAAGATCTGGAAGTACCGAGGGCCGTAAAATTCTTCAGTCAATGGGTTCCATGTCACCTATATAAAAAAAGTACGATGTGTGCTACCCATGCGGCAAGATTGGACACAGGCAAGACGTCTGCCCAAATATAACAAGCACCCGCTGCAGAGGGTGCGGGCTAAGAAATCAGCCGGAGGATCACGCCTGCGAGCCGAAGTGCTTCTTCTGCGGGAAGAAGCATGAGTTAGGCGACCCGACATGCAGGGAACTCTACAGGAAGCCCCACTGGGTTAAACAACGTGACGCGGCCTGGGCCGAGGCCAGGGCCGCACAAGAAAAGGGAGGAGCGACCGCAGGCAGAAGTAGGCCGACAACGAAGGTCACGCTACCGCCTGCTGCGAAAAAGCAACGATCCGAGACCAGGGACAGAAGTGCATCCAGGCCGTCACCCAGGGACGACCAGACCCACTGGCCAGGCCTCCAGAAACCAGCGGACAAGAGGACCCACTCTGGTATGCCTGTCAGCTTCGCAAGAGTGGTCTCCCAAGGTAGAACGCCAGAATTAGAGGCACAGGCCAATCTATTTAAGAAAGAAATAGAAAAGAGAGATGAGGAAAATCGCCAGCTAAGAGATATAATCAAAAGCCTAACAGAAACAGTAAACCAACTCAAAGAGCAAGTTGGGCAGCTAACGAACCCAACAGTGCGAGCTACGCAGGCGGCGCCATCAAGGCCGCTTACCCCAGTCCAGAGAGTAGCGGCCCCCGAGACGCAGGACGAGGGCAGGATGGTGGTAGATACGGTAGGCACCGCAAAAAGGAAGGCAGAGGAGCACGAGACGCCTCCACCCGAGAGAAGAAAAAAGATGAACAGAAAGATTAACGAAGATGAACTAGAGGCGCGCCTCAAGGAACACGAGGAAAGCATGCTAACCAAACTTAGCGTTATCATACATAAGAAAATGCAGGCTATATCAAATCATATGAACGCACTTCTTACCGTGCTAGGAGGCGAAGAACGAGCTCATCCCCATCCCGAGGCTCCCTCGAGCCCGGAAGCCCCGTTCTCTTCCTCATCATGGCCAACTGTAGGGGTCTCAAAAAGAAAAAGGCGCTGCTGCAACAGCACATTCTAAATCAAGGAGAGCCTCCGCTTGCCGTGGCGTTACAAGAAACAGGCAAACCCTCAGTCAAAATTTCAGGGTACCGCACATTCGACAACGGAAGAGGAGGGAAAGATCTAGAGTAGCCACCCTAGTTAAGAATAACATAGCGGTAATTGAACACGATGCGAGTACGGACGAAGTGGAGGCCGTACTCATAGAAATCCTTACCGGCAAAAATAGGGGAAGCATATTTGTCCTGAACGCATACAGCCCCCCTCGTCACAAGAAGGCACAGTTCGAGGCCACATTTAAGAATGCGCTGAGGGCAGCAAAATTGTGCCCCCTACTCGTATTAGGGGACTTTAATGCAAAGCATCACGAATGGGGCTACAACAAAATCGACAGGAAAGGTAGAATGCTGTGGGAAGTAATTCAGAACACAGGACTCTCGCTACTAACGGACCCGAACGAGCCAACCAGAACGGGTAACAGCATCTGCTGTGACACAACACCAGACCTAACACTAGGGCACAGGACGGGCAAAACATCGTGGAAGAACACGGGCGAAAACCTCGGCAGCGATCACTTTATAATCGAAATACAAATTGATAGGAAACTAGGGGTGCCCGTACATAAGCCAAAGCAGGCCACCGCAACTGACTGGGATAAATTCAGGGATATCAGATCAACAGCAGACTTAGGCGAAATCAGAGACATAACAGAGTGGACCTCAACCGTCGTCTCACACGTGAAACAGGCCACCGAAACGGTAGAGGGAGATGAGCTCCCATTAAGATTAGACAACAAGCTTAGAAATATGTGGAATCGAAAAACAACCCTCGAGAATAAGCTAAAGCGCCAGAAATGAAACCGGAACATAAGGAAGAAAATAGCCGAGCACAATAAAGAAATAGAGAGCTACGCCTTCAAACTAGAAGAGAAAAGGTGGGATCAGAAATGCGACGAGCTAGAGAAGAATATGAGCCGTCCCAACACGTGGCAGATGCTGCGCCACCTCATAGACCCCGCCAACACCAAAACCCACGCCAACATAGAGCAAGTCAAGGCGAGATACAAATTTGACGGAACCGATGAAGAGCTCATCGACCGACTTAAAGAAACTTATGTAGGCCCCGCATGCCCGGCAGCGGAGAAAGAATATCAGGGAGCGCAGAATCCGCTATTGGACGAACCGATTCTAGTAGCAGAGGTCAGAGCCGCGCTCTTTGGCTTCAAAAGGAACACAGCCCCTGGCCCAGACAAGATCACCTACGGTATGCTAAGAAACTTGGACGACGACTCTATAGTTCACCTTACAGCTTATCTGAACAAAGTGTGGGAATCAGGGGAAGTCCCTGAAGACTGGAAACACGCCAACATCATTTTAATCCACAAGAAGGGGAAAATCCCGGGTATAGAAAATCTCAGGCCAATTTCACTGACCTCGTGTCTAGGCAAATTAATGGAGAAGGTAATTCAGACGCGACTAACTCGATTCGCGGAAGAAAGCAGCATCTGGCCTCACGAGATGGTAGGTTTCAGACCGAACCTTAGCGCTCAATATACCATGCTAAGACTACAACACGATATTATAGACAAACGAAAGACCAAAGGTACGAGAGCAATATTGGGCATAGACTGAACCAAAGCGTTTGATAATGTCAGCCACTCGGCCATCCTCGACGGCCTGTCAGATCTTAACGTAGGGAAGAGGACCTTCGCCTACGTAAAATCTTTTCTCAAGGACAGAACAGCGACCCTGCACATGCAGAGCCTCAGATCATAAGAGAATAAATTAGGAAACAGGGGCACCCTGCAAGGAGCCATCCTATCCCCCTTCCTATTTAGTTTAGTTATGAAAGACCTCCCGGGCAAGAACGCGGACGCCGGCTCGAGGCGACAAGACACGCGATGGAACGGCTTTGTTCAAAATCACCTGAAACACCAGAAATATCAACAGCATTGGTGCCATTTTCGGCACCAATGGTGTTGGTTGTTGGTTTTCCTGATCCCCTGGGTGAATAAAGCAAAAACACGTTGTTTATATTTGCTTGGATTAGGGAGCATGTCATCGGTTGTCTATGTCTTCAAGATCGCTCAGGTTTCTATTGTCACGATCCTCCAATCTGAATGACGGTTGAACTGAGAGCGTTCTCTTTGATGACTGGCCTTCATCTGTTGCACAAGAGGGCGTTCTCTTTCGCGTGGCATGCTCGTAGAGATACTCCGGAAAGTACGTCAAAAGATTGTGGGTACCGCATCAGACCGAAGCGCCGGCATTCCACGCTGTGTAGATACTTCTTGGCCTTTGATGATATGCACATAATGCTTTAGTATGTACTTTGCATCGAAGTGCAGCTCACAAATGGCGTCAGTTACTTCCAGAGGGCCAATCGGTGTGGTGAAGATTGAGCTCCCGCACGCGTCGCCTTTCTTCCTCTTTAGAGACTCCGAAGAGCGAGAGCTTGGCCTGACCTTTACATCTACTGTATATGGTGTTGCAACCCACTACAAAACAATAGTTGTTTCGCCGAGGTGTGCTCATCCTCTTATCCTTTGAACACTCTGCCAAGTCGCGGAGTTAGGAGGGCCGTCTGCGCGCGTAAACACCGTGCAGACGGCATCGTTTGATGGCAGTGACGAACCTCAATTCATGGAAAAGCAGTAATTTTATTGTATTCTTTCTTTTCGCCCATATTAGGAACAAAATTTGACGAAACAAACACAAGCACGACGGTGTGTCGAGCAGACGACAGCTCGGCGCCACCGTAACCACCGTCGGTAGGCGTGGTTCCGCCGGGCCGCCAAGGCACCGGATTGGCCAGAACATCAGGAGGAGGGGCTTTAAGAAGAAGGCGACTGCAGCGCCGCCGCAAATTTCAACGTTTTTTGCTTCCCTCTCGCCGCTTGGCGGGGTCTCCTTTGGACCCGCTCCCCCATTCCAGTACACTCTATGCATGGGGCTCTATTCCGGACATTCCGCCATTTCCTTCAAGGCGTGACGTGGGCGCGACGCATACAAAATGACGTTGATGACCAAGTTTTACTTTCCTAACGTGACGCAAACCTGACCTTTTGCCTAAGAAACTGAAATGAAGGCACCGAACCTAACGTTCTTCGTAAAGCAATACAGTACTCCTGAGTGAGTGAGTTAGTGAAACAACTTTATTTGGTCCACTAAAAAATAAGAAAAGATAAAAGTCAAAAATAAAGCAGCTAGCTGAAAGCCTACGATTACTCAATCGAAAACGCTTCTCACTTCCGTCGTCTGCTGCGTAGAAGCCGTCGTCTGCTTCACTAGCTAGGATGCGTGAACCCGGGAAACGGAATAAGTCATCGAGCGTTGGCACCAACGAGCTTGTTTTCTACCTTCAGACAATATACGCGACCTACCAGTGGTGATGAGCGCACGTTCTAGGCCACGTTATCCCTATCTCGCGAAACGCAAGTGACTCAGCCCGACTCGGCTGGCTGAGAAACGGCCGAACATCGCCGATAGCGTTGCGCGCGCCAGAGGTATCCGCTTGCGCCACGCAAGCGCCGGCACCGCCATACCTGATTCAGTTCGCTGGTTCGCTGTTCAATTCGCTGGAAACTTCAAGGCGCCGCCTTACGTACATTCCTTTTTATAAATTAAAAAGACACCGTTGTCATAATTTGTGATTGTGCGAAAAAGTATTAATCTTCTGCAGTGAAAAGTGGACAACATTGCAACAAGCTTGCTATGTTCAACCACTGTTATTACAAATAAATGCGTTCTTTCAAAAAATGATGGCCCGAAACACAAATGCCAACACCACCTGAGAGCGATGCAAATACGCCTTATGAACAGAAGAGTTTCATGGCGCCAAACGACGGGGAAAATGTGGTGATACGCATTCCTCTCGGCCGCCATTGCATATGGTTGCTCCTTAGCATAATTCACGCGGCTTGTTGCATCACAAATTAGGGCGGAAAATTTCTGCAATGGCGGCCCAGCGCAATATCAGGCAACATCACGCGATGTCAAATTGACGTTTACGAAACGGCGCTTCCTGTGACGCTCCCCATGGCATATTCCTTCAGCCAATCAGCAAGCTGATTGGCTGAAGGCATAGGCGCCTATGTTGGATAGCCAACACATATTCGCGAAATTGCAGGTGCATTGCAGTGGCTTCTGCACGTTGCCGCTCACTTTATTTTTGAAGCGCTAACGTCGCAATATAGCTGTCAAGGCACGTGAGCTCTCGACAGCCAGAGAGTCAACATGGCAAATGATGGCGGCCGTGCAGCTGCCATGCCTGTCATGAATTCAGCCCATCGAGTGAAAAAGCGCCGATGCCGCCTAAGTGCGGCCAGACAAGACAAAACTGTTTTAGTCAACATGAAATGCACAAATAAAGGTTATAGGTATTCGCTCTTTCTTTACAACAACAAAACACAAAAGAAAACCCTAAAGATTTGTGTAAAACTGATTCAGTTGCTTTCAATAATGCATCAGTATATTTTGTATTGAGGACCTTAACAGAGAGAGTGTAAGAGTGTGGCTGAAGATGCATAAAGTGCAGAAGAAAAAGGTAATGATAAATAGTCGGCCAAAGGAACAAGAGTTCAGGATCGCCAGTCGACCTCTAGAGTCTGTGACGAAGTACGTTTCCCTAGGTCAATTATTCACAGGGGACCCTGATCATGAGAAGGAAATTCACAGTAGAATGAAAATGGGTTGGATCGCATACGGCAGACATTGCCCACTGCTGACCTCAAGCTTACCATTATCGTTGAAAAGGAAGGCGTACAATCAGTGCATTTTACCAGTGCTGACATATGGGGCAGAGAATTTGAGACTTTCAAAGAAGCTTGAGAACAAGTTAAGGACCGCGCAAAGAGCAGTATAATGAAGATTGCTAGGCATAACGTCAAGAGACAGAAAGAGAGCGGTTTGGATCAGAGAGCAAACGGGTATAGAGGATATTCTAATTGACATCCAGATGAAAAAAAATGGAGCTGGACAGGTCACGTAATGCGCCGGTTAGATAACCGTTGGACCATCAGGGTTACAGAATGGGTAACAAGAGAAGGGAAACGCAATCGAGGACGGCAGAAGACTAGGCGGAGCGATGAAATTAGAAAATTCGTGGGAACTAGTTGGAATCGGTGGGCGCAGGACAGGGATAATTGGAGATCACATGGAGAGGCCTTCGTCCTGCAGTGGACATAAACTAGGCTGCTGCTCGTGATGATATTTTGTGCCTGTTTAGCGGAGAGGTTGCGCTGGAAATAGGTGGTATGGCCACCCTGTGCGCAATCGGAAAATATTGACGCACAGACGTGCCTTCGTCTTTATAATCTTGATAATCGACCCTTCCACAACATGGGACGCTTCTGCACGGCGCCGATAAGCTCGTCGTTCACGCGAGCTGCCTTTCAAGTCGCGGCGCTGACGCAGAGTGCCAATCCCGCGAACAGAGACGCGAACGAGACGCATGTTCCGGCGAGGAAGACGGAAGTGACGGAGGCCAGTGAGCCACGATTGGCTGCCCCTGCTGGCCGCTTCCGGCAGCGTTCGACGAGGCGCGTCAAATACCCGGCGGGCCCTGATCGGCGGCGGCGGGCGTTCTTGCGGGCGTCGAATGCACGCCGTGAAGTGGAAATCGCAGGCTGGTCGCCGTAAAAGGGCTCCACGTATACCGGCCTCTACAGCGTGTTCGGTGTTCGCCTCGATCTTTCTTTTCGCGAGCACCATGTTTCGCAGTTGTAACGTTGTGGGCTGCAAACGGTGCGACTGGTAATATGTCAAGCTGCGACATCGTGTCACTTTGTAGGCAGCACACGAGCGGAGTGGCTGAAGCGTATCGGACTGTCGGTATCCTATCGGCGCCAGGATTTGTGTCTTTGTGGCCGTCACTTTACCCCGGAGGATTACTAGCACAGTAGTGTTTCGCGTGTCCTGTATTCGGGTAATCTTATGGGCAAGCGGACTTGCCTGGGCGTTTCGCGCAAACGCGAGTGGTATGCACGGTGCAGCAACACACAGAATTAGTATAGCAGTAACGAAGTGTATTTTACTTTGCTGCTGATGTAAATTTCTGGCAGGAGCCTAATCGTGAACACGTTGTTAAAGCGAAGATGCCTATGGCTAGGATGTGGAAAAAAAGTGTGTCCTAGGTGTTGACACAAACAATGCGACGGAGCGATCAGTCGTCCAACTGTTTCCGCGTGATATCATTAGTCGCGGCGGTGGCTCTGAATGTAAGTGGAGAGGGAGGAAGGAGGGTACGGACTGTTCCTATCCAGCGGCCGTGCCTGAACCACCAAACGTGCGACGCACGCAACGCCGCTGGCGACGCTCGTCAGCAGCACGCCAGCGTTGCGAGAGTTGTGGGGCCGCTCCTTCGATGCAGAGAAATTTGCCTCGCGTACGGCGTCGCACAAAGATGTCGTCAGGGAAGCGGAGCACTAATTCTGAACCTTGCTCTGAATGCTTCACCTTTCGGAAGAAACTGTCGAACGTTTGTCCACATCTAGTAGGCTGCCGAATCGAACACGGCCTAAATTCAGTGGCCGAAAGAGATCAAGTAAGAAAGGAGATTGGTTATAGAGGAGGTTGTCTGACTATATCACACGTATAGAACAAAAACGCGCCGTATACTACGAGATTATATTCGGAAGTATGTTCTTACGCTTATATGTGGTTCTGAAGACAGTGCAGAGGCCTGTAGCCTTCGCTGCGCTTCCACGTTATTGTGAGACAAAGCATTACGATATTTACAAATAAAAATCTGGAAAGTTTCTGGGAGCCCGCTGACAAGGAAAACAATGAAGGGCAGCCTTAGTGTGACAGAACAGACGCTAGGAGGTTTTCGACACTTTTCCTCTGCAGGTAATCACCTTCAGAGGAACCTATAATTAAAAAGGTAAAATTAGCTCTCTTGATAACAGTCTCTTTTTTTTCTTGCATATCAGCACAAGCAATCGCAAGTTTCTCGGGCTACCAGGCTGCAACGGCGTCTGCAAACCATCTACAGAGTTGCGTGGTGACATAGAAAGCCGCTTTACCTGGCATCCAGTTGTCGCACTCTATGCTTCTGTCACCGTCGCGAGGGCCTTCGGTGAAAGTCCACCATCCTCGTGTCTCATCGTACGTGCAATTGGCCGGCGTGTCGCCGGCTACTAGGCCTAGGACGCACAGGAGAAGCGCGAAGCAGACGGAGGACCACATTTCTCTCGCACGCTGCGGGGCCACTGGACGCCCGCCGCTACGTATACAGGCCCGTCTGATGTTGCCCCCAGAGCGTTTGTTCCTGTTTATCTATCGCCATGTTTATCTCGGCGCCACCGCGGCAGACGGGGGACAAGGGGTGCAGCCAGCTCGAACGCGGCCAGGCTGATACGAGGCATCGGATTACAAGTGCACGTGCGTACGACACTGAAGGCCTTCCAAAGTGGAAAAGCGCGCCGAATGATAATTTTCAAAGCCCCGTATGCGGTTTCTGCTGAGAGGGCAGTATGCAGTGGAGTATGTTAAGATTTAGAGCCCTTAGATTTTATCCCTGCCACAGTGATCTAGCGTGGCATGGTGGTCAGCGTGAGCAAAAACAGACAGAGAGACAGACAGAGACAAACAAACCGAAGTGCCTTGCAAATGCCTTAAAGCTGCACGTGCTGGGTCACAACCCTTGCGATTTTATCGCCAGGGGGAGCTGTTACTTTTGTTTTTCTATGACGAGTAAGAGCAGGATGCTATCTGCTACCTCATAAACGGCCATCCAAAGTATGCCCTGAAAGCTTAAAAAGAAATTATTCAGAACAAAATGTTAAGAAATTTGTTTAATTTATATCTCGTTATCGGTGGGACGAAGTGACTGCGGAAACCGATGTATACATTACTTACGATGTTTTTATATCTACCTTTGCGTTCTAATACAGGAGATGTCTTCCACTTAAGAAGTTAAACAAAAAACAGAAAAGCTAGAAAGCCTTGGATATCGCGTGATCTCTATAACAGGATAAAATGTAACAAGCTCTTCCAAATTTTTCTGAGTAGCAGAACCGAAGATGACTTTCAGTCTTTGAAATTCTAGCGTAACAAA
Organism: Dermacentor andersoni; assembly: GCF_023375885.2. Lineage (NCBI taxonomy): Eukaryota > Metazoa > Arthropoda > Arachnida > Ixodida > Ixodidae > Dermacentor > Dermacentor andersoni. The sequence continues at coordinate 9,386,702 of NC_092823.1, read as the reverse complement.
TTAAATTCTTATATTAAACACGCTAAACAAGAATATCACACGAACAAGTTTTTTGCTATAATGGGAAATTCAAATCTCATGTGGAAAGCGATCAATGAAGTAATGAACAAAGGCTCTATCGGAAAAAAAGTTGAATATAAACATAGTGAACAGTCAGATATTGAGGTTGCAAATAGGTTCAATTCTCATTTTATTGATGCTAGTGCGTCCTCACAAAGTGATACACTGGTCTCATGCACGGAATATATATTAAATCGATGTTCTTCTACTGCGTTCTTGGCGCCTACTGAGCAACACAAGATACAGACCATAATCTTATCGTTGAAAGACAGTTGTGCTTCTGGTGAAGATGACATAAAAGTGAAGCCATTGAAAGCCGTCAGTGAAGTTGTAAGCTCGCCTCTTGCACATATCTGCAACATAATTCTTTCTAACGGCGTGTTTCCAGATAAAATGAAGCTAGCCCGGGTGACTGTCATTCATAAAGGTGGCCCAGTTAACGGCATCAATAACTACAGGCCAATATTCGTTCGTTGTCTTCACGAAAATTGCTCAGCATGTAATTAATATAAGACTTTGTGAGTTTCTAAACACGTATAAAATACGGAGGAGCAATGTGCTTTCTGCAAGACTTCAGAATCTTCAGAAACCGCTTTACTTGAAATAAAATAACAAATCCTCGACAACATATAAAACCGAATGCTAACTTTACATATCTTTCTCGATTTTAGGAAGGCCTTCGATTGCGTGCAACATGGTGTTTTTTTTTTAAATAAGCTACGTCTTTATGGAATTCGTAGTGTCGCATTATCTTTAATAAAAACCTATCGCACCTCTAGAACACAGTACACAACCATAAATGTAATTAGTTCCGAAATTCAGCTCATTAAGTACGGGGTACCGCAAGGATCCGCCTTAGGGCCGGTTTTATTTTTACTCTATATTAATAATTCGACTTGAACAACCGATCCTTAAGCCACACGTCACCTGTCAAACATCGTATCCATACAGACGATAATCCACCCATGCATCGGCGACCCTATTGAGCTTCAGCTTCGGAGCGTCACGTCATCAAAACGGAAGTGGACAAGATGCTAGCGAAAGACATCCTTGAGCCACCGTCAAGTCCCTTGGCGTCCCCTGTCGTGCTGGTCAAAAAGAAGGACGGCTCATGGAGATTCTGCGTTGATTACCGCCACCTCAACCGCACTCTATTACTCTATTACCGAGCGTGAATGCTTGGCCGTTGTGTGGGCAGTGGCGAAATTCCGCCCCTATATATACGGCAGGCTCTTTCCTATTGTAACGGAGCACCACACCCCCTGTTGGCTTTCGTCCTTAAAAGATCTCACAGGGAGGCTTGGACTATGGGCTTTTGCGGCTCCAAGAGTATTCCTATTCGGTGGCACATAGGTCTGGTTGCCTACACAAGGACGCCGACTGCTTGTCCCGTACCCACTACCTCGTATTGATGCGCCCTCCATTGCCTATACAGGGCACAGTATTTTTCGTCCGTCGACCTGCTGTCCGGATACTGGCAAATCGCTGTCGGTGATCTAGATCGTGAAAAGACAGCCTTTATAATGCCTGATGGTCTTTACCACTTCAAAGTTATGTCTTTTGAGCTATGCAACGCTCCGGCTACCTTTGAGCGTATGATGGACTCATTACTCTAAGGATTCAAGTGGTCGACTTGTCTCGAGATCTGCTACCTAGATGATGTTATTGTGTTCTCGCCCTCATTCAGCACACATATTGAGCGGCTTTCAGCTTGACTTGCCGTTTTTCGCAAGGCCGGTCTACAGCTCAACTACACGAAATGTAACTTCGGCCCCCGTGGGATTACTGTTCTTGGACATGTCGTCAATGCAACTGGCATCCGACCGGACCCAGGGAAAATTCGGGCAGTGAAAGAGTTCCCTGTTCCACGGTCCGCAAAAGATGTTCGAAGTTTTGTGAGTATTCGCTCTTACTTCCGCCGCTTTGTTAAAAATTTTGCCATCATCGCACGCCCTCTCACAGATCTCCTGAAAAAAACGTGTGTCATTTTCAAGGGCATCTTCTCAGACCACCACCTTTTCGCGCCTTACCACAATGCTCACCACGTACCCCACCGATTCTAGGACACTTCGACACATCAGCCCCTACAGAGGTGCGCACTGATGCCAGTGGCTACGGAATCGGTGCCGTCTTGGCACAAGTTCAACACGGCCATGAACGCGTCATGGCGTACGCTAGCCGTCTTTTGTCACCTGTGGAGCGGAACTATCTATTACCGAGCGTGAATGCTTGACCGTTGTGTGGGCAGTGGCGAAATTCCGCCCCTATTTATACGGCAGGCTCTTTCCGATTGTAACGGACCCCCACGCCCTCTGTTGGCTTTCGTCCTTAAAAGATCTCACAGGTAGGCTTGCGAGTATTCCTATTCGGTGGCACATAGGTCTGGTTGCCTACACAAGGACGCCGACTGCTTGTCCCGCTACCCTGTACACACACCTCCCCTTCTCCTTGTCGTTCAACACCTCCGCTCAACCGTGCTTCGGGAGCTTCACGACGCCCCAACTGCCGGACACCTTGGGTTTGCTCGCACTTACGACCGCGTGCACCGCGGCTTCTGCTGGCCCAGCCTCGCACGCTCCGCACGGCGCTACGTAGCTGCTCGCAAGCCCTGTCAACATCGCAAAAGGCCAGCAACGCTTCCTGCCGGGTACTTACAGCTGATCGACATTCCACCTGAGCCATTCTTTCGCGTGGGTTTGCATCTCCCTTTCCCCGAGTCCAGCTCTGGCAACAGGTGGATCGCTGTCGCTACTGATTACGCGAAGCGCTATGCCATCACTCGGGCACTTCCCACGAGCTGCGCAAACGACGTCGCAGATTTCCTCCTCCTGGATATAATTTTTGTACATTGCGCTCCGCGACAGCTTCTTACTGACGGCGGCCGCACTTTTCTCTCCCAAGTCATCGCCGAGATACTGCGCTCATGTTCTACCAAGCACAAACTGGCTACCTCCTATCATCCCCGGACAAACGGCCTTACTGAGCGACTTAATAAGACGATTACTGAAATGCTCTCGAAATACCTTTTACCCGACCACAAGGATTGGGATGTGGCGCTTCCTTATGTCATGTTCGCCTATAATTCATCACGCCACGATACTGCTGGGTATGCCCCCTTTTACTTACTCTTCGGTCATGACCCTGTATTACCACTGGACACTTCACTCCACTTGATGCAGGATTCGAGGACCGAGTGCGCCCGCAACGCCATCGCCCACGCTGACCATGCGCGCCAGCTTGCCCGTACGTACTCGTCTGTTGGCATCGCATGAATCTCAACGGTATGCTTACAATCCCCGCCATCGTGACACATATTTTTCACCAGGCTCTCTCGTACTACTATGGTCCCCTGGCCGCCGAGTGGGGCTCTCCGAGAAACTTCTTCCGTGCTACGAAGGCCCTTACCGTGTTCTGCACTCTTTAAAAAAAGAGAGTCAAAAGAGAGTCACGACTACCTCGACTCTCTTTTTTCAGTCAATGACTACCTTTTTTTCCAATGGGAGTCGCAAAACGAAGCCAGGGCTAACGCATGAAATTGATGACTCCCATGCTGCTTGAAGGGAGTCAGTGAAAGGCATATGTGATGTTATAGGTTGCAAATAATGTGGATTCATTTGTTCACTCAATCAAATAACTGAATGACTAAAGCAAAGAAAACAGCATAATATTTAACTACCCGAGTTCAACTATATAGCCGCAAAAAAGTGAAATGTGTTTCATGCAGTGCTGCATTGCTGAGTAATCAGCATAGCAAGAAATACAAATTGTTTTTCATTAGTCAGTTAAAGATAATAGAAGCAGGATGGTACAACACTAAACTCCAAAAGTGAGAACACTGGATGGTATTTATATACAACACGCTGTACATGAATATATATTTGGTATATAAAAATATCTTCAAGGGGGGAGGGAGTACATAAATATTCATTGAACATGCACAGAATAGAACAAAAAGAAATTAAAATATAACACGAATATACACACAATGTCAATAGAACACAAACTGGGGAGTGCACTACGTAGAGTCATCATGACATGAGGCTAAGCAAATATTACTATATTTAATGAAATAACACCAATTCACATCTGGGGACCACCTCCCCTGCCAGATAAAGATCCAGGCACTCTGGCAATACCTCATCTCCTGGCCGCGCCGCACAGACTACATTGCCTTTAGATACCTTAAATGCATACCGATGTCTCCTGAATTCAACAAGTCCCATCTTGTCTAACAAGAACAGAACCTCGTCCTGAGCAGTAAAAATACCGACAATCTGTGCAAATTGCGGGTCGTCTCCCTTGGCCATTACAAGCACATCTCCCACATGGTATGCCATATGCTCAATAGTGACTGACTTTGCTTGCCATACATTACCTGCAGGCAGACGTTCCTCAATGCATGTATGTAAAACAGATCTTTGCACAGATTTCAGGCCTGAGATGGCGTGGCGTCGGTTGAAGACAATCTCACTAAATTCATAGCTTTGCAAAAGTTGGTGACGCTCTGCAAGTGTTTTGCATATGTTTTTGAAGTTTTTCGTCTTTGATGCCACATTCTTGAAGTACTGGTGTTTAGCCTCGAACGTCATACACCACACTTGTTTGAGTGGTCCGAAAAGAGATATCATACGTGGGTAGTGCACAAGGTAATGTAACTTTGGGATTATGCGGGCTCCTGGGTAGCGGGTAACGAATGAACGGAGAAATTCCTGAATTTTCATCTCCATATACACAAGAGACTGTGAAGGAAGCTCATCAGTCAAAAGCATATCTACAACTTCTCTGAATAAGAGGTAAACCTCCCAATCTTCGTTTCCCTCTGGAATTTTAGAAGCTAAAATCTGAGGCAGAAGTCTCAAAAGGCACCACTTCTGTGAAGCAGTGCCCTTTAGCGGGGCGTTGCCTCGTACGAAGGCTTCCGTGGGTTGTGGTGGTTTGTTTGTACGATCATTGCGGCCATAGTGGAATGTGCAAACTTCGTCTAAGTCCGATAGTTCAAGACCGTTGTCTTGGAGAAGCCCTTTGAGTACATGCTGCATCACAAATGGGAATGCACCTTCAAAGATATCATGCATAATGTCAGGTGGAAGCTGTGATGTGACATCAAAGTTTGGAAGGCAGTCCATCGCTGACGTCTCGTTTACGCCATAAAGTTTCTTGTACAGAAGTGGATTTAGTTTAACGGCTGCGAGGTGGCTTTCATGGAGCTGTTTTGTTCTTATTTGACACAATTCTTCCCTCGTAAGAGATGCAAGATTTCTCATTTGTGCCATGTAAAAGCGACAAACTGCACCTCGTGAAAAAGAGCAAGTAAAGCCTCCAAGCCTGTTCATGGAAAGGTTATCTCCACAGCATGCTAGAACTAAAACCGTCAAGGACACTTCATAGTTCCCTATTTGAACCATTATGCCTTTCTCTTGCAGCTCCTTTAGTTCATGAAGCAATGGTCGCAGAACAGCCTCCAAGCCGTATTTCTGTACATCAGCATACTTCGCCAGAATGGCAAGATGCATAAATTTCAATTGAGAACGGTATTTCGGGTGTACATTCAGAAGTGTATAGTACACAGCCAGAAGCTTGCGCACACCCCTGGCAGAGCCGATTGGGTTAGCTATTTCCACTTCATCCATGTGCAGAAGTATGTGAAGTATCTTAGCATTTGTGCAGGGGAGCACAGTGTTCAGCTGCTGTTTATAAGCTGAACCATCCCGAAAAGTGCGAAGTGTAGCACTGCCATCAACTTCAGTCTTCATAAGGTGTTCAAAAACATGTTCACACTGTACAAACTGACGTATGACACTGCCAACTGAGATGTACTGATATGAGGCTAGGTCATCACCTGCATAGGCGAGCTGCTGTGCCTCTGTATATGGAAAGTTGGCTTTGGCGTAGCGGAATCGTTGGTACTGAGATCGAATCTCATCAAACAAGCCAACAAGAAAGCTGCAGTCGAGAACCTGTGTCAAACTTTCTGGCACAACACAGCCACATTCAATGAGTGCCTGTTTTATGTACCCGGCAAAATTTTGCAAGAGTGAGTGCACCAGAGATTGCACTTCCTGAAACAAGCTGTCACAGACTGAATATGGTACTTTTCGGCTCTCGGATTTGTTAAAGAACATCTTTGCCAGGCTTCGCAGTAAAGCCGTCGCGAAGCACTGCAATGTTGGCGGATCCAATTCTTGGTCAGACGTCCCAGGTTGCGGAGGTGGCTCACTTTGCTGACCAGGGGAAGAGCGGCCGTCACTATCTCCGTCGACCGGACCAGCGCTGGCAGCTAAATCAGAGGCATCATTGGGATCACACAATTCTTCTGAAGCTTCCGTTGCTGAATCACCGTCACATGTTGAAAGCCATCGCTGGTGTTGACGGTAGACGTGCTTTCGAAAGCTTCCAACGATTTTGTAAGTGTTTTGGCAGTCTTCAATGCCACAAGTTATCTTGAAGTCTGGGTCCGACTCGAGTACTTCACCTAGATGCCAAATCACACGTGTGAATTTCTGTGCAAAAAATGGGCATCCCGGGCACCTAAAGTTACAGACGGAACTCATCACTCACTGAAGCGTACCCGAGCACAAAGGCGCAGCCCTTTGCGTCGTCTGATAGTAATCACGACTATTGCGAATTTGCAAATTTGCCAGCGCCCACGGGCATGCAAGCAGCTACCGCGACGGCGCAAATATAAACTTGTTACACCGCCTGCCGTCAGCTGCAGAAAGTAGCGTCTCAAGGAGGGCAGTCGCCTAATCCAGGAGCGGGCAACACGCGGCAGCCGTCAATAAAATACAGCTTTCTGCAGCTGACGGCAGGCGGCGACACAAGTTTATGTTTGCCCGTCGCCGCAGCAGCTCGCATCCCCATGGGCGCTGGCAAATTTGCATTTTTTTTTAAAAACAAGGCAATTAACTGTGCCAAGTGTTATACTAAACAAAGTCGTAGCCAAAATGCGATCGTTCTGCAAAATTTGAGTGAGAACAGTGCAGCGATGAGTGCAAAATCTTTTTTCTAATACACAGCGAAATATTCGGGACCCCGTACAGTGGCTGACTTACGGCTTCCGTATTTACTTCGACTTTGGATTCACAACTGTGAAAAGCGCGGCAACGGCTCTTTGGAATCGCAAACCACGGCGACAAAAGGCTGTCGAAACGCGAGGGGCATTTTTCTGTGAAACCTGACAGCAGCGGCAGCATGTCGTTCGATCCGTCTTCAGCAAACTGCTCGCCGACTGATGCAGAAGAAGCGGTTTGCCTCGTCTCGCACGGGCCGTCAAAGAAAGTGGTGAAGCTCGCAGGCGCCCGGAAACTCGCCGACCTTCACGAAAGCCTGCGGACGGGTGGGTTCGCGCACCTGATGAAGGGCGGCGATCTTCTAATACAGGTGAGCGTGAATGTTCTGCGCGTTATGGAGCTCAAAGAGGATTTGGTCACTGTTTGATTCATATGGGCAAAATAGCAACAGTATGCGTAGCGGAAATGTCGAGCACGATTAGTAACGGTTGGGTTGCCGCGCGTTGAACTGACAGATCGAGTGTTACGAAATTGCTCTGTGTCACTTCACTGTGCTGCCAACTACTAATATTTTTGTTTTGTCGCAGCCAGTGCACTTGACCTTAAATTGACGTGCAGCGCATACATGCCCGTACGAACACAACGTTGCTCAATTATAATTATTGCCGTGTCGAAAAGCCGCAAGAAAACTAGTCGTTTTCACGGCTTCCATCCTCTGAAAACTTGCCGGGTTGGTTTACTACTGATATTGAAGTCAGGTGTGCAATCGCTACCCTATTTGGCGTGGGAAAGTGAAGTACTAACAGCTTCAGTCAATGTAATGGTGCTTTAGTTAGCGTAACCGGTCGTAATATGCCATATTCTGCAAATTTCTGCAGCGTTTATCCTGTAAACAGAAATGACGAGGAAAACAGACTGGTTGTGTGCCTATTCAATCTTTGTCTGTTGTCATTTGTGTGCTACAGCAATCACGCAGCAATGAAGTTAAGTTGAAACCACTGAGGAAAAAAAAATCGTTGGCATTTTCAGCAATAGGACTCTGAAAACCTTGTGCAATCAGCAATATGGTTCTATCTGTGAAATCATCTGTTCTTATACACTGATGGTCGCTGACATTGGTAAATAAGCTCAGCCTTGTATGCTTAATGCGTCCTGTAGTTAGTTCACATATGGGCAGCAGGATTAGTGTCGTGCTGGGCTGTGATGGCTCTAAATAACAAACCTGTTTGGGACAATACAGCGACCACAGAAAAAGGCTGTTTAATTAATTTATGTCTGTTCAGTGTCCACTGCTTCACACTTAATGTGCCAAACTATCAATAAACCGTCTGGCTTTGCTTTCAGATCTTCAACGACCGGTTTCAATGCTATGTCGACATGGATGAAAGCACCACAGTGCATGATGGGGCACTGATTAACTTGGTTGTCTCCCCAAGCAACTCCAAAGCATCAGAGGCACCAAGAAAGCCGTATGCACCCTGTCTTATCCAATCTGTATTCATGCATTAACTCTGTACAACATTAAAATCTGTCGTATGTCGGAAGGCTAAAATGCCGGTATTTGAGCAATACATTTAAGGGCCCCTCACCCAGCTATGTAGGCAATTTGGTTATATGCTGGAAGTTACGTGCCCCCTTGGGAGCGTTCTAGTGCAAAAATTTTCAAACTGGTTCATTAATAGGTTATTGCAGTGCCACGAACCCATGATTTCAGGAGGCGAGCGTCACCGCCAGAAAGAACACTTGGCTGTCACTTGCCAAGCCACTAGTGGAGAAAAGGCCGCATGTTGTTCCATACATGCACAAAGTGGCCCACGATTTAAAGAAAGTGGCTAGCAGGTACAAAGTACCTATGTTTTTTTTTTTCTCCACAGAAGCTTACTGGCCTGTGCCCATGCATCTGAGACCCACAGAAGCTGACCATCTATGGTAAAAATTATACAAGGCCACATGTGACTTGCACGGTCGGTGTGGTGTACGAAATTCCACCTAATCACAGCTGGATGCATATTGGCCAGACAGGACGCTGCATAACGATTTGGCAAGGGAACATGAGCTGTCTGTCAAGAATAAAATTAATACACTATTGCCGTTGCATCGCGATTCACGCACGTGTGAGCCAGATCTTTTCCATACCCGCATTCTTGGTAAAAGCAGATTCTCTGGCATGGGAATTAATGGAGGCCTGTTTCATCAACATAAAACATGACGTCTGTGTCATCGATACATCTGTGGCTTTACATAGCACTGAACGGCAGTTTGTGCACTGTATGATTGGATAATGATGCAAGCTTGTTTGAGTATTGTGTGTAAACATATGTGCGCACATGGCCACCTTCACCTATAAATATGATGCCATCTGCTTTTAATAAAGTAGTAGCAAGTGACACTCATACCTGCCCTAAAGCTTTTTTTCTGCCCTTGGTTGCATCTGAGCTTCAGGGAATAAGCTCATAGGAATTTAGTAAACAAATAAATGCATGCCATAGGGGCAATTCTAGTATGTAAAAACAAAAGCTTTTTCCCCTAATATTTTATGTATTTATGTAGTCCTAGTTCCACTTGTGGAGCATACCACTGTCCTTGTTCAAAATTGGAATGCTCTGCTACTAATAGATATGACAAATGAGGTGTATTTGTGAAAACATAAAAACAAAAAGCTGCAATACATTTTTTAAAATTTTGTGCGGTCTAGACAGCCAAAATATAACATGCTATATGAAGAGCTTAAGAAGCACAATCATGTTCGTGACTCCTCAATCGTTCCATACCACCTTTCAAAGTCTTACCCGACCTTAATGTTTGTATCTATCTCAGTAGCTCATATTTATGTAATGCTGAGGGAAAAGTCATCTTCCTGTTTGAAATAGTGGCCATGTTTCACAAAAAAGAAACTTGTAATAGATAACATGAACTTGCAAAGGTGCCAAGAAGTTATCAGAAAAAATACATTGATTGTAGTATTCATTCGTTAGCCACCAGAAATGCGATAGTGAGTTAATGTTTGGATAAACACAAGCAGTCTAGTTTGTGCATTCGAGAACCAGAATGTTCAAGTACATTTTTGTTCCATCATATCATCCTTGGCCTTTATCTAACTTACTTTTGTTCTCTCTTTATGTTCCGAAGACTTAATGCTAGTATGGACTTGGCACTTTATGACCCAGTTTTTGTCCTTCACAAAGCAGTACCTCTGTAGTCACTTATAGGTCGACAATGTAGCTAGCAACAAGTTTCCCTCAAAAGGAATGTTTGTAGGTGCATCATTCCGGTTGCTTTTTTCACCTTGGTGGGGGAGCTTTTTGCTCATGATACCCATTTTTGTGAAGGGACCAGTAATGCGCCTTCCTTGTGCATGGTACCAATACGAAAACGGGGAGAGGGGTCACGGTGTGTTGGTAAGGAGGTATTTATATAGGGGACGGTAAAATTCCTCTCCAAATTTTGTTTAACAACCCATTCATTCTGTAAGCAGTCTTGGTTGTCACAGACCATGATTTTTGCTGTTTGTACATTATTATCCCTGAACAGCAACGGGCTCCATTTGCCACTGGCAGATGTGCCCATATTTGGATTGTCACTAACTATAGTAGGTAAATTTGAGCGTGTGGAGTGATAGTCTGTGATACCATATCTTTCTTTTTCTAGCTCTGTATTGTTGTTGATTTCAACGAATACTTCTCTTTTTAAGGCTGTCTGGTAGTGAAATCGAACATAGCAAGAATGCAGTCAAAGGACAGTACAACGAATCAACATATACACTGCCTCCAATGCCCATTGAAATTGCTGCACACCTCCGAACTGTCACAGCAGGAGATGTGCCTGACAATCTTCGAAAGAAAATAATTGAGTGGATTGCCTGCCATTTGTCATCTCAGACAATGTAAGTTACAACACTTACCTGGATGCATAGGTCAGCAAAATAATGAGAACTCACTTACACTCCCCAAAATTGTACTCAGCCAGGCTCATTCGGGCTAAGACTCACCGAAATTTGACTCAGCCGCACTCGCTGAGACCATTCAGAGATCAGTCTGAGCGAGCCGACTTGCGAGTCAGTTTGCCGACCTATGCCCAGATGTAAATAAAGTTGGGATTGAATGTACTTAATGAGAATTCATTCCACAGTAAATGTCTCATAATTATGTTTGGTCAAACGTTTTTCTCAACCTCATATTGTAACATGAAAGTTAAGCACAATGTTAATTAGAAATGGTATTGCCTTCCATGCTCATGTGATTACGTCACTAAGGCAAGTGGGAGGTGTCTGTAATCAAAACAAGTTTTTGTTGTCTAATTCATGATTATAACTTAGTTGCTGCACAGTTCCCCTTGCGAACTCTCAATAAGTGAGGGGAAAAAATTGTTTCCCTAAAGCTTTGCATTGGGGCAGTGAGCAATACCCTAATTGTCTAGTGCCTTTTAAGCGTGCAGCAGTGTGTACGGCATTGTTGGTAGAAAATGTTTTTATCGCTGATAATTTGTTGACTAGTCTTGAATTATAGTTCACTCATTTTATAACCCGCGAAATTTAAATATTCAATGGCTTTGTTGACATTGCAGCCCTGCGCCCATTTTTTTTTTATTCCAGCTAACAATACGAACCCTAACATTTCCAGCAATACATTTGATGCATGTATACAAACACCAAGTGAATTGGATGGAAAGACAGTTGTGGCTAGCTGAATTCGTACAGCACTGCGTGTGTCATGTGAAATTTGCGGGTTTGGATACCATCAGCAGCATTTATTCTACATACATTCCTCTTAATCCACAAAAAACAGTCACGAAAACTACAGAAAGGTTAACACTCAGTCCTAATTAATGTTGTGCTTCAATATACCAATATCCTCCATTGTTTCTTTGCCATGAGTCTTGGGTTAATGAGGGGGCTAGAATGATGCATTGGCTAAAACTTCCTTAGCTGCTGGTTACAGTTCTTGTAGGTAGTGTACAGCACAAAAGTAAACGAGTACGCTGACATGCGTCCTGCAGGACTTTTATTAAAGTTTTTCCAATCCAATAGACAGGAGTGCCGACTGTCAACTGAGATGCTATTATCCTATGTGCCGAATTTACACAAGTGAGTGAAACAGCTACTGAAAAACTTCTGGAGATAGAAGCAAGAAAAACAGACTAGTGGGCAAAAAATGGTGAACAATGCAGAAAATAGAGGTTAACAAAAAAAATTTAAGGTTGCATCACAAATGCCGGCCATACGTGTGACTTCCAGAAAAGGAAGGAAGGAAGGAACAAGTGGAGAAGGAAAGGCAGGGAAGTTAACCAGAAAAACTTTAGCTCTTTTTCTGATAGGGCCTGATAAGCCTGACCTTGCAGATCAGGCTTAAGATTTGGTGTCTTGACTCCACATAAGAGGTTGTGTACGCAATTTATTTCATGCGGTGCTTGACACATGGGGCAGACTGCCAGATACCTTCATGAGAGGTTGTGTGAACATGCATATAATGTGTCCAATGGCAGAGTAGGCTTTTTGGCACATCATACTAGCATGTGTGGCTGCACTCGTTGGTTCAAAAGAATGTCAGTTATTCACAAGCACAGGGATGGTCGTACCCATATCATAGTTGAAGTAGCACAATTGGTGTGGGAACAGAGTGCATGCATCAGCAAGCCATTCATTGCCGTATCAGAAAAAGAGTTCACGTTTCTGAGAAGTGAAACCTATGGCCAGCATTTCTTATGCAACTACATTTCTTCGTGTGTCCCTTAAAGGTCTGCTTTGTTCACCTTTTTAGTAATTATTTTTCTCATAGCTATATGACTATATTGTGTAAATTCGGCAATAAAACCTCCATTGGTAGTCAGTGCTTGCGTCTACGTCCTCGTTTAACCTTTGCACTGTACACGCAGGATAATGGATTAACAAGTAGCTCAATAAGCTGCCCTGCTAAATTCTTATAGAAGATGCTCTTTCAAGCTTGTATTCATGGCTGATTTTCCCTTGTGTGTATGTTTTAGTAATAGCTCATTTGATATATTAATTAAAACATACTCTGGTCATGATTATCAGTGTATCTTGGCTATTACAGGACAAAGGGATTAAATGTTTCCCCTGTCCTTTGTCAAATACATCTGATCAATGCTCTAACCTCGTTCTCATCACGCACCTAATGCTTTCATGGTGCAGTTTACTTAAGTTCTCCCGTCTTATGAATCACAGTTCAACTGTTTGATATTATTTCATGGGAATTATTGCGCTACAGTGCTGTTGCATCTTTTATTTTTTGTGTATTGTTTTATGTAGAAAGTTGATGCATGCTTTTGTAAACATCAGGTACCCAAATAAACTGTACAACGTTGCCGCAAGGAGCCTCGTCAACCACTACCCAGCACTGATGGACACATCGGACTCTGGCCATGTAAGAGCATTTTCTCATAACTTTCCTTCATTTTGATTTCTTTTGCACTTTTATATGTTAAGCATATCCCGGTCACGGAGGCCGCATTTTCATGAAGGTGTAATGCAAAAATACCTGTTTACTTAGATTTAGGTGCACATTGAAGAACCCCAGGTTGTCCAAATTTCCGGAGTCCCCCACTATGGCGTGCCTCTTAATCAGACAATGGTATTGGCACGTAAAACCGCAGAATTTTTTGCTTTACGTTAAGCGTGCTGCGAAAGCCTTTCTGAGTACTTCGTAACGACCCGCCGTGGTTGCTCAGTGGCTATGGTGTTGGACTGCTGAGCACGAGGTCGCAGGATCAAATCCCGGCCTCGGCAGCCGCATTTCAATGGGGGCGAAATGCGAAAATACCCGTGTACTTAGATTTAGGTGCACGTTAAAGATCCCCAGGTGGTCAAAATTTCCGGAGCCCTCCACTACGGCCTGCCTCATAATCAGAATGTGGTTTTGGCACGTAAAACCCCATAATTTAATTTAGTACTTTGTAACGTTTATGACCGTCCTCGCTTGCGGCTCTCCAGGTCTGTGTGCTTGTGATTGAGTAGAGATGGGGTGGTTTTAAAGCTTTGCAGCTTAATTAAATGTGAAGGTGCCAACAGCACCTCTGCATTTGGTATGCAAATTGCATGCTCAGCTAAATATATATTTGGTTAAATAATATATTTTAGTACCTGTAGCCGTTTTCATGCATTAAAGTTTTCACCAACACCAATACTGAAAGAAATTATCAGCTATTTTGTTTAAAGGTGTGCTAAAATGGCACAGTTGGTACATTTTGGAACATGAAGGAAACAGTGCAAAAAGGAAGCTAAGATTAGGGCAACTCCATGCTTGATTGTGTACTGTCTTTGCAGTTTCTTTCATAACCTGAAAACTGGAAGTCAATGAACTGTTGTTTAGGCATGTAAAGTCAATTCCTCTCATTTAATTCCAGTTCACGTGGTATATGAGCCTCAGGAACAAACACAAAAATATGCGAAAGCGAATGCCCCCAGGATGCCCTGAAGTTGATGCGGAAAAAGCAAAAGCGAAGGCAAGAAAGCTAGGCGAAAGTTCTGGTACATGCTCAACATCTGAATTTCGAAGACAGGTGATAAGCTGCACGTTTGCATGCATATTTTATTCATTAGATTAACTGACTCTCCCTTCGTTATTTGACTTAGTTGAAACATTTAGTTGCTTCTTTTGATGCACTTGTTTATATCATTTACATTTTTTCTTTAACAAATGCGAATATGCAATCAGGCGGTAGCAGCTATATCTGCAATGCTGTTAGAGATTTTATAGGTGATTAAAGGAGCAAAATATCATATCGCATTGCCACCTTGAACCTAGAGTGAAAAATTGGTTGAAGATGTAGTGGTAGAAGCATTTCTAGACCAGTAATACAGCATCTTACTGTAATATATATTGATATACATGCTAAGATGTAGTGAAAGGTGGGTGGCTATGCTACTCTGACACTTGAGTTGTTTTAACCCTTTATTTATACAGCATACCAAAAAATATTTATTTTTCTTGCTGATTTTTGGCATTGAGTAAGAAGTTTCTGGTTAAATGTCTTGAGCCAACACTGTATGACTAACAGCAAGTGTCATTTGTTGGTTTAGAGCAGAAACACAGGATGGGA
The DNA here is from genome assembly GCF_023375885.2 of Dermacentor andersoni. Taxonomy (NCBI): domain Eukaryota; kingdom Metazoa; phylum Arthropoda; class Arachnida; order Ixodida; family Ixodidae; genus Dermacentor; species Dermacentor andersoni. Next base: position 9,371,577 of record NC_092823.1, on the reverse strand, counting down.
AGGAAGTTAGACATGCGACTCGTTTTCTTTTGAAAGCACGGTCAGAGGAGACAGACCGGTATGAGATCTCCGGCTGTAGTAATGTCAGACACACAATGTGAAGAAATGTGCACCTATAGTACACATGTGCAAAGAGCTCTCTGTACAAATTCCAAACGCAGCCAGCCATATGTGGCTTGGGGAGAAGCCCACTTCCAGTTATATTCCCCCATATTGCTAAAGGAATTTCTGCAAAATATTTCTTTTCGTTGATTATGCTTATTCTCGATGTCCTTTGCACATTTAAGTATGAAATAATTTGTTTTGTATTTATATGTGCAGTCATTAAAGGGTTAAACAAATGAAGTGCTTCCAGTGAATGTGAATGTATAATTTTAGCGACTCTTGTTGCAATGTGTTGATCATTCCACAGTCTTTGTGAGACCACGAAACAGGAACTAGGTAGAATGAAAATCACTCTACAGTGCCAAGAAGGAGCCTTCAGCACTTATACGGTACCGCGGGATGCACTTCAATGACGCTGTGGCTGTGGTGTCCTTTTTATTATGTGGTCTTGATTCTACTATAAAGAAATGTTTCTGCTTTGCAAGTGCGTTGCAGTACTTCAGTACTATAATTACTTGCTGCAAAAGGAAAGTGCAAGTGTTACGTAAAAATCATGTGTTATGAGGCAGTCGCTAGATGCGGTATGTCACAACACTGAGTTGCATGCGGCCACTGTATTTTGTGTGACATTGTTAACTTGACAGAAGATAGTGGCCATTATTTGATCAATAAAGAATACTACTTAATTCTGGCCCTTATTTAGAACTTTGTCTTATCTCTGTCAAGCGCGCAACTCGCTTTTGATGTTACTGAGATGAAGTGACTCCCTTCAAAGCAGCATGGTAGTCCTGTTAATGATGCTGTCACTTACACTTATGCAGATCGTTTAGTAGCTCAGTGCCATTCCCCCATAGAATCTCAGCTTGCATTTCATTCATGTATAACAGAAACATTCTGCACATTTCACGTGAAAATGTGACATTGCAGGGCATTACGCTATAAGTTCACAGCAGTGAGCCTCATTATTGGGAGACAGTTGTCTCAAATTACAGCGAAGTGAAGCCATGTACATTTAAATGTGTTCTGCCTACTGCATATCCACACTAACCCAGTGTTGGTGTTGTCAGCTGTTGCTTGATTTTGGGATATGCTGGGCTTCTTTTATTTATTTGTCTTTTTCTTGCTTTTCTTTTCATAAATGATTGTTTGCAAGTCATTTACCCATCACCTCTGTAGCACCCATAGAGGCCTTTGGGTGTGGTAATAGACAAATGCTTAGAAAAACCTTTAGGTTTCCTGTTTTATGCAGAGGATTACTATTTTTCTTGTGCATTTGCAGTAGTAGTACAAAATGACTGGGTGACCTTACTCACGTTCTAGAAGTATAGGAAGGCCTTTTAAATGATAACATGCAGTGTATGTGTTGCTGATGCATAAGTATGGTAAATCTTTTTCTCCTTGCCTTTAATTTTCCCATTATGAAACCAAACTTTGTTATACTGTCTCTGTTATCTCGCACTTTCAGACTGCTGTGAAGGCAGCATTTGATGTAGATGAGGTCTTCATCTCCGAGACAACAAATTTTATGAAAAAGGAACTCAAGAAGGGAAACCCAGACATGGACAAAATAGAGGACGCCATGAACAGGACCACAGCTGCTAGGAGAGCAAACATAGAACAAGAGGGCATGAGTCTTGCCGCTCTTCTAGACCTCTATCCAGCTTTAAAGCTAGAAAAGGAGGTGAGCGTACCTAATTGTTCAGCACTTTATAGTTTTTATTGTGAAATTTCTTCAGTTGCCTCATTGGCAATTTTTATCTTGCATTATCATAGCTGGTTAGTTCAACTACCTTAATAATAGCTTTAGTCCTACTGGGGAACCATTACCTGAGCCTTCTCTAAGCAAAAGTCAACACCAAGAAACATATTCATTACCTTTAGGTTATCTGTCTAAAAATAATTATTTCTAATACAGTACACAAGGCTTCTTCGCACTATACCATAATGATAAAGCACATTGAGAAATGCAAAAGTGTAATTTAAGAAACTGCTGGCACAAACTATGATTCTCACTATGTTCCTTGCTGGGCTACTGTATGTGATCGCAGCTCGACCCAAGAAATTGTCACCATTGCTGTCTACTCTTCCCATTTTGCTGTCTTGTGGCAGCTTAAATCTCCTAATTTATTTAAACTGCACTGTTTTTTCCGCTTGCTGCTACATAGCAGTCAACTGCCTCAGAGCTGCTCTTGTAAAATCCTGTGAGCACTAAGTACCCTGCAGCGTGGAGCAAAAGCCAAAGCATTTGCGTAGTGCTGGCTATCTGGAAGACACTTTGGTGCCTGTAACTGAGAGCCCATAAAAGAGGTAAAGGTGCCTGCTCAAAGAAGCATGCCATGCACATTGTGGATTGCAAGGTTGTTGAGGTGGTATACAATATTCCACTTTAATGTGGAAAATGCTGTATGGGCCAGACAGGGAGATGCCTGAAGGACCTCATAAGGGAGCACCGAACCATTGTCATCACCCTAGCTGCAGCTAGTCACTTAGCTGATCAGTGCCACAAACACAAATGCTCCCCATGCTTTGATAATGCATGTGTTCTAAGGCGGCTCAGTGGTCAAATTTATAGGAAAGTGTTTGAAGCTTTTTTGCGTACTAAAAACAGGCAATAGATGCGTAAGCACACCGTCTTTGGCACTCACAAGGAAATTAGTCACGTGTCTGGATATGAACATTTGCATCAATGATCCGTAGTGGTTTATCATGTCTGGTTTTATTTTATTTATTGGCTTGTTTGCTCATTTGTTCATGCTTACACACAGGCATCCTTGCTGGTCCTTGATTCATTAAGATTTATCATAAGTTAAAAGTCCCGTGCACTGTTCTATCTCCTCTCTTATAGAAATTGTTCTCACACTTATAATTATTTTGCTACAAAAGACAGTACGAACTAACCCAACTCTCTTCTCTAGTTTCCAATTTGCTGTGCATGCTGTAGCCCTCAAACAGTAAATATGACAAGTTATTAGTGTTACAAGCATGCCTGAATGGCATTCACTTACATACCATGAAATAACAGCAAATAACTGCATGCTCCTGCTCCAGCGAAGCTACTTCAATCAAATTAAAGAGCTTTGTGACACTAACTATTGTAACAATTGTGTCACCACTCACCGCACACACCATTTCTTATTTAATCCTCATGGAATGTCAAGTTATCAAAGTTACATTTCTTGATGTTCAGCTTTCGTTGATTTGTTATGCAGAGGAGCCAGCCAGAAACTTCACATTTCTCAACAACTGTCCTTTACTGTTCTGCAAGACTGTGCTTCACTTATTGTGACCACAAATAATCACATTGTCTTATCACTGATGTCTGCAAACTGACAGTACCTTGGTACTGTTGACCATGCTTCACATTGTTTCCATGAACTGCTTTCAAGCTATGTTTTAATTCTTACAGATCTGCAATGAATGCTGTCGCCTAACCGGTGTACCACCTGATAACGCATTGCTGAAAGCACTGAACGATTACAGCGACCATATTCTAAATGCAGCAAGGCTCAAGCGAGCAGCGCAGTCAACTCTGTGCACTGTGCTGGCAGAAATGGCTGTGGAGAACAGAATTGCGAGAAACTGTAAGTCGTTAACGCTCAAGATAATACGTTCTACTAGGGGGCCAAGCACACAAATTCTTTTCCTGCAGTGTATTGCAGTTAGTGCATTGTCAGTGTTTATAAGCAGCTTTGGAGAAGTAGAAGTTTGAGGAGTCCAGGGATATATGTACCATATTAAAATTTTCCTGCATCAGCACACCTCATAATGTAGGTGCATAGTCAGATAGAGCACATTTTGCCTCCTATGACTGTTAATTGCTGTGCCATATAAAGTTCGGCTAGCAGTGTTCACTGGCAATAACCCTTTCAGTCATAATGCTGTCTTATCAAGATTCAGCTCTTAAATATCGTGATAACAACTAAGTTACAAATATTGAATATGGTACTGATTATGAATGTAAGCTTCTACTAATGCTAAACGGATAATCACTGTAAGGCAAATAATGCCAAACAACAGTATCTTAAAAACATAACACCATGTTTCACAAAAAGGCAGAAGTGTTGCTCTGTATCATGGCTGTTATTTAGTGTTTTTATTTTCATTAGAAGGACCTTAGATCAATAACAGTGTCACCTACTTCTCTAACAATTTTAATTTATTTTCGTGAAATAATGCATCTAAACTAATAAATTTCACATTCAACTTTTTGTGTAACGGTGATGACTGGCCTGACGTCACTTAAATATCATCCTACAGGCTGAGATTTCTTCTGAGTTTGCTTTGTGTTTGCAGAAAATTTTGTGCATATTGCGACCACACACTGTCATGGCTGAAGGGATAAAGTTATGTGTTGCTCATGAGCTATATTTAAGCTTTAGTTAAGGAAGCCACAAAGTTACTTGAACATAAAACCTATTTCCATTGAATAGCTTCTGCTGACTGCTAAGGAACCGTAGAGGGCATTATAGCTGCAGTATGGTACGCAGCATAAGATTCACGCTCAATTGCTTGTTTACATAGCATTAAAGTGAAACGTACTACTGAGTCACGAGGAAGCATGGCAGAAAGGACAGACATGATATCATTCATTGTTTGTTATTGTAGCTTAATTATGCATTTCACTTCAACATGTATAACAAACTAGCCCCGTATTAAGGTAGGAACAGCGCTAAGGACACAAATTGAAGGCACACAAGAAAATTACACATTGTGATGTAACATTTTTTCTATGCGTCCTCACATAATCCATGTCCTTAGTGCTGTGTCTGCCTGAATAGGAGTAAAAAACTAGGTGATGTGTTCGTATGAACTAGCCCTATCCTTAAGCTTTCTAAAATTAGCAATAAATATTTCTATGAAAATTATGAACGAGAAAAAAGGGGGTTAACCGTGGGGCCCGATTTTTATTAGTCATGTCATAAGAAGCCAACAAACACTGACACCAAGGACAACATAGGGGAAATTACTTGTGCTTAATAAATGAAAATAAAGAAACGATGAATTAATGGAAATTAAAGTGGATGAAAAAACAACTTGCCGCAGGTGGGAACCGAACCCACAACCTTCGCATTTCGTGTGCGATGCTCTGCCAATTGAACAAATAGTTACCAATTGAATGAATGAACCAATTGAACAAATAGAACAACCTTCGCGAAATGCGAAGGTTGTGGGTTCGGTGCGAAAATGCCCCTCCTGCTAGGGCCAAAGAATTGGCCTGCAGTATGGTTAAATAAATAAATAAATATGTCTTGGAAACGGTTGCGTTTGGCAACTTCGTGCTGATGCTGCTTTAGGCACTTTTTGTTAGTGCTTGCAGTTGCACTTGCTAATTTACTGAATAATTACAAGCAGCGAAATTGGTCAGCAACTGCAGGACTTTCACTGGTGTCATTTTTCTCTTCAGATGCGAGAGGCGTGGGCGCTCTGATGGTTCTACCATTACTTGTCAATGAGCGAGGGGACGACATGTTCACAAACATGGTTAGAACTTTGAGCTGTCAGCATGATAAGTACATAATATCCACATGGGGCCATAAAAATGACGTAGAACTGTGGGGAAATTTGAGAGCTAGAAAACCACTAAGATAAACAATTGAAGTATAGCCTTAAGTTGAAATTGCCTAATTATATTAACCTAATCATTAAGACATAAGAAGTACCAAGTAATTTATCCTCGTGCGCAGGCACTTTATCTGTGCCATTCTATGTACTCGGATTATTAGGGTGACCTTTTGCTGGGCTTTGAAATCATTGAAAGTAACAAGGGAAACCATTCATGCTCTCTACCTAATAGACATTATCAAAGGAATTATATCTTGTTGTGCAATCATCCATGGATACACATATGATCTTGCAAAATTAAGCTATAAAAATTGCACTCCAGCATATTGCATTTTTTGTAGCACACTAATATAGGCACTTCGGCTTTTGAAGTAAATGCTTAGAACTGTTCTGTCCTAATTTCTTGTAATACCGTATTTTACTTGCATAATCATCCACTTCCATAATAATCGCAGCCATGAATTTTGTTCTCAAAGTTCGATTTTGTTCCTTTCCTATGTAATGATCGCACCCCGAACTTTCCGCAGTCATATGTCGTGCGCCAAGTCCAGCTAATGACGATCGCGCTTAACATCTGTCGAATGCTGTCGAATGCTATGCGAACAACTCTTGAAGACATACCAAGCAGTTTGCACGCCCGAACATTCTTAAGCAGATGCCCCATTTCGTTCCTTTCATCACTTTCCACACTTGCATGAAAAAAAAGCTACAACCAAGCTCACCTTCGCTTTATTATTTGTAAGCTTTGTAATGGTTGTGGTCAACAACAACAAAAAGGTACTTTTCAATTCTTCTCACCTGCACTCGTGGGCACACAACAAATCGCGAGTGGCAGCGATAGTAGCCACGTTTACACTGATACATTAGAAGTGTACCCTATTCATATGCTGATGCTTGTAACACAGCTAAGATATTCGCCTACCCATAGTGGAAGCATGCCGTATCAAGATAGCAGTGAAGACAAATGCCGCAGTTTCCGCAGCGTGCCCACCATGTGTTTCTGTCACTGGCAGCTAAGCACACCCATCTCTGCTTCTGTCCCCTCAAAGTGGTCATGGCTACGTTATTGCCACAAACTTGCCGATAGTAACAATATTATGCGTTACTGATACGGAAGTAACTGTGTCAATGCGCATAATGTAATCACGAAAAGAAGAAAAAATCGCATTCGGCGCGTCTGGCTTGCTCCGCCAGCCACCATTTTTGTTTTGGTGTCCCACACTGTTACAGTGGCAGCCGCCTATTTGTTGACCTGTTGTCATCCCGCAGCAAATGCGGGATGAAAAAAAAAATGTTTTCTTTTCGCAGGAAATTTAACCGGCATAATGGTTGCACCCCTGAATTTGCATCAATTTTTTTGGCAAGAAAGTGCGATCATTATGCAAGTAAATGCGGTATAACAAACCATTTCTCCCTACTTCAAACAAAAATTTACACTTTTGATCTTTTGCACTGCTTAAGTTTTCATTTGGAAAACCCTTCACTAAAATAAAAGTCAGTTTTTTAATATGTCACTGAGCAACCCCATTTGTTTTTGTGCCCCAAGAATTTATGTTCTTTATATGTTTGATTTGCAGACACCAGGACAGGAGATTGCCCACCCCACATTGCTGTACACTGGCGACAGCCCCATGTCTTCCGAGGCCATGTGTGTGAAGTGTGAGGACGTATGCGTTGATGTACTGGACTTCACTTCTGGTGTAGTAGTGTTATTTCCTATGTACTGGGCGTTCAACATCGAATACGTCAGCTCTGCAAAGCAGACGCTCTCATTGCTAGAGCACATGATGCAAATCAGAACAAAAACAACAAAGCTAGGCACCAAAGCACTTAAAGTCCTAACAGCATTGAAAGCACGGTCAGCCGCAGCAACTAAAGAAACAGCAGCCAGTGTTGAACAAGCTGTTGAGCAGGCTGAGAAAGCTCACCAAGTCACCAAAGTCTGAGTGTTCTTGGGATACACCTCGCTGTATCCACGTAGCCTCTCTTTTTTTTTCTTTTTTAACAGTCAGGTTGTTTTGCTGATCTTAGCCTTGGATTATACAGCTGAGGAGTGCAGTAGCCAGCCAAACCTAAAAATTTTTCTTGTTTTAATGTTGTTCATAGTTAGTTTTTACTATGGTGACATAAAGCAAATACTCACCAATTATATTTTTTTATAAATAAAATTATTTCGAGGCCAGTATGTGTTCCTCGTTTGCAAATGACAGGAGAGGCAGTGGCTTGGTTCTGTGCAGGTGTGGTGACGGAGAGCGCATGCATAGATGTCAAGCAGGCTATCGTGTCACTTCTGTCGCTTAGCGTATCATCTGAAGATGCAGTGATATTAGCAGTAGTTGCGTTGGTAATACAGTAGCTATAACGAATGCCTAGTCTTAGTCTATACAATTACCTATCTTCTCCTGGTGTTTGGAGTGTTATCAAGGCCAGTGACTTTTCAGCAGAACCGGAACATTTCTTTTGTAAGCTATGGATTCTTGCAATTGTATAAACATACGTATCTTCTGCCAGTTTTAGTTCTGTTCTTGTTCTTTTTTTTTGTTTTGTTGAAAATGGCTTCTCCATTGTGTTAGCGTTACTTTTGCTTGTTTTTAATTTATTACTGTTTATTGTCTGTCATTGCGAAAATGCCCCTCCTGCTAGGGCCAATGAATTGGCCTGCAGTATGGTTAAATAAATAAATAAATATGTCTTGGAAACGGTTGCGTTTGGCAACTTCGTGCTGATGCTGCTTTAGGCACTTTTCGAAGTTTTCAGATTTGCCAGTGTACAGCGAATCCCATTTTTTGCATAGGAATTTATACATGACACCAAGGAAGTTCTTCACGTGCACCATTTCATCACTTAGCTTGCTGGAAAGGACATGCGCCACACAAACACTGCAGTCATTCAACACTCTGGTAAAAGGCCTGCTCATGCCACCTGCATACAGTATGGTAGCACGCTTGCTTTTCTTTGCCACCACTTGGCGGATGGGCGCTAAGGCATAACATTCTTGCTCATTTAGCAGTTACAGAAGCTGCCCGTTACTTGCCATGTCATTTCGCACCAAGATCAACTCTGCTTTCTGCCTTTAGGGCTCGACCGAACATGGAAAAGCAAGGTTCCTAGCGATGAGGCGACCAAGCATTTGGTGGTCCTTGAGGTTTACAGACTCTTGGAAGAACGCTAACATAATCCTAGTCCATAAGAAAGGGGACGCCAAAGACTTGAAAAATTATGAACCGATCAGCTTACTGTCCATTGCCTACAAAGTATTTACTAAGGTAATCGCAAATAGAATTAGGAACACTTTAGACTTTTGTCAACCAAAGGGCCAGGCAGGATTCCGTAAAGGCTACTCAACAATAGACCATATTCACACTATCACTCAGGTGATAGAGAAATGTGCGGAATATAACCAACCCTTATATATAGCTTTCATTGATTACGAGAAAGCGTTTGATTCAGTCGAAACCTCAGCAGTCATGGAGGCATTGCGGAATCAGGGTGTGGACGAGCCGTATGTAAAAATACTGAAAGATATCTATAGCGGCTCCACAGCCACCGTAGTCCTTCATAAAGAAAGCAACAAAATCCCAATAAAGAAATGCGTCAGGCAGGGAGATACGATCTCTCCAATGCTATTCACAGCGTGTTTACAGGAGGTATTCAGAGACCTGGATTGGGGAGAATTGGTGATAAGAGTTAATGGAGAATACCTTAGTAACTTGCGATTCGCTGATGACATTGCCTTGCTTAGTAACTCAGGGGACCAACTGCAGTGCATGCTCACTGACCTGGAGAGGCAAAGCCGAAGGGTGGGTCTAAAAATTAATCTGCAGAAAACTAAAGCAATGTTTAACAGTCTCGGAAGGGAACAGCAGTTTACGATAGGTAGCGAGGCACTGGAAGTGGTAAAGGAATACATCTTCTTAGGACAGGTAGTGACCGCGGATGCGGATCATGAGACTGAAATAATCAGTAGAATAAGAATGGGCTGGGGTGCGTTTGGCAGGCATTCTCAGATCATGAACAGCAGGTTGCCATTATTCCTCAAGAGAAGAGTGTAACACAGCTGCGTCTTACCAGTACTCGCGTACGGGGCAGGAACCTGAAAGCCTACGAAAAGGGTTCTACTTAAATTGAGGACGACGCAACAAGCTATGTAAAGAAGAATGATGGGTGTAACGTTAAGGGATAAGAAAAGAGCAGATTAGGTGAGGGAACAAACGCGAGTTAATGACATCTTAGTTGAAGTCGAGAAAAAGAAATGGGCATGGGCAGGACATGTAATGAGGAGGGAAGATAACCGATGGTTATTAAGGGTTACGGACTGGATTCCTAGGGAAGGGGGAGCGTAGCAGGCGGCGGCAGAAAGTTGGGTGGGAGGATGTGATTAAGAAGTTTGCAGGGACAACATGGACACAATAAGCACATGACCGGGTAGTTGGAGAAGTATGGGAGAGGCCTTTGCCCTGCAGTGGCCGTAACCAGGCTGCTGCTGCTGCTGCTGCTCATGATGATGATGATGAAGGTTTACAGAAAGAAAATTTAGGTATTTTGACAATTGTGGACTTGCGATATACCATGGTGGCAAGGCCATTTGTGGTTCATTCCACGAGAACATTAACGGATGCAGTATAGCTATTTTCAGGCTCTTTCTGTTCTCCTCTAAACTGGGTGCTCTGCTTACAAGAATTAAGTGCTCCTTGTGATCACTATATGTGCTCTTGCTAATGGTTACTGTGATGTGTGCATATCTTTTATTGAATAAAATTTTTACAAGTTTTTAACAGTTGTGCTGTTCTTTCAGATGTTTACCGGAGCAGACAGAATTTGATGCAAACATGGTGGCAGTGCAAACGGAAACATTTAGGAGGTGAGAAAACAGTCTATTTTGACAATTTGGATGAAAGGATGGCCAAGAAATTGCACTTTTGAATCATTATGGGATGTACCTACTATGCAAGCAGCACAGGTATATTAAACTGGCACTATTTGTCATGCCGTGCTTTGCATTTATCTGGTCTTTAGGCATATTTCTTCCGTTGGCATCGATGCTGTATGAGTGCTTTGATTTGGTGAGATTGTAAATTGGTCATTCAATATCAATATTGAAATTTAATTCTTCTGTCCACATATGCCTCCATGGCATATTGAAATAAATGGGCCCTTTGTCATGGCAAAGAATTAAATTCTTGCTCAAATGCCTGAAGTGCTACAATACCTGATAACCTTGGACATCTTGCAGCTGTTCGGTGTACCTTCTAAACTGAAGCATAGTGTTTCTTAAGGTTGGCCATTGATTCCAGTTGAGCAAATCAGACTGCTCTCTTCTGTTTTTGCCAGGTATAGTGCATTGATGCGTTAGAGGATAACACAGTTATTGTAGTGAAATTTTTGCTCTTGTTGTTTCACTCACTGTAGTGCTATGTGCTCAGTGTTTTGTTTAGTTGTTTATAGTATTACAGTTTATCATAACATATAATGGTGGCTAAAAGCTGTAGAATATCTAGGCATTTGTTGCACAAGCAGACTAAAATCTATTATGTTGTGAAATTCCATCTTAGTGTAGAGATAGTCTATTGACTACCCAGGCAGAGGTCACAGCAGTTGCTGCAAAGGGTTCGGTTAAGTACCAGGAGGTAGTTTCACTAACTCTTGCCATGGTAGTCATGTACACCACCATTGTCAGTCTTCAGATGACTACCCTTGGAAGGGTCATTGTTGCCATTCCAAAGGGGTACCGCTGACTACCAAGGGGTACTTGCATGGACCACTGAGGTAGTCACATCAACTCCTGCTTTGGGAGTAATACATACACCTCAGTACGTAGTTCTTGCGGGAGAGTCACCGGTACTGAGGGAGTCGCCCACACTGTATTTCCAAGAGAGTACGTGTTACCACCCAAAAGGTAGTTTAACCAACTCTTGCCATGGTAGTCATGTGCACCACCATTGTGAGTCTTCAGATGACTACCCTAGGAAGGGTCATTGTTGCCATTCCAAAGGGGTACCGCTGACTACCAAGGGGTACTTGCATGGACCACTGAGGTACTCGCATCAACTCCTGCTTTGGGAGTAATACATACACCTCAGTAGGTCTTGCGGGAGAGAGTCACCGGTACTGTGAGGGAGTCGCCCGCACTGTGTTTCCAAGAGAGTACGTGTTACCACCCAAAAGGTCATCATATGTGCGACGAGCAGATACACCCCGAAAAGAGTCGCTTGCGACTACCTTTTTTTTAAGAGTGTACGTCAAGTGACCAATGTCACTTACGAGATTATCCCCGTAACCTCCGTCATGCAACCCGGTTCAACATCACCGGACGTCGTACACGTCTCTCGGCTTAAGCCTTACTATGCCCATACCGACGGCCCTGTCTGACGGCCCTGTCTGAAGCACCGGGACGGTGCTTTTTCTGCCGGGGTCGTGTTACGGTGGAAAACAAGGTCGTCGACGGTGTAGACGACGAAGTAGCAACGGCCTCTCGGGATTCTCGGCTGCTGCTTATATACACCCTGTAAGTACACCGTGTAAATAGTTTTATACCTGTGACAATATTGTAAATACTCAAGGCTGTTCCAATATTATATTATAGGCGGATGATACTAACGTGTTCTTCTCAGGAAGAGAAATAGGAAATCTTTTTGAGCAAGCGAACATCTGCTTACAGGAACTAAGCTTGTGGCTAAATGCAAATAAACTCCGATTAAACATAACTAAAACTAAGTATATAGCGTTTAAATCGAAAGGAACAATAATCCGCCCTCAGCTGCAATTCCAATTTCAGAAGGTTAACATCGAACAGGCACCAACAGCCAGATTACTAGGAATTATATTGCAAGAAAATATGTCCTGATGACCGCACGTAGGTGTTCGCAGAAACAATATTGCTCGTGCTGTAGGTGTGCTAAACAGGTTGCGATATTTGCTACCGATAAATGTGAAGCGCAATATTTACAACGCGCTTATACATTCTCGATTAACTTATTGTTTCCTGGTTTGGTCAAACAGTACAGAAACTAACTTGGATCTATTAAAACACTCCAAAACCGCGCACTGCGCGCAATAGCCAACTGATGACGTACTGATACCACTAAAGCATACTATAACAAATATAGAACATTAACAGCATCAAAACTTCCCATTTGCAAATGATTCCTCGAAACGTCACGGCAATTCTGGGAAGACAAATGTTCCTTCCAAAGCAAATACCATGGCAGAACGACAAGCTATAACTTCAGAAGAAGTCTGATAGGAAAACCACGATGCAGAACAAAATACGGCAATAAAAACTAGCAGTTCAACTGACTAACCTTCTAAACGACTACCCTTTGTTATTGGACCTGCTAAATTCTGGAATTTCAAAGTAAAGCTTTAAAAAGACGGTAAAAGAATTGTTACTATCCGAAGACTAATAGAAATGTTCAACTACAAGTATAAAAAAAAATACCGTACATGTCCTTGTCTTTGTGCTTCAGGTGCATAGAAAACTGTGTAAGATTAACCTTTTTTCTTTCTTTTTACGTCAATTGTGTACTCAAGTATAAGAAATGCGTACTGATTTAATTTCATGTGCTCTCCTGAAAGCCTGCCATTGCCATATTGCTGCGAATGTACGGGTGGCACGACCTAGTCAGGCAAATGTTTGCCTTTAGCCGTGCCCTCTTAGACAGTCTGTGTATTGTCTCAAAGAAATCAATAAAGAAAAAAAAAGAAAGAAAGAAAGAAAATTATTTCTGGAGAGTCTTGCCTGTCGCCAGGCCAGACATTCTACTACCAGATGATAGTTGTGATGAAATTGCACATCGGAGGTGCACAGCACGCATTATGTACAAACAAACAATCTCGTTGAGACTAGCGCCTCGCAGGAAGGTTAAAAACTTGTGCCTTCGTTGCGCGAGGCGAACATGCAGCGTTAATCCATGGGCCATGTATTATACTGGTTGTAGCTCAAGGGATGACAGTAGTGATGGGAAGCTAGCGATTTTATTGATATTATTGCGATCCGAGCAGGGAAGAGTGAATACCATGCGCATGCCTAACAATATCTTCTGCTTCTTTGCTGTAGAGATTATAGTCCTTCTTTGCATGTGGTTATCTGCACCAGCCCGGGAATATGCCGATGTCGTTGCAACGTCGCCGTGTTCTGCGGCAGCGAACTGGACGGAGGATTTCAACGTTTTCGCCAGCATAATGCTGCCACCAACGCCACCTTATGCCCCCGGCGTGCCATCAGCGCCAACCCAGCATGTAAAATGCTAGGGTTCCAACGACTTCTTCAGTGGGCAATGAAGAGCGACTACCATGCACACGCTTGACAATCCGCTCTCCTTCCTTGCTGTACACTTAGGCGACTGCCCTTCCTTACACGCTGAACGTACCAGCAACATTTGTACGCTGCTCTTCCCTTGCCCACTTGTTTTAGTTTCAACAAAGTGTGATTGCGTACACGTTGTCAAGCTTTTGATGTTAGCCAGTGACATTGAGTACGCTGGCCCGGGACCAACCGAGGCCGATCTAAATGCTAATGTGCTCACGGCTCTTGCTGAATTGTCTGAAGAATCAGATGCCTGTCACACTGAGTTGATGCATACTTTAACCCAGACTAAGGCAAATCAACTTAAACTAGAGCACTAAGTATGCGACCCTACTATAAGGTTCGCTACCATCAAATCCCAATTACAGTCGTTGGACACTGTACATGTTCCGGCACTCAATGGTGCCATATCTGAAGCTGTTTATGCTGAGTAAGTTGCAATAAATTCATGGCTAGACGATCTCGAGGACCCATTATAGTCAAATTCGGTTCCTCCATAATAATAGACACGATTTCATCGTAGCGTACAATGCTCAACAAATTCAAGATATCATTTAGTGAAGACCTTTCTCGCGCCACACGCCAGTCCCGTAAGACATTGGCTGAACTCGGTAAGGCTTCAGGAGAGAAGTATCTCTGGCGGTCGAACCGAAGGTACATCAATAAAAAGTACTACGTCTATTGTTCCACCACCGATCGTGTTTGTGAAGTAGATTTTGCCGACAGTCGTTCCAGAAAGAGCACAGTCACATTTGCTGTTTCGAATTCTACGAATAATATCACGAATGCTTTATTTACCGCTAGCAGTCCTTCACTATAGCTAGCTGCTTGCCCGGTCATAAGAAGTAGTACGTGGATTGCAAAATCCAAGTTGTTTATTGAATGCGGTGCTCTTGTAGAAAGGTTTACATAGAGCAAAGTAATCGAAGTTAACATACGGGATCCTGGAGCATGTTCTCAATGTAAAGAATGGCACTGGTTCACATTTGGCGCTTCACTACTGCCTAAGGTTGTGTAAAACCGTTTTCGATGAAACTGAGATTTTGTACAGACATAGAGCGCAGAAAAAGAAGAGAAACAATGGAAGCCCTGTACATGTTTTTGGAAGGTGCCCGATGCATTAGTCAACCTTCGGGAGCGTATGCGAATCAGTTTTTGATTAGCCAGCTTCGGTGTTGCCACGTGTATGGTGCTTTCGTTTTTCGAGCGCCCTTGAGAGGGTGTCTGTTCTCCTTTTCGTGTAATTTTCTATTTATTCTGTTTCTTTGCAAATAAGGTGTTGCGAGTACTGCCCATGTTTGTCGTTCTCTCTAACTCGTCGACCTTTTTTTCGCGCAGTTGTTTTGTTAAGATAACCCGCTAACCCAATTTCCTTCCTCTTTTCGAATGTTCGCATTGTGCGCAGCAAACGTGATAAACTGTCTTCAGCTATTGACTCGTGTTCAGCTGACACTGCTGCCTCCACTGAAATTAGGCTCTCTAATGATACTTCAGATTATGAAATTTTTGAATGAGAAAGCATAGAGTAACATAGTATACAAGAGCGGACACTTCCATATAGGCACCTGCGGCCGACTTTTGCTCTCAGCGCACCTGACGGAATTGGCGAAACGCACCAGCCTCCGAGATGGTCGTGCACGCTGCCGAATCTCGGAGGCTGCGATTTCAGTTTCGTTTCTTGTATTTCTTTTTGTGACCGGTACCTTTGCTTAAATCGCATGATTTCATGCGGGCGCTTGTGCCGCTGTTTACATGTTGTGACGACGAGCGCGCAAAGGTGTTTCACTCATGTTAGTTTCATTTAAATTCATATTTGCTGTTTCAAGCTGTAACTTAGCGCAACAATCATGCCAACTGTTGAGGAAGTAGAACTTTATCGCTTATGATATTGTACGTCTAGTAACTCACGCCAAAAGGTGTATTGTAAATAAATGTGCCGCATTCCTTAAATATAAATGAACTTGCTGCACAGTCATGAACACGAAAATAGCAGACAATTTATTGCAGCGAGATTGTAAGAGGCAATTATATGAAAACGTGAAGAAACAACGAAATGCAATACGGGTGTCACACGGCGCACTTTTAAACGCGATCAAGCCCAATCCGATTTGAATTTCTCAGTCACGATTGGTTCTTTTGCGCAAGCTGCGCGATGGCGCCAATATCAGTCGGGAATTTCAATCCGGATCGGACTTGTTCGCGACCGAAAGTGGTCGTGTGACACCGGTATAATGGAGAATAGTCAGAAATGAATGGCGTGATGGCAATAACTTTGCACAAGCAAAACACATAGAAGACGTGTTCCAACTATCCAGATAATGAAAAAGAAAACTACAAATACACGACAGCAATTAATTTGCTTAAAATTAGATTGTTTTAAAAGGAAAAAAAATATCACGTTTTTTCTTGTACTTCTGTGAAGGAGGGTGAATTAGGGCGGCAAAATTATGTTAGTGGTAGCATGCCGAAATAAAATGGCTGCAAAAATAATTGAGCACACACCAACATCCTCAATTCACCTGCTGTCTTCGAAGCCTTGCAATCGTCTTCTGATACTTGGAATTTTGCCCTTGAGTATGCGTGATGCCCCTTGGCTGTGCAGTGTATTTTGTGGAAATGGTGGAGATTCCTGCAATACGTAGAATGACAGACAGAAGGTTAGCAATACTGGAGGCTTCAAAGCTATTGAATGTAGACGCTACGTTCCTTCGTATAAGCAATACTGGAGCCTGCAAAGCTTTATAATGGAGATGCTGCGTTCGTTCATGCAATGCGTATCTTATTTTATTCTTTTTCTGGTTAAGGAAGCACTGTTATAAAGGCTAAGCAACAAGGAACTTTCTACGGTAACGACTCCATACACAATTAAAACATGAAAACACGTATTTTCAGCCCAATGCAGAACAGCTAACAACGCTCGAGCGCACATAGCCTGCTACAGAGGTTGGGAGAGAGCGCATTGTTGCCATACTGCACATATTGCACGTGTACCGCTTTAGAAATAACTACATTTCTTTTGCAGAAGTAGAGCACCATACTTTTTCAGTAGTCGCCGTGCGCATCATAAAGCTCTCTGCCCCGAACGGCATGTGTTCATAGGCCACATTTCGTAACGAACCATCTTATTTTATTTTTTAACTTCGTCATTGCATCGAACGTGCATCGCAGGTCGGACGCTGCCGCATCGCTGTTTTCGCTAGCATCACCGCTCATTGCTGCGCATAAAAAAAAGATGTACTGAAGGCACTGGGCAGTGGGCATGGTGCTGGTGTGCTTGTGCAAACGAAGAAGACGACGAGAAGTGCTTGCTTCCCTGTTACGATATAGCGCCGACCTGTTTTAAGCCTAGCGCTACAACCTATAACTAGTGACCCTTTTGCTAGGTGAACACCCCCGCTGCATTTGGTGGAGGTGCTGGGTTTCTCTTCTACATCCTGGAACTCCGCAGCCGAACGCTACCACCAGCTGTTCCATTGGATGAACCAGGACCGTCCCAGGCTGCTGCTCCCGTGCCCCCCACCATCGTCTGTTCTGGCGTGATCCGCCAGCGTGATCCGGCTATATTTAGCGGCACAGACGACCACGACGTGGAAGACTGGCTCGCCGAATATGACCGTGTAAGCGCCTATATTAAGTGGGACGACCGCGCCAAGCTCACAAGTGTCATCTTTTACTTGACTGACGTGGCAAACCTATGGTTACGCAATCATGAAGCCGATTTTACCACCTGGTCGGCTTTCACGGCGACTTTGGCAGAGGTCTTCGGCCGTCCCGCCGTTCGCCGGCTTCGCGCTGAGCAACGCTTGCGTGGTCGAGCTCAACGCCAGGACGAGACCTTCACCAGTTATACTGAAGACGTCCTCTCGCTATGCAAGCGCGCGAACTCATCTATGGACGAAGCTGACAAGATCAAGCACGTCTTGAAAGGCATCGATGACCATGCCTTCCAGATGCTCGTCGCGAAGAGTCCGCGGACGATTGCCGAAGTCATACAGCTATGTCAGCAGTACGACGAGCTGCGCAAGCAGCGTGCATCAACACGCGCTGCTCAGCAGGACACCACGGATCTATCTCCGTTGGATTTCGGCCGCGACGCTGCCGACATCTCTGCTTTAATGCCGCAGATTTTTATTTATTTATTTACAAAGTACCTACATCGCCACAAAGGCATTACGTAGGGGGGAACAAAATACAACCAGTAATACAGAGAAGCTTTCGGACAGATATACTGACAAACAGAATCACTACAATAACTGTTAGAGAAAGGCGTACAAGTAACGTGAAACAAGCAGGTTCCAAGATATATAACACATACATTTGTTTTACAAGAGCGCCGTCACAGCATTGAATAGAATAGTTCGTTATTTGACACATTTACTATATGATTTGATAAACTGTTCCATTGTCTAATTGTTTTGGGGAAAAAAGAGTAGTAAAAAGTGTTTGTTCTGCAGTTATAGGCTGAGATCTTTTTGTTGTTATCACAGCGACTCGATATATAATCTGGTTCCAGGAGATAGTTATAGCGATTAATACCTGTCTGATTATTATATATTCGGTGCAATAGTTTAAGCCTTAACTTCTGCCTACGCATATGTAGTAGATCCCATCCTAAAGTGGCCTTCATTTCGGAAATGCTAGAGTACGGGCTGTAATTATTGCAAACAAACCTTGCTGCTTGGTTCTGTAGTTTTTCCAGTCTATTGATGAGGTAATCTTGATAGGGATCCCATATTACACAAGCATAATCAAGTATTGTTCTAACATGTAAGAAGTATAAAGTTTCTTTAACTTCGCGTGTTGCCTGTTTAAAATTTCTGCGAATAAAATGTAACATCCTGCTAGCTTTTGCTATGACAGTGTCAATCTGTTTATGCCAAGTGAGTGATTCGGTAAAATAGACTCCTAAATACTTATATTCCGACTGTACGTCGATAAGCGTGCCATTGATGTTATATCGTTGCTGAAATTTGGATAATTTTTTGGAAAAACTTACGCTACTGCACTTTTTTATATTTAAGTTCATGTTCCATTTTTTACACCAGATCGCTACCTTATCTAAATCTGTTTGCAATGTATCTATGTCATCTTCAGTGGTAATTTCTCTGTAAATCACACAGTCATCAGCAAATAGTTTTATGGGTGATGTAATTAGTTCGACAATGTCATTTATGTAGATTAAAAATAGCAAGGGCCCCAGTACGCTTCCCTGAGGAACGCCCGAAGAAACAGTTATTGGTGAAGATGCAACGTTGTTTAAGACAACAGACTGGGTTCTTCCGTTTAGGTAGTTGCGTATCCAATTTTGAACGTTTTCGTTTATATATAATGCAGCGAGCTTTACATCTAGGAGCTTATGGGACACAATATCGAAAGCTTTTTGAAAATCAATAAAAACGGCGTCTACCTGACTATTGTTATCAATGGTTTTAGATAACAAGTGCTGGAATTCTATTAGTTGTGTGTTGCAGGAATAGCCTTTTCGGAATCCGTGCTGGGAAGGTGTAAAAAAAGCGTTTGAGTCAAGGAATGCAGATATGTTACTATATAAAATGTGTTCGAATATTTTGCAACATATTGACGTTAGTGAAATCGGCCTATAGTTTTCTGTGAGTTTTCTGTCGCCCGATTTAAAAACAGGTGTCACGCTTGCCGTTTTCCAATCTTGGGGAATGAGGCCTGTTTCAAGGGAAAGCTTATAAATGATCGTTAAATACGGAGAAATGATACCATGACACTCTTTAAGGACTACTGGCGATATTCCATCAGGTCCAATTGCTTTTGTGTCGTCTAAATGCCGTAATAAAGAGTCGACGCCACTAACATCAAATTCAATATCTGGCATCATATCGCCTCGATTGGCGTTGTTCAAAAGCGAAGTCTCCCCAGCAGGTAATAGCGAAAACACAGATTGGAAGTACTTGTTGAAGCATTCCGCCCTCTGATAGTCCGACGTCACGGTTTTGCCGTCAACAGTTAAAGATGGTATCGATATGTCTTCTTTTCGATTTTGTTTTACATATTTCCAAAAAGATTTTGGGTTTTCTCTCAAGTCCTTGTTTAATTTAACAAAGAAGGTATCTTTGGCAGCTTTAATTGTTGCTTTCAATAGCTTATTTATCTCTTGCAAGCGTTTCTGATTTGCCAGACTGGTGTCGGCAGAAAATGTTTTATACGTTTGTCTTGCTTTCCTTACAAGTTTACGTATTTCTACGTTAAACCAAGGTTTTTGTTTTTTTCGTTGCCGCAGGTACCTGCATGGAACATGACTTTCGACTAGTTCAAGTATTTTGTCCCGAAATGCTGACCACAAAGTTAACGGACAGCGTGCATTTGACATATATTGGAAAGTAGGAAAGAAATTTTCAAGTTCGGTCCTGATAGCAGCATAGTCTCCTCTGTCGTAGCTGTACACTTTTCTTTGCGGAATTTGCGCCATCCGTACTCGCTGTATGTTAAGCTCTATGACAACTGCCCTGTGGTCACTAATACCTGGGCAAACAGTAACTTTTGATATTATGTTCGGCTCATTGCAAAGTACTAAGTCTAGAATTGCATTTTCTCGCGTAGGTTCCAGTACGTACTGCTGCAATCCATTTAATCCGAGCAGTTCTTCGAACTCTGTGTAAATACGGGACCTATTGCCAGCCACACATCCAGCATTCCAGTTGAAGTCAGGCAAATTGAAATCCCCCCCTAGAAGTACGCTATTAGGCAGGAGAGAGAGCATCTCAGACAGCAATCCGAATGAGCCGCTGCTGCCGGGTGGACGGTAGAATGTCCCGTAGACTACATTGTTTCCGTTAGGCAATTTCACAAGGCACCAGACAGACTCAGAATCGTTTTCAAATAAAATTTGTGTACTTGACAATGCATTTGATATCAAAAGGAATACTCCCCCGCCTTGTCCATGCCTATCTTTCCGATAGACAGTAAAACCAGGCGGAAAGATTTCTACATCAGGTATATCCTTGTTTAACCATGATTCGGTGCCCATCACAATCTGAGGTTTAACAGTGGCTACTAAAGACATGAAGTTATCGACTTTGTTCCTTATGCTGCGACAATTCACAAGCAGGACAGAGAGCCGTTCAGGCTGCGAGCAACGTGCTGAGTTATCTTTCGGAGGAACGGAATTCGGAATGCGTCATTTGCCTCTGTCCAGTCGCGCATGCGCCTGAAGTGGAACTGGCATCCGCATATCGCTATCCCAAACAAACGTTTGCCCATTGATGATCAATTTATCATAACTCAAGCGAACACGATTTTCTTTGTTCTCTCTTTTTTCTTTCGCATAATTCCAAAGCTGACGTCTTTTTTCTTGTACGGCTCGGCTGAAGTCTTCAGAGATGCTGTACGAAGTGCCTTTTAGTCTGCAAGCGTTTTTAAAGACATTTTCTCTAGCCTTCCACCTTGAAAAGCATGCTACTATGGGCCGGTTTTTGCCTTCTCTGAAAACGCCTACGCGATGAGCCCGTTCAACCGAAATATCATCAAGTTTCATCACATCTTTGCATATTCCACTTATTAGTTTTTCAGACGCCTCCCACGTCTCGTTATGCTCCCTGTCAGGCAACCCGAAAAAGACCAGATTCTGTCTACGGCTTCTATTCTCCAAGTCGTCTAGTTTAGCCATAAATTTATCTTCCATTTTTTCCACCCGAGCAATACGACTTTCTACATTGTTTGTCTTCTCTATTAAGCCCGTAATTTTGGATTCTAATTCACATTGTCTTGTTGTAATTTCCGTTAACTTCGCAAGCACAGTTTCCTGGCCTGTTTTCATTTCTAAGAGAATCCTTTCAATGTTTGTCATTTGGTCACGTTCAACTGCATTCATGGGCCCTGGATTTAGTTCTACATCCCCCGATAGGAGCAGTAAGATTTGGGAAAGCGTCAGGCAGCCGTCGTAGAGAGAGAATAGTAGAGCATCAACGAAGCACAGGCTGGCATGTTCAAGACACTCAATCATTTGTCGCTTGCTAATGGGGCACGACACTCTTAAAAGCATAACATTGCTAGAGCGATAACACTTAGTTCCATTTAGGTAACTGACCTGGTACATGAAGAAGCGTGAGTTTGTGCCGAAAAGAGCGTCGTGCCCCAGTCGCTCTAGGCTTGGCTGGTCCTTTATATGGCCAGCGCGCAGCGGAACCGGAAAGGCTCCCCGATGCGCAGATTCCACTTCGGTGCGTCGGAGATCGTACACGATTTCCAGCAAATAATCTTGCGGACCGTGTAAGACATGAGCAGATGATTGCAGATCCGCTGTAGCAGCATCTGGCCAAGGTTCGGTGAAGCCATGTTCCACCGCGAAGTCGGCGTTCGCCACGACAGCGAAGAATCCGAGCAGCACCTGGTACATGAAGAAGCGTGAGTTTGTGCCGAAAAGAGCGTCGTGCCCCAGTCGCTCTAGGCTTGGCTGGTCCTTTATATGGCCAGCGCGCAGCGGAACTGGAAAGGTTCCCCGATGCGCAGATTCCACTTCGGTGCGTCGGAGATCGTACACGATTTCCAGCAAATAATCTTGCGGACCGTGTAAGACATGAGCAGATGATTGCAGATCCGCTGTAGCAGCATCTGGCCAAGGTTCGGTGAAGCCATGTTCCACCGCGAAGTCGGCGTTCGCCACGACAGCGAAGAATCCGAGCAGCACCTGGTACATGAAGAAGCGTGAGTTTGTGCCGAAAAGAGCGTCGTGCCCCAGTCGCTCTAGGCTTGGCTGGTCCTTTATATGGCCAGCGCGCAGCGGAACTGGAAAGGTTCCCCGATGCGCAGATTCCACTTCGGTGCGTCGGAGATCGTACACGATTTCCAGCAAATAATCTTGCGGACCGTGTAAGACATGAGCAGATGATTGCAGATCCGCTGTAGCAGCATCTGGCCAAGGTTCGGTGAAGCCATGTTCCACCGCGAAGTCGGCGTTCGCCACGACAGCGAAGAATCCGAGCAGCACCTGGTACATGAAGAAGCGTGAGTTTGTGCCGAAAAGAGCGTCGTGCCCCAGATAAAGCAGTTTATCCGTCAGGAAGTTGCCCGCCAACTCTCTCTGGCGAACAGCACACCCGAACCGTCGACAACCTTGGCTCCTTCGCTTCGCCACGTCATTCAGACCCAAGTTGCCGCGGCGCTGCCATCTGCCCCTCCTCCGCAGCCTGCAGCTGGGCCGCTAACGTACGCTGACGTTGTCGCCCGGCCTTACGCTCCTCCGGCTGCTGATGCCTACCGGGCCACTGGCACCTTCCATGTGCCGCCGCCACCTTCACGCCCGATGGTAGTCCCTTACTCGGCCGCTGGAGCCCCTGTCGTAAACCCGTGGCGTACATCTGACAACCTCCCAATATGCTATTTCTGCCATCTTCCGGGCCACGTAGCACGATTCTGCCGCCGTCGCAGCCCCCGTTTACCTGACAGTGGGGGCGCCTCAAGCTACAGGCCTGCTCGACTTCCGTGTCAGGACCCATCTAGCCTTCCTCCGGACTCATCTTACAGTCGCCTCCCTTTCGATGCCCGTCGGTCACCTTCCCCACGTCGCCGATCCATTTCCCCGATGGTTCGCCGACCCAGCCCAGCCCGAGAGGAAAACTAACAGTCGCAGTTCCAGAGGCAAGAACTGCGTTTACGTCGAACATTTCAAGGCCTCATTCTAACCCGGCGAACGAAATTGAACTCTCCGTAGATGGCGTCACCGTACACGCACTTATCGACACCGGAGCCGCCGTTTCTATTATTAGTGAGAAGCTTTGCCGCAATTTGAACAAAGTGACCATTCCCCTTACCTCTCTTTCTCTGCGTACGGCAACCTCGCATCGCATTCAGCCTTCAGCGTCGTGCACAGCCCGGGTTGTCATTCAAAACGTTATGTATGTTATAGAATTTGTCGTCTTATCTCGTTCGTCACACGACGTTATTCTTGGATGGAATTTCCTATCTGTCAACCAAGCACTTATCGACTGCGCTCGTGCCGAACTTACATTATCAGTGCCGTGCTTCGACCCTGACGACCATTCTTCTCCTAAAGTTGTTGCCGCCTCTGACATCGATATCGCACCTTTCTCCGCCGCTCTGGTTCCTGTGTCATGTAGCTCTGCTGCAAACTCATCTGTTCTGTTTACACCGTCGGCCACTTGTGCGCGCCGCCGGAACTTTCTGCTTCCGTTTGCTGTCGTCACTTTTTGCGACGGTTCTGCTGCCCTTTACGAGTGCAATCCGTCCGCCTGCCCATCATCCCTACACCGCGGCGAGTGCCTGGGTACCGCTGAAGCTTTCGATAGCGTTCTCCTGGCCACCACGTTTGGTGATACGGCATCACTTCCGATTTGTTCCGTCACTCCTCCCGCCGCGACTGATGTCCCTGTAGACGTCTTCGCTCGTGCCGTCGACGCAGGACTCACACCTGCGCAGCACACAGAAATTATCAAGCTCCTCCAACGCTTTCGTTCCTCATTTGACATTGACCAACCATCCTTGGGCCGAGCGTTCGCAGTCGTTCACCGTATCGACACCGGTCCACAAACACCATTGCGCCAGCGTCCGTATCGTGTGTCGGCTGCTGAACGCCTTATCATCGACCAGCACGTTGAGGACATGCTGGAGCGTGGCATCATCTAGCCCTCTAACAGTCCCTGGGCATCTCCGGTTGTCCTCGTTAAAAAAAAAGATGGCTCCATTCGGTTCTGCGTCGACTATCGCCGCCTTAACCGAATAACGCGCAAGGATGTCTATCCTCTGCCGCGCATCGACGATGCCTTGGACTGTCTGCAGGGAGCGGAATTCTTTTCCTCGCTGGATTTGCGCTCCGGCTACTGGCAATTGCCAATGGCAGAGGCCGATTGTCAAAAGACAGCCTTCGTAACGCCTGATGGGCTATATGAATTTACTGTCATGCCGTTCGGCCTCTGCAACGCGCCTGCCACTTTCGAGCGAATGATGGACGCCATTCTTCGAGGGCTGAAGTGGAAAACGTGCCTCTGCTATTTGGATGACATTGTGGTTTTTCCACCGACTCTGCGTCGCACCTCAACCGCCTCGAGCAAGTACTTGCGTGCCTCTCCACTGCAGGACTGCTACTAAATTTGAAGAAATGCCACTTCGGCGCTCGTACGCTTACTATTCTCGGCCATGTAGTGTCAAAAGACGGTATCCTTCCGGACCCCACAAAACTTAGCGCCGTATCCGCGTTCCCTAAACCAACCACCATGAAAGAGCTTCGCAGCTTCATCGGCCTGTGCTCATATTTCCGACGCTTCATCCGTAACTTTGCCTCTATCATTGACCCCTTGACGCAGCTTCTCACCGGCAGTTCTGACCTATCAGCCTGGTCCTCAGCGTGCGACGACGCATTCCAAGAACTGCGACGCGTTTTCACCTCGCCTCCAGTGCTGCGACACTTCGATCCCTCTGCTCCAACTGAGATCCATACGGACGCTAGTGGTGTCGGGCTCGGCGCTGTTCTTGCACAACGCAAGGATGGCTTCGAAGAGTACGTCGTCGCGTATGCCAGCCGCACCCTTACCAAAGCCGAGGCGAACTACTCGGTTACTGAGAAGGAATGTCTGGCCATCATTTGGGCTATCGGCAAATTCCCTCCTTATGTGTACGGGCGTCCATTTGACATCCTGACCGACCATCATGCCCTATGCTGGTTATCTTCACTAAAAGATCCAACTGGTCGGCTTGCCCGTTGGGCATTGCGCCTACAAGAGTACGACATCCGCGTTGTTTATCGCTCAGGCCCAAAGCATTCAGACGCAGACGCTCTATCCCGGTCACCCCTGCCCTCTGGTCCTGTCCACTCGTCTATTTCTACCTGCGGTGCCTTCGCCCTCAACATTTCCGCCATGCCGTCAGAGCAGCGCAATGACCCATGGATCTCTTCGCTTATTGACTTCCTGTCCAGCCAGTCGCCAGCACCGACCTCTCGGACGCTTCGTCGCCAAGCCACGCACTTCATCATTCGAGATAACCTGCTGTACCGCCGCAACTACAATTCCAGCGGCCGTAACTGGTTGCTTGTTATACCCCGACACCTACGCTCCGACATCTGCGCCACGTTCCACGACGGCCCACAATGCGGCCACGCTGGTGTATTAAAGACATACTCTCGCCTCCAGCTTCGGTACTACTGGCGCGGTATGTACCGTTTTGTTCGCCAGTATGTCCGGTCATGCCACCTATGCCAACGACGCAAGACGCCACCTCAACATGCCACCGGCCCCTTACAACCTTTACCATGCCCCGCGCACGCGTTCGACCGCGTCGGCATTGACTTATACGGTCCGCTTCCCAACACTCCAAGCGGCAACCGCTGGGTTATTGTTGCTATCGACCACCTCACGCGGTACGCTGAAACTTCATCCCTAGCATGTGCCACAGCAAAAGACGTCGCCAGTTTTATCCTGCAAAACCTGATTTTACGCCATGGAGCACCTCACGAATTACTGAGCGACCGCGGTCGCGTTTTCCTCTCAGATGTCATTGCAGCATTGCTAAAGAAGTGTCGCATCATTCACCGCACTACCACGGCATATCATCCTCAAACTAATGGGATGACAGAACGTTTCAACCGCACCCTTGGTGACATGATGGCCATGTATGCTTCATCTGACCACTCGAATTGGGACCGCATTCTACCTTTCGTCACCTACGCTTACAATACCGCCACGCAAAGCACCACTGGGTTCTCCCCTTTCTTTCTCCTTTACGGACACGAACCTTCATGCACTATGGACACCATTCTACCTTATCGGCCAGATGCCTCGGAGTGGACGACTGTTTCTAGAGCAGCTGCTTACGCCGAAGAATGTCGCCAGCTCGCTCGTTCGTTCACATCCCAGGACCAGTGGCGCCAAAAGCTTCGCCACGATTCATCCACTACGGCTACGTGCTTTGCGCCTGGCTCGCTGGTCTGGTTGTGGGTGCCCTCTACTCCTCCAGGCCTTTCCTCCAAGCTGCTCTCCAAGTACCACGGTCCTTATCGGGTACTGAAACAAACATCCGCGGTCAACTACCTCATCGAGCCAATTGAAACGCCTTCCGACCAGCGTTGTCGGGGCCAGGAAATTGTCCACGTCTCCCGGCTCAAGCAGTGCCATGACCCCCCTGTGTTCCCCTGTCCTTAGGTCGCCAGGATGGCTACTCTTTCGGTGGGGAGTGATTGTACTGAAGGCACTGGGCAGTGGGCATGGTGCTGGTGTGCTTGTGCAAAAGAAGAAGACGACGAGAAGTGCTTGCTTCCCTGTTACGATATAGCGCCGACCTGTTTTAAGCCTAGCGCTACAACCTATAACTAGTGACCCTTTTGCTAGGTGAACACCCCCGTTGCAAAGAATACGAAATGAAAGTCAGCGTAGCAAATGGGCAACAGTTGTTCATGGCTGCAAGGCCGCCGTCACTCGTTCATGCGGCTAACAGTGACATAACGAAAAGCGAAGAGAATAAGTCGTTAGCAATGCGCAAAAGAACTTGCTGTGGCCTTACCATGAAACGGCGACGAAGCAGACGCTGGCAGAAGAACCTAACGAGCCCGGCCAAGCGGTCTGACAAGGCTTCGCACATGTTAGGTCGTGCCCAGTGGCCGTGCCGCCTGTCAAGCTGCTGGCCGCAGCCGCAGCCACAGCCGCATTTTTCTTGATAGGCTTTGCCACCTAGCGGAATCGGCGAAGCTCCATAGCTCGACCGCGAAACGGCTCGAGTGTCCGCTCTTGTCGTATACTATGTTACTCTATGGAGAAAGTGGTTTCAGGTGTTTTCGCTGTATCTCGCGCACTGGTGGCGGCGTGCTGATCACCGTACTTGAGTTGTGTTTTACATATTTGCTACGCCTTTGAAAATCGTGTGCAGACGTGGCGCTCTCAGATATCGCGGTATTATTTTTTTTTTTGCGTGCTATCGGCCGCCCAGTCCACCCACATAATTACTTCCGATTGACATGTATTAAATGAGTCAATTTTCCGGTTCCCTTGATTCCCACTCTTTCTTCTTGAATATTTTAATCTTCGAGCAATTAACTGGCATGACGCTCCTCCCTAATCTGACGGCTCATCCGAGTGCTCTCTCTTGATTAACTTCTGCCTGAATTTTAATTTTGAACAACTTATCCTTGAGCCTACACGATCTACACAGCATTTTTGTAACATTCTAGACCTCCTTCTCATTACTACAACCCAGCTTGTTTCCAGTTGAGATAGTTACCACGTTTGAGTTATCACTGCCTTATTTATTTTGAACTGCACACTTTTGTTACCGCCACTAAAACGCCAAAGGCTATCCGAGACTATAAAACACTCACGTTGAGTCTATAAACCACGGACTAATGAATTTTATCGCTCACTTCATTCCAGCTTTCCACATCGCAATGCTCAAGAGAACTAGACCTTATTCAAAGAAAAAGTGTATTTTTTATTTAATGAATTCTTCCCTCAGAAACGGATTATATCTAACTCATGCTTTGTGCTTTAACGCGGGCCTGCAGCGCCTACTGAACAAGAAAGAGAAATGTCCCGGTGGGCTAACGCAGCACAAACGTCCGAATTCTGGCACGCTTAGGCCACCACTGACGCGGAGGGAAGAAAAAAAAAAAGATCCTCTGAAGCGCAAAAAAAAAAAAGCAGGCTACCCTAATCTTTGACTTAGATGCCTCTCAGTGGCAGTAGCACCTCTGCGTTGATGTTCTTCAGTTTAGCTTTAGGTGAACGCAACGCACGAACTGAAGTCAGAGGCAACTGCTTTCCATCCGGTTAAATATCATGCCACCTTCTTGTGTCTGACGTAATTAGTGAGATCATTACTTAAGCTTTCTACATCGGGTTTCCATGACTTTCGCGATAGTCGTGCTCACGTGGCGGGTCTCTAAAGTCTACGATTCTGTGCTTTGGTGTGTGGTAATAGGTGATTTCTAAATAATTTTATTTATTCCACACACTTCAGTACTTCAGTAATTCAACGTTTTATTACACTTATGATCTCATATCTTGTTTACAATAAAATACGAATTTTGTACTATACAATTTTTTCTATCTTCAGATTTATTTTGAATGTCGTCGCTGGTCGTCGCAGTGAATTCTAATTATATCTAATTGTTCTAGGCACTTCAGTAACTTAACTTGTAACTAAACTTACGCCATGATATCATATCTATAATGAAACTTGCATTTTGTGCTGTACGATATTTTTTCTATTTTTTGTCTGATTTATTTTGAATTTTCTCCCCGGTCGCCTCGGGAGGTGAACCGGAAGTGCTGCGCAAGAAACAAGAGCGTCACTCGATGCTCGTGCCAAAAAAGAAAAAAAAAAGCACCATTTGCTATCAGCACATGCTGCCGTTCCGACGAAATTTGGGAATGTGGTCAGCGGTGATATGTCGACTACAGTAGATCTCTGCGGTGATAACAACACTCCAATGAGCCAGAGTGACTGCTGCAAAGTGTTGAATGAATTCCTTCTCTCGTGTTTTTCGTCTACCTTGCTGATTACTTTCGCTCATCCTTGTACATCTGACTTTCTACTCTTGGATCCAATAGTCATTGATCCGTTTGGTGTGACATCTTTATTTTAAAGACAAAATACTTCATTTTGTTCAGGTATCGAGGGCATAACAACGCAGTTCTTCAAAAGTACATGTACCTGCTTGTCAATGATTCTTCGTGAAATCTTTGGACAGTCATTACAAAGTTTTCCATCTCTCATGATTGGAGGGCGGGGAAGGTGGTTCAATCACATAAATGAGGCAGTACCGCTACAATACTTAACTGTCGGCACATTCCATTAACCAGCGTGCCCTGTAAACGTTTTGAGCGCATAATTCATTCTCATCTTGTTACCTTCCTCGAATCTGACAGCCTTCTCAGTTTATGTCAACATGGCTTCACAAATTTGTTTTTCGTGTAAAACTCATCTTCTATCTTTCACCTATGATTCATTTCACGCTATAGATGCTAACAGTATTGTGGGCTGCATTTTCTTAGACTTTGCTAATGCATTTGACACTGTTTCTCATGATCTATTATTAATTAAACTCGGAGTTCTTCATATCGTCGATCAGGTTTCTGGCTCGAATAAATGTTTTCTTTCCCATCATCTCAGTTAATGATTATGACTCACCTTTTGTTTCTGTAACCTCTAGGATACTTCAAAGTTCTGTGTTAAGTCCTCTCTTCTTTCTAATTTACATTAGTTATCTTTCCAACAACGTTATCTACGTACCATATAAGACTTTTCGTAGATGACTGTGTGCTATACCACTTAATTACTAATCCTTGTGATTAAGCCTGTTTAAGGCGCCAATACACTTCGACGTGACCCGGCGCGCGCGCGCGCGGTGGTTGCGCTACGTCACGCCAGGTCGGCTACGCCACGTCAGGCGTAAATCCGTCCCCCTACAGTACAACGCCGCGCCCTTGCCGCAGCTGGAGTAGCGCATGCGCAGAACACCGCGCCGTTCGGTGGCGCCTGTCGTGGAACATCGAAACAAATCTTTCGCGCGCTTTCTCTGTCGGCAGCGACCGCGGACCGGACTGTTGCTCGGCGATGGCACGGATGCAGACACATTCTGCAAGACGAAATTAAACAGGAGACACACGGTACGATTCGGCGTCCGATCTGACGTGCAGCGCCGCATGCTCCGGCATGCGGCATACGACGATTCGGGGCACACGGTGCGTGCATCCGAAAGGTTGAGCGGCGCGTAAGCTCCGCCCAGATACAGCCCCCCAGCTTGACTTGATATCCACATCGAGAAACACAATACAAACAACTCTGCACAACACTGCTTCGCTTTACGCGAATACTGTCAATAAAATTATGCCCCTGCGAGTGACGGAACACTTCACGACGGCGCGTTGTGTACTGACGGCTCCGCCAACAAGCAGTGATAGGGTCGGTAGGCCTAGCTAGGCGGCCGCTGCGGCCGACGGCGCTGGCGATCCAACGCGAGCTCGTCAAAGAACGCTTATTTTTGCCAAAACAATTAACACTTTACATTTAGGTCGCCCGTAATTAAATACAATGGTTTATTCGACGCAGTCGTTGCGAAGGGCAAACGTGCAAGCGAAGCGAGCAGCCTCGCTCAGACGGTCGGTGTGTGCTGTCTGCCCGTGAAATGCCCTCGCGTCAGGGCTCCCGATCTCGCCAGTAGCTTGGTGCGAGAGTATTAGGCGCTGCTTTGCATAACAGGCACACGTTCGAGATAATTTTACTGAGCTGGTAACTATTTCGTGTCGGAAACAAACTGCAGCAGGCAAGGAAAAAAAGAAAGACTGCGAGAAACCGGCCAGCCAGCGCCGCCTCCGTGGAGGGAGCGTCAGAGAACGTCACATGCCAGCCACGCTGTCATTGGCTGCGGCCAAACGACGGTGCGGTTGTCGGACGCGTCGGACGATGAAAATCTGCCCGGTTTGTCGCACGCCGGACGTCCGATCCGGCGCTTCGGCACGGCAAAACACCTCGATTCCGGCTGCCGTTCCGGTGCGTCGGACGCCGGATCGGACAACGAATCGGACCGTGTGTCGCGTGGTCTGCGTCGCAAGAGGAACAGGTCTCTCTACATAACACAGACACGTAGCCGCTGCCACTCCTTTTCGTCGCTTCAACAGCTTTCAGTTCACGAGCATAGCGGTCCCTCAACCGCTTCCATAGTTTCAGGCACTCTTCGACTGAAGCATGGAAAACAAGACAAACAGGCGCTGAATGAATAGCATATCCGGAGACGTATACACACACGTGCGTAGTATTGACGCTCCTGTTGAGAGGCCAGGGTACATGCGTATCTGCTCCCGCGCGTTGTTTTCCCGCTCCGCATCCCAGTAGTCCATTCTTTTGGTGTCGTAGACACACGGGTGTTGCTCAACGACGTCCAGAAACCTTTCGATTCTGGAGCCGCACAGGTCGGGCACGCTTTCTTGCGAAGAGGCCATCTCGTTCTGGCTCAGCCTGCCGAGTAGTGAGTCTCTACCTCGACGAGAGAGGGCGCTAGGCGCTAACTTGCTCGGCGCGGTCGGCGCGAAATGCAGTCGGTTGCATTCGGCGCCGGACGACGTCCGAGCGCGCCGAATGCCGCCGGTCGCGTCGGCGCCAGATGCCGCCGGACTGTAGAGGGTCGTGTTTTCGCCAACGTAGCGTCGCCATGACGAGCGCGCGCGCGCGCGCGCGTTACGTCGGAGTGTATTGGCGCCTTTACGATCGGACTTGAACACAATTTCTTTATGGTGCAGCGACTGGCTTATGACGCTTAACACCACTAATATTTCTAGCCGCCTTCATAATAAAGCCCATAGCTATGTTCTTAATAAGACTCCTTTGCACCTTTCTCTCGTACAAATACCAGGGTATTCACACAACACACAATCTGTCCTGGAAAATACACGTGGACTACGTATCTAATCAGGCCAACCGCACGCCTGGATTGTCACGGCTCCATTTCATAGCTCCGTTAAGCTTTATCTGTATAGGATATTATTGAGACCTAAACTGAAATTTGCGTGGTCAGATAAAGTGAACATTTTAGAGTCTGTTCAAAACCACGCCTCCCGTTTTATTGTTTGAAATTACTTCTGAACATCAAGCGTATCTGCAATGCAATCAACCCTTGGCCTTCCAGTTCTTTCTCTAGGCCGTAAGTATTTTGCTTGTCTTTTCCATAGAATTTATTATACCAACCTTATTCTCAAAAATAAATTACACATTTCTCCATCCTATTTATTTATTTATTTATTGCATACTGCCAGCCTGGATGTCAGGCTTTAGGCAGGAGTGAGGTACATAACAATACAGTATATAGGAATACAATGTACATTTGGTCGAGCAAGTACGGCATTAGAAGAACCCACATAAACTATACAAAGCGGAGTACCAACAATATGCCACGACAATGTGAAGTATCGTTAGCTATTGCGGAATGCACTCAAGAAAGAAGACACCGTCGGACACTCAACCACATTGGCAGGTAGGTTATTCCATGTGCTAATTGCGCTCGGGGAAAATGAGGCTTTGAACACATTTGTTCTGCACAAGAACTCGCTGACCTTCTTTGAATGGAAAGAACGGGTTTGTCGCTGTGTAATTGAATGAAAATATGCATTTTTGTTTATTCCAAGTTGGTTATGGTAACTTTAGCAGAACACTTTTAGTCTTTCCTGGTGTCGTCTTACCTGTAGGGTCTCTAAATTGGCTGTTTAGAAAAGGGCTGATGGGGATTTTTTCCAACTATACCAATGATATATGAACCTGACGCACTTGCGTTGGACATTCTTAAGTTTGGTAATATTGCACTTTGTGTGGGGATCCCAAACAATTGCTGCATATTCCAGAATTTATGTAATGAAAGTTTTGTACGCGAGCAGTCTAATTTCTGTAGAGGATTTACTAAGGGTTTTTGCATGTGTCCCGCGTACGCGAAAGGACAGCAACCTGTCTCTTCCATTGCAAAGGTCCATAAGAGGCCGTTATCAGACGAATTTCTTTTAGGTCCTTGGCCTAATGCAAGCATCGCAGCCCTGGTAACAATTACCGCTATAGCTTTTCTCCAAGCCACTGGGCTGGACGCACGGCTTTAGAGATACCACAACTCTGTGAATTTGTATATACGCATTTCTTCCTTATACCATAATCATCATTCATCAGCCCTTTCCCTCCCCGTCCCTCTTCCCCACTGTAGAGTAGCAGGCCAGAGCAAGTTATAGCTCAGGCCGACTTCTCTGCCTTTCTGTAAATAAATTTCTGTTGCTGTCTCTTTAATAACGGTTCTTCTTAAATATCCTTATTTACAGTGTACGTTATGTGGTCATTCCATTTCAGATCTGATGTAATTATGACTCCTAAGTATTTGTATCTTGTAACCTGAGATAAGGTGTTGTAGCGGAACTTCAAAAAATTAACTTTGCGTGTCACAGTCATAGCTACTGTTTTTTATAATTAATGCACATTTGCCAAGTTGAGCACTAGGCCTGAATTTTACGTAGATACCTATGTAATAATTTCTGATCGTCGCGGCACAAAATCTCATAGTAAAGTATACAATAATCGGTAAACAGACGTACTTTAATTGATATATTGACAGCAATATTATTTATAAAAACCAAGAAAAGTAATGGTTACAGGACGGAGCCCTGAGGAACACCGGACTCTGCAGGGCAGGGTCCGAACTGATTCCATCAATATATACTGTTTGATACCTCAATGATAAGTATGCCGCTAGCCATGCGAGCAACGTATCATTTTTCAGAATAGGTTTAAGTTTGAACAGCAGTTTTTGGTGGCCCACTCTATCAAAAGCTTTCTCGAAATCCAGAAATATCATGTCTATTTGATTACCCCTATTTAATGCTGTTGCGACGTCATGGACAATTTCTAATAATTGCGTTACCGTGGAATGTTTGTGACGGAAACCATGCTGTCGGCTATCAATAATGCAGTTTTCCTCAGCAAAACTGGCAATTTGTGCGAAGATTATGTGCTCGAGTATCCTCGCACACGTACATAATAAGGAAATAGGCCTGTAGGAAGAGACAAGAGACCGGTCGTCGGTTTTCGGTATCGGCGCGATTTTAGCATGTTTCCAATAGTTCGGAAGTTCAGCACGGGACAATGATTTATCGAATATCAAGCATAAGTACTTTGCACACCATTCAGCGTAACGGAAGAGAAAAGAAACAGGAATGCCGTCAATTCCCGGCGACTTTCTGTCATCTAGTTTGAGCGCAAGTGTCAGTGCACACCCTTTTCACTAATAGATGGGTTATTTATTGCAGGAATTTCGTCAAAAGCATTCAATTGTAAAATTACATAATCATCCCTGGTGAACACGGAACAGAAGTAAAGGTTTAATGCATCCGCTACGTCCCTTCGATCCGTTACAGCAGTGCCATTTATGATAAGCTTCGAAACTAATTGCTTCTTTGGCGACAAGTGACGCCAAAATTTTGCCGGCAAAGCAACAAGAAACTTTTATAAACGTGCACTGTGATATATGTATTTATTTTTCTTATAACATTCTTGAGAAGCAGTCGCAGTTCAGATAACTGGGGTGCGCCCTCAGGGGAAGGGCGTTGAAGATGCCGCTTCCTTGCTTTTTTGACGTTACGGCCTGCACTGTCTGCACTGGCTGTTGGTCCTTCGGGACCCAGTGCGGCAACGCAAACCAGCTCGGAGACTCCGATGGGAGCCCCGGGAAGAGTTTTCTCTGTAAGGAGAGCGAGTCCCTGGGTTCACCCCGAGATAGGGACGGTGGCTCCGTGGAGCAGCGCGGCTCCTGCGCTGCTTCGCGCACTGGCCACAATCTTCATATCATCTTCGCGCACTGACCGCAACTTCAAGGTAGGAATGCTGCACTGCCCCAGCTATCCTTTGTAGAAATTCATTTCTTCCGCCAACTGGAAATGACTGGAACCTGCATCCATCCCTACTATCACCGACGTCAACACATTTAAGGAAACCACCGCTAATTTTGTACGTCCTTCCTCTCTGTGATGCCTATGGCCCCCAGAGCATTGAAAATAAGTAAATGAATAAATGAATAAATAGAAGTTATATGGACACTTGAAGCGCGCTACCGCCGTCGCCGTGTAAAGTCCGTATAAAGTCCAAGTGTGGGCGCGCACCATATGCCGAAGGCGCGAATGGAAGCGTACGAGGGCAAGCCGAGGAAGGTGGCTCGATCTTGCGCGAGACGAAGGCAGAGTGGGCGCACGGAGTCTTCCACCGCGGGCAAGGCACCGGGGAGGCGGTGTTCTATTTCGGCTGAGCGCGCGGACTGGAAAGCGACCTGCGATGAGTACAGAGTGCACCGAGGGCGCATAGCTTCGCATGCGGGGTGGTTTTGGCTGTTCCGCGTTCAAGCGAGAGGTAGCGTGAAGCTCGATTGGCTGCCACCGTTTTTCCTCAAGCCAGCGTTTCGACAGCGAGTATCCCTGTGCGCGCGTGACGTGCACCGTGCTTGTTAATTTAGTTAGCAAGCAAATGTTTACGAGCTTATACGGCCGATAAAACTAAACACTGTACTTCGTATTGCTGTCTGCTAAGTTCCTATCCCAATGAATGCTTCGTCTGTTGGGCGAAACCGCTACTTTTTATCAGTAACAGCCATTAGCGAACTATCAAGTGACATCAAAAGTGCCCTATTCTGAGTGACATAGCACACTATTGCTATACTGATAGTGCAATTAACAGCGCAATAATTATATCGATAGTACCATCGAATGCACTATTGATCGTATCGGTAGTGCATCGGTAGTACTATCGGTAGTGCATTAGCGATAACTCAGAATAATGCGACGTACGGCACGTAAACACTGTAACACTGTAGCGATTAGCTGCCCTTCCACGTTGCTAACTGCGTCAACTGAACGCCACTGATGGTCGGTTATGGCATAATATCTGCACCTTAAATGCTGTTGAAACAACACGAAAGATAAGGTATTTCATTGGTTTTGCATAGTACTTCCGCCTTATCAAAACTTCCCCGGACTTTCCGCTCATCTGATAGCGCCGTCGCGGTAGAATGAATGCTCATGGTGTTGAGCACTAAAACAGAAGGCCACATTTGGTGACATAAGAAGAGTGAACTTGTAGCCGCCTAGCATTGCTCATTGTGAAGTCGCAGGAGGCAGAACAATGTACCTGATCGCCAATTGCTGTAAGGACATTCGTAAAAATTCGACTTCCTTGCTGCCTTCGGAAGCAAGGAAGTCGAGGGCTCACTGTGAGGGCTCACTGAGAGCGCCGCAAACGCTGCAGCCAACGTTATTCCATAGATGTCATGACGTAGGGCAGTTAATTGCGATGACCCGTCGAGACATGAAGTTCGCGAGAAAATGTGGTGAGAGGTGCGCACCGACGGTCACTCCGTTGACGTCAAGAAATGAAAAGAAGCGCTAAGCATCCCGTGGGCAGTGCTGCTGTCGACTTCCGTGGTGGTTGCTGAAAAGACGTGCGCTCAACAGCAGTGCACTATAGTACCGGCTTACGATGAACTGCGGCCAGGGGGCTGACAAAAGTCAAGTTTCGCGGCCACGCCGTGAGACGGCGGTACGGTGATGATTTATTGGCATCCACTTTGAAACGGGGCGGTCACGTAGCCTGCTGGATTTGTTCAGGTATGATTCTAGAATTTTTGTATACATCTCCCTAATCCTAAGCTCCCCTTGCGAGCGAACTTCAAGCGACTTTGAGTCGAAAGCGATAGCCGTTATCCGGGCACTCAAACGAGAACATTCTGGAATGTTGCGAGGACAAAACTAGGTCATCCGGGCAACCAGTCAAAACCTAAAAAAATGCGGTCTCTGGCCCCTGCCCCTTTGTACAGGACCGCATTACACACGCTAGTTACCGGCCAAACAAGTTAAAAGAAATATTGCTTCGGAGTGCTTCCTATTGTTTGTCCCCAATATCACTCGAGCTGTAACTTCTAGTACGCGGACGTTTATTTGTCATTTCCAACAGAGACGTTCAAAAAGGCAGATAAAGGGCACCACACACGTAACTCATCTTTTAGCGCTGAACGCCAACGGTCCGCGAGTTCCGCGGCGCGGGTTTCGCGTCGCCTCGAGAGATCACGCTACGCTGCGTGGCGCCTCCTTCAGGTGCTCCTACCTGCCGCGGTGGCTTAGCGGTTATGGTGCTGCGCTGCTCGCGCGATCAAATCCCGGTCGCGGCGGCCGTATTCGGACGGAGTCGAAATGCAAAAATGCCCGTGTCCCATGTACGGGGCCACGTTAAAGATAATCAAATTGTGCTTTTGGCACGTAGAACGCCAGAATTCATTCTTCTTCCAGCTGGGCAGTGCATTCTGTCTCCCTGGCGTCTTTCGCTGCCTGCCGTGGGGCCTTCAGCCGCTTTTCTTCTTCTAGCTGGGCATCGCCCATGTGGATCAGTGCACAGTATGGCATGGTGCGGTGTGGTGTGGCGGGGTGGGCTTTGCAGAAGGATTGAAATCCAGG
Organism: Dermacentor andersoni; assembly: GCF_023375885.2. Classification (NCBI taxonomy): domain Eukaryota; kingdom Metazoa; phylum Arthropoda; class Arachnida; order Ixodida; family Ixodidae; genus Dermacentor; species Dermacentor andersoni. The sequence continues at coordinate 9,333,675 of NC_092823.1, read as the reverse complement.
CCAGCTGGCACATCGTTGAACAAGAAAACCCGTGACAAAAGACGAGAGGTTCACACCACGGGTGCCGTTGCGAACATGCACTACTCCCATTTTAAGATTGTGGCTAGCATCGCCTCCAACAAATCTGCCTTGCCGGTTGCCATTTCATACTTACATCTTCTCTCGATTGCGGGAGAGGCAGTAATTTTTTGTCTGCCTGAAAATTTCCGTGCCTATACCTTTGTACTGCTACCTATCTATGCCTGTAATGGATATGGTGGTATCAATCTCTTCCCTGCTTTTTTGCCACCAATGCTATAAAGGTCCCTTGCTTATCTCGACTGCTGACCGCTTGATGCTGCCGTCCGCCTTAAACTCAAGCTCTTTAGGAAGGGGTACGTTACCTATGGGTCTCGCTGGGTGAATCTGTTCGCATTCATTTAGGATGGGCTGAGTGCTCTCCGGATTTTCGTTACAGCATACACATGCCTAATGTAAGTGCGAACATTTAATTCGCTCTGTTTTGGTTCTTAGACAACCAGCTCGGCCCTCAAATAGCGAGGCACTGCCCTTTGTGTTATTGTACAGGTTTTCCCTTCTAATTTGTTTCTTCCCATACTTGAAATTTTCGAGGGTCCTTCTTGTTTTCGTTCTTTGCATCCACTTGGGTGTCTGTTTCCCTCTGTCTGAAGACTTTCTGATGACTCCTGGTCATCTATCTGCACTTTCAATTATCCTGTACTGTGTTGCCAATTTTCCTCACCTCTACCTCCATTCTATGTCCTCACTTTTCAGGTACTGATACTTGAGAACTTTTGCGACCCATATATTTTCAGTATTGTTCCTGTTTTCTTCTTCAAAACTAGTTTTGCTCTGCGCTTCTCCAACTTCAAAACCGACCTAACCCATGACACCCTGCACTGCGCTTTGGGAGCCCATGGTAAAACCACAAAGCCAGTCGGCCTACCAGGCTTTAGTTAACTTTCAACCCCGCCAAGATATCCGGTGTTAAGCACAGACTGGCACTTGCGAATGCAAGCGCTCACACTATTACTCCTTTCCACAGTCTATGCACCACCTCTAACTTATTGTGGCCTATGTTTTAATGTTGCTGCATTCTGTTTCCCCTCCCTTAGATCACCTTGGAGGGTGCTTAAGTCTTTGTTTGCCTATACTCCGAGGCATTCGTACTGCCTAAATATGGCTACGACTTACTGTTGAATTGACACCACGAAATTACTCGTGTCCTCATTAAGCTCATAATTCTCCATTTCTCTGTGCTATACATAAGGCATAGATTTGTCACTGCGTCGCTACAGATATTCTCAAGTGCCTGTAAATTTCTTCAATTTCCCGCTACTAGTACTCTGTCGTCTGCATACATCAGTGCGATGAAGTTCTATTTGTAATGATGCTCAATTAAAGGTGAGGAGCAGCAGATAAACAGCAGCTTAGCAGTAGCGAACAACCTGAACTCTCTTGCTAATCACAGCACGGGTCGTCGTCGTCTTTTCCGAGTAGCTATTGGAAACACGAGGCGCGTCTGCTTCATTACATTGGCCCCGGGTGGGAAACGGAGCCATCCTGGCAACTCAGGGAGCAGGGAAGATGAGGGGGTCGAAATAAGGATTCAGCCTGCTAACATGCACCGTCTCCCGACCTCGAGAACGAAGGTCAGACGATGGTGTGACGAGCTCAAACGATATACTTCACAGGGGAGGAGGCGTCGATGATCCGGTACGGAGCGTGGTACGGCGCAAGTAGTTTAGAAGAAAGGTCAGGCATGTGAGGCAGTATCCGTAGCCACACAAGGGAACCACCACGGAAGGTGGGCTTGGTCTGATGACTGTCACGTCTTGTCTGTTGACGCCCCTGATCCTCGCTGGTCAACGAACGAGTCAGCTGGCGGCAATCTTCAGCGTATCGGGCGACTTCTCAAATAATGGCGCACTCGGAAGCCTCAGGTCGGTAGGGCAGGACAGTATCCGGAGGACACGAAGGCTCACGCCCTTACACGAGAAAGAAAGATTAAAAACCGGTGGTCGCTTGCGTCGCCGTGTTATAAACTAAAGTAACGAACGGGAGTACGGTGTCCCAATTGGTGTGGTCGGACGAGACGTGCATCCTGAACATCCCCCCCCCCCCCCCCCCCCAGTGTTCGGTTGAAGCCCTCCGTGAGACCGTCGTTCGTTTGGGGGTGATACGCGGTCGACTTCCGGTGAATGATCTGGCACTCGCGAAGCAAGGAATTGTATCGCTTCGGACAAGAAGATGCGACCCCTATCGCTGAGTAGTTCTCGAGGAGCACCGTGGCGAAGGACGACGTCGCGCCCGGTCTCGGCGTAGCGCGTCAGGTGATCGATGCCAACAATAATCCAGCGGTTTCTATATCCACTGTATTATAGGGGGCCATAGAGGTCATTGCCTACGCGGTCGAACGGTCGAGCAGGTCACGGTAGCGGCTGTAGTGGGCCAGTAGGGCGCAGTGGAGGAGTTTGGCTTTGTTGGCAGGCGGTGCATGATCGAACGTACTGCTGCACAAACCAATACATTCCACGCCAGTAATATCGTTGACGCAGCCTTGTGAAGGTTTTTACGATGCCAGCGTAGGCGCTTTGAGGGTCAGCATGGAAGTACGTGCACATATGGAGCGCATGTGACGAGGGATAGCCAGAAGCCATTTCCGACCGTCAGGCGTATAATTGCGGCGTTAGAGGGTGTTGATTCGCACGGCAAAGTGGGCTGCTTGACTACCTAGCGTTCGCGTTGTAAGAGTGACCGATGGAGCGGCAAGGTGTCGAGCAGCAGAGCAAGCGACGGGTCCTTGCGTTGCTCGGAGGGCATGTCAACATTGGTCAGTAGTGACGGGTCTGAGGTCGGAGAAGGAACGGAAAGAGAAGCCACATTAGGTGTCATCGGCGAGGGGGAGAGCGCGTCAGCGTCGGAATGCTTTCGACCAGAGCGGTATACGACACGAATGTCAGATTCCTGCAGACGAAGTGCCCAACGGCCGAGACGGCCCGACGGGTCTTTCAAGGAGGAAAGCCATCAAAGGGCGTGATGGTCACTAATGATGCTGAAAGGACGGCCGTAGAGATAGGACGAAACTTCCCCAATGCCAAAATGATGACTAAGCATTCCTTCTCTGTAAAGGTGTAATTCATCTCAGCTTTTTTAAAGGTACGGCTGGCATAAGCCACGACGTATTCTTCATTCGTGGCTTTCTGTTGGGCCAAGACCGCACCAAGGCCGACACCACTGGCGTCGGTGTGAACCTCTGTCGGCGCAGTTGGGTCTTAATGGCGAAGAATAAGTGATGAAGTCAGCAACTCGCGTAACTTGTCAAAGGTTTCATCGCATGCTCATGACCACGGAAAAATGCCTTTGCTTGCGGTAAGCTGCTTTGTCAAGGGTGCGACAATAAAGGTGAAGTTCCGCACGAAGCGTCGAAAATAAGAGCACAGGCCTATGAAACTACGCAGGGCCTTGATAGATGTGGGCTTCGGAAACTCGGCGACTGCGCGACGCTTGTCGAGATCAGGAAGGATACTGTCTTCCGAGACAACGTGACCCAAGACAGTTAATGTTCGGGCAGCGAAATGACACTTCTTGAGGTTGAGCTGCAGGCCAGCTGTAGTGAGACAGGTCGCCATGTCATACAGACGGGCGAGATGTGTTGGAAAATCCTGTGAGAAAACAACTATGTCATCCAGGTAACATAAACAAGTCTTCCACTTGTGTCCGCGAAGAATGGTATCAATCATGCGCTCGAAGGTAGCGCGAGCATTGCAGAGCCCGAAAGGCAGAACGTTAAACTCGTACAGGTCAGTGACGAAAGCTGTCTTTGGGCGGTCAGCCTCAGCCATGGGAACCTACAATAGCTGGAGCGGAGATCTAAAGACTAGAAGTATTTGGCACCTTGGATACAGTCAAAAGCATCATCGATCCGAGGCAATGGGTAGACGTCTTTTCTTGTGATCCTGTTTAGGCGGCGATAATCGATGCAAAACCGAATGGTGCCACCTTTTTCTCGCACTAGAACAACAGGTGACGACCAAGGGCTTTGAGAAGGCTGAATGACGCCACACTCCAGCATGTCGTCCACTTCTTCTGTGACAACTCGGCGCTCTTCCGCGGAAGCGCGATACGCACGCTGTCGCAAGGGGGCATGATAACCGGTGTCGATAGTATGAGACTCTTGTCGTGCGACCCAAGGATGGCTCGTTGCAGTCGAACTAAGAAACGAACTCGTTCATTAGAGTAAGAAGTTGAGCGCGATGAGACGGCGAGAGGTCTGCGGTGATGGCGTTGTCAAAAACTGATGTTGATAAGACGGAAGTTATGGCGTCCAGATGCAAATGGGTGGCGCCACCGTCAATGCCAAGGTCTTCAATAGACGTGACAGTTTGCACGAATCCTAAGGTCTCAACGCGCAGTATGGTCACTGGATACCGGTGCGGATTACAGATGGGGATCAATGCGGATTCAGACCTAACAGTGAGGACGGCGAACGGGAGAAATATGTTCTTGCGGTGAGCAAGCATATCAGATGGTGTAAACGCCACAGTTGAGTCTGGCACGGCACTACGTGACAAGGTCACAAGCACCGACGTCCCCGGAGGTAAATCAGTATCATCATCAACGAAGACTTCGTGAACACTGAGGTCGGCGCCGACCGATGGCGAGTCACATAGCGGCGAAAGGGCCACTTGCGCGCGAGAACAATCGATGATGGCACTGTGACGTGACAGGAGGTACCACCTGAGGATGAGATCATGAGAACAGGAGGGCAACACAAAAAGCTCGATGATGTACAAAACGTCTTGGATGACTACACGGGCGGTGCATACCGCTGTAGGATGAATGCGTTGCGCGCTAGCAGTGTAAAGTGCCATGCCAGATGGAGAGGTCGTGGCTTTCTTCAGCTTGCGACAAAGATTTTCATGGACGATGGAAACTGCGGCCTCGCTATCGATAAGCGCTTGAGCGGATACTCCCTCGACTTGGACGTCAATGACATTCTGTGGTGAAACTTGAGGCCTTACAAAGTTCGATGAGCTTGCAGTTCTTGCCTCCTGAACTGCTCTAGTCAGTTTCCCTCGGCAGTAGGTGGCCGACGACGCATAGGGGACAGCGATCGTCAACGTGGAGATGGAGAACGGTGACTGTCCGAACGGCGGTCGCGATCGAAGGGTCTCAGCGGCGAGTCAGCGGCACATTGGCGGCGTATCTCGGTGGAATGTTGTGGCACGTAGGGAAACTGGTTGAAGGCGTCACGGTGCGAGGGCATGTTACGACGACAAAAGCGTGCAATGTGAGTAGCAATGCCACAGGCGAAGCAAACAGGCCTATTGTCTGGCGTGCGCCACGGGTCGGCTCGACGAAGGAGCTGGGGTGACTGCCATGGAACGGGAGCAGAGGTTACCCGGTGCGCTGGTGGTGGGACGGAATATGACGGTGGGGGTGGCCGTGCGACAGCGGTAGCATAATTGGGCGGCGGAGGTGTGAACCGCAAGGGGTAGTCGACATAAAAGAGCGGTGCCGTCTGATGTGCGAATAGCGGCGGGTAGTCAACGTAGGAGAGCGGTGCCGCCACAGGAGCTGGCTGGCGGACGGGGGTAAGTGCGTCAGATATTTGGGCACGGATGGCTTGTGCGAGTGGAGGCAGTGTTGGGGCAGGCTCCTAACTGTGAGGGAGCAGAGGCACCTCGCGGGCCAGTTCCTCGCGAATGAGATCCTTCAGCTGAAGGACGAGAGCAGAAGGATCGGTATAGCCAGCGGCATCGGCAATGGCCGAGACCGAGTCAGCCAGTGGGACGTTTTGGCGGGCGATGTTACGTTGGCAGCGCAATTCGTCGAAACTCTGACACAGGCAGAAGAGTACGGCGATGCTGGTTGGACTCTTGGCCAGCAGCATTTGAAACGCGGTGTCCTCGATACCCTTCAGGATATGGTTGATCTTCTCGTCCTCCTCCATCGTTGGATTAACACGGTTGCAGAGATATAAGACATCCTCAATATAGCTAGGAAAAATCTCGCCCGGTTGCTGTGTCCGCTGGCGGAGACGCTGTTCTGTGCGTAGCTTGCGGACAGCGGGGCGGCCAAACATTTCGGCGAAATGTGTCTTGAAAGCGTACCAACACGAAAGGTCAGATTCGTGATTTTTAAACCATAGATTTGCGACGTCAGCAAGGTAAAATCTGACGTTAATCAGTTTAGACTGGTAATACCACTTATTCTGAGCGCTTACACGTTTATAGGAGGACAGCCAGTCTTCGATGCCATGTTCTCCGGTCCCGCAAATGATGGCCGGGTCGCGCTGACGGGGAACGCTGGCGCAAGTGACAGGGGCAGCCATAGGTACAGTCGGTGCGTAGGTCGCATCAGTCATGGTGACGGTGAGCAACATACGGTTTCCGAGCTCCAGCGTGATTTGAGGGATTCCAGCAATCTCCACCAAATGTTTAACTATGTTTAATGAAAGGTGAGGAGCAGAAGATAAACCGCAGCCTAGCAGTAGCGAACAGCTTGAGCTCTCTTGCTGTTGTTGTTGTTGTTTTTGTGGCCTGTGATGCGTGTGGCTCCTACCCACGATGGGGGATTGGCCAAGAGATGGGTGAATTATTCGAAATTATTATGGAGCATAAATTTCCTAAGAGCTATTGAAATAGCATTGAACAGCGCAGAATTACTTGTTAAATAAAATCAGGAAGGTAATATTGAATGGGTAATAATGAACTTAAAAGTAAAAACAAAAATAAAGGAATTTAGCAGGGCATTCGTTTAGATTCCATAAGGAATGTTCGGACAGCGAAGCATGCATCCGTGTGGCTGAATCCCAAAGTGGACGCCCCGAACGAAAGAATTGCAGGTTCTGTCAAGTCCAGGCCAATTCTTCGAAAAGGTATTTCCAACCATCTTTTTCTAACCGCAGTAAAGCGGCGACAAGATAGAAGAAAGTGGTGTATCGTCTCTTCCTCATTACAAAAAGAACAGAGGGGGGAGGGAACCAAACCCGACCTGTGTAAGTAGAAATTCAGCGAGGGTATGCGGCAGCGTTATTTGGTGAGGCAGACCTCAAGCATCTTTGTGTCACAGGATTCGCTATGCCAGGGAAATGCCAGGTGCTTATACTCTGGAGAAGCAGTCAAATGTGGGTTTGATAAGGCTAATCTTATTGATCGCATCCGAAATCTTGCCGCCGTGATCTGTGCTGTCACTGGTAGGATAGGAAGAACAGGGCCGGATAGTGATGCATTTGCCAGTGAATCAGCAGTTTCATTAAAAAACAAACCTTTATGCCCTGGCACCCAAATGAAATGAACACATCGCACATGGGCTGGAACTAGTAAGCGGAATAGTTTTAGCATGGGTGACTCATTAGTAGCGGTAAGGCAAGAGCATACTGAAAGGGAGTCAGTCAGAATGGCAGCCGTTGTAATAATTGGGTCTAATTTACGTAAAGCTAGGATTACTGCTAACAACTCGGCCAGAAAAATAGGCACAAAATCAGGCAACCTTAAAGAAAAAGACCAGTCGAGTGCAGGACAAAATATTCCAATGCCAGCTTTTTCCTCGCACTGTGAGGCATCTGTTGCAATGATAACGTTTGTTTCTAGGCTGCTTAGGTGGTCTTGCAACATGGCGTTTAGGATGCCGTAAGGGAGTAGTTTCGCGTGGTTTGGGAAGATGTCATATAACCTGATCTCTGGGTAATTTGAATGCGTATTATCATGAAGCACCTCGCGAATTTGCACATTTAGTGGTTCAAGTAATGTTTGCACAAATATAATCTGTGGTCTATGAAACCTGGGCCAATGAATAGGAAAAAATAGTTCTGGATCAGAGAGGAAAATAATTTGAAGGCGGTTTAATGGGGATTCATATAGCCTTAGGAAAGTCTGAACTGTCAGAAGGCGAAATCGGCATATTATGGGTGGGATTCTTGCCTCCAGGTATAATACGGCATTCGAAACGTATTTTGGGAGGCCTAAGCACAGACGTAGCGCCTCTCGTTCCAACAAAACTAGCGGCCGAAGCTTGTATGCTGGAACACCTGAGAATAAAACGCATCCAAATTCTAACACCGGACGAACATACATCTTATATACCATCAAGAGGGATTTTCTTCGCATACCTGTTCTCCGGTTGCTCAACTTGCGCAAAATGCCCATTGAACGAGCTCCTTTTGTCGCAATATATTCAATATGTGGCCGCCAGTTAAGATTTCCGTTGTAAATCACTCCAAGGTATTTTAGTGATTCTACTTGTGGGATGTCTTCGAGATGATAGTTAAGCGATATGGATACTGGGTCTTTAACGGGAAAAACAAGGATAACACACTTATTAGCATTCAGGTTTAAGTGTAAGCTATCCAGCCAGCCTTCCAGTTCCCTTAGATACGACTGCAGTATTTCGTAAAGAGAGTATATGTCGCTAGCCATACCAAAAAAGGCAATGTCATCAGCATAAACGTATGTACTGACAGCTGGGTGAACGGGGATTCTGCTCAGTAAAATATTAAATAATACTGGTGAAAGTACCGATCCCTGAGGCACACCTCTTGTTTGCTTATATTTACTGGAAGAATAGCCGCTTCGAAAACAATAGAACTGCCGGTCTTTTAAAAATTCATGCACCCATGCTACAATATAGCCTGGAAAGCAATGGCTCTGTAACCGATTCGTTAAAATTGTATGTTCAATGCTGTCATAGGCGTTACATATATCTAAGGTAACTAGAGCCGCGTATTGTTTTTTCTGTCTGGCGATGTTAATGCGACTTTCAAGGTCTACATGCGCGTGCCATATTGAATAGCCAGATCGAAATCCAATTTGACACGGACTCAACAATCGATTGTCGTCAATAAACTCTATTATATGTCCGAGAAGCACTCTTTCAATAAGTTTCACTATGTTTGATGTCAACGCAATTGGTCTGATGTTGTCGATAGTATACCCTGCCCCTTGTTTTTTAATTAACGGAATAATTTTGGCGATCTTCCATTCTTGTGGAATCCATGCGTTACTAACAGAGTAGTTTAGCAACTTCAGAAGCTCACGTGGAGCTTCTTGAAAGAAAATCTTTAACATTGCATTTGTTATGCCGTCCGGGCCAGGCGCTGTAGTTGGCAACTGTAACATAACCTCTGCTACTTCCGAATAGGATATTTCCTTGTAGCCCGAGAATGCAGGAGAAGAAACAGAAGTTTGAAGACGCGTTGCGAATCGACTCTCTAGTCCTTTAGCCAGTAGTTCTAAGGACTCCTGCATTTCCTGCGAGGTATAGACGATTGAGTCTACATTAATGCTCATTGGGAGTTTGTTTCTAAAACGAAGGTAATTAAATAAAGCACGTTTGTTTTTGGAATTGGATAGATAATCAAAAGGGTTTTTATCGTACTCATCTTTTGCATGTTTAATAGTACGTTTGAAGGTTGCCGAAATAAATTGATAATCTTTCCAATTTTGGGGGCTCTGATTATGTAGAAGTTTTTTCCAAGCAGCTTTCCTTTTTCTATAAACTCGTGTGCACTCGCTGTTCCACCAGGGACTCGATGAGGAACGCTTAGCTGTCTGAATTACAAATTCGGATTTTTGTCGGGACGTCTTTAATGCTGAGCAAATATTCAAGCCAATTTCTTCGTCATTATTATTATTTAGTGATGCAATGGTGGACCGCAAGCAGTCTTTAAATTTTTTGCAGTTCACAAGTATTCTGCCTTGTCGTTCAAATGATGTCAAAGGGCATGCAATTTCAAAGTATACCGGGAGATGATCACTGTTTGTACAGAAATCAATCGTTGTCCAAGTTGTCACAGTGACACTTGTGCTAGAAAACGTCAAATCTAACACTGAGCGAGATTGTCCGCGGACAAATGTAGGTCCACTGCTATTAAGGCATGAAAGGTTTTTATCTATGGTCCAGTTCCACAGACGTGTCCCACTTGAATCTGTTTTGTAACCCCAAGACACGTGATGCGAGTTGAAGTCACCAGTAAGAATGACTTCATTTTTGCAGCTGGCAAGCGCACTATCCAATTGATATGTACTGTGTACGCCCGTAGGGAAATAAGCATTTATAATTGAAAATGTACGGTAGCCTGGGATACTAAGGCGCACTGCCAAAATTTTACATTCCGAAGACATTAACTTGAAAGCTATTTTCGCCTTATGGCAGAATTTAGATGACAACAAAATCATTAAGCCACCTCCTTGTGTAAGGCGATCTAATCGAAAAGATCGAAAATCCTTAAAATGAAAATTTTTCTCAGGAGTAAGCCAGGTTTCTTGTAAGATTATGACGTCAGGATTAAGATGAGCTGTTAAGCAATATAAGTCTGCTGAAGCAGAAAACAGGGAACGACAGTTCCACTGTAGCACTTTTAAAGAAGCTATGGTGATGATCTAACTGATATAGTTACTTCAGCGACTACCGTCGCAATGAACTTTCTTGGATGCCAGAATGAGAAATTGGATTACCCTTTTTGTTTTTGGTATATGGACAAGAAGCAGTTACTGGAGACCCAGTTCGTTTTTGCGGCCTGGTATCATGACCTGTTTCCATGTCGACCTGCGAGTCTGACTGACGCGAAGAACAAGGATCGGATCCAAGAAATGTTGGGTCCGATGTGGTACTCGGCACTAGGACTGAACTGGCTACCTGTTCTGGCTACCTGATTTTGTGATTGGAGTTGCAGCTGTTTGCAATAGCTGTGTCATCTGCGCAGTAAACACTTGGGAAAGACAGTCGGTAACACTTGTGACAATATGTTGCATAGCCTTTGTCATTGCTTTTTCTACGGCCGATTCAATGAGTTTCGACAAGTTGTCTTCCTGTAAAGTAGATTGCCTCGCAGTGACGCCAGCGTATCCAAAGGCTCTTTCCTTGACGACTGCAATAGCTTCTCGCCGCGAACATCGTCGCCTGTCAATTACCTCGAGTACCTGTGTTTCGTTAGCTCTAGCCGAGCAGTTTGCATAGTCAGCCGCATGGTTTCCTCCACATAGGCAGCAAGTTTCGGCTTCAGCTGTGCACTCATTGGGAGAATGATCGGCACCACAGGCGCGACAGCGTCCATTTGATTTGCAGCCTCCTGCACTATGGCCAAAACGCCAACAGTTCCGACACTGAAGTGGACGGGAAGCGAGAGGTTCCACTCTAAAAATAAGTGGCCACACTTTCAGTTCAGAAGGGCAGGACATGCCAGCAAACGTAGCAATAACTGATTCTGTGGCCACTTTTTCTCCATTTACCAGTCGGTTACACCGGTATACAGCTATGACGCCAGCATCAGACAGTTTCTCCAGAGTCTCAGTTGGGCTCAATCGAGAGTCTACGCCCCGGACAATGCCTTTAGTGCATGCTAGATGAGGAGGAATAAACGCACTCACCGGGACAGATGCGAAAGTCTTACAATTTAGGAGGTCTGCGACACAGGTCGAATCTGATTACCTACAGACTATCCCACCTCTTCCAAATTGTCGGACATCGCTTATCATCTGGAAATGACGCGTCATGGCCTGGAGCTCGGCCTGAACAGCTTGTGGGTTGTTCAGCCGGATGAATCCACCGTTCGAGGGCACCAGCGCGACAGGGATGCTGCTAACACCGCTGCGGAAGAAAGATTGCAAAGGCAAATCATCAGGGGAAAGGAAGGCTGACCAAGGGCTGGGCCCTTGCCCAGGAGAGTTTTTAGACATCAGCGTTGTTTCAATCACGGATAAGTCCTACAAAAATAAGATGAGTAAGATAACTAGGTCAAATCCACCCAAAACTCAGCCAAACCACCAAGTAAGTTCCAGCTTGGGCACACCGGGGTGGAGATCGAACGCCGAGCACCGCTCAGCAGGAGAACAGCAGGGGGCTTCCGACGAAACAAGCTTGCTCCAGCAGGAAAAACCTCGTCGTACAAAGAACGCAGGACGACTCTACGCTGCTGCTGCTACTGCAGCTCTCTTGCTAATCACAGCACGGGTCGTCGTCGTCGTCTGCGAGCTGCTATTGGAAACACGAGGCGCGTCTGCTTCATTACATATTGCACAATTTATTCAGTACATACTTAAAGGAGTGCTGACACAAAAATTTGAAGTCGAGATAACTTGTGAAATCAATTTAGTTGGTCACCCACACATCGTCTATAAAATATCAGCGGCGAATATCGCTTAGAACATATTTAAAATCAATTTTAAATTACGTGCGCGCAGCCAACCGAAAAACAGAGCACCTCGCGACATTGACATCACGCGGGACTGTGAATAGCCAAGAAAACGCTACGTCATGTGGCTACGTCACGAATTTTCGTTGGCTGCCATGCGGCTTACAGGTGCTCTTCTCTTCTGTTGTTGCTTGTTCTAGCTGTTGTACTTGTAGTGGGACGCTCTCCGTGTCGCTGCAACTGAAGTTTTTGTCGTGTCCTTCGGGATATTTCCCACACTATCAGCTTCACTGCGCTGCCACAACGTTCAACGCCAATTTGTTGTGTCTTACCATTGATCGCGGCCGATGCGAGGGTCTCGTTGAGGTTCGTCCTCGCCATCGCCTGCCGCAATATCTGAGTCGCTAAGTGATTGGCCACGTCTAAAGCGCGAGACACATGGTGCGATTTTCCGTGCGATCTGTCGTACGGCGCGTCGTGTGCGACTTGCCGCATGCGGCGATTCGAGACATATGGTACGAATGAGTTCCGCCCAGAACCGGCGCCCCTGCGTGGAAGTTCGGAATGCTGCGTAACTTCGAACAGAAAGGGAAAGCAACCGTATTTGCACAGCTATCTTGTTTGAAACAAACGATGACAATATAAACACGTCTATGCGAGCACTGTACACGTGTTTCCGCAAGGCGGCGTTAGCAGTATGGGATCCGTTGACAGCCACCGATGGCCAGGAGCCGGCAGGCAAAGCTCGCTGGGCCATCGTATCCGACACCGGTTGCGCTTGTGACGCGATCGCTTGCAGCTCGTATAACGAAGCGCCTATGTTAGTCGGCACAACGTGCACACAGGTATGTCACGCTTAAATTGCAGCATATTTGATTTCATTGGCGCCGACAGAAGCGAACGAGCATGCCAGGCGAGCTTGCGATCGCTGGGAGACGATGTAGGCCTAGCGTAGGCCTAGCTCGCCGGCCGTCTATCCGGGGCCGAAGGTCCTTGCGATGCGTCCGCAGCTCGTAATAAAGCGCCTAAATTTGTCGGCACAATCAATGCCTGAACATTAATGTTTCTCTTAAGTGAAAATACGGTTAGTTTTCCTGGTGCCGTTAGTAGCGATGATTAAACACGCCAGTCAGGCGAGCCGCTTCGTATACAGACGATTGCTGGCGCGTCTGCGCTTACCGCGCCCGAATAGAAATCACGCCAACGATTTACTATTTCGCACAACGTTTTATAACTCGCACTCTTTCGAGGTCACTTTATTCTAGAAGTTATTTCGTGTCAGAAACAAATTGTAGCCGATTTATGTGCCGCCGTCAGCGGCGAAAGATGACCGCGTTCCAGCCAGGGAGAGAAAAAAACAAAACAGACATGATCAGAGCGGCGAGGCTAGGAGCCACCCTAGCGAGGCGCCCGCTCACCGGCCCCGCCCCGCCAGGTGTACCACGTGGCCATGACGTTCACGCTAGCGGCGTTGTCATCGGCTGCGGTCGTCCGACCGGTGCGGCAGTCGCACGAAAATATTCAGCAAGTTGGTCGTGCACACTGGCTGCGCGTCAGGGTATACGTCATGGCTTTTCGCGAACACGTGACCACTTTGTTTTCATTCCCGATTGTCCCGTCTCGTTGCTCTCTGGAACCGAAACTTCGACTGGTCACTACAAAAAAGACTGCAAATAATTACCTGTCACGCTCTGAAGTAAACGAGGTTTCGTGCGGTGATTACTGGGTCATTAACTACTTATTAAAGCAGAAAAAACTACGTGGATTTTTTGTGTCAGTACTCCTTTAAGATAAATAAAACCCTAATTCACTGTTTTCCAGTCATTGCTTCCCAGTCATCAAGCGTGAACAACAGTGGAGACAGAGGGAATCCTTACTTTAGTCCTTGGTGAATTTCCACCACTTTGTTTATTTTCGGCCTTCCCACAAAACTTGTACTCGGTTGTCTCTATATGAATGCCTCAGTAGTTCCACGAAATTGTCATCTGTGCCTTAGTGCTTAGGAATATCCATCACGATTACCTGTCAACGTTATCGTAGGCTTCTTTGATATCTCGAAATGCTATCCATAAAGTTCTCCTCTGAGCTACTGAAATCTCTATGCACTGAGTTAGTACAAACATATTATCCTCTAAGCGTCTCCCTGGTCTGAACCCAATGTGTAGTTCCCTCAGTACATCATTTTTCTCCACCCACTACAATAGCTCTAATTTTGTGGCTTTCATTGGCATTCTGTATATAGCCGACGTCACTGCAACTGCACTGTACGAGCTCGTTTTATCCTTATCACCTTTGCCTTTGGAGATGAGGTTCATCTTGCTTTCACGCCATCCAACCGGAATTTGCTTTGTTGTTATCACTTGCTCTATGGAATTAGTCAGCAGTGCCTTGCTCTTTGGACGGGTTTTTGAGTAGCTGTATTGGGATTTCATCGGTCGCAGGTTTCATTGGTCATTAGACATTAGTCACAGGTTCTACTTGTATATCATACTAATTCAAAGAAGAAAGCACAAAATAATAAATGAGTGAAAACATATGTAACATACAAGATGAATGACAAATATTGCAGAGAAAGGATTAGTACATATTAGGAGTACATAAGGCAACTGCAATGAAGAGCAAACAGCAAACAGACATCACAAGAGAGAAAAAAAAAACTGTAAAGTCCGCAAATAATAATACTAGCTGGCAAGTCGTGAGCGAATTAGATCTTGAAACTTAGTTGAATCGAGTTTCGTGGCAATGTCTGATGGTACGGCGTTCCATTCAGTTACTGTGCGAAGTAAAAATGAATATGCATAATGAGATGAGTGGCAGTTAATGCGTTTGATTTTATATGGATGGTCACGACGTGGAAAGGTAACTGGTGGTGACTGAAAGAAATCATCATGAAGTCAAGAATGGTAATAAAGCTTATGGAAAAGTGACAGATCGAAAATTTTACAGCAATGTGATAATTTGTTCAACTTATCTTTAGTATTTAATGAGGTGACGCTTGTGTAGCGTGAATAATCTAAAAAAAATAAATAAAAGTTCGTTCGGGATCTCAAATTGCAGACACGTGTTCTAATGGGACGGATTAATGTGGTGTACGCTAGTTTTGTAACATGCATTGACGCTTTCTTTAAGTTATGTTTAAGAGTCCGAGAGTATGGTTAGTGGAGTCAAGGGAAAGGTTAATATGATTATTCTGTGATAAGTTTGATTGAAGTTTCACACGAAGGTACTTGTAAGTTGTGCTGAGTTCTGCAGCGTTGTTATCAAGGGTTATCAAGGGAATTCGTGGCCCATTGGCAAAATACATGAGTTTAGCTTTGGAAATATTCAATTGCATTAACCAATTAGAACACCATGAAGATATCGCATCTAGCTCAGCTTGCAGTAAGTGGCTGTCAGTGTTACTTGCCTCGATAAAGTACACCATTCTCAGCAGTCTGTTTTTGCCGTCAAGCGATTGCGTAAATAATTAATATAGATTAGAAAGAGTAAAGGTCCAAGTCCCCTACCTTGGGAAACTTCAGACGTAACATCAGCATAGCATGAATTAGAATTGTTAACAGATGCAAATTGAATTCTAGAGGAGAGATAACTAGTGATCCATGCAATTATAGAAGGGTGAATGTCATGTTCTTAAAGCTTAAGTAACAACCTATGGTGTAGAACGCGAGCATATGCCTCAGAAGAATCTAATTATATGGACAACACGGCGTTCGTGTTGTCCACTTGTCTACTCTTGTGTCCTGTCTGCACGCTGTTGTAGCTTCGACGAGGCGGCCGGACGAAAGGTTTACGGCATGAGGCCTAAACGGCCGGGGCGCGCAGCGCCGCAAGAAAGAGCCGGACTCCTTCGGTCAGGGACCAGACAAAGAATGAATGTTTATTTCTGCGGAGGCAACTTACAGCGTTTGGCGCTGAGTGGCGCCCTGACGTAAAGACCCAAAACCAAAACCAGAAGTTAACACAGGATACCACATCACCTCTCCCTTGAAAGGAAAAATGCTCTACTCGCTCTCCTCGCAACAAAAGTAAGTCACGAGTCAAAGAACACATGTTAACACTGTAACACACATGATTAGTGACGACATCTTTACACAATAGAAAATGATATCTTTGGCTTCCCCATTTAAGCAAAACGCACAACATGAAAACTGAATATGAACTATTGCACTCCAGTTCTGCAGAGTTTCAGTACCCGTCTTGGAAGGACGATGAGATGCAGCCTTGCACCCACAGATAAGACATAAAAAATTCACAAAGTACAAAAGTAGACAGTAACAAATATCTGTGTGCCCCCTGGGACAGCATTGATGGGTGGCTCATTCCCCCTGAGCCTGATTCGAGACAGTCTCTGTGGCTGTCGTGGATTGGGCATTGTGCGCAAAAGCACTTTACACTCCATAGTCTCCCCCCCCCCCCCGTAAGAATGCTAACGACTTTTAATGTTAAAAACTTTTTGGCATGAAAGACAAATTAGTATGGCGGCTACTACCGTAGTGAAAATGTGCATACTACATGCTGCAAGGAGCGTAATATACAAGAAATATATGGTATCCCTTCTGCGGGGATGCTAAGAAATGAAGAAAAGTGTTCCTACAACTAGCATCCACTGATAAATCTGCAGTATAGCAGTAAGTGCAGCGTGCGCATAGCACCGTTTATGCTGCCAGAAATCCCCCCATTTGAAGGATACTGCTTATGTCTTATTCACCTAACAAACATGAAAGGAAATACTTTTGGCGTTAAGAGCCGAATTCGCATGGGAGGGTTGAAACCTCTGTAGACAGTAACCTAAGGCAACAAGCTATTTGGAAATATAATCCTTAAACCGTTCCGGAGGTTGTCTATGGCGTGTAGACCTACGGAGGACTGGTTCAGGTTGTAGAGGAGGAACAGCAGAAGTGTTACTCGTACCGGGACTAGAAGGTGTGTGAGAGACCTGAGTGCCTTCAGGGGCAGTGTCTTGGGGAGGAGTGTCGCACGGACGTTCAGGAGAGTTTCTGTACGGGGTGAACCCGGAGGTGGTGGTGGTGAGACAGGTGGTTGCAAAGAAGGGGTTGCAGCAGGAAAATGAGTACCAGTAGGAACTGGAAGAAAAGGTGGAAAACCATCGTCAAAGGATGTTCCGTCATTGAAATGACTCCTTTCATTTGTTTCACCCTGACGTACCGAGTACTTCACCAGTTTAGACGCGTTCCAACGCTTGCGATTTTCAAGCTGGAAAGTACTTCGACCTACTTTGCGGTAAATCTTGAACGGACCGGAGTACTTAGGACCAGATTTCCGTGCAGTACGTACTCTAACCAGATCGCCTGGCTGAAACTGAGGACATTTGGTTGCGCGACGACGATCCACATACTTTTTAGTATTTTCCTGTTTTTCACGTACTCTACTCTGCGCTTGCTGGCGCAACTTTGGAGAAGCAAATTCTGGATGAATTGGAGGCATGTTTGCAACGTCCAGCCGAGTTCGTGGTTGTCGACTATGGAGCAGCATAGCTGGAGACACACCGGTAGTCATATGTGGAGTAAACCTGTGAATTGCCAAGTATTCTAAGACTGCAAGTCTGAGGTCTCGCTGTTCCAAAATAGCAATCTGTATGAATTCTTTAAGGGCACGGTTAAATCTTTTTACCTGGCCATTGGCCTGTGGGTAGTAAAGAGAGGACAAGAAATGCTTAATGCCACTTTCCTTGAGGAAGTTTTCGAACTGTGCAGAAACAAACTATGGTCCATTATCGGACACTATAGCATCAGGAAATCCTTCCCTACTGAGTATAGACATGAGACTGTGTATGATGGCTTCCGATGTGACGGAAGGCATAAAAGCAACTTCGGGCCACTTGGAATGATAGTCAACCATGACCAAAGCAAAACGATCATACTGTGGAGCACGATCAAGGGGGCCTATTATGTCTATGGCTAACTTTTCCCATGGTCTTAATGGCCATTCGACAGGTAGTAATGACGCAAAAGATGGTTTGGCAGATTTATCTTCTTGTTGGCGCACAAAGCAGTTTCCCACAAGTTCCTCAACTTGCCTATCCATGTGAGGCCACCAGTAGATGCCTCTCAATCTGAGCTTGGTTTTCGTGATGCCTAAGTGACCTTCATGAGCAATAGACAGGAGTGCCTGATGCAAGGAAGCAGGAAGAACGATACGTTCACCTCGGAGATGCAGATTATCCATGTAGAACAATTCGGACTGTATAGCAGCATACGCCTGTAACTCTGGCGGAAGGTCCGCCGCAGTTCTCCATCCTTTTACTATTTTGTCTTTTAATGCTTGGCACACTGGATCTGCCTGTGTGGATACTTGGAATTTGTCCTTTGTAATACAAGATGAAACTAAAGACGCTATTTCCTCATCTAGTGCTGGTTCACATACGGGAGGGACAGGTAGGAGTGACAATGTGTCCGCAATGACATTTTGGTCACCTTTACAGTACTGAATGGAGAAATTGTAGTATAGCAATCTTGCATTCCACCTTCAAATTCTGAACGGTCGCTGTCCAGGACCCTTTGAAGATAGCAATGCGACTAGAGCTTGGTGATCAGTTCGTAGAGTGAAATGTCGACCCCACAAGTTGAATGTTTGATTTTTAATGGCGCAAGGGCCATGTATGGCCAAAGAGCGCCATGTCCATGGTAATGGGTTCACTGTATACTTAATGAGTTCCATAAAGTTGGGGCGATGTGGCTGTAAAGGGGCCTTAAAAGTAGTTGCTCTAAAGTACGTAAAATCTGTATAATAATATTATGGCGATAGCGTATGACGTGTGCTATGAACATTACGATGCATTTAAAAAGAATGATACGATGTGTAAAAATATAGAACGTTATAAGATTGGCTGGAGCACTAACTGCCTCCTTAGAGCCCTTGAAACGCAAGGGTCTGGAGGCATGTGCTATGCGACACAATTATCGTAGCGGCATCCTCTGGAACGAGGATGCTCTACGAATGTAATGGGCTTATAACATGTAGGACGACGTCATTTAAGAAATTGAGGACTGCCTTAATATTAAAAAGGGGCTCTCTGCCAAGAAACATAGCCGGGTGAAGAGGAATGTGGTAACGGTATGCAAGAGGAAAATGTTTCTTTCTCTCCGCTTCGGCTTTCCGGCACACCAGGAGGACGTGGAGGACGGTAAGCCTCTCCCCGCATCTACCACAGGTTGGAGGGTCACTTCCGGTGAATAGAAAATTATGGGTGCCAAACGTGTGTCCTATTCTGAGACGACAGAACAGGACATCCGTTCGGCGCGATTTTGCTACAGAGGGCCAGAATCTTAATTGTGGTTTTATCACGTGGAGCTTATTATTTGTTTCCGCGTCCCACAGGCGTTGCCAGTGGTTCCGTAGTTTTCTACGTAAGAGAGGCTTCAGATCAGTAGCAGGGACCGCAGCGGTACGAGTAGCTTGCGATGTAATTGATCTGGCCATTTGGTCTGCTAGAACATTTCCCTCAATACCTCTATGGCCAGGTACCCAGCATATAATGATATGCTGGTTAGATATGCATGCTCTACACAGAACGGAGTAGAGCTCAACAAGTACAGGGCTCTTGTGTTTATAGAGTGAATTCAGGGCTTTTACGACGCTTAGAGAGTCTGCATATAAGACTGTTTTTCGAAGTTTTGATTTCATTATATGCTTCACTGTCGACAGCAGTGCATGGGCTTCTGCCGTAAGTATACTAGTTTCCGGGTGCAGTGCGCCGGATTCTGAAAAAGATGGACCGTTGGCTGCGTAAGAAACCCCTGCATCCGACTTGGAAGCGTCCGTGTAAAACTCGGTGCAAGAGTACTTATACTGGAGTTCTAAAAAATTCATTTTAATATGTGCCTCTGGCGCATGTTTCCCGACATCTACAAACGACATATCACATTTTGTGATCTGCCACTGCCATGGCGGTAACAGTTTCGCTTGAGTCATAGGACAATGTTCGGAGGGGAACACCCATTTCCTCAATTAGGTTCCTCACACGCAAAGCAAACGGCTCCCTCATTGCAGGCCGGTTATGGAAGAGCGTAGCAGCGGTGATATTGTTTGTTGTTGAATAACAAGGGTGCTCATTGTTCGCTTGTACTCTCAGAAAGTATGTGAAACTGCTATAAGACCGTTGTAGATGAAGTGACCACTGATTTGACTCAACGTAGAGGCTCTGGATTGGACTTGTTCTGAAAGCGCCCGTCGCGAGACGGATACCCAGATGGTGGACGGGGTCTAGGATTTTTAATGCACTTGGTGTTGCGGAATTATAAATTATTGCTTCGTAATCAAGGCGGGAGCGGACAAGACTGTTATATAAATTCAAAATACACTTTCGATCACTACCCCATGTAGTGCGTGACAGAAGCTTGAGGAGGAACATTGTTTTCAAACATTTTATTTTCAGATTTTGAATATGGGGAATAAACGTGAGCTTTGAATCTAAAGTGATTCCCAGGAATTTATGTTGACTGCTCACAGAGAGGTGGTCTCCCTTGATCGTAATACTAGGCAGTGGTGCTACCCCCCTCTTGTTTGAGAAGAGTACGCAGGTACTTTTTTGGGTGTTTATTTTGAAGTCGTTCTCATCCGCCCATTTATACAATTTGTTTACCCCAAGCTGCACTTGTCGTTCGCAGACAGCAATATTGCAATATTTGAAACTTACTTGTACATCGTCAACATAAACGGAATAAAACATTGCCCGTGGAACGACTGTATGTAGGCTGTTCATTTTTACAATAAAAAGTGTGCAACTAAGTACGCCCCCTTGCGGAACACCAGTTTCTTGGGTGAATGATTTCGATAAGGCATTACCAACGTTTACGCGAAAAGTGCGGTTAGACAGATAGCTTTCAATTGTGTTTAACATGTTCTCACGGACGCCCATCGCGGAAAGATCGCGGAGGATCCCGTATCGCCACGTCGTGTCGTACGCTTTCTCTAGGTCCAGAAACACTGAAAGTAAAAACTGTTTATGAATGAACGCATCTCTAATGTTTGCCTCGACGCGTACAAGGTGGTCTATTGTCGACCTTCCCTCTCGGAAACCGCATTGAAGGGGGTCTACTTTATTGTTGCTCTCTAAGAAGCTGATTAAGCGCCGGTTTACCATTTTTTCAAAAGCTTTGCACAGACAGCTATTGGCCTGTAGCTGCTGGCTAAGGCCGGATCTTTCCCTTGTTTGAGTATGGGAATAACTATAGCTTGTTTCCAGGACGATGGAATGTACCCCGCCGCCCACATGGTATTAAAAAGAGATAGAAGTGTTTCCAGAGCTTCAGGGTGTAGGTGCCTAATCATTTCGTACTAAAGTCCCTTGATAATTTTAAAGTAGCGACACTCTTTGAACTCTGCCGCCGCCGCGCGACCTCCTCGCCTCCTCCTCGCCCCTTGCGCGTTCCCCCGCGGCAACCAGTTTTGCCCCCGTTTTTCTGCACGACGATTGGTGTCTCTGCCGTTGCCCTTGGAAACGCGCGGATCTTGAGTATTGCTTGTGTTTTTCTTTTTCGTTCGCGCCATTTTCCTCCTGAGCACGGCTGGCTCGGCGCTTTCGCTCGGCGTAGCGAACGTTGTACGCTGTGTTTCTGGTCTATGTGCTAGCGCTATGCCGGGCTGTTGTGCATATAACTGCAGCAAGAAGCCTGAAGATGGTTATGCCGTTTTTATGATACCACAATGAAAGCGTGACGGCTTGCGTAGGAAGCAGTGGCTGCATGACACTGGCCGAAAGAACTTTGTTCCGACAAAGAACAGCGTTGTTTGCGAGCTGATGAGTCTTTCTTATAGCTCGTAGCAAAGCATCCCGTAATGCGGCATTATTTTTTCATTCTTCCGGCCTGCTCACCAGCGTTTTTGTTGCGGTTGTCCTCAGTATGCTTACTATTCTGGGGCGGCTCCATCACTTCGCACGTCGCTAACTGTTGTTATTCAGTCGGAAGTGCAGTATTATTGATTCTGCTTTGCGCCCTGTAAAAATTAGTGGCAAGTATGCCCGTAGTATTGCAGGTGATGAGCGTTCACTAGTCAAAATGGAGCTTTTTTTAAGTTTTAAGGCGAAAGCCTTTAGATCTTTATGTTTCGAGGTCGCGTTGTAAACGAAGTATCACGTGACTCAAGGAAGGCCAGAGGGGACCCAAAGCATGTCCACCCCTGTATAAGAGAATGATTACCCAAGTTAATTAATGAATCATTAGTGGTTGACATAAGGTGGATTAGGGAGGATTAAGGTTGATTAGAGTGTATTAAGGAAGATTAAGGTGGATTAGAGTGCATTACGAAGGATTAAGATGCATGAATAAAGGTTAAGGTGCGTGGAGTAGGATTAAGCCGGATAATGGTGGATTAAGGTGAAGTGTTGATGAAAGGGTATTAAGACCGATTGGGTTGGATTAGGGTACATGAACAAGTATTAGGGAGGATTAAGGTGGATAAAGGAAGATTAAGGTCGATTAAGGTGAATTGGGGTTGATAAAGGAGGATTAAGACCGATTTCGATGGACTAGGGTAGATTAATGTGGATTAGGGACCACGGAGCTGGATTAGGCTTGATAGAGCCGGATTAGGGTGTATTATGGTAGATTGGGACCATTAAGCAAGATTGAGTTGGATTAAAGTGCGTGAATAAGGATTAAGGTGGATGAAGGAGGATTAAGGCGGATTATGATGGATAACGGTTGATAAAGGAGGATTAAGACCGCATAGGGTAGGCTAAGTTGCATTGGGGGCGACATAGGTTGATTAAGGTGGATTGGGAGTATTAAGGTGGATGAAGGAGCATTAAGGTGGATTAGGGTGGACTAAGGTTAATTGGGGTTCATTGAGTATTAAGACCGCTTAGTCTACCACAATCCTCCTAATGCAAATTCATCGACCTCAATCCTCCTTCATTCACTTTAATCCACCGTAATCCATGAAAGTCCTCCTTAATGCACCCTAATCCACCTTCATCGACCTTAATCTACTCTAACCCTCCTTAATGCACTTTAATCCTCCTTGATCAACCGTAATGCTTCCTCATTAACTTTGATACACCCTAGCCCACCATAATCCTCTTTAATACACCTTAATTCCTCTTAATCCACCCTTATCCTTCTTTATGCACTTTAATCCACTATGATCGTCCTCAATGCACATCAACGCACCTTCATCCACGCTAATTAACCTCATCGACCTTAATCCAACCTAGTCCTCCTTTATGCACCTTAATTCACCTTCATTCACCCTAATGCACCTTAATCGACTTTAATCCACCTTAATCATCCTTCATACACGCGAATTCATCTTAATCCAATCACTAATCAATCATTACTTTGCTAATCATTAATCATCGCTTATACGCGGCTGCATATGCTTTGGTTCGCTTCCCGCCTTCCTTCGGTCGCGTGATATTTTATGTAGCTCACTACGGGACCTTGAAACAGAGGTCTAAGGCTTTCGCTTAATAAGCCACACACAAAGGGATGTGTCACAAGCAATACTAGATCAGACGCACGACGTAAAGCGTCTGATCGTGTGGCAGAAAAATTGTCTGGAGTATAGAACTCGCCTCAAAACTCCCTTTAAACCAGTATACCCCGCTCATACGGCTTTAATAAAAAACCAACCTCCTCATGAACGTTGCCTCCAGCATTATCGATGCTGTTATTAGCATTTCTCAAAATTTTCAACCCCACTGGGGCGCGCAACTGGCCCAAAAAAACACACCTCCATAGAATCCTGCGGCCCGTCCGCGGGAGCCGAGGAGGAATAGCGTGCCGTGCGCAGCCGGCGGGCGAGGAGAATCGAGGAGGAAAGCGCCGTGAGGAGGAGAGTGTCGCTACTTTCAAATTATTTATTTCGTACATGATACGATCGGCACCTGGCGCCGAGTGGTTGCAAGAAGCCAGAGACGCCTTAAGTTCCGCCAAAGTAAGTGGACAATTGTAAGCATCACTCGATGAGCCTTTGCGGTTCAGGGGATGCCGCTCCTCGCGTTCTTTGTGTCATAGAAATGTTTCTGTATAGTGCGATGCACTGGAGATATATTGAAAGTGGTCGCCTAGAGAATCCGCCTGATTTTCCAGGCTGTCACCTTGGCTACTTACTAACGGTATGGGATGTGACTCCCGGTCTCTTAACGTTTTTACCCTATTCCATACTCTTGTTTCATCAGTGTATGAATTTATACTGGAGATTTACCTATCCCAGCTTTCTCTTTGCTCGTCGACGTGTTTTCCGGCCTTGTGACTTGACTTGTTTGAAATTAATAAGGTTTTCAGCAGTTGGACAATTTCGAAGCAATCTCCAGGCCTTATGTTGATTTTTTCGTGCTTTCCGACATTCGTCATTCCACCATGGGATGCGACGTTTACTTGCCAAACCGTTAGTTTGGTTGATACATTTAGTTGCAGCGTCAATAATAAAACCTGTTAGATATGCCACAGCGTCGTCTATATTAAAACCAGCAATGTTATCTTCGCCTAAATACGTCAACTCTTGGAACAATTCCCAGTTGGCTGAGTTAATGTTACATTGCGGAAAATGTGGCGAGCATGCATCCTGTTTCGTTAGGTTTAAAATAATTGGAAAGTGGTCGCTCCCAAAGTAGTTCTTCAGAACACTCCACTCAATATACGGAATTAGTGTACTCGATACTATATTTAAGTCTATTGATGAGTACGTGTTATGTGCCACACTGTAGTACGTCGGCTCTTTCTTGTTAATTATGCATGCTGCTGAGGAGGAGAGGAAGTTTTCAATTAGGCGACCTCTCGCATCGCAAAGAGAATCTCCCCACAGAGTGTTATGTGCGTTGAAGTCGCCGGCAACTATGTAAGGTGCCGGAAGTTCATCTATATAGTTTTGAAATTCTGTTTTGTGAAGATGGTAATTCGGAGGAATGTATATGGAACTAATCGTGACTGACGTGTTAAACAACACTCCTCGGACAGCAACTGCCTCTAGGGGCGTACGAAGTCTTAATTCCCGGCAAGCAACACTTTTGGCAACTATAATGGCTACACCTCCGGACGACACGACAGTGTCATCACGGTCTTTAAGAAAAATGGCGTACTGTCGCAGAAAATTAGTTTGCGTATGTTTGAGGTGCGTTTCTTGAACACACAGCACATTTGGTCTATATTCATGTAGGAGCTCTTTAATGTCGTCGTGGTTATGTAGAAGTCCTCGCACATTCCCTTGTAGTATCTGTGTATCCATTATGCTATATGTGTAGGGTGCTGTGTGTTTAAGAGACTGATGTTAGCTCACGGGCCTTTTTCTGGCGCCGTGACGGGAGTTTTGTCTCTTTTGGAGCGCTCGAGACCCCCTCGCCGCTCCTTAGGCGCTGGTGACGCCGTCTTGCTGGTGGTTGTGTCCATCGCCTCTTGCGAGGCGCTAAACACGCGCTCTTCCGAGCGCTTTGTTTGGCGTGAAGGCCTCGGCACGTTGGACGAGGCCTTTGAGGTCACCTGCCCGGAGGTAGATGGACCCGTCTGCTGGGTTGGCGTAGCAGCACTAGCTGCATCCGCCGGGGGGGCGGATAGCGTCACTGCCGGCTCACTGAGTGTGGGTCGGACAGCCGCCGGAGACCGTTGTGGCGCTGCCCCCTGACGCGCCACTTCGGCAAAGGTGTTCTTTGGCAGGAAGGATACCCGCCTGCGTGCCTCTTTGAAACTAATGTTTTCTTTTACTTTAATTGTAACTATTTCCTTTTCTTTCTTCCACCATGGGCACGACCGCGAGTATGCAGCGTGTTCCCCTTCACAGTTTACACAATGGAGAGAGTTTTCACAAGTTTTTGAGGTGTGCTCATGAGCACTGCATTTCGCGCAGGTTTGGCGGCCTCGACAGCTCTGTGAACTGTGACCGAAACGCTGGCACTTGAAGCAACGCAGGGGATTTAGGACATATGGGCGAACACGGAGCTTGATATAGCCGGCCTCGATGGACTCGGGCAGAACACTTGTGCCAAAAGTAAGAATCAGATGTTTGGTCTGAGTTTCCTTATTATCACGCCTTATCTTAATTCGCTTAACGTTGATGACGTTCTGCTCACTAAAGCCCTCCAAGAGCTCAGCCTTCTTCGGTGCGCCCTCGTTTCTGAGGGCGATCAGGTAGTTTAGGAAACGCGTTTTCCATAGGTACAGTTGGGTTTTCGGCCGCGATGCCGACCACCCACAATGGAGCCCAACAGGGGGACGTGACAGAAGTTCCTGCTGGAGAAACCCTGCCAACGCCAGCCGTACATCGCTGCTATAACCAAATACAGCATAACCAAGGCTGGCTAGCTACACAAGGTTAACCCTTGCCGCCGGGAAACTAGGAAGTGAGGAGAAGTGATGAGAAGACAGGAAAGATGAAAAAGGCGAGAAAGACGAAGATTGGAGAGGAGGACAGGAAAAGGCGACTGCCGATTTCCCCCGGGTGGGTCAGTCCGGGGGTGCCGTCTACGTGAAGCAGAGGCCAAAGAGGTGTGTTGCCTCCGCCGGGGGGCCTTAAAGGTCCGAACACCCGGCATCGGTTCAACCCCCAGGATCCCCCTTTCCCCGGACACGGCTAAGCCGCGCACGGTTAAACGCGGGAGGGTGCAACCCTCGTGTGCTCGGGTACGTGGTGTCGCAACACACCAAACGCCTGCTGACGCAGACGCCCCTGCGGGGGACCCCACAAGTAAACATGCCAATGTTCAGACGCAAACAGACATGCCAATGCTTCCCGTTCGCCTACAGAGTACCGTAGTTCTGCGGAAGATAACGTACGAGAAGCAAAAGCTCCTGTAAAGCGCTCATTTCCGCATTTTTGCTGTAGGACGGCTCCTATGCCAACGTCAGAAGCATCAAGCGTCACAACAATAGGCAGATGCGGTTGAAACATGCGTACCACCGGGCGTGATGCAAGTACGTCTTTAATAGCCTGAAAGCTGCATTCAGTATCCCGATCCCAGACAAAGGCTTGTCCTTGCCTTAGGGGTTTCCTTAGCGGTTCCACTACGTCGGCATACTGCGGGATAAATTTAGCATAATATCCCGTGAGGCCCAGAAATGAATGTAGAGCCTTTTGTCCTTAGGCTGTGGTGCCTCCACGATTGCCTGAATTTTACTATCCATCGGCGAAATGCCGTTTGCGGAAATTTTGTGTCCTAGGAAAGTTAATTCTGGGACACTGAATACGCACTTGTGGTTAAGCTGCATGCCTGCATTACTTATCCTAGACAGGACTGTTTGCAAATTTCTGTCGTGGTCACGTTGAGTGTGACCCCATAGAAGCACATCATCAAGGTAGCACAAGATGCCTGGACAGTCTTTCAAAACAGATGACATGATCTGCTGGAAAGCGGATGGCGCAGATGCCAAACCGAAACACACACGCTTGAAGCCGAAAAGACCGTCATGAGTTATAAAAGTAGTAAGCTCACGGCTTTTCTCGGATAATAAAACCTGATGATAAGCGGACTGCAAGTCCAACTTACTAAAGACAGTAGCACCAGCGAGTCGATGCAACAGTTCGTCAGCTCTCGGTAGTGGAAAGGCGTCGATGATGATAGCCTTGTTGGGGTCTAGAAGATCGACGCACAGTCGAATGGAATTGTCCTTCTTTCGAACGACGACGAGCGGAGAAACCCACTCGGACGCAGTGACTCGTTCGATGACATCAGCTGATTCCAGGCGTTGCAGCTCGGCGGAGACTTGCTCCCGGAGAAGCAGAGGTAGAGGACGCAGTTTCGCTGAGACTGGTTGCACTGAAGGTCGGAGACAAACGTCGTGGACGAAGCCTTTTACAAGTCCCAATTGCCCTGAGAACAGATGGGCGAACTCTGTTGGAGCGTTGTGCGGAAGAGACGGAGGCTGAACGCTTGGGTCAGCTGGAAGTCCTGATACTTGACATGTGAGCGAAGACCCTTGAATGTCAATGGCCAAAGCTTGAATGGCATCTAAGCCCAGAAGAGAAGTGCCTTGGTTCGTGACGTGAAATGTCACTACTGCAGCGTTGTTGCGATACTTGACGAGCACGGAGAAACGTCCTGAACGCAGGATTTCTTGCTGGGAATAATTTATGAGTCGAAGACTCGAAGGAGATAATGGAAAAACCTTGAAATGTTCTTCGTATAGGGAGCTGTTCATCAGCGACACTGTAGCTCCCGTGTCCACGGGCAACTTGAGTGTAGTATTCGCAATGAGGACTTCGGCGCGAATTGTTGCCGGACGGAAATTCGGTGCTTGAATTGTAAGCACAAACGGGACTGTAGAGGCTGATTCTGTATCAGCGGTAACGGAAACAAGCTGCGTTCGAGCAGGAGGCTGTGGCTGCGTTCACTTCCTCGAACGGCAAACCGAAGCGTAATGTCCCACTTTTCCGCACGCACGGCAGGTAACGTGCTTTGCCGGACAGGCTGGATTGGATGCGATGTGGTGAGGTGAACCACATCGGTAGCAATGGGGTGCGAATTCTCGACTGGCTTCGCAGAGTTCGGGCCGGGCGTCACGTTGGCCGGCCGCTCGAGGATGCGACTGTCCGCCACGCCGTTGATCGCCATCTTGAAGGCGCCGCGTCGAGGGAGAAGGGGGGCGGGGACCACCATCTTGCGCGCCCGGGCGAGGAAGGAGATGGCTGGCGACGCCATCTTGGCGTTGCGTCGAGACGCGCTGAATAGACGAGCTGCTGAAGACTTGAAGTTCCTTGTCAACTTGCTCCACGCTTCGTCCAATTTCCTCGGCTTTCTTGAGCGCGAGGGACGATCCTTCGTATAGTAGCCGTTCTCTACTCTTTTGGACGCGACGCCTTGGCAGATTTGGTCGCGAATAGACTCGTCGTGCCAAGCGCGGAACGCACAAGCATGCGCTAGCCTTTGCAGCGTGGTGATGAAGTCCTGGAAGGTTTCCCCAGGTAGTTGCTTCCTGTCCCGGAAGATAATGCGGTGCACCAGGGGATTGGAGCTTTCTTCGTAGTGCTGGTCGAACATGCGAAGAACGACTTCGAACGTAGCGGCCGTCTGGTCCGTTTGCGACGTGAGGTCTGGTCCGTTTGCGACGCCTCACCTCTTTTTTGCATAATGAATCCTTACCAACTCCCCTATGAAAATGGTTATGTCCTTTATGTTTACTGTATGTTTCCCGGAGTTCACATGAGGAAACGTCCTTTATGTTTCCTCCATGTTAAAATTTGGCCACTGCTTTTATGTTTCCTTCATGTGTCCTCCCTTTATGTATCCCTTATGTTACCGTCCTTTATGTTTCCTCCATGTTGAAATTTGGCCACTGCTTTTATGTTTCCTTCATGTGTCCTCCCTTTATGTATCCGTTATGTTACCGTCCTTTATGTTTCCTCCATGTTGAAATTTGGCCACTGCTTTTATGTTTCCTATATGTGTCCTTCCTTTGTGCATCCTTTACGTTACCGTCCTTTATATTTCCTCCATGTTGAAATTTGGCCACTGCTTTTATGTTTCCTTCGTATGTCCCACCTTTATGCATCCTTTATGTAGCCCCAGTGATTAAATCCTCTATTTCGCGTAGACATGCATAGATGAAGGGTTCCCTGTACCCATTTTATATTTATGCACTTTTTGTGAGTTTTAATGTTTTGCATTGGTTTCATTGTAAAGTTACTGTTCCCTACATGATGCAGTATAAGGATTGGAACACTGCTACGGCACAGAAATTCATGCCAATTCGTTCTAAAGTTACAAACTAATTGGCCTTCATATGATATTTCAGTATAACACTTGAGTACCATTGTACGTTCTTCACTGCAGTGCTGCTGTTGTTCTAGTTATGTCTTTCTTACTTATATAAAATGTAATGTTTGATTGGAAAATTAGGTTATATTAGTGCTTACACTTTTAAAAGAAAGTTTTGACTATACTTTGTAAAGTCTGAAATTACGAGTAGTTTGTTGGACTATCTGCATGTTACTTCAATTTGCCACGTCTGCTCACAGCAGACCTCTGGAATGCGGTGCTTGGATTAGAGCTCACTTGGCACCTGAAAATCGAAACAAAAGCCAATCTTTCTCACTTATTCAAAAATATTCATATAAGCAAGAACAGCTTGGCCTGTATGCACAGCTAAGAAACTTGCAGCAGTCAAAAATAGTTCATAAAAACATCAGGGCAACACAGAAGCTTTGAACTAGTTGTTTGAAACAGACTGCACTGTTTGCCAGTCCACTCAGGTATGGAACTGCTCACAAATTATTTTAATCATTATTGCAGCAGCTGCTAAGTAGTACATGAACTGTACGAGTAGGCAACTGGCCAATAAACGTTTGTGTGGTACTTCAAGTATCGAGGTTCCCAAAGTTGAGGCCCTCACTATGCCACGAGCAAAAACTTGCCAGTATCTACCAGGAAAGCTCCCATCGCGCAACGCTACTGTCGATGCCATAAGGTAATGTGGTTAAAAGTTAGCCGCGCACACATTCCAATGCCAAATTGAAAGGCGTTACAATATCCTGTGCATTTTTCACATTTTCACAAAGTTTTTGTAGTTCTTACACATCTTTATTGTCAGCTGCAGGCTGTAGGTGTGCATTCTACTGAACATTTAGCACAACACTTTACTACCTTCAGCATGCCACAGAAGGTGGGAGGCAAACATTCTGTGTATGTAGCAGCATCTGCTTCACAAGCAAGAAAGGTGTTATTCGCGTGGCGAGTTGTTTAGGCTTTAGTCACACGTACAACCATCATCAAAAGAAACAAACACTGTGTCCATGCTTTCAGCTGAGTCTGGGCCATCTAGTTGGCCTTGAAGCCGCCACCATTGCAGCAACAGTCAAGAATGCAGTGGCATTAACCAGAAATAGTAAGACAGATTGGACCGCTTACTTTAAACAGACAGAAGTCTGTCACCATAAGAATAGTGGTTAAAAAGCACGGTGTTTGTTGCACACACAATTGTGTTGAAAAAGCTAGGGCTTGAAGGCCACAAATTTAGTTATGTATGAATCTTAAGACATACCGCACTGTTATACAACTTTTGTGTGACGGCATTACTTAGGAGGCTTTCTGCCTAAACCATTTATTCATTTATTTACTTAAAGATACCTTACAGGACCCTAGAGGCATTGTGTAAGTGGGGCGAGTACACTCAAAGGTTATACAATAATTAGAATACATATGTGAACACATATACAAAAAATACACTGTAAGAAATACGCTAACGTGCAGTAAGGTAGTGTTAAAAAATCGTGCAAATGACAAACTGAATGCTTTTGAATGCGAGAGGTCAGTGAACAAGAAATTTTATCAAAGTAAAATATGACCAAAAAAATTAAAGGGAGCGGGACAATATTTGGCTATAATGAAACAGTACTTAAGGGGTAGTAGCGCAATAATAACAGGAAACTCAAGAAAAAATAACATGTTAGGTTATGGAGAGCTTGGAAAAATGCGATGCTAGAAGATGTCAGAATTTTTCCTGGTCACACTCATAAGCAATGGCATTAGGAAGATTGTCCCAAAGGCGAATGGCTCTTGGAAGAGCGGAGTATTAAATGAATTAGTCGTTCCGTAGATACGCATGAAATTTGACTGTACAGCCGGTGTGACCTGTAATGAGGAGGTTCAAGAGGCAGGACAGATGGTGCTGTATTATGGACATATTTATGAAACAAGGATATTTTTGTTATAGTCGTAACAACGTGAAATAAAACGCGCAGCCCTATTCTGGATAGATTCAAGTTTTTCGATCAAGTATTTCTGATGGGTGCGGCGTATTCAAGCTGAGGTAGAACAAATGTTAGATAATCCAATTTACGAATGTGACTAGTAGAATTATGCAACTTGCGTCTTATGTACCCTAATGATCTTGAAGCTTTGGCGCATATGTATGCAATGTAGGTTGACCATAAAACAGTCGAAGATATATGAACACCAAGATATTTATTTGACTATCATGCAAAATACTGATGTTATTTATGTGATAAGGAAACGTGGGTTTAGTATGCTTGTGGCTAAAAGAGATAATTTTACATTTAGAAACGTTAAGCTTTATTAGCCAAGTGTTACACCAAATAGAAATAAGTTCAAGATCTTTTTGGAGGATTGCATGATCATCGGCACATTTGATGGAACGATAAAGAATGCCGTCTGCAAAAATGCGCACGTGCGAGGAAATGTTATTGGGTATATTAATGTATATTAGAAATAGTAATGGCCCAAGAACCCAGGTTGTTAAAACCTTTTCGTACAACCATCGAGAGCGTATTATTCACAGTAGAAAACCTCAATTCAGTTAGAGTGCAACAAATAATTACACTATATCAAAAAGTGGCTGTTTCAAAATTGCACCAAGTGCAGTGTGGCTCGAGTGTGAAGCAAGCCTCCCTGTAACATATCGAAAATCTGAGGTGGTAAGCGTATGGCACCACAAACCACAGATGTATGCATAAGTTCTAGGTAGTACTCCGCATTGTTTGCGTGTCACGGGAAGCTTGTGTATTAGGCAGTTGACAAGTAATAAAGAAGAGAAGGTAAAAAAGATTCTCCACATTTGAGATAAATGACAAGCATAGGACAAGTTTGTGTTATCAACTGAACCAGTGCAGCGAAACGGAGAAAAAAATGCAATGCAACAGAGAATGCTCTGCTTTCAGCTGTGCTGCCATGGTGGGCTTGCAACTAGTCTACTGGGCTGACTTTTATGATTCAGCAGCATTCTACACCACATTATCACCAATTAAACTTCTGTGACATATAACGGAGACCTGCTTCCACCCGGAAGCCCACGAGCTCTTGAGACACATATTGAACTTGCCACATTAAAAGGTTAATGGCTTGTTGTTTGCTTTAAAAATTGGGCACTCATACTGTGACTAGTAATTTGGCAGCTACCTAATAAATCAGAATATTTTACTGTCTTCATGCTGGTATTTTTTAGATGAACTATGGTATGCAATACATAATTGTGACTGAGAAGAGGGAAGAATTCAGGTGTGCAGGTATTAGTGTGAGAAGTGACTACATAATAATTAAGGTAACCAAAGCCTTCAGTTTCTCTCGGGTGGCTTATAGACACCCTCGTGTTCCTCAATGACGTTCTTAAAAAAAATTACCGACGATTACGTTACTTCCTAATGCGAAATTTGAGCGCAGCAAATAAGCTGTTTCACCTTTTCGATAGATTGAGGCAAAGAAATCGAGCAACACATGTATGCGCTATCACAGAATTTTTTTTTTATTTTTCACACGTATTCCTTTAACAAAGACTCCACTAACAGTTCTTGACAGTCATGAAGGAAGCTTTGTGGTCGGAGAAATAGACTGATATATGTTCGACTTGGTACACCAATGCTTGATTCTCAAAGACGAGATCTATACAAGTGCCTCGCGAGGTTGTCACAGCCGTGGGACGCGTTACGAGCGAGAGGAACGGGATGTTCTCCCGCATAAGTGTTAGGAAATTGCTGTTTGTCTTTATGTCAAGCCGCCACCGATCTGGCTCTCTGATTGCCACCGCACAGGGCGAACGGCAGCGGCAATTTCGGCTCGGGCGGTGCACATATACAGATCCGCCGCCACCGATCTGGCTCTCTGATTGCCACCGCACAGGGGTTGCATTGGAGGAGGAGCGAAGAAAGGAATTAAGTTCGAGCCGGCGCTTTGACAACCGGACACTCGCAGGAAGAGGGGGGAGGGGGGCGGCGTGTACACCCAGCGGCAAACGATGGGGGCAGAAGCGCGCGCAGCAAGCGGACAACACGATAAAGGGAGGAGGGAAGAGATAGCAGCGACTGACTGATGCCGCTGACGCCGATAGTGAGTCAACCCCAGCTGCGGAGTTGGTTTCAGGGACAACGCCGCCGATGCCGACACAAACAATATGATACCCTCGCTTCCGCAGCGCTAAGAACCAGGTCTAGCCGTGGGAAGGTGGTCACGTATTCGTCGACGTGCCGGGGCCTACGTGAAATAACCGGCGCGTCGGCAACTGAAGAGCACCCTATCCGCCACAGAAGAACAGGGGGGGGGGACCCTTTCCTCCTCTTTCTGCATGGCGGCGACGGTGTTCTATGCAGTCACGTTATCTTGACTCTCTAGCGGCGTCAGCGGCATCCAGCGGTATCAGTCGGTCGCTGCTAGCGCTGGGGGGATGAAAGGGGGGCGGAGCTGGTTACGAGGCCGACGACAACGCCGACGACGACGCGAAACCCAGGAACGGACGCCAAAGAGCTGCGCTCTAAAAGCAATCTGGCTCGAATAATATACAGTCTGTATCGCGTATACTCTGCATAGTCACTCCAGCCCTGTTTATATTTATCTCAGAAGAATTTAATTTAGTTACATTGCTTCAACTGAAGGCTCCCTAGATAAAAGATATTGTGCAAGTGATCTGCTACTAGAAATCCTGGAAATGGCACACGTACACAGTAAAATGATTGCATATTACACAAGCATATCCTACAACTCACAGTGCAGCTAGTTTTTTACTCACCTTGTAAAAGCATGCAGGTCAAGTGCATCATTGTGCGATCCAGTATGTAGCAGTGCAGCAGGTTCCTACAGGTTGTAGGCTTGACTCCAGAACCCGCATAACCTTCAACAGTAAGAAAGGTTTAATTTATTGCGACGTGAAGCTTCAAGCGTGTGATTTACAGTGTCATGTGGAATTGAAAAAAAAGGGACTCTCACATCAATCTGTGCCTGCTTGTACAGATGTCTCGTAGTTATATCTCACGAGGTTACACTGTTATATTTTAAAATTCAGGCGGGAATAAAACCAGTAGCAAACATCAGAATATCTGTGAAATTATCACCAAAACCTAAATATGTAGAGAATCAAAACAATCGTTTATGAACGGTCTAAAACCTAGGCCGCAATTTTGTAGCGATGCCCTTTCCTATGCTACTCCTTTTCCTCAGTGGTCTGACTGACACTCCGCCATCGTTATTGACTAGAACCGCCAGCTGTGAATGGTGGGCTATAAGAGAGGCAAACATCGAGTGGAAAGCATCGCAACAAAATCGCAGCCCTATTTACGCAGTGCTACAACCCACATACTTTCACAACAATCGCAGTAGCTGACATCCTGTTCTTCAGATCAAAATATTAATGAAAACGAGCGTCTGATTGACATGCCTCTATTAAAAAGAAATTTCGCTGTTGTAATATCGGTCTATATTTGCCGTGCAATATAGAAGACAAATACGCGAACACGCCGAAGAACAGAAACAATGCAGACAGGTTCTCGCGAAGCTGGACTTCTAGCTGAACTGCATCAATAAAATAATCTTTACATAAGCTAATATCTGCTCAAGTGTAAAACACCGCAGTCGAGTGCCAACTCGCGATGCCCGTGACACATCGACATGCATTACACACGTAACTTGCGGAAATGCTATCTACGGAAGAATTTTGTGCTGGGAAACTACCGAGGAAACAGTAACTTTCAGCGTTTACGAAAATATTTGCCCATTAAGTCCCAACAATCGGCGGTGGTAGCACATCACTGCATAAAGCAAGTTAGCGGTGAAAAATAATACATTTCACAGAAATTCCCCTCGTGAAACGCTTTGCTAAATGTGCACAGCAACGTGGTCAACATACGCTACGAAAGTGTTCTGTTGTCGTTCCACAAAGCTTACTACATGAACCATAAGCTGCGAGAATGCGCGCAAGCGTCAGACCTGCTTACCTTCAATGCGGTCGGCGAACGGCTCCATTGTCTCGCAGGCACCACGCGACGACGCTCTTCCCGGCGCGAACACGGTCGAATTGCCGATGAACACCAGCGTACGAAAGCACAACTTTCAACAAATTCTTCCACGCACCAGAATTCGAAGCCACAGTACCAGGTATTTCACGAGCGAACGCGGACAGGCGAGAACAAAGGCAGCTCGGACGGGCGCTGTAGTACACATAAGACAGGCGTATCACAGGAAACATAAGGCGAATGAATGGCGTTACACGAGTGCAGAGGTTTCCTGATGGTTAATGCACACGATACGGATCACAGTTTGTTTAGGCAGTTCGAAAATATGATTCAATTACCGTGTAACTGCAACGAGCACTCTAACCGCGCACACCAACACAACGTGGCCCAACCGTCACACTGCGGCAGCGCCGCGCTGCGGTTAACAAGTGAATTTAGCCTCCGAGATCTACATTTTCTTTTAGAGCGGGCATATTGTAAAAGCACGGCCTTCGAGATTTGAAAAAAGTCGTAGCTGGAAGGAAGACTGGTATTTAAACACAAATTATTGAGTTTAAAGTCTCTTGGTACGCTGCCTTGTTCTTTTAAAGTATATACAGAGATTTCAGACGCACTATGCGCGAACTTTTGCCGACGGACACGAGCCAATCAGCGCGCATCATGTGCAGCTCCGTCTCCTTGCGGTGGCGGACGGTGTGCGGGCAGCCGCGATAGCTGTGGGACCCACCGATCAGAAATTCGGGATCACCACACATATACACGCTTCTTATGGCGCCCAGTGGCGTGTTCTTGAGAATGTCAGGCCTTATCTTGAATAGGTGGAACCATATTTCCTCGTAGCGTAAGGAATAAAGACGACAAAATGTGGCGATGGCTAGCTTGCAGCGGCAACTGGAGCTTTGGCCAAAGTGAAACAGGCGTACTGCTTGCATGCTCGCGTAATCAAATACCGCCATACTCCACCCACAACTTTGATACTCAGCCAACTCACAATTATAAATTATTCAGTTGTACGCCCAAGCAAGCATTTACGGGATCCGCGCTGCCCTGCTTCTACGCCTGCTAATATTGACACAGCAATGACTCGTACTTCTGGTCAGCGCGAAAGCGACACGGACAAAAGGAAGAAACAGAACGACACGGCGCTGTTTCTTAGGAGTGTTTCTTCCTTGTTTCCGCGTTGCTTTTGCGCTGTTGCTAAAGGTACGATGAATCGTAACCAACTCGCCCACTTTGCTATCTCGCTACAGCAATCACATGCAGTTTTAAAAAGAAAGGCACTTTTAGCATCGACCGCCGGTTATGCA
Organism: Dermacentor andersoni; assembly: GCF_023375885.2. Lineage (NCBI taxonomy): Eukaryota > Metazoa > Arthropoda > Arachnida > Ixodida > Ixodidae > Dermacentor > Dermacentor andersoni. Next base: position 9,296,610 of record NC_092823.1, on the reverse strand, counting down.
TTGGTTAGTGACCATACTTTTGTGTATAATCTGTGTGAGTAGTACAGGAAAGGTATCATGACAAGGCCGAGGGCTGAAGAAAAAATTGCGTAGAAAAAGCAACATGTCAAAAAGTGCTTCGAAGACCACGGTTTTGAGGTGGAGCAGTGGCAGCGTCTCCCAATGTACGAGTTTTTTTTTTTTTTCAGTTTAGAGTATCAGAAACGTTATAGATAATCAATTTCAGTACATTCTTTCGAACTAAGCGTTCTGAAAGTTAGCGGCAGCTCCAGTTCAGCTTTGGAGGTGGCAGCGCTTGCATTTCCCGCTGACGGCTGCAAAGAAATCTTACGAGGGTATTATAGAGACAATCGTAATGTACGTATTAGATATTTATGTGTAATGAGGCTATCATGAAGCCAATATAACACCGTGAACAGCTACTTAAATGGTTGTATAATCATATAAACGGCGGACTCGCCGCGGAGGCGTCCGCCTCTTTTTCGGTTCATGTAGCGCAAGCCATCGAACACTGCGCGTCGTGCCACCGCGTCTCCAGCCGCCGCGCAATTGTTATTTGTCGTCAGACATTATTCGCTGCATGAGGCTTTGGTGTACGAATGTACTGTTGATGGCGCGTGGTGATCAATACAGCCGAGATAGATAGGGAGGGGGAGGCAGGTGCACCCCCCCCCATTTCTTTTACTGTGATACGCCAGTAGTTAAAGTTAATACATCTTTCATGTAGACGATCTATCTGTAGCATGTGTAAAAAGATAATCATTGGGCGCACTCTATGTTATCTGGTGGTGCACGTGCTCGAGGGAGTACACAGCTAGGTAACATAGAGTGCCCACACAGGTAACATAGTGCTTATATATAAGCCAGATATATAAATTAAGTAGATTATTTCCCAAACTGGAGGCGAAGCGGAGCATCTGAAAGACGCCTGCTATGATAAGCGTCTTAAACATTCAATCAACTATATTTGATGGTCTAGCTGGCACAAAACTTTCATAAAATTCTTGCATATTAGGTTAAATACTGCAGATTTCTGCATCTGACTTGCTACTGGAGAATAGCAGGTTGAAAAAGTAAGAAATACTTTATATATTAAGAGAATGCATAGCATAAATCATTATATACACCATCCTATTTCATGGCATACTCAATTTTCCGCACAATATAGGCACAATTAGTGCCGGTCGGCATGTCTAGTGTGAGGGGGGCAAGCAGTGCCTTTTCCCTGAATCTGCCAGTGACTAACATACAGTACAGATAGATCTAACTGTACTATTTGCAAAAGATGCTCACTGCGCACATTCTGTTACCTACATGTGCACTCAAGTGCACATGTAGGTAACATATATAGAGTGCATGCGCACCATACATGGAGTAATGCTCTATGTTACCTACGTATGCACTGAAGTGCACACCTAGGTAACATCCCGCCGTAAACACAAAGGGCACACCCTACAATAATTATAATAAGGGTTGTTTTCTTGGGGCAAATGAAAGGATAAGTCAAGATTTAGTATTACAATGACTCTGCAGAGTGTATCAATGGCTGTCACACTGTACAGATATATCTGCCTGTGTTATATGTACAGACAGTTGTTATGTGCACTCTATGTCACCTACATGTGCACTCAAGTGTACACTCAGGTAACGCAAAGAGCACACCCAGTTAACATCCTGCCGTAAACATAAAGGACACATCCTAGAGGCATAATAAAGGTCACTTCCTCGAGGTATACGTTAGGATGAGTAACTATGAGGTACACACAAAGTTGGCGTCCCGGAGGTCACACAAAGGACAAGGAATCATAAAGGTCACATAGGGCACAAGAAGGAAACATAAAGGCAATGACCATTTTCATAGGGGCTAGCTCAGCTTTCTGTCATTCTAAACTATATGGCGTCAACTTGAAACCTACCGTCTATCTGTACCAGGGGCGTAGCCAAGGGGGGGGGGGGGGGGCTTATGGGGCTTCAGCCCCCCCCCCCCCCCAAAATGTTTTCGTGATGTCCATGCACCGCCGACCAAAGCAAGCCCCGGCGCAGGACATCATTTTGGATTTTGTCTAGAACGTCTCTTTCACGCTCGAAAAGCCATTTCACCGCGACAATTGCGAACTCTGGCTGGATTTCGCGGCAACGCCCATGCACCACGAGTCACATAACGCAAGCAGCCCTATCCGAGCACAAAGTTTCAAGGACGTTTTGATGACTAACGAGCTCGCCGCGGCATCTCGCGGAGGCCGCGGAATCTACACTCTATCATGGAATCTACGGAGCGCGTAGATGTCAATTCCGAAATGTTATGGGTATAAAGGTCTCATAAAATTTTGATGTGAAAGGTGCATTGACATTTCCAAACGTGTGCTTTAGATTTTCAATTGCGGAAATTTGTAAGTTTAATGTTCCCATAAATATTTGACGCCAAAGGTGCATTAGCTTTTACAAAGTCGTACATCGGGCCATGGGCACGTTGCAAGTACTAGGCGGCGCCTTGTCTTTCCGACCCCTAGCGCCATCTGACGAATAGTTGCGCGAATGTGGTAGGATTACTCACGGCGTCAGCAGCTCGCGCTGCGTGTTTGGCGCCCTGTCAAACGGTAGCGATGGCGCGAAACAGCGTGCCGATAATAATTTTAACCGGGTTTCGGGAATTACAAGACCTTCATAGCTTTTTTCGTGAAAAGAATTTAGAGAAAGGAAGTCGTCTATTTGAAGTGGGGCACGTCTACGACGTGAGGGAAGTGTTGAACTCGCACTGATCGGAAGTGATTGCTAGGTTTATTCCGCAAACGAAAAATAACGCACCAGCGAGATGCGTGTAGCTCAGCGTAAGTTACTTCGTTATTTACGGACGGACGCATGAAATTATAGGCGACATTGATTCTTGAAGATCGGCGACAGCAGACCAATCCTAGCGGGGAGCTGCGATTACAGTGCTGGCATCGCAGGGAAGTGCAAGAACGCGGTGGTAGTTTCCCTGTACATCATCATTATCATCATCAGCCTAGTTACGCCCACTGCAGGGCAAAGGCCTCTCCCATACTTCTCCACCTACCGCGGTCATGTACTAATTGTGGCCATGTTGTCCCTGCAAACGTCTTAATGTCATCCGTCCACCTAACTTTCTGCCGCCCCCTACTACGCTTTCCTTCCCTTGGAATCCAGTCCGTAACCCTTAATGACCATCGGTTATCTTCCCTCCTCATTACATGTCCGGCCCATGCCCATTTCTTTTTCTTGATTTCAACTAAGATGTCATTTACCCGCGTTTGTTCCCTCACCCAATCTGCTCTTTTCTTATCCCTTAACGTTACTCCTATCATTCTTCTTTCCATGGGTCGTTGCGTCGTCCTCAATTTCAGCAGAACCCTTTTCGTAAGCCTCCAGGTTTCTGCCCCGTAGGTGAGTACTGGTAAGACACAGCTGTTATACACTTTCCTCTTGTGGGATAGTGGCAACCTGCTGTTCATGATTTGAGAATGCCTGCCAAACGCACCCCAGCCCATTCTTATTCTTCTGGTTATTTCAGTCTCATGATCCGGATCCGTGGTCACTACCTGCCCTAAGTAGATGTATTCCCTTACCACTTCCAGTGCCTCGCTACCTATCGTAAACTGCTGTTCTCTTCCGAGACTGTTAAACATTACTTTAGTTTTCTGTAGATTAATTTTCAGCCCCGCAGGGGCGTCTGCGTCAGCAGGCGTTTGGTGCGTTGCGACACCACGTACCCTAGCACGAGAGGGTTGGACCCTCCCGCGTGTAGCCGTGCGCGGCTTAGCCGTGTCCGGGGAAAGGGGGATCCTGGAGGTTCAGCCGATGCCGGGTGTTCGGACCGTTAAGGCCCCCCGGCGGAGGCAACACACTTCTTTGACCTCTGCTTCACGTAGACGGCACCCCCGGACTGACCCACCCGGGGGAAATCGGCAGTCGCCTTTTCCTGTCCTCCTCTCCAATCTTCGTCTTTCTCTCTCGCCTTTTTCATCTTTCCTGTCTTCTCTTCACTTCTTATTACTTCCGTATTTCCTGGCGGCAAGGGTTAACCTTGTGCATTATGCCCAACCTCGGGTATAGGTATTTGGTTATAGTGGGGATGTACCGCTGGCGTGCGCAGAAGTGAATACTTCCCGTCCTGTGTCGTCCCCTGGTTGGGCTCCATGGTGCGTGGCGGCCATCCCTGCCGAATATTATTATTACTTATGGAATCAAATTTCCCTCCACTCCCTGATCGCTCCTTCAAGAGGGGGCGCACCGAAGATGCCTTCAACTTCTTCATGAGTCACAAAGAAACATTCCCAAAATACCATGTCATTCACAGTCAACATGAAAGCAAGACAGTCCGAACAATATCTCCTTTTGTTGTGGCAAAATCATTGGCAAACTCCATCGGCCCAGGTTACAAAGTAACTAAAATGGGAAGCGGCGATCTTCTTCTTGAACTTCGTGACAAGACACAGTACAGTAAGTTGTCAAAACTAATTGCTTTTGGGGACATTCCAGTTTCAGTAGGCCCACACAGATCTTTGAACACTGTCCGCGGTGTCGTCTCTGAAGATGACCTGCTTGATCTTAGTGAAAGTGAGCTACTTGAGGGATGGCAAGATCAAAATGTAGTAAAGGTCCAGAGAATAACGATTAGGCGCGACGGCAAGGAAATCCCCACAAAACACATAATCTTAACTTTTGGAACTAGCACTTTACCAGACTCAATAGAAACAGGATACTGCAAACTCCGTGTAAGACCATACATCCCTAACCCACGCCGATGCTTCAAGTGTCAGCGGTTAGGGCACGGTTCACAAAGCTGCCGAGGGCGCACTACTTGTGCAAAGTGTGCATCAAACGAGCACTCATCTGACACTTGCACTTCCACCACCCATTGGGCTAACTGTGACGGGGATCACCCAGCGTACTCCCGTTCTTGCCCATCCTGGAAAAAAGAAAAACAAATCAGCGAAATCAAAATCAAACTGAACCTTTCCTTCCAAGAGGCGCGCAAGCGCTTCTCGATGAACCAGTCTAGTCCATCTTACACCGATGTGGCGCGCCGGGGGGCAGCGCTACATCCTTCGGCGGCCGCCCAAGTCACACGGAGTGTGACGGCGGTCACGCCATCAGCCCCCCCGGCTGGAACAGCCAGCGCTGTACCGGCCCCCACAAAGGAGGACCAGCAGACCCTCGGGCCTGTTGGACCCATGGCCACTGCGCGTGCAGATAGGCCCACCACCCCCGCGAACGTACCCGCTGCGCAGGCGCTATCCACCGCCTCAGACGAGGTGATGGATACAAATACCAATCCGGCGTCTCAGACGCCGAAGGAACGGCGCAGCTCCCTTGAGCGCGCCCGGAAGTTAGAGAGATCGCGTTTCACGGGGCCTGGAAAGGTCTCGTGAGATAATCTAATCCATATTTCTTAGACACACAGCACAAAACACATACATTATGGATACACAGTTAATACAATGGAACGTCAGGGGTTTACTCCACAACCTAGACGACATTAAGGAACTTTTACATAGGTACACCCCAAAGGTGCTGTGTGTCCAAGAAACACATCTTAAACCTTCACAAACAAACTTTCTCCGACAGTATGCCATTTTCCGGAAAGACCGCAACGAGGCCCTTGCCTCGTCGGGCGGTGTGGCAATAATAGTAGATAAGTGTGTTGCTTGCCTGCAGTTACCTCTTAAAACGCCCCTAGAGGCAGTGGCAGTCAGAGCAGTGCTTTTTAGTAAGCTGCTGACAATTACATCATTATACATTCCTCCCAACTGTCAACTCTCCAAAACTGAATTTGATAGCTTTATTGTGCAACTCCCGGAACCCTACATTGTCGTTGGAGACTTAAATGCCCATCATACCTTGTGGGGCGACTCTAGGTGTGATGCCAGAGGGCGTCTGATTGAAAATTTCCTATTCAGCACGGGTGCATGCTTGCTAAATAAGAAGCAGCCAACTTTTTACAGCGTTGCACACAAGACATTTTCATCTATAGATTTATCCATTGTTTCAAGTACAGTCGTGCCGTACTTGGAGTGGAATGTACATAAGGACCCATACGGGAGCGATCATTTCCCGGTTGTTTTAAAATTAAGGAAACGGGACGAATGTTCTCCACATGTACCCCAGTGGAAAGTTGCCTCAGCCAACTGGCAGCGATACGGTGAACTAACATATATGACCTGGGATGATATTCGTGCACTCAGTATTGACGATGCAGTCTCATATTTAACCGCATTTATTCTCGACGTAGCGTCAATATGTATCCCGCAAACAAATGCATCGCCTACTAAACGACGTGTTCCCTGGTGGAACGATGAATATAAGGAAGCACGAAAGAAACAGAATAAGGCTTGGAATCAGCTCCGTGACTCTCCGACTATCGAAAACCTTATCAGCTTTAAGAAAATAAAATCAGCAGGAAGAAGAACGCGCCGCCGTGCCAAAAGGGATAGCTGGCAAAAATATATTTCCGGCATTAATTCGTATACAGACGAAAGAAAAGCCTGGAACAGGGTAAACAAACTAAAAGGCCGTGAAACTCATCCACTACCATTAGTGAACACACAAGCAGACACTCTTGAGGAACAAGCTGATTGTCTAGGAGCACATTTCGAGCACATTTCCAGCACATCTCATTACACAGATACATTCCTAAAATACCAGCGACTAGCAGAACAGGTGCATTTGAGTCGGAAGGGCACATCCAATGAAGCATACAATCGTCCATTTGGAATGGCTGAGCTCCAGGCCTCACTGAACTGTTGCAACAAGTCCGCTCCAGGAAGTGACAGAATATTGTATGAGATGATCACACACTTACACCCTGAAACCCAAAAAACACTACTGTCACTCTTCAATTCCATGTTCTCTGCCGGCTACATTCCTTCTGCCTGGAAAGAAGGAATTGTAATCCCTATTCTCAAAAAGGGCAAGGACCCTTCCTCACCAAACAGTTATAGGCCTATAGCTCTGACAAGTTGTCTATGTATATTATTTGAGAAAATGATTAACCGCCGCCTCATCCATTTTCTTGAAAGCAACAAGATAATCGATCCCTTTCAATGCGGTTTTAGGGAGGGTAGATCCACAACAGATCACCTTGTCCGCATAGAGACAAATATCCGAGATGCCTTTGTCCACAAACATTTTTTTCTATCCGTATTTTTAGATATGGAAAAGGCATACGACACAACCTGGCGCTATGGAATCCTCCGTGACCTGTCTGAAATGGGAGTTCGAGGCAACTTGCTGAACGTGATTCAGAGTTACCTCTCCAATCGCACGTTCCGTGTTAGAGTTGGTAACACTCTGTCTCGTCCATTTACGCAAGAGGCTGGTGTTCCACAGGGTGGTGTGCTGAGCTGCACTCTTTTCATTGTCAAAATGAACTCGATCCAGACTGCCATACCACGTAGCATGTTTTATTCTGTATATGTGGATGACATCCAGATAGGTTTCAAATCATGTAACCTAAGTATCTGCGAGCGGCAAGTACAGCTTTGGATAAATAAATTATGTATGTGGGCGGACAAAAACGGTTTCAAGCTAAACCCACAAAAAAGTACATGCGTCCTGTTTTCTAACAAGAGAGGTATACTTGCGGACCCCGCAATAGATCTAAATGGAGAGCGGCTATCTGTGAGCCATGAGCACAAATTTCTAGGAATCATTTTAGACAGTAAGCTTAATTTTGTACCCCACCTGAAGTATCTGAAATCAAAGTGCCTCAAGACTATGAATCTTCTGAGACTCTTATCACGTACATCTTGGGGAAGCGACAGACGGTGCCTTCTAAAACTTTACAAAAGCCTAATATTAACACGGCTTGACTACGGATCAATAGTCTATAATTCTGCTGCACCAAGCGCTTTGGAAATGCTAGATCCTATTCACCACCTAGGTATCCGCCTTGCTACAGGCGCCTTTAGGACTAGCCCTGCGCAAAGCCTCTACGTCGAGTCAAACGAATGGTCATTACACTACCAAAGGACATATTTAACTTTCTCCTACGCCTTGAAAGCTAGATCAGATGTTAAACATCCTTGTCATTCCACTATATGCGACTTGTCCACTGCTAGGCTGTTTCGTAACCGCCCGGCCACTAGGCCTCCTCTGTCCCTCCGGTTGGAAGCACTCTCAGAAAATACAGGGATCCCTCTTTTACACAATGTCCTAATGGCTCCTACACGGCTTCCACCGCCTTGGGAGTGGCAGACTATAAGATGTGACATCTCTTTCTTAGAAATATCCAAACAAGCACCTGAGGCTCAGATACAATCTCATTTTCTTGAACTTAAAGAGAAGTATTCCTGTGACGAATATTACACAGATGCTTCGAAGTCTCCAGCTGGTGTTGCTTACGCAGCTCTCGGACCCTCATTTTCAACATCAGGGCCACTAAACCCACACACCAGTATCTTTACGGCAGAAGCGTACGGTATACTTTCGGCTGTTAAACACATAAGGCGCAGAAATGTCGCTAAGGCTGTTGTCTTTACAGACTCGTTAAGTGTCGTGAGAGCCCTGATTAGCTTACGAAAGCATAAGAATCCCGTTTTGAATGAGCTGTATAGTTTTTTGTGCTCCGCATATATCGGCAACCAAGCGATTATTCTATGCTGGGTACCTGGCCATAAAGGTATAAAAGGCAACGTAGCTGCTGACGAAAACGCTACGTCAGTGAGTTTTAGCGACACAGATGGAAATATCCCCATTCCTGCCACAGACCTTAAGCCCTTTCTGCGCCGTAAATTGAGGAAACATTGGCAATCAGAGTGGGATACACAAACATTGAATAAGTTACATATTATAAAACCAAGATTGCGGAATTGGTTAAGTGACAAAACAGCATGGTACAAGGCAGTACTTCTTTGCCGATTAAGAATAGGACACACTTACAGTACTCACTCCTACCTCTTGACTGGCGGGGATCCTCCTACTTGTAGAAGGTGCGGCGATGGCCTGACAGTCATCCATGCTCTTATCCAGTGCCCTGCAATAGAAACGGAGAGGAAAAAGTATTTCCCTTCTGTATATCGCGAAAATATACCACTCCATCCTGCATTTTTTCTTAGTGACGAACCGTTTTTCAAACTGCAAACAGTCTTACATTTTTTAGACGAAACCGACATCCTGAAAATCATTTGGCCAGGCAATTTTTAGCACGTGACTAAAAGCCCTGCATTCAAGGGCTCTCTTAAAACTCTGGAGTCAGTGTTGTTTTATTGCACAGTGTTTTAACGACAGCCCATTGCCATAGCCCACATCACTGCTTAGTCACCGTCATTATTTTAGCAACTATGCCACTTACAGCTACAGATTTTAGGCCCTTTTACAGCCATACCACATCTACCATGATGAGTTCATTGTGCATGTCATCCACAATACATCGTCAACATTACCACCTGTCATGGCGCTCTTTGGCCAAACCTGGCCCTCGCGCCGTAAAACACCACACATCATCATTAATTTTCAGACCCACCCTTCTGCTTTGCCTCTCCAGGTCAGTGAGCATGCATTGCAATTGGTCTCCTGAGTTACTAAGCAAGGCAATATCATCAGCGAATCGCAGGTTGCTAAGGTATTCTCCATCAACTTCTATCCCAATTTTTCCCACTCCAGGTCTCTGAATACCTCCTGTAAACACGCTGTGAATAGCATTGGAGATATCGTATCTCCCTGTCTGACGCCTTTCTTTATTGGGATTTTGTTGCTTTTTTTATGGAGGATTACGGTGGCTGTGGAACCGCTATAGATAGCTTCCAGTATCTTTACATATGGCTCATCTACACCCTGATTCCGTAGTGCCTCCATGACTGCTGAGGTTTCGACTGAATCAAATGCTTTTTCGTAATCAATGAAGGCTATATATAAGGGTTGGTTATATTCCGCACATTTCTCTATCACCTGATTGATAGTGTGAATATGGTTTATTGTTGAGTAGCCTTTATGGAATCCTGCCTGGTCCTTTGGTTGACAGAAGTCTAAGGTATTCTTGATTCTATTTGCGATTACCTTAGTAAATACTTTGTAGGCAACGGACAGTAAGCTGATCGGTCTATAATTTTTCAAGTCTTTGGCGTCCCCTTTCTTATGGATTAGGATTATGTTAGCGTTCTTCCAAGATTCCGGTACGTTCGAGGTCATGAGGCATTGTGTATATAGGCCGGCCAACCTTTCTAGGACAGTGTTCCCACCATCCTTCAACAAATCTGCTGTTACCTGATCCTCCCCAGCTGCCTTCCCCCTTTGCATAGCTCCCAAGGCGTTCTTTACCTCTTCCGGTGTTACTTGTGGGATTTCAAGTTCCTCTAGACTATTCTCTCTCACCTTATCGTCGTGGGTGTTACTGGTCCTGTATAAATCTCTATAAAACTCTTCAGCCACTTGAACTATCTCATCCATATTAGTAACGATATTGCCGGCTTTGTCTCTTAACGCACACATCTGATTCTTGCCTATTCCTAGTTTCTTCTTTACTGCTTTTAGGCTTCCTCCGTTCCTGAGAGCCTGTTCAATTCTATCCATATTATAGTTCCTTATGTCCGCTGTCTTACGCTTGTTGATTAACTTAGAAAGTTCTGCCAGTTCTATTCTAGCTGTAGGGTTAGAGGCTTTCATACATTGGCGTTTCTTGATCAGATCTTTCGTCTCCTGCGATAGCTTACTGGTTTCCTGTTTAACGGCGTTACCACCGACTTCTATTGCGCACTCCTTAATGATGCCCATAAGATTGTCGTTCATTGCTTCAATACTATGGTCCTCTTCCTGGGTTAAAGCCGAATACCTGTTCTGTAGCTTGATCCGGAATTCCTCTAGTTTCCCTCTTACCGCTAACTCATTGATTGGTTTCTTCCGTTCCCTCCTCAAGTCAAGGCTAATTCGAGTTCTTACCATGCTATGGTCACTGCAGCGCACCTTGCCGAGCACGTCTACATCTTGTATGATGCCAGGGTTCGCGCAGAGTATAAAGTCGATTTCATTTCTAGTCTCACCATTCGGGCTCCTCCACGTCCACTTTCGGCTGACCCACTTGCGGAAAAAGGTATTCATTATCCGCATATTATTCCGTTCTGCAAACTCTACTAATAACCCTCCTCTGCTATTCCTAGAGCCTATGCCATATTCCCCCACTGACTTGTCTCCGGCCTGCTTCTTGCCTACCCTGGCATTGAAATCGCCCATCAGTATACTGTATTTTGTTTTGACTTTACCCATCGCCGATTCCACGTCTTCATAGAAGCTTTCGACTTCCTGGTCATCATGACTAGATGTAGGGGCGTAGACCTGTACAACCTTCATTTTGTACCTCTTATTAAGTTTCACAACAAGACATGCCACCCTCTCGTTAATGCTATAGAATTCCTGTATGTTACCAGCTATGTTCTTATTAATCAGGAATCCGACTCCTAGTTCTCGTCTCTCTGCTAAGCCCCGGTAGCACAAGACGTGCCGTGCCCGCTTTTTAGCACTGTATATGCTTCTTTTGGCCTCCTAACTTCACTGAGCCCTATTATATCCCATTTACTGCCCTCTAATTCCTGCAATAGCACTGCTAGACTCGCCTCACTAGATAACGTTCTAGCGTTAAACGTTGCCAGGTTCATATTCCAATGGCGGCCTGTCCGGAGCCAGGGATTCTTAGCAACCTCTGCAGCGTCGCAGGTCTGACCGCCGCCGTGGTCAGAGGGCCGGGGTTTGATTGTTGTGTTCATATAGGAGGTTTTGGCCAAGTACTGCACCAGGGTGGCCAATCCTACTCTGGTGAGAGAGTGCGTTACCGGTTCTGGTCACCGGGATCAGGCCGCACTCCAGGCCTGTTTGTGCAATTTTCTCAACACACGGTTGTTGTTGTTTTTTTCTGGTATTTTCCGGTGGAGAATTGTGCGGCCCGGGATTTGAATCACGGTCCTCTTGCACGGGAGGCGGATACTGTACCGTCCCCGCAGGAGTTAAATTTAAAAATAAATTGTGGGATTTTACGTGACAAAACCACTTTCTGATTATGAGGCACGCCGTAGTGGAGGACTCCGGAAATTTCGACCACCTGGGGTTCTTTAACGTGCACCTAAATCTAAGTACACGTTTGTTTTCGCATTTCGCCCCCATCGAAATGCGGCCGCTGTGGCCGGGATCCGATCCCGCGACCTCGTGCTCAGCAGTCTAACACCATAGCCACTGAGTAACCACGGCGGGTCCCGCAGGAGTTGTACGCCTCATTTAATATACAGTGGTGCCCTATTTGATCAGTCAAGGTGGACCAATCTGAGCTCGGTTATACCGCACGGATGGCACTCGGCTAGAGAACCTGGTATTTATTACCTGCACATGTGAGGCCATACATATTTGAAGATATATATCGTTCTTTTTTTTATTTTAGGAGGGTTCCCGTACAGTGATAAAATAAAGGAAAAGACATTAAAAGAAAGAAAAAGAAGAAAGAAAAAGGGGCGAAAAAAAAATGAACATAACAAGTGATTTGAACTCGTGACCCTTCTATGTTGCCCGGAAAGATAGCTCAGTTTGTTGGTTCGTCAGGCCCCAGGCTACTTTCAAGCGCCACAGCTCCTGCTCCGAGCCTCACACTTACGTGGAATAATAATTGTAAATATTCATCTCATCTATGGGATCTAATGCGCGCGCTGTTGCTTTGTCTCTGCGTGTAGTAGTTGAGAGAGCCAGTTTAAGGGAGGCGAAGAAGGAAGGAAAGGAAAGCCTCTGAAGCAAAATTGCAGCGCCGTGGTTTTAAAGCGCACCCGTGGTAGAGAAACGGAAGGCGATATAAGCGTACGTGGCCATGGTACGCACCCGACAAACTGCCTTAAAATATTTAGACTTGAGGGAAAGCTTCGTTAACAAACTATAACACGGCAATCAGAACTCGAATACGACGACAGAAATTATTGAGACGTGGAAAATTTCCTTGAAATAAATATGCTTTGCGAGACAAATGCTTGTAAGTCCAAGAACGTGGGGCGTACGAACGACTCGTAAGACCTACCAGAGGTATTCTAACGTTGCTCTCCCCAAACAAAAAAAAAGGGTATGAACTTACCAGTTGTGGTAGACTACCCTGGGAAAATATTTTCGCCCAAGTTACTGGAAGTGCGATACTTTTATGTTGCGATTTTTCAGTGCGTGCGAAGGAGGTTCCAATAAACCACGTTGTCAAAAAATTTGGTGATCTCAACTGCCCCTTAATTGATATGCTGGGCGCAGAAGTGTATGCCAGCTCAGCCGGCTGCAAGCCCTAGCGCTGTTTGAGTGGGAGAGGATTGGGAAATAGTTCCACAGCTTTACTGCGGTACAGTGTGGGAACAAACTACTTTGTTTGCTGCATATCCTGGTACGCACTGCAGGCAGTGGCGTAGCAACGGGGCCAGTGGGGGGGGGGGGGGGGGCATATACGTCTGAAGACACACGGAAATTGTTGATATCCTCGCCTTCCTCGAATAAACCCGGGGGGGGGGGTGACAGAAGACCCATGGGCCCCGGGTGCCAGACGACCTAGCTACGCCATTGACTGCAGGTGTCCCGTTGCTGCCATCATTGCTGTAAAAGCAAAGAATTCAGCGTTATAACGCACTTGGCATAACGCCGGAACATAAAACAGCTTATGCCGTCGGACGAGTGCTATCCAGTGTTGACGCCGTTCTACTTCATACGGTCGGCTTGGAAACCTGTAAAACTTTGTTCCTTGTGAGTTTGTGTACGTGCTTTGCAGCCCACTACTCAACGGCTCGGGTTGCACTTCGGCATTGCCCAAAAAAGGCAACAGCTACGCGCTAACAGTGCACAGACAGGCATTCCGAACGCAAGCGGGCCGGTCGTATCCTGCCGGTTCCGCGCTCGCCGCCGCGAGGGGCGCCCTAGTTGGCGCGGGAACTACGTTCGCAACCTGCCTATACAACGAGACAAGCCAAATCAACACACTATCAGACAAGTTGACAAAGCCCGCAGCGAGGCCCGATGAGATGAAGCGTTGTGGTGGTTCATTCGTGCCGTCGTGTCAAATAAAAAATAACATTTTTTTTTTCACCTGCGCCGAAGCATCCAGTGAAGACACTAATGCCAGCCAAGGTAACAACGTTCTTATTTATTTTTTCTACTCTGACCTTTAGTTGCGAGGGCACATACAGCCTCTTCAATTTTTTTGTTCTCGCTCCCCTACCCCGGGGCTGCCAGAGCCAGCCAGAGCGCATGCGTTATTCTCGTGTTGCCCCGACCACCGCACGGCGCACTTCGGTGCGCGTTCGATTTTCTCTGGCCGAGTGCATTTTCGCCTGGCAGAGTTTTGAACGCTTTGTGGCTAGCAGAGGAGAAAAAGAAACAATGGTCGCTTGCTGCCACCACTGTGGGGACTCGACGGATTGCACCACGTTCGCTTGAGCGCAACCTCTCCAGAAATTCTTATCTTGCTGGTGTAGGATACTGAGCAGTATGCGCATGGTTTTTAGTGGACCAAGCGTCTGGTGCTTTCTTCGATATTCCTTTAACAGCCACATTAGCTGCCCAAAGTAGCCATTCGATTGTTACCAACATACTTTCCCTTGCGTTTTTTTTCTTCATTACGGTTCCCCCGCCCCACAAGAGGAAAAAAAAAAACGTTGCGGCACAACGAATTGTCGCATGGTGAAAGTTCCATATTGTCACTTCTTTTGCGGAAAGTAATGGGCCATGGGACGCTTCAGCTGCCGGATACTCTTATTATATTATTGGAATAGCAATTATATGGAGACTCTAGGCGCATTCCTGCCGTCGCCCTCATGTTCAGCATAAAGTCCAAGGGCGATAGCATCGTGACCGCGCGCCGCATGCTGTATGTGCGAGTGAAAGCGTGTGGAGGGTGGGAGGAATGGGTGAGCCGACGATGGTGGCTCAGTCTTGTGTGCGCAAAGGAGAAAAGCGGGGAGCAAGCGCGCCGCCTTCCGTCGCGCGCGATACATCGGGGGGAGTGGATGGAATTCGGGCGGGATCTAGGATTCTGTGAATCTGTGATTGCGCAACATGTTTATTTGCCTTGTTTGACCCATTATATACCGTGACTTTTTCTTAGATACGTAGATTTTTTGGAGACTTATACGTATGCTTAGATATCTTGTTGCGAAGTTTTGTGTATACGTGCAGTGAACTTTGTTTCCAGTGGCAATTTTTTGCCCTTTATCAAGCTGTATCTTCGCATTTGTATATTCCATTGTATCTTCGCATTTGTAACTTACGAGGCGGAGTTGAATGAAAGTGAGGCTAACCACCCCGCGCAATTATGGTTCTGTTCATTATCTGCAAGGCCTGCGCGTAGCACGCAGGCATCTCTCATTTACAAAAGTGGCACGCAGGTGTGAAGATATATGTTCTTTAATGCGATCATACACTGGGTTGAACATGGTTGCGTGACGTAATAGACACTCCAGAAGTTGAGCAGCGTGGTGCCGTGAGGTTTTTGACAGCTGAAGGTGTTTCCCAAAAAGAAATTGGTCACCGTATGGCTGCCGTGTACATTGAACATTACATTTCATTGGCCACTGTGAAGCGTTAGAACAAACGGTTCAAAGAAGGAGGTGAAAGTTGCCAAGACGATCCCAGACGGGGCCAAAGCCATCGTGCAGTCACCCCTAACAAAATTCCAAAGGTTGATGAGCTGATAACACAATAACGGAGGATAAGCATCGATGAACTGGCAGAGCGTGTGAACATCAGTCACGGTTCAGTTCACCGTCACCGTTCAGGCCATAATTTATTAACATCTCGGTTATCGGCTCTTGTGTGCGCAATGGATGCCCAAGATTTTGAACCACCGCCAGAATACGGAGACGTTCGGCGCTGCCTTTACTCATCCGATCCGGTATCAGAATAAGGGTGACCATTTCCTGTCTGCAATTGTGATCGGGGACGAACCATGGTGCCACTACTACGAGCCTGAAATACGAAGGCAAACTTTACAATGGAAATATTCGAATTCACCACCCCGAAAGAAAGCAAAGGCCAACATTTCCGCCGTGAAGGTGTTGCTGACTTTTATTTTTTGATCGTCAGGGGCCATTACTGATAGAATTTGCTAAATCTTGAGAGACTATCAATTGTTTCCGATATTGTGAAACGCCGGATCGGCTGCGTGTCGAAATCAGGAACAAGCTACGTGAAAAATTAACGAATGGGGTCATCTTGTTCCACGATAATGTTCCCCACGTCGCTGATGCGGGTAATATAAAACTGACGAAGTTCAAGTGGGAAACGCTACAATATCCGCCGTACAGCTCAGATCTGTCACCTTGCGGCTTCCACATCTTGGGGCAAGCGTAAAAACAGCTCAAGGGAACCAGATTCGTCTCGGACGATGACGTGAAAGTCAGTTGCAGACGTTTTGAAGCAGCAACCCAAGGAACCTTATGAGACGGGAATTACATGACTCATTAGTCAATGGGACAAATTTCTAAATGCTCATGGAGGCTACTTTTAAATAAAGTACCCCGTTTGTCATATATTCACATTGGCTCACTTTCATTTGACTCGCCCTCGTATATTCTGCAGAACTCCTGCTTTTTATACGTGCTCTCTGCTGCGACTATAATTTCTGTGCAACTACTCACGATGCACGATCGGTGACAGCTGCTCCTGCGTAATACATTGGAACAAATGACAGCGTCATTGAGATTTTTCACTGGCCGTTGCATATGGATACAAGAATGTAAACAAGGATCTTGAATGACAAAGTTTCATTAACATATTTCTCCTCAACTTGTTCATTTTATGGCCTTTACATTTTTCATATCAGCGGCATGCACTGCTTTGCCGGTTTCGAACTAATGCAGTTCTAAAGTTCGTGTGATATTTTCTTTACTTATTAAATAGACAAACATGGAAGCATTGACATCAGTTATGTTGGGCACAATTTTCGGAATATACGAGTATACTATTTTATGACAAAATACATATTTTACTTCTATTGACAGTGCGTAGCCTTCAAGAATTCGTTTGCAGCATCTTTGGCAATGACAATGCAGTTATTATTCATGTATTTGATCCCTAGGCAAATTATTTAAGAGGAAGCTTTAGCTTGGGCCCTACTCCAACGCGGCCTATTCAGATACATGTAAAACGCAGAAACGCTTTTCTGAGATAACTCCTGAATCGCTTTTAATGACATTTGCTGCATTTGAGAGAGTAAGTTAAATTCTAGTGTTTCTTGGAAGCGGAATTTCGATTTAGGGCCGGAACTTTGTTTAAAATATTTTGAAAAATTCGAAACTTCGAAAAAGAAATTGAAGGGCGAAGTTTACAAATTAATAGCTCTGCATCAAGAACAGATATCGCGGTTCTGTAAACGGCACCCATTACACCATTCAAAGCGGACAAATTCGATATGTGTATTTGTGTCTTACGTGAATTTGTTATGTACAAGGGTTCTGCAAGAGTCGTATTTACATAATAATTTTTTTAGACTCATGTCTAACATATCAATTTTGCCCGCTGTAGATGTACTATTATGTGCAATTCACAGAATTGTGATATCAATTTTCATTGCTGATTTACAGAGTTGTAAACTTCATTGTTTCGTTTTCTCAAAATGTTTGATTTTTGCCACTTTTCTATAAAATATTGACGACCTAAATCGAAAATTCGTAACAAACAATCACTAGAATTTAAGTTTTTCTTTTAAATGCAACAAACTTCATCAAATGTGGTGCATTGGTTGCCGAGAAAAACGAATTCTCCTTCTACATGTATTTAGATAGGAGCATCAGACCTAATGTTTCCTCTTAGGAGGAGGCCAAGCTGCAATGTGAGCCCCCCCCCCCCCCCCCCCCCCGAATGAAATTTCTGGCTACGCCACTGATCTGTACGTGTATGTCGTTAATAAATCTGGCAAGTTGGGTGTCACATGAGTAGGCCTTGCGAAAACGGTGCTTGATGCTTGAAGTCTTCAAGAAAGTTGATGACCTGACTCTGCATGATATGTACGAGTAATTTATAAATTGTGCTGGTTAGGGAGATGGGACAACAATTAAGCGGAGAAGCATGATCACCTGATTTGAAAATGGGTATTATTTTAGCTTGACGCGAGCCATTAGGAATGCAGCCAGTTGATAGTGACTGGGAAAATAGAGGGATTAACATGGAAAAAATACTATGCGACGTATTCTTTAAAATCTTGTTATTCAAACCTTGATGATCGGCACTAGATGGCGTTTCAAGATTGGTCAGTAGAGATAAAACACCAGGCTCACTGATGACTACCTCGTGCATAGTGATTCTTACTAATGCCCCTAATGTAGGCAATGAGTTAACGTTTTCATGAGTGAAAATTGTTACGAATGTATCATTAAGAAGTTGAGCGCAATCTGAATCGCGGATAAAAACACCACTAGAATCAGTAAGACTGATGTCAGCATGAATTCCGGGGTTCACCACACGCGAAAACCGACGAGTATTATTTTTAGCATGGATGGTAATATCGGGAGAAAAAAAGTTAGGCCGCATAGATTTTAGCATTGCGTTATGAGTCTTTTCACACATTTTGTATTTATCATGTGCATACGCGAGACCAATCAGTTTTGCCCTCTTGTGCAGTCTCTTCGTTTTGTTATTGTGCCGTCGAAGATTGTCGGTAAACCAAGGAAAACTACTTTTGCAGGAAATAGATAACACATATACGCGTGCACATTTCTCTTTTTCTGGTGACTGCTTTTCACCACCTAACAAACGTAATCGCACAGCGCAGAACGCGCCTGCATGTATCGGAAGTTTTTCGAATGTTGTTGGAATACGAAGTGCTTGTCTTGTCGAACACATCTCGCCCGTGTCTGTGCTTTTCTGGACTTCTCACTGCACTTGTGAGGTTTACTGCCCCCTACATCGCGGTGATGGATGAACACCCCGAGGACCCTCACGGTTCGCGTTCACCCGCGGACATCGGTTCGGGGAAGCGAGGAAATACATCGAGTGACAGCGAGGACACAGAGCTGTACTCCGCATCAGGTGACGAGTTCTCGGAAGACAGCTTTCGACCTGTCCAGTACCGCAAGGCCTAACGCAGAATTCTCAACGCGTCTTCGGCGTCCAGTTCGCACACCGTGAAAACTGCACCTCAACGATGGCCTCACTCCATCCTGTTTGTGCCACAGAACGCTACTGACAACCTACGCGTCCTCAACAGGCAGGCACTCTCCGTATATCTAGAAAACGTCGTGCCAAACGATATCAAGGGATGGCAGAATAAACACTTGGCGAGACACCCTGGCAATCGATGTGATGAACCCGAGCGCGCAGAACATACTACAACATGTAACGCAGCTGCGCAACATCAAGGTCCGCTCCATCGTGCCAGCGAATTGTGCCACAATAACAGGAGTCATCTATGACATTGACAATGAAATACCTAACGCAGACCTCCCAGTTCTCATAAAACCAGCATGTGAACACAAGATCATGGTGCATGTTGCTCGCCTCGGTAACACATGTTGTGTGAGGATAATGTTCAAAGGTGAGTGCCTTCCATCCTACGTGAAGGTTGGCAACTTTCGCCACCAGGTTCGCCCATTTATTCCAAGACCAATACAATGTTGCAACTGTCAGAAAATTGGCCATGTGAAGGGTGTTTGCAGAAATTCCGCCGTGTGCCCTCGATACGCCGAACCCTACTCAGGAGACAACTGCAGCGCAACCACGTTGAAGTGTCCCAACTGTCAGGGTCATCACTGTGCCTCTTCCAAAGACTGTTCCCAGATCAAGAAAGAGATCACCATTCTCAAACAAATGGTAAGAGACAACTCTACCCACAAAGAGGCCGCTTTGAAAGTGCGGCGAAGACGACGTCACCGTCGAAGGATTTCACGACGGAAAATATAAATTTTTCAAGAAACGTCCACTCGTCAAGCAGCACCATCAGCGGAAGTTTCCAGCACTTCAAACACCGATGTTGGAAGAGAGAAAACTGCCAGATCTCTCTCTACAAAGGAATGGCCGCCACTTCCGCGTGCACGACTTGCAGAAGAGCCGCAGAAGAAGCCGCCGCCAGTACAGCAAGGTGTAGTTCTTCACAACACCTCCACATGTTTTCCGCGACTCCATCCAAGGAGTCGCGGAAAACAGATGAGCAATTCATAGCTCTTATTAGGCCTTTAATGAATGCCATTCGCGTGTTGCAAAACAACATGCACACCGTCTGCCAGAAGTGTGCAATAAGTACTCGACGCTCTGAGTCCGGGGCTGGCAACCCTTGAGCAGATCATGGCTCCCAACCCCTGTCTGTTAGGGATGAGGCCCGACAAACAGCTATTATTCAGTAGAATGCCCGCGGACTCAGAGGACGCATTTTGGATTTCCGTTGCTTCGTGTATGCCAATATGTTTCCCATTATCGTCATTTGCGAGCCGAACTTATCGAACACGATCAGGCTTTCCGGATATGAATCGTTTATGTCGTCAACTGTTGGTGAAAACAGTAAGGTTTTAGTGTTTATTCGCCGTGACCTCACTTGCATTCATCAGCCTATGCCACCTAATGACGATAATCAATATGTATGCATAACAGTAAAGAAAATTAATTTTAGCTTTATTTTTGTGGGCGCCTACCTATCCTCGTCAAGTCGATTTGGTCACAAAAGACTACGAGACATCCTCTCCTTAACACCAGATTCTTGGGTCATTATTGGAGATTTCAACACCCATCATAGACTCTGGCGAAGTTCGAAGGTCAACGCGAGAGGCAAAGCTCTGGTATCTTTCGCCTCCAGTAATGAACTGTGGCTGGTGAATGATAGAAGTCCTACGTTTCTACGTGAATCCACATACAGCAGATGTTTTGACTTGTCTATTGCCTCACAAAGCCTTGTCAGACATGCTGGGTGGTTTGCTGACATAGAGACGCACGGAAGCGACCATATCCCCACGTACGTCAAGATCAGAGGATTGTCCCCTTCCAAAATACGGGATATGATCCAAAGAGTGGACTGGTCTAAATTTCAGTCTATCATGGAAGAACACTGCGAAGCCAATTCATCTTTCGACTTGGAAGAGGTATTCAAGAGCGCGATGCAAGACGCTATGCGCACTCTCACATGCTCTTCGAAACTGACCGAAATTGATGTGGAACTAGGACGACTTCGAGCAATCCGACAACGTGCTGAACGAAGATACCGACGTACGAATACAATGGACGACTTACGGACCGCCAGACGCACGCAAAAGAAGATCCAGCGCCGGTTAGGTAATCTAGAATCATAGAATGACAACGTCGGACTGCCTTCTGTGAGTCGCTAGATCCACGCAAGCCTTTATCGCAACTATGGAGAACGGTGCGCGGTCTCCGTACACTCCCCGTACAGAGGTTCCTATTCAAGGCTCTTGCCCTCTCTCAAAATAGATCGGAGATTGACGTGACAGAGAATTTCTGCGCCGAATTATCCGGCCAACTCACAGCTCCCAACATTCCATCGCCTTCGAGTAGTTGTCCGCCATCACGTGATCACCGCATGGATCTACCATTCGCGATCCACGAAATTACGGCAGCATTAGCTTTGTGTGGCCGTACGTGAGCGCCAGGACCTGATGGAATTTCCTACCGAGCTCTGTGTCCCCTGGGTGAGCAAGCGATAGGTGTTCTCCTTGAGCTGTACAATAAATCTTGGAGAGATGGCACGCTACCAACGAGCTGGATGCCGCCTTGTTCCACTGATGAAACCTGGAAAGTCGCCTTTGGAACTCTCATCATATCGTCCGATCGCTTTCGCAAGCTGTGTGGGCAAAGTAATGAATAGGATGGTCTTAGGACGCCTGAGATGGTCCTAGGATGGTCCTAGAACTTGGAGTAGCATGCCACACCTACCCGGATCTCATGGCGGACTTTCGACGTGGTCGATCGTCAATCGATAACGTCGTTGACCTGGTTACCTACGTTCAGCATGAGAAATGCCGTAAGCGTCTCTGCGCTTCTTTTTTCCTCGACGTCAAAAGGGCGTATGATAATGTACGCGGATGACATATGCATATGGACGTCTGCAGTAACACGCCTACAGTTGCGAGCGAGGATTCAGAGAGCCGCCACCCAAACTGCTATCTACCTCCGTAATCGGGGCCTGGAAATTTCCTCCGAGAAATGCGCACCAGTGCCATATACGCGCAAACTCATTACAAACTACAGCTTAACGATAAATGGCCAAACAATACCACATGTTCGATCGTACAAGTTTCTAGATGTCATAATCGACAGGGACTTGTCATGGAGCCCTCACGTATTATACGCGAAAAAACGGTATACAGGCATCTGCCACCTGTTAAAATTTTTCACTGGCAAGACTTGAGGAATGTCAGCAAGTGCCATGTTACAACTGTATATGGCGTTTTTTCTAGGCTCTCTGCGATACAGCTTGAAAGCAATAGCCAACACAGGTAAAACGAAGCTACGTACAATACAAAGTGTTCAGGCTCAAGCGTTCCGGATCTGTCTAGGCCTGCCTCAGAGTGCATCAACAGTGGCTACGATAGCAATCGCGAGAGACCACCTTGTCAATGCCCACATTGAAATTGAAGCGCTGAGGACCCATATAAGGCATCTTGCCAGGACTACTCGTCACCACTTAGCCTCTCTACGAGCGGACAGACCACGCACATCTTTTAGCAAACGGTAACCGCACATGGTGAATCATTGCCAGCTCGTTTCACTCCGGCTGTGAAACCTTCAATTCCTCCACGGTGCCTCGCTCAGCCAAAAATAAACCTCACAATACTTGGCTTCCTGAAAAAAGCTGATCTATCATCACCAGCCCTTAAACAACTCACGTTACTACTTTTGTACGCGAACTACCGTGACTCTACGCACATCTACACTGATGGATCTGTCCTGCCAAGCAGTTCCGCGGCGACACTCGTGATAGCAGTGAAAGTTACAACAATCAAATTTAACACGACTCACGCGACAACATCAATGGCAGCAGAGCTCGCAGCACTCTTTACATTACATTGGTTATGAACCGCCACACAAGTGGATGATATTCTTGCGATTGAAAGGCGGCACTGCAGTCTCTGTCACTTCTACGACGCGGAACGCACGAACAGCTCATATTTCAGATCACAGATAAGTGATGCAGGCCATAAAATAACTTTCCAACTGTTTCCGAGTCACTGCGGGATTGTCGGCAATGAACGGGCCGATCAAGCTGCCCGTTCAGCCCATACTGGGGACCAACACGTACCAATTCCACTTTCTAGAACTGGCGCAGCACGGAAGCTCCGCCTGCTTGCTCGGCAGTGCACCGCGTCGCAATGGAATGAGTCACATTTAAGAATTTCTTGACTGTACTTCCTTGAACCCACATTAAGTCTTCGAGCCCCATCAAAGCTTCACCGTGGAGACGCCACGCTTTTGTATCAACTGTGGTTTGGCGTTGGCTTTACCAAAGCTTACGCGTTACACCTAGGGTTGACGGACACCGCCACCTCTGACCACTGCGGCCAGGAAGAATCGATTGGCCATATATTGTGCGCCTGCCCGCAGTACAATCCACAGAGGGAATGCCTTCTCCACAAACTGACCAGCTGGACGACCAACCACTATCGGAAAAAAAGAATTACACCTCATCGAAAGGACCTAGTGTCACAGAAGAAGGACGTGCAAGCGCTATTGAGCTTTTTGCGATCTACCGACCTTTGTGAACGTCTCTAACTGGAATGCCTTTTGTGTGTGTGTTTCTCCGTCTGTGCGTGTTTTTTAACGCTTTCGTCTCTGTCCTCTTTCTAACCCCTATCTTCCATCCCCAATGCAGGGTAGCAAACCGGAGACTGGCATCGGGTTAACGTCCCTGCCTTTCCTCTTCATCTCTCTCGCTTCTCGGATGTTATCGATGGTTCTATCCGCTGTCTGTTGTCACCGAACCTTGAGTAATCTGGTTTCATGTATGCGCGAAGCGAATAGTGCAGTGCTTTCTGGAAGACACGCACGCATCAGCGATTACTCTGGAACCTTTGATGAGTGATGGACAAAAGCCGACGCGTTTGCTTGACCGGCAGATCAGGCTTTGGACGATCGCCGACTGTGTTCGCCGCTATCGTTGTTCTTTGAGTGTAACATTCTTTTGAGGGCACAGGTTCGCCCAATAAAACGCTAGCTTCGTCATGCACCGTTTTACCACCTTCTTCACGTCACTACCACGTGACAATAGGAATGAACTTGTCGATGCGATGACTGAAGGTGGATTTAAAGAGGACGCAGTTGTGTGCAATGGAGCGCGAATGAAACTCATGCAGAAATTGATCGGAAAAAAGCTGTTAATTCAGTGTTAATTGCGTCAAAATTGACTTTACCACAGCATCTTATTTTCTTTTTGGTAATTGTCCTTTTGCTAGCGCAAATGGTAATGTATCCGGCAATAACATCGTGGTCAGTGACGCCTTCTTCATGGGTTAAGTTGGAAAGTATATCATGATTGTTAGTCAAACTAAGTGTTGTATATTGGCAGAAGTTTCGGTGGATTGTGTTGGTTGACTAATGGCTTGTGTTAATGAAAAGTCAGAAAAGTGCTGAGAAAAGAATGTGCGTCTGCATCCGTGGCCGATATGGAGACCGCCCACCAATCAATACTTGCAAACTTGAAATCACCAAACATGATAATTACCAAATTCGGAAAAAGCGCGCACACCTCGCTCAGCAATCGATGATGCGCACCAGAAAATGCACCAGACATGTCGGGTGGACGGTAAAAAAATGCGAACGACCACACCAAATGCAGCACCCTTCAAGGAAATCCAAGCACATTAAAAAAAGAATCGATAATGATCGGTACGGCAACTAATTGTTCCTTTATTGCGATGAGTACACCAGCCCCTCTACACTATTGTCCGTCACAGGGAAAAACATGAAAATTAATGCACTCGTAAAGTTGTTATCGTGAATGGTGACGTTAAGCCAGGTCTCGGTAAGTAACACTAAACAAGCCTGGAATGAATGGATGAGCGATGAGAGTGCAATACCATTAGCGACAACACTTCTTGCATTGGTGTATAAAAAGGGGCCTTTTTTATCGGTGCTACAATACAATTTTACTGGCGAGCTGGTAGATGAAACTGAGCTTAAGGAAACGAAGGAGGAATATCATTCATCCCTGCGTCGGGAAACAAGAACCGCCTGGCCTTCATTGTTGTTGCAGTCGTAAACGTCATTGTTGAAAAACAGTTTGTTGAAAGGAAGGCGTACTCGATCCCTGTCTTCATTAGTCGCTAGAACTGGAGAAGCTTCCATCACTTTGCACGAGCAGCTTCCGAGGAATCCCGCGAGATGCTTAAATTTGTGATTTTCAACTTGTAGCCTCGGCCCAAAACCAGTTCAACGTCCTCTAATTAAAAAAAAGTGCCTATAATAGGCCGCCTCTTATGAGAAATGTGGCCCACACGATGTGCTATCAAGATTGACGTCACGGTAATTCCAAGTTTTTCGTTAAAAAAGTGATTTACGAGTCGAACTGACTCACTGGCTCTGTCCATGTTTCACACCTCAACGAATCAGTTACACCATAAAAGAGAACATTAGGCCGCCTAGAGCGATTTTCCAAGTCGTCAGTTTTTTCTTCAAGACACCGTTGTCACTGTTCGCGATGGACTGAGCATGTGAGGCCGCTGCAAATTTCTGCTCGAGGTCAAGGACATGCTTTGTCGGTTTTTATAACTCATTTTTTATCTCATCGTAAATTTAAAGGACCTTGGTAACAGATTTTTGAAATGTTGAATTACTAGCATCAATACGTCAGATAGAGGCAGCCACAAGGCCTAGCTCTTGAGCCTTGGTCTCGGGTTGGGCTTGACATCACATCCCAGAACGAGCAGGTGCATCAGAAACGATACAGAAGCGCGAACGCTGTTCAAAGAATGAGGTGGCCACGACACCGCTGAGAGACATCAGCGTCACGACGAAAGTAAGCGTCATAGCAGCAGAACCTGTAGTAACATCAACGGTGAGCGTAGGATCGCAGTGGTGGTGTCGTGGCCCAGTGTGGCGTCGAAATGCGCGCACTTTTGCAATGCCCGCTCAGCTGACTCAGTCCCACGTTGCGCGACGGAAGAAACTGCGACGTCCAGAAGTGACAGAGCATCCAGTAGAGGCGAAGTGACTAAAAACGGTGTTGATAGGCCGCAGTCTGTTGACCAAATTGTGCCGAGCCAGGGCGAGCGCAGCGCATCGAAGCAACGGACCATGGCCCGCCAAGGAAAATCAACAGCAGAACATGTAGAAACATCAACGGTGAGCGTAGGATCGCAGTGGCGGTGCCGTGACTCTTACTGCAAGCACTTTCAATTGAATACCCCTGCTTTTCCACCTCTGGTACCGTGTACACTGCGATTTGTACTTCTGAAACTTTCCGCAGGTTGGTAACCAATATGGCTATTTCTTTCGCGACCCCGGTCCCCCGTTTTTGGAGTACGTCAAAGATTACAGGAGGTATTCAGAGACCTGAATTGGGAAGAATTGGGGATAAGAGTTCATGGAGAATACCTTAGTAACTTGCGATTCGCTGATGATATTGCCTTGCTTAGTAACTCAAGGGACCAACTGCAATCCATGCTCACTGACCTGGAGAGGCAAAGCCGAAGGGTGGGTCTAAAAATTAATCTGCAGAAAACTAAAGTAATGTTTAACAGTCTCGAAAGAGAACAGCAGTTTACGATAGGTAGCGAGGCACTGGAAGTGGTAAGGGAATACATCTACTTAGGACAAGTAGTGAATGCGGATCCGGATCATGAGACTGAAATAATCAGAAGAATAAGAATGGGCTGGGGTGCGTTTGGCAGGCATTCTCAGACCATGAAGAGCAGGTTGCCATTATCCAACAAGAGAAAAGTATATAACAGCTGTGTCTTACCAGTACTCACGTACGGGGCAGAAACCTGGAGGCTCACGAAAAAGATTCTACTTAAATTAAGGACGACGCAACGAGCTGTGGAAAGAAGAATGATAGGTGTAACGTTAAGGGATAAGAAAAGAGCAGATTGCCGTCGAGGTTCAAGCCATCCTGCGGGTAATCAGGAGGATCTGGAGACGCTCGGCTGCAAAAACAGTGACGCGATCATCTGTCACTGACCGGAGCGTGGGCACCGCAATGCCTTCAGGTAACACTTGCTCCATCAAGCCAAAATTGATAACGGGAAGGCACGTCCGATTAGGGGCAAGGGTTACGACGGAGTTTGACACGAGATGTGGCGCGCCAGGACGACATCACGAACAGGTGCGACGACATAGTCGCCAGCAGGCACGGTTGCCGTTGAGGCTGATTCGACGAAGGTTAGGGCTTTTGGAGGTAAGCGAACAAACACTGTAGTGCAGAGGGTGTTCGGTTGTTCGGGGCGAACGTCTGAAAGAAGAGGAAGCTCGTGGCACAGCGTACCGGTGACACAGTCGATGAGGGCAGAATGCGACGTCAGAAAGTCGACCCCGAAGATTAGGTCATGAGGGCAACTTGCCAGCACGGTGAACAGGACTGGAACTTGGCGGCCAGGAATTCCTATGCGAGCAGTGCACATACCCCTCACGGCAACAGTGGCGCCATTGGCGACGCGTACGGCTCGAGTGATAGTAGCGTAAGAACTTTTTTGAGGCGACGACATAGGTTACCGCTTATTATGGACACTTGGGCTCCCGTATCAAATAATGCCGTCAACGGAACACCATCTACGTCTACTGCAATTAGGTTCGTGTTGGTGAGGAGCGTCAATGGAGGATTTGGACAGGACGAACGTGATGCAGCACTACTTCCAAGAGTTGCCTGGTCTAGTTTTCCGTTCGTCGGTTTGGCGAGGAAAAGCGGCGAGGCTGGGTTGACGCGGAGCGACGGCGTTGAGGTGACGGCGATCGCACGGAGGAGCGGCTATTAGGGGCATCATAAGTAGGGTGCAGACGGCGGGGTGAATAACGGCGAGCGTCGGCGTATGGGTGAGGAGCAAGGAATGAGCTCCAGTACGGCGGCATCCAGGTGGTGCGGCAGTGGCGGGATACATGACCAATGCGGTGACAGCGGAAGGAGATCTGTTTGTCGTCTGGGGTTTGCCATTCAGCAAGATCGCGTGGTCTGGGAGCGAAATAGTGGTCATTACAAATTGTGGACACGAGAATGGGTGCCAAATCAGGTCGGGAGACAGAGCAGGCGGCAGGGATGGCAAAGTTTGCACTTTCTTGCCGCACGACTGCTTGAATAACGGAAATAGTGGGGCCGCTTGGTCAAACCTACCGTCAGGGTGTCGTGTATGAAGGGGGGCCGGACTCGCCGCTTCAATAACACGGTGAACGATACGTGCGACGTTCTCCTGAAATGAATAACTGACGGGTCGTGTGGCGGTAATAGACGGTAAGAGGACGTGGCAGGGGTGTTTTGGAGCCGGGAAAACTGTGGGACGACGTGGTGGATTTTGGCTACCTCGAAGCGATGCCATTCTTTGACGATTGCGTCGACGGTAGAAACGTCGTTATAGACGAGTAAATTGAAGGCGTCGTCCGCGATGCCTTTTAGGATATGGCCCACCTTGTCAACCTCGGTAATGTGCTCGTCGACTTCCAGGCAAAGTGCGAGCACTTGCTGTATGTAGGAGACATACGATTCGGTCGACGACTTGACACGGGTGGCAAGCTCTTTTCTCGCAGCCTGTGGCGACCTTGCCAAACAGGTCGCGAAGCCGCTCTTTGAAAATGTCCCAGCTGGAGAACTCGATCTCATGGCTTCGAAACCAGACACGCGGTGTCTCTTCCCGATAAAAGATCACATTGGGAAGCATGATGGTAGGGTCCCAGTGGTGGCTTTGGCTAATAGACTCATACATGCAGAGCCAATCGTCGACGTCAACGTCATTTTGGGTGGAGAATGTCCCAGAATCACCGAGACTAGGAACCGTAACATACGTTGTGGTAGGCGCCGCAGGTGTACGTGGTGACGGGGTGGTTCCACCGGAAGCCATGGCTGAGAAGACGACGGTGCGGCCGCTTCGGAGCTCCGTGGCAAGGACGGGGAACGTTCCACCTCCACAACAATATTTCGCGAAGGGCGAGTCAGTAAGACGAGCAACTATTTACAGGTTATATTAAGAACAGCGGTTGCAGCGCTGACCGGTTAGATTCACAGCTCGAGCCCAGTTTGTTCTTCCTCCTCTTTTTTTCGAGTAATGGCGCCCACGCGCCTCGTTCAAACAATCAAATACACACATATGCCTTAACGTTCATCTATTTTACACAATGCCCCTCTAGAGTACGACGTACGTTGAATACGCACAGTATAGTTTACTGACGTTTCGGCTGGTGGACCAGCCTTTGTCAAAGAGAGCAGCTTGACAAAGCGTGGTCCACCAGGCGAAACGTCAGTCAAATATACTGTGCTTAATCAACGTACGTCGTACTCGTTTTCTTCATTTTACTACCGGGGCCAGCGTGATTTCCTCAGCTATAATTATATATATATATATATATATATATATATATATCAGAAGCTTGTCTATCTATTTGCTTCAAATTTACATGCTTATTTCATATATGCGCTATACACTGACACGTCTACATTTGACTTACGAATATTTCAATTCGCGCGCACTCGGGCACAATATATTTTTTCGAGCATAGGAGGTGAGCACAAACCTGCTTCAAGAGCTTTGCGTGCAGAAACATTTAACAGCAGTAATCGAAGTAACGACACTCGGCTTACACCACATCCGACCGGATTTATATCGCAATGTTCTTAAACGACGATTAAACTGTCGGTCTTCCTGATCTAAGGTAAATCCAAGAGTCAAGGATAAATTACCTGAGCTTTTAAGATAAGCACAATTGATTAGTGAAACGCCGCACCAAAAAGCGAAGGAAGGCGCAGCGGGCACTGGCTCTTCTTTTCTGCCCCTTGCGGCTTGCGCTGGTCAGTTTCATCGAGAATGTGCGAACTTGCGCAGATAACGATTGAGATCGCCTGTCGTTTACGACCGCTCCGTAGGCTTAAACGGGACATTCGTAGGTACTGGGACCACAATACTCAACCGACGCGTGCGAAAAAGAAAGAAGGACGGGGATGTAAATCAATTCGCGTACGCGGACATTTTGAAAATCTCGGGATCTCCGAAAGGGCTCAGGTTCGATAGGATATTACGAGTGCTCAGCAGGACTGATAGCCGTCAGCTGAGAGAATGCAACGCGTGCAGTCCTCTGAGGAAGTCTAAATACTTAAGCTGATAACACTTGGTCTAGGCCACATGGCTTGCTAGAAGTATAGCGACAATAGGCCTCGTTTTATCTGGCCCATTGTCTCGGTCGCTGCGTCACGTGAACTTTCGTCTTGAAAGAAGTGCGCGCGTATCCCGACCTCAGCGGAGATCGTGTGAAGGCAGATAGTGACATCCGATCATGTAGGCAGACAACAAAGGAAGTCGAAGACATACGCTAGTGGCGCGCCTGCACAGGGAAGCCCTTGCTCGAGTGCGATAACGGCGTTCGTGATAGCGCTGTCGGATGAGAAATGTGCCCTTCGGGTGACAGTCAGCTCTATCTATCTTGGGTCATGTGTTTGTGCGTGAACCCGTGGTCATCCCGACAAATCGATAAGGTACTTGCTGCGCGAGCTTCGCACGTGAGGCCTCCATAGCGAATCAAATCTAAACGCACTAGGTGAAATCATTCAAGAAACGGCCGACAACAAAGGCGAAAATAAAGTACGAGAGCGTCTCTGCATCGACATGAAAAAATTTCTTCACGTTAATTTGAGGTCTTGAAAATGTCTTCATGTCTATGCATATGTTAAAAGACGCTTTGGTATACGCTTAACGTGTTTATACACTGCTTTCTGCCCAGAGTAGAATTCAATATTTGAATGCTTTATTTACACAATACATTTTATTCATTTATTACCATACTCTCAAGGCCCGGGGCGCATTACAGAGAGGAGTGGTCATTATCACAAATATTGTCTGGGATGTATGGGCTAAAGGCAGATGCAACTGCCTGATAAAGGCCCCCCTACCCCGACATTGTTCAGGGGATGGATCGTCATGAATATGACGATCCATCCAATGTGAAAAGAAAGAAAATAAAGAAAATGTATGCGGGAAGCAATCAAGTATACAAAAAATAAGATTGTGACACTTTATAATAATATACCATCAGTAATGCCAGAGAACAAGGTGATATTTAAACAAGCAAATAATACTGATCAGTGTAACAAAAACATTATATAGCCGATAGGAGAAAAAATTAAGAGAAGAAAAGACTAAACTAAAAAGAAATGTTATCGAGACCGTAAGACAGGTACTATTATGAGCTTAGCAAAAGATAATTCCTAACCTTTTTCTTTAGACTGTAAACAGACCTGCAATCCTGAATCATATTAGCGATTTCTCGATGGCGAAAATGGCCAAAATAAATACGAGCGTGTCAGTGCATCGACCTGAAAAAAATTCTTCACGTTGAGGTCTTGAAAATGACTTGATGTCACTGAACGCGAGGAGGACAACCAAAGAGCTCGATTTTGTTAGTCATGATTATATCAACATCTGCGGAAATGTCTCCCGATCCTCGGGATACTTACGCCGGAACTTCCGTAAGACGCCGAGAAATGTCCGCAAGTTAGCCTATCTTAGATTTGTTCGCCCTGAAATTGAATTCGATTCTTCAATATGGTCCCCTCATTACATTTATTTATTCACTATGCTAGAATCAGTTCTGAATAGAGCTGCTCGATTCATCTCACAAAATTACAACTGCAACGAAAGTATAGCGCAAATTAAAAACAATTGATCCATTCCTTTTTTGAACACTCGTCGTGATGTAGCACTTTTATTACTGTTTCACAAGTACGTTAACGGACCAAGGCCTTCACCAATAGCTCTGCAAGTTTTTCAATTCGCCTCATGAAGATTGCATAATCATCTTTCTTTCACGCTCATCTATAGTAAAACAGACGCTTTTAACTCATCTGCGCTTCCACGTGTCATCTGCTTGTGGAACAAACATCCCGATATCCTGGTAGCTGAAGCTAACAAAGAAAAATTTCCTTACGACATCAACATTTCTTACTTAAAAAAAGCTTCTTGTCTACGTTGCTTCTCGTATGCCTTTTCTTTATCTGAAAATTTTAGTCTGTCTAAACTTGGATCTTCGTTGTATTATTATTAACAGAGCTTTATGTTCTCTATAATTGTATGCTCTTTATACTATGTAACATTCTTGAAGCTTCCCTCACCCAATGCCCATTCTTCGGGCCTGTAAGATATTTTGAATAAATAAATAAGTAAATAAATAAATAAATAAATCAGTAAATAAATATAAATAAATAATTAAGTAAATAAATCAATAAATACATAAATAAAGGCAATAGTCAATGGAACGAAGGAAAGTATCGGGAATCAGCTTTGGTTGAAATTTAAATGTAGAAAATACCTCAGGGGGGAGAGTCGTCTCACCTTAGTCACTCTCTCAAACCACATATTTTCCTACGATAGTGAACTCTCGCATTGCGATCGTTCAGCCAGCATGGTAGCTAGTAGATGGATTTATACGATACATGGTACATGGGGCAGGCGCGAAGATGAGACAAATCCATGTACTAACTACGATGGAGCACAGTCCTCTAGTCCTCTGCCTTGACCCACCATGTTCGCATTCATATCTCCCAGACATATCCCCTGAAGCAGTTTTCTGAACTTATTCTTGTGTCTAATACAGTCAACCAATTGTTTATCTTGATTTGTGCAATCACTACCTCTCCTAGGTAAGCTACTTTCAGCGACGTCGCTTTCGCTTCTCCATGCCGCTAATGCATAAACACTTCCCTGTCCCTTCACACCTCGTCCAATGAGCATGCTTACGCTTCCACCTTTTTTCGACGCCGTCATCCTGTTGTACCTTTGACTTGCACTGTTTTACCTGTCCTTCGACTTGCACTCTAATTATTTTCAGCAGTCGATTGTGCCGCCCTGTCTCCTGGTGTATTTGTTTGATCCAAACTCTGTGCCAACATGGTATTGTACCCACCCCGGTTACAATCCCACCAGGGATTGACAGTATCTTGAAATAAATGAACAAAACAATAAATAAATTTACTAAGACTTGACAATACCATATGGTTGCTGCATACCTCACTGAGCGGTCAAGGAATTCGGTCTAGGCGTATGCGCTAAGCGCTTAGTAATTCAGCTGTGTTTAATGTTTCAGCAATTGATCCCGATGGCGACCACGGTATGCCTATTGGGGGCGAGGACTTGCGTGGTCGCCATCTGTCAGAAGCGCCTCGCTAGCGTAGTATGAGGGATAACGCGGCCCACTCCTCATAGGTTTGGCTGGCAGCGCTCAATAAAAATAGGGCGTGGGAACGCTCATGTAAATTTTTATAAGTACTCTAGAAACGAAGTAAGTTTTTACTCTGAAAATATTTATCTTGGGGAAACAGAAAGCACAGAATGGTTTACAGGCGCTGTTACCGAATGCGTACAGCGTGCGCCCACTGCGCGCGGTCGCAGTCCCCCGAACCGGCATTTTGAGTGAAATTCTGTTGGCAAAACATGTTCTTATAGGGGGTTGTCTGTATAACCAAGTGGAGCACCCAGGGAAGAAAGCCTCGATCGCACGGGCTCGCAGTGACTGACTGCGCGTCGGCACGCACGTCCGCACACAATGTTTCGCACCGTGCCGTGAGCTATAGGCCTCAGCATATGAACATTTGGTCGTACACAAACCACCATTGTTGCGTGGACAATCGGAGTTGTTCAAAAATAATTACGTTATAACTAGGAACTACGTCGCATGCGGCGACTTGTGATGTGCCGTCGCGAGGATTCAATCTTTTTTTTTTTCTTCTAAATTCTTGGACATTTCGATATCGTTATTTCTCCAGTTGCGTGGGACTGCGTTTATCGGTCTTCTCAGCGAGCAATTTCCCGCCTCTCCTTACTTTTCTTAATCCAATAAATTCAATGTTTGGCGCTAAGACAAACATACTTCATGCCTTTTTCTAATGAGCTTCTTACCCTCTTACCGCTTCCTTGCCATTCCTGTACACTTGCCAGTATCTAGCATCAATAGGTTCACAGACCACAGCTTCATTACATTAGCTGGGTAGTACGCGCGGGCGAGCGTCTGAGTGCGCGCATTCTGCTACTCACCGAGAAGAACGCAGCCCCGACGCCGTAACAGAAATCATCCTCGCTGAAGTGCTTTCTGCACACCGGAGTTGTAGTCGAGGGCTACTTGTCGATTCTAAGTTTCGCGATCCAAGCTTCACGCAGCTTCTTGTACTGCGGGTACGTGTGAAGGTTGCCACCGGGCTCCGTTCCGTACGTCCGACACTGCGGCACCGAGCACTAGCCTACCATGTTGGACGCCTTCATAGGTATACCACTACCTATTATAACACTTCTAAGTGTTGTTAAGCAGACACCCAAAGCGGGAAAACCTCCCCACTTAATCAGAACCACAGCGCAGGTGGGAGTGTGAACTTTCGTTTTCAGAACACTTCGGTGCTCCCGAAGCAGGTGACGCGGCCGCCGTGTCCACGTGATCCCTCATACCACGTCACGGTGCTGGAGCAGGCCCCCAATATAATACCCCTGTCACACGAGCACCCGCGAACTCCGTTGAGCATGAAACCCCCTAACGGAGATTGACGGCAACGGAGTTGCGGCCGTGCTACACAGCACAGTGCAAGCTTTCGACGGGCGTGGGATAGAAACGGCGCTGCTGCGCTTACTTCCGCGTGCCACTGTTCACATATACGGCCGCGGTTAATCTATGTGTATTTTTTAACGCAGTATGTAATACTATAAAATCACAGTGAGAAACTTTGCGGTACGTTATACCGCAAGACTTTTGTTTTCCAAGCATAGCGAAGTTGCAAGCGATGGTGGCCACACTTGCGCTCTTGCTTTCGTGCGTGGGCAGCGCGGGTCACGTTTTTGGGCCGGTGCGCTTCGAGTTGTGATTCCGCTGTGTAATCGTGTGTGTCTGTGTGTTCGCGGTGAGCTCAACTGCTTCTAGACGAGTGACGAAAGCGAGGACGACGATGATGCGCCGGGATCGCTCATGTTGCGTGTCACCCGGAGAATTTACCCGTGCGGCTTGAACGACGCCACGTGCGGCTGGCGTGCGCATAAAAACAAACGAAATGGCGGAACGACGTTTCCCGATGCGGCGTGGCGAAGTATTGGTGTAGACGGCACAGACGCTGTTGCGCTTAAAAACAAATTAAAACTTCCATTATGTGGTCTATATCCCCAAGGCAAAAAAATAATAATAATGCCAACATTTGTAAATGAACCAGTTACGACGATTTTACTAGCGTGGTTTTCTGCGGAACTGCAGCCACCTGGGAACGAGAGTACGTCATCCAACCGTAATGGTCATTGCCGAACTCCCTTCGCCCAAAATCTCCATTTAACTTCCTTGGCGCAAGGGAGACCGTGTGACACGGAGCGCCACTCCACTGGCGTAAAGACGAAGGAGTTCAATGGAGTTCGCGGGTGCCCGAGTGACAGGGGTATAACAAAATATGGAGAACGCGGGCAAGGCGGCAGATGGAAAGTCAAGACGATGTGCAAAACGAGAACAAGGTAAAAGCGGGAGCCAACGTTTCGACAAGTGGACTTGTCTTTTTCAAGGCGACATAGGCTTTCTTCGGCAAGGTATATATAGGTAGGGTTCTTCTAAAGGGGAGAGGGGGTAAGGCGGGTGGGTTAGTCAAAGACCTAAGTTCTGTGCGTGGCGAGAGTGTAGAATTTATAATGAAGGGGTGCTATGCACACGATGCGGCCGTGTGTCAGCCGGCGTGTCAACGGCTGTGTGCATAGCATCTCTTTAATATCTGCTTCGCTGGAGGTCAGCGAACTATCGTCTCTCTGAAAGAGACAATGAAAGGAGCGACAGAAAATGGTGCTCGTGAAAAAAAGCACTACTAAAATGGACTAAATATATAAATAAAGGAAAAAAAGAAAGGGAGGAAAGAAAAAGAAACGAAGAAAGATATACTAAGCAACCAAATGAAAATAACTGAGTGCTTTTGCCTAAAGCTTGAAATTTAGCATAACGAATGATTTTAAAGCTCCATGTGATGTCTTGAACTTACGGATGAGTTATGATTCTCTATATTTTCTTTCTAGTTCAGAACGGCAATTTGACTGTAAGATGTAGAGTTTAATTTCATCAAAGTTATGACTTGGTTCGGTGGAATGCTCAGCGACGGCTTTGGGAGACTTTTTTTGCTGTGTCCGCCCGATGTCCGTTTAACCTGACGTTCATTAAATATCAGCATTGCCATTTGTTGGGCGCGTTGGTAAACTGAAGGCATATTTAGCGCCAGCAAACAAGGAGTCGTCTCCCCTCCGTCCTTGTTTGCTGGCGCTGAATATGCGTGCATTAAATAACCTGTTTCACCGATATACTGTTTCTTAAAGAATGAAGAATAAAGCATACAAATTACATCCGAAAGTAAAGCTATTGTTCACTTAGTGTGTATAACTATTTGTGGTCCTTCTAATTTTAATGTCGCTTTGAACGTGCCTGCAGGTTTTGCACTTGGGGCGACAACATGCTTTTATTACGGGGGAATGATGTTGGCTGACTTCAACGTTTATGTTGCGACGATAGGTAACCCTTGCTACATCCGGGAACACTTTTCTCAGACGCTCGTTACTTGATAATATTGGGTGGTGGCCGTTTGCATAGCACCCCTTTATATTCAAGTCTATACCCTCGCCACTAGCACACCTTCGGTCGTTACCTCACCCACCCGCCTTACCGCTTCTCCCTTTTAGAAGAACCCTACCTGTATATAGTGTGCAGAGGAAAACATATGTTGCCTTGAAAAAGACAAGTCCGCTTGTGAAAATGTTGGATCACGCTTTTAACTTGTTCTCGTTTTGCTCATCGCATATAACAAAGTGTACGGTCTCTACACTTATTCTATGCGGGACGCTTCTCGTCCTCTAGCTAGTGCTCCGGTTCTGCTCCTTGCTGGCGCGATGCTGCATTCTACATTCTTTACTAAGTCCACCTTCCCGAGTGCCCTTGTATCCAGGGTAGAAAAAATTGGAGGACGCTTAAGCTTCGCCTTCAAGAGTGGAACGCGACAGCGTTCCCGTCGACCCGCCAAGGGGTGTAAGACAATGCGCTACGGCGCAGCTATCACTTATGAGGCGCTCCGCATTAGACTTTGCACCCACCAATCACGCGGTGAGCGCCGAGCAACGCAGCGTTCGGCGCGGCAACGAAACGTGCGCCTGAGCAAGCGGAAGGAACCAAAGAACTCGGTCTCTCTGAGGGAGAAACGATCTACGCGAGCCATACGATGGGCCTGACGCCTCGATGGGATCGTCCTCTATCTCGCTTCGGTGCACCACGCAGACGCATGACTCCTCCGAAGCAGCTCGGCACACATCGCAGGGGACGCTTTTTCACCAGACGCGCTACGGCGCAGCGATCACGTCAGAGGCGCCCCGCATCGGACGCTGCGCATAGGAATCGCGCTGTGAGCGGAAAGAGGAGCCGCGTCGCCTAAACACGAGGGTTCGAGTGATGCACGCTGGAAGTTGGAAGGGGAGAGAGCGAGAAAACTTATTGAACGCAAGGGTAGTGGGACATCCTCGTACCGATCCCCGCACGGCCCGAAGGGGAGAAGCGGGCGAGTGGCGCGCCACGCGTCGGGGCAGCGCCGCACATTGCGAGGAGTGGTCTTCTGTGTTTTCCGCAAGATGGCTCTGCGTGTGCGCAGAGCGCAGCAGAAGAAATGTAGCGGAAACGCACTTCGCTACTCGTGTAACTGCGACTTCTGTAAGTTACATGCTCATAATTACCGATATACACCGCAGTATAACTTTCTACGGCACGTTTCTAAGGCAACACCACATTCACTAGAGGCGCTTTTGTACCGCTTTGAAGAAGAAGACGGCGTTCCGAACGGTCGCTTTTTGCATGTTCGCCGCTCCAAAGGATTTATCGGCCCCTGGCCGAGGTGCTGCCCACGCTTCAGCCAGCAGCAATTACTACCGTGTTGTGATACCTTGTCTTCCTACAGGTAAGCTGGTTGTGAACTCCGTTTTCCTGCATGCTGACTTAAGTGGTCGACCGTACAGAGTCCAAGATTTCAGAGACGCCCTTCGGAACGTTATTGACCTGGGCACGTTGCAAGTGCTAGGCGGCGCCCTGTCTTTCGGACCCCTAGCGCCATCTGACGAATAGTTGCTCAAATGTGGTAGGATTACTCACGGCGTCAGCAGCTTGCGCTGCGTGTTGGGCGCCCTGTCAAACGGTAGTGATCGCGCGAAACAGTGTGCCGATATTAATTTTAGCCGCGTTTCGGGAATCACAAGATCTTGCCAGCTTTTCCTGTGGAAAGAATTTGGAGAAAGGAAGTCGTCAATTTGAAGCGGGGCACGTGTACGACGTGAGGGAAGTGCTGAACTCGCACGGATCGGAAGCGACTGCTAGGTGTATTCGGCAAACAAAATTTTAATCCCCGCATCAGCGAGATGCGTGAAGCTTAGCGTAAGTTACGTCGTTATATAGGTTGTGAACGCATGAAATTATAGGTGACATTGATTCTTGCAGATCGGCGACAGCAGACAAATCTTAGCGGGGAGCTGCGATTGCCGTGCTGACATCGTAGGGAAGAGCAAGCACGCCGCGGTAGTTGCCCTGTGCATACAGGACGGCAAGTGCGACTCCAAAACATCTCAACCAAGAACGTGGGGCGTAACAACGTCTCGTAAGACCTAGCCGAGGTATTCTAACGTTGCTCTCCCCAAACACAAAAAAGTGAGGAACTTACCAGTTTTGTTAGGCTAGACTGGGAAAATATTTTCGCCCAAGTTATTGGAAGTCCGACACTTTTTATGTTGTTGCGATTTTTCAGTGCCTGCAAAGGAGGTTCCAGTAAACCACGTCGTCAAATATTTTGGTGATCTCAACTGCCCTCTAGTTGATATGCTGGGCGCAGAAGAGTGTATGCCAGCTGAGCCAGCTGCAGCCCCTCCTCGTAGCTCTCAGCAAGCCCTGGCGCTGTTTGAATGGGAGAGGATTGGGAAAGAGTTCCACAGCTTTACTTCGGTAGAGTGTGGAAACAAATGACTTTGTTTGCTGAATATGCTGGTACGCACTACAGGTGTCCCGTTGCTGCCATCGTTGCTGTAAAAGCAACGAATTCAGCGTTAACGCATTTGTGGCATAACGCCAGAACATAAGACAGTCTGCCGTCGGACAAGCGCGAGCCAGCATTGACGGCGTTCTACTTCATACGGTCGGCCCGGAAACCTGTAAAACTTTCTTCCTCGTGAGTTGGTGTACGTGCTGTTGCAGCCCACTACGCAACAGCTCGGGTTGCACTTCAGCATTGCTCAGAAAAGGCAACAGCTACGCGCGAAAGAGTGCACAGACAGGCTTTCCGATCGCAAGCGGGCCGGTCGTATCCTTCCAGTTGCGCGCTCACCGCCGCGAGTGGGCGTCCTAGTAGGCGCGGGATCTACGTTCGCAACCTGCCTTTAAGTTCCATCGGTCAATTTCAGATGTCGCACGTGTGGATGGTGACGTGCAAATCATCAATTACAAAATCAAAGCTAGTCACGTGCGGAGAATTATCCGTAAAAGGTAGACGCTGCCTGGTTATTGAGCCCGAGCCCATGGAAGTGAAAATGAAGCTTTTATGGCTTCATGAGCGTTTGGAAGACGATTACATTCGAGATGCGCTCCAGGCTTACGGGAAAGTGAAGTCCATATCAGCAGAAAGCTGGAGAGTATCGGAAATGGAGCAAATGCGTACCCTAAATCGTGACGTGGTGTTGACTCTTGCCGATGGAGTCGGCGTGGGCGACGTTCCACATCTGCTACACGTTTGTGGAGTGCAGAGCCTTGTATTGATTCCAGGCCGGCCCCCGCTTTGTCTCCGCTGTAACAAGGTTTGGCACATTCGTCGAAACTGCAGAACCCCACGTTGTGAAGCCTGCCGACGCTTTGGACACACAGATGAAGAATGTGATGTGACATACGCCGACAAGTTACGACACAGGACAAGGCCTCCGGAAGAAAGTTTGCGGGAACACATAATGGATGTTACTGAGGTTCTCGACGCAACGGGAGACGTTCCCTCTTCCGCGGATACCAGCTGTGACAGTAATGCCCCTCTACATGTTAAAGACAATGACATCGCAGAACTGCCCGTGGAAAAGGAAAGTAGCGAAGAGAAAGAAGCACCCGCTACCACGCAGCCAGTTGCCACCCAGCCAGCGAATGAGGCAGCCGCTGATGACTCAGCTGCTACACCGAAGCATCTCAACACGTGCGCTATGCTGTCAGAAGACAGACGAAGTAACGCGGATACGTCAATTCCGAAGCGCCGTGCGACTAACAGATCAGAATCAAGTACGGACAGCGAGACGGCCAGTGCCACAAGAAAAGCACGTCGCC
The DNA here is from genome assembly GCF_023375885.2 of Dermacentor andersoni. Lineage (NCBI taxonomy): Eukaryota > Metazoa > Arthropoda > Arachnida > Ixodida > Ixodidae > Dermacentor > Dermacentor andersoni. The sequence continues at coordinate 9,256,221 of NC_092823.1, read as the reverse complement.
GCAAAACTTCGACACATTCAGGAAAGTGCCGGCGATCACGGTCCAGGAGGCCTGGTGAGGGTTCGGAGGGAGCCACACCGTTACCCTCTAGGACCGACCGCATAGAGAATTAAGTCTAAATAGTGGGTAGTCACCATGGCCCTGTCCGAGCAACTTCTCTTCGCAACTTCGAACGTGCGAGGCCTTAGGCCTTTGCAGAAACAGGCGCAGCTTCGCCGGCTTTTGTCTAGGAAGCGCCTCGACTTCGTCGCCGTGCAGGAGACGAAGATTGAGAGTGATGACGAGACAGCAAGGGCTTTGCGACCTTTTCTGTCTGAATATAATGTCTGCGTTTCACACGCTCTTGGTTTATCTGCGCGCTGTTTCCTGTTTCTGAAAAAGAGCCTACTTTGTTCAGCATTTAGTTACCATGTAGACACTGAAGGTCGATATATATGTTGTGATCTTGCGTTGCAGGGTGTGCCATGGCGATTTGTCAACATCTATGCCTTTATTCACGCTGCAAAACGAATTGTCTTATTTGATACTGTGCGTAGTCCAATGGACTGTGATTGTTGCATTGTGTTAATGGGAGATTTCAATTGTGTATGTGATCCGTGCGATCGAAGCGGCATTAACACTCAGCGGGACAGGAGTGGTGAAGTTTTATCTAACATAATAGAAAATGCAGGGCTCATTGATATAGGAGTGTCGGGACAGGGAGCTCGCTCTTATACACGAATTCAAGGTCGCTCTTATGCCCGCCTTGATCGGATTTATGTTTCTTCATCACTCCTCTCCCGGGAACTGCCCTGCACTACTATCCCAGTTTCGTTCTCTGATCATTGCATGGTCATCGCAAAGATTGGTGAGAAATCTGTAACCAATTTCCGACCACAGTGGGCATTCTGGAAGCTTAACTCTGAGCTCCTAAATGATCAGGAATTTATTAATCGCGTACGCATGACGCTAAAAAATTCTCTTTCTACTGACTTGCCGTTATTTGCAGCTTGGGAACTCTTTAAACAAGAGGTTCGTACAGTGGCTATAGAAATTGGATCGCTGAAAGCATTCTATAGAACGAATGAAGAAACAATACTTCTCAATAGCCTACACAACCTTTATCAGATGGAATGCGAATGCCAGGCACTTACATTGTTGACATAGAAAATCTTAAATGTGAGTTACAAAAGTATGATGCACTGCGTTACAGAGGTGCGCGAGTTCGATCTCGAAATAGGCGTGCTCTGCAGTCTGAGCAACCAACACGTCAAGCTTTACTTGACGAGCGACGTCACGCTGTTTCCAAAGTAATTCCGGAAATGTACTCCGAAGGTAGTCTTCTAACAAATACGAATGACATAATTTCTAAGGTCGAAACTTACTACAGTGTGTTGTTTAGTGCTCGGCCCGATGATCACGATGCAAAAGTTTTAGAGAGTTTTGTGTCTCTTGTAAAACCTTTACAGGATGATGACTGTGCATTCATTAGTGATACCCTTACGATACAAGAAATTGAGCTAGCTATTGATCAGATGCCTCTGTCGAAAACACCCGGCCCTGATGGACTTTCCTGTGAATTTTACAAAGCTTTCAAATCAGTTATCAGTCCCATCTTATTGGACATTTTTATTACAAGTTTAGGGGTAGACGCCCTTCCGCAATCTTTTTGCAAAACCCACACAGTTTTGATCCCAAAAATTTCAGATAAGGAGAAGCTGCGTTCTGTTGAAAGCTACCGACCAATCACATTGTCAAACGTGGATTATAAAATTTTTGCACAAGTTTTATCGAATAGATTGCAATTTGCGATGTCAATTCTCATTGGTCCCCATCAGACGTGTGGAATTAGGGGCAGATCCGTTCAAACCAACATACGTGTCGCCCGTACACTCCTTCAATACTGTTACGGTTCCACTGAACAGCTTGCAATGCTCCAGGTAGACCTTGCTAAACCTTTTGATAGTGTCAGTCACTCCTATTTGTTTTCTCTTCTGGAGCAAGCCAACGTGGCTCCGTTGTGCTTAAAGGCGTTAAGCTTTGCTATACGTGTTGTAGTACTCGTTTGGTTATTAATGGCGAACTCTCCGAACCCGTTTCCATTTGCTCTTCGGTAAAACAAGGATGCCCGATGTCCCCACTACTATTCGCCCTTTACCTGGAACCGCTATGCTTGAGCGTAATTCAGTCGAGTCACATCCATGGCTTCAATATACTGGGTAATGAAGTTAAAGTCTTAGCTTATGCAGACGATCTAGCGTTCTTCTGCACGGATAAGTCCAGTGTTGAAAAAGTAGTATCGAAAATAGAAGAATTTGGCAGCGTATCAGGAGCGCGAATGAACTCCTCAAAAAGTTTAGGCGTATGGTTTGGCTCATGGTGCTATACACCAGAACAGTTTGCAGGCGTTAATTGGACCGGTGTCCCGCCAAAGTATCTTGGCGTGCCGCTGGACGCATATAAATTAAGCGCACACTATTGGAAAGAACAGGTTTCGGCCCTGCAAAGTTACGCCCAGACATTTATTCCACACCGACTTTCTATTTTTGGGAAAGCCGAGGCCTGCAATAAGTTCTTGGCAACAAAAATTTACTATGTTGTGGAAGTTATACATTGTGCCAGGTTCTATATCCAACGCTTTCACCGAATCTTTGCAACCTTCGTATGGTCTTCAACTTTTGAGCCCATGAGGCGAGACAATATTTTCAGGCCCGTTAGTGAAGGTGGGTTGGGTTTAGTACATCTTTATGTGCGGCAAATAGTGTCTCGTTTCTTCTTCTTTCGCGATACATCGCATCCTATAATTCGGTCATTCAACGAAGTCACACTTGTTAATGCGTTACCTGATTTAATCATTTCTTCGAATTTTTCTTCGCGTTCATGCTTGTGGGGGTTCATGCAAGAAGTTTACTTGGCGGTTCTTTTCCTGGCAGTTTGGTTTTCCACTGAATACTTGTACTCTATGTCGCGTAAAACGTTATACAAAGATCTATTGCCCATGCTTTTTCCGCCTCCATTTTACCGATTACTATACATTCAATGGCCAGGTCACGATGTTCTAAAGCGAGTTCGTAAAATGTATATATCCCCTTGCTGCAAAACATTCTTTTATAAACTTATAGTGAAACCATACCGGTTAAAACATGGCTACAAAAAAATGGTATCTTTGTCTCTTCTGTTAACTGTCGCTTTTGTGACGTGCCAGATACGATTGAACATTGTTTTATTAGCTGCACCGACGCCATACTATTTTGGGATGTCCTCCAACGGACTTTAAAAAAAGACTTTGACATCAACGCTCATACTGTGCGATACCTGCTGCCGACCCCTGATAATAGTGCACCTTTCGATATGTTTTTTCTCATCGGAATGCGCAGTTTGTGGAAAAGGCGAATGATGGACCGAAACGCCGAAATGGTTGTACCTACAAGGGTGAATTTCATCCAAATGACACTACACCTAAAGCAGGTTTATGATGGACTTGATACCCAGCCGGACTGGTACTCCATTTTGGTGAGGTGCCTATCCTTACCACCCTTCTAAAGTGAAACCACATTTCTACCCCCAGTATAAACGATGCCTTTTCTCTGAGTGACTATGATTGTGCTCTCCATTCTCTGACTATGCACAACTGGTGAATATCAGGTTGTTGCTACTGTAATAAATACCACGAAAGAAAGAAAAAAAAGAACTCGTGACTGAGTGGTAGCGTCTCCGTTTCACACTCCGGAGACCCTGGTTCGATTCCCACCCAGCCCGTCTTGCAAGTTGTTTTTTATTTATGAAGGGCCTCCCGGTATTTATCGCTCACGGCCAACGCCGCCGACGCCAACACCGACGACACCGGCTTTTCTGCGACACGAGCTCCTTAGCGCTGTCGCGTTAAAACTACTGCCCGCCCCGGAAGCCTGTTTCTGTTTACGCCCAAGCCCAGTGCTCGACCGCTGCGCCGCCAGCACGCACCACGTTTCTAGGTACTTTTTCACGGAAACGCCACGTCACACCCCCTAGATCCTTCTAGGTATTGGTTTTCTGTCCCGGGCTGTGCCTGGGCGTGCAGTGGGCTGGGCCCAGTCCGCGTTCGCAGAGTTTAGGCGGTGTGCGTTAGTTTTAATTTTAAATGCGTAAGCATTTGTATGCTTACCCAACGAGAAAACCATCCCTCCGTCCGTTCCGTAATAAGACGACCGCTTTCGAAAGAGCACCCGCCGCAGCGAGCGAATTGCCTTTGCGGTGAAGCGGCGAAAAGAGCACTGACAGTGGTCTCAGCAAACGCCTCATTTTGCCTCTTCCGCAGATCGCTTTCAAGTTACGGGTGCGCGCGTCCCTTCAACATTAAAGGCTCGTTTATAGTCCGACGTTATCGGCGCGCGGGCGAGCGTCGTTCGCGGTCAGTCACGCTACGTCGGTTGCGTTGCACCAGCCGAGATGCCATCCCCTCTATACTTCAACGCGCGCGCCGTAGGCTGCTATCTTCGGAGCATGCGCAGAAGGTTCGCCAAGTCGCGCGCCGTCCGCAAAAGCCGTCAGCGGAGTTGTGTTGGCGCCTTTTTCTTCGCGCGCAATGCATTGTGGGTCGACGTGGTTGGCGGCGCCGGTGCGCGAATGGAGCAGGAGCCAAATATGCGCCGAGCTCGTCGGGGCGCGCTGGCAGCCGCCGGTTACGTCGGCGCTGCAGTGCGTCGGACTATAGAAGGACTTGTTTTCGCCAACGTAACGTAGCGAGCGCGCGCGTGCGTTACGTCGGACTATAAACGGCCCTTAAGTAAGCGGCGAGAACATAATGCGCGAAGCGATGAGCAGTCGGCACTCCTTGTGGGCATCGCGGATCGCTTTCAAGGTGCGGCCCGCGCTGCGGTGCCATACGAAGCCGACGCCTGAGTACGATCACGGTTCATAATGATTCGACGCGGAGAGATAACGGCTTATGATGATGAGAAGCTCATCAGCGCACTTGGCGCCTCCAACTGCAGTAATTTGCTTGCGTCATCAATGCTCCTCGTGCCGTTTTCGACGCCAGTTCATGTGGCCACTGCACTAACGTTAGTGCTGGCCTAATCAAGTTAGATTTCATTTCATTTCATTTCATTTATTATCACCTTGAAGGCCCGAAGGCATTACACAAGGGGGGGGGCAATACAAACACGTGTAAGAGTGGTTTCTTGCAAAACACCGAAAGAAAGAAAAAAAAAAACACATTGCTGATTTTGTACGACTTTAAACAATATAAAGAAAAAATTCGAATTGAAAGAAGTAACACGGCAATACATTCGCAATAAAAGAAACAAAAGAAAAAGACTAGGTGGAAGGGTTGACAAGGGTAGACTATTCCGATAGGTTTATGATGGGTTCATGAACGATGTACACTGGGAAACAAAGTTATTCAAAGTGATTTGTTAGGTATTCACGAAATTTTTTGCGGTCAGTACAGGTAACGAAGTTGTCAGGGAGCGCATTCCTATAAACGATTGCATCAGGAAAGAAGGAAGTGGTCATGGCAGATGAGCGGCTGGGTAAACGTGCTATAGCAGAGCTGTGACTTATGCGAGAGGAAGTTTGTAATGATGGTTTAAGAGGGTAGTGCCTTGAGCGTGGATTGTAAAAAATGGCTGTGGCTTAGCTATGGTTAAGGCCAGGATGCGAAGCATACTAGCCTTTATTTTAGTTGTTGAGCCACTGTTTAGCCTGGTGAACTGCTGTTGCTTGGCTATATTTGGTTCGGCTAGACGAAGAAACAACTCATGCGTTACTCTGCTTCGCCTTCAAGAGTGGAACGCGACAGCGTTCCCGTCGACCCGCCAAGGAGTGTAAGACAATGGGCTACGGCGCAGCGACTACGCGCCCCGCATTGGACGCGGTGAGCGTCGAGCAACGCAGCGTTCGGCGCGGCAACGAAATGTGCGCCTGAGCAAGCGACGCACGCCTGAGCCTTAGAAACAGCTCGTTTCTAAGGCAACACCGCATTCACTAGAGGCGCTTTTGTACCGCTTCGAAGCATCGTACTCGTGGCTCAGTGGTAGCGTCTCCGTCTCACACTCCGGAGACCCTGGTTCGATTCCCACCCAGCCCATCTTGCAAGAGTTGAGCCAAAGCCACCTAGAAACAAGCGCAGCTGCTTATATACATACTGACGCCAGCTATGCGGGTCTCGGCGCTTGTGCAGTGGCAAGCTGGTGCGGAACGCACCATTTCTTATGCAAGCCGCAGTCTCACCAAGGCTGAGAAAAACTACTCAAACACTGAAAAAGAATGCTTACCGGTTGTGTGGGCAATTGGCAAATTCCGACTGTACTTTAACGGTAGATCCTTTAAGGCTGTCAGAGATCACCACGCCCTGTGCACCACACAAGAAGTAAGAAATGCAGACAGGAAGCGCCTTGTCCTGTCTGTATTTCTTCTTGTGTGCCGTCACTATTGGCGCTTCACCTTTTGAAAGCTGGCTTGCCAACTTCAAGGATCCTTCAGGCAGACTAACCCATTGGAGCCTGCGCTTACAACAGTACGATATTACAGTTGTCTACCGATCTGGCAGGAAGCACAGTGACGCTGACTGTTTGTCACGCGCACCACTCCCTACGACATCATCGGACCCTGACCATGATTTGCCTTTTGTCGGCGTTATCGATGCCATAAAGATGGCTGAGCACCAGCGCGCTGACGCGGAGCTGCTGCCGCGGATCGAGCACCTCCAAGGAGTTGAAGGTCTTTTACCCCGCCCGCTCGTGCGCGGCTTATCATCATACTACTTGCACAACAACGTCCTTTACAGGAAAAACTGCGGAAGCAGCCCCAATACGTACGTCCTTGTCGTGCTGTCGGCTCTACGCCAAGACATTTTGCGAGCCTGCCATGATGAGCCATGCGCGGGACACCTGGGATTCGCTAAGACATTAGCAAGGATACGACAGAAGTATTACTGGCCCCGGCTTTATTCTTCTGTGCAACGGTACGTGAAGACCTGCCACGATTGTCAGCGCAGCAAGAAACCACCAGTTAACCGGCTGGCTTTCTCCATCCTTTGCACCCTCGTCAAGCACCGTTCCAAGAAATAGGAATGGATCTACTTGGTCCATTCCCAGTGACCTCCTCGCGCAACAGATGGATAGTCGTCGCTACCGACTACTTAACCCGGTACGCCGAAACCGAAGCTATTCCGCAAGCAAATTCATATGAAGTGGCCAAGTTATTTGTACGCCACATCGTCCTACGACATGGTTCATCGTCTGTTCTCATCACCGACCGCGGTACAGCATTTACAGTGCAACCTATGCAGGACGTTCTCCAGCTGACGCATAGCTCTCACCGCAAGAGCACTGCGTATCACCCTCAAACCAATGGATTAACGTAACGTCTGAACAGAACGCTGGCTGATGCGCTCTCCATGTAGTCGTCGTAGAGCACAAGACGTGGGACGCGATCTTACCCTATGTCACTTTCGCGTATAAGACTGCTGTACAGGAGACTACATAGTTTACGCCGTTCGATCTTGTACACGGGCGCTACGTCACGTCAACACTTGACGCCTTGCTACATCTGGCTGATAATAGCCCGACCAGCGAACACGTAGAAGAGTTCGTACAAAAAGCCGAAGAGGCACGCCAGCTTGCTCGGAATCGCATCCGGAGGCAACAGTATACAGACACGCTTCGATACAACCAGGGTCGACGAGACATCTATTACAAAACCGGCGGCTGCGTGTGGGTCTGGACGCCCGTCCGTCGCCGTGGACTCTCGGAAAAGTTGATTCGCCGGTATTTTGGTACCAACAAGGTTACACGCCGCGTCAGTGACGTGACCTACGAAGTCGTACCCTGCAGTTCTGACCCCAGTTCACTGCGTCATCGTCCTCGCGCTGGAGTTGTTCATGTAGTGCGCATGAAACCATACTATGCGCGTACGTGAACACCGAGATGCACCTGAGGAGCTCCATTTCTTATGTAGCTGAAAGAACTTTTTGACGCGACCGAGACAGTCGCTTTTCGCATGGGAGGCAATCGACACACAGATGTGGGGCTCCCGCACCGGAGGACAGCGCGCGCAAAGGTCGGTGCCACGAAAGACGATGAAGTGCGTAAGCTGCACGCTCTTGTTCTGGCCCGCCATTAGAGAGAAGCGTATATTTTGCAGGACTCCGTCTCCAATCTACGTTACAATATAGTCCGTCGGGTATACAATTAAGCTTTATATTGCATGTTTTACGCATTACTCATCTGATGCCTTAGCAGCGAAGGTTTTTCCTCTGCCTTTCTTGTAAAAAAATGTTTGGGAAGTGCCCAAGTGCATCTACATTGATTTTTTTTTGTGCATGGCACATGTGCTGTTCGCCTAGAACTGATTCACAATATTAAGAGCCATAGCATTCGGGGCCACTTTTCACTGTCACTGAAAATCTAGCAGTGGTGTTGTGGACCTTTTCCATATAAGAAAATTAATCCTGAACCATGCATCGCGATCCATGCAGGCCCTCCACGTGGCACATAGGCGTTACTGAACTAATTGAAATCCTCAAAGTAGAATGTGTCAAAAAATTCATAAAGTATTACTTGCACACAACCTTGAGACATGATAGCGTTGGATTGTAATTTGAATATGCGAGAAAACATAGTTTTGTTGCGCGGAAACTCAAACATAAACTCCTTTTCCAACTGCCATTTCAGGTCTGTCTCAGGAGTGGCACGCCCCAGAAAGCTCACCTTCATGGATAGCGTTTGCCACCAGTATTTCCAGGAAAACATTACAGAAGCATAAGCTGCAGCTGCCCGGAAGTGTGAGAAGCAGCCAGGGATCCTTTAATGCTAGCGTGTTCCACTCTTAAAGGCGCAGCTTAAGTGTCCTCCGATCTTTTTTTTTTTCGCGGTTTGGGGACTGCTTTCTTGAAGGTGTTGCTTCGTTTCCTTTTTGCTGTAAGGCGAATACAATATCTGCTTTGAACAACAGCAAAGCCACACTTTGATTGCACTTGATGCTGGCTGCACTAGCGTGGCATCTCTCCTGAACACTATCCAACAGTTCACTATGCTGTTATCACTGAAATAGAATGCACAGGACACCTTCGTGTATCACTTCCATCTACCTTGAAGTAATATGCCATAGCTCTATGATCATATCCTTAACGTCCACTACTTTCATGGATTCATTTCAGATAGCTGGAATGTACAGACTAAAAAGCTTGGAAGCGCTTTCACTCTTTGGAGAATTTTGTATGAGCATCTTCAGGCTGTTCTGGTGACACTAAAAAATACTGGCTCTCCTGTAATCGAGAGTAGCTGTAAGCATGAAATGGCTACCGACAAAGGAGATTGATTGTACATGATACTAGCCACAATCTTAAAATGGGTGTAGCACACACTCGCAACGGCTCACCCCACCACACCACACCGCACCACGCATACTGTACACTGGTCCATACGGAAGAAAGTTTCCTGTCAAAGACAGAACCCCTTGCAAGTCTCATCTCGGTCCACCAGACGCGCCGTGGACCTCACGGACTGCTGGCATTGAAAAGAGCACAAGCAACTGTGTCTCAGTACCAAAAAATGACAATCAAGTGTACAGTTCCTTGTATCTGCTTCTGAACGTCGCTATTACAAGTGGCAAATCAAACTTAAGCTTACTAGAAGTTACAGGTTGACTGATATTATGAGCAAATATTTAGGAGACCTCGGAAGCAATAATTTTTGCAACATGTTTAGGAAGTAACTAGCATATGTAAAGCAGTCTTGACTGTTTGCCCGGATAATCTGGTCTAAGTGCCAAGATAATGGCTCTGGATTTTGGTTAATTGTAGGTGGCTGACAACAGGAGCTAAAAGCATTTCATGCTTAATATGTCTGGACAAGCAGCACTGTTCGGTTAGTCAAGGACCTCATTTCATGGCCCTCAGTATGACACCTTCGAACACTGTAACGCTTCCTAGAATTTATCCTTCAAATTCTTGTGTGAAAGAACCATGCATCAATTTTGGCATATTTCTCGAAGTGTACAAGCAGAATTGCTGCTGATTTCATAAATACAACCTGTAAATCAATACAGCAGAATTGTTAGTTGAAATGTGTAATCCAAATCAAGGAGCCATTCTCAAGACGATATTCCCTCTTGCACTGATGCATGGCATTCCTGGCGTTGGTGAAATCTTTATTCTACATTATAAGGCATGAAACGTTCGCACGTGCTCTTCTTTCCTTTTTGGGGATTTGCAGTTTCAAGGAGCGCTTTGCCCTTTGAGTGGCAGCAGCCTGATTGACATAACTTCTGAGTCACGTATTTAACATTTTTACATAATTTGGTCAAGGAGCAGCTAGATTTTGAGAAGTACATCTTTCGCAGGGTCTGTAGGTGCTGGCTTTTGGTGTGGAGAGAAAAGCAGCTTCATAGCTTCCCTCCTGCCTGTTGTCATTGTTTCAGCAAACTGAAATGAAAACTCTCGAAACAGTATATTTGCTAATGAGGAATCTTTGCAAGGCACATTGTGAAGCACATGCCGATGAATTGCTTCAACCCTTTCATTAAACAAATTATGCCATGTGCTGTCGAGAGGCAAAGAAAGCTCTTCGCTTTAAAAATTAACAATAATCTCCAGAGTTTGTCAAGTGATTGAGATATTGTTACCCAGCACCTTCAACAATGATGTTATGGGAAACAGTGCAAGGAACTAGCATACTTACACTAATTGCAACTATTTGGCGGAGTTGTATGCGAGACCAGATGGCCGACCAAGTTTCCTCCAATGCATGTGAGCTTTGTCACCTTCACGGTGTAATGTGATCTTTTCAGGTAGTGGATAAAGAATGTGTGGCATCATGAAATGGCCTTTGACGACACATGCGAGTAGTGGATGCCACATTTCAGTTCTAATTAAAGTTACATCAGCACAGAGCATGTATGCTACGGCCAAGTTGGGTCCATACTTTGGATTACTGTGTACAGTGTTACTCTCTTCTGAATTGTATAAGATAGAAGCCAATGTTTCTTTACTGTTGCCATTTCAATTTAGCATTTTTCTCATGTTTTCCTGCTCTGCAAAATACAGTCAGAGGTTGCAGGGTCTTGCAATGAAGCCTACTTTCTGTGTTTTCAGAATAAAATTTTAGCTACAATAAACGGAATTTCCAAAAAAACAAATTTTATCTTTGGCCTGCCTTCTTTTCGGTGATCAGACATGGGAGCCATTGAGGCATCATGGCTCATAAGTGCTCCCTTTATGCTTGACAGGTGTGTGCACAATGCTCCTTGCATGTTGAAAAAAAATTGGAGACCACCCATAATTGGTCTTGGTTTGCTCCCTTAGCCACAAGTGTTATCTGAAAATATAGTGCTTTTTGTTACTGTTTCTGACGGTGTGTTTTAGATACATAAAAATTGTGATGGACGTGCATGTTCAGTATGATTGCAGGAATGAGAAACTTTACTGGAAGATCCTTTGCAAGAGATGCAAGTGCTTGCCCATTTCATGGAAAAAAAAGGCTTTGTTTTCATTGTATACAGTAAGCTAAGGGTCAGGCGGACTTGATCACGAAAGCAAAGAGAGAAAAATTGGTTGACAGAGAAATGCAAAACCTGCTGACCACATCGTAACTGTCTAGCGCATAGACGACACATGCACATTGGCCAACAGTGTGGGAAAGGAGAAGGGATGGAAATCACATGTGGTGAAAAGGAGAATGAAGCAAAAATTGATGCCATTCAGAAAAAGCTAGATATTCTGGATGAGAAAACTGAAACATTGGACAAGTAATTATTAGCAACCTTTATCAAGTCTTACCGCCGTATTCAGCAATACATGTTAAAACTCGTGCTTGACTTGATATAAATGACGCATGGTGTGAACGGGCCCAAGGTGCTCATTGCGTTTCTTTTGGTGTGTTCACGACAGGCATAATTTAAATCGAGTCAAGCATGGGCTTCAAGTTAAGATGCATTTCTGAATACGGGGGTTAGTGTTATGGCATGGTGAGGCTTTCTGGAATGAAGACTTCATGAACTAGAGAATAGATGTGCCTGGGAGAACCTGCTTTTACGTATTATCGCAGACATCTGAATCACAAGAGCAGTCTGAAGCATGTGGTAGGTTTCTGAAGACTTTCCGAGAAACCCGCATGGGTTTTCTCTGTAACAGTTTGCTACAATCGGGTGTATGACTCATTTTACATTTCCTGATCACCTTGCATGTTTCCGCAAAATGCTTTCGTCATTACTGTTCAGATTCATTACTGTTCAGTGGTTCTTGTTTAACAAAATGGAGTCACGAGAAAAGAAGGAAAAAGGGAATTTTTAGGCACTGAAAAGGCAATACAGTCACGAATGTCAAAAGAGGCACTTGTAGGCAGCATAAATGCAAGATTACCTTGTTTACATGTCCATAGTTTGTGCTTACAAAGAAGGTGGAAGAAGGTGGAATAAGGATGCCAGGAAAAAATAAGCATTTCGTCTGAGGTTCCTCTCATTATGAAGCCATTTACAATAATGAGAGCTAAATACAAAAAGTGTGGTCCTAATGAATGGACACCTTCTCCCAGTTGCAATTCATAGTAAGATTTTGAGGGACTTCAATCGCACCTCAAAAAGAAGTCCATGATCAATAAACAGTGCAGGAAGCCAGTATAACAGTTTTCATTGACAGTGAGTTGGCCCTAGGATATGATCCAGTTTGCATCTTCAATAAAATGGCTGTTGATTGGCTACTATTGATCTGTACAATAAGCGCAGCACACATACAGAACAGCACGCAGTCCCATTTATGCCTTGAGCCTCAGTTATACAATGTTAAAAGCGTGGAAATACAACAGATTCATAAAACCAGCTCTCTTTATCACCTTATCTTAGGGAGGGACTTCCTGATGTTACAGTGCAGAGCATGAACATTTCCTTAGGAGAAGGCTTCCAGTTATTTATGAATGATATGGAAGAGGTTCATTACCTCTTCAAAACTGTTCTGCATAACACTTGTACTTCTTCACACATCTATCATGATTCTGTCAAATACGGGATAAGTTGGGCGCTGCAGATAAATGGCTCCTGCAGAGCCTAAAGCTACAGCATCAATAGGTAGCTAAATTTTCATTTTTTTTCTGATGTTTGGTCCAGTTCTCTGAAACATACACATAGAACTGCAACTGTTCAATCTGAGTACAAATATTAAATGTGCTATTTGGGGGCTTCAACGATTTGCTGAAGTTGATGGAAAGTGAAGGACTGTATAGAAAGGATGGCTGTAAGGTCAACTATCATCTTCTGCTCATAATCTTTAAGAGACTGCACTAAATATAATCTAAAACACATGAAAAGTACAGAACAAAGCACAGCAACACTGGATCTCGCTGTCATCATTCTCATATGTCACTGGTGTGGCACATCAACACAATGTGGGAACTACCATGGCTCGTAAAATGCTCCGAAGGATACATTACTATAGCGCAACTATGCTAAATGGCATTTGAACTGTTTCTTGCAATTACAACAACTTCTAGCCATGCACTTGTTCATTTATGACTTGGATGGTCATAAAGCCTAAGTGCTTTTCTACCTAGCAATACTGCAAGCTTGTCTGTTGACACTAGCTGCACAAAAGAACAACAGTAGCTTGTGTTCCAGCAGAACTTGAGGGCAGATTACAAGTTTTTGCCACACTATAGATGAGATATATGAACATAATCCCAAGCTTCAATATCTTATTTAGCTGGTGTAAAGCTGCAATACAGGTACTGCACTCCCTTAATTGCACTGCTTACAGCTGTCAAACTATACCTCTGGTGCTATGCACATCTTGGGGCTGGCAAGAAGTTTCACTAGACAAGGTATCAACCACACAGGCATTTAAAACATTGAGTTAAGGGTGTTTAAGACTGACTAAACACAATTTGCCGCTTGGCTTGGATCTCGATTCCTTTCCCCCCTAGTGTCATTGACTGAAGAGCCACAACAGGAATAGAGTAGCAATGTTTTGTCTTGCGTGTTTACTAATAGCAAAAAACTATGCTCTAGCACTGTAGCATTATCAAAGAACAAAAGTTCAAGTTTCTTAAGCAAGCTTGATCAACCAGCTCTACAGTAGTCTGGGCCCCACGTCAGAGGGTATCGTCGTATCGTGTCATGACTACAAAAGTGCATGAAGACTACTAGAGGCTGCAGTTTCAGTAGAAAGCAGGCGAAAACCCCTAATTAAGTGTAAGCCTTTGCTTTTGACAATGATCGGCCAAATTTAATCACGATTTCCCACTTCTCCGCCAGTGCAGAAATGCCATCGTCCTTTTAAGATTGACCACATTACAAAAACGTACGTACGTACAGTCCTATACACCGCGGCTGGTCGCGTCGCAATCCCGTGTTTCTCTAGTTTTAACTCCCGTTCAATACGTATGTAAAACCGAATACTCGGTTTGCTCTGGCGCAGTTAGAATACGATTGTTGTCAACGCGGTCGTCGTCGTGCTCTTTGCGCACCACAAACGCGTCACACACACGCACACACACAACTCGATTGCGCAAAACGCGCTGTTCCACCTTGCATCACTTCGTTCGTGGTGGTGCTGTTTGCGCGAACAAACGCGTCACACACGCAACTCGATTGCTCTTTGCGCGCACCAAACACCAAAATGCGATGTTCCACCTTCGTTCGTGGTCGTGCAATTTGCGCATAAACATTCGTCACACACGCAACTCAATTGCTCTTTGCACACACCAAGCGCGTCACACACACACACACAACTTCGATTGCCGTAAAACGCGCTGTTCCACCTTGTATCGCTTCGTTCGTGGTCGTGTGCTTGCGTGCACGCGCAATGAACCGCCCACCCTGTTGCCAGCTGTTGCTCTGGCTAGTTGGCGCGAACAGTACTACCCTGTATATCTATGGGCCCCACGCGCGCAAGGGGACTAGGGCGTTGCAGGAGCTAGGCGCGCTTTTCACACGACAACTAGGGGCCTAGGCTGCCCTAGGGCGAAAAGTTACCTAGGTATAGTTCCCGTTGGTGCCGTGGGGGCGGCGCTGCGGTCGACCGGCTGCACAGGCGAGTGAATGTAAATGCGCTTCCCGGCATTGCTGCGCGCTTACATACATGGTGCGCCCGGGGCGCAGCACTTCCGCGCTAAGCGATGCTCACCTTGCTCACTTCGTATTTGTGTATAAGCGCAAGCAGCGAGCGATGTGCTCAAAGACCAGTGCAAAAAGCAGGCGCACACCAAGTCTGTGCGCCTGCTCCAAGCCGCGCAGAATCAATTCAGAGAAAAGGAAAGCAGCGACAAGCGATCGTATAAAAGCCTAGTGCAAAAACCGGACGCACACCAATCTGCGCTCGAAAAAGCGACTGTATAAAATCCTAGTGCACATCACTGTATAAATCCTAGTGCACCAGGCGCACATCAATCTGCGCTCGGAAAAGCGCGCGCAAGCACGTAGCGAGCCGCGCCAATCCAATCCAGAAGCCAGATGAGTGGGCGGGAGTAATGTGTGACACCAATGCCTCCTTTACTCAGAGTTACTATACTGACTCTAGAGGACAAGCTACCCATAGGGCCCATGCATTGAAATCGGGAACCGCAAGAGCGCCGCCATGTTGCTACGCGTCGAGGTTGCCAGCTCCTGAGACGCTTGCTTGACTTGGTAACGGTAATCAGTTTTAATCTGGCGACCTTAGCAGCGTAGCAGCATGACATCTCGCTTGTAGTGTGATGTGGTGTGCGTGCAGCCATGTGTTTGGGCTGTTTATTCTACGATGCGGGATGGTTTAGTCGATGTTGGCACTGCAGGTGGCAGTTATGCAACTGACGGATGGTCCTGTCGAAGTTTCCGGTGGTATGCGGGTCACGCCTGTTGCAGGAGTGTCACTCGACGAGGTTACGAGTTTGGAGCTCGAAGCTGTGGTCAGATTCCTCGTTGGTGTTCCGTAATTCTCTTCTCGCGTGCGCGGTATGTTGCACAAGCCGCTGTCGCGATCTAACGTCGCGACGATAGATCGTTTTTTTTATTACAAATACAGATCCAGCTGTAGGGCACATGTAAACGACAAACGGAAGTCTCAGGAGAGCACCTGAGATTACAATAAAGCAGGCGGCGCAGGAACACCAGGGCACCCAAGGGACAGTGGGGGGATCAAAGCTCGAAGCAGAACGGTACGTAGGTGGGGGCCGCCGAGGCAGGTGTGTGCCAGGGACTGTTCGTCCGGACAGCTCCTCTGGCACGCACAGCGGTGCCTCGGAAGGTCGAGATACTTTAAAGGCACCTGCCCCATGATCGTTCTTTTGCCTCGGTGCAGTGAGCAAGATTAACCAGAATAATATGGAGGGCATCCGGTGCAGTCAGGAATGCAAGTCATGGCAAATGTAGCTCGCTTCGCCTAGCGTGTGTAGTAATATCAGCGTTAGTTGTATGAACTTTATGCATAATACGCTTTGTTACGGTACCTCTAAGCAGTGGGTGTAGAGGACGGTGTTGGTGTGCTTTTTCATACCGCCCTAATCCTATAGACCCCCTACAAACACACACACATACCCATTTTTACTATATGTGTACATACAATTCCTTCCCTTGACGGATTGACCAGTTCAAGTTGTAATAAACACAATTCCACGATCGGTTTGTTTACTTTTATTGTAACACTGAGAAATACATAGAACCTAATTTTGTATATGTGAGAGAAGTATAGGTCTTTTGCACATGTGCGTATAAAAAGCTTAATCCAATGTGCAATACACAGACAAACCAGCTGCTACAAGATGAACTGCATTGAGGGCCACACAACACATACGTAAATAAAGGTGCAAAATATAGAGGGAAGCTTCAAAATACGTTCTGTAGCACTGCAAAGTATAACATCTATGTGTACAATAATGTTCAAAAAAGCAATGCATCAATGTCCCATTTGCCTTCAAGCTTATTATCAAGTTCAAGTTTACTGAAGTTTATTATGAGCATATGTACAACAGGAATCTACTGACACACCCACAGTCAAGGTGGCTGTTCGAGGTGTGCTGGCTGCCTCAGTGTAAGAAAAGGAAAGAAATTGGGTGAATGTCAACACCAGTGCCACTGCTTCATGCCTCTGACCTGCATTTGCCTCCACGGCCTCTTGGCTTGCAGAGTCTGCATGAGGGAGCTCCCGTGGCTCGGTGTAGGCATTGTCCAAGCAAAAAGAAAAGGCCATTCAAATGGGGAATAATGGAAATAACTGCAGTTCTTATGTCTGCTTCTTGCACACTTCTTGCCTAAAAGTTTTCAAACATAGTGTCTAGAATACACCAGCGCTTTGACTGCTTTTGCTTTTTACCTGCGGGTGTTGCTGTGAGATCCTTAGTATGGCTGCATGCAGCATTGTAACACTTGGTGGAGCCATTTAATGTGGTAGCCAGAAATATAAAGAATCATCCTAGTCTGCATGAATGCTTTCAATTTCTAAATGCAGTGGTAACTATCACTATTGGTGCAAGGCCCCCCACCTCTATGCGGCAAGTGCCATAGCTCGAAACTGAATTTTTCCTTTAGTGCTTCACAAGGCGTCGGATATGTCCACATTAGATGTGATCTGTTTATTTTTATTTATCCCAGTGTGGGGAAAGCATCCCTAAATTGTTTTTATTTTATTTTTGTGTGTGTTGTTTTTTGGTTTGTTTCTGAATTTTTCAAGCAGCAGTGTCAAGATGCTTAAGTGACTTGTGTAATGACAATCACCAGCCTTCTTATTTTTTAGAAAAACAAGGCATTTCCTTACCCATTGTTTGCTATCCAATTACTCTCATAGATTTGCAGAGTATTCTACCTATATTGACTTGCTTGACCTCCACTAAAGTCTTGCATTTCCAAATACAATTATTTCCTTAAAATCATTCGACACTTCTCATAATTTTTGTACCTTGCGCTTCTGATACTATGCATTCACCACTTTTGCTTCTTGGTTCTGACTAGAAATGTCTTATTTAATTTAGAGCTTAAATTTTACCTTTGGAACACACAGAAGAGCTTCTCATTGCATATCTGCATAACAGGGGAACATGTTTCATTACATATTTGCAAAATCCAATAGAAGATTGATGAATGCAGCTTGCAGTCTGATTTTACTGAATGGACCATAAAGGTAACTCATTCGACTTGGTAAATTAAAGCTCATGTTAGTATGATGTACCACAAATGTTA
The DNA here is from genome assembly GCF_023375885.2 of Dermacentor andersoni. NCBI lineage: Eukaryota > Metazoa > Arthropoda > Arachnida > Ixodida > Ixodidae > Dermacentor > Dermacentor andersoni. Next base: position 9,238,119 of record NC_092823.1, on the reverse strand, counting down.
CGCTAACGTGGTGGGTCCTATTGCTGATACAGCAAAATAATCGGTGCGCGAGAAAAAAATTATTTTTGCATACCCCTTGTACACTGATTTAAGGAAAATGAGCTGGAGCTGTCCACATGATCTACGTATTCTACCTGCGATTATACTCAAGAAAAATGTGTCCCAGCTGCTTGGTGGTATACGAGATTATGTCAATATTGCATATATGTATGTGCCTGGTGTCTAAAAGAATTGAATCTTGAAAATGCTCGTAGGGATCTGATGTGCATATCCGCAGTTTATGGATACATGTAAAAAACTCAGCATCAAGTGCAAGTGAACGGTCCCACAGGCCTGGAGTCGATCATGCAAAGAGATTATTCGCTGCACGCATTTGTGACCAGAAAAAATATGCCACATGAAATGGCATGCAAGGAAGTGTTGAAAATATTGCACAGTTAATAAAACGCCTACACCATTAATATGTGGGTTTATGCACTCGATTTCGTCCGTATTAGGCACACGCTTTTGATTGCTTCGTGGCACAGAAATACTCGGCATCAGGCTGTTTTTGTCCTGTTGCCTTTGTAGAAACATGATTGTTCAAGGTGCAATAATTAAACTGATTCTATGACTTGCTTGTGGATTCGCTAGTACAATTCCGATAAGCTGGTCCGCCTGTCCAGCAATTTCCTACTGAAGGGAAACCTGCAAATAAAAACACCGCTCCACATGTAAAAAAATGCTCTACTCTATAGTGTACTCGAATAATAACATTATTCTAGTACACTGTACTCTACTCTGACGCTTCTCAAACGATTGTGATGCATGACAGGAGCTGTCTACTCGCGTGGTGTTCTGAACAAGAAGATAGATTCATTTACTTACATGTGAAGGTATATGCCAGAACACTTCGGGGCTTCGGTGGCACAAAAGGCACGAATCTGCCATAGCGTCAGATGTTGACGCGCGATCGCATGTCAAACCTAAACTGTACGAAACCACTACGCATCCAAAAAACAGAGATTCGAAACCGAAGTTCGTGTCGTCCTTTATTGCATGAATGCGTACATCGTGATTTACATGAGTCGCGCACTTAGCAAACGCTTTCTTTAAACTTAATATTAACGCATAACCAAAAGCATAAGGTGACCTGTACTTGTTTTCAGCTCTTTCAATAGTAACTGCGCTGGCCACATTGACCAGTAGCAGCAGGGCGGCGCACTAGCGGTTCCCGCTTTTTCGGGTCAGCTTTTCCTCTAGAGTTGCTTATACTAACTCTACGCCTTTACTAGATGCCTGCCGCGTCGCTAGTCTTCCCATTGGAGCGGAGGTTCCCGTAGTTCAGGGTAGTCGCGGAGAGACGGCGCTCGCAGCCGACCCACTTCCTGTTGCAGAGGAAGTGACCATTACTAGGCTGGCGCGCGCTCGACCAATGGCTTGACGAGAGACCGCGGGTCCTGCCACCGGAATCGCAACAGACGCCGCTAAAATCTGGGAGAGAGGGCTACGTGATTTAGGTTTGCAGCGACCGCCGCAGCTAGCGCTCGCAGCCGACACGGGTTAACCCGGGTGGGGAAGAGTAAAGAGGAAAGGGTCAGGAACCAGCTTCTCGGCTCACGCGGCAGTAAAGGAGGGATTGGTGACACTAAGCTCAGTGTTACCCACTCAAATACCGCTTATATGCGCTCAGACGCACCTTCGCTGCGCAGGCGGTGACAAGCGATGAATTGTGTCGCTGGGAAGCACGCACTTCTTCGCAATGTATCGCAGAGGCTTCGCGCACAAAGATAAATTGGTACATTTTCACTGAACTGCGTCACTACGGACCCTAAAATCATTTTCCAGCGACAGCCGTTGCTCTCGTATCTATGAGTAGTGTATCGCTTTTAGTAGGTAAACCGGTGGCCTTGAAGCCCAGTGAAGCGCCTGCGATGAACAGCCGTACCACGGCGCTGCGTTTCTATTCTCCTAATAGAGAAAGAGTGGGCACGCCTGACTTTATTGAGAATAGCACTGCAGCGCCGCTTGGCGACTTCTCACCGTATGAACTCTTTCGTGCGTGCGACCCTTTTCAATGTATCTGCGTTTAAGCTTTCGCCTCACAGTCGGCACTCGCGGCAAGAAGTTCAAAATTTAATAATTTGCTCGATCTCCGTTTGTCATCAGAAATTTCTTGCATTCAAAACGAAAAGCGGATACTTAAAGAAATAAGCACGTTTGTTGTTTTATTTGTTGTATTTTAACGTATTGGTTTGAGCGAAAGTTTAGGTGCAAGAATTTGCCGCATGGACCCTGTTCGCATTCGATGGAGGACAGAAAGATAGTGCCCGAAAGAGGAGGCATGCCCTTGACGCGCCCGGGAAAGGCGTGGCAAGCGGCTCACGGCAAGTGTGCAGACAGACAGCGTGACAGCCACGGTATTGCTAAGTTGCGATAATCCGTTGATAACAATACGCGGCGCTGGCGCGTTTCGTTGTGCAGCCTTCTGCGCTTGAAACGTGGAAGCAGCGTGCCGCGGAGGGTGCGCTCGTGTTGTCATACGCGGCTTTTTTACATATTTTTTGCCTGTAGCTTTTGCGCGTACCGCGCTATCTCCGTTCACTGACTGCCGTCGAGAAAACTCGGGTAAAACTCGGGTGAACGAGAAACTCGGCGCATCCTGCATAGCACCCCTGGACGCAAAGTTACTCAGGAAACGTGCTGGCAGACCGAATTACTGCTTCTTTAGACATAAAAGCTTGCAATATGTCCGTAGCTGTTTTGCTTTTAGAACTGAAGCCATACTTGCGGAAAGAACTGCTAACCTGCTGGCAGCATAAGTGGGACGCTGAAATCCTTAATAAACCTCAGGTGGTTAAGACAAATTTCGGATACTGGCCATCACTGACCAAGTCGAGACGAAGTGATGTCCTTTTCTGCTGTCTCAGAATAGGGCACACTTATGGTAATCCTAGATTTTTTGTTGAGTGGCGGTGAACATCCAATGTGTAGTAGATGTGGAGAGACACTTAGTGTTCACCATGTCTTCCTGGAATCTCGCGATGCACATCTCGAGAGGAAAATACACTTCTCTTTAGCATATATGCGGTGTGTACCACTTTACCTGGCACTGTTTCTAGGCGGAGAACAACTATTTGGCATAAAATATACTTTAGCCTTTTTAAATGACGTTGATACACCCCAAATTTTCTGTCCGATAAATTCGTAGCCCGGCATCCTGGGAGACGCCATGGTGCGATGTCAACCTTTGTTGTAGCACTTGTCTCCGAGCCCATGTACTGAAGGGACCCGCTGAGGGTGTTGTGTTAGTGGTCATCAACCATAACTTGTACTTTTTTGTACATTTGACGCCATCAAAACCTTCTTGGACATTTCAAATCGTAGCACACCCCACTTCAGTCATTCCCATATTTTTATTTCCTATATATCTTTGGCAACATACAGCTGTCGGTTTTAGGCCTCTATACAGCCACGTCACATGAGCCATTAGTTGGTTGAGTACTCTTAATTAATGCCTTGGTGCTTTTTAGCCACACTTGGCCCTTGCGCCATCAAACAGCACATATCATCATCATGTTTCCTGTGACAGTTTTTTACTTTGCCTTCGATAAATAGAATTGTTATAACGCTGAAAAACCAGAAAAAAATATGTGTTAGGGCTTGCACTGTAATTGATAAGTGAAAAATTTTGCATGTCTACTGTTACTTGGTTAAGACCGTTTTTCTCGGTTTTATGAAGGCCTTCCTATTTCGTGGCAGTATGAAATACGTGTAGGTGCATCGCGTTTCAAGTTAGAATTGTAAAACAGTTACAGCCATGTTCACCAGCTGCTGCCATGTGATCAACGGGCAACGGATGGTCATGAAGCTGTATCAAGCAGATTTCTGCCCTGCGTGGCCTCGCCATGGCTACTCAGCAACTGTGAGAAAAATACACAATTTAATTTTAATTTCAAATTCATATAAGCGCGGCCATATTTGATTAATTATTGATTGTCGTAACGTGGCCCGATAGGTTTCTTGCTCTATGTTCACTATGTTATTTTGTTGTATAACCTGAAAATAACGACATAAGTATTAAAAAAAGACATAAATTCTTCCTAAATACTGGCAAGAAAATGGCCAATTTCATGGAAGCAATGAAACCAAAAGTTAAATGAACATATTGCTTCTCAGGCTTTATGCGTTTCCCACTGCACCCAGGGTGTGCTCGTGACAACAGAACAGTCGTCTTCATTGGTTCTATGTAGATGACGCAGCCCTGCTGCCGCTTCCCCGTTACATGCAAAACGCATATTAGACGACAACTCATACCACTAAAAAATAGATCGCCCTTTCCATAATGTGAAGAAGGATGCAAGCGAACCTCGGGATCCGCGTGAGGCAGGCTTGGCACTGCCTCACGGCGAAGACGGCACGTCGACGACGAGCCCTTTCTCGAGCGAGTTCCCGGCGGCGTTCATGAAACGCCGCCTGTTCTTCGGCTTCACCTGCGATACACTAGTGGTGCAGGTCGAAGCATCTCTCCTTTTTGCCTCTCTCACTTTCTGTTCTTCGGCCAAACGGACGACAGGCAGCCCGCTCCCACTGGCCTTCCTTCAACGCAGCATACTCTTCGGCAGAACGAACCAAACGCGTCCTCCCTATCTCACAGCTGGGCCTGAACTGGCAGTAAACGGCGCGCGAGTGGCGAGCGAACACGCGATCACGCGCTTTGCCTCCTTCGGAGGGAAGGGGCGCCTGTGATTGGCTTGCGCCTTGCGCTGCGTCTGCTACTTCATGCATATAAAACCCTGCATTAAAGGAAGCGTATGACGAACTGACAGTGGCTGAATCGGTTAGCGTGGTGGTCTCGAAACCCAGAGGTCGGTGGCTCTATTCCCCAGCCCGACAAGCAAGTTTTATTTTCGCGTGGCTTGTGTTTTTTTCGTACGGCAACACCAACACCGAAGCCTACACGAGTGAAGCAATAAAAGCTTTGCTCGAAAAAAAAGCTGTTAGAACCCACGCCCTGTGCGAACTGATGTTGTGCGAAAAGGTGAGGGTGGCGCTTACCAAGTTAACGAAACGACCATGAGAACACCAAACACAGTTGGCTGTTTCATGACCTACATGACATGTATGTCAGGAGCGATTTATTTATTTATTTAAATACTCTAATGGCCACTAAGGTGTTACAAGAAGAGTGGCCAGCAGCTGAACAACAGCGTAGAAATGGCGGTCTTGAATGAAGACTCGTCGGGGTTGCTGGTGATGGAGGCAAGGAGGTAGTTCCACTCAGAGGCAGACTTCGGCATGAAGGAACTTGCGCACTGGTGATGTGCGGCAGCTAGGCACATGAACTTTCAGATTCTGATCAATGCGGGAGTAAATGCATGCAGGGGCAGCGACAAGTACACGTTTTAGCGCTGGAATTTGATAAAGGATTTTACGAAAAAGGCATAGTTGTTCAGCTTTCCGTCTCATTGCTAAGTCAGGTTGTTCGAGAGAATGCTTGATTGCTGACACGCTTGCATTGCGGTCGTAGTTGCGCACGATAAAACGGGCAGATCAATTTTGGAAGGATTGAAAGGAAGAAGATAGGCTAGAACAGGGATCCCAACTACATGAGACGTATTGGAGTTTAGACCTGAGGAGAGTTTTGTAGAGAGTTGGTTTTAAGGACATCGGAGCAAAGGAGCAATTGCGGCCAATGAAACTGAGGCTAAATTAGCATTTTTAATTATGTAGTCAATGTACATTTTCCATGAGAGGCTATTCGTAATGTGGATACGAAAGTATTTAAACCTAGGGGTACATGGTTAAGCACATACGGGTAGAGATCCGAGAGGCCACCTGAGCGCGATATTTTCATAGCCCTTCACTAACGAATATTGAGCGTCCTGAGCCATTTAGAACACCAATGCGAGACATTGTTCAGATTGATTTCAAGGAAGACATTATCATCAGGGTTGGTTATTTCTGGGCAACTAACAAATCAGCATATAACCTCATGGTTGAGGAGACCTCACTAGAGAAATCATTAATAAAAATAGTAAATAGGAATGGTCTCCGGACTGAGCCCTGTGGTACTCCAGACATGACAGAACAAACGGGTGAATTAGTGATTAACAGAGAGAAATTGGATTCGATAGGTCAAAATGTTGCGATCCATTATACCACATTTGAGTCGATGTTAAGTTGTGTTAGCTTTAATAGAAGAAGGCAGTGCGAGACAGTGTCGAAATCTTTGCGGAAGTCAAGATAAATGCAGTCAGTAAAGAACCACGGTAAATGAGAGAAAACGAGTCATTAGTAAAGAGGAGAAGTTGTGTTTCACAGGAAGGGTATTTCCTGAAGTTATGCTTAGACGTGGCAAATAAGTTGTCCTCCAGAAATCAGAAAGACTGCAATAACTTATACGCTCCATCAGCTTACATAGAATACTAATCAAGGTAATAGGCTGTAGCTGTCATTTATGTTTGTCATACACTCTTGTCATACTATGCCAACTTTGGTACATACCGAGTAGTAGGTGGCTGTTTCTTGACCTACATGACACACATTTCAATTACATTCATGTCATGACCTCTCATTTATGTTTGTTATGCACTTTTGTCATACTATGCCAATTTTGCTACATGCCAAGACACAGGCGGCTGTTCGATGACCTACGTGACAGCATGTCATGGCCTATCATTTATGTTCGTCAGACTCTATTGTCAAAGTATGCCAATATTGGTACCAGCCAAGTTAGCGAAACGACCATGGGAGCACGAAAACATAGTGGACTGGTTGATGACCTACATTACACATATATCAAGATATTCATGTCATGACCAATTATTTATGTTCGTCATACACTCTTGTCATACTATGCCGATTTTGGTACTTACCAAGTTAACGAAACCACCATGAGAGCGCCAAGACGAGGGCGGCTAGACAGATACTGTCAATGTGGCATATGCTCGTCAAGAAACGCTTCGCATTTAAAATGGCAGAAAGACCTTCGACTTGTCGAATATATAGGGTTACTACCCTATTGCAAAAACCAGCGTCTTCCAGTGTGAAACCAGCGCGCTTTTTGGCGCTGGGTCGCACTGGGTACGCTGGCACTCGCTGGGAGTCACTGGGACGCCAGTGAGAACGCTGGATAAGAGCTGGGTCACACTGGTAAAGACGCTGGTTCCACTGCCATGACGCCGGGGCGCACTGGTTTGTGCTGTACAGGCGCTGGTTCTCGCTGTAGTTCGCTGGTTCGCACTGGAAACTGCGCTGGTTGTGTGTGTGCCGTGCTGGTTCCAGTACGCAAGGACGAGCGCTGCTGAATATTAAACGTTTTATACAATTTCATCGCTTGATACTAATCTCTTGTCCTAAGTAACGGTATCTTGGGGTTATAAAACCCTATTTCGCATCACAGCTTGGAATAAAGGTGTGTGGGCTGCCCTGTTTATTCATGCACATTGGACACTGATAATCACTTTCGTTTTTTTTTTATTTTCCCTTTTGAGTGGCCGGATAGCTAAGTTCTTGAACGAAACCATGTAAACGCAGCGGACGCCGCGTTTTTTAGTAGTTCGCACGTAACGTATGACGGAGTTGTCGCCGATGTCGCATTGTTGTGGAGTGGACATGAAATGCAGAAGTCGTTCAGACGCGCCCGAACGGACCCCGAGTTCGAAGCCTATCACTGACTGATATTATCGCACAGATAACAAAGCTGAGGTGATTCGTGCGCCTCCACTTTCCCTATTGTACTAAAGAAAGTTCTGAGGCTCAAATGCACTCAATTTAGCTTTCGCCAGCTACCCAGGCGAGATCGGTCCCCACCCAAGCTTAGGCCTAGCGTATCCGCCGAGTCCGTTCTCACGCTATCGGCGCGTCTAGGCTCAGAAATCGAGAAATCTAACAAGAATAAATCACTCTATACTTCAGCTTTCGCATCGGTGTTCTTAAATAAACATTTTTTTCATATCTACAGTGCCAGCACAAGAAGCGATGATCGCTGATGTGACGTGTCATAAACACAGGTATATGTGCTATCGCCGAAGGCTCCCAGCACTAGCCTTCGCTTCTATGACGAAGATCTACGACTAGACAGGCGTGTTGACTGAAAGGCATCACTGAACTAAGGAAACGTTGCATATCCTTTGGGTGAAGAGCAAGAAACGGCTATCGAGATCGGCAGTAACAGCCCGTACACCACCCGGGTCGGCGGTACATTTAGGACTTTTTTTCGAAGTTAAAATAGCAATCGCAAGTGAAAATCGATGTTGTGGCACTTCCAAGCATACTGCTGAATACGGACAGCAACTTTTTTTCTGGTACAGGCGTGAGTTTTAGTTGCTGGGCGATAGCGCATCAACCATGCCTGTAGAAGACGAAGCTCTGCGAAACAAACTGTTTCTCGGCTTTGACAAGGCAAATTATCCGTGGATTTCCGTCTTCTGGCGTGGCGTAGCGGTAAAGTGTGGGGCTTGGGATCTGTACGTCGGACGATCGAATCCTGGTCGCCGAAAGTTTTATTTCACGTTTTCCTCTCTTTTTTTTTTATTGCACTAAAACGCTCTTTGTTGCTCTCTGTATTCAAAAAATATATATACGGTGTCCAGGCACCGCATATTTAACGCGCTAGAGCTGTATTTCGCGCGAGTACCCAGCGCCTCCCAGCACGCTGCGCCTTCCCAGCGCCCCAGCATCCAGCGCGCTGCCCTGGGCCCATAATCTGGTGCACTGGGTCCCAGGGGCACTGGGTTTTGCAATAGGGTAGTAGACATGATCATGGCCAGTAATTGGGCAATACTTCCCTTGGTGCAGCGCGGGACCAAGCAGACATGAGTACGAACAAAATATTTATTGTGAATTATATAAAGTATGGAAGTATTACTATGCGCTGACCACAGCACCCTAGACTCCCTTGCTTGGGCAGTCTGATTACGTAATAGTGCTCAGCTCCGGTACCGGCGTCCGCCTTGTCGCTGTCCCTGGAAGGCACGCCCGTCGATCTCGCCGTCCATGAAAGGCACCCACACGTTGCAGTGCAGTGCTGGATTTGCGGCCGCTGATGGGCCTCTGTTGAGCGGGGGCTTCCCGCTTGCCTGCAGCTCCTGCAGCCTGTAGAAGAGCCGTGCGAGCACCTGCACTTCCAAGATGGACAGCTGAGCGACGCTGCATCCGGTGAACACCTCAGCTGTTGATACCGACAATGCAAGTCATAAATTAGAGGTGTTGAAGTGGGTGGAGAAGAAACGATATAATGGGGGAACTGAATGGATGCAGACCAGGCAGACGCTTAGAGGATAATACCTTTGTGGTATCGGAGTGCATAGAGATTTCAATAGCTCAGAATGTGCCTATATGGGCTGCGTTTCTAGATATTAAGGGAGCTTACGACAACGTAGATAGGGCATTGTTATGGGATATTCTCAGCCACGAGGCCATGGATGAATTCAGATGTTATTGAAGGATATTGCCACGTGGTGGTGACGTTGAAGAACACAGTAGCAATACTGTGAAGGACAAAACTAACTTTTATTGGGCGAACCTGTGCCCACAAAAACAGGCTACACTTATAGCACAACGATAGCGGCGAACACGGTCGGCGATCGTGGAAAATATGATCAGCGGGTCAAGCGCGTCGGCTTTTATACAGGAGTCGTCGAATGTTCCAGACTAATTGCTGGGACCCGCGTGTCTTCCACAAAGTTCTACACCATTCGCGTCATGCGATGAAATCAGGTACCACAAGGTTCGGCGACAACAGACAGCGGATAGAAACATCGATAACATTCCAGAAACTTCCTATACATGCAAGCGCGTCCTGCGCTGTGCGATAACATTTGTTAAGCGGTGAAACGTGGTCACCGAGAAAGACCAACATGTACACTTGTCAATATACACAGGGACAACCTAGCATAAATAGTATGAGAAGGCAGGAAATTCAATGAATTTATGAAAATTCTCCATTGAATCGCAGATGTCCTCTCTCCATTTTTGCCCATGCTTTATTTTAAAGGCATATATATACGGCTTGGAAAACAGTGAATCAGGCTTTGATCTATCTTACATCTGTAATAGGCAAAAGTGCAACGGAAGCCCCTGTGTTTATGTTTGCGGATGACATACTGCTACTTCCGGACATTGCAAGGGATTTACAGAGGCTTGCGAATATAAGTGGCAAAGCGGCTTCGAATATAGGCCTTAAGTTTAGCCCATGGAAATAAGGAATTATGATCTTTAATGAGGAGGCTAGTTATGACGTCGTACCAATGTAGCGGGAATTCACACCCAATGTCAAGGACTACAAATACCTAGGCGTATGCATCAACGAAGTAAAGACAAACTCAAGATCCACCAAGAGCAGCTGAGGATTATGGGCAAGCGAAATGCAGCAATAATAAAACAATGCACCTTGGGACCCCAATAAATATAACGTGGAGCGTGGAATCCAAAAAGGAGTAGTAACTTTCGCGAATGCAATTTTGTTCCATAAATAAGAAATCTCGTCGGGGTCGGAAGTTAAGCAACGATAAGAAGGCCGGTTGCCTTCTGGAGCCCACAATAAAACCACAAATGAGGCAGCGCGTGGTGACATGTGTTGGCCCTTTCTTGAAGTCAGACGCGCGGAGCAAAATTAGTTTTGAAGAGGTTAAGAAGCATGTACGTATGAAAACAAAAGGCGCTCTAAAGTTCAGCAATATCTGTACCTCAAAAGCATAGACAGGGAAATGGAGGAAAAGTTCAAGAGAGTTCGCATCTAAGTACAGCATGACCGAAAGTGTAAATAAATGACCATCATCATCATCTTAAAACTTCTTGTGCGCAACAAACAGGGACGATGAATAGAAGAAACACAAGGACGAGCGCTTTTGTTGCGCACAATAAGTTTTAAGATGAATTTGTTCCAACTAGGCCGACTCGCAGTCTTGCATCATCATCAGCCTGGTTATGCCCACTGCAGGGCAAAGGCCTCTCTCATACTTCTCCAACTACCCCGGTCATGTACTAATTGTGGCCATGTTGTCCCTGCAAACTTCTTTATCTCGTCCGCCCACCTAAATTTCTGCCGCCCTCTGCTACGCTTTCTTCCCTTGGAATCCATTCCGTAACTCTTAATGACCATCGGTTATCTTCCCACCTCATTACGTGTCCTGCCCATGCCCATTTCTTTTTCTTGATTTCAACTAAGATATCATTAACTCGCGTTTGTTCCCTCACCCAATCTGCTCTTTTCTTATCCCTTAACGTTACACCTATCATTCTTCTTTCCATAGCTCGTTGAGTCGTCCTCAATTTAAGCAGAACCCTTTTCGTAAGCCTCCAGGTTTCTGCCCCGTACGTTAGTACTGGTAAGACACAGACACAGCTGTTCTAAACTTTTCTCTTGAGGGATAATGGCAACCTGCTGTTCATGATCTGAGAATGCCTGCCAAACGCACCCCAGCCCATTCTTATTCTTCTGATTATTTCAGTCTCATGATCCGGATCCGCAGTCACTACCTGTCCTAAGTAGGTGTATTCCCTTACCAATTCCAGTGCATCACTACCTATTGTAAGCTGCTGTTCCCTTCCGAGACTGTTAAACATTACTTTAGTTTTCTGCAGATTAATTTTTAGACCCACCCTTCGGCTTTGCCTCTCCAGGTCAGTGAGCATGCATTGCAGTTGGTCCCCTGAGTTACTAAGCAAGGCAATATCATCAGCGAATCGCAAGTTGCTAAGGTATTCTCCATCAACTCTTATCCCCAATTCTTCCCAATCCAGGTCTCTGAATACCTCCTCTAAACATGCTGTGAATAGCATTGGAGAGATCGTATCTCCCTGCCTGACGCCTTTCTTTATAGGGATTTTGTTGCTTTCTGTATGGAGGACTACAGTGGCTGTGGAGCCGCTATGGATATCTTTCAGTATTTTTACGTACGGCTCGTCTACACCCTGATTCCGCAATGCCTCCATGACTGCTGAGGTTTCGACTGAATCAAACGCTTTCTCGTAATCAATGAAAGCTATATATAAAGGTTGGTTATATTCCGCACATTTTTCTATCACCTGATTGATAGTGTGAATATGGTCTATTGTTGAGTAGCCTTTACGAATCCTGCCTGGTCCTTTGGTTGACGGAAGTCTAAGGTGTTCCTGATTCTATTTGCAATTACCTTAGTAAATACTTTGTAGGCAACGGACAGTAAACTGATCGGTCTATAATTTTTCAAGTCTTTGGCGTCCCCTTTCTTATGGATTAGGATTATGTTAGCGTTTTCCCAAGATTCCGGTACGCTCGAAGTCCTGAGGCATTGCGTATACAGGGTGGCCAGTTTCTCTAGAACAATCTGCCCACCATCCTTCAACAAATCTGCTGTTACCTGATCCTCCCCAGCTGCCTTCCCCCTTTGCATAGCTCCCAAGGCTTTCTTTACTTCTTCCGGTGTTACCTGTGGGATTTCGAATTCCTCTAGACTATTCTCTCTTCCATTATCGTTGTGGGTGACACTGGTACTGTATAAATCTCTATAGAACTCCTCAGCCACTTGAACTATCTCATCCATATTAGTAATGATATTTCCGGCTTTGTCTCTTAACGCATACGTCTGATTCTTGGCAATTCCTAGTTTCTTCTTCACTGCTTTTAGGCTTCCTCCGTTCCTGAGAGCATGTTCAATTCTATCCATATTATACTTCCTTATGTCAGCTGTCTTACGCTTGTTGATTAACTTCGAAGGTTCTGCCAGTTCTATTCTAGCTGTAGGGTTAGAGGCTTTCATACATTGGCGTTTCTTGATCAGATCTTTCGTCTCCTGCGATAGCTTACTGGTATCCTGTCTAACGGTGTTACCACCGACTTCTATTACACACTCCTTAATGATGCCCACAAGATTGTCGTTCATTGCTTCAACACTAAGGTCCTCTTCCTGAGTCAAAGCCGAATACCTGTTCTGTAGCTTGATCTGGAATTCCTCTATTTTTCCTCTTACCGCTAACTCATTGATCGACTTCTTATGTACCAGCAGCTTCCGTTCTTTCCTCAGGTCTAGGCTAATTCGAGTTCTTACCATCCTATGGTCACTGCAGCGCACCTTGCTGAGCACGTCCACATCTTGTATGATGCCAGGGTTAGCGAAGAGTATGAAGTCTATTTCATTTCTAGTCTCGCAGTTCGGGCTCCTCCACGTCCACTTTCGGCTCTTTCGCTTGCGGAAGAAGGCATTCATTATCCGCACATTATTCTGTTCTGCAATCTCTACTAATAACTCTCCCCTGCTATTCCTATAACCTGTGCCATATTCCCCACTGACTTGTCTCCAGCCTGTTTCTTGCCTACCCAGGCATTGAAGTCGCCCATCAGTATAGTGTATTTTGTTCTGACTTTATCCATCGCCGATTCCACGTCTTCATAGAAGCTTTCGACTTCCTGGTCATCATGACTGGATGTAGGGGCGTAGACCTGTATAACCTTCATTTTGTACCGCTTATTAAGTTTCACAACAAGACCTGCCACCCTCTCGTTAATGCTATAGAATTCCTGTATGTTACCAGCTATGATCTCATTAATCAGGAATCCGACTCCTAGTTCTCGTCTCTCCGCTAAGCCCCGGTAGCACAGGACGTGCCCGCTTTTTAGCACTGTATATGCTTCTTTTGGCCTCCTAACTTCACTGAGCCCTATTATATCCCATTTACTGCCCTCTAATTCTTCCAATAGCACTGCTAGACTCGCCTCGCTAGATAACGTTCTAGCGTTAAACGTTGCCAGGTTCATATTCCATATAAATGACCAACCGGGAGTCATAAAAAAGTCGAAATTTTGCCCCAAAGGCGAACTACCGATTTCGGTAAGGATAGGAGTTTTATCAGCCGTACAATCTTATAAACATTCGCTTACTAACTAAATAAACAATGATACAATGTGTAAGCGCGAGTTAACGAGGCCATAGCAAGACACACATACAGGGCGCTGTCTGTCTATGTCTGTTTCTACGTCCTCCGTCACTCGTTCTTCTACATTTTATCACGGATTCTAAGCAATAAGGCCGCTAACATGTTTTAGCTAAATTAACAAGCACGGTGTCACGCGTGCACAGATCAACATGAACACATCTCGTTCGATGAGCGCAGAAACTCGCTTTCAAGATGCTGGAATGAGGAATAGCGGCAGCAGCAGCGATTGAATTGACCTTCGTGCATCTCTCGCTTCAACGCGAACAAAACGTCAAGCGCACAGCGCATAGGAAGGTACAGGCACTACGCGCGTTCTGCAAATATCGCGGATCACTTTGAATATGAGGCCCGCGCGGGCGCGCACTTTTCCACGTCGCAGATCGCTTTCGAGATACAGCGCCTGCATGGCCGCGCCGTAAGCAGTAGCCGCCGGAGAAGAACGCCGCCCTTTCGTCGACTCAACCCCGTGCCTCGCGCGCGACAGGAGAGGGAGTGCGTCCGGTCCGTCTTCCTCGCTCCCACACGCGTGATTGAGCCGAGTTCGCTGGCTCACCCTCGCATGTTTTGACTAGCACACCGCATCGGGCCAACACCTCCTAGACAAGAAGGCCGGAGTGCTCGGCGAGTGACGTCACGGGCAAGAGGCCATCGGCACGCTCGGGGATACGGGTTCAGTGAAGGGATCGCGGCTTGGTTCGCCTAGCAGCCGTATGCTTTTACTGACCGCTCCACACGTTTTCTTCAGCCGAAACTGCAGAATGAGCAGCAGGCACCTTACAAAGCATTTATATAGAGGCACAGATACAAAACAGCTTTGTAAAGCTTGTGCATGTATTGATGCCAGCAGCTTTCTATAGCGCCGCACTTTGTCGTCTTTGTAATGTACGTTTTTTAGTGCATTATAATAATAATAGTAATTTATTATACCCCACTCTTCATACCTATTACTTCAAATAAATTGAATCCATAAAAGCTTTTTCTTCCATATTTTTGTACTTATGGTTTTTATGGCGCGGCAATGGTGAATGTAACGCACTCTATCAGCTTCACAATTGCGTATGAACAATTTTATTGGGGACACATGTATTTCTTCCAATCTGGATTATGCTTAAACGAATAATTTCGCTTTCGACGCACTAATTACAGCAGTGCACTAATTTACAACAACTCACATAAGTATAGAAACGGAATATAAAACATTCGTGCAGCTGTTTACAAGGAAACAGCTGCCTTACTGCGCAGAGTTTCAGCTTTTCTCTTCCTTGCCTTTGCATTGGCATCCAATATTTTGTCGTTCATCTTGCAGCAGTAATTCCTCAATAAAATATTCGTGCTACACCACAAAAGGTGCCTTAACACAAATTCACATTTGTGTCCATCCTCGCAAGCGTCGAACTCTGAGGAATCATCACTGACGAGCCGTTCAAGCGTGAGGTCAGTCACTAAACGACGTTGGTTTGGCAGATTAATAAATTCCTCTTTCGCTGATAGTTGCTTAACAACCACGTAGTTGTGTGCGACAGCGTTGACGGCAAATATAGCTGGATAGACAAGTCCTCCCCTGTCAAGTTGTTTCACGAGCTCGTACCGTCCATCCGAGTCTGAGACCGATGTCAACCTTTTCTCTGTCAGTGCGTCCCTGCATTTCGAACAGTTGAGCTTTTTCAATGAAGCGTACACGGCATAGCCCGCCACGTAGACCAGTACCGGGACGATGTCTTTAATTTCAGACAGGGCATCCTTCGTTACTGCAACATTTAGGCTAGGGCGTGGGTGGTCTGCGTGTGTCTGAAATTCATCCCATCGCTCATCCTTACTGATGGCTGGTAGAGTGCTTTGCAGCCTTAGCTTGTTCACACATTCGTACACTTGTCTTATCGACACATGATACTGGGATCCAGCTAGCATCCTGTACTTCCCGAAGCGTTCCTCCAGACTGTCGGTCTGGATCTTTCCTAAAAGGACGTACGAGAACTTGAGCTCTTCGAAACAGCACTTTGTGAACTCCACTAAAGCATATGTTGTGTGGTCGATAGCGGCATGGGTGTCTCTTGTTAACGTGCCGCTGTCCAAATTTTTGCTTTTCCACTCTTCCAACCAGGCCGAAAGATTGCGCAGGAAACCAATCTTGATATCATTTTCGTTAGGAAGCACTGGTTCCTGGAACTTGTCCAGTAGCCTTTTTCCTTTCGAAGGGGTTTTCACGTTCACAATCTCCCACCATTTTACCACTATCTCAATGAAAGTGGCAGTACCCTCAAAAAACAGAAGGTTGTGCTTCGTCCCAAGGGCTCGAAGGGCCTGAGGAAGGTAGTCATTGAAGATCTGCAATGCCAACTTCACGTTCTGTCTTTCAATGTTCGATGGACAGAGAGCCTTTCTTGACAGGCTGTAGCCATAGCTTAACAGCCTCTCGGACTCCAAGTTGTACAGATTTCTGATTGTAGCAAATGATGCAGAGAGCATTTGCTGTTTTCCAGTGAAGTCTGGTTTCAACTCGGGAAAGTAGAAGCACTTTTGGTCGTTTTTCTGGTTCAGCCAGTTATTGCGTATACACTTGAGTATGTGTACCGGGTCTATTACAAAAAAGAGTGGTCTTTTGGGGTTCGATGGGTGAGCGTAAACAATTTGTTTAGAAGGAGGTGACGAGAAGTGAGACATAGCCTTCGCGTTGATAGCATTGTTGTCACTTACGACACAAACTACCCTGTACCCAATCTCTTCCAGTCCGCATATTACTTTCCTCAGCAAGTTGTGCAGATCTTCTGCGTCGGCTCTTTGCACAGGGACGATGTGAGCGACTTCCTTAAATTGGCACAAGATGCTCTGCACCATAAAGACAAGTGCGCTGGTTGCTGCAGCTGAGCTGTTCAGAGCAGCACCGGTAATATTGCCTCCCTTGTAGTCAAAATAAGGCTTGATGTGAATTTCATCCACCATCAGAGTCACAAAACGTTGGCGATCATTCAAGTCGGTGATTCTTCCCGCCATGTACCGGAGGAATGATTCACTCTGATGTTCGATTTGAGGATTCATACCGTACGATGAGCATATTGAACGAATGGTCACTGGGTGCGGGAGAGCCATGCGACCGGATCCGCGTATATATTCGAATGCATGAGGTGATACTGTGAATAGTAGACAGCAAAATATCATGAAGTCGGCTGAGTAACGCCTCCGAACTTTCTTCGTGGAGAGTAGCTGTAACTGCTCGCTAAGAAACTGTATGACATTGGAACTGCCATCTGTGGGCGAGAAAGACAACTTTTCAAGCAGCAGAAGAATCTGCTTGCATATATCTTCATTACAGGATTCAGGACTCTGAGGGAAGTAGGCACTGCTATTCTCGATGCTCTCGAGCAGACCCATCACCGCTTTCTTGCTGTTTGCTACAGTTGGAACGGGGGAATCGATGCCCACTTTCGTTATCGGCGTCCTTGCGAAGTAAACTGTCATGCCGAGGTCGGCTTTTACTGCAATTGAATATTTGATGCACGGAGGGTCATCTTCAGTGATGTGCAGTAAAATTAGTCGTTCCTTCCGTTCAATAGGGTGCCAGAACGTAGACTTTTTGCTTGTTATGAATTGCATCAGGTCTTCTAGGTTTAGAATCTTATCCGCTTCCTTCTCCTTGCGAAATACTTCAGCAGACGCTTCACACGCTTTCTTCAAAGAAGCAGCCTCAAGACGTATGCACTTGGAATCCGGATCCTCCCTCGAAAAGATTGGCTTCGAAAGATAAGATGGACATTGAGGAAACTTTGATGGGACTGCGCCTGGGCGAAGACGCAGGCGTGATAGTGGTGCAGTGACGGTGTTCCCTGTAAGGTCGTCGAGGTGAGAGACCTCCCGCACGATGTCGGCCTCAATGAAGTGAAGTTCACAGACCTAGAAAGAAGTTAAAAGTTATTCTAACATTCCTGATTTAAAGGCACTTTCTGTAATTTAGCAATTAACCTTCCCGTATTTTTCAAAAGTAACTATTTAAAGAAGCTCTGAACATCTTACCCTGGAGTGCGGTGATACAATGAAGTCTGCACGTGGTATCGCCCTAATCCAGGCACTCTGCGCTTCTTCATATTGTGGAAACTTGAAGACGTGATTTTTTTGCCCCGATTTGCAATTGCTCCTGCAATTGGGCACGCAGCACTTATTAGGCATATCTAGGCATGGCACTCCACATTCCGGGGCAATGAAGACTTGCGGTACACACAATCACAAGCACAGCACAAGTGTTGAGACTGCATGCACTGGTCACGTCTAGAAAAAAAAAATGTGCGTTCGAAAGCATGCGGCAGCATGGCTGAGCATGCCGGGACTTGTTTAACCTTGAAGCTATTCTGGGAGCGGCAGGGTTCCTGGAACTAATCGAATTGCAGTCGCCTCGTTCTTCTCCGAATAACCGGGGTTAACTATTGTATATCTTCCGCGCTTCATTTTCAACACGTGTGCGCCCCTAGTAGCTTCGCAGCGCGCTGCACGGAACTTCTATGTTGGCCTCTTATGCGTGACGTAGCTCAAGGGGAGAGGGTCAGCCAGAAGGCCTTCAGTTCTCTAGAGGGTGTTGATCGGGCGCGCGGCGACGATTTTATCGACGTTGGACTTTATACGGAACCTCACGGCGAAGGAAGAAATGGATCTGGAGTGTCCATATAGTTGCTATTGAAATAAACAGTCAAGGAAATTGACACCGTAAATTGGATGGAAAGCATAGAAATGTAACGCCCACTTATGTCGCTACGCGCAGCGGCTAAAATTCGGCGCTCTCGGTCGGCACTGCCAATGATAAGAAAAAAAAATTGAGGACGCTTAAGCTTCGCCTTCAAGGGTGGAACGCGATAGCATTATCGCACCCCGTTCTCCGCGTCCACTCATTCACTCGTCATGCTCTTGAGTCTCACAGACAGTTTTCATATACAAGACTTCTAAGTCCAAAGCACAACCTTTTTCTAATTATTTGTTCTAGGAGCACCAGGCAGACGCATGACTCCTCGCCAGCAGCACGGCCCACATCGCAGGGGACGCTTTCATACCAGACGCGCTAAGGCGCAGCGATCACGTCAGAGGCGCCCCGAATCGGACGCTGCACCTAGGAATCGCGCTGTGAGCGGAAAGAAGAGTCGCGTCGCCTAAACACGAGGGTTGGATTGACGCAGGCTGGAAGTTATCAAACGCGGGTATTGGCAACGTTACTAGACTAGCTTCAGTTTTAAAACTCGGCGCCGTTGCGCAGAACCGCCACCCGCCCGCGCCTTCGTGGCGCTGCAGTCGCGCCCGGCTTCACTTCCTCACTAGCCGGCTACGCGGGCGGGCCGGACTAAGCACGCGGTGCAGCGTTGGTGTATTTATTCTGTGGTTCGTTGTTGACAGCGAATTTCAGCAAGCATGTCATCCGTGGAACTGTAGCCTCCGCTGAGTTTCTTAAGAGTATCAGCAGACGATGCCGACGTGCTGCGTACCTGGCTGCATAGGCCGCTACCGGAACGATGTCGACAGTTCGGCGCATCACTTTTCCTGTGCTCCCAGCAATGCGACGCTTCGCTCGGCGTGAAACAGAGCGATTCCTCGTGCCGACCGGGAACTTTCTGCGAAATCCACGGCACGCGCTCGTGCCACTGCTCCTGCGTTTGTCGTCGTCTTCCACGGCTGGCTGCGTGGCCGTTCATCTTTCCAGCTTAGAATTTCACTTCACTTCTGTCGTCATAATGGGGAGACCGCGTTTACGGGGGTATGAGCCATTGCTTAAGGGAGTTCATATGAGGGAAATCAACTTTATTCAAGTCCTGCAGGCCACGAGAGCTTTGGGCTCTCATGGAGTGGGCGTCTCCCACGGCGGAATCGGGAGGTTGAGTTTCCTGGCGGCGTCGTGGACCTGCTGGACGGCCCAGAGTTGGGGGGCGAGTTCATTGCTTTTATGCGAAGCATATTACTAGAGCTCTACCCAGCTCGTCAGGCGCGGCGGTGTCGCCTTCAATACCACGTGACACCGTGACGTCACGACAGAGGAGAAACGGGGCTCCAACTCGCGCCGTCGCTCGCGGCGTCGCCTTCAAGGCTGACCACGTGACACCGTGACGTCACGACAGAGGAGAAACGGGGCTCCAACTAGCGCCGTCGCTCGCGGCGTCGCGGCGGTATATAAGCAGCTGCGCTTGTTTCTAGGTGGCTTTGGCTCAACTCTTGCAAGATGGGCTGGGTGGGAATCGAACCAGGGTCTCCGGAGTGTGAGACGGAGACGCTACCACTGAGCCACGAGTACGATGCTTCAAAGCGGTACAAAAGCGCCTCTAGTGAATGCGGTGTTGCCTTAGAAACGAGCTGTTTCTAGGCTCAGGCGTGCGTCGCTTGCTCAGGCGCACATTTCGCTGCTGCGCCGAACGCTGCGTTGCTCGACGCTCACCGCGTCCAATGCAGGGCGCGTAGTCGCTGCGCCGTAGCCCATTGTCTTACACCCCTTGGCGGGTCGACGGGAACGCTGTCGCGTTCCACTCTTGATGGCGAAGCAGAGTAACGCATGAGTTGTTTCTTCATCTAGCCGAACCAAATATAGCCAAGCAACAGCCGTTCACCAGGCTAAACAGTGGTTCAACTACTAAAATAAAGGCTAGTATGCTTCGCATCCTGGGCTTAACCTTAGCTAAACCACAGCCATTTTTTTCAAGCTTGCGCTTGTCTGGTTCGGAGTTTATGTGAGCTTGCGAGCACGGCCAGAGTAAATGATATACGTTAAGGGATGTATCGCAGTTGGTGCAACAAGACTTGTAGAGCTCAGGCATGTAATGGTGTACTTTAAAGAACCCTCGGGATTAACCTAGTGATAAACACAGGGGCCGCACGTTTCAGCTTCGCTGATTAAGCATCTTCACGGAATAAAAATCCACTTTTTTTTTGTTTGTATGTACAAAGACCGACCTCATCTGTTATTTGTAGCGCTTCTTTGGCGTGGTGAGAAGCTCCGGTGGGGATTAACATGATCCTACAATCACGCACTTTACCCAGATATTCAGGCTCGTGAGCCTAAACTGCGCGAAACGTTAAGACGACAGGAAGAAACACACGGCATTTAGAAACGCAGCTTCTGCGCTTCGCTGTACGCGTTTCTTCATTTCGTGCAGTTTACCCTGCTTTCAGTATTAACGAACTGGCGCGATAAATCTTATTGCTGTAGGAGGATACCGCTTTCTCGTGGTATCATTATTTCGGACAAGGAAGAGCGCCAGCGAGCGTGAAACACGCGCAAACTGCCCGTGCGCACGAGCTCAAGGCTGTGACGAGGCGTCTGCAGTGGAGCCCGATGGAACAGCGCTGCCCTCTGGCGGCTGTCAAAGAAGTGGCGACAGGGGCTGTAAACGCGCGGGCGGGGAGTTTTACAACTGAAGCTAGTCTAGTAACGTTGGGTATTGGGGCATCCTCGCACCGGGCCCCGCTGGACCCCAATGTGCTCAAACGAGACGAAGGGGAGAAGCGGGCGAGTGGCGCGCCACCTGTCGGGGCAGCGCCGTACATTGCGAGGAGGGGGTCTTCTGTTTTTGCCGCAAGATGGCTCTGCGTCTGCTGCCAAGTGCAGAAGAAATGCAGCGGAAACGTACTTCACTATTCGTTTAACTGCGACTTCTGTAATTTACATGCTCATACTTACCGATATACACCGCAGTATAACTTTCTACAGCACGTTTCTAAGCATAGAGTTACTATACTGACTCTAGAGGACAAGCTACCCATAGGGCCCGTGCATTGAAATCGGGAACCGCAAGAGCGCCGCCATGTTGCTACGCGCCGAGGTTGCCAGCTCCTGATGCGCTTGCTAGACTTGGCGACAGTAGTCAGTTTTAATCCGGCAACCGTAGCAGCATAGCAGCATGGCGTCTCGCTTGTAGTGTCGTGATGTAATCGTGATGTGTGCGTGCAGCGGTG
Organism: Dermacentor andersoni; assembly: GCF_023375885.2. NCBI lineage: Eukaryota > Metazoa > Arthropoda > Arachnida > Ixodida > Ixodidae > Dermacentor > Dermacentor andersoni. The sequence continues at coordinate 9,216,306 of NC_092823.1, read as the reverse complement.
TGTTCGGGCTTTATAAGTTGGTACTGTATTCTGTGGTTCGGGACGGTGTAGGTGTGGTCCATGTTGGCCGTACAAGTGGCAGTTATGCAACCGAGGAATGATCCTGTTGAAGTTTCCGGCGGTATGCGGTTTTCAGCGGTCACGCCTGTTGCATGAGTGTCACTCGACGAGGTTACGAGCTCGAAGCTGTGGTCAGATTCCTCGTTGGCGTTTCGTAATTCTCTTCGCACGGGCGCGGTATGTTGCAAAAGCCGCTTTCGCGATTTTTCGCGGTTTTTTTATTAACATAAGTACTGATCCAGCTGTAGGGCACATGTAACCGACAAACGGAAGTCTCAGGAGAGCACCTGAGATTATAATAAAGCAGGCGGCGCAGGAACTCCAGGGCACCAAAGGGACAGTGGAGGGATCAAAGCTCGAAGCAGTACGGTACGTAGGTTGGGGCCGCTGAGGCAGGTGTGTGCCAGGGAGTGTTCGCACGGACAGCTCCCCTGGCACGCGCAGCAGTGCCTCGCAAGGTCGAGATACCTTAAAGACACCTGCGCCTCGGTGCATCGGAGCAGTGAGCACGATTAACGAGAATAATATGGAGGGCATCCGGTGCAGTCGCGAATGCGTCATGGCAAATGTAGCTCGCGTCGCCTGGCGTGTGTAGTAATATCAGAGTTGGTTGTATGAACTTTATGCATAATACGCTTTGTTACGGTACCTTAATGGAATGGGTCTAGAGGACGGTGTTGGTACATTTTTTCGTACCGCCCTAATCCTATACCCCCACTACAAACACCCCCCCCTTTTTTATGTATACATACAATTCCTTGCCATGACGGATCATAGCCTCCTTTATTTTTGAAAAATAGAGGAGGCTATGGACGGATTGACCAGTTCAAGTTGTCAACTTGTCAGTAACTGCCATAGGAAACACTGTAATAAACACAATTCCACGATCGGATTGTTTACTTTCATTTTTTGTTGTAACACTGAGGACTACATAGAACTTTATTTTGTATATGTGAGAGAAGTATGTGGATGTCACGAGCTTAAGCCAATGTGCGATACACAGACAAAGCAGGTGCTACAACATGAACTGCATTGAGGGCCACACAACACATACGTAATTAAAGGTGCAAAATATAGGGGGAAGCTGCAAAATACGCTCTGTAGCACTGCAAAGTAAAACATATATTGTATGTGTACAATAAATGTTCAAAAAAAAACACTGCATCAATGTCCCATTTGCCTTCAAGTTCATTATCAAGATCAAGTTTACTGAAGTTTGTTATGAGCATATGTACAACAGGAATCTACTGATACACCCGCAGTCAAGGTGGCTGTTCGAGGTGTGCTGGCTGCCTCAGTGTAAGAAAACGAAATTGGGTGAATGTCGACACCAGCGGCACTGCTTCTTGCCTCTGACCTGCACGTGCCTCCGCAGCATCTTTGTGCACAAGTGTGCTGGCGTGGCGAGGCGTAGGAGTCATCCGAGAGAAAGAGTATTGTTTACATGGAGAAGTGGCTGTTCACATTGCCTGTCGCTTTCCCTCAAATGTTTCCTTGGCGAATAGGGTGACACACCCGCAGTCAAGGTGGCTCTTCGGGGTGTGCTGGCTGCCTGAACAAAAGAAAAAGAAAGAAATTAGATGAATGTCGATACCAGTGCTATTGCTTCTTGCCTCTTACCTGCATTTGCCTCCACGGCCTCTTGGCTTGCGGAGTCTGTATGAGGGAGCTGCTGTGGCTAAGCGTAGGCATTGTCTAAGCAAAAAGAAAAGGCCATTCAAATGGGGCATTATGCAAATTAATGCAGTTGTTATGTCTGCTTCTGGCACTCTTCTTGCCTAAAGTTTTCAAACATAGTGTCCAGTACACACCAGCACTTTGACTGCTTCTGCTTTTTACCGGCAGGTGTTGCTTCGAGGTCCTTAGTATAGCTGCGTGCAGCATTGTAACACTTGGTGGAGGCATTTGAAGTGGTAGCCAAAAATATAAAGAATCATCCTTGTCTGCATGAATGCTTTCAATTTCTAAATGCAGTGGTAACTATCGCTATTAGTGCATGGCCCCCCACATCTATGCGGCAAGTGCCGCAGCTCTAAACTGAATTTTTTCCTTTAGTGTTTCACAAGGCGTCTGATATGTCCACATTAGATGTGATATGTTTGTTATTATTTATCCCAGTGTGGAGAGAGCATCATTAAATTGTTTTTTTTTTAAATTTTTGTGTGTCTTGTTTTTTGATTTATTTCTGAATTTATCTAGCAGCAGTCTCATGATGCTAAAGTGACTTATGTGATGGCAATCAGCTTTTGTTTTGGAGAAAAACAATGCATTTCCTGACCCATTGTTTGACATCCCCTCACTCGCATAATTTTGCAGAGTATTCTACCTATATTGACTTGCTTGACCGCCACTAAAGAGTCTTGCATTTTCAAATACGACTCTTTCCTTAAAATCATTCGACACTTCTCATAATTTATGTACCTTGGGCTTCTGATACTTTGCATTCACCATTATTGCTTGTTTCTGACAAGAAATGTCTTCTTTAATTTAGAGCTTAAATTTTACCTTTGGAACACACGGAAGGGCTTGCCATTGCATATCTGCATAAAATGGAAACATGTTTCATTAAGCATTTGCAAAATCGAATGGAAGATTGATGAATGCAGCTTGCAGCGTGATATGGCTGAATGAGCCATAAATGTAACTCATCTCACTTGGTAAATTAGAGCACATATTAGTGTGATGTACACGATGCGTTACACTAATGTGGTGGGTTCTCTTGCTTATACAGCAAAATAATCGGTGTGCGAGATAAAAATTATTTTTGCATACCCCTTGTACACACTGATTTAAGGAAAATGAGCTGGAGCTGTCCACATGATCTACTCATTTTACCTGAGAGTATGGTCAACAAAAATGTGTCCCAGCTGCTTAGTGGTATTTGAGATTATTTCAGTATTGCATATTTGCCTGTTGTCTAAAATAATTGAATTTTGAAAATGCTCGCAGGGATCTGATGTGCATATCTGCAGTTTATGGATACACGTAAAAGACTCAGCATCAAGTGCAAATGAACGGTCCCACAGGCCCGGAGTCGATCATGCAAATAGATTCGCTGCCCAAATTTGTGACCAGAAAAGACATTCCACATGAAATGGCATGCAAGGATGTGTGAAATATTGCACAGTTAATAAAACGCCTACGCTATTAATATGTGGGTTGATGCACTCGTTATGCAAAACGGAGGTGAGGCGTGCAGACGGGACACAAGAGTAGAGTATTTACAAGCAAACAACACGAGCGCCGCCCACTTCTCTACTCTTGTGTCCTATCTGCACGCCTCACCTCTGTTTTGCATAATGAATCCTTACCAACTAGCTCAGCTTTCTGTCGTTCTAAGTCTCGATGCACTCGATTTCGTCCGCATTAGGCAGTCGCCTCTCGATTACTTTGTGGCACAGAAATACTGGGCATCAGGCTGTTTTTCTGCTGTGGCCTTTGTAGAAGCATGATTGTTCAAAGTGCAACAATTAAACAGATTCTTTGAGTTGCTTGTGGCTTCGTCAGTACAATTCCGGTGCACTGGTCCGCCTGTCCAGCAATTTCCTACTGAAGGGAAACCTGCAAATAAAAACACCGCTCCACATGTAGAAAAATGCTCCACTGTGACGCTTCTCAAACGATTGTGATGCACCACAAGAGCTGCCTACTCGCGTGATATTCTCAACAAGGAGATACATTCGTTTACTTACATGTGAAGGTATATGCCAGAGCACTTCGGGGCTTCGGTGGCACATAAGGCACGAATGTGCCATAGCGTCCGATGTCGACACGCGATCGCATGTCAAACCTAAACTGTACGAAACTACTACGCGTCCAAAAAACAGATTCGAAACCGAAATTCGCGTCATCCTTTATTGCACGAATGCGTACATTGTGATTTACATAAGTCACAGACTTAGCTATCGCTTTCTGTAAACTTAATATTAACGTACCACCTTCATAAAGCCATCAGGTATGCATTTTTAGATGACAAAGCATAAGGTGACCTGTACTTGTTTTCAGCTCTTTCAATAGTAATTGCGCTGGCCACATTGACCAGTAGCAACAGGGCGGTGCCCAAGAGGTTCCCACTTTTCTGGCTCAGCTTTTCCTCTAGAGTTGTTCTACTAACTCTATGTTTCTAAGGCAACACCGCATTCACTAGAGACGCTTTTGTACCGCTTTGAACCATCGAACTCAAGGCTTAGGGATAGCGCCTCCGTCTCACACTCCGGAGACCCTGGTTTGATTCCCCCCCAAGCCCATCTTGCAAGTTGTTTTTATTTATGAATTGCCTTCCGGAATTTTTGCTCACAGCGAACGCGGCCGACGCCGATGACACCAGCTTTTCTGCGACACGAGCTCCTTAACGCTGTTGCGTTAATAAAGTTGGGCGGCACGTGCTCAAGGAGCGCCAATGGCTTGCGCTAGTCCGTTCTGAGAGACTACTATGCTGGTCCTCTTGTCTGGAGCTCCGCTGTAAACCCTTGGTTCAGGCCTTTGGAGACTCCGGAATACAAGATGACCGACCCCATGCGACCTACCGCCATCAGGCAACCTTCCACCTGACGCTACCTCGCGGCCACAGGACGCCACAGGTCTACAGCTTCGCCTGCCCACGTTCTGGCGCAAGGACCCACATGCTTGGTTCACCCAGGTCGAAGCCTCCTTCCATCTGCACCACAACTCTTTGGAGACTTTTGGTACGGCCACTTCCTTGTCAAGCTGTCTCCTGAGGTCACTCACGAGTTGACGGACGTCATCGATGCCCCTTTCGGGGATGCCCCAGATCAGCAACTGAAGCAGGGTATTTTGGACAGCACCACGGTGCCTGAGAGCGCGCGTCTCCAGCGCTTGCTCACCTCGGAGGAGCTTGGAGATCACCGCCCTTCCCAGCTGCTCAACCGAATGGGATGGCACCTGGGCTCAAGCAATGTCGACACGAAGGGTGCGCCGTTAAAGGTGCTCTTCCTGCGGTGTTTGCTGCAGTCCACCCGCCTTGTCTTGGCCTCTGCAGGAGACGACCCTCGACTGCCTCGCCCACCGCGGCAATTGAATCCACAACGCGACTTCTCCTTCTGTCGCCGTCATCTCTTCAGCAACTGAGTCCTCTATCATCGCCCGCTTGGAGTACACGATCCACCAGTTCACCGTCTACATCAACGCCCTTCGGACGTCCTCTCATGACTAGCGCGGCTCCTCCTTAAGTCCCAGCCGCTGTCCCTCTTTCTCGAGCAGTCTTCGCTCGCGCAGACCTCGAAGCTCCCCTATTTGCTGGTACCATCGGACTTCCAGCACCGCGCCCACTAGTGCAAGTCTCCATGCTAGGAGTCGGGGAATGCACTGCGATATCACTGACGGAGGCACGTGACTTCACCTTACAACCCGGTCACCTTTTCATCGTCATGGGTCTCATTCCGGGCCTGCGCTTCCTTGTAGGGACCGGTGCCAAAGTCAGCATACTGCAGTCCGCGACTCTCCATCCCTGGAGTTCTGTCGGCTCTCACTCCCACTGGCATCCGCACGCTGATTCCACCATGCCCGTACGGTCGGGTCATTGAATACTTTCTTGAACTCACAAGACCCTGAAATATAAAGGAGCCACCCAAGCACAACGTAACCCTCCACATTTTCACGCATAGTCCACCCGTCGCAGCTCGCCCTCGCCGCCTCTTCGGTGAGCGTCTGGCCATCGCTAAACGGGAATTCAAGCAATGTTCTAGCTGGGTATTATTCGCCCTTCGTCCAGCAGTTGGGTCTCTCCACTCCATCTGGTGCCTAAAAAAGATCGGGGTGATTGGCCTCGGTGCTGCTACTACCAGGCGCTCAACGCTCACACGGTCCACGATAGCTATCGCCTTCCGTACATTCAAGGTATCACAGACCACTTGGAAGGATGCAAAATGTTTAGTAAAGTGGAAGTTGTCAATGCCTATCAAATCCGCTCTGACCCTGCCGACATCCTGAAGACGGTCATTACTACACCCTTCGGCCTCTTTGAATATGTGCGCAAGCTTCTTGGTCCACGCAACGCAGCTCAAGCATTCCAAAGATTCATTGCCGCAGTAACAACTTGCCGCCTAGCTGTATTTGCCTACACCGATGACATCCTCATCGCGAGTCTCAATCCACAAGAGCATGAGCGTCACCTCCGGGAACTCCTTCAACGCCTTCAACACTTGCCTCGTTGTCTACCCCTAGAAATGCTTGTTTGGGTCTTCCGAGCTCGCATTCCTTGGTCCCCATTTCTCGGCGCTGGGAGTTCGTCCGTTACCCTCCCACGTCCAGGCCACGCGAGACTTCCCAGCACCCACTACACTATGCCAGCTGCGTGAGTTCCTGGCCTATATCGCTCAGTTTCTGCGCCCATTGACAGACCTTCGCACGACCAAGGGCTATTCATCAGCAGTTTCCTGTTCTCTAGAAGCTCAAGCTGCTTTCAGGGTTGCTAAAGAAGCCGTCGCTAATTTGGTACTTCTCGCCTACCCGAGAACTAACGTGCCTACTTACATCATGGTGGATGCTTCCCGTGTGGCCGTCGGCGTTATTTTACAGCAGCTAGTCGACACCGAGTGGCGTCCACTGGGCTTCTTCTATCGGAAGCTCCAACTGATCGAGACTCACTACGGCATTTTTGACCGAGAGCTGCTCGCCATCTACTCCATCCACCACTTACGGCACATCAGACAATCCCATTCCCCAACACAGCTTTTACAAACTGTAGGACTATGGCCACAGAAATACCAAGCAAAATTCGCCAGAATGAAAGTTCTGTACGAGATATTCAACCGTCAGAAAAACACTGAACCGTCCAAATTCTGTCCAACTGTACAGCCAGGAAAACAAGACAAATCCATGACCAAAAGCTAGCAGGATATTATTTTCACGCTGATTGTTCCTGAAAATCTTTTTTCCCTTTTTCTACTGGAGTTAAACAGCTTGGGCATTCGGTTACTAGACTTACAACTTTAGATTTCTTTTTGAAAGCGGTGCAGGATTGCAGTGACAATGAATTTCGTATCTGTTAAATATTGTTCAACTTCCTTTGAAATCTCACCATTCGTTTGCATTTATTTGACATGTTTCGTTTCTCTTGTGCTGTTCATATTACATACCTATTCTTTTATAATATTATTGTACATGCCCTGTTACGATCGGCCCGCGGGGGTGACCTTCTGGCCTCTCCCGCCCCGCTGCGACAAATGGCTTCGTGAAGCCAAGAATGTGCCCCCTTCGGACAGCCCTACAGCGCCAGTAAGGCTAGACAGATTTGGCGGACCGAGTATTGTTAGTTGGTTCGCTGTCGCCTTCACGGACCAAATCGAGCAAGCACACTCCTGCAAAAGGGTGTTCAACGGCGTTCCCTCAAGGACTCCGTAAATCGTCACGGTCGTTTGACAGACGAAGCGGCTACCTGCGAAATCAGCTCAGGAACCAAGGCGTGCTAGCTCGCGTCAAGCGCGACAACCCCTGTCTACGCGGCCCCACTCCGTTCGGTGCGTTCGGTGCGGGACTGAGTGTGTGAACAATCACCCTCAAAGGGGACTTCGACCACTTTGAACGCTGCAAACGGACGACGGTTAGACGGAAGGGAGGACAGAGGGGTTTTAAAGCGTCCGTTTTCGGCTACTCGGTGTGCTTCGCTGCAGTCATGCTAGACTGATAAAATTCAATGTTCTCTACCATTCATGTAGATATTGTAAATAAATGCCGCACACCTCGTTCTTGATAAAGGCAAGTTCCTCCCTTCAACAACGTCCTTAGCGTGGATAAGTCGGACGACGCCATGGGCCAGCGAAGCCTTTTAACATGCCCGACCCCAACACTCACGGATAGCAAGGGATATCCGAAGTTTGTATATGGCTGAAACGCAAGCCTTGTCGAGTCGTTGAAAGCGCGCAAGTGTACGAGAGCAGACACATGATTATTGAATACATGTGTTTAGCGCATATCTACAAAAGTATCCCACAATCTGTGATGCTGTGGGTGCAAGACAGAGAAAACGTAAACACTGGAGAGGGCGGTTGAATTAGCCCAAGAGTACGCAACGCGTAGAAAGCTGAACGCCGAGGACGCATATTGTGACGGTCGAAATGGACCGCGGAAACAATTTCCGTTCAAAAAGGGATCGCAGACGAAACGACCGGAGCATGTAGAAGCGGAAAAAAGGGCGTCAGAAAAGAGCGAGGAGAAGTCAAATGGCGAAACGATACAAAATAAGCAGAAAGAGTAAAATATCAAAAAGAGCAGGTGCTACGAGACAGTGCCGCCACCATGGACATTGTCCATCCGTCTAATGTGACGGTAAATGACTTCACCGGAGATTAAACAGGTTGTGGGAGGACACAGCGTGTGACTGCCGATGGCGAAAGTCAAAATCCGTGGGCTGTTCGGGGAGCTCGTGACCGAGGCTGCAGTTTCCAAGTTCTTGTCGCTGCGGTGCCCTTACATGTTTTCGAATCAGTCGGATCAGTTACTGCGTGAAAAGGGGCTGAAACTTGGAGAGGACATAGTACAAGTGTTGGCGCGAACCCAAGCTCGTCAAATCGCGTCGCTTTCATCTCAAAATGTAAAAGCCACTGCAACAGCAGTATGCTCGCAGTATGCAGCAGCAGCTATGCTCGAGGAATGAAAAAAGCGGTTGAGCAAACCCTGCCAGCTGACCAGCTCAACGAGAGAATATCACAAGGCATGTGTGAAATTTCACGCCTTCAGTAAGAGCCAGCTGACGCACTCACAAGCGAGACAGAGTTGCTTCTGTCCCCGGCGTCAAAGAATTTTGATTGGCTCTTACGTGTGGACAGAGAGTAACTGGCGTCAGCCTAGCTAAATTACACGAAACAGCTAGAGGAGGCATTTGTAGGCGCAACGTGCCGATACACGAGAAAGGAGGCTTGTTATATCGGCACTAAAGGGGCCGAAAGGGCAGAATTCACGATCAGTTAGTCGTACCTATTAAGTACAGGGAGAACCTTTTGGGTCTCTGTCATGGAAATGGGTGGTCGGGCCACCTCAAACAAATCAAAAGAAAGATTTCTAATGGAATATTATGGGCTCGCTGTTTCAAAGGCATAGAAAGGTTTGTGAGATCGTGCGACTCCTACTAGCGTTCGGCTATTTACCATACTGTGTACGGCAACAAAATTTCCGGAGGCAATCCTTCTGGGAAAACTCAGCTTCACCAAAATATTAGATGTGCTTTTGACAGTAATCGCACGAATCGGGTTTCCAGCCGAAATTCAGGCGGATCAAGGGTCAGTATTCACAAGCTCACTGACTTCCGCATTTCTACAAAGGGGCGGGGTAAAGTTGATACACAATTTCGTCTATCACCCTCAGTTAAATAGTGTACAGAGCTGTATTCAGCGCTTAAGCGAGTTTTGCGGGCGCTCTCTTACGAGCACAAGGAGCACTGGGAGAATTATCTCCGGCTACTTTTTAGCTTTGTAAACAGTTCCTCATGAGGCTACATGGTTCTCGCCAGGAGAACTACTGTATGGGAGGACACTCTGTTCCGCACTGAGAATGTTGAGAGATGTGGGAATCAAGAGGAAAGAGTCAAACAGTGACAAAGTACGTGCTAAATCTGCTGGCACGGTTATGCGCAACACAAGAACTAGTGGAAAAGAAAATGGGCGAGGCACTAGAGAACGCCAAGTTCTATTACGACACGAATGCGAGGCTTCGAATTTTGAACGCTGGGGACCAGGTATTGATTCCAAAACCTTCAAGAAAGAAGGAGCTCTAAGTTCTCTGGGTTGGAGCCGTTAAAATGTTGCTCAAACATTCAGATACTAACTATGCTCTGAAAGTGCCCGGTCGCAGGAAGGAGGTGAGAATATACCGCTGCAATTTGATGAAGCTGTACATGGAGCGGAGCTGAGTCGTTTACTTCAGCATCAAAGAACCGGATGACGTAAATACCGAGTTTATTAAATGTAAAGCGACCTCCAACTCTGACACAAGCCTGGAAGAAGTTGTAGAACACTCGGTAACCACATATGTTCCTAAACCCAGCAGCTAGATGAGCTAAAGGGGCTGCTAGGGGAATGTCTCGCATTCAGCAATTGATTCAGCAATTGACAATTGGCGAGGTAGAACCAAATTAATAAAGCATTAAATAGAGCTGACATTAACCAAACCTGTAAAATTAATGCCTTACAGTATGTCTCCACGAAAGAGAGAAATTATGGAGGCAGATAACACAGCGCATGCTAGAGTTGGGAGATATTGACAGTGCTGAGCGACTACACATCACCGCTAATACTTGTGCAAAGCCATAATAAGGACCCTCGTCCGTGTGTTGACTACAGAAAGTTAAATGCCATGGCCAGGGATTAGTTGCACCCGATACCCAACATTGAGGAACGTCTCGAAAGTGTCAGCGCTCGTAAATACATTTCTACTCTACATCTCGTGTGGGTATATTAGCAAGTTCCCCTTTCAGAAAGTGCGACAAGATATGCCGCATTTCTGAACTGCACAAACTTTTCGTCCTCTCGTTGTCCGCTTCGGGCAGAAGAACGTGCCGTTTAGCTTCTCTAAGTTGTATATTGTACTAAAAGATTTGCAGAAGTTCGCATTGCCATAGCTCGATGATGTCGGAATTTTTTCTGACAGCTGGGAACAACAGGCATCGTACCTCATGCAGGTGATCTCGCCGTTGAGGTAAGCAGGCTTAACGATGAAGGCGGAAAAATGTAGGTTTGGCTGTTCGCAGGTAACTTATCTGGGCCAGGGCACGAGGAGGCCGGCCGAGCTAAACACAGCTACGCTGGGAGTTTTTCCACAGCCGCGAGCGCAAACATACATTCGTTCATTTTTGGGATTTGTGCGGTACCATCAACGGTACATTCCGAAATATTCGCAAATAGCAAGCCCTTTAACATACGCACTCCGAAAGGGAGCACCGAGTAATGTGCCCTAGAATAAGGAGAAAGAGAATGCTATCCAATGTTTCAAACGCCTATTAGTTTCTCGTCCTGTGCTTTGCGCGCCAGACTATACCAAGGAATTCATAGTGCGGTGCCACGCAAGCGACAGGGAAATGGGTATTCGGGTCGTTGATGATAATGAGTAACATCTTATTCTCTGTGCCAGCCGTAAACTAGCTGAAAGGAAGAAAGCCTATAGCACTTCAGAGAAGGAATTTCCCTGTTTGGTTTGGGTAGTTCAGAAGTTGTCCTGTTGCTTTTACGGAGCAAGATTCATCGTCGAAACCGACCACTGACTTTGACGTGGATTAATAAAATGTCACAAAAAATAGCCGCCTTGCTCAGAAGTGTAAGTTGTATAGCAATGCGGATAGCTTGAGCGGGCTAATTTGAAACTCGTTCTGCGTTGTGAGATCCCGATTAAATTTTGCGATAATGTTTTTTATTAAGTCAAGACGGTCCCCTTTTGTTTAGTAGGACTCCATGCACGATTGCTAACTTTGTCGGCAAAAAATTTGTTCGGAATTTCCTTAGCGAAATCCAGTATTTGTTGTTTTTGTGCTCGTTTTCTTCGAAGCCTGGCGGGTTTAAAGCTAGATCCAGAATACTGCATCGCTGCGCAGACCCATGGTGTGGGGTTCCCTTTGCTGTTGCCTGCCATTGTGAGATGTTTTGGGGTGTATGTCAGCATTTCGCAGCAGGTTGCCGCAAGCCAAGTCATGCGCCTTGCCAGCAGGCATTCTCTTGCTGCCTGGGGGTTATCAGCACTGGCCAGTCGAGATTTTCCGGACCATGGAGGAGCTGTTACGATCTGTCAGCGGGGATAGTGTCCTCCTAGCCTCCTGGCTCCGTTGCGTGCCGCATAGCTGTCCGAAGGGGGCCTTTGCACAGCACTACGGCACCAGTAGGGCTATACGTGTTTGGCGAACCGAGTATTGTTAGCTGTTTCACTGTTACGTTCACGGACCAATTGGAACAAGCAAACTCCTGAAAAAGTTGGTCTACGGCGTTCCCCCCACGGGCTCCAGTAATCGTCACGCTCGTTTGACACACGCGCCGGCTAACTGTGGAGTCAGCTCAGGAACTAAGACGTGCCAGCTTGAGCCAATCGTGGCAGCCTCTGCCTACGAGGCCCCGCTTCGTTCGGTGTGTTCAGTGAAACGAAAGTTCGGGAGTGAGTGTGTGAACCTTCGCACTCAAAGGCGGGTTATTTGACGACTTCGAACGCTGCAATTGGAGGAAGGTTGGACTACAGGGAGTACAGAGGGTATTTTAATTAGGCAGCCGTTTTCGGCTCTTCGGTGTGCTTCGTTTCAGTCATGTTAAACTGATGAAATGTAGCGTTCTCTACCCTTCATGTAGATATTGTAAATAAATGCTGTTCTCCTCGTTCTCGATGAGGGGTTCCTTCCTTTAATAACATTCTTAGCGTAGATGAGTCTGACGACGGCATAGGCCAGCTACCCCTTTTGACATGCCCGACCACAACTTTTACAGCCCCTTCTGCTATAACCCTGCATAGAATTGGCAGTATGCTGAACAAACAAATAAACCTTGAAGGGCCAGCCATATTATGTGCTAATGGACGATAAACCTCGGGTGCATGTCTTGCGTACAAACTCTTCCAAGTATGCCGTACGTGAACTTCGTCAACTGGCCTGTATATAGGAGTTCACTGCGGATATCCGGCATATCAAAGACGCCAAAAACGAGACAGCTGATGCACTCTCCCGATTCACCTCCCTCAGTACTTCTACATCAACTGTGGACTTGGAACGTCTAGCTCGGGCGCAGATAGAACACCCTGAGTTGCGAGTACATCGTGACCATCCCGTTCTCTCCTCCCACAACTCGTTCCTCACCCGTTTGTGCCTGGCTCGCTCTGGTGTGACATGTGACCGGTTGCACCTCTTCCCTTTATTTCGGCTGTCTTCCGTCTTGCGGCTTACCGATCCCTTCACGACATCTGCCATCCAAGCATCCGATGCACGCAGGACCTCATTACATAGTGCTCTGCCTGACAAAGCAATAACACCGATATTCGCCAGTGGGCATGTTCGTGCCTCGCGTGCTCGAATGCCAAAGTGAACCGCTATACGAAGACCCTCACGCAGTCTTGCTTGCTACCTGGCTGTCGCTTTGACCACATCCATCTTGATTTGGCTGGCCCAATTCTTCCCTCTCACGACTGCCGGTACTTTCTTACAACGATTTACAGCTTCACCCATTCGACTGAAGCCGCGCCCATTCCGGACATCACTGCGGAAATGGGCACCAAAGCCTTCGGTTCAGCAAGGGTTTCCCGCTTCGGCGGCCCCAGCATCGTGACCAGTGATCGCGACCGGCAATGTGACTGTACTCTCTTCACTTCTCTCAACCGCCCCCCTTGGCCCTAAACACTGCCGTACCAATGCATATCATCCCAGTCCGAACGCCATGGCTGAGCAGCTCCACCGCAAGCTCAAAGCTGCCCTCTCTGTGCGCCTGGATCGGGAGCACTGGGTCGACCACCTTCCTATGGTGGTCTCGGCCTACCACAGTCTTTTGTCGCAACCTTGGCTGTGTTCCGGCCGAACTCGTCTATGGTGCACCCCTGCGGTTTCCTGGAGACTTCGTTCCTTCGGAACACCTCTCCCCAGCCGCTGCAGTACCTTGAATGTCTACAGGACTGCATTCAGCAACTGCCCCCGTCCCGCCTCGGTCTTCGAACCACAACATCTTTGTGCATCCGGACCTTCCGACTTCGACCGACGTTTTTCACAGAGGAGACGCTATAAAGGTACTTCTTACACGCTCTTACATATGGCTGTACCGTGTCCTCCACAAGAGGCTGAAGTCCAGCAACATCCTATTGAATAGTTACGAAGAGGTAGTCTTATTAGACCGCCTCAAACCGGACTACCACGAAACGCTCCCCACAAAGCTTTCCGCAGATGTCGCCGGCGTGTCCGCGGATCGGCATGTAACCAAGACAGCACCTTCTACAATTCGTGGACAAGTACATTTCGCCGTTCCGTCACTGCGGGAGGTGCTGTAACGCCCACCAACGCCGCTACGCGCAAACGCTACAGATCGTCGCTCTCATTCCGCATTGCAAAACATGAAAATAAAGCTGGGCGGCGCGTGGCTGACGGCGCAAACGCGGCACGCGCTAGTCCGTTCTAAGAGCTTGCTAGGCTATTGTCTGGAGCTCCGCTGCACCCACTCGGTTCGCGACAGAAGCAAAGAAGATCATGGAGATTTACAAAAACGGCAAGATCGAAATCAGGAAAGAAAATCAGTATAATAACTTAAAGCGGAGTGCCTTGCGATTTGAGGCCCGAGCTGGCCGCCTGTCATGGCGAGCACTACGAGCTCCATGAAAAGACGAAGCGGGTTTGACATGACGCTGCCAGGTGTCCTGCCAATGTGCCCGCTGCAGAAATTTGGTCCAGAAGGGCTTCTTTTATTTGCGAGCGCTGATGTCGATATTGTTGGAGGCAGCGGTGCCCATCGGTCGCCATAGCAAGGCTGCTAATCTGCGGTGGGGCTGGGCGCTAGAATGATGAAGCGCGTCACATATTGTGGCGCGCTGGCTATGGCTATCGTGGCGAGCACTACGATCTGCATGAAAAGGAGAAGCGGGTTTGACATGACGCTGACAGGTGTCCAGCCAACGTGCCCATTGAAGAAATTTGGCCAAACGGGCTTCTTATATTGTCACGTAGTAGTGATGGGGAAGAAGGCAGCCAAACTGTGATTATACACACTGGCGTTTTATTTGGCGAACTTCTGCCCTCACAAGCGCGCTATACTGAAAGAACAACGATAGCGGCGAACACAGTCGGTGATCGTCGAAAATCAGATCAGCGGGTCAAGCGCGTCGGCTTTTATACATCAGGGGTGCTATTTTGTAGGAATTCTATTACTTTCTTTATGCCGTTTGCCGCCATCACCGCGCATCCATTGGTTGAAAATGACCGGCCCGCGCCCGTCAGGAACCCGCGAAAACTGTAATCGTCATAGTCACGTTGACGCACTCAATATGCGGAGCATAAGGCACGGATTTTTGGCACGGCCAGAGGCAGGGTCGTTTCCGAAGGAATAAAAAAAATGGCTGTTCCTCTCATCGCTATGGCCGTGGCTCTTCGCCGTAGCCGACGTGAACACGGAGAGCCAGACGACGCGTTTGAGATGCCGGATGACCATTTTCGACGGCATTTTCGCCTCTCGAAGGGAACGGTGCGGTTGTTGTGCGAGGAACTGCCGGGGGAACTAGAAGCGGAGCGAGCGACGGGACTGTCGGTGGAGCGGAAGGTGTTGTGTGCGCTGCGCTTCTTTGCCTCCGGAAGCTTCCAAGCGTCCGTTGGGAGCGAGGAGACTATTCGTGCGTCGCAGTCGACAGTGAGCGAGTGCGTGCGACGGGTGGCAGAGGCTGTTGTGAACGCCGGGGCGTGCAACAAGTGGGTGCATTTTCCGAAGGCGGCCGAGGAAAAGGCAGCCGTGAGGGAAGGTTTTCTTCGGTGCTGTGCTATCCACGGTGTCATAGGATGCGTCGACGGCAGCCTCGTAGCTATTGTCGCACCGAAGGGTGAGCGCAAGGCTGCGTTCATGTGCGGCAAGGGATACTTCGCCCTCAACTGCATGTTCGTAAGCAAACCTCATGTTTTCTGGTGCCGATCCTTTTTGACAGTTATGTTGCTCATGTCAACGGGCACTTTCTCTGTTTACGTTTTACGAGATCTGCGATGCGGACATGAAAATCTTGGCCGTGAACCCTCTGCGACCGGGGTCGGACCACGACGCTTTCGTCTGGCGGAAGAGATGGCTGCGCCGGCGGTTTCAAGCGGGCCGCATAGTGAATCCCGGGGAATACCTCCTCGGTGAGGCAAAACACCTTTTTTGGCGCAGTCACGCTTCACGCTCCAACCCGAACTTTTAACCAAATTACAAGCACATAAGTCGGGAGTAAAAAAGAAAAATGAAGTCATTCATTGCCACCATTGGCAATGTTCGAAGTGTTAAGTTACAAGCACATTATGTGTCTGCGAGGAGCTGACGAAAGCAACACGTATTAGTGCTTTCTGCACCCAGTGACTGCCAGAAGCAGAAGAAATGAACACACATTACTGCTACTACTGTCATTGATAGCACCAACATGTGTTGATTTCTTCTGCTTGTGGCTGGCACCGAGTAGTGCACTTGTAAGTTTGGTAACCGTTTGTGTCGGGTGTGGTTTTGCTCAACTCATGCTTTTACTTGGGATTCACCTCTGAAGTCTGCTGTAGATTTCCTCAGTTTATAACTTGCTTCTCGTCAGAGGATTACTCAATGTACTATTTCCATCTTCGTGCAGGTGACAGTGGCTACCCCTTGGAGCCGTGGCTCCTGACCCCAGTTCCTGGCCATCCTCCAGCGCAGACAGCCGAGGGGTAGTACAACAGAGCACATGGCGCCATGCGTCCCGTAGTGGAGAGGTGCATTGGGCTCTTAAAGAGTCGTTTCCGCTGTCTTCAGCGATATCGCACCCTCCTCTACGAGCCGGAACGTGCAGCCAACATTGTCGCGGCATGTACTGTGTTGCACAACCTTCGCCTTTCTGAGGGCGACACATGATCGGGCGATGATGACAGCGATGACGACAGCAGCAGCAGCAGCAGTAGTAGTGAGCTCTGCAGTAATGGCGACCCCATTTCGCAAGGCCTGCCCCGAAACACAGGGTCGAGAATGAATTATTTGAGAGGGCGGGCTGTTCGTGACTCTGTGATGGGCATGTTTGGCACAACCCGTGCGCAGCACGTACATGATCGGAGGAGTGTGCGGCGGCAGCTTCGACATCAACAGCAGCGTCAGCATCGCTAGGTGCATGCACACAGTTGTAGCATAACATATGCCAAATAATTGCATTGTGCATTTCATGCTGTGAAATTGCAGACAGATTTCCCATGCTGTTGTAGTTGATGCTTACGTAACGCAAAGCATGACTTGTCGAGAAATGCAAAAGTTGTGTAGTGAAGCGTTATGTAATGCTTCCATTTATACAAAGTGAAATACGATGTTTAGTGGTGACATATAAGATTGAAAGCAAGCTAAAAATAAGTGCATTTTCAAAGTGTCTGCCATGATTTGCTTGTTGCTGCTGTCTTCACCTAGATGCCCTGCGTGCCATGCATGTAGCCTGCAGTTGTCATAATTATTTTTACTCGTGTCGGTGAGAGTTCTCTTGTTCCATTACGCATTGGCGGACATAAGCGCCTGTATCCTAGCTTTCTACTCACGCAGAGAAGCTTGCAAAAGCCAAAATGTACAGTTCATGTTCCGCTCCATTGAACGTGCTGTTACACGCGCACCATCTAGTTCCTCCACCATTTTGTCTCGCAACAACCGCAAAGTTCTCTTGTAGTGACGAAAATGCTGTCCAACTGATCACCCGACATGTCAAACGCTGCGACTCCCATGAACTGTGTGCACGCATGAGCAGTTGATAGATTTCAACAAAGTGCGCTCAATTAATTGTAAATAGCAGAACTCGGTGAATGGAATATTGCAGAGTGTGTAAAAACATTTCCACAGTGCAAGCTAGCACTCCAAATATAGTAGCGACATGCAAATGAAAGCACCAGAGGAACAATCGACCTTTTTGTATTATTTCACCCTTCAACATATAGACAATTTTTATGGTAACACTTGTTTATGTACACATCACGTGCGACAGTCTCTATATTGAATAAGTGCGAGAATTGTGACTACTGCAGCAGTAGAGGCATATGCAACATATCACAGACAAGTTGCAATAAATTTTGCATCACGTTGTTTTTGCATCTAAAAGGTTCACAGGTAACTGCATCATGAAATATCACAGGTAACGGCAGGCATCGTTTAAGAAAAGTGTTGTACGCTGCACAAGTATGCAGAAATAGCAACTGGCTTAAACTGCCCCAGAAAAAAAAGGTGCAGGTGGTTAAATCATGCACCAACAGAAGAATATCACTGCGAAATGTGGAGGTACACCCGGCCACAAAATATTACGGACCATGAAATTTGAGAAAAAGCTGAATATCTCCGCAACCTCACAACGCAGCCTGGTATTTGCATTTCAGGCATCGGCTAGAATATGTTAAGAACATTTTAGTTTTCTGTTCTACTGGATACTGCTTCAGGCTGCTTGGAAATTTAACGTTTTGTGCGATCCCGTGGTCCGTAAACTTTTGTGGCCGGGTGTACATCACTACATGTGAAACGAACATGCTGTCGTGGAGTTCCATACTGGAAAAGAAAGTCATAACATCTTGCGTTGATATTGAGTAAGAGAAACTGCATAAATATTGCACATGAGGGGTAAACGTACAATGTATCTCAACCGTGAAAGAACGCTGAATGACAACAAAACATGGTAATGAAAAACAAGAAAAGAAGACGTTGAGCCCTGTATGGCACTACAACAAAATATATACAAACCATGAAAGAACACTGAATGACAACACAACGCACTAATGAAAACAAGAAAAGAAGACATTAAGCCTTGTATGTCACGACAAAAAAATATTGACCATGAAAGATCAGTAAATGGAAAGAAAACGTTATAACGAAAAAAAAGAAAGGAAGAAGACATTCAATCACTCAAAAAATTTTATTGCATCCACAAATCTGTTCTTTTGTGGAAGACGAGGGCTCGAAAAAAAGTGGATCTATCAAATTGAGAAGCTTCGAGCCCCCGTTTACATGGCATACAGTGAGAGCATGGAAATACAAAAATATGTGTAGAAGTTGAGCAATGATAATTCCCTCAAGCATTCATGACTATAAATTCATCGATTCTTTATACAATTGTAACACTGCAAAAAATAATTCGGAAATCTGGAACAAAACTGTACATATGTAACTTTCACACAAAAGAAATGGATCAATCTTTCGCAACGAAAGATGCCTTGATTGCACGGTTCCCAGTTGTTTCTAATTTTATTCCGTATTGATGAAGTTCGTTTAACAGCTTTGGAAGCGTGTGACGAAGCATTTGTTTTGTTAACATAAGGCGTGTAAAGGGTATTTTCCAGGTATCATCTCTGCGTGAATTATAAGATCTTGTGAGTGGTGTCAACTCTGAAAGTGTACGTAGAAGACCGTCTGAATCATATTTATATTTTCTGGCTAGATTTAGAGGGTGCAATTTATGCACAGTTACAAGATTGTATTTTATAAATATAGGTCTTGTGTGCGCAGTTTTTTCAATGCATGCAATGTGACGAAGTGCTTTCTTTTGTAACATAAGCAACTGGTTCAGGTTCGTTAACGTGGTTGTGCCCCATACTAGACAGCAATAATTTAAATGTGAAAAAAGTAGTGCGTTATAAATATGAAGTTTGACAGCTGTTGGTAAGTGGAACTTGAATTGCGCCAGAATTCCTACTGCCTTTGCAATTTGCGTAGCAACGGGGTTAACATATGGATGTCCCAAGACATATGCTTTTGGGTGGGGCTAATCTAGGTGGGGCTAAACCTTTGCCACCGACCTTCGTAACAGTATTACTACTGTAATTATTGCCTGCCCAATGGATATAATTTATCTATTAGGGAATTTTAATTTTCCCCACATCGACTGGGCAAAGCTAACCTCTACCTGTCGAGTGTCATTAGATTTCATAAATTTAACCCTAGACTTCAACTTCACCCAGATTGTCAACCAACCCACTTGCGGTCCCAACATCTTTTAGTACTGACAACCAACCCTGAAACAATTCGGCAAATAACATACTTGAATGATTTTAGCGACCGTAATCTACTCCAATTAACCTTTAATATTCAGTTACCATACACCGGTATAGTAAAAAAAACAATTCGGCACTATAACAAGGGTGACTATACTACCATTAATGCTGACCTAGACTTTTTTTTCAGCAATGCACTTCTCCCTTCGTTTTACAGTAGAACGGTCGACGAAAACAGGGTACTCTTTCGAGACAAATTACAGCCATTAGTAAACCAGTACATCCCATTAATCAAGATACCCAATGATAAATTGAACCCATGGTTCACCTGTTTCCTTCGGTGTCTTCGAAACAAAAAGAAACGCATATACACTAGTGCTAAACGAGTTAACACCTCATCGGCTTGGGAAAAATACAATCAATCTTTAAAAACTAACTCCGCGTTATCCGCTGCTAAAGATAAATATTTTTCACATGACCTTCCATCTCTTCTCAAGTCCAACCCTAAAAAGTTCTGGCAAATTATCTCTCCGAACCGCGACTGTAATCACATTTATTTACATGATAGCGACCATGTGCCCCTTCCAGACAAAGAGTGTCCTTCATGCTTCAACACATATTTTTCATCTATATTTAGTACTGAAGATCACTCCACCCTACCTGACGTTCCCGATTTAGACTATCAGTAGATGACACCCATCGACATTACTATCGACGGCATTGTATCTCTTATAAACAATCTTAAGTTATCCAATTCTTGTGGCGTCGATGAGATTAATTCCAAAATACTAAAGAACACCGTTATGACTTCTAGCAAAATACTATATCACATTCTCAAACAGTCACTAACTTCAGGAGCGCTCCCGTCAGATTGGAAGACTGCGAAAGTAGTTCCCATATTCAAAAACGGTGACAGATACTCACCAGATAACTACCGGCCAATTTCGCTCACGTGTATTTGTTGTAAAATGCTCGAGCATACAATAGCTTCTCACATATACAACCATCTGGAATCAAACAACTTTTTTTTCACTAATCAGCACGGGTTCAGGAAGGGTTTGTCATGTGAGACAGCTTCTAGAATTCACGACTGACCTGCATTTAGACATGGACCATAATGTATAGGTTGATAGCATATTCCTTGACTTTTCCAAGGCGTTTGATCGCGTAGCCCATTGCCGCCTAATTTCAAAGTTAAACGCACTAAGATTGGATTCACCGACACTAACTTGGCTGCGGAACTTTCTTTCTAATCGCCGATAATTTACTATCGTTAGCAATCTTTCTTCGCCCCTTTCCTGTGCCACTTCCCGCGTGCCACAAGGTAGCGTTCTTGGGCCGCTGCTCTTCTTAATATACATTGACGATCTTCCTAATAACTTAACATCCCGAGTGCGAATATTCGCAGATGACTGTATTATTTACCGCCCTATAACCAGCCCCGATGACCACCTCATTCTTCAAAACGACCTTCATCTCATGTTAGATTGGTGTAACACTTGGTTAATGAATCTTAATTCGTCTAAATGCAAAGTAATGTCTTTAACCTGTAAACACTCAATCTCTTCTTTCCAATATAACGTAAATAATAGGCCAATTTCTGTAGCTACTTCCTACAAATACTTAGGCATTAATCTCGCACCAAGCCTTTCCTGGGCCCATCACATTACTACTATATGTGCTAATGCTTCAAAATCACTGGGGTACTTACGCCGAAACCTAAGTAATTCGCCTTCTAACATCCGTAAGCTAGCTTATCAGACGTTTGTTCGCCCCTAGCTCGAATTTGCCTCCCCAATCTGGTCACCCCATCATAACAACCCAATCAGCTTATAAGAATCAATTCAAAATAGGGCCGCCAGGTTTATCTCGCGTAACTACACCTACAATTCAAGCATCTTACAAATAAAACTTTATATTTCACTTCAGCCACTAAGTACTCGACGCGATTTTGCAGTCATCATTATTTCACAAGTACGTTCATGCGGATAGGAAATCTTTGTGGCTTGAAGTTGCACCTTTCACATCTCGCAGATTACATAATCACCTCAGCTTCACATGCATCTACGGGAACACACATGCATTCAACTCGTCGGCGCTTCCTCGTGCCATTCGATTGCGGAACGCTCTTCCTGATTTCATCGTCTCCGAACCTAATCCCGATAAATTCCGTCAGCTCATCATTTCATATACCACCGCGTAACTTCAACAAAGTGCACGATGCATTTTTTTTCCACTTATGTGCTCTCTTGTTTATGAGCTCATTTCGCTTATTACTCTTGTATTTTTTAGTATTGTTTAGTATTTGTACTGGAGTGCCAACATTATTTTTCATTGTTTATTAAAGGAACTGTATCGTTTGTCTTTTTCTGATATGTACATTCCAGACCTTGTTATTTTGTACAATGCTTTTAATACTTGTATAAGATATGTATACATTTTTCCACTGTGCATTATTAATGTATGTCTATTATTTTTTTATATGTTCTATATACTCTGTTAATCTTATTGTAACGCCCCCCTTACCCAATGCCTCATACGAGGCCTCTAAGGACATTGTTAAATAAATAAATAAATCAATAAAAAACTACACCAAGTGACTTTACTAAGTCAACAATTTCTATACGTGAATTCCCTAAGATAAGATTCAAAGTGGGTGTTGCACGGGACTGTCGAAGTGTGAAGAATAGCTTTTGTTTTGTCTATGTTAATTTGAAGCGAATTTATAATGCTCCACTTGAGTAAATCGCGGATAGCTTCAGTAATTTTACTTTCAAGAGTTTCATATTGATGACTGCGAAGAAAAATTGTTGTGTCATCTGCATAAGTTATGTACTCTGCTTTTAGTAAAGCAATGAAGGGGGCTAGTTGGGGAACGTTCATGGTTGTTTTGCGCTGAGTTTTATACAGACAATATTAAGGACAGGACAGGAAGGACAGGACAGGACGTCCGTCCACGTCCTGTCCTTCCTTCCTTAATATTGTCTGTGTAAAACTGAGCGCAAAACAACCATGTATGTACTCTGCGCCGTGGTTACCTTGTGCAATGTCATTGATATAGAAATTCAATAGAAGCGGTCGAAGTACGCTCCCTTGGGGGACACCTGAGGTAACTGCTTTGCACGTAGATAAATTTCCCTGAATGCAAACACATTGCATTCTATGTTGCAGGTAGGATGTTATAAGTGCGAGCGTGTGCCTCTAATTCCATATAATTCTAGTTTTTTAGTTAGTGTTAAATGGTTTAGACGGTCGAACGCCTTTGAGAAATCGATATATATACCAGCTATCAGGTGTCGTTCATCGAATGCTTTCAGAATGATTTCTTTTTGCATGACAAGGGCAAGTTCTGTAGACCTGCCTTTACTGAATCCAAATTGGGTAGGGCTAATTAAATTGTATTTGTTGGCAAACTCAATTATTCTAGCGTACATTATTTTTGCTAAACCTTTGGAGAACATAGTATGGATATCGGCCTGTAATTTGATAAGTTGTTTCTTTCTCCGCCCTTGAATATCGTAGTAACTTTTGCTATTTGCATTTTTTTGGAAAAGCAGCTGTCGAGAGAGCTAGATTATAAGTATGCGTGAGCTGTGTCAATATGATGTCAAGAACGTACTTTACTGGCCTTATTTAAATGTTGTCGATATCACACTTTAAGCAGTTCTTAAGAGATTTGTACACGTTATTTATTTCACTCTCAGTTGTAGGATTCATATTTATGCTGGTAGAATTTCTCGAGATCCCTTTTACTGCCTCCGAAGAATGAGAGCTAGTGACTAGATTTGTGAAGTAGTGATTAAATTCTTCTGCTAATTCAGCTCCTTCTTTAAGTTGATTGTTCAGCGTTATTTCACCAACCTCTGCATTTTTTTGGTACCCGATTTAGCATCTTAATAATTTTCCTCCACATTATGTCCAATTTCTGTTTTCTCCCGATATCGAAGTAACTGTAGAGATAGTTTCGCTTTGTATTCCGTAATAAGGCATTAGTTTTGTTTCTGTGTGTCCGAAATATGTCCCAATCATCAGTGTTACATGTTTGGAGGAACCTGTTAAAATGCTAATCTTTCTTTTCAATCATTTTAAGGCATTCCTTATTTGTCCAAGGCTTGCGCGCTTTTTTTTTGCTTTCCTTGCGTACGATATATGGAAATGACTTCATGTACACATCAAGAAATGGGCGCAAGAATTCGTTATATGCATATTCAGATGTATGAGACATGTATACGGCATCCGATTTTATTTTTATAAGGCAATTGCGAAAGTTCTGCAATGTTTTTTCGCAAATATCTAGAATTTTCTTGGTTTGTGGAAGTCTCGTACGGTCTCTATTAAGCACTTTTGCCAACAAAAAAATAGGTAAGTGGTCACTAATGCTTGATGCCAATACACCACCAATAACTTTGTGCTCTGGTAGGTTTGTTATAAATAGGTCCATTGATGTATTCGTTGTGTTTGCACTCGTGTAAAATCTCTAATTACATTAGTCGAACAGTATGAAGATAGCATTGTTTGTAACTTGTGTTGAGCATTTGAGTCATTCAGCATGTTGATGTTAAAATCACCTCCCCCCCCCCAATATTAGTACCACGTCGTTTTCACTTGCATAATTCAATAAACCTTCCAAATACATAATGAATATATCCACAATTCCACCTGGAGGGCGGTACATTACAGCTACAATATATTTCTGCGATACAATAGCAACACACTCTGCATCACGTGTTATAAATGAAAATTGAGGAAGTAGGTCACAAGTAATGCACTTCTTGATATTCAGTAACACTCCTCCACCACGTTTATCTTGGCGGTTTAGACGAAAAGTCTGATAATTATCAATCTGTATGGCATCGCAGTCCGAATTAGACCACGTTTCGGTCAGCATAATTATGTCGAATTCAAAACAAAATTGGTCCAGGAGGATGTTTAGCAAGTCCTGTTTATGGTAGGCAGATCTGATGTTTAGGTGGAAGCACGTTAGTCCAATATCGTTTTCGGAAGCTGCAAGACTGTTAACGTCTTCGGGTTCCAATTCCATGATGGATAGGAGTAATCTTCAAAAGCCTGACGCCATTCACTTAAACTATTTTTCCAATGTCTCTTTCAGTGCTTACACGAATCATTGCGGACTGCTCATCCTTTCGAGCAAAAATCTTACCATCTCTTGTCCATACGAATTTCCATTCGCATGCCTTTTTCATACTGATTGCCATTCCAAGCAATTTCTTGAGAGTAGGGCAGAGATGCCCACTAACAAATATTGGCTTATTACTTGAGCGACCGATGTCATTTGCCGAGAGCCTAGTTTTCCTTGCTTTGAGCAGAAAGGCGTCACGCTTTGACCGGCTCTTAAATTGCACAATTATGTTTGAACAAGAATCATTACTGGTTTTCACTCTGTGGCAAACATCAATGTCGCTCACGGTTACTGGTTCATTCAGAGCTGTACCCACTTGGTTCAGTATTTCATGCAGATTTTCATTCCTATCCTCCTCTATCCCCTTGATTTCCACATTGCGGTTCCTAAAGTATTGCTCGCTATTAGTGATTCTTGATTAATGATCAGCAACCTTTTTCACAGTCTTATCACATTCTTCTTTGAGCGTTAGGTTCTCTTTTTTCAGAGCTTCATTCTCTATTTGCAGCTTATCGTTTTTCACTTTGCTTTCTTCAAATTTCAGACTTAAGAACGCAAGACTTTCTTTGACTTCTCTCAACTCCTTCCTCAGATCACGTTCCATTTTAGATTAGAATTCTTTCATTTCTTTCCTGATATCTTCTTCGAAACGAGTAGACATGGTTAGACAGAGTACCAAACGAACAGTAGACAATTATGGCAGCGGTAAGCAGCAAAAAAAAAAAAGAATTAAAACAGCAAGAAAAAGTATATATGGGAGTGATATCCAACCTGCGGCGACAAGAAAGACGTTTCAGGCGTGCTCTTCGCTGCTACCGCTGCTGCCAAGTGGTCCGGCGCACGATGATGTCCGGTTTATATAGGCTTCGATGGCCCCTGGTGGCGGTACAGTGACGCCGATTCCAGAAGATACTGTTGCCACACCCCCAAAATAGGCACGTGGATCCGAGGCAAGCAGCAGATGTAGCTTGTTTGATGGGCTTATCTGCGGCGATAAGAAAGACGTTTCAGGCGTGCTCTTCGCTGCTCCCGCTGCTGCCAAGTCCTGTATGTCAAAAAAAGCATGTATATATGTACATAAATATGCAAAAAATACACATTACAAATGAAGTGAAGGCGCATAGGCAAGAAACTTTCATAACTTTTTCTTTTTGCTGTGTATATCCAGAGGTTCCGTTTAACATTACATTAAGGCGCGAAACTGTCACCATTTGATGACACAGGATTAAATTGTAGAACATTTGCAGTCTTGCTTCTTGCTTAACTTGACATGACAACAACTAGGCACCTCATAATTGCAATGCCGCAGTCAGGCTAATGTACCACCAGGCTTGCTGGCACTCGTGTAGGTGAGCGTGATAGTGTGGACGCTCTTATTGCTGAAGTACAACTTCAAACAAAAAAATCATGCTGCAACGGCTGTGCTACTTGTGGTTGCATGAAAGGGTGACTTGAGCAATTATTTCTTGCAAACTAGCAATATCCGGTTTTGCATCATCATTACAACAACAACAAATTTTGAGCTAATAAAAAAATGGTGTAAAATTCCTTGCCTATGCTCGTACCTTACTTATTTAAATATGTGGGTCCTGAGAGGGCGGAGGGACTTGGCCGCCACCATGGGCCAGTGCAGCCAGCAGCAGCTGCAGCAGACGCTGATTCGTCTCCTGTGAGCGCCGCTTCACTGCCAGCCGCTGAACGTCGTGCATGGTGCCGACCTCCTCCCTCAGATGTTGCAGGCCCTCCATGTGGACAGCATGTTGCTGCCGCAGGACCTCCATATGGACGGTATGCTGCTGTCGCAGGACCTCCATATGGGCCTCGTGATGCTGTTAGCGAATAAGATGTGTAATTAGTTTAATTATAGAAGCTCAGTAAGAAGGCCTTGGTGCGTGGCATTCATCTGCATTTGCAGGCTATTGTCACTGTATATGAAACACTGAATATATCTTTCTGACCCATCAAATTTGTGCTGTCCCATTCCATTAACATGTCTCACATGGTTATACCTGCTTCCCTGAACTTAACGCCACTTCTTTCTTTTTGCCACATAATTGCGTAGATATTGACACATATTATTTCACGCAAATGTGTACAAGATATGATCACCACAGCACTGTATGCATAGATTATGCTTGTTTACTGATTAATTTTTGCAGAGGTCATATGCTCGTCAATTTCATACTCAGAAAAATATACGTCTGTGGCCTTACACATACCCGCTGGTTTTCCTCCAGCATTTGTCGGAGGAAGCGGGCCTCCTCCTGCGCCCTGGCTTCCGCCGACTGGCCCTGCCGAACGTATTCGGCAGTAGCCATCTGGACGGCGCCCTCGAGGTCCTGCTGCCTCGACTGCCTATGGGCGTCTTGCGCTGGAGTTTGAGGTATAGTAGCGGCGCCTGGTGGCGGCGCGGGAAACGACATTTGGGTCGTACCAGCTTGGGTCGTATTAAGCCCTGGCTGTGGCGAAGCACGTTTCTAGGCCGAGTTTTGCGTCGATTCGCACTTTTTTCTGCCCTGTTGCGAGTGCGAAAAGGCTCGTCACTTCTCACAGACCATGCCGACCACGCTGCGAGCTCGCCGCAGCCTATAGTTTAACGAAAACGGACTCTCCGTGTGCCGTAATGCTGGGAGCAGAAGGAATCGGTGACGCCGATCCGGAGAGACCTAGCCCAGCCTCGAAAAGGAGTCACCGTCATTACTTCTGCGTCGTGGGCTGCCATGAACAAGAAGGCCTGAATCCCAACATCAGATTCTGCCGTTTTCCTACAAGGCCTCACGAAGTGGAGCGTCGGGCGCGCTGCATAGCTGCAGTTCGTCGCGCTGAGTAAGCGAAACTTCGCGCCATGCTGACTGCTTCGCCTGTCTTGAAGCTTGCTTGATTATCTGCGTTCTAAATTTCGGTCTTTTGCACCTACAGTCCCGACAGCAGACCGACATAGCAGCAGGCATGGCTGGTAATTCACGATTCGAGACCCGGCCACAGCGATCAATTAACAATTCGACCGATGCGAAGTGGTGAAGTGACCAGGTGTGTGCAAATGACCACAAATGGTCGGGCTGATTCGGTGACAATTCACTACTCCACTACGAGCAGCACAAGTTAGAGAGTTAAATGTGCTCATACTTGACCTCAAGCCAGCATGTTGAGGCAGCGCAGCAAGGTAGTATTGATTAAAGCAGAGCGATGTTCGAGCGCTGTCATTAAAAGCTGCATCAAGCGAGCTGTGCACGAGCTCGCGCTGCAGCGCGATTCGCACGTACGTGCGAGCTCATATGCATTGCATCAGTTATTACCATTTACTAAAAGGGACAGATGGCCGCTACTACAACGCAGGCATAACTACTTGTTTAGCGGCATGCAGTCAACAAAGATTGCAGGAGGCCCACCGTTTCGCGGCATGTCGAAAGACCGCTGCCGTCGCGGCGCGTACGATCGTGCGCTCGAGCAGTTCGTACATCGCGACGCGTACCGTCGTGTGCTCGAGCAGTTCCGTACACATGATGTCTGCTTATCGCTGCTGTGGATTCATTTATAGCAAGCATTTCCTCGCGTTTGTGCGCCTGAATCTAGCAGCGTGCAAACCTTACCTGAAGTTCCACTTCGTACGCGACTCGCTTCACTTGCGATTGACACCGCGCTAAAACTTCGCCGCTTGATTCTTGAACGGCGCACATGTATTCGGCACTGCATAATTTCTTGCCTTTACGCAGCGTGCCACCCCTGAAAAAATCTTCGGCGCCCGATATTTGCTGCAGGCCGTGATACAACACAACCGAAAGTGGCGGGTCCATATTGTAAACGTGCTTTCCGAAGCAGACGACCGAGCTTGGTACGACCCATTTTTGGACAGAGGGCGCTTTTTATCACCTCTTTAGCAGCGCCCCCTGGGCAATGCAAGAGCCCCATGGGGGGGGGGGGGTGCCTGCGGCTCTCGTGGGGTCGGCTGGGAGGGTGGCTGCTGGAGGGTAGCTGGTTGCTTTTCATGCAAGACAAAAACAAACACTGCTCATTCACTGTTATCCGACCCACACAACTTGATTGTCTTATCCAATCACTTCGAAATGTCATCGTAGCTGCATAGCTACAATAATGATACACAAGGCAGTCGCATAGTTCGAGCAAAAGATGTCACAGAAAGTTGCTGGTTACAGTAACCTATAAGAAGCACAAGGAATCTCTATTGCAACATCATGTCATTTGTAGGCTTGTATTTCTGCTCCATGAATAAGAGCTGAATGCGGGACACAAAGGTAATAACAGCACAGTGGGCTACTTCATAGCAAGGTCATACAGCAACTGCAAACAATCCTACTACAAAAGCTGGGTCACTGACTTACGTGTAAGGCCACTTGGCCCAGCAACAGCTGCAGGGTCCGAAGACACAAACGCAGTTGTTGCTGGTGCACTGCGGGAACCTCTGGGCCTCGCAGCATCCTCCGAACTTGTGTCCTGCAGTCGGAGTAGTGTTCAGACATTGCGAGCAGTGTGTGCAATGCGCATCATTTACACAAGCTGCTGCTCAGACTACATAACCTATATTGTCACGTGCACAAAAAACGAAAATAATATGGCTGACGAGATTTTGCAATATTGTATCACAATGTAATGCTGAAAATTTGTGAGGCCACAGCAGCACAAACAACACTTTTTAAACCTAATGTACGCACCTCGCTATCGGCGAAGAACGGGGGGGGAGGGGGGGGGGGACAAGGCGGCCGCCTCTTCTCGCAAGAATGTCGAGGACGTGGCCGTCCACCCCACCCACTTTGCTGCCTCCAGTGGCCCTGCAAACACGGCAACAACGACAACAACTACGTGAAACGACGTTACTGTCAGCATCATTAGAAAGCTCACCTCTTCTCGCTCGCGGCCTTGGCCGCTTCTTTTCCGGCCTTATGAGCCATTCTGACCCAGTGGTTCCTCCAACGGCTCGACTTCACCGCTGGGCCCTGTCCGTTTAGGACTGCGGCCACTTCCTCCCATAGCTCGTTCTTTCTAGCAGCAGTAATACGTGGCGAAAACTGTAGAAGCTCTCGCCAAGTATGGGTGCTGCTCGACGAACTGCACCAAAATAGCTGTTTGTTCTTTCGACACTCTGGGCCCTTTTGCAGTCGCCATTTTAGCTTTTCAAACTTAGGAATTTCAGCTGGCCCGCAACACAGTAGGAAATTTACAGGCAAACATTCTGTCTAAGCTAAAGGCCTGCATTAAGTGCTCACTACGAATAGATTATTTTTTCCCGTTTTATACCACTAATATAAAAAAAGGTGAAGTCGCTACTCACATTTACCGTTCTAGCAGCTTTTTTCTCGGAGCGTAACAGTCAGTGCAGGGGCGCCAGGGCCAGAGTACTACCGTTGCTGTGATCACTTTGACGAATCCATTGTTCTGCCGTGGCGGTGCTCTATTGAAAGGTGCTGAGTGCCTTGACAGTTCTCGATCCACTATGTTACAAAGTTTGTCCTCGGGTGTTATGGATAATTCTTGTTGGCCCTTGGTAAAGAAGAAATTATGAAACGTCAGACATGCACCGAAAACCACACGACAACGTAAGCACTACACGAGCAATATTTACTCACCTCACTCCTGCTGTATCTCACGGGTCCTTCAAGCAGCGCAGATTCGTCTCAGACGCAAGTATACCGATGTGGGCTGCAATAAGTTGCGCTGCGTTACGGACACGCTAGCGGCTGTCAGCTGTCGGGTAACAGAGGCCGCCATTTTGCGTGCGCTCAACGGCATGGCTTGGATGCACGCCCGACCAATATGTGGCTACGGCTTCGAAAATAGGAGTACTTGCGTTTGCATTTCTCTAAGCTGCGGCAGCTTTTACGTTGTAAGGTTACAAAATGAATTTACTTTAGGCAGCAAGGAAGTCCGCTTTTATAAAGTGTTGCTTTATGAAACAAATTTGCTATACATCCCGGGAAAAAGAGACGAGAACACGAAAGAAACATCCGGCCAATTAAGGGAGCTTCTGATTGGACTATCCAAAAAACGTCGTGCGTACGCAACCACCATTTCCAAAAGCGGTGACGTCAGGCGAGAAGGCATTGGCATAAAGAAAGGCATTCCTACAAAATAGCACCCCAGTCATCGAATGTTTCAGAGTAATCACTGGGACCCGGGTGCCTTCCACAAAGTTCTCATCATTCGCATCGCGCATACATGCAATCAGATTACGGGAGGTTCGGCGAACAGACAGGGGATGGAACCATCGATAACATTCCAGAAACTTCCGAAACATGCAGGCGCGTCCTGCGCTGTGCGATAACATTCGTCAGGCGGTGAGACGCGTCGTCCTATAAAGACAAGTACACGTGTCAATACCCCCTCTTAGAAAGCATCGACCCGATGCTGCAAATAAACGAAGGTAATAAAGAAAAGCACTCGTAGTAAAGAAAACAACAAAATAAGGAAGTTCGTCAGCGTGCGTAAAAGGGCTTCAGACGCACTACCTGGACCACTTCTGATCGTGCCCGGCGCCGCTCTGAATGCGAAACGCCGTCTGGCACGACTTCATAGTCCAGTTCGCCAACGCGTCGGATAATTTTGTAGGGTCGGAAATAGCGTCGCAATTGTTTCTCACCGAGTGCTCATCGACGTATTGGGGTCAAAATCAAAACACGGTCACCGGGCTGGTACTCGACGACGTGTCGTCGGACGTTGTAGTGTCGGCTGTCGGTACGCTGCTGGTTGTTGATCCGCAGGCGGGCGAGTTGTCGGGCTTCTTCGGCGCGCTGGAGATAGCTAGATACGTCAAGACTCTATTCGTCAGTGACGCGCGGCAGCATGGCGTCGAATGTCGTCGTCGGGTTCCTGCCGTAGACCAGCTTGAACGGCGTGATCTGTGTTGTTTCTTGCAACGCCGTGTTGTAAGCAGAGGTTACGTACGGCAGGACCGCGTCCAGCGTCTTGTGCTCGACGTCGACGTACATTGCTAGCATGTCGGCGAGGGTCTTGTTCAGGCGCGCCGTGAGACCATTCGTCAGCGGGTGCTAAGCAGTTGTCCTCCTGCGGCTTGTATGGCTGTATTGCAGAATGGCTTGGGTGAGCTCTGCTGTAATTAGGCTGTGCCTCTATCGGTGATGAGGACATCTGGGGCACCATGTCGCAGCAGAATGTTCTCGACGAAACATTTCGCCACTTCGGCTGCGCTGCCTTTCGGTAGAGCTTTAGTTTCAGAGAAGCGGGTGAGATAGTCCGTCGCCAGGACGATTCACTTATTTCCGCATGTTTACGTCGGAAACGGTCCCAACAAATCCATCCCGATCTGCTGAAATGGTCGGCAAGGGGGTTTGATCGGCTGTAGTAATGCTCCTGGCCTTGTCGGTGGTGTCTTGCGTCGCTGACAGTCTCGCCGTGTTTTGACGTAACGGGCGACGTCGGCGGTCAGACGAGGCCAGTAATACCTTTCCTGTATCCTCAACAGTGTTTGGGAGAACCGAGGTGCTCAGCGGTAGGATCGTCATGTAGGGCGCGCAGCACTTCTGGACGCAGCGGTGACAGAACAACAAGAAGGTTGCTAGCGCGGACTGGCGAGAAGTTCTTTACGAGCAGGTTGTTTTTTAACGTGAACGAAGACAATCCGCGCTTAAATGCCCTATGTACTACGTCGGAGTTCCCTTCCAAATACTCGACGATGCCTTTTAACTCCGGGTCTACTCGTTGCTGTTAAGTGAAGTCTTCCGCGCTTATTCCGAGGAAGGCGTCGTCATCCTCGTCGTCTTGCGGCGGGAGATCGATGGGGGCGCGTGATAGGCAGTCGGCGTCAGAATGTTTTCGTCCGGACTTGTATATTACGGTGACGTCATATTCTTGCAGTCCGAGGTTCCGCCTCGCCAGCCGTCCTGACGGGTCCTTTAAGTAAACTAGCCAACACAACGCGTGATCGTCGTCGCTGATCACTTTGAATGGCCTCCCATATAGGTAAGGGCGGAATTTTGCTGTATCCCAAATAATGGCGAGGCATTCCTTTTCAGTCGTAGAATAATCGCCTTCCGCTTTGACAGCGACCGGCTAGCATAAGATATCACCCGTTCAAGTCCGTCTTTCTTCTGGACTAGGACGGCACCGCGACCAAGGCTACTAGCGACAGCGTGGATTTCGGTATCGGCGTCTTCGTCGAAATGTGCAAGTACCGGCGTCGACTGCATGCGTCGTTTTAGTTCTTCAAATGCGGCGGCCTGCGGCGTTTGCCTCTTGAACTCAACATCAGATTTGGTTAGATGCGTTAGCGGCTCAGCGATGCGTGAAAACTCCTTGGCAAAGCGCCTGTAGTAGGCACACATGCCCAGGAATTCACGCACTGCCTTCTTGTCAATGGGCTGCGGCAACTTTGCGATGGCAGCTGTTTTCTGCGGGTCGGGGCATACTCCGGATTTGCTGATGACGTGGCCTAAGAACAGAAGGTCATCGTAAGCAAAGCGGCACTTTTCCGGCTTCAGAGTGAGCCCTGCTGTTTCGATGGCCTCTAGTACTGTCGCAAGCCGCCTAAGGTGATCGTCGAAATTTCCGGTGAAGACGACGATGTCATCGAAGTAAACAAGACACGTCTGCCACTTCAATCCTGCTAACAGCGTGTCCATGACGCACTGGAACGTTGTAGGCGCCGAGCACCATCAGAATTGCATGACCTTGAACTCGTAGAGACCGTCTCGCGTGATGAAGGCAGTCTTTTCGCGATCTCTCTCGTCGACTTCTGTTTGCCAGTAGCCAGACATCAGGTCCATCGACGAGAAGCATTTAGCGTTGCAGAGCCGATACGATGCGTCGTCTATCCGTGGAAGGGGTATACGTCTGTCTTCGTGATCTTGTTCAGTCGACGATAATCGACGCAGAAACGTAGCGTTCCGTCCGTTTTCTTCACCAGGACAACAGGAGATGCCCATGGGCTTTTCGACGGCTGGATGATGTCGACGAAATGCTCCGCGACGACTTGTTGCCTAATAGCTTCACGTTCTCGCGTCGAAATTCGGTAAGGGCTCTGGCGGAGTGGTCAAGCGCACTCTTCGGTTATGCGATGTTTGGCAACTGGTCTTTGTCGAATCCTCGATGACGTCGAAAAGCAGTCCTTGTGTCGTCGGAGAAGACTTCTGAGCTGTTGCTGCTTGCTCATGGGGAGACCTGGATTTACGTCCAAGTCTGGTTCGGGTACTATGGTCGGCGGGGTAGACGCGGCAGAATCTCAGAGGACAAAGGTATTGCTCGTTTCCATGATTGCCATGTCCTTGCTGATCTGCTTGAACTCTTGGCTGAAGTTCGTTAGCATCACTTCCGTTTTCCCTCCGAGCAGTCGAGTGATCCCTCTTGCGACGCAAATTTCACGGTCGAGCAGCAGATGTTGGTCGCCCTCGATGACGCCCTCTAAGTCAGCGGGTGTTTCGTTGCCGACGGAAATAACCGCGGCGGGATGTTCACTTGATCTTCGAGCACACTCAAGGTGTGGTGACTACGAGAGTTCTCCGGCGGTATCGCTTGATCTTCCGGCAGCGTTATTGATTTCGTCTTCAGGTCGATGATTGCGCCGTGTTGGTTCAGAAAGTCCATGCCGAGAATGACGTCTCGTGAACATTGTTGGAGAATAACGAAGGTGGCAGTGTAAGTCCGGTCATGAACGGTAATTCTTGCCGTGCAGATTCAAGTCGGCGTAATGAGGTGCCCTCCAACGGTCCGAATTTGAGGGCCCTCGCATGTAGCCTTAACCTTCTTCAACAGGGCGGCGATCTGCCCACTCATGACGGAGTAATCGGCCCCTGTGTCGAATAAGGCGGTGACTGCGTGGCCGTCGAGAAGCACGTCGAAGTCGGTGGTTCTTTGTCTTGCGTTACAGTTCGGTCTTGGCGTCGGATAACGGCTGCGTCGCGTTGACCTGTGGCTGAAACGTCGCGTCGTCAGGTCGTCTTTCATCAGCGTGTTCTTTGCTGCCAGACTTCGTCGGGACAGCGGTGTGTCGTCGAGATAGTTTCTTCGGCGTCTTCGTCGGCTGCGGAAGATCTTCCTCAGTTTGATGAACAGCAACCGCACGTCCATCAGTAGCTGCATTTAGTTTTCGAGATATGGGTTCACGGACACGCCCCGGGCTGGGCCAGTGTATAGACGGCGCTGCGGCGACAGGTAGCGGCCTGGTGAAGGCGAAAGGGACTGTCATCGAGAGTTCCCCTGAGCGGCGGCTAAGTAATCGGCGATGTCACGTGGGCGCTCCCCAAGCTGTGGACGCGGCGCGTTGACGGCGAACCCTCTCAGTCCCAAGTCGCGGGATGGGCATCGGCGGTACACATGGCCGGCTTCTCCACAGTGATAGCAGAGCGGGCGGTGGTCGGGGGTTCGCCAAATGTCCGTCTTCCTCGCGTAGGTGCGCTAGGCGACGGGTGGGCGCGCTGGCGGCGGCGGCAGATGACGGAATTGCCGCGTTACAGGGCCCTGGGGCGGTCGCGGAGGGGGGTCTTGACGACGTGCGACGGCGGCGTAGGTCATCGCTTCTGGCTGGGGCTACGGTAATCGAGGTTGCACCTCAGGAACTCTAAGCGATCGCTGAACCTCATATTTCACGATGCCGGCGATCGAGGCCACTTGAGGCTGTGACGAAGGCAGGACCTTGCGCACTTCCTCGCGCACAATGGCCCTGATGGTCTCTTGAAGGTCGTCGGAACCCAGTCCTTGGATGGCGTACTGCGGCGTGAGCCACTGGCGGTTATATTGCCGGGTGCGCATTTCCAGAGTTTTCTCGATCGTCCATGCCGCTGCAGAAAACTCACCTACAGTCTTTCGGCGGGTTACGAATAAGTCCGGCGAAAAGTTCTTGCTTGATGCGCCGCATCAAGAAGCGGACTTTTTTCTCATCCGACATTTCCAGGTCGGCGTGCCGGAAAAGACGGGCCATCTCCTCCGTGAAGATCACGATCGTCTCATTTGGTAGCTGCGCTCTGGTTTCTAGTAGAGCTTGAGCTCGCTCTTTTCGCACGACGCTTGTAGATGTTTGCAAGAAGCCGCTTCGGGCAAGGTCCCACGTGGTTAAGGTGGCTTCTCGGTTCTCGAACCAGGTCCTGGCGGCGTCTTTCAATGCGAAATAGACAAGTCGCAGCTTGTCGTCGCTGTCCCAACTGTTAAACTTAGCGACCCTCTCATACGTCTCCAGCCAGCTTTCCGGATCCTCAAATGTGGAACCGCGGAACGTCGGTGGCTCCCTGGGCTGCTGCAGAACTATTGGGGCCGCTGAGGCTGCCATTGGGGTTGTCTTCGTGGTCGTCTCTGGACGATCTTCTCGGACGATCTTCTCGGACGATCTTCTTGGTCGTCTCTGGTAGAATTCCGTGTTGCGGGGGCAGCTGCTGTAGCCGGCGGCTTGCTCGATGTCCCGGGACGACGTTGTTGTTGTCTTTGCGGTCCGGGCTTGGATTACAGCTTGTCGGGGGCGTCCAGTACATGAACGTAAAGCATCTTCACCAGATGTCACGTAGTAGTGACGGTGAAGAAGGCAGCCAAACTGTGAATAAATAAACTGGCGGTTTATTGGGCGAAGTTCTGCCCTCAAAAGCAGGTTACACTCTAAGAAGAACGATAGCGGCGACACCCTCGGCGATTGTCCAAAATCTGATCAGCGGGTCAAGCGCGTCGGCTTTTATACATCAGTCGTCGAATGTTTCAAAGTAATCGCTGGGACCCGAGTGCCTTCCACAAAGTTCTACACCATTCGCTCCGCACATACATGCAATTAGATTACGCAAGTTCGGCGACAACAGACAGCGGATAGAACCATCGATAACATTCCAGAAACATCCGAAACATGCAGGCGCGTCCTGCGCTGTGCGATAACATTTGTTAGGCGGTGAAACGTGTCACCCAATAAAGACATGTACACGTGTCAATATTTGCGAGCGTTGATGTCGGTGTTGGACGCAGCGATGCCCATCGGTGGTCATAGCGAGGCCGCTCATGGGTGCACGCTCCGGTGGGGCTGGGCGCTGGAATGATGAAGCGTGTCACATCTTGTGGTGCGCTGGCTTTGACTGTCCTGGCAAGCACGTTGACTGCATGAAAAGAAGAAGGTGGTTTGACATGACGCTGCGTGGTGTCCAGCCAACGGCCCAATTGCGCATGAAAAGTCGCAATCAGCCAGTTTCGTGCTCAGCTGCTGTGGTGTGCTGGTGCTCCATCTTGGTGATGCCACAGAAGTGGAACACGTTACAACAGGACTTCGCTGAGAAACCCATCCACCTCTCTATGAAAGATTTTGTCCAGGTAAAGCTGTCCTGTCAGTGTGAGATTAAAGAAGAGGGGACTGATTATAGCGCCGGCGTATGGTACCGGTGCCGATTGCGCTTTACCCAATGTGCCTTGGCTTCACTCCAATAGTGTGCATTATGGAAATATACCTGTGCGTTTTTTAAAAATTGCCTCGATCTCTGCACATGATCTTGCAGAAAAAGTCCGGTATCTCATCGGCTTTTGTTGACACAATTCGAGAAATTTAGACGATTCTACTTGTCGCTATCTTGCATGCATTGGTGCTGGTTAAGTTGGTACGGGCGAAAGGTCATCGTTTAGATTGTCTAAACTGATGACTTAGAAATTGGTACCTGGGTGGCAACGTCCCAAACGCTAGCATCAGGGTTTGAGGTCATAAATACTAGGACATGCATGCGCAGGCTAGGACTCAAAGATGGAGTCCTACGCCGCTCTTTCTTGAAGCTGCCGCTCTGTCTCAGGTTTATATAATTTCTGTTGATAGTTGACGCGTTTGGTCTACCGCCACACTTCCATGACTGATATATATTTGCGGCCTTCCTGTTGTCACTTTTAGCTCGCAAGGCAAGTATCAGTTTACCTTCTGCGCATTAGAGAAAAACATGGCGACTGGGACAAAAGGAAACGCACCTTTAAACATTTGCCCTGACGCTGTGAATTCGCTTTTGTGGTCATAGGTATTGTGTTAAAATAAGGAATCATCCGTGCACATTATTTACGCAAGGACAACAGCTATCGCAGGTTGTCTCCAGCTAACACTAAACGCGATGTGTTACTTCCGTCGAGGCGTAGCAGATAACGCACTAGGTCGATCACGATGTATTTCAGCGAAGCTGTATATGGCTAGCCCATTTGTCTGTCCGCCCGCCTGTCGCCATTACGCCGAAAACTTCTCCGGTGCAACCCCATGCGAATGCAAGTAAAAAAATGACTGTGGCTTAGCTAAGGTTAAGCCCAGGATGCGAAGCATACTAGCCTTTATTTTAGTTGTTGAACCACTGTTTAGCCTGGTGAACTGCTGTTGCTTGGCTATATTTGGTTCGGCTAGACGAAGAAACAACTCATGCGTTACTCTGCTTCGCCTTCAAGAGTGGAACGCGACAGCGTTCCCGTCGACCCGCCAAGGGGTGTAAGGCAATGGGCTACGGCGCAGCGACTACGCGCCCCGCATTGGACGCGGTGAGCGTCGAGCAACGCAGCGTTCGGCGCGGCAACGAAGCTCGTTTCTAAGGCAACACCGCATTCACTAGAGGCGCTTTTGTGCCGCTTTGATACCCGTCCGACGAGAATAAACTTCATCGAAAGTGTCGCGTATATTCGGGAAATATATCGTGCCCAGAGTGAGCCCCCCGAGTGGGTGGCTATTCTAGATGAACTGATCAAGCTGAAGCGATTTTAATATATAATGTTAGCCAAAGTGTGGTTGACATGTGTTAGCCTTTGAATGTGTTCTTGGTTTGTGCTGCAAACAGGCAATAAAGAAAAAAAAAACTCGTGGCTCAGTGGTAGCGTCTCCGTCTCACACTCCGGAGACCCTGGTTCAATTCCCACCCAACCCATCTTGCAAGAGTTGAGCCAAAGCCACCTAGAAACAAGCGCCGCTGCTTATATACCGCCGCGACGCCGCGAACGACGGCGCGAGTTGGAGCCCCGTTTCTCCTCTGTCGTGACGTCACGGTGTCACGTGGTATTGAAGGCGACACCGCCGCGCCTGAAGATCTGGGTTGAGCTCTCGTAATATGCTTCGCATAAAAGCGAAAGAGAGTCGCGCAATTGGCTGCGCCAGTAGTGACGTCGTTGCTCTCCGTCGCAGGTGAGTGGGTGCGCCGCAGTTTGTCTCGGGCTCCGAAATTGTTAGGCCACGCGTCATACATACTCCTCAGGAGCAGGCAGCTTTCTATCAGCAACGCCGCGTGCAGAGCCTGGAACGAGCTCGTCCAGGCCACCCGGGATGCTGCAGCCCGGGCACAACAACAGGCTCGTGCAGCCGAGCGCAAGCAGCAACTGCGTACCGAGGAATCGGCCGCCCACCAAGCCGTCGTGTAATGAACCGTCGGGATTAACTCAGTGATAAATACCGGGGCCGCACGTTTCAGCTTCGACGGTTAACCATCTGTACCGAGTGTTTGGGCGGTGATTTTCTTCTTTATTTCCTTCGTGTCGTTCGGGTTAACTCAGAAGAAGCCTATTCGAGGGCACTGTTTTACGACGCTGGTGGGAACGCAGTCCCGTGGTATTCACCATATCTCGCAGGGTTTATTTATCAGTCGGAAATAGTTAGTACGCAATTAGTACGTCGCTGAATATAGCGCAGTTAGATGTCTCGTGGCTGTGCCTATAAAATGCCTTATAGACATTTGGATAATTTGATAGTACGCCTCAAGTTAGGTAATAATCAGAATTAAGTAATTAAATCTCGGTAACGAAAAAATTACTGACAGCTACTCAACTGTACTGCAAACAATATGCGCTAGGTTTTCTTCGAGTAACGCCTTGCTTTTTTTAAATCTTCGTGCATGATAGTTAATTCGGACATCCTGCATATACGTATTTATGACCTCTGTATGCAAGTGACGATTTTCCATCGCTCACAAATGCTGTAAACTATTAGAAGTGTTTTTAATTAGGCGTTAGCTTTGCTTATTGGTAAGAGAAACTATACTGAGCCGCATATCATTCCCGTGCATTTCACACGCCGTTGGTAAAAGCCTCTCCCGAAGGGGTCACGAAAGTCTACAGCTTCTTGCAGGGTAAAAAAAAAGCGAGCAAAGCATTTTGAAGCGAACTGAACATACAGCAACATATTCATTCTCTAGAAATAAGCCATCCATACCTTTGGAAAGAAATGTTAATTGGCTACCTGCTTCTCTTTAAAAATATAATAAGCTTATTCCTGTGTATATAAATAAATATATTGTGTATGTGC
This sequence comes from Dermacentor andersoni, assembly GCF_023375885.2. Taxonomy (NCBI): domain Eukaryota; kingdom Metazoa; phylum Arthropoda; class Arachnida; order Ixodida; family Ixodidae; genus Dermacentor; species Dermacentor andersoni. The sequence continues at coordinate 9,176,331 of NC_092823.1, read as the reverse complement.
GTGATGTTTACAGTGGAAATTGAAAACAATGTTGAAGTGAGAAATTAGGATCATGCAGCCGCCACTGGTGCTTTTAATGTGCTTGTTCTCCTATTGTCAGGATTTGCAGAAATAAAGGAAAGTATGAATCAAAATCCGTGACCATCCGTGGCAACAATGATGCAGTAAGTCATTAGCCACAACAATATTTTAAGTGAGAAGGTCGAGACAAGTCAAAAGAAACCTGAGATGATGTTGGTTACAAAACTCTGGCACCCACATGGCAAAACAATGACACGACAGGTGGGGGGGGGGGGGGGGGGGAGGGTAGGGTTTGGCATCGCCGGGAATGCTAAGCCGCCTCCAGAAAACTCCGGAGGGGGCTCTGGCCCCGCAGTGCACTCCTCCACCCCCCCCCCCCCCCCCCCCGGTAGTCGGCGCCTATGATTATAATTCACTTAGAGAACGCGCACTTTTCTCGCGCTAACGCCGATACCACTATAGACACCATTGTCAGCTGAGCGAGCCTATTGTTTACCCTGCTGCATCTAAAGGCCGCGGCCTGCGGCGCTTTTGGTACACGAGGCAAATAATGTACCTCGGATGCTAAATAATTAGTCAGCATAACAATGCGTGGACATACACCCACGTACGTAGTTACATTTACCTTAGGGAAGCACCACGGAGTGCGATTAGCCACTTTCGGTAAAGGTAACGTGCCGGTGTTGATAGTGCGCCATTACGCCGCTTCTCGCGTTTTTGTGTGGTATGTAAGAAAAGAACAGTTTGTTCAATATCTCTATGGTCAAAACTGAACTACAGAAGCAGTTTTCGTCTTTCTAATGGCTTCATATGTGAGTCACTCAGCTCCGCCAGTAGCAGACGTGCGAACTCGGCGACTATGATAGGCCTAACTTCGGCTGAACGCTATCGACATTGGCTCAAACTGTGTGTGCGGATGGCGAGGGCTGAAGTTCCTGCAGACAACTCAACACCACTTGCCTCCCGTCTCGTGCCCGTCATCAAACAACTTAACATTTAGCGAAAGCAACTTCTCAAGCCGAGCGCGAGCTCACTATGAACTAACTGACTGCCCTGTCTTCTGCCAATCATTCCCAGCATGCGCTGCGTGTGCCGCCTTTTCCGTCAACACAATCTGGTCCGTAGCTGAGGGGTACACAAGTCAGTTGGTTCGAGGGAATGAGCAAAATTGATTTTTAAAAATCTGCGCAACTCTCAAGCCCGACATTTTCAAGAAATGACGAAAATGTGCAGAAAGCACACTCAGCAAATTGCATTGAGATCAGTAGAAATCGAAAAATCGCCGGAATTGCAATTTAAATGTGTCATTAATGATCACAAGGACTTAGCCTAATGACGCACTACGTTTGTAGAAAATCGTCAAAATCGTTTAAGGGTCCCTTTAGCGAACGCGAGGTAGCCAAGTTAATCCGCAGTCCCCCCTTCGGCGTGCCTCATCATATCGTGGTTTTGGGAAGTAACACCCAAGAATAAAGAAATCTACGAATTCGGCACATCCTACGGCCATATGGAAGTGAACTCAACTTAGGTTTAGAACTGCGTTGAGGTTGATTTACATACCGTATACTTCAGTGCAAGCGATGGACAAGATCTTGAGCCCCTGTGTCCTATATCGCAGCTGCAGAAGACTACAAAAGCTGTGCTGTGATTCCTGAAGGTGTGCAGGCTGAGCGATCGTCTGTTACACAACGCTTAGAATTTTCATTACGTTGGCGATTCCGACACTGGAGGGAGTGCACATCAACTACTGACTCTTTCACCTGCTCATATTCTTTCACTTCCCTTTCACCTTACGCTCGTGCCGCGTAACCAATAGGAAGAATTCCTAGTTAACCTCCTTGGTTGCAATTTATTCCTTTCTCTCCCTGTGAAAGTGGCTCGATTGTATAGTACCCTTTACGTACATTCTTCTGCTGTGCCGCGATGTTCCTGTACTCGCAAGGATCGGCCTGCAGGTCGAACAGGCACGGTTTGCGTCGAGGCTGGCAAGCGTCGGCAGGTGACTTGTTGGGCGGTCGTAGTCCGCAATGCACAGTCACCAACGGGTTGTCAGGGCGCCGGGAGGTGGCGCCACCGCGGCCCATGGCCCACAGCGCACGGTGGACGGCGCTGTCGGCATCGGTGCCAGATCGCACCTGGGGTCCGTGCTCGCTGTTGGTGTCGTGAGTCTCGTACCTGCGTCCATGCGCCAACGACCTCATGGGACACGGTACCTTAGCAGGCTGACAGTTAAGGATAGTGTTGGTGATCCATTATTGCGGGTTGTACAGCATTAATGTTAAACGAGGACGTAGACGAGAAAAGAACGAGCGCTGTCCTTGTCTTGTCCAAGTGCTTGTTTGTTGGACATTCGCGCTGTATTGTCTCGAAAATGGTATCTGCTTCGCTCAATATAGTGTACTACAAATGTATTTGGTGGCAAAGAAAAGGTGATACATAGAGATCGTGCTCCAACCAATGTCTGCTAAGCGGTAGCAATATTTGCCCCGTTCTCGTTTTATTTTGAGCTATGTTTTTGGTCTCCACGGCACTTTCACAAGGCCGACAGCTTTTTACATACAGGGTAATTACAGACATACATACATACGTACATATATATATATATTGTCACGGGGATGTTGGGAGTATATAAAGACTGTATTTACAATATATATACAGGATGAATCAGAGTAGATAAGATGGCTGACCACCAACAATACACAGCAGCCAGCGCCTCGCAATCTTCTTCTTCCTCTCTCTTCTTTCATCCTTCCGTAACAAGACCCCCGGGTGGTGGAACGCCGTCTCGGCGCATGGTAGGCGAAGAATTCCGAGCGAAGTATGGCTTCAGCCGCGAAACGTGCACGAGGTGAACAGGCATCGGACTTCAGGATGCATCAAACTGTAGCAGCGAAATCTCGTAATTTACGTCGTTAACTTGACGTAGGACTTCATAAGGCCCTGTGTAGCGAGACAGAAGCTTCTGGGAGAGACCGACCCGACAGCACCCAAGCACCTGGCGCGAAGTTAACGTCGCGATGGCACCGTTCATAACGCTGTTTTCGTATATGCTGCGAGGCTAATGGACGCGATCGGGCGACTTGACGTGCCATGTGAGCGCGATCGATGACTTCACGAGCGTACTCAGTTGCAACATGTGGCACAGAAGGGATCATCATCATCAGCCTGGTTACGCCCACTGCAGGGCAAAGGCCTCTCCCATACTTCTCAAACAACCCCGGTCATGTACTAATTGTGGCCATGTCGTCCCTGCAAACTTCTTAATCTCATCCGCCCACCTAACTTTCTGCCGCCCCCTGCTACGCTTCCCTTCTCTTGGAATCCAGTCCGTAACACTTAATGACCATCGGTTATCTTCCCTCCTCAATACATGTCCTGCCCATGCCCATTTATTTTTCTTGATTTCAACTAAGATGTCATTAACTCGCGTTTGTCCCCTCACCCAATCTGCTCTTTTCTTATCCCTGAACGTTACACCCATCATTCTTCTTGCGTCGTCCTCAATTTAAGTAGAACCTTTTTCGTACGCCTCCAGGTTTCTGCCCCGTAGGTGAGTACTGGTAAGACACAGCTATTATACACTTTTCTCTTGAGGGATAATGGCAACCTGCCTCCAGGTTTCTGCCCCGTAGGTGAGTACTGGTAAGACACAGCTATTATACACTTTTCTCTTGAGGGATAATGGCAACCTGCTGTTCATGATCTGAGAATGCCTGCCAAACGCACCTCAGCCCAATCTTATTCTTCTGATTATTTCCGTCTCATGATCCGGATTCGTAGTGACTACCTGCCCTAAGTTGATGTATTCCCTTACCACTTCCAGTGCTTCGCTACCTATTGTAAATTGCTGTTGTTTTCCGAGACTGTTAAACATTATTTTAGTTTTCTGCAGATAAATTTTTAGACCCACTTTTCTGCTTTGCCTCTCCAGGTCAGTGAGCATGCATTGCAATTGGTCCCCTGAGTTACTAAGCAAGGCAATATCATCAGCGAATCGCAAGTTACTGAGGTATTCTCCATTAACTTTTATCCCCAATTCTACCCAATCCAGATCTCTGAATACCTCCAACACGCTGTGAATAGGATTGGAGAGATCGTATCTTCCTGTCTGACGGGAAGATGGTGTCAAACGGCAATGTGGGGTCGCGACCATACAAAATATAAAAGGGTCAATATCCTGCGGTATCATGTTCGGACGAGTTATACGCGAACGTCGCGTAGGCCAGCGTGGCGTACCAGTCGCGATGACCGTTAGAGACGTACATCGACAGAATCCCTGTAATTTTCGTTTGAGACGTTCCGTAAGACCGGTTATTTGTGGGCGGCAGGCGGTGGACAGCTTGTGTTCAGTGACACAAGAGCGGAGGAGGTCGTCCACAACTCGAGACAAGAACGAGCGGCCGCGGTCTGTAAGTAACATTGGAAGTCCACCGTGTTGGAGAACGACCTCGTGAAGGAGAAAATCGGCGACGTCTGTTGCGCAACTTGTAGGCAACACCTTTGTTATCGCGTAGCGTGTCTCGTAATTAGTAGCGACGGCGATCCACTTATTCACTCTAGTCGTCGTCGGAATAGGGCTAAGCAGCTAGGTCAGGGCCTACGCGAAAGAACGGTTCACAGGCAACTTCAATTGGATGGAATCGTCCGACAGGTGGCAGGGAAGGTTTCTTCCGGCGCTGACACAATTCGCAAGTGGCGATATAGCGACGCACGGAGCAGTAGAGACCCGGGAGAAGAACCAGCGTCGTACGCGGTCGTATACGGAAAACTCCAAGGCGCCCCGCGGTCGGTGCATCGTGAAGTTGTTCGAGAACGACGGGTCGCAGATGACGAGGAAGGACAAGCAGCAACTCAGGGCCGTCAGGGTTGATATTGCGGTGGTAGAGGATGCCGTCGTGCAGCACGAACATGCGGCACGTGCCGTCGGTGCTGCCAGATTGCACACTGGCGATGATGGACTGCAAGGATGTGTCGCGTTGTTGTTGAGCGCGCATGTCGTTCATATCAGTAAAAGCCATCACGTAGGTCACCGGATCATGCGCAGCAGGATCAGGGGGCTCCACGGGGTGACGAGAGAGGCAGTCAGCGTCCTTCTGGAGGCGTTCAGTCTTGTAACTATCAATACAATTTATTTATTTATTTATTTATTTATTTATTTACTTCAGTTATTTATTTATTTTCAATACTGCTGCTCTCCTTCGAGAGCGTGGAAGTTGGGCAGTACAATAATTCAGCTGTACAGTGCATGGAAATCAGAGTACAGGTTATACAAAAAGAAGCTTGCTGTGGGCGAGTTGGTTTTGCATACTTAAAGAATAGACGCTACGAAGACTGTGTGTTCTGCAATAACACAGTTATTGCAGAACATCACATTTTTACAAAACGCAGGGCTTAACCTTCTTGACTTTGTTGGGGATGACACACTGATTTAAGCGTTTGAGGAAAAAGTGAATTCGTGTTATACAATAAAACCTAGACACCGATCCTGTTAGATCAGCGGAATGCTTGCTGCAGCCAATCTGTGGCACATTGGCTGCTAGAAGCAAGAAATTCTTGACAACTTTTGCGTGCAGTCGCGTAGTGCTAAATGCACGAGTGAACCTGTCCTCGAGTGTCTGAATGAGGTTGTATAGACAGACTGAGGGATACAGAAGCCTCCCCATGTCCCACTGCTTGCAAGCGTCTGCTGGCAATTGGTGCGGCACACTCTCTTTTGTCACAAAGCAGGCATCTCTGCATGCCATAGAAATTAGTTTTAAGGATGCGCTTCCCGGCTACATATCCCACAATGTAATAGACGAGCCGGGCATCACTGTGTTGCTCTACATGGTCTACGGCGACTTCTGCGGCTTCAGCAGGTAGTCCAGCGTCCTCCAAGGCAGTTTCTTCATTTTCTGGGAGTAGCTTGTCCTCGGAGAGCAATGACTCCAAAAGTCCAGGAGACACATTCCCTCCCTTGGGACTCTTGGCCAAGCTGTAAAAACTTATGCACCTGCATATACACAAGAAAGTTAGACAAATTGAAACGTTGGATTACATGTTTCCTATTTCAATGAACCAGACTGAAATGCATAAGCTTGCATACTTCATTATAATGATGAACTGCGCAGGAGTGGGGTGATCATTGGCTCCGCTGGACTGCCTCACAATACCAAATGAACGCTCCAAGCAGTCCTGACTGAGGCGGGAAGTCATCAAGAACCTGAACCCAATTTTCTCAGTTAGATACGTCAAGAGGTCTTTAGTGGAATGTATGGTCACACGCAGACCTTCTGATGTGCCCTTGCTTAAGAAGCCCAGCACTTTTGCATGGGCCTCTCACTGATCCAGAAATTCCAGCATGCTGTTAAGTGCAGTTTCTTCAGCACTGCCACACCTGAAACAACACGAAAAGCATTTACCACCGGCACACGAAAATGAGCACTGTTGCTGTGTGCATACCTCAAAGCTTCAGCTGGAAACCGTGATGTCATGGCTTCAATTGTTTGAGCCATCACGTCAATGAACACCCTTGTTGGCTCCAGATTTGAGTACCGTTGCTCGATTTTTTCTTTGTGTAAATCCATGGCGTGCACAACTGCACTGTTGAAAATATTGAAGGCTAGATTTACGCGCATCTTTTCAAATCCACTAGGGTATATGCGTGAATATGTCAACTTGGGTGCAACTTTCAATGTCAAGGCACTGCTGTCGACCTTCCATGTCGTTGCAACGTGTTCCCAATGAGCCTGCAAGATTTCATAATGGCTATTAAACCAGCTTCTTTCCAGATGCCCCACATCTTAAATAATGAAGACAATAAAGTAGCACGCATACTCGGCCCTTGTGTGTGTTGAAGCCATGCCTAATCATAGTGTTTCGCACACATTTCACAAGATGGGGAAAATCTCAGATGAAATGCAGGAACGGCTTTTTTCGCATGGATGTGGAACCTTGCAGCGCACATGTTTAGCATTTCCGTGTAGACCCATGTTATACCACAAGGCACGGTTCCATGATGCACCATCAGTACAGATGTAGTCCACGTGCAGACCGGCTGGCTCGCATAGGAGAATTGCCTCCAAAGTTATCTTTGTCAGCGTAGGTGCCTTCAAATTTCCATTGGAAGCAAATACATTTGAAAACAAGTGAATGTAGGCATGAGTGCAATTACAAAAAAAAACATCAATGCTTTGATGACTGCTAATTACCTATGACTTGTGTCCATTTTCTCACGAAAGGCTGAAACATAACAACTAGGCCGCGATCAGCTTTTGTATGCTTGTCTTGTGCTTCGGTGAACTTCCCCAGGTTTACGAAGCCTTCAATATCCGTAGTAGATTTGAGGTCCAGGTGAGTGGAAAGTTTCATCTCATCTATAACTAGCCCTCTATGCCTGTTCATTTCATCCATTTCGCTGGCCTTCTCCTTCACGCACTCAAGAAGTTTACGACTAAAACCATAAGATGCTTGGAAAGCCTGCAAATATAAGAGAAGAATTATTATATTATACTCAATAGGAAAAACGTAGTCGCATACCTTGATGTACTTTTGGAGGCACACACGGCTGGGAAGTACAAGGATCTTGTGGCCCCTCAAATGCTCGTATAATCTTGGGCTCTTCATCCTTAAAATCATGCGCTCCAAAGGCCATGCTTTATCATATCGATATCCCCGTAGGGATAAGCGCTTCGATGCCTCGAAACATGCTCAGACAGCACACTGTTGCTTTTTTGGAAGCTGCTTGATCTGAAACAAAGGCACAAAACAGCAACGTTTATTTAAGACGTCAATTATTAAAAACTACAATAGCTTATACCTTTGCCTCAAAACTGTTTTTCTTTATACAGGAATTCTTTCGTCTTAACTTTCGGAAGACTTCATGCAGGGTGCGAACTTTCCTGTTCTGCCGCCTCAAAGTGGGAACAGCACATTTCAGTCGCCTTGCCGCAGTCAGTACCAATGGAACTGGGCGTCGCACTTTATTTTTTAAGCGCAACAAGCGAGCCATTAGGATTCGCCTCACTTTTCTGCACGTCAAACACCGGTGAGGTATCTGGGCCGACACATCTGTGAAACAAACCAGAAAGGGGTCTGCTATCAATTATCTAAAATAAGTTTTCACACTTATGATGCCCAGGAGACAGCTACCAAAAAACAACATACCCTGTGACATGGATACCTTACACACAGTGGAGAACAGGCCATGTCCAGATAATGTTGTGCAGTCAGACACATCGAGTGGCTGGAACTCATTGGTCGGTCCAACTCCATAACATACAGAGAGCTTTTCTGCACATACCAGAAGATCTTGGGCCTCTTGCTCAGACTCAATGGTACGCCGTCAGTGAAGTTGACCAGCCAGGAAAACTGTGCAGCATGCTGAAGCTTGTCCTACGATTTCAAACACGGCTACCTTGTTGAAGGCAACTGGAGGTACTTTGCTTTTATGGTATTCAGCCCGTTTGGTAACATACTACATTTTTGTTTTGGAACGTCTGGCGTGACCAATACTCTGATGGTAGTTGAAGCCCAAAAATGAAGTGCTTTGCAGGTACTTCGTCAATCGCTCTGTCCAGTTCGTCATTTGAAGCGAGCTGGTGTGTCGTCTCTCACGTCCGTGTCGTTTTTTGTCGCGCAATATCATTTAAGCTGTACCGATTCGCATGCCGCATTGTCGTCTCTGCGGCCCTTTTTCGCAGGCATGGATGAGCATTGTCCCAGTCTTCTTTTCCTCTCTTTCGGCAGCATCTTTGTCATGTACGTCGGAAGATTCAGAAAAACTGCCGGGAAAGCACCGTCTTTCAGGGCAGGAACATCGCGTGGAATTAAAACTTCCTTTCCATTCACGACGTGCACCAAATGTCTCATGATAAACCTGCAGAAATATAACAAAAAGTAATGATAGTCTCTTTTACAGGAAAATCCCCCGATGTACTACCACTGACAAAACAGTGTAATTGCTACTACAACTCAAGATAACGCACGTCCAGGCGCGCTTAGATGGAGGCGAAATATAAAATGCACCTATGTAGTGTATGATGTCAGTGCACGTTAAAGAACTTCCGATCGTGTATATTATTCTGGAGCTCTCCACTACAGCTATCCTCGCATCCCGTGCGTCGCATGGGGTCATTAAACCCCACAATTTGTTAGCGCGTGCAAGCCTCAGCTTGTTTTATATGCTTAAACACGCGCAAACCTACCTTGTGTCGAAATGTCTTTCGCAAACCGCAGAATTCTCTTGTAGCGGCTTGTCGGCCCTTGGTATGGCACGTGCCCACTTTTCCATTTGATCTTTGCAGGCAGGCACGCGGAAAAGAGACACTTTTTGTCCGCACGACTTGTAGCCAGTGTCGCAACCTGGCACAAAACACCACCTTCGCGCTTTTTCTTTCCCGTTGACGGCATTCTTGACAGGGTGTCAAGGGATAGCGACAGCAGCTCACATCACCTACTTTGAAGAAAAACTTAGGAAACGCGACAAAAACACAGCTGCACTACACCGACTACGATAGTTACTTTGCAATGCACCGTGGCCTACGAGACTGACAAGCTCACGGCACCCTTGCGCTAGCCACTTTTCCCGCGCCCCCGACGGAAGCGCCAAATTTTTCCCCAGTGGGAGGAACGCGCAGCGTGGCCTCCCTAGACAATGGCGGCGGCGCCGTGGTCTTCACACCTCCCAATTCTAGCCACCCTACCCAAACTAAAGCCAAGCAATCCCGCTCGGTGATGGAGTAATTCCTCTCGGCGGGTGGTAGCAGGCGGCTGGCGTAAGCTATGACGCACTCGGTACCGTTCTGTTAGACGAGGACAGCGTTGATGCCATGGCCGCTTGCGTTAGTCTGGACTTCAGTCGGCACATATGGATCAAAGTGGGCAAGTATGGGAGGGGTGGTCAGAAAAGCGATGATAGCGGCGAACGCGTGAGCCTGCTCCGGGTCCCATGACAATTGCGTGTTCTTTTTCAGAAGATCTGTCAAAGGCCGAACAACGTTGGCGAAGTTTTTGACGAAACAGCGAAAGTAAGAACACAGGCCGAAGAAGCAGGGCACGTGAGAAGCAGAAGGTGGCGCAGAGAAACTGCCTACGGCGCGAACTTTTCTGGATCTGGTTGAACACCAGATGCGTCAACGAGGTGTCTCAACAGTCATGTGACTGCGCCCGAATTGACACTTCGTGGAGTTCAGTTGGAGGCCGGCTTTTCGGAAGATCGCAAGAATGGCAGCGAGTTGGGTAAGTGGCTGCCGAACTTGGGAGAGAAAACAATAACGTCGTCAAGGTAACAAAGACATGCGGTCCATTTGTAGCCTCGCAGAAGAGAGTCCATCATACGTTCAAATGTCGCAGGAGCATTGCATAGGCCAAAGGGCATGACTTTGAACTGATATAAGCCATCCGGCGTGATGAAAGCCGTCCTCTCGCGATCCATTTTATCAACTGAAATCTGCCAGTAGTAGCCTGATCGAAGATCGATGGACGACAAGTATTTAGCTCTGTGCAAGCAGTCCAAGGCGTCATCGACGCGTGGTAGTGGGTAGACAGACGTCTTTCCGCGTGATCGTGTTTAAATGGCGATAGTAGACGCAAAAACGCCAGGTACCATCCTTCTTTTTGACAAGGACTACAGGCGAAGCGAAGGGTTGGCTGATGGCTCGATGACCCCTTTGCGGAGCATTTAGTCCCCTTCTGATTGGATGACTCGACGTTTAGCATGCGATACACGATAGGGACGCCGACGAATAGGATTCTTGTCTCCAGTGTTTATACAGTAACGGGTATAAAGCTATTTACAAGGTGTATTTACAGGGCGTATATAAACAGCAGCCGAGAATCCGGAGAGGCTGTTGCCACTTCGTTGCTTCACCGTATTGCGAATGGCCTGCAAGGCTACCGACCTATGAAAATTTTCCCAGCCAGGTGCTGCTGTGGAGGTGGCAAGCTTCCGAGAAGTGACCAAGGAACCCTTCCCTAGCTGCGGCAGTGACTCGTTTTGTAGGAACGACGATGTGCCGCGTCAACAGCCCCTCGGCGCCACTATGACTATACGCGGTCGGCAGACCAAGTATTATTACTGGAACCGCCAACGCCTTCACGATTCAATTGAAGCAGGGGGAATTCCTGGAAGGAGGTGCTTTGCGGTGCCTTCTCATGGTCCATTCACGACGCCAGACAATGGAAAGCCGCGGCGGCCACTGTGCGAGGTCGGCTCGAGGATTAAGAGGCGCCTGCTCGAATCAGGCACCGTGTTTGCGAGAACCCACTCATCTCGGCGTGATCAGCGAAACCTGTGCGGAAGTGTGTGTAAACTCTCTCCCTCAAAGGCGGGTCGGTTCCGATGACTTTGAACGCTCCGAATTGGCAGCAGGTTGAACGGCCGTTTTTCGCTCACATAGGGATCTAGGGAGGACAGAGTGTTTATAAGCAGCTGTTGTGCGGCGGCGGAGTGTGCATTTCTCTTTCAGTCATGTTAGACTGATGAAGTGTAACGTTCTCATGTAGGTACTGTCAATAAATCTCATATTCCTCGCTCTCGATCAGAACAAGTCTCGGCCTTCGACAACGTTTCAGCGTGGATAAGTTGGATGACGGCATGGGCCAGCTACCATCTATTTCATGCCCGACCCCAAACATTACAACTGGCTCACAGCGGTGAGACGAACTTTGCGACGTGGTGCTGTGTCTGCGGTGAGTGCTTGGTTCTTGCTTTGACTCCATAGACTTCATATTGTGGTTGTTCAGTTTAGAACAATAGGGAAGCTAGATTGTTGATCTTTAGCTAGGTTGCGTTTACCTAGGTAGGTATAACGAGCAAGACTAAGTCAGTAAAGCAGCAATCATGAAGTGAAGGACACTGCTGAGAGACGAATTCTTGATTGTTGGTGAGCAACTGGATTTGGAGGTACGCAAGGAAATGCTCAAATGGGAATTATTGACGCTGCTTTCCGAACAGGCCAGTGTGGACGACATTGAAATTGGGTTGGAACTTAGGAAAAGAGAGAAACGGGAAAGAGAGAGAGAGAAGAGCGGGACAGAGAGGAACGCGAGAAAGATCGCGAGTTAAGAAAAATGCAACTTGAACTTGAAAGCAAACGTGTGGAGAGGTCTCAAGGAAGTGAAGGGGCTCTGGAACGATCAAGTGAGGCAGAATCATACCCCATGGACAGGCTCTGAAAGCAATTTGAGGTCGGGAACGACATAGGCTTGTGCCTTGGAAATTTTGAAAGGACTTGCGTGAAGATGAACTTCGCTCCGAGTACATGGCCACAGCGGTTGCTGTCTATGTTGCCGTGTGAGGCTGCGGAAGTAATCGCCAGACTCCGTGCGGAAGATGCATATGATTATGCGAAGGTCAAGGCTAATGTTCTGAAGAAATACCGCCTTTCAGCCGAAGCTTTTCGGCAAAGGTTTAAAAGCACAGGCAAGAAGGATAGCGAGGGATATCCGGAGTTTGCATATAGCTTAAAGACAAACCTAGTCGAGTGGCTGAAAAGCGCGGAAGCCTACGAGAGCAGAGACACGATTATTAAATGTTTGTGTCCAGAGCAGTTTTACAGAAGCATCCCACAATCTATGAAGCTCTGGGTGCAAGACAGAGGAAATGTAAACATTGTGGAAAGAGCGGCTGAATTGGCCGAAGAGTGCGCAGTGCGTAGAAAGCTGAACCCCGAGGACGGAAATTGGTATCAATCGTAATTTAAAGCGCATACATAGACGAGGGACAAAAAGGACGACGAAGACAACCGCTGTCTTGGTGTTTGTCTTGGTGTCCCAAAGATATATGCTTGTTTCTCAAAATAAAAATCAGTTGGAAGTAAGAAACCACTATCTTAGCTATATCATAAGAAGCCAACAAACACTGATACCAAGGACAACATAGGGGAAATTACTTGTGCTTAATAAATGAAATAAAGAAACCATAAATTAATGGAAATTAAAGTGGATGAAAAAACAACTTGCCGCAGGTGGGAACCGAACCCACAACCTTCGCATTTCGCATTTCGGTTAACCCCCGTTCTTCTCGTTGACTATCTTAGCTAGGCATTCTAATGAATGCGCCAGACTTATCATTGAAGCAGCAGCGATTGCCGATGGCGACTCAGTAAGCCATCAATTGCATAAACAGACAAAAAACTGGTTTTTCTGAGGTCGCACATGCGCTCTCGTTCATCTTAGGTCATAAATTTTGAATGCATACTTATGTCGGGTTGATGCTTTGTAGGGGGTGCTTTTGTCTTGGTATCTCAATATATATATGCTTGTTGCTCAAAACAAAAATCAGTTCGAAGGCAGAGCTTGTCTTTGTCATCCTTTTTGCCCCTCGTCTATGTATGCGCTGCAAGTGACGATTGATACCATGGAATACCAACTAGCCCGTACCCAAACCTTGCGTCACAGAAATTGGGACCGTCGAAATGGACCGCAGAAATCATTTCTGTTCAAAAAGTGCTCGCAGACTAAACAACCGGAGTCTGTGGACGTGGAGGAAAAACCCTGAGAAAAGAGCGAAGAAAAATCAAATTGGGAAACGGCACAAAAAGAGCAGAAAAGAAAGTTGGAATCTTTCATACCGATTCGCTGCTATAAGTGCCACAAAGTGGGACATATCGCTGTAAACTGCGGGAAGCCTAGCGTAGTTTCCGCCTACGTGGATGAAAAAGACAAGAATATGGAACATTTAAGCCCATATCTTCACGACCTGCAAGTTAATGGCAAACCATGCAGGGTGCTGCGAGACAGTGCCGCCACGATGGACATTGTCCATCCGTCTTACGTGACGGTAGATGACTTCACTGGAGAAGTACCATAGATTAAACAGGCTGTAGAAGAACACAGCGTGTGTCTGCCCATGGCCAAAATCAAAATCAGTGGACCGTTCGGCGAGCTAGTGACCGAGGCTGCAATTTCCAAATTTTTGTCGCTGCAGTACCCTTACATTTTTTCGAATCATTCGGATCAGTTATTGCGTGACAAAGGGTTTCAACGGGTGACAACGGGTGACAACGGGGAGAGGACGTAGTACAGGCATTGACGCGAGGCCAAGCTGGGAAAATCGCGTCGCTTTCGGCTGAAAATGCAAAAGCTGCTCCAGCGGAAGTAGCAAAAGACCTAACTTCAGTAACCGAATCCGAGATACGCTAGAGGGACGAAAAAGCAGTTGAAGAAAGCCTTCCAGCTCACCAGCTCAATGAAAGCGGATCACTAGGGTGTCGGTTACCGCCTGCAGGAAGAGCCAGCTGACGTACTCGCAAGCCAGACAGGGTCGTTACTATCACCGGCCTCAAATAACTTTGATCAGCGCTTACGTGTGGACAGAGTGTCACTGGCAGCCGAGCAAAAGAATGATGACAGCTTAGCTAAGTTGCATCACACAGCTAAAGAAGGCAATGCTAGGCGCAACGTGACGATACATGAGAGAGGAAGATTCTTGTATCGGAACTACAGCGACTGAAAGGGTAGGATTCTGCATCAGTTAGTCGTACCTACTAAGTACAGGGAGGACCTTTTGAGTCTCTGTCATGGAAAGGGGTAGTGTCACCAACTAGGCATAAACAAATCGAAGGAAAGATTGCTTATGGAATACTAAACTGGCCTGGCTGTTTCAAAGACGTAGAAAACTTTGTAAGATCATGCGACGCCTGTCCGCGCTCGGTAAACCAGGGGAAATATGGAAGGCTCCACTAAAGGTAGTGCCGTTAATAACAAAACCTTTCAGTCGACTTGTGATAGGCACGGTGGGGCCTCTACCAAAGACAAAGTCTGGTTACAGGTACCTGCTTACCATGCTGTGTCCGGCTGCAAAATTTCCAGAAGCAATCCCTCTGAAAGAGCTTAGCTCCACCGAGGTAGTAGACGCGCTTTTGACAGTATTCGCACGAGTTGGATTTCCTGCCGAAATTCAGGTGGATCAAGGGTCAGCATTCACCAGCGCACTGACTTCCACATTCTTACAAAAGTGCAAGGTAAAGTTGATACACAGTTCCGTCTATTACCCTCAGTCAAATAGTGTAAAGAGGTGGCATTCAGTGCTTACGCGAGTTTTGCGGGCGCTCTGTTATGAGCACAAGGAGGACTGGGAGAATTGTCTTCCGGCCACTTGGTTTGCTTTGCGAACGGTTCCTCATGAGGCTACAGTGTTTTCGCCAGCAGAACGAGTGTATAGGGGGACACTTCGTCCTCTACTGAGAATGTTAAGGGAGATGTGGGAGGAAAGAGGAGACAGTCCAGCCATGGTAGAATACGTGCTAAATCTGCTGAAACGGCTAAGTGCAACCCAAGAACTAGTCGAAAAGAACATGGGAGTAGCTCAAAAGAACGGCAAGTTCTATTACGACAAGAATGCTAGGCTTCGTACGTTTGACGCCGGAGACCAGGTAATGATCTTCAAACCTTCAAGAAAGAACAAGCTTGAAGTTCACTGGGACGGGCCCGTTAAAGTGTTGCACAAACATTCATATACTAACTATGCTTTGAGAATGCCCGGTCACAGGAAGGAGGTGAGTACAGACCACTGCAATTTGATGATGTCGTACGTAGAGTGGAGCGGAGCCGTTAACTGTACAATCAAAAAGCAGGATGACACTAGTACCATGTTTAATGAGTATAAGGTGACCTCCAACTCTGAAATCAGCCTAGAGAAGTAGTAAAACATGTGGTAAGCTCGCACGCTCTTAGACCCGAGCAGCTAGATGAGCTAAAAGGGGTGTTAGGGGAATATCTCGACAGATGCAGCGATCCGCCAGGTAGAACCGAACTAATAACGCATGAAATAAAGCTGACATCAACCGAACCCGTAAGATCAAAGCCTTACAGGGTGTCTCCACAACAGCGATAAATGATGGAGGCAGAGATACAGCGCATGCTAGACTTGGGAGTGATTGAGCCTGCTGAGAGTGGCTACTCGTCACCGCTAATACTGGGAGAAACCCCGAACAAGGACGCTTGTCCATGTGTTGATAACAGGAAATTAAATGCCATCACTAAGGATCAGCTGTACCCGATATTCGACATTGAGAAACGAATTTAAAGAGTTACCGCTGCTAAATACATTTCAACTATAGATCTCGTGCGGGGATACTGGCAAATTCCCCTTTCAGAAAGTGCCAGCCGCTATGCCGCCTTTAAATCACCTGTAGGCACTCTTAGCCCTCTCGCCCTCAGCTTCGGGCTGAAGTACGCGCCGTTTCGCTTCTCTTAAGTTAATGAATATTGTCCTAAAAGACTTGCAGGAGTTGGCCTTGCCATATCTTCATGACGTAACAATTCTTTCGGACAGCTGGGAAAAGCACGTATCGCGCATCAAACAGGTGTTCTCACCATTGAGGGAAGCCGGCTTAACGAAGAAGGCGGAAAAGTGTAGGTTTGGCTGCTCGCAGGTTGCTTATCTGGGGATGTTGTCGGTCAGGGCACGAGACGGCCGGCCGGGCGAAAAATGGCTACGATTCGGAGAATTTTCACAGCCGCGCACGAAAACAAACATTCGTTCATTTTTGGGACTTGTGGGGTACTATGAACGGTGCATTCCGGATTACTCGCGAATAGCAAGTCCATTAATGGACACCCTCCGAAAGGGAGCACCGAATAGCGCGCGCTGAGCTAAAGACAAAGAGAACGGTTTTCAAAATTTGAAAACCGTACTGGTGGGCGCTATAACGTAAAACTATCCCAAGCTTTTCTATTCCAATTCTGCAATCAGCGCACCGCGATTCGTCAAAAACATTTTGGACCACCCCCACTTCACCTGTCTGTCACGCGGCGTCACAAAATCCACGATACCTCCCCATCTGATATGACGTGTACGCACTGATTACGCATAATTTGACCCAAGAAAACAAAAATGCTTCTTTCTGATTCGACGCCTCTTTGCCATTAGCCCTCGGCTATTGGTCAAAAGTTTTCGGGCTGCACTCACTTCACCTACCTATCACGCGACCTCACAAAACCGCAAAAGGTTACCGCGTCAAAGTGACGCGTTCGTGTTAAAGATGCATTAATATGCCGAACAAAACTGAATTTTCTTCTGAATAGCCGCAGGCTGCCCTGTTCCTAAAGGAATAAGAGATGGCTGCCACCGATCCTTGAGGCACTGGCTACTGGCACCTGCCGAAGAGATCACTGGATGTAGGGTCTACGCCCCTACATCCAGTCATGATGACCAAGAATCGAAAGCTTCTATGAAGACGTGGAATCGGCGATGGGTAAAGTCAAAACAATATACACTATACTGATGGGCGACTTCAATGCCAAGGTAGGCAAGAAGCAGGCTGGAGAAAAGCCAGTGGGGAATATGGCATAGGCACTAGGCATAGTAGGGGGGAGCTATTAATAGACTTTGCAGAACAGAATATTATGCGGATAATGAATACCTTCTTCCGCAAGCGGGATAGCCGAAAGTGGACGTGGCAGAGCCCGAATGGCGAGACTAGAAATGAAATAGGCTTTATACTCTGCGCTAACCCTGGCATCATACAAGATGTGGACGTGCTCGGTGAGGTGCGCTGCAGTGACCACAGGATGGTAAGAACTCGAATTAGCCTAGACTTGAGGAGGGAACGGAAGAAACTGGTACATAAGAAGCCGATCAATGAGTTAGCGGTAAGAGGGAAAATAGAGGAATTCCGGATCAAGCTACAGAACAGGTATTCGGCTTTAACTCAGGAAGAGGACCATAGTGTTGAAACAATGAACGACAATCTTGTGGGCACCATTAAGGAGTGTGCAATAGAAGTCGGTGGTAACTCCGTTAGACAAGATACCAGTAAGCTATCGCAGGAGACGAAAGATCGGGTCAAGAAACGCCAATGTATGAAAGCCTCTAACCCTACAGCTAGAATAGAACTGGCAGAACTTTCGAAGTTAGTCAACAAGCGTAAAACAGCTGACATAAGGAAGCGTAATATGGCTAGAATTGAACATGCTCTCAAGAACGGAAGCCTAAAAGCAGTGAAGAAGAAACTAGGAATTGGCAAGAATTAGATGCATGCGTTAAGAGACAAAGTCGACGATATCATTACTAATATGGATGAGATAGTTCAAGTTGCTGAGGAGCTCTATAGAGATTTATACAGTACCAGTGGCACCCACGCCGATAATGGAAGAGAGAATAGTCTAGAGGAATTTGAAATCCCACAAGTAACGCCGGAAGAAGTACAGAAAGCCTTGGGACTCTGCAAAGGGGGAAGGCAGCTGGGGAGGATCAGGTAACAGCATATTTGTTGAAGGATGGTGGGCAGATTGTTCTAGAAAAATTGGCCACCCTCTATACGCAATGCCTCATGACTTCGAGCGTACCGGAATCTTGGAAGAACGCTAACATAATCCTAATCCATAAGAAAGGGGACGCCAAAGACGTGAAAAATTATAGACCGATCAGCTTACTGCCCGTTGCCTACAAAGTATTTACTAAGGTAATCGGAAATAGAATCAGGAACACCTTGGACTTCTGTCAAGCAAAGGGCCAGGCAGAATTCCGTAAAGGCCACTCAACAATAGACCATATTCACACTATCAATCAGGTGATAGAGAAATGTGCGGAATATAACCAACCTTTATATATAGCTTTCATTGATTACGAGAAAGCGTTTGATTCAGTCGAAACCTCAGCAGTCATGGAGGCATTGCGGAATCAGGGTGTAGACGAGCCGTATGTAAAAATACTGAAAGATATCTATAGCGGCTCCACAGCCACCGTAGTCCTCCATAAAGAAAGCAACAAAATCCCAATAAAGAAAGGCGTCAGGCAGGGAGATACGATCTCTCCGATGCTATTCACAGCGTGTTTACAGGAGGTATTCAGAGACCTGGATTGGGAAGAATTGGGGATAAGAGTTAATGAAGAGTACCTTAGTAACTTGCGATTCGCTGATGATAGTGCCTTGCTTAGTAACTCAGGGGACCAACTGCAATGCATGCTCACTGACCTGGAGAGGCAAAGCCGAAGGGTGGGTCTAAAAATTTTTCTGCACAAAACTAAAGTAATGTTTAACAGTCTCGGAAGGGAACAGCAGTTTGCAATAGGAAGTGAGGCACTGGAAGTGGTAAGGGAATACATATACTTAGGACAGGTAGTGACTGCGGATCCGGATCATGAGACGGAAATAATCAGAAGAATAAGAATGGGCTGGGGTGCGTTTGGCAGGCATTCTCAGATCATGAACAGCAGGTTGCCATTATCCCTGAAGAGAAAAGTGTATAATAGCTGTGTCTTACCAGTACTCACGTGCGGGGCAGAAACCTGGAGGCTTACGAAAAGGGTTCTACTTAAATTGAGGACGACGCAACTAGCTATGGGGAGAAGAATGATGGTTGTTACGTTAAGGGATCAGAAAAAAGCAGATTGGGTGAGGGAACAAGCGCGAGTTAATGACATCTTAGTTGAAATCAAGAAAAAGAAATGGGCATGGGCAGGACATGTAATATTAGAAAAGTTTTACGCTATACGGCCCGGTTCCTCGTCCTGTGCTTCGCGCGCCAGATTACGACAGAGGTATGGGCGTTGTACTTCGTCAGGTCGGTGACGATAACAAAAAACATCCTATCCTCTATGCCAGCCGTAAACTAACTGTAAGAGAGGAAGCCTACAGCGCTTCGGAGAAGCAATGTGCTTGTTTAGTTTGGGCCGAAGATAACCGATGGTCATTAAGGGTTACGGACTGGATTCCAAGGGAAGGAAAGTGTAGCATTGGGCCGCAGACAGTTAGGTGGGCAGATGAGATTATGAAATTTGCAGGGAGGAGATGACCCCAATTAGTACATGACCGGGGTAGTTGGAGAAGTATGGGAGAGGCCTTTGCCCTGCAGTGGGCGTAACCAAGCTGATGATGATGATGATGACGTGCCGAAGAGCGTGGGTTTATTTGCGTGTAAGAAGACTTTTTGCGTTGCCGTGTAATATTTTCGAGAACTTTCGGCACGTTTAGGCCCTTGTTCTGCCAACTCTTCTTTGCTGAAGATCCATTTTAGCGACATTCTTAAGCTTCCATTCCATGCCGCCGCGATTGTCTACGAGCCACCTCAAGCTAAGTAAGAGAAAGCGGACCAATCGCAGACGCCGGCACCACCCGCTTCGTCCGGTTATCGATATTCAGTGCAGTGGCTCGGCCCCGTCGAATCCCTCTCCACTTGAGCATGCTCCTCGCCCCCGTGAGCCAATTAGATAAGTCAATCCGCTCAGTGCAGGGAATGTTATTCATTTTTCAAGCAAACAAAAGTGACCTCCTATGAAAGAGGGGAGCATTTGATTGGTTTGTTCACTCAACCCTGTGGGTGACCGCCCGATGCTTGTGTCGGCGGTTTGGCCAAACTGACGCCAGGAGGTTAGAAGAAAAAGATATTAGAAAAGTTTTACGCTATACGGCCCGGTTCCTCGTCCTGTGCTTCGCGCGCCAGACTACGACAGAGGTATGGGCGTTGTACTTCGTCAGGTCGGTGACGATAACAAAAAAACATCCTATCCTCTATGCCAGCCGTAAACTAACTGTAAGAGAGGAAGCCTACGGCGCTTCGGAGAAGCAATGTGCTTGTTTAGTTTGGGCAGCCCAGAGGTTGTCGTGTTACTTCTACGGAGTGAGGTTCATTTTCGAGACCAATCACTGTGCTCTGACATGGCTCAATCAAATGTCACACAAAAATGGCCGCTTGCTCAGATGGAGCCTCACTCTCCAAGAGTACTTCTCCGTTAGATATTGATACAAGGCAGAAACATATTTAAACAACGCCCGCAGGTTCATGCGCCCCCTCAAGAGGACAACGGCGTATTGGAAGAAAAGACGACGAAATGATGGCACGTGTTGTCGCCGCACGCACTTGCATCGTAGATGGCCGTTGTCAGCGTCTACAAGAAGAAGAAGAGGTGAAGCGACACTCGAGAGAGAAGAAGGCATTCTTGATCTCCTGTTCAGAACGCGGCAGTCTTTTTTATTTACACCCAGGGCACAAGTTAGCCCACAATGAATAGTTGTCTGGACTCCCTTAATTGTTCGTTACAATTCTGGTGGAGGTGCTGGGTAATGATTTCCAGCGCAATTCGAGTTGGAGAAATCAGCCCGGAACCACGCCATCTCAGACCCAACGAGTTCACGCCTGTCCACCAGCGCACGAGCCGTCGCCTACGTGGTGAGCCGCCTGAGTTTCCGCTTTTGCCGGAGCAAACTATAATAGCAGCAGCAGACAATGCTGAAATGACATCCCAGACAGCCTCAACCCGCATCGTCGTCGATCAGCCGCGGACGCCCGAGCCTTTTCAAGGCGATACCTTCGAAGACGCCGAGGTCCGGTTGGAAGGCTTCGAGCGCGTCGCTGACTACAATGAATGGGACGAAAACCGAAAGCTCCGCAACGTTTACTTCGCGTCGCAATAATGTGCGCGAACGTGGTTTGAAAACCCCGGTCGTGGGATGACTTCCGACGGGAGCTGTTGGCCACGTATACGAGCACTGACCGCCGGGAAAAAGCTGAAGGCGCTTTGCAAGCAAGAAGCCAACGAAACAACGAAGGCGTGGCAATGTATATCGAAGATATGTCCTGCTTATTCCGCCGGGCAGATCCGAGCATGAGCGAGGACAAGAAGCTTCGGCACCTGATGCGCGGTGTGAAGCAGGAGCTTTTTGCCGGTTTGGTTCGCAGCCCTCCATGCACTGTCGCCGAATTCCGCTCCGAGGCGACAACTATGGAAAGGACTCTTCAACAGCGTGCGAGACTCTACAACCGCGTTATGAACGTCGCCTCTATGGATACGATGTCGGCAATGTTCGGGAACAGCGTCGAGGTCTTACGAGAACTCATAAGATCTGTGGTTCGAGAAGAGCTCCAGAGGCAACAGCTGAACAACGGTCCCACAGCGGTCTCTTCGTTAGCAGAAGTGGTTCGCGAAGAAGTGAGACAAGCAGTCCGCGAACAGCACCCGCCAGCACAGCCGCAAGCGTCTTCACCAGTACGGCCGACGGTATCGTACGCCAAGGTACTCAGAGGATCTCCAGGACGTACTTTCGTCGCGGCAACTGCGCATGCACCCGAATCTCGGTTCTTGCCGTCTCCGCCGGAGACGAGATTGCGGAAGGCTGACATATGGCGCATTCCTGATAGAATCCCACTGTGCTACCACTGCGGCGAAGCTAGTCACCTCTACAGGATGTGCGAATACCACAGAGCGGAACTTCGGGGGTTTTCCGTAAACGCTCCTTGCCCAAGAAACGGTGAACGCCCTTTCGAGATCCAGGAGTATTTGTCAACGCGCCAAAGCCCGCAGACTTCACAGCAACATCAACCTCGGTCAACAGTGCCGCTGAGGTATCGATCACTGAGCCCGCGTCCATCCTCAAGCTCCCCAAGGCAACGCCCCCAAAGCCCACGTCGGGAAAACTAATACCGGCGACCTGTGGAGGTGAGGCCGCTGTCGACGCAAGAACAGAGCCTCCAGCGCTGAACGATGGACGCGAGAGCAGTTGCGAAAAAATTAACGTTGCTTCAGACTTATGTGTGTTTATAGACGGCTGCGAAATTACTGCTTTAGTAGACACAGGTGCAGACCATTCCGTTATGAGTGAAGTACTTGCCAGAAGACTGAAAAAAGTGCTGACTCCTGGGAGAGGACCGGAAATTCGAACCGCCGGAGGACACCTTATCAACCCGATGGGCAGGTGCACTTCTAGAATCGGAATACGCGGCTTTACATACGTCGCCAGTTTCGTTGTCCTGTAAGAATGTTCAAGGGATTTAATTATTGGAATGAACTTTTTGCAAACGAACGGTGCAGTTATCAACTTGCAGAAATTCTGTGTGTCGTTCTCAACGAAGCACGCCATCGTGATGTTCGAGTGTGATGAACAATTTGATGCTCTTCAGATTATAGACGACGACGTCACGATACCCCCAAGATCCAGCATACCTGTCGCCGTAAGAAGCACCGTATTTAGCGACTATGAAGGAATAGCAGACAGTAACACTGGGCTCTTACTCGAAAAAGGAATCTGTATGGCAAGGGGTCTGGTTCGGCTGCGTGACGGGTGTTCGAATGTCTTCCTGACTAATTTTGGAAATGAAGTCCAGCATGTTGCGAAGGGAACCGTCATTGCCCGCCTTAACAATTATGAACAGATTACGGATTTGAGCCCTTCCGATGCTGCACTACTGGATTCTGACAACGTAGACTCCATACTCGCATCGGTCAACATCGAAGCAGCACTATCACCGAGCCAGAAGCAGCAAATAGAGAACCTTGTACGAGAATTCACCTCGTGTTTCTCAACGACATCGAAAGTCCAGAGAACATCCATCGCCAAACACCGTATCATTGTCGACGAAGCTGTGAGGCCTATTTCCCAGCATCCCTACCGAGTGTCCCCGAAGGAGAGAGATCATCAGCAAACAAGTCGAAAAAATGGTTAGAGACAACGTAATTCAACCATCGACCAGCCCGTGGGCTTCGCCTGTGGTGTAGGTAAAGAAAAAGGATCAGACCTTGCGCTTCTGCGTTGATTATCGGAAGCTAAACGTCGTCACAAAGCGGGATGTCTATCCCCTTCCGATGATAGATGACACCCTCGATAGACTACGGGATGCGAAATTCTTTTCCTCACTCGACCTCAAAAGCGGATACTGGCAAATAGAAGTGGACGAACGGGATCGTGAGAAGACAGCATTCGTCACACCTGACGGACTGTACGAATTCCAGGTACTTCCCTTCGGCCTTTGCTCAGCATGTGGAAGGACTAAGGACTGTGCTCAAAGCTATTAGTTCAGCAGGGCTGACGATAAAGCCACAAAAATGTCACCTCGGATTCCATGAGCTCCTTTTCCTCGGCCATGTGATTAGCTCCGAAGGCATCTGTCCTGACCCTGAGAAGACCGCAGCAGTAGAAAAGTTTCCTAGACCAACTGATAAAAAGGCCGTTAGGCGATTCGTAGGACTTTGTGCCTACTACAGGCGTTTCGCCAAAAATTTTTCAAAGATTGCCGAGCCGTTAACGCGATTAACGAAAGAAGATATGCCTTTCGTCTGGCAAAGTGAACAAGAAGATGCATTCAATGAACTACGACGGTGACTTCAAAACCACCCGGTCCTTGCACACTTTGATGAGGAAGCGGAAACAGACATCCACACAGACGACAGCAATTTAGGACTCGGTGCCGTCCTCGTTCAATGGCAAAACGGAGAGGAAAGAGTGATTGCATACGCCAGCCGCACTCTTTCGAGGGCTGAAACCAACTATTCAGCCACCGAAAAAGAATGCCTCGCAGTAATATGGGCCAGAGGAAAATTCTGACCATTCTTATACGGTAGACAGTTCCGCGCAATCAGCGACCATCACTCATTGTGCTGGCTTGCAAACATGAAAGATCCTTCTGGACGTCTTGCTAGATGGAGTCTGAGGCTGCAGGAATACGACATAACGGTCGTGTACAAGTCAGGTCGCAAGCACAGTGACGCTGATTGTTTATCACGTGCGCCGGTCGAATCTGCTCCTGTGGAAGATGGACAGGACTTTCGGTTTCTTGGAGCCATGACCCCATCTGAGATGGCCGAACATCAACAGTCTGACGCCGAGTTGCTCCTACTCATCAGGCACCTCGAGGGACACCCCGTCCATGTTCCGCGAGTTTTCTGCCGGGGATTGTCATCGTATGTGATGAGAAATTGCGTCCTGTACAAAAGAAATTTTGAGCACAGCACAGAGAAATTTCTACTCGTCGTTCCTTCAGCTTTGCGATCCGAAATCTTGGAAGCCTGCCACGATGACCCATCAGCAGGACACCTCGGAGTGAGCAGAACGTTCGCCCGAATTCATGCTAAGTAGTACTAGCCAAAGCTATTGACTTCAGTACAGCATTATGTACGAGCATGTCGAGATTGCCAAAGACGCAAAACGCCTCCATTAAAACCCGCAGGCCTCCTTCAACCAATAGAACCCCCAGGAGCCCCATTCGAACAAGTAGGAATGGACTTGCTCGGTCCCTTTCTGACATCGTCATCAGGGAAACCATGGATTGTAGTAGCCACGGATTACCTAACCCGATATGCCGAGACATCCTCTTTCATCAGTGCAACGGCTGTTGAAGTGGCTGAATTCTTTGTCACCAAGATAGTATTACGACACGGTGCCCCTGCAATTATTATCACGCACTGAGGAACTTCGTTCACAGCCGATTTGACGCAATCCATTATGAAACTGACTCATACCAGCCACAGGAAAACAACTGCCTATCACCCTCAAACAAATGGGTTAACCGAGCGATTAAACAGGACGCTGACCGATATGTTGTCTATTTACGTAGACTTAGAGCACCGTACATGGGACAAGATACTACACTACCCTATGCAACATTCGCCTACAATACCGCATTGCAAGAGACCACTCAAGTAACGCCATTCCAGCTTGTTTTTGGTCGAACAGTTACTACACCCTTGGATGCAATGCTGCCTGTCAGCGACAGTACAGAACAGAACCCTGACATCAGCGACTTTACACAGAGAGCCGAAGAAGCACGTCAGTTGGCGCGACATCGCATTCAACAAAGGCAGTGCATCGACGCGGACCGATACAACATGCGGCGAAGGGAAGTGGAGTATGCCCCAGGCGACAGAGTATGGATGTGGACTCCCGTGCGGACGCGCGGCCTGTCCGAAAAGCTTTTGCGCCGTTATTTCAGACCTTACCGAGTACTTCGCCGCATCAGTCTCCTGAACTACGAAGTTACGCCAGAAGGACAAGTGAGCTCATCACGATGCCGGCGTCGTACAGAAACTGTACCATGTGGTCAGACTGAAGCCATATTATGACAGGCAGTGAATATTCGACCAAACATCTATTCTGTGCCATATACCACTTTAGTATGGACAACAGCTTGTGAACAATTTAGTCGCGTTACGCATCGGGACGATGCGTTTCGGAGAGGGGATAATGATACAAGGCAGAAACATATTTAAACAACGCGCGCAGGTTCATGCGCCCCCTGAAGAGGACAACGGCGTATTGGAGGAAAAGACGACGAAATGATGGCACGTGTTTTAGCCGCACGCACTTGCATCGTAGATGGCCGTTGTCAGCGTCTACAAGAAGAAGAAGAGGTGAAGCGACACTCGAGAGAGAAGAAGGCATTCTTGATCTCCTGTTCAGAACGCGGCAGTCCTTTTTATTTACCCCCAGGGCACAAGTTAGCCCACAATAAATAGTTGTCTAGACTCCCTTAATTGTTCGTTACAATATAAGGAGGGAAAGTTGCTTATCAATTCGGATGGTTCGAGCAGGCTAATTTGAATTCTGTGTTTAAGGGTCCCGCCTAAATTTCAGGGTTGTTATTGTTAATTTTGTCAAGCAAAGAAGATCGCCTCTAATTTGACAGGACTCCATCTATGATTGCTCAATTTGTCAGCACGAAATTACTTCAAAAACTGGCATAGCGAACTCCAGCATTTTTCGTTTCTGCACTTATCTTTTCTTTGAATCCTAGCGGGTATAAAGGGAGATCCAAGATACGTCATCTCGGCGCAGAGCCGCGTTGTGGGGTTGTCTTTGCAGTTGCCTGACCTTGTTGGATGTTTTGGGGCGGTGTCATCATTTCACAGCTGGTCGCTGCAAGCCAAGGCACCCCCCCCTCTTGCCACCAGCCATTCTCTTCCTACCCAGCGGTTATCAGCACTGGCCAGTCGAGATTTTCCGGACCACGGAGGAGCTGTTACCAACGGCCTGCAAGGGTACCGACCTACAAAAATTTTCCCAGCCAACTGCTGCTGTGGAGGTCGCCAGCTTCCGAGAAGTGACCGAGAAACCCTTCCCCACCTGCGGCAGTGACTCGTTTTGTAGGGACGACGATGTGCCGGGTCAACACCCCCTCGGCGTCGCTATGACTAAACGTGGTCTGCGGACCAAGTATTGTCAGTGGAATCACCAGCGCCTTCACGGTTCGATTGAAGCAGGGGGAATTCTTGGAAGGAGATGCTTTGCGGTGCCTTCTCACGGGCCGTTGAAGATGCCAGACAATGGACAGCCGTGGCGGCCACCCTGCGATGTCGGCTCGAGGATTAAGAGGCGCCTGCTCGGGTCAGGCACCGCGTTTGCGAGAACCCACTCATCTCGGCTTGGTCAGCGAAACCTGTGCGCAAGTGTGTGTAAACCTTCCCCCTCAAATGGCTACGACGACTTTGAACGCTTCGAATTGGTAGCAGGTTGAAAGGCCGTTTTTCCCTCAGCTAGGGATCTAGGGAGCACAGAGTGTTTATAAGCAGCTGTTGTGCGGCTGCTGAGTGTGCATTACTTTCAGTCATGTTAGACTGATGAACTGTAATGTTCTCATGTAGATACTGTAAATAAATCCCATATTCCTCGCTCTCGATGAGAACAAGTCTCCTCCTTCAACAACGTCCTCAGCGTGGATAATTTGGACGACGGCATGGGCCAGCTACCATCTATTTCATGCCCGACCCCAAACATTACAACCGTCGACGACCTTGTCCTTTTTTTCCACCGTAACACGACCCCCGGCAGAAAAAGCACCGTCCCTGTGCTTCAGACCATGCCGTCGGTACGGGCATAATAAGGTTTAATCCGAGAGACGTGTACGACGTCCGGTGATGTGGAACCGGGTGGCATGTGGGAGGTTGCGGGGATGATCTCGTAAGTGACATGGTCACATGACGTACAACACGGTAACGGCATTTTAGCACGGAAGAAGTTTCTCGGAGAGCCCCACTCAGCGGCAAGGGGAACCAAAGTAGCACGAAAGCGCCTGGTAAAAAATATGTGTCACGATGGCGGCGATTGTATGCGTGCCGTTGAGATTCCTGCGATGCCAACAGTCGAGTACAGGCAAGCTGGTGTGCATGGTAAGCGTGGGCGATGACGTTGCGGGCATACTCGGTCCTCGAATCCTGTATCAAGGGGAGTGAAGTGTCGAATGGTAGGAAATAGTCACGACCGAAGACTAAGTAAAAGGGGGGAATACCCAGCAGTATCGTGGCGTGATGAATTATAGGCGAACGTGACATAAGGGAGAGCCACATCCCAGTCCTTGTGGTCGGGTGAAACGTATTTGGAGAGCATGTATGTAATGGTCCGATTAAGTCGCTCAGTAAGGTTGTTGGTCTCGGGATGATAGCAGGTAGCCACTTTGTGCTTGGTAGAACATGAGCGTGGGATATCAGCGATGACTTAGGAGAGAAAAGTGCGGCCGCCGTCAGTAAGGATGCGTCGTGGGGCGCCATGTGCTAAAATGATATCGCGGAGGAGGAAATCTGCGACATCGGTTGCGCAGCTCGTGGGAAGTGATCGAGTAATGGCATAGCGCGTCGCGTAATCAGTAGCGACAGCGATTCACCTGTTGTCGGAGCTGGACTCGGGGAATGTCAGGGGTATAAAGCTATTTACACGGTGTATTTACAGAGCGTAAATAAACAGCAGCCGAGAATGCCGAGAGGCTGCTGCCTCTTCGTCGTCTTCACCGTCGACGACCTTGTCTTCTTTTTCCACCGTAACAATACGGTGGTGAACAACAGATGGTTGGCCTAAAGGCCTGTCGCCGAAATCAAATATGACACTGTATGATTGAAGTAGGAGACGTATGTCCGTGGCCTGTGCCGAGGTGATTTCAGGTGCAATCATTTTGGCGAGGTCATCCGTTAAGGAACCAGAGCTGTGAGCTGCAATTGGCGCTAATAAGCCACTCTCAGCATTCAGACTCTCAAAGTCATATTCGAAACCACTAGAAATGCTGGCCAAGAACATGCCGGCCGGAATCACTTGAGTGCACTGGCTGAAATTCAGAAGCGGTAGAACGACGTCGTTATTAGTAACCGTGACCAGCGCATGTGGAACAGCAATGTTCCGGTTCAAAAGCACGTCGATGATGGGGCGAAGCACATATTCACCGTCCGGAACCTGCGGCTGTGCGGTCAAAGTGACGTATGTAACTCCCTCGGGTGACATACGCATATCGTGAAGCGAGCGCAAGTGCGGTGGGGCGGTGCTCGGAGCATCGGTGAGTTGAGGAAGTTCTAACTGAAGAACTCCGGGCGCGCAGTCGATGAGAGCAGAATGAATGGATAAAAACTCCAATGAGAGGATAGCGTCGTGAGGGCAGTTGTCGATCACAACAAAGAGAACAGAAGTAGGGCGGCCGGCTATACCTAAACGCGCAGTACACATTCCAACGACCAGCACGCCGCCGTCGGCCACACGAAGAACTCGGGCAGTTGCTGGGGTGAGGACCTTCTATAACTTCTACGTAATCTAGCATTCAGCACAGAAACGTGGGTTCTAGTGTCGGCGAGTGCTTGGACAGGTACGCCGTCTATTTAACGTCGATTGCGCTTCTCCTTCCGGGCACAGACGAAGGATTTCCTACAGCAGTACGCAATGCAGCACCACCTCGGAGGGCTGCATTTCTTAGTTTTCCGAAAGGGTGCGGCCAAAATCCCCAGGGGACGAAAGGCGACGTGGCTGCGGCGAACGAGAAGATGGGCCACGTGTTTGCGTTGAGCGAGACTGGTGTCTGTGCGGCGATGGTGAGCGGCTGTACCACGTGTTCCTAGCAGAGTTGTCGGCACTGTTAGTCTCGGCGGTGGGTTAAACATTGCGGGTATTTCCATTAAAACGGCTCAGGTTGGTCGGCATGCGGAGTGTTGAGGGCCACGAGTTGCGACAGTATCGGGTGATATGATCAATGCGGCGACAGGTGAAGCATATCGGTTGGTCGTCCGCAGTTCTGCACTCAAGGCTGTTTCACATGCTGCGACTGCAACGACGAAAATCGGTGCTGTCGCACGCATCGCAATGCGATTTTTAGAGGGCTTATTTCACATGATTGCGATTTCAACAATGCGACTGGTGCGACGCCCAGGGTTGCTGACTGCCAGGTTTCGTGGCACACGCTGCATAATTCTTTTATTGTAGTGAATAAAACGTTGACACTATAATATTATTGACTTCTCTTGATAAGAAGCAAATAATATGTACGTTTACTATTTTGAAAACGTTAGTTAAGATTTGTCTTGGAATGCGCGACGGCGGTTTCTGTAGTTCAGTGCGACATCGCGCACGTAAACAGCTGTTCGCAGGTGGTTCAGCGCTGTGTGTTGTCTTATCTACCTTCTATGACCGTTTCGTTCTGCCTGCGCTACAACAATCTACAAGATGACCTATCGACAAGTTCATATAGCTACCCTCACCGCTTATGCAGTATTCGGAATTCGGCTGCCACGAAGTTCTCGTGTCAGCCCAACAAGATCCTCGCGCTACCCGTGCTCGGCGTCAGCTCCTGGAGAAATGATGCGTGTATATTGCCCGTAATTGCGCTTATGTGGTGCCTGCTCCTAGCCATATTCTTGCGCCAAAAGCAACAAGAAGCACCAACCCGAAAGCCCGCGTGTGCCCCTGAACGAAGCCTCAAATGATCTGTGTGATTACTGGACGTGGAATGAAAATTGTGTTGTGAAATTCAACCTTAGCGCTAGCCTGGTTCATCCATCGCCGTGCTTGCGCTGCGAATATATATATGGGAGCCCTCGCTAAACATTTCTAAAGGCGCAAAAGCCGACGCATCAAATGTTCCGAGCAGTTACCGTCACTTTTGTAGAAACCTGTACGTTGTAACACAGCATTATAAAAGAAACGCTTCTCGTCCACTTTGTGTCTCGCGCTGGTAGTATACTCGGAACTTCTAACAAGAAGACCATATCAATACGCGCTATTCATAATGTAGGATCCTAGGCCGACGGTAGGCGCCCTTGCCGTAGAATTTTTCGACTTTCTGCTCAGCCTCGCACGCCGCTCACGGTTAGCCTGTCTTGTGGAAATAAACATTATTATTATATTATTATTGTTATAAAACATTATAGTTCCTTCGCTGTAATTTATAGCAATCATCCAGATTTCTTAAGCTAGTCATGCATTTAACATGAATTAGATCAACATTGTTACGACATGCTTATGGGAGTCATTTCAAACTAGGTTGCTCAGCCAGAGAAAGTACAAATGCAAGTCTCAATGTTTATTCCTATTTAACATTCCTAAACAGATTATAGTGGCAGAATTTTATGCCTGCTTGCACTTCCTGCAATTCAATGTTCAGAGCTGGAAAAACTGATTCCTTTTCTTGCTGTCGAAAGGCTGATTCAATGTCGATAGCAAGCTATAATTATTCATTTCGAGAGTGTTAAGCAATTACTATATCTCTAAGCTTATCAATGCGTTTTTGTTCCACGAACACAATTAAGTTTTCTCTCTCCCTCTCATTGACAGCCATGGAATGAAACCGTTCACTTTCATAAGTATCAGGATGCAAACATTCTAGAGTTTGTCCTGAGCATTTGTCGGCATCCTATAGTGTGCATGTTTGTATCAAGTTCTGGTGTTACATTCGCAGTGATCTACACATATTGTTATATTGCAACAAACAAATTGATTTAACTTTGTTTTCAAATCTGCAATGTGGCCATGCAGTAACGACCACATTAATTAGCAAAAAAAAAAAACTGCAGATGCAGTGTACGTGTTGGAATCTATGCGAAGTGAAGTTTTTGTCAAGTGGTCAATTAAATGCTGTTAAAGTAACTGCAATATATACAATTTGTCTTATTTTCAACATCCAACATGTCATCTTTTGCAAGGTTTGCTTATGCACCGCATAGGTCACAACCTTAATGTCATGTAATCTTTATGCATTACACTGTTCACAAACCATACCGAAATGCCAACGGCAGTTAATGTACATGCACGCTGCGAGACATCAACACAGTGACGTTTGTTGAGCAAGGAATGGTGTGAGGTGTATGCAGATGAATGAATGACGTGCTTATGTACTTATTTATTTATATACCTCGCAGGCTGCAAGGTTGGAGTATTATGCAAGGGGGAATAAAAAAGTTGTTACAAAAGGAAGAAGGGCACAACATTAAGACAAAAAACAGCAATAAGAGCAGTACCAATACATTGGACCAACTAGCCCAACGTGTTTTACTGGCACAACATTACAATACTTAACAATCAATAACAGAAAAAGTTACTGCCCATGCACCCTGTACAGACGGTAAACCAGCAAAGCCGAAATGTGCGGCCCCGGTGTTTATCACTGGGTTAATTCCAATGGTTTATTCAGGTCTTTCTATATTATTGGTTATGTCTGTGTTTCTTAACGAGGTTATGCACATGTTTGGCTTGGGTTTATCACATTGTTTATTTGGAATGCCACACACTGCACTTTGCAAGATCACCATCATGGAAAGTGCAATGAGTGGTTCATTGTGTTAATCCAGCGGGCCCATCAAAGTCTTTCTGAATAATGTTACGCACTTGCGTTTTGTAATGCGTTAATCATAATGTTTATGACTCAGTTATGCACTGTAGTTACCAAGTGACACACCGGGGCTGCACATTTCATTTAATTAAATACAGGGACACATTTTCGAACCTATTGGGAAGTCGGAGAGACTGCTGCACGCGCGCTCTGCTGCTAGAGAGAAACGACGTCACTATCGGTCTAGCCAATGGCCCACCCCACCTTTTCTGCGAGATAATAATGACATCATGATCTTGTCTTAACCCCATCCCCCTCTGTGTCCTTCCCTGCAATAATACGCAGATAAATGTATGTTTGAAATGCATAAGCATTTCTATGTCTACCCAACATAAAATTTCTCTGTCCATCATGCAAGGCGAATGCAATGGCTCACACCCCCTTGAAACAATGGCTTATACCCCTACAGTAGGGTTTTTGGGATTGGACCGCGAGTGTTTCGCCTAGGCATATACAGCTTCACTGTAAAAAGAATAAACACCTTTCTGCTAGAGACCAAGACAATCATGAGGTGTATAAACAAATGAAAGTTTATTGAACATGCCGAGTAAATGCTGGTTGACAAGCAATAAATCGAATTTACACAAAAAGCAGAAGCAAGATCTGATGTGTGTCTATACTGATCCCAACAGGAAACGCATCCATCTCTGAAAGTGTAACAGCGGCCATGCTGACACAAGATTCTCCCAGTGTCTTTGCATCTACAGCTTCCATGATTTCTCTGGGCAGCCGATCTCCACAGAATGCTAGCTTCTTACTTTACAATGCACTCTCCACATCTGAGCGTGCATTGTAGAGGAAGAAGCTGGCATTCTGTGCAGATCGGCTGCCTAGAGAAATTACGGAAGCTGTAGATCTAAAAATGCTGGGTTAATCTTGTCAGCACGGCCTCCGTTAGAAATGGATGCATTTCCTGTCAGGAAACGCACATGAATTTTTGCTTCTCCTTTTCGTGTATGTTAAGTCTATTGCTTGTCAGCGAGCATTTACTCGGTGTGTACATTAAGCTTTTGGTTGTTAGATCATCTCGGTTTTCTTGTTCGTCCTATGTGTTCTCTGGTGCCATTTGCAGCCAGGCTATTCATATTTTTTTATACTGCAACAAGTCACTTTAATCGCCCTCATGATACCTTATAAAATCTTTTATTTTGCCAATGTAGCAAGACTGTACAGTGTGAAGCAGTAAGAACAGGGTACGTTAACTTTTAATTAAAAGGTTTATTGTGCAAATGCAGTGATCTATAAAGGTTACCACAAAGTAGTACAGCAACAAAACCTGATAAAGACTAGTGCTTGATGAAACCAAACATAAAAGCAGGAAAGGGAGAAAATACATATAGATGTACAAGTCCAGGGAAAAAAAACATTGTGATCACCAAGTGTGCATGTGGCTACCTTCCAGGAAACTCATTTTTTCCCAATGGCATGGAACTGGAAGAATGTGCTTGCATAAGCAAGCTGTCAGTCTGTCTATTGGAATAACAACAGTGTTTCTTGAAAGGTGCTGGCATGCAGGATTGGCAGTTGTAATGATTTTTTCCTGCACTTGGAATTTTTCTCTATTTTCTTTCTGTAGCATATTTATTTATGTTTCGCTGCATCAAGCACCAATTTTTACCTATCCTTCAAAGATGTATTTCTTTTTCTGGGGAAATCTGTTGCGCTTTAGTTAATAATGAATACACACAAACTCATCTAGTTTTCAGTTATTATGTCGGGCTTATAAGCCCGCTTGTGTCCTGGAATATCTGCATGGCTATGTATCCTGTAATTTAATTTCTGGCCATGTGCTTGCAAGTCGCGTGTCAATCTCCTGATTTTCCTGACAATCTTGTATGATGTGCAGGCCCAGACAGTTTCTGGTGAATCCATGCAGGGTCTTGTACAGGGTGTAATCTGCACTACAAGTGCTGCTTTGAATGCTTTCATTTCAGTTTTTATAGGTATAGGATGACCTGGAGTGGTACTCACTTATATGGGGTTTAGTTTTATGTAGTGTCATACTACTGTTACACTGCTATTGCCAGATCAGTGTACTATATGTGCCTTATGTTTGCTTGCATCTTCATGATTAGCAACCTCCTCTGTGTGTTTGGCAGTTGCATATAGTCTCCTGGCCAAATGTTTTGCCCCCATATTTCACGATATGGGCCTCTTGTGTTTCAAGTTCAGGTACTCCCGAGGTTGTGTTTCTGAAGGGAGGGGTAGTCATCTTTGCATCTCATATGCTAGTTGGCATAGTATGTTGGGACGAGGTTCTGAGCTCTTGAGACAAAGAATTTTGCTGCAGGCTGCAACTCTACTCTGTCTAGGTGCTTGTTCGTTAGCTCTTTCTCATGGAGGTCTTCAAGCATGGTAAAGTTGGAAAGACCTATTATTACTACCTCATGCCTGTATTCGATCAGTTGTCTTTTTTGTGTGCTGCTGGTGATTCATACCGTACTATACCTTGGACACAAGCACAGCATCTGTGATTTTCCATAGTATCCACTCGTACACCCCCATTATTTCGAGATTATTCTTTTCACCAGGTGTGGAAGTTGAGTCCAGGCATTGCATAATTGTTTCACCCACGTGCTGGCTCTGCCTTCATGGGCTTACACTAGCTGAGCATTTGTAGATGTTGACTTGCAGGCATATTTGTCCAGCTATGTGGATCACAATGTGTAATCTGGGGCAGTTCTTGATTCTAGTCTTTTTTTTTTTCCGCCGTCGATATTGTCACGTGGTGGTGACGTTGAATAACACAGTAGCAATACTGTGAACGACAAAACAAACATTTATTGGGCGAACCTGTGCCCACAAAACAGGCTACACTTATAGCACAACGATAGCGGCGAACACGCTCGGCGATCGTCGAAAATCTGATCAGCGAGTCAAGCGCGTCGGCTTTTATACAGCAGTCGCCGAATGTTCCAGACTAATCGTTCGGACCCGCGTACCTTCCACAAAGTTCTACACCATTCGCGTCACATGATGAAATCAGATAACACTACGTTCGGCGACAACAGATAGCCGGGTAGAAGTATCGATAACTTTCCAGAAACTTCGGATACATGCAGGCGCGTCCCGCGCTGTGCGATTACATTTGTTAGGTGGCGAAACGTGGTCGACCGATAAAGTACACGTGTCAATATGAGCTGACTTATCAGAAAGCGAGAGGCCAGACTGGCGTAGTGTTTCTTGTAGTATGCCCGCATTGTTGGTGTGTGTGGGCTAAATGTACCTCCAACTCTCACCTGGAATTTTCTGTCTTTCAGAAATTTACTGTTTAAGTGCTCTACCAGAAATGTTTTTGCTCATCGTTCTTCTTATTAGAGTAGCATGAGGTACTGCTGTTAAAAGCCTCTTCACTCTCTTCATTCCTTCATAAGCGGTATTACACAATGTCCTGCAATAAAGTTTCTGCTGCTTATGGCCCACTCATATCTGCCAGAAGGGACAACTCTTGAAAAAGGTTTTCTTTGTGCTATGTGTGCGACGTAGCATGAGCATTCATGCCTTGACATTTATACATCTGTAGAACCAGCTTCCTACTTGCTATACCTGATCATGCTTATTTGTGCAGTGCTGTTCAACAATACATATCGATCCAATGAATATTTACACACTCAAATTATCACGAAAGATGGTTGTTTTACAATTCTGCCCTTTGCTTTCTATTGGTGCATAAGCATGCCCCCCTATGGAGTTGTATTTTGAAGTGTAAGGGTTCAGTGAAAGGTGATGAACTAAATGTAAGTGCAAGAGCTTTTTTTTTTTCACCTATGACTCCCATCAAAATGCGACTTCCATGGCTGGCAAATCAACCCCTCGCCTTGTGTTAGCAGCAGAATGCTATAGCCACAGTGGAAGGTGAACAAATTGAAGGACGATATGTCTGTCTATAATTTTTTTTCTTGCCTGTATGTAAGTAAAGTTTGGAGTAAGTTTGTCACTGCAAACAAGCCCAGTTTGTGGTCTTTTATTGAATAAACCACATGTTGTGTATAGTTGAAATGCAGAAATTTGTTCTAAATCCTCGGGTGATATATGTTCTTGCAAATAGCATGGTATTTCATTACTTATAAAGATAGTAATCGCAGCGGATATCGTTACATGGGTTTACACACTAATATATGTGATCACAAACTTATTAGAAACTTACTAGAAACATGTAAGGCATGAATGTTTCTGCACACTTGATCAGCTGTGAACGTGCAAGAACTGCTTCTACTGGCTGACTTCACTGCACAGTATTGATTTACTTTTCTTCAGCGTGTCGTTTTATACTGCTTTATCCCCACAAGAACAGGCCGTTTGCCTGGTTTTCACATTGTTGCACGAGTTCTACATGATTGTGCAGGAGGGTACGTTGTCACTGTGCCACTATAGCAAGAAATTTACTTAATCTACTAGCTGTACAGTTAATTACGTTGCAGAGCAAGTGTTCATACAGATGCAGTAAGGATACAAAGTCCGCAACATAGTCAATGTTTATTGGTTTCTGTGCAAGGAAAAAAAATTCTCCGGAGAAGAGGTGCAACTTAACGCGCATGTAATATTTTATTCAAGCCACGGATTTAATGCTATCGTAGCAAATTCATTACGACAGCTTACACTTTTGCTCTGTCAAATTTAATAAGAGGCAAGATAAGCTTTCAAGATGCATCGGGAAATTCATGCTTGAAAACCGACAAGAAAATGCAACTGAACGGTACCGCGTTCAGCGCAACGTTGAAATTTCGGGTACTTTGCTGTCTTGTCATTTGCCCTTGCCGAGGTTGAAATAATTCAAGCTGCTCCGTAAGCGCGATTTTTGCATGCTACTCAACAAAAGAAAATTGTGACGACCTCGTCGTCTGCTGGTGATCGAACACCTCCTAGCACTGACAACTCACAAAGGCGTACGAAGCAAACGTGAAAATGCACTTTATTTGCTGCGTACCGTGTCGACAAATGTACATAAATGGGAGAATTGAATATGCGGTACAAGTTTTTTATTCTCCATTCGCGGTCGTACCGAATTCGACAATCCACGTCTCCGCGCATTGCACTTGTCGGGCCAGACGCCATTTTCCAAAACAAACCGGCGAAATAGCTCCGTTGACAGCTCTCCGCGCAAATTCGACGGAAAGTCGCAGCGATCGGTGCGACGGCGCGACTGTGCGACCAACGGGTTGGTCGCAGCCGAAAATCGGGGGGTCGGTACTGCGACTGCGATTTTCATCGCAAACGACGGAAATCGCACTTCCGGTGCGACGAAAATCGCATCATGTGAAACAGGCTTCAGTCGGGTTGCGATAACGCGGAGAGAAGCGTCGGGGTGGAGGGAAAATAGTAGAAGGGAGTTCGGTAGCTCTGGGATTCGCGACAGCACCACCAGAATGTAATCCAATGTTTTCAAGTTCCTGGCGAACGATGGCTTGTACGAGTGGAACTGAAAACGTGGTAGCATTAGGGCTACGCGAAGAGAAAGCTGCGGGCGCCAATGCATCCAGTTCACGTCGAACGATTCGCAGCACGTCCTCTGATCGTGGCGCATGCTGCTCTGCGGGTTGATCTTCACACGTTGACGTTGCGGTAGTATTGGGAAGTCTGGCGAATGCTTGCAAGACGCGTCGGCTTTTTGCCTCCTCGAATCGTCGGCACTCTTTAATGATGGCATCAACTGTAGAACAGCTTTTGCACATGAGCAGATTAAAGGTTTCGTCAGCCATGCTCTTAAGCACATGCCCGACCTTCTCAGCTTCTGTCATGTCGCGATCGGCTTTACCACAAAGTACCAGCACGT
Source organism: Dermacentor andersoni (assembly GCF_023375885.2). Taxonomy (NCBI): domain Eukaryota; kingdom Metazoa; phylum Arthropoda; class Arachnida; order Ixodida; family Ixodidae; genus Dermacentor; species Dermacentor andersoni. Next base: position 9,138,269 of record NC_092823.1, on the reverse strand, counting down.
CCTGGATGTACGAGACATAGGGCTCCGTGGGGGATTGGGCACGGTAGGCCAGTTCCTGCTTTGCGGCAATTTTACTCGCGGCTGGTTTGCCAAACAACTCTGTCAACTTCTCTTTGCATTGGTCCCAGCGAGTTAGCTCCTCTTCGTAGTTTTCATACCACACCTTTTCCGTGCCTCGTAGGTAGAACAACAGGTTAACTAGCATAAGCGTAGGGTCCCTTCTGTTCATTCCACTCACGCGGTCGTACATAGCCACCCACTCTTCAACGTCGGCGCCATCGGTCCCGCAGAAAGTTACAGGATCCTTGGGTTGCACAACCACAAGCGAAGGCGACAGCGACGTAGGTGGTGATGCTGGCGTTGGAGGCGGCAACGACGCTGATCCCGCGTGCTCACCGTCATTCATGGTGCGGACGGTGATGCGACGTCCACTGCGGAGCTCCGTTTCCAGCCGTGGTACCCCGCAACTCCACTAATATGTTACGGGGATGTTGGGAATATATAAAGACTGTATTTACAATATATATACAGGATGAGTCAGAGTAGATAAGATGACTGACCACCAACAATACGCAGCAGCCAGCGTCTCGCCCTCTTCTTCCTCTGTATTTGAGTGTTCCGTAACAATATATATTTAACAGGGATAAGCGGGCTATAGTTGGTGGTCGTTAATGGAATGCATCATGTAACCGCACTAAAAAACAAGGGACAAAGAAGGAACACACAAGACAGGCGCGGAACTTCAACCACGCGAAGAGAAAGGTTGGTTGGAAGAGAAAGAGAATGGTTGAAGATCCGCGCCTGTCTTGTGTGTTCCTTCTTTGTCCCTTGTTTTTTAGTGCGGTTACATGATGCATTCCATTAACAATATATATAATTTTAGAAAATTGAATCCACCGTAGAACCTTTCCACTCCTAATGTTAGCACCATAAGCGGGTTATATCTGTGCAATGATTTTTATCTAAACTGCGCGCATTTCTTTGCTTTAATGCTGAAGACGCGGAACTTTCAGGTCAAGAACGGCCGGCCCGTATTGTATCATATCTGTGTGTGCGCACAGTAATCTTTGCTTCCGAGCACAAACGCGCCGACGTTTCCCTTCGTGATAACCTTCCCTGCCAACAGCACTTTTCCTTTAACACTAACCCTCTCGCCCAACGTGGCTTTATATACGATGCAATAAAATATTACTGGCATTCGTTCCCTCGACACGAACTAGCGTCTGTCATTATGTCTGTCGACATGACGAATACACATATCAGCGTGACTTATAGCATTGCCAGGAAAGTAGCGAGCACAGTGGTCTTAAAGAACGCAAGCAATACAGATGGCTATTGTTCGGGGAAAGGTTAAGGCTCAAGGGTGCAGACTTTCTTTAGAGCACAGAGATTAGCCGCCATGAAAACCAGAAGAACAAAGAAACGCACAGGCAATTCTGTCATTAATTTGATATATTTTAAGTGGCTTTCGCATGTCTAGGCGGTCATAAGGTTTCGAATATATTAAAGAACACCTAACGATCCAGATTATGCAAATAAGGCTAAAGTTAGTACGCTTGGAATAAATCAGTCGCATTATTACTGGAGAACAAATTGCGACTTATTGACGTGCCTACACCTTTACTAATCGTAACGTCTGTTTAACTAACCCAGTTTATACAGGAAGTTCATGCTTTGGGTTGCGAACAAAACAGTACACGGATAAAGACAAAGACCTTATGCGCTCGTGGCGTCGTCCTTTCCTTCGTCCATGTGTTTCGTGCGCAACCCACAGTATGAATATTGTCGTGTTGCAGTGACGGTAAAGAACTCAGCGGCGAAAACTGTGAATCACGGAAGTAAATCTTTATTACCCGCATCTTTGCCCAGAAAAAAAATCAAGCAACAGTCAAGGGCGATGAAAGTGGCGAGCACATTCGGCGATCGTTGAAAATCTGATCTCTTAGTCAAGCGCGTCGGCTTTGATAAGAGTGGGTCTTGCAGCGGCACAATTCAAGCTTGTCTGTTGAAGCTTGTCTGCACTGTCTTTCAGATTGCCACTTGCACCGAATCCAGGTTTCTTTAGCAATCTGTTACCTCAGCGGATGATTCTTCTGGCGCGCCCTTCAAATAGTTAACCGGAGTCGCGAGAACGGACGACGTGAAACAAGCTCCGGATCATGGTTGAAATGAAGCATCTGGTCGTTTCTGCCATGCTATAACGTCGAGGACGGACGCTATGCTTTTCAGTGTGTATTGTGGCAGCACGATGAGCACATGGTTCAAGCTTGTCTGCACTGTCCTCCGGATTGTCACTTGCACCGAATACAGATATCTTCAGGATTCTGCTACCTCTGCGGATGATCCTTTTTACCTGCCCTTTAAATTGTAAGCCGGAATTGCCTGAACGGACGATGTGATACAAGCTTCCCATTATTGTTGGATTGAAGCACCTGGGCGTTTCTGCCGTGCTATAAGACTGACGACGGACGCTATGCTATTTGGTGGGTTTTGTGGCGGCACGATGGTTCAAGCTTGTCTGCACTGTCTTTCAGATTGCCGCTTGCACCGAATCCAGATCTCTTCAGGAACGAGCGACTTCTGCGGATGCTCGTTCTGGCCCGTCATTCAAATAGTTAACCAGAGTCGCCGGTGATTTTGGTCGATAATTATCGAGGTTTTCTACTGCCACCTTAAACGTACGACTGTAGCTCGTGCAACTTTCATTCGGTCAGGGAACGTGCCAGTCACAAGCATTCTGTTACACATATAAGTTAGTGGACCGGAAATATAACAGATAGCTGCTTTGATAGGCAGAACGCTCATTTCATCTTAACCGGGTGATCACGTGTCTTTCCGTGCGTATACGGTGGATGCTCTCTCTTCTTCTGAGCTAGGCGCCAAAAACAAAGGATCCTGTAACCGCAGCAATATATGAAATGGCGCCAGTAAAGGCACCCGAATTTAAAAAGAAATGTATATAAACTCATTTGTTAGCGTCACGCCAGAGTGGGTGGTTTCATTATTGTGTAATTCGGCAGGCATACGTGGTCACTCAGTTCCTATAAATTTATTAACAGCTCACCATAGCAGCTTAAGGTTGTTACGTAGAGGAGATTTTATTTTTATAATATGCATTTTAGGCTTCTTTAGGTCTGAGCTCGACTAAACCTGCCCAATTCTGTGTTTCCAAGAAACGAGAGTAGATGCACTTTTTTTCTTCTTTAATGCGCTTTAACAGTGAGAGTGTAATACATTCTGTTCAAGCTTTACTGTGCTTCTTAACCGTAACACGTGGAAAAGCATAATTCAAGTCCCGACTGATCTTTTGTATAAAAATGTCATAGGCTTTTGAAGGATTCGACTCGCGGTACTGTTCAGTCATTAAGTTTCATTAAGGAACACAAGTAGGGAATGCTATCAGAATTTATTATCTGACCAGTGTAATTAGTTTTCGAGATTTGTTTTTTTTTAAGGAGAATTTAACAAGAAATGGCATGTGATCGCTCACCACATACAAAAACACTCCTGAAAATATATTTTGAGCATGAACTCTTGTGAAGTACACGTCAAGTAGTCTTGCAGAGTGTTTAGTGACTCTTGATGTCTGATCAACGATATTTTCGCACCCATCAGAAGGTATTACCTCAATTAGATTTGCTTTAACGTTACGTTTCAGTCCTCGAAGAGCCCCAAACGATGCTGGACATCCTACCATGTGAACATGAAATTTGCTTCGCAGAAGATTGAGTCCCACAGTGCGTGGGATACGCATAATTTTTATTCGCTCATGCCTAGTACTCACAGTTTGTAATCCCACAGATTACCGTACCCTATTCCTTCAACATCCATTTACTAAATTACTATAGGGACCTTGTAGTGTCGCACAAATGGAAGAAAAGATTTACGCATGCGCAGTCAGTTTCTTTGTACTTTTTTTAAATGTGAAGTACCAATGAACTATTTCCTTCACTGTGGTATCCTTGTTTGTAAGCTCGCCGGATTTTAGAGCACAGTTCTCCAGCGCACGTTTTTGCGGCGAGCTTCGGCGTCGGCATCTTACCTCGCAACCGAGCGAACGAGCACAGCAAAAAAAAAAAAAAAAAAAAAAGAACGAGAACGAACGTGCAGCCGAGCGGGGGATGACAAATTAGCAACCATTTCCCTACCAAAAAATGTGGGTAAGCGAAGCTTGTCCAGCGCGCACTCGACCTTTGTCAGGGCTATGTAACTCACAGGCAATGCTGCCGGATTGCTTCGGGCTACCGCTCCCTGAGCCGGGATCTTGTTCTTGCTGTCGGATTGCCTGGGCTCGGACGGCTCTAACGGCTGGTTCGGCGCGCCGATGGCGAGCCCTAGGCTGCTTGAGTTGACGAGGCCCAGCTACATGCAACTGCTACGTGCAACTGTTACATGTCGACGCTAAGCGGCGCGCATCTCACATCGCGTGACAAGTGGCACGATGCGATGCAAATGATGACGATAGAAATTATAATAATAACGGTGTTTTATTGGCACCCCCTTTGAAACGGGGCGGTCACAAATAGTTACCTAGCCTCCTTTATTTGATCAGTTTTGCCATACATGTTTTCCATTATAGGATTTGTTATACACTTCCTTAATATTTTTCTTTTATATGTAGTCGCGCGCGACGCCAAGCTTGTGTGCAGCCAGAGAACGCACGTTGAGAGAGCACGTGGCAAATCGGTGGGGCTGATCGAGCAGTGCTCGATCGGGGTTTACGGCGTGTTTAAACGTGAAGTGTTCTTCAGCGTTATAGATTTAAAGTACATCAAGTGAAGTGGCTCGACTCGTGAGGGTCTTCGCGGAGAAGCTGCCAGCCGCATTTTCCTGTGACTGCAAGTGAGGTTGCTCGCATAAAAGCTGTTGTCATTTGTAAGAGGCATGCGGCGCAGAAAGAAAGGAAGAGGACGATGTGTGCGGATCGGTCCGAACGCCCCGAGCCCTCGAGGCGCGTGACCCGAGCTGTGATCGGAGAGGCGATCGTGACGCAGGCCATCCAGGGTGTGGCCGTCGACCTCGACGACGTTCAAGCGAGGTTCCTTGGGCCTGCTGCAGCCTCCTACGGCAAGGCCGGGCACTCCAGGAAGTATCCCCCTTCAGAGGCATACCAGCACGTATGATAGTCCCAGAGGCGTCTCGTCGGCACTCGAAGAAGTAGCGGCAGAACTAGACGTTATGCCTAGCCCGTGAGGCCGGGGTGCCTCGTCACCGACGGAGTTCGGGACACCGGCATCAAAGACGGACGGGTTGACTGGCAGACATGAAGGCAGCAACGTCTACGGAGTCGGCGATGAGGAAGATCCGACTGGCATCGGACTCAAAGATACGTGAGACGTCAGAAGTTTGTAAGAACACTCCTTTCTGACGGTGTCGCAACCATAGGCTAGGGTAGCGTTAATTTCGCTTAGGAACCCCTAAGACGAACTTAGACTAGGATAAGGACATATTTAGGCAATGCAAATGTTATTTTTCTTTCATCATCATCATCAGCCTGGTTACACCCACTGCAGGGCAAAGGCCTCTCCCATACTTCTCCAACTGCCCCGGTCATGTACTAATTGTGGCCATGTTGACCCTCCAAACTTCCTAATCTCATCTGCCCACCTAACATTCTGTCGCCTCCTGCTACGCTTCCCTTCCCTCGGAATCCAGTCCGTAACCCTTAATGACCATCGGTTATCTTCCCTCCTGATTACATGCCTTGCGCATGCCCATTTCTTTTTCTTGATTTCAACTAAGATGTCATTAACGCGCGTTTGTTCCCTCACCCAATATGCTCTTTTCTTATCCCTTAATGTTACACCTATCATTCTTCTTTCCATAGCTCGTTGCGTCGTCCTCAATTTAAGTAGAACCCTTTTCGTAAGCCTCCAGGTTTCTGCCCCGTACGTGAGTACTGGTAAGACACAGCTGTTATAAACTTTTCTCTTGAGGGATAATGGCAACCTGCTGTTCATGATCTCAGAATGCCTGCCAAACGCACCCCAGCCCATTCTTATTCTTCTGATTATTTCACTCTCATGATCCGGATCAGCAGTCACTACCTGTCCTAAGTAGATGTATTCCCTTACCACTTCCAGTGCCTCACTACCTATTGTAAACTGCTGTTCCCTTCCGAGACTGTTAAACATTACTTTAGTTTTCTGCAGATTAATTTTTAGACCCACCCTTCGGCTTTGCCTCTCCAGGTCAGTGAGCATGCATTGCAGTTTGTCCCCTGAGTTACTAAGCAAGGCAATATCATCAGCGAAGCGCAAGTTACTAAGGTATTCTCCATTTACTCTTATCCCCAGTTCTTCCCAATCCAGGTCTCTGAATACCTCCTGTAAACATGCTGTGAATAGCATTGGAGAGATCGTATCTCCCTGCCTGGCGCCTTTCTTTATAGGGATTTTGTTGCTTTCTTTATGGAGGACTACAGTGGCTGTGGAGCCGCTATAGATATCCTTCAGTATTTTTACGTACGGCTCGTCTAGACCCTGATTCCGCAATGCCTCCATGACTGCTGAGGTTTCGACTGAATCAAACGCTTTCTCATAATCAATGAAAGCTATATATTGACACGTGTACTTATCTTTATTGGGCGACCACGTTTCGCCGCCTAACAAATCTTATCGCACAGCGCGGGACGCGCTTGCATGTATCCGAAGTTTCTGGAAAGTTATCGGTGCTTCTATCCGCAGTCTGTTGTCGCCCAACCTTGTGTTATCTGATTTATTCGCCTAACGCGAATGCTGTAGAACTTTGTGGAAGGCACGCGGGTCCTAACGATTAGTCTGGAACATTCGACGATTCTGTATAAAAGCCGACGCGCTTGACCCGCTGATCAGATTTTCGACGATCGCCGACCGTATTCGCCGCTATCGTTGTGCTATAAGTGCAGCCTCTTTTGTGGGCACAGGTTCGCCCAATAAAAGTTAGTTTTGTGTTCCACAGTATTGCTACTGTGTTCTTTGACGTCATGACCACGTGACATCTGGTGGAGGTGCTTTTCGTCCATGTACCGGACGCCCCCGACAAGCCGTGATCCAAGCCCGGACCGCAAAGAGAGCACCAACGTAGTCCTGGACCAGCGAGCAAGCCGTCGTCTACAACAGCTGCCCCCGGAGCACGGACTTCTACCTGAAAAGCCCAAGAAGATTGTGGCCAAGACAACCACAATGGCTGCCCCAGTGTCACCCATCGTACTTCAACAACCCAGGGAGCCCCCTACCTTCCGTGGAGCTACGTCAGAGGATCCTGAAACCTGGCTCGAAACCTTCGAAAGGATCTCGACCTTCAATAACTGGACCTCTGAGGATAAGCTACGACACGTGTACTTCTCCTTGGAAGATGCCGCGAGGACTTGGTTCGAAAACCGGGAGTCCACCCTAGCAACATGGGACCTATTCCGCAGTAACTTCCTGAGGACGTTCACGAGCGTTGTCCGAAAAGAAAGGGCCGAAGTTCTACTGGAAACCAGAGGCCAACTACCGAATGAGACCATCGCCATCTTCACAGAAGAGATGACCCGTCTTTTCCGGCACGCCGACCCGGAAATGTCCGAAGAGAAAAAAGTGCGTTTCTTGATGCGAGGCGTAAAGGAGGAACTTTTCGCCGGAATGGTAAGAAGCCCACCGAAGACCGTCGACGAGTTTCTTCGTGAAGCGACGAGCATCGAGAAGACACTGGAATTGCGGAACCGGCAATTCGACCGCCGCACCAAGCCAACAAGCTACGCCGGAATTCAATCACTGGCCACGGACGATCTGTGCGAGACCATCAGGGCCATTGTGCGCGAAGAACTGCGCAAGGTCTTGCCATCGTCGCAGCCTCAAGTGGCCTCGATCGCCGACATCGTGAAAGAAGAGGTGCACCGATCGCTTGGAGTTCCTGAGGTGCAACCACAAGTACCGCAGCCTCAGCCAGAAGCGATGACTTACGCCGCCGTCGCACGCCGTCAAGGTCCCCCTCCGCGACCGCGCCAGGGCCCTGCAACGCCCCAATTCCGTCGTCCGCCGCCGCCGCCAGTACGACCACCCGTCGCCCAGCGCACCTACGCAAGGAAGACGGACATTTGGCGCGCCCCCGACCACCGCCCGCTCTGCTACCACTGCGGCGAAGCCGGCCATGTTTACCGCCGATGCCCATACCGCGAGCTGGGATTGCGAGGCTTCGCCGTCAACGCACAGCGCCCGAGGGAAGGTGAACACCCTCGTGACATCGCCGACTACCTCGCCGCTACTCAGTGGAGCCCTCGACGACCGTCCCGTTCGCCGTCACCAGGCCGCTACCTGTCGCCACAGCGCCGACCATACACTGGCCCAGCCCGGGGCCGGTCCGTCAGCCCATATCCGGAAAACTAAAAGCAGCAACCGATGGAGGTGCGGTTGCTGTTCGTCGAACTGACGAAGATCCTCCGCCGCCGACGAAGACGCCGAAAAGCCTATCTCGACGACATAACAACGACGACACACCGCCGTCCCGACGAAGTCTGGCAGGAAAGAACACGCTGACAAAAGACTACCTGACGACGCCACGTACCAACCACAGGTCAACGCGACGCAGCCGTGATCCGACGCCGAGGCCTAACTGCAATGCAAGACAAAGAACCACCGACCTCGACGTGCTTCTCGACGGCCACGCAGTCACCGCCTTAGTAGACACAGGAGCCGATTACTCTGTCATGAGTGGACCCATCGCAGCCCAATTGAAGAAAGTTAAGACTGCATGGGAAGGCCCGTTAATTCGGACCGCTGGAGGACACCTAATCACGCCGAGTGGTATCTGCACGGCAAGAATTACCATTCATGACCGGACTTACCCTGCCACCTTCGTTATCCTGCAACAGTGTTCACGAGACGTCATTCTCGGCATGGACTTCCTGAACCAACACGGCGCAATCATCGACCTGAAGTCGAAGTCAATAACGGTGTCGGAAGATCAAGCGATACCGCCGGAGAGCTGTCATAGTTACCACGCCTTGAGTGTGCTCGAAGATCAAGTGAGCATCCCGCCTCGCTCCAGCATTGTTATTTTGGTCGGCACCGAAACACCCGCTGACGTAGAAGGCGTCATCGAAGGCGACCAACGTTTACTGCTCGACCGTGAACTTTGCGTCGCAAGAGGGATCGCTCGACTGCACGGAGGAAACACGAAAGTGTTGCTGACAAACTTCAGCCAGGAGTTCAAGCACATCAACAAGGGCACGACGATCGCATACATCGAGGAAATTCAGGAAACCAGCGATGCCTTTGTCCTCTCGGATTCTGTTGCATCTACCCCGACGACCGTAGTTCCCGAGCCAGACTTCGACGTAAATCCAAGTCTCCCCGTGATTAAGCAGCAACAGCTCAGAAGTCTGCTTCGACGATACAAAGACTGCTTTTCGACGTCATCGAGGATTCGACAAACAGCAGTCGCAAAGCATCGCATAATAACCGAAGAGTGCGCTTGACCACTACGCCAGAGCCCTTACCGAGTTTCGACGCGAGAACGCGAAGCCATAAGACAACAAGTCGACGAAATGCTGCGCGACGACATCATCCAGCCGTCGAAAAGCCCGTGGGCGTCTCCAGTTGTTTTAGTGAAGAAAAAGGACGGAACCCTACGTTTCTGCGTCGATTATCGTCGACTGAACAAAATCACGAAGAAAGACGTATACCCCCTCCCACGGATAGACGACGCATTGGATCGGCTCTGCAATGCTAAATACTTCTCATCGATGGACCTCAAGTCTGGCTACTGGCAAATAGAAGTCGACGAAAGGGATCGCGAAAAGACCGCCTTCATCACGCCAGACGGCCTCTATGAATTCAAGGTTATGCCATTTGGACTGTGCTCGGCGCCTGCAACGTTCCAGCGCGCGATGGACACGGTTTTAGTAGGATTGAAGTGGCAGACCTGTCTCGTTTACTTGGATGACGTCGTCGTCTTCGCCGGAAATTTCGACGATCACCTGAGGCGGCTTGCGACAGTACTAGAGGCCATCAAGTCATCAGGGCTCACTTTGAAGCCGGAAAAGTGCCGATTCGCTTACGATGAGCTTTTGTTTCTAGGCCACGTCATCAGCAAATCAGGAGTACGCCCCGACCCACAGAAGACAGCTGCCATCGCAAAGTTCCCGCAGCCAACCGACAAGAAGGCAGTGCGCAGATTCCTTGGCATGTGTGCCTACTATAGGCGCTTTGTTAAGGACTTTTCACGCATCGCGGAGCCGCTAACACATCTAACCAAATGTGATGTCGAGTTCAAGTGGGAAACGCCGCAGGCCAAGGCATTTCAAGACCTCAAACGACGCATGCAGTCGCCGCCGGTACTTGCACACTTCGACGAGGACGCCGATACCGAAATCCACACTGACGCCAGTAGCCTAGGCCTCGGTGCCGTCCTAGTTCAGTGGAAAGAAGGACTTGAACGGGTGATATCGTATGCTAGCCGGTCGCTGTCAAAAGCGGAAAGCAATTATTCTACGACTGAAAAGGAATGCCTCGCCATCATTTGGGCTACAGCTAAATTCCGCCCTTACCTCTATGGCAGGCCATTCAAAGTCGTCAGCGACCACCACGCGTTGTGTTGGCTAGCAAACTTAAAGGACCCTTCAGGACGGCTGGCGCGGTGGAGCCTCAGATTGCAAGAATATGACGTCACCGTAATATACAAGTCCGGAAGAAAACACTCTGACGCCGACTGCTTATCACGCGCCCCCATCGATCCCCCGCCGCAAGACGACGAGGACGACGACGCCTTCCTTGGAATAATAAGCGCGGAAGACTTCATTAAACAGCAGCGAGCAGACCCGGAGCTAAAAGGCCTCGTCGAATACTTGGAAGGGAACACCGACGTTGTCCCTAGGGCATTTAAGCGCGGGTTGTCTTCGTTCACGCTACAAAACAACCTGCTCGTGAAGAAGAACTTCTCACCAGTCTGCGCCAGCTACCTTCTTGTTGTACCGTCAGCGCTGCGTCCAGAAGTACTGCACGCCCTACACGACGATCCAACCGCTGGGCACCTTGGATTCTCCCGGACGCTGTCGAGGATACAGGAAAAGTATTGCTGGCCGCGTCTGACCGCCGACGTCGCCCGTTACGTCAAGACATGCCGAGACTGTCAGCGGCGCAAGACACCACCGACAAGGCCAGCAGGGTTACTACAGCCGATCGAACCTCCTCGTCGACCATTCCAGCAGATTGGGATGGATTTGTTGGGGCCGTTTCCAACGTCGACATCCGGGAATAAGTGAATCGTCGTGGCGACGGACTACCTCACCCGCTTCGCTGAAACTAAAGCTCTACCAAAAGGCAGCGCAGCCGAAGTGGCGAAATTTTTCGTCGAGCACATCCTGCTGCGACATGGTGCCCCAGAAGTCCTCATCACCGACAGAGGAACGGCTTTTACAGCAGAGCTCACCCAAGCCATTCTGCAATACAGCCAGACAAGCCACAGGAGGACAACTGCCTACCACCCGCAGACGAATGGTCTCACGGAACGCCTGAACAAGACCCTCGCCGACATGCTAGCAATGTACGTCGACGTCGAACACAAGACCTGGGATTCAGTCATGCCGTACGTAACATTCGCTTACAACACGGCGGTGCAAGAAACAACACAGATCACGCCGTTTAAGCTGGTTTACGGCAGGAATCCAACGACGACGCTCGACGCCATGCTGCCGCACGTCACTGACGAGGAAAATCTTGACGTCGCTAGCTATCTCCAGCGCGCCGAAGAAGCCCGACAGCTCGCCCGCCTGCGGATCAAGAACCAGCAGAGGACCGACAGCCGACACTACAACCTCCGACGACGCTTTGTCGAGTACCAGCCCGGTGACCGTGTTTGGGTTTGGACCCCTATACGCCGACGAGGACTGAGCGAGAAGCTCTTGCGTCGCTATTTCGGACCGTACAAGATCATCCGACGTATTGGCGCACTGGACTATGAGGTCGTGCCAGACGGCATTTCGCTGTCACAGAGGCGCCGCTCATGACCTGAAATTGTCCACGTTGTGCGACTCAAGCCGTACCACCAGCGTTGACGAACTTTGGGACTTCGCGTAACTGCCCTTTGGACTTGATTTCTTTTCGTTGTTTTGTTACTTATGTTTAATAAGTGTCCTTTTGTGTTTCGCTCTCTTACATTTGTAGCATCGGGACGATGCTTTTTAAGAGGGGGGTATTGACACGTGTACTTATCTTTATTGGGCGACCACGTTTCGCCGCCTAACAAATCTTATCGCACAGCGCGGGACGCGCTTGCATGTATCCGAAGTTTCTGGAAAGTTATCGGTGCTTCTATCCGCAGTCTGTTGTCGCCCAACCTTGTGTTATCTGATTTATTCGCCTAACGCGAATGCTGTAGAACTTTGTGGAAGGCACGCGGGTCCTAACGATTAGTCTGGAACATTCGACGATTCTGTATAAAAGCCGACGCGCTTGACCCGCTGATCAGATTTTCGACGATCGCCGACCGTGTTCGCCGCTATCGTTCTGCTATAAGTGCAGCCTCTTTTGTGGGCACAGGTTCGCCCAATAAAAGTTAGTTTTGTGTTCCACAGTATTGCTACTGTGTTCTTTGACGTCACGACCACGTGACAATATAATGGTTGGTTATATTCCGCACATTTCTCTATCACCTGATTGATAGTGTGAATATGATCTATTGTTGAGTAGCCTTTACGGAATCCTGCCTGCTCTTTTGGTTGACGGAAGTCTAAGGTGTTCCTGATTCTATTTGCAATTACCTTAGTAAATAATTTGTAGGCAACGGACAGTAAGCTGATCGGTCTATAATTTTTCAAGTCTTTGGCGTCCCCTTTCTTATGGATTAGGATTATGCTAGCGTTCTTCCAAGATTCCGGTACGCTCGAGGTCATGAGGCATTGTGTATACAGGGTGGCCAGTTTTTCTAGAACAATCTGCCCACCATCCTTCAACAAATCTGCTGTTACCTGATCCTCCCCAGCGGCCTTCCCCCTTTGCATAGCTCCCCAGGCTTTCCTTCCTTCTTCCGGCGTTACTTATGGGATTTCGAAATCCTCTAGACTATTCTCTCTTCCATTATCATCGTGGGTTCCACTCGTACTGTATAAATCATTATAGAACTCCTCAGCCACTTGAACTATCTCATCCATATTAGTAATGATATTGCCGGCTTTGTCTCTTAACGCATACATCTGATTCTTGCCAATTCCTAGTTTCTTCTTCTCGGCTTTTAGACTTCCTCCGTTCCTGAGAGCTTGTTCAATTCTATCCATATTATACTTCCTTATGTCAGCTGTCTTACGCTTGTTGATTAACTTCGAAAGTTCTGCCAGTTCTATTCTAGCTGTAGGGCTAGAGGCTTTCATACATTGGCGTTTCTTGATCAGATATTTCGTCTCCTGCGATAGCTTACTGGTATCCTGTCTAACAGAGTTACCGCCGACTTCTATTGCACACTCCTTAATGATGCCCACAAGATTGTCGTTCATTGCTTCAACACTAAGGTCCTCTTCCGGAGTTAAAGCCGAATACCTGTTCTGTAGCTTGATCTCGAATTCCTCTATTTTCCCTCTTACGGCTAACTCATTGATCGGCTTGTTATGTACCAGTTTCTTCCGTTCCCTCCTCAAGTCTAGGCTAATTCGAGTTCTTACCATCCTGTGGTCACTGCAGCGCACCTTACCGAGCACGTCCACATCTTGTATGATGCCAGGGTTAGCGCAGAGTATGAAGTCTATTTCATTTCTAGTCTCGCCGTTCGGGCTCCTCCACGTCCACTTTCGGCTATCCCGCTTGCGGAAGAAGGTATTCGTTATCCGCATATTATTCTGTTCCGCAAACTCTACTAATAACTCTCCCCTGCTATTCCTAGTGCCTATGCCGTATTCCCCCACTGCCTTGTCTCCAGCCTGCTTCTTGCCTACCTTGGCATGGAAATCGCCCATCAGTATAGTGTATTTTGTTTTCACTCTACCCATCGCCGATTCCACGTCTTCATAGAAGCTTTCGACTTCCTGGTCATCATGACTGAATGTAGGAACGTGGACCTGTACAACCTTCATTTTGCACCTCTTATTAAGTTTCAGAACAAGACATGCCACCCTCTAGTTAATGCTATAGAGTTCCTGCATGTTACCAGCTATATTCTTATTAATCAGGAATCCGACTCCTAGTTCTCGTCTCTCCGCTAAGCCCCGTTAGCACAGGACGTGCCCGCTTCTGAGCACTGTATATGCTTCTTTTGGCCTCCTAACTTCACTGAGCCCTATTATATCCCATTTACTGCCCTCTAATTCTTCCAATAGCACTGCTAGACTCGCCTCACTAGATAACGTTCTAGCGTTAAACGTTGCCAGGTTCATATTCCAAGGGCGGCCTGTCCGGAGCCAGGGATTCTTAGCACCCTCTGCAGCGTCGCAGGTCTGACCGCCGCCGTGGTCAGTTGCTTCGCAGCTGCGTGGGACTGAGGGCCGGGGTTTGATTGTTGTGTTCATATAGGAGGTTGTGGCCAAGTACTGCACCAGGGTGGCCGATCCTGCTCTGGTGAGGGAGGGCGTTACCGGTTCTGGTCACCGGGATCAGGCCACACTCCAGGCCTGTTTATGTTTATGTTTCTTTAGAGGAGTTTTATTTTTAGTCAATTGTGTTTTTTTCATTTTAAGTTTGGGCTAATTAAAATATGTTTCCTGTGTTGCCCTGCATCTCCCGACTCCATCTCTTCTAAAATCCGCACGCCCCCGAGATCAGTCGCACGCGAGCCCTTCAAGGATACGCTCCATGATACGTTCCAGGATTCTTTTCCGGCCCTGTCACTCATCTCGGCGGTTTAGAGATGGAGTGGGAACGTTTAGTGGCGATAGTTAAAGTTTTAAACCTGTCAAAGGACGAGACGATGAAGTTCTTCGAGTCTGCTCCACAAGAAAAAGAAAAGCAACACGAAGAAACGTGCAAATAGCACAAAAGATAGAAAGAAATTTTGGAGCTGAAGATAAAGGGCTAGCAGAGATTGGTGCGGGTGCTCGTGATGGTACAAGTACACCCAGATCGGCGTCAATCGACTCACCTTCTTCCAGGCCTAAACAGATTTGCCCTAGGAAATTGATGACACCTTGCGATGAGCGGAGGGATGATTTAGATGCGTATTTGCATCGGTTTAAAAGGAGAGCAGTCAAGCAATGCTGGGAAAGTAGCGAGTGGAATAACACTTTATGCCTGTGTTTAGTGCGTGAGGGTCTCAGTGTTTTTGCATGTATGCCAGCAGAGGAGTCATTAGACTATGACAAGGTGAAGAAAACATTATTGCAAAGATTCAGGTTGACCGCAGAAGCGTTCCGAGAGAAGTTTAGGTCCTGTAAGCCTGAAGATTCAGAAACAGGCAAGCAGTTCGCGTGTCCTCTAGCAAATTATTTTGAGAGGTGGATATAGAGCTGTCTGAGACGGACAAAACGTATGAAAGGGTTCGCGACAAAGTCGTCGGTGAACAATTGCTTGCCAGGTGTAGCAGCAGTTTGGCGATATTCCTTAAAGAGAAAAAACTGCAAACTTTGGAGCAGATGGAAGAGCAAACAGTCAGTTCGCAGAGGAACAATGATTGAGAAATTTGGGAAAGGGTGACAATGATGCGCACACGACAGCAGTAGGGGAGATGAAGAACCAGGGGCACATCAGTAGACAAAAGGGACCCTAGAGATGTTTTCTGTGTAACCGGTTAGGTCAGCTAGAGGTGAAGTGCAGAGTGAGAGGTAATGGTCACGAAACACTGGTGGTTTACCAGTTGTGCCAAAAGAAGGGTCACAAGGCAGATAAATGCAGGACTGGATCCGTGGATAAGACGGCATGTACCATGAGGTCAAGAGACGATCGACAGAGAGAGCAGGAGATGCCTGTAGTGGAAGGCGAGGTACAAGGCCGGGAGCCAATACCATTTTAATAAGAAGGAGTCTTGTGACACCAGAAAGCATGACTAGGCACTTGGAGTCAGTAATCTTGGTAGACAAGTCTGGTAACTATCTGCCAGAGGCACGAATTCAAATATCAACACCCTTTTATACAGGGCTGGTCACAGCTATATTGTCACGTAGTGGTGACGTTGAAGGACACAGTAGTAATACTGTGAAAGACAAAACTGACATTTATTGCGCGAACCTGTGCCCACAAAAGAGGCTACACTTATAGCACAACGATAGCGGCGAACACGGTCCGCGATCGAAAATCTGATCAGTGGGTCAAGCGCGTCGGCTTTTATACAGCAGTCCTCGAATGTTCCAGACTAATCGTTGGGACCCGCGTGCCTTCCACAAAGTTCTACACCATTCGCGTCAGGCGATGAAATCAGATAACATAAGGTTCGGCGACAACAGACAGCGGATAGAAGCATCGATAACTCTCCAGAAACTTCGGATACATGCAGGCGCGTCCCGCGCTTTGCGATAACATTTGTTTGGCGGCCAAACGTGGTCGCCCGATAAAGATAAGTACACATGCCATTACCCCCCTCTTAAAAAGCATCGACCCGATGCTGCAAACAAACGAAAGTAATAAAAAAAGAAGCACTCGTAGCAAAGAAAACAACAAAATAAGGAAGCTCGTCAGCGTCCATAAAAGGGTTTCAGGCGCACCAGGTGGACCACTTCAGATCGTGCGCGGCGCCGCTGTGAATGCGAAATGCCGTCTGGCATTTCGCATTCATTTCGCATGACCTCATAGTCCAGTGCGCCAATACGTCGGATGACCTTGTAGGGTCCGAAATAGCGTCGCAGTAGTTTCTCACTGAGTCCTCGTCGGCGTATCGGGGTCCATACCCAAGCACGGTCGCCGGGCTGGTACTCGACGAAGCGTCGTCGGAGGTTGTAGTGTCGGCTGTCGGTCCTCTGCTGGTTCTTGATCCGCAGGCGGGCGAGCTGTCGGGCTTCTTCGGCGCGCTGGAGATAGGTAGCGAGGGCAAGGTTCTCCTCGTCAGTGGCGTGCGGCAGCATGGCGTCGAGCGTCGTCGTCGGGTTCCTGCCGTAGACCAGCTTGAACGGCATGATCTGTGTTGTTTCTTGCACCGCCGTGTTATAAGCGAATGTTACGTACGGCAGGACGGCATCCCAGGTCTTGTGTTCGACGTCGACGTACATCGCTAGCATGTCGGCGAGGGTCTTATTCAGCCGCTCCGTAAGACTATTCGTCTGCGGGTGGTAGGCCATTGTCCTCCTGTGCCTTGTCTGACTGTATGTCAGAATGCCTTGGATGAGCTCCGCTGTAAAGGCCGTTCCTCGGTCGGTGATGAGGACTTCTGGGGCGCCATGTCGCAGCAGGATGTTTTCGACAAAGAATTTCGCCACTTCGGCTGTGCTACCTTTCGGCAGTGCTTAAGTTTCAGCGAAGCGGGTGAGGTAGTCCGTTGCCACGACGATCCACTTATTTCCGGTTGTTGACGTCGGAGAGGGTCCCAGCAAGTCCATCCCGATCTGCTGGAATGGTCGGCAAGGAGGCTCGATTGGCTGTAGTAATCCGGCTGGCCTTGTCGGCGGTGTCTTGCGTCGCTGACAGTCTCGCCATGTTCTGACATAACGGGCGACGTCGGCGATCAGGCGCGGCCAATAATACTTTTCTTGTATCCTCGATAGTGTCCGGGAAAATCCGAGGTGTCGAGTGGTCGGATCGTCATATAGGGCGTGCAATACTTCTGGACGAAGTCCTGACGGGACAACAAGAAAGTAGTTGGCGCGGACTGGTGAGAAGTTCTTCACGCGTAAATTGTTTTGAAGCGTCAAGGAAGATAATCCGCGCTTAAATGCCCTGGGGACAACATCGGTGTGCCCTTCCAAATATTCGACGAGGCCTTTTAGCTCCGGGTCTGCCCTTGCTGTTCAGCGAAGTCTTCCGCGCTTATCATTCCAAGGAAGGCGTCGTCATGCTCGTCGTCTTGCGTGGGCGGGTCAATGGGGGCGCGTGATAGGCTATCGGCATCGGAGTGTTTTCGTCCGGACTTGTAGGTTACAGTGATGTCGTATTCTTGTAGTTTGAGGCTCCACCGCGCCAGTCGTCCTGAAGGATCCTTTATATTCGCTAGCCAACACACCGCGTGATGGTCACTGACGACTTTGAATGGCCTGCCATATAGATAAGGGCGAAATTTCGCTGTAGCCCAAACGATGGCGAGGCATTCCTTTTCGGTCGTAGAATAGTTGCCTTCCGCTTTTGACAGCGACCGGCTCGCGTAAGCTATCACTTGTTCGACTCCGTTTCTCCTCTGGACTAGAACAGCACCGAGGCCTAGGCTACTGGCGTCAGTATGAATTTCTGTATCGGCGTACTCGTCGAAGTGCGCAACTACAGGCGGCGACTGCATACGTCGTTTGAGTTCTTCAAATGCGTCGGCCTGCGGCGTTTCCCACTTGAACTCAACATCACATTTAGTTAGACGTGTCAACGGCTCGGCGATGCGTGAAAAGTTCTTGACAAAGCGCCGGTAGTAGGCACACATGCCAAGGAATCTACGCACTGCCTTCTTGTTGATGGGTTGCGGGAACTGTGCGATTGCAGCTGTCTTTTGCGGGTCTGGACGGACACCAGATTTGCTGATTACGTGGCCTAGGAACAGAAGCTCATCGTAAGCGAAGCGGCATTTTTCCGGCTTCAGAGTAAGCCCTGACGACTTGATGGCCTCTAGTACTGTCGCAAGCCGCTTGAGGTGATCGTCGAAATTTCCGGCGAAGACGACGACGTCATCCAAGTGAACGAGACAGGTCTGCCACTTCAATCCTGCTAACACCGTGTCCATGACGCGCTGGAACGTTGCAGGCGCCGAGCACAGTCCGAATGGCATAACCTTGAACTCGTAGAGGCCGTCTGGGGTGATGAAGGCCGTCTTTTCGCGATCTCTTTCGTCGACTTCTGTTTGCCAATAGCCAGACTTGAGGTCCATCGACGAGAAGTATTTAGCGTTGCAGAGTCGATCCAATGCGTAGTCTATTCGTGGGACGGGGTATACGTCCTTCTTCGTGATCTTGTTCAGACGACGATAATAGACGCAGAAACGTAGTGTTCCGTCCTTTTTCTTTACCAGGACAACAGGGGATGCCCACGGACGTTTCGACGGCTGGATGATGTCGTTGCGCAGCATTTCGTCGACTTGTTCTCTTATAGCTGCACGTTCTCGCGGCGAAACTCGGTAAGGGCTCTGGCGGAGTGGCCGAGCGCACTTTTCGGTGATTATGCGATGCTTGGCGACTAGTGTTTGTCGAATCCTCGATGACGTCGAAAAGCAGCCTTTGTATCGTCGGAGCAGACTTCTGAGCTGCTGTTGCTTAATCACGGGGAGACTTGGATTAATGTCGTAGTCTGGTTCGGGAACCATGGTCGTCGGGGTAGATGCGGCGGAATCCGAGAGGACAAACGCATTACTTGTTTCCAGAATTTCCTCGATGTACGCGATCGTCGTGCCCTTGTTTATGTGCTTGAACTCCTGGCTGAAGTTTGTCAGCAACACTTCAGTTTTCCCTCCATGCAGTCGAGCGATCCCTCTTGCGACGCAAATTTCACGGTCTAGCAGTAGACGTTGGCCGCCTTCGATGACGGCTTCTACGTCAGCGGGTGTTTCGGTGCCAACCGAAATAACAATGCTGGAGCGAGGCGAGATGCTCACCTGATCTTCGAGCACACACTCAAGGCGTGGTGACTACGAGGGCTCTCCGGCAGTATCGCTTTATCTTCCGACAGCGTTATTGACTTCGACTTCAGGTCGATGATTGCGCCGTGTTGGTTCAGGAAGTCCATACCGAGAATGACGTCTCGTGAACACTGTTGGAGGATAACGAAGGTGGCAGGGTAAGTCCTGTCATGAATGGTTATTCTTGCCGTGCAGATTCCAGTCGGCGTGATGAGGTGCCCTCCAGCGGTCCGAATTTGAGGGCCCTCCCATGCAGTCTTAACCTTCTTCAACTGGGCGGCGATGTGTCCACTCATTACAGAGTAATCGGCCCCTGTGTCCACTAAGGCGGTAACTGCGTGGCCGTCGAGAAGCACGTCGAGTTCGGTGGTTCTTTGTCTGGCGTTGCAGTTGGGTCTTGGCGTCGGATCACGGCTGCGTCGTGTTGAACTGAAGCTGGAACGTCGCGTCGTCAGGTCGTCTTTCGTCGTCGTATTCTTTACTTCCAGGCTTCGTCGGGACGGCGGCGTGTCGTTATGTCGTCGAGGTAGTTTCTTCGGCGTCTTCGTCGGCGGCGGAGGATCTTCGTCAGTTTGAGGAACAGCAACCGCACCTCCATTGGTTGCTGCTTTTAGTTTTCCAGATATGGGCTCGCTAACCGGCCCCGGGCTGGGCCAGTGTATGGTCGGCGCTGCGGTGACAGGTAGCGGCCTGGTGATGGCGAACGCGACGGTCGTCGAAAGCTCCACTGAGTTGATGATGATGATGATGTGTGGTGTTTTGTGGCGCAAGGGCCAGGTTTGGCCAAAGAGCGCCATGCAAAGTGGTAATGTTGAAGATGTTTTATGGAAGATGTGCCTTGGCTGTAAAGTGGCCTAAAAATAGTCGCTGTAAAGTGCGTAAAATCTACGTGCTATAAAATTATGGCGATGATTAATGACGAATACTATGAACATTAAACTCCATCGTAGCAGAATGATGCAAAATAGAAAATATATAAGATAGTAAAATTACTTGGAGCACTGCTGCCTCCCCAGAGCCCTTGAAACACAAGGGCCTAGAGGCACGTGCTATACGAAAGAACTATCAAAGCGCCATCCTCTGAAGAGAGGGGACGTTACGAACATGTGGGGCTAACAACATGCAACACAACATCTTGCAGATAACTTAGGACTGCGTTGGTGTCAAATAGCGGTTCTGGGCCGAGTAACATTACTGGATGAAAGGGAATGTGTTGCCGGTATGCTAAGGGAAAATGTTTCTTTCTTTCAAATTCGGCTTTCCGGCACTCCAGGAGGACGTGGAGGACGGTAAGCCTCTCCTCGCATCTACCGCAGGTTGGAGAGTCATTTCCCGTGAGTAGAAAATTATGGGTGCTGAATGTGTGTCCTATTCTGAGACGACAGAAGAGGACATCTGTTCGGCGTGATTTTGTTACAGAGGGCCAGAATCCTAACTGTGGCTTTATCACGTGGAGCTTATTGCTTGTTTCCGCGTCCCATAGGCGTTGCCAATGGTTCCGTAGTTTCCTCCGTAAGAAGGGCTTCAAATCTGTGACAGGAACTGCAGCGGCGGGATTAGCAGAATGCGATGCAACTGACGTGGCCATCTGGTCCGCCAGAACATTACCTTCGATGCCCCTATGACCTGGCACCCAGCATATGATGACATGCTGGTTAGACATATACGCCCTACAGAGAATGGAATAGAGCTCACTAATTACGGGGTTTCTGTGTTTACAGTGTGATTTCAAGGCTTTCACGACGCTTAGGGAGTCTGTAAATAAAATTGTTTTTTGAATATTTGATTTTCTGATATGTTTCACAGCCGACAATAGCGCATGGGCCTCAGCCGTAAATATACTTGCTTCAGGGTGCAGTACACCGGATTCCGAGAAGGATGGACCAATGGCTGCGTAGTACACCCAAGCATGCGATTTAGAAGCGTCTGTGTAATACTCTGTGCACGAGTACTTGTACTGGAGCTCCAAGAAATGCATTTTAATATTTGTCTCTGGCGCATGTTTAGTGACCTCTACAAAGGATGTGTCACACTCTATCAGCTGCCACTCCCAGGGTGGTACTAGCTTAGCTGGAGGCATTAGGCGTTGTTCGAGAACTGGGACATCCATTTCCGCGCAAAGTTCTCTTGCACGCAGTGAGAAAGGAAGTCTCAAAGAGGATCTGTTACGAAAAAGTGTTTCACACGTCAAGTCGTTAGCGGTTGTGAAACACGGATGTTCCTTATTAGAGCGAACCTTGAGAAAATACGTTAAGCTGCTGTTTGTTCTCTGAGGATGGAGTGGCCACTCATCTGACTCTACATATAGGCTTTCAACAGGGCTTGTCCTAAATGCGCCAGTGACCAGACGCATACCCAGATGGTGAACGGGGTCAAACATCTTAAGTGCGCTTGGTGCGGCAGATTGATACACTACAGCACCATAATCTAACCGTGATCGAACAAGGCTCTTGTAAATATTCATTAAACACTGTCTGTCGCTACCCCACGTTGTGTGGGATAGGATTTTAAGTAAGTTTATTGTTCTAAGACATTTTTCTTTAAGATGTTTTATGTGAGGAATGAAAGTAAGCCTGGAGTCAATTATAACACCAAGAAATTTGTGATCTTTGTTTACAGGAATTTGTTGTCCACCCAGTTCTACGCAAGGATCTGGGACCAGGCCTCTCTTTCTTGTGAAGAGAACACAAGAACTTTCGTGGGGGTTGACCTTAAATCCGTTTTCGTATGCCCACTTGGAAACCTTGTTCAAGCCCTGCTGTACCTGTCTTTCGCATACTGTGAGGTTGCAGGATTTGAAGCCTGTTTGTATATCGTCTACGTATACGGTATAAAAAACGGCAGGCGGTAGCGAAGCACGTAGTGTGTTCATCTTAATCATAAAGAGAGTGCAGCTGAGCACGCCTCCCTGGGGTACACCAGCTTCCTGCGTAAAGGGACGTGACAGGGCATTGCCGACTTTTATACGGAAGGTACGATTGGACAAATAGCTTTCAATTATTTTCAACATATTTCCACACATTCCCATTCCCGACAAGTCTCGCAGGATCCCGTAACGCCATGTTGTATCATATGCCTTCTCCATATCAAGGAATATGGAGAGGAAATACTGTTTGTGTACAAAGGCATCGCGAATATATCCTTCAATGCGCACAAGATGATCTGTTGTTGACCGCCCTTGTCTGAAGCCACACTGATAGGGATCGAGTATATTGTTGAATTCAAGGAAGTGTACGAGTCTGTGATTAATCATTTTTTCAAAGAGCTTACACAGACAATTCGTAGGAGCTATCGGACGATAACTTGCTGCCGA
Organism: Dermacentor andersoni; assembly: GCF_023375885.2. Lineage (NCBI taxonomy): Eukaryota > Metazoa > Arthropoda > Arachnida > Ixodida > Ixodidae > Dermacentor > Dermacentor andersoni. The sequence goes on along the minus strand of NC_092823.1, from coordinate 9,115,339 downwards.
GGAGGGGTCTTTTCCCTGCTTCAGGACAGGAACCACAATCGCCTCTTTCCATGTAGATGGGAGGTGTCCCGCAGCCCACAGAGTGTTGAAAAGTGTAAGTAGTGTAAATTGCGTGTCAGTATGTAAGTTTCTGATCATGTCATACATGACTCTGTCAGGTCCCGGTGCAGTGCTTTTGCATGTATTCAAGGCAGCTCTCAACTCGGCAATACTGAGAGGCCGGTTATAGGGTTCATTCTGTCTGGATTTTCTAATTATTGGCTTACATTCTTCTGTTTGTTTATATTTGAGAAAGGACTGAGAATAATGGGTTGAGCTCGAGACGCTCTCAAAGTGCTCCCCAAGTGAGTCTGCCTGATCTTGCAGGGTATCGCCTTGTGTGTTTACCAGAGGGAGTGATTGTGCTTGTCGCCCTATTATCCTAATAACCCTGTTCCAGACTTTGGCCTCATCTGTGTACGAGTTGATGCCCGATAAAAACTTCTGCCAGCTTTCTCTTCTGGCCTGTCGGCGGGTTCGCCTGCCTTCGGATTTTACTTTTTTAAGGTTAATAAGATTCTCCGCAGTGGGAGAGGCGCGTAGCAACCCCCACGCTTTGTTTTGTTTCTTACGGGCGGTGCTACATTCGTCGTTCCACCACGGGATGCGTCGTTTGCATGCGAGACCACTTACTTCAGATATGCATTAAGATGCTGCATCTATAATGAAGGCTGTAAAATACTGCACAGCAGCATCAATTGCTAAAGAAGACATGTCATTCCATGAGATCCTAGTGAGAGTTCGGAATTTCTCCCAGTCGGCTGTATCTATTTTCCACCTAGGAGCGTGTGGTAGATATTCGCATTCTTTATATGTTGTTAGGAGTATGGGGAAGTGGTCGCTCCCGTAAGGATTGTCGTTAACTTCCCATTCAAGTTCGGGCAGTATTGACGGGGAAACTATACTAAGATCAATTGAAGAAAAGGTTCTGTTTGCGAGACAGTAATAAGTGGGTTCCTTCTTATTCAGTAGACACGCACCGGACGAAAAAAGGAATTGTTCAACGAGGCGACCTCGCGCATCAATACGAGAGTCGCCCCACAGCGAGCTGTGCGCATTGAAATCGCCCAGAACAACATAAGGTTCTGGCAATTGGTCTATATAGGATTGAAATTCATGTTTCGTTAATTTGTAATGTGGGGGTATGTAAAGAGAGCTAATGATGATGAGTTTGTTTAGGAGAACAGCTCGAACCGCCACTGCTTCGAGAGGCGTTTGTAGCTGTAAAAGTTGACACGCAATGCTCTTATGGACAACAATTGCGACACCGCCGGATGATGCGACAGCATCATCGCGATCTTTGCGAAGTTATGTAATGTCGGAGAAAGTTTGTGTGTTTGGATTTTAAGTGTGTTTCCTGTAAACACAGCACTTTTGGATTGTGTTGGTGGATGAGTTCCTGCACATCATCAAGGTTCCTAAGACGACCTCTGACGTTCCATTGTACGATTTCTGTATCCATATTGGAGGTCAATAGGTGCTGTGTGTACAGAAACAGAAGTAGTGATTGTGTAAATTACAGAGATTAAATTACAAAGCCCTTTCGAGGCCCTGTAACGGGAGTTCTGCCCTTTCTGGAGCGTTCGAAAGAGCCTCGGCGCTCCTTAGGCGCTTCGTGCACCTTGAGGATAGGTGTTGTGTCCATTGCCTCTAGTGAGGCTCCGGACACGTGCTCTTGCGAGCGAGAGGATTTCAGGGGGAGTCCCGCCTTGGAGGGCAAGACCCCTGCGCCCACCAGCCCAGAAGTCGATGGGGCTCCCTGAGGGATTTGGCTGCGCCGGCTGTTGCCAGCGCTGGAAGGGGCCGAGGGGGTCGGAGCAGCCTCGGCTGCGCCCACCTTCGGGGTCGATGGTCCCTTCTCCTCTGTTGACGGAGCAGTGCTAGCTGCAACCGCCGCGGGGGCAGATAGCGTAACTGCCGACTCACGGCTTGTGGGTCGGACAGCCGCCGGAGGCCGTCGTGACGCTGCCCCCTGACGCGCCACTTCGGCAAAGCTGGCCTTAGGAAGGTATGCAACCCGCCTGCGTGCCTCTTTGAAGGTGATATTTTCTTTTACTTTGATTGCGACTATTTCTTTTTCTTTCTTCCAAGACGGGCATGACCGCGAGTATGCGGCACGCTCGCCATCACAGTTGACACAGCGTGGGGTATTCTGGCATGTTTCAGAGGAGTTTTCGTTTTCACTACTCTTGGCACAAGTCATGCGGCCTCGACAGTTCTGTGAGCTGTGGCCGAACCTTTGGCACTTAAAGCATCTAAGAGGATTGGGCACGTATGGCCTAACACGAAGTTTGATATAACCGGCCTCGATGGACTCGGGGAGGACACTTGAACCGAAAGTGAGTATAAGGTGTTTCGTCTTGATCTCTTTACCGTCTCGCCTCATCTTATTTCGCTTAACATTTATGACATTATGTTCACTGAAGCCCTCTAAGAGTTCAGCTTCAGTGAGCTCTAGCAAGTCATCGTCCGAAACGACGCCGCGGGTGGTGTTCATGGTACGGTGCGGGGTTACTGTTACTTGGGTCTCCCCAAATGACACAAGTTTCGGCAGTTTCTCCTACTGCTTCTGATCGTGGAGCTCCAAGAGGAGATCACCACTTGTCATTCTCGACGCCTTATATCCTGTTCCAAAAACATCAGTCAAACACTTCGAAACAAGGAACGGTGAAATGTTACGCACTAGTTTGTCTGGCTTTTCTGAGTGAATCACGTGGAATCGGGGAAAGTTGTGGACTTGTCCAAAAAATTGAAAGAGATCTTCGATGCGCCCTCGTTTCTGAGGGCGATCAGGAAGTTTGGGGAAAGAAGTTTCCATGAAAATATATAAAAATTTGGCAACAGCGCCGACCGCCCACCACGGAGCCCAACGAGCGGACGCGGCAGAGCTTGCATGCAAGTCTGCACGACGCCAGCCGTACGCCGCCACTATAACCAAATATGGTGTACCCAAGGTTGGATAGCCACACAGGGTTAACCCTTGCCGCCAGGAGAAAGGAAGTAAATAGAAGAGGGAAGGAGACAGGAAAGGTCAAAAAGTGAGAGATAAAGACGAAGATTCGAGGAGGGAAAGACAGGAAAAGGCGACTGCCGATGTCCTCCAGGTGGGTCAGTCTGGAGGTGCCGTCTATGTGAAGCAGAGGCCAAAGGGGTGTGTTGCCTCCGCCGGGGGCCTTAAAGGTCCAAACACCCAGCATCGGCTCAACCTCCAGGATTCCCTTTTCACCAGACACGGCTAAGCCGCGCACGGCTACACGCGGGAGGGTCCAACCCTCGTGTGCTCGGGTACGTGGTGTCGCAACACACCAAACGCCTGCTCACGCAGACGCCCCTGCGGGGGGCTCCACTGAGTAGCGGCGAGGTAGTCGGCGATATCGCGAGGGCGTTCCCCTTGCTGCGGGCGCGGAGCGTTGACGGCGAAACCTCACAGTCCCATCTCCCGGTATGGGCATCGTCGGTAGACGTGACCCGCTTCTCCGCAGTGGTAGCAGAGAGGGCGGTGGTCAGGAGCGCGCCAAACGTTTGTCTTCCTCGTGTAGCTGCGCTGGGCGACGGGTGGGCGTGCTGGCGGCGGCGGTGGTGGTCGACGGAATTGTGGCGTTACGGGGCCCTGGCGCTGTCCTGGAGGGGGACCTTGACGGCGGGCGACGGCGGCGTAGGTCATCGATTGCGGCTGAGGCAGCGGCGATTCAGGGGCTATTCCGAGTTGTTGTTGGAGCTCCTCACGTACGGCGTCGGCAATCGAGGCCACTTGAGGCTGTGATGACGGGAACAGCTTTTGTAGCTCCTCCCGCATGACCGCTCGGATAGTCTCGCGCAGGTCGTCGGTGGCCAGTGAGTGAATTCCTCTGTAGTTGGTAGAGTTCGTGCGGTGGTTGAATTCGCGGTTCCGCATTTTGCGTGTCTTCTCGATGCTGGTGGCCTCGCGAAGAAACTCTTCTACGGTCTTCCGTGGACTTCGTATCATTGCGCCGAAAAGTTCTTCCTTCCCACCACGCATAAGAAGGCGGACTTTCTTCTCTTCGGGCATATCCGGGTCGGCGTGGCGGAACAGACGGTTCATTTCTTCCGTGAATATGGCAACGTTCTCGTTAGGTAGCTGCATTCGGGTGTCCAGCATGGCTTCGGCCCTTTCCTTGCGCACGACGCTCGTAAAGGTGCGCAGGAAGCTGCTACGGAACATGTCCCATGTGGTCATGGTCGACTCCCGGTTCTCAAACCACGTTCTGGCGGCGTCTTCTAAGGCGAAGAATACATGCCGCAGCTTGTCGTCAGAGTCCCAGTTGTTGAAAGTCGCGATTCGTTCGTAGATCTCCAGCCAGGATTCCGGGTCTTCGGTAGCTGCTCCGTGGAAGGTCGGTGGATCCCGAGGTTGTTGCAGGATAACGGGGGACGCTGGGGTAGCCATTGGTGTTGTCTTGGCCACGACCTTCTTTGTCGTCTCAGGTACAAGTCCGTGCTCTGTGGGCACTCCTTGCAGTCTGCGGCTAGCACGCTGGTCTTCGTCGATGCCGGTTTGGTCCTCGGGCTTCGGGCTTGGATCGCGGCTTTGCGGGGGCGTTCGGTACATGAACGCACAAGCACCTCCACCAGATGTCACGTAGTGGTGACGTTGAATGGCACAGTAGAAATACTGTGAAAGACAAAACTAACTTTTATTGGGCGAACCTGTGCCCACAAAAGAGGCTACACTCATAGCACAACGATAGCGGCGAACACGGTCGGCGATCGTCGAAAATCTGATCAGCGGGTCAAGGGCGTCGGCTTTTATACAGCAGTCGTCGAATGTTCCAGACTAATCGTTGGGACCCGCGTTCCTTCGACAAAGTTCTGCACCATTCGCGTCAGGCGATGAAATCAGATAACATAAGGTTCGGCGACAACAGATAGCGGATAGAAGCATCAATAACTTTCCAGAAACTTCGGATACATGATGGCGCGTCCCGCGCTGTGCGATAACATTTGTTAGGCGGCCAAACGTGGTCGCCCGATAAAGATAAGTACACGTGTCAATATGTGTGGAGGACTCCCTTTATGATTTGATTGTGGCAAATGTATCTGGGGTGAGGAAGGCAGACGGCCCAGACCAAAATCGGAAGAGGACAGGGAAGGACATCGAGGAGAAAGAACACTCAGAAGAGCAAAAACAGAGGACGCAAGAGACAAACGTAGCGGCTGCAGTACAAACACGTGCAAGAAGTAGTGGTACCAAACTTCTGACAGCATTAAAAGTTACAGCCATTAAGGAATTAAAGATTACCGCTGCAGAATTTAACGAATTACAGAACAAGGATGAGTCAATACGAAAGTATTAACTAAAGATAGGGGAACTGGTGCGAAGCAAAAGGAGCAGGACAGTGGTGGAGTTTATAAAGAATAACCTTATGTACCGCAAGTCTATGAATAGTTCAAGTAGCGAAGTACTACAGTTGATGGTCCCTAAGGAGCTGAGGAATACGGTATTGTAGATAGGGCAAAATAGTATAATGGCAGGTCACCAAGAAATAAAGAACACGCTAGAAAGGATCACAGAAGAGTTCTTTTGGATCGGGGTGCAGTGATGTGAAACGGTATGTGAAATCATGTGATGTATGCCAAAAAATGTGGCTAAGGGACGTGTAGGATAGAAGAAAGAAAAGGGGAAGAACGACGAGAGGACTAGAGTTGGCATGGTGATGGCCGAAGAGAAGGACCACGGGAAAGTGCACACTTCTATCGATAAGAAGACCATGGGGCTAAAGAGGGTTAGGTTGAACCAAGCCCTAGTGGCAATACAGGTACAGAAGTTAAGAGAGTTGATTCACAAATTGGAGGAAGTGTTTTCAGATCTCCCCAGGCGGACAGAACTAGCGCGGCGCGAGCTACTGCAGATGTAGGGCGTATTTAAGGAGTAGGGCGTTGGGGCGATGAAATATCAAGAGTATAACGCGGACAAACAAGTGTACACATATAAAGTGTTAGGAATAATGAAATCGCAAACGTTGTGAACTGTGCGTGTAGTGGAATGTGCGTGACAGTGTTGTGATATGTTGTGAGCCACGACAACGCAAGAAAAAGCACCCAAGTCGCAGCGGGAGAGTCAAATTCGCCCCTAAGGAGACCGACAGAAGGCATTTTTTTGGATAAAAACTCCTGAAAAGGATACACATCTCATATGTAAGAGGAATGAAGCGCAGAAAGAAAGGAAGAAGACCATGTGCGCGGATCGGTCCGAATGGGACGAGCCCTCGATGCGCGTGAATCGAGCTGTGATCGGGAGAGAAGCGGCGCTGAGCTGGCATTAGCGATGCCGCTCTGGGACAAGAAGGCTCGAGCGTCAGCATCGCACTGGGGAAGGGAACCATGGAGGTTCGGTCTAGCCCCTGCCGCTGGCGATGCAGGGTGCGGCCGTCAACCTCGACAACGTTCGAGCGAGGCTCCTTGGACGTGCTGCAGCCTCTCACGGCAGTGCCAGACACTCCAGAAAAGATTAGCCTTCAGAGGCAGACCAGCACGTACGATAGTCCCCGGGGCGTCTCGTTGGCACTCGAAGTAGCACGCAACTTGAGAAGTTTGTAAGAACACTCCTTTCTGACGGCGTCGCAACCATAGGCTAGGTTTGCCTGACTTTCGCTTAGGAATCGCTAAGGATGAATATAGACGAGGATAAGGACATATTTAGCCTATGCTAGTGTTACTATTCGTTAGTAGAGCTTTATTTTTAGTCAACTGAGTTTTTTTTCATTTTGAGTTTGGGTTAATTAAAATCTGTTTGCTGTGTTGCCCTGGGTCTCCCGGCTCCATCACTCCTAATATCCCCACGCCCCTGAGATCAGTGACACGCGACAAAGTCGCGAAAGCTGTCGTGCCTGATTTTCGGCAGCCCGCACTTAAGGGCCTCTGCGGCGAATCTGTCGGGCAGTGTTTTCAGCAGGACGCAGTAGAGGGTCTTTGCGGCGAAGTCTTTTTGCGTGCTTTTCTCGAGCACGAACTCGACTCTCGGCCTGGCGTCGATGGCGACCTGTGTTGTGGGTTGCTTTCAGTACAGTTGTGTGCTGAGTCCGACGTTGCGTGGTTGCAGCCGTGCGTTTAGCCGTAGAAGTCGTTTCTTCAGCGGCGGTTCGCACCTTGCGAGGAGGCGCCATAACGCGTTGCGAAGAGGTAACACAGGTAGCGAGAATACGCGGCGCACGTGTCACATCCCTTGTTACGTGTCACGATACTGTAAACGTGGTAGTGACGGTTAAGAAAGCAGTAGCAACATTGTGTATGGCGAACCTTTTTATTGGTCGAAGTACCCAGAATAGCAGGCTACACTCAAAGCACAACGATAACGACGAACACAGTCGGTCATCACCGAAAATCTGTTCTGAGGGGCAAGCGCGTCAGCTTTTACAAATGAGTCATGGAAGGCTTGAGAATATTCGCTGGTGCCAGCGTGTCTTCCAGAAAGTGCTACACAATCCTTGTCGCGCATACAATCAGAATACAGAAGGTCCGGTGGCAACAGACAACGGATAGAACCATCGATAACATTCGGGAAATTAAATAGGTGCAGGCGCGTCCTGGCGCTGAGCGTTAAGTTTAACCTTTGTTAGCCGGCGAAAAAGTGGTCACCGGGAAAGTTAAACAAGTACACGTGTCAATGATCCCTCTTAGAAAGCACCGTCCCGAAGCTACAAACAGTAGAGCGAAAAAACGAAAGCACCCTTAGCAAAGAAAAAGTACAAAAAGGAACAGTCCCAAAGTTTCTCAGTGTTGGTAGAATTGTTTAGCCGGTCGTAACGTCTCAGATCGTAACTGCGCCGCTCTAACGGCGAAATGCCGTCTGGCACGACCTCGTAGCCCAGTATGCCAATTTGTCCGACGATCTTATAAGGTCCGAAGTAGCATCGTAGACATTTCTCTGTAAGACCTCGTTGGCGTATTGGGGTCCAAACCCAAACATGGTCGCCGGGATGGTACTCCACGTATTGTTGTCGTAGATTGTAGTGTCGGCTATCAGTCCTCTGATGGTTCTTGATACGCAGGCGGGCGAGCTGTCGGGCTTCGGCGCACTGGAGATAGGTGGTGACGTCAACATTTTCTGCGTCGGTGACGTGCGGCAGCCCGGCGTCGAGACTCGTCGTCGGGTTCCTGCTGTAAACCAGCTTCAACGGCGTGATCTGTGTTGTTTCTTGCACTTCCGTGTTGTAACAAAAGGTTGCGTACGGCAAGACGGCATTCCACGTCTTGTGTTCGACGTCGACGTACATTACTAGCATGTCGCGAGAGTCTTGTTCAGCCTCTCCGTAAGACCATTCGTCTGCGGGTAATAGACAGTTGTCCTTCTGTGGCTTGCCTGGCTGTATTGCAATATGGCTTGGGTGAGCTCTGGTGTAAACGCCGTTCCTCGGTCGGTGATTAGCACTGCCGGGGCATCATGCCGTAGCAGGTTGTCCTCGACGAAGAATTTCGACACTTCACAACCTTTAGACTGGGCTTTCGTTCGGTATAGCGGGTAAGGTAGTCGGTAGCTAGGACGATGCACTTATTTCCGGACGTTGACGTCGGAAGGGGCCCCAATAAATCCATCCCGATTTATTGTAATGATTGGCAAGGAGGCTCGATTGGCTCTAGCAGTTCTGTTGGCCTTTTGGTTGTGTCTTGTTTGGCTGGCAGTCTCGGCATGTCTTGACATAACGGGCGACATCGGTCGTCAGGCGCGGCAAGTAGTACTCTTCTATCCTTGCGAGCGTACGGGAAAAGCTGAGGTGCCTGGCTGTCTCATCATCATGCAGGGCATGCATGATTTCTGGCCAAAAGGCTACGGTCACAACAAGAAGTTAGTTTGCGCGAACTACGGAGAAATTCTTTACTGGGACGTCGTCTTGCGGCGAAAACGAAGACAACCCTCGCCTAAATGCCCTAGGAACAACGTCGGTGTTGCCTTCAAATTATTCGACGCGACTGTTTAGATCCTGGTCTGCCCGTTGTTGTTCAGCGAAGTCTCCCGCGCTTATTGTTCCTAGGAAGGCGTTGTCATCTTCGTCATCTTACGGTAACGGCTGAACGGGGGCGCGTGATAGGCAGTCGACATCAGAGTGCTTGCTTCCGGATTTGTAAACGGCAGTGATGTCAAATATCTAGAGTCTGAGACTTCAACGTGCGAGGCGTCCTGAAGGGTCCTTCAATTTCGCTAGCCAACACAACGCGTAATGATCGCTGACGCCTTTGAAGGGCCTGCGGTAAAGGCAAGGACGGAATTTCGTGGTAGCCCAAATGATGGCAAGGCATTATTTTTCCGTCGTAGAATAATTGGCTTCCGCTTTTGACAGCAGCCTACTAGCGTAAGTAGTGAGCCTTTCAAATCCGTCTTTCCTCTGGACTCAGAGTATGCCGAGGCCTAGATTACTTGCGTCGGTGTGGACTTCGGTGTCGGCGTCTTCATCGAAATGGGCGAGTATTGTGTGACTGTAGGCATCGTTCAAGCTCATAGAATGCTTTGATTTGAGGCGTTTTCCACTTGAACTTGATGTCTGACCTCATGAGAAAGGTTAATGACTCGGCGATGTGCGAAGAGTTCTTGACGAAGCGCATGTAATAGGCACACAAGCCAAGAAAGCTGCGCACTCTATTCTTGTCGGTGGGCTATGGAAATTTAGTGCTGGCAGGTCTCTTCTGCTGATCAAGGTGTATTCCAGATTTACTGATGGCATGGCCAAGGAACAGAAGCTCATCGTAAGCAAGTGGCACTTTTCCGTCTTGAGAGATCTGATGGCCGGCTTGATGGCGGCCTCTGGTACTGTTCGAAGCCACCTAAGGGGATCGTCGAAATTCCCGGCGATGACGAGACATGTCTGCCACTTCAACCATGCTAACACCGTGTCCACCATGCGCTGGAACGTTGGAGGCGCCGAGCACAGTCGGAGTGGCATCACCTTGAACTTGTAGAGGCCGTCCGGCGTGATGAAAGCGGTCTCTCTCGTCGACTTCTATTTGCCAGTAGCGAGACTTGAGATCCATCGACGAGAAGTACTTAGCGGTGCGGAGCCGATCCAAGGCGTTGTCTATGTGAGAGAGGGGGTATACGTCCTTCCTCGTGATCTTCTTCAATCGAAAATAATCGACGCAGAAACGTACAGTTTCGTTGTTTTCTTCACCAGAACTACAGGAGATGCCCACGGGATATTCGACGGCTGTATCATTTCGTCGCGCAGCAGTTCACCGACTTGCTGCCTCATAGCTTCACGTTCTCGCGCCAAAACTCTTTAAGGGCTCTGGCGGAGTGATTGAGCGGATTCTTTGATTATTATGCGATGTCTTGCAACTGGTATTTGTCGAATACGCGATGACATCGAAAAGCACTCTTTGTATAGTTGGGGCAGACTTATAAGCTGTTGGTGCTTCCTCACGGGAAGACTTGGATTTATACAGAAGACTGGTTCCCGAAGATTGACCGTCGAGGTAGATTCGACAGAATCAGAGAGGATAAAGACATTGCTGGTTTCCACAATTTCCTCGATGTATGCAATCGCCGTGCCCTTGTTGATGTCCTTGAAGTTTGTGAGCATTATTTTCGCTTCTCCTCCGTGCAGTCGAGTGATTCCTTTTGAGACGCAAGTTTCACGTTCGAGTAGTAGACGGTGGTCGGCCACGATGGCGCCTTCACCGTCTGCGGATGTTTTGATGTCGACGAAAATGGCAATGCTGCAGCAAGGCGGGATGCTGACTCGGCTTTCAAGTACTCTCAAGGCACGCTGACTGGAAGGCCTCTCCGGCGGTACCGTTTGGTTTGTGGGCAGCGTTATCGACTTCGACTTTAAGTCAATGACAACACCGTGGTGTTCAGACTCTCCGTGCTGAGAATTACTTCGCGTAGGCACTCTTGAAAGAAAATGAAGGCCGCAGCGTAAGTCCGGTCATGCACTGTAACTCTTGCTGCACATCTTCCAGTCGGCGTTATAAGGTGTCCTCCAGCTGTTTGATCGTCAGGGCCGTCCCATGTATTCTTGACATTCATCAGCTTGGCAGCGAAGGGTCCACTTATGACGGAGTAGTCGGCTGCTGTGTACTAGAGCGGTGACGGTGTGGCCGCCTAGAAGCACGTTGAGCACTTTCTTTGTCTTGCGTTGCAACTGGATCGTGGTCACGGAGTAAGACATTTAGGAGGTGAAACTCCCGTCAGCGCGAGCGAGCGTGGGCGACCAGATAAGGTCACAATTGTTGTATGCGCCGACGGGGCCGTATACAGTGGCGGCGCCATGCGGCGCGTCGTAGAAGCCGCAGCGAAAAAAAAATATGCAGCGCCCGGGCAGGCCGATCCGGCGCGCTCTCAACGGCGGTGATTTCTTTCCAGGCCGCCAGCACGATAACGGCTCCGCGGGCTTGTGACCTTTTCTGGTCGCCGCAAACAGCGGAGTTTCCACTGCTAAATGTTTCTTGATCCGTGGTCGTGGTGTGGCATCACGACTGCATCGCGTTGTTCTGTAGCTGGTACGTCTCGTTGTCAGGTCTTCTTTTGTTGGCTTCGGGATGGCGGGCCTGCCGTTACTACATTATAGAAATATATCTTCTAGCGTCGTCGTTGGCGGCGGCGAGTCTTCGGTATTTCGACGTACAATAACCTCACCTCCATCGGTTGCTGATTTTAGTTTTCCGGATAGGGGCTTACGGGCCGGCCACAGGCTGGGCCAGTGTACGGTCGGTGCTGCGGCAACAGGTAGCGTCCTGCTGACGGTGAACGCGAAGAACGTCGTGGTCTGCACTGTGTTCCGGCGATGTAGTCGGCGATATTGTGAGGCCGTTCACCAAGCTGTGGACGCGGCGCGTTGTCGGAGAAGTCTCGCAGTCCTAAGTCGCGAAACCGGCACCGGCGGCAGACGTTGCCCGCTTCTCCGCAGTGGTAGCAGAGCGGCCGGTGGTCTGCAGCACGCCATACATCTGCATTGCTGGGATAGCTGCACTGGGCGATGGAAGGACAACGTGGCAGCTGCGGTGGCGAACAATGGAACTGTGGCCTTACCGGGCCCTGGTTGGGGGCGCGAAGGGGGAGCGTGACGGCGGGCTACAGCGGCGTAAGTCATCACTTCTGGCTGATCCCGCGGCGATTCGGGGACTCCAAGTCACTGCTTAATCTCGTCCCGGACGATGTCTGCAATGGATGCTACTTGAAGCTGCGTCAAATGGAACATGCTGCGCACTTCTTCCCGCAAGACGGTTATAATGGTCTCTCGAAGCTCGTCGGAGACTAGTGCTTCAATTTCGCTCTTCATTGAAAGCACTTCGCGGTTTTATCGATGGGTGCGCATTTGCAGCGCTTCTCAGTCGTCGTTGCCTCTGTCAAAGACTCAGCTATACGGTCTTCGGCAAATTGAGAACCACTCCGGCGAAAAGTTCCTGCTTTATGCCGCGCATCAGAAAGTGGACTTTTTCTCCTCAGACATTTCCGGGAGGACGTGTCGGTAAAGAGGGGTGATCTCTTCCGTGAAGATGGAGATGGTCCCATTGGGCAGTTGCCCTCAGGTTTCCAGCAGAGCCTGCACTCGCTTTTTGCGCACGACGCTCGTGAAGGTCTGTAGAAGTCGCGACTAAATAGGTCCCACGCTGTAAAGGTGGTTTCTCGATTCTCAAATCACCTCCTGGCGGCGTCTTCCCATGAGAAGAAGACATGACGAAGCTTGTCGTTGCTGTTCGAGTTGCTAAATATAGCGACTCTTTGATACCTTTTCAGCCAGTTTTCCGGGTCTTCAAACGATGATCCGTGGAAGGTAGGTGACTCCCTCGGTTGTTGCAGCACGATGGGCGATGCTGGAGCTCCCATTGTGGTTGTTGACTAGGCAGCTATCTTTCGGCTCGTCTCAGGTACGAGTCCGTGCTCCGGGGGTAGGTTTTATAGCCTGCGGCTTGCTCGATGGTCCAGGGCGGTGCTGGCGTTGTCTTCGGTGTGTGGGCTTGACGGGGACGTCCGGTTCATGAACGCAAAAGCGTCTCCGCCACATGTGACGAGGTACTGACGGCAAAGAAAGCAGTAGCAAAACTGTGCATGGTAAAACTCTTTATTAGGCGAAGCTATGCCCAGAAAAGCAGGCTACACTCAAAGCACAACGACAGCGGCGAACACAGTCGCCGATTGTGGAAGATCTCATCCGCGGAGCAAGCGCGTCGGCTTTTTTACATGAATCATTGAAGGTTCCACAATTGAAGGTGCCCGCGTGTCTTCCGGAAATACTCCACAATTGGCATCGCGCATACAATCACATTACACAAGGTTCGGTGGCAACAGACAGTGGATAGGACCATCGATAACATTCGAGAAACTGATAGATGCAGGTACGTCCTGCGCTGAACGATAACGTTTAACCTTTGCTAGCCGGTGAAAAAGCCGTCACCGGAGAAAAACTAGTGCACGTGTCGATACGATGCAAGTGGAAACATGAGGTTCCTAAGCAGCCCGCAGGAACAGTTACCAAAACGGACTGTTTAATACCACGCGCTAGTCACTTCTTCCTCTTGTTCGCTATGTTTCTCTAAATGACGATATCATCTTCTTGTCGTTGTCTTTGCCGCACTACAGACGAGGCATCTTCCTGCCTTTCAAACGATTAATCGTCCCAATGTGAAAGTTAAGCGTGTGCATGCACGGAACATTAAAGCGTGCATCAATTGGATAAGTATCGCTTTACGCTCACCACAATATGTAATTGCAATGCAAATTAAGCACGTATGGACGCTACGCGGCGCGCCTGTGGCATTGCGTGACTTCTCGCACGCTAGGCCATAGCTGCGACGGACATGGGCGGCGGTAGAGACTATAGCCAACTGAAACGGTTATTGGAATATTCTCATAGCAGCTTACGCTGTAAACAGCGGCGAGAGCGATGAGAGCGCGAGGAGGAAAGCGGAGGAAGATGAGAGTACCGTGGAAGCGTGAAAAGTGTAACGCCACGCAAGGGAGTTTTGCGGCGATGATGGCTACGAGATGGCGCCACAGCAGCGCGCGTTGTCTTTGTGGAAACAAAGTACTGCATGAGTGGAAGTCTGTCTGCCTCGGCTGCTGTGAATCGCTCCCACGCACGACCCACACGCTTCCACTCGTGATATCTCTATTAACGAGGTAGCCACGCCACCCTTCGCTTCATTTGCAACGTGCCGCACGATGCAGATTGCCCGCGCCAGCCATTATATCGCGAAATCAAAACACGTATACAGCTACGCTCCGATTTCGCATCATGGAGTATCTTTATGGTCGGTGAATTCTTATGAAGCACCCGTTTCTGAGACAAAGGAGGGCACATACGGTCAAATGCATGTGCTGTATTATTAGTAGTGTTATAATGGCTCCAATAAGGAGCTTTTCTCGATCCTCAGTCAAAGGCTCCCTGTTCTGCGACACCAATGGAACAATTCAGCAATCTTAATACAATAATCTTAAACTAGGTACACCACCTGTACAAGTGGTACGAGGCGTGTGATTGTGCACAGCAGATAAATTATAGGTCTGGAACCGAAGATTTCAGCGCATTAAACTACAGCAGACATCTTGCTGAATTTGCAGGTAGCGTGCGGGTCTTGATTTGGCACCTTGATTCGAACAGGCACGTGTTCAGAAATTATGGTCATTTGTCAACTTGGTCAGGTATCTTTCATCCCCATGTCAGGTGGGCTCGGTCGCTGTGCCACGATGCACTCATCAAAGCCGTTTGCCTTCGCTGCGCAGGTTTCTGCCCATCTAATCATCCAGATACTCGTCCTGGCCCTGGTTCCCACCGCTTCCGATGCCACAGCTCCCAGCGAACCACTTCACTTCGAGTGGCCCGCCAGCCCTTCTAAGCTATCTACAACTACACATAGCCCGGCTGCGCCACCGCTGCCTTTCCTCAACTGCCCCCGGATCCACGTACCGTCATCGACAACAACCGAAGAGCCGACTATAAAACAGCATCACCCACGCGCGGCACTCTGTGGGCTCGGTCGCTGTGCCACGGTGACTAATCAAAGCCGTTTGACTTCGCTGCGCAGGTCAGTAACCAGTATTGTCCTATCACAAAAAAATCAAGTGACTTGTGTCTCCTGCAGCTACCGAGCCCACAGTGCTGCCTTTCGATTGTTATTGAATGTTCTGATGTAGTGCGTACCTTGTTGTTCTTGGCTGGCGATATCGAGTCAAACCCAGGTCCCGACACGGTACTCGCGGAACTAAGGATGCTGTCTACTGGTCAGTCACAACTACTCGCCGAGGTTCAAGGCCTTAGAAACCAACTAGCAACTACTGAACAGGCTATATATGACCTCAGTAACAGATTATCCGACCTAGAAACTCACTATCAAGTTCTGGTAACACTACGCACCGACATAGATACGGTCTGCACTAACACCACCCAAACAGCCAAAGAAATCAGAGGAATAGAAGCCCGCCTGGATGACGCCGAAAATCGCTCGCGACGAAACAATTTAATTTTCTATAATATCACAGATAACAATACATCAAAAACCAAGCCCAATCTGAAGAAACGGTCCTGCGCCTCTGCCGTGATCACTTGGATCTAACCATTGACAGAAAAGAAATTGATCAGGCTTACAGTCTTGGGTGCCATTCTTCTGGGCGCCCTCGCCCAATAATAGTCAAATTGACATTTTTTAAAACCAAAGAGCTAATTCTTTCTAGTGGCCGTAAGTTAAAAGGCACTGATTACAGCATTGGGGAGGATTTTTCACGCCCTGTGAGTGATGCGCAAAAGCATGTAGTTAGATTTGCCAAAACTAAAACCGCAAAATTTTCCTTGCGTTACAAAACATTGTTCATCGATCATAAACGCTACGCATTCGACGACTTATCACAGACAGTAAAAGTAATCTCATAGCATACGGTTCATCGTCATGTAACTGAACTTCCTGGTAGCAGCCCTCGTGGTAAACTTCCAAATTTTTCTTTTTCTATTATTTCCACAAACATACGGAGTTTCCTCCCCAAACGCGAACACATCTGTAATATTGTTTCATGATCTTCCAGCAACATACTTGTACTGACTGAAACTTGGCTAACAGATGACGTCACTGATACTGAAGTTCTTGCCGATCTACCTAATTTTACTGTTTTCTGGAAGGACCGCAAAGCCTCCAGAGGAGGAGGTGTTCTAATTGCCACTAACCAGCAATTGCCTTGTTCTGTTATTAACATCCAATCAGAACTTGAAATGCTATGGGCAATCTGCCGTTCCGCACCTCAAGCTGTCATACTAGGTGTCTGCTATAGACCCCCCTACAGCTATCCAAAATTTTCTTATTGCCTAAATGATAGCCTAAATTAACTTACTACTACACATCCCAACGCGCCCATTCTTTTTGGGGATTTTAACTTCCAGTCTATTGGCTCGCAGGGCTTCGCACCAAAAAGCAATGAAGAAATAACTAACTTCTTTGACGTCTGTCTCAATTTTAATCTCACCCAATTAGTAAAAGAACGTACACGCGGTGTACGTGATTCGTCAAACATCTTGGACCTTATACTAACTAATCACCCTGAAAGTTTAGCAAATCTTACTTATCTCCGCGAGGTTAGCGACCACAAAATTATACATGCTACTTTCACCTTCATCGCGGAATCGCGCCAAACGTTCCACAAAACGATTCGCCTTTACGACACAGGCAATTACAATGAAATGAACAACCAATTGCTCGCTTTTTTTCCAGAATTCGAAAGAGGTTTTCACGAACCGAACAATTGAGGACAACTGACTTACTTCTAAAACCAAACTTGCCGAACTAACATCCAAATTCATTCCCACCATTATATTTCGTGCCAATCATAAAAAACCATGGTTCACAATGTCCTTAAAAACACTTGAGAACAAGACACGACTTTTTCGTGTAGCAAAACTAAACCCAAGCGGATGCGCATGGAAGAAATACTACAGGGCCGAGTCAACATATTTGCGCTCCATTTCTAATGCCAAACACGCATTTTTTCATACTGACCTGCCGAAGAGCCTAACCAATAACCTCAGAAAGTTCTGGCAAGTTCTAAACCCTACTGAGGCGCCTGTCATCACACTTACCGACACACTTGGCGAGGAAGTGAGAGACGTTGAGTGTGCAGATACATTTAACACTGCATTTTCATCCATCTTCACAAACGAAACTGATATGCCAACATTTGTCCCAAATGGCCAACCAAGATCGCTCATGCCACCAGTCACATTCGCTGCACACGGAATCACCGGTATCATTGAAAATATTAAGATGTCATCTTCCGCAGGTACTGACGAAATCACCAGCAAACTCTTAAAAAACATTCGGCATGCTTCTTCAGCGTACTTATCATTATTGTTCACACAATCACACTCCACAGGTAGCATGCCCAGCGATTGGAAGGTGGGGAAGGTCGTCCCGGTCTTCAAATCAGGTAACAAAGAATCGCCCCTTAATTATCGCCCCATCTCTTTAACAAGTGTGCCATGCAAAATTATGGAACATGTAATCTATTCTTGCATAATGAAGTTTCTTGATTCTATTAATTTCTTTCATCCTTCTCAACACGGCTTACGTAAGAACCTATCTGGTGAAACACAATTTGCTAGTTTTGTCAATGACCTGCACATGGCCCTTGATTCTAACCTTCAAATTGACTCAACCTCCCTAGATTTCGCGAAAGCCTTCGACAAGGTTCCTCACAAGCGCTTGCTACTAACACTTTCTTGGTTAAACTTGCATCATAACGTACTGTAGTAGATAAAAGAATTTCTGGCAAACCGTACCCAATTTGTTCACGTTAATAATCAAGCGTCTAGGACTCTTCCAGTAACATCACGCGTCCCGCAAGGGTCAGTCCTTGGTCCCCTTCTATTTTTAATATATATTAATGACCTAACAATACATGGCTCCTGTAACGTTCGTGTCTTTGCCGATGACTGTGTTATCGATTGCACAATCAGTAACCCCTCTGATCAACTAACTCTCCAAAGTTACTCAACTTGCGTCCAGGACTGGTGTAACCAATGGCTCATGGACCTAAACTCCGATAAATGGAAACTCATGTCATTTCATCAAAAACGTAATCCTTATACATGGTAACTATAAAATTCAAACAGCGCTAAAACGACATAACCAGAATGAGGAGGAGACAAACACAGCGCTGTGTTCAGCGCCGTGTTTGTCTCCTCCTCATTCTGGTCCTGTAGGTTTAGCGCTGTTTGAATTTTATAGTTACCATGCAACACCAACTCGCCCAATCCGCTGCCCTTCTGTAATCCTTATACAATCTCGCACGTCACGATAGCATTAACAGTCTTAGAAATACCTAGGCGTAACGTTGTCTAACGATCTAAGCTGGAACGCGCATGTCACTAGAGTGATATCATCTCCTAACAGAAGCCTTGGTTTACTAAAACGTCATCTACGTCTAGCGCCACCAAACTTAAAATTGCTTGCCTACAAGTCACTCGTATGCTCTAAGTTGGAATATGCCTCTGCCATCTGGAGCCCTAACCAAAAATATCTAACTGTCTAGAGTCAGTACAGAACCGCGCCACAAGATTCATTCATTCATTCATGCTATTCACATAATGTCAGTATATCATCGTTAAAAGCCGAATCCTGCTTAACAACCCTGGCTTGTCGGTGTCGTATCGCTACTATGTACTTATTTCATAGGTTCTTTTACAGCTCACTTCGTCATCCACCCTACATCAGTGCTCTTGCAGGCCTTTCACTTCGCATTGGTCATCGCCTTCAAGTCGCCCGTCCACATGCGCCCACTACCACTTTTGCCTCATCATCCTTCCCACGTTCAGCCTCGGTCTGGAACGACCTTCCACACGACATCGCCGCAACACCTGCCCATCCACGTTCTTGAACTGTATAATTAACATATTTACCAGTGAGAAAACTTGTATTAAACATATTTTCCTTGCGTATTTAATTTATTTTATTAGCTACCCACCCCTTATGTAATACCCCCAATCCTGTGGGCCTTTAAGGTAATAAAGTGAAGTGAAGTAAATGTGAAAAGAGAGCATTACGTACACCTAATAAAATAAATTGACTCACTTGCTAGCCGTTCCGAAGCGCTTCTTGCTTGCTTCGATGTCTGCTCCTGTATTATTCTGGCAATTCACATAGGTAGTCCTTTGGTTTTAAACCTTAGTTCACATCTGTGCTAAAGGAAGTTGTCATGTGGACATTAGCTATCCTTTTAGGGAAGCGCGAAATCGCAAGCATTGCCTCGGAATTTTCATAGACTTCGGAAGTAAGACTCATAGAGTCATTGTCATTTTTTGCAAGTAGTAGTAATTAATTATGGGGTTTTACGAGCCAAAACTACTTTCTGATTACGAGGCACGCCGTAGTGGAGGAGTCCGGAAATTTCGACCACCTGGGGTTCTTTAACGTGCACCTAAACCTAAGTACACGGGTGTTTTCGCTTTTCGCCCCCATCGAAATGCGGCCGCCGTGGCCGCGATTCGATTCCGCGACCTCGTGCTCAGCAGCCCAACACCATAGCCACTGAGCAACCACGACGGGTGTTGCAAGTAGTAGTGTTTGTCAGGCTTTTCGAAGGCTGGTTAATTCAGGCTACACCCAAACAAAAACAAGAAGGAAAGTCAGAGGTCCGGAAGCTTCTGCAAAGGATATGCTTATTTGAGCAGCAATTCTATCATGATGCACAAATTCCAGAGTTGTTTACCTCTCCTTGCTTCTACACGAGTACATCGCATTGCATTTAGCGATGAAATGAAATTAATGAAGCCAACGTGGAGGCATTGTGTATGTGGGTCCCCTCTGTCTGTTAAATTTATAGTAGATGCTTTGGCATTTCTATGCTGCCCTCTAAATGCCCCTTTCTCGTTTGTGTATATATCTATTGTATAATGCACGAGCCATGTTTAGTTATTATATTATGTAAGCATAAACTGTTTGCCTACCAGCCATCGCGCTGGTCCTCTGGTGACGCACCTAGCACCAGCTTGTGCCATCCGATGCGTATAGCGGCCAGCTTCCACTGGTAGTTGATGTTATACAAGACCTCGGTGCGCGGCGAAGGCCGGTCGTCCACAAGCACGGTCCACAGGTCTTTGCCATCGATGGCGCCGAGGTCGGTGATGTCGCCGCCTGTTGTGACACACAATTGAAGGCGCTTAACGCTGCTGCATTAACGGCAGTCCCGTACCACAACAATTAATCGAGTGATTAAGCATCATACATTCAACCACTGAATAAGGTGCTAGTCACAAGGTAAGAAAACGGAAATATCATTCTTTGCTAGGCCGAGCTTGGAATACGAGGGCAGAGTTAGGCACACAAGGACACATACAGGGGCGCTCTGGCAACGGCCGTTTATTGAAAATTTCACGCGTCCAAATTATATGCTTAGGCGTACAGCCGTGTCTACAGGTCCTATCTACCTTCCTGCTGAATTTAAGAAGCGAATTTCTTTTGCTCACAACAAAACTGACGGTGCAGTGGCACACTTGAGACGGACTCCAGAGTCTAACGTAAATAGAATGTTAAGCGACTTCTTCCCCGTCGCCATTCGCAGAACACAATGGTAGTGGCAGCGCCCGCTGCCCAGTCTTCAGGAGAAGCCACAAAAACCCGCTGCATCGACAAACAACGCGTGCGTCGTGGGCGATGTCTTCCTAGCAGAACGAGCGCACCGTGTTCTCGGCCTTGGACAAAGTTTGCCATGCCGCCCTGAAAGCTGACGCCAGAGGATCTCGCCATGCTAAGCGAAATCTGCAAACACGTGACGGATATTGACTGTAATATCTTAGGCTATGTTAAGTAGACTAGAGTGTCCCATTTCACAAAATGTTATGCTTCATATTTGCCATGCACTCGTGAATTCGCGCCTAACGTACTGCTCTTTGGATTGGCTAACAATATCTGACACAGGCCTGAATTTCCTCCAAAAGTGCGAAATACGTGCATTCCTACCAGTTCACTCTACGAAAATAAATTGCCTTATCTTTAAGGGTACAATATATTACTCACTAATTAGTTATTTAAACCATCTCTGCAGTTACTACGTTAATATGGAAAAAATATATCACTCTTCTTCAATATATATTATATGAAAGATGCGCCGTACGAACTAGGCTACGAGTTTGTATACAAAGCTAGAACACGCAACAACAATTAACTTTACTAATACGAGACGTACTAAATCAGTATCGAACCACATTAAGTTTACCGCAGTGTGGCACTTAATCTAAAGCATGTAAAGATAAAATAACTGCTAGTTGAAAAGTATGAAAGCTATCATGATATTTAAGATTCCTTAGATTGTACTCGCGTTGGTGTGTATTAGTGCGTTTTGTAATTTAGTCTAAATACTCTCTCACGTGCGCATCAACTATGTGCGTGTGTAAAGAACTAGCTTTTCTGTTTTCACTTCTTATAACCTGGGTAGCATAATCATGTGGCTTCTCATCATGTGCTTTATATTTTCTTCTTTGATCGGTTACAGTACGTCTACATTGTAGATGTATGCTGCGAGGTCATGCATTTCGACGGCCTTTTAACCGCGTCAGCCAAGGCCATCTTGTATCGAGTTTGCCTTGAATAAATATAATAAAAAAAACAATGTGATGGACAAAATGTAGATGTGGTTTTGCGCGGTAGCCAAAAGGCATCTCGACCACCGTTGCGGTGTTTCGCGAAGAGTCTGCGCCGTTGCCACCTGCTGACAAAGAAGGTAGATTTGTTAAGTCCCGAACACAGTTTGGTTCTAAAGCATGCAAGGCCATGGCGTCAGTGATAAAGAGGTGCAGTGATCTTTCAATACGAAAGGCTTAAGGCAAACGTTATTAGAACGATGAACATTTGCCGCGTAGCAAAAAGCTCAACCGAGCAGCAAAACACTAGTCTTAGGGCAATGGTCAGTGCTAGAATGCACAAAGTAGGCTCTCCTGTACGAATTATTATTTCAGTGAACGGGACATGACAAAAATTCATCGCAATGTTCTTCCAAGGCAAATTAGGGCTCCTTTCGATTGGCAACACTTAGTAAAAAAAAAATGTCTCTTTTAGAGCAGAACTCGATGAGGACTCGAGAGCACGGTCGATAGATGCTAAAGATCTTTGTTATTCGATGCCGTACGCACAGCAGCCAACCTGAGCCGAAGAGTCTGTTGATAGACTGAAACAGGTTTGGCCGTGTCATAGGTCTCTCGAGCTGCTCACGTTCCAGCTTGATTCGGTGCTCCGCAATTCAAGCGCGATACTCGGAGAGAGTGACTTCCTGCGCTCCTTGCGCCAGCGCAGTGCGCTCGGGATATTGAACTGGTGTAGTGTGGTGCACAATGAAAGCGAGAGGTTTGAACACGCATCGGGACTGTATTTGGTCCCCCAGCGGTCACTCACTGGTGGTGCAAAGAACGTCGGCCTGCCGCCACGCAGTCCGATTACCTAGTTTGAATCATTGAGCTTTGTATACTGAGTAGGACGGAAAAGTTCATATTACTTGACAAGGGGCTCATTGTGTGATTTTTTTGAAGCGCGAAGCACTCAAGAGTGGGAAGAAAATAAATTAAGGGTTGGGCGGGAGGGCAAAATAAGGAAGAAGGGCTCGTATTAGTCCTTCTTTCGCTAACCCTTCGTCTTTTTCTTTTCTTTCCACAGTTCAGTGCTTTGCGCTTCAAGAAATTACGCGATGAACTGTTGTCTTCTCGGGCACTAATCTTAAATTACCTGTTATTTATTAAAGCTAGACAGAGTTTTATCGAACAGCCCAAGGCTGTTCAAGAGTTATGAGGTACGTGGGCTATTTTATTATCATTCCGTACAATCGCTACAGCATCCTCAACCAGGAAGCCAAGATTTATAAATCTTCGGGAACTGTTCCTTCCTCTTTGTTTTAAACCACAAAGCACCGGTTGACAGCCACTTGTATTTTTTCGACTTTAACACTTAATCACAAGCATGTACCTTGAGCTTTTCATCCCTGAGCTAGCAAACAACTCTTATCATACAGTCGACAAAAAAGGTTCCGGACCAGGATATCTGACAAAAAGCTGACTATCTCCGTAGCCTCAAAACACAGCCTGGTAATCACATTTCCAGGCTCTACTGGTATATGCGAACAACATTGGCACGTACGGTTTACTGGCTGCTTTTAAAGGCTGCCTGTATATTTAGAATTTTTTGAGATCCCGTTGTCCGTAAACGTTCTCGGTCGGGACTGTACATTCAGTCGCAGTCGAGGGTGGTGAAGTGTGACATTATTTATTTATTTAAATACAAGTACCTACAACGTCACAACACATTATTGCGAGGTGACATTTGTAGCGAAAAGCAAAACATAAGCAAGAATTGAGCTGATTCAAAAAGCAGTCAGCAAGGTACAAACGCATCATAACAAAAATAAAAAATAGAAGTAAAAGCGTAGGAACAAGTTTACAGGGGCATTCCTATCATACAAAATAAAACGTTAGTTTATCACACGAAGCTCAATTACATGCGCTTAGGGCAGGTTAGGCGATAAAAACGACTGTAACTAAAGCACGTTTCACATTGAACAACACTCTTACGAAACTTATTCCCGTGCATTGAAGTAAAAGACAAAAATGATTAGCGGGAAACATCGGTGAGACACCTCTGATCACATCACATAGAAACGACATGGGGTAGACAAACGTATAAGTTATTGTTTATTCCTGTAAGAACAGAGTGAATTTGGAAAGAAAGCTCTAATTCCTTTGCTAAGCGGCGTTTTGCTAGTGTTAGCTAGCCAAGGTTTTCTTTAATTAACGTAATACTGCTAAGGAAGTTGTAATTTTCATGAATAAATTTGACAGCGTGGTTTTGAATGCGTTCAAGGTTGTCCATATGATATAGAGGTTTGAGGGTCTCAAGCCGTTCAACCGTACTCGAGTATTGTGCGAACACTTGTATGGCGAATCTCCTCTTCTACACTTTTGTGGGCTTATCAAAATTACGTCGAATGAAGTTTAGCACTATTGGCGACCTTAAAGGGCCCCTGATCAGGTCTGGCCATGTTGAGCTGACAAGCGTCGTGCATACGATGCGCGCTAACGATCGTGTCTACTAAGTATTACCTTGCTACGTGCTGCGGGAAGAGCTGAAATTTCAAAGCGATCGCCGTCAGGGTTGCCAGATGGTCCTAACAATGAATAGCCAAACGATCGCCAAATGTAGCCTAAAAATTGACAGACCCAACTTTTTCGTGAGCGAGAAACAGCCAAAACATTTTATGATTTTCTGCAGGTGGCTTATACATGGTGTAGATCGTGTTCAAATCTCACCGCATATTTTCTCCGGCTCTAAAATCACCTCCACCGCATGCAACCAGCACAACAATGGCCTCAAAATCTGCGTGAAGAGTTCTAGTGAGTGCTGCCACTCAGACGTGGATTTGGACACCACTGATTGTTACAATAAACCGAAGAATTTCTTTTCCGATTTGCTTATGACATTATTGATATATACTGAGGCACGCCCTGAGCTAACTTTACTTCAGGCTTCGCTTTATCCAAGGCATTTTTCTATAAGACTAGGGCAATATTGAAACGTGTACTTTAGCGTGCGACCACGTTTCACTGCCTAACAAATGTTATCGCAGAGCGCACGATGCGCCAAGCATGTATCCGAAGTTTCTGGAATGTTATCGATGGTTCCATCCGCTGTCCGTTACCGAACCTTGTGTAATCTGATTGCATGTATGCACGACGCGAACACTGCAATACTTTGTGGAAGACGCGCGGGTCCCAGTGATTACTCTGGAACATTCGACGACTGATGTGTAAAAGCAGACGCGCTTTACCCGCTGATCAGATTTTCGACGATCACCGCGTGTGTTCGCCGCTATCGTTGTTCTTTGAGTGTGGGCTGCTTTTGAGGGCACAAGTTCGCCCAATAAAACGCTACTTTCGTTATTCACCGTTTTGCTGCCTTTCTCGCCGTCACTACCCCGTACCATCTGCCCGTACCTCACAGACAACACCGACGTCCTCCGGAACGTCTAGCAAGACGCCGGCTACAGCACCTGCCCCTGGAACACGGACTTCTACCAGAGACGACCAAGACGACAGCCCCAATGGCAACCGCAGCGGCCCCAATAGTTCTGCAGCAGCCCAGAGAGCCACGCACCTTCCGTGGAGTTTCGTCGGTGGATCCAGAAACCTGGCTGAAGACTTTCGAAAGGATCTCGGTCTTCAATAACTGGGCCTCTGAGGAGAAGCTGCGCCCCGTGTATTTCTCCTTGGAAGATACTTCGAGGACGTGCTTCTAGTACCGGGAGTCGACGCTTACAACGTGGGAGCTGTTCCGAAGTACCTTATTACAGACGTTCACGAGCATCGTCCAGAAATAAAGGGCCGATGTTCAATTGGAAGCCGGAGTGCCGCTACCAAACGAGAATGTTGCCATCTTTGCAGAAGAAATGAGCCGCCTACTCCGCCACGCTGACCAGGAAATGTAGGAGGAGAAAAATGTCCGCCTGCTCATGCGTGGTGTGAAGGAGGAGCTTTTCGCCGGAATGGTACGAAGCCACCGATGACCGTCAACGAGTTTCTTCGCAAGGCCACCAGCATCGAGAAGACACTCGAAATGCGGAACCGGCAATTCAACCACCGCACGAACTCGACAAACTACGCCGAAGTTCAGTCACTGGCCACCAACAGACCTGCGCAAGACTATCCGAGCGGTCGTGCGGGAGCAGCTACAGAAGCTGTTCCCGTCATCACAGCCTCAAGTGGCTTCGATTGCCGACGTCGCACGTGAGGAGCTCCAACAACTCGTAGTGAGCCCTGAATCGCCGCGGCCTCAGCCGCAAGCGATGACATACACCACTGTAGCCCGCCGTCACGTTCCCTTCCGCGCCCACAGCAGGGACCAGTAACGACACAGTTCCGTCGTCCACCACCGCCAGCACTCCAATGCGTCGCCCCACACAGAATTTCAAGGAAGACTGACGTTTGGCGCACCCCCAACCACCGTCCGCTTTGCTATCGCTGCGGAGAAGCCGGGCACACCTACCGCGTATGCCCTTACCGCGAGGTGGGACTGCGATGGTTCTCCATCAACGCGCCGCACCCAGAGCAAGGCGAACGCCCACGTGACATAGCCGACTATCTCGCTGCCACACAGTGGAGCCCTCGACGACCGTCCCGTTCGCCGTCCCCAGGCCGCTACCTATTGCCGCAGCGCCGTCGACGCACTGGCCAAGACCGCGGCCAGTCCGTCAGCCAATATACGGAAAACTAAACGCAGCAACCGATGGAGGTGCGGTTGCTGTTTGCCGAACTGACGAAGGTCCTCCGCCGCCGACGAAGACGCCTCAAAAGACGATCTCGACGATATATCAACGAGACGCCGCCATCCCGATGAAGCCATAATGTCAAGAATACACCCACGAAAGACGACTCGATGACGCGAAGTTCCAGCTTCAGTTCCACGCGACGAAGCCGTAATCCGACGCCAACACCTAACTGTAACGCAAGACAAAGAACCATCGACCTCGACGTGCTTCTCGACGGCCACGTAGTCACCGCCTTAGTGGACAGAGGGGACGATTACTCCGTCATGAGTGGACACATCGCCGCCCAGTTGAAGAAAGTTAAGACTGCATGGGAAGGCCCTCAAATTCGGACGGGTGGATGACACCTCATTACGCCGACTAGAATCGGCACGGGAAGAATTACCGTTCATGACCTGATTTACCCTGGAACCTTCGTTATCTTCACACAGTGTTCAAGAGACGTCATTCTCGGCATCGGCTTCCTCAATCACCACGGCACAGTCATCGACCTTAAGCCGAAATCGGTAACCGTGCCGGAAGATAAAGCGTTGCCGCTGGAGAGCTCTCGTAGTCACCACGCCTTGAGTGTTTTCAAAGGTCAAGTGAGCACTCCACCGCGCTCCAGCATTATTATTTCCGCCAGCACTGAAACACCCGCTGACATAGAAAGCGTCATCGAGGGTGACGAACCTATACTACTCGACCGCGAAATTTGTGTCGCAAGAGGCATAGCTGGACTGCACGGAGGAAAAACTAAGGTGTTGGTGACAAACTTTAGCCAGGAGTTCAAGCACGTGAACAAAGGAACGACAATTGGGTAGATCGAGGCAGTTGTGGAAACCAGCAATGTGCTTGTCCTCTTCGATCCTGTCTCATCTACCCTGACGACCACAGTTCCCGAACCAGACTTCGATATAAATCCAAGTCTCTCCAAGAGTAAGCAGCAACAGCTCAGAAGTCTTCTCCGACGATAAAAAGAATGTTTTCTGACGTTATCGAGGCTTCGACAAACACCAGTTGCAAAGCATCGCATAATAACCGAAGAGTGCGCTCGACCACTCCGCCAGAGCACTTACCGAGTTTCGAGGTGAGAACGTGAGGCTATTAGGCAACAAGTCCACGAAATTCTGTGCGACAACATCATTCAGCCGTCGAAAACCGGTGGGCATCTCCTGTAGTCTTAGTAAAGAAAAAAGACGGAAGCCTACAATTTTGCGTCGATTATTTTTATTTATTTATTTTTTTTATTTACAAATTCTGCAGGCCCTATTCGGGCCCAAGCAGGAGTGGTTACATCAATAGTAACAAAACAAGGCTGGAAATAATAATAAAAAAAATAGAATACAGAACGATAATAAAGATATATAAAATATAATATACAGGAACATCAGCCTTTGAAATTTAGACTTATCAACATAAATACGATATAGGAACAACAGTTGTAGTTTGCAACTCAACAACAAGTACTGACAAACCATGTACACACAACAGGTCACTGAATTCAGCATTTTCACCTAATTTTATTACAAAACACAGACAATGATTAATTAATTGCTTTCCCTATGTGCATGCTAATAATCAAAAGAAAAACCATTCACAAGGTGAACGAACGATTGTGTGGTATTAGCGCTAACTATTTCTTGTGGTAATTTATTCCACAATGAAATAGCATGAGGAAACAGGGAATATTGATGCATGCGAAGGTGACTGAATGGTTGCCTAACTGTTTTGTTGTGTTGTGTGCAGGCAAAGCGTATTGACGGCTCGGTTATGTGACGTTCACGCTGTATGTTAAAGTGACCATGGTAAAGCTGATAGATAAATTTTAATCTGGATACCATTCTGCGATGATCGAGTTTTTTCACCTTCGCTTTATCGCGAAGAACTGATACGCTCGAGAAGCGGGAATAGGTAGAATAGATGAACCTCAAGGCCATGTTCTGCACCCTTTCTATTTTTTTAATTAAATATTGCTGATACGGACTCCAGATTAGGTCCGCATATTCTAATTTTGGCCTAATGAGAGCTTTGTATGCTGTTAACTTTACAGCAGGTGACGCATGACGTAGTTTTCGTTTTAAAAATGCCAGCTTTTTCAGTGCGTTACTGCAAACATTATCTATGGATTATGGTCGACTGAACAAGACCACTAAGAAGGACGTAAACTCCCTCCCACGGATAGACGACGCATTGGATCGGTTCTGCAGCACTAAATATTTCTCGTCAATGGATCTCAAGTCTGGCTACTGGCAAATAGAAGACGACGGAGAGATCGCGAGAAGACCGCCTTCATCAACCCAGACGGCCTCTACGAGTTGAAGGTAGATGCCATTCGGACTGTGCTCGGCGCTTTCCAACGTTTCAGCGCTTCATGGACATGGTGTTAGCAGGATTGAAGTGGCAGACGTGTCTTGTTTACTTGGATGACGTCGTTGTCTTCGCCGGAGATTTCGACAATCACCTTAGGTGGCTTGCGACCATATTAGAGGCCACCAAGTCATCAGGGCTCACTCCGAAGCCAGAAAAGTGCCGCTTCGCTTACAGTGAGCCCCTCTTCCTAGGCCGCGTCCTCGGAAAATCTGGAGTCTGCTCCGACCCGCAGAAGACAGCTCCCATCGCAAAGTTCCCGCAGCCCATCGACAAGAAGGCAGTGCATTGATTCCTGGGCATATGTGCCTACTATAGGAGCTTTGTCAAAAACTTTTCACGAATCGCGGAGAGCTAACACATCTAACCAAATGTGGTGTCGAGTTCAAGTGGGAAACGCCGCAGGCTGACGCATTTCAAGAACTCAAACGACGTATGCAGTCGCAGCACAGCACTTGCACATTTCGACGAGAACGGCGATACCGAAATCCAACATGACACCAGTAGCCTAGGCCTTGGTGTCGTCCTAGTCCAGAGGAAAGGCGGATTTGAACGGGTGATATCTTATGCTAGCCGGTCGCTGTCAAAAGTAGAAGGCAATTATTCTACGACAGAAAAGGAATACCTCCCCATTGTTTGGGCTACAGGAAAATTCCACCCTTACCTATATGGTAGGCCACCCAAAGTCGTCAGCGACCATCACGCATTGTGTTGGCTAGCTAACTTAAACGACTTTTCAGGACGGCTGGCGCGGTGGAGCCGCAGACTGCAAGAATATGAAGTCACGGTAATCTACAAGTCCGGACAAAAACACTCGCACGCCTACTGCCTATCACGCGCCCCCATCGATCCCCCGCCGCAAGACGACGAGGACGACAACGCCTTCCTTGGAATGACAAGCGCAGCAGACTTCAGTAAACAGCAACGAGCAGACCCGGAGCTAAAAGGCCTCGTCGAATATTTCGAAGGGAACACCGACGTTGTCACTAGGGCAATTAAGTGCGGATTGTATTCGTTCATGTTAGGAAACGACCTGCTCTTGAAGAACTTCTCTGCAATCTGCGTCAAGGTTGCGTCAACGTCAACATTGGGTCAACGTTGCGTTCCCTCAGCGTTGCGTCCAGAGAGAGAGAGAGAGAGAGAGAGAAAACTTTATTGCTTAGTTAATCGGAGTTATGGCAGGTCTGGGTGGGGCGCTCAGTCCAGGGCTCCACTGGCTCTTGCGGCTCGCTGAGCTTGGTCCAGGAGGGCCAACTGGCTCCCCTGATCCTCGCTTGCTAGTAGTGCCTCCCACTGCCGTACGAAGTCTGTGACGCTTAGAAAGGGTGAGTTGACGTTGCTTGGCCGAGCCGTACATTCCCACGTTATGTGGGCCAGCGTGGCTTTTGCGCCGCACCACGGGCAAGTGTCGGTGTAATATGTCGGGTGCTTCTTGTGTAAGAGGTTTAGGTGTGGGTGCTGGACGGAATTCATCAGGAGGATACACAGAAGCACTACACGGGAAATATCGACAACAGTCGAAGCACTTGCGTCCAGAAGTACTGCACGTCCTACATAACGATACAACCGCTGGGCACTTCGGATTCTCCCGGACGCTGTCGAGGACACAGAAAAGGATATTACTGGCCGCGTCTGACTGCCGACGTCGCCTGTTACGTCAAGAAATGCAGAGACTGTCAGCGACGCAATACTCCACCGACAAGGCCAGCAGGATTACTACAGCCGATCGAACCTCCTTGCCGACCATTTCAGCAGATCTGGATTGATTTGTTGAGACCGTTTCCGACTTCGACATCAAGAAATAAGATTATCGTCGTGGCGACTGACTATCTCACCCGCTTTGCTGAAACTAAAGCTCTACCAAAAAGCAGCGCAGCCGAGGTGGCGAAATTTTTTGTCGAGAAAATCCTGCTGCGACATGGTGCCCCAGAAGTCCTCATCACCGACGGAGGGACCAGTCGGAGTGTTGAGGTGTCCTCCAGCGGTCCGAATTAACGGGCCTCCCCATACAGTCCTAACTTCCTTCAATTGGGCTGCGATGGGTTCACTCATGACGGAGTATGTCGTATTGGCGCCGCCGCTATCAGTGCGTGATCGACGAAAGACAGGAGACGACTGTAGTCCATAACGCCAGCAAGGGGAAAAAGCCCCGTCTTTATTTCCACAGGCGTTTAAGTAGAACCAGCGTGACGTCAGTGACACGTGGTTCCATACATGCGTCAGGCGCAATGACTCGGCGCGCCCTGCGGGAGCGTGCTTTCAGCCGCAGAGAAATACATTCCAGCACATCCCCCCTTTTGCAAAATGAAAGTGGTTTTCGCGCATGACATTTAGCACACCCGCCCATGAACAAAAAGCAAGAACCCTCAGTAGTAATCTACCACGAACAAAACCTTATTCGTCAATCCCGTATCGAACTGGTCGCTTAACCACTCTACCAGACTTGGTCACAGTCACTGAAGCAGAAGGTACTAAAGTTGAAGTCATAGCCCCCGATGCTAAAGGTAACGAATGTGTTAAGGTAACGGGTGACTCCCTGTTCGTAAAAACCAATTCGGATGAATCACTTTCGTTTGGAAACTCGTAGGTGCCTTCTGCCTTCCTCTGTTCTGACAAGTGGTTGAGCATTCGTCGGTTACGCCGCAACGCACTCCCATCCTGGGTGCGTATTATGTAGGACCGCGGTGTAGCGGCTGTGGCTAGCACCGTTGCTCTAGTCTTCATGTCCGTTACCCAAACGGAATCACCAGCTTTTAGTGTGTTCAATTCTCGGGTTCTGTGGCGCCTGTTGTAGTACCGTGCTTGTAGCTTCTTGTTGGCACTGTCTTTGGCCGCAAGATTACGCAGCGGTGGCTGCACTGGACCACGCAGCTGCGGCGCCATTGGAACTCTTGTCCTAAGAGGCCGGCCCATGAGGATTTCAGCCGGACTAGGGCCAAGAATGCCTAGGGTTGACCTGTAGGCAAGCAGAGCCAGGTACGGGTCCTTAGATTTAAGGATCAGGCGCTTAACTGTTTGAACCATACGTTCAATTTCCCCATTAGCCTGAGGGTACCTAGGGCTAGTAGTGACGTGACCAAAGCCATAATCGTGTGCAAACTTATCAAACTCTGTACAAGAAAATTGTGGTCCATTGTCTGTCACTACGGTCTCCGTGATGCCATGGCGTGCAAAAATGCTTTTTAGCCTTTCCATCACCACCCTAGCTTTTGTTGAGGGAAGGAGTGCTACTTCCGGATACCGTGACAGGTAGTCGACCACGACAAGATAATGACAGTTGTTAATAAAGCACAAGTCGACTCCAACTCGTTCCCACGCGAAACTTGGCGTTGGGGTTGAAATCAATGGCTCCGAGTTCTGGTTGACAAAGCGCGCGCAAGTAACACATTCTTTCACTTGCCGCACAAGTTGTTCGCCGATGCCTGGCCACCAGACCAATTCCTTTGCCAAAGCTCTAGTTGTCGCGATTCCCTGATGTCCATCATGTAGTTTTTTTAACCTTCCTTTCTTAGGCACTGAGGTACCACCAGTCTGGTCCCTTTTAGCAGCGTGCCATTGCATTCGGCAATTAGTGCTCTTTCTTTCCAATACGGAACTAAGTAGCAAGGAAGCTTTGGTTTTTTCGGCCAGCCTTCGCGACACAACTTAAGCAAGGCTTGACAAACGACGTCAGTCTTTTGCACATCGCGTATTCTGTTAACAAAATTGTCACCCATTTGAAGTCCTTGCAGACATGTTTTGACGAAAGACGACACTTC
The DNA here is from genome assembly GCF_023375885.2 of Dermacentor andersoni. Taxonomy (NCBI): domain Eukaryota; kingdom Metazoa; phylum Arthropoda; class Arachnida; order Ixodida; family Ixodidae; genus Dermacentor; species Dermacentor andersoni. Next base: position 9,082,960 of record NC_092823.1, on the reverse strand, counting down.
CGAGACAGTCAGTTCACCGGCTAGTTTATCGGCTTTCGTAGGTGCTCTTGAAAGAGCGTCCGCCGTTATCAAGCTTTCACCGGGAACGTACACACTGTTAAAGTGATACCGCATCAGCCGCATTCTGAAGCGCTGAACCCTTGGCGGCAACACATCAATAGGCATTTTACCAAGCAACTAAACGAGAGGTTTGTGGTCCGTTTCAAGGATCACCTCAATACCTCTTATGTACTCGTCGAATCTTTCGGCAGCCCATGTTCGGCAGCCCACATCACTTCCACTTGCGCATAGCGCTGCTCAGTTTTGGTCAGTGACCTTGAAGGAAACGCTATCGGCCGGCGCTCGCCATTGCGTTATTTCTGGAAAAGGACGGCACCGAGACCGTAAGACGAGGCGTCCGCCGAAAGAATCGTGCGAAGGCGTGGATCGTACATAGCCATGCACTTTGCTGAGCAGATAAGAAATTTCAAGCTTTCAAAAGCCGTGTTCTGAGCAGGGCCCCAAGCCCAGTCGGTCTCTTTCTGCAAAAGCGCCCGTAGCGGGGCAGTGGTTTGCGCCAAGTTCGGCAAAAAACGGCCTAGGTGGTTGGGCAGAACACTGCGTAACACTGCAATTACGCAGAACACTGCGTAATTGCGATATATCAGAGGATGCTTTCAGCTCTTTAATGGCTCTTCAGTTTGGCCGGATCCGGCTGTACACCTTCCTCGCTGAGTAAATGGCCCAGAAAACTTATGCTTCGAACACCGAACACACTCTTTGCTTTGTTTAAGGTAACGTTAGACTGGGCCAGCTTAGCTAAGACGTTCGATAGTCTAGAGTCATGTTGCGCTTTGATGTCGCCAAAAATGAGAATATCGTCCATCAGGTTAACGACGCCAGGAAGGCCTGCCAGGATTTCAGACATTCTTCTTTGAAAATACTCTGGAGCCGATGTAATCCCGAATGGCAACCTAGTGAAACAGTACCGCCCAAACGGTGTAATGAACGTGGTCAGCACTTCTGAGGCCTTGCTGAGTCGCACCTGATGGAAGCCGGAATTCGTGTCTAATTTGGAAAACCATTTTGCACCGGCAAGAGAGCCCAGTGCTTGGTCGACAGTAGGCAATGTGTACCTTTCTCTTAAGACAAACTTGTTCAATTGCGTAAGGTCTACGCAGATCATTACATCTCCCGAGTGCTTTTGTACAGGCACAATGCCGGCACACCACTCTGTTGGCTCTACGACTTTACGAATGACGCCCATTTGTTCCATCTTCTCGAGTTCTCGTTTTACAGGCTCCTGAAGCGGTATAGGAATTCTGCGCGGTGCGCTTATTGCAAATGGAACAGCATTTGGTTTAAGCCTTATTGTATACTCCCCCGGCATAGTGCCCAAGTTGTTGAAAACCTGAGGGCACAAAACTTCGTAGTTGGGTTCCTTGTGAGCCACAGAGTCAACGAACTTGATGACTCCCAACGCTTCGAGAGCCGGCAAACCCAGCAGTACATGGCGCAAAGGACTGACCACATAACACGTTTGGCGCGAAGTTTGTCCCCTCCAAAATATATCCGCCTGAAACTTGCCCAGAACATTTAGGCGGTCACCGCTAGCGCCAGTTAAGACCTCGTCGGCCTTTTCCAAGCTCGTGGGAAGTCCCGGAAATGATGCGGGAATTACGGACACTTCTGCGCCTGAGTCGACCTTTGCAAAACAGGCACGGAGTTAATACCTACCTGAACGTAACGCGCTTTGGCGCGAGGCGCCTCGACCGCGCCCAAAAAAACCTCGCCACTGTCCTTTTGTACAGACGACACTTGTACCTTTCGCTGGTAGCCTGAAGAAGTCCCTTTTAGGCACGCCTTGCCGAAGTGTCCCTTTAAGCCGCAGTTGAAGCACCTTTGGCCTCTCGCTGGGCAGGCTGTCCTTGGGTGCGAGTTGCCTCCGCAGAAGATGCACGGTGCCTCGGAACGAGCTGATGTCGGCCGGGTTTCCTTGCTGCGTTGCGGTTTCCTGCGGTACCTCACTGCGTCGACATTGACGTCCTCACATGGCTTGCACGGTGTGTATTCGTGGACTTCGTTGCAGTTTCGAAGTTCTTCTTGCTGCTGCTGAACGGTCTCTTTTAGGCGGGCCCTCGCCAGAGCTGTTGCGAGAGACAGCTTGGGATCCATTTGGAGCGACACGGAAAGTTTTTCAGCCCGCAGGCACACGACGAACCGGTCCCTGATAAGGCGCTGCTTGAATTCTCCGAAGTCGCATTTGTCTGCCAAGACGTGTAGAGCAGTCATAAACTGGTCAATTGACTCGCCAGGCATCTGGTGCCGCTTGTGAAAGCAAGCGCTCTCGTAGACAACGTTGCTCTCCTTGATGAAGTAATCGTCGAACTTCTTTTTGACCAGCTCAAATTTCTTCGAATCTTCGGCAGAAAGACTGAAGGTGGCGAAGATGTCCCTTGCTTGTCGACCCATGGTATAAAGCAGAGTGCGTACTTGTGCCTCTTCCGGGCGCTCATTCAGGCCCGACGCATAGCGATAGTCGTCGAAGTGCAGTATCCACGCCGGCCACTCTGAAGTAGTGTCGAAGTCAAGCGGTGGCGGCTGCTGAAGACCCGGCGGCGATGCAGTGGCCATTGCAGCCTCCCTTTTTGACGACGTCTTGACGCCCTTTTCCATTGCTTTTTAAAAGTGGGTGGATCGCATCACTTCTGACACCATGTCGTATTGGCGCCGCCGCTATCAGTGCGTGATCGACGAAAGACAGGAGACGACTGTAGTCCAAAACGCCAGCAAGGGGAAAAAGCCCCGTCTTTATTTCCACAGCCGTTTAAGTAGAACCAGCGTGACGTCAGTGACACGTGGTTCCATACAAGCGTCAGGCGCAATGATTCGGCGCGCCCTGCGGGAGCGTGCTTTCAGCCGCAGAGAAATACATTCCAGCACAGAGTAATCGGCTCCTTTGTCTACTAAGGTGGTGACTGCGTGGCCGTCGAGAAGCATGTCGAGGGCGGTGGTTCTTTGTCTTGCGTTGGCTTGGATCACGGCTTGTCGGGGGCGTCCGGTACATGAATGAAAAGCACCTCCAACAGATGTCACGTAGTAGTGACGTTAAAGAACACAGTAGCAATACTGCGAAAGACAAAACTAGCTTTTATTGGGTGAACCTGTGCCCACCAAACAGGCTACACTTAAAGCACAACGAGAGCGGCGAACACAGTCGACGATAGTCGAAAATCTGATCAGCGGGTCAAGCGCGTCGGCCTTTATACAGCAGTCGTCGAATGTTCCAGGCTAATCGTTGGGACCCGCGTGCCTTCCACAAAGTTCTACACCATTCGCGTCACGCGATGAAATCAGATAACACAAGGTTCGGCGACAATTGACAGCGGATGGAAGCATCGATAACTTTCCAGAAACATGCAGGCGCGTCCCGCGCTGTGCGATAACACTTGTCAGGCGACGAAACCTGGTCGCCCGATAAATATAAGTACACATGTCAATGGTGTAGAGTCCCAGTTGATACTTCTCACACTGGGAATTTATGCAAGCAGCTTAAACATACAATCTAGCCCGATTTTAGTTAACCCTCACTGCGGTAGTACCATAGAACTGCAGAGTTGAAACGCGGCGAAAACTGTTTATCTGGCTAAAGATCTTTGCAGCAGTCCCCACTTTTTGCCAGTACCAAATTTAACGCATTGTCTCATTCTACATGCGATTTCGCAGATCATTCTTTGTTAACAAAACTTTGCTGAACAACGTGCTTTCGACGGCTGCGTTCGAAACAGGCAACGAAAATAGGGATAAAGCAAGCTCAGACAGCACGGGGAACATTAGATTTCCGACAGTGTTATATGGGTTCCTGACGCTAGTCCATAACTTTGAGATGCGTTGTGATGCTAGAGCAGAATAGTTCATTTTGATCGACAGTCGAGATTACTGCGCCGCCGCCAGATGCGTCGGCTGCTGCCTGACCAGACACTTCTTGTCTCGACCCCAGCAGCTACCGTTAGACGTCACTGGCTGCCTCCAGAATGGCCCTACGGCCGCTTTTCCCACGCTCTACAAAAGGGTGACGCGCACTGGACATAAATAATCAAACCGTATAGAATCAAACCAAGCAATAGGCATTGAGGAACCTTTGATAAACGTTGAAGCACCACGGGCGAGTATGACGCGCTACGACATGCGTGCAAATACTTGAGCTGTTATAGAAATCCACATAATAGTTTGTTGTATAGCAGTTGGCAGGGAACAGGTATTCTAAAGCTGTCAGCCCCACTATCTTTCTCACTGAATCATTCGTGAAATAGCAGCAGATGGTGCCAATCCCAAGATAAAAAAGAACAGAGCTTAATGGTGGGATGGCGTATAAAGATAGCAGCCATGAGTGAATACCATCATCCAAGTGCCGGAATTGCCTAGAAACACTGCCTTCGAGATCGCCTGCATAACTTTGTAGTAGAAATGAGCTTTGGCTTTTCATCAACCGGCGTTCCCAAATTTTGTCAGGGTTGACGTGGTCCTCGGGACTCGGAAATCCTTAAGACAAAAATAGCCCCGATATAGACAGGTAGCCAACTCAGAATTTTCGACGCCAAACCGCAAAGAAGTAGCCCAACTTACTAATTGCCCAATGTGGCAACCCTGAACGCCGTTTACCCTTCTCCTCGCGGGCACCACGTTCCCAGCCAGAGAGTTGCCGCATATTGAACAAATGCGCCTTCGTACAAGACAGTGCTGAGGTGTCCCTCATAGTGGCCCGCGACGTCGAGAATTATTCAAGGCAGTACCTGGTATTTGTGTAATCTGTCGCTTCAATATAGGAATTAAAGTTTACAGAAATAATGAAAATCACATACCGCATTTCTGCGTGTTTTTGTTTTTATTTCGCACCGCAGCAAGACAGATGTACAGTCGTGGTCAAAAATACGCGGCCCACGGCTTCGGGCGCAGGAGCGGCTGCGGGGCCACACCATGGCTCCGTCTGGCGCTCGTTGCAAGGGTGTACAGAGTGACGCCTAAAGGCCCTACCACTGGCATGCGTCCGTACGCTTCGGCATGCGCCGACAAGCAAACGCGTCGCTTCGCGTCGGTTGGAGGAAAAGAGCCCGCAACCACTGGACCTAAGCTCTGACGGGCGCCGACGCTCGCTCCTCGGCTGCGGCGCACTGTTGCTGCACTATATGTCTTCAACCGTCCAAGTCCAGCCTAAAATAGCCTGGTGTAAACTAAGCTTCATACCATTTAGTGATCTGTATGCTCTTTTCGATATACAAAACACGTTTGATTAGTGAACGTACGGCTACCGCAAGTTTCTTTTTATCCTTGAACTAACAATAGTGCGCAAAATATTGACATCGGCGCCCGCGCTCGCGTGTCGTCTGTCTTCAAGGTTGCTTTGCTAGCACCTGCACGACCATGCCATGTCATATGAAAAGTTGTACGATTTAATTTCTGGTAGCTCCTTGCCCATCCAACTGTGTAAGAATCAGACATACAAAGTACAATTGAAAAATCTCTGCTAACCCTTATGAAAATGACTGTTGAAATGTTGGCATATTGTTGATGAATTGTTCACTCATTAGCCTTTCAACAATACCTCAGTAATTATTGAAACCACAGAGCAATAATTCAACAATAAAGTTGTTGGGCAGTTCACAACAAAAAAGTAGTTGACTTTCTGTTGTTGAAATTCTGTTGATATATCGTTGAATATTGATGAGTATTATTGAGCCATTATTGAGTAGTTTCCAACCGTAAAGTGGCTGACTAAATTTTGTCGATGTGTTATTGAATTATATTGAGTATTATTAAGCTATTGTTGAGTGTTCACAACAGTAAAGTCGTTGACTAAATGCCGTTAACTTATTGTTGAATAACATTGAGTGTTCTTGAGCTATACTGAGTTTCGAAGTATATGAGAAAAACACACGTGCATGTATATGTGTGTGTCTTTTGCACATATTGTTTTATTGATCACTTGATCACCATTGCATATATACAGGGTGTTGTTTCACGTTACTTGAACCATAGACGTTTCTACCGAATGGGCAGGGGGACAGTGGCCCATTCCCACCATGTAGATTCACCTATAGTTCAAATTACATGACTTGGGCCCTTCACAACTTCAGAGAGCGGGGGAGGGGATTAGCTCCATTCAAGTTACTGGTCGGCGCCCCCTATCCACCCAGGAGGTAAGTCTGTGGTTTAAGTTACGGGAGACGCCTTGCACGTGTATATATATATACATATATATATTGTTACGATATCATCGGTAGATAACCGAGAGACGAGCCGCCGCGAGAACGACGACGAAGTGGGTCTGTGCCCTCGGCGCGAGAAAATGTCGGCCTGGCGCTTGGCTCCAGTCCAGTGTAAATAGCTTGTAAATAGCGTCTTCCGTCTGTATCTTTCTACACGTAACATTCTGGTGGAGGTGAGCGATCCCCGGCCTCGCCACGAAACTCCGGAGTGGTCGGTACATCGAGCTTGTCACCATGCCTCCCGGTGACGAGACCACCTCTGCAACGGCTTCGGCTTGTCTGACTGCTCCTATCGTCACGGTTGCCCAACATCACGACCCTGGTGTGTTCTCTGGCCTGGAGAGACAGGACGTTGACGAATGGATCAAGTTATATGAACATGCCAGCGCTAATAACAGGTGGAACCCAACCATTATGCTCGCCAATGTCATCTTTTATCTCGGCGGCACCGCACGCGTGTGGCACCAGACGCATGACGACGAGATAACCAGTTGGGACAATTTCAAAGAAAAGCTCAGGGAACTGTTCGGCGATCCCATTGGCCGCAAGGTTGCCGCGAGAAAGGCTCTTGCGTCTCGTGTTCAGACATCTACAGAGCCGTACGTTTCATACATCCTCGACGTCTTGGCTCTATGCCGAAAAGCTGACGACGCTATGTCTGAAGCTGACAAAGTCTCACATGTCCTAAAAGGCATCGCCGACGACGCTTTCAATTTGCTTGTTTTCGGCACCGTCTTGACAATCGACGCCATCATTAAAGAATGCCGTCGCCTTGAACAGGCTAAGAGTCGCCGGATCACACACCACATCACGCGGCTACCCAACACTGCTGCTACGTCGACATGTGAGGGTCGACCACGTCAGGCTACCACCTGTGACGACGTCACCCGTATTGTTTGCCGCGAGCTCGAGGCCGCCTGTCCGCCAGCTTTCGCCGCGACGCCTTCCGATCCGCCAGCAACCACGATTGCGATGATGCAGGCCGTAGTCAGACAGGAATTTGAGAACATGGGTCTAAACTTCGCGTGAACTGGGGAACCCAACGTTCCCCAGTTCTCTACCGGCCCTCCTCGTCCCCAACAGTCCGTTTCTGCCTTATCTCGCCGCAAGCCGTCCGAATGGCGTACCCCTGATGACAGGCCGATCTGCTTCCACTGCTGTCGCATCGGCCACGTCGCTCGTCACTGCAGCAACCGATGGCCACAACCTCCTCGGACATACGCCGCCACTTATTCCCGCACTTTTGGACCTTCTGTTCCCTATGCCATGCGCCATGAACCCACTGTTGCTGATGCCCCTGCTCCGAAGCTTCGCTACAACCGCTCGCCCTCACCTCGACGCCATCAGTCTCGTTCGCCCCAACCCCACCGCTTCCCTTCGCCGCCTATCGCCTCCCGGACCCAGCCGGAAAACTAGGCACTGCAGCTTCTGGAGGTGAAGGTGCGTTGTCAACCCTGCGCTCAAATCCTCTGCTCACGTTACAAACGAACCAAAACCTTCTTGACGTTGACGGCTATCCTGTCACTGCACTCATCGATACAGGGGCACATCTTTCTATTATGAGTGCTGCCTTCCGACGACGACTCAAAAAGCTCCTCACCCCAGCGTCGGCACGCGTCGTCCGCGTTGCGGATGGCGGTACTGTGCCTATTATCGGCATGTGTACAGCACGAGTCAGCATTGCCGGCCGCCACACCCCTGTCCTCTTCACCGCGATTGCTCATTGTCCCCCACGACCTAATTCGTGGCCTCGACTTTCTCTCCGCGCATTCTGCCCTTATTGACTGCTCTGCCAGTACCCTTCGCCTTGATTTGCCGATTCTCGCAGAACCTTCTGACGTACCCGAGTGCCGCCTACGGCCCACCGGCTTTATTCGCCTGCCGCCAAAATCAATAGCCTATATTGAACTCTTGTCTTCCCCACCAGTGCCTGATGGCGAGTAGCTCGTCACTCCTCTGCCCTACATTCCACTACAGTATGACGTTACCGTGCCTCACAGCACATTTACTATTACTGCAAACCGCACTCGCATACCTATCTTTAACTTTGGATTGGCAAAGCAAATTCTACCGCAAGGTATTTGCCTTGCCAACGTTCATTGTCTCGGCGACCATCACGTGGCAGCATTATCAACCGATGCTTCTTGCGAGCTTAGCAGGCCCATTGTGCCAGCCTCGGCCGCCGATACCAAGATACAGAAAATAGTTGCGACGGACCTGTCTTCTGCGCAGGCTGAAGACCTTTACCAAGTATTATCGTCATACAGAGATATTTTCGACTTCGACGATCGCCCTTTAGGCCAGACGCTCGTGGTCAAGCATCGGATTCTTACTGGCGATGCTACTCCTATTCACCGACGACCGTATCGAGTTTCTGAGTCGGAAGGCCGAGTAATTCAAAGCGAACTAAGGAAAATGCTAGACAAAAACATCATTGAGCCTTCCTCGAATCCCTAGACGTCACCTGTAGTGTTGGTTAAGAAGAACGATGGCACGTGGCGCTTCTGTGTAGACCACCCCCATCTAAAAATTAAATTATGGGGTTTTACGTGCCAAAACCACTTTCTGATTATGAGGCATGCCGTAGTGGAGGACTTCGGAAATTTCGACCACCTGGGGTTCTTTAACGTGCACATAAATCTAAGTACACGGGTGTTTTCGCATTTCGCCCCCATCGAAATGCGGCCGCCGTGCTGGATCTTCGTACTGGTTACTGGCAGATTGCTGTTGACGATATGGACAGAGAAAAAACCGCGTTCATCACACCTGATGGCCTATACCAATTTAAAGTAATGCCGTTTGGATTATGCAACGCCCCTGCCACTTTTGAGCGTATGATGGACTCCTTGCTCCGTGGTTTCAAATGGTCCACATGTCTCTGCTACCTCGACGACGTCATCGTCTTCTCGCCCACGTTCGACACTCACCTTGAGCGTCTAACAGCTATACTTGATGTATTTCGAAAGGCGAAGCTGCAACTTAACTCGTCGAAATGTCGTTTCGGCCACCGCCAAATTACTGTTCTGGGGGCCACCTCGTTGATGCTTCCTGAGTACAGCCTAATCCCGACAAAACTCGCGCTGTCCGAGACTTTCCGGTCCTGAAGACAGCCGTAGACGTTCGAAGTTTTGTCGGGCTATGCTCGTACTTTCGTCGTTTTGTTCAAGATTTTGCGGCAATTGCTAGACCCCTCACAAATCTTTTCAAGAAAGGCGTACAATTCTCGTGGGGTACTGCAGAAGCCGCCGCCTTCTCTCTTCTCGTCACTCTTCTCTCCTCACCAGCCATTCTCGCCCACTTCGACCCTGATGCCCCTACAGAATTGCGTACAGATGCCAGCGGTCATGGCGTAGGTGCCGTCTTAGCCCAACGTCAGCGTGGCCACGATCGCGTTATTGCTTAAGCGAGCCGCCTCCTTACACCACCGGAGCGCAACTATTCCATTACGGAACGAGAATGCATTGCTGTAGTCTGGGCGGTTGCGAAGTTCCCTCCTTACCTTTACGGTCGCCCTTTTTCTGTAGTCACTGACCATCATGCTCTCTGCTGGCTCTTATCCCTAAAAGATCCTACAGGCCGGCTTGGTCGATGGGCTTTGAGACTACAAGAATTTTCGTATTCTGTGGTCTACAAGTCTGCCCTTATGAAAATGACTGTTGAAATGTTGTTGGCATATTGTTGACGAATTGTTGACTCAATAGCCTTCCAACATTACCTCAACAATTATTGCAACCACAGAGCAATAATTCAACAGTAAAGTTGTTGGGCAGTTCACAACAAAAAAGTCGTTGACGAAATTCTGTTAGTATATTGTTGAATAGTATTGAGTATTATTGAACCATTGTTGAGTAGTTTTCAACAATAAAGTCGTTGACTAAATTCTGTTGATATATTGTTGAATAGTATTGAGTATTGAACCATTTTTAAGGAGTTTCCAACAATAAAGTCGTTGACATTTATAAATGCTGTTAACTAATTGTTGAATACCATTGAGTCACGAGCAATATTGAGTTTCGAAGTACATGTGAAAAACACACGCACATATGTATGTGTGCGTCTTTTGCACATAATGTTGCTTTACTGATCACTTGATCACCATTGCATATATACATGGTGTTGTTTCACGTTACTTGAACCATAGACGTATATGCACGTTATTCAGCTAACTTTACTCAGAGTTTAAAAATATGCCGATGCACCATAAGACGATGGGACCAAATGCATGTTGCTCACTCTTGTACGTGTCATGCTATACTTGTATTTTTCCTAAGTAGTTAATTAGTCAAGAAAATTAGCCATTCTGAAAGAACAAAGTTAGGCGAAAAATTCCAATTAGAAAGTTCTAGAGCACTTTGCAAAACGTCCAATTAGGCAATTTCTAACTTTCTATCTATTAAGTGTTAGTGTTTTTCAGCTTACTGCGGATGCCCGCGAAATACAAGAAATATCACCTGACATGCGCGCTTGCGCGCCGTGCTTGCAGCGCTCCCAAACGAGCATACCATCGAGCAGGGTGTGTTGCCGCTTAAAAGGCGACAGGGCAGCGACGAAGGCGTTGGCTGTGGTATTGACGCCAGCGACGTGCTTCCCTCTCTGCGGTTCATGATGGCGATAAGCAGACGGGTGTTCACACCGGTTAAGTGGTATATTTTGCTTTGTGCGCAGAAGACTTAGGAGCAGTGCAATCACGACTCGCAGGCGGGCATGTCACGTGGTGCTTTTTGTATTTGTCGAGCATCCGCAGTAAGCTGAAAAACACTTATACTTAACAGATAGAAAGACAAAAACTGTTTATTCAGACGTGTTGCCAACTGCTCTGCAACTATCTAATTGGAATTTGTTTCCTAACTTCCTTGCTTCAGAAGTTGGTTAATTATCCTTGACTAATTAGCTAATTAAGCAAGATAGTAAAAAAATATTGGAGGAGGCTTATGCTTCGCCTTCAAGAGTGGAACGCGACAGCGTTCCCGTCGACCCGCCAAGGGGTGTAAGACAATGCGCTACGGCGCAGCGATAACTTATGAGGCGCCTCGCATCGGACTTTGCACCCACCAATCACGCGGTGAGCGACGAGCAACGCAGCGTTCGGCGCGGCAACGAAACGTGCGCTTGAGCAAGCGGAACGAACCAAAGAACTCGGTCTCTCTGAGGAAGAAACGATCTACGCGGCCCAAACGATGGGCCTGACGCCTCGATGGGATCGTCCTCTATCTCGCTTGGGAGCATCACGCAGACGCATGACTTCTCCGAAGCAGCTCGGCACACATCGCAGGGGACGCTTTTTCACCAGACGCGCTACGGCACAGCGATCACATCAGAGGCGTCCCGCATCGGACGCTGCACATAGGAATCGCGCTGTGAGCGGAAAGAGGAGCCGCGTCGCCTAAACACGAGGGTTCGAGTGATGCACGCTGGAAGTTGGAAGGGGAGAGAGCGAGAAAACTTATCAAACGCAAGGGTAGTGGGGCATCCTCCTACCGTTCCCCGCACGGCCCGAAGGGGAGAAGCGGGCGAGTGGCGCGCCACGCGTCGGGGCAGCGCCGCACATTGCGAGGAGGGGTCTTCTGTGTTTGCCGCAAGATGGCTCTGCGTGTGCGCAGAGCGCCGCCCAAGAAATATAGCGGAAACGTACTTCGCTACTCCGGTATCTGCGACTTCTGTAAGTTACATGCTCATAATTACCGATTTACACCGCAGTATAACTTTCTACGGCATGTTTCTAAGGCAACACCGTATTCACTAGAGGCGCTTTTGTACCGCTTTGGAGCATGGAACTCGTGGCTGAGTGGTAGCGTCTCCGTTTCACACTCTGGAGACCCTGGTTCGATTCCCACGGAGCTCATCTTGCAAGTTGTTTTTTTATTTATGAAGTGCCTCCCGGTATTTATCGCTCACGGCCAACGCCGCCGACACCGGCTTTTCTGCGACACGAGCTCCTTAACGCTGTCTTGTTAATAGCGTGACACGCTGCATAAGGGAGCAACATGCATTTAGTCGCGTCGTCATAGACGGCATAGAGTTTACACTCGGCCTAAAGCTAGCAGAAACACCCTGCATATATATTTATATATATCATCATCATCATCAGCCTGGTTATGCCCACTGCAAGGCAAAGGCCTCTCCCATACTTCTCCAAATACCCCGGTCATGTACTAATTGTGGCCATGTTGTCCCTGCAAACTTCTTAATCTCATCCACCCACCTAACTTCCTGCCGCCATCTGCTACGCTTTCCTTCCCTTGGAACCCATTCCGTAACTCTTAATGACCATCGGTTATCTTCCCTCCTCATTACGTGTCCTGCCCATGCCCATTTCTTTTTCTTGATTTCAACTAAGATATCATTAACTCGCGTTTGTTCCCTCACCCAATCTGCTCTTTTCTTTTCCGTTAACGTTATACCAATCACTCTTCTTTCCATAGCTCGTTGCGTCATCCTCAACTTAAGTAGAACCCTTTTCGTAAGCCTCCAGGTTTCTGCCCCGTACTTGAGTACTGGTAAGACACAGCTGTTATAAACTTTTCACTTGAGGGATAATGGCAACCTGCTGTTCATGATCTGAGAATGCCTGCCAAACGCACCCCAGCCCATTCTTATTTTTCTGATTATTTCAGTCTCATGATCCGGATCCGCAGTCACTACCTGTCCTAAGTATATGTATTCCCTTACCACTTCCAGTGCCTCACTACCTATTGTAAACTGCTGTTCCCTTCCGAGACTGTTAAACATTACTTTAGTTTTCTGCAGATTAATTTTTAGACCCACCCTTCGGCTTTGCCTCTCCAGGTCAGTGAGCATGCATTGCAGTTGGTCACCTGAGTTACTAAGCAAGGCAATATCATCAGCGAATCGCAAGTTACTAAGGTATTCTCCATTAACTCTTATCCTCAATTCTTCCCAATCCAGGTCTCTGAATACCTCCTGTAAACACGCTGTGAATAGCATGGGAGAGATCGTATCTCCCTGCCTGACGCCTTTCTTTATTGGGATTTTGTTGCTTTTTTTATGGAGGACTACGGTGGCTGTGGAGCCGCTATAAATATCTTTCAGTATTTTTACATAGGGCTCGTCTACACCCTGATTATGCAATGCCTCCATGACTGCTGCGGTTTCGACTGAATCAAACGCTTTCTCGTAATCAATGAAAGCTATATATAAAGGTTGGTTATATTCCGCACATTTTTCTATCACCTGATTGATAGTGTGAATATGGCCTATTGTTGAGTAGCCTTTACGGAATCCTGCCTGGTCCTTTGGTTGGCGGAAGTCTAAGGTGTTTCTGGTTCTATTTGCGATTACCTTAGTAAATACTTTGTAGGCAACGGACAGTAAACTGATCGGTCTATAATTTTTCAAGTCTTTGGCGTCCGCTTTCTTATGGATTAGGATTATGTTAGCGTTTTTCCATGATTCCGGTACGCTCGAAGTCATGAGGCATTGCGTATACAGGGTGGCCAGTTCCTCTAGAACAATATGCCCACCATCCTTCAACAAATCTGCTGTTACATGATCCTCCCCAGCTCCCTTCCCCCTTTGCATAGCTCCCAAGGCTATCTTTACTTCTTCCGGTGTTACCTGTGGGATTTCGAATTCCTCTAGACTATTCTATCTTCCATTATCGTCGTGGGTGCCACTGGTACTGTATAAATCTCTATAGAACTCCTCAGCCACTTGAACTATCTCATCCATATTAGTAATGATATTGCCGGCTTTGTCTCTTAACGCATACATCTGATTCTTGCCAATTCCTAGTTTCTAGTTCCTAGTTCCTTTTAGGCTTCCTCCGTTCCTGAGAGCTTGTTCAATTCTATTCATATTATACTTCCTTATGTCAGCTGTCTTACGCTTGTTGATTAACTTCGAAAGTTCTGCCAGTTCTATTCTAGCTGTAGGGTTAGAGGCTTTTATACATTGGCGTTTCTTGATCAGATCTTTCGTCTCCTGCGATAGCTTACTGGTATCCTGTCTAACGGAGTTACCACCGACTTCTATTACACACTCCTTAATGATGCCCACAAGGTTGTCGTTCATTGCTTCAACACTAAGGTCCTCTTCCTGAGTCAAAGCCAAATACCTGTTCTGTAGCTTGATCTGGAATTCCTCTATTTTCCCTCTTACCGCTAACTCATTGATCGACTTCTTATGTACCAGCTGATTCCGTTCCCTCCTCAGGTCTAGGCTAATTCGAGTTCTTACCATCCTATGGTCACTGCAGCGCACCTTGCTGAGCACGTCCACATCTTGTATGATGCCAGGGTTAGCGAAGAGTATGAAGTCTATTTCATTTCTAGTCTCGCCGTTCGGGCTCCTCCACGTCCACTTTCGGCTCTCTCGCTTGCGGAAGAAGGCATTCATTATCCGCACATTATTCTGTTCTTCAATCTCTACTAATAACTCTCCCCTGCTATTCCTATAACCTGTGCCATATTCCCCACTGACTTGTCTCCGGCCTGTTTCTTGCCTACCCAGGCATTGAAGTCGCCCATCAGTATACTGTATTTTGTTTTGACTTTACCCAACGCCGATTCCACGTCTTCATAGATGCTTTCGACTTCCTGGTCATCATGACTGGATGTAGGGTCGTAGACTTGCAAGACCTTCATTTTGTACGTCTTATTAAGTTTCACAACAAGACCTGCCACTCTCTCGTTAATGCTATAGAATTCCTGTATATTACCAGCTATGTTCTTAATAATCAGGAATCCGACTCCTAGTTCTCGTCTCTCCGCTAAGCCCCGGTAGCACAGGATGTGGCCGCTTTTTAGCAGTATATGCTTCTTTTGGCCTCCTAACTTCACTGAGCCCTATTATATCCCATTTACTGCCCTCTAATTCCTCCAATAGCACTGCTAGACCCGCCTCACTAGATAACGTTCTAGCGTTAAACGTTGCCAGGTTCATATTCCTATGGCGGCCTGTCCGGATATATATATATATATATATATATATATATATATATATATATATATATATATATATACAGGGTGTTTCTGCTAACTTTAGGCCGAGTGTAAACTCTATGCCCTCTATGACGACGCGACTAAATGCATGTTGCTCCCTTATGCAGCGTGTCGCGCTATTAATATATATATATGTGTATATATATGCAGTTTCAGAAGACAAACGTCCCTACAAGCAGTGATAAACAACCGATGATTGGACGCATCGTGCATTTCCATCGGCGTCCATTATAAGGGGCCAGTGCCCTGGCTGTGTTAGGAAACGGCATTGCATGCCTCCATGTTAAATATGGTCAAGGTGGCGGAGAACGTTAACCAAATTCAAGTCTGGGGTTTCACGTGCCAAAACCACGCTTTGATTATGAGCCGCACCGTAGTAAGGAACTCCATATTTATTTTGACCATCTAGGGTCCTTTAACCTGCACAAAACGCACAGTACACGGGCATTTTTGCATTTCAGCCCCATCGAAATGCAGCCGCCGAGACCGGCATTAGATCCCAAGCACTCGGGTTGGTAGCGCAACACCTCAGCCACTATGCCACTACGGCGGGTGCGGCGGAGAAAGGAGTGAACATTGTTTTTACAGAGTGCGTTTCGCTTAGATGTTGCCCGTTAGCGCGCTACAGAACGAAACGAAAAGCTTGGCGGATATTGTCACGTGGTCATGACGTCAAAGAACACAGTAGCAATACTGTGGAACACAAAACTAACTTTTATTGGGCGAACCTGTGCCCACAAAAGAGGCTGCACTTATAGCACAACGATAGCGGCGAATACGGTCGGCGATCGTCGAAAATCTGATCAGCGGGTCAAGCGCGTCGGCTTTTATACAGCAGTCATCGAATGTTCCAGTCTAATCGTTCGGACCCGCGTGCCTTCCACAAAGTTCTACACCATTCGCGTCACGCGAAGAAATCAGATAATACAAGGTTCGGCGACAACAGACAGCCGGGTAGAAGCATCGATAACTTTCCAGAAACGTCGGATACATGCAGGCGCGTCCCTCGCTGGGCGATTAAAGTTGTTAAGCGGCGAAACATGGTCGGCCGATAAAGATAAGCATACGTGTCAATATGTACGACAGGGTGCTCATATTTCACATGGAGGCCAAATTCTTTTCTGTGACCTAGACGGGGTGCTGGCGACTGTGTTGGGAATCTGCTCGGCCACCAAGCACAATCTGCGCTGCTATACGTTCTCGGTGACAACTCGCACAGCGCAGAAGCACACGCACAAATGCTTAAAGAATGGGACGACAGACCGCCTGCAGTTTGCCATGACGTCGAAATAAGAAGCACAAACAGCGACGTTTCTGTACTTTTCTGGTCAATAGTTCCGTTCGCATGGTTGCGGCACGCATTACTTCTTTTTTAAATCCAAACGACGAAAACTGAGCGCGCACAAATTAGCACGGCGTTTGCGACATTTGAATTTAGCGCCTTTTCCGGCGCATCCCATTAGCTCCGGCCGGTGCACTGCATTACTGCCCTAAAGAAAGTAGTTCATCAAAGAAGCGAAGCAAAAAACTTTCATACACTTGCAAATCGCAACAATTGTTCAGTAATAACATGAAATTACAAAATTTGTTATCAGATGGTACAATTTATGATAATATAAGCGTGTATTTGTATGAGTGTACATGTATAATTGCGCGTTTGCGCTGTTGATGCTTGGCACATTCCGGCGAGTTCGTGCACGCCGTTTGCTTGAGAGCTTCCTGCGTTTTCTGCGTTCTTTGTGTGCTTCGCTGTGACATCTTTGGAATATTCCTGCGTGTTGCTCGCTTTTTATGGGCTTGTTGGCTCGAAGATCGCCATGATCGCCTCCGACTCAGCGACATTAAGGGTGAGTGAGTGTTTCGAATTCCCCTTGTTCGTCCATTGCGACGCGGTGAACGGAAGTGCTGAAATGATTTCAGCGCTTGTGCGTGTCTTCCGCGCGCCTCTTTTCTAGTTTTCATTCCTAGTACTATCCTTCCGTTGGTTGTACAGCACTAGATTTGTGGTATATAACATGGAGCTTTGTCCTGGTTTAACTTTACACTCCGCTTGTGGTGACGTAAGGCAGCTATGTGGTGCCAGCTAAAAGAGGGCATGTTGTACGCCATGATTTCTGATATGGTGTTCGAGCAATGCCTCCTTTACTAGATGCCAGCCGCGTTGTCCGTAAACTCGGTTCCTGGCTCTCTCCCTTTTCTCTCCTCCGCGAAAAGGCAACGAGCGCCGCTTGTGGCGGACGTCTGCAACCTAGATCACGTGTTGCGGCCTCTGAGATTACCATGGCGTCTGTTGCCATCTCGGAGGCCCGCAACAACGCTCGCTAACAGACGCTCGCGCATATAAAGCGCCGGCGGAGCATTCAGCCGCCGCTGCCACATCCGCCGGAAGTTGAAAAGGCAACGAGCGCCGCCTCACGGAATTTATGCTGAACTAACTTCAACTAAGGGAACCGCCGCCGCAATGGGAAAGCCAGCAACGCGGCTGGCATCTAGTAAAGGAGGCATTGGTTCGAGCACCGATTGAGTTAGCCTTATTAACGAGCGCAAAACTATGCGACGTGACACCATCCGATCTGTGCTGTAATCGGAAGATATTTCGTTTGCGCCACGCTAGTACAAGGCGTGGGAGCGAGCTTGTAGCAGCGGGGGGGGGGGGGGATCGGCGAAAGTGTATTCTGCTTCGCTGTTCCCTTCAGGAACGAGTGACTCCGCGGTGCTTCAAGCCCGCTATCTGACACGCCGTGCGGCCGATGTTCGCGCGATCGGAAAACAGAGGAGGCTGTCGCGCAATAATAATAAAGAATTTCAAGGGTGTACATGTGATTCTAAGCGGTACGTGAGATACAATAGGGGAGATGCCACAGAGTGCTGCGAAATCATCGAGTTATACGCCTTGCCAACCGCGTGTGTTTTGTTTTTCAACAGTTCGCGCGCATTCAGCTATCTTTTTTCATCTTCTTCGTTCGACGCCATCGAGTGCTTCGCCAAAACGGCTTCGCGTAGGCGCTCTTAGCATTCACGGAAAGGCAGATTTCATGGCACTCCAGGTCCTACAACATTCAAAATAATGTAATTTTGTGAAATTGCAGCATTTCGCACTTCAGGAACTGATTGATTTAACAAAGGTTTAGAATCAGTAAAGGAACGAGATGCCTGGCATATCTGTCTTGTCGTCCCACTGTGTTTCGAGTCGGCATGTATACGTTATCGGCAACATAAACATCAATAATGAGCATTGTTTCTTGTGACCATAGAAGTAGCTAGTTATGTCGAAAAGCTATTTTTGCTTTGAATCCGAGCACTATAGAGTGAACAGATTGAAAGGGGAGTGAATCGTTGTGAACTAAATGACAACGCTTTGCCACAAGCTTGGAATAATGCATTGTCGAAAGAGCAGTTCTGTGAAATTCTTTCTTTGACAGTAAACAAAACTTCAGTAGCATCAGGTACACGGGGAGTAAAAGAATGTAACACTGTGGTTTTATATGAAGGAGCTGCCTTTAATGTGTGGCCATAACAGTTCAGTAGATGCGTGGAAATAATTTTTAAAGTAAGTAGAGGAATGTGAAATAAATTATTTGACAAGCTCACACTGCCATTGGCAAGAGCGGCCACACTTTAGTGTATTCAATGACTAGTCATTTGTATCCGTCCATTTATGTCAGCCTAATGGTCCATGTAGCTCTTTTGATTGTCGCTTTTCTGCATCGTGGTTTCACGTTTTAATACTGACATCTTTTTTCAGATTCAAAATGAGCTGAGAGACACCTAAGCTGGAATGCTAAAGGTGAATTCTATGGCCATCCATTCTGTAGCGTCACCATGATCAAATACAGTGATGCCGTGAAAATGTATTGCAGGAAGCAGAAAAAACAGCATTGCTGATGCAACTGCAAGGCATTTGCTCCAGTGATCAATTGGTGCAGAGTGCCTTCATTAGAAGACATGGTGCCTTTAAGCACTCAGCTGAAAGACTGCAACTGCACCGGGACTGGGAGTGAATTTCAGTGTCACTTGTGAACATATTAAAGATAGAATGTGCCTTGTTCAGGGTATATGCCTGATATGAGGGGCGTTCAGAAACTTAGTGTGGACATTAGTGGTCTACATGAGTGCACATCTTTCTAGTTTTATCAGAACGAAGGTATTATGAGCTATGTCATGCAGCAGTGCACTGCTAGAGGTATCAAACCAGAACAGCAGCACCCTTTGAGAAAGTTGGCTGAAGAACGAGCAGTAATCAGGGCTCTCTGCATTTCAAGGGCCAAATTCCAAAAAGGTTGATGCCGAGCTGGTCGGTGTGAAGTGCCGGTCACCACATACCGTAGCCAGCATGGCATGAATCTCCTTGGCATTATGTCTCGTTAAGATACAGAAATTGCATCACATCCCGGCCACGGCGGCCGCATTTCGATGGGGGCGAAATGCGAAAACACCCGTGTACTTAGATTTAGGTGCACGTTAAAGAACCCCAGGTGGTCGAAATTTCGGAGTCCTCCACTACAGCGTGCCTCATAATCAGAAAGTGGTTTTGGCACGTAAAACCCCATAACTTAAAAAAAAAGAAATTGCATCACTGTTCATAAAGAAAAGGGCATGCACTGGAGCAGCACTGGAGCAGGCACTGGAGCAGCCAGTGCATGCCCTTTGCTATACTGATAATCCTACCTTAATGAGAACCAGTGATGCATGTTAACCTATTACGCAGCCAAGTGCACTCCTCCACTAATGACACCCTAAATGAAATTAAAATAAAGCATCGTCTTAAATATCTACTTCTGCAAATTTCTTGGTAGTTGCTTGATTATTAGAGAAAATATAGCTGAAAGTTCAATTTTCTGAGTATCGCCGCAAAATGTTCGTGCTGACATCTCATTGTTACATCGTGGATTTCAAGTATTTTTACAAACTTGGGTTGTGTTGGTTCAGTAAAAGTTCCTGGCGGTTTTTACTTTGAGTTTTTGGAATACGATGAAGAACATCTTTATTTGTAAAAAAAATTGCTGCACCTGAACAGAGATCATCAAAATCCATGACGTCACAGCAAGCGTGTGTGGTAACTTCAAGGCAGCACTGCCACCAATCTTTCCTCTTGCTGCTTTTACAGTTTACTCAGCCTCTTGGCACGGTACGAGTGAATCTCTTGAATTGTAGGAAGGTCATTTACAGATACATCTAAAATAATTTTTCTCTTTAGTGCTTTCATGCCATAGTTGCTTAAGGGTGTTGGCACAGCGCCGCTAAACACGAGGTCACAGGATCAAACAACCGCATTTTGATGAAGGTGAAATACAAAACTGCCCATGTACCGTGCCGTCTGATTTGGTAAAAATTAATCCAGAGTTCCCCACTATGGCGTGCCTAAAGCCTGTTTCACATGCATGCGAAAATGCTCGCGAATCCTGCCGCCGCGCCCCAGAAATCAGTTTCAAGCGGCGGCGGCGGCACTAGCGGCGGGAGCGGCAAGGTTCGGGCAAGTTGGAATTTCATCGCAGCGGCAGAGCGGCAGCACCGCTTCCGAACGGCCCACCTCGACACGTGACCAGCGGAGGATTAGTGCTGGAAAGCCTGCGCATAGGACGACGTTTATTTACTTGCAACGCGTGGTACAGGCAACATGCCAAGAGAGCTTTTCATCGAATTGTTAATTGCTAAGCGCAGGATATGTATATATAAAATAAAAATTTGAGAGGCAGGGACAAAGCAATGCTTATGTTGTTAGTCGAAAACTGCCGAAACTGGCTGAAAGTCCTCTGTGTCTTTTGCCAGCAACATTGCTATTCGCAGCAGCGGAAAACGCGCGGCGGCAATGCATGTGAAACGAAACCTCGCGAAAAGCTTCGCAGCGACGCGCTGCTGTTCGCTCCATTCGCTCAATCGCTTGCATGTGAAACAGGCTTAAACATCAGATTGTCGTTTTGGCACTTAAAACGCCAGAATTTAATTAATTTGATTTTACTTTAGTGCTCCTTTAAGCTGTAGAATTCATGATCTCTGCAAGAACTCATGCTCAAGGTATTCTCCATAAAGATCAAATAAGCAGTAGATATAAGTGTCTATTTATATTTTGAATTGTGTGATACGTGATGACTATTAGAATGGTGGTACAACGAGACAGACAGAATTGTAATACAATGTGTGACGGCACCATGATGCACATCGAGGAAATGACTGAGTCTCCCTAGAGGTCCCTGACATGGACATCAACTGACTGTGCACAAATTTCTGAGTTCACTCCGTGATCTCGTGCAGCTTGTGCTTTGCGAGTCGATTAATTTAATTCAGGTGGTGGTCCTTGCAGCTTATGTACATTTCATACAGTGGAGTGGAATCTCCTATTACTTCGGGAGCACAGCAAGCGAACGTGATGTGTAGTGGTAATCTTAGTAATGATCGACAATCATGTCCCTTTTCGAGCTCCTAATGCTGCTTGCCAACACAAGCAGCAGCAGTTGCCCAATATAGCGGGAAAGAGATTCATTGAAAAGTGGCATATGCCCAGGGTCGCATACCCAGTCACCCAAGCTGTTCCGACGGTTGATTTTGAACTCTTCCCTCAACATAGCAGCCCAATCTCCCCATTAGACCATGGGCTACCTATTGACAAAAATGGATGGGACAATCGAGACAAACACCTGAAGATATGAAGTATCCTAAGAATGGTAATCACAATAAATAGTACTAGATGTGCATTAGCGCAACCTCTTGGGCCAGTTGGTGCATGATGAACTTGAAAAGGGGGGTACCAGCAAAACAAAGGACACGCACACACGGAAAAGGCGTTAGACAGGGACGGACGCTGGTCCGTCCCAACATCCGTCCGTGTCTAATGCCGTTTCCTGGTGTGCGTGTCATTTGTGTTTCGCTGGTACTCCCCTTTTTCAAGTTCTAGATGTTTGGATACTTTGGTTTATTATTCTTGTTTGTACTGGATTGTTTTTCTGAAACATGTGGCATCCAGACAGCATAAGAAGCTTGTAAGAAGTCAAGTTTAGCATTCTAGATTTGCAACAGGTACTTTTGTAATTTATTTGCAGTAGGGCTGTCGTGTGAATGTGCTTGAAAGGCTTAAAACTGTTTCTAACATTTACTTAAACATGCAGGTTCACAAAGGTTGTAAGAATGCACATTGAGAAGGTTATCCTGGCACAGCATACCATAGCCTGCCATGGCGGACCAGGAAAGTTTGCAAGGGCCTTGCTTCACCATGTATTCACAGAGGAGGAGCTCATGGGCCATTTGGGCTTTGGAAATAACACCAAGGGGCAAAAGAGGCTCTTGACCCCACCAGGGTCAGTGCTGATATAGGCAAGTACCATATATCCTTTCTGGTTGCATTTTTACATTACCATTTTTTTTCTAAAGTTATGAACTTGCCATTGGCATAACAAACGACTTTCAAGTAGCCCGTGTGTGCAGTTGTGTGCTACAATAGCCTACCACTTGGAATGACTGTTCATATGATCTTAAGTGCCTAACGCCGCCATACTCAAATGCTTCTAAAATTTAAAAGCTGCCTTCACTGCCGAAAGTTTTTAGCGGCTCCACCACATAAAATGAGCTGCATTTGCGCATTAGCAGTGCTACTTGGCTGTCATTGCAAGGAATAGTTGTCTGTGATGCACGCTCAAAATCTATTGGCATGGAGGACATGTTTAAGTAGCCTGAAAGTGTTATTCTAATACACGAATTGCAAAGAAGCTATGCTCAAGTGTGGTTACTGCTCAGCTCGAGCAGGAGCACGTTCACCAAATTGCAGAAATCAAAACAGCTCTCCAGGTTCTCAGATGTGAAACAGTAGTTTCACCAATTTTAACAGACCACATCAAATCAAAGTTGCTCCTATCTTGAAGGAGGTCCATGTGATCCGAGACAGCAGCCTTTCAGCAGAGGGAACCTGAGCGGTGTGACAATTTTCTTTTGGTTGTTTCAATCAAAGAAACAACAGGGACAGAGTTGCCAGCTTCACTGTCAACAGTACTATGTTTAGTGGACGCTTACTCATTCTAAGCACCTAACCTATGACTCGTATTTATTAACATGCACTTTATCACTTTGTATTCTAAGATATGAAAAAATATTTATATGGCTTTTCCCCATATACTTCAAGAAATGGAGAATAGGCTTTTGGGGCCTAATGTATAAAGCTTCTTACAGACCATCGGACATGTACACTACCATTCTGAAATTGTTAGAATTGTTTCCTGCTTCCTTACTTCACCTAACTGTTAACAAGGTTATGAACCCTGTAGTACCCTGTAGTAGATTATGGGCTTAAATTTATCAAAAAGATGAATGGGCTTTTCTGTCGCTCTTGTTTAGCCCGTTTAGGATCACATTTTGGGGGAAAACATGCCTCTCTAATTGAGTTATATATCTTTTGTGGTGCGCAAATAGTCAAAACTTTCGAATTGAATAGTGTCCTATTCAATTTAGTCTTTGATTGGTCACAATTTGTAAATGCGAGTATTATTCTAATATTTCTAAGCACCAATAAAACATGAAATTTGAGCCAAAGTACGGTAAATTTTCACCTCCAGTAACATAGTATAGATATAAAACGTAATAACTTGTAAGAATAGCACACCAGGCTACGTTACTTAAGTAGCTGTACTTTAGAGGCTGTACAGCAATCATTTATGCTTACTGAAGAGTCCTGTGCATGTGAAGAAACTTTTTGCTGCTCCATTTGTGCTTTTAATAAACAGCTCTTCATAACATAACAATGACAGAAACTTGCTAACTTTAAGAATACTAGTATGTGAACCTCATCTTACATTAATTGTGAGATCAGCTGTTCATTATTCAGAAGCTATCCAATATTTGATTTGCTTCTGGCATTATTCGGTTCAGTCTCAAAAATCACTTTTCGCACACGTGGATAAGGACTACGGCGCACTATCTTCGGGCACGCTGACGTCACCACACCATCACGGGACAGCAAGACCAGTGCATATAAAAGGCGCTCCTGCAAGCTCCTTCTTCAGTGGACACGGCGGCACGGCCGTGACAATGTCACGAAACGTACCTCTGCCTGTGCAGTTTGGTGATGAAAAGTATGGCTTCCGTAGTGATAACCCTTGTATACTAGTGCTGCCGTGTCCACACGGGTTTTTCAATTATGTAAGTGACTGTTTTTCGATTTCACTTCTTTTACTCAAGCTGCCTGGAGACATTGAATCCAATCCCGGCCCTGTTACTGAAAAAATGTTTACTGAACTAATCAGCACACAGAAAGAAATTTTGTCCAAAATATCGGAAATTCAGCAAAACCAAACATCGTCTGAGTTACGCATTCTTGAAGTACAAACCAGGCTTCAGGCTATTGACAACAAACTGCAGAGCCTTGACGGAACACACAAAAGGCTTGACGACTTAGAAACTGCTACGGAAGGTCACGGCTTGACAATGAATAGTATCTCCAGGCAGCTTGACGATTTAGAAAACCGATCTCGTCGCAACAACCTCATAATTCGAGGTGTAAAAGAGGAAGGGCGCGAATCTGAAGAGGTCTTGCTGAAGAAGGTAAATGACAATATATTCAGAGAAAAACTCGGAGACAAACTTAACTCTATCGAAAGAATTCATTGACTAGGAAAGAAAACGCCGGGCAAGGACCGTCCTGTTATTTTCAAGCTAAATAATTTCAGAGATAAGATGAAAATTATGCATAACTGCCACAAGCTCAAAGGTAGTCAAACAAGCATATCAGAGGACTATTCTAAAAGAGTTGTTGATATCCGCAAAAAGCTGTGGAAATTATCAGATGTGGAGAGGAGCAATGGCCTGAAAGTTAAATTACTTTTCGATAAGATTAAAATTGGCGACGACCTTTACATTTGGGATGAAGTTACCGCTCAGAGAGTGAAGTGTCATACCCCTGCAGAAAACGATCAAGTGTGACTCAATAATTCTCCCAACGCAGGCTTTAAGGCGATAAATATAAACGCCAGAAGCATTGTAAACAAAGCAACCGCCATTGAAAGCATTATCTTGGAACACGAACCACATATACTAGTAATAACTGAAACTTGGCTTCATCAGGATGTATCGGACGAGGAAGTCACGCCGCCAAATTATTTAATAGTAACAAGAGATCGGATAGAAAGAGGGGGTGGAGTGGCAATAATGGTCAAAAGCGGTATAGTATTTTCTGTTTTAGATGGTCCAAGTAACATTGAATCAGTATGGATAAAAGTTAAGTTAGATAACCGCTCGGTGATAGTAGGTGGTGTGTACAGAGCCCCAAACTCCCCTGTAGACATGCTTGTTAGCTTAAGAAATTTCATGGACAGGAATTTAAAACAGGACGACCCAATCCTACTTTTAGGTGATTTTAACTTGCCCGGAATTGACTGCAACACACTCTCCTTTAGTGCAACCGATATGCCTAGCTGTGAAGAACTAATTGAGCTTGCATTTTGTTATAACCTAACTCAAGTTGTAAAAGGTTACACCAGAGTATGCGAAACAACATCACTTCTAGACCTAGTCTTTATATCCTCAGAACTGCTACCATACCTTTGTGATTGCGAACCCTGCGAAGGTATATCTGATCACAAAATTGTAATAATGGTCTTAGATATGGTGCCAGATCGTTCGCATAGTAAACGTAAGACGTTTCTAAACTTTGCTGCCGCTGACGACGTTGGCGTGTTGGAATGCCTCGAGGGTTCATTTGATGATTTTATGCATCTTGCCGATAATGGTGCTACCGTAGACAAATTATGGGCCTACTTTTCAAACATGGTGGAACATTGTATTACAGTATTACACACTTTATTCCCAAGCTTTCAAAATGTACAGGGAAGAAGAATCCCTGGATAACAAGAGAAATCATACACATGAAGCGGAAATTAAAAAGAAAACGGAGGGCAAACAGGATTAAGTCTGTTCCTGGCAATAGCAGTGCCATTAGCCAAATGAGTAAGCAACTCAAGCATCTTGTCAAGGTGGCTAAGGACAAGTTCTACAATGTAACACTAAAAAAAATTTTAATAGAGGCACCTACCAAATTTTGGCGCTATGTTATTCCTTCGAAGCCTCGAAAAAATGGAGACAAAAATAATGCAGAAAGAGCTGAAGACCTTAACTCGTTTTTCACATCCGTCTTCATTCTGACGACGGCTTGTCACCAAAAGTAGCAGGCGCGCCTGGCTGCCCTCCAGTTCAAGACTTGAAGTCACAGAGCAAGGAGTGCTTAACTTGCTGCTTCAATTGTCTGTAAAGAAAAGCCCAGGCCCTGATGGAATCCCCAATGAATTCCTGCTCAGATATGCAGAGTGGGTTGCCAAATACCTCACAAAAATCTTTCAAATATCCATTACCTCGAGTTCTTTCCCGTCCGCTTGGAAATATGCCAAAGTTATTCCGGTCCATAAGAGTGGTTCTACGTCGGTTGTCAATAATTTCCGACCAATTTCTCTCCTTTGTACATGTTCTAAGTTGCTTGAGCATATTGTATTTAAACACCTTATGGAATATCTTGAACACAATAATATACTTCATCCTTCTCAACATGGGTTCCGAAAAGGCCTTTCTACAATTACCCAGCTCATAGAAACCGTTCACGATCTTTCCGAGGGAATAAACAGCCGTGGCCAAACTGACATATTATTCTAGGACTTTTCTAAAGCATTCGATAAGGTATCCCATCCAAAGTTGCTGCTAAATATTAATGCTATATTCAGGAACTCCAAAATAACACACTGGTTTTCTTCCTATCTCTCCTCCCGTGAACAGTTTGTACACCTCGAAGGTTTTCAATCGTCTTCTTCCCCTGTGGTTACAGGTGTTCCACAGGGAAGTGTCTTGGGCCCCCTTTTATTTTTAGTTTTCATAAATGACCTCCCAAAAGCTATCACGGTCCCAATCAGACTTTTCGCTGACGACTGTGTCGTATACAAAACAATTAGGACCCCAACTGATCAAGAAGAACTGAACGCTAATCTGCATGCAATAGAACATTGGTGCGCTAAGTGGCAGATGGTGCTTAACTCTGACAAATCCGTAATTATGTCTGTTACTAGAAAGAAAAATATAATGATATACCCTTATTCCATTGCAGGTAAACCAGTTAATAGAGTCCATCAGCATAAGTATCTCGGCTTAACCTTCACTTCTGACCTATATTGGAATACACACTTAGACAATGTATGCTCCAAGGCACGCAAAGCAATTTGGGCACTAAGACGCAAAATCCGTAATGCAACTGCCGATGTAAAAACACTCACTTATAGCACCCTTGTAAAACCTATAATTGAATATGGCAAAATTGTTTGGGATCCTTACACTGCGTCTAACAAATTAAAATTGAGAAAGTTCAGAAACTTGCTTCCCGTTTTATTTTCAATAAATATCGCCGAACTGATTCACCAACGGAATTATGTAAATTAGCAAACCTTAAAAGTTTAGAATACTGCACTAAGGTAGATAGGCTGAAGTTTCTTTACCTTTTAATTCATGGCCACTTGAATATGAACACATCACCATATGTTACAATACACCCTAATGAGACATCAAGACATCGCCATTTCATGTACATTCCTGTGCCGCCTTCTTATAACGATTGTTTTAAGTACAGTTTTTTTTCCTCGTGTTATTACAGAATGGAACATGCTGCCTGATTCCATTGTAAATATTAACTCCCTCGATGCCTTTCTAGAATGCCTGAAATCTTACCTGGACCGTAGTACACCAATGTAATAGTTGTGCCTCAGCACTTGCATGCGTTTTCTTATCTACTGTTTGATTTTTCCTTTGTCTTTTGTGTCGATATCGTAGTTGTGAAATGTACCATGTTTAGAATGTGAATTTATTGGATTTTCCACTCCTGTAATAGCCTGAGAAAGGCTGACAGTATCAATGAATGAATGAATGAATCCTTAATATTTTTATTGCAGATTTAAGTTCTTCAGGGTGACTTTCCGAGAAAATAAACTGGTAAATATTTTTTTAAATAACAATAAAGTAGCAATACCATTTCAGTATTTGCAGTTTTACATGTTTTATTTTTTTATGCAGGATAAAGCAGCCTAATTTTTTGTGTATAGAAACTTACAAAAACTTGTGGCAACACTCCCAAATTACTGCAATGACAGACACCAAGGAGCTAAGTGAAATATCAGTTTTGGAGAAACCCAAGGAGCGACAGCACTATAAGAATATTTTCTAGAAGTCTCGGAAGGTTGCAGCACCTCCAGTGGGATGCTAGACAACACTTTGTTCTGAAAAGGCAAATTTTTTCAGAACGTACCGTCACAGCCACACATGTACGGCAGTGAACCCTAAAAGGGTGAAAGAAGTCAGTCCTATGGCATATGGCTCTTAAAAGACAGCATTTTTCGTATCTGTCACATTCTGCATGTGTCATGCCAAGCAGCTTGGTGCACAAGTACACGGAATCCTCATTATAACAGTAATTCAGTCGTTGAGGCAGCAAACATACTTCGCTGTAAGCAGTGTCTTCTTTAATGTAGAAAGTCCTAAGTCATTGTAAGGCGAGAAGTACATTCCGATTGCATGTGAACACAGGAAATCTAACATTAAATGAAGCTACACTCAATTGTAGTGACAGGACAGTATTGAATTTAGAGCATGGAAAAGCAGAGTGAAGTGCTGCGCATTTTAATTATGAAAGTAACAAGAAATAATTTTAGTTGTCAGTTCAGGTTTATTTATGAACGACATGAATTTTTTTCACCATTTTGTTTATCAGCAAGCAAAGTTCACATCTTTGACATTGAGGATATTCATAAAGTTATTTTGCTACAGTGTTTTGTTCCTCTTTGCCCTTTCCTGCATTTGACACTTAGTGGAGTCCTGTGCCACACTAAATAAATTTAAATGGTCATGCTGTAAAGCTGTACCCGTGGAAAGTTGGAATAAAGCAAAACAAATACATAAATCAATTTCATTATAACGAGGGCATATTGCATGCCATTCTTTTGCATGTGGAAGTTGCTTTTTAAAACTTGTTCTGGCCTGTTTTTGTAGGCTTCGCGTGTCGCAAATTTCCTGGTACCAACATGCCCTATGTAAAACTCTGGCCTCGCTTCTCGCATGGGACCGATAGCCTATGAAGAGCCCAAGTTGGACAGCTCAAACCAAAACACAAGTGTTGTGCTTTTGTAACTCTCGACATTTTTATGTTTTATGTTAGTCTCCTGAAGGGCCCAATTTGGATTTCTCAAATGAGCATACAAATGTTGTGCCTTTCTATGCCTTGACATTTTTCTGTTAATTTTATTTATGTTAATTATGCTAGTCTCCTGAGAAGCCCACATTGGATTGCTCAATCCAGAATACAAGTGCTGTGCTTTGTTATGTTCCCTACATCTTTATGTTAGTTTTTGATATGGTTCCAGTAAGGATAGTGTTTCCTTGTTAATATATTTTTAAGTATCTTAAGTCATTTCATGCCAAACCACCCAATTTTGTCAAGAACTGTTCCATTATGGCAAACCATTTCAAGTTTGCTTGATTTTGAGTAGGTACAATGAGAAAATTTTTCAGAAAATTTGCTTTCATACATACACTTGAGTCATTCCAGGGCAACCAACCAGCGTTTTTTTGACCATCACAGATATAGTTGAAGCTCCGAACTCTTGCTCCCCATTTATTTCTCTTGGCAAACATTTTTTTGAATTTTGGCATAAATTTATTGTTCTTGCCCAGCTAAGCTACAAGGCACTGATACACGTTTCTTCTGAAAGGGAAATTGTATGATCCAGATATTCAGATGGTGTTCATGTCAAGAGACTGAAGTGGTGTGACTGCCAAAATTTGCAAAGTTTGAATTTTCTTCTAACCTAGGGAAATACAGAAGGCACAAAATAAATATAAAATGAGACTGGTTGACTTGGGATAGCTGCAAAATATTTCAAGCCTTGGAAGTTCAGTTGAGCAGCTAAAAAAACTAAAGTTGAAATTTTGTGCAAAAAGCTTCGTGTTGAAGGTAAAAAATTAGCTTTGGTGGTTGGCACAAAAGTATATGTCACCCATCATTACACAGCCCTACATGTCTGCTATGCATGTGACAAGTAACAAAAAGGTATTATTCTTTAAGTGCGATAAAAAATTTTTTATAATGTTCATTTGTGGATCACACATACAGCATAAATATAGCATAAATATATGAAGCCATGTCATCTAGCAAGGAAAGATTCTTAATATAATTAGCCACAAGAACTACTCAACAAACTGACTGCCTTTTTTATCATTACAAAGGCAGGTGACGTGAAGCGCTGCAACTGCAGTCTCAACTCGTACATTTTTTAACATAAATGAAAAAAGTGGTCGCCAATGGTGTCTGACCACATCACACTGAAGATGGCACATATGACTGTTATAGATGAGCATGTTCTGGCTCTGAAACAGTGGTAGCAAACAACACCACAAGAATTTGTTCATACTCATGTAGGTTTTCAGTCTTAATTATGCAGGTGTTTTCTACTTGCATCATCATTGGGCTTCAGGGAGCAGGGCACAAAGTGTCCTGCTCCCTCTATGTTGCATTGCAATGCGACATGCCCTTTAAAATGCTTTGTATGAACAATAACAGCGCTCTTTCTGGATTTACTGTCTACCTAATAGCTGATATTTCTTTTTGTAAACTGCATGAAACATCTTTTAGCACTGCAGGATTCCCTCACGTATTTATACGTACGAGGTCTGTTAGAAAAGTATTTGACCTTTTTTTGTGAACACCTGATAAATATGAAACAAGCGCGTTTTCATCAGCCGCCCTTGAACCTTTGTGCGCATGCACGAATTTTTTCCCGCCTGCCAAGAGCGTGAATTGCTGGGACGCAGTTTGAATGAGGTAGTACAGTGCTCTCGTCGGTCTTTTATTGCTAGGAAAATGGCGGAGCGACTGGGGCAGTGCTACTGCATCAAATTTTGCCAGAAACTGGGCGACAGCCAAGTGAAAATAATTCGGAAGATTCAGACTGCTTTCGGTGACTATGCTATGAGCAGCACACAGATTAAGGAGTGGCACAACCAGTTTAAAGATGGCCACACATCGGTGGAGAGCGAGCCACGCTCCAGCCGGCCATCAACATGCCGAAATGACCATGTCATTGCCGAAGTGAACACCGTGGTGATGCGGGAGCGTTGTGTGACTATCCGAAAAATTGCGGAAGAGGTTGGCATCAGCACAATTTATCCACATTCCATTATCACCGAAGATTTGGCCATGAAGAGAGTTGCGCCGAAATTTGTTCCCAAGCTGATCATGGTGGAGCAAAAGGAACTTCGTGTTGAAGTCTCACAGACATGGTGGATTCCACAAACAGTGACCCCAACTTCATGAACACCATAATCACTGGTGACAAGTCTTGGGTGTATGTTTATGACCCGGAAACCAAGTCCCAGTCGTTACAGTGGAAGCATTCCACGTCACCAATCAAAGACCGCTAAGTGTGCAGCAACGTCAAAGTGTTGCTGACTGTTTTCTTTGACTCCCGCAATGTGGTACACCACGGATACGCACCACAGGGTCAAACAATCACTAAAGACTACTACAGGGACGTCCTCCATGGCCTATGTGATGCTGTATGGCGCAAGATACCGAAGTTGTCAACAGGAAATTGGTGCATCCATCACGACAATGCTTTTCTAGCACCTGATTCAGACTTTTTTGGCGAAAATCCAGACTCCTGTAGTTGGACAGGCTCCTTACTCTCCTGATATGGCCGCCTGCGACTTGTGGCTGTTTCCCAAAATCAAGAGGCCATTGAAACAAGCGCGATTTCAGACAAGAGAAGACATTATGGCTGCAACGACAGCTGAGCTCAACTCCATTCGGAAAGAGGCCTTCTCGGAATGCTTCTAACAATGGCAGCACCGCTGGGAGAAGTGGCTGGATTCCCAAGGTGACTACTTTGAGGGTGATGAGGTTTCCAACGCTCCAGTTATGCCAGTTCTTTTTCTTCTTCAGCCAAAGGTCGGATACTTTTCTAACAGACCTCGTATTGATATTTTATGTGCAATGGCTGTATGGTTTACCTGGCCCACACCAAACACAAGCCTCGTTGCGTTAGAGCATCTGTCCCTTGGCAATAAAATGCAGACCCTAACACCGCTTCTCTGTCATCTGTGTTGCATACGAAGCCAGCTTTGTCGTCTGCATTCTCGGCCGGCAAGCTGTGCGCACATCCGAGAAAAGTCGGTGCTGACACAATTTCAAAAAAGAATTTCTCGCATTTAAATATGCATTTAAATATGTCAGTGGGCACGGGATAGCGGCAACCATGCAGTCGCCGCTAAACCCTTTTTGCTTCTTCATGCAGTTCATCGTGCTCCTTGGAGTATGGCTGTATCCCTCGACCTGCGCATGTGCGGTTTCACCAGTGCTCATCTATAATGACTCACCGACACCGTTGCCAGTCCTGCTATCTGACGCAAGTCAAGATCTTTGGTGCCAGCAAATAATCCAGGGCGCCATCTTCATACCTTTGCACACGGATTCACAGCCGCCAGGAGCGACATCTCCCTTCTGGCTATACTTAAGCAGCTGCCTTCGTCCGGCCACTTTCAGTGGGCACGGGACAGCGGCAACCATGCAGTCGCCGCTAAACCCTTTTTGCTTCTTCATGCAGGTCTGTGAAGCTCCGTCTCTTTACTCTAAACGTACGAGTAACGTCTGTCTGCTGCTTTTCCCGTGCCCAAGTGTATTTTTTGCCTCACTGTGTGAATGTGCGTTTGTTGCAAGGCTACTCATCCTATCTGGTGACGTTGAACTTAATCCGGGACCCGCAACTGACGCGCAGTACAAAGAACTTCTTTCAGCCATTTCTGCCCTTTCAGCAAAAATAGATTCACGACACACAGAGGCAATGAGTGGTCTCGCCGAATTAAAGGAAAAGCAGGCTCAATTAACTAATCAAGTGTCCGATTTAACCACTAGATTAACGACAGTTGAATCGCTTGTTGAATCACTTGAGCTTAACCCATCGTCAGCTGACATACCTGCAGTTGTAGCTCACGCCGTTAAAACTGAAAATGCCTCCCTCCTGACACGTCTCGATGATCTAGAAGGTCGCTCCCGCCGGGATAACTTAATATTTTATGGTATTTCTGACACTCCGTCAGAAACATGGGCGCAGTCCGAAAAATTGGTGTGCGAATTTTTATCTCATCATCTTAAGTTTGAGGTACCCGAGAATATGGTATGTAGAGCCCACCGACTTGGCTCGTATACTGCTAATAAGACTCGCCCGATTATAATGACATTTTCTTGCTCAAAACTAAAGGATAAAATTCTGGCACTAAAATCTAATCTGAAATCCACCGGGGTATCTGTGGGCGAAGGTTTCTGCCGAGCAACGCGCCAGTCTAGGAAAAAGCTGCTTGATTTTGCTAAGGCATCAGGACAGACATACTCAATACGGCTAAATAAGTTATTTTTGAACAAGAAGTGCTACGTTTACTGTTCTACCACTGACAAAGTATGCGAAGTCAACATGCCACGTGCAGCACGCTCTTCTGTTCGGTCGCGTCAAGCTATCGAAGGAAATGGTTCGACATAGCTAGCACATTCGCAATCTAATAACACCATATCTGTTTTTTTCACTAACGTGCGAAGTCTACTAAATAAACGTGCTGCGGTGTCCTCACTGATTGATTCATGCGCTGCTGACATAGTATGTCTCACTGAAACATGGCTCTCTGCTCGGATAAAAAATAGCGAAATTTTTGATTGTGAAAAACTGTATTCATGTTATCGCTGCGATCGTGGTGTGCGATCAGGTGGAGGTGTCTTGATTGCAGTATCTGAAACGCTCACTTCAAGCTCAGTTTCCATAGAAACACCACTTGAACTTCTTTGCGTGCGCGTTGTACTCGACAACAGAGATGTTATATTTTGCACATGCTATCGCCCTCCTACTGCTTCGACATCATTTTGCGATGACCTTCACGACGCATTGAACAAATTAGTTGTCAGATACCCTAACGCTCCCCTTTTTCTTCTTGGTGACTTCAACTTTCCCGATATCATTTGGCGTAACGACACGGCAACGTCCCAGTCTTCTCAGAGTACCCAGTTCATAAACACTTGTTTGGATTTCCACTTCACCCAGCTTGTACTGAAACCAACGCGCGTGTCTGCCTCTTCATCTAACATACTAGATCTGATTCTCACTACAAACCCTGACACAGTTTCCCCAATTATTTACGTAAAAGGCTTAAGTGATCACCTTGCACTCACTTTTCATATCAACACACGGGCTCCTGTTAAGAAAACTACGAAGGTGATCCGCGATTACAGCAAAGCCGACTTGGCTTCCATTACCGCTGAAATGGAAAATTTCGCAGCTTCTTACATCGCTAATTGCGATCAGCGCTGTGTTGAAGAAAACTGGTGCATTTTCAAAAATAAATTGTTGTCATTAATCGAACGTTTCGTACCGCAAAGAACAGTCGCTTGCAAGCCACGGTCCCCTTGGTTCAACCCCTTTTTGAAGCGACTACGTAACAAAAAAAAAGCGGTTGTTTCGTCGCGCAAAAGCTTCATGCAGTGACGTTGCTTGGTTCGCTTACTACCTCACTGAAAGTGACTACAACACAACCTCCGCTAGTGCGAAACAGCATTTTTATTCTGTTACCCTTCCGTCCATCTTGCAAACTAATCCTCGTAAATTCTGGACCATAGTTAACGGTACTCCAAGCAAAATAATCCAATTAACGTACCCAAATGATCAACCTGTTGCTCCTGGAGAATGCTGTAATGTATTTAATGATGTGTTCTCTTCACATGTTACCACAATGCCACGTGGATTACCGCTTGTATCCAATTCTGGTTTTTCGCCCATGGATCCAATCTCTATTGACTGGGTTGGTGTTAGCTGCCTAATTAACAATCAAAAAACGTCCTCCTCTGCCGGCCCAGCCTGCCTGAATTCAAAAATTTTGAAGTGTACTAATGCATTTTCTGCTGTTATTTTGTCGCACATTTTCACTCAGTCATTACAGCAGTCTGTTCTTCCACACGAATGGTGCGTGGGAAAGGTGATTCCAGTTCATAAATCAGGTAACACACACTTACCCAGCAATTACAGGCCTATCTCACTAACAAGCATTTCATGTAAAATTCTTGAGCATATAATATATTCACGTTTGGCTGAGTTTTTAGAATCAAACTCCTTTTTCAACCCCTGTCAACATGGTTACCGTAAGTTCTTTTCCTGTGAAACACAGCTCTTAACATTTACTAATGATCTCTTTGCAATTTCTGATCTAGGTACCGACATTGACTGCGTATTTCTTGATTTTGCCAAAGCCTTTGACTCTGTGACCCATGATTTACTTCTGCTTAAGCTGTCTCAAGTTAACTTGGACGCTAATGTACTCGAATGGATAAAAAACTTTCTTTCTAACAGGACGCAGTT
Source organism: Dermacentor andersoni (assembly GCF_023375885.2). Classification (NCBI taxonomy): domain Eukaryota; kingdom Metazoa; phylum Arthropoda; class Arachnida; order Ixodida; family Ixodidae; genus Dermacentor; species Dermacentor andersoni. The sequence goes on along the minus strand of NC_092823.1, from coordinate 9,047,362 downwards.
TGTAAACACTAATAACTGTAATTCTCGGTTTTCTAACGTACCAGCAGGTGTTCCTCAAGGGTCAGTCCTGGGTCCACTTCTCTTTCTAATCTATATTAACGATCTTCCGAACTGCGTTCTTTACTCTTCCATAAAGCTTTTCGCGGATGACTGTGTTCTTTACCGTAAAATTACTAATCCTTCAGATTCCCAAGAGCTGCAGGACGACCTTAACCGCGTAATTGAGTGGTGTTCTAATTGGTGCATGCAACTAAATTCAAATAAATGCAAGGCCATGCGTGTATCTCGTAACGCTGCCACACACACCTACTTTATTAATGGTGCACCTGTGACGTCAGTTAGCTCTTACAAGTATCTGGGCCTTCACATATCAAATAACCTTTCTTGGCACTCGCATATTGACTATGTTACTAAAAACACTAATAGCGTGCTTGGTTACTTACGCCGTAATTTTAGCTCTGCCCCTTCTTCCATGAAGCTAACTCTTTATAAAATTTTAGTTCGCTCCAAATTGGAGTATGCTTCAGCCATTTGGAATCCGACTCAGTCTTCATTAGTTTCTACTCTTGAAAGTATTCAAAATCGCAGTGCACGCTTTGTATTATCTAATTATTCTCGCTATGCAAGTATTTCTTCAATGAAACGAACTCTTAACTTACCTGATCTTTCGTCACGCCGCAAATCTTCCCGTCTCTCCCTTTTTCACAAAGTTTTTCACTTGAACCCCCTTTTAAAGGAGACCCTTCTTGCCCCTCCGTCTTATATTTCTGCCCGCACTGACCACAGCCTTAAAATCGGGGTGCCATTGTGCCGTACTAACCGGTACAGTGACTCATTCATCCCCAGGACGAGCACGGACTGGAATCGCCTTCCCGCCCCAATCGCACTAATCACCGACCCTACTAACTTCAAGACCGCCGTTCAGAATGCCTTTTGTTAGTATTTTTGTTAATACTTTTTTGTTTGTATTTTTTTACTGCATTACTTCTTGTTTTGACTCCACTCCTTTCTGTAACGCCTTCGGGCCTTGAAAGTACGTGAAATAAATAAATAAATAAATAAATAAATAATGCCTTTTTTAACTTCACACATGCATAGCAGACATGTAGAGCTATCCAATATAGTATGAGATATTTTTTCGCCAAATACGAAAGCTGTTTTTTTCCTTGAACATGAAGCTTCTTGCAAAAGATTAGAATTAGTTTTTTTTTACAGGCGATCAGCTGAACCTTCAGAGCTTCATATATTTTTCTGCTATACTATGTCACCTGGGCTACCACTCTGTATTTAATTTTTGTCCTGTGAATTTTTTCTTACGAAAAAAAAACTAACGGATTGTAATTTGACTCATTTTTGCCGGTGCCAGAAGCAATTGAAGTATTCAAATGTCTGAAAAATTGGCTACTTTGGCAGTTGCATCACTTCACCGTATTTCCACGCACACCATTTGAAGGCCTCGATCAATACAATGTGCATTTGAAAAAGAATGTTGATTGATGTCCTCTAGCTCAGCTGAGCAGGAAAACTGAACTGTCACCAAAATGCTACAAAATATCTGGAAAAAAATAAATAAAAGTGGGTAACGAGCTTTGAACTCTAGTAAACACATGGCAATGTTTCAGCTATATGTGTGGTGTCAAAAAAACGCTTGTCGATTCGGCATGGAATCGCATACCTGCAAGTGCATCTGTGCCATTTTCAAAGTTCAGTAAAAACGGCATTTTACATAACTTTGTAAAAATGGTTTATTGCTATCTAAAATACATGAGTAAAAATTAATAGGTATAAGTCGGCTTAAATTTATTATGCAACAAAAAATCTCCAGTAATGGCAATGATGTGCCTTTCATGTTTGCATAAAACCATATCTTCTGAATTCTTTCGTTATTTTTTGTGGCAGTGAATAAAATTGAAATGGAACTCACACAAGGAGTAACTGCTGTATTCCAGCACATCACTAATAGCTGTCTTTTTTTCATATAAGAATCTGAAGCACTTAATATGAATAAGTCGCTTGATATGGAATGACCTGCGCAGGAACGTTATCATGGCAGAAAACACAACTGGATCATGCAACAGCAATGCAGCATAATAAACTGCTCCCATAAGCATCACTTATTGTGATTGCCATGTTTCAAAAGCATGTAAGGTTTACTGAAATTCTCACACACCATTCAACCAACAAATAAGGATTGTACAGTGATCCTTTTTCAGTTTTACAGATTTTTTTTAAAGTTGTCTACCAGGTAGCATAATTCTTGTTCTTGAGCTGGATTATTCAGAGGTGGACATTACGAGCACAAGAAATAGAAACATTAAACTGATTGTCATAAATTAATTAATTCACTTATAACATCAAGGCACATATTTAAGTTTGCAAATTGTAGCCAGTGAGTTTGAAAGACATTCACTTGAAATTAATTTCCAGGATGACACCAGTTTCGAGATATTTCCATAAATGTGAGAGAAATATATGGGCATTCCGGTTACTTTTGTGCTTCAATGCATACCAGTGCGTTTTGTTAAAAAAGGGAAGTGCTACAGCAGTGCATTTCTACAGTTAGTTTGATGGCATGTGTCTCGTTACTAGTGTCATTCTGTAAATTCATTCTAAGTGCATACACCTTGTAAAATTACCGGCTACAATTAGTAAAAATTTTATTAGGAACTGAGTTTTTGTTAATCAGCTGACTATGGTGTCTTGATTTCTCATGCAGGTAATGTTTGGCACTCTGTATCTAGAATTATGTTAGCTGCAACAGTCAGTCTTCAAAAAGTTCCAAGAAACTTAAAGATAACCACCCTTCATATCAGGTCTCAGTTGAGTGCTGTGGGCTCAAGCAAAGCATGCCATGGTTATAGTACCACTGGCTACCTAATAGAGAAAGCAAGTACGTTTTTTGAGTGTTCTTATTGGCAGTCATGTCAGTCTGCTTGTACATTTATTTATTTAGGTATTTATTTTTTACAATTTATTTCTTTTGGGACATGTGTTTTACTTGAGGCCCACACAGACTACATCTTCAGTATTCAATTTTGTTATGGTGTCAAGCTGCAGGAAGTTTGTACTATGCGATAGTTTTTAAGAAGTCTCTGATCTCAAACTACAAATGGTTGTACATTTGCGCAGATGTTTGGTTACAAATAAACAGTTCACCTAGAAAAATGGTTTTTGTCTGCATCAGTTCAGCACTCTTGATTTTTTGGAGGACCATTCACTCTGACAATTGAAAAAAGTAGCATAACAGTACTGCTAGCAGTTTTACAATATGGTTTATTAGAGGCAATCTAGGAGCATGCTTTTGAGCCCAGGGTGACAGAGGCCTGCGATACAAAACGCCTGTATATAAATTTTATCCCTATCCTCTCACAGCAAACAGCACCGTGACATCAAAGGTAATTATATGCAACATAGCTCAGCAGTATTTTAAGGAAAGTGCATGCTTAAACTGCTATATACCCCCAGTGGGGCCTAAAAGGGCTTTCAGCGTAATTTGTGTTGATGTTAAAATGATCTGCAACAATTCTTCCATGGGCTTTCAATATTGACCAACAACACATTTCACCCGCCGTGGTTGCTCAGTGGCTATGGTGTTAGGCTGCTGAGCACGAGGTCGCTGGATCGAATCCTGGCCACGGCGGCCGCATTTCGATGGGGGCGAAATGCGAAAACACCCGTGCACTTAGATTTAGGTGCACGTTAAAGAACCTCAGGTGGTCTAAATTTCCGGAGTCCTCCACTACGGCGTGCCTCATAATCAGAAAGTGGTTTTGGCACGTAAAACCCCATAATTAAGTTAACCACGCATTTCAACAATACCTCAATGGGTTTTCAATTTTGAGACTCAACACTCTGCAACAATGCTTCAATGGGCTTTCAACATTGACAAACAACGCATTTCAACAATACCTCAATGGGCTTTCAATTTTGAGCTTCAACAATGCTTCAATGGGGTTTCAACATTTACAAACAACATATTTCAACAATACCTCAATGGGCTTTCAACATTGACAAACAACACATCTTCAACAATCCGTCAATGGGCTTTCAACAGTGAAATACACCATAGTTTCAACGATATGCCAATGATCTTTCAATTTGAGAGGCCACAATGATTTTTCAACAATATGTCGCGGGCCAATTATCAACACTTGTCAACAATTTCCTCAATGATGTTTCAACAATTCCCCAATTATCTTTGAAGGTTATTTGTCGACGTTGAACAATGATATTTCAATAACCTTTCAAAATTTTTTTTCTGTAAGGGTGGCCGCCTACACCAAGACGCTGACAGCCTGTCGCGTTACCCTGTTGACTACCCTGACTCCTCCAATATTACCAGTGATTAATAAAGGGAAAATCAGACATCCACCCGTTCGTAGCAATTGCTACAAAGGAAACCCAACGGGTTCCTCGAAAGGAAAGCCTCAAAGTTGAAGAAAAATTCGTCCTGGTCCGGGACTCTAACCCGGGACCACCGCCTTTCCGGGGCAGCCGCTCTACCATCTGAGCTAACCAGGCGGCTAGCAGATGGCAGAGCGAAGTCGAATTTGTCGACAACACGAAGCGTAGGCAAGTGTTTGACGTAGTAGCCCTGCGGAAACCCGCAAGGTGGAGAGAAGTAATTAATAAAGGGGAAATCAGACATCCACCCGTTCGTAGCAATTGCTACAAAGGAAACCCATACGGGTTCCTCGAAAGGAAAGCCTCAAAGATGAAGAAAAATTCGTCCTGGTCCGGGACTCGAACCCGGGACCACCGCCTTTCCGGGGCAGCCGCTCTACCATCTGAGCTAACCAGGCGGCTAGCAGATGGCAGAGCGAAGTCGAATTTGTCGACAACACGAAGCGAAGGCAAGTGTTTGACGTAGTAGTTCTGCGGAAACCCGCAAGGTGGAGAAGTAATTTGTTTGTTTCCTTTGTAGCAATTGCTACGAACGGGTGAATGTCTGATTTTCCCTTTATTAATTACTTCTCTCCACCTTGCGGGTTTCCGCAGAACTACTACGTCAATATTACCAGTGCTGCTTGTGTATTCTCTGTGTCGCAGCTGCTTCATTTCGCCGACGAGCAACGTCGTGACGCCAACATCAGAGGACTCATCGACCGTTTTGAACACTCTCCGGCCGACGCCTCTCTACGCCTCTTCGTCCTCCGCGACGGTACTCGGTACCGTCGTAGCCTTCAACCGGACGGCTCTGAGTTCCTACTTGTCATACCTAAACACCTCCGCTCAATCGTTCTAGAAGAGCTCCAGACGCACCAACGGCAGGACACCTCGGCGTATCTCGATCCTGTAACCGTGTACGTCGCCGTTTTTTCTGGACGGCCTTGCCCGTTCCGTACGACGTTACGTCGCCGCTTGTGAACTTTGCCAACGACGCAAGAAGCCTTCCCAGCCCCCCGCTGGTTACATGCAGCCGCTCGACATCCCTGCCGAGCCCTTCCATCGTGTTGGCTTAGACCTTCTCGGCCTATTTCCGGAATCTACATCAGGAAACAAGTGGGTTGCAGTCGCGGCTGACCACGCGACCCGCTACGCCGTAATCCGCGCTCTTCCGAGCAGTTGCGCAACTGACGTGCGGACTTCCTTCTACATGATATCATTTTCAAGCATGGTGCTCCGCGTCAATTGCTAGCAGACCGTGGCCGTACGTTTTTGGCGAAAGTCATTGACGACATCATGCGGGCCTGCTCCATTCAGCATAAGTTGACTACCTCCTACCACGCTCAAACGAACGGCCTCACTGAGCGTTTGAACCGTACCCTTACAGACATGCTATTCAAATACGTTTCAGACGACCACCGTGACGGGGACCTGGCTCTACCCTACATTACCTTTGCATACAACTCTTCCCGTCTCGAAACTGCCGGCTTTTCCCCGTTTTACCCCTTGTATGGCCGCGAACCAACGCTACTACTAGACACCGTGCTTCCGTCCACCACAGCTTCAACTAGCGCTTATGCCCGCAATGCAATCGCCCGTGTTGACCATGCTCGTCAACTTGCGCGCGTTCGTCTACAAGTCTCTCAAGACAAACAGAAGCGACGCTACGACCTCCGTCACCGTGATGTCCATTTTGCGTCCGGCACCCTCGTGTTGCTTTGGTCACCATCGCGTAAAGTTGGCCTTTGTGAGAAACTGCTCTCCTGTTATACCGGCCCATATCGCGTGCTCCGCCAAGTGACCAATGTCACCTATGAAATTGTTCTAGCCATGCCCACTACGTCCTCCGGTGTGACAACCAGTGACGTTGTCCACGTCAAACAACTCAAGCCCTACAACTCTCCACGTGCCTTGGATATTTAACAGCACCGTGACGGCGCTTTTGCCGCCGGGGGGTAGTATTATGTTATCGGTAGATGTATCATGTTATCGGTAGATACCCGAGAGACGAGCCGCCGCGAGAACGACGACGAAATGGGTCTGTGCCCTTGGCGCGAGAAAATGTCGGCCTGGCGCTCTGGCTCCATTCCAGTGTAAATAGCTTGTAATAGCCTATTCCGTCTGTATCTTTCTACACGTAACAATATATATATATATATATATATATATATATATATATATATATATATATATATATATATAGTTTTAGAAACGAACGCACACACTTACGAAAATTGCATCTTTAATGTTTTTAGCGTTTCGGCCGTGGCACGGCCTTCGTCAGAATTCGTCAGTTTATTCTGGCGAAGGCCGTGCCCCGGCCGCAACGTTAAAAACATTAAAGATGCAATTTTCGTAAGTGTGCGCGTTCGTTTCTAAAACTACATATGCACCGGACCTACAGAACTTCTCATTGAATTATATATATGCATATATATATATATATATATATATATATGACTTCATGATAGAAGCATCTATGGCTGCCGCAAGGTTATATTTGAAAAGTTGATACACTTCTTGAAAAACGCTCTCATTTACACACGTTTTTTTCCGGTCTCCCGGCTAACTTCAGCCAGATTTTAAGAATATGGGAACGCAATGGTAGCTGGATAGAACCAAGGTAATGCTGTTTGCCGTCACTTGGTGATACTCATTATTTTCTTTTCATTCTAATTGGAAAATTAGTATTAATGAATTGTCCGACTTTTCAAATATTATAATTGGATGAAAAGTCTAAATGAGAAAATTGTTGAGCAACCTCAAAACCTTCCGCTACAGCTTTCTGTTGCTCAACACGTGCTACATAAAAGTGTTTTTCCGAGCGTTAAAGTAGCCCGAAAATGCACGCAAAATTTCGGCGCGACTGGTCTGTCGGGGCACTTAGCGTATTTCGCGGGCTTCTTTCACGCTCGGAAAAATACTTTTATGTGGCGCGTATTGAGCAACAGAAAGCTGTATGCGCAGTTTTCATGTCACTCTACAATTTTCTCATTGGCATGTTAAGTTACGTAAAATACCCTGCGCGCACACACAAACACACATCTGTATGTATATGAATTCAAGATAGAGACGTGTCTGGTTTGCGCAAGGTTCTATGTGAAAAGTTGATGCAGTTCTTGGAAAACAACGTTCTCTTTCACGCTCATTCTTTCTTATAACCGGTGTTTCGGATAACATTACTCGGAGTTTAAAAATATGCCGGTGCACTCTAACACTACGCGACCAAATGCATGTTGCGCACTTTTGCATGTGTCACGCTATTCTTGTATTTTTCCTAAACAGTTAGTTAGTCAAGAAAATTAGCCATTCTGGAGCAACAAAGTTAGGCGAAAATTCCAATTAGAAAGTTCTAGAGCACTTTGTCAAACGCCCGATTAGGCAATTTCTAACTTTCTATCTATCAAGGAGCTAAGGAGCTATCAAGGAGCTATTTCTAGCTATCAAGGAGCAGTGTTAAGGAGCGGGCACGTCCTGTGCTACCGGGGCTTAGCGGAGAGACGAGAACTAGGAGTCGGATTCCTGATTAATAAGAATATAGCTGGTAACATACAGGAATCCTATAGCATTAACGAGAGGGTGGCATGTCTTGTTGTGAAACTTAATAAGAGGTACAAAATGAAGGTTGTACAGGTCTACGCCCCTACATCCAGTCATGATGACCAGGAAGTCGAAAGCTTCTACGAAGACGTGGAATCGGCGATGGGTAGAGTGAAAACAAAATACACTATACTGATGGGCGATTTCAATGCCAAGGTAGGCAAGAAGCATGCTGGAGACAAGGCAGTGGGGGAATATGGCATAGGCACTAGGAATAGCAGGGGGGAGGTATTAGTAGAGTTTGCAGAACAGAATAATATGAGGATAATGAATACCTTCTTCCGCAAGCGGAATAACCGAAAGTGGACATGGAGGAGCCCGAACGGCGAGACTAGAAATGAAATAGATTTCATACTCTGCGCTAACCCTGGCATCATACAAGATGTGGATGCTCTCGGTAAGGTGCGCTGCAGTGACCACAGGATGGTAAGAACTCGAATTAGCCTAGACCTGAGGAGGGAACGGAGGAAACTGGCACATAAGAAGCCGATCAATGAGTTAGCGCTAAGAGGGAAAATAGAGGAATTCCAGATCAAGCTACAGAACAGGTATTCGGCTTTAAGCCACGAAGAGGATCTTAGTGTTGAAGCAATGAACGACAATCTTGTGGGCATCATTAAGGAGTGTGCAATAGAAGTCGGTGGTAACTCCGTTAGACAGGATACCAGTAAGCTATCGCAGGAGACGAAAGATCTGATCAAGAAACGCCAATGTATGAAAGCCTCTAACCCTACAGCTAGAATAGAACTGGCAGAACTTTCGAAGTTAATCAACAAGCGTAAGACAGCTGACATAAGGAAGCATAACATGGATAGAATTGAACAAGCTCTCAGGAACGGAGGAAGCCTAAAAGCAGTGAAGAAGAAACTAGGAATTGGCAAGAATCAGATGTATGCGCTAAGAGACAAAGCCGGCAATATCATTACTAATATGGATGAGATAGTTCAAGTGGCTGAGGAGTTCTATAGAGATTTATACAGTACGAGTGGCACCCACGATGATAATGGAAGAGAGAATAATCTAGAGGAATTCGATATCCCAGAAGTAACGCCGGAAGAAGTAAAGAAAGCCTTGGGAGCTATGCAAAGGGGGAAGGCAGCTGGGGAGGATCAGGTAACAGCAGATTTGCTGAAGGATGGTGGGCAGATTGTTCTAGAAAAACTGGCCAGCCTCTATACGCAATGCCTCAAGACCTCGAGCGTACCGGAATCTTGGAAGAACGCTAACATAATCCTAATCCATAAGAAAGGCGACGCCAAAGACTTGAAAAATTATAGACCGATCAGCTTACTGTCCGTTGCCTACAAAGTATTTACTAAGGTAATTGCAAATAGAATCCGGAACACCTTAGACTTCCGTCAACCAAAGGACCAGGCAGGATTCCGTAAAGGCTACTCAACAATAGATCATATTCACACTATCAATCAGGTGATAGAGAAATGTGCGGAATATAACCAACCATTATATATAGCTTTCATTGATTACGAGAAAGCGTTTGATTCAGTCGAAACCTCAGCAGTCATGGAGGCATTGCGGAATCAGGGTGTAGACGAGCCGTATGTAAAAATACTGAAAGATATCTATAGCGGCTCCACAGCCACTGTACTCCTCCATAAAGAAAGCAACAAAATCCCAATAAAGAAAGGCGTCAGGCAGGGAGATACGATCTCTCCAATGCTATTCACAGCGTGTTTACAGGAGGTATTCAGAGACCTGGATTGGGAAGAATTGGGGATAAGAGTAAATGGAGAATAGCTTAGTAACTTGCGCTTCGCTGATGATATTGCCTTGCTTAGTAACTCAGGGGACCAACTGCAATGCATGCTCACTGATCTGGAGAGGCAGAGCAGAAGGGTGGGACTAAAAATGAATCTGCAGAAAACTAAAGTAATGTTTAACAGTCTCGGAAGGGAACAGCAGTTTACGATAGGTAGCGAGGCACTGGAAGTGGTAAGAGAATACATCTACTTAGGACAGGTAGTGACTGCTGATCCAGATCATGAGAGTGAAATAATCAGAAGAATAAGAATGGGCTGGGTTGCGCTTGGCAGGCATTCGCAGATCATGAACAGCAGGTTGCCATTATCCCTCAAGAGAAAAGTGTATAACAGCTGTGTCTTACCAGTACTCACGTACGGGGCAGAAACCTGGAGGCTTACGAAAAGGGTTCTACTTAAATTGAGGACGACGCAACGAGCTATGGAAAGAAGAATGATAGGTGTAACGTTAAGGGATAAGAAAAGAGCAGATTGGGTGAGGGAACAAACGCGCGTTAATGACATCTTAGTTGAAATCAAGAAAAAAAAATGGGCATGGGCAGGACATGTAATGAGGAGGGAAGATAACCGATGGTCATTAAGGGTTACGGACTGGATTCCGAGGGAAGGGAAGCGTAGCAGGGGGCGACAGAAAGTTAGGTGGGCAGATGAGATTAGGAAGTTTGGAGGGTCAACATGGCCACAATTAGTACATGACCGGGGTAGTTGGAGAAGTATGGGAGAGGCCTTTGCCCTGCAGTGGGCGTAATCAGGCTGATGATGATGATGATGATCTATCAAGTGTTAGTGTTTCTCAGCTCACTATGGATGCCCGCGAAATACAAAAAATATAACGTAATATACCCGCTTGCGAGCCGTTCTTGCAGCGCTCCCAAACGAACATAGCATCGAGCAGGGTGTGCTGCCGCTTAAAAGGCGAAAGGGCAGTGACGAAGGCGTTGGCTGTGGTATTGCATGACGCCAGCGATGTGCTTCCTTCGCGGCGTTTCATGATGGCGATAAGCAGACGGGTGTTCCCACTGGTTAAATGCTAAGTTCGTTTGTACGCGGAAAGCTTATAGGAGCAGTGCAATCACGACTCGCAGGTGGGCATGTCACGTGGTGTTCTTTTTTTTTGTTATACGCGAGCATCCGCAGTAAGCTGAAAAACACTAATACTTAACAGATAGAAAGACAGAAACTGTTTATTCAGACGTGTTGCCAACTGCTCTGCAACTTTCTAATTGGAATTTTTTTCCTAGCTTCCTTGCTTCAGAAGTTGGTTAAGCGTCCTTGACTAATTAGCTAATTAAGCAAGATACAAAAATAGCGCTACACGCTACATATAAAAGTGACCCACATGCATTTGGTCGCGTCGTCATAGAGTGCATACAGTTTAAAATACGGCCTAAAGTTAACTGAAACACCACACACACACACACACACACACATACATATATATATATATATATATATATATATATATATATATATATATATATATATATATATATATTGACACGTGTACTTATCTTTATCGGGCGACCATGTTTGGCCGCCTAACAAATCTTATCGCACAGCGCGGGACGCGCCTGCATGTATCCGAAGTTTCTGGAAAGTTATCGATGCTTCTATCCGCTGTCTATTGTCGCCGAACCTTGTGTTATCTGATTTCATCGCTTGACACGAATGGTGTAGAACTTTGTAGAAGGCATGCGGGTCCCAACGTTTAGTCTGGAACATTCGATGACTGCTGTATAAAAGCCGGCGCGCTTGACCCGCTGATAAGATTTTCGACGATCGCCGACCGTGTTCGCCGCTATCATTGTGCTATAAGTGTAGCCTGTTTTTGTGGGCACAGGTTCGCCCAATAAAAGTTAGTTTTGTTCTTCACAGTATTGCTACTGTGTTCTTGAACGTCACCACCACGTGACAATATATATTGTACGAGGTACGAAAGGCACCGGACAAGAAGAAAGAAGAGAACGAGGAATTTGAGAGGCCGGGCTGCGCTAAGATCACGCTACGATAATCGTCCATTTCCTGTAAATAAAACCATTTCTTCGCAACTCTTTGTAACAGTTGTGGTGGAAGGTTCGGGGTAATCGACACCCGAAGACGGAGGCTGAACCAGAGGTTCTTCGACGGAGCCGTCGCCGTGCTGGACTCCCACCGAATCTACCGGAGTTGAATATGTCTCACGACGCAGACGAACAACGGCCCATTCCAACTGTTGCGCCGAGAAGTTCCGTTCTACAACTGAGAGATGCGCGTCCCTTCGCCGGAAGATCGGACGAAGACGTCGAGGATGGCTCATCCACTATGTGCCGCCAACAAGTGGAACAGCGCTTCTCAGCTTTCGAACGTCGTGTTCTTTCTAACGGATACTGCGTTGTTGTGGTTCGACAATCACGAGGAAACGTTCACAACATGGGGAAGGCTTGTTTCGGAAATCAAAGAGCGGTTCGGAGACTCCACGACGAAAAAGAAAATGGCAGAACAGATGCTACTGCAACGTGCGCAAGTGCCAGGCGAAACCTGCACGACCTACATTGAAGCGGTAATAAAACTGTGTAGGATGGTGGACTCTGGAATGTCTGAGGAAGACAAAGTCGGGCACATCCTGAAAGAAATTGCCGAAGACGTTTATAATTTCCTAATCGCAAAAGACAACCTGGCTTCCGTCGCTGACATTATTCGGTACTGTCATACTTTCGAGTAACTGAAGACGAGGCGCTTCACGCCCAAGTTTGGCAGGCTAGCCAATGTGACGACAGTTGCAAGCCTGGACAGCAACCAGCCCCTCGATCTGGCATCAACGATCCGACAAATAGTTCGGGAAGACCTCAGCCTGCACGCGCGAGTGACCCTTCCAGGCACTCATAGCTGCCGCCTACCACCGGATTTCGAGCCAAACGTAGCATCCTTTTCCCCGTATTCTGCGGCGAAGGGCACTGAGGATTATGAACTCGCGCCCCGAAAGCAGCCACGTCTCTACGACAGAGGCCCTACTTATTACGCTCGGCCACAACAAGAGCAGCCGCGTTTTTACCTCCGAGGCCCTGCGACTTCTGTGAGGCCGCGACAAGAACAGCACCGACCCTACTACCACGACGTGACTTATGAACGACATAACGGATTTCAGTGAGCAGCAGAGACACGTTATCCACGTGGCAACGAACTTTCTCCCGCAGCAGCCTAGCATTCCTTTCGATGAAGATGCTGTGAACCGCGACCCTCCCGTGTGCTACAACTGCGGTTCCACCGGCCATATAGCTCGGTATTGTCGTCAAGGCCGTCACTCACGAAGGACACCACCGACGTCCTCGCCACCCAGAACCCGTACTTCATATGACTTGCGGACGACCGATTCGCTTCCAATGGACTCCTTCTCACACGAGACCAGACGCAGCGATTTGCCAGCTTCTGAGCGGAGTTTGACGCCACAAAAATTACCGTCCTTGCACTCTCCGTCCCCTCGGCGCCGTTCTTCGTCACCGCCGCCGGAAAATTAGCATCCGCGGCCAAAGGAGGTGAGGTCGCCGGACAGTCTTTGCAAGAAATACCTCTGCCTGTTGTGATGCTCAAAAACAGAGTGAATTTCTCGATTGACGGAATACCGACCATGGCGTTAGTTGATACTGGGGCGACTGTGTCTGTGATGAGCCTCGCTTTCAAAAACCGTCTAGGCCACAAAGATATGTTTTCTTGGAACGACGGTATTACCTTTCGTGGAGTAGGCGGCGAGTGGCTTCATCCCCTTGGTGTTTGTGCTGTGAGTGTTTTGTTGGCTGGGAAAGCTTTTGTTTCGGAATTCCTTGTTCTTTCTCGTTGTTCGCACGATGTTATTCTTGGTACGGATTTTCCTGAACAGTGTGGCGCTTCCGTGGACTGTGGTTGTGGCGAAATATCATTGAACAAGTGTATTATTACAGCACATTCCGAACAAAGCTCGCGTGGCGAAGACAAGGACACAGACACACTCAGTGTTCTTGATGAAGTGATTGCACCATCATGGTGCCTGACGCCCGTTCCTGTTTCTGCTACTACTGTTGACGCTGATTGTGTTGACCTTGTAGTTAGGCCTCTCCGCATAAACTGTGCTAAAAACGATATACTTGTGCCCTGCTCTGTCGTGTGCATGACGAAAGGAGTCGCCACATTGTGGGCGCAGAACTGTTCCGCCACGCCGGTTGCCCTTCCGCGCGGTATGAAAATCGCTCTCTTCGATGAAGCCGCATGAAGCTCAATAGCGGCACTAACTACGGACGTCTCTACAGCTTGCTCTCATTGTGATAATGGCCATTTTGAAGAGCTAATGCTTGGCATGATCAGCAAGGCTCTCGGTACATCGGAACGGCAAGCACTGGTACATGTCCTTGCCAGTCATGAGGCTGCATTCGACTTCACGCATGAAGATGCACACCTTCATTTACCGACGTCCCGCGCTCGTCACAGAATAGATACCGGTTCCGCACACCTCATCCGCGAGAAGCCCTGCCGAGTGTCATCCTCCGAGCGCAAAGTTATTGCAGAGCAAGTCAAGGAGATGATGAACAAAGGTGTCGTTGCGGAGTCGTCTAGTGCGTGGGCAGCCCCAGTAATCCTGGTCCGAAAAAATGATGGCTCCTGGAGATTCTGCGTGGATTACAGACATCTAAACGCAGTGACGAAGAAGGATGTCTATCCACTACCGCGAATCAATGACGTCATTGATTGCTTAGACGCTGCTTCTTACTTCTCAACATTTGATTTGCGATCGGGGTATTGGCAAATACTAATAGTCCCTGCCGACAAGGAAAAGACCGCTTTCGTGACTCCAGTGGCCTATTCGAATTTAATGTTATGCCTTTTGGCCTTTGCAATGCTCCTGCCACCTTCGAAAGATTCATGGACACAGTACTACATGGTCTAAAGTGGGAGCTATGCATGTGTTACCTCGATGATGTTGTAATCTTTGGCGGCGTGTTTGAAGAACATAACGAACGCCTCAGCCTTGTTCTCGACTGCATCTTGAAAGGTGGACCGGGTCTAAACTAAAAGAAAAATGTCGGTTTGGCGAACGTCAAACAATGGTCCTGGGACTTTGGTCGGCAAGGATGGCGTCAGACCCGATCCTCGTAAGATTGAAGCGGTGAGCTCTTTCAAGCCACCGCCATCAGCACGAGAACTTTGCTCATTCATTGGCCTATGTTCGTATTTCCGTCGTTTTGTTCTCCGGTTTGGCGACATCGTTTACCCGTTCACAAGTATTTTGCGACAAAATGCATCCCACAATTTGACACTAGAGTGTGACGCATCATTCTCTCAACTGCAGTTTATACTAACGTCAGCACCCCTCTTGCGTCACTTCGACCCATCTTGCCCGACTGAAGTTCACACTGATGCTAGTGGAATCGGGATAGGAGCGGTGCTTGTACAACGTCACAGAGGCGCAGGATATGTCGTCGCATATGCCAGCCGTTGTCTGAGCGAATCTGAACGCAATTATACGGTTACGGAACAGGAATGCCTGGCATATGTTCTCGCCATACAAAAGTTTCGATGTTATCTTTACGGTAGGCCATTCAAGATTATCGCCGACCATCATTCTTTATGTTGGCTGGTCGGTTTGCGTGATCCCTCTGGTCGCCTCGCGCGTTGGGCGCTGCGCCTCCAGGAATATGACTTTGTGGTATCGTACAAGAGTTGCCGTCGTCACGCTGACGCAGACTGCCTCTCTCTGATTCCTCTTGCGACTACTGACTGCGATGCTGAGAATTTTCACGACTGTCTCGCTGCTGTTACTTTTACGTTCCCTGACGCGGCAGACTTTCAGCGAGAACAACGGGATGATGTTACCCTCGATCCACTTTCTGTCGCCGCCCGTACTTCTAAAGGCAGCGGTCGCTTTACTGTCCGTGATAAATTGCCCTACAAAACTAATTACTCCGGGCATGTAGCGCGTTTTCTGCTTGTTGTCCCCGAGAGTCTCCACTCCGACGTTCTACGCGCCATGCATGACGATGTGACATCCGGCCACTTCGGCTTCGTACAAACGCTCGTACGTCATTGATGCTGCGCAGCGACCGTTTTCTCCCTCCTTGCCTTGGGTGAACGGGAACCTAGCTGCCGCTACTTCTCGCCCCCCTCACTCTCCGACATAAGTCTCCCTCCTCCTGTGTGCTTTTTTCTTTTTCTTTTCTTTTTTTGTCTTTTTTTCTCTTTTTTCTCTCACTGACCTCCTTGCTCTACATACATGGGACTCCGCCTTCCTCTTGCCGTGTATAGCTGCCTAAGGCAGCTGTAAATCTGCCAAAGCTCCGAAAATCAATCACTGTCACAACTGTCCCTCTCGGTCTGATGTATCTGAGAACGACCGGGCACCCGGTCTGGTGTCTTCACTACCAGGGCTGAACATTTGTTTTGTAGACCCTGACGAAGATCGGTCCACCGATCGAAACTGATGAAATAAAATACTTGTTTTGTCTACCTTGTAGCACCACTCAAATATATATATATATATATATATATATATATATATATATATATATATATATATATATATATATATATATGCAGTTTGAGAAGAAGATAAGCGTCCCTACGAGCAGTGGTGGCGGTGGCGTAGTTGCAGCGGTGGCGTAGAGGTAGAACACCCGCCTCGCGTGCAAGAGGTCCGTGGTTCGAATCCCGGTGCCGCGCAATTTTCCACCGGATTAAAAAAAAAAAAAAAAAAAATCCGCGTGTTGATAAAATTGCATAAACAGGCCTGGAGTGTGGCCTGATGCCGGTGACCAGAACCGGTAACACACTCCCTCACCAGAGCAGGATTGGCCACCCTGGTGCAGTACTTGGCCACAACCTCCTATATGAACACAACAATCAAACCCCGGCCCTCAGTCCCCAGCAGCTGCGAAGCAACTGACCACGGCGGCGGTCAGACCTGCGACGCTGCAGAGGGTGCTAAGAATCCCTGGCTCCGGACAGGCCGCCATTGGAATATGAACCTGGCAACGTTTAACGCAAGAACATTATCTAGTGAGGCGAGTCTAGCAGTGCTATTGGAAGAATTAGAGGGCAGTAAATGGGATATAATAGGGCTCAGTGAAGTTAGGAGGCCAAAAGAAGCATATACAGTGTTAAGGAGCGGGCACGTCCTGTGCTACCGGGGCTTAGCGGAGAGACGAGAACTAGGAGTCGGATTCCTGATTAATAAGAATATAGCTGGTAACATACAGGAATTCTATAGCATTAACGAGAGGGTGGCATGTCTTGTTGTGAAACTTAATAAGAGGTACAAAATGAAGGTTGTACAGGTCTACGCCCCTACATCCAGTCATGATGACCAGGAAGTCGAAAGCTTCTACGAAGACGTGGAATCGGCGATGGGTAGAGTGAAAACAAAATACACTATACTGATGGGCGATTTCAATGCCAAGGTAGGCAAGAAGCATGCTGGAGACAAGGCAGTGGGGGAATATGGCATAGGCACTAGGAATAGCAGGGGGGAGGTATTAGTAGAGTTTGCAGAACAGAATAATATGAGGATAATGAATACCTTCTTCCGCAAGCGGAATAACCGAAAGTGGACATGGAGGAGCCCGAACGGCGAGACTAGAAATGAAATAGATTTCATACTCTGCGCTAACCCTGGCATCATACAAGATGTGGACGTGCTCGGTAAGGTGCGCTGCAGTGACCACAGGATGGTAAGAACTCGAATTAGCCTAGACCTGAGGAGGGAACGGAGGAAACTGGTACATAAGAAGCCGATCAATGAGTTAGCGCTAAGAGGGAAAATAGAGGAATTCCAGATCAAGCTACAGAACAGGTATTCGGCTTTAAGCCACGAAGAGGATCTTAGTGTTGAAGCAATGAACGACAATCTTGTGGGCATCATTAAGGAGTGTGCAATAGAAGTCGGTGGTAACTCCGTTAGACAGGATACCAGTAAGCTATCGCAGGAGACGAAAGATCTGATCAAGAAACGCCAATATATGAAAGCCTCTAACCCTACAGCTAGAATAGAACTGGCAGAACTTTCGAAGTTAATCAACAAGCGTAAGACAGCTGACATAAGGAAGTATAACATGGATAGAATTGAACAAGCTCTCAGGAACGGAGGAAGCCTAAAAGCAGTAAAGAAGAAACTAGGAATTGGCAAGAATCAGATGTATGCGCTAAGAGACAAAGCCGGCAATATCATTACTAATATGGATGAGATAGTTCAAGTGGCTGAGGAGTTCTATAGAGATTTATACAGTACGAGTGGCACCCACGATGATAATGGAAGAGAGAATAATCTAGAGGAATTCGATATCCCAGAAGTAACGCCAGAAGAAGTAAAGAAAGCCTTGGGAGCTATGCAAAGGGGGAAGGCAGCTGGGGAGGATCAGGTAACAGCAGATTTGCTGAAGGATGGTGGGCAGATTGTTCTAGAAAAACTGGCCAGCCTCTATACGCAATGCCTCAAGACCTCGAGCGTACCGGAATCTTGGAAGAACGCTAACATAATCCTAATCCATAAGAAAGGCGACGCCAAAGACTTGAAAAATTATAGACCGATCAGCTTACTGTCCGTTGCCTACAAAGTATTTACTAAGGTAATTGCAAATAGAATCCGGAACACCTTAGACTTCCGTCAACCAAAGGACCAGGCAGGATTCCGTAAAGGCTACTCAACAATAGATCATATTCACACTATCAATCAGGTGATAGAGAAATGTGCGGAATATAACCAACCATTATATATAGCTTTCATTGATTACGAGAAAGCGTTTGATTCAGTCGAAACCTCAGCAGTCATGGAGGCATTGCGGAATCAGGGTGTAGACGAGCCGTATGTAAAAATACTGAAAGATATCTATAGCGGCTCCACAGCCACTGTACTCCTCCATAAAGAAAGCAACAAAATCCCAATAAAGAAAGGCGTCAGGCAGGGAGATACGATCTCTCCAATGCTATTCACAGCGTGTTTACAGGAGGTATTCAGAGACCTGGATTGGGAAGAATTGGGGATAAGAGTAAATGGAGAATACCTTAGTAACTTGCGCTTCGCTGATGATATTGCCTTGCTTAGTAACTCAGGGGACCAACTGCAATGCATGCTCACTGATCTGGAGAGGCAGAGCAGAAGGGTGGGACTAAAAATGAATCTGCAGAAAACTAAAGTAATGTTTAACAGTCTCGGAAGGGAACAGCAGTTTACGATAGGTAGCGAGGCACTGGAAGTGGTAAGAGAATACATCTACTTAGGACAGGTAGTGACTGCTGATCCAGATCATGAGAGTGAAATAATCAGAAGAATAAGAATGGGCTGGGGTGCGTTTGGCAGGCATTCGCAGATCATGAACAGCAGGTTGCCATTATCCCTCAAGAGAAAAGTGTATAACAGCTGTGTCTTACCAGTACTCACGTACGGGGCAGAAACCTGGAGGCTTACGAAAAGGGTTCTACTTAAATTGAGGACGACGCAACGAGCTATGGAAAGAAAAATGATAGGTGTAACGTTAAGGGATAAGAAAAGAGCAGATTGGGTGAGGGAACAAACGCGCGTTAATGACATCTTAGTTGAAATCAAGAAAAAGAAATGGGCATGGGCAGGACATGTAATGAGGAGGGAAGATAACCGATGGTCATTAAGGGTTACGGACTGGATTCCGAGGGAAGGGAAGCGTAGTAGGGGGCGACAGAAAGTTAGGTGGGCAGATGAGATTAGGAAGTTTGGAGGGTCAACATGGCCACAATTAGTACATGACCGGGGTAGTTGGAGAAGTATGGGAGAGGCCTTTGCCCTGCAGTGGGCGTAAATCAGGCTGATGATGATGATGATGATGATGACGAGCAGTGACCAAGAACCGATGATTGGACGCATCCTACATTTGCATCGGCGTCCATTGTAAGTGGCCAGTGCCCTGGCTGTGTGTTAGGCAACGGCATTGCATGCCTCCATGTTAAATATGGTCAAGATGGCGGAGAAAGCTAACAAACTTCAAGTCTAGGGTTTTACGTGCCAAAACCACGCTTTGATTATGAGCCATGCCGTAGTAAGAAACTCCATATTTATTCTGACAACCTGGGGTTCTTTAACCTGCACCGAAAGCACAGTACACGGGCATTTTTGCATTTTACCCCCATCGAAATGCAGCCGCGGCGGCCGGCATTAGATCCCAGGCACTCGGGTTAGTAGCGCAACACCTCAGCCACTACGCCACCACTGCGGGTGCGGCGGAGAAAGTAGTAAACATTGTTTTTACAGAGCGCGTTTCGCTTAGACGTTACCCCATAGCGCGCAATAGAACGAAACGAAAAGCTTGGCCTATATGTACGACACGGTGCACAAGTTTCACATGGAGGCCAAAGTATTTTTGGGACATAGACGGGGTGCTGGCCAATGTGCTGGGAACCTGCTTGGCCGCCAAGCACAATAGCACTTCAACAAGGCAAATGTGCATTGATTGCATTCACACGTAAACCTATGACACCATACCCAGTCTCCATTAATGGACACTCTATCATCTATGGAAAGACCCATCAATTCTTGAGTGTAATAACCGACCGAAATCTTTCCTGGAGCCCTCATTGCACGTACCTGAAGAAAAAACTGTCGTCAATTGCCCAGGTACTGAGATTCATGTGCGGGAAAACATGGGGCACATCTGTACGCTCCATGCTTCAGTTGTACAGAGCTCTATAGCTCTGTACAACGCTATTTACGCTGTACAGCCTCCCAGTGTAGTGCAGTACGTGAAAGTCAAATATTCGCTCATTAGAGAGCTTACAGGGTCAAGCATTGCGCACTTGCTTAGGACTTCCTCGCTGTGCATCAACAGCTGCTACAATCGTTTTCGTCAAAGGTCATTCCATCCAAACATACGTTCCTGTAGATTGTCTCAGGACGCATATCCATCATCTTTACCGCGTCCCTGATCATTCCTTGGCGTTCTTGCCATCGCAGAGGCCTCGAGTGACGTTTTCTGAAGTTATAATCACGCATACAGATTGTCTTGCATTAGGATACATACCAGCAGCAAGGCCTGTATTACCCTTGTGGTGTCTCCAACAGTCTCAGGTGCACCAAAGTATTCCGGGTGTAAAGAAGGCCAATTAGCCAACAATAGCTCTGAAACAGAGGGCGCTGCTGTTAATCAATGAGACACACGGGGACCGAATACGCATCTATACTGACGGTTCGGCCTCACCTACCAGTTGCTCAGCCGCCGTTGTCATTCCGGCTACGAAGACCACAGTCAAATTCCAACTGTTCCCCATGACATCAACGGCGGCAGAGCTTGCTGCCCTGCGTGCTGCGGTCAAATATCTCCCGCAAGAGACACCTCAGAAAGCGCTCCTTTTTTGCGACTCTAAGGCAGCACTTGAGGGTCTGCATTTGGCCCTGTATCATAGCACTCATGAGCAGCTGACATATGAAATAAGAGAAGATCACCATCAAGCTATCGCTAAAGGGCATGAAATTATATTCCTGTGGCTACCTGGACATACCGGCATTGCTGGTAATGACCTCGCCGACGAAGCCGCCTGGTCTGCTCATCTGGAAGCCTTACCAGTTCCAGTCCCCTTATCCAGAACCAACGCTTAGTGAAAGCTTCACATTGTGGCTAAAGCTATGACACACAAATACTGGTCTTTTCCCAAACTCCCGAAGTGCAAGTTTCATAGCCTGGATCCATCGTTAAGGCTGCAAGTGCCATCAAAACTTTCGCGCTCTAAGGCGGCAGTATTGTGCGGCCTCTGGCTCGGGATGACATTTACGAAGGCCTACTCGTTCCGCATTGGAATTGGAGATACGCCCATGTACGACTCTTGTGGCACCACAGAAACGATTGAACACATCGTATGTATATGTGCCCAATACCACGTCGAGCATGAAGCTCTCCAGACAGCATTGAACCAGCTGGACTGTAGACAATTTTCGGTAATGAAGATCCTTGGACTATGACCGTACGCGTCGATGGCGCAGAAAGCCGAGGTATCGCGGTTGAAATACCTTAAGTCGACAGGTCTTGGCAACCGTGTGTATACTCGTTGCGAGCCTTCAAGTGTGCGCGTCAAAAAAGAAAAAAAAGGAAACAACAGAAGATTCTCCATGGCACGTACGTACCGCGCAACACGGTAGCCAGAGGAAGCAATTTGCTCAAAATGCGGTGTGCAGATCTGGAGCGACAGAGAGTCGAGCTTCTAACAGGCAAGATGAGTAAGCAGTGACAGCGCTGGATGCGCTTACCCGCGGCCGAGTAGAGGGTGGGCAACCAGTCGGTGACGTGCGCTAGCTGCGTGGCCACTCGCGGCCGGGTCACCTTGGTGCTCCACAGCAGTGCCGCGGTGCGCGTTCCGCCTTCCCACAGCGAGCCCTTGGACCCACGCAGGGGCCAGTTGGAGCCCGCCGCCGGCTCGAATGCGTCGCCGCCGCCGGACGAGAGGAACGCCACCACGGTGTCCTCGAGCACCCGCCGCTCGCGAAGGGCCTCGAACACTCGGCCCACGGACTCGTCCAGCGCCGACACCATCGCTGCGTGCCCGCTGGCAATGTCAGGCTACTGATGGCACGCGTCTGCCTGTCACCAATGCTACGACCAGTTTCGCTGTTCATTCCACATGCGTGAAAAGCTATACCAGCTTTAGCGTAAGCTCTTGGGCCAGTTGGTGCATGGTGAACTTCAGAACGGGGGTACCAGCGAAACGCAAAGGGCGCGCACACAAAGAAAAGGCCGTCCGTGTCTAACGCCTTTTCCTTGTGTGCGCCTCCTTTGCGTTTCGCTGCTACCCCCTTTTTCAAGTATACCAGCTCACGGATTTGTCGATGCAGTTCATCAATCTGATGACTTTGTGGATTGATATGTAAACCAAGCTAAACCTTATGACATTAGACCTAATTGGTATACAAATAATTGTATTAGTTTATCATTCCAGTTGAATGTATTCTGAACAGTAGCAATAAAAGAAGTTATTGATGTTCTAATGTAATTACGTATGGTCATTGACGAACGTCATCCTATATTCAGTGCACTGCTGAACGAAGACCTCCCTTAGCGGTATTTATTTATTTTATTTATTTGAGAATACTGCAGGCCAACAGTTATGGCCCATGCAGGAGGGGCTATACAAGGCATGGAAATACACTGCGACATAAAAAGAAAAAGAAAAAAAGAAGGGCAGTTTAACAGATTGCCGCTAACAAACAAGCAGAAAGATATGTATACACATGTACATATTTATACATATATACACGTATACGCACATATACAGCACTCATTCACTCAAACAAATACTCTTCTAGACCTTTAACAAAATTAGAGGACTGGAAAATGGCCCCCGGAAGACAGTTCCAGTCGGAAACGGCCCTCGGGAAAAAAATGTGTTTGAATGTTTCAGTTCTTGCAAAAATTGGTTCCAGTAAATGACTTCCTGTGTGGTGTGTTCGTCTAGACGATAGCTGTTTAAGTACTGCGGGATGCGAAATGTTTAGTTTATGCGCTAAAAGGTTATGCATCAGCAACAAACGGGACATTTTCCTACGTACTTGAAGTAGTTGGATGTTATTTGTTTTCATTAGTGTCGTAGGTGAATCAAGCTACTGTATTTGTTATAAATAAACCTAATCGCTTCCCTTTGCACCATCTTAAGCTGGTAAATGTCCTTCTCTATGAACGGGTCCCATAAGACCGACGGTTACTCTAATTTTGATCTAATAAATGTTATGTATGCAAGACGTTTAAGCTTACTTGGAGCGCCTCTAAGCTTCCGCCTCAGAAATCACAACTTGCAAAATGATGAGGAACAAATGTCTGCAATATGCGCAGACCAGGTTAAATCGTTTGTTATTGTAACCCCTAAGTATTTATGATGTGTGACCTCCATAATAGAATGATTTAGAAGGCTGTAAGAGAAAGGAGAAACCTACTTTTTGCGCGAAATTCGCAAGAGGACAGTTTCATCTAGGTTAAGTTGCATATGCCATTTAAGGCACCATTGATGAACAGCTAGTAGTCAGTTTTGTAAGAGGTAATGATCATTACGCTCGTTTATGCTCTTGAAAAGAATGCGGTCATCTGCAAAAAGCCTGACAGAGACATTTTGGGAAACAGCAGCCGGCAAATCATTAATATAAATTAAAAATAGCAGCGGGCCTAAAACGCTTCCTTGGGGTACACCTGACGTAACTGGAAGCACATCAGATTTACAACCAATAACCTCTACGTACTGTGTCCTGTGTTTTAAATAAGCATTAATCCAAGTAACAAGGTAAGTAGGGACGCCAATACTTTCCAGTTTATAAATAAGTTTACTGTGGGGAACTGTGTCAAATGCCTTGCGGAAATCTAGAATAAGTACATCCATCTGCCCTGATTTATCAAACACAACAGAAAAATCATGAATTGTTGTAACTAACTGTGTCACAGTGGACATTTCTTTCCGAAAGCCATGTTGTGCAGGTGATAAAATGTTATTTTCAGCAAGATAGGAGTTAAGATAACCAGAAACTATGTGTTCAAGCAGCTGGCAACAAGATGAAGTGATTGAGATTGGTCGATAATTAGAAATGGTTAGCTTGTCCCCTTTTTTTAGAATTGGCACAACGCGGGCCATCCTCCAGTCCTCCGGCACATCTCCCGAAAGTAACGAGACTTGAAAGATCCTCGTTAAGAAAATAGATACCTGTGCTGCAAAACGCTTCAGAAAGGCATTTGGAAGGCAATCGGGACCCGCGGATTTTTTATCTGTGAGTTTACGCAGCATTGACACAACACCCTTCACAGAGATAGCTGGTACGTCACCACGATCTTCCCTTCGCAGAGATGGCTGGTACGTCACCAGGATCTTCAACTGGAATTTACCTATGTCTTGCGCTGCCTGATTCAAAGTTTCATTTCCCATTGACCGCTAATTAAGACGAGGACAGGGGAAGAGAACACAAAACGACTCCTGTCCTCGTCTTGTTCGCCTGTCTTGGTCTTTATTTGCGGTCAATATGATATGCAGTAAACACCACCTGGGCCAAATTCAAATTCTAATTCCAAGATATACCTGCTAATTTCCTAATTTTATCACGCACTCAATTCTCCGCCGTTTTCGACGGCGCTTACCATTTCCCTTGGCACCCGTTGTGTAACTCTTATACACTACCGATAATCAGCCTTACGCATTACATAGCCTTCCTAGCTCAATTGTTTCCTCTTAATGTGAACTAGAATATTCGTTACCCCTGTTTGCTGTCTAATATATTTTATGTATTATTATTTATGTATTACATACTGCAGACCCTTGCGTCCAAGCAGGTGGGTAGTTTTAAAAAAAACAGTCATAATACAAAGAACGACAATACAAACTGTTTGGAGAAATAACATAGATAATGAAACACAAAATATCGACAATAGAATCTGTTTCAAGATTAGTGTAGTACGATATAATACAACTGAGTACAAAACAACAAGGGAATCTGTTTCTAGATTAGTGCAATATAGTGCTACAATAACAGATGTGAAATGGTGCAACAGTGATACTTCGATGTGGTCGGAGAGACTAAGAAGATGTCTGGATTATTTCGTTCCAATCTAAGACCGTGCGTGGAAAAAAGGAATACTTATAAGTGTCAGTTCTAGCAAAATAAGGTGTTAAAGGGTTAGGCAGATGGTGTCTTGTGGGTCCGGTTAGTAAGAATGATAGATACGGTAATGGATCTATCGCAAGTTTGTGGTTAAGAAGCAGTGAAAGGAAGTCGATTCGGAACTGTTTTCGACGAGTTTTAAAGGGGGAATGTCATTGGCTATCATTAATTTGGATGGAGGGTCAGTTCGTGAGAATTTGTTATAAATAAACCGCACTGCTTTCCTCTGTATTCTTTCAACACACTTAATGTTTATTTCAGTACACGGGCCCCATACTGCGAAGGCGTAGCCTAATTTGGGTCTGATTAAGGAATAATAGCATAGTAGTTTAACATTGTTTGGGGTAGTTTGAAGTTTACGTTTCAGGAAGCAAAGCTTTCGAAAGGTAGATGAACAAATATTGCTAACATGTATATTACAGGGTCAATTAGTTGTTAATGTAAAACATAAGTATTTGTAATTGTCGAATTTTTGCAATGACGATGGGCCAAGTCTGTAAGTAAGAGACAGAGGTGTTTTTTTTACGTCGTATAGAGAGGTAAACAGTTTTGTCGGTGTTAACAACCATCTCCCAACCTTTGAACCGCCTCAATATGTTATTCAGGCTGTCAATTAGCTCAATTTGACCACGAAGAAGAGCTAACCAGCTGGGACCAATGCAAACAGAAATTGACAGAATTGTTTGGCAAACCAGCCGGCCATAAAATTGCCGCAAAGCAGGAACTGGCCTCCCTTGATCAATCCCCCACGTGGTCCTATGTCTCGTACATCCACGGGCACTTTGTGGT
This sequence comes from Dermacentor andersoni, assembly GCF_023375885.2. Classification (NCBI taxonomy): domain Eukaryota; kingdom Metazoa; phylum Arthropoda; class Arachnida; order Ixodida; family Ixodidae; genus Dermacentor; species Dermacentor andersoni. The sequence goes on along the minus strand of NC_092823.1, from coordinate 9,021,223 downwards.
AGAGCCGATCACGACATGCCAGAAGCTGAGAAGGTCGGGCACCTGCTTAAGGGCATTGCTGAAGACGCGTTTAATCTGCTCATGTGCAAGAGTTGCTCTACAGTCGACGCAATCGAGTGCGGACAATTCGAGCAGGCCAAAAGCCGACGCGTCTTACAACCATTCGCCAGACTTCCCAATAGGGCCGCAACGTCGACGTGTGAAGATCAACCCGCACAGCAGCATGCGCCGCCATCAGAGGACGTGGTGCGAATCGTTAGACGGGAACTGGATGCGATGGCGCCCGCAGCTTTCTGTTCGCGTAGCCCTGATGCTACCACGTTTTCAGTTCCCCTGGTACAAGCCATCGTTCGCCAGGAACTTGAAAACATTGGTTTACAGTCTGTGTGTGCTGTCGCCAATCCCAGAGCTAACGAACGCCCTCTTATTTTCGCTCCACGCCGATGCTTCTCTCCACGTTATCACAACCCCAGTGAGTGCAGAACTGCGGACGACCAGCCGATATGTTTCACCTGTCGCCGTATTGGTCATGTCGCCAGATACTGTCGGAACTCGTGGCCCTGAATACACCGCACCTCCACCAATATGTTACGGGAATGTTACGAGTATAGGAAAACTATATTTACAAAATATATACAGGATGAGTCAGAGCAGATAAGATGGCTGACCACCAACAACACGCAGCAGCCAGCGTCTCCGATCTTCTTCTTCTTTCTTCTTCCTTCATCCTTCCGTAACAATATCATATCATTAATCATATAGAAGCCAGTGAACAAACACACCAAGGATAACATATGAGGAACTACTTGTACTTTCTAATTGAAATAAAGAAATGGTAAATTAATGGAAATGAAAGTGAATGAAAAAGCAACTAGCCGCAGGTGGGGAGCGATCCCACGTCTTCCCATTAAGAGGAAGCTTTAGCTCGAGTGCTCCTATCTAAATACATGTAAAAAGATCATATTCACACTATCAATCAGGTGATAGAGAAATGTGCGGAATATAACCAACCATTATATATAGCTTTCATTGATTACGAGAAAGCGTTTGATTCAGTCGAAACCTCAGCAGTCATGGAGGCATTGCGGAATCTGGGTGTAGACGAGCCGTATGTAAAAATACTGAAAGATATCTATGGCGGCTCGACAGCCACTGTATTCCTCCATAAAGAAAGCAACAAAATCCCAATAAAGAAAGGCGTCAGGCAGGGAGATACGATTTCTCCAATGCTATTCACAGCGTGTTTACAGGAGGTATTCAGAGACCTGGATTGGGAAGAATTCGGGATAAGAGTAAATGGAGAATACCTTAGTAACTTGCGCTTCGCTGATGATATTGCCTTGCTTAGTAACTCAGGGGACCAACTGCAATGCATGCTCACTGATCTGGAGAGGCAGAGCAGAAGGGTGGGACTAAAAATGAATCTGCAGAAAACTAAAGTAATGTTTAACAGTCTCGGAAGGGAACAGCAGTTTACGATAGGTAGCGAAGCACTGGAAGTGGTAAGAGAATACATCTACTTAGGACAGGTAGTGACTGCTGATCCAGATCATGAGAGTGAAATAATCAGAAGAATAAGAATGGGCTGGGGTGCGTTTGGCAGGCATTCCCAGATCATGAACAGCAGGTTGCCATTATCCCTCAAGAGAAAAGTGTATAACAGCTGTGTCTTACCAGTACTCACGTACGGGGCAGAAACCTGGAGGCTTACGAAAAGGGTTCTACTTAAATTGAGGACAACGCAACGAGCTATGGAAAGAAGAATGATAGGTGTAACGTTAAGGGATAAGAAAAGAGCAGATTGGGTGAGGGAACAAACGCGCGTTAATGACATCTTAGTTGAAATCAAGAAAAAGAAATGGGCATGGGCAGGACATGTAAGGAGGAGGGAAGATAACCGATGGTCATTAAAGGGCCCCTGAAACGGTTCGGACAAATTTTGTAGACGCGTAGGGTACAGCTTAAGTAGGCCATTCGCACCACAATTTAAGTGAAGCGTTACGTATTAATGGAGCTACAAGCGATTAGATGTTACCCTCCTCCCTAGCCATGCTTTTCCTCCTTAACTCGTTCGCCGAGCGAGCGGGACTAAGCTCCGCCTTCACTGGTTCGGCGTCACGATGCGACGTCACATCGTCCACTTCCGGTTGTTTTGGAGCCCGCCCCCGCCCGCGCGAGACCTCTCCGCTAGCCGCTTGCCCGTCGACCCGAAGCGGAGCTATCGAAGCAGCGTGCGTTGCGAGCAATCTGTCGTAGCGCCGAACGTGTCTGGTATTCCGGTAACCACAGGCAAGCTGATCATTTCGGCAAATGACTGGAGGCATAAACTCAAGCTGATGAAGGAACTTTAGCGTAGACGTACGTGAGCGGCCTGCGCGGTCTGCACGGTCCAGACACTTGTTGGCGCAGCGCTTAACCAGCCAACCAAAGCGCTAATATTGCTCTAACCAAGTGTAAAACATTTTAAACATTTATAAAAACAACGTGTTGATGATTACACTCCTGCGAAAAATACACACCAGCAGCAAAGAAGAATACACTTCGTTGCTGCTACTGTGTATGATTGAGCTCTGTGCCACCAGGTGGCTGCACCGCGCAGACCATTCACATTTGCCCTTCTGCTCATCTCATGGCTCATCCCGTTACGGCACAGTCAAGCGGCCAGACCCTGTCCGCTTGCGTTTGCCCTAATACCGGACTCGCGAAACGTTATTGCGTTAGTAATCTTCCGGTGTAAAGTGACGGCCACAAACGCGCAAATCCTGGCGCCGAGCGGATAGCGGCAGTCCGATGGGCAGCAGCCAGTTCGCTCGTACGCTGCCTTGCAGAGGGACACGATGTCACAGCTTGACATATTGCCAGTCGCTACTTTTGCAGTCCACAAGGCAACAAAGTCGAATCATAGTGCCCGCGAAAAGACTGAGACCGACTCTGACCGCGGAGCTCTCGTCAAAATGGGGTACGTTGTATACAAGCAGACGACCATTGCTGTTTGCCGGAAGTGCTTGTGTGTACTGAAGAATTGTTCTTGTGCATTCTCTTTATGTTACTTTCTTTTTATAAAAACAAATTAACTAACATTCCAATTATTACGAAGATCATTTGTTTACTATAAAGTTGGAAAAATTATCGATCACGCGCCCTGATCAGCCAATCGGATAGCTCGCCCCACTGACGTCATATGGGTGATTTCGGTCATATGGGTAGGGGCGGCTTAAAATTCCACCGAGCAGTGCGCTGCGATCGGCAGCGATGTGCATTTTTAAAACCTTATAATAAATTACACGCTTTACGCGGAGCACTTAGATGTGTCAATTAATGATCAGAAGGACCTACTCTAACGACTCAGTACGTTTGTAGAAAATCGTCAAAAGCGTTTCAGGGTCCCTTTAAGGGTTACGGACTGGATTCCGAGGGAAGGGAAGCGTAGCAGGGGGCGACAGAAAGTTAGGTGGGCAGATGAGATTAGGAAGTTTGGAGGGTCAACATGGCCACAATTAGTACATGACCGGGGTAGTTGGAGAAGTATGGGAGAGGCCTTTGCCCTGCAGTGGGCGTAATCAGGCTGATGATGATGATGATGAAAAAGAGAATTCGTTTTTCTCGGCAGCCACTGCACCAAATTTGACGAGGTTTGTTGCATTTAAAAGAAAAGCTTAAAATCTAGTGACTGTTGGTTTCGAATTCTTGAGTTAGGTCGTGAATTGTTTATTAAAAATTGCCAAAAATCGAAAATTTTCAAAAAACGAAACTATCAAGTTTACAACTCTCTAACTCAACCAGTAAACATGATAATACAATTCTGTTAATTGCATATAACAGTACATCTAAAGCGGACAAAATTGATTGTTACACATGAATATACAAAAAATTTAATCATAGGGAAATACAACTTTTGCAAAACCGTTGTAACCGACGTAACAAATTCACGTAAGATGTAAAATGACATATTGACTTTGTGCGCTTTGAATGATCTAATGGATACCGTTTACAGAACCGCGATATCAGTTCTTGATGCAGAGCTATGAATTTGTAAACTTCGTGCTTCCATTTTTTTCAAACGGTCAAATATTTGAAAATTGATTTAAGAAAATTCAAGCCCTAAATCGAAATTCCGCTTCCAACAGTCACTAGAATTTAACTTTCTCTTTCAAATGCAACAAATTTCATCAAAATCGGTCAAGGGGTTATCTCATAAAAACGTTTTTGCGTTTTACATGTATTTGAATAGGCCGCGTCGGAGTTGGGCCCGAGCTAAAGCTTCCTCCAGAATACATGGAGCGAACTTTCACGACGAAGTTCGGGCGGCAGAAAATCTGCCGCGGCGCGACGCCGTATGTTCGTCGGGCTGCGCTACATGGAGCGAAGACAGGCCGGCCGCCGCCGGCGAGTCGCTGCGTTGTTATCAGTGTGGCTAGACGAGGCAAATGCGCTGTCGTGAAACACATGACAAAAAAAAACTTTAACGACAGTTATTATCGCTTTTGAATTACGGAACCTCTAAAAACATGTAACATTTTGTTTAGAAATGATTTCTAGTCCTTTTTTATGTGTTTGAGACATTCATGTGCCGATGTAGTTTAAGGAAAGCGGCGATGCTATGGGTTGTGGCAACACTGGGCGGATAAACAACTTTCGGCTCCTGCAACTTCGCGGCTCTGTTCTGTGGCTCAACGCGCGCGCGGCCGAAGCAAGCAGACCCGAAAGTAGCGCACGTGAGCTTGTCTAACCATGGCTGTTATTAACTTGTTAAATTCCAGCCGCGTCGCTTTGGATGCCATGCATACGAAAAGCGGGAGACCGGCGTGAACGATAGAGCGGGATCGGGATACACGGACAAACGGGGAAGCCTAGCCGGAAGTCGGGGCGGATAGTGAGACCTGATTGGCTCGCTTTGGGGAGCCGCTCGTTTGCCGCTTCCGGTGTCGTCGCCGCCCGACGAACTTTTCTGCGCCAGCTGGATCGGCGGCGAACGACGTTTTCGCCGCCGCCGCGCGTCGCGCGTACGCCGCCGGGCGTCGAACGCCGACTATTCGTCGCATATTCGCTCCATGTATTCTGGCCTTTACGCGTGCGATGCTCTGTACTCTTAAAACGGTTGCAGCCTTTGGGATGTATATTTGTCCCACAACGATTATCGTCATCTGCCTTCTTTGCGTTTCCTTTCTTGAAACCTCGGCGCTCGCTACTTTCCTGTCGAGAATGCTGCGTCACACTGATAACGCGCATGCCGTTCGTGACTGGGAAGTACCGGGCTCGCAGCCTTAAAGAAAGGAAACGCGGGCAAGACAGATGACGATTATCGTTGTGGGTCGAGATAAGCCCCAAAGGGTGTAAATTTTTCTAAGAGTGTAACCAATTGAGCTCCCGCGGCAACATTTTCCCATTCGCTTTCTTGGGTACTTATGTTTTACTACCAGAACTAGAGTGTGCTAGAATACGGTTCAAAGGACGAGAGGCTGGGGTGGCGCATGCTTTGCAGTGAGGCGTGCAACGACAAAAAATACTGTGGCGGCGCTGCGATCGAAGTTGATTGTGCCGCATCAAGGTCGCGCTGTTGGAAACTGCTGGCGATTCTGCTCGGCGGTGTCGTTCGTACTGCTTCGCGCGCTACTGTTTGCGATCAGACCGCTCGAATGGTGTTTATAACGGGATACGACATGTATTTATGCCTTTGGAATAGATACCTTCTTTCTTTTCTTTATTTCATTCTACTGATATTTAGTGCGGGTCGGTGCCGACGCCTGCATTGCGGCCGCAGCGCCGGTTTTCATTCTACGATGTTATTGTACGATTTCCTTAGGAGAACAAATATTTTTGTTGTTCTTCAAGCATTATATATCTCTCGTTTGTTTTTGCGCATATAGTTTTTCATCAGTAGGTCTTGTGAAACGCAGACGGAAAAACATATGCAAACTTCCTGTACCCCCACCCCCCACTCCTTGTCGCTTTAAACAAACGAAACATATCGGCCCCATGCGGCGCCCTGGCTGTACTCACATTTACGAGAAGTATTCTTCTAGAAAAAGAAAACAGCAGTGCAACATTTATTCACCTTTCCGTTTTCCTCACATTACAGAACGTGGAAGAACCAGCAGGGGTTCTTTTATTGCGGTCGGCACTCGGGCGCCGAAAACAGCTTTAGGTAGCCATTATATATGCTAATTCTTGGCACGTAAGCCGCGTGAAATTTTTGTCCAGTCCATGCTTAACAACAACCACAACAACAAAACTCAGTGCCCTTCCAATCTGTGAGGAAGGATGACCAGCGAAGCTGTGCATGTGGGCCCCTTGATGGCGAAATGCTCCTCCGCCGTGGGTCGGCCTGGTATTGTAACTATCTTCGGGATCGGCCCACGTATAGGGAGTGCTTAATGGCTGCGTCACCTCCGCCACGGGTAGGCCTGGCATTGTACTATCTTCCAGATTTTTTTCTACACGCGGACGCGATAAAGGGGAAAGTAGCCCTTAACAGCTTCGCTGTTAAGTGTATATGGCGTTGCGCTGCAAAACTCGACCTCACGTATTCATACCAGGGGTGCTATGCAGGATGCGCCGAGTTTCTCGTTCACCCGAGTTTTACCCGAGTTTGCTCGACGGCAGTCAGTGAACGGAGATAGCGTGAAACGCGCAAAGGCTGCAGGCAAAAAAATATGTAGACAAAAAGCCGCGTATGACAACATGAGCGCACCCTGCGCGGCACGCTGCTTCCACGTTTCAAGCGCAGACGGCTGCACAACGAAACTCGCCAGCGCCGCGTATTGTTATCAACGGATAATCGCAACTTAGCAATACCGTGACCGTCCCGCTGTCTGTCTGCAGACTTGCCGTGAGCCGCTTGCCACGCCTTTCCCGGGCGCGTCAAGGGCGTGCCTCCTCTTTCGGCAACTATCTTTATATCCTCGATCGAATGCGAACAGGGTACATGTGGCGCATTCTTGCACCTACGCTTTCGCTCAAACGAATACGTTAAAATACAACAAATAAAATAACGAACATTTTTATTTCTTTAAGTGTCTGTTTTTCGTTTTGAATGCTAGAAATTTCTGATGACAAACGGAGATCGAGCAAACTATTAAATTTTGCACTTCTTGCCGCGAGTGGCGACAGTGAGGCGAAAGCTTAGAAGCGCATACATTGAAGCAGGTCGCACGCACGAGGCAGTTCATGCGGTGAGAAGTCGCCTAGGGGCGCTACAGTGCTATTCTCAATAATGTCAGTGATCAACACTCTTTCTCTATTAGGGGAATAGAAACGCAGCGCCGTGGTACGGCTGTTCATCGCAGGCGCCTTAAGGCCACCGCTTTAGCGACTAAAAACGATACACTAGTCATAAATACGGGAGCAACGGCTGTCGATGCAAAATGGTGGTCCGTAGTGACGCAGTTTAGTGAAAATGTACCAGTTTATCTTTGTGCGCGAAAACTCGGCGATGCATTGCGAAGAAGTGCGTGCTTCCCATCGACACAATTCATCGCTTGTCATCGCTTGTCATCGCTTGCCCAGTGAAAGTGCCTCTGAGCGCATGTACGCAGTATTTAAGTGTTTTGTGCGCACCAAGGTGCTTGCGGATTACTTATGCTGGAGCCAGCAGCGATCGCAGAAGGATATCGTAACGACACCGCAGCAATCGCATTTTGGCAGGTGAGGGCTCTTGTGTGCGGTTATGAAATGAGACTTCGAACTGAGGAAGGTGGTGGAACTGTTGAGTGCCGAGTGCTTGTGATGAAGAAATGCCATTGCACTGGGTCTAGAAGAGCGAGCGATTCTCGGACGCTGATCGTGTTTACGACGTTGTGGCTCCGATATATCACCGATGACAGAGCAGCCATCTCAAACGACTGCTGCGATACGCACTCCTCAGCATCGTCGTCACCCTCGGCGCATCGACGCTTTGCAAGCAGCTACAGTGACGTGCCGATAATTATTTACTGTGCGCTACGTCGCCACAATGCAGGCAATGAAACCGTGCTGTGGGGCCATCTCAGCCCGAGAAGCCAGCGACAGTCAACGCTTTGTTTTTGATAGTAGTGCGCAGTACATCACCGATGACAGTGTGTTGTGCGTGTTTTATGTCGGTGGTGAATATTGTTGGTGCCTCTCAGCTCGGCACCGCGTCGCTGTTGCCGAAAGATAAGTTGGGCGTGGCCCAACCGTGGTGGGTGCGCGCACAAGAGTTACATGCCTCGCGCGGGGCGTGACCTCTGGCTTTGATTGACAGGCGAACTCGTGCTAAACTCGTACATCGCGAAACCCCCTCCGAGTTCAACTCGGGAACATGGCGGCGGCAGCAGCAGCCTGTGTTATTGCAGCCAGCGGCAGCAAGCGTCAGGATGACCGTCTGGACCCGTTCGCGTACATGACCGCCGTGGAGTTTCAGCGTCATTTTGGCCTGTCGAAGACATCAGTGCGCTGGCTGTGTGACGAGCTAGGCGAAGACTCTCGTCTGTGGAGACAGCGTGGCGGGCTTCATTCGCTCACCGTTGAAGAGCAAGTCCTCTGCGCCCTCCGTTTCTACGGGACTGGGAGTTTTCAGGGAAGCGTCGGCGCCGAGCGTTACATTTGACGTCATCAAACTATTGTGAGCCTGTGTCAGAGATGTCTGATGCGCTTATTGATGCGGCAGTGCGGAAGCGGTGGCTGGCTTTCCCGAAGACTGCGGCTGAGCGGGCGTTTATAAAGAAACGCTTCTTACTTCGCGGAAACATTACGAACGTAGTCGGGTGTGTCGACGCAACGTACGTAGGAATTAAGGTGCCTTCAATGTCAGCGTTACTGTGATTAGCATTGAAGCAATGTCTAGACGCACCATATTGCCAAATTTGTCACTTCTCTGTAGCCGACTTAAATTTTGTGTTTCCGACGTCACACATGCGGCAGCCTATGATACTGACTTTTTCGCTGGTTGCTGACTTTTTACCGATTGTTCTACTTGTCTATCAGGGTGCCTTACAAATGGCTCACTTTTTGGGGGAAAGAGGTTAATGAAGTATAAATAGATAAATGGATATCACAAATTGTGTGAAGTACCCTGTGAATGCTAATCTCATAAAGAACTCGGGTTTTTTTATGAGATTACTTAGTACTTAGTACAAGTTACTTAGTATGCATAATGCTGAATTTTGGTCATGCGTCATCTATCGGCCACACTATGAAACAGCAAGGCATTGCACAATTTGTTGCAGTGCGAGATGCGGATGTCGCGCCAAGCCAGTTGTGCCTATGCATTTATGGCAAAATGAAAATGCATTGAGAATCTGAGTGTGCTGGCTTGCATGAAGAAAATACTTCAGAGTGTTTGCTGTGTTCACTGTTGGTGCATGTGCCAGTGGTTCAGTCTATTTCTTTAGGGGGGGTGCGGGGGCAGCGTTATTCTGTATGGACAAATCGTATATTTTCGTCTCATAATAGGGCTCTAATTCTTCAGCAGTAGCATTGCTCTGCAGAACTCGGTGTGCGTGAAGATTTCGTGAACCACCAAGGCAAAATTACATATCGGGAGAAATGTGCTGCAGATGCCAATGAAAAGTGGGTCTTTAACCCGCCATGATAAAAATAAAGATTGCAGAGCGAATAGACCTTTTGTACAGCTTTAGAGCAATGATTACACAAACTGGCATGCTCAAACGTGTAAAAGATTGCCGCAATGCGAAAGTAGGATGAGCAATATGCAGCATATTTTGGCATTGAACATGTCTTGTAAATGCTATTTTTGTTGTAAGCTTCAAGCCTCGCTGTCACGCCTTTCCCTCCGGCACTCCCTTTACTGAAACGCAGCACTGTCTTTCTATTGGTGTCATGATGATGATGGTAACGGCAGCAGTAAGGCTGGTTAATGCTTGCCCCTTTGATTCCTGCGAGTTGAGTGGTACAGAATATGGCACGTGCATACACCTGCGCAGCAAAATTTTATGCTTGTGGTGATTTGTTGGAGAGCTAATTCATGTTGGGACATTTCAAAGATGTGCGCCATTGTGGCTTAATAACTAGATCATTGGAGAGGTTGAAGACTCGTATCGGTATAGAAGCTTGAAGCTGAATTGCACCACAATTCGACGGGACACAAAGAAGAGAAATACACACAGCAGAACGCTCTGCTGTGTGTGTTACGCTTCTTTGTGTGCCGTCGAATTGTTGCGCGGTCCAACTTCAGATAGAGTATTGGGCCTCTTTGGTGCAGGACCGAGGAAGTGTGAGCTATTCGACACCATGCCAGTGCCTTGTCACACAATTATGGAAGTCTGAAGGTTTGCAAACAAAGCTTTGCTTTCAAATCCACCTGCTCATGTAATACAAGCACTGACTGAAAGAACCATCATACAAAAATAATGGTGAAATGAATGGCCTTTGAAAATTTGTATGTTGACACTAATGACATAATAGGTGCCACAGCAAACTCAACAGTTGTACTGGACAGAGCACTTTGTTTCCTATGTGAAGCACAAGCTTTCATTACATGCTGTGCAGATAACCAAGCTCAGTTTGTTTTAACGTGGTACACAACATTCACTGTAATCTGTTTTTTGATTCTAAAGTGCCAAACACCACCTCTTTTTCAAGGATATCATGGGAATATATGGTGTGAACTGTTTACAGCCCCTCATAATGGAAGTGTGGCCAGCCAGCTTTGCTTGGGTACCTTTATAGATTTCTGTTCCTGATCATTGTGTGCTATCAAGCTGCTAAAGTCTGTGCAACCAGTGCAAGGCATTACGTGATTCTATAGTCGGATACAACTTTAGGAGGCCGCAGAATCTGCACTTCAACGGCAGGTGAACACAAGCCTGCGCCAATGGGCACACACTCTACACTGACGTCGTGCCGCTGGACGCACTAATACCCGCTCATTGGAGAAGGACTATTTCTTTAGACGTGGAGGCAATCGGCTGCTGCGCTTTGGTCATCTGGGCGGGGCCTCTCCTGTCTTGTGAAGTTGTATCCGACTAGAGGATGCCGCTTTTCATACAACACAAAAGGAGAAAGTGTACAATTATTTGGCCTATGAAATGGATACATCACAAGTGACCTATGGATGGGCTTAGGCTGTGTGAAAATTAGTACATGCAAATATATGACATTGTTAAAGAATATGTGGTATCGAACATGCATGTAATGGCACGTTTAAATCGGGGAGTGTTGCATTCATATGCACAGTCTACACGTGATAGCATTATTAAGCTCATGCCGTTTCCTGTCTTTTCATTCTGAAATACACACACCGTTCATCTTGTGGCTAATCAATACCCACTGTATTCTTGCACATAGAAAGAACAAACAGCACAATGACGTATATGCTGCATTAGTGTCTTTTTCATTTACACGGTCCAGGTTGTCTTATGTGTTTGCCCATTTTGAAGAGACATCAAGTGCATGTTACAAGTGTCCCAATATGCACAGCACAATGTTTACTGCAATAATTTTATTCATGCTCTTGAATAATAAACAAAATAATAAACTGAAAGCTCCTTTATAAGGTGTGTTCTGGGGGCTCGACTGGAAAGCAGTGAGTGCACTGATCCTACTGTTGCAGAGCAGCCCTCTGGACCTTGCCACACTCTCAAGAGCGTGTGCCTGGCGCTCGCCTACTGCCACCAGGCGGTTGAGTGCCTCCAGCAGCAGAATGTTTTGCTGCAAAAAAAGTGGATTGTTGGAATGAATCAACCGCATATAAACCATTATTTACAAATAAAAATGCTCATTGCACTATTGGTACTAACTGCCCTTGACTGTGGAAGCCTTTAGTGTATGCATAATTAAACAATTTGTCGGAACAACATTGCTTTATTTTTCATAACGGGTTGTATTTTTCAGAGCCAATTGTAATGTTTATTAGTGTGCCAACAGCTGACGTGTCCTCGAACCTTCACGAGCCTCTACTGTCAGCACCACAAACCTATTTTTCTTCACTGCAAAATCAATGGCGCTCCCTACAATCCCGTCTTATGCGAGCTGATTGCATCCTATGCCTACAAACATATTTTTGTCCCATTACGCAATTTTCTACCATCTTCGGCTGCAGTTCTCTCTCCTTGATATCCATTCCGTCACGCTTATGTAATCACCTGTTATAAGTTGGCAACAAGTGATTGAAGATGTGCATGGCCTGCCCACCGATTCCATTTTTTTTCTTAATCTCAACTAGCATATCAGTTGCCACGGTTTACTACGCCACTGTCTTCCTGCCTTAATGCTATCTCCAGCAATTTTCGTTACTCCGCTTTCTGCACAGTCCTCGACTTCTCAAGTTTCCTTGTTAACCTCCAGGTTTATGTCCCATATTGCATAACCGGTAGAATGCAACGATTCTAAACATTTTTCAAGGATATCGGTAACGTGGCGATCACGATTCGGTAATGCCTCCCATGTGCTGTTCAACCCATGAAATTTTTGTACAAGTTTCCTGCTTTATGTCAGTACCTGCTATTGATATTTCACCTGGATAAAGATACTCTTCCATAGATTCTGCGGGCTGAATGTCACTGATGAACTTCTGTTATATCACTAAGTTAGTGAAGGTTACCTTTATCTTTTCCATACTTTCGCGGGCCCACGTACATGTAAAAGCACGAACACTCATTGGCTCTCAATGCCTTTTTTAAACTGCAGGACATTCAGTTCGTTACTACGAAAGTGACTTAATCCGTGCACTATTATTATGCTAAATATGAAACAGTAGAAATATACTTATCTGCAGTTTGTCGATGCCTCCGTCACTGTGTTGGTTGCGAGATCCATCGTCGGCACCACCTCCTTGTCGCATCGTAGCTATATCGGCTGTCTTCCTTTTGCACACACTATGCAATATTCGTGACACTCGCAGTCACGCAGAGTGGAGGAACTCGGCGCACTCACAGAAGCAGCACCGGATAAGTTGTTTGTTCAGGATTGTGCCGTGAACAGTAAGTACGCGTAGCGATCTGTAAAATCGCCTAAGCTATTCGCAGTCTTTCGGGGTGCACGGAAATATTGCTCACGGAGGAACAGAACCATCCAAGAAATAGTGGTCATCGTCGAGCCTGATCACTACGTCGCGCACTGCAAGCTCGTTGTACGAGTTTGTTTACACTGGGCCTCTTCGATGTTTAGCCGCCATGCTCGCCCGATGAATGTATGTGATGACGCCACCACAGCGTTCCCTGGTGGTATAATGTGAAGCGTACTAAATTACAAATTAGTCGAATACACATTCAGTGTACATCTTGTCAGCTTTAAAATGCTTTTAAACCACGTTAAACTAACTAATAATATTGTATTAAATGCATTTGTTTTATAACTCACTTGTGCGTTTAATGCACTCGGTGGAACGACAAACAAGTGAAAGAAGGCGCGACCATGCACCGACGGTATGATCACGTGAGCCCCAGTTTGTCGACCGCCCAGAAGGCAACGCCCAAGGAATGATAGCCACCCAGAGTGAATCTAGATAAACCAATGAAACTGGAGGCTTCTCGAAAGATAAACTGTGTCTCGGTACCATTTGTGCTTTCATCTTGGGGTGTCGCCAGAGCTCGTGAAGATCCCGAGTTTCGCCAAACTCGGCGCATCCTGCATAGCACCCCAGGTTGTGGAATTCGATGGTAACTAAATGAAAAAAACAGTCATGTATTTCTGTTTAGGTGCACGTTAAAGAACCCCAGATGGTGAGAACTGAGCAGGGTGCCTCATAGGCATATCATCAGACGTATAGCACTAGATTTCGTTTTATTAAAAAAAACAAGAGCGAACGGTAGCTGCGTCTTCCGGCTTTCTTCTACAGGTGTAAGCGAAAGAAATTATTCTCGAGTCTGATTCCTGAGAAAAACATGTTACGCTTATCTTATATTTCATACCTAAATGTAATGCCATTCCCGATTGTACGTCCGCTCAAGTAAGCAGCTTCTGTATTATAAACCGCTGCATTCCGTTATCCGGTGCACTATCATAAGGACAATAATGAAGCATGTAAAGGAACAGCATGCCTCACATACACGTAGATAATTGTAGATCTGCTGTGTTCGTTGAAGAAGGTAAGTGTCGTGCATTGTGCACCCAGGTGAGACTGTGCACATCGTGCACCCAGGTTTAATGGTTTGCAGTCTTGCAGACATGGTGAGACTGTCAAAAATATTTTCCTTGCCTGAATCAAGTTTGCAGATTTACAGGCTGTCCCAAAACGGGGCCTTTATATTGAATGAGAGCTGGGAACGTGTTCAGCACAACCGATTAGCACTCGTGCGTTAATTCTACCAGGAAACGGTGCAGCTCTGCGCAACAGCCACGACTGTCCAGCAGTCCCCTCATTCGGAATGAGAGTCCTCACTTGCATCAGCCCCTAATCTTCGAGACTTCAAAAGCGCTGTTATTCGTCACATTCGAACGCAAACGACTATTCAATAATATTTAGTAGTATATCATGAAGTCCAATACGATCTGAATAGCAAATACGATTCGATTAGACTGTATGTTTCTCTTCATTTTGCCTGCTGGCACATTGAAGGAGATCACCAGTCAAGCCACGGAGATTACTTTGGTAAAGACCTCCCGGTCTCCTCGATTCAGTCTGAGTACATAGCCAATATCTTGTCCCTAACACTGTTGTTCACAGATGGCGAGACACAAAAAGTGTTCCGTAGTGACATGCCATTTCGCGCCCCGGCTGCCTGCTTGTGGCTCGGTGACTGAGGTACGCTGACCCCTGACCGCTCCTCAGCCATGCGCAATGTATGACCCACCGCGTGCTACGAAGGGCGCGGCTCAGTGACACCTGCCGAAGATGAGCCGAATATCTCGACCGCACCCTTCTTCGCACCCTTCTTCGCGGCCCCGTGACCTTCTAGCTCTGTCGACGCCTCCGCCAATGTGACCTCTTTGTGATTTTGATCTACAGCCTCTTCCTCACCCTCTGCAATCTGCCAGCGGTCCGTACCTCGTACCCCCACGGTGTCCGGTAACTCGCCAGCCTCCGCCGCGCCACAAACTTCGTCGCCTCTCTCGGCCTGCAATGGCAAAATTTGCCTGCGCGGCGGCGGAAATATTTCGTGGCCAGCCTCTGACCATCGTTACCCACCACACCGCCAGTTTCTCGAAGCACCGGCCTCTCGTTCGCTTCGAAGGTCCCGGCACCCAAGGGCTGAGGCACGAGGGAGGATTTGGGCTGGTAGCAAAACTGAACAAGGCTCACTCCAGAGGGATGAGGTTTCTCAGCGGCGGCGGTCGAGCCCGGCAGGTCCTCTGAGTTTCGAATGCTCTCGACACGGTCCTCCTTCGCGCGCAACAGCGCAATCTCCCTCTCCAACTCGAAGACGCGCCGGGAAGACCGCGCCCAATCGCCCACGTCGGCCTCGCATTGTCGCAGCTCTCGCGCTTTCCTGCGCTCGCGGCGATCCGCCTCTTCCTCGGAGCGTACGTCGCGCAAGAACTCCCGGAGAGCTGGGCCTTCAAGGCCCATCTGCCTTCCGACGGCCACGATGCGCTCCAATTCATCGAGCAGTCCATCGGCCATATCACGACCTTCTTCCGTCTCGGCGGTACGCGTCTGCTCCGCCCGCAATGCCTCGTGGTCACAGAGGATCGCTGTCAGCAAGTCCTGTCTTGCGGACGCCAGTTGTCAAAGAATGGTGGTAATGTATTCGCACTCTCCGAACCGGAGAGTATGGGGCGACAACAAACCCACCCCGCGTGCATTTACGGATGGGTCGACTGCTGACCGGTGATATGGTCCACGCCTGATCGACCGTGGACCAGAGGCATGAGGCGATATGCGACGGAAAAACACATGCTCAGTTTAATAAAATAGAATCATGCCAGACACATGGTGAAAAAGAGAATACGCAAGCCGAAACCAGATGGTGTCAAGCTTCGCAGAAAGCGTCCGGGTCCCGCACAACACACACTCTGACGTGACGCGCGACACAAAGTCCACCACGTGGGCGTTTTCACACTCGCGAAATAAAGAAAAAAATACGCTACACAAATGAAAAATACATGCGACAGTCAACGCGGCAAACACTACACAAACAGAACATACAAAAATGAACACGCACGCGATGAATTAAATTAAACATGGAACGCGATTAAAAAGAGTCCAGTGCAAAGTTCCCAGAGCAAGTTGGCACACGAGGCTTATCTGTGGTGTGCTTGCCGAGTTCCCGTTCTGAAGAACCGCCGGGCTGCTGGTACCTCGCTGCCTAAGACCTTCACGGACTTGCACCGTAAGTCGATCTACCGGCGAACACTCCCGCCTGGGGGCGTCAGCCTGCCGACCACCTCTTCAGCTGTCTCCGGGTGCGCGACCACGCTGCTCCGATTTTCAACCTACTCTGCTCGATCGCCGAGGATTCCTCGTCCCTCGTGACGCTCCGGCTACCCACGTGACCAACCGGTCCGGCGAGCTCAGGGACAATAGGGAGCTCGCCTCCCTACCACCGTGTAAGCGGCGATGCGGCTGCGGCGGCAATGGCGGCCATGTCGGTATGGACGCAAGCACGCACTTTGTGACAGATGGTCAATACGTTTGTAACAAGGATTGCTGCAAGATACTCAGTGACGTATTTCCTTTTTAATTTTCACCAGTCAGAGATGATGTTCAACCGTTTGTTCCTCAATCTGATTTCTTGCCAATGGATTTTACGCCCATTGAATGAATCCATGGGTGTTGAACGCCTGATTCAAAATTTAAAGTTATCTGTTTCCGCTGGAGTCCACGCTATACATTCAAAATTACTGAAAAGCACCAAGTTCAACTCGTCCATAATTCTTGCAGCACTGTTTATAATGTCATTGCTGGATTGTACTTTACCAAGCGACTGGAAGGAGCGGAAGGTGATTCGGTTGCATAAATCAGGTAACTCGCACGCGCTCGTTCATTATAGACCAATATCACTAACAACTGTGGCCTGAAAATTTCTTGAGTATACCATATATTCAGCGTTTTGTCTTTCCTTGAATGTAATTTTTTTTCCTTTCAGCACCCTTTTCGGCCAAAACACCCTATGATAAGGGTGTAAAACACAAATAAGGTGTGTTAAATCGACGACTGAAGGGTGTTGAACGCATAAATACATCAATCTGGTTAACCTGTACATGTACGCGCATTGGGTAATGTGTTTATGTATTGCATTTTTAATGGGAACGCATTTTATGTCCTTTCAGGCAGAAAAGCTGGCGTTCTCCACAACAATCCATATGGCACCCTGCTCATGCCAATTTTGCCATTTCTCTTGAAAGCATTCAGAACCGCGCCGCCCGTTTTGTTCTCTCAAATTATTCACGTCATTCTAGCATCACGTCCACGAAAAGAACACTAGATCTGTCTACCTGACCTTTGGTTACGTTACAAGTAGTTTCGTCTCTGTCGTTTTCATAGCATATGGTACTTTAACCCTTCTCTTAAAGAAAATCTTTTCATCACACGAAGTTAGATCTCGTCTCGCATCGACCATCAACACAAAATTGATGTGCCATTCTTCCTTTTTGCTAAGAACAGCAACTGAATGGAACCAAGGTTTGACTACGGGCTAGTTGGAATTCCATGTTATAAATCGTCACTTACAGCGCAAACATAGACGGAGGACAAAAAGGACGACGTAGACAAGCGCTTGTCTACGTCGTCCTTTTTGTCCTCCGTCTATGTTTGCGCTGTAAGTGACGATTTATATTATGAATGGAACCGCCTTCCCGCCTTCACAGTCTAAATTTGTTACACCACAAATTCAAGATCGTCGTTCAAAGTGTGTTATAGTTTAATTTGCTATTCTTGCTCAGTACAACAAATATTGTATATTTTGACCACTTTTTTCTGTTGTGCCTACTAGGTCTCGAAATTATGCATAATAAATTATTTAAATAAATAAATAAAATGTGACGTCATCAGCGCCTTGTATCACGCCAGCAGTGATACAGAAGGTTGTGAATAGAACAACCTTTTTTTATAAGTAATGAGGGGTGATTAATGTGAAATAATGTGAATTAGGCTGGAAAAAATGGGATTAAGGTTCATACAACCTATAGCAATGTGGATTACGGTATAATAAGGTAGAATTGGGGAGGGCACGTGACAATGTATGAGCTCACGTATCACAGTCACGTGATAATTGCAAATGTACATCCGTGAAGTCATGAAGTTTTCGCATTCCTAAGCGACTGTCGGTGTTTTTCTAGGATTTTGATGTTACTGCCATGACGGCCACTCCAATATGTATCATCCAGAAAAACTACGCAGTTTCACTTACAATTTATTATCATTATATTTTGCGCTCCTAGTAATATTATCAAGCAATTAAACACTTCTAAGAGAAACTGCAGTAGCAGAATGAAAACACGCGAGGAACCTGCACAATTATGCACGAATATTTCGATGCCCTTAAGAGCCGAACAAAAAGTGGCGAAATTAAACAAGCTGTCTGGATACATTCCTGAAGAAACAGGGACGTGCTGTTAGAAGAGCCTCTGCTGTACAATGGCATCAGCATACAGTTTGCTTGGTGAAGCCATAAATAAGACATTTATAGAGGCGCGGTCACGCTGGAACCTCTCAAACCCGAATCTCCACGTACCTTGCCTAAGTTATTCAGAGCTTTACTACGCTACTAATCTGCTTTCTAAGCGCATCCTTTGACAGTGTTTGTAAGCTTCAGCCTATATATTAGGGGCTGGTGTCGTCAAAGCTGTAATTGCTTATTCACAGCATACACTCTTGCAAACGCAGTCTTCAGTCTCCTCATAAATGCTTACACTTCGCCGTCGCACGACCAAGTTATGAGCGTCTTTATCGAGCCACGATCTCGCTCAAACTACGCTGTGACCTCGCAAGGTTGCTTCGTTCGGGCGCAGTGAGTAACCTAATCGCACCAGCAGAAGAGCGCCGATCATCTCCCTCACGGTCACGATTTCTGTGCTCTACCCACAGTGATGCCGCACAGAGTGCGTGCGCCCTCAAAATGCTCGGCACGAAACGTAGTAGCAACTACCAGCTCACCGCACTAGTTAGAGACCACTACGAAAGAGTAGCAAGCAGGCGGTCATGCGAGCAAGCAAACATGTCAGAATTAACTATTAGCAGCAGCTATTTATATATCATCATCATCATTATCATCATCATGAGCCTGGTTGCGCCCACTGCAGGGCGAAGGCCTTTTCCATACTTCTCCAACTACCCCAGTCATGTACTAATTGTGGCCATGTTGTCCCTGAAAACTTGTTAATGTCATCCGCCCCCCTAACTTTCTGCCGCCCCTGCTACGCTTCCCTTCCCTTGGAATCCAGTCCGTAACCCTTAATGACCCTCGATTATCTTCCCTCCTCATTGCATGTCCTCCCCATGCCCACTTCTTTTTCTTGATTTGAACTAAGATATCATTAACTCGCGTTTGTTCCCTCACCCAATCTGCTCTTTTCTTATCCCTTAACGTTACACCCGTCATTCTTCTTTCCATAGCTCGTTGCATCGTCCTCAATTTAAGCAGAACCCTTTTCGTAAGCCTTCAGGTTTCTGCCCCGTACGTGAGTACTGGTAAAACACAGTTGTTATAAACTGTTCTCTTAAGGGATAGTGGCAACCTGCTGTTCATGATTTGAGAATGCCTGCCAAAAGCACCCCAGCCCATTCTTGTTCTTCTGGTTATTTCAGTCTCATGATCCGGATCTGTGGTCACTACCTGCCCTACGTAGATGTATTCCCCTACCACTTCCAGTGCCTCGCTACCTATCGTAAGCTGCTGTTTTCTTCCGAGACTGTTAAACAGCACTTTAGTTTTGTGCAGATTAATTTTCAGACTCACCCGTCTGCTTTGCCTGTCCAGGTCAGTGAGCATGCATTGCAATTGGTCTCCTGAGTTACAAAGCAAGGCAATATCATCAGCGAATCGCAAGTTGATAAGGTATTCTCCATCAACTTTTATCCCCATTTCTTGCCACTCCATGTCCCTGAATACCTCCAGTAAACACGCTGTGAATAGCATTGGAGAGATCGTATCTCCCTGTCGACGCCTTTCTTTATTGGGATTTTGTTGCTTTCTTCATGGAGGACCACGGTGGCTGTGGAGCCGCTATAGATATCTTTCAGTATTTTTACATATGGCTCATCTACACCCGGATTCCGTAAGGCCTCCATGACTGCTGAGGTTTCGACTGAATCAAACGCTTTTTCGTAATCAATGACAGCTATATATAAGGGTTGGTTATATTCCACACATTTCTCTATCACCTGATTGATAGTGTGAATATGGTCTATTGTTGAGTAGCCTTTACGGAATCCCGCCTGGTCCTTTGGTTGACAGAAGTCTAAGGTGTTCCTGATTCTATTTGCGATTACCTTAGTAAATACGTTGTAGGCAACGGACAGTAAGCTGATCGGTCTATAATTTTTCAAGTCTTTGGCGTCCCCTTTCTTATGGATTAGGATTATGTTAGCGTTCTTCCAAGATTCCGGTACGCTCGAGGTCATGAGGCATTGCGTATACAGGGTAGCCAGTTTTTCTAGAACAATCTAGCCACCATCCTTCAACAAATCTGCTGTTACCTGATCCTCCCCAGCTGCCTTACCCCTTTGCATAGCTCCCAAGGCTTTCTTTACTTCTTCCGGCGTTACTTGTGCGATTTCAAGTTCCTCTGGACTATTCTCTCTCACGTTATCGTCGTGGGTGCTGCTGGTACTGTATAAATCTCTGTAGAACTCCTCAGCCACTTGAACTATCTCATCCATATAAGTAATGATATTGCCGGCTATGTCTCTTAACGCATACATCTGATTCCTGCCTATTCCTAGTTTCTTCTTCACTGCTTTTAGGCTTCTTCCGTTCCTGAGAGCATGTTCAATTCTATCCATATTGTACTTCCTCATGTCAGCTGTCTTACGCTTGTTGATTAACTTCGAAAGGTCTCCCAGTTCTATTCTAGCTGTAGGGTTAGAGGCTTTCATACATTGGCGTTTCTTGATCAGATCTTTCGTCTCCTGTGATAGCTTACTGGTATCCTGTCTAACGGAGTTACCACCGACTAATATTGCACACTCCTTAATGATGCCCGCAAGATTGTCGTTCATTGCTTCAACACTAAGGTCCGCTTCCTGAGTTAACGCCGAATACCTGTTCTGTAGCTTGATCCGGAATTGATTGGCTTCTTATGTCCCAGTTTCTGCCGTTCCCTCCTCAATTCTAGGCTAATTCTTACCATCCTATCGTCAATGCAGCGCACCTTGCCGAGCACGTCCACATCTTGTATGATGCCAGGGTTAGCGTACAGTATGAAGACTATTTCTAGTCTCGCCATTTTAGCTCCTCCACGTCCACTTTCGGCTAAC
This sequence comes from Dermacentor andersoni, assembly GCF_023375885.2. Classification (NCBI taxonomy): domain Eukaryota; kingdom Metazoa; phylum Arthropoda; class Arachnida; order Ixodida; family Ixodidae; genus Dermacentor; species Dermacentor andersoni. Next base: position 8,999,946 of record NC_092823.1, on the reverse strand, counting down.
CCGCTCGCGGAAGAAGGTATTAATTATACGCATATTATTCTGTTCTGCAAATTCTACCAAGAACTCTCCCCTGCTATTCCTAGAGCCTATGCCATATTCCCCCACTGACTTGTCTCCAGCCTGCTTCTTGCCTACCTTGGCATTAAAGTCTCCCATCAGTATAGTGTATATTGTTTTGACTTTACCCATCGCCGATTCCACGTCTTCATAAAGTCTTTCTACTTCCTCATCATCATGACTGGATGTATGGGCGTAGACCTGTACTACCTTCAATCTGTACCTCTTATTTAATTTCACAACAAGACCTGCCACCCTCTCGTTAATGCTATAGAATTCCTGTATGTTACCAGCTATAGCCTTATTAATGAGGAAACCGACTCCTAGTTCTCTCCGCTAAGCCCCGGTAGCACAGTACGTGGCCGCTTTTTAGCACTGTATATGCTTCTTTTGGCCTCCTAACCTCACTCAGCCCTATTATATCCCATTTACTACCCTCTAATTCCTCCAATAACACTGCTAGACTCGCCTCACTAGATAACGCTCTAACGTAAAACGTTGCCAGGTTCAGATTCTAATGGCGGCCTGTCTATATGGCAACCTGTCATATATATATACATGTATGTATATATATATATATATATATATATATATATATATATATATATATATATATATATATATATATATATATATATATATATATATATATAATTCAACTCATGCTCCGTGACTTCGAGCATACCGGAATCTTAAAAGAACCCTAACATGATCCTAATCCATAAGAAAGGAGACGCCAAAGACATGAAAAATTATAGACCGATCAGCTTAATATCCATTGCCTACAAAGTACTTACTAAGGTAATCGCAAATAGAATCAGGAATACCTTAGACTTCTGTCAACCAAAGGACTAGGCAGGATTCCGTAAAGGATACTCAGCAGTAGACCATATTCACACTATCAATCTAGCGATAGAAAAATGGGCGGAATATAACCGACCTTTATATATAGCTTTCATTGATTACGAGAAAGCGTTTGATTCTGTCGAAACCTCAGCAGTCATGGAGGCATTACGGAATCAGGGTGTAGACGAGCCGTATGTAAAAATACTGAATGATATCTATAGCGGCTCCACAGCCACCGTAGTCCTTCGTAAAGAAAGCAACAAAATCCCAATAAACAAAGGCGTCAGGCAGGGAGATACGATCTCTCTAATGCTATGCACAGCGTGTTTACAGGAGGTATTCAGAGACCTGGATTGGGAAGAATTTGAGATAAGAGTTAATGGAGAATACATTAGTAACTTACGATTCGCTGATGATATCGCCTTGCTTAGTAACTCAGGGGACCAGCTGCAATGCATGCTCAGTGACCTGGATATGCAAAGCAGAAGTGTGGGTCTAAATAATAATCTGCAAAAAACTAAATTAATGTTTAACAGTATCGGAAGAGAACAGCAGTTTGCGATAGATAGCGAGTCACTGGAAGTGGCAAGGGAATACATCTACTTAGGGCAGGTAGTTACCGCGGAATCCGATGATGAGACTGAAATAATCAGAATAAGAATGGGCTGGGGTGCGTTCGGCTGGCATTCTCAGATCATGAACAGCAGGTTGCCATTATCTCTTGAAGAGAAAAGTGTATAACAGCTGTGTCTTACCAGTACTCATGTACGGGGCAGAAACCTGCAGGCTTACGAAATGGGTTCTACTTAAATTGAGGAAGACGCAACGAGCTATGGAACGAAGAATGATAGGTGTAACGTTAACGGAAAAGAAAAGAGCAGCTTGGGTGAGGGAACAAACGCGAGTTAATGACATCTTAGTTGAAATCAAGAAAAGGAAATGGGCATGGGCAGGACATGTAATGAGGAGGGAAGATAACCGATGGTCATTAAGAGTTACGGACTGGACTTCAAGGGAAGGGAAGCGTAGCAGGGGGCGGCAGAAAGTTATGTGGGCGGATGAGATTAAGAAGTTTGCAGGGACAACATGGCCACAAATAGTACATGACCGGGGTAGTTGGAGAAGTATGGGAGAGGCCTTTGCCCTGCAGTGGGCGTAACCAGGCTGATGATGATTATGATGATGATGATCATTAAACTGGCTTTGGCGCAGCGCAGTACGCGGCCCTACGCGGCCGCTCCCTGCCCAATGAAGAGCAACCGGCAGTGACGCGACGACGCTGTACCGTCATAGACAACTAGGCGCGCGCAGGGCAGGAAGGCGGAAGCTGCTCCGTCAATGCGTTAGTTGCTCTTGCTACATGAAATGTACTGTCCCGTTTTCGCCTGTGTTCGCGCTGTGCGAAATAATTGCAAACGTGTGATTAGTTTTGTGCGTGGTGTAGAAAGAGATGTGGCCCGTGCTTTGTGTATTAGTCGTGCCCCACATCAAAGCAAAGCGTTCATACGCATCGGAAGATGGGTCTACGGAGGCTCAAACGAGCAGTTGCAACGTGCCCGGTGTCGGCGGTCGGTCGTATTGCCCTAACAACAATTTTCAGGCAAGTGCCCGTTTATTTGGTATTTGTTTGGTAAGTTACGTGTTATTGTTCGCTCTAGAAGTTTCTCACTGTGATTTCGTAGCATAATTCTCTAATGTAAGCGCAAAAGCAGCTGGGCTCGTAGTAGGGCAAGTTAACTACCTCCATCTCGCCCCGTGTGACTGTTTGTCAAACCTACATCGGGCGTGGTGCCCTTGCATAGTTCCGGTCTGTTTCTCAGCTCGGCTTGTTGTAAAACGGTCGTTCACACTTAAGTGGAATGTGGTCGACCACCTTGCGTCGCGTAGAAAAAGGACGACTGGCTTTGCCACCTTCCGAAAGAACCGGCGGGGTAGTGGTTCTCCCTGGCGCGGTCGCGTGCGGCTGTTGCTGCTTGCCGGACGCCTTCAGGTAGTATTCGGCTCGATTTATGTGTGTGCGCGTGCGCGCGTGCGCGCGCGTGCATGCCGGTTTCTATGAACCGGCGCGTTTGCTTGTGCCTAGTGCGTACGTTTTTTGTGAGTGTGTTTCTGAATGCGTGCTTGCGCGCGCATGTTTCTGTATGGGTCGTTGTGTGCGTGCACGTGTTGTGTCCTTCTGCATGTATGTGTGTTTGTGTTTAACAATGCGCTCGTGCACGCTTTTGTGTCTGCACTTTGAGAGTGCGTATACTTGTGTGTGGGTGTGAGTGGCGTTTTGTGTACGTGCGTATGTATTGCATAAGGTCGGTAGAGTTCTACTCGCAATAAAACTCTTTAAATTTGGGGTTCCCGCCTGACAGCCGAGTTTGATTTCAAGCCACCCTGGACAACTGCTGTATGAGGGGCCGTTTCTCGGGAGGACCTGTGGGAAGGCGTCAGGTGTACGCTTCCTCCTTTTTCCTTCCTCTGCCCTAATGAATCCATATCCTTTCATTTTCATTTCATTTATTGAAGCCTTAAAGCCTGGACGCATTACATAAGGCGGGGCCAAACAAAGTGTGAGGAACTCTTCATCACGCTAAGGAGGGAAAAGAGGAAGAAAGGATAGACGAATACTAGAAAAGGAAACAACGCTCAGGAGGGAACCGAGCAAGTGGTACTATCATCAAAATCAGTGTAAAAAAACATAAAATAGAACAAAATACATACTACATCAATACTATTAAAAACATACTATGCGTGAGAGCGAATCACTATCAATTAATTACTTAAAAGGGGTCAAGTAGCAAATGCATTTGTGACAAACCATTCTAGGTGTAGTGGATTGTTAGTTTCTCACGGAAAGTCGTGTGGTCGGCGGAAGAGACAATACAGTCGGGCAGGGTGTTCAGGGTGCATTTGGAAAAAAAGAATCCTTCATCGAGGACGTACGGCACTGAATGTGCGCGATTGGACAGCTGTGGTTGAGGCGGGGTGAGATTCTAGGCGGGGGCTGTAGTCGAGGGTGTCTGACTATTGGGTGATAGTAGAAAGAGTGAAGCATGCACAGACGCGAGATGATACGACGTGATTGGAGACTGGGAAGATCGAGTGTGCGTTTTAGTTCAGTTATGCTGGTTTTCCTTGAGTAGTTTGACATGATAAAGCGTGCAGCACGATTCTGAATGGCTTCTAATTCGTAGGTGAGATATGCTTGCGAGGGGTGCCAGATTGATGATGCGTACTCCAGTTTCGGCTGAACGTATGTCTGATATGCAAGTTTTTTTTATAGCGGCCGATGCAGATTTCGGATTGCGATGCAAGAAACCAAGCGTGCGCGAGGCGTTTGCGCATATTGTTTCGATGTGAGTAACCCATGATAATGATGATGTCAAGTGAACACCTAGATACTTATAGCAGTCTGTTCGTGGTATTGTAGTTGAGCTTGTGTGGTACGAGTAATTTGTAATGCTGCGCTTACGTGAAAAGGACATACATTGGCACATATTAAGGTTAAGAGGCATGAACTATTTTTCACACCATGAAACGATAGTGTCTATGTCTTCTTGTAGGTCAATGGAATCACCAGGGTTATGGATGGCGTTGTAGATGACGCAGTCATCAGCAAAAAGACGAAGTCTAGTTTTTGTGTTACATGGCAGGTCATTGATATAGATTTAAAATAATAGCGGGGATAAGCCTGCTCCCTGGTGGACACCGGATGTAACATCAGAAAGGTGTGAGTCGTGAGAGTTAGCGGATGTGTATTGTCCGCGTCCTTTTAAGAAATGTTCGATCCAAGTAATCAGTGATGGGGGGATTCCAAGAGTAGATAATTTGGCAAGTAGGTGATTGTGGGGGACGCGGTCGAAGGCCTTCGAAAAGTCTAAGAAGATGGCGTCAATTTGTAGGTGATCGTGTATGTGTCGTAAGATGTCATCGGTGAATTCAGAGGGCTGAGTTTCGCAGGATAATAGTTTTCTAAAACCATGCTGATATGAACAGAAGAAGTTAATTGATTCAAGGTAGTGTATTAGATTAGTTACTATGATATTGACACGTGTGCTTATCTTTATCGGCCGACCACGTTTCGCCGCTTAACAACTGTAATCGCACAGCGAGGGACGCACCTGCATGTATCCGACGTTTCTGGAAAGTTATCGATGCTTCTACCCGGCTGTCTGTTGTCGCCGAACCTTGTGTTGTCTGATTTCATCGCGTGACTCGAATGTTGTAGAACTTTGTGGAAGGCATGCGGGTCCCAACGATTAGTCTGGAACATTCGACGACTGTTGTATAAAAGCCGACGCGCTTGACCCGCTGATCAGATTTTCGACGATCGCCGAGCGTGTTCGCCGCTATCGTTGTGCTATAAGTGTAGCCTGTTTTGTGGGCACAGGTTCGCCCAATAAAGGTTTCTTTTGTCGTTCACAGTATTGCTACTGTGTTATTCAACGTCACCACCACGTGACATCTGGTGGAGGTGCTTTTCGTTCATGTACCGGACGCCCCCGACAAGCCGTGATCCAAGCCCGGACCGCAAAGAGAACACCAACGTAGTCCCGGAGCATCGAGCAAGCCGCCGTCTTCAACAGCTGCCCCCGGAGCACAGACTTCTACCTGAGAAGATCAAGAAGATTGTGGACAAGGCAACCCCAATGGCAGCCCCAGCGTTCCCCATCGTGCTGCAGCAGCCCAGGGAACCTCCGACGTTCCGCGGATCAACATTCGAGGACCCGGAAACCTGGCTCGAAACGTATGAGAGGGTCGCTAAGTTTAACAGTTGGGACAGCGACGACAAGCTGCGGCATGTCTATTTCGCATTGGAAGACGTCGCTAGGACGTGGTTCGAGAATCGGGAAGCCACCTTAACGACGTGGGACCTTTTCCGAAGCGGCTTCTTGCACACGTTTACAAGCGTCGTGCGAAAAGAGCGAGCCCAAGCTCTACTAGAAACCAGAGTGCAGCTGCCAAACGAGACGATCGCGATCTTCACGGAGGAGATGGCCCGTCTTTTCCGGCACGCCGACCCGGAAATGTCGGAGGAGAAAAAAGTTCGCTTCCTGATGCGCGGCTTCAAGCAAGACCTTTTCGCCGGACTTATTCGAAACCCACCGAAGACTGTGGCTGAGTTTTCTGCAGAGGCATCGACGATCGAGAAAACTCTGGAGAAGCGCACCCGGCAATATAACCGCCAGGGGCACAGGCTGCAGTATACCATCCAAGGACTGGGTTCGGACGACCTTCAAGAGACCATCAGGGCCATTGTGCGCGAAGAACTGCGCAAGGTCCTGCCTTCATCGCAGCCTCAAGTAGCTTCGATCGCTGACATCGTGAAAGATGAGGTTCAGCGATCGCTTGGGGTTCCTGAGGTGCAACCTCAATTACCGCAGCCCCAGCCAGAAGCGATGACCTACGCCGCCGTCGCACGCCGTCAAGGTCCCCCTCCGCGACCACGCCGGGGCCCTGCAACGACGCAATTCCGTCGTCCGCCGCCGCCGCCGCCAGCACGCCCACCCGTCGCCCAGCGCACCTACGCGAGGAAGACGGACATTTGGCGAGCCCCCGACCACCGTCCGCTCTGCTATCACTGCGGAGAAGCCGGCCATGTGTATCGCCGATGCCCATACCGGGAGATGGGACTGCGAGGTTTCGCCGTCAATGCTCCGCGCCCGCAGCGAGGTGAACGCCCTCGCGATATCGCCGACTACCTCGCCGCTACTCAGTGGAGCTCTCGACGACCGTCGCGTTCGCCATCACCAGGCCGCTAACTGTCGCCGCAGCGCCGACCATACACTGGCCCAGCCCGGGGCCGGTCAGCGAGCCCGTATCCGGAAAACTAAAAGCAGCAACCGATGGAGGTGCGGTTGCTGTTCGTCGAACTGACGAAGATCCTCCGCCGCCGACGAAGACGACGAAGAAACCATCTCGACGACCTAATGACGACACGCCGCCGTCCCGACGAAGTCAGGAAGCCAAGACTACACCGACGAAAGACGACTTGACGACACGACGTTCCAGCTTCAGTTCAACACGACGCAGCCGTGATCCGACGCCGAGACCTAACTGTAACGCAAGACAAAGAACCACCGACCTCGACGTGCTTCTCGACGGCCACGCAGTCACCGCCTTAGTAGACACAGGAGCCGATTACTCCGTCATGAGTGGACCCATCGCCGCCCAGTTGAGGAAAGTTAAGACTACATGGGAAGGTCCTCAAATTCGCACCGCTGGAGGACACCTGATTACGCCGACTGGGATCTGCACGGCAAGAATCACCGTTCATGACCGGACTTGCCCTGCCACCTTCGTTGTCCTCCAACAGTGTTCACGAGACGTCATTCTTGGCATGGACTTCCTGAATCAACATGGCGCGGTCATCGACCTGAAGTCGAAATCGATAACGCTGTCACAAGATCAAGCGATACCGCCGGAGAGCTGTCGTAGTCACCACGCCTTGAGTGTGCTCGAAGATCAAGTGAGCATCCCGCCGCGAGCCAGCATTATTATTTCCGTCGGCACTGAAACACCCGCTGACATAGAAGGCGTCATCGAGGGCGACCAACATCTACTGCTCGACCGTGAAATTTGCGTCGCAAGAGGGATCGCTCGACTCCACGGAGGGCAAGTGGAAGTTATGCTAACCAACTTCAGCCAAGAGTTCAAGCACATCAACAAGGGCACGGCAATCGCATACATCGAGTAAATTGTGGAAACCAGCAATGCCTTTGTCCTCTCGGATTCAGCCGCATCTACCCCGATGAGCATTGTCCCCGAACCAGACTTCGACGTGAATCCAAGTCTTCCTATGAGTAAGCAGCAACAGATCAGAAGTCTTCTCCGACGATACAAAGACTGCTTTTCGACGTCATCGAGGATTCGACAAAGACCAGTTGCAAAGCATCGCATAATAACCGAAGAGAGCGCTCGACCACTCCGCCAGAGCCCTTACCGAGTTTCGACGCGAGAACGTGAAGCTATTAGGCAACAAGTCGACGAAATGCTGCGCGACGACATCATCCAGCCGTCGAAAAGCCCGTGGGCCTCTCCTGTAGTCCTGGTAAAGAAAAAGGACGGAACCCTACGCTTCTGCGTCGATTATCGTCGACTGAACAAGATCACGAAAAAGGATGTGTATCCCCTTCCACGGATAGACGACGCATTGGATCGGCTCTGCAACGCTAAATACTTCTCGTCGATGGACCTCAAGTCTGGCTACTGGCAAATAGAAGTCGACGAGAGAGATCGCGAAAAGACTGCCTTCATCACGCCAGACGGCCTCTACGAGTTCAAGGTTATGCCATTCGGACTGTGCTCGGCGCCTGCAACGTTTCAGCGCGTCATGGACACGGTGTTAGCCGGACTGAAGTGGCAGACGTGCCTTGTTTACCTGGATGACATCGTTGTCTTCGCCGGAAATTTCGACGATCACCTTAGGCGGCTTGCGACAGTGTTAGAAGCCATCAAGTCATCAGGGCTCACTCTGCAGCCGGAAAAGTGCCGCTTCGCTTACGATGAGCTTTTGTTCCTAGGCCACGTGATCAGCAAATCAGGAGTACGCCTCGACCCACAGAAGACAGCTGCCATCGCAAAGTTCCCGCAGCCAACCGACAAGAAGGCAGTGCGCAGATTCCTTGGCATGTGTGCCTACTATAGGCGCTTTGTCAAGGACTTCTCACGCATCGCGGAGCCGCTAAGACATCTAACCAAATGTGAAGTCGCGTTCAAGTGGGAAACGCCGCAGGCCAAGGCATTTCAAGAACTCAAACGACGCATGCTGTCGCCGCCGGTACTTGCACACTTCGACGAGGACGCCGATACCGAAATCCACACTGACGCCAGTAGCCTAAGCCTCGGTGCCGTCCTAGTCCAGAGGAAAGGACTTGAAAGGGTGATATCGTATGCTAGCCGGTCGCTGTCAAAAGCGGAAAGCAACTATTCTACGACTCAAAAGGAATGCCTCGCCATCATTTGGGCTATAGCTAAATTCCGCCCTTACCTCTATGGCAGGCCATTCAAAGTCGTCAGTGAGCATCATGCATTGTGTTGGCTAGCTAACTTAAAGGACCCTTCAGGACGGCTGGCGCGGTGGAGCCTCAGACTACAAGAATATGACGTCACGGTAATATACAAGTCCGGAAGAAAACACTCCGACGCCGACTGCTTATCGCGCGCCCCCATCGATCCCCCGCCGCAAGACGACGAGGACGACGACGCCTTCCTTGGGATAATAAGCGCGGAAGACTTCACTAAACAGCAACGAGCAGACCCGGAGCTAAAAGGCCTCGTCGAGCATTTGGAAGGAAACACCGACGTTCTCCCTTGGGCATTTAAGCGCGGGTTGTCGTCGTTCACGCTACAAAACAACCTGCTCGTGATGAAGAACTTCTCACCAGTCTTGTTGTACCGTCAGCGCTGCGTCCAGAAATACTGCACGCCCTACACGACGATCCAACCGCTGGGCACCTCGGATTCTCCCGGACGCTGTCGAGAATACAGGAAAGGTATTACTGGCCGCGTCTGACCGCCGACGTCGCCCGTTACGTCAAGACATGCCGAGACTGTCAACGATGCAAGACACCACCAACAAGGCCAGCAGGATTACTACAGCCGATCGAACCTCCTCGCCGACCATTCCAGCAGATTGGGATGGATTTGTTGGGGCCGTTTCCGATATCAACATCCGGGAATAAGTGGATCGTCGTGGCGACGGACTATCTCACCCGCTTTGCTGAAACTAAAGCTCTACCAAACGGCAGCGCAGCCGAAGTGGCGAAATTTTTCGTCGAGAACATCCTGCTGCGACATGGTGCCCCAGAAGTCCTCATCACCGACAGAGGAACGGCTTTTACAGCAGAGCTCACCCAAGCCATTCTGCAGTACAGCCAGACAAGCCACAGGAGGAAAACTGCCTACCATCCGCGGACGAATGGTCTCACGGAGCGCCTGAACAAGACCCTCGCCGACATGCTAGCAATGTACGTCGACGTCGAACACAAGACGTGGGACGCGATCCTGCCGTACGTAACCTTTGCGTACAACACGGCGCTGCAAGAAACAACACAGATCACGCCGTTTAAGCTGGTTTACGGCAGGAACCCGACGACGACGCTTGACGCCATGCTGCCGCACGTAACTGACGAAGAGAATGTTGACGTCGCTAGCTATCTGCAGCGCGCCGAAGAAGCCCGACAGCTCGCCCGCCTGCGAATCAAGAGCCAGCAGAGGACCGACAGCCGACACTACAACCTCCGACGACGCTTCGTCGAGTACTAGCCTGGCGACCGTGTTCGGGTCTGGACCCCGATATGCCGACGAGGACTCAGTGAGAAACTACTCCGACGCTATTTCGGACCCTACAAGGTCATCCGACGTATTGGCGCTCTGGACTATGAGGTCGTGCCAGACGGCATTTCGCATTCACAGCGGCGCCGCGCACGATCTGAAGTGGTCCACGTGGTGTGCCTTGAACCCTTTTACGGACGCTGACAAACTTCGTTCTTTTTGTTCTTTTCTTTGCTACGAATGATTTTGTTTATTAACTTCGTTTGTTTGCAGGATCGGGTCGATGCTTTTTAAGAGGGGGGTATTGACACGTGTGCTTATCTTTATCGGCCGACCACGTTTCGCCGCTTAACAACTGTAATCGCACAGCGAGGGACGCGCCTGCAGGTATCCGACGTTTCTGGAAAGTTATCGATGCTTCTACCCGGCTGTCTGTTGTCGCCGAACCTTGTGTTATCTGATTTCATCGCGTAACTCGAATGTTGTAGAACTTTGTGGAAGGCATACGGGTCCCAACGATTAGTCTGGAACATTCGACGACTGTTGTATAAAAGCCGACGCGCTTGACCCGCTGATCAGATTTTCGACGATCGCCGAGCGTGTTCGCCGCTATCGTTGTGCTATAAGTAGCCTGTTTTGTGGGCACAGGTTCGCCCAATAAAAGTTTGTTTTGTCGTTCACAGTATTGCTACTGTGTTATTCAACGTCACCACCACGTGACAATATGTTCCAGCAGTTTAGAGGGGATACTGGTTAAAGAAATTGGACGATAGTTACATGCTTTTGTTCGATCACCAGATTTATGGACGGGAATGATTTGAGCCTTTTTCCAATCGTGGGGAACGTCACCAGTACTGATTGATTGCTGGAAAAGTAAGCTAAGTATTGCACTTGACAGGGAACTGGTGTTTTTGAGTAATTTGCTGCTGATTTGATCGCAACCAGCCGAGGAGGATGATTTTAGAGCCTTTATTAGCCCAGCTATTCCATCAGCGTTAATCTGTATATCGGGCATTGTGGTCAGCGGGTGACACGGTAATTCGTCAGAAATGAAGTTTATAGCAGGAGAAAATACTGATGTGAAGAAATCGTTAAGGGCTGTGGCACATTTTTCAGTTTCAATTAGTACGTTGTCGTCGTCTGATAGTTGCAGCTGAGTTTGGCGCTTAGGCGGGGAGATAATCTGAAAGAAGTTACGAGGGTTGGTCTGAAGGATTGATAAGAGGTCAGTTGAAAAAAATTTGTTTTTGGAAGCTTTCAATTCCTTGATGTATTTTTTGACGCTTAGTTCGTACCCATCCCAAGCTCTGTGGTTATTAGTTGACTTTGCTTTCCGATAATGGCGTTTTTTCTTATTAGGTAGACGTTTTAGGTGTTGCGTAAACCACCGGTTATTTTTGTCGGTATTTATAAGGATAGTAGGGATATATGTTTCTTAAGTTTAGCATAGTGTTTTTATATAATTCCCAATTGGCGTTGACTGAGCGAGCAGAGTATGACTGTCGAAAAGCTTCGTAGAAGAGTGCCAGTTGGCGGTTAAATGCGTCGAAGTTAGCTTTCTTGTAATCAGTGATTAATTTTTGCGTGGGGGCTTTCTTTTTAATGGCAATGAAATGCCGATATGAAGTACGTTGTGGTCGCTAAAGCCAGGGAGCGAAGTCAAAGTTTTTATGTTTTCCGGGCTAGATGTTAATAAGAGATCCAGGGTGTTGTGGCCCCTAGTTGGGCATGTTATTGCTTGGTGGAGGTTAAAGGGTAGTGTTAATTCAAAAAACTGTTTGGGTTCACTACAGGGTGTTCTGTTGGGTACTGAAAGTAGTGGGCAATTGATGCTGGGATGATTAAGGTCTCCAAAAAGGAAGATAGGTGTAGCGGGCATATCTTTATTTATATGTTCTAAAGAGAGGCGTAAGAAATTGCAAAATGAGGGGTTACTATCTGGTGGACGGTAACAGATTCCAAACACTATTTTGCCAATTGCACCGTGCAGGCTTACCCATGTTAGTTCGATGTTGTAGTCTTGATTTATCAGCGATGATGGTAAGCTGTCTAACGGCGATTAGTACACCTCCCCCTCGCCTATCATGCCGATCGCGTCGGTAAACTGTAAAGTTAGGGTATGATAGGAAAACTTCGTGGTCGCCGACGTCCTTATCTAACCACGTTTCCGATAGTAAAATCATATCGGCTGTGGTGTCGTCAATGAAGCTTTCGAGTCCGTCACGTTTTGTAATTATACTGCGGATGTTAGTGAAAACCACGCTAATGTAAAAAAATGATTCAGGGCGGTTTTTGAATGAAGCAGGCACGGAATTTCTTGTTTGTCACTGGGGCTGGTCAGATAAGGTATCAGTTGGAGCTGGCATTTGATTGCTGTCGGGTGTTGTGGTATGTTCAATGACTCTATCGGATGTAGTATCATAAAAATAGCATCTGCTGCCTACATGCAGCTTGTCCAGGCTGAGCTTAAACGCGCATTTTTGGGGCTTGATAAATTTTAACAATTTTCAGCGTGCAAGGCACGTACTTGGGGCAAAATCTTCTCTGACGGCAAAACATGTACCTTCTAGCTTACGCCCACATGCCAATATGTTTTCTTTAGTCTTGAAGTGGGCCAGTTTTACTACTATAGGGCGTTTTTTTGTTTCGGAGAATCTTCCAAGTCGGTGTGAACGCTCAATATCGCTGGCGTTCAATGTTAAACCAAGATTATTTTTGCATAGGTTTAGAATTTTGTTCTCTCAATCACTCCAAGGTTCTTTATCGGAATCGTCAATGCCAAAGAAGAGCAGGTTGGCTCGCCGCATACGGTTGTTGGCGTCAATGCTCGCGGCTTTCAGGGTAGTGATGTCGTGCCGTAGTCAGCCGATAATGTTAACAGCGGTTGAGGTGGTTGCGTCTTGTTGGTCTGAAACTAAGGTGTTAGAGCGGCTCATAATTTCAGCTTTAAGTTTGTCTTGGGTAGTTTGAGTTGATTTGATTGGCTCAAGCTCTACACTAATTGTGGCTTGAACACTTTCTAATCGTTTGATAGCGTCGAGGATAGGCAGGAGTTCAGCAGTAGGCAATGGACCGGGGTTAACCTCAACGTCACCGGATAATAACAACATAATTTCACACAGAAAATCGAAGGCAAACGCATCGCGACAAAAGAACACCACACCGCGACACTTCAAGTCGTAGGGGCACGACACCGCCACTATACATCCATCATCACTTCTGAATTCCTTAAAATGGGTTAGGTAACAAACCTGGAAAGTTAGGAGCGTTGTGAACATCGTTGTTCTGGCGGTGTTGTGCCCCGTGTAGTCGGCGATTCCTTGCTGTTTATACTGCGCGCAATGTGGTCTCGTGGTTGCTGACGTCGGAGAGTTCCAAGGTTGCCAGGCGTTGTGCCGGGCTCGTGCTGGAAACAGGCGGCTGATGCCATTAGGCTTGATAGGAGGCAGGGGGGTTGGCGGAGAACTTGTTTCGTGCAGGTAGGCGGCTCTAGGCGGGCTTTCGGCGGTCAGGGAAGGGCATACGGGTCCAGGTATCAGGCAAGGTCGATCCAAATAGGTCGCGAAGCTTCGGGCGAAAAGTGGTTCAGAACCTATTGCCAGCGACATCAACAAGCGGAGTTATGGGAGTTGCGCTTGAAGCGCGACTAGGGGAGGAGGGAACAACCACTGATTAAAAAAAAAAGACTTTTAGTCAAGGGCGAATGAATTTTTTATATTGTTCGAGAATTATTTCCCAGTGAACTTGATTTAGGCGCAATCCGTAAAGAAATTATGACAGTGATTTATCATTATCAAAATATACCTTTTTTTCAGCGCCATCTGAATAAAGGGCGCACGCCATAATTATGCAGTGCAGCCCTTGTAGTGCACGGAAAGGCGTGCTCGTAAAGTTCGTCTGCTACGACACGCCCCCTCGCATGTTTTGGTGTTTCGCTCCCGCATGCGTTCTGTCAATTATTGTGGCGCGAATTTACTTTTTGCTGAGCGTGGTGTTGTGAGGTGTATTTATCGTGGGTGAAAGTGTTGACTATTGTGTCCGACGGGCACGGCGTCCTACGGGACGATGCGACCAACAGTGGACACCGAATGCTTTCCTCGGTACCCGCGGAAACGATGTGCTGTGCAGGGGTGCAATACCAGCACCCGTACGGCTGGCGTCACACTGCACCGGTTTCCTCTCTTTTGTCCAAGGTGAGACAACACTATTACTATTAATGCCTTCCTGTAGGGTTGTGTGGCGTGTTTCCGTAGCACTTGGAAAAAAATCTTTCTGATGCTTCCGTTATTTTACAATTAACTCTTCGTTTTGAGCTCAGTTTTGGCTCGGAGCTTTTGGTGTGAACTACGTCTGAGCTTCACAGCCTATTCCAATAGCGCAAATATTGTGTTTCAGTCAATTCAAATTCGCATCGCTTTAGTTGTCTATATAAAAACAAGGCTCGTGATCGTTATTCTTGTGTTTAGATGCACAACTAATCTCTCAAACGCAGCACTTCATACTTTGAGTTTCTGTGCTGCAGCCAAATCTTTACTGCCATAAGCTTTTTATTTGTTGTCATCGCCCTGTTTGGCTTTAATGAAGCTTTTGCTCTTTTTTTCCTTATTTATCTTAACGCTCACCTAAACGTTGCTACTATGAATTTGCAGGCGCGAATCCTGGGTGAAATTTTGTAGGAACACATGCCTACTAGATACGACGCCGCGACAACTACGGTACAGAGTTGTGAGCTCGCTGCACTTTGATGGATCAGCATTCGTGCGGCCCGGTTTACTTCGTCAAGACGCAGAGCCTACCATATTTCCTGTTATCCGTAAGCATATCGCTGAGCCATGTAGTGCACGACAATAGGCATGCCTGTAGTTGAAGTCGTTTGTAAAGCAGTGTGCTTATCTTTAATAGAACAAGAGAAATACATCGAGAAAATTGATCTAAATAATTGCCTTCGCATTCCTATGAGAAAAAACAAGGTATGTTTACTACACCTTTATGACAGGCGACGGATCTAACACCCATGACGACAGCTGTGGTAACGTCGGCCTGAACTATGTCCAGCCTTACAAGACTGAAGGTGACTTTCATTTTAGGTTGTCACTTATAGCTACATAGGGCATAAAATAAATCGTCCACATTACGTTTGCAGAGTCGAGTTTGTCAGGCCACGTGAGCTCGTCCATCTCGGATAGTGTCTCGCCAAGGGGCGGCCAATGTTTGATAGCACTGCCGTGAAGAAATTATCCAGTGTAGAAGGTAACCTTGCTGTTTTATGTTAAGGCCACATATCAGGAGCGAAGTCGCTACTTTTCCCCGAAAATGAGTGCCCCCTCCCCACACCAAAAAAAAGAAAGAAAAAAACTGCAGGGTGGAGCGCGCTAATGGACCACGGCGATCACACGTACTCCTGCCTTTCACTTGCATCTGTAGTGCCCCCGCAGGAAGTCCCAGGTAACTCCTGGCACAATGTGCTGCTCTCTGCGCGACTCTCGATCGTCATTTCTTTTTCCCTCTATTTGTTTTTTGCTCCGTGCTCGACTCGCTAAAATGCACCATATTATCTCCCTCATTCGCAGAACACCGTCACAACATGCAGCTGGAGGACACTGCTCCTGCAAGAGAGCCCAGCAGTAACGCGCCTCCCCAGGTTCCGACAGTTCTTGAGCCGACAGTTCACCCGCTTGCCGAAGGAAGCGCCTCGGAGAAGGAATTGCCTGGTATAGAAGGTAACAGTGCCTCTTTATATTAAGGCCACATATAAGGAGCGAAGACACCACTGTTCCCGAAAATAATTTCCCGAAAAAAAAAAGGCTGCAGGGTGGAGCGCACTAAGGGACCACTGTGATCACACGTACGCCAGTCCTTCACTTCGATGCGCAGCAGCACCGCGGGAAGTCGCGGGTAACTTCTGGCGCAATGTGATCTTTGAGCCACTGTCGTCATTTTTTGTGCCTCTTTTATTATTGCTAGAGGTTGCACAAGCTAAAATGCACCATATTCTCTCCCTCCTCCGCAGAACACCCCATTAAAATTCAGCTGAAGGACTCCGTTCCTACACAAGAAGCCAGCGGTGACGCGACTCCCCAGGTTCCGTCGGTTGGACAGACATCCAGGAAAAGCTCTGTCCCGGGCGCGTATTTCCAACTGCTCGTAGGTACAACGGGGCGTGGAACTTGCGGAGACGACGGACGTTTGCGCGCATGCGCGAGTGAGAGTGGGTGCGAGAGAGAAAATGTGGGGAGTTTTGATTCTTGGAAATACGACTCTGCCTAGGTACTACGGAGGAGTCCCTTGGGGCGCGGTGTATGCGCTTGTCCCTAGGCGCGCCGTGCCGGCAGAAGTCGCGGGGCGCGGTTGTGCTGAACTTAGCATCGCAAGTTGGCGGCTCGACGCAATCATATTTAATCGATCATGTTTTTACTAATGAAAACAACGTGTCATTATTTCGCATTATTGGCGGCGCCTCCAGGACACCAAAGCGGCAACGGGGATATCAAAGCTAGAAGCCGGACTGGTCCGTGGGTTGGGGCTCGCAGAGGCCTGCGCGTGCCAGGGGAGTATAAGATCGGCTGTCCGCTATCGCGGACAGCCAATGTTTTATGCGAACACCCCCAGGCACGCTTCGGCCTCTGCGGCCCCAACCCACGGGCCGCCCGGCTTCCAGCTTTGATCCCCCCGCTACCGCTTGGGTGCCCCGGAGATCCTGCGCCGCCTGCTTTAATATAACCTCAGGTGCTCTCCTGAGGCCTCCGTTTGCCGGTTACATGTGCCCTCCTGGAGCAGTGCTTGTAAAAAATCCGATCTATCGTCGCGACGAAAAATTCGACCCGCGACTTATAAAACACCAGTCAGAACATTGTCCCTTCAGACACAGCGATCACCAAGCGGCGTCCGCGCCCACTGCCTCACCGCGCGGGCAGCCAGCGGCGGAGCGTATAAACCAACCGACCGAACTCCGCAATGCCGGCATGTCAGGGGACAAACGAATACAACGCAATCTAAGAAACCTCCTCCGTAGTGCCTAGGCTGAGTCATATATTCAAGGAGCAAAAGCCCCCAGATTTTCTCTCTCGCGCCCGCTCTTACTCGCGCCTGCGCAGAAACGTCGAGCTCCGTCAAAAGTGGCACGCCCCGTTGTAGCTGCTAGCGGATGAAAATACGCGTCCCGGGCACAGCTGCTGAGACTGTTCGCAACTGTGAGCATATTACATCATGTAAAATCATCTTGGCCGTCAACGTGTCATTTTAATTTTACAGAAGTGTAAGACACAAACAAAAGATACAAGCTATATAGAACTTTTCTCACGGGTGCAGACATACATTTTGAAGAATCGTGACAGCACCCTTTTAGGAATACAAGACGTCTGTTGATGTGGTCGCCTGCTATCGGCTACTTGTGTTGAGCTAAATTAATTATGATAATGGAAAAGTATTACCAAAAGGCAAAAGAAAAAAATCTAAAGGTATGTACATAGAGGCAATAATGGTAAGAAAACAATTGAAAGTCTTTCGGGAGAGCAGTCGTTCTTCCACACATTTATATAAGGCTCAACATGCAAAAACAGCACATCTATTTCTGCTATTTCTGTCACGCTTTTTGTGTGTGCGCCACAAAGGGGGTTGGGGGCATTAAGACAGGCTTATGTTCCAGCGCATTGTTAAATGTTTGTATATTTTCGAACAATAATTTTACTTAGTGTCACTGCGCTGAGCGCAAATTCATACAACATGAAATGTGCAGAAAGCAACTCTGCCGGTGCGCCATGAATAATTTGCCAAGCGGATGCCTCGTTTCTCAAGTACGCAGAAACATTGGCATAATTTTATTCAATGATGTAAATGTCATCCGGTGCTAGAGTAATAAGTATTCCTTAAAGTTACATAAATAGCTTTGTGAAAACTTAAACACAATCTAGTCATGCGTGCGTATTGGCGAGAAGAGTGACCTGTTGGGTTTGCGAGCTGTGTTCTGACGCGGTTATTATATGTATTTTTCATGTCAGTCACCTTATCTGTTTTCTCTGCATTGACATCCGCATATACGAAAAGGTTAAGTATAACAGCAGGTGTCCTAGGGTTGATTTCTTTTACAAGGTGTAAGACAACGCGCACTGTAATTGCCGCCGGCTGTTCCTTTTTCCACAGAGCACTTGTTCGTAGTAGCATATCACAAACATCATGTGCTTTGCATTTTGCATCTTTTACTTAGGAAAGATTGAAGTATTTGCCTTCTCAGAACCCTGTCATAAAAATTGGCAAATATCACATGCTCATCATAAAGGCTTCGAACGTACATTTAACATCAAGGAAGCACACTTCTTAAAAGCTCGCATCTTTCCACCTCCACAGCTCCCTGTACAAGTAACCAGTGCAGTCATCCCGACACTCGGAGGAAAACCAAGAAGCTCAAGGCAAAACTGCGAAAACAGCAGGATTTGAGCCGGAGGCTACAAAGAAGACTGCAGACGCGTCAAGCCCTAACGATTGAGGAAGTCATCCGGAGCGTCCGCTCACACGTGTCTCCAGCTGTTGCTGCATTTGTGGAGGCTCAGCTGAGGATGAACAATGTGAGCCGGTTTGGTTGCCGATGGTCAAGCCAAATCAAATCCTTTGCCTTAGGGCTCTACTTCCATAGTCCGAAGGGTTATAGGTACTGCAGGCGACTTCTCAGGCTGCCATCAGTGCGATCCTTGCAGTTATGACTTCAGCGTGTGCCACTAAGGGCTGGATTTTTCCCGGAAATCTCTGACCTTATAAAGAGACGAGCGACTAGCTTTTCCATGAGTGAAAAAGCCTGTTGCATTGTTTTCGATTAAATGCACATTAAAAAGGAACTTTCCTACAACCCATTGCGTGACAGGTTTGAAAGTCTTGAAGAATATAATGGTGTCCAAGGCAATAACCTCTGCAACAAGGCTCTTGTCTTTATGGCAAAAGGAATCAGAACGGCCTGGAAACAACCACTTGGTTATTTTTTTGCCCATCGAGGAACACCCGCAAGTATTTTGAAGGACCTTCTTTTGCAATGCTGCAAGTCCCTTGTGGACTCTGGCTTGCAGCCAGTAGCGGTAGTCTGTGACCAGGGAAGCCAGAACGTGTCCCTTTTTGCAAGCCTAGTCACCGCCGAGGAGCCGTATAGAGACATAGATGGAAGGCGGCTCTTTTTCCTTTTTGATGCTCCGCACTTACTTAAATGCCTCCGAAACATGCTATTTAAGTATGATTTCAGAGTAGGTGATCACCTTGTTAAGAGCCGTTACATTAGGCAGGCTTATGAAAAGGACCGCACGCACGAGATACGTTCGATTCCGAGGTTGAACGACAGACATTTTAACCTAACCTTCGCATCAAAGGTGTCTGTAAAATTAGCCGCACAAGTTTTCAGCAACCATTGTGCTGCTGCAATGTACACCCTGGTCACTTTTCAGGAGCTTCCCGCTGAGGCAATTCATACTGCACGATTTGTAGAAAGGATAGATCGCTTGTTTGACTGCCTTAACAGTTCACGCAAGGTTGCAAATACACCTTATGCATCTTCGATGTGCAAAGGCTCTGTTCACAGAGAGTTTCTGGAGGATTGTATTGCAGTCTTTGAAAGCCTGCAAGTAATTGGCTGTCCAAGGCAGCCGCCTTGCATACGCGGGTTCTGTTTTAGCATGCGGTCTCTTTTAATGCTCTTTGATTATCTCACAATTAATTATGGATTCTCTTATCTTCTGGCCAGACGATTAAATCAGGACGCACTTGAAAACAGCTTTTCCATTATCAGGTCCAAATCAGGCGCGAACACTAACACTACAGCTCGTCAGTTTCAGGCCGCTTCCAGGCATCTTTTGATAAATAACCTGTTCAAGCTGTCTGACAACTCTAACTGTGCCGAGGACATGACAACGCTGTTGGCAACTCTTCCTGCTGGCGTTTCGGCACCGTCTCCCGCTCTTGGTATCGGAAGCACAGTCCCGCTTAGTATTACATATGATTCTTCCTCAGATGAACTTTCGGACGTAGAGCAAAGTAACCTCGTTTATTTTTCTGGTTGGTTAGCGGTGAAATTTTTGAGGTTCCATGCCTGCGTCGGAACATCACAGAAATGTCTTCTGAGGGTAGAAGATGCGTCCTTTACTAAGGGCAACGAAGTTCTGCTTTATTTAAGCGTAAAAGGTACTGCGCAATCTGACTTTGGATGCCTCTCAGTTCCTTCGCCTCCATTCGTATCTTTTGTTGAAAGCTGCGAAAATGTTTTTCAGGAAGGCATCGGTAGCCTTTTCTCCATGGAGAGAGTAGGACATACGTTGTGTACGCATCTTCATGAGAAGGTAGAAAAGACACTCACCGTTTGTGAAGAGGATGTGTATAACGCCTTGTTCTCTCTCTTTACCCGAGTCAGGTTGCATTGGTTTGCACGAAAAAGAAATGTTGAATTTCAATGTGCACAAGTGAAGCGTCAAGCTAAGCAACAAGTCCAAAGGCTAAGCAGATGAAATTTTCCAGGGTATATGCCAGGCGGTGAGTGTGGCTGTGAGTCTCCTCACAAAGAAGGCAAACACATGTGAGAAAAAAAAAAAGCAGATTGGTATATAATTTGAAGGAGTAACATAGGAGTAACGTGATAGCTTGTATATAAGTAGTAAATTGTGCACTCTTTCTATGCTTTTTCGCGTACTATCGGATGGAACAAATATTCGGAGATGTGGGCGAGCAATCTGGTTCCGAAAAAGAAAACTTCCTTTAATGTCGACTTGTCGACTCTGGCTTGTCGAGGTGGCGCTCCGTGGCGGTGAAGTAAAGGGACACAGGTTGTTCTTTCTTTCTTATCCTGCCTTTCGCTTCTTAGCGCTGGCTTCGTGGCCTCACGCAATCGTAGCTCTCCTGCTGCATCATTATTTTTTGTTGTAGCATTTATGCGCAGTAAGGCTTGCACTATTTCGTGCAGTGTTGTAACAGTAAACACGTAGACATTTGCATATGTACACGGAGCGATATCCTCTTCTGAAAAGAAGCAAAATTTTGCCAATGTGTACTTGGGGGTTCACCAGTAGTAAAGGAGAGAGACGGGGCAATTTCTTCCTCTTCGTTTCTGTCCTGCCTTGCCATTTTACCATTGCATTTATTTAAGTGACAAATTTCCTTTCGTTTACAGATGAGTGGTAGGGCGCGACGTGATGCTCTCATAGTGCTAGTGGCGTGACCACCATTAACATCGGTGGGTTGACTGAGGAGTAAAATCCACGGCTGCTGCTCTGCGAAACACGATTTTCAATTAACTCGAGTCAGTGGACATTTGATGTTTTTATAAACTTCATATAAAGCATTTTTGTACTGTTGTGATGGAAGCTGGCGGATATAAAAACGACTAATGGAGTGAATCTTGCTGCAGAATATAGTCCTTTTTTCTCGTATACGCTCCTTATTTTGCATTACCATCACGACACGTTTCACTTGCTAATTGATTGATTGATTGGTTGATTGATTGATTGATTGATTGATTGATTGATTGATTGATTGATTGATTGATTGATTGATTGATTGATTGATTGGTGACTGAGTGTCGGTAATTCTGTCGCAGTCTTTTTATAAGGCATGTAAGTGTGAGTAATGAGACAAAAACAGCATAACTTGCTAAAAGCAACAGCTCGGAGCTGCTTGTTTCGTCGGGGCTCATGTTCTTCCGCCTGCTGTTATTGGAGTGCACCAGCCTTCTTTTCATTTCCCATTGCAAAATCTTTAGGTGCGCTTTACATTGCGCTTGTGCACAACATCAGATAGGCAAAGGTGTGATGGCGCGTTCGCGTGTTTTTTTTTTTTCTGCAATCCTGAAACAAAGGCGGAATATTGAGTAATACTTTTGAGATGTTGGAAACACATTGCTTTGTTTTAAAAACCTGTAAAATTAACCATATTAACAGTACAAATTGGCCACCCTCACAGTAAATTGAAATCTTTCTAGCCTACCTGCCGATCAAATATTATCAGGGTATATAGTAGTTCTAGATACACAAGCGGACGGTCGGTCTTTATTTTTGAGACGTGGACATTGGCGTCTCTATATATATATGTTATGGTTGTTGAGGTGATGTTCGGGATATTTTCTATTGTTGTAAAGCAGTTGCTATTGAGACGTTGATTGTGCGTCGTGCTATATGTTATCGGCAAGGCCAATGTATCGGCGCATAGTGCATGTTGTGTAGACGCACATTTTATATTTATTGTCCAGTCGGTGCTGATCGTGAACTTGTGTTGTGAATTTGAGTCATACCCGCCGTGGTTGCTCAGTGGCTATGGTGTTAGGCAGCTGAGCACAAGGTCGCGGGATCGAATCCCGGCCACGGCGGCCACATTTCGATGGGGGCGAAATGCGAAAACACCCGTGTACTTAGATTTAGGTGCACGTTAAAGAACCCCAGGTGGTCGAAATTTCCGGAGTCCCCCACTACAGCGTGCCTCATAATCAGAAAGTGGTTTTGGCACGTAAAACCCCATAATTTTTTTTTTAATTTGAGTCAATAAAATTGAAACGTTGTCGTAATTTTGGGCATGAACAGGCGTCATTTTTGCTTGTTACAACACAAGCGCACAAGCCACACAAGCAATGTACACTTTAAGATACCTGCGTACTGCGAAATAAATAAACAACGCTATAAATATGAGTGGTACGCTGCTGCTTTATTGCAGCTGAGGAAGCTGCAGGGAAGGCGATAAGACCTCCTTGTAAAACCCAGGCAATTTCAACGGCAGTATGGCAGTATGTGTAGTCAGTAGTGTATATCAGCTTAGAGATAGAAAGCTTACATTAACTTCAAGCGAACACCCCAAGGACTCGCGTCGGTTGCAATCGACGCGAGTCCTTGGCTATGCAGGCCTACGAAAACAATCTTAAGGTCAAATTTCGCGCCAGTGCCAACAAGATGACGTCACTTTCTTACCGGATATTGCGTCACATCCGCTGTGTTTCTTGTTCCGCCGGAAGTGTTCCCACCACATACAAATGGCGCTAAGCCCCATGAGCTGCTGATGAACCGCCATGTTTTGAACGTATGGGCTTCTATGCAAGCTTCGCTACCAGGTACATTTACCTTGTATCAGGTACGTCAGTACCTGGAAAGTTAGGAGCGTTGTGAACATCGTTGTTCTGGCTGTGTTGTGCCCCGTGTACTCGGCGATTCCTTGCTGTTGATATTGCGCGCAATGTGGTCTCGTGGTTGCTGACGTCGGAGAGTTCCAAGGTTGCCAGGTGGTGTGCCGGGCTCGTGCTGGAATCAGGCGGCTGATGCCATTAGGCTTGATAGGAGGCAGGGGGGTTGGCGGAGAACTTGTTTCGTGCAGGTAGGCGGCTCCAGGCAGGCTTTCGGCGGTCAGGGAAGGGCATACGGGTCCAGGTATCAGGTACGTCAGTACCTGGAAAGTTCGGAGCGTTGTGAACATCGTTGTTCTGGCGGTGTTGTACCCCGTGTAGTCGGCGATTCCTTGCTGTTTATATTGCGCGTAATGTGGTCTCGTGGTTGCTGACGTCGGAGAGTTCCAAGGTTGCCAGGCGATGTGCCGGGCTCGTGCTGGAAAAAGGCGGCTGATGCCATTAGGCTTGATAGGAGGCAGGGGGGTTGGCGGAGAACTTGTTTCGTGCAGGTAGGCGGCTCCAGGCGGGCTTTCGGCGGTCAGGGAAGGGCATACGGGTCCAGGTATGAGGTATGTCAGTACCCGGAAGGTTAGGAGCGTTGTGAACATCGTTGTTCTGGTGGTGTTGTGATAGGAGGCAGGGGGGTGTTATTGTGAAAGGAACGTTACATCCAGAGCATAAAAATTAAGAATACTGGTAGTGTGTTTCGCCGTTACACTGATTATTATCTTAAAGACCTGGATTTCCCGTTAGCCCACATTTCCGTCGATGTAAACAACCGCTTAAATTTGAATGCTAGGTTATTCGAAACGTTCTACGTATATAGCAATTGGCTTCAGGAACATTAGTGAATTTGAAAATTTGAAGTGTTGTGCTTATCGTATACAAGCTTTAATTCTCGCTGTGTAGTATGCATGCCCTTCGAGAGCTGTCGCTTATAGCCTTATTGAAATTCGTAGCTACAGTTTGGAGCACTGTGGAAGCTAGAACGCTTGCCCTGGCTCTCGAGAAAGTGTTTAAGCTGGAAGTGTAGGTTGAGGAGTTTGGGATTAGTCACACTAAGGCTTTATGCCGTAGAACGAAATTAAAAAAAAAATTAAATTATGGGGTTTTACGTGCCAGAACCACTTTTTGATATTGAGACACGCCGTAGTGGGACACTCCGGAAATTTCGACCACCTGGGGTTTTTTAACGTGCAGCTAAATCTAAGTACACAGGTGTTTTCGCATTTCGCCCTCATCGAAATGCGGCCGCCGTGGCCGGGATTCGATCCCGCGACCTCGTGCTCAGCAGCCCAACACCATAGCCATTGAGCAAGCACGGCGGGTATGCCGTAGAACTAGGAGTGTCAAAGGATAAAAAAAAGTGCATGTCTGTCAAGCGTGGGAAGCTGTTCATGTGGTAGAAGCTTGTGTGCGTGCGTGTGTGTGAATTCGCTCCTCAAAAGGGAGTATGTGTGTACTTGAGCTACTTCGTTGCTGGTGCTGTTTGCCAAAAATTGGCAAGAAAACAAAATAATCAATTTAACTTGAAATAATAAACTATGCAAAGCATGCTGGCACAGTGGCGACAGCATCATATGAGCATACAAACATGCAGCTGTGTGACAATCTTAATGCATGACTGCAACATCGGGAAGGGGGCTTTCTTCTTTTTCAGTAAGCAGCACAAAGTCCATATTTCGGCTATTCTAATGGAAACCAAAACGAAGCTTATTGCCAGTGATCTTGTCTTTCTTCTAGTAGCATTTGTTTATCTTGAACTTAAAGCGTCGTTTCTCAAAGGCCATGCACGTGATCGCAGTTTACCAATGCGCAGCCTTGGTGCCCTCCATCAAGAGCAAGCCACTTGCTTTCGCCTTCAGACAGATGGTTGATGTCTTGTTGGACTCAGTTATGAAGACAACATTGTAAGTAGATATTGGTGTGCAGTTTAATATAGTAAGTCGAATTTTAATTTAACACTCTGAGGCTCCTTGGCAGCCTAAGCTTGATAGCATGTGCAGTTGTGCGTGGTTTTAAATATTGCCGATGGTACAGTGCATACTGCAGGTATGACTGCTGATCCACATTATACACTTGCACTTTCTTGATGGCCTTTCTTAATGAGGATTTTTTCTTTGTGCAAAAATATTCATAGAATGGGGCATTGCAGTATCATATTCTTTATTGTGCATTCAGTGGTAATTTCGTATGACCTTCCTGCTACCAATTTATTTGCAGGAAAGGAAACACTCTGCAATGAGCTTGTTATTTGCTCATTGTATTACGCTCTTCTACTTTAATTTATTCTCACATAATTCTCAAAACCTTAAAATTTGAGCCGTTTTTATTTTTAATACTATATCAAAATCAAAGTGTGCCAGATTGCAATCTAGACTGCAAGGTAATTGAAGAAAAACAAGAAACCAGGACCTCTCGTGGGTGTTAAAAAATGTTCCTGCAGGCAGTGTGCCTGTTTCTTGTACTGAGCTAGCTGCTCAGGAAAATTGCAAGCATAATAAATTTCACACAGTTTTCCACGAAATAGCAGGCCTATCATTGTCTCTAAGCACAACCTTTCCTCATTTGCATCATGAAAATCTGTCTCCGGCTTAATTTGGGACAAGTTTTGAAAAATGAATGTTACATAATTTTGAAACTACACAAAGTATTGGTTGGGCCTAGACAGTTTTCAAACAACTTGACCATGTTGAATCTAGGCATTACAAGACGAGAAAAAAAAACATGCACAGGCGCACTCATTCGATCAAATGCGATGCTTATGGTCATTTCCTACGTGGCAAAATGTACTTTTAAGCGAGAGAGGGTGGGTACAAAATTTACAACCATTGCGACGCATGCTGGTATGGCGACACACGATGAGAAATGGGTGTGGCTCTGCGGTTCATTGAATATGCGAACACTTATATACAACCCTCCCCCCCCCCCCCCCCCCCCGCGGCAGCGAGAGGTAACCGTGCAGTATGTTTTGGTCGGTAAAGATGATTGTTTTAGGAGACAAGAAATTTCAGGCGCTAGTTGAGAGGCTACAATAGAAAGAAGGACCATGTAAATAGTCGCAGACCAACATAAACTGCTTTGGAGGGACATCACAGTT
The DNA here is from genome assembly GCF_023375885.2 of Dermacentor andersoni. NCBI lineage: Eukaryota > Metazoa > Arthropoda > Arachnida > Ixodida > Ixodidae > Dermacentor > Dermacentor andersoni. The sequence continues at coordinate 8,973,571 of NC_092823.1, read as the reverse complement.
TAGAGCATGAAGCAGAAATTGGGAGCATGAGGAAGCATCATAAGCTTAAATAAGGGAATAATATTTGTCAGCGTATTGCCAAGCTAACCCATTGAAAGAGGTGGCGTGCTTTAAGGAAAATAGTTGACAACACCTGCTAAATTTTCCAGGAAAGTATGCCGAAATGCCAGTCCTTACTAAATCAGTGTAAATAAGAAATACACAGTAAATTTTAGAATACACAAAGGGTCTAATAAACTGCATTGGAGAGTTGGAGATCATTGGATTGGATGCATGTATTGCAGGGCAAATGAGAATGCCAGCGGGGGTTTCCTCATGTTCATTTTGTGTGCATTCTCTGTAAAACTGTACTCTTTGTCTCCTAGTGTAAGAATTTGTGTAAAAACAATAATTTTTTTATGTCTTGGGCATCTGTCTTAATGTGCCATATCCCATAAGGTTGTCAGCTGCAGCACTAAAAAAGTGTAATGCACAGATAAATTGCAGATTTCATGTCAATTTTATATTAAGGTCACATACACACTCCTGGACAAGTGTCTGTTGTTGAGAGATGTCATTGGTGGTGTTTTTAAGTTTTATTCCCTCTCATTTTCTATGGTGAAAAGGTTACTGTAAATTTATTTTCTTTTGCTGCTGTATGTGCCACATTGTATTTACAGTGACATAGTGGTTTAGTGTTCACGGTAACATGCAATTCCTAAATTTGTAAAATAAGAATTTCTCCTACCTTTCACTTGTCTTGCCCAGTTGCCTGAGCTGTGCATTGTGCCTAGTCCCATTAATTAAGATTGTTATTTTCAGGAGCTTGTTGCCATCAAATTTTCCGCAGTGTACATGTGTAATTGCACAGACTGAACTCATGATTCTCTTCTTATTTTGCTAATGCAGGATGCAAGATTCCAGCATAGCCATGCGCTGCATTTATTGGTCAAGAAGCTCAGAGAATGGAGTCCCTGCACCTCGTGGTTAACCATGAACAGTATTTTTTTCTTTTTGAAAGTTAAATGCCATTTGCTGCATCAATTGCATTTCTGCACCTCAAATGTGTACCATATTTTTTCTAATTACGAATCAATTAATATATAATGTTCAGTATATTTATAATGTTTGATACAACCATTTCTTGCTTGCAAGTGTTAATTGCGATATTAAACTTTAACTTATGCATGCCTGCCTGTGCCTGTGTTCTTGTAGTAACCAGAGTATGGCTGATTTAATAAACCATATTTGCTCATTTGCATACTCGCCTGCTACAGCAAGCCCTAATCTTGCAGTACCGCATCTAAGTGCAAATAATTTAGAAATTTACAATGTGTTTTAAAACACTGTCCCTCTTTTGTGCTCAGCCAAATTGCTTAATGAACAGAGGTTTGTTTTTATCAGGCCTCCATTGATACTGCACTTTGCACCAAAATAGTAGTAAATTTGTTATATTCAGTCTTTTGTTTTGTAGTAAGAAAAGAACCCATCTTAAATCTAGATATTGTTAGCAGACCCGTGCCTTCGGGTCACAAAACAAAAATTTATAGAAACCAGAACTGTAATGAGAAAATCTTTACCCTTAGAAAACCTTACCTGTAATGAGAAAACCTTTAGCCCAGAGAACTCTTGTTTCACAAAAGAAAAAAAAAACTGCTTTGGCACTAAAAATTCTACATATTTAATGAATACATTGTTGTGCCAAAAAAAAATAGACTTGGGAAGGAAAAGTACGAAACGACTTCCTTCCCAAGTCTTTTTTTTTTTCTTTTTTTGGCGCAACAATGTATTCATTAGATCCCAACCAACTCGCCAAGCAACAAGTTCTACACTTCTACATATTTTTCGTGCTCAAGTAATCTTGTTGGAAAGAGAAAATTAGCAATAATGCTCCTGGCTTAAACCTTATTTAAAGCACGTCTATGCTTGGAAGATATTGTTTCAGTCTCAGAAATGTTGGCCAGTTATGCCTTACATCGACTTTCTAAACTTTTGATGATGCTTTGCCATTACATTGGTGTACAAAATAATAGGTGTGTTTCATCTGTGTTTGCTCTGCATTTCATTTATTTCCCTAATTCACCTTGCAATATCCTTTTTTTTTCATGGCATCAAAACTTGAATTTTCGTTGATTAGAGCTTAATACTGAAAATTTATTCCTTTATGTGGCCCAAAACACTGCGAGGTCAGTATTTAAGTGCAGCTATTCATAGTTTCTTCTCTAACAAGAACAGATTTGATGAATATATTTTTAAATACCTTTGTGGGAAATGTACATGTTCTTGTACTTGCCAATCTGTTTGGTGATTGTGCATGTTTAGATTTCATGCGATTTATGTGTATATTGTACTCTGTATTGTGGCATGCAATATGTATATTTAAATTTTTCTTGAAAATGCAGCATATATCTTACCATTCTGTGTTGCATGTTATATGGATCTGGAAACCGTGATAACCGTTGGTGCTGATATACATGCTCAAAAGTGTCAAATTTGCTAGGGCAACATATAGCTGTTGTGTATGCCCATCGAAGCTTCAAGGCCGGCAGTTGGACGGCCTTGAAGCTTGAACCTTCTGGCACACACTAGAGTTACGCGTGGATGGCTGCGCACATTAGTAATTGAAGGCGTGTACTGCCGCACCTGCCTTCCATACACCACAAATAAAAGGGTGTACACCCTTCCAACATTCACATAGGTGGGTGTTAATGTAGACTAGCACCCTTGCCCCCTAAATATATTTTGCTGGACACCCTACCTCTAGGGTGCTGTAATTGCATCCCAACTGTAGGGTGTAGACAACAGCACCCTTGGGGTATCTGTCTGGGGACAAACTGATTTACACCCTTAAGGGTGTTAAAATGTTTAGTGTGTAGAAAACTTTTTCATGCTAAACAGAAGTACATTAACTAGCGACTTGTTCCCCGCTGTAGATAAAAAAATCATAATTGAGTGTGTATTTTCTGAATTCGCGCAACCTTTCGATATCGTCTCGCATAACGTCTTCCATAAATGTCTTGACTAAATGTAGATCCTAACACTTTAGGCTGAATAGAGTGATTATACTAGTACAAACTTCCACAGTTGTCAACGGCGGCTTACGGTCGAAGTACTTGCGTCAGTACTTTAATCCCGGTTCACAAGTAATACCGGCTTTCGTTTCGCAAGTTGGCACCAACATTGAAGATTTTCGGTCGCTGCTCAATTTTGTACCGGAAACGGCAAACACCCTCATGCTTCTGGTTGGTACAAGTTGTAGCCAGGAAGGAAGAGCTAGACGGCCAAACGAAGGGTCACATACGCACAAGTTTAATGGTCTCTCAGACGTGTTCTATCTCAGGAAGAAAAGCACTTGCTGCCAGATCACCAATCACGCGCAGTCACGGGGAACTATATCTCCCCGCCTTCACTAAATGGCAATGGCAATGTACAACATCTCTCCAAAAGAGCAAACGAAGTTTGCTGCACCAGGCGTCTCCACTTCTAGTATGCATGTGGGAAGTGTCTTGGCAACATGAACGGCCGTCTGCTACACCGTCCCTGTTACAAACACTTTCTGCGTTGGTTTTAGGAGGGGAAAAGCGAACTAGCTGGGTCCTGTTCCTGCGTACAGCACCACTGTCGGCTGGGGCTTGCGCTGTCGCTTTGTACTTGAGGTCTGTCAGCCAGACGTCATCTCCGTAGAATAGCTCCGGCAGGTCACGGACTCCGTGACATCTGCCGAAGTCTTTCCATAGATGTTTCCGGTACTGTGCCTCGAACTTCCGAAGACTCTCTTGTTCCGCCAGTTTGGGTGTCAGCTTGCTGGAACTAAGAAGAAGCTTGGTTGTTAGTCGATGACCCATCAGTAGTTCCGCAGAGCTACACTCATTCTTCAAAGGAGTCGACCTGTAAGCTAGAAGCGTCAAGTAAGGGCTTTCGTCTTTGTCATGGAAGTCTTGATAATTTTTACCGCAGCCTCACCAAGTCCATTGCTCTGAGGGTAGTGAGGGCTTGAGGTATTGTGCTTGAAGATGTAGTCCTGGGCGAAGAGTGAAAACTCAGTCGACGACAAATGTGGGCCGTTGTTGGAAACCACTTCCTCGGGAATCCCGTGGTGTGCAAAAATTTACTTGCAGTGGTTGACTACAGCTGCGGACGTAAGCTTCTCGAGCCGAGCCAGCTCTGGGTATCTTGAATAATATTCTGTTGCTATCAACCACCTCTTATAGTAAAACAAGTCCATTGCAATGCGTCGCCAGGGTTTTTCTGGAAATTCGGAACTTTTAGCGGCATTTTCCTGTTACTTGTTTCGACGCATTGCTGACATTACTTCACCAGGGACGTGACATCAGCTCCTATAGCGGGCCACAAGACACAATCTCTGGCTCGAGCAAGTGTCTTTGTTATGCCGAAGTGTCCTTCATGTAAGAGTCGTAGGACTTCGTTTTGGGAAGAGGCAGGGACCACAACTCGAGCAGCGTAGAGGAGTAAATCGTTCTCGAGAGTGAGCTTGTGTCGATGCCTGAAGAAGGGTTTGAGTTACCCTGGTAAAGCTCACCTTGAGGGCCACTCTTTTTTCTTGCTCCACCGGCGAAGTTGTGCACAAACGGGGTCTGTTTGTTGGGATGCTTTTAACCATTGAAAGCAGTGCTCCATTATGAGAGAAGTTTTCAAAGACCATACGTAAGCTTCCTCGCTTTCTTAGAGCTTAGAGTTCTTCGGAGGCACTCTGTCTCCAGCTAGAAGGTCTTTGCCAGGAACGTATGCAATCTCGTACTGGTATCGCATCGTTCTCATCTTTAGCCTCTGTAATCAGGGTGTCAGGTCGTCAAGGTTCTTCGAAGCGGAGGTGGGAACCAAAGTCTTATGGTCCGTCTCCAGCTTGAACAGCTTGCCGACAAGGCAATCGCCAAACTTGTAACATGCCCAGACTAAAGCAAGACCCTCTTTCTCGATTTGAGCGTAACGCTTCTCGGTCTCTGACAGTAATCGTGAAGCATAAGCGATGACAGAAAACTTGCAATTCGTTTGCTTCTGCCGAATTATTGCACCAAGTCCGAAGAACGATGCATCTGCAGTGACGATCGTTTTCTTCATGGATCGTAAACTCCAAGGGCAGGGCTAGACGAGAGCACCGACTTCCATCTGCTGAACGCCTGCTGTTGTGGAGCGTCCCAAGCAAACTCTTGCTTCTTTGACAGCCAAAGATTAAGGTGTTGCAGGACTTCAGAGAGATTGGGAACGAATCTGGCGTGGTATATTGTCATTCCGAGAATTGTCTGCAGCTCAGTCCTGTTTCTTGGGCTTTCCATTTTCATAATTGCTTCAACTTTCTTTTCGTCGGGTCGTATTCCGTGTTGGTCTAGCCAGTGTCCAAGGCCCGTGAGGCCCTGGACATTAAACAAGCATTTGGTTTCATTTATTCTCACTACGGCCTTGACGAGTAGCTGCAGCACATTTCTGAGTGTCTCATTGTGCTCATTCTCATTCGAACCCCAGATAAGGATGTCGCCCATGTAACAGGCAACCCTACTGATGCCTTGTGAAATGCATGACATCTGTTTCTGAAAGCGTTCAGGAGCAAACGTAATTGCAAACGGTAATTGCTTGAAATAGAAGTGGCTAAAAGGTGAGATGAACGTGGTGAGCTTTTTAGAACCCTCACAAAGTTTAATTTGCGAAAATCCAAAATTAGTGTACAGTTTGGAGAACACTTTAGCTCCATGAAGAAGTCCGAGAGCGTGCTCCACGGAAGGAATAGGATGCCATTCACTCAGAACATGCTCAGACATGGCGGTTCAGTTCTGTGATGTCCACGCAGATTCGCGCGTTTCCGGAGGGCTTTGGGACGATTAACATTGGTGCACACGACTCGGTCGGCTCAAGAGGTGATATGACGCCGAGTTTCTGCATTCTTTGTATTTCCAACTTTGTCCTTTCGTATAAAGAAATCGGGATGCGCCTCGGAGAGCTGAGCGCGAAAGGTTTCGCGCTACCTTGCAGCTGAATTCGATGTTCCTTGAGCGGCTTGGCGAGTCCCTGGAACAATGCTGGAAATTCTTTCGGATTGATTTTCTCAGCAATGGCGTTGACAAATGTCGACACCGGGAGTTCTTTGATCGCTGGCTTGCCAAGCAACGGAGTGCGGACCTCATCTAAGACGTAGAGATTCTGCGTAGTCGTACGGTGGCGGTAGATGAGCTCGAGTTGTGCGGCTGGAAGAGGCTTTCCGTGTGGACCATGTAGCTGGCGAGGAGGAGCTGAGAGAAAAGGTCTGTCCTTGAATGTCTGGAATACTTGCTTCGGGACGACTGTTTCGTCGGTGCGAGTGTGAATTTTGAAGTCTACTGGCTGGTTTTGAACCAAGACTGTTGCCTCCCACGTTCAAGCATCCGACGTCTTGTTTACTCCGCGGAATCCTGCTTATAAATTGACTTGTCGCGCTTCGACACATTCGAGGCGCCGCGAACTGCATACGGAGGCATAATGACCCTGTTTCCGGCAATTCCTGCAGACTTCCGTGCGTGCTGTGCGCAGAGTACGAGGGGGACGTTCTTGACCGCACCAACGGCTAGCTTTCTGCATGCTGTTTTTACCGGAGGATGAAGATGGCTTGTGGAACCAATGTGAATAACTGCCCCTTTTGTCCTGTTTCAATCTACCCCAACTGGATTGGGGAGCGGACGCCACTTTGTTCCCACATGGCACTTCCTGGCGTAGCTCGACTTGTTGCTGACGGACGCTCTCGATGTGGCGGACGGACGGAGGAGCCTTCTGAAGAGTGAGGTATGTGTCAAGCTGTAGCCTGGCGGATAGCTGCTTGAAGAAAAAACCAGTCACAAAACACAAAACACAAAAAGAGAGGTTTGCACCACAACGACTGTGTTTCGTGGCTGGTTCTTTCCTTCAACTATATACCAACTGGCCCGGATTTTAACCCTTCTGCCCAGCTGCTTATCTTTTATCCCAACTAGGAGGCGGTCGCGCACTAACTCTTCTCGAAGAGCGCCGAACTAGCAGTCTTTAGAAAGTGTGAAGCGCAGTAACAAAATATTCGGCTGACTCACCGTCTTGTTGCACTCTGGTGTTGAATCTGGCTCGTTCAAAGATGGCGTTGCGTCGCCGATAAAGTCTTTGTCGAACTGCTCAACGACTGTGTCGAATTTCTTGGAGTTCTCTTCAGAGAGAGCAAAGGTGGCGTAGATTTCCTCGGCTCGCTGGCCCATGATGCAGAATAGCGCGTCTAATTGATTCTTCTCGCGTTTAACGCACAACTCTGAAGATGTTCGGAAACGTTCAAATCCTTGTTTCCACTTGGGCCACTCGTTCGCCGACGAAAAGTTGGCGTCCGGCGGTTGAATTACGAAAGACGCCAGGGCCTGGAACGTTGACCGTTTCGTTGATGGCATCGTCCTTCGCACGGAGAAGGACTAGGGGCCGATGTCCGCTGGTTGAACCTGTTCTCACACCATCATCATCATCATTTATTATCCCTTAAGGGCCCTGGATTGGGCATTACATAAGGGGGGGGGGGGGTTAACAAGAGAAGTATTCACATGGTCATATAATTATAAAACGAAATAAAAAGGCAGACAGGCAAAGTAACGTTATACATTGTTATGGAACCGTGGTTGAAGGCAAAGACGGAAAAAAAAACGAAAATAACACCCATGCAGTTGATCTCCGCATATGTTTGCAATTGAATAAAAAGGTTACAATACAATTCAATATAAAATTCAATTCAATACAACATTCAATTCAATACACATATATATACACACAAGTCAAAGCAGAAAATGTGACATATATGTTATGTCCCATCTTAGGGAAGAGCCACAAAGTGAAATACGCGTTGGAATATGAGAAAAGCAGGAAATGTTTACCGATTACGAGATTATTTGGCAAAGTGAGCCGATATTAGCTGCCTGAATTTTGAGTTGTCACGTTCATTCACTAATGGTTCTGGAATCGAGTTCCATTCTTCAATCGCCAATGATAAGAAGGACTTATTAAATGTGTTTGTCGAACCAGTTATGCGTTGTACACTCATAGAATTGAAAAGACGAGGTGATGTCCGTACAGGCGGCACTAAAAGGGAGGTTCTCAGGTCAGGGCGATTATAGTATAGATTTTGAAACAGGCATAGCCGTGAAATCTTCCTTCGATGAACTAATGATTCAAGATTAATGGATGATTTAATGGCACTAATGCTAACCCGTCTATTATATTCGGAAACGATGAAGCGAGCCGCCCGATTCTGAATGCTTTCAAGTGATTCAATTAGATATTGCTGGTGAGGACTCCATATTGCGCTGGCATATTCAAGTTTCGGCCTAACGTATGCCTCATAGGCGAGTTTTTTGATATAACTTGGGGATAAAGAAAGGGCACGCTTAATGAAACCAAGTCTTTTGGATGTCTCTGCCACTAATTTCGTGATGTGTTCAGACCAGTTGAGTTTGTCAGTGATAACAACACCTAAGTATCGGTACGATTCAACACGTGATATGGCAGTGGAGTTTAACGAGTATGAAAAGTTAAAGGTGGAAAGCTTTCGAGATACTTGCATGCTCTTGCATTTGGATATGTTTAGATTCATCAGCCAGGTGGTGCACCAAGTTTCTATTATATCAAGGTCTTTCTGGAGGAGTCTCTGGTCAGAGGTGGTAGTTATGCGACGATAAAGAACGCAATCGTCAGCGAAAAGGCGAATTGTGGAGGAGATGTCTGCAGGAAGGTCGTTGATAAAGACTAAAAATAAGAGTGGTCCAAGGACAGAGCCTTGGGGTACGCCTGAAATGACTTTGGAGGTTTTGGAGCGGTGGTTGCCGATAACAGTAAACTGAGTGCGGTCTGAGAGGAAACAAGAAATCCATGACAATATTAAGGGATCTAGAGAGAGAGAGGAGAGTTTAGCCATAAGACGTTGATGTGGAACCCGGTCAAAGGCCTTAGAGAAATCCAGGTAGAAGATATCAGTTTGAAAAGATGAATCTAAATTCAGGTGAAGGTCGGTAGTAAACTAGAAAAGCTGGGTATCGCACGAAAATCCAGAGCGGAATCCATGTTGTTTGGTAAAAAGGAAGGAGTACCTGTCCAGGTGAGAGCAGACTTGTGAGTATATGATGGGTTCCAGCATTTTACAAGCAATACATGTTAATGAAATTGGTCGATAGTTTGATGGATCGGAGCGGTCACCAGCCTTGAAAACCGGGACAACCTTACTTAATGTCCAGTCATATGGAATTGCTGAACTTGAAAGTGATTGACCAAAAATTATTTGTAATATCTGGCATGAAATATCTCTTGTACCTTTTAGTATCTTGGTAGTTATGTCATCCGGCCCGGGAGCGCTTGATGGCTTCAAGTTATCAATGAGTTTAGCTATGCCTTCGACTGAAATGGAAATTGGAGGCATCTGGCTGAAATTATGACTGGGATAGCTGGGTACGTTTAGCACTGGTTCCCGAGTAAAAACTGAAGAAAAGTAAGTGTTGATGACATCTGCGCAATGATTTGAGGCGACGTGCGAGCCATCTTGGTCGTGCAAGATTATATATTGAGGCGAGTTTCGGTTTGGCAACAGGATATTCCAGAACTTTTTAGTGTTATTCCGAATGATGTTATGCAAGTCTTTATGGAAAAATTTATTTTTGGAATGCCTCAATAGATTTGTATAACCCCGGAGGCATTCAAAGTACTTGTCCCATTTTGAAGCAGAGGCAGAATTTTTGGCAGCTCGGAAAAGTCGTTTTTTTTTTCCTTAACAACCGTCGACGGCCGTTAGAAAATCAGTGCTTATCAGCATCTCCGCGAATACAGATCAGCGGGACATATGTTTCCATGAGCGAAAGTATTTTTTGCTTGTAAAGTAACCAGTTACTATTAACGGTTCGGTTGTGAGCAGTTTTACTAAAGTGATAAAGAAACGCCTCCAGTTCAAGGGTAATTTGCGCATAGTCGGCTTTGTTACAGTCGCGAATATATATGTCCGCTGGTAGAACCTGTTCTCACACCATCTTGTAGTCAGGAAGGAAGAGCGAGACGGCCAGACGAGGAGTCACATACGCACACGTTTAATGGTCTCTCAGACGTGTTCTATCTCAAGAAGAAGGAGAGCACGCGCTGCCAGATAACCGACCACGCGCAGTCACGGGGAACTATGTCGCCCCGCTTTCACTAGATGGCAGCATGTACAACACCAATGACATGGTGTCGATTACTGGAGCAGCAGGATTCCAGAGGTACCGATCTCTGCTTTAGCTGATTATGAGGACCATGCCGAATACCTATCTCTAGAATTTATGCTACGCTCATCCTTCCTCGTTTTACCAACCATCGCAGTGGTAACCACAACCTTTATATTGTCAGACGCTGCAACCGGGAGGCCAGCTATTTCAATCGATTGCTATGTGTATTCTGCTATGGCTCAAGAAAAGTTTTCTTCGTGGATCACGGTTTTCAATATCTGCCCCCAGGCAGAATCTCTGCCGACGGCCTCCATCCGGGCTTCGAAGGTGTCGCGGTCATTGCTAGACACATTCGCGAACTTTGCTGCAAGCACCTCGACAACGACTTGTCAATGTGGTGTGAATTCGCGTCGGGCGACCCCTCCGATGGTGCCACCCAGAACGTCCTACTCTCAACCTTCTTCAGACGCCACCCAAGGCTCTCCTGTCACGAACCGTATGAATCGTTGTTAAAAAAGTAAACAGACCACAACGTCTGTGGTCGCGGCTACCCTCCCCGCAAGCACTCCACTCGAGAACTACCAGTCCCCAGCAAATCTCTTCCACATGTTCCTTCTGGAGCATTATTAAAAGTTAGAAACGTTTCTGAGAAAGGCATCCGTTCTGAATTGCATGTCACCATATTGTCCTCATACTTGAGCGCAGCTGTAGTCCGAAAAAGCTTACAGCGAAGACTGAAACCGACCACCTCGGAACTTTCCGCTTATAACAAAACGAGTGGCAACAGGTATTAAATAACGCCTTGTTGAAGTTAATGCGTGTAGTTGTTGATCACTAGAAATCGTGTATATTACGCCTTCATAGCGAAGCGCCTCACTATGCGCTTAGGGACGCGTCAATCAGAATACTTGGCAGCCTCCAAATATAGTAAGGAGAACAACTTATGCGTACTCAAACGGAATAAGTTTATTTGCGACGGCGCAGTGCCTTCTGTATGTATTGCTAATAGAAATAATGTCCCCGTTCAACCATTATTTACATGTAAGGCCACTATACGGACCAAATTGTTGTAAACCTTTCCGCGGTTACTCTTTCCGGTGGTCATATATAAGTGCCTTCCCGAAGGGTCTTACTTTCCGCCCAGCCTCAGGTGGATTCAGTGAATTTCAGTTTTTAAAAGACGTACAAAACTTCGCTCGAAACTTGCGCTTTAAAGAGAGCTTGCATGACCGTGAGAGTCATCGCGAGACTGGACTACCTGTGCCCACACCCAAGCACTGGACACCACCGCTGCAGCGCGATAAATGTCTAGATTTGTACATCACTGCTGTAAAGCGTGATATCATCGAGGCGTACAAGACCCGTGTTCTTTACCGACCGAATCTGACGAAGGAGGAAAAACAGCGCTAGAATAATTTGGCAATAATCATGACGTTGTTATTAAACCTGCAGGTCAGGGAGGAGCAATTATTATCCTTAATAAGCAGGATTATTTATAGAGGAAGCTACCAGACAACTCTCGGACGCCAGTTTCTACGAAGCACTTCTGAACGACCCAGCGGATAATTGTAAGACCATTTTGGAGGATACGCTTCTGAGACTACTTAAAGAGAAAAAGCTCGATGAAATAACCGCTCGGGTGCTTATACTACTTATTCCTGTGACTGGTAAATTTTAATTGCTCCCGAAGATTCACAAACAAGGTAACCTGGGCCGCCCGATTATTTCCAGCGCAAGCACTACACTGAGAATCTATCACGCTACGTAGACTCTCTTGTTAATCATATTCCCGGAACATTTCCGTCATTTGTAAAGGATACCAATAACTTTCTTCAAAATATATAAAATCCTGCCATTCCGCATAATGCAATCCTTCTAACGCTCGACGTCACCTCTCTTTATACTAACATGCCGCATGCCGATGAAATTGCAGCAGTTCTTAAGACTTATGAAGATTCTGAGTTCGAGAAGCCTGTTGATAAAGAAACCCTGGGATCGCTGTTAAAGCTTATTCTTGAGCTCAATAACTTTGAATTTAATAATTTGCATTACGTTTAGATCAGCGGTACTTCAATGGGAACTTGAATAGGCCGAAATTACGCTGATATCTTCATGGGTGCTCTGGAAAATTATTTTCTATCCCGCACTAAACGACAACCTTCCGTTTATAAGCGCTTTATTGACGATACCTTCTTGATTTCGGCACACGGGGAAGCTAGCCTGTTAAAAGTTCTTCAATCCCTTTCATCCTTCATTTTTCACACAATTACTCGTCATCTTCGGTGAACTTCCTGGATGTCACAGTTACGTTGTCCCAAGGTAAACTATTGACAAAACTTTATAGCCAACCTACTGATAGAAACCATCTTTTACATTTCCAGACCAGCCATGGACGATATTGGAAAAACCGGTATCCCCTACAGTCAGGCTACCGCTTCAAGCGATTGTGTTCCGATCGCAAAGATATTATTTATAATTTCGAACAACTCAAAAATGCTCTCGTTAAACGGCAGTATGCATCAGATTTAATTGACGACGCCATATGCCGAGCAGGTCAATTAAACAGAGGCGATATTCTTAGCGGAAACCGTTTAGCCGAAAGACGTACCAACACCAATATTGTGATAACATTCTCGGCATCAGCGCCAAAAGTTTCTTTTATATTGAAAGGCCACCACAATATCCTTTGCCCAAAGTCAACATCTTTTAGATATCTTTTCTGAAGAACACACGTCTGGCGTCGTGTACCGACGTTGTAAGAACTTCCGCGATATGGTTAACATCCTCAAAATTCGATGCGCACAAGGCGTCCTGCTTCGCCCAATGCAGCAAAGCACGTTGCAAGGTGTGTGCGCATGTGCAAACCACAGAAAGAGTGATTAGTGCGATCTCAGGCATTACCCTAAAAATTCGCGGATCCTTTAATTGCGATGCCTCGAATGTTGTATGCATGCTTGAGTGCGCAGTCTGCAGAAAACAGTATATTGGCCAAACAAAAACCTCGTTTCGAATACGCTGTAATAACTACAGATCGCAAGCTAATACGCTTCCTAACCTACCATTATCACCAATATCAAGACTATGGCATTCTTTCGAAAAACTGAGGGCAACTATGCTTGAATCAAGCGTTCATTCCCATCACGATCGTGAAGTCCGCGAGTCTTACTTAATCTATAAGGTTAGCACCGTGTCATCTGGAATTAACGAAAGCACAGGCACACTAACAAGCGTGCCTACTAAGCATCCTTGACCTTAGCCATGACTCCATATGTTTACCATTAGACGGAGATTTTTTTTAAAACCCTTCTTTCTTCTTTTCTTCTTTTTTTGCGCAGTTACGTCAATTTTATGTCGCTAATGTCCGCACGACACAGTATTGCACCGACCACATGCCAAAAGAAGTCCTCATCATACATGGCGACCATCACTTTGGCGCTTACTGAGCATAACCTGAATTCTGGCTGCACTGTCGCACAGCGCTTTATTATCTCTACGTCTTTATAGATTTCGAGTGGTTCGCATTGTGGTGTCTAGTGAACTAACCATTCATTTTTGCACTGTATGCCACGTGCGTGCAACATTTCTGCTTTTCTTTCTTTCTTTTTTATCTCGTGCGGTTTGCATTGCAATACATGGTAAACTAACGATTGATCTCTTTGCTGTGTGCCACGTGGTTGTTGTGCTGCCACCTCCGCTTATATTACGTGATTGGTTTCGGCCGGAACATGTCCCAATACAGTTTACTTTGAAGTGTATCTCTTTTGTCACGGGTGATCTCGTTGTACTGTCGCGACTACTTAATGTGTGTCAATATCTGTAATGTTGAATGTCCTATCACTGACCGTATGACCATCTGCGCTGATGGTATCGCTATTTTTATGTTGTTTTTCTCGTTTTTATTATTTTGCACAACGCTATAGCATGTGTTGCGCGTTTATAAAGAAACCCAAAGGCATTCACTCGTTACTTTGACAAAGGCTAGCCCACTAGCCGAAACTTTAGTAAAATAGACGGTGCAAATCCAACGTATGTCATACTCTCGTTTTGTTATATTATATATATATATATATATATATATATATATATATACAGCTTGCCTGTTGTAAAGAAATCTTCCATTAAACATTTCGTTGATGAGTGCTTCTTAAATCGGCAAATCAACTAACGACGATTTTACATTGTCCAGTGAGATAAATAAGCTCCCGTCTTTATGTGACCAATGCTTGATTAGTTTTAACATTTCAAGGTGTAAAACAATGAGACTATCGCGTCCTCTTAAAACCCTATTCCGCCTTCCTCATACACCCTCAACTATGCACTTATAATATCTGTTTCCATTTATTGACCTTTTCACGAGCAGTAAAACAGCGCTAAAAACGGGACAAGGAGAGGGACACAGACAACAGCACTGACTAACAACCAAGTGTCTTTATTCTTTCAGTCAGCATATATACAGTCCGCCACTTCCTCAAGGCACAGAATCAACAGGATTCAGCATGCGCAAGGGCAAAAAATGCAATTAATGCGATAGGAAGGCAATCTTCTTTGGAAGGAGTGAAATAGAGGGAAGCCTTACACATGCTTCACCGCTAACATGAATGTGGAAAGCTTCGGAAGTAAGACGTGCGCGGTCGTCGCGGTCTTTTGAACAAGGCTGTGCTTTGAGATAGCCGCGGAATGAATGTCCATGCTGACTGAAAGAATAAAGACACTTGGATGTTAGTCAGCGCCGTTGTCTGTGTCCCTCTCCTTGTCCTGTTTTTAGCGCTGTTTTACTGCTCGTAATCATGAAGCAACCAGCCCAAATGCGTACTCTTCTGACCTTTTTCACTGCAATTCCGCGCGCGCTGCCATGTTTCATCACGTGGTGACGCGCCCATTGCTTGCCTCAGCTGCCTCCGTTGCCTCTGTGTTTGCAATGAATGTACATGACGCCTGTGGGGCTCTGCAAACCTCTGTTTCGGCGGATACTGTAAACGGTGATTGGGTGGACGACACGCGAAGCTTTCGCTACAGCTTCACAGGACATGTAAGCGCTTTCGGAGCTCATTACGCTTTGTCCAATGACGCGAGCAGCATATACGGTGCTTGTAGTTAAAGAGGGGCTAAGCAAAGGAGCTGTTCCACTTTGTGAAAGTGAATGACCAGCGAAGCTGTAGCACATGACGCAGGGTTAGACAAGGGTAGATGTCTTCATCTTTAAACAAAAATATTGGTCTATAATTCTCTTTTCTATCCACATGTCAACTACTGCCAACTTGTCTGGGGCACAACTACTTTCTCTAACACACAAAAATATTCCATATGCAAAAACGGTATCTACGCCACGTGTACAATGCTCGTTATAATACATCCACTGCAGAATTCTTTCACAGGGCACATGTTATTACAGCTCACAAGCTATACCGCTACCATTTGAGTGCTCGGTTTAAATATCAAGTGAAAAAAAATATTAATAGGCTCGATGCCTTGGCACATTTAGAAAGAAATGAGAAATGTTATAATACTAGACCTGGCGAAATCTGGAAGGTTGCTGTACCACGCTTGAATTCTGGTATGGAGCGTTTGTGTATTTCTCTGCCATCTGTTTTAAACTATTATCAGTCACTGAATTTCGATTTATTTAGTTGTTCCACTGTTACACTTAGAGACCTGTTTGCATATTGACTAACGTGATTTGATCTATTCTGGTGTTTGCTGTATCTAGCTCAATACTTGTTCTTTTCTTCTGCATTTATCAAGTGTCTTGATATGCTTATCGCTTGTTCATTCGTTTGTGTTGACTGTGTTCGGTTGATCTGGCTCAGGACATTTTCTTTTATTTTGCTTTGATCAAGTGTCTTGATTTGTTTATCGCTTGTTTATGCTCTGGTGCTGTCTAGACGCTGCCTTACATATGGGTCTGCGCAAGCCGCCAAGTGGCAGCTTTTTTTTCCGTAGCCCCTCCATCTGTAGCACCTGATTGAAAAAATAAAGATTTGATCATTTGGTAACGTTAGTGACGACAGCTTTGTGATTACTGTGATATACACTGATTGGGTCGGTTACAACCTTAGACATAACCTTGGCGAAAGTTACATCTATATACGACCGTTGTTAATAGCAGAATGACTTGGATTGGTGTTGCCCCCATTGCAAGCAAAACTATTCCAGCACAAATAAGTGAAGCAGTTCTTGTCTGGTTTGCAAATGTCCTCATTGAAGTCTCCAACCACCCTCCGTGGTGGCTCAGTGGCTATGGTGCTAGGCTGCTGAGCACGAGGTCGCGGCATCCAATCCCGGCCACGGCCGCCGCATTTCGATGGGGGCGAAAGGCGAAAGCATCCGTTTACTTAGGTGCACGTTAAAGAATCCCAAGTGGTCGAAATTTCAGGAGTACTCCACTACGGCGTGCCTTATAAACAGAAAGTGGTTTCGGCAGGTAAAACCCCATAACTTAATTTTTTCGAAGTCTCCAACCACGATTTCATTTCATTTTGTTACCCTAAAGACCCGCCAGAGGTGTTATATAGAGCGTGAGAACAAACATTCACATGACTTGTAGTGTTCAATACAATGAAAAGTAATTTATAATAATTTCTGCGAAAGTAGATGAGGGCGTAATGACAGCGACGTCGTTGGGAAATGTCATTACAGTCTGCTGCAACACGGGAAAAAATGAGGCGGCAAAAGTGACAGTGTGGGCACGTGGCCGGGAAACTTGAAATGGATGACGCGCGCGGCGAGATATGCGGGTTGGAGGGAGGATGTGGCATAGTGAACTGTGGAAAATCTTGTGAAATAAGCAAAGAATGGCCGCACGGCAACGGAGTGAAAGTTGTAATAAACCATATTCCGCTTTCAAGGATGATACACTGATGTCGTAAGAATATGAAGAGTGAATAAATCCGGCTGATATGTTTTGAAGTGATTCAGGTGCACTAATAAGGTAAGCGTGATGCGGCTTCCAAATAGGTGACGCGTATTCTAACTTCGGTAAGACAAGTCTTTTGTGTGCTAGTAATTTTACGTGTTGAACGCCATGGCGGAGATGACGACGCAAGTCCAAGCGTCACACGAAATCACACTCGCAATGTGCGGGGCCCTGGACAAATCGTTAGACAGGGCGACGCCTAGGTATATATATTATAGGACAGACTTTATAGGATATTGGATATGGCATATGGGAAATCGAGCGAATGAGGGCGGCGGTGGAATGACAGGCGTTTACATTTATCAGGATTAAGTTCCATTAACCAGTCGTCGCACCATTCCTTAATGCTCTTAAGGTCGTCCTGAAGCATTTCTTGGTCAGCGGTATTAGTAACAGTGCGATAAATCACGCAGTCGTCGGCGAACATGCGTATATTACAAGATAATTTGGTCGGTAAATCTTTAATGAATATTAAAAATTGGAGCCGACCTAGTACCGGCCACTGTGGAACGCCGGATGTTAAAGGTATACGGTAGGGGAATCGCGATCGTTAATAGAAACAAACTTTGAATGATTAGTCAAGAATCCTTTGATCCATTTTAAGATATTGGGCAAGATACTCAAATAGAAAAGTTTTAGTAGTAAACTTTTATGTGGAACCTTGTTAACGCTTTTGCTAAATATAAAAAAAAATGGCGTCGGTCTTTTGGTTACAGTCGAGATTGGTATACAAATCATGAACAAAGCCAGTTGCGTTTGATATGAGAAACCTTTCCGAAAGCCGTTTTGTGAAGAATGTGAAAAGTTGTTCGAGTCGAGGAAGCTCATAATACGTGTGTAGATGACGTATTGCATGGGCTTGTAGGGCACGCTAGCAATAGAAATTGGACGGTAATTAAAGGTTCAATCTTTGTTGCCTGGTTTGAAGACTGGAATGACCTTCCCAGTTTTCCAGTCATCTGGTAGTTGTCCAGATGAAAGTAAGTGCGTGAGGAGACATAGAAATTCGGCGCACATATCGCTAGTGTTCTTAAGAACTTTCGAGTTAGTATTATCAACGCTAGAAGCGGACGAATGTTGTAGGTTTTGGATTAGTGATGATATACCCGATTGTTGGAATGCGAGTGCTATCATTGCGTGCTCGATACCTGGGATGGCGTAGCAAATGACGTTTCTGTTTCCTTAGTAAGTGCGGATGAAAAAGCAGCGTTGAATAAGGCAGCGCACTCAGCGTCAGTGATGACTGCACCTGTTTCATCTGTCAGGGTTATCTCGGGTGCGTGATGCAGGTTTGCGATTTGCCAGAATTTCTTGGGGTTGCTGGTAAGCATATTGGGTAGGTCCGATTGAAAAGAGTACGCTTGGTGTCACGAATTCTAGTCATGTATGTTTTTTCGGCATTCCGGTATTTGGCCCATGCGTCACCCGTTCCCCGCGTCCTCGGCGAACAATAAAGACGTTTCTTCTTATTTTCTAAACGTTTTGGTGTGATGTTAAACCGGGGATTTTGTGAAACGCGATAACTGAACTCGATAATAAATTTGTTAGACTTCCAAGTTTATTTTTGAACAATGACGAATTATCGTGAATGCTTCAAGAATAAAAACTAGGAGCAAAAACTTCATAAAGTATTATTATTCATTATTATCAGTCATTAATTATTTATCATCACATAATTTCCTTTGTCATAAAGACGGATAGCTTTATATTTTCGGCGTCACATTGGTGTGAGCTGAAAGCTATCATAAATGACTTTGTGGTCACTAATATCAGGGAGGTATGTAATGGGCTGAACGTTATCTGGTGGATTAGTTAAAAGGAGGTCAAAAATGTTTGCGCAGTTTTGTGTTACGCGAGTGGCTTCTAGCATTAGCTGAGTCGGCCTGAAGTTGTGGCAAAGGTCAACAAATTCGCTCCCTTCCCCATTTTTTGCTGTTGGTGTAGACTGGTTATGCCAATCAATATTCGGAAAATGAAAGTCACCAAAAATAAATGTATGTGGATTAGGATGCTTTGAAATAAGTCCACTTAGAACGGCTTGGGCTGATGGAAAAAAATCTTGATTGTGATTTATTGGCCTGTAGCGACCGAGTAAAACAGTGTTTGGTGTAGCTTTATTGTTAAGGCATAGCATTTCGAGTTCAGATGAAGTGCTAACTAGGGAACATAATAAGTCCTGTCTAACTGCAACAAGTACATCACCACCACGTGCGTCTTTGCAGTCGTTTCTAAAAAGCTGGAAGTAGGGCAGGTCTGACAGTATTTCATTATCTGTGATATCGCCATTCAGCCAGGTCTCGCTTAATATCAACAGGGGCCCTATAGCGTAAAACTATTCCAATGTGTTTCTATTCCAATCTCCTGACGTCAAATTTGCGTAACCACCGACGCAAGCATCGGGCGGTCACCCGCAGGGTTGTCTGAACACACCAATAAAACGCTCTCCTCGTTCATAGGAGGTCACTTTTGTTTGCTTGAAAAACGAATAACATTGCCTACACTGAGCGGCTTGTCTTATCTAATTGGCTGACAAGAGGTGAGGAGAACGCTCAAGTAGAGAGGGATTCGATGGGGCAGAGCCAGTGCACTGAAAATCGATAACCGGATGAAGAGGGTGGTGCCAGCGTCTGCGATTGGTCGGCTTTCCCTTACTTAGCTTGCGGTGGCTGGCCGAAAATCGCGGCGGCATGCAACGGAAGCCTAAGAATGACGCTAAAACGGACCCTCAGCAAACAAGAGTTGGCAGAACGAGGTGGTAAACGTGCCGAAAGTGCTCGAAAACGTTACACGGCCACGCAAGAAGATTTATTATGCGCAAATACACCTATGCTCTCCGGCAAGTGCGAGTAGCCAGCGCCTGAGCGATCGGCGGCAGCCATCTTTTATTCCTTTCGGAACGGGGCAGCCTGCGGCTATTCAGAAGAAAATTCAGTTTTGTGCGACATATTAATGCATCTTAAATGCGTACACGTCACATTGACGCGGTGAGTTTTCGCAGTTTTCTGACGTTGCGTGACAGGCAGGTGAAGTGGGTGCAGCCCGAAAACTTTTGACCGATAGCCGGGGGCTAATGACGAAAAGGCGTCGAATCAGAAATTCCTGTTTTCATTTTTTCTGTCAAATCATGCATAATCAGTGTGTACACATCATATCAGATGGGGAGGTATCGCGGTTTTCGTGACGTCGCGTGACAGACACGTGAATCGGGGGTGGCCGAAAAATGTTTTTGACCAATCGTGGAGGGCTGATAGCAGAATCGGAATAGAAAAGTTTGGAATAGTTTTACATTATAGCTCCCAGGTTGCTGTTGGATGTCGGAACAAGATTAAAAACAAGTTCGCGCTTAGAAAGTTAACTACAAATGTTAGCGTATATAGCGGAAAAATACAAGCAAAATGATCATACTTGATAAAGATAGATGATCACACGGGTAGTGTCATCCCGGCTAAACCATATAAAGTGTGTGGTCATGAACGTCTCGATATCACACTTGGGTGTGCCTGGACATAAATACATAGTGGATATCACAATTCTGTCTTTCGTTTGCACGGCACAGACATACCCACCCTCAGTGGCATTGTTCTCTTGCGAGTCAAGGGTGCACGGTTATTCTTACATTTTTTCCTTGCATATATGACAATGCCTTCTGCTCGTGAGTCCATGTGCTGTCACAAACGATTTAAGTAAACTCATCGACTTCAAACACTGTGTCTTGATAGTCTTATTTTCTGTATTATTATTATTATTATTATTATTACCAGTTCCGAAGTACTAGAAGCCTGCTTCGCCGCAGGTCGGCCCGGTACTGCACTATCTCCGGGATCGGCCCAGGCTCACCTTTTTTATTTTTGACGCACAAACACAATACATACATTGAATACTGGATTTTTTTACTTTATTAGTTATTCGTTATTATTTGCACAACATTCGGGATCGGCCCACATTTTTGCTCACGGACACGACAAATGCACTGCGGGGTAGAGGTTTACAGCATCACTCTAAAGTGTATTCCAAGCTATCCTAACTTTTCGCTTATGAAATGGATCAGTATCACTGCGTTTAGCTCTTCGCTCCTTATTTAGAAAATAATTTTAAGCAGAGGCTTGTCACGTTTCTGATTTACTAAAGTTCTTTGGTGCGGTCAATATCTACTTACTTTGTCTGATCGCTCGCGGGTTTATTCATTTGCGATAGATTTGTTTTTGCTGTATACATGGGCTTGTAAAGCGGATGTTCTGTGCGTTGTAATATCTTATAAAAGATATGTATTAATCCTAGTCACTCGCCTACTGTTTGGACAATTACGAAAAGTTCAGCTTCGAAAATTAGTGTGTTGTCGGTGCAGTCACCGGTCACCAATGCTTTGGTGCATTGATTCAGAGAGAGAGAGAGAGAGAGAGGGCTTTTTATTAGAAAAACAGAGAATTTTGCCGGCGCGTATATAACCGCTGGCATGCTACTATGTATAGGGATGGGGAATGGGATGAAAAGATTCCAGAAAAGAGTGGGAGAAAAAAAGGATAAAAGTAAATATGAAATGTCCGAGTGGACCTGATACTAATATTTACAGGTGGCATGGCGGGTAAATTTACGCTTTTGTATAGGAAGGATGCAATTTTTAAAGCTTTCCTATTTGACCGATTTCTGTCAGGTATTTGAACAATAAATCCAAAACCCGTCGCTGTTTTGAAGGGCCGGGCATTGGACCTAAGATGCTCGGTAACGTTAACGGTTCGTGGCAAATCATGTCCATTTGGTGCTCTAAAAATTGTCTCTCGTCGCGGTACGCGGGGCATTCTAGGAATATGTGCTCAATTGTCTCTAAGTTGCGACAGTTATCACAGTATGGGTTGATGGTTAATCCTATGCGGTACAGATAATTGTTCGTGTATGCCACGTTCAGTCGAAGACGATGGTACAATGTCTCTAAGTGTCGAGGAAGTGGTCGTGGAATTTTCGGTCTCATTTCTGGGTCAATGTAACGTAGGAAGTTATCTTGGTGAAGCGGCAGATTCAAGATGCGGTCTTTTTCTTGATAGGCATATTTTTTTGCCATGTTTGAAGCGTCGGCTTTTGTAAAATGTGTTCTTTTGAACTTGCGGTATTGGAGTCCATTGACTGATTGGAGTCCATATTGATTCAACTGCGCGCCCGTTCCCTTATTCTTGATACGTTGGGAATAGCGCGGACGTAAGTTTGCGTGTGTGTTCGGCTAAATGTGTGCAGCGAACGTGTGAAAAACCTATTATATTCCAAGAAGTGGCATATAATAAGTCCCTTTGATACCGTATTGTGGTTGACCATCTTCCCGGCCATCCCGTTGCCGCTGACGTGTTTTATCACGTGGTGGCGCGTCCATAGCATGCCTCAGCTGCTTCCGTTGCCTGTGTTTGCAATGGATGTACATGACGCCAGTGTGGCTCGACAAACCTCTGTTTCGGCGGATATCGTAGACGGCGACTGGGTGGACGAAAGGCGAAGCTTTGGCTACAGCTTCACAGGACATGTAAGCTCTTTGGAAGCTCATCACCCTTTGTCCAAACGGCACGAGAAGCGTATACGGTGCTAGTAATCAAAGCGGGGCTAAAGATCTATACTGAGCTTCAAAAAGCCCACACCGACGCAACCAAACTTGATCGAGCCGAGGTCCTCAAGCGCCGCTCTAGGATCAGAAGGGTAAAAACGCCTTTTTATAGTACTAAATTTTCAAAAGCACTCGCAAACCTTAACAACATCCTCAGTAAATACTACCCAATTCTCACCAGCGACCAGGAACTTAGAATGTTTCCCGACCCGCCCAGAGTAGCCTACAGACGCAACACTAATTTTGAGGATATTCTCGTGCATGCCAAACTAAGGACAAACACAATGTCCGGTCCATGTGGCCACCCCAGGTGCTCTACATGCAAACGCATTCAATATGCTACTACAGTAAAAAGTACAGTGTCACATTACTCACACAAGGTAACTGTACATGAAGCGACGTAGTCTAGTCTAGAATGTACCACATGCAGCAAAGAATACATAAGTGAGACAGGAAAATAAATTCATAAAGGCTCAACCGTGACCGCGGAGATACAAAACCCGATTTAGCTAGAGCAGTAGCCAGCCTTGTTCAACGAACATGGTCATATATTCGACAAACCAAGGCTCTATATGGTAAAAACAAATTTCCGTTCACCTCGCGAGATGAACTATACGGAATCATACATGATACACAAGCTTAAATGCCTACACGCGACGGGAATTAATTTGGCACGTGGCCACTTAGGATCGCTAGAAGGTGCGACGTAAATCCGAAATTCTCATATCATCAAGCAAGACACATAACACATTATGCCATCAGATAACCTTAATTCCTAACCTCACCTAATCTCCCGTTTCTACATTTTACCTGCGTCATCCCTTCCACTCAATTTAATATACTCTTCCACGTTTTTATGCATATATCAACTGTATGCCCCCTTTTCTCATACTCACTTACCCCCTCCCGCTTTTGTTAATGTCACCCTCCTATTTGTCATACCGCTTTTGGTCCATCCCCCTTTTTTGTATTATATACATTTTTTGAAACACCCTCACCAACACATTCCAAAGACCCGGAGGCCAGGATACCTGTTCCACCGCCTTAGCCACACAGCGTATCGACACATATGTATACCACCGTGACGACGCCTACGTTGAGCTTCTGAGGCTGACATCCTTTGAAAGACCAAGCCGCTGCCTTCAAGCTACTCCATGCATTGTATCCCATGCTCCTTTTCGCCATCTGAAGTGCTTAAAAATTAGCCGGCGCATTGCTGCTACGCTACTCAAGTCATTCGTTGAACTCATGTATTTTGTACCTTTTTTTTGTTACTCGCGCACTGACCGACTGACCGACTATTCTAAATCTACAAAAGCATTCAGCCAACGACACCACTGAAGGATCCCTAACCTATCGCTCCCCCAACACCTTCCTAGGCCCTTTTTTCTTTTTCTTATTTTTTGTGACTTTTTCTTCTTTTCTTCGCACCTTCTCAATATCCCGCTGTTATACCCTCGTCTTAGAAATCACGCTTACAGACGTCAGGCGACAGGGCTCATTTTCTTTGCAGTCTCTCCCTTTACAGCCAGCCACCATGAACAGCAACCGCACGTGAAGTCATTCTATTAACCCGTTAAAACGAATACCCCTGTCAAGCGGGCACGTTAGTTGAACTTAGGGGGAGTGCACTTTGGGACCCTGAGTCACAATTTAGGCAACGTGCTTCTTAACGGGAAAGCAGAGTGCAGTCGCAGTAAAAAAAAATTTCGACAGACTAAGAGCGCGTTTTTGAAAGATGTAAATTAACAAGAGAAAGCTTCTAAAAAGCGATTGTTTTAAGTAGAATTATATAAAAACAAACTTCATCTATTTGTCTCAACAAGAAAACGAACGTTTTTATTATTATAAGTGTGGTGCAAGTAAATGCTGGCGAAGACGAATGCCTAGCCAATCCAGAACAACATGGCGGCGTGCGGCGGGGCGGTAGTTGATCCTGCTAGAACAGAATATGAGCGAGTTTTAGGCTATTATCTGCGCACGAGAGCCCGGCTTCAAAGGCAAGAACAACTAGACGATGACCTTGAAGACGCAGAAGCAACTTTCAGGTACTCAGAGGAAGAGCACGCGTTCACACCAAAACATAAACACGAACTGAATGAACACGGCGGCGCCGCAGTGCCGCATCACTCTGGCGCCGTTAGTTGCGTACATGATAAGTTCGTTTCCTTATTGTGCTGTTTCGCTTCTCACTAAACACAAATTATTTCGTTAAAAGCTGTTCGATAACTGAAATGAACTGTGTCTTTTTTCTATGCGTTACATTTTGCGTCATTCAAAGCCTTGGCGGCGAGGCTAGGCACTCGTTCACACCGCTGGCGGCGAGGCTGCGCACTCGGCCAGCAAAGTGCGTTCCGTGAAAGTACTCGGACTTGAGTGCACTCACCTGAGAGTGCACTGCGGTGCGACGTTAAGATTTGGGAAAGTGCACTTAAAAACCGAGTGCACTCGCCGTAAGTGCACTTAATTTGCCCGCTTGACAGGGGTATAACATGCCGAGGATGACGAAGCCGCCTTTGACGAGGATAGGTCCTCCTATCGAAACGTCGGCCAGCATTTCTGAGGCACCTTAACCCTGTTTCTAACCTTGCTCTCTATAGGTAAGAGGTTTCGGTGTCGTCTGCTTCTTGGGTGGTATCATTGCTGCGGTTAAAGCTATTAAAGAACGCCACTCATCTGAGAGTCGTCGAGTAATGTTCGCGAGTGTTGCTTCAGTGACGTCAGAATGAAGACTCACCCGCGTGCATGCGTCGCCCCATGTCCCGGATTTGATCGAACTTCTTCACGTGTTCTGCTGGTGCCTCGAGAGGGTGGTAGTAGTTGCCCACGTGAACCGCTTGGTGAGAGATGTACAGCAGCAGTGGCTGCACAGCAAATCGCATGTGTGCGAACGGTCTGGCTTTTCCATTGCAATTTCCACTGCATGCACTGTGCGGCATCTTAGGCTTTAAAGAATTTTTCCGCAGAAAGAACGAGGCCATTTCTAACAGAATGTCTGATTGGAGTTACGCACAAATGAGTGAAAAACAAAAGTCTCAGTTTTGCTCGAAAACGGAAGCACTGATTGTGGTAGCAAAGTACTAGACAGCAATACGAATAATTAAGAATATTAATTTTATCGGCAGTGTAAATTGCTGTTAATGTTCGCGCACTAAACAAATTACAAGCATGGTGTGACGCGCGCACAGGAAACATGAACGCATGTCACTCGATGTCCACGCACAGTGGCTATCTGGATACTGACGTGTTGATCAGCGGCAGCAGCGGCTAATGAATTGCCTTTCGGGTCGCCGCTCGCTTCAGCGCCAACTAGGCGGGCGAAAGCACAGCGCGCACGAAGCCATCAGCTATCACGGGTTGCCTAAAGTGTGCACCCATAGCAGATAACCTCCATGACTGGGCATGCACAGCCGCGACCGCAGTAAAAGGAATGGCGTGCGCTGATTGGAGGCACGAATGCAGACGACGCGCAGGCGCATCACTACCTGGGTGCCGATTGCTTCGCACCACGTGATGTCGACTACGCTGACGAAGTGCGTGGTGACGCCTACATCGAGTATAAAAGCAAGCAAGCGCCGACCGACAGCATTCAAATGGTTCAAGGAGCACCGGGCAGCCGCCTTTCGACTACTGCTAGCCGTTTTTTTCTGTACACTGTAAGCGGAAAATTTTCAGTTTCGTGCAATCTAGCACAATTTTCATTTACGGCTCCCGATCTGCTCTGAACCCAACTTGTCCGTTGAAGCTTCATCTTTTTTGTTATAAAACCATTCACATACGAAAAGAGTATCCGAGGCGACGAAATGGAAAACAAGCAAGATGCCCTGACAGATCTCGTGAATGCTTTGAGCGAAAAAGCGCCCAGTACTGTTAAGAATTGCGGAAAAGTACTGCTAGAGATGACAACTGAGTTCCTTGGTGCCTTCTCTGATATCAGGGCTGATGTGAGAAGTGTGCATTCCATCAACAATGCTATGAAAGCCGAGCGTACATCCCTCAGCGCATCTGTAAGTTTTACAAGCGACACGTTTGATGAACTAAAAAAAATTACACAAAATGGCTACGCCAAGAGCTAACTGATGCAAGAAGTCGCACTCTACAGTGCCAGAAAGAGCACATGAAGATAAAGAAATAATTAGGCGACACAGGAAAACAGCTGATAGAGTGGCAGTAACACTCGAGATGGAACAACATTCAATTGAAAGGTATCCCTTTTGCTGAAAACGACAACGTATAGAGAGTAGTGGAAACAACTGCCGACTGTTTACGTGTTGAGTTTTTATATAAACACTTGGAAGTTGTGCACTCTGTACTGACAAAGGCCAACAATGCTCCAAACCTCGCGGCAAAATTTCTTTCGCTGTCCGTGCGTTACACGGTACCAAATTAAGCAAAAAATAAACAAAGAACAGGCTTAACTCAACAATGCTTGGTTTCGAAACAAATGTCCCGTGTTTGCGAACGAGCTCTTTTGCATTGAGAAAAAGGTTTCGCTAAGTAAGGTCGCGCAGAGAAAAAAGAAAAGAAGAAAGCTGAATATTCGTCGTCGTCTCAGAAGGAAAAGTCTTGGCAAGAAAATCAGAGAAGTCGAAGTTCATGCACACCACATGGGAGGATGACCTCACGAAGCTCCGTAGGTACTTATGAGACTTCAAGACTGCCTTTCAGAACAACCATGATATTCACAATAACAAAAGCCGATCAACTGCAATGCGATAGGAGCACGCCAAGTTTTCACTGTAATATTCGATGCACAAGAAAGAGGAATGATCTTGCTCCCTTCATTTTTATGAAAGGATGGGCACAGATTCGACGTTGTAGTAACCACGGAAACTTGTTTAAAAAAAGCAAAGAATGGGGCTATTCCTGATTTTGCAACTCTGTCGCGTTCATGGCACTCATGTGCGGGGTCGTTCATAATATGTGCGAACGCGGCGAAGCGTGGCCGCGCTCCGCGGAGCGTCAGCGCATCCGGCGCGGTCGCGCATCGAAACAATGTGGCGCAGGCGCACAGGAGACTGGAGGCGGTGCTTCGCGTCGTCTGCTACAGGAAGCGCACCCAACTGTGTGCTGGCAGCGCCCAGACGCGCCGAGACGGAATTGTCGCATTTTACTGACTGCAGCTCGTTGTTCAGTCCTATGGAAGGGTATCAACTGGCAGAGGGAGTTAGCTTGGGCACGGCAATCTCCTATCCGCTGGCGTGGCTGATAAGCTGCTGCAAAAAAGTGCCAAGCCAAGCGACTGCTCTGTACTAGTGAATGATTCTCGGATGATTTGTGAAAGCACGATCCACAGCACATTATTTATGTTCATCGGCTGACAAACGTCAAGCTGTCAGTTTTAAAAGTAGTGATGTCACTTTTTTCGGTTCTTGCTTATTTCTTATGCTGCCTCAGTAATAAAAGCGGTGTGACAGTCGAGGAGTGTGTCATTTTTCGCCGAACCTTCGGAGAGCAAGCAATGTCTCGTGTTCCGGAGAGCGAAATATGGCGAATTTTAGCGCTATGCCTGCAAGCATGCTCTCGGAGGAGGATATCAATGCTAACGAATCGGCCACTTTCGCCATTGAACCGGATCGTTCGGGCATACCGAAATGAGCGAATAATCAAGGATCATCTGCGGCTAGGCCATATGAAAGTCACTAATGAAGACGACGACATGAATATCGTTGCGGCCGCTGTGGACAAGCCCACTGCCAGTGCGACTGAAATTAAGAACACTGTCGCGCTTCAGGGTGTGTCGAACGCAACAGTGAAGCGTCGCCTGCGCGCGGCTGGCCTCAAGTCAAGAATAGCTGCACAGAAGCACCTTGTGAGCGAGAAGGACAAGGAGAAGCACCTAGCATTCGCCCGAGATCATGAACCATGGACAGAGGAGCACTGGAGAAAGGTCGTCTTTACTGACGAATCTGCGACCAGGTGGGACCAGCGTCAGCGAGTCTGGTGGCCTGAGAACTGCCGGTAAGTGTAATCATTTAAGCAACGGTATCCTAAAATGAAGGATCATTTGAGGCACTAGTATGTACTGTTATTAAGCTTTAGACGTTAATATGCTTGTTCTAAGAAGTGTCAAGAATGATTTTTGCAGTGGCCTAACAATTGTAGTTTTGCAAAGCGCGTACATTAAGCAAAATATTATGTTAAACTTCGTCAAAAATAAAAACAAAATTATCTAGAATAACGGCATAGCTATAATCCGTGACGAACGTTGCAACCATAATAACTGCAGTTTCAGAGTTTGTGTCAGTTACGGCTGAAATGTATTAACATCGAATGTTATAAGCTGGCGCGTACATTTGAATCTCGCAGAACATCTTGTTCATCAAGAAATATCGGAACGGTGAGAGAGTGACTGTAGCATTGATTAATATTAGGAATACGTTAGTGGCAGAGGAGGCTGCTATTGCCCTAGCGTGCGTCAGTACCAAAGCCAAGATCATCTTGTCTGACAGTAAGGCAGCTGTTCACAACTTTTGTAAGGGGGTGGTCTCCAGTCAAGCCGCCAGAATTACTAAGAAGATACCTCTCAAGCCGAGAGGTCTCCCTCATATGGGTTCCTGCTCATGAGGCCATTCCCGTGAATGACGCTGCTCACAGCCTTGCTCGAGAATTATACATTCGAGCTGCTCTGGAAATGCTTCTGAGTGGGAATAAAGACCCTCTCATGCCGTATGAAGAAATAACCGAAACACCTAGATTGGATAGGAGAACACTCTCACTTCCGGATAGGTCAGTCACTTCAAAGGAGTGCAGGGCCTGGATGAGGCTTCAGGTCCACAGATTCTTTCCATACTCTATACTGCACGATGAAGACACTGGGGAGCCTGAGCTCTGCAGTAGCTGCCACAGAATGACTTCGCAATATCACTTAATTTGGGAGTGTCAGGTTTCTCCTGGGGCTAAATCACAAAGCATCCCAGACCTTGCCACCTGGGAAGAGCTGATCCGGAGCCACGACCCGGATCAGCAAAGACTCACCATCCGTCAGGCGGAGGCAGCTTACTACAAGACTGTCTCCGCGGTCTCCGGTGCTGAGAGCCGGCTGGGAGGCACCCCCTCCTAATTGCTGCGCCCCGATCGTGAGGCCCCATTATGACGGAAATAAAATTCATTCATTCATTCATTCATTCATTCATTCATTCATTCATTCATTCATCAAGAAATAGGTGCCGATAGAGAGCCAATTTTTTCATTGTGGCATACGTTGGAATCATGCTGAGCCTGAGTCTCGGAATATTTGATGATCTCTCAAAACAATTGAATTCATAAAAGAATGGCGTCGTTCGCAATTTTTCGTATGATCGTGTTAGGTGACCCAGTAATGACCGCTAGACAATCCTGAAAGATAGTAATTCCTATTTTTGTTCCTTCTAGCTTGTCGGTTGCGCCTGCATTTTTTACCAACGCTAAACATTTTTTTTCGTTTGCTGCAGGTATATGCATGAGTACATGGAGCAAGTCGCTGCAAGCGGCCGGTCCGCTGTGACCGCCGAAGGCCTGGGCCCCCTGGTTCGCCCAGAGAGCCGCTTCAATGGAGAGGCCTACTGCTCAATCCAGGACGATGTGCTCTTCCCGTACCTTCTAGGAAGACCATTTCCGGACAGTGACTTTATTCTGCAGAATGATAACTCCCCCATATCAAAAAATCGAGAAGGGTTGCTGCATTTCTTGAGCTCCACGACATCGCAGTGCTGGAATGGCCAGCTCAGTCCCCTGACCAAATGTTATTGAGAATGTTTGGGGCATCATGAAGAGCGTTATGACCAGCCGACAGCTGCATGGCCTCTTAGCGGAGCCACTATGGATTGTTGCTGAAGGGGAGTGGGAGGGGTTGAGGTCCAATGCGAACCTTTGTAGGTCCCTATACAGGTCCGTCCAGCAGAACAGAATGAAAGTCGTCATAAACCCAGGAGGCGAACCGACCTGCTACTGTGCTTGGTCATGGAACTCTTTGAAGAGCAGCACACACGAGAAAATAAAACACCACGCCTGAGCAAACCCTCTACGGACTGGGTGGATAATGAATTTTATTTCCTACAATCAGTTTTGCGTTCTAAATTAGATGCTTTATCTTGATGTCAATTTTTTTTGTCTATGAAAAGATACCTGATGTGCGGGTTTGTAATTTTTCCGCCAGTTGTCCATTCTGGTAGATGGTTGCTTGTTTCGTCAAGTTGGCAATTTTTAAACGCGTACTGTATTCCTACCATGTGTAAAATGTCGGTAGAGGAGCACCGACACCCTCGGTGTCTATAGCAGGATAAAATCTAAACTTTTGACGCGCTATGAACCCAACTGTTAACAAACTGAATGCGCATATTTTTCTGGGAGCGTGAGGCACGTAGGAGCGTTTTCTGTCTCATGACGAAAGTAGTAAATAATATTTCGGGACACACTGTGTAGGGTTCAGGGTAAACTAAGTGAAAAAGAAAGATGGCAGCAGAAAGTCAAAGGGAACCTGTGCAATGCTTGAGCGGGAGACCTAGTTCGCTATGCAGAGTAGGGTTGTGAGTAGGATTTTTCGTCGGTTACTTTTTTATGCAGCAATATTCTGCCAAGTAAGAGAGAGCATCGTTTTTGTAATACGATGCGTAATGAGCTTCACTGGAATTGCAATTCATTTCACTCTCTTGCGATTGTTTACTTAATAATCCTTAGCATTTGGGAGTTCCAATTCTATGTGTTCAGCCATTTTGTACGCTTTCACATCCCCGCAAAATATTAGCAGCTGGTATTTTGATCCGGAAAACTAAGCAATTTCGTTGTTGTGAACTAAAAGAGATACTTCTTTTCGACGCGATGAACTTGACTGTGAAAGAGTGCAAAAAAAAAACAAACAGAAAAACAGAGCTAACAGCTTATCTCAGTGGGCCGCGTGCCATGAGCAACCACAATAGTAAATGAAATAAGCTTTTTATGTTTGACAACAACAATGACCGCAGAGGCATTGAAATTTTAAAGCTAATTATTTCGGCTCAGACTTTTCTGTTGTGAAATAATTCTGTGGGCCGATATTGACTGTGATTCCAGCTAAAGCCTTCAATAAACCTAGGTGCAAACGCTTCATTTTGTCGCTTTCATTCCTAGAGCCATTTATTGTGAGGTCTTTGGCCCTAAATATCCTGCTGCAAGGAGCGTTTAACAGGCATAGAGCCCAAGCACCGCGTTCTATTTATTGCCACCGTCACCACCTGAGACTTTTTGACTGGAAGCCTATAGCAAATGTTCTTCCTGCAATAAATATTTGTTCCTGATTAGGCCCTTTCCTCGCGGTTACATACGGTTGTTTCCTTGGTGTTACGCTACGGTGCACCCCATTCGAAGAAAGCGATGCCTGCAAAAGCGTCAGCGGAGACAGGAAAAACACGTGAGTGGCGCGGTAAAAGAGAAGAAACAATTCTAATAAGGCATTTCAGTGGTACGATCAGGGTCCTTTGACTTATGGCATGGACTTCCAACCATATACTTTGTTGTTCAGCCTTCTTAATTGTGCAAGTAAGGATATCTGGAGTAAATAAAAGGTCACACGATTGTACAAATTTCCCTTGATACCATTTAAAAAAGTCACACAAGGTTCGGTGATTTCTTCCCTTTCTATATTAAAATTCCAAGTACTATCAAGCAATCTGCGGGCTCTTTCGCCCTAGGCTAATCATGGACCTAGAAGAGCAAGGCTGAAGCCAACTCCGTGCACACGCTTTAGCAGCTCTTCTTGTAAAACATCTCATTCGACTTAGGAAGAACGCACAGAAAACAAAACTGTGCTCCGTTACCCCATGCCACCTCCAGAGTGCGGTCAAGTGCTGAGAATGTCTCGCTGCGCCCGCTCTGTGGGGAGCGCCTGACTTCAGAGTCGGGGGAACCAAGTTCGATCAGGGCCACTGCGGCCCTGTTTTGATGGAGGCGGAAGGAAAGACGGTCATTTAATGCGCTATATCTGTGCATGGTAAGAATCGCCGGCGGTCGGAATGATCCAGATCCCTCTACTACGTCGACATCTACCATAGCGTGAGTCACTTTTGGGCATTTAACAGCATAAACCAATCCAGACTAGAGCTGAGAAATTTAAAACAACACCTGCATTTAACAGAGAATGCTGCACTGCGAACACATGCTGCTGAGTTGCCGTATGAGGAACCAACAACGCGCTGCAGTCAGTAAAATGCGAAAATTCTGTCTCGGCGCGGCTGGGCGCTGCCAGGACACAGTTGGGTGCGCTACCCAGCAAAGCAAGCACGGTGCGCTTCCGCGCTGTAGCAGACGACACGAAGCACCGCCTCCAGCCTCCTGTGCGCCTGCGCCCGATGCGCGACCGCGCTGGATGCGGTGACGCTCCGCGGAGCGCGGCCACGCTTCGCCGTGTGCGCACATATGTTGAAGTTAGCCAGATATAGAAGCACCCTTTCATAGATTGCACTGTTTAAGTATAATTGACGTTGTTTATGGGCCCCCAAATTCCAACGCTGTTTCCTTTTGTGATAAAATAAAAAAAAAATGTTCTTTTATTTGTGGAAGAAACACAACAACCCGGCGGTAATCGTTGGACACGTGAACACTGACACACACAACACTAGTCATATTGATTACATACAAGGAGTTAATTCATTCAATTTGCCCAACCTAATCAACATTTCCACGAGGTCGGGAACAACAACTGACCATATAACCACTAACATAATATGGAAAATGAATGCTGCCGTTTACGATGAAGCGATATCAGGTCATCGCCCTAATTTTGTTTGCATTATTGACGTAAGTAGAAAAAAGTGCGACGTATTTATCAAATATTAACAAAGTGTATTACAACTTACTGTGCAATAACTATCTTTTCATTGACATTGATAATGCATACGATAATAAAATTACTACTGAATTGCTGAATGTGATAAAGATTATTTCCTGCGCCAGCGATTATAGCTGTTATAGCGTTTCTGCAGACTCATAGAAGACTCCTTTGAGTCTCTGCACGACGAGTGATATCCTTGCATTGCTGAAGCAAGAAGGTTTCTGGCACCACAAAAGAGACAGCATAAATATAAACATGGTTACTATTTTGGCCAGTTCAACATTTTCAGAAATAAGACTGTATCTCTCACGACAGCAATAAAGAGGAAATATTATTCTCGTAAAGGAAGCTGTTAGCAATGCACGTTCACAACGCATGCTAACTTTTACGATCGGTGCGTACAGCGCGGATAACTTCAATCAATATTTCGCTGAAATCAGTCCAGCATTAGCAGCGAAGTTCTCGTCCGAGAGAAACCAATCTTTTTCAATCTATCGAATACGTGTGCTCTTCAATCTAGAGGAAATTGAATATACTCTTGCTAATATTAGTACCAGTAAAGCTATCAGCTTATAGGGGGTTGGAGCACGCTTTGTCGGCGATAATATTGATTTCTTCGGCTCCGTCTTATACAATGCAGGTAACCATTCGTTGCGTACGTGAAAGCCTCCTTCTTGTTTAAAATCAGCTAAGGTCATACTGATATATAAAGACGGCGTTCACTATGTTCACTCAAGTTACAGACCTATATATCTTTTGAGTATCATCAATAATATTTTTGAAAGAACTCTTGCAAGACTTGTATGTATCTCACCAGAAAAGAACCTTGCAATTTGGCCTCAGTAACATTGATTCAGGTAACATCACTCTATTTGAAGAGCAGAGCGAACTTTAGCACAAAACGTTGACACGGTATTACACAGTAATGTGCTTGTAGCTCTAGTTTTCCTTGAGCTAAGGAAAGCTTTATGTACAGTAGACTGTGGGATTTCGCTAATGAAATTCTAATGAAACTATGATTTACGGGGCAAAAGTTTTACTTATTTTCGAGCTACATAAGCGAACGCCTACAAATGGTCATAATGCGCAATCTTTCATCCTCCTTACTGAACAGGGGTACGGCAGGGATCGGCTCACGGCCCATTGCTGCTTTCGCTGTGTATCGTGACGATGATCAGCACGAATTCAGGAAACAATGAATGCATGTTTATTTCGGTTCGTACATTTATAGGGCCGTGGGGAGAGAAGGTAGGAGTTAACAGGGGAAAGGGTAAGGGAGCACGTTGCACTGCTCCCTTACCCGGCTCTTGATAGCAGGCAAGTATTGATACCTGATATGATACACCCCCCCCCCCCCCCCCCTTTCAATGTTCGTCATTGGCCATCGGTAATTTGTTGAAAGTCAATGTTGTAGGCTAACCGCATGGGTCGCCTTGTGGGTCGCGTGGACCGCCTTGGCAGTGGAGGCAGTAGCGGCGGTGGAGGTTGTGCCGTCGCACAGTGACTGTGGTCCTGTGGCGATGATGGGACATGCTGGATTTCAGTTGGTTGGTTCTCAGGTGGTTGGTTCTCAGCGGAGTTGCTGTCATCCGATGAACATGAAGCTAATCGCTCCCTGGTCGCGAGCAAGTGCTGCCGGTTGCGCCGCAGAACGCTGTCATCGGCTTGAACTAGGCACGACCGCGGTCGGGCCGGTGCGATCACCTGATCTTTTCTTGCCCATGAGGACCCTCTTATGCGCACGACATCACCTTCTTCAAGGGGTGGCGAATTCCGGCAGTAGTGTCGTGACTGCTTGCGCTTGCTGACCTGGGTGATCGGCTGCGGGCGGAAGTCCGGCAAGGGGGTGCGAAGGCTCCTTCCTTGAAGCAGCTCTCCAGGCGACCGGCCGTCTTGCAAAGGACTTGTTCTGTAATTTAATACGTCAAGCCGAAAATTCTCATTTCCTTCGCTTGTGTTTTTAAGAATCCTTTTGATCACTTGTACGCCCTTTTGTGCAAGGCCATTGGAGCGCGGGAACTGTGGACTAGATGTCACGTGCTTAAAATCATACAGTTTTGAAAAGCTTGCAAACTCGCGGGAAGAAAATTGCGGTCCGTTATCGGTGCAAACTTCTGATGGTATGCCATATCTTGAAAACATTGCGCTAAGTCTTTCGATGACAGTACACGCACTGAGATCGGTCAACTTCTCGACGCCTGGAAAGTTTGACATCGCGTCATAAGCGCACAAATAATACTTTCCTTCATACTGAAATATATCGACACCAAGTCGCTGCCAGGCTTTGGTCGGTGTTAAACGAAGCATTAATGGTTCTGCGGGCTGACTGTAAGCGTACTTTCTGCAGATTCCACATTTCTGGTTCCATGCTTCTATGTCAGAATTTATCCCGGGCCAGTAAACGAGTTGCCTAGCTCTTGCTTTGCTCTTAGCGATACCAAGATGTCCTGCATGAATCCGCTTTAATGCCTCAGCACGCATGCTCGTGCGAATTATCACTTTGGTGCCTTTCATGAGTATGCCGTTTACAAATGACAGCTCCGATGCAACAGACTTTAGGCAACCTTCTATGGGCTTGCCTGTCGAAATGCGTTCTACAACAACCTGCAGATAAGGATCCGCCGAAGTCTCGCGCAGAAGGTGCGTCATTGTTCTTTCACTCACGGTTGTCGGCAGTATCTTGATGGCATGCACTTCAACGTCATCCGTGTCCACCTTGACGTCGCTCTCAGGGATCGGCGACCTTGACAGCATATCGGCGAGGTCCATCTGTTTGCCTGGAACGTATGATAGTGTGTAGTTGTACTTTAGTAGTCGCAAAAAAGAAACGCTGAACTCTGGGCGGCATATCCCCAATTGCTTTTTTCGCGATATCTATTAGCGGCCGGTGGTCACTTTCCAAGAGAACCGGACGGCCGTACACAAAGTGTTGAAATTTCTCGCATCCATAGACAAGAGCAAGTGCTTCTTTCTCGATTTGCGAATATCCCTGTTCGGTTTCTGTCAAGACTAGTGACGCATATGCCATCTGCCTGAAGGCGGCACCCTGACGCTGCAGCAGGGTTGAGCCTACGCCAGCTTGTGAGGCGTCTGATGTCACTTTTGTTTCTTTGGTTGGATCAAATATTTCCAGGAACGGTGCTTCGGTCAATGCTTTGCAAATTTCCTGCCAGTCCCTCTCGTGATTAGGTGTCCACTCAAAGAGCACGTCCTGCTTGATAAGGGGCCGCACCGCAGTTGTTCGCTGAGCTAGTGCTGGCAGGTATTAGCTGAAGTAGTTCATAACGCCAATCATTCTTTACACTGCTTGTTAATATTTCGGTTTTGGCATTTCAACAAGGCTCTCCACTAGAGCGGGGTTTGGTCTTATGCCTCTGCTGCTAATAATGTCACCCAAGAATGCCATTTCTTCAACGCTGAACTGGCATTTTGCCGCATCGAACGTTAAGCCTGCCCCTTCAGCCGCGGATAGAACAGTTCGCAGCCTTTCGTCATGCTCTGCCCTAGTTGTGTCCCAAATGAGTACATCGACGTACACGCGCACACCTGGAAGTACATCAAATATCTCATTCAGGGCTTTCTGGAAAACTTCGCTGGCCGACGCAATGCCAAAAGGGAGCCGCAGAAAACGATAACTTCCAAAAACGTGTAAATTTTGGACGACTCCTCATCTAACGGAATGGACTTCTTTCCGGAACAGCAAACTGGGTTCCGTCGTCACCGGTGCACTGCTCACTCCATTGCGGACGTCATATCATCCCTGGAGGAGACGAGAGGCTCTCGCGAAGTGGCACTCCTTGTGCTTCTTGATCTGGAAAGCACTTGCTTGCTGGAATGGCTTGCTTACCCGGTCATTGAGCGCTCTCTGGGCGATCTTGGGGTTACGGGATGTCTCCGGCGTTTCGTCACAGCCTTTCTCACAGGGCGCTCGCTTAGCGTAAGGGTGGGAAAGACTGTGAGCTCCCCACGGGCAATCAGCGAGCCCTGGACGAAGTTGTTTCCTACTTCCAGACAGTGGGACTCTCCGTATTGTCCCCAAAGGTGGAGGCCCTCGTCGTCCACCCTAGCGTCGCCATACGCCGACGAACAGTCCCGATGATGCTGGGTGGCAACTGAATACCATGGATGCGGTTTGTTACGTACTTGGGTCTGCAGATTGATCACCGACTCTCGTGGGCGCCAGCTGCCAAGGCACTAATCGCTCAAGTGTAGAAGGTCCAAAAGGGGGTTGACAGTCTGCTGCTCCGCGGTAGAGGATGCACACCACAATGGGGTATCCATCTCAACGCCGCCGCGGCTACGTGAAGGCTTCTTTGTGCACTTCCTCTCGTGGCCCCCCATGGGTTCGCGTAGACCGCATGGAGCTCCAGCACTGGAAAGCCATCCGGATGATTCTTGGCTTGCCAGGGACTTCGCACATTGCTGCCACCCTAGCCGAGGCACAGACTTGGCTGCTGTCCCTGCTGCTCCTACAGCGTGCCCTCCATCATTTTGACAGGCTACATCACGCTCCGGGTAGCGCGCCTCTGCTTTTAAGATGGCGGAGTCGACCTCACTCACGCATGGGCAGCTTGCGTCTGCTATACGAGGATGTTGCACGCTGTCCTCCCTCGCTAGTAATCCCACCACCTGCTCCGCCCCATAAGCCATTGGAGGTCTCCACCACGCTGGAGTGGCCCACGAAAAGGCGATCCATATTTTGCGTATTGTACCAGGCGTCGGCGTTACTGTCGAAGGACCGGCTGGACGGACATCTACACAGGTGGTTCGGTCCATGTAGACTCCGGATCTGCCACAGCTTCCTGCGTGATCCCTGCCCTTCGGCTCTCAGGAGTGTGCCGGCTGCCTTCAGTGGCAAGCTCCACCGCTGCTGAGGGGGCTGGCCTCAAACTGGCTGCTGACATGCTGGCGGAGGACCCCCTGGATTATCCGGCTGTGATCCTGTGCGACTCGCAAGCGGCGATCTTTGCTCTTTATCCACCGGAGACCACCGGACTTGGCGTTTCCCTACTGGCGGAAAAGCTTCGCGCCCTTGTTTAGGGTGGCTTGAAGCTGTCGTTGCAGTGGCTCCCCTGTCACGTCGGCGTCCAGGGCAACGAGGAGGCTGACGCCCTGGCAAAGGCAGCACACCATGCCACTGTACCAGTCAGCACCGCTGTGACGACCTTTGACTATGAAGGCACACGTTGCTGCTACACCTGACGG
Source organism: Dermacentor andersoni (assembly GCF_023375885.2). NCBI lineage: Eukaryota > Metazoa > Arthropoda > Arachnida > Ixodida > Ixodidae > Dermacentor > Dermacentor andersoni. Next base: position 8,934,932 of record NC_092823.1, on the reverse strand, counting down.
TTCTCCACCCCAGGATCTGCTCGACACCAGCAGTAGCCCTCCCAGTCCACTTCCTGAACGCTGCCTCACAAGGCAGGAGCGGTCTCTCCTGCTGCGGCTTCAGATCGGCTGCTCTTGGACGGAATGCCGGAATTATAGCGAAGGCCTGGCTTCATCCCCGGCTTGCTCAGCATGTGGCGACGATGAAACAATCGACCATCTACGTTGTTCATGTCCCGCATTCTCCAAAGAGAGGCCTTCTTTCCACGTCTCATTCCGACGCCTCTGACTCCCAGTGGTCTCAGCATCCCAGCTGGTGTTTCCCGGCCGACACCACGGCTCCGCCTTCAGGCACCTTCTTACGTTCTTGGAGGAAACGGGGCTGTCGTGTAAATTGTGAATGCGCCACAAGGCTGCCGCTGACAGCGGTACCTAACGGTACCGGGCTCTGCAATCGCCTCGACCTTCTCTCTCTTCTCTTTTTTCTTTCTTTATGTCCTCCTTCCCCAAGGCGTTGAGTCGTGCTCCCTAAGGGGCTGCTGAAAATAGCGCCTCTTCCTCTTCACAATCACACACACACACACTCTCTCTCTCTCTCTGCTCACCCTTGCATGTTTACCCTTGCACCTATAGCATACGACGCACGGTCACTACCTTATCGCAGATGATATTTATATGGAAGCTCACGGCGACGCTAACGGCGGAAATTCGACTGAATCGAGTGCCCATCTAATTACTGCTGTCGTAAAATTAAATTCACTAATGTTTTACGCACCAAAACCACAACGAGATTATGAGGCGCGCCGTATTGCAGGGCCGCGGAATAATTTTGACCACGCGGCATTCTTGAACGTGCATGCAATATGTGGTACACAGGCGCCTTTGCATTCTGTCCCACCGGAATGCGGCCACCGTGGTCAGGATCCATGCCGCCACCTGATCCCGCAGCGTAATGTCAATGTCACGAACATTTAGCACAAAAGCTTGTAAACGACCGCGTTTAATACCAGGTTGAAGGCTGATTGAGATTGAAATTTGTTTTAAGAAATAGTCCAGTTCAAATTTTGGTTCAATATCTAAGAAGAGCGTACATAAACAAGCCGGTAGATGTGCACGGAAAGAGGTCCCATAATGAAACACTCTGGAGGCATAGTCAACATTATTATAGCTATCGCAAACGACTGCCTAGTATTTTATTGGCCTAACAAAATACCTCAATATATCTCACAAATACACATAATTAATTTGAAAAGTTGCAACATATCACATATATGGACTCACAGCTCGCGTTTCAATCGCAAGGAAGAGACGGCGGGTTTCGTAGTGTAAGGCAAGAAAATAGCCGTGCTCGTTCTGTGAGGGTTCGAGTGGTGATAGGAAGTACTGAGACTTAATTTTATAACGCGCGCCTTTAGGAGCGTCCGCTTTGGTTGAGAGACAGAAAAATACTCAAATACTTGGGCTTCAGTGCTGGGACGGCTACCTTTGAGTCGTTGTGAGAACGAATCACATCGACCGCTTCATCGGTGAACAGAGTCGTCGAATAGTGTCCGGCCCTGTCACTGACTACGGAAAAATCTCGCCGGAGATCAAGGCCCCACGAGGACAGCGTTTTTCCGTCAACGGCATATGTCTGCAAGAAAACATTGCAAAATGTAATATTAGGTCCCTGACCCTGACAAGCATGTTCAGTCATCCGCAGCACAGACCAAGGGACACATGTGGCGCTATAAAAATAAAAAGATAAAAGAAAATCTTGGGCTTTACGAGCCGTAACCACCATCTGCTTATGAGGCCCACCATAATGCGAGACTCCAGGTTTATTTTTACCCACTGGGACTTTTAACGTACACCTAAATGAATCAATCAAACTTTATTATTTTTAAAAATATTTTGCCGGTCAAAATACAGGGAACGAGGTCCCATAATAAAAGATTGAAAGGGGTTCTCCTGCACCTAGTAAACATGCGAAATTACCTAAACAGCAACAATGACAAGAGAATACGATTGGAAAATACAGAATAATGAGATGCTAATATGAATAAACGAGCACATAGATACGCGTCAATATACGAGCGCGAATCAGAAAACCTTTGTCCGTATTTTTTAACCCAAATTATGGCTGTAAATGTGAAGTCAACCTATCCATTCACAGCGGTGGACCTTTCTTAGACCGGCCTGGCCTCTATCTGCCGGTAGCTTCGCGGCACGGCGCTGCTGTCAGTTGTTGAAGATGGCGGTTGCGCTTCACACGTCCACAGCGTACGAGCAAAGAAGTGTCATTAGTTTTCTACAAAGCAAGGGACGAACGTCCATCGAAATCCACAGGGAAATGCAGCCCACGTATGGGGAAAGGTGTATGCCTTTGAGAAGTGTAAGGTGGTGGCGTTGTGAACTCGCAACCCAGCAGTCCAAAGGCGCTATAACGTGAAGCTTTCCAAACTTCCAAAATGCACGCAAAATTGCCGCGCGACTGGTCACTCCAGGCACTTGGCATGTATTCTCGCACATTTTTCACGCTCGGAAAAGCTTTTATGTAGCACGTATTGAGTACAGAAAGCTCTGTGGGACTTTATCATGTCGCTCTACAGCTTTCCCATTGATAGTTTTCATGCAAATATAATATATGAGTAGTTGATTAATAAAGCTAATTATCTCATTAGGCCGAATGAAAAAAACATTTTTGAGTATCTCGAAGCGACAGCAAACAACATTACCTTCGTTCTGTCCAGCTACGTGGGATTTGCATATTTTTAAACTCTGACTAAAGTTAGCTGAGACACCCTTCACACCCTTCATTCTGTTTAGGCATTACACAACGCGCCGTGGTTACTCAGTGGCTAAGGTGTTGGGCTGCTGAGCACGAGTTCGCGGGATCGAATCCCGGCCACGGTGGCCGTATTTCGATGGGGGCGTAATGCGAAAACTCCCATGTGCTTAGATTTAGGTGCACGTTAGAGAACCGCATGTGGTCAAAATTTCCGGAGCCCTCCACTACGGTGTGCCTGATAATCAGAAAGTGGTTTTGGCACGTAAAACCCATAATTTAGTGTTTTATTGAGGTATTACAGATTTTTTTTAAGAAAGCTATAAGCGCAGTGAACGTTGCGTTTCTTCAGGTAAGTTGCTAGGCGAGGTGGGCCTATTTTGCCGCTAATAACGTGAGCTTCAAAAGGCTAATTAGAAATTGTTAATTAACTTCTTTGTTACTCTCTTGAGGCCACTGGTTAATATGGCGAATTTTAAGGCATTTAAAGCCCCATCTTTTTTTTTTACTATCTTGCAAATCGCACCTAATTCGAGAAAACTATAATCGAATTTCAGTGACAGATCCAGACAATGACGAGACCAAGCTCCCCGGGAGCGCGGTGAGGACCGATTTACGCTCCAACCGCCCATCGCCGCACCGTATGCAGGCGGTTCGTGAAAGACGGGTCCCGTACAAAAAAGAGTATTGAGAAGGCATTGAAATAACGTTTGTCAATGTTGAATTTTTTTATTGAGGAATTATTGAGAGTTTGTTGGAAAATTGTTAGGTTGAGTGTTGAGGGCTCTCGAATATTGGCCACTCAAATTTCATTGAAACACCATTGGGTATCTGAGTGTTGAATAATTGTTATCATTGAAAGTCCATTGTGCTTAGACGGCCCGTTGTGTTCGTTTTGTTGAATGGTTGTTGGGTTACCATTGATTCTGCGTTGAACTGACGTTGTGGTAGTTCTGTTGACCTGTTGAGTTATTATTGCCACAGCACTGAAAAGTACATTATGGCCCAGTTGAGATGGCACTGAGATTTCAGAAGTCGCCATTGAAATAGGATTGACGTTTCGGTGGGCTAGTAGATTTTTATTGATATAATGAAATTCGTTTGCTGTTCACTCTTGCACGCCCCGGTGTCAGCTCATAACTTTCCCAAACACAAACAAAAGCGGTGGCGCTGCGAGCGGCCGTCCCGATCAGACGCACGTTCGCATCGCTCTGACGTTTTTGAAGCTTCGGGCCCGGAAGTTCTTGGGCTAGGCTCCCAAAGATGGATGGGCGGCCACCTTCATGTTCCTCGACATCCCAGGATAACGTTTCAAACGTTTCCACGTCAACGACTGGTCCAGAAAACCAGTTGGAATCATCGGACAGGCCCGCCGCCGGTGCCAACATGGTTTCGGAGCAGCTGCAGCAAGACGCGACGGCAGTATCGCTTCAGAGCGGCGGCACAGATAACGCGACGGAATCTTCCGAACTGCTTGACGCCGACGCAAGCATGACGGATGCGGATTACTAATCCAGCCAAGGGGTTGCGACAATAGCTGTCTCCAATCACATTTCTGTTCTTGCCACGGAAAACGCGCCTGGAAAGAGGCGTTCTTAGCTAGGATCTTGCAATTTTCCATCTGCGAAATTTGCCAAGAAATCAAGGGGGCCGTTCGGCGCTTCCCAGATAGTTCAACACAACGAACGCCTCGCAAGTAAACAGCACGGCGGGCAACATAGCAGCTCCAAGGCAGCTAACAACGCCTGCAATGCGAATGCGCTTTTCCGAGTGCAGGGCTGTGCGTCAGCTTCCACGGCCACTTTGTCAGGCAGGCTAGGTCACTTTGCTAATAATGGGCAAACTGAAGGGGATGACTGCCAATATGTCCGGCCAAAGAACAAAACTACATCCGCCGACACAATCGGTGTTAAACACACTGTGATAATTAAGCTGACCTCGCCTGGACTACTAGGTACTTTGCCAGAACACTGGCTGCACGTGCTGACGAGCTAGACAATGCATTTTCATTCAGGCTTTCAAGTACGCCCTCTTGAACGAAGCAATCAGATTGCAGTTGACGTTTCGCACACTGATGCTAGGGACCGTCTTCTCAGACTGCAGTCTCTCATAATTTATGGAAGGGAAACACCAATACAGGCTTATGAAACGGCTAGGTCACTTTGCTAATAATGGGCAAACTGAAGGGGATGACTGCGAATATGTCCGGCCAAAGAACAAAACTACATCCGCCGACCCAATCAGTGTTAAACACACTGTGATAATTAAGCTGACCTCGCCTGGACTACTAGGTACTTTACCAGCACACTGGCTGCACGTGCTGACGAGCTAGACAATGCATTTTCATTCAGGCTTTCAAGTACGCCCTCTTAAACGAAGCAATCAGATTGCAGTTGACGTTTCGCACACTGATGCTAGGGATCGTCTTCTCAGACTGCAGTCTCTCATAATTTATGGAAGGGAAACACCAATACAGCCTTATGAAACCATTCGCTCGGGCCAGATCCGCGGCGTCATCTATCGTGCGAATGGGCTTACAAGCGCACAGCTTATGGCCAACCTCAAGTGCTGCTCGTGCAGGATAGTGAGTGCCAGGCCCATGGGTAAGAACGGAGCAGCTCTTATCACGTTTGAGAGCTCTAAACTGCCCTGCAAAATCCACATATACAGCACTCTCCTACCGGTAATACATTACCATCCTAAAGCTGCCATTTGTGAGACCAGTCACAAAATCGGGCACCAAAAAATTCGTGCCCGGTAGTCGACCAACGTCGATGCTCGGTCTGCGGTCGCCCTGAACATGGCAACCTCGAGATTTGTGCGTCAGAACCCCTATGCCGCAACTTTGGAGGTCAACATGTTGCCACAGACCCGAAGTGCCCTGCTCGGCAACTCGCTACGAAATCCCCCAGGAACAGTATTCTGCGACGTATCCGATTGTCCCGATGAAAGGAGCGTCAGCAACGAGCCGAGCTTCGTCGAGGCAACCAAACGTTTACGCAGGCTGCGCAAAAGAGCCCCGCCAGTACGCAGCCATCATCGTCGGGGCAATATGTGTTTGCTCCAAAGGACTTCCCTCCGATACAAAACCAGCCACTGCCGAAGACAACAGATAGTAGGCGTAAACCTAGGAGGCAAGACCTTCGCAAACGATCCACCGAACCTGAGAGCTTTCGTCAAACGAATGCCACTCCTTCATCTTCACAAACAACACCCTTTGAACAACAGGTCACGGTACGCAAGTACGCACGCGTACACAGGGCATATGCTGAAGCCCTCTGCAATACACGACAAGGTGCACAAATGCATCATGATACTGACCACTCACGCACCGTACGCTTAGTCAATGACCAGCTTAGGCAAATAGTCGAACTAGTTACCTTTGAGGTTATGAAGCGCATGCTTCCACTCTTGGGTACGCCGCAGATTTGTCCAAGGCAAGAGATCGGACTTAGGCACTCATTAGCTTCAATTTCGCAGACCTCCCAGTTTAACAATGGCGGGTACTAGTGCGAAAACTCATGACATTTTTGCTCCGGATTCTACTGTTTGGTTCTTACAATGGAACTGCCGGGGAATCCGGCGTAAACGAGCAGAACTCCAGAGGAGATTGTTCATCTTGCGCACGCTTCCGGCAGCCATCTTACTTCAGGAGACTAGTACTAATAGCCCTAATCTAATAGGGTATAAACCTTGTTGCACCCCTTCCATTCAACACCGACGTCCTGGGCCAGGATCGTGAACAGCGCCTGCCGTAGCCAACGGGCAAGCATGCGTTCTTGTCCTCTCACACGCGGCCCACACAGAGCTTGATACTTCCGCGTGGTGAACGCAGACGCAGGAGGTAGCGGGAGTGTGCCTCAATCTAGACGGTGATCAACAAGCCTTGGCGTTTTCTGTTTATGCCAGGTCGTTCGGCACTACGACATATCGAGTGGATATATCTTTTGTGGCACATTACTTAAGAATATACCCACAGGATCGCGTTGTAGTTGTGGGCGATTTCAACGCCATGCACACATGCTGGGGTTACCACCGGTCAGATGCTCATGGAAGACACCTATGGCAGCACATTGCCAAAGCCAAATTAACCATCGTCAACGAACTAACGTTACCCACTCGCCTTGACCAACACGGAGGCCAGCAAGATACATCTGCAGACCTGACACTAGTTTCTCACCCCCAAGAAATTGTATGGACGCGGGCTGAAGATGTCATGGGCAGCGACCATTACCCAGTGGTGGTGTCATGGACACCTCAAGGGCGGCAATGTCGGGAACTCGTCTCATGGGATGAATTCCGGCAAGCTCTCGGTGAATATCACGTTCCCACCCATTTATATCAGATTATCAGTCAAATTAACGATGCTACAACCAGTTAAATTCGATGCGCAGAAGCCGGACTCTCATCTTTTGAGCCTGTGGAATCGTAGGCTCCGTGCTCTCAAGGCGTATCGTCGATCTGGTCGCACGTACAGCTCGTCGTAGGTGCGCGCTTTCTCGCTATACTCAGGAGATTGAGCGGTATACTATACAACTCGCTCTCAGAGATTGGCAGCTGCTCTGCCACTCGCCTAATGGCACAGGTAACTTATCGAAGGCCAGGCGCATATTTCGCGCTATCCTCGGACGCAAGCGACCAAATTCACCGTCCCAAAACATAGCTCTGAAACCGAACGTCTCCCCGGCTGAGCTAGCTTTTCAAGCAGGGAAAGTCTTTTTCCCAAACCAGAAAATGTGGGTGGCCTGTCTGCGGACCCCTCATAAGACAAATCCCACGAATACGACGTCCCCTTCACTTTAGATGAACTAGAGGCAGCACTGTATGACTCCCACCAGAATAGCGCCCCGGGACCGGATGGAGTACGTTATTCAACGCTTCTGAACCTTCCGAAATTAAACTGGCCCTGTTGAAAGTGATCAATGAACATTGGATCAATGGTGATCTTCCCCCTGCCTGGAAGAAATCTGTAGTGATACGGATTCCAAAATCTGGCAGGCAAAGCCGGTCATTACAAGACCTCAGGCCAATTTCCTTAACGTCTAACGTTTGTAAGGTGATGGAACGCATGGCTTTACGTAGACTTGAATGGTACTTGGACAAACAAAACATTCTGTCCCCTATGCAAGTAGGATTTCGCCGTGGGCTCTGCGCGCAAGATATTCTCAGAACGCTATATAGGGACGTTCTCGCATACCGTAGAAGCGCACAGCTCCGGGTAGTGGTCGGAGTCGATGTCAAAAAGGCGTTCGATTCCGTGCCCCACACTACCATACTTCACCGACTTCAGGCAGTGGGGATAGGTGGGAACCTGTACCGTTTCGTGAACGCATTTCTTGCGGACAGAACATTCGCGGTGATGGTTGGGGATACACTCGGTGAATGGCAACATAATGAAATCGGAGTCGCTCAAGGTGCTGTCATATCTCCCGCTCTTTTTAACATTGCCATGTCAGGCCTCCCACCATTGCTGACATCGATACCCGGTCTTAATTATGCCGTGTATGCGGACAATATAACCCTGTGGACCAACTCGGGGTCGCCTGGGGAGCAAGAACTAGCCCTGCAGGCAGGCCTCAACGCCGTCCACGACTACATTAAGGAGTGTGGCATGCAAACCTCAACACAGAAAACCGAGTACGTGGCTGTCATTAATGGACCGCGGCTGCGAGCCGAGGCCGAGCGCAACCTTATCTCCCTTCGTTTAGGGAACTCTGTCATTTGCCGAAACAAACAATGAGAATACACGGCATGCTTATTGACGAGGATGGAGGAGCCAAAATCTGGCTTTGTGGCACAGTTCTTAGTTGCGATCAGGCCTTACACCTTATGCACCACGTCTCTGCGCGTGGGTGGGGAATTACAGAAGTTGGGCCCCGTCAAATAGCCCTAGCTCTCGTCGCATCAAAAGTACTACACGCATATCCTTACAAGCGACTTAACGCAATCCAATGCCTTCAACTTGAGCGCATCAACCGCAAGGCGATGCGCCTGGTAACCAGCTTACCACAGTACTGCCCAATTGCCGACCTACACGCATGTAGTAGAATCAATGCCCTGCAGGATCTGGCCGAACAGCAATTGCACGCCCAGCGTGTCCGTCTATCTACAACGGCGGCTGGCCGTCAGATCCTATGGACATTAGGCTACAATGTCAATAATCTAGAGCCGCTCTCATCTCCTGCCCCCCATGGGAACTTCTCGATCTTGTAGATGGTATGCCACTACCAAAAAACATGAGTTCCGCTAATCCACAAAGGCGTAAAGCTGCCGCAAAACGCCACGCGAAGATGTCATGCGAGCTAGCCCAAGATGAGGCCATTCAACTTTACACAGACGCCACTCAGTCTCCAAATGGTGCCGGCGTGGCTTGTCATGATTCCGAGTCGGATACCACTGCAGTCCAACGGCTTTCTGAAGAACATACTGTCACTAATCTTGAACTCGTAATCATAAGCCTTGCCATCACTCGCATAGTGGAAAGACAGGATCCGGCTACTTGTACCTATATGTTTATACTGACTCACAAGCAGGCTACACCGCCTGTCGCTCCGGGGGATGATGATGATGATGTGTGGTGTTTTGTGGCGCAAGGGCCAGGTTTGGCCAAAGAGCGCCATGACAAGTGGTAATGTTGAAGATGTTTTATGGCAGATGTGACTTGGCTGTAAAGTGGCGTAAAAATAGTCGCTGTAAAGTGCGTAAAATCTACGTGCTATAAAATTATGGCGATGATTAATGACGAATACTATGAACATCAAAATCCATCGTACGAGAATGATGCAAAATAGAAAATATATAGGATAGTAAAATTACATGGAGCACTGCTGCCTCGCCAGAGCCCTTGAAACACAAGGGCCTAGAGGCATGTGCTATACGAAAGAGCTATCACAGCGGCATCCACTGAAGAGAGGACCCGCTACGAACATGTGGGGCAAGACAACATCTTGCAAGACAACATCTTTCAGAAAACTTAGAACTGCGTTGGTGTCAAATAAAGGTTCTGGGCCGAGTAGCATTACGGGAAGTAGGGGGATGTGCTGCCGGTATGCTAGAGAAAAATGTTTCCTTCTCTCAGATTCGGCTGCCCGACACTCCAGGAGGACGTGGAGGACGGTCAGCCTCTCCCCGCATCTACCGCAGGTTGGAGCATCATTTTCAGTGAGTAAAAAGTTATGCGTGCCAAATGTGTGTCCTATTCTGAGGCGACAGAATAGGACATCTGTTCGCCGTGATTTTGTTACGGAGGGCCAAGAACCTAACTGTGGCTTTATCAAGTGCAGTTTGTTATTTACTTCTGCGTCCCATATACGTTGCCAGTGGTTTCGCAGTTTCCTTCTTAAGAAAGGCTTCAGGTCTGTGACAGGGACCGAAGCAGTAGGATTAACTGCATACAATGAAATTGATGTGGCCATCTGGTCCACTAGAACGTTACCCTGGATGCCCCTATGGCCAGGCACCCAGCATATAATCACATGCTGGTTAGATACATATGCTTTACATAACACGGAATAGAGTTCAATTATAACAGGGTTTTTGTGCTTACAAAACGATATCAGACTTCACAAGGCTTAGGGAGTCCGTATATATAAATGATTTTTTGAGTTTTGATTTCCTTATATGTTTCACGGTCGACAATCTTGCGTAAGCCTCAGCCGTAAAGATACTAGTTTCCGGATGCAGTACGTCGGATTCTGAGAAGGATGGACCGACGGCTGCATAGGACACCCCGTCGTGTGACTTCGATGCGTCTGTGTAGAACTCCGTGCAGGAGTGTTTGTGCTGGAGTTCCCGGAAATGCATTTGGATTTCAATGTCCGGAGCTGCTTTGTAACTTGAGTGAAAGATGTGTCGCATTGTATCAGCTGCCACTCCCAAGGAGGTAGCAGCTTGGCTGGATGGATTAGGCGGAGCTCGAGGAGCGGAACATGCATTTCTTCACTAAGCTCCCTCACACGCAGCGAGAAAGGCTGTCTTACGCAGGGACGATTGCGAAAGAGCGTAGCATATGTCATGTCATTAACGGTATTAAAACACAGATGTTGAGGATTTGAGTGTACTTTCAGAAAATATGTTTGGCTGATGTATGTTCTCTGCAGATGGAGTGACCACTCATTTGATTCTACATATAGACTTTGTATGGGACTCGTTCTCAAAGCGCGAGTGGCCAGTCGGATTCCTAGATGGTGGACTGGGTCTAGCATCTTTAGTGCGCTCGGGGCGGCAGAGTGATAAATCACGGCACCATAGTCTAGTCGTGATCGAATGAGGCTTTTATAGAGATTCATTAAACACTTCCTGTCACTACCCCATGTAGTCTGGGATAGAAGTTTCATTATATTCATTGTTGTTAGACATCTTTCTTTAAGATGTTTAATGTGGGGGACGACAGTGAGTCTGTAGTCAAGTATGACACCTAGAAATGTGTGTTCTTTGTTTACAGGTATCTGTTGTCCACGCAGTTCTATGCAAGTATCTGGGATAAGTCCTCTCTTTCTTGTAAAAAGAACACAAGAGCTTTTGTTAGGATTGATCTTAAATCCATTCCTGTCTGCCCACATTGACACTTTGTTCAGGCCATGCTGTACCTGTAACCTCGCAGTCTCTCGTAGACTGCGAGGTTACAAGATTTGAAAGCTATTTGAATGTCGTCCACGTAGACAGAGTAAAAGATGGCCGGTGGTAATGAAGCACGAAGCGTGTTCATCTTCACGACAAAGAGCGTGCAGCTGAGCACGCCTCCTTGGGGTACACCCGTTTCTTGCGTAAAAGGACGTGAGAGTGCATTGCCGGAAGGTACGATTTGACAGATAGCTTTCTATTATGTTAAGCATATTACCGTGGATGCCCATTTCTGACAGGTCTCTTAATATTCCGTAACGCCACGTTGTGTCATACGCCTTTTCCATATCGAGAAATATCGATAGGAAGAACTGTTTATGTATAAATGCGTCCCGGATATTCCCTTCAACACGTACGAGATGATCGGTTGTGGAGCGCCCTTCTCGGAAGCCGCACTGATAAGGATCAAGCATTTTGCTCTGTTCAAGGAAATTAATGAGTCGCCGATTTATCATTTTTTCAAACACCTTACAAATGCAACTTGTGAGGGCTATCGGGCGGTAACTTGCCACTGAGGAAGGGTCTTTGCCTTGTTTCAAAACAGGGACCACGATGGCTTCCTTCCATGCGGTTGGAAGGTACCCTGCATCCCAGATGGTGTTGAAAAGTGTGAGTAGTGAAACTCGCGTGTCATTGTGTAAGTTTTTGAGCATTTCATACATGATTCTATCAGATCCTGGTGCGGAGCTCTTGCATGCGCCCAGGGCAGCTCTCAATTCGGCAATACTAAAAGGACGGTTGTAAGGCTCATTCTCTCGACATTTTCTTGTTAATGGCTTACGTTCTTCTATTTGTTTATGTTTCAGGAAGGATTGCGAATAATGATTTGAACTTGATACGCTCTCAAATTGCTCCCCAAGTGAGTCTGCCTGATCTTCCAGTGTATCGCCCTGTGTATTTACTAGAGGGAGTGAATATGTTTGTCGCCCTTTAATTCTATGTACCCTGTTCCAGACTTTAGCCTCATCTGTAAACGAGTTAATACTCGATAAATACTTCTGCCAGCTTTCTCTTCTGGCCTGTCAGCGGGTTCTCCTACCTTGGGACTTTACTTTTTTAAAGTTCACAAGATTTTCTGCAGTGGGCGAAGCGCATAGCAACCCCCACGCTTTGTTCTGATTCCTACGTGCGATTCTGCATTCATCGTTCCACCACGGGACATGCCGTTTGCATGCCGAGCCGCTTAATTCACGTTTTCATTTAGATGCGGCATCTGTTATGAATGCTGTGAAGTACTCCACAGCAGCATCGATTTCTAAAGAAGACATGTTATCCCATGATATACTAGTTAAGTTCCGGAATTTCTCCCAGTCTGCTGTGTCAATCTTCCACCTGGGAGCCTGTGGTGGATATTCGTTTTTTTAAGTGTTCTTATTAGTATGGGGAAGTGGTGGCTTCCGTAAGGATTGTTCATAACTTCCCATTCGAGTTCAGGCAGTATGGACGAGGAAACTATGCTCAGATCAATTGAAGAAAAGGTATTGTTTGCAAGGCAGTAATAAGTGGGTTACTTCTTATTCAGAAGGCACGCACCAGAAGAAAAAAAGAACTGTTCAACAAGACGACCTCGCGCATCTATACGAGTCGCCCCAGAGGGAGCTGTGCGCATTGAAATTGCCAAGAACAACATAAGGTTCTGGCAATTGATCTATAAAGGATTGGAATTCATGTTTCGTTAATTTGTAATGTAGGGGTATGTAAAGAGAGCTAATGGTGATGAGTTTGTTTAGGAGAACAGCTCGAACCACCACTGCTTCAGGGGGCGTTCGTAGCTGTAAAGGTTGACACGCTATGCTTTTATGAATAAAAATGGCAACACCGCCTGATGATACGACAGCATCATCGCGATCTTTGCGGAACGTGACATACGGTCGGAGAAAGTTTGTGTGTTGTGGTTTTAGGTGTCTTTCGTGTAGACACAGCACTTTTGAATTATGTTTTTATATAAGCTCTTGCACATCGTCAAGGTTCCTAAGAAGACCTCTGATGTTCCATTGAATTATTTGCGAATCCATATTTGAAGTAAATCGGTCCTGTGTAAACATAAACACAAGTGATGCATTAGGTTACAGAGCTCTTTCAAGGCCCTGTAACCTGGGTTTTGCTTTTTCTGAAGCGTTCGAGGGAGCCTCACCGCTCCTTAGGCGTTTGGTGCGCCTTGAGGGTAGGTGTAGTGTCCGTTGCCTCTAGTGAGGCGCCGGACACATGCTCTTGCGAGCGAGAAGTTACCAGCGAGGGTCCAACCTTGGAGGGCAAGACCCCTGCGCCCACCAGCCCGGCTGCGCCAACCGTCGGGGTCGATGGCCCCGTCTGCTGTGTTGACGGAGCAGCGCCAGCTGCAACCGCCGCGGGGGCAGATGGCGTAACTGCCGACTCACTGCCTGTGGGTCGGACAGCCGCCGGAGGCCGTTGTGGCGCTGCCCCCTTACGCGCCACATCGGCAAAGCTGCTCTTAGGTATGACACCCGCCTCTGTGCCTCCTTGAAATATATGTTTTCTTTGACTTTGATTGTCACAATCTCTTCTTCTCTTTTCCAGAACGGGTAGGACCGCGAGTATGCGGCATGCTCGCCATCGCAGTTGACAGAATGTGCAGTGTTCTGGCATGTTTCGGAGGAATGTTCTTTGTCACTGCACTTGGCAAAAGTCAGCCGGCCTCGACAGTTCTGTGAACTGTGGCCGAAACGTTGGCACTTAAAGCATCTGAGAGGATTGGGAACGTATGGCCGAACACGAAGTTTGATATAACCGGCCTCGATGGACTCGGGAAGGACACTTGAGCCGAAGGTGAGTATCAGGTGTTTCGTTTTGATCTCTTTTCCATCTCGCCTCATCTTAATTCGTTTAACATTGATAACATTCTGGTCACCGAAGCCTTCCAAGAGTTCAGCCTCAGTGAGCTCCATCAAGTCATCGTCAGAGACAACACTACGAGTGGTGTTCATCGTGCGGTGCGGGGTTATAATTATTTGGGTTTCTCCAGATGACTCTAGTTTTGACAGTTTTTCATATTGTTTTTGATCGCGGAGCTCCAAGAGAAGATCACCGCTTGCCACCCTCGATGCCTTATAACCAGGACCAAGCACTTCAGTCAATGACTTGTGTTGGAATCTCAACGCTGACACCCGTTGTTGCAAATGGGTCGCAAGCCCCAAGGGTAGCGTTGGCCTGGCGGCCTGGGGCACAACTGGAAGCATCCGAAGGTCCCGGCAAAGGATGAGTCGACTGGTAACAGAACAACTTGTGTATTCTAGCATCGCAAAAGAGCGGGCGGTCAGGTCGAGCGAAGTGGAGAGACGGGAGAGCACGTAACTCAACGGAAGAAATCGGAGCCTGTCTCCTGGCGTCCGGGGGCAGCTGCTCTTATACTCTCGGAGTTGAGGGCAAGAAGGAACACCTCGATAGAGGCGCACGTGATGCGGGGCACGGACAGGCTGAGAGACACGTTGAGACGAGTGTAGTGACGCATCCGGCGTGCCGGCGCCGGTCAGACCTCCTCGCTTCACACTTGGGGAGCTCGTCTCCCCGGCTGCCGCGCTTTGACAAGCGTGGGCACCAACATGCACACACACACGCACACTTGAAGACACGTGGCATTGAAACATGCCTGGACGCGCTTGGCGGGGAGGCGTATCGGCGGCGCTGAACGGGCCAAAATGTCCACCGCTTTGAACGAAGCCCCGGCGTCCATTGCATCCGCGCCGGCTATACCGCGCGTCGTAGGCGAAACGTAACACTTGGAAACAAGAAAGGGTGAGATAGTTCTTACTGGTTTATCTGGTTTTGCAGAATGAATAACATGGAAACGGGGGAAGGATTCTTTTTGGCGGCCAAAAAACTGGAACACTTCATTGGTGCGCCCTCTTTTCTGAGGGCGATCAGGAAGTTTGGGGAAAGAAGTTTCCATAAAAGATATATAAAAATTCGGCAACAGCGCCGACCGCCCACTATGGAGACCAACGAGGGGACGCGGCAGAGCTTGCATGCAAGTCTGCACGACGCCAGTCGTACGCCGCCACTATAACCAAATATGGTGTACCCAAGGTTGGATAGCCGCACAGGGTTAACCCTTGCCGCCAAGAAGAAGGAAGTAAATAGAAGAGAGAAGGAGACAGGAAAGGTGGAAAGTAAGGGAAAGACGAAGGTTGTAGGAAGAGAGAGACAGGAAAAGGCGACTGCCGATTTGCTCCAGGTGGGTCAGTCTGGAGGTGCCGTCTATGTGAAGCCGAGGCCGAAGAGATGTGTTGCCTCCGCCGGGGGGCCTTAAAGGTCCAAACGCCCAGCATCGGCTCAACCTCCAGGATCCCCTTTTCACCAGACACTGCTAAGCCGCGCACGGCTACACGCGGGAGGGTCCAACCCTCGTGTGCTCGGGTACGTGGTGTCGCCACACACCAAACGCCTGCTGACGCAGACGCCCCTGCGGGGCTCCGGGGGAGCAGACTATGCCGTTCTTAAGGCCATTCGTGCTGAAGTCCGTCGCCTGCGAGGGGAAGGCTACACCCCAATTGTCAAATGGATTCCTGCACATGAAGGAATCACTGGAAACGAAAAGGCATACCAGGCCGCGCGCGCTGCAGCCCTTTCCGCACATTTGCCTGGACCCACTGTCGTTTCCGCTTCCTGTGCCCCTGCCGCCTTTACACACCCGACGTCGCCCCCTATGGATAGGGCCGAGACATGGCACCGCAGACAGAGCTACCGCCGCAACATTCTCCAGCATTTGCCCAACCCAGAGAAACTATATCGCCGCCCACCCAGCACATTTCGCAGGATAGAGGTGGTTCTTCGCCGAGCCCAGACCGGCCAGCTTCTGTCACCAGCAAGGCTACACCTCAACAACCCGCACTCATACCCGAGCCCCAAGTGCCGGGCATGCCCGACCAGAGGTACGGCCGAACATCTGTGGAGCTGATCTGCCTTTGACACGGTCCGAGAATGGACACTACGCTCCCTGGGCGGGAACCAACCTGGCACCCTGCAGGAGTGGCTCGACCCACCATCGCACATCGGGCTCAAGGACTCAGTCCAGCTTTGGAGTGCTTTTTTGGACTTTTCAGGGACAAGGAAGGGCCTGGCCGCCTCTTTACAGAGCCGACCTCGGGACCACTCCACCTCGAGGAAGAAGAGAGCACCGGTCCCCCTCCCCCATAGCACCCTTTTCTGCCGCAAGGCTTGGCCTATTAAACGCAGAAAAAAAGACGTATTAGAAAAGCAAAGGAGAGACTTATCAATTTGAAGTGCCTTTATTTACAATAAACATGCATGCACCATGACACATTATTACAGTACATAAGGCGCCACTACATCGAACCTAGAGACATAGGCTAGTACCTACAGCACTCTAGCAGTGTAAATACATCTGAAAAAACCTATACATGTGATTTCAATCCATTGTGGTCTTCACTTTCGACTTAAGTTTATGACTAGAAGGCAAAGCGACTCAAAAGACAGGGCTTAAGCACACCTTTGTAACAACCAACTTTGAACACATGAACACTTGAAGCTGCTTGCGTGTGAATACAGAAAAGGCATCTGAATATGTTATATTAAAATGTCTCGCACACTAACACATCACAGCAAGAGCTACGGCTAACTGTGAGAAGGCAAAATAATAGACTTGAAACAAATGAGTTCACGTAAATATATACAAGCTTTAGCACACGTCTTTCACCGCGATGAAAATTTAATGAAGTACCAAAGTAGACTTGCCAGAGCTTTTTGTCTTCGAGATGTATATATTTTCATGTTGTCCAATTATTTTATAAAGTAACATCACTCCACTTAGCTATTAATTGACGAGACATCATTTAGAAAGTTGTTGGGCATGGTGAACACCTGAATCGTGTTTCTGACGAGCCAGGTTTGCTTTTTTTAGAAACAAATTTTTAAAGCTTTTGTGCAATGAATGCAGCTTATCTCCCTGGCACAAGTCAAGAACAAACAGTACACCATTTGATTATGTTAATTTGGGGCACAGAAGAGTTCGTTGGTGGCATTTCCTCAATTTAGTGAGCTCATTTTCAGGTAACTTTTCTGGACTTGCACAAAGGTAATTATAGCACTTCTTGGGGCCTTTTTCCCTATATCCCGCAACTAAGTGGTACCTCAGTCAATAAAGAGATAAGGCAAGGCTAATACCTTGAACGATAAGCGAAAAAATAATTATTTATCACTGAAAATCGGTAGTAACACACGGCTAACACAATTCAAAATAGCCAAATAAATGGTCACCTGCACTTGCAGTATCAAGTGACAGCCAGATTGGTGAGACAGCGAAAAACGCAAATAAATGCGTATACGAAACACCAATGACCTCAATGGCGCAGGTAAAATGTTATTAAAATGCTACCAAAATTTTATTGCATAAAATACATAAAAGTTGCATAAGGCTTGGGACAAAGCAGTAACAAAGTCGGAGGGACATACAGCACGTGCCGTATTGGAAATCCCAGCATTACCCATCATGAATTTTATGCTAGGTATGATGGAAAATGTGCTGTACATGACGGAAAACAATCTGGGTATGGTGGAATTCATCGTGGGTATGCTGGGTGTAGTGGTAGATAGATAGTGGGATGTATTGGTGGGATACATACTGGGCGACTTGTCTCAATGGTGGGTGTGCTGAGTGAATGATGGGTGTGCTGGGTGGATGTTGCGATACATACTGGGTGACCTGTGTAAATGGTGGGTGAATGATGGATATGCTCGGTGAACGGTGGGTGCGTGAGGTGGATGGTGGGACCCATACTGAGTGACCTATGTAAATGGTGGGTGAATGATGGATATGCTGGGTGAACAGTGGGTGTGCTAGATGGATGGTGGGACACATATCGGGTGACCTGTGTAAATGGTGGGTGAATGAGGGATGTGCTTTGTGGATGGTGGGTGTGCTGGGTGGATAGTAAGATACATTCTGGGTGACTTGTGTCAATAGTGGGTGAATGGTGTGCGTGCTGGGAGTACTGGGTGGATAGTGGGATACATAGTGGGAGTACAATTGGTGAATGTATGTGACATCAATAACATAACACGTGGCTTATGGCAATAGTAGTGACACAGTCATTAGGACGGGTTCATGATGTGTACCTAGGGTTATGTTTGATTCGCCGAATGGTATCACAGTAGTCCCAGTTTTTGCTTATATAAACCTATGTGCACATGTACTTTTCTAACATTTATTCAAGTATTTCTGCATACTATTTTGTGACGCTTAACTATTAACTATTGTACCCAGCTAAATTTGAGCCTATTAATAGTAATGTTTATTATTGTAATGATTTGAGTTTTTCGTGTTGGTTTTTGTTCAGAATAACATCTCACTGCTTTGCCATCCTTTGTAGGTAGTGGGATCTGGTCAAGCTGCTTCAGTGCAACGGTTACTCCCAGTTTTTCATGTACAGCACATAAAATAAATAATTAGTTTCCCCTCAAATTGGGAATACTGATGATGATGGTAAAGCATTCCAGACATGTACCTACTACTTCACTGATTTGGCTATGGTAAAATGCAAGCCCATCACTATTGTGAGAAGCACCACAGTTTTCTCAGTGGGTGTCGAGAGATCAATAGCAGGCAGGGAATCCTCATATCAAACAAATTTTATTCTGACATAATTTGTTATGTGTAATAGGTACAAATGACAATGATGCATGTAGCACATTAAGAGAGCACATAATACTGACAAAGTTTCTAACAAGAATGCCCAACTCGATTCTAATATAACTGAAGGATAATGTTCTTCCAGGCACAGACACTATTGTGACAGTGCACTGTTGTAAAATTGTTCTCCAGGTTATAACAATCAGCAAATATTGCATAAATGAGGTTGTTAACAATGTTTCTCTTTTTAATGTGCTGTCCCAGCCTCTAAATCTGTGGAGTTTCAAGAAACTTCGCATGTAGATGTCAACAACAAAGTATTAGTAAGGATGTTTACCTTTGGACATAACTGTTGAACATTTTCTTATTGCTTTGTTTATTTTACACAGTAACGATAGAAATTAATGTATGCAGCATTTTTAATCAAATAGTTTTGCTCTTTTTGGTTGCAATGAAGGATGGCCTGGATGTTGCAGCAGTTTTTCGTGTGTAGTATGAATGTAACTGTTGATCAACAAGCTATATAATGTACAATATAGAAGACAAAAGCAACTTAGGCTTTATTTCTAATGAAGGCATTGTTTGAGATTAGCTATATATAGTGTTTCCACTGAACACTACATTGCAATGTAGTTGTAGTGGATTGTTGTGATCATGAGAAATGCGACTCACCAGAGAAAAGAAAATTTTAACGAAGGTGAAAAAGCAAATCCACCCCATTGTTTTGTGCACTACGCTAAATATGGAACCAGACTTTATGACAGAACATGTAATGCTAAATAAGCCTTTTAGAGAGAGCTTAAAAGTGTACATCCCGTAATATTTCTTGAAAAGTATGCCATTTAATTGTAAGACGAACGGAGATATCTTTAAAGTACAATGCGTAGTTCTTGCAGTGCCAAGTGTAATAACTGGTGTCTGTGAGGGACACTTTTAAGGTATATGAATTACTTTTTATTTTTTCCGTGCTGTAGGATGAATTTATTTTTTTGCTATTACTTTTTGCTTCGTGTTATTAAAAATGCTAGACATACCCCATCGCTAGCAGGCCAGTGCTAGTGTGTTGTGGAGATGAGATGCTTTACTTAGGATTGTACAAGCAACACGCAGCAGCACATATGTTAATGGGGTAGGTCACTTGATAGAGCATTGCCACTGGTGTTTATGCACACCGAAGTATTAGCACAAAACCATTTTGTGCAGGTTCCCTATGCAGACTACACAAAAATATATTATTCTTTTGATTCATACAGTCATATATGTAACCAAATGACCGATAAAGACTACAAGTAATGTGCAAGCAATGTGAAATATGAATTTGAAGATGCAGGACTTTTGGCTTTGCTTTCCATTTTCACTGAAATCACAATGTATTTTCCAACAAAGCACCAATTAGTCTACGCATCTTTGTTGACATGTTTCCACCGCTCTTGATTTGACTGAGTCAACTACAGCACAAAGCGGTCTCTCCTCTCCCACATCTAAATACTTTCATGTGCGAAACAAACCTATCCAATGGCCCCTAATTTTCTCGTATCAAAATCTCATAACATCATCCCGTGCGATGCCATCACCTTTGCACAATGCGTTGGCGGGCTAGTTGAGCGGTCTATAAAGGAGTGACGCAATAAAATGATGTCAGTTGAGAGTAGCGCCTTGTCCTGGTCGTCTTTCTTGTGCCTGTTGTTTTTCGTTAAACAAAGTATTCATGGGTCCCTCACCTTTGACTGCATTCCCGTCTGTTTATGCACCAAACTCTGTAACTTTATCAGACTGCACGTTGTCTGCCATACACACTGCATGGCATTACCATTCCCAATACAGCAATATATATAGGTCTTCAATTATTTGTCCTATGCGTCGAATGAAGTAATCTGCTGTCAGCCTAATTCCAAAGGGCAGCAATTTTGCAAAACTGCTCTTATGTGGCCTGGATGTGGAGCATCGGCCACATAATGCGAAGACGTAACGTGTTCCTCACCTGTGGCAAGTTATTTTTTTCATCCATTTTCATTGCCATTACCTTATCATTTCTTTTTTCAGTTAGTAAGTACAAGTAATTTCCTCCATGTTGTCTTTGTTGGTTTCTCATGACACCCCTAGTGAGTGACAATCAAAGGGACATTTTATCACCACTGAATGGTGCAAGAGTTATAAGTATTACATGTTGGTGCATTTGTTCAAAGGCTACTTGTGATGTTTAATGCCACCTGAAGGTTGAGCAATTGTAGAGATGTACCTATGCTATGTTACAGCTTCTGTAGAAGAAATTGTGATATTCATCTTGTAACTTACATTTCATTACAATTAGGCAAGATGTTTCACAAAGAATGAGTAGTCTTATCACCGTAAAGCTATCATGGTGAAAACACCAATGAAGCGAAATTAAACACCTGTTCCACTACTTCAGTAAGTGGTGGCCGGTAAACTGTTTTTATTACTTTCCACAATTCAAAACGAGATGCATAACACTGATAACAGTCCAGCTACTCAAAAACAAAGACAAGGGACAACACAACTTGTGTACCAAAGCTTTTCTTACGCGGCCTATATAAAATATCTACAAAAGCAGACCTATGGACTACAAAGCCCAATATAGTCTTGAAATATCCTACAATGATATACACAGTGATGTAAATGGCCAAAGCACCTTAGGGAACATTTTGCAGCAGGTATAATTACAATTTGTAGCATCACCTTTTATAGAAGGCTCTAAAAATAATATATCCGAAATATGCTGTGTAAACAAAATGTTGCTGCACACAAAGTGTTTACTTCAAAGATATAAGGTTAATGAATAAGGAGGGTTGACACTCTCTGGGGGTAAGACAGGGTCAGCCCAGCCAAATGTTGGCTTCCTTCACTATATCCTTGGTCTATTTCCAATAGACCATAGAGATGCGAGGTAACAAAACCTATGGGGTTTTACTTGCCAAAACCACTTTCTGATTATGAGGTATGCCATAGTAGGGGACTTTGTAAATTGGACTACCGGGGCTATTTAACGTGCACCTACATCTAAGTACATGGGTGTTTTTTGCATTTTTCCCCCACCGAAATGCAGAATACCTCCCATGTCCCTGGTCATTAGCAAATGCATGTTATACACTACAATATTACATCTCCAATGCTTTGAGACAATCTTTGTGCACCCGCTTTGACTCCTTGGCCGCACCCGGTAGACACTGTCTACTTCATAATTTAGAAGAACTTGTTGTTGGGCGAGTTGGTACATATTAGCGAACATTGTTAAACTGCGCGAACAAACGGACCACAGAGACAGCATGGGACAAGGACGGGCGCAATCTTCTGCAATGTTTACTTATCGGAATTTGACAGAGCGGTAAACGAAGGGATCGATCGTGACCAGGTTGATACCGTGTTTCGTTATGTTGAAGATTTTCTTGTACTTTTAGAAAAGCAAGCCAGTTCCACGTATGACGACGCCATCGCAGGTGTACTAAACATTTTTAAGCGCCTTGGCTAAGGTTTGACTTTCACCCATGAACTAACAAAGGATAATATTATTCAGTTTTTAGACAGCGCTTTAAGTTTCTGTGACGACCATGTGTGCTGGAAATATAACCCAAGATCCCAAAAGAAATTGTTGCCCTATGATTCGGCTCATTCGAAAACGCTAAAGCGGGCAATAGCCACCCAGTGTATCATATCAGCCTTAAGAAAGTCCTGCACACACAAAATACAGGAAAACTTTTACAGGCAGATTGTAAGGTTGGAAGAAGCAGGTTTCCCGCAATCAGTCATTTCAGCAGTAGTGGAGGCAGTGATTAAGAAGATAAAGACGGAAGGCAATATTACTGAAGACGCAAGGGAGCGCAAAAATGAGAAACGTAAAGTTGTGCCTTATGTTCACAAGGCCTCCCCCAACTTAAAAAAAGGTTGTGAAACGGTATGAAGTTGAGATAGCGTTCTCGGCTCCCGGCAAGCTCACTGGGCTGTGGTCGCGCATAGGAACAAGTAAAGATAGCTTCCAAGGGTGCGGAACAAAGCACTCCATTTTCCACGTAGATTTCAGTGTTGGAGTAGTTTATCAGATACCTCTATCATGCGGCAAAGTTTACATAGGCCAAACAGGAAGGTGCGTGAATGTGCGCTTGCGTGAGCATGAATTGTCAATTAGAAACAAGACGAATGGGCACCTGCCAGTCCACTGCTTGGCGTGCACGTGCAAGCCGATCATGAAGGAAGTGAAGATTTTGTGCCGCTGGCGAGATAGCCGAGCCAGAGAGCTACTCGAGGCGTACCATAATAAAATGAAGGGACAAGAATGTGTCAGTGACACCTCAGTTTGTTTACACAACAGTGAGAGGAGGTTTATTGACGAGCGAAGGTAGGGCGCGTTTTGCATATACAAGGTTTTTCTTCTCTTTTATCTTTTCTTTTTTCGCGCATACGCAGTGGTGTATGTCGGGGGTGTACTTATATGTGGTCTTTGTGGAATAAACATTAGTTGCAAGTCTGCGCCCGTCTTTGTCCCATGCCGTCTATGTGGTCCGTTTGTTCGCGCAGTTTACCAATGTTCACTGTCTACTTTAGCAGCTACAGAGACAGCCTGCATTATGATCTAGCCCAACAATCCTACAATGACCTTTTTGATCGACGTTTTGATCAGTACCCACGCAACCTTCATTCACAAAGACCAGTTACTGCCTATGACTTCCATAGAGAAGTTTTCTTACTCTCAACAGATGGATGTTGCTCAACAGTTTCATCAGCATTTCGAAGTTTGCCCTCTGCTTCTGCTAAGGTGGCACACCAGATCACACAGCTAGTTACTGTAACCGACATTGACCATCGAGCTATGGGCAATCGGTTATATCTATGTGGCCAAGAGGGTGCATCCTGGCCACTCAGTGCCCAAAGACTCCACTCTAGGAAGCTACTGTAACAATTCACCTACTTCAGATGGCGCTGAAATCATCACCAGTTTTCTGGGCACACCGAATTCCCTCTCCCGAGTGGTGCATCACCCCAATTGAGAAGTAGCTAGTGTGGCTTATGAAAATAAGGGTACTGGAAAACACTAAAGAACTTGCACTTCGGGAAGTTGGTGCTTAGGTTTACTAAACATATTTTTCTTGGCGCGAAGTAGAACATGAAGCAAACTCCAACCTCCACACAAACAGCATGGTCAGCTTCACCCAGTTCCCCTCTAGCACGCCCTTTGGACAACCTATATTTTTAACTCCTAAAGAAAAGACCAGTGTAGTAAAGAAGTGTAGAAAAAAAAACAGAAATGGCTGGAACTATTGTGATTTGAATTCTAACATTCAAATATTTCACACTGCTATTTCAATAGCAATTCCCTAGTGCAAAAAGACATTACGAAATGAAACTAGTTAGTCTACCGATACTCTGCTGTCATGTTATAGCAGGTGGTCATGATATACCACAAGAATGTGCAATGCTATTAAGTATAGAAAGCCAGATACAAAATGGCTAAAATGTACAAATACTGCTTTCCAAATTGGGGGCTTACTGAACAAAGGTATGTTCCTTTTGTGATAGCATAGGAGCCAAAGCACAGAGATAAAATACTACCAAACATAGATGCTGCAGTAGGACAAGGGTGTACGCACACCTAATTCGATTCTCAGAAAAACAGGAAGTATAACGAGAGAAAACAAACTCATTTACAGGCAAATTTGATAGCAATTAGGAGGTTGGCCCCAAATTGGCAATCAGCCATCAGTAAACACAATCTCGGGCTTGACTGCCATTCATGGCCGCTAAAGCAAAAATAGCAGCAACCTTCTCATGGCGCCTTGTCACCTGCCACCATGCCATCCAATCATCCAAGTCACATTGGTAGGCCTAACATGCATTATATTGCACATAAACTGTGGTTGCAAATTAGTTTGACAATGAGTGAACACGTCTTGAAGCAATGAATTGCATGCGGAAGTGAAAAAAAAATCACTTGCCAATGGCAAGGCCGAGGATGATAACCTTAAAATGAAGACTTCAATTAGTTTGCGACTACAAGTTTTACGACGTGATGTGTGCAGATGTCATAAATGTCTAGCAAAATTGTCATATGCCTTTCGAAATTTGTCACACCATGCATATATGGCTTTATGGAGCAGGCATAAGGAGTGGCTGGGGTGTGGCTCTATGAAGCATTGCTTAGATTACCAAATTATTGGGCAAGTCTAACAAAACTGGCATTCAAAAGATCAGTCAATGACTGCAGTGATAAAGCATAAATTCTACAGGAGCTGTAGCCAACAATAGCCATTATCACCAAAATGACCGAACATCAATCAGTGTATGTAAGTGTAGTTATATACATATGCCAGCTGCAGCACTACCATCTGAGTGGAGAAAGGCACACAAGTACAGCATCCTTTGCATATGCTCATGTCACATGCATTGTTCACCGCTCTTTGGTACAAGTCATCTCATTTGTATACGAATGTAGCAACTTTCATGAAACGTTGACTGGTGCAATTGACACAGCACTGCATACAGCACAGAGAACATGATTTTACAACACTAACAAAATACAAGTGATAGCACCCTTTGCTCAAAAAGAAAAGTACCAGACATGCATGGTAGATCAAGCAGGAATGTGAAAATATTCCAATCCTTTGATGAGGAAATAGGCTGTCCCACTACTTGGCTTTATCCACACACACACGCACTGCACTCTCTCCTATTAGAAGCATACTTACACCCCACAACAGAAAATGAAAATGTAGGTTTTTAAAGATGCCATAAAATGACCAAACAAAACACACGGTTCTAACAGAACTATCTTCACTTCAAAAAAATGCGGGCAAGAAGTTGAAAGCTAAATATGACAAACATTAAATGCTGGGTACCAAAAGAAAAATGTGTTTCCCAATAAAGGGTGTTAAACATGAGTTGCATTGCAAGTGCAGAGCCTACCTTGCAACATCAAAAAGACACTAAAGAGATGTACTGAATCAGCTTACACTAAAGAGTATCTTTGAAAATTAGTTTCATTGATTTTGCGGCAACAGCTGGGGTGATTATTAGAAGATAAAATCACGATCAATTTTTTTTTGATTCCACACCGAAACCAGTAAGTGGGACATCACAGATCGCTAAGCATTCTTTCGCATTAAAGCCATTGTATTTAAGCAGAAGTTCAAATTTTCTAATTCAGTCATTGGCTCTTTTAAAACACAATGCGTTCATTTTTACTCGTAAAGATTTTATTAAGCGTGAGCAAATGGAAGTCAAAATCTATAACATCATGCCAAGCTACTGCAACAATTTCAAGAAAGCGTTGCCACTTCACAGCTTTTCAGGAATACACAGCATCTTCTCATAGTATGAGTGGCTTTGTTCGTAAGTTGAGACTAAATGTACGTCCTTCACCTCCCACCATATTTCTTTACAGGTACGTTAGACGGATAACGCACTGTTATTATGGAAGCACGTCTTGACATTTATCATTTACTTTGTCTTGTTTACCTTTAGGATACATCAAGCATAATCATGCTGAACAGCTGAATCAGTTTTTCTCTTGCCTCAGCACTTACCCCGTGGCTTACAGCGTAGCATGCTTGTTTTGGCACAGCCTACAGAGACTGACATGCTTATCATTCCAGTAACTTCAACATCTTCCGTAGTGTTGATGGGCACTTTTATATCTAAATACCTGCATTCCTCTTGGTGGCTCTCAACACGATACTATGACATGCTTATCGCAAATAGTGCAATTATGCAATTACATTGCATTACTGGTCCACTTAAGTGATTTGTAAAAATATGTTCATTAGCGTCATTTCACAACCACAACGTTTAAACTGCAGCCCTCAAATTAACAGAATCACTAGTAATGAAAGCAGAGAAGCGCACCTGTTCTTCTGACCGTTAGCTCTGCTGACCGCTTTTCAAGTGGCCTTACGTTTTCGTTCACAAACAAGCACGAGTGACCCCTTCCACTGTCACAATGATCTTATTCATGAAGGCTACCGAAGTGGGATTGTGATGCTTTTAATTTTTTAATTCAAGCTGTAATGTGAAAATGCACTGAAAGGAACATGGGACGGATTCATGTTGACAGCTCGCAGAACTCCAAAGTGCCATTCAAGGAACCTCAGTCCTGTGGAAGAAATTTGGGAACCCTTGCAACGAAAACGGACCCCACAATATGAAGAGAGAAAAGGATCAACTAAAAAAATTAGGTGTGGCAGAAAAAATCGAATGCTAAACCACAGTGTGGAAATTACAGATGCTACTGAAGTTTCATAAGCTGTATCTTCAGTTGAGATATTAACAATTACCTGGAAATTGTTCAGGCCTCTGCTGCATTATTCTTGTTGATTTCAGTATTTCGAAGGCACATTTTTGGGCGCTTTACACACATTCTCTTCTAAATTATTTGTATTTTATTCAACACCCAGATCACTTGTAAATGGCTCTTTCGTTACAACAGTAAGCCTTCTGCTGTGCTAGCACCAATTGGCATTGAAGTGCGTTGCAGCGCATACTCGTCCCTCTTGTTTGTGCAGGATACCACTTCACTTATGTGATGACGGGTTGGTATGCATGTGTGATAAGCAGCTCGTTACGTGTTTGAACCCTAGTATTCTGAAAGCAGCAAGGAGATTCGTGGAATGCAGTTGCTGTAGCGTGTTTTCCTTATGGATCCTCCATTCCACAGTAGCTTTAGACACTTTGTTTTTGGTAATGAGGAATGGTTAATTACTAATACAGGTAAACTCATTTTTCTCTCTAATGTCCCTTCAATACCTTTCAATCTTGTTCGGCAGGTCACAAATGAACATCTTATCTTCTTGCACAAATGTATACGCAAACAACTGTCAACAATTTCATCAGGCAAGATCAGGTCGCGCGTTTCATCACACGAAAGAAAACACTCCTTTATGTGAAGAGGAATGGCACGAACATCTGCTATAATTACTGGTCTGCAGATAACAAAGCCGCAGCCTGTCTCCTGAAGCACAAGTATTTTCTCAATTCAATTTCAATTTCAATTTCAATTTATTTTCCCATCTTACAATACAGATGGAGGGGTTGCAGAAAAAAGCTACACCAGGGCAGCTTGACAAGTCTACAAACCTAAAGTTCAGCAGGGAGGCAGTACTGGAACTTGTACAAAAAACAAACAAACAGATACGTATATCAAGTAATCACTAAAGTATACACGAAACAGCAATACGTGCACACAAGTAAACTCAAGCCATATTATTTAAACACATAGTATGAAGCTCCTCGCGCGAACAAGAAAACAAGTCAAAATTAATGAGAGTATAACCATTAAGAAGAGATGGAAAAATATAGTGAAGGCGTTCTTGTCCGAGTTTAAGTCGAGGTGTCGGTACTATCCATTCCTCGCCATGTCTTGTTGGATAGCTTAACGTTTTTTTCTTTAGTTCTGCTAATTTCCTGAGATTGGTTATGTTATTCCTGATTTCCGATTTAAAGATGACACTGAGACGATATTTATAGAGATTATGTACTTTAATCACTCTAGAATGACTAAATAAATTTGCACTTGGATGTCGGTATGACGTATTGTACACATGTCGGAGATGCCTTTTTTGGATTAGGTGAATACGTTCAAGGTTAGTGAAGGTTGTGGTACCCCAAACTAAGTGACAATAATTCAAATGCGAGTTAAAGATCGAGTTGTAAATGAGCATTTTAGTTTGTGTAGGAAGGATGTTCTTTAAACGACCGATAGCGCCAGTGATTTGAGCTATTTTGTTTGAGACGCAATCAACTTGATGACCCCATGACATATTCGAGGAAAATATAACCCCTAGGCATTTGAACTGCTCTACTATTTCTACAGGACGTGAATTCAATATAATATCTTCATGCGGTGGGGTAAGTTTCTTTTTTGGTTTGAAAATGACTGCCTTAGTCTTACCCTCGTTTATTTTCATTGAATTAGCAATGGACCAATCCTCGAGCGCTTTCATTGCAATGTTGCATTGATCAATAAGTTCGGAAATGTTATTACCGGCAAAAAACAGACTTGTATCGTCCGTATAGATGACAAACTTTGCATCATGGTTAATATTTATTATATCATTTATATAAATGTTGAAGAGTAAAGGTCCTAGCGTACTTCCTTGAGGGACCCCGCACATGAGAGGTTTCGGTTCAGACTGCATACCATTAATTAATACCACTTGTTGCCTAAATGATAGATAAGAGTTCAATATTGATAGTGCTTTCCCTCGGATACCATAGTGCTGTAATTTATTAAGCAGTATTTTATGCTCCACGAGGTCAAAAGCCCTTGAAAAGTCCACAAACACACCAATGACAATAGCTTTGTTTTCTAGTTGTGTTATTATATATTCTTTTTGTTCGAGCAATGCAGACTCAGTTGATTTGCCTTTGCAGAAGCCAAACTGAAATTGTGTTAGCAGGTTAAATTTATGAATGAAATTAGACAGTCTTAGATGAAGCATTCTTTCAAAGGCTTTTGAGAACACTGGCAGAATTGAAATTGGTCTGTAATTACCAAGAACATTTCGATCTCCCTTTTTAAAAAGGACAACGACTTTCGCTAATTGCATTTTTTGGGGAAATACTGCAGTTACTAAACAGATGTTAAAGATGTGAGCAAGTATAGGAGCGATAACTTCAGCTACATGCTTGACTGGCCGAATTTGAATGTCATCAATATCACAGCTACTGCTGTTGTTAAGATTTCTTATTACTGACACTACTTCACCTTCCGTAACAGGATGCAGGAAGACTGATTCATCATTTCGAATGTGCATGTATTTGTTAGCATCAGATTGAGCAGCGCTAGTAGTCAGGTTAGTTAAAAACGTATTGAATACATTAGCCAATTCCAAACCACAAACTTCCTTTCCATCAATATTTAGTTTGGTTAAAGCAGTGTGTGCACTATTACGCTGTAATAGAGTATTTAATCTTGCCCATGGGCGTCTTGCGCTGGAGGTTGAGGTATAGTAGCGGCGCCTGGTGGCGGCGCGGGAAACGACATCTGGGTCGTACCAGCTTGGGTCGTATTGAGCCCTGGCTGTGGCGAAGCACGTTTCTCGGCCGAGTTTTGCGTCGATTCGCACTTTCTTCTGCCCTGTTGCGAGTGCGAAAAGGCTCGTCACTTCTCACAGACCACGTCGACAACGCTGCGAGCTGGTCGCAGCCTATAGTTTAACGAAAACGGACTCTCCGTGTGCCGTGGGACGTAATGCTGGAAGCAGAAGGAATCGGCGATGCCGATCCGGAGGGACCTAGCTCAGCATCGAAAAAGCGTCACCGTCGATACTGCTGCGTCGTGGGCTGCCATGAACAAGAAGGCCTGAATCCCAACATCCGATTCTATCGTTTCCCTTCAAGGCCTCACGAAGCGGAGCGTCGGGCGCGCTGGATAATTAACTGCAGTTCGTCGCGCTGGGTAAGCGAAACTTTGCGCCATGCTGACTGCTTCACCTGTCTTGAAGCTTGCTTGATTATAGATCTGCGTTCTAAAATTCGGTCTTTTGCCCCTACAGTCCCGACGGCAGACCGACATAGCAGCAGGCATGGCTGGTGATTCACGATTCGAAACCCGGC
The DNA here is from genome assembly GCF_023375885.2 of Dermacentor andersoni. Classification (NCBI taxonomy): domain Eukaryota; kingdom Metazoa; phylum Arthropoda; class Arachnida; order Ixodida; family Ixodidae; genus Dermacentor; species Dermacentor andersoni. The sequence goes on along the minus strand of NC_092823.1, from coordinate 8,904,399 downwards.
CACAGCGACAATTAACAATTCGGCCGGTGCGAAGTGGTGAAGTGCCCAGGTGTGTGCAAATGACCACAAATGGCCGGGCTGATTCGGTGACAATTCACTACCCCACTACGAGTAGCACAGGTTAGAGAGTTAAATGTGCTCATACTTGACCTCAAGCCAGCATGTTGAGGCAGCGCAGCAAGATAGTATTGATTACAGCAGATCGATGTTCTAGCGTTGTCATTAAAAGCTACATCAAGCGAGCAGCGCACGAGCTCGCGCTGCAGCGCGATTCGCACGTACGTGCGAGCTCACATGCATTGCATCAGTTATTACCAGTTACTAAAAGGGACAGATGGCCGCTACTACAACGCAGGCATAACTACTTGTTTAGCGGCATGCAGTCAACAAAGATTGCAGGAGACCCGCCGTTTCGCGGCATGTCGAAAGACCGCTGCCGTCGCGGCGCGTACCGTCGTGTGCTCGAGAAGTTCCGTACACATGATGTCTGCTTATCGCTGCTGTGGATTCATTTATAGCAAGCATTTCCTCGCGTTTGTGCGCTTGAATCTAGCAGCGTGCAAACCTTACCTGAAGTTTCACTTCGTACGCGACTCGCTTCACTTGCGGTCGACACCGCGCTAAAACTTCGCCGCTTAATTCTTGAACGGCATACACGTATTCGGCACTGCATCATTTCTTGCCTTTACGCAGCGTGCCACCCCTGAAAAAATCTTCGGCGCCCGATATTCGCTGCAGGCCGTGCTAAAACACAACCGAAAGTGGCGGGTCCATATTGTAAACGTGCTTTCCGAAGCAGACGACCGAGCTTGGTACGACCCATTTTAGGACAGAGAGTGCTTTTTAGCACCTTTTTCGCAGCGCCCCCTGGGCAATGCAAGAGCCCCATAGTGCACTATGTCGAGCATTCTTGACGTCTAGTAGTGATAGGTGATAGGAAGCTCTTGCAGATCGCAGTTTTTTAGTCAATTTATTCCTGTATTTCCTAAAGACCGCAAGGTCCTCAGCCTGACGAGTGCACAAAAAATTTCTGTATAACTTTTGTTTCGTTTGTATTTCTCTGCGGAGCTCTAACGTTATCCAGGGCTTGCGGGTTTTGCGACTTTTTATGCGGGTCACAGGGGGAAAGCAATCATGATAAATTTGTTTAAATGTATCAATAAACGTATTATAGGCTAAATCTGCGTCATCTAGTTCAGCTATCTTGCTCCAATCTATTTTCACAAGCTGGTCCCCAAAGGATGTCAGTGATGTCTCTGTAATTGCTTGGTATGTGACTGATGTAGATTTGCTCCCCATTGCACCAGGCTTCTCTATGCAAACAAACACGGGAAGGTGATCACTAATGGGACACGATAAAACGCCCGATATAACATTCGTCTGCATAGAGTTAGTGATAATTAAATCAAGCACAGAACGGCTTTCACTTGTGACTCTCGTTGGTATATCAATCAGGTTAACAAAACCATTAGACGCAATGGATGTATTAAAATCTCTAGCAGACGGACTGGGAATATTCATGTCAATATTAAAATCGCCGCAAGCTATTAACGTTTTCTGATTATGACGCTCAACAACAGAAGCCATAAACAGGTCATAAAACTCCAGAAATGACGAAATATTACCGTCTGGAGGCCGGTAACATACAGAAAACACAGTGCTTTGCGTACAAACCGACAGAATTTCATAGTCTCGGGTTATTACAGTGTATGATTCAAGTAATTGACCTTCTAGATCGTTGCTGAGCACTAGTGCAACACCACCGCCGCGGACATTTTGCCTATTTACGTAGTATGTGGTGTAGTCTTTCAATCTGAAAACATCATAGTCACAAGTGCTCCATGTCTCTGTTAACATTATTGCAGAAAATTGAAAAGAGAAACCGGCAAAGAATTCTTCTAAGCACAATATTTTGTTTTTCACTGACCTAGTATTGAGGTGAATACATTTGTGAATAGCCGTCGAGAACTTTGACACTGCTTGGTTAATATCATTAGTCAAATAATAGCCAGTCTCATTCATCGTGCTTTCTTTGAACACAAAAGAATAAACTTGTCATCAGTTATAGTTTGCCAAGGTCGTCTTTACTCCTAATAACAGTGGTAGCTGCTCCACTGGACTTTCGAGCAAGAATTTTTCCATTTACATACCAGACGAAATCATAGCCTTTTGCTTTTGCCCTCTCTTTCGCAGCTCGAAGAAGTTCGCTGTGGAAACGAGTTAAATTTTCCTGAATGAAAACTTTCGGTTCACTGTTCTTGAGCGCGCTCTTTTTCTGCAGCCATGTGTCCCTTATCTGTTGTCTGGCAAACCTGATAATAATTCCTGGAACATTATCTTGCCTCGCTGGCAGTCGGTGAGCTGATACAACGTCAGCATCAGTCAGCCGAGGAACACGAAGCCTGTCAGCAACCTGATCTAGTGACGTTAATAGGTTCTCGCCAGGAACAACAGGGACACCATGTACTTCCAGATTAAGCCGCCGGCTGCGAAATTCCAAGTCATTTACCTGTTGCCGAAGCTCATGTTGTACTGCGGTGTTGACCACGTCCTTTTCCTCTAGCTTTGTCACTCGCGTTCTGAGAGCCTTTATTTCACTGTCTTGTCGGGTTATCTTTTGTTCAAACTCGTCAAACTTTCCCGACATAAACTGGAGTGATTTTTCCATATTGTTACGTCCAAACGCGTCAAAGGGACGCGGGGATCAAGAAGAGAGGGGAAGAGGAGAACGAAGACTGTGCAGCGGCCATTCCTGTTCTTCGTAGCCTGCCATTCCTGCTCTCGCACGCCTAAATAAACCCCTTTTCCCCGTGCTTGTAACAAATTGGTGGACGGTGCGGGGTACACCTCGTAACCACGGAGCCTACGCTGCTACAACTTCGCCGAAGCCGTCGACTTGCCGGACTTCCGCCACCCTCCCCTGCCATGCCTGAATACGCCTGCCAGATTCCCGAAGGATCTGACGCGGCTTCAAGGCCAACACCTGGTGTTCCGTGGCAATACTACCGGGTGCCACTCACTTTCGGAGGAAAAGCCGGAGAAGATGTCGACGAGTGGCTCACGAACTACCGCAGGGTGAGCCGGTCTAACGGTTGGAACTCGACCGCACAATTGTCCAATGTTGTGTTTTCCCTCACCGACACAGCGCTCGTCTGGTATGAGAATCACGAAGACACGCTCACTTCATGGGAGCTTTTCGTCGAGGAGCTCAGAGCGTGTTTCGGAGACTCTAGCGCAAAAAAGAAACGCGCTGAACAGACGCTTTCGCAAAGAGCTCAGATTCCCGGCGAGACCTGTACGACTTATATTGAAGAAGTGCTGAAACTGTGTAAGATAGTCAACTCTCAAATGTCTGAAGATGACAAAGTTGGACATTTGTTGAAAGGAATAGCCGAAGACGTCTACAATTTTTTGATCGGCAAGGACAGCTTGGATTCCGTGTCTGACGTCATTCGCCACTGCAGGACCTTTGAGACGCTGAAGATGCGACGGATAATACCGAAGTTTGGTCGCCTGGCTAATGTCACGACGGTGGCAAGTGTAGACCCGAGCTCGTGTGTTGACCTTCCATCCACTATACGGCAGATCGTTCGCGAAGAGTTGCTCCATCAGGAAGAGATGTACCGTTGCACACCCGGCATCACTGGCGCATACTCACCACACGAGATTAGAAACACGGCCGTTTCGACATCATGGCAACCCACGGTGAACTCAGCGACCATCGAGTATAGGTCTACCCCACAAATGAGAGGGACCATGAGCTATCAAGGTCATGACTACGACCAACGCCCACGCCGCACGCACGCCTCCCAACGGCCGATGCCTAGCCATGATGAATGTCACCCACCTACTGTCTATGCAGTGAACAGCAACATGCGCGACTACATGGAAGAACATCGCAATTTGAGGCATCTGCCGGTGTGTTTCCAATGCGGTGTCGCGGGCCACATAGCGAGGTTTTGCAATCGTCGCCCAACAACGTGGAATGGTCGATCCGGATCTTCAACAAGGCCCACACCTCCTACGAGGACAACTCAACAGCCGTACACCACCTCTTGGTCAGCTGGCGTCCCTTCTGGCAACGATTACTGGCAGAGAAGCTTCCGGAGCCGCTCGCCGGCATCTGACAGGAGTTTGACGCCACCACCGACTTCTCGTGCACCGCGTTTACGTCAATCTCCATCGCCAGTGCGCCGCTCCGCCTCGCCTTCACAACCGGAAAACTAGCTAGCGCGGCCGATGGGGGTGAGGTCGCTCGACACGTGCTATCGACAGAAATGCCCCCTGCAGTTGCTATGATTAAGAACAAAGTGCATGTGCTTGTTGATGGTGTTCCTACAATGGCTTTAGTGGATACCGGAGCAACTGTATCCGTAATGAGTCTCGGTTTTAAAGGTCGGTTGGGGCGTAAAGTTGTATTTCGGTGGGACCAGGCTGCAACGTTTTGTGGAGTGAGCGGCGAGTCGTTGCGCCCTGTTTGTGTGTGCACTGCTGACGTATCCTTGGCTGGTGGAGTTTTCGCGACGGAGTTTGTAGTTATTCCCCGATCGACACACGAAGTGATTTTGGGCATCGACTTTTTGCGACAGTGTGGTGCGACCGTCGATTGTCGCACGGGGGAAGTTTGCGTCGATGGCCATGTTTCGCCCGGGCTCTTAGAGGAGACTTGCAGTCAAGGTGAACTTTGTGTATCTGCAGATACTGTTGTGCCTGCGTCCACCTCTGTGTGCGTGCCGGTTGTGTGTCGCGGTGAAGTTCCAGACAGTTTCGATGCCTCCGTAGAGCCAATGCATCTAAATTGTATGAAAAAGAACATTTTTGTCCCTCATTGTGTGGTATCCATCGGCAACGGGCGTGCTGGCTTGTGGACGGCCAACTGCTCGGCAGAACCCGTCCTGCTTCCAGACGGCTTGAAACTCGCCTACTTTACAGAATACACGTCTTCGTCCGTAGCCGTACTAACAGATCCGCCGTGTGAACCTGCTGACCTTCGCCACGTCTCCGACAAAAAGCTTCTGTCTATGATAAACAAGTCACTCAGCACAAGGGAGCGCCATACCTTGGTGGATACGCTTTCTAAGCATCTGTCAGTGTTTGACTTTGCGCAGCCGGACAAAGCGTTCTCGATTCCCGAGTCACGAACCCGCCATACTATCGATACAGGATCTGCGCGCCCGATCAGGCAAAAGCCTTATCGCGTGTCGCCTAACGAGCGGAAGATAATCGGGGAACAAGTGAGTGACATGATGAAAAATGGAATAATACAAGAGTCCTCGAGTCCTTGGGCAGCTCCGGTCATACTTGTCAGAAAGAAAGACGGTAACTGGAGATTCTGCGTCGATTATCGAAGATTAAACGCCGTGACTAAGAAAGATGTCTACCCCCTGCCCCGGATTGATGATGCAATTGATTGCCTGCATTCGGCCTCTTATTTTTCTTCAGTGGACCTGCGCTCCGGATATTGGCAAATCCCGATACACCCGGCAGCCAAGGAGAAAACAGCCTTCATAACCCCGGATGGATTATTCGAATTCAATGTGATGCCATTTGGGTTGTGCAACGCTCCAGCAACCTTTGAAAGGTTCATGGACACCATTCTGCGTGGGTTAAAGTGGAACATCTGTATGTGCTATCTTGACGACGTTGTAATATTCGGGCGCACATTCAATGAGCACAATACGCGCCTGGATATTGTCCTCGACTGCATCAAAAACGCTGGCCTGGTTCTGAACTCCAAGAAATGTAACTTTGGTGACCGTCAAACCCTTGTGCTGGGTCATCTTGTTGACAAAGACGGTATCCGGCCTGATCCCATCAAGACGGCAGCTGTCGAGGCATTCAGTGCGCCGCAGTCAGTGAAACAACTTCGTAGTTTTCTGGGTCTTTGCTCTTACTTTCGCCGATTTATTCCTGGTTTTGCTGACGTCGCTTATCCTCTGACAAATCTGCTACATAAAGACGCACGGTTTGAGTGGACACCCGAGTGCGATTCTGCATTTCGTCAGCTGAAGTTCCTGTTAACCTCCCGACCTATCCTTCGCCACTTCAATCCTACTGCGCCGACAGAAATCCACACAGATGCTAGTGGCGTTGGTCTGGGTGCCGTATTGGTACAACGCTATGACGACCGTCAGCACGTGATTGCTTATGCAAGCCGCTCATTAAGCAAACCTGAACGGAATTACACGGTGACAGAGCAAGAATGCCTCGCTGTAATCTTTGCGGTTCAGCGATTTCGCTCGTACTTGTACGGACGCCCATTCCAAGTCGTCACAGACCACCATTCCCTGTGCTGGCTCGTGAACCTTCGCGACCCTTGTGGTCGCCTTGCGCGCTGGGCTTTGAGGTTGCAGGAATATAACTTCACTGTTTCCTACAAGAGTGGCCGAAAACACGCTGACGCAGACTGCCTTTCCCGTATGCCGCTTGCCACGACGGACTGCGACGCAGACGATTTTGATCATCTCGTCGCTTCTGTGACACCCGCTTTTCCGGATATCGATGCGTTCAAAGCAGAACAACGGACAGACACTAAATTGGAGCCACTCTTTACTTCTGCCCATTCAAGTGCAACAAGCAGCTACTGTGTACGTGACGGGCTCCTGTACAAAAGGAACTACTCAAGCACGGGTGCACGCTTCCTTCTAGTGGTGCCGGAGCGTCTCCGGCCAGCAATCCTTCAGGCTATGCACGATGACCCTACCTCCGGTCACTTAGGCACTGTGCGCACACTTTATCGCATTCAAGAACGCTTTTACTGGCCCCGGATGCGACATTCAGTTGAGTTTTATGTCGCCAGCTGCATACAGTGCCAACGTCGGAAACGCCCAACCACTGCCCCATCTGGTCTCCTTCAACCTGTGCCGCCTTCCAGCTCACCCTTTCGGCAAGTTGGAATTGATCTGCTAGGCCCTTTTCCAAAGTCATCTAAGGGGAACCGCTGGATAATTGTCTGCGCCGACTATTTCACACGCTATTGCGAGACGGCGGCTATACCATCAGCAACTGCCACCGAAGTGTCGCTTTTCTTACTTCACGCTATTGTTCTACGACATGGACCACCTGGTGTTATCATAAGTGACCGGGGACGTCAATTCACGGCGGATATCGTGGAAGAGCTTGTGCGTTTATGTAACTCGCACCTCCGACACTCGACGCCATATCATCCGCAAACGAACGGCCTCACTGAGCGCACTAATCGGACAATCACCAATATGCTTTCCATGTATGTTGCGTCCGATCACAAGAATTGGGATGAAGTTCTACCGTTTATTACTTACGCCTACAACACCGCCAAGCACGAGACAACCGGCTACAGCCCCTTCTTCCTTCTATATGCTCGGCCGCCCCGGTATACGCTCGACACTGTCCTCCCTTTCTACCACCACGACAATCCTACGGTCGCCGATACGCTATGCCTCGCTGAAGAGGCTCGGCGACTTGCGCATCTTCGGACTTTGGCATCACAAGAAAACTCCAAAGCCCGCTACGACGCACGACATCGGCCTGTTACATATCACCCTGGTGATCTCGTTTGGCTTTGGACTCCCAGAAGGAAGCGCGGTTTGTGTCAAAAGCTGCTGGCAAACTACGATGGACCGTACGTTGTCATCGACAAAGTCAGCGAAGTGAACTATACTCTCGCGCGCCTCACGAACACTGGTAGACGTTCTGCTAGGACACAAGTCGCGCATGTCGCACGGTTGAAATCATGCACGCCACGACAAGCTAGTTGACTCGCCCAGGGGGCTTTGTCTGCGAGGGGAGGTATGTTACGTCCAAACGCGTCAAAGGGACGCGGGGATCAAGAAGAGAGGGGAAGAGGAGAACGAAGACTGTGCAGCGGCCATTCCTGTTCTTCGTAGCCTGCCATTCCTGCTCTCGCACGCCTAAATAAACCCCTTTTCCCCGTGCTTGTAACAATATCATTGATTTTTCCAACTAGGGCAGGCAGGCTTTCGAGCTTTTGATTTATGGCCGCGAGAACCTCCGTTTCAGATTCGCTGTGAGTAGCGCGTGCTGCAGTGTTTCTGCATACTGGGCATCTCCAGGTGATTTTTGCACTTTCCGATTTTGTTTTAAATTATTTCTCAGCTACACCAGCGCACTTTCCAAAGTGGTATTCGAGAGAACACTCAGAGCATTGCACCGACCCTTCGTCTTTACGAACGGGCAACTGACAAGAAGAGCAAGTATGGGACATAGCTGAAACTTTCACAATGTGAGCACAAAACAAGGGAAACCTTAACAACAAGAGCAAACAGGACTACAGGGCAACACTGTGGCAGCGGCAGCAGCAACGTTGTAGGTTGATGTTTAACACAATAATAAGAAATAATTGGAGCACCAACCTGTAACAAGCAGGATTCAACGATTAGTAGGTGTTCCCACGAGCTGCCACCGCTGCCAAATGATCGCCAAGGAGCAAAAACGCCCACTTATAACGGCTCCCGAAGCTTGCCAGGTGCGCATGCGCTTGGCAAAGATCGTGGAAAAACGACGAAGCAAGATGATCAGTAGATCGGGGCTTCCGGCGTGGCAGTCCTTGCAGCGCTTCCCGCAGGTACAGTACGAGGTCAAAAGGCACGTACGATGGCTTGCATCAGCAGTGCATGGAAGCTGTAACAAGCAGGAGTCAACGATTAGTAGGTGTTCCCACGAGCTGCCACCGCTGCCAAAAATGCATAGCACCCAGTATATATGCCCGCACAAAGGTTGTAACAGATTTTGAAGGTCTTCTGAATCCAGTGATGTGGAAAACTTGCTTCTTTTGCACAAATCGCTCATATTCCACAGCATCGGCCACAGCCACTCCACACCGACTATACAGTGCATCCTGCTCTTCAGCACTGAGCACTGTCTTCTTACCTGTGCCCAACAGCGATAGGCCATCTACACACCAAAAGTGTTTCACAGGCTTCCTTCCAAGAAAGCCATTGGACAACCTTTTTTCTTCAGAAGCTAGAAGTGGACGTCCAAGTAGACGCTGCAGCTGCTGAGACATGATGACTCGTTCTATAATTTGGTCCGGAAGGCCCTTTGCTGCAGAAATCTGCCGCACAATGGTGCCATTTCCCCCTTTAAACACGAAGGCAGATTGTGCCCAAAGGGCCCAAGGGAACGGGCACAGTTTCCAAGGTGGAGGAGTGCATGGACATTATATGTCATGAATGCCACACCATATGATGCCTCACACCTTGACACAAAGTTCTTGAGAAGAGACTCTGAAAAGTAAAATAGTTTTGAACAGGGCATGACTCAATTTGTTTTAAATATTTGCAGATAAACAATGCCTAAAAGCATACGCAAGTACTCTCACACTGCTCGAAATGAAAACATTCCTGCAGGGTTTGTGCACTGAAACCAGTCTGATATTTAGAAGGAATACAGTGCTTTCCCAAATTTTAACATGTAGCCTCAACAGTCTCGCCATAAGCAACCCAAGCTTTTGTAATTTAAAGTGCGGTCGTAAACAAATACGTTAAAGAACAAATATGAGCACAACAGACAAGAGAAGTGCTCTACGCAAAGTTAGCTGTGTTAACATATACAAGCACATCAAAAAAAGGTGCAGAAGGCTCATAATAAAGTTCTATGACATGAAGACATAACAACTATTGTGCATTTTTTTTTCGGAAGCGGTGACCCAAGATTCCATAATCCAAGATGGACAGTTCTGTAATATTTTAGTGCCTACAGTAATAGCCTTTCCCTTAGCTGTCATCACAGAGACGTTCACTCCAGTTAGGACAAGTGCTACAAATAGGAGGAAAGCACCAGATAATGTGCAAATGGCTTGAGCTGGTAAGGCCTGCTAAATATATGTAAGTTTGTAAGTTTTCACATAACCTTCATGATGAACAGGTACAAAGAAACCGCCAGCCTGAAGGTAAATCCCTTCACAAAAAATTATAATGATTTGATCAGCTTCTTACATGTGACTACCATATTCAATGTACATTATTGGGTGATGCTAACGATTTGTACACATATGCTTTGTTTGTACCACAGTCAAGGATTGCACGGACAAGAATGGATAAATGTCGTTATGGAATTCATCGGGTATGCCTAAAATTATTTTTATGAGCTCCTTTAAAGCTTCAGTTGACTGTTATCATTTTTAACAAAATGTTTTTACAGTGAAATTAGTGCCACCACCTCTTGCATGGCTTCCATCCTGTGGCGTATTTTCTTGTCATGTGCTGGCAGTGCAAGTTTTCAACCTTTGTGCACACCCAGACATGGTCTTAAAATTTTCTTAGGCGGGCTGACACTTTATTTATATTAAAAGAACTTCCTTTAACATACCAACCTACAAAGAAACAAATGCTAAGCATCTTTCAACACTGAATTAACTTTCGTTGATAGGTGAGCTAGTTCCAAAATAACTTTAGAACTTATTGGACAGCAACTTGAAGCTATCCTGAGAACATGTTTGCTTTAGACACCAAACAAAGGCTCAGAAAGGTCTGCTACCATATAATGGATTCACACTCCCACACAACTCTGCATATGAACTCTTTGCTGCTGAGTCTGTGCCCTCCATGATGCAGGGCAGCTTCCATAACCAAGTAAATACCGTATTTACTCGAATCTAGGCCAATAGTTTTTTTTTTTTTTTTCAAATCATCATATGCCAAGCTCTAGGGTCGGCTTAGGTTCGAGGATTTTGAAAAGATGCCAGTTTAATTGTCATTGAACATATTAAATATGGTGCCAACAGGGTGGTGCATAGCTAGCGTCATCTAGAAGAGTCAGTATCGTAGCCACAACTAGCCGCAGCAGTAGGCAACTAAGTACACGAGAGACGTTGCCATTTTGACATGTGTCGTATCGGTGTGTGGCGTGGCGTTATTGCAATGACACCAATTAGGTGATGCCACTGCAGTGCCGCTTTCAGTCGAAAAATTGTGCTAGCCGCTGAGGCATCACCAAACATTCAAGCCGGACGGGACTTAAGCATCGATGAGAAAAACGCCCGTCGTTGGAGGGGCAATAGGAGATGCTTTTTGCATTTGCCGCAACGAGGAGATGACAGCAATAAGGAAGATACGCATCTGATAACAGAGAGGAGCGGTTTACCGAGATCGCGCTGTGCAGCACTGTGTGCACATGCGTGGGTGCGCATCCGCAAGCGTACGAGGCTAGCAGCAATGATGACATAGACTGAGCTCGGCATGTTCATACTGAATAAGTGCTGTTTTCATTTTGTAGACACTGCCCTCACTTGTTTTTTGGCCTACATTCGAGGTAAGTTTTTTTATATTTTTTATGGTGTCAGACATTCGGGGGTCAGCCTAGATTCGAGCAAATACAGTAGGTTGGCTGCAGCAGACTTGTTTAGTTTGATTCCAATTACTGAGAATATCGCAACGAATGCGATGCATAAGAGCACAATAAAGCCACTGGTGTCACAAAGAACAGCAAAGCCTGGCGTGGTCTGTACATACATAAGCTACAAAGGCAGAACATACAGAGTGCTGGCAGAATCTTGTAGCCCCTACGAGTCTTGATTTCAGGCAGCCAGAAAAAGAAAAATTACTACAGGACGAAGCAAACATCTATGTAGTGTGCCATGTTACACACATAAAATTCTGCAAACACATTTTGCCAGGCTGGTCATTGAGCTTGTGCATGGGAGAATAATTTGTTCATAAGGAATAAAGGAAGTACACTTTTACCAACACACCCCGTCTGGTACCTCAGTCACTCTTGAGAAATCAAGATGCTAACAAAGAGCGGGACTGTCTCAAGGGAACTTCCACAGCTGTACTTGCACAAAGGAGGTCACTAGCTCCATTAACGGCCTTTTAATTTCTCTGCATGTTGCAGAAAAAAAATATATGGCGGTATGCATGCTGTATATTACATTGTTATGCTTGTTTTTTCTATGTCTAAGAAGGCTTATCTGATCAGCTACCGGTATATGTTCACTCTGCCAGCTCTAAATAAATCAGTGGCTAGCATGTTCCTTTAATAAATGGAAAATGTGCCATGCACCCAAACGCAGTCATTGCTACAAAGGAAACCCATGCAGGTTCCTCGAAAGAAAAGCCTCGCAGTTGAAGAAAAATTCATCCTGGTCCTGGCCCAAGCTCAGATGGTAGAGTTGCTGCCCCGGGAAGGCGGTGGTCCTGGGTTCGAGCCCCGGACTAGGATGAATTTTTGTTCAACTGTGAGGCTTTTCTTTCGAGGAGCCATCGTGGGTTTCCTCCGAAGCAATTGCAATGTTTGGGTGCTTGTCTCATTTTCCCTTTATTATTTACTTCTCTCCACCTTGCAGGTTTCTCTAGAAATATGTCTAGCATGTTTCACCTTATTTGTCATGCTCGTCTTCAAGATCTCTGCTATGTGGACATGGTTTTGGCCATGCAAGCGCTAAAAAATTTAACAGGTTAGCTCACTACAGTACAAACAGTGGACTGATAGTCTGTGTGCGGAGTATCTGCAGACATTCCCATAAGTTCACATAAGGTGTTGAGTTCAAACTTGGCTTGCATGCATGCAGTAGCACATGTTTTAGGATCTTACCGGCTTTGTCAATTTCAAGAATGGTGAGGTCCTCTTGCAGCAGGATATATATACCCTCACAAAGCTTGGAAAGGTGCCTCCAGTGCTCATGATGCAGAATGTCATTAAGGCAAGGCAGAGCATAGAAAAGGAGCCAGTTTCTCCATTCAGATGCCTTCCAATAGCTTCTTTCTTGAACAGACCGTGGCAGCCTTGTAATGCAGTGAGGTGGCTTGATGGACAAAAGCCGTGCAATCCATTTTGGAAAGTGCTAATGGTGCACCTATAACAGACAACGCCACCTAATTTAATTATGTTTATCAGCGTGACGCGACAAATCTGGGCAAACAAGTGGATGCACTGCTCAAAATAGATCAAAATAAACAGCATTACATGCATGCCTAAAAATTGCCACAAGGAAGTGCAATATTTTATTTCTAGAACATTAAAGTATAGCACTCCTTTCAGGTAAAGAATACTACACACAAAAATTTCTTGTCCTTGGTGATGGGAGAATCGGATGAAAACATGCTCTCTTAAAGAAGTTTACACCCTTTGGGTCGTATCTCACCCCGCAATAATAATCATTATCTGTCTTGCCCACATTCTCTTTCTTTAATGCTGCGAGCCCAGTACTTCCAAGTCACGAACAGCTTGTGAGTCATCAGTGTGGCACAGCATTTTCGACAAGAAAGTAGCGAGCACCAAGTTCTCAAGAAAGGAAACGCAAGCAAGGCAGATGACGATTATTGTTGTGGGAGAAGATAAGCCCCAAAGGGTGTAAACTTGTTAAAGAGTGCAGATGAACAACCAAAACAGACAAATGCTTGATTGCAGAAGTGCTAGTTTGCATGATAAAGCTAAGCAGTGGTGTAGTGGTGTATATGTATATATATATATATATATATATATAACTTTTTTCCAGGGGGTGGGGCACATGCCTAATGTGCTACCCTCTGGCTATGCCCCTGAAAGTAAGCAATTGTGATGGCATTCCGGTTGCTCTATTCATTTAAGTTTTCTGCATGTACAAGCAAACATGGCAGTGTAGATTGAGTAGCTATTTCTCAACGTAGAGTCACACACACGAGATGATACACTAACAATTGCCACTTTCTGGAAGAGAAAATTGTAAAAGCAGACAAGTACAAAAGACCTAGGAAAGCAACTTGATTAGGAATAAAAGTCCACAAAATGAAAGCTCAGCTCTGTCGCGGCTTGATAGTATGTTATCCTGCTAATGTCATGCTTTACAAACACTGCACCCATATCAACAGATGCTTGCAAAGGCAATGGAGATGGTAATGTACCTTTTCAAATGTCAAAGAAATACTCATAACCAGGACAAGTGCACTTTTATGCACCAAAAATATCCGGTGAAACATACTTAAGGATATATCACAATTGTGAACAAGGTACAAAGCATCAAATTGATGATGCAAAATCCCATGACACACAGTCAGGCAATTTCATTTGCTGACATTGTTTGCTTTGTGAATCCACCTTATTCTACAAGTCAAGCATCTTGTAATTTCAATATGTAATCAATATATTACAAAATTAATGGCAATGGAAAGAGTCACATTACCCGATTAGAAGTCCTCATGAGAATTTGAACTTGACAGGATGGTTTCTGTCAGCTGCTTTGCAACACCTTGTAGGACACAGTGCATGTGCTCAACGCTGTAGCGGTTCAGAAGGTCCGAACCTGAATGAACACATGCAGCTTGTTTAAGAACACATACACCCTTTTGTTTCACTATTACACTTATTATGAGCTTCAACGCTCAAGCACGTGGCAAAGCACTCTCTCAGGTTGGATAGCAATGCTGATTCGCAATGTGTTTCCCATTTAGAGATAGAGGATTCCATTGTTTTTGTTCAGAACAATGCCCCTTCAAGCCTGCTTTTGCCCTCTCTCCCAGGGGCCTGAGAAAATTTGTTTCTCAAAAGTGATCAGAACAAACTGGCGGTAACCTTTTGTGCGAGCTGTGTATCATTCGTGTTTCTTGAAATACAAAGCGCTGTCACCTCGGAACTTAATGTTTGATTTCTTCCCCCTCGATGAGTCTTGATACAGATTTCTCTATTATCATACTGTGCCTACATCTGCCCTTCCTTTTTTTTTGCATCAGACTGCAATATGAATGTGACTGCTAACTTACTGTTCCTTAAGGAGTGTACTGATCTCGGCTGGTTGGTACATCATTAGGATGCAAACAAACAGCGCTTGGATGGGGTGAAGCGAGGATCACAGACAATGCGCTGAACTATCAACCACTGGTTTATTGCGGGGAATGCAATATATACAAAACACAGGCCGAGTTCAGAAGACCAAAAAAAGACATAGTATCTGCACCGGGAAAGGAATGAAATGATCACATCACATCTGGCGTCATAGCAGGCTGTCATGTTTTTAACTACTAGTTAATCTCCCAGTTATGCAGGGAAACAAAGGGTACATTGACCCAGGCGTTTCCACACGAATGGATAAAAAACGCCTCGCAAACCGGACGTGTTCTTTGCTCTGTATATCTACCTAATATTCTGCATTTATCACAAACCGGACGTGTTCTTTGCTCTGTATATCTACCTAATATTCTGCATTTATCACAGAGATGTTGGCAGCCGCATTCTTTCCAGTGCGGGGCTAAATGGCTGAGTACAGACACTTTCAATGAGTATATGTGCTCTCTCAGCGGGCCATTCAAGCATCGGCCTGTGTGGCATAGTTGCAGCTTCCACACTTCAGTGAAATCTTATAAAACTGCGTATGTGTAGTCAACAAACGGCGTTCCGTGTTTTTTCTCACCAATTATTTTCCTGGGGCTTTCCTTCTTGAGTTAGCAGCATAGTGCTGAGAGCTTGTTCCTTGCGCTGTACAAAACACACAAGCCTATTTTTCCTGCAACCTTTTTTTTTTTAATCTATACTAGACAATACTTTTCCTTGAGCGTGGATTGTATGTCCAACTAAGTGGTGATGAATTCGAATCAATATCTCGACGTCTAAAAACCTTATCTTATTGTCGGAGGGATGCTCGATTGTTAGCACCGAAGGGTTTATTACCAATTGAAAGATGTCAAAAATATATTTTGCGCGCAAAAGGTGCAAACGCGGCTACATAGGCAAAACAGCCTGATATTTGAATGACCGGCTGAGAGAGCATGCATACTACTCATTGAAAGTGTGTCTACCCAGTCATTTATCCCAGAACTGCAGAGTGCAGCTGCTAACCTCTCTGATAAATGCACAATATTAGGCAGATGTACAGAGCAAAGTGCATGTGACATTAGCGAAGCATTTTTCAATTAATCACATGGAAACTCCCGCATCAGTGTACCCTGTTTCCGTGCATAGCTGTGAGATGAACTGTTCGTTAAAAACATGAGAGCCTGCTATGATGCTGCACGTGATGTGATGATTTCATTCCTTTCCCGGCGCAGGCACTCTTTTCATTGGTGTTCTGCGCTCAACCTGTGTTTTGTATATACTGCATTTTGCACAATAAACCAGTCGTTGTTAGCTCAGCACCTTGTCTGTCGTCCTTACTTCGTCTCGTCGAAGTACTCCTTATCCTTGTCCTCATTACAGTTTCTTGTCTGCGACATTTTACCACAGAAAAGGAGGCAGTCTCTCCAGATTACTTTCATGAGACCAAGATTTCGCATACTATAATGAGGCCTTCTTATGTGTCAAAACTGCTTCAAATATTTCTCGGGCACTCTCCTCACAAATTTTTTTTCACAATCAAGGCACCCGTGGAAATCTGAGGACACATTCTCGGACAGTCAATTTCAGAGATATCACCTTCAGTACAGCCTGACTGAAACTCCTCTAGTCACCGAACTTGCCATGAAAAAAATCAGCTGAAGGTGACAGGATCGTCGAAAGTGATCAGCCAAGAATACGTCTTCAGAATGACACTTGCACTAGCTGCAATGCATGGCAAGATTAGTACCTACCTTGCTCTTAAAAGAATTTGCATGTTCCGTCAGATATTCTTTTGTAGAACTGCTAGAAAACTTTGCTGTGACAAACAAGATACTTTTCTGCATGCTTTTTCTTGCGCACTTTGGTTACACCTTATTTCTAGCTTCCACACAAAAACGAGCCACTCGAGAAACTCACGCTGCCTCCCTTTTTTTTTTTTTTTGGTGTAGAATGATTGTGTAACGAAACTGTGCGGTGGAGATCATTTCTATGGTACGGTGTAGAATGTTTGTATGATCAAACTGAGGCATCAGATATGATTAGGTGGGGGATGGGGGCAGTTGTTAGTATGTCATCTGTGTCATTAACTGCGAAAGAATTGTTTTTATTCAGTGGGTGATAAGCTCCTTCAGGTATGTCCTCAGTAGGCACTTGTTAAAAAAAGATATTTCTGTCTAGCTTGTGGTCCTTTCCAAGTTTATATTAGCTCGTTCTTTTTTCATGTCAGTTTAGGATCACGTATTCTCAGCCTCTAGAATGGAAACTTTAGTGATCGTGATTCTTTTTGCGCATGTGCTTAAGTACGCCAGCGGTGGACAGCTTCCTTTTCACATGAGTTGTAAGCTAGTGCTCATGTTGTCTGTGTCTTTCTTTTTGTCCTGTGTGTTTCGCATGTTAACATTTTCACAATTTTCAGTCCAATTTTTTTAACTAGGTGTATGTGCAGAGTTTTTAACAAGTACCTATGCTGTGCCCATAGGTCCCCAACTTCTGCCATGAGACTACAAAACCATAATACGAGGCTCCTAATCTTGCTATACCGGCAGTTAACTTAAGAAATTCAGTTATATATAAATATTGGCGTCTAGCATTTGACACACAAAATTTGATGTCTGCCACCACCATGAATTATTTGCAGAAGAGAATTATTAGTTTGCCTCGAATCACATATTTGTTATAATTGAACACGAATATACTCAGGGTAGACTAGCACAAATTAATAACAGACACAAAGAACAAAAGGACAAAAGCTAATGTACCATAATAATGATGCAAGACCTACTACAGCCCAAGAGTCAGTCCTGTTGAAAACAATTACCACTAAAACATGTTGCATGTGGTTTATTTTATGGACATGTACAGCAGTGAATTATTGGCACTGCCCACACTGTAGAAGCAGAAAAGCTTTGAAGCCAAGAATCTATACCAGTGTCACGCATGCACTTCTAAAGGCATCGAACCGACAGACTTTTGACATAACGACGAAATGGGTGCTGCTATGAGTTAAAAACAATCTGCACATGCGATGATAGTGCTATAAATGATAGTGTTGTTTTCTATTTTTTGTGCAGATTTAGTGTGGCAACCAACGTCCCACTCCTTCATAAGGTGAAACTCTTGATAGCAGTTAAGAAGTGCCGTGTGGCAGCATCACAACTCTTTCGAATTTGACAGAGGTTGGCAGTTTGTGACCCTTGGCTGAAATCTTTGAGACAAGTCCATGTGACACAGGTATTACTGCAATTGGGAAAGGAATTACGGCTTCAATGCTCCTTACTCACCTTTCATGTTCATTAAGGCCGACGGCCCCTTTAAGCCATTAATGGTGTCTCTAAATTTGCTTGCCAGATGCATCTCACTCTTGGCACGGTCTGAAGTTCCTTGTTCCGCATTCTCCCTAATGCACATAAAAGAGTGAAACAATAACATAAGTGAAAGTAACAAAGTACGATTTTGTCACTAACATCTAGAGCCTGCATCATCATGTTAAGATTGCACCATACATTCAGCATATTTATAAGAAATATCAGTATCTTATAAAGTGTATATATCTGTATAACATATTCTGTGCATTACATGCTCCAAGAATAAATTTCAAATTTTAAAGAAACATACATATTAGCCATTTTTCAGAGACTTAAAGAAATATAAAATATTTTACTTACCTTCTCGGTGCTCTCCTGGAATCAGGCACCATGTGCAACCAAAATATCCATTGAAAGTCACCATGTTCTGCACATATGCCCTCGCAGGTGCATCAACGGAGATACACAATAGATGAGGCTCTGGCACATGAACGTCTCCTTTGTGAGCCCACTTCACTGCCCCTGTGCTGTTTACTTCATTCACGAACTCCTCTAGGAACCGTTGCATCTCTGGATGTTTTTTACCAAACCAGAGCCCTGCAAGAACCGGGTGTTTAAATCGCAAATGCGTTGGCAGTTCATTAACAATAAATTGCAGGGGCCACACTTACGTCTTCGAAGATTTCCATGCAGGGCTCCCATCGGTATTTATTGTCAATGTCAAGTCATCAGGGCGAAGGTTCTGTTCTTCCCTCAGCCTGCTGTAGCACGTTACTGATATTACCCCTGGTAATATCAGTAACGGTAGATGACGGCTGCTGAAGTGCTTCAAGGCTTTCATGTAGTTCCTCTTTGGTCCGTTGAATCATAAGCCTGAGTTGCGTTGCCAGGTTAAGAATGAAGAAGAAGCAACCTTCATTTTTAATGACTGGGTTGTTCAGACACTGACAGCTGCTACACTCAGCAGAATTGCCATGCGTTGTCATGAAGCGTTTGCATGGTTCACAATAAAAGTGATGCTGCACAATATCCCGCATGTCTCCGGCCCAAAGCTTCCGAAAAGTGAATTTGCTCGGAGGCAAGGCATCTGTGCCAACAAGAAAGTTTATCAGCTTCGCTAGGTCGCCCAGTGCTGTCCACGTCAAGGCATGAGACACCGCAAACAACATTACTGCTGCTATTGCGGCCGCCTTTGTTACATTTGAGTGCGGCAATCTTTCGCCGCCGTACTGCGCAAACCAGGAGGGTCACGTGTCATCATGAAAGGATTTGTTAGTAACGTATTCGTCGTTACCGTCAGAGCTGTCCGAATTTTCGGAAGTGCCACTTGCACTTCATCTGTTCCTCTCGTCGGGTTCGTCATCAGTGTCGAATATGAAGTTGTCGCTGCCGTGGTGGTGCGAAGAAACTGCGTTGCTGTATCCGTCATTTGACCCACATGGCGATGTGTTAGACGAAGCCTCTGTCGCGCTTCCCGACTGCACACTGATGCCGACGCTCGTAGATGGTGCCCGTGAGGTTGCCGATGCGATGGCGACGGTGTGCGCCTTTTCATACCTATGCGTCTTTCATGCGCCTTTTCATGCCAAGTAGAGGTCGGCACGTCGAAGTAGCCATCCTTGTCTAAGTATACGTTACGCCGCTTTATAGCGGAATTCTCTGTCATCGCTTGCTTTCGGTGCATGCTAAGGTGATGATAAACACCGAACGATCACGCAATACCCACTGCTTTCCCACAGAATGAAGAGCCCTCTATTCCCGCTTGCGGAAAGAAGCCAAGAGGAAGCCGCGTTGATAAGACCAGTACACAGTAAAATAATTTACACCCTTGATGGTGAGAATTGCGA
Source organism: Dermacentor andersoni (assembly GCF_023375885.2). Taxonomy (NCBI): domain Eukaryota; kingdom Metazoa; phylum Arthropoda; class Arachnida; order Ixodida; family Ixodidae; genus Dermacentor; species Dermacentor andersoni. Next base: position 8,884,523 of record NC_092823.1, on the reverse strand, counting down.
GTCATAACACCCTTGAAGGGTGTTTTCATTCTAGAAATATCCCATCATCATGACTTCTTGCGAAGCGTAGGGCGGTTCTAGATGTCATAACACCCTTTTACCCACCAAAAGGGTGCACTGACTAAGAATATTGGGGGTGGGTGCAAGGGTGTTTTTGTTTATTTTTATTACTTTCACAAACATACAGTTACACAAACAGACAGCGTGTCCCACGGCACTACAAACCAGTGGCGGATCGAGAAGCGGGCCCTCCCCGACCCCAACCACTTCCCCCCGAGACATGTCGGGCTTTCAATGCCGACAAAACGCCTGAAGAGGGTTCCCCACCGTTTCACTGTCTGTTTTGATGAGCTATTTTAAATATGTCCTGCGAAAAACCTGTTGCTGAAGCACTACTATTATGTCATAGTGGGCTAAGTGGCACACAGTTCTCAAATGTCGTCACGCACAAATTCCGCGGGATCCAAAAGCGCGCACATACTTTTTCTAGCATTGAATATTTAACCAAAAAGAAAAATGTTCAAGACGTTTTCAGCAAGGCAGAAAAAGTGCAGCTCTTGCTTGTGGGTCGCCAGCAATCCAGCAAAATGAACAGGCCACGTGACAGCATGCAGCTGGACGCACCACACTTGCTCCAAAGCAATGCGGTCGTCTAGGTTTCTTTCAAGCACAACGAAACAGGCACAAAAGGGGGCGACGAACCATAGTCGGACAAAAGATACGCCAATTCGGGAAGATTTGACCCCACCTGAGATTCTTTCGCGGAATCAATAACCCCAATTCGTTCTGCTTCTCTGACGTTTAAAAACAAGGTAGCTTCGTAGGCAAACTTGAGCCTTCTCACCCACCACAATGCTTTGATCAAGCAGCCTCTACAGAAAGAGCCGTGCAAAACGCTCATGGCTTCGCGTCTGCGTCAATTTACGAAGCTGGCTGTACAAAAAGAAACTATTAAGTTTGTAGTTGTATAGGAAAGGAAAGTTCTACTGGCTTACAAACAGCTGCCAGAACAGAGTGCTGAAAAAGAAAGGGAGGGAAATGTGAGAAAGCATAGAGAACCAAGGTACAATTTGCGATGCATACAGTATTTGCCACACCGACTAACAGCGCTATTTACTCAAATATTTCCCCTCCCAAATTGGATACAGTATTATTGCCTGCATGGATAGGACATTAAGCCAATCATTATAGATAGAATGAGATTCCAGAAATTGGCGGGCCATTTGCAGACCCATCTTTGTTCACGGAACAGTGGCGAGGCATTCTTCAAGTGTGCGCGCGATTGCCCACCTGCAAAGTACGTTCGAGATGTCTTGGCATATGCAGACCTGCGCGAGACTCGCCCGTCTCCCCTCGCGAGAAGGGTAGGACAGGGGCACATACTTTGTAGAATGAAATTGAACTCTGTCAAAACACCAGAGCTCTGGATGACAGGTTACAGTGTGCACAGAGGCGTTCTGCTAGATATTAAAGCGAAGCTTTCTATGCCTCCTCCCTTTTAATTTCCAATTCTGCTGCTGCTGCTGTCACTGCCTTGCCAGCCGCGGCGGTGGGTGGTTTCAGAGCGTGCATAATGTACATGAGAGGGACTCAGGGAAGGCGTGTGCGAGCCCTTTTAGCGAGAACTTCGTGGGCATCGCTACAGTACTCTCTGGACCCCTTTGGCCGTCATAATGCCCACTGAAACACCCTGGTCATCGACACAATGCCATCTGGAAGACTAACGACGAGACAAGAGAATGTTTAAAGCCAACACCCAGACGAACTGGGTAAATAATGCCACTTTTCGCACGTGGATCACTGACTCAGGGCATGCAGAGACGCAAAGCCGCACTAAAGCACCGCAGCGTCAAGACGACAACACGCAAACGGCTGTTCGGCAAATCAACGCTTCAGCCCCGTTGCGATGCGCTCGTGTAAGGGAATTAGAGCGTTAACTTTCACGTAAGCTACGAAAAATGGCGTGCAACAGCGCCTCGTGCAAGCACGTCTTTCTGTATTATAACATTCAACATCACATCACGACTGTGGTAGGCCGTCAACATCATCGCCAAATATCGTCAGTGAACGCAAATAGAATAGCAAGCTGCGCTTATGTCGATTCCCACAGTGCGTGGGATCTGCCGCTGTTGTTTATAATAATAATAATAATAATAATAATAATAATAATAATTGCTTAGAGGTAGCGTAAGATAAATAGCCGCGAAAGTAATATACACACGTAGTTTAAAAGAATATATGTATTTATGCTTTGAAAACGAAACCGAAATTGAAATAACTTCCACCGACGGGTGTCGCCGCGATCGCTGCTGAGTCTCGCGGCGGGCCGCCGGGTGCACATGTGTGTGTTCTCCGTGACAGTCTTGAAGTTGTGAGTAATTGGATTGTTTTTCGCTACGTTTAGGTTCCACCACCTCGTTGTTTTCGTGTACTTTCGTGCTCATCGACGCGAAGGGAGCATCCGGACTGAAGGCGACGCGATTATGCGTGAGAAAGAAAGGCAGTAGCGGCCTGCGACATCGGCGTTTCTTTGTGACAGTGTGTTTACTATGCCTACGACGGCCGTCATTCGTGGCCAACGAGAAAACATCTTCCATTCGGCCTGACCAGTGATGAAGTGGACTTCTTTTTTCGGCGGAATCCATCGTCAACATCGTCCGGAATCCATCGTCAACATCGTCCATCCACTACGTAAACGAAATGGCGTGCCCAGAGTACACATCGTGACAGCGCTCCGCCTTCAAACCGAGGGCCTTTTGCAAGGCGGATGGACGGCTCATATAAAAGGTGCATACGTGGTCACATTCAGCGTCGCGTTTTTATGGTGCGTCATTGTGGTAGTAATTTTCGCGTAATTTCTTTAAAGGACAGCACAAGGTGTGTTGGATGCGAGTGTAGTATGTGTACTTCAGGTGGAGCCTACGGGTACCGAACGTGAAAAAGAAATGAAAATATATCGGATGTTTAATTGTTCGTGTGTCCTCAACTAATTGTGACAGCACATAGAGTTGTAGAGAATTAAGTACTGCTACGCGTCAGTATACGGCGCAGGCAGGTAAATAATACTTTGGTTTGGCTAATTCATTCTGTTGCTAAAGATGGGCGCATACTTATACCGGTTTCACACGGCCACTTTCGATCACGATTGAGCCTGTTCTGGATCGAAATTTTCGACTGCGATTGGCTACCGTCCGCAGATTCAGCAAGGAAGCCAAACGTGATCAGAAATTCGATCCCAGTCAGGATCGATCGCGGCCAAAAGTGTGCAGTGGGACATCCGTATTAAATGTCGCTTGTGTACTTGCACTCGTTTTTTTTTCCCAGGTCACGTGGTAGGTAATGATGCAGGTAGCTTGCAATGCTTGTGCTTTCATCGCTAGAACTAATACAAAAGAACCACAACCATCCCGGCTATGTGGCTATCCTTCGTTTTCAGTTGGACTCGTTTGTTCTAGAAGCTTTCGTGCCGTTGCGGATGAACGCGTGGTTGCGCTATTTGTTTATGAATTTATCTTTGTGTAAATAAGTACACCGAGCCTAATCATGTTTTTTCTTGACCTTGAACTCGTTTTTTGGTTTCACGCACGCATGCTTATTACTGCTACTATTTGTTTTCTTGTTGTACGACTGAACCCTGCCTAAGGTGTCCTGTCAGTGGTCGACAGTATTTCTGAAATGAACTGCACTGAACATCCTACGGCTATTCTACGTTTCACTGCCTTATTCTAATGTCTAGTTATAAAGCGCATGGTTATTGTAACTATTCTTGGCTTGTATATATGTATGTATTAAGCTGGTAAATGCTTAATTGTGTTTGCAGTTTTGAGAGGTTCTTTTATTAAGTGGTCAATCTCGAGTGGTATTAATGGTGAGTTGTTTTCTTGTGCCCATGCAGTTAGTCAGTATGAAGCAATTGCATGGGAACCGGCTGATTGTCTTGGGCCTACACATTGCTCAAAAGAGAGGGAAGGTGTCTGAGCCGACAGGTATACTTTTTTCATCACAATTGGCCTACATATTTTTTCCACTGGAGGATGAAGACCTCTCCCAGTGAGCTCCAATTACCTCTGCCTTGCGCTAGCTGATTCGAAGTGAAGCCTGCAAATTTCCTGACTTCATCATACAGTCTAATTCTCTACCGTCCTTGACTACCCTTCTCTTCCCTTGGCATCCGTTCTGTAACTCGAATGTGCCACCAGTTATCTGCCCCATGCATTACATGGTTGAAGAAGGCACTTGGGCTAGTTGGTGCTCATTGCAGACTTGAAACATCAATAACTAGCGTGAAAAAGACGACAACATCAAGAAGCACATAAGGGAGAACTCTAGACTTCAACTGAAATTTTTGCTGCACAGAAACATGGGATGCACAGAATGTTGACCGATGGAAACAACACAGGAGCTATCGGAACAAATTGATGAACAGGTTAATTTCACATACGAACACTCTTGGTAAGAGCCAGGGACGGCTGCTCACACACCTGTTCCCCACTTTCTTTATGCAAAATGGTTCGTATATTTCCTTATGAACCTGCTTCTGGAGCTGCCTGAGCGCATGATTGCTTTGAAACTGCTTGGTGCATGAGCACGTATGGCGATAATTGGCCAGGTAGCCACTAAGGCACTGAAAGCAGCCCTATGTTCCCCTCAAGTCAAACAGGTCGGTGTTTAAAAGACTGCTTCGGGGAACCAAGATAGGGCAGCTGTCAGTGGCTAGTGGCCATCTGGCCAATGATTGCTGTAGGTGCTCATGCACTGAGCAGTTTCAAAGCGCTCATCTGCCCATGCGGCTCTAGAGGCAGGTCGACATTAAAATATTCGAAGCACTTTGCATGAAAAAGTGGGTGATGGGTGTGTAAGCACCCCTTCCCTGGCTCTCACCGAAAAGAGTGTTTGTATGTCGAAATGAACCTATCCATCAATTTGCTCCGATACCTCCTTTGTCAGACAGGGAAAGGGAAAGATGAATGTTGCTTCCATCCGTCGAGGTCGCATCCCCTGAATCCTATGTTTCTGTGTAGCCAAAATTTCATTTGAAGCCTAGAGCTCTGTCGTGTGTGCTTCTAGCTGTTGTCCGTTGTTTTTTTCACGCTAGTTAATGATGTCTCAAGTCTGCACTACATGGCCTGACCAGCTCCCTTCTTTACTCGTTATGTCAGCTAGGATATCAGCTCCTTCGTCTGCTTTCTGAACCACGCTGCTCTCTTCCTGTTTCTGCTGCCATCAGGACGGGAGTGGACATGACAAATGAAATTGAGTGTAATTTAGACAAAGGAGCAGTGAGACTTCCTGTGCTTTACCTTTTGTTGTACATAAATGTTGAAATTGCACCAACACATCTTTTTCCACCTTGTGATTTTCCCATAGCTGTGACAAATGAATATATAGGCTTTAAGAAACTAGATATGCAGTTTGCCTAAGAAAAAGAATACTTTTGCACTTAAAGGTAATGTGTATGATGCTCTAACTCCTTTGATGCATGTGCCTTGAGAGGTGTTGATGTTGTTCATTTCTTTCAGTAAGCTTTACTTGATGGGTATGACTTTGTATAAAGAAATAAGTTCTGAAGAAACCATAATACCTGACAGGCAGAATTATCGAGGTTGAGAGCCAAGTTTACTTTCATGACATTTTTTTCAGGCTGTACTAGTTGACCCATGATGTTCAACAGTGCGGACTTGTACAAAGGACGTCGAAAGTGGCGAGAAATGGAGACAAATGCTATCGCCTCTTTCTCCATCCTTTGTCGAGTTCACATTGTCGAACGTCATCGACCAATACCAAGTAGCCCGTTTGCGTATCTGTACTAGTTGAGCCATTTCTACTATGGCACTGTAAACCGAATGTGATAAATTCAAGATTGGTGCCTTTTCTATCTTTCTACAAGTGTTTCATATAATAGTTTAAGGCATTATGGTTGATGTCATGTTTTGACACAACCATAACCTCATAAGGTGTCTTCATGCATGCGAAAAGTGCCTCTTGTACAAGTTGCATGCTGGCCTGATATGGAGAACAAACCTGGCAGGAGGTAGAGCACATGTTGTATTGTAAACAAGACGCACGATTGCATTTACTTGGCAGTTATCGCAATGTTTTCTGAGATTTACCTGCAGGAACATTAGTTAACTCAGCTGCTAAGGGCACTGGTAAAGACATATCACTAGACACTGGGAGCAGAAAGAAAATCTGATTTTGCAGTACTATTGAAGTCATGCAACATTATGTCTAACCAAACTGGCAGGGATGCTAGCTGTTAAAAAGAAAGGGCTGATTTCAAGAAAATTTTGCATTCCTAAATGTGTAAGTGAAATGCTCTATGCTTATAAGCTACAAAATATTTCCAGGATAATCATGCTAGTTACACTGGCCATTTGCTAATTCAGTAAGGTTCACTGAAGCTTGTTTTAAAATTCAGTGTCTTTATCCAGGGTGATGATTTTAAGTTTTGTGGAATTTTTAAGTATAACCTGTTGCATATAGCATAATTCTAGTCCTTGAGCAGGAATATTCAAACAGGCAGACCTATCTTGCACGAGAAATCGAAACACATGTTCAACGAATTAACGAAAATCTATTAATTAGCTTTTCAATTAATTACTTCATGGCACATATAAACAAAAAGAAAGTGGCTTAACCGAGGGGCCAATGTTTATTAATCTTATCCTAAGAAGCCAGCAAACACTACCAAGGACAACTTAGGGTAAATTACTTGTGATTAGTAAATGAAATAAAGAAATTATAGATTACTGAAAATGAAAGTGGATGAAAAAACAACTTGCCACAGGTGGGGAACGAACCCACGTCTTCGCATTACGCGTGCGATGCTTTACCAATTGAACTACAACAGGGGCCTTTTCCCCATCCACTTTCTTCGGTATTTATGTTTCCTAGTAGAACTCTAGGAGTGTTTGCCAGTGCCACCACATATATGAAGCACATATTGTAATTTACAAATCCTTGCCAGTGAGATTACAAGATGCATCCACTTTGGAATTGATTTCCAGAATGACGCCAGTTTGGAGATATGGGCCCTCAAACTTGCCGTAAAAATGCACTGTTGTTCCACTTACTTTTTTAACAAAATGTGCTTTTATGCACTGATGCAAAAAGTAACTGGAACACCCTTGTGTAGTGTTCTTTATCAGGGAATTATTCCTAAACTGGTGTCATCCTGGAAGTTCAAGTGCACACGTCTTCCAAGCTCACTGGCTACAATTCGTAAATTGCAATATGCGCAGTAAAATAATTAGTTACGAGGTGAATAGTGAATTTTTTTAATTAGTCGAACATGTGTTTCAATTTCTTATGCTAGTGATGTTCACCTCTTCAAATAATCTAGCTCAAGGACAAGAATTATTCCATCTGCCACAGGAAATTTTTTAAAACTCCATAAAACTTAAAAATGATCACCCTGTACAATGCTACTACAGTGCTAAACAGCCAGCAGCCTAATCATCACATTTAAGAATGCCGTAACAACACTGACAAGTGCACTAAAGTTTTCTGCGCTTCACAGATGAAAGATGTTGGCTATTAGAATGTTTGATCTTAGTGTAACTCACAATCAGATAACCAGCAAGATCAAGTGAAAGCAGATGACAAACTTCATACATGAAAGGCTTTAACTGTGCTTTGATTAAAATAGCTAAACTTCTGTTAAGCATGATGCATTCACTGTGTTGTTCCAGTTCAAAGCATCTAAATGATCAGATTCTAAAGAGTTCTTGCTTGGAAGATCTTTAGTGAAAACCTCTGTAATAAACATACCAGAAGGATTATGTGCTTGCTTAGTGGAGATGTCTAAGATGATGTTAAAAGGTGTAGGTAGGGCTTCTAGTAAAGATGCCAAATAGTTCTGAGAGAGGGGTTGTTACCAGCCACTGTGTAGGTCATAGATTAAGAAAAAAATAAAGGTCAGCTTAGTGATGCTTAGTATAGTGATGCTTGCATTGTTTGTGATAGTGAGTGTAGTGATGCTTGCATTGTTTGCCTGGAAAATCTTGAGAACAGCATCGTTTGTGTCTCTTGTTAAAGGAGCAGGCTTCTGTGAAAATGCTGATTGCTACTCCTATAAATAATGTATATTCCTGAGGAGGCAGGCAAAACAATGCCATCTGTTATAATAACCGATGAATGTAAGGTCATTGTATAGGCACGTAAACCCTGCGACTTTGTTTTTGCCTTGTGGCCACCACCTCCTGTGAACTAATGGTTGGCATTTAAACTATTGGTTTTGGGAACAAGGCATTAATGTCAAAGTACCTCTTGATGGTTACCCTGCAATGCATAGCAAAGCATATGGCTGCACCTTATTTTCAATATAACTTGCTTGTAGGGAAAAGTTGCAGTGAGATGATGTGGCTTCTCATTGTAAACTTATTGCATAAGAAAGGATTGATATATTTGTAAGCAAATTATTGGACGCAACACGAGCATCTTTATTTGTGCACATTCCAAATTGTAGTTTTGGGTCAGATGTCACACACGAAAACAAACTGACCAGCGTTATTGCTGTAATATGAAGGCGGTTAAGGAAATAATGCCTCCAAACACACTACTTTGCCAGTAGTACTGCAAACATTTCGGCTCTTTATCATTAATGCACTGATGTTTATGCTATAGAATGTCACTTGCCCCATCTTCCTATCTCTTCGCGTTCCAAAGTAATCGATCAATGAATGGCATCCAGTGGTGATGTCCGCTTGAAACAGCGGGCTGTAATTGAATTTCTCACTGCGGAAGGTTCTACGCCCTTCAACATTCATTGCCGTCTGAAAGCAGTTTACGGGGATGCCTGTGTTGAAGTCAGCATTGTGCGGAGGTGGGCAAGGACTGTGAAACATCAAAATCCAGCCGCATCAAACGTCCAGGATCAGCACCGAACTGGACGGCCTGCAACGGCTTCTGATGAGGATCATGAACATCAGGCAGACGAGTTGAATCGGGTCAATCGCAGGATCAAGCAACACCAGATTGCAAAAACACTTGCCATTTCTATTGGTTCAGTGAACCAGATAATTAAGAAACTCCTGGGTTACAGAAGATTTTAACTTGTTGGCTATGCTTCAACTTTTTCACGTCAGTCTTCAGTTGCCGTGGCACCCAACAAGCGCAAGTCTTCTTGTAACGCAGGTCTTTAATGATGTGGTTCACTGAGCCAATGGAAATAGCGAGTGTTATTGCAATCTGGTGTTGCTTGATCCTGCGATTGCCCTGAGTCAACTTATCTGCCTGATGTTCATGACCTTGATCAGAAGCCATTGTGGGCCATCCATTTCGGTGCTGATCCTGGAGATTTGATGCGGCAGGATTTTGGTCTTTCACAGTCCTTACCCACCTCTGCACAGTGCTGACGTCAACACAGGCATCCCCGTAAACTGCAGTCAGATGGCGATGAATGTTGATATGCGCACAACCTTCCGCAGTCAGAATTCAATTACAGCCTGCTGTTTCAACTGGACGTCACCACTGGATGCCATGAATTGCTCGATTACTCTGGAACGAGAAGAGATAGGAAGGTGAGGCGACATTCGATAGCATAAACATAAGTGCATCAATGATAAAGAGTTCAAAATGTTTCCAGTAATATTGGCAAAGTAGTGGGCTTGGAGGCAGTAATTTCTGAATCGCCCTCATATAATTGTGTAGCCTCTCTCTCCTACATTCATGATTTGGCAGAATGAATGCCTTATTCTTTCGAAATAACGATTTCTTGGAAGTAAGCACCATCTGGGCTTGTTTTCTTTATCCTGGTCTTCATGTGATCTTGAAATATTAAAGTGAATGATGCAGGGAAGCGCTGCTTGTCATGTTTCGTGTACTTTTCCTGACATTAAATTGCAACAAATCATTTTGCAGGTAGAAAACAAGCAGATGGCTACAGCGATCAATGAAGAAATGGCTTCATCTATGATGGCTCTCCTTAGGACATTGGAATGGAGCTACACAAAGGCATCACCAGCCTTGCCTGTTCCCTGGAACATTGGTTTGAATAAGACTGTTCTTCAGTGTAGAACGACCACAAGACTTGTCACCACATACAAGGCGTAGTGCAAGCTCTAAATATTGTACAGGTGGCTAGAATAAATGACCCTCCATGCAGTCACTCTTCCTGTATCTGTGGTAAATGGACCATTTCACGCAGGACACTCACACGTGATTATGTGTTTTCTATAAAGTTGCTATGCCATGCATTTGGAAACACATTACCTATTGTATGCACACTGTACATAACATTTTTGTGTGCTAGCCTGACTGTAGACTTGCGAAACAAACAATGAAGTGCATGTGTACCCGCTTCAACATGCTGTACTTCCAACACCCTTATAGCAAGGGCTATTATATTGCTCATTACACCCGATAGCTGAAGGGGTAATATATTCCCGAACACACCCTTACACCCCATGGGTCGAAGGGTAATATGTTGTTCAAAGCACCCTCAAGGGATAGGGTGTTATTGGAATATAGAGTAACCATCATAAGGGTGTAATTGGCTATAAAACCCAGCTTTTTCTAGGGTGCTAGGGGGTTAGTTATAGACACTCAAAAAAACCCTTAGGGGTGTAAATTATTTTACAGTGTAGACCGACCAGACAACCAAGAGTTCAATTATAGATACCACGAGCACCCTCTGTGATATAGAGGGGCGGCGAATGCCACCAAGCACTGTCCAGGTCCTGCATATTTCGCTGCGTAGGTTCGAAAAGAAGGCTTTGTGCTCTCCGCTGCACACTGTAAAATAATTTACACCCCTAAGGGTTTTTTTGAGTGTCTATAACTAACCCCCTAGCACCCTAGAAAAAGCTGGGTTTTATAGGCAATTACACCCTTATGATGGTTACTCTATATTCCAACAACACCCTATCCCTTGAGGGTGCTTTGAACAACATATTACCCTTCGACCCATGGGGTGTAAGGGTGTGTTCGGGAATATATTACCCCTTCAGCTATCGGGTGTAATGAGCAATATAATAGCCCTTGCTATAAGGGTGTTGGAAGTACAGCATGTTGAAGCGGGTACACATGCACTTCATTGTTTGTTTCGCAAGTCTACAGTCAGGCTAGCACACAAAAATGTTATGTACAGTGTGCATACAATAGGTAATGTGTTTCCAAATGCATGGCATAGCAACTTTATAGAAAACACATAATCACGTGTGAGTGTCCTGCGTGAAATGGTCCATTTACCACAGATACAGGAAGAGTGACTGCATGGAGGGTCATTTATTCTAGCCACCTGTACAATATTTAGAGCTTGCACTACGCCTTGTATGTGGTGACAAGTCTTGTGGTCGTTCTACACTGAAGAACAGTCTTATTCAAACCAATGTTCCAGGGAACAGGCAAGGCTGGTGATGCCTTTGTGTAGCTCCATTCCAATGTCCTAAGGAGAGCCATCATAGATGAAGCCATTTCTTCATTGATCGCTGTAGCCATCTGCTTGTTTTCTACCTGCAAAATGATTTGTTGCAATTTAATGTCAGGAAAAGTACACGAAACATGACAAGCAGCGCTTCCCTGCATCATTCACTTTAATATTTCAAGATCACATGAAGACCAGGATAAAGAAAACAAGCCCAGATGGTGCTTACTTCCAAGAAATCGTTATTTCGAAAGAATAAGGCATTCATTCTGCCAAATCATGAATGTAGGAGAGAGAGGCTACACAATTATATGAGGGCGATTCAGAAATTACTGCCTCCAAGCCCACTACTTTGCCAATATTACTGGAAACATTTTGAACTCTTTATCATTGATGCACTTATGTTTATGCTATCGAATGTCGCCTCACCTTCCTATCTCTTCTCGTTCCAGAGTAATCGAGCAATTCATGGCATCCAGTGGTGACGTCCAGTTGAAACAGCAGGCTGTAATTGAATTCTGACTGCGGAAGGTTGTGCGCATATCAACATTCATCGCCATCTGACTGCAGTTTACGGGGATGCCTGTGTTGACGTCAGCACTGTGCAGAGGTGGGTAAGGACTGTGAAAGACCAAAATCCTGCCGCATCAAATCTCCAGGATCAGCACCGAAATGGATGGCCCACAATGGCTTCTGATCAAGGTCATGAACATCAGGCAGATAAGTTGACTCAGGGCAATCGCAGGATCAAGCAACACCAGATTGCAATAACACTCGCTATTTCCATTGGCTCAGTGAACCACATCATTAAAGACCTGCGTTACAAGAAGACTTGCGCTTGTTGGGTGCCACGGCAACTGAAGACTGACGTGAAAAAGTTGAAGCATAGCCAACAAGTTAAAATCTTCTGTAACCCAGGAGTTTCTTAATTATCTGGTTCACTGAACCAATAGAAATGGCAAGTGTTTTTGCAATCTGGTGTTGCTTGATCCTGCGATTGACCCGATTCAACTCGTCTGCCTGATGTTGATGATCCTCATCAGAAGCCGTTGCAGGCCGTCCAGTTCGGTGCTGATCCTGGACGTTTGATGCGGCTGGATTTTGATGTTTCACAGTCCTTGCCCACCTCCGCACAATGCTGACTTCAACACAGGCATCCCCGTAAACTGCTTTCAGACGGCAATGAATGTTGAAGGGCGTAGAACCTTCCGCAGTGAGAAATTCAATTACAGCCCGCTGTTTCAAGCGGACATCACCACTGGATGCCATTCATTGATCGATTACTTTGGAACGCGAAGAGATAGGAAGATGGGGCAAGTGACATTCTATAGCATAAACATCAGTGCATTAATGATAAAGAGCCGAAATGTTTGCAGTACTACTGGCAAAGTAGTGTGTTTGGAGGCATTATTTCCTTAACCGCCTTCATATTACAGCAATAACGCTGGTCAGTTTGTTTTCGTGTGTGACATCTGACCCAAAACTACAATTTGGAATGTGCACAAATAAAGATGCTCGTGTTGCGTCCAATAATTTGCTTACAAATATATCAATCCTTTCTTATGCAATAAGTTTACAATGAGAAGCCACATCATCTCACTGCAACTTTTCCCTACAAGCAAGTTATATTGAAAATAAGGTGCAGCCATATGCTTTGCTATGCATTGCAGGGTAACCATCAAGAGGTACTTTGACATTAATGCCTTGTTCCCAAAACCAATAGTTTAAATGCCAACCATTAGTTCACAGGAGGTGGTGGCCACAAGGCAAAAACAAAGTCGCAGGGTTTACGTGCCTATACAATGACCTTACATTCATCGGTTATTATAACAGATGGCATTGTTTTGCCTGCCTCCTCAGGAATATACATTATTTATAGGAGTAGCAATCAGCATTTTCACAGAAGCCTGCTCCTTTAACAAGAGACACAAACGATGCTGTTCTCAAGATTTTCCAGGCAAACAATGCAAGCATCACTACACTCACTATCACAAACAATGCAAGCATCACTATACTAAGCATCACTAAGCTGACCTTTATTTTTTTCTTAATCTATGACCTACACAGTGGCTGGTAACAACCCCTCTCTCAGAACTATTTGGCATCTTTACTAGAAGCCCTACCTACACCTTTTAACATCATCTTAGACATCTCCACTAAGCAAGCACATAATCCTTCTGGTATGTTTATTACAGAGGTTTTCACTAAAGATCTTCCAAGCAAGAACTCTTTAGAATCTGATCATTTAGATGCTTTGAACTGGAACAACACAGTGAATGCATCATGCTTAACAGAAGTTTAGCTATTTTAATCAAAGCACAGTTAAAGCCTTTCATGTATGAAGTTTGTCATCTGCTTTCACTTGATCTTGCTGGTTATCTGATTGTGAGTTACACTAAGATCAAACATTCTAATAGCCAACATCTTTCATCTGTGAAGCGCAGAAAACTTTAGTGCACTTGTCAGTGTTGTTACGGCATTCTTAAATGTGATGATTAGGCTGCTGGCTGTTTAGCACTGTAGTAGCATTGTACAGGGTGATCATTTTTAAGTTTTATGGAGTTTTAAAAAATTTCCTGTGGCAGATGGAATAATTCTTGTCCTTGAGCTAGATTATTTGAAGAGGTGAACATCACTAGCATAAGAAATTGAAACACATGTTCGACTAATTAAAAAAATTCACTATTCACCTCGTAACTAATTATTTTACTGCGCATATTGCAATTTACGAATTGTAGCCAGTGAGCTTGGAAGACGTGTGCACTTGAACTTCCAGGATGACACCAGTTTAGGAATAATTCCCTGATAAAGAACACTACACAAGGGTGTTCCAGTTACTTTTTGCATCAGTGCATAAAAGCACATTTTGTTAAAAAAGTAAGTGGAACAACAGTGCATTTTTACGGCAAGTTTGAGGGCCCATATCTCCAAACTGGCGTCATTCTGGAAATCAATTCCAAAGTGGATGCATCTTGTAATCTCACTGGCAAGGATTTGTAAATTACAATATGTGCTTCATATATGTGGTGGCACTGGCAAACACTCCTAGAGTTCTACTAGGAAACATAAATACCGAAGAAAGTGGATGGGGAAAAGGCCCCTGTTGTAGTTCAATTGGTAAAGCATCGCACGCGTAATGCGAAGACGTGGGTTCGTTCCCCACCTGTGGCAAGTTGTTTTTTCATCCACTTTCATTTTCAGTAATCTATAATTTCTTTATTTCATTTACTAATCACAAGTAATTTACCCTAAGTTGTCCTTGGTAGTGTTTGCTGGCTTCTTAGGATAAGATTAATAAACATTGGCCCCTCGGTTAAGCCACTTTCTTTTTGTTTATATGTGCCATGAAGTAATTAATTGAAAAGCTAATTAATAGATTTTCGTTAATTCGTTGAACATGTGTTTCGATTTCTCGTGCAAGATAGGTCTGCCTGTTTGAATATTCCTGCTCAAGGACTAGAATTATGCTATATGCAACAGGTTATACTTAAAAATTCCACAAAACTTAAAATCATCACCCTGGATAAAGACACTGAATTTTAAAACAAGCTTCAGTGAACCTTACTGAATTAGCAAATGGCCAGTGTAACTAGCATGATTATCCTGGAAATATTTTGTAGCTTATAAGCATAGAGCATTTCACTTACACATTTAGGAATGCAAAATTTTCTTGAAATCAGCCCTTTCTTTTTAACAGCTAGCATCCCTGCCAGTTTGGTTAGACATAATGTTGCATGACTTCAATAGTACTGCAAAATCAGATTTTCTTTCTGCTCCCAGTGTCTAGTGATATGTCTTTACCAGTGCCCTTAGCAGCTGAGATAACTAATGTTCCTGCAGGTAAATCTCAGAAAACATTGCGATAACTGCCAAGTAAATGCAATCGTGCGTCTTGTTTACAATACAACATGTGCTCTACCTCCTGCCAGGTTTGTTCTCCATATCAGGCCAGCATGCAACTTGTACAAGAGGCACTTTTCGCATGCATGAAGACACCTTATGAGGTTATGGTTGTGTCAAAACATGACATCAACCATAATGCCTTAAACTATTATATGAAACACTTGTAGAAAGATAGAAAAGGCACCAATCTTGAATTTATCACATTCGGTTTACAGTGCCATAGTAGAAATGGCTCAACTAGTACAGATACGCAAACGGGCTACTTGGTATTGGTCGATGACGTTCGACAATGTGAACTCGACAAAGGATGGAGAAAGAGGCGATAGCATTTGTCTCCATTTCTCGCCACTTTCGACGTCCTTTGTACAAGTCCGCACTGTTGAACATCATGGGTCAACTAGTACAGCCTGAAAAAAATGTCATGAAAGTAAACTTGGCTCTCAACCTCGATAATTCTGCCTGTCAGGTATTATGGTTTCTTCAGAACTTATTTCTTTATACAAAGTCATACCCATCAAGTAAAGCTTACTGAAAGAAATGAACAACATCAACACCTCTCAAGGCACATGCATCAAAGGAGTTAGAGCATCATACACATTACCTTTAAGTGCAAAAGTATTCTTTTTCTTAGGCAAACTGCATATCTAGTTTCTTAAAGCCTATATATTCATTTGTCACAGCTATGGGAAAATCACAAGGTGGAAAAAGATGTGTTGGTGCAATTTCAACATTTATGTACAACAAAAGGTAAAGCACAGGAAGTCTCACTGCTCCTTTGTCTAAATTACACTCAATTTCATTTGTCATGTCCACTCCCGTCCTGATGGCAGCAGAAACAGGAAGAGAGCAGCGTGGTTCAGAAAGCAGACGAAGGAGCTGATATCCTAGCTGACATAACGAGTAAAGAAGGGAGCTGGTCAGGCCATGTAGTGCAGACTTGAGACATCATTAACTAGCGTGAAAAAAACAACGGACAACAGCTAGAAGCACACACGACAGAGCTCTAGGCTTCAAATGAAATTTTGGCTACACAGAAACATAGGATTCAGGGGATGCGACCTCGACGGATGGAAGCAACATTCATCTTTCCCTTTCCCTGTCTGACAAAGGAGGTATCGGAGCAAATTGATGGATAGGTTCATTTCGACATACAAACACTCTTTTCGGTGAGAGCCAGGGAAGGGGTGCTTACACACCCATCACCCACTTTTTCATGCAAAGTGCTTCGAATATTTTAATGTCGACCTGCCTCTAGAGCCGCATGGGCAGATGAGCGCTTTGAAACTGCTCAGTGCATGAGCACCTACAGCAATCATTGGCCAGATGGCCACTAGCCACTGACAGCTGCCCTATCTTGGTTCCCCGAAGCAGTCTTTTAAACACCGACCTGTTTGACTTGAGGGGAACATAGGGCTGCTTTCAGTGCCTTAGTGGCTACCTGGCCAATTATCGCCATACGTGCTCATGCACCAAGCAGTTTCAAAGCAATCATGCGCTCAGGCAGCTCCAGAAGCAGGTTCATAAGGAAATATACGAACCATTTTGCATAAAGAAAGTGGGGAACAGGTGTGTGAGCAGCCGTCCCTGGCTCTTACCAAGAGTGTTCGTATGTGAAATTAACCTGTTCATCAATTTGTTCCGATAGCTCCTGTGTTGTTTCCATCGGTCAACATTCTGTGCATCCCATGTTTCTGTGCAGCAAAAATTTCAGTTGAAGTCTAGAGTTCTCCCTTATGTGCTTCTTGATGTTGTCGTCTTTTTCACGCTAGTTATTGATGTTTCAAGTCTGCAATGAGCACCAACTAGCCCAAGTGCCTTCTTCAACCATGTAATGCATGGGGCAGATAACTGGTGGCACATTCGAGTTACAGAACGGATGCCAAGGGAAGAGAAGGGTAGTCAAGGACGGTAGAGAATTAGACTGTATGATGAAGTCAGGAAATTTGCAGGCTTCACTTCGAATCAGCTAGCGCAAGGCAGAGGTAATTGGAGCTCACTGGGAGAGGTCTTCATCCTCCAGTGGAAAAAATATGTAGGCCAATTGTGATGAAAAAAGTATACCTGTCGGCTCAGACACCTTCCCTCTCTTTTGAGCAATGTGTAGGCCCAAGACAATCAGCCGGTTCCCATGCAATTGCTTCATACTGACTAACTGCATGGGCACAAGAAAACAACTCACCATTAATACCACTCGAGATTGACCACTTAATAAAAGAACCTCTCAAAACTGCAAACACAATTAAGCATTTACCAGCTTAATACATACATATATACAAGCCAAGAATAGTTACAATAACCATGCGCTTTATAACTAGACATTAGAATAAGGCAGTGAAACGTAGAATAGCCGTAGGATGTTCAGTGCAGTTCATTTCAGAAATACTGTCGACCACTGACAGGACACCTTAGGCAGGGTTCAGTCGTACAACAAGAAAACAAATAGTAGCAGTAATAAGCATGCGTGCGTGAAACCAAAAAACGAGTTCAAGGTCAAGAAAAAACATGATTAGGCTCGGTGTACTTATTTACACAAAGATAAATTCATAAACAAATAGCGCAACCACGCGTTCATCCGCAACGGCACGAAAGCTTCTAGAACAAACGAGTCCAACTGAAAACGAAGGATAGCCACATAGCCGGGATGGTTGTGGTTCTTTTGTATTAGTTCTAGCGATGAAAGCACAAGCATTGCAAGCTACCTGCATCATTACCTACCACGTGACCTGGGAAAAAAAAACGAGTGCAAGTACACAAGCGACATTTAATACGGATGTCCCACTGCACACTTTTGGCCGCGATCGATCCTGACTGGGATCGAATTTCTGATCACGTTTGGCTTCCTTGCTGAATCTGCGGACGGTAGCCAATCGCAGTCGAAAATTTCGATCCAGAACAGGCTCAATCGTGATCGAAAGTGGCCGTGTGAAACCGGTATAAGTATGCGCCCATCTTTAGCAACAGAATGAATTAGCCAAACCAAAGTATTATTTACCTGCCTGCGCCGTATACTGACGCGTAGCAGTACTTAATTCTCTACAACTCTATGTGCTGTCACAATTAGTTGAGGACACACGAACAATTAAACATCCGATATATTTTCATTTCTTTTTCACGTTCGGTACCCGTAGGCTCCACCTGAAGTACACATACTACACTCGCATCCAACACACCTTGTGCTGTCCTTTAAAGAAATTACGCGAAAATTACTACCACAATGACGCACCATAAAAACGCGACGCTGAATGTGACCACGTATGCACCTTTTATATGAGCCGTCCATCCGCCTTGCAAAAGGCCCTCGGTTTGAAGGCGGAGCGCTGTCACGATGTGTACTCTGGGCACGCCATTTCGTTTACGTAGTGGATGGACGATGTTGACGATGGATTCCGGACGATGTTGACGATGGATTCCGCCGAAAAAAGAAGTCCACTTCATCACTGGTCAGGCCGAATGGAAGATGTTTTCTCGTTGGCCACGAATGACGGCCGTCGTAGGCATAGTAAACACACTGTCACAAAGAAACGCCGATGTCGCAGGCCGCTACTGCCTTTCTTTCTCACGCATAATCGCGTCGCCTTCAGTCCGGATGCTCCCTTCGCGTCGATGAGCACGAAAGTACACGAAAACAACGAGGTGGTGGAACCTAAACGTAGCGAAAAACAATCCAATTACTCACAACTTCAAGACTGTCACGGAGAACACACACATGTGCACCCGGCGGCCCGCCGCGAGACTCAGCAGCGATCGCGGCGACACCCGTCGGTGGAAGTTATTTCAATTTCGGTTTCGTTTTCAAAGCATAAATACATATATTCTTTTAAACTACGTGTGTATATTACTTTCGCGGCTATTTATCTTACGCTACCTCTAAGCAATTATTATTATTATTATTATTATTATTATTATTATTATAAACAACAGCGGCAGATCCCACGCACTGTGGGAATCGACATAAGCGCAGCTTGCTATTCTATTTGCGTTCACTGACGATATTTGGCGATGATGTTGACGGCCTACCACAGTCGTGATGTGATGTTGAATGTTATAATACAGAAAGACGTGCTTGCACGAGGCGCTGTTGCACGCCATTTTTCGTAGCTTACGTGAAAGTTAACGCTCTAATTCCCTTACACGAGCGCATCGCAACGGGGCTGAAGCGTTGATTTGCCGAACAGCCGTTTGCGTGTTGTCGTCTTGACGCTGCGGTGCTTTAGTGCGGCTTTGCGTCTCTGCATGCCCTGAGTCAGTGATCCATGTGCGAAAAGTGGCATTATTTACCCAGTTCGTCTGGGTGTTGGCTTTAAACATTCTCTTGTCTCGTCGTTAGTCTTCCAGATGGCATTGTGTCGATGACCAGGGTGTTTCAGTGGGCATTATGACGGCCAAAGGGGTCCAGAGAGTACTGTAGCGATGCCCACGAAGTTCTCGCTAAAAGGGCTCGCACACGCCTTCCCTGAGTCCCTCTCATGTACATTATGCACGCTCTGAAACCACCCACCGCCGCGGCTGTCAAGGCAGTGACAGCAGCAGCAGCAGAATTGGAAATTAAAAGGGAGGAGGCATAGAAAGCTTCGCTTTAATATCTAGCAGAACGCCTCTGTGCACACTGTAACCTGTCATCCAGAGCTCTGGTGTTTTGACAGAGTTCAATTTCATTCTACAAAGTATGTGCCCCTGTCCTACCCTTCTCGCGAGGGGAGACGGGCGAGTCTCGCGCAGGTCTGCATATGCCAAGACATCTCGAACGTACTTTGCAGGTGGGCAATCGCGCGCACACTTGAAGAATGCCTCGCCACTGTTCCGTGAACAAAGATGGGTCTGCAAATGGCCCGCCAATTTCTGGAATCTCATTCTATCTATAATGATTGGCTTAATGTCCTATCCATGCAGGCAATAATACTGTATCCAATTTGGGAGGGGAAATATTTGAGTAAATAGCGCTGTTAGTCGGTGTGGCAAATACTGTATGCATCGCAAATTGTACCTTGGTTCTCTATGCTTTCTCACATTTCCCTCCCTTTCTTTTTCAGCACTCTGTTCTGGCAGCTGTTTGTAAGCCAGTAGAACTTTCCTTTCCTATACAACTACAAACTTAATAGTTTCTTTTTGTACAGCCAGCTTCGTAAATTGACGCAGACGCGAAGCCATGAGCGTTTTGCACGGCTCTTTCTGTAGAGGCTGCTTGATCAAAGCATTGTGGTGGGTGAGAAGGCTCAAGTTTGCCTACGAAGCTACCTTGTTTTTAAACGTCAGAGAAGCAGAACGAATTGGGGTTATTGATTCCGCGAAAGAATCTCAGGTGGGGTCAAATCTTCCCGAATTGGCGTATCTTTTGTCCGACTATGGTTCGTCGCCCCCTTTTGTGCCTGTTTCGTTGTGCTTGAAAGAAACCTAGACGACCGCATTGCTTTGGAGCAAGTGTGGTGCGTCCAGCTGCATGCTGTCACGTGGCCTGTTCATTTTGCTGGATTGCTGGCGACCCACAAGCAAGAGCTGCACTTTTTCTGCCTTGCTGAAAACGTCTTGAACATTTTTCTTTTTGGTTAAATATTCAATGCTAGAAAAAGTATGTGCGCGCTTTTGGATCCCGCGGAATTTGTGCGTGATGACATTTGAGAACTGTGTGCCACTTAGCCCACTATGACATAATAGTAGTGCTTCAGCAACAGGTTTTTCGCAGGACATATTTAAAATAGCTCATCAAAACAGACAGTGAAACGGTGGGGAACCCTCTTCAGGCGTTTTGTCGGCATTGAAAGCCCGACATGTCTCGGGGGGAAGTGGTTGGGGTCGGGGAGGGCCCGCTTCTCGATCCGCCACTGGTTTGTAGTGCCGTGGGACACGCTGTCTGTTTGTGTAACTGTATGTTTGTGAAAGTAATAAAAATAAACAAAAACACCCTTGCACCCACCCCCAATATTCTTAGTCAGTGCACCCTTTTGGTGGGTAAAAGGGTGTTATGACATCTAGAACTGCCCTACGCTTCGCAAGAAGTCATGATGATGGGATATTTCTAGAATGAAAACACCCTTCAAGGGTGTTATGACTCGCAATTCTCACCATCAAGGGTGTAAATTATTTTACTGTGCACGGTTATTGCTAAACTTTTGCAAGAAAACCGCATTTTGGAGTCTACGTTGTTTAATATACCACTTGGCACAGTTAACTGCCTGGTTTTTAAGAAGCGAACTGCTTCCGCGACGGCGTAAGCATAAACTTGCTTCGCGGCCTGTCGGTAGCTGCAGAAAGCAGCGCTTCGCGTAGGGCAGTTCCGTGTTCGAGAAGTGGGCAACACGCGTCAGCCCTCCTTAAAAGGCTGTTTTCTGCGGCTGTCGGCAGGTGGCGAAAAAAGTTTTGCTTGCACCTTCGTGGCGGTAGCTAGCATAATCCTAGGTGTAGGCAAATTCGCACTTTTTTCTTAAAAGCCAGTTAAGTAACTGTGCCAAGTCTTATACTGAACGACGTAGACTACAAGATGCGATCTTTCTGCAAATTTTCGCAAAAGCAGTGCTGCGGTGAGCGCAAAACCCTTTTTTGAACGTAGGCAGCCAAATTTGCAGGATGCTGTATTTTTACCTTTCTTCCGCACTTCACGCACGGTTCGTGTTTTGCCGTACGTGACAGAAATTTATTTCCCAGCATTGAAATGTCCTGTAACGTTTGCATGCTATGAATTAAACACAATTAAATGTGATTAAATCTCATCATGTGCAGACGAGATTTCGAGCTTGGATCACGGTCCTCCAGCATTTGTCTTAGCGAATTTTGTCGTGTGAAGGATGTAAAGATATTACCTACGCCAATCGCTTAAAATATAAAATTTTCATTAACATGCCTGTCCGCAGCGGACATTAACATGCCGTGTCACAGAGGAGGTTATGCGCTGCTTACAGAAACCTCGCACTACAGGTGGAAAGGCGTCGTTGCTGGATTGAGTTCGTTATGAATATAAAGCGTACGCGGTTTCACTGACGCCACGTACCATCAACTGATGTCACGCGGCGCACTGCTGATCGCGATCGAGCCCGATTTGGATATAGAAGCTTGCCACTGCGATCGGCTCCCTTCTGCAAATTGAATTCGATCTATATCGGGCTCATTCTCTCTCTCTCCCCCCCTCTCTCTCTCTCTCTCTCTCTCTCTCTCTCTCGATATATATTTATATATATAGATTTGGACTCGTGTGTTTGTGGCGTATGCTCATCTCATTGGCGCACGGTGGGAAACAATCGCGACGCCCAGTGAAATCTACAGATCAGGTTAATTTAAAAGCTTAATTGGCCCACTAGCTGCGCGCCCATTCTGCTCACAGCAGTGCATGCAGCAACCGACGGAGCAGGTGCGGAAAACATACCTTCATATGCTAGCAGTGCATGGTAAGCCACACCGAGGCCATTTACCTTTAATTTGATTAGCCTATGTTAGTGCACTGACGATACGTTCACTTCGCTGCTTCCTTGCAGCCAAATGGTATCGGTCTCTGCATGGAGGTCCTCTCCGCATGAGAGTACCCCATGCGCCGTCGAGTGGGACCACTGACAGAGGACGTCAGTAGGGGGGACATCACGCCGACGGCGTTGTTGCGCCTGAAGCATCCGTGTCGCAGCAAAAAAAAAGTTTCATTTTCATCTACACTTAATTATCACGTGCATGACCTCCGGTGTCAAGCTTCGATAGTGTTGTTACATATCCCTTTTCGTGAAATCATAACTTTGCCAGGTATCAGCATTGACTACGTTTCGTGTACGAATGATGGCGCAGAGAGGAGCCGCAGTTAACTCACACTTTCCGAAACAGATCCCGGCCAGTTAAACTCAAAACTGAAATGTACAATAATTGAACTAATGGATGTGCAATAGTTCAAGAACAAAATTACAATTATTATCGCTAACATTGTGACTTTTCTAACGGAAAATAAAACAAGAAAACATGATTCTGTGAAGTTAAGACGCAACCAAGAGCGGAAAGAAGTCCTCCACTTTGTAGCGGATAAACATTGGCTGCCGATTGGACGCGTCCATGAAAGCACGCACCCGACCTACGCGAAAGTTGATGAGACGTCATGCCCATTGTTTGATGTTACATTATTGTAGCCTTATTATCTGGGCACAACGAATTAATTCGAAACAAAGAATTCCGGTTTACTTCCCTGCGCGAGGTGATTGAGAAAATTATTTAAGAGATATGTACAGGATGAGAGGAAGAGACATGGTTAGATCAAGACATCGCCGATTTCGAGATTACACCTACTGGCTACGGCATTTACAGAAAAGACCGAGATTCCAGAGGCGGTGGTGTTGCAATAATTTTCGATGAGTCATTAACTGTGTCTCGCTTGCCTGATATTGCAGGAATTGAATGCGTTATCTTGAAGGCCAACTTGCACAATTCGTGTTTAATTATCGGAGCCTTTTATCGCCCTCCAACCGCTGGAAGCAATTTCTTTGAAAGCCTAAACGAGTTTTTGTGTGGGCACAGGAATCGTTCGAGTTATAATTTTGTTGGCCGGCGACTTTAATGTCCCAGATGTTAACTGGTCAGATGAATTTCCCGAGGCACTTTCACCAACGGCCGAACACCTTGTCGACATCGTTCTGCTTCACGATCTGTCACAATTGGTCAAGCTGCCTACACGAGTTCAGAGCGGATGTTCATCAACTTATGTTTGTTCCTCGCCAATTCAAAAACTCTCTCTCGCGATCCAATTATCAGCATTTTTGATGGAATATCTGACCATAAAACAGTGTGCCTGAGAATGAAACTTAATCCTGTCTTCAAAGAAAAACGCGAAGAAAGACTTGTTACTGTGTTGCACGCGCCAGCAATACAGATATTTTAGATGCCCTGGCCAATTACTTTTCCAATTTCGTTTCTGAGTATCAAAACAACGCCTCTGTAAACACTTTGTGGAACCGCTTCAAAAATCTGGTTACTTCGTGCATAAACAACTTCGTTCCGACAAAACGCTACATGAAACGTCCTAACACCTGGATGACGCGTGAGGTTGTTCGTCTAAGGCGCAGGGTTAAAAAGGCTCGAAAAAAGCATCAGCTACGCCCTTCATCGTCTACCGTTGATATGCTGTCTCGGCTACGCGTAACCTCGAAAGACGCCATTAAAAAGGCGAAAGACCACTACCAAACCGTTCGCTTAAAAGGGTTTCTTGCTTCCTCGCCGCAGAAGTTCTGGCGTTATCTATCTCCCAGGAAAAAACCACCCATCAGCCTTCTTTTGCAAGGGATAACTGTGACTGATCAGGCGCTAATCGCTGATGCGTTCAATGATTATTTTTGCTCGGTTTTTACCAGTGACGACAACGACGTTCCATGCTTCCCTGGTTTCGACGACAAACCACCTATTGACGATGTTCATATAAGCGAAGAGGGCGTCTTTTCGCTCTTGCTTAACTTGGATATCAAAAAGTCACCTGGTATTAATTGTATTCCTACTGTTTTTCTCTACCGATACGCTGAATGGTGCTCGAAATACCTGTGCCTAATATTTAGAACATCGCTCGCCAGCGCTGAACTACCCCACGATTGGAAACAAGCCATCATTACTCCCATTCCAAAGGCAGACGACAAGTCACTTGTGTCATCGTATAGGCCTATTTCCTTGCTCTGTATTTCTGCTAAAACACTTGAGCATATCATATCCAAACACCTGTCGACATTCCTTGAACAAAACTACATAATTGACAACCGTCAGCATGGCTTTCGCCGGGGTGTGTCTACCACTACTCAGCTACTCGAAACTATTCATGACATTACGTTGGCCATCGACAAGTCCAGTCAAATTGATATCATATTTTTAGATTTCGAGAAAGCTTTTGACCGCGTGGCTCATTCTAAACTGCTCTCAAAATTAAGACCAATACTCAAGAATGATTCGTTACTTGCATGGTTTGCAGCCTACTTATCCCACAGGTCCCAGGCAGTCAGCCACACAACTTCTAAACCTGCCCCTGTGCAATCTGGAATGCCTCAGGGCTCTGTACTAGGACCTTTATTGTTCTTGATTTTTATAAATGATTTGATTAGGGATCTTCCTGTAGTGGCACGGCTTTTCGCAGATGACTGCATTATTTATAAAGAAATCTGCACTCCGGCACATCAGGAATTGTTAAACAACGCGTTACATTGCATACAGACATGGTATTTGATGTGGCAAATGAGTATTAACATTAAGAAAACAGTGGCAATGCAGGTAACACGTAAGGTTCAATCTTTTAAGTTTACTTACGTCCTCAATGGCACCAGTCTATCTGAACTATCGAGTTACAAGTACCTAGGACTATTAATTAATCATGATCTTCGTTGGAATAATCACGTTACTTACATAATTAGGAAAGCTATGAAACGCTTAGGATATTTACGCAGATCTTTAGGTACATCAACGACAGAAATTAACTCTTCGCATACAAAACTTATGTAAGACCGATCCTCGAATACGCCGCAGTAGTGTGGGACCCCTATAGAAAAACTAACATTCACAAACTCCAGAAAGTACAGAGGAAATCGGTCAGATTTATTTATAACTCCTATAGTTGGACAACATCCCTACAGCCCTCTTACAGACAGCCAATTTGGAGAGCTTGGAGACAAGGCGGTATCGTGATAGACTAAATCTCTTCCATTTACTGTATCATAATAAATTAGGAATAGATAAGAATTTATACTTTCAACCATTACAGCGACGGCTAACTCGATCCTTCCACTACAGGAAAGTCGGTGAATATTTTGCCAAAACGAATGTTTTTAAATACTCGTTCTTCCCGCGTACAATCCGTAATTGGAACGACCTGCACGCTGAGGTGGTCGAAAGCCCCACTATATTTCGTCTTTCATGTGCGCGCTTGACCGATTGCGATAAGTAATTGCATTATTTATCAAGCGTCTTTTGTTCATGCGTTTTTTATGTGCGTTCGTTCTGAGCTGTAACATCGAATACTCTTTGTTATGCGCAGTGCCGAGTGCTGTCATGCGCGGCGTTGGGATGCTGTTTATGCGGAATTTTTTTTTTGTATTGTTTCACTTGTATTCTTTCTTGCTTTATATATATGAGCTGTGATATCGAATTCTCACTTTGTTATGCGCAGTCCCGAGTGCTGTTACGCGCAATGTTAGCATGGTGCTGATAAGCAATTTTTGTACCAATGTATTCCTTTATTCTTCTATTGTTTCATATATACCCACTCTTGCCCAAGGCCTGACACTCAGGCCGGCCGTATGTATCAAAAAAAAAAAAATAAGATGAGTATAGCAAAAAGGCAATCGGCGCACTTTCATAAGCGGCACACCTTTACAGACAAGGAGAATACAAATAATCAAGTTATATATTCATGCATGTGAGGCGTTGGAACTAACTAAATGGTCACCCAAAATCGAACACAAGAGCCTTTCCAGCAAATTTATGTGCGTATGATGAAAGTAAAGGGCACGAGCAAACAAGGAGTTAGACACGTTTATATTGCTCTTATTTTTAAATGAACGTATGGTTCTATTTTACTCCTCGTATGGCCAATAAGCTCACCGACATGTACATGTGCTGCGTCGGATCCCAAAATGCGCGCGAGCGATTTCGCGCATGCAACGAAACAGAAACCGATCGAACATGCCCTCCGAAATCTGCCGGTGCGGTCTAAAGCAAATTTTGGAGGTTAACACATCAGTCGATACTATTAACATTATTTTCATAAACTATTTAAGCGAGGACGGCAAGGCCACAGCAAAGTACAGGAAGTTACAGGAACCTTCCGTTGTAGGGTGTCTGTGACATTGTACGCGGGCGGAGACAAAGTTGTAGCCACTCCGTGGTTGTAGCCGCAGCCGTGTAGGCTGTGTGTTGAGGCGCTGTTGTTGCTGTTGCCGTGTCTTGTAAGAACGGTAAGAATGCTTGCCTACGTGAAATGCCGCGACAACTACCGCGCGATATTGCTTATGCGGCTCATAAAGTCCTTCGAGCCAGAGGACCACGAAGACTTCTCAAAGTCGAGAGAAGTCCAGGCACACTGGTTTAGCGAAGACGGCATTACTGAAGGGTATTACCCGGCCTTTGTTCATGCCCTGGCAGGTAAGTAAGCCTTGCTTCCCTATGTTTATATTATTACACTGGGCAAGTTTTGCGTCTTCTGTAGTCTCCGTCGATGCGTGGCTGTCTGTATAACGCTTTTTTGGTCCACGGTTATCTTTACCAGAAATCCCGAAGCGAGCAAAAATCATCGTTGGGCTTCATATTGGGGCCTTGTAAAAATTCGTTCGAAAGTGACAATGTGCCAGACTTTTATGAGATTAGGGAATGCCTGACATGCATTAGTATGTGCAGTGTTAGCATAGTATCACAGGGCATAAACGTGTTGTCACATGTGCACTACGGTATTGTGTGCTTGCGTTGATGTTGAGCAAATGTGCGCCGCGTGCGTCGTTGACATTATCACATCATCACAACGGATGGACGTGCACATCTTGACCCTATTTGTGTTTTAACCGCTGCTTTTCGAAGTGTTGATTTTTACGTAGACAGATGCAGAGCAGTTGTCACCGGAAGTTACTAATTTTGCATGTCCAAGACATCCGCGTCAAGGCCTAATTCCTGAGTCTAAAGGTTGTTTCCAAACAGGCCTCAAGATCTGTTTGCAAAAAGATATTTTAAATTTTTATTGCGATGGCAGTTATATGGACACTCCACGCGAATTGCCGTCGATTTCGTCGGGAGGTTCATATATATTTAGGTACATGTATGCTATATGCCATGCTATATAACATGTGGTATAAGCGGTTTATATTGTCACAACATTCTATCGCTAAGGTTGCTTATACCAGGTCTTCCATCCATTACAAAATTATTTTTAACAATAATGAGAATGGCAGCCCGCGAAAAATTTCATAAAAGGCAATGCCGACATGCATGCTTTTTATCTTAAGCCTTCTCGGACAAGGCTGCTCTCGGACTACCAACAGGCACACGCACGGATCGGCTTCTCGCCTTAGGAATCTACATTACCTATGAAGAGCTGAGGATCGCGGCCCTCATGTCTCAACAAGTCTGTAGGAAGGTGCTACATGGCTTAGGGTATCCCATGTGGCCACAGTACAGCAATAAGGAACTGCCAGTAACTACCAATATCCGTCCCCAAATCCACACCGCACCTGTGCCAAACCATGAATGCCTTGTACTGCCGTACGGGTCACAATGCTATGGCCAGACAACTCGCAAAACAACGAAATGGACCCAGATACACTTTACACGGACACGGTCCACTGCGCACACATGGCTTTTCATAGACCACCGTTGGCTCGGACCGTAGGTCAGGTATATCCACCTGTGCCGCAGCCAAGTCCAGCTTGGCAAACATGGCAGACGCCTCAGCCATCGCCCTCGCAATCAAAACCAAAGAAGCGATGAAGCAGGGATCATTTATCCTCATCCTGCTAGTAATGTATTTCGCTAGAATAGCAGCTTGGGCTTGTTGGTTATATTTACTTATTTACTGTGTGCTACCTTAGCAAAAATCATGATGTTCCACTTGAACAAGAAAAGAAACCGAGGGGCTAGATCTTTCTTAATGACAACCAGAACAAGCTAACAAGCAATAAAGCCAATGAAGGCATACAGGATATTTTTGCGTGCTAAATGCACATGTAATTCAATGGCTGTTAGTTCCGTCCCCACCAGGGGTGCATTGTTCATTTGTCTGCTGAAATTTCCTTTTATTTCAAAATTTTTATGGTGCAGTTAAATGTACAACTAAACTTCCCACATGATTTCCTTCAGTGTACTGCCTGTTGGCTTCTTATGCTTTTGATATTCCACTTCTTGGTCATGATAATTTGCTCGACCGCCCGCCGCGGTGGCATCATGGCTTTGGCATTGTGCTGGTAAGCCTGAGGGCATAGGAGAAAATCCTGGCCCTGGCGGCCCCGTATAAATGGGGCGAAAATGCAAAAATGCTCATGTACCATGCATTGGGTGCACATTAAAGAAAGCCAGCTGGTGAAAATAAATTCAGAGTCCCCAACTGTGGCATGCCTCATAACCGTGTCAGGGTTTTGGCACATAAAACCCCAGACTTTAATAGCTTGTTTGACAGAGGGCAATATTGTCACGTGGTAGTGACGCCAAAGAACACAGTAGCAGTACTGTGAAAGACAAAACTAGCTTTTATTGGGCGAACCTGTGCCCACAAAACAGGCTACACTTAAAGCACAACGATAGCGGCGAACACAGTCGGCGATCGTCGAAAATCTGATCAGCGGGTCAAGTGCGTCGGTTTTTATACAGCAGCCATCGAATGTTCCAGACTAATCGCTGGGACCCGCATGCCTTCCACAAAGTTCTACAACATTCGAGTCACGCGATGAAATCAGATAACACAAGGTTCGGCGACAACAAACAGGGGATAGAAGCATCGATAACTTTCCAGAAACTTCGGATACATGCAGACGCGTCCGGCGCTGTGCGATAACATTTGTTAGCCGGCGAATGTGGTCGCCCGTTAAATATAAGTACACGCGTCAATACCCCCCTCTTAAAAAGCATCGACCCGATGCCGCAAACAAACGAAAGTAATAAAAGAAAAGCACTCCTAGCAAAGAAAACAACAAAATAAGGAAGTTCGTCAGCGTCCGTAAAAGGGTTTAAGGCGCACCACGTGGACCACTTCAGATCGTGCGCGGCGCCGCTGTGAATGCGAAATGCCGTCTGGCACGACCTCATAGTCCAGAGCGCCAATACGTCGGATGACCTTGTAGGGTCCGAAATAGCGTCGGAGTAGCTTCTCATTGAGTCCTCGTCGGCGTATCGGGGTCCAGACCCAAACACGGTCGCCAGGCTGGTACTCGACGAAGCGTCGTCGGAAGTTGTAGTGTCGGCTGTCGGTCCTCTGCTGGCTCTTGATTCGCAGGCGGGCGAGCTGTTGGGCTTCTTCGGCGCGCTGGAGATAGCTAGCGACGTCAACATTCTCTTCGTCAGTTACGCGCGGCAGCATGGCGTCAAGCGTCGTCGTCGGGTTCCTGCCGTAGACCAGCTTGAACGGCGTGATCTGTGTTGTTTCTTGCACCGCCGTGTTGTACGCAAAGGTCACGTACGGCAGGACTGCGTCCCACGTCTTGTGTTCAACGTCGACGTACATTGCTAGCATGTCGGCGAGGGTCTTGTTCAGGCGCTCCGTGAGACCATTCGTTTGCGGATGGTAGGCAGTTGTCCTCCTGTGGCTTGTCTGGCTGTATTGCAGAATGGCTTGTGTGAGCTCTGCTGTAAAAGCCGTTCCTCTATCAGTGATAAGGACTTCTGGGGCACCATGACGCAGCAGGATGGTCTCGACAATAAATTTCGCCACTTCGGCTGCGCTGCCTTTTGGTAGAGCTTTAGTTTCAGCGAAGCGGGTGAGATAGTCCGTCGCGACGACGATCCACTTATTCCCGGATGTTGACGTCGGAAACGGCCCCAACAAATCCATCCCAATCTGCTGGAATGGTCGGCGAGGAGGTTCGATTGGCTGTAGTAATCCTGCTGGCCTTGTTGGTGGTGTCTTGCGTCGCTGACAGTCTCGACATGTCTTGACGTAACGGGCAACGTCGGCGGTCAGACGCGGCCAGTAATACCTTTCCTGTATCCTCGACAGCGTCCGGGAGAATCCGAGGTGCCCAGCGGTTGGATCGTCGTGTAGGGCGTGCAGTACTTCTGGACGCAGCGCTGACGGTACAACAAGAAGGTAACTGGCGCGGACTGGTGAGAAGTTCTTCTTCACGAGCAGGTTGTTTTGTAGTGTGAACGAAGACAACCCACGCCTAAATGCCTTAGGGGCAACGTCGGTGTTCCCTTCCAAATACTCGATGAGGCCTTTTAGCTCCGGGTCTGCTCGTTGCTGTTCGGCGAAGTCTTCCGCGCTTATTATTCCAAGGAAGGCGTCGTCGTCCTCGTCGTCTTGCGGCGGGGGATCGATGGGGGCGCGTGACAGGCAGTCGGCGTCAGAGTGTTTTCTTCCGGACTTGTATATTACGGTGACGTCATATTCTTGTAGTCTGAGGCTCCACCGCGCCAGCCGTCCTGAAGGGTCCTTTAAGTTAGCTAGCCAACACAACACGTGATGGTCGCTGACCACTTTGAATGGCCTGCCATAGAGGTAAGGGCGAAATTTCGCTGTAGCCCAAATGATGGCGAGGCATTCCTTTTCGGTTGTAGAATAATTGCCTTCCGCTTTTGACAGCGACCGGCTAGCGTAAGCTATCACGTGTTCATGTCCGTCTTTTCTCTGTACTAGGACGGCACCGAGGCCTAGGCTACTGGCGTCAGTGTGGATTTCAGTATCGGCGTCTTCGTCGAAGTGTGCAAGTACCGGCGGCGACTGCATGCGTCGTTTCAGTTCTTGAAATGCGTCGGCCTGCGGCGTTTCCCACTTGAACTCCACATCACATTTCGTTAGATGTGTTAGCGGCTCCGCGATGCGTGAAAAATCCTTGACAAAGCGCCTATAGTAGGCACACATGCCAAGGAATCTGCGCACTGCCTTCTTGTCGATTGGCTGCGGGAACTTTGCGATGGCAGCTGTCTTCTGCGGGTCGGGGCGTACTCCAGATTTGCTGATGACGTGGCCTAGGAATAGAAGCTCATCATAAGCGAAGCGACACTTTTCCGGCTTCAGAGTGAGCCCTGATGACTTGATGACCTCTAATACCGTCCCAAGCCGCTTAAGGTGATCGTCGAAATTTCCGGCGAAGACGACGACGTCATCCAAGTAAACAAGACAGGTCTGCCACTTCAGTCCTGCTAAAACCGTGTCCATAACGCGCTGGAACGTTGCAGGCGCCGACCACAGTCCAAATGGCATAACCTTGAACTCATAGAGGCCGTCTGGGGTGATGAAGGCGGTCTTTTCACGATCTCTTTCGTCGACTTCTATTTGCCAATAGCCAGACTTGAGGTCCATCGAGGAGAAGTATTTAGCGTTGCAGAGCCGATCCAATGCGTCGTCTATCCGTGGGAGAGGGTATACGTCCTTCTTCGTGATCTTGTTCAGACGACGATAATCGACGGAGAAACGAAGGGTTCCGTCCTTTTTCTTCACCAGCACAACAGGAGATGCCCACGGGCTTTTCGACGGCTGGATGATGTCGTCGCGCAGCATTTCGTCGACTTGTTCTCTTATAGCTTCACGTTCTCGCGGCGAAACTCGGTAAGGGCTCTGGCGAAGTGGTCGAGCGTACTCCTCGGTGATTATGCGATGCTTGGCGACTGGTGTTTGTCGAATCCTCGATGACGTCGAAAAGCAGCCTTTGTATCGCCGGAGCAGACTTCTGAGCTGCTGTTGCTTAATCACGGAGAGACTTGGATTAATGTCGTAGTCTGGTTCGGCAACCATGGTCGTCGGGGTAGATGCGGCGGAATCCGAGAGGACAAACGCATTGCTGTTTTCCAGAATTTCCTCGATGTATGCGATCGTCGTGCCCTTGTTGATGTGCTTGTACTCCTGGCTGAAGTTTGTCAGCAACACTTTCGTGTTTCCTCCGTGCAGTCGAGCGATCCCTCTTGCGACGCAAATTTCACGGTCTAGCAGTAGACGTTGGTCGCCTTCGATGACACCTTCTAAGTCAGCGGGTGTTTCGGTGCCGACCGAAATAACAATTGTTAGAATCGCACCGCTGGCACGAGTTGTTGCAAACTCAGCGCTGACACCCGTTGTTGCAATCGGGTCGCAAGCCCCAAGGGTAGCGTTGGCCTGGCGGCCTGGGGCACTGGAAGCATCCGAAGGTCTCGGCAAAGCATGAGTCGACTGGTAACAGAACAACTGGTTTATTCTAACATCGCAAAAGAGCGGGCGGTCAGGTCGACCGAAGTGAGAGACGGGAGAGCACGTAACTCGACAGAAGAAATCGGAGCCTCTCTCTCGGCGTCCGGGGGCAGCTGCTCTTATAGTCTCGGAGTTGAGGGCGAGAAGGAACGCCTCGTCACTGGCGCACGTGACGGCGCCACGGACACGCTGAGAGACAGGTTGAGACGAGTGTAGTGACGCATCGCCAACCCGGCGCCGATCAGACCTCCTCGCTTCACACTTGGGGAGCTCCTCTCCCCGGCTGCCGCGCTTTGACAAGCGTGGGCACACACACACACACGCACACACGAAGACACGTGGCACTGAAACACGCCTGGACGCGCTTGGCGGGAGCTCCGAACGGGCCAAAATGTCCGCCGCTTTGGAACGAAGCCCCGGCGTCCGTTGCATCCGCGCCGGCTATACCGCGCGTCGTAGGCGAAACGTAACACAATGCTGGAGCGAGGCGGGATGCTCACCTGATCTTCGAGCACACTCAAGGCGTGGTGACTACGAGGGTTCTCCGACGGTATCGCGTGGTCTTCCGACAGAGTTATTGACTTCGACTTCAGGTCGATGACTGCGCCGTGTTGGTTGAGGAAGTCCATGCCGAGAATGACGTCTCGTGAACACTGTTGGAGGATAACGAAGGTGACAGGGTAAGTCCGGTCGTGAATGGTAATTCTTGCCGTGCACATTCCAGTCGGCGTTATGAGGTGTCCTCCGGCGGTACGAATTTGAGGGCCTTCCCACGTAGTCTTAACTTTCTTCAACTGGGCGGCGATGTGTCCACTCATGACGGAGTAATCAGCCCCTGTGTCGACTAAGGCGGTGACTGCGTGGCCGTCGAGAAGCACGTCGAGGTCGGTGGTTCTTTGTATTGCGTTACAGTTAGGTCGTGGCGTCGGATCACGGCTGTGTCGCGTTGACCTGTGGCTGATATGGGGCGTCGGCAGGTCGTTTTTCGTCGTCGTATTTTTTGCTTTCACACTTCGTCGGGACGGCGGCGTGTCGTTATGTCGTCGAGGTAGTTTCTTCGGCATCGTCGGCGGCGGAGGATCTTCGTCAGTTCGACGAACAGCAACCGCACCTCCATCGGTTGCTGCTTTTAGTTTTCCGGATATGGGCTCGCTGACCGGCCCCGGGCTGGGCCAGTGTATGGTCGGCGCTGCGGCGAGAGGTAGCGGCCTGGTGATGGCGAACGCGACGGTCGTCGAGAGCTCCACTGAGTAGCGGCGAGGTAGTCGGCGATGTCACGAGGGCGTTCACCTTCCCGAGGGCGCGGTGCGTTGATGGCGAACCCTCGCAATCCCAGGTCGCGGTATGGGCAACGGCGGTTCACATGGCCGGCTTCCCCGCAGTGGTAGCAGAGCGGGCGGTGGTCAGGAGCGCGCCAAACGTCTGTCTTCCTCGGGTAGCTGCGCTGCGCGACGGGTGGGCGTGCTGGCGGCGGCGGCGGTGGTCGACGGAACTGCGGCGTTACAGGGCCCTGGCGCGGTCGTGGAGGGGGACCTTGACGGCGGGCGACGGCGGCGTAGGTCATTGCTTCTGGCTGAGGTTGCGGTGATCGTGGTTGCACCTCAGGCACTCCAAGCGATCGCTGAACCTCTTCTTTGACGATTTCAGTGATTGGATCCACTTGGGACTGCGACCTTGGGTAGAGCTTCTGCAGCTCCTCCCGTACGACCGCTCTGATAGTCTCTCGTAGATCGTCGGTAGCCAGTGATTGAACCCCGGCGTAGGTTGTAGAGTTCGTGCGGCGATCGAATTGCCGGTTTCGCATCTCGAGTGTCTTCTCGATGCTGATGGCCTCGCGAAGAAACTCGTCGACGGTCTTCGGTGGGCTTCGTACCATTCCGGCAAAAAGTTCCTCTTTCACACCACGCATGAGTAGGCGGACTTTCTTCTCTTCGGGCATTTCGGGGTCAGCGTGACGGAATAGACGGCTCATTTCCTCCGTGAAGATCGCGGT
This sequence comes from Dermacentor andersoni, assembly GCF_023375885.2. Lineage (NCBI taxonomy): Eukaryota > Metazoa > Arthropoda > Arachnida > Ixodida > Ixodidae > Dermacentor > Dermacentor andersoni. The sequence continues at coordinate 8,849,474 of NC_092823.1, read as the reverse complement.
TGTCTCATTAGGTAGCTGCACCCGGGATTCTAATAGCGCTTGGGCTCGTTCTCGGCGTACGACGTTTGCGAATGTCTGCAGGAAGCCGCTTCGGAACAGGTCCCAGGTCGTCAAGGTGGCTTCGCGGTTCTCGAACCACGTCCTGGCAGCGTCTTCCAATGCGAAGAAGACATATCGCAGTTTGTCGTCATTGTTCCAGCTATTAAATGTAGCGACCCTCTCATATGTTTCCAGCCAGCTTTCCGGGTCCTCAAATGTGGAACCGCGGAACGTCGGTGGTTCCCTGGGCTGCTGCAGCACGATGGGGGACGCTGGGGCGGCCATTGGGGTTGCTTTGGCCACAATCTTCTTGGTCTTCTCAAGTAGAAGTCCGTGCTCCGGGGGTAGCTGTTGAAGACGGCGGCTTGCTCGATGGTCCGGGACTACGTTGGTGTCCTTTTTGCAGTCCGGGCTTGGATCACGGCTTGTCGGGGGCGTCCGGTACATGAACAAAAAGCACCTCCACCAGATGTCACGTGGTAGTGACGCCAAAGAACACAGTAGCAGTACTGTGAAAGACAAAACTAGCTTTTATTGGGCGAACCTGTGCCCACAAAACAGGCTACACTTAAAGCACAACGATAGCGGCGAACACAGTCGGCGATCGTCGAAAATCTGATCAGCGGGTCAAGTGCGTCGGTTTTTATACAGCAGTCGTCGAATGTTCCAGACTAATCGCTGGGACCCGCGCGTATTCCACAATGTTCTACGCCATTCGCGTCAGGCGATGAAATCAGATAACATAAGGTTCGGCGACAACAGACAGCCGGGTAGAATCATCGATAACTTTCCAGAAACGTCGGATACATGCAGGCGCGTCCGTCGCTGTGCGATTACAGTTGTTAAAGGCCGATCCACACGACGGACCAAATTGCTCTTTTGGACCGCGGTCCGCGCATCACGTGATAGGACGTCAGCAGTTCGTGCGTACCGCCGTTGGCCCGCGCAAGACCGCGGCCCTCGCGGTCCAACAAATCGCCGAGGCTTTTCCCGCTTCCGTTTTGGCGGCGGACCGCATGCAAACCGCAGCGATTTTGGCTTTCAACGAATGTTGTCCGGCAGCAGAGTGTCTTCAGCCAAATCTAATTTAGTTTTCGGCTCAGCAAAAGCCAGTCAAGCCAGTCGTTTCACGTCCGCCGTTCCGCCTACACGTGCGTGCAGCAGATATACTTTTTAAACACCGTGTCCTCTTGCAGTGACGAGGTTTTTTTATGTTGTATCCCTCGTTGAGCAGTTCCCGGCTTTGTGGGACTCGAGCCGGAATGATAACAATGATAACACTCTGGCCGAGACTGTAGCTGGTTGGTCTGCTCTGCCGTCTGCTATGGCGGTCCACCGTGTGGATGTGCTCTGCGCCGGACCGGACCACGGCGGGCCATGACGTCGCATCACGTGACTGATCGGCCCGCAGACTTGGTCCGTCGTGTGGATCGGCCTTAAGCGGCGAAACGTGGTCGCCCGATAAAGATAAGTGCACGTGTCAATATTGAAATCAGTATAGTATACCCAGCTGGTTCATGGTTCATTTTTCACAAGAAGTTCACACATAAACATTGCTATTCATTACTTACATCCAGTATAGTCTTTGGTGTCTAGTTATTTGTCAATATGGTCACTGCAGACATCCCTTATTCATACCTGGCGACTCCTGAATTTTCTCCATGTTTACGAGTTCAAGTTATTAAAAAAGTTATCGTGGGCTGAAATTGTGAAGTCACTGGCCTAATAAACTGAACCTGAGCAGATAGGTTATTGGTAACACATGCTCAAGGTACTTTAGTTCAGCTCGGTGAAGGAAATAAACACCGTTGTGGATCGTCGCTTGATAGATACTGGTGGGATAGTAGGTGTGCCATGATGTTCGAGTAGTATTTGAAATGCATGATTATGCACGCATGATAGTAGTGCCTGTGTATCCACCATGCCTTCTTTGTAATTGTGTTTCTAACTACATTTTGTCAAGATGTACCAACAAGCCTACATTAGTACCCTTGCCTGAGGGTGCATTCTTGATGCATACCTGTTGGAATCCACTAAATTTGTGTGCTCAATACATGACCTGTACCTCACATTTATGAAGCAGTGGCCGACAGTAATTAACTCTTTTTGCTAATTGAAGTGTAAGACAGTGTTTTGTTGGCAGTTATTTGAACACAGCATTAATAAATTTAAATGCAGAGATTGCTCGCAGCAAGTCTAGAGACTGTGAAGTCACATGTACGGTGACCATGGGCTACCAGGCTGCAGATGTGGCAGACCCACTGAACTGCACAGTGGCATCTTTCAATGAAGGTACTGTTATTCTGTGTGCCTATCTGTTTTTGGACTGCCAACTAGTGTTTTTTGTGGGGCCTTGCAGTGTAAGTCATGTTTCAAAAAAGTTGTGCATATGCCACTTGACGAGCAAAGTGTGTGGTTGACTGGTAGCTAGGCTATTTTTTTATGTACAATGTCCAGATGAGTATAGCTAATGCAGGAAGTCACCATTTCTTCAATTGGTCTAGAAAAAGTCCTCCTGCGGACAACTGCGGACGCCAGTTGTCAAAGATTGGTGGGGAGCTAGTCGCACTCTCCGAACCGGAGGGGATGGGGCGACAACAAACCCACCCCGCGTGCGTTTATTGAGGGTTCGACTGCTGACCGGCGATAAGGTCCACGCCTGATCGACCGTGAACCAGAGGCATGAGACGGGAGGCAACGTACAACACACATTCAATTTAATAAAATAAAATCATGCGCGAGACATAATGAAAGAAAAAGAACATACAACTACAAGTAGTGGGTCCTAGCTAGCGGAAGGCGTGCGGGTCACACAGCGCACGCCCTGACGCCACTCGCGCGACACTAAGCCCACCACATGGTAGGTATTAACGCTCGCGAAATAACAAAAAATACGCGACAAAAGTGAAAAATACACGTGACAATAAACGCGGCAAACCCTGCACTAACAGAACATACAATAATTAACACGCGATGGATAAATAAATGAAAGATGAAACGCGATTAAAAAAATACAGTCCGGCGGAAAGTTCTGAGAGCGGGCTGGAACACGAGGCTTAACTGTGGCGTGCTTGCCGAGATCCCGGTCTGAAGAGCGTCGGGCTGCTGGTACCTCGCTGCCGAAGATCCTGACGGACTTGCACCGTCTGTCGGTCGAACGGCGAAGACTTCGGCCTGGAGGTTTCAGCCTGCCGACCACATCTTCAGCCGTCTCCCGGTGCACGACCACCCTCCTCCGTCTTCCTAGCTACTCTGCCGCTCCCGGAGCTGCCTCGTCCCTCCGTCGCGCTCAGGCGACCCACGTGACCAAACGGTCCGGCGAGACGGGAACAATGGTGACCGCTCTCTTCCCATCGCCGTGCAAGCGGCGCTGTAGCTGGGGCGGCACTGGCGGCCATCCCGAGAGGGACGCGGGCATGCACTCTGTGACAACGTGTCTGCCGATAGTGTTGAGTGGTCAACCTCTAGAGACAGAGGAGTGAAGCTGGTGGTGAGGGAGCATTTTTGTTGCAATTAATTTAGAGAAAATATTATCTGTCAACTATGGTTACATTGAGGCAGGGTATACCTTTCTGTTACATATACTAGTGCAATGAATGCTTTGCAGAACACTGTTAAGTATGCACCTTTATAGCGAGTATGCACACTATGCAAGTTCGTCCTCATTTGCTTAGTATAGTAATTGCAACATTAGAAGGTAGAAGGTACAAGTGTATACCATTTCACCAAGCAAAACTGCATTAAAGGTGGAATCACTTGTGTGGTGATTCTGTGGCTTAAAGGGAAGCTGAAGAGTCTGTCGAATTCAATAAGACGCACATATATGGATGCGGGAATCCCATAAACAATGCAAGTAAATTTTATATGGGATTTTTCACTTAGGAGTGACGTAATCACCGATTAAAACAGCGCTGTCGCTTTGCCCCCCCCCCCCCCTTCCGAGCGCCGCGCGCTGCTGCTGACGATGCGAGCGGAGACCAGAAACCGCGGCGTAGTGACGTCGGCACTGGTGTTCCGTGCCTGACCGCGCTTGTTTCTGCGTGCGTGCCGTCATAATTTGCTTCGCTCGACCCTGCATTCCTTTGTTTATGTGTATGTAGAGTGGTATTTGACGGTATTTGAACGCTGATCATGCCGACGTTCTGTGCAGCCAATGGTTGCACGAACACCAGCAGCCGCGACGATGTTCCAGTGCTTCCAGACAAGAAGCTTGCCGCTAAGTGGGAGGCTGCTGTGAATCGAAAAAATTTCAAGCGCTCAAAAACAACAGTGCTGTGCTCTAACCACTTCCGTGACGACGTTTACTACCAGAGTTTGTCAATAATGCGTGAACGAGTGAAAGTACGACTTGCTGCTAGCAGGCTTTCTAAATGCAGCGTGAAAAGGTCGGGGAAACGAATGCACCAAGGCGGGACGGGTGCTGGTAACTGGTCTTGGAAGACCTTATGAATACACGAACTTGTCCAAACCTGCATTTTGATTTACTGCTAGCTTCTTCGTGTCAGCACGCTCAACAGAAGGTACATATTTATCTCCCACCCTTGACGCAGGTTTCGTCGCAAACCGCTGTCAATTTTCTATTCGCATGTATGTTGTGAAACAGCCTACATGCAGCTACCATAACGCAGTGCAAGTGTAAAGTTTGCATGTGTTTGAAAGCCGGTGCACACCAGGACGCTGCGCTCCTCTCGCGCACAAGGAGAAACCGGCTGTCTCACGTAGCCGACGGAATTCACCGCCTTTACGGCTCCGGTTACGAGTAGCGCGCGAATGGCGCGCTATGAAGGTCACTGCACGTGCTACAAGAGGGGGAAAACTTTTCCCCCATGTAAACCGTCTGTGTAGATTGCCGACAGCTTTGGGGCAGCGCACAAATGCCGACGATCGCATCCCTGCTCACGTTCCACGAGGAGGCATGCAGGAACATAACAGTACAGTTGTTTGCCCGAAAACAAACTCTGGATCGCTGAATACAGCTTTGCAAAAAGCATACTCACCAAATAACTTTTCTAACATGAGGAGATGCTAACACTTCGCTTTCGTTTGCGTCGAAAGCACTGCTTGCTACCAGCAACTTTTGCTTCCTGATGAGGCCAGCTACGTACATGTAGGGAGCAACGCCGAACTCCTCAGAGAAACGCAAGCTCTCGAAATTTATCATTAGCGTCTCACTAAACCATAGCAAGGCGCGCGAGCTGCCCCGAGTCTGTTCCTGCACTTTTCATCGAAATAAAATCTGTTTTCGCTATCTTTCGCTCAATTTCAATGCGATATTCGGAATCGGAGGGTTGAAAACCATTACGAACAGCTCTTCCCTCATTTTTTTCTGGATAACTCTGCAGCTTCCCTTTAACAAAGCACTGGTTTAAGCAAGGTAAAGCTATATGGTGTTGGGCTGCCAAGCACAAGGTCACGGGATTGAATCTCGACAATGGCGTCCTCATTTCGATGGGGGTGAAACGCGAAAACAGCCGTGTATTTAGATTTAGGTGCACGTTAAAGAACCCTTGGTAGTCCAAATTATTCCAGAGTCCCCCCTCTATGACATGCCACATAATCAAATGCACATACAACACATAAAACCCCATAATTTTAAGCTAGTTAAAATTGTAACTTCATGGCAGGCTTTCAGTCCATAATCATGCATATATGTTGGCCTGCCTATGTGTCTGTTGTTATTCCTGTGATTTCTGCACTGAATTGGTGGTGTTAGGAATGGCCGTACGGGGTGGCAACGTGCCAGCTTTCAGCCCACTGCACGTGTTCCAATCTCACCAGACGGGGCGCACTTCGGAGAACTGCGAATGGCCGGCAGCCACGTGGCGCGCGGTCAGCTCAGGAAGGTGGTACTCCGCCGCGCCACCCGGGACAAAGCAGAGTTCTACGAAGCCCTCTGACGTCGGCTCCGGACATTCGAACGCGTGAGCCTTTCTGTGTGTGGGCCGTCCTGCGGGGGGGGGGGGGGGGGGGGGCGGCTAGTTTACAATGACTGGACGAACGTTTCCGTCCACAGGGACTCCGTCCACGGGGAATGCGTCCACGGGGACTTCGAACGATGACGTCGAACTATGACGTCGAGCGGAGAGCTTATAAGCACCGTTTGTCGGCTGCTAGGGTGTGCTCGTCGTCGGGAGCTGAGTGCTCGTTGTCATACTCGAAATGTAGTAGTGAGCTGTGTGCTCGTAAGCTGTTTGCTGTATGTTAGTCTTGCGGGCTCCATATGGGAGTCGCGCTAGACTGCGAATGTATCTCGCTTAAAATGTTAATATGTAAATAAATCGTGTTCACCGAGTTCCCCTCTACGACCTTCAACTCCTTCAAAAGGTGGCAGCGGCAAGATCGTCCGACAACTCCTACATCTGGTTGACAGCGGTAGGATCGTCCGACGAATCCAATAGTAGCCAATGCCACTATATGTTTCAATAAATTTTGCCATTGGTTGCAGTGGAGGCGACTGCATCAGGCAGTGCTGTTTTGCCTAGTGCAGCACACCCAGGGCCACCTTATGCAGATGAGCTGTTTTGTGTTGTCGATGGACAGGTGAGGCCGGATTCTTTCAGTATGTCTGCATAGATGTGCTTTCTAATGAAATTTCAGGTAAAAAGGACATCTTTGTATCAACAATTATGCCACGTGTCGGGAAAGTGACATTAGTGCACATGCATAGTTGAGTGCTAATGTAAACACGCATGAGCCTCAAGAAAAGTCAGCCTTCCTAAACAACCACTGACATATAGTTTAAATGTCACAACCATATTAAAAATAAAAGGGTGAATATTCTGTGGTGTCATGTCAGGACTAGTTATATGCAAATGTCACGTAGGCCAGCGTCGTGCCCCAGTTGCAGTGATCGGTGGAAAGGTGTATCGACAGCATCTCTACGAGTGTTGGGCTGAGACATTTTGTAAGACCGTTTGTTTGTCGGTGTTAGGTGGTGGACAGCTTGTGGACAGAGCGGAGGAGGTCGTTGACAACTCGAGACAAGAACGAGCGGCCGCAATCTGTAACTGTCGAGGTGCACCGTGGTGGAGAATAACATCGTGGAGGACAAAATCAGCGATGTCAGTTGCGCAACTAGTCGGCAACAGCTTTGTTATCGCATAGCATGTCGCATAATCAGTAACGACGGCCATCCACTTGTTCCCCCTCTAGTTGTCATCAGAAAAAAGCCGACCAGGTCAGGACCTACGTGAAAGAAGAGGTTCAGAGGGAACTTCAATTGCATGGAGTCATCCAACAGGTGGCAGGGGAGGTTTCTTCCGGCGCTGACAGAATTAGCAAGTTGCGACATAATGACGCACAGAGCGGTAGAGACCCGGCCAGAACCGGCGTCGTACGCGGGCGTATGTATGAAAAACTCCAAGGCTTGCAATTTTTGAGGCCACATTAATCGAACTCATTCTTTCACTGTTCTTTGCTCGGCACTGCACCTACTGGAAGCATTTTTTTTTGCTTTCTTCGTTGATTTTTTTATTGCAGGGTTGAACTATAAAATATGACTACTTGCTCACGCTTGGTGGGTAAATTTTGTAAAGTTAGTAACTTGCATGTATTAGTACCCATTACAGAAAGGTCAGTTTCAAAGTGAGATTTGGTTTAACACCATATTTATAAAACATTTTCGATGTGCAGAACAGAAATTGTTGGGTTTTATCAGAAATGGATGGTTCTCAGCTATGACATACTGTTTTATACAAGTGTGCTTTAGTGTTACGAGTACTGGTGAAAAAAATACGTCGTGTCTTGCACGTACTGGTTGGTGAAAACATTCATATGCCACAAAATAAGTGGCACTACATCATGAAGTGCCGATCGGATGCAAAATGCGTGCTCGATGTCGCCAGACATCTGTGGACCCCAGCAGAAGCTGGCGAAAGGAGTTTGACTGGTCAAGCTTGCCGGACGATGTCAGAATCATCCGGCAAGCTGGCGGCGACACCAGCGAAAGTGGATGTTGTGAAGAGTAAGTAAACTGTCAGCTGATTTAAGAAACACTGCTGTATATCTGAAAGTTGTACTGTATTTACTCACATAATGATCACACTATGTTGCGAAAAAAATTGACACAAATTCGGGTGTGCAATCATTACGCGGGTTAAATGTTCCATGAAAAGAATCATTTTCTTTTTTCGTCCCGCATTTACTGCGGGATGATAATGGGTCAACAAGCAGGCTGCTGCCGCTATCAGTACGGGACACGGAAACAAAAAATGGTGGCTGGCGGAGCCAGCCGAACGCACCGAACATGATTATTTTTCTTCTCGTGAGTACATTATGGCCATTGAAAGAATTTCTTCCGTATCAGTAATGAATAATGTCTTTAATATTGGCAAGTTGGCGACAATAACTATAGTGTAGCCGTGTCCACATTGAGAGGACAGAAACAGATGGGCGCGCTTAGCTGCCAGTTACGTAGAAAGACATGGCGGGCATGTTGCGGAAACTGCGACATTTGTCTTCACTGCTATCCTAGTATGGCACGATTGCATTAAAGGTGGGCGAATATCGTAGCTGCGTTACAAGCATCGGCATATAAATAGGGTACACTTCTAACACATCAGTGTAAACGTGGCCACTATGTCGCTAACGATTTGTTGCGTGCCCACGAGTGCAGACAAGAAGAATCTAAAGGCGCCCTTATGTTGTTGACCACAACCATTATGAAGCCTACAAATAATAAAGCTGAGACAAGTTTGGTCGTAGTTTTTTTTTTCATGGAACTGCGGAAAGTAATGAAAGGAATGAAATGGGGCATCTGCTTAAGTATGTTGGGTGCGTGAAGACTGCTTGGTATGTCTTCAAGAGTCGTTCACGTAGCATTTGACGGTTGGTGAGCGCGATCATTATCTAGACTTGGCACACGACATTGCTGCGACAAGTTCAGGGTGCAATAATTACACGGCAAAGGAAAAAAGAATCGAATTTTGACGACAAAATTCAGGGGCGCGATCATTACGTGAGTGCCATCATTATGCGAGTAAATACGGTATATTCGAGTACTGTTGGTGTACCCACATCAAAGGGAAATGTCAAAAAAGGAATGATGTCAGTGTACCTACTGTTTATTATATAACACAAAATTTGATTTCAGCCACCTCATGGTCTTTGAAAAATTGTAATGTAGACTTGTGTGATCATAGTTTTCGATGATGGATCATTCATTACAGTCTTTTTGAAGAAGTATGTGAAGAATATTAGCCTGTTGTAGGCTGCTTCTGTATGCGAGGGCACCCACAACGAGGTATCGGACGTTGCAGATATTTGAAAATAATTTGAATTCAGCTCCAAAAAGTCATTAAAAGCTCCTCCTCGTGGTCGAAACCCATCGCTAGCGTGGTTGTTATGCTGTGACAGCGGAGGAACGAAAATATCGATGTCATAGCGCACTAGTACAAAAACGTGACATATGATGAGTAGCGATGAAATACCGATAGCCTCAGCTGACTGAGCTAGAGGCATATAGAACTCTTTTCTTTATGCTGCAGGCTTCTAGAACACTAACCGAGCTAACCCTGGCCCCTGGCTAACCGAGACATACACAGCGCTGTAACGGAGGGCTGTTCACGTAGCATCTGCAAGTCGCATAGTTCGCCAGCTGCGAGCGGTCTTGTTCGCTTGGCGTTTCTCAACGTGTAAAGAAAGGCCCGTCCACGTTACCGGCACGGCAACTCGCCGCATGTTGTTTGCTGTTCGCGGGCCATTTTGCTCGTGAACGGCGAGATTTCTCTGCCGTAGAGAGACTGGGACCGGGACCCATTCATGTGGCAGCCATGCGGCGAAGCGGCCAATCAGCGACCGATGAGTGGTCCCTCTGGCACCGACGGCAGCCTCACCATCGCAGATCATTCGGCGGCTAACTTCAAAGCTAACGTTGACGGTGCTTCAGAATTAATCATCGACTCTCCCAAGCCGCAATATTTTCTTACCGTTGTTGTCGCTCTAGCAATAATTATAGTAATCGTGGCATGCACTTCGAGTCACCAGTTGTTTACCTCTGCTGGCAGAGCACGCGTATGCGCGAGCAGACGACACAGCATAGTTTTACGTCACTATTTTTTGTGACCCACGTGACCAAGCCGTGTTGCGTTTCCTCTCCTACGACGTAATAGCATCACTCGGAGCCCAGAAACCGAAAGATCGCTCGGTATAGTAATGCTATTATTATATTATTTATCGGGTATATATTCTTTTAACTACAGGCTTGGTTCGTCACCTTTGCTGGAAGAGACTAAATATAAGTATTGGGGTGTCACACTAATACTTTATCATGGTATTTACATATAGATAACATCTGTTCTTCCGCATTCCGTAAACTGTACTTTTTAAGACATAAGCTAAGAAGTTATCCCCCTAGCATAAAATTACTTGCTTACAATTCACTAATTAGACCTAAACTTGAATATGCATGCGTTGTCTGGGACCCATTTATTAAACACAATATCACCCGCCTAGAAAAGGTACAGAGAAAAGCTGTAAGGTTTATTTACTCTAAATTTTCCCCGTATGACTCACCCTCTGAATTAATGCACATTAACGGTATACAATGTCTTGAACAACGAAGAAAAAATTTACGTTTGCAATTTCTTTTCTTGCTTTGGAATCAAGATCTAGCTATTAACCCTTCTCCATACCTGTCGCTTTCAACGTCAAGGCATACACGCCACCATCATCCTAATTCGCTGGCACCATATTTTGCGCGAACAGATTTATTCAAGTTTTCATTTTTCCCTCGCACGATAACCGACTGGAATGATTCCTTATTGCCTTTCGCCACACTTTGATGTTTTTTTTAACTTTGTTATTATTGATTATTGTTTTGTTGTCATTTGACCCACCCTGCTTGGACCTGTACAAGGTTTGCAGTATTGAATAAAGAAAGAAAGAAAGAATCCGATGGTGTGTATCCCGCTTCCTGAAGCAGTACGCAACGCTTGAATCAAAGAACCCCTTTAAACCACTGCCTTTCCAATGTGCTGCTTTCACAGCCTTGGAACTTCTGCAAGATGTGGCCTCTCATCACTTTTGGCTTACTTGCAGTGATCTCATCTTATTTGAGAATATAAATGAAGGAAGAATTACCACACAAAGAAACTCGTACTTACTTTCATGTACACTATGAAGTGATTTGAGCTTAATTGTCCTGCCAAATTCACCTATAAATTTTCATGCCTATTGTCGGTTCCAAAAAAAAAGCAAGGTGCTGGGCATCATGCAGAGTTCCAGCATTTGCTGCCAGCTTGGATTAGAATGGACGACTGTATAGTGTGGCTGTAGCTTGCTTTTTTCTTTCTGCACAGCTTCGATTGTTTTATGAATTTAAGTGCCAATAGCTCTTCTACTGGCACCAGCAAACAGTCTGCCACAAATTTCGTTTGCTGCAAAAATATGTTTATTATGAACAAACCAGCACAACAGATGGCTTTTTTTGTTTTAAGATGCTTCCTTAGGCTTCTTTACATTGAAGATGTATTGCAGGTTAGCTTACTTAAAAAGCAAAATATATGGTGTTTAATGGGCACGTTGCAAGTGCTAGGCGGCACCCTGTCTTTCGGACCCCTAGCGCCATCTGACGAATAGTTGCTCAAATGTGGTAGGATTACTCAAGGCGTCAGCAGCTTGCGCTGCGTGTTTGGCGCCCTGTCAAACGGTAGTGCTCGCGCGAAACAGTGTATCGATATTAATTTTAGCCGGGTTTCGGGAATCACAAGATCTTGCCAGCTTTTTCCGTGGAAAGAATTTGGAGAAAGGAAGTCGTCAATGTGAAGCAGGGCACGTGTACGACGTGAGGGAAGTGCTGAACTCGCACGGATCGGAAGTGACTGCTAGGTGTATTCCGCAAACGAAATTTTAATCCCCGCATCAGCGAGATGCGTGAAGCTCAGCGTAAGTTACGTCGTTATATACGTTGTGGACGCATGAAATTATAGGTGACATTGATTCTTGCAGATCGGCGACAGCAGACAAATATTAGCGGGGAGCTGCGATTGCCGTGCTGGCATCGTAGGGAAGAGCAAGCACGCCGCGGCAGTTGCCCTGTGCATACAGGACGGCAAGTGCCACTCCAAAACATCTCAACCAAGAACGTGGGGCCTAACAACGTCTCGTAAGACTTAGCCGAGGTATTCTAACGTTGCTCTCCCCAAACACAAAAAAGTGAGGAACTTCCAGTTTTGTTAGGCTACGCTGGGAAAATATTTTCGCCGAAGGTACTGCAAGTCCGACACTTTTTTTGTTGTTGAGATTTTTCAGTGCCTGCAAAGGAGGTTCCAGTAAACCACGTGAGTGAGTGAGTGAGTGAAATAACTTTATTTCGGTCCAGACGAGACGGAGGGAAGACCCCGCGCCACCCGGCTAGTCCCACGTAGGGACCGCCAAGCCGAGCTTGACGGCCCGATCGCGGGCACTCTGCACGGCCAGGGTTTGGTCGTTGAGTTCGGGGCTGCCCAAGAGCGTAGCCCACCTATCCTCGCTGAAGGAGGAGCCGATGGCTTCACACTCCCACAACACATGGTTCAATGTTGCCCTCAGTCCACAGGCAGGGCAGTCCGCACTGGGATATCTTTCAGGGTATATGGCATGAAGAACCGCGAGGTTAGGGTACGAACGGGCTTGTAGAAGTCGAAGGGTAACCGCCCACGCCCTGCATAAGGCGGGGTGCGGGAGGGGGAATACCCGTCTTGACAGATAGTAGTGTGTGGTGATTTCATTAAACGTAAGCAAGGGTTCCCAGCGGGGCTGGGGTACTGCTGAGGCGGCGCGGTCAGTGAGTCCTCGCGCGGCCTCGTGTGCGCCCTCGTTAGGGTTAGAGGGAGAACCCTCAATTGACCCCAACTGAGCGAGAAACCAAATGAGAGAATGCGGAGAGATACTTTTGGCGCTTTGGAGAATGCGGAGGGCCTGGGGGGAGACCATACCGGTTTGGTAGGCCTTAATGGCTGCCTTTGAATCACTATATATTGCCTCTCTGCGACCATCGAGCACAGCCAGCGCGATTGCAACCTGTTCGGCTACCACGGGCCTCGAAGTGCGTACCGTAGCGCAGCAAGTGAGCCTTGAATTGGAGTCTACGATGGAGACGGCGAATGCCTCTTGTTGGACATATGCCGCGGCATCCACGAAGCTTGCTTCAATGTGGTTATTGCGGACATGCTCGAGTAGAGCTGTACCCCTGGCCCGACGTCTGCCGACGTTGTTTGCGGGGTGCATATTGCGGGGAAGGGGCCCGATGTGCAGGTGAGACCTGATGTCGCTGGGAATCCGCACGGCGTCGGGGCACTGGTCGACAGGATTGAGGCCCATCTCGCCGAGTAACTTGCGGCCCGTCGGGGTGCCGGATAGCCTGAGCAGCTGTGAGTGCTCTTGTGCCTCGATAATTTCTTCGAGCGTGTTGTGGACTCCGAGCTTCAACAGGTTTTCGGTTTGGGTGCTTGCAGGTAAGCCGAGGGCGAGCTTGAAGACCTTTCTGATGAGTGAATTGAGCTTGTTCCTCTCTGCAACATGCCAATTATGCATCGCCGCCGAGTATGAAAGGTGGCAGAGAACAAAAGCGTGTATAATGCGGATGAGGTTGTCTTCCTTGATTCCCCGGTGCCTGTTGGCGATCCTCCGAATGAGGCCGAGAGCACTCTCCGTCTTGGCGGTGATCTTTCTGAGTGCGGTTCCATTGGCACTGTTAGACTCGATATACATCCCCAATACTCGGAGCGAGTCGACTCTGGGCACCGGAGACCCGTCACCAGTGAAAAGCCGTATTTCGCTTTCGGACGCCGGTTTCCAATCACGATGGCCGCCGCCTCTGGGTCTTTTCTTGTAGAGAAGTAGCTCAGATTTCGATGGAGAACATCTGAGCCCAGTGGGGCGGAGGAAGCGCTCGGTCGCATCGATGGCGGTCTGCATGGCGGCTTCAACTTGGCCGTCGCTCCCGCCGACGCACCAGATGGTGATGTCATCTGCGTAGATGGTATGATTGATTCCTTGAATCTTCGTGAGCTCCTTAGAAAGCCCAATCATTGCGATGTTAAATAATGCTGGCGAGATGACTGAGCCCTGAGGCGTGCCGCGTGAACCGAGGGTGATCTCTTGCGAAAGGTATCCTTCGATCTTGAGCTTGGCAGTTCTCTGGCTAAGGAAGGATCGGACGAACTCGTAGGTCCTCTTCCCGAGCCCGAGGCCGGCAATAGACTGGAGAATGAACTCGTGTGACATATTGTCGAACGCCTTCTGCAGGTCTAATCCAAGAATGGCTCTGGTATCACTTGTGCTCCGGTCGATGATCTGGTGCTTTATCAGCTTCATGGCGTCCTGTGTCGAGAGGCCGGCTCTGAAACCAATCATAATGTGGTTATACATGTCATTGGCCTCGATGTGCACCTTGAGCCGGTTGAGCAGGGCATGCTCTGCAACCTTACCGACACACGACGTCAGGGAAATTGGTCTTAGATTCTCTATTCCTGGTGCTTTACCGGGTTTGGGGATGAGTAGCGTGCAGGCCGCCTTCCACTGTGTGGGGACCTGTCCACTACGCCAGACTTCATTAATCCTTTCAGTGAGGAAGTCGTCCGACTCATCATCGAGATTCCTTAGCATCCTGTTAGTGACGCCATCTGGGCCACGGGCAGATTTGACGTTGACTAAGAAGAGGACATCTCGGATCTCGGCCGCGGTAAAGTCCTGGTCCAACTCCGGCACCGCACACCCCGCGTAGTCCGGGAACTGGGTAGGGGCAGAGCTATCCGCGACCGGCAGGTACTTGTCTATGAGCCTGTCGACAATCAACTCGTCCGGGGTAGAGTCCGTAGCGAGGTGGATGGCTCGTGCTAGGGATCGTTTCTGGCTGGATCTGGTGCTGCCCTCATCGAGAAAGTGTTTGAGCAGACCCCAGCTCTTGCCTGATCTGAGCTGACCCTCGACGGATTCGCAGAGCTGATCCCATTGTTGCTTACACAGGTTCTTGCAGTGATGTTCGATCTCCCTGTTAACCTCCGAAACCTTCTTGCGGAGCCTCCTGTTATGCTTCTGCCCCTTCCATCTCGTGAGGAGGGCTTGCTTGGCTTCCAGCAGGTGCGCCAACCTGCTATCCATCTTGTCAACGTCGAGCTCAGTGACGACCTCCTTGGTTGCCGCCGCGGCGTCATCCCTGATCCCTTTGCACGAACCTTCAAAATCTGTCCCGGCCATCGGTGTGCGCTCGGCTCTGATCTTGCGGAAAACGTCCCAGTCGATCAACTTGAATTTTCTCGTCTTATAGCGGGCAATCGGGAGGGAGACTTCGATGACGTAGTGGTCACTTCCGAGGTCTAGAGCCGTGTTTACCCACTTGACCTCCCCTACGTTCTTGACAAAAGAGAGGTCTGGGGTAGTGTCCCGGCATGCGGAGTTGCCTCTCCTAGTGGGGAAATCCTTATCGGTGATAAGGGTCAAGTCCACTTCCATCGCAGTCTGCCACAGTTCGCGTCCCTTGGGCGTGTCATGGGTGTACCCCCACACCCTATGTGGGGCGTTGAAATACCACGTCGTCAAATATTTTGGTGATCTCAACTGCCCTCTAGTTGATATGCTGGGCGCAGAAGAGTGTATGCGAGCTGAGCCAGCTGCAGCCCCTCCTCGTAGCTCTCAGCAAGCCCTGGTGCTGTTTGAATGGGAGAGGATTGGGAAAGAGTTCCACAGCTTTACTTCGGTAGAGTGTGGAAACAAATTACTTTGTTTGCTGCATATGCTGGTACGCACTACAGGTGTCCCGTTGCTGCCATCGTTGCTGTAAAAGCAACGAATTCAGCGTTAACGCATTTGTGGCATAACGCCAGAACGTAAAACAGTCTGCCGTCGGACAAGCGCGAGCCAGCATTGACGGCGTTCTGCTTCATACGGTCGGCCCGGAAACCTGTAAAACTTTGTTCCTCGTGAGTTGGTGTACGTGCTGTTGCAGCCCACTACGCAACAGCTCGGGTTGCACTTCAACATTGCTCAGAAAAGGCAACAGCTACGCGCGAAAGAGTGCACAGACAGGCTTTCCGATCGCAAGCGGGCCGGTCGTATCCTGCCAGTTGCGCGCTCACCGCCGCGAGGGGCGTCCGAATAGGCGCGGGATCTACGTTCGCAACCCGCCTATAGCGGAACACTAAAGTATTGGTTGCTGCCTTTTGTAGCTAAACAGAGCTTGCAAACCAGCTTTATGACAGTGGTTATTATGTAACTTTTTTATGCCTTCATGGCTGATGCTAATGTTACGGTCCGCCTTCACTACTGCACTTAATACAGGGTATTAGCAGCAGGTAACGGTAACAGATTACAGAGTGGACAAACCATGCAGCTCTCTTGCATGCATTAGAGACAGTGTCGCTGAGTCATGGCTCTCCAAATTCTACAGGAATTCTGGTGGTCGAAGAACAGACAAATTATATGAAATTGGAAGCCGAAAATCCACCTCATGAGGCTTCTAGTGCAGCTGCCATGCGACTAAGCTTTGCATTCAAACCAAGCCAACTCGACGAGAATCCCATATTACGCAACAAAACAATGTGATGCATGTGTATGTGTTCTCACTACAACTAAAGCTACTTTGGCATGCATGCCAGGTAGCATGTTTATGCGAAATAAATCGTATTGCATTTTAATATGTGAAGCTTTTCGTTGAATCTTGCTTGAAGTGATTGTAGCAGACTTCCTTCATTCACCTATTGCTACAAATTGTAACAAAAGTAACTTAGTTCTATATTTATTGCACTCTTCTTTGAGACTGCCTTGAGAATTATGTTGCTTCACAACCATCGGGGCCAGCAGCACCACCTGCGAACACCGTCAGTTCGCCCACAGAAAAGACCAGAGGCCCTTCCAGATGCACAATAAAGATATTTATCACATATTATAACAGTATACATATTGATTCCATACGGCATATGAACACGTAGCTGCATACTTAGTCACATGTACATACAAGGCTGCACACTTCGCAAGACTCAAGACTGCATGAATATAGCCCATCATAAGCTTTTCAAGTGCAATTGCTGCTCATTCAATCCATAGCACACCTTGCTCTTGACCTGCTGTGCCCATCAGTCGCCCAGCACGCCACCCGTCACCCAGCCTCACCCAGCATGCCACCCGTCACCCAGCATCACCCAGCAAGCCACCCGTCACCCATCATCGCCCAGCACGCCACCCGTCACCCAGCCTCACCCAGCATGCCACCCGTCACCCAGCAAGCCACCCGTCACCCATCATCGCTCAGCTCGCCACCCGGCACCCAGCATCACCCAGCACGCCACCCGGCACCCACCATGCCCAAGACCCAGCATACCCACTATCATAATCCACCATTATGATGGATGGTGGATTCCGTTATGCCCAGCATCGGGCAAATTTTCAATAGGGACCCGTGTTGAAAAAAAATTACAAGTGATATACATGCATATTTAAGCTCACGACCATTTTTTCTCCAATATATACAAAAAGAACACATGCACTTACGGCATAAAAAAGGTTCCTGCGCCTGGAGAATGCAGCACAGTACAAAGCAGCATCATGAGAACCGAAAAGTAGAGCTTAGTATGTTTAAAAACTACGAATGCTTGCATACCTACAAACAGCCGTGACATGTCATGCCTTGAATGGATGAACTTCATAAATCTTACACACAAAGGACGTTATCATCACTCTTATTAGCTTCCTCAGTGGACTCCTTGAAGTTGAACTAGAAAAATATACATCAGTGTTAAAAACAAAGAGAAGATAAGACCCTATAGCGTTCTTCCTGAAATAAACAGCGCAAATAACTTCATGTATCAATTCTATGGACACTACGCCAATTCGGTGCACATTTACATTTGACAACCACCCAAACAGAGACGAGAAGGATGAATTAAGCTGGGAACACACATGAACGCTGACTCAACTAGAAGTTTATTCTTGAAGACAAAGATTTTAAACACACTGGCCAACTTCACAAAGAAAAAGCCATCGATGCGCAGCAGAAACAGCCCGGCACAACAAAAAAGGACTGAAAGACGTTCAGTAGAATAAACATGTGCGTCAAAAACTAACAAAAACATGAAAAATGAAAGGTTTGCCCTGTAAGTGATATTAACGAGAAGTACTGCAGCAACTCTTTCCCACTAAGGGTCACGGAAACCTTGCTTATGAATTTTTCTTCGTGATCAATAAATACTGCTTCCATAAGTCCTCTTGTGTTCTGGTCTTTGTGATGAAACAATCGTTCTTTCTGCTCTATACCGCAACACTAGAGGAGTTCCAAAACAATATTTATTGATCACAAACTAAACAAATGCATAACCAAGTTATCTGTTGCCCTTAGTGGGAAAAAGCTGCAGTTCTCAAAAGCGTATTTCTCGTTGGGTAGTATCACTTATCGGACAAATCTTTCGCTTTTTCGAAAGATTTGTCCAATAGCTCTCGTTTTTCACGCACGTGTATTCTACATGACATGGATTTTTCATATTTTTTTCTTGTCCCACGTGGCTGTTTCTGCCACCCATGCACGGCTTTTTACCTTTGTCAAGTTGACCAGTGTCTTTAATACCTCTGTCATCAAAAGTAAACTTTAGTTGAGTTTGCGCTCGTGTGTGCTCCTACCCATTTCGTCGTCCGTTGTCCGCCTCTGTTCGTGCTGCTGTTTACACTACGCACATATCACTTGGTTAGGCTGGTAAACATTCTCACAAACAAAAGTAAATGCCTCCCCTCAAAAGGTAGCCCATCCTTTACTACTAAACGCCAGAGCAAATCGAAAGTAAGCCTTCACAGCGCCCATGCGGCAGCTAGTACACCACAGAGCAGCACCAAAAATAGTTGAAAATCCCACTTGATGGAGAGTGGCAACTGAGATGCGAGCTTGCTAGTGAATCAGCCACATGTCAACGGGTGTCTCTTGCACGACGCCAAGGTGCTCTTGACGTAGAGCACTTTAGCACCTGGGAATTTGCTGCATGCGTTACCTGTGAGAAGGGTATGCGGACAGAAAATGAGATTACGCGGATTAAGAATCTGCCACACACTGCACATAACTACGCACGAAATAGAAGTACTATCAGCGTCAAATGAAATGCGAACCGCGGAAAGCACGGCCTCTGACCCAGCTTATGCCTCAGCCTGTCGACAGGAACCATAGGCGCGCCCATCCGGTTTGCGATACTTTGCTTCTGTTTTATTTGACGTTCGTTGTCGCGTTTCGCCACTGGAGCGCCACAATCATTCTTTCTACGTGTGGAAACTTGCGCGGCGCGATTCCGCTGGCGGCAGCAGCTTGGGCCCGCGTGGATGAAGCGAGCGGTTTGATTTTGCTTCCGTCATCGTCGTATTATCAGCGTCTTGCTGCAAAGCAAACAATAAAAAATCTGACCGGGTTAAGGTCGGAGTTCTGAATCCCTTCTTTCTGGTAGTGAGTTATTAAAAAATCCACAATGCTTGCAGGCGAGTGCACGAAGTCGAGAGCGACATACATTATGCTGTGTGCGCCGTTCTCGATTTCTTGCCTTCGTCTGCAAGCGCTATCAATCACATGATGACTGAAGGAAACCAGCTCACCCGCCCAGCAACCAATCCTATTCTTTTCGTGAGCATATCTGTATTGCCGCCTGGAAGACTGTAATAAAATGGGAACGAACCTTCGACTCATTTGAAAGCGACAATGCCAAGCGTCCGGACGGAAGATAGACAGCGAATCGTCTCCCTTTACCTCCACGGTGTGCAACAACGTGCCATTGCAAAGGAAATCAGTCGACCACTGTCGACAATTAACAGAATTTGCAAGGCATACCATGTTGAGGGAAGGCTCAGTGACTTGCCCCGTGGGCACAGGTAGCGGGTGACAAGCAAGGAAGAAGACGAGCTCATTGTCGCCTCTGTAGCAGACACACCCAATACTACTGCTCATGAGATAAAGGATACTTTTCAGTTGGGTGCCAGCACGTCGACTATTAGACGTCGCCTGCACGAGGCTACTCTGCGAAACCGAGTAGCGTCGCAGAAGCCGGCGGTCTCAGAGGCAAACAGAAATGCAAGACTTGCATTTGCGCAAGGCCACTCATCATGGACGGTGGAGGACTGGCGCTGCGTGTTCTCTGACGACTCAACTTTTTCAACACGTTGGTGCCAGCGTCAGCGAATTTGGAGAGATACAAACGCCAGGTGTGTGTTTTCTGACATGGGAGCGTGTAGACTCTGCCACATTTGAGGTAGAATTGCTTCTATGCGATAGCCGTCATGTTTAAAAATGCTAAGCAGAAAGAAGTTTTTGTTATATTCTGGGACCTATCGATACTTCGCAATTTTGTGTATACTCATTGTGCTACGTTTTTCTTTAGGCATTTTCGCCGTCTCTGGTGATCGCAAAATTATATCATAGCCACGAAATCGTTGGTTCTTTTTCTCTGTTCAGGTTCGAGCCCAAGAATTTCTATCACGTTGCAAGCACCGGCCGCTGCTCCGTCAGTGTATGGGGAGCGGTGTGTAAGGACGGCTTTGGACCGTTGGTTCGCCTGCACGGAAAGTTTGATGCCGGAGCTTACCGCAACGTAATCCAGAATGTCGTGGTGCCCTACGCCCTGGACGGCCCATTTCCCGACGGGCTCTACTATTTTCAACAGGACCGCAGCACAATACACACGGCCAAGTCAGTTATCTGTCGGCTGGAACAACTGGGAATCATGTTGCTGGAGCGGGCTCCGCAAGGCGCTGACATGAACATACTGGAGAATGTGTGGGGTGCTATGAAGAAGGCCCTTTCGCGGCGGCCACTCCAAGCTGGCTGCCAGGATTCTTTGTGGGCCGCTATGCAAAAGGAGTGGGAGAGCTTACGGACTTCGAACATTGCGGCCCGGCTGTATGAGAGTATCCCTTGGCGAATGGCAGCGGTGGTCACCGCTAGAGGCGATTTCACGAAGTACTGACTCTTTGTCAGACGGCTGCCTACTCCTCACCGGATGCACGCCTCCGACCCCTTGACGGGGCCTCCCTGAGTGTCCCTTGTATGTCTGATGCCGAGGTTTTGCGCATCCATATAGTTACCCTGAATAAAGTGTTTTATTTTTTCAATGGCATACGGAGAAAATACCAACTTTTTTTATTCGACAACTGTGCCATGATACATAAGTTGAGAATGGGTGAAAGGATTGCAGGTGGTAAAAAGTCAAGG
The DNA here is from genome assembly GCF_023375885.2 of Dermacentor andersoni. NCBI lineage: Eukaryota > Metazoa > Arthropoda > Arachnida > Ixodida > Ixodidae > Dermacentor > Dermacentor andersoni. Next base: position 8,828,287 of record NC_092823.1, on the reverse strand, counting down.
AGTGATGTCCAGTTTCCTTTATGTAGTCCGCGCACGTTTCACTTCTCAAGGACAAATACTGCGGAAGGTAGCAACGTTGCACGCTGTCGTAAGCGCAACGAACCTCCTGTCTTAATTCCCACGAACCGGCCCACGTTTATTCTTCGCATCGCAGACGGACGGTGATAATACGACAATGACGGAAGCAAAATCAAAGCGCACGCTTCATCCACGCCGGCCCAAGCCGCTGCCGCCAGCGGAATCGCGCCGCGCAAGTTTCCACACGTAGAATAAATGATTGTGGCGCTCCTGTGGCAAAACGCCACAACGAACGTCAAATAAAACAGAAGCAAAAGTATCGCAAACCGGATGGGCGCGCCTAAGCTTCCTGTCGACAGGCTGAGGCATAAGCTGGGTCAGAGGCAGCGCCTTGCGCGGTTCGCATTTCATTTGACGCTGATAGTACATACTATACTGGCAAGTAAAAATTTGCGACTCTTTACGAGTGCCGTCGAGAAAAGGAAGAAATGGGTTGCTACGGTAAATGTTAGCTAAAACACGCACAGCGATGTTTCACAGCGGGGAAAAATATTCCCGGCTCTCTCGCAGAACCAAAGACCACGCGACAGTGCATAGCCGACACCAAGCAGATATCGAATCTTTGGGTAGAAGTCCAGCAGAAGGAATGACCTAAAGATACGCCGAGAGCGATGCGAGCGTGAGCGTGCCTGTAGGAGTGAGAACATGTACCGCTTCTTTGAACCTATCCGCTCCGGCGTGGCTCCGATCACCCCACGCGATTTGTGTGCAGAACGTCGCGTACACGCCCTTGCGCGTTTTGCGAGGTAGCGTCTGCGCAGTGAGCTAGCTTCATGCACGCGTCATTCTTCGTCGCGCAAACGGTGCTCGAGTGCGAAGCTTAGCTCGAGGCGACAACGCGCCGATTGGCGCTCCTTTCGCTTCTGCAAGCGACGCACATTCGTATCGCTCCAACTCAGAGTCAGCAGAGAACGATGGCATGTTTTGGTTATCGCCTATTAAAATTGTACAGCACGCCTTCAACGGCAACGTGCCGCGCTAGATAAAGATTCTTAGTGCGGTAGTTTTGGCGGCGATAGGCGAGTCCGTCGAAGGCTGTGTTCTTTGCCGACGTCGTCATAGAGAAAGAAATTTCAACAACAGCGGACACTCCCATAGAGCCCAGCTGCCGAATTGACTGTAGCACACCAAGCGGATGTTGTTGACTTCTTCCGGTTTCGGTTTTGGGCGCGCGCGTTTTGAACACCAGTTGGTACACGCCGCGCCGGCTCCGCTGCTCGGCGCGGCATTTATTTTTTTTTTCGCTTCTGCTGAACCTCGCGTGGCCTTGGCATGGAATCGTTTCATTATTAAGTAGAAATGATTGCGATTGACCTTTACAAGACTTCGCCGAATCTGTCAGGTGCAATTTCATAAAGAAAACGAAAGACGTCTTCTTTAATGATGAAATGTTTATTTTGCTGTATATAAATGCTCGTTCCGGGCTTCTTCTGCACTCATCCAAAGTTGTGGCGCCAGGTAAGCAGCAGTCGTTGCCATACGATGCTCCACCGGATGCCATCAGCTGAAACAAAGTAAATTACAAGGATGTATCATTTCGGTATATTGACCTAAAAGGAGTATTGCTTGTAGAGGCGAAACGTGCGTAAGTGGTGAATGAGCGGCATTACAGATAAATTCACTTTTACGTACATTTCGCAGCAAAGACTCCTCCCAAACAATGCCATAAAATCTGAACATCCGATTTTCAAGCACCCCTCCTTTCCCGGGCATTATTCCCTGCACTTTAAGTGCACAAATACACGGATGACTGCGGGTTTCCAGAACAACTTGGTCTCAGTCGACACGATGGTACGCCAAGTACACGAAGGTGGCTACAACACAGGCTCAGCCAGACCATGTTACACACTCGCCGAATGCCTTCTAATCGCACTCAAGTCAGACTCGTGGGTGCAAAGCCTGTTTTCAGTCGCTCAGAATACATAAATGTCATGTTCTTGAGCTCCTCCGTGTTATCTTTTACGCGTCCTGCCGGCGCATGCAACACTCCCGTGTTATCACTCTCGGCAATCGCTCGTCGCGTTTTCGAGAAGCGTGAGTACCGAAATAAGGTATATGTTGTTGCAGGGCTATAAAATGCGTCACAAACTTGTCCCACTAAAATTCAGTACACGCAAAACTAACTCACTATGGCCGGCTTGCTTTTTTGCTAACAGCTTCACAACCCCAGGCGCGGCGACAAAGCCTCAAGATATTCCAAAAAGTTACCAAATAAATTACAATACTTTTACGGGTCAGAGAATGCGTCACGAACTTCTACCAGTAAGATTCAGTACACGAGAAACTAACTGCAGCACAGCCCAGCTGCTTTTCGCTAACTGCGTCAATAAGCCGGGCGCGGTAACCGTGCTTCTAAACTACCCCAAATATAACGATGTTAGTTACAATAATGTTGGGGGCGAAGAATGCGCGAAAACTTGTCTGTCTTAGGCGCTACGACGTAGTGCACGCATGTACACGCGCATATGCGTCACACGGCCGAGCCGGTTTTCGCTTACTGCGTCAATAAGCCGGGCGCGGCAAGCGTGCCCAAAAACTACCGAAATAAGTTACAGTAATGTTGGGGCTCAGAGAAAGCGTCGCAAACATCTCCCAGGACGAGGCATTAACTAACGCCAGGACGGCAGAGCTGTTTCTCGCTAACTGCGCCACTCGAACTAAGCCTAAATGAGGTTAAAATGCGCCGCACACTGTCAAACACAATTTCTCACCTTGCCGTAGTCCAGTAGTGTAGTGGTGCCGTGTCGAAATGCAGACGATGCGCAAGAGAAGCATAAAGAAGGCCGGGAGCCCAAAAAATGGGCTATATTGAAAACAGACGGGTCACCGAGCACGCGAGCTTCGCACGTACGACCGGCCTCGCTCACTCCTGCGGCTTGTCTGGCGCATGACGTATGCACGCGCGTCTGGCGTGCCGCTAGCTTGTTGCTAGGCAACGCAACAAAAAGTTGCAAAGTATAAGTTCATTTACACGCAAAACGTTTTCACTTTTAGTGGGAAGGAATAAAAAAAATAAAACGTTGTCTGGAAGTTTATTTCACATTCTTTTTTTCTGATGCTCGCGTCAACTAATGGATGTTTTGAAACTAGGCGTGACGTGTTTCCTGTTGCCAGTTTTTGAAGAGTGTCCCCTCTTGTTGAATTTCTTTCTCTATGACGTCGTCACCACACCTCTATTCATTTGCGCAGTGTATCCGTGTACAGTCACCGCGCGGAAGAGGGACTAATCGGTTGGCCGTTCTCCGCAAATCCCAGAGGTGAAATATATTTTGCGGTGCACGGCATCATTAGCCGCAAGCTAAATCGAGGCGCGCTTAACCGCTACGGCACAAAAGATGATCACACTAACCGTATGGTACACGATGAGCCACTGCGGATTAAAAAAAATAATTCTGATGTCCTACGTGCCAAACCAACGATCTGATCATGAGTCAGGTCGTAGTTGGGGACTCCGTATGAATTTTGACTTCCTGGAAATATTTACGTGCATACAATGCATAATGCACGAGCGTTTTTGCATTCCGCTCCTTTGGAATGTGGCCGCTGCAGGAATCGTATCCACGACCTCGAGCCCCAGAAAGCCCCGGCGGCCGCCATAGTTACGTAATGCGTAAGCGTGAATTGCAACACTGCCTTCCGGTACAAGTGTGGTACAAGCATAGCCCAGCTGCACACCTGCTGCACAATTATTTGTCGCGGTTCTCCTAAGCTCGTAGTACCTGCCTAAATACCTTGAAAGGCAGCGCGCCTCTCACGTATCGGAACGCGATAACAAGCGCTTAGAGGGCAAACGTGGGCACCTATGAAAGATTACATGGCCATTGTAGAAAATTATCACTGCGTAGAGAAGCCGATCCTTATGTTCCAATTGTGTTCTCTCCTGCAAATTAAGGAAACGGTATTAGACAGGAACAAATGAAGCAATGCAATTTTACGCACGTGGGGCGCCACTGCCTCTTCGCCTACCATTGTTTCAAACGAAGTGACGGCGGCAGCGACAGTTAGTATCGCGCTCTTTTGCTCCTGGGCATGCGGTTTGCTTGAAGAAAGTGAACGGTGTGCTTAACATCTCACGCTTGTCAATGTCAAAATAGAAAAAAAGGCAACGTGCTCAAGAAAACGAGATTACTTACCTATCTGCAGAAGTTCGGCTGCGACTGTTTCGGGGTGCCTTCTCTCGAACAGGTATCATGACCTCTGCCGCGCAACTCATCAAAACAAACAGGCTCGCACATAAGTCGAAGGCTAGTAGCTGGGTGAGCCAACGACTTCAACGGATAAACGTCCCACTTATCATCGTTAAAGCATTTCACTAAAATGTGTGTCATGATGCTCGAAAAGAAAAGAATATTTTCATCAAAAAGAACGAGGCGTGAACCACCGCACAACTGCAACCAAGTGAGTCCGAAAGCCGTTCACAGCTTCATTATCGTATTGAGTTAAAGAAACCCTTCAAACACAAAATAACAGGACTAAAAAACAGCTAATTATTTAGCACTAATTTTTCATCCACTAACCTTCATAAAGTTTTAAGAACAACCTAATTTGCAGCGTAACCAATCAATACTACGACCAAGAAATGCGACTACGAAACTAGCGGTAACCATGTGTGCTGTTGCAAAAGTGTGCGCAAAACATGGCGCAAAACTAACCTACTACAGTTGCTACCGCGTGCGCGCCCGCACACACGCACACACACACACCCGAGCGCTACCTTGACGTTTGTAGCGCCATCTATAAATAAAAATTACTACTAATTTTGCTATTTTTACAAAAGTACCGCTTCTAAAATAGTTTGTACCAGCTTTGCAGATGACGAGGTTACAAGTAAGGAATGATAAGAGTCCGTTACCTGTATTTCTTTCATTTCCCTTTGGTGTTTTTATATTTAACTGAACATGCAAGACCTGCAGGCTTGGGAGATGAGAGGCGACAGTTCGGCGAGGCTCAAATAAATCGCGTGCTTCTTTCAAGGCCAGGGTCGGGACCAGCCGCAGATACAGCGATTAGCTGTGATACTGTTGCGGCTGTTGCTTAATCCGAAGCTATTTGAAGTCAATGGATAAAGCGGCTGCGCGCTGCGATGTCGAAGCGCATTCATTCTTTGATCTCTTGTACCACGGACATTGGATGAAAAAACTATTTCACTTCTTCACTTCACTTTATTACCTTAAAGACCCCGGTTAGGGGGTATTACATAAGGGGTGGGTTTACAAATAAAGGTTACAGAGAGTGATCTTCATGAGAAACAAATGTGTTTCAAACGGACAGAGGGTACGTCGCAAGAAATTCGAAGACCTCACACGTGTATGCTTGTAGCGTGTGCGTGCTTGCATCCTACGGTTCCCACAGCGCGTCCGATGCTCAAAGGTAGTGTCGTCGCGTGTCGGCGCGTGTCTTATCGCCGGCCGCGCTGCCGCAGTGTTTACTTTTGGGGAACTCCACATGCGCGTAGTTACCGTGTTCGAAAGTGAATTTCGCATTCTTCTGCTCCCCGAAACGTGTTCATTTTGCATCGTACCAATGGCTATGTCTTCTAGCGTATGTTAAAACGACGATGGCATTTGTACACCGGCGAAGTAATAAATCGTTATGAACTTGGGCGGTCATGAATCTAGTTTAACGTTGTAGTTTTTACGTAGCGAAAATGGCTACGAAAGTGGGGCGGTCCCGGAGACAGGCGCTTCAAAGCGCCAGCTGTAGCGACAGCACCAGGAAGTGGCACGCGGCGCACGCGCCAAGCATTTCAGAGCTTACTGGCTTTCGAATGAGATGAATATGCGCGCGCTCGTGGTCTATTGGTTAGGATACTGGGCTCGACGGCCGAAGCTCGATTCCACCCCATCGGTCACACATTATTTTCTTTTAATGAAAGCGAGGCGAAGGAAGAACCTACCTACCGCACAGTGACAGGAATGAGGTTGGAACGTTTCACAATAAATTTTTGGAATTCATATGCGAGTCCTAATTATTGTATACTGAACTCAACTTCTACACAACGAAAAAAAAAACAACTAGAAAAATCAACACAAGTTACCAATAAATTGTTTATTGAGAACACTCAACAATAATACTGTTGTGCAAGGATTGAGTGAGCTCAATTGCTCTTGAAAATTTGTTGAAGTCCGTTGTTTCAACAATTGCCCAACAATATATCAATGGTTAATCAACATTCATTTTTGTATGGGGCGCTCGTCGCTTTCGGTCACAAAATTGCATTTACGCTGAAACCGCATGATGCGGTGCAGTACGCATGCGCCCTCTGGTTGTCCAAATAGGTAACCAGCTACTGGCAACATGCATCGGCGAGTTGGCAGTCTCGTGTGTTGGTGACCAGCAATATTTCGCGCCGTGCCAGGATTTTGTTATAACGATTGCTCTCTTATTAGTTATCTTTTTATTAATTAGCTCGAGCGGTTCGCATGCGCCGGCATGCGCACTTCGGTTTGGGGACGCGACGTCTGTTGGAAGCTAGCAAACATTCGGCAGTGCGCAGAGCAACACTGTTCGAAGTCCGCAACTATCGCCAACAGCAGACGACACTGGCATATATTTGTGTAGGCTGAAGCTTCCGCGTCATGGTGAAGAAGCGACTCTTGCACTGTCACATTCTGTGCTGCATGTGTGACGTTGACGTGGTGACCCACCTTTGGAACACTGTCCAGTCGTCTTACCTGTGCCGCTTTTTTATTTGTTTATTGCTACCGCATAATGTTGCGACAACATACGTCACTATGTGCTCGGTTGTGTACAGTGCGATGGCACACTTTTTGTAGCTGTGCTAGCGAAACTTGTGTTGTGGACAAGCGACGCACCCCCGCTTCTCGGCTGGGCAAAGCACCAGCGCGGAAGAAACGGGAAGCGACCCCATCCGGTGTCGAGTTCTGAGAATCCTCCGTCGCCCTCAGCGTCTCGGCTACCGGACCGGGACCGAGAGTTTGCTCCCTCGAACACATATGCAGCTCTCGCCTGCGTCTTTTGTAGAAAATAAGCGCAGTTTGTTTTCTGCCACCAACCGATGCGCACTCCTTTCACGGATGGGGTCAGACCCCATACGTAACACAGGCGACGAGGCAGAATAGGAGTTCCAAAGCGGATAAGTTTTCGAAGCCCATGGCTGCAGGACGAATGCACGGCGCTGTCGAGCCTTTCTCGGCCAAATCATGGGAATCGTAGATCCAGTGTCTCGACTTTTACTTCGTGGCGAGCGACGTCAGTGATGAAGCGAAGAAGCGGGCACTTCTCCTCACGCTTTGGGGAGTCGACACTTTGGAACAGTGTGTACACGCTGATAGCGCCAAAGAGTCCGGGAGAAGTCAACTTCAATTATTTAGTGACACTTCTCAGGCAGCACTTCCACTCCAGGACATCCGATCTTTACAGCCGTTACGTGTTTCAAAGACCCGACCAACGGCCAGACGAGTCGATCAGCAGCTACACTGAGGCCCTCGCAGTGGCGTAGCTAGGTTGTCTGGCACACGGACCCATAGGTCTTCTGTCACCCTCTCCTCGCCCCCCCCCCCTGGGGTAGTCGTGAAAGGCAAGGATATCAACAATTTCCTGGTGTCTTCAGACGCATATGAGCCCCTCACTTTGCACCCGAGGCCCACGGCCCCCGTGCCTCCCCCCCTTGTATCTCAAAGAAAAAGGAAAACACGGAACCACGCTCCGAGAACTAGTAACTACGGGCAAACAGTGTCAACCCAACACTTGTCAGAAAATCCTGCTGGAAACTGCACACAATGAGTGTACGTACACACTGCCCCAAGTTCCTCGTGGACATGAGAGTGCGTTGACCACCTCGTTCTGCCAACTATTCTTTGCTGAGGATCCATATTAGTGTCATTTTTAAGCTTCCGTTGCATGCCGCCGCGATTGTCAACGAGCCACCGTAAGCTAAGTAAGGGAAAGCGGACCAATCGCAGACACCGGCACCACCCTCTTCATCCGGTTATCGATTTTCAGTGCAGTGGTTTGGCCCACGGAACCCCTCTGCACTTGATAGTGCTCCTCGCCTCTTGTGAGCCAATTAGATAAGACAAGCTGCTCAGTGTAGGCAATGTTATTCGTTTTTCAAGTAAAGAAAAGTGACCTCCTATGAACGAGGAGAGCGTTTGATTGGTCTGTTGAGGCAACCCTGTGGGTAACCGCCTGTTGCTCGCGTCGGCGGTTACGCAAATTTTACGTCAGGAGACAGGAATAAAAACATATTGGAATACTTTTACGTTATAGGGCCCATGGCCAGGTAAAGAATTACACATCCTGGGCTCTGCACAAGTTCGTGTGAGGTTGAGATGAAAGGACTATCTGCTGCCGTTGTTGGTTATGAAGGACACCGGGTGCGACCTCCTAGGAAGAGACTGGTTTTTGGCAATTCACATTCAGGTGAAGGGGATCAACCACGTTGGAGATCCAACACTAGAAATTACAGAGGTCGTGGAATGACACCCAGATCTCTTCAAGGAAGACATCGGAAGCTATACAGGTCCTTTTGTTCACCTGGAACTCGAAGACGATGGGACAGCAAAGTTTTGCAAGGCTCATACGATTTCCGTGGCGCTACAGGCGCTTATGGAACATAAGCTTGATCGTCTACAGTCCCAAGGCATCCTAAAGCCAATGCAGCATACCAAATGGGCAATTCCATTGGTACTTGTTCGGAAGACCAACTGTACACTCAGTGTCTGTGGTGACTACAGGAGTACTGTTAATGCAGCAGTGAAGAAGGCACCGTACCCGCTACCAACTACAAATGAAGTGTTCGCAAACCTACATGGTGCAACCCTCTTCTCTATGTTGGATCTTTATCAGGCATACCAACTCAAATTTGATGAAAAAACACCAGCACTGCTCACAGTGAACACCACAAAACTATTCAGGGTGGAATGCCTGCCGTTCCGAATTTCCGCTGCACCAGCTATCTTCCAGTGCATCAGGGAGACAAAGATAGCCGGAATTCAAGGGGTGAGTGTTCATCTTGACGACACCATCGTCAACAGGAATAGTGCAAATAAGCACGCACAGCGTCTGAGTCGGGTTCTGTCGAGGCTAACTGAGAAAGGCTTAAGCCTCAAGAAAGAAAAGTGCAGGTTCGGAATTACGTCAGTTGAGTTTTTCGGACATCGAATGGATGGCAATGCTGTTCACAACACCGAGAAAAAGGTTGAGGCATGCGAGTCACTCTGACCACTCGGATAAACTCGGACCTTCAAGCACCCAAACCATCTGACAAGACATGCCTAAGCACTTTTCTGGGCCTTATTTCATTTGACGACTGGGCTTTGGGGAACAGAGCGATGGTCATGGTGGAATTGTATAGGCTCTTAGAGAAAAACACGCCCTGGAAGTGGAACAGCAAGCATCAAGCCAATTTTGAGGCGCTTAAGGAGATGATCTATACATCTACAGTGCTCGCTCACTAGACGAGACGAAGCCCCTTCTTTTGTCCGTGCACGCATCGCCGTACGGCGTTGATGCTGTCCTCGCTCGGGAAGATGCTATTTGGCGAGAGGGGCCCATTGCATTCGGTTCATGAACACTGGCAAGTGCCGAAAAGAGCTACTTCCAGCTCAACGAAGAAAGTGCAGCAGTAATCTACACCATCAGTCATTTTCATAAGTACATACCTGGCCGGCATGTGACCATAACAGATCGCCAGGCATTGATTGTAATAGTGAGTGAAACAAAGCAAGTACCCGGGTCTTTTCATCAAGGATGACGCGATGGTGCCTTAAACTAGCCACGTACGATTACAAGTTGCTGTACAGGCCTGGCTTGCTGCACCAAATTGCGGACACTCTAAGCTGACTTCTACTACCGGTACAAGTTGATGAACCTTATCCCCCAAGAGACGTGCTCATGTCGGCTACCATGCCCAGCTTCAAGCTTTTGCCGCGTCAACTAGCACGAATGGCTCGAGAGGACTCAGTTCTGTCCCATGTGCTGGAGGCTGTCGCAAACGGTGAAGTTCATAAACTGCCAAGAGAACAGTTTTCATCGTTCCGGAAACTGGAGACTGAGCTTTCACCGTAGGAAGGGTGCTTTGTTAGAGGATCCCGGATGGTAACTCCAACATAGGCGCTATGACCTTCTTAAAATTGCACCTGAAAACCACCACATATTTGTGGCCATGAAGGCATGTGCACGAAGGTACTTTTGTTGGCCAGGCATTGACGCAGATATCGAACGGCTCGCTAGAAACTGTGCAACTTGCTGTCAACACCAAAGGGCACCAGCCAGTGCACCAGTGCCCAAATAGGAACGCCTTGGGACACAGTTCACGCAGACTTCGTTGGACCTGTAGAAGGCAGAATGCTGGCTAATTGTTGTGGACACATATAGCAAATGGTTGGAAGTGTGCTCCATGCATAATACACAGTCTGCCACATTGATTGAGGAACTCCAGAACCTTTTCGAGCTTTTGGGCTCCCCAAAAAGCTTGTGACTGATAATGGACCATCCTTCGTTTCAGTAGAAGTTGAGAGCTTCCTAAAGAAGAATGGTATGACCCATGTAACAAGCACACCGTATCATCCTGCAACAAATGGCCAAGCAGAAAGGATGGCTTTTGAAACAAAACGAGCATTAGCTGAAAACAAGGACGGAACATTCACGTGTAGGCTAGCCCAGTTTTTGCTAAAGCAACACACCACCATGTGCACATCAACGGGTGAAATGCCAGCAGCACTTGTGTTCGGACGTGAGCTGGATAAAGCTCTCACGTGCATTCAACCCCAAGCAAAAGCGAACGAAATCCATACCAACTGTAATAGGGACACAAAGTCGAGAGTACTCGCTGTTGGACAAGCAGTTTTCTTTCGAAACTTCGGAGGGAATCCGATCTGGACGGAGGGAACGGTCTTGGAAAAGCTAGGCCACGGATCGTGGCTCATTAAAGGCCCTAACAGGTTAGTGCGATAACAATGTGACCGCATCAAGCCCGGCACTTTGAGACACTCCACAGAAGATTCGGCGACACGGGATAAGGGCTGTAGGCTAACCGCGAGCAGTGTCCCGCTCCAGTTTATGCTTTGGATAAATACAGATAACTCGACGTCGTCAGAGGCCACTCTCTCAGGAATGCTGGAGCCTTTGCAATCATCGGTGACCAAACCAGAGATTGGCACTGCCCCTGAGACCGTGCCAAACACAACTGCAGAGTCATGCCCGCAGTGGGAACGACGGCCTCCGGATCACTACGGCGACTCCATCTGAGAGGGGAGGAAAGTGTTGTGTCCAAGCGACGCACCACCACTCTTCGGCTGGACAAAGCACCAGTGCAAACGAAACAGGAAGCGACCCTAAGTCGAGTTCCAAGAATTCTCCATCACCCCCAGCGTCTCGACCACTAGACAGGGACCGAGAGTTTGCCCCCTCGAACACATGCGGCTCTCATCTGCGTCTGTTGTAGAAAATAAACTCAGTCTGTTTTCTGCCACCAACGAATGCGCATCCCTTTCACGGATGGGGCCAGACCCTGTACGTAACAGCTTGAAAAAATGCGCATACACGAACACTCAGGTGTATCAAAGTCAATGAGCAAGGAATCTGTCGCAGCAATAACGTAGCACGCTGAAGCACCGCAGCATTATCTATTAACATACTCCTATACAGATGGTTCTATTATCACGGAATACAGGTGTGTTGATTGACAAGTCATTACATTAGACATTAGTTCATTAGCACCATGTGTGGGGCAGCACAAGAAAGTAAGGGAATGTTTGTTGACATTTTTTTTATTTTCATAACCAACAGACAGTTTCTTGGGTGGAGCTTTGTGATGAATTCATAATATGTTCTGTGTAAATCTGCAATGTGGGCATGTTCTATTATCCAATCACTTCATAAGTAGCCAAATGAATGCAGATAGCCCATAAACACTGTGAAATGGAACGCAGAACTTTGCAGTTAAGAAGCCACAGTGACTCACACTCTGTGCTGAACATAAACTAGAAAAACATGCGTATAGAAAAATTGGGTGCACATTCTCATCTGCCACACAAATCTATATATTAAAAGTAATCTTTCACTCGTCCTCGTATTGCTTACAGTTGCATAAACCTTACTGCAGCATCCTCTGTGGAGTAAAATATTCTTGCAAGTAAGAGCTACTTGTTCACTCTATCAAGTTATATAAGCCCCCAGGCTGCCCTGTTTTCCTTCATGCATGCTACAGTAGCATGGCTGTGCTCAATCACCTCTTGCCATTCCACTGAAATGAAGATGGTATAAATTTGTTACCAAAATATGCTCTAAAGCATAACTGTTTATCATTCTTTGAGCCTCTGAGAAGTAAGGATGGATGTTCAGCCTTGCTGTTGTGGCATTTCATAGGTTCTAACCAACCGTCATATTTCTAAACAAGCAATGATGAAATTATATAATCAAGCCGTACCATTAGTACAACTGATGTATTGCTTCCCCAGGAAGTCTCACTGCCACCTTCCCAATTTCGTAAATACTTAGACATGTTGACAACCTAGACATGTTGAAGTTAACTTCACAGCCTGTGTTTTAACACGGCACATAAATCAGATTAACCCAACAGCCCTTATATCATTCTCTTAATCACTTGACATACTAACTAGCACTTGGCATTTCAGTCATATTCTGTTTGTATGTTTGGCGAATTGCACAAATCATTTTTGTCGCCCTTACAGCCTAGTTGGTGCTGTCTTTCTTTATAACAATGAAGCAGCAACTTTACTTGGTGCATTGCTGTGAGAACTATAACTTGCTTCACAGTATCACTGCACATGTACCCTCAGACCACATCGTAGACATGCTTCTGTACATACTAGAGGCTGGCCACAATCAGCATCATCTTGAAATCTAGATGAACAGGGTGCGAATCCATGTGCATCAAATAAATGTCTGTTCCATTGAGAGGCTGTGCATTTATGTGCAATATAGTTATCAATTCAGTATACTTATGGCAGAAGAACAGAATACACAGAACAAAATCTAGTTCTCTCTGAAAAGCTGTTTTTCGCCACTATTATATGCAGCAAAGTAAGACTTCAGAAAGCACAAATATGGCTTGGGCGCATCTTTGTGCATTGTATAAGAAGTAGAGGGGGCGAATGTTAATTTTTTTTCAAACAGAAATTGAACAAAAATGGTAAGTGCCAAATATTGAATAGTGACACGACGACGTGGGTACTTGTAGTAGCAATATTTATTTCCATATATTTAGGTACTGCATCTTAACCAACTTGTGCAAAAGAGAGCTAACTATTGGGACCAAAGGATAAGCTTTCAATGCAAGGCTACTAATTCTTATACTAAAAAAACTACTTGAATAGTCTATCAACAACTTTAGAGCCTCGTTGCAAAGAAGCTTTCCAAGAAATAATGGCTGCCGTATGAAGAGCTTCCAAAAATGCGCAATAAATTGTTTGCAAAAAAGCACGAAAGTTGTAGAAAAAATAAATATAATGAAGGCCCAATGTTTTGCGGACACACGTAAAATGACTTGTTGCAAGGAAAAAAACACAGACTTGTCACATAAAAGATAAATCTGCTACATCGACATGTGTGGTTGGTTTTAGGCAAAAAAAAAGCCTATGGAAAAGTTTTGTGCCAATATGGCTAAAAGATACATTCGTTACCATGCTTGCCTTTGGGAGGCTGCATACGCTTGTTCACATGCAGCCACATATTCGTTGTTATAAAACTTCCAATTTATATATTGACACAAAAGCTATGTCTGATCACAGAAAAAGAATAGAATTGTCATATAGTATACGTAACATTTAGAACATCAGGGTACTATTTTTCACATTACGCCAATACTCATTAAATACAAAACTGCAAGAACATCAAAACACTTTGGCATAATCCGTAACTGATTATATGAATGAGTTTCCCATTTCATGGGGCAAAGTTGCATAGGGCAGATAGGATGTGATATCTGTGATTGAGAGATGGGCACAAATATTATACAACTGATTACTGTGGGAATAAATAAATAACAGGCATTGATTGCCAGTATGTCATCATGTCACTTCTATCTGAAAAGTGACTATCATTGCAAGTCAAATTTGCAACTGGCAAACTTGCATTGAGCGTCATGTTTATGTGCCCATATATGTGCACCCTATAAACCGTTGCTTTAAGTTATGACCAGTGTCATGTCATTCCTGTATGTAATTGTGGTCTTGCACAATACACCTATAAAACTTTTGATCAGCATCCTAGTACATTTCCTTGTATTTGCACCACAGGCTTTCTGTCGCAACATCCTCTTCGCACCCACGATAAATGCTGCAGTCAGTAAAATAAGGCTTTAGATTATTTCCTAAACTGCTTTCATTCCAGCAAGTAGATGCCGAGCAGACTCTGTGCCGCAAGTGAACATTTATGAGGGCGTTCATCTTTGCTGCTTATTATGGTGGCTGCAAGGCAAACGGAGGCAAATTTTACAGGCAAAGCGAAGCTCCGTTGTCACATGCACGTAAACAAAGCTTATGCTTATGGCGTCAAAACATGTTTTTTCTTCTATCTTCCGACCATGGAGCATGTAGTGACAGGATGGGAAGCAGACACCGAGCAGACGGTGCGGCGCGATGAACACATCTTGAGGGACACTCAGCCTTCCTATTAGCAGTAATGTGAGTGTAGCTCAGCAGCTTCCCCAGTGCTGCAAGAAACTACTGGGATGGAGTACAGCTCACAGAACAGATTGTTAGCGTGAAAGGTTGGTGTCGTGTTTCAGGGCTTCCGTGAACGAAGAGGCAGACTGAACTTGAAACATGTTTTATCGCATGGCAGCAACTTAACGTGGCAGAATGACAGCCAAGGAATATAAGCACAAAAAGCACACCACAGCTTGGCGGCCAGCGATTATATACACATAGTAGACGAGGGTGAAGTGATCACGATATGGCCCGCGTGACGGAAAGGAAGACGCTATCACACACGTACACGTGTACAGATATACGACATTTGGGCAGTGGCAGAGAAGGTTCCTTGCTGTGTCATCACATGCGCAAAAAATTGCATAAGGAGCATTTGCATAGTTTACATTACAGCAGATGACACCTAGCACAAAATGGATAATTGCAATACATGGAGCAGTGATACAACTTCTAAGCTGTTCACTGGCCTCCCCTCTTTATAATGTAACGTAGGTTGGAGACGGAGTGTTACAAAAGAGACGTTTCCCTTTAATGGCGGGCCAGAAGAAGAGCGTGCAGCTTACGCACTTCATCGTCTTTCATGGCGCCGACCTTTGCGCGCGCCGTTCTGCGGTGCGGGAGCCCCACATCTCTGTGTCATTTGCCCTCAAGCGAAAAGCGACCGTCTCGGTCGCGTCACAAGGTTCTTTCAGCTACATAAGAAGTGGAGCTCCTCAGGTGCATCTCGGCGTTCACGTACGCGCATAGTATGGTTTCATGCGCACTACATGAAGAACTTGAGCGCGAGGACGACGACGGAGCGAACCGGGGTCAGAACTACAGGGCACGACTTCGTAGGTCACGTCACTGAGGCGGCGCGTAACCTTGTAGACAGCAAAATACCAGCGGATCAACTTTTCCGAGAGTCCACGGCGACGGACGGGCATCCAGACCCACAAGCAGGCGCCGGTATTGTAATGGACGTCGCATCGACCCTGGTTGTAGCGAAGGGTGTCTGTATGCTGCTGGCTCCGGATACGATGCCGAGCAAGCTGGCGTGCCTCTTCGGCTCTTTGTACAAACTCTTCCGCGTGTTCGCTGGTGGGGCTATTTTCAGCCAGAGGTAGCATGGCGTCAAGTGTTGACGTGACGTGGCGCCCGTATACAAGTTCGAACGGCGTAAACTGGGTAGTCTCCTGTACAGCAGTGTTATACGCGAAAGACACATAGGGTAAAATCTCGTCCCACGTCTTGTGCTCTACGTCGACATACATGGAGAGCATATCAGCCAGCGTTCTGTTCAGACGTTCAGTTAATCCATTGGTTTGAGGGTGATACGCAGTGTTCTTGCGGTGAGAGCAATGCGTCAGCTGGAGAACGTCCTGCATAAGTTCCGCTGTAAATGCTGTACAGCGGTCGGTGATGACAACAGAGGGTGCACCATGTCATAATACGATGTGGCGTACAAAGAACTTGGCCACTTCATACGAGTTTGCTTGAGGGATAGCTTCGGTTTCGGCATACCGGGTTAAGTAGTCGGTAGCCACGACTATCCATCTGTTGCGTGAAGAGGTCAGTAGGAATGGCCTAAGTAGATCCATTCCTATTTGTTGGAACGGTGCTTGAGGAGGGTCTACATGATGGAGAAAGCCGGCCGCTTTGACTGGTGGTTTCTTGCGTCGCTGACAATCGCGGCAGGTCTTCACGTACCGTTGTACAGAAGAATAAAGCCGGGGCCAGTAATACTTCTGTCGTATTCTTGCTAATGTCTTATCGAATCCCAGGTGTCCCGCGCGTGGCTCATCATGGCACGCTTGGAAAATGTCTTGGCGCAGCGCCGTCCGCACGACAAGAAGGTACGTATTGGGACCGCTTCCGCAGTTTTTCCTGTAAAGGACGTTGTTGTGCAAGTAGTATGATGATAAGCCGCGCACGAGCGAGTGGGGTAAAACACCTTCAACTCCTTGAAAGTGCTCGATCAGCGGCAGCAGCTCAGGGTCGTCGCGCTGGTGCTCAGCCATTTTTATGGCGTCGATAACGCCGAGAAATGGCAAGTCATGATCAGGCTCCGATGGTGTCGTAGGGAGTGGTGCCCGTGACAAACAGTGAGCGTCACTGTGCTTCCTTCCATATCGGTAGACAACTGTAATGTCGTACTCTTGTAGTCGCAGGCTCCAACGTGCTAGTCTGCCTGAAGGATCCTTGAGGTTGGCAAGCCATCACAGCGCATGGTGGTCACTGACTGCCCTAAAGGGTCTGCAGTACAAGTACGGTCGGATTTTAGTAATGGCCTACACAACCGCTAAGCATTCTTTTTCCGTGGTTGGGTAGTTTTTTCTCAGCCTTGGTGAGGCTGCGGCTTGCATAAGCAATAGTGCGTTCCGCACCAGCTTGCCGCTGCACAAGGACTGCGCCGAGACCCGCATTGCTCGCATCAGTATGAATTTCAGTGTCAGCGTCTTCGTCGAAATGAGCAAGTATTGGGGCCTCTTGCAAACGCTTGCGCAATTCATTGAACGACTGCTGCTGCTCGTCCGCCCAAATAAAAGGCACATCGCCGTGTGTGAGCCGTGTCAGAGTTTCAGCAATTCTCGAAAATCCCTCGACGAAGCGCCTATAATATGCGCACAAACCAAGGAAGCGTTGGACAGCCTTCTTGTCTGTGGGTGGTGAAAAGTCGGCTACGGCACCTAACTTGTCGGGGTCTGGTCGGACGCATTCAGGACCAACGACATGGCCAAGAAATTTGAGCTCTTGGAACCCGAAGTAGCATTTTTCAGGCTTGATGGCGAGGCCGGCAGTATGGATCGCAGCGAGGAAACTGTCGAGTCGTGCGAGATGTTCATCAAACGTGCTTGAGAACACGACGACGTCGTCCAAGTATACGAGGCAGGTTTGCCATTTGAATTCAGCAAGCACGGTATCCATCATCCGCTGAAAGGTGGCAGGTGCGGAACAGAGACAGAAGGGGGGAACTTTGAACTCATAAAGCCCGTCAGGTGTCATAAACGCTGTTTTTTCACAATCCAGTTCATCAACTTCGATTTGCCAATACCCTGATTTAAGATCCAACGATTAAAAAAACTTGGCATGTTGTAGACGATCCAGTGCATCGTCGATGCGTGGCAATGGATAAACATCGCGCTTGGTGACACGGTTCAACTTTCGGTAATCTACACAGATGCGTAGTGTGTTGTCTTTCTTTCTGACTAACACTACAGGGGAGGCCCACGGGCTGGTGGACGGCTGGATCACGCCGTCTTGGAGTATCTCTTTCATCTGATGCTTGATCGCTTCCCTTACCACTGGAGACACTCTGTAGGGATGCTGACGGACAGGACGTGCGGACTCGCCCGCAACGGTAATGATGCGGTGCTTTCTAATGGACGTGCGCCGCACTTTGGATGACGTTGAAAAACAGCCCGCAAATTTATTCACGAGACTCAGTAGACGATCTTTCGGGTGGTCGGGCAGAGCGGCGTTAACGTGAATCCGTTCTTTTAGGTTGGCTAACCCAGTATGCTGACACGATGCGGTTTCAAATGTAGCAATGTCAGTTACACCAGTGATTTCGCGAAGGAATGCGATTGTCGTTCCTCGCGGTACATGCCGATATTCGTTGCTGAAGTTCGTTAGCAAAACGACTGAACATTTGTTTCGCACCTGAAGAAGCCCTCTGGCTATATAAATGTGGCGCTCAAGTAGCAGGGGCATGTTCGCCTCAGCAATTCCTTCGGTGTCGTCCTCCATGTCGCATCGGACAAGGGTAAGCACGCTACGCAAAGCGCGACGTCATGGTCGTTGTCATTGCTGTTCGCTATAGCTTGCGTAGTAGCGAAGCTCACTCTAGACTCTTGCAGGTCGATGATGGCACCGTTCGCCTAAGGGAAATCCATGCCGGGTGTAAGGTCCTTTGAACATTCAGGAAGAATGACGAAGTCGCCGATGTACGTGAAGCCCCGAATGTTGACTCGCGCCGTACGCCGGCCCATTGGAGCTATGAGATGCCCTCCTACGGTACGAATCTGAGTTCCGGTCCCATTGCGTTGAAGCTTTATTCAGTATACGCTCGAGATTCTGGCTCATAACAGACGTGTCCGCACCCGTGTCGATTAACGCCGTGACTTCGTGGTCATCTGTGGTAACTGATACGTCGCAGGATACTGACACGGAATTAAACTGCTTTCTCTGCGTCTCAATTAAGTCATATCGCGGTCGTCGTAGTGGAGAATGTTCAGCGTTCGCAACGTCAGCGACCTCACCTCCGCAGGTCGCTAGACTCAGTTCTCCCGGGAGGCAGGGCTGGGTGAGCGACGCCTCGTTGCTCTCGACATGAAGAGGGGGCTGGAAGACCTGTTTCGGGCGAGTGACGGTTACCGGCGTTCACGGAATCGGCGGGCAAACGAGGTCCTGGCGTTCGCGAGGTATGCTTCAATCTCCAGGAGGCGTTCACCATTGCGCGGGCACGGCGCATTCAGTGAAAATCCATGGAGCCTAGCTCGGCGGTAAGGACACGGCCTGTAGAGGTGATCGGCTTCACCGCAATGAAAACACAAGGGCCTCCGATCTGCGGTGCGCCATACGTAGCTCCTGCTGGGTGGTCGTGTTTCGGCAATGAATGGCGTGCGGTGAGGCCTGAAGTCTGCAGTTGCTTCTTCAAAGGCGCGAACACCGTGATAGTCCGGGACGTCGCGCGCATCGTGAAAAGTCGGAGACAACGAACTTCGCGCAGCTTCAGCATACGACATACGAGGCTGTGGCTGCCATACCTCGTGCTGTGGTGTCTCGCTGCGCTCCGGGATTTGTACTGCCTGCCTGATTTCTTCCCGGACGACCTCAGCCAGAGCGAGTCGCTGTACCGATGCTGGAGCCACCTGAAGCTTTTGGATCTCTTCTCGAACAACAAGCCTAATGAGCTCCCGCAAGGCGTCGGTATTGTCCAAGGGCATAGCGAGACGGTCACGCGATAGGGTCGACACGTCGCGGTTGTACTGCTGTGTTCGCTTCTGCAGTGCCTTTTTCATAGGTATGGCTTCCGCCAGAAACTCTGCAACGGTCTTTGGTGGATTTCGTACTAGGCCACCGAATAACTCTTGCTTGACACCGCGCATCAAGTTCCTGAGCTTCTTTTCTTCCGGCATGCAGGGATTCGCGCGTCGAAAAAGTCGGCACATATCTTCAACAAACATTGCAACGCTTTCGTTCGGCCGCTGTACTCTCGACTGAATTGCAGATTCAGCTCGCTCCTTGCGATCGAGGCTGGCGTATGTGCCGATTAGCTGCCGTCAGAATTCATCCCATGTCGATAGGGCCGCCTCACGGTTCTCGAACCATGTCCGCGCATAGTCCTCGAGGGCAAAGTAGGCGTTGCGTAGCTTGCGCTCTGGAGTCCAGCCGTTGTATTCTGCGACACGCTCAAAGGGATCGAGCCAGTCCTCTACATCCTCGAAGGTGTCCCTATGGAAGGAGGTGGGGATTCGCGGCTGGTTGAGGACGAGCTCGGTCGGTGCGGTCGAGGAAGATGGTAGAACCGACGTACTCATCCTTCTGACTTGGTTGGGTAGCGGCTCGTGCTCAGGTGGCAGTCCTTGAAGTCGGCGGCTTGTCCTTACGTGCACAGGAGTCAGCTCGACCGGACTTCGTACTGGGCTTGTAGACGGTGTTCGATCTGGGAGTGGTATCATGTACCCAGCACCTCCACCAGAAAAAGGTAACGTAGGTTGAAGACGGAGTGCTACAAAAGAGGCGTTTCTCTTTTGAGGGTGATACGAGCGTGCAGCTTACGCACTTCATCGTCTTGCATGGCGCCGACCTTTGCGCGCGTCGTTCTGCGGTGCGGGAGCCCCACATCTTTGTGTCAATAAAGTGTGAAATGTGCAGAGATAGCTATGGAAACAAACATGTACAAAGCAAGGGATCTTCTTTGATACAATACCTATAATGAGATGCATAAGAACATAAGTGACCAGCGATGCTTCTGCACTGTTTATTACTTCAGAGCGCATGCAATTGACAGAAAAAAATCACAGACGATTACGACGCTCCCTAATGCGAAATTTGAGCGCAGCTCTACACGTGTTGTCATTTCGCTGGCATGAACAATCGGTCTCGTTTGGCATCTTGCAAACAGAGCGAAATGTGGCGCCAGTGCCTTGCTAATCTGGAGATCACGTGAGCCAGCGCATAGGTGATGCATAGGCATGATTCACAGACGCCACCGCCAATAAAGCTCCCAGACATTGCATGCTACTCTGGCACAATCTCGTAGCTACCGTCACCGCACTTCGCTATTATTCTCACACTTTTGCCATACACTCCTCTACTTTCTGCCTCATGGGTCTGCGGCACCTTCCTCTCCGCTTTCCTCCTCATGCCTCTTCTCACTTGCCACTTTTTTTCACCTCCCACTGCATCCTGTGTTCACTCTCATCTTTTTCTGAACTCGTTCGCTTGGTTAAACTGAGCGAACAAGTGGTCCTCACAGCACGACAAAAGCTAAAAAGAATGTGCTCAAAAATAAACGGAATGACCAGCGAAAGGAATACCCTGAATGCATGCACTATAAACCACGTTAAAGGATTGATTAAGTGCACAATAGACGTGGTCTACATGATACCTTTGACATGTGGGGCTGATTACGTGGGCCAAAGAGGCAGGTGCGTAAATGATTGACTGTGCGAACATCGACACAACTGCAGTCTGATACAAGCACCCGGAGACCTTGCCATACACGGCGCTTCATGCCAGTGCAAGCATATTTTGCACAGGACGGTGATCTTGCTCAAATGTAGTAACCAAAGAAAAAAAGAAGTGGAAGCCAACCTCAAGATGACCCCATGTGCCATCTATATCACTCAGCAAAGAGATTAGCTTAATGACTGACAATAGATGGCGTGGATAAACTGGGAAGAGCATCCCTGCACATACGAGTAGGCTATATGAAGGTCTCATTTTCCGAAAAATAAAACAGTTGGTAATTTGCAATCAGGTGTTGTGCATTGTTTTTTCTCTATTAAATCTTGTCTATTTGTCACTTAGCGCAACAGTGTTATATCGAACCAACTAGCCCACTGGGAAATTTTCTTTAATTATATGTAATAAGCTCTGAGTGCATGTTTACGTGACAGTCTTGTTTGCAATGCACATGGGAAAAACAGCACAAAAAGATGCAATATTAGAGGTGAGCAAATAGGAATTTTTGGGACAGATAAGCAAGAACCCAGTGGTCGCAGTAGGACAGGTGCAGCTCTCACAACCTTCTAAGGAGGTATTGGAACTCGATCCAAAATTTGCGCTTCCCCGAGACTAGACACAGCAGGGAAGCTTGCCATGATCAGACAAGTCGCAGCAAAAGCGAATGAAGCGGACGCTAGCAGAGTTGTGGCTGAAGGAGTAGATACACTGGCTCGTTCAAAAGAATGCAAACGCCATGTGCACAGTTTCATTAAAGCTGTGAAGGGATTGAAAAAGAAAATTGTGCCTATCAGACAAAGAAGAGGGATTTGTAGTATTCGATGCTAGAAGCTACAATACAAGAGCATTAGAAGCCATGAACAAGAACTTCCACAAGGTAGAAAATAAAGGCCTAAAGGAAGCGAAAAGAAAGGTCAAGATGCTTCTGGGAGAAACAAGTAATGGTAGCCCGCTCTGCAACAAGGTTAAAGCAGCAAAAACCACCACGCTGTCCTTGTTCTTCAGTGGAAAAAGCCATACAATTGGTACCCCCTTCCATGCCATTTTATCGGAAGCAGGCATGTGGCAATCGCTGCTTTCGACAGACCTTTTCAGGCAACTTTCCAAAGTTAGGGCAGAAAATCCGTTCACTATTAGGAACTCTGAAGAACTAACCTCTGAGATAAGAATGTACGAAATTAATGATTGGTACGGGTTCTCGATTGACATCGAAGACATGTATTATTCAATACCGCACGCGGATTTGATGAATGTACTGAGAGAGACCATCGAGGAGTAAGGAGCCATTCCATTTCAAAGCTCGGTAGGAATGTCTGTGGAAACCTTCTTGGAGCTGTTGAGCCCCTATCTCGCTGCCACAATCGCTGTACATGATGGTACCGTGTTTGTCCAAAAAAGAGGGGTCTGCATAGGATCAAAAATAGCACCAATCCTGAGTGACTTGTAGTTGGCAGCATGCGAAAAGAAAATTCAAGGATCCATCAAGGAAAGGTACGTCACACGGATCAACAATAGGCTAACTCAGGAGATTCTTGAGGCATTTGAGGTAAGTAAAACAGGAGCGCAATGTGTAAGCACACCGTGAGTCGCCTTGACAAGAAAGGAATTCACCTTTTTGAGACAGCCTCAGACAGATAAGAGATATGGCGATGAAATAAATAAGAGTGGGAATTTCAATTAAGAAATCAGTTGATAGTGGAGCTGCATCCTCCTTAAGTTCTGCTGCTACAATCCTCAAATCATATATTGACCATACCAGTTGTTTTGTCATCCTCATACTTTGTTACGTGCATATGGCCTTTTATCAAGAAAATGGAAATTTGTCAAGATTCGAATTTGTCAAGAATCGAAAGAAAGCAAATTTGTCAAATTGTAAATCGGCCCTGAAGGCGGACCGGCCATCACATCAAAGCGTGGCGCTCGAGAAGCGTGTCGGCCAGCCGCGGCAGCAAGTGGCTTTGCCTGGCAAGCATGTGCCACTGTGTGCATGTACGTCAGGATGTGCCGCAGCATGACATCAACCAAAGTTCTCCCTGCACTTATTTACGGGGCGTCGCCGTCTGACGCGCAGCGGGAAACGCATAGTTTCGACATTACCTGGATTTGGGCTTCGATTTCGATAATGAATTTCTCAAATTACGTGTAATTTTTTACTTCTAAAAATGAGCATGCCAAAAATTGTGACGCCCTACACGCTTTCCCTATATTGCCCTGGAGCTATTAAGAAAAATATTAATTGAAAAAATTTTGTTATTTAGCGTTTTCTGAGTAACTTAAGCAGCGGCAAATGTATTTCCGCCTCACCGTAAATCTCGTATGCGAAGACAACAGGTGCATCATAGTCATATACTTTCTATAAAAAAACCTGGATTATGTAACAGAGGAAAAACTCTATATGACTGGTGGCAAGCTACTGTTTAGTCTACTTTCATCCTTTGTATTTGTAAACTTCAATTAAAAACAACTTGCCGATGCTATCCTTGGCTTCATTATCTGATGGCTTGATATGGTCGCAACTAATGAAATCCGCGCCACTCGGCTCCCCTTCTTCCCGTTCATTGTACGGTGAGGGTCTCGACTCCGGAGGTGCAATCTCCTCAGTGAATATTTCCGAGTTTACTGGTCAGCTGCCTCCTCTCAAAGTTCACCTTCCACATGATGCCATCCATCAAGAGGACATTGCGCGTCCTTCTTCCCGTTCATTGTACGGTGAGGGTCTCGACTCCGGAGGTGCAATCTTCTCAGTGAATATTTCCGAGTTTATTGGTCAGCTGCCTCATATCAAAGTTCACCTTCCACATGATGCAATCCATCAAGAGGACATTGCGCGTCCGCCGCCATGGCCTTCGGTGGCGCTGGTTGACTCTGCGGCTTAGATCTCATAAACACACATAAATATTCAAGAATGTAGACGTGGGAACAGCTGCCGCACTAGCATATCTATAGGGCGACGCACGCGTGATGCAATGCGGAGGTTGTAGGTTCGGTCCCCACTGGCAGCAAGTCGTCTTTAGTCCATTTTCTTTTTGTTTCGGCCCGTCATTTCTACATGTAAAATTAAAAACTGTAAATAACTTCCCTGCTTCTATTCTTAGCTTGTTATCTGTTCGTTTTGTATGGTTGTGACTAATAAACCAATTGTAAGTTTGAGCCCCCTTCACCTGTCCACATTTTTCTGCCCCCGTCTTTTCACACACAACAAAAGCATAAAGTATGAACAGCCACCAACTATTGTCGCCCTCTTGAAATGCACTGTACCTCACAACAATTTAGAGGGAGCCCCGATGTCCCGAAGTTGCGCACCCTACCTATTACGCAATAAGGCCCCCTCAGTTTAACGTACCTCGTGCGAGCAGTGATCGTAGTAACCGTGGTGCGATGTCCAGAAACCGAAGTGGTGGTCAAAGCCTCGCATAAGCGGGGTGTACTCCTTCCTGAAGAAGCCCAGATGCCACTGCCGTCAAGGAAATAACGCGTGATGCAGCAACGGCCAGAAAGCTTCCCAAGTTTATGCCATGCGATCATGCGACGCTCCGAATGTCATACCTTGCCTATGGCGTGCGTCGTATAGCCCAGATCTTTGAAATATTCCGGCAGGATTTTGAACTTTAGCGGCAGACCCCATGGCTCCGAGTTTTTTATTTCATCGTTCTGCGTGCCTGGAAAAAGGTCAAGAGATAAAATGAATGAGTCGATTAAAGGATTGTCGTTCACACTGTTATTGAAATGCGTTGCTTCAAAAGCGTTGCCTGCTATTGAAATGCATGCCTCAAAAGGCATGCAACCAAGATTTAAATCCGTAAAGCTGGGTGTAGCGTTAGAGACGAGAGGTGGTCGAGGCCGTGAGTTGTTTCTGCTGCTCTCTGTCAGCGGTTAGTTTCGTAATGCCCAGAACGCCCGAGGTCAACTCGTACTTTGGAAGATAGAACTGCGCGGTTTCTGGATCGCGTCAAGAGAAAGGTTTCCTTTTAGGTGCGCATAAATACATTTATTCCAGTGGTGGCACAAGTGCTACTCTCGCACACTGATTCCGTGACGGACCGACAGAGCGGACGTTTAGCCAATGTCTTTCAAATGTAGCGCGGAACATTCTGCGAAACATTGTCACCGGGACTTGCTCAAATCTCTAGTTCGCCATTCAGCGACCAACATCGCCTTTATCTACGTGCTTGGGGTACCCGTTGACTGCGAAAAGCCTCGCCTTGCCTCATAAAGCCTCTCATTATAGGCTTAGGCACTGCAGTTGTTCGCGCTGTGTCGATCACGCCGTGATGACGTAATGTTTTACAGCCATGGAAGACCGGCACAGCGCAGAAAGGACGAAGAACAGTGAAAACGCAACATTCTCCTTTGTGCATTATCTTCCAAGATATATCAACTAGCACAATTCTAGCTCGTACAACTCTGTGTTTGGCATTTTCTAAGAGCGATGTATGCCGCGAAGATCGATGATAATGGAAACCAAATGAACCAATCTGCACGTGAGCGAGCTGACGTGGCCGGCGTGGTGCTTTAGCAGCGCCCACACGCATGCCGCCTACAATAGTCAGCAGCTGCAGGAACTCGGGGATTCCTTCAAAACGCGGAGCACGCTGAACCACTTTTGGAAACGCTTCGCGGAGCAAGCACGCGAGGAAAACAAAAAAGAGATATGCGTGGGTCCTGACAAAATAGGAGTCAGACAATCGGCTACGGTATGGCTTTGAAAGCATTAGATGAATGTCACTTGCGGGCACTACGGTCTGCGAGAACCAAAGAATCAAAAGGTGTGTGTAAGCTGTCAAACTCAAGCACGCTTTGCACTAAAAAATATGTCAACCGACTCTAACGGGTTCAGCGTGAGGCAGTCAGATTCATTTACGGAAAATATCGACGGCAAGCACTCTTCTCTAATGAAACAAAATAATATTCAAACGTTCCGAGCACGCAGAAAATTTAATCGCATCATATTTCTTCAGAACGGTCTTTGTGGGAAAACCAAATTCACGTTACCTTCTTGCTTCCAGCGTACTTGTACGAGAACAGGCCACACGCACGATTTTTCTCTAGCGCCGTTGTTTGCTAGAACAAACTTATATAAGCACAGTTTTTTGCCACGAACAGTATCAGAATGGAATTGTCTTCTCCAAAGCATTTTCCTGTCCTCTGATTTCGCCAAGGAACTAGATCATTTTCTTTTCCATTTTCTTTTCCTTGTATTCAAGTGATGACATTCTTTTACTTGTACCTTTCTTTTGTGTGTGTGTGTAATCACTGTCCTGCTTGCATTCCATTATTTTGTACTGCAGCCGCTCATGCATGGGCCTGCTCGGCCACTCTAAATAAATGTATGCGCCAGCAAATTAAGCTTCACTCATTCCAGTGATGTCATGCGGTTTGACATTTTAAAAAGGCCGTTTTCTCCGTACAGATTGCGAGCATGAGGACGAAATCTGAACGTCACTGGAAATTTCATGGGTCGTCGTGATGGCATCGCTTAGCAAGATATACTAGTTGAGCTGGAAACAACCAGCATTTATTTTCCAATTAGCCTAGCACTTACATTGGCAGAGCAAAGTGATTACGCTGTTAGCGGACTACAGCTGGCTCGGAGGAGGAGGAGGAAAGAACTTTATTGAAGAGAAATTTCGAGGCTTCGTAGATGACTTTTTTTTTTTTTTTGCGGCGACCTCTTCCGCTCAGACAATGATTGCATTTTGTACTTTTTCATCGGGGGACCGTGTTAGGGTTTCCCATGTCGTTTATGAGGGAGCTGACAGAAGCTCTCTGGGTTGGGGATTCCTAGAAGATGAGGCTCTGGTTTGCTATGGCGCTTTTATCGCCGTTTTTGCCTATTGGGTCAACCTCTCCATTTCTGAAAATCGCTAAGAGATGAGGACTGGTAAGGGTGTAAGTTTTCAGCAGGCTCGGCTTTCTTTCAAAGGTTTTTATGGGTGGACCTTTCACTGAACTCTAAGGTTGTCACAGACTGTAGTTGAAGTAATAATACGATATCAATAGTACGTTAGTGATGCTGTAGCGAACATCAAGGGAAGGCTAGAGATGGTGGAAAATAGAACCGCTGTGGTCGATCAATGGCAAACCGATGTTTCTGAGCTAGACAAGTCAGTCAAATGTGCTGCAAGGAAATAGTAATGCTTCATTTGAGACTAGATGACGCGGAGGACTACGGTTGTCGCGACAACCTCGTGTTCCACGGCATATCTGATGTGGCAACAGAAAACACAAAGCCATCAGAGCAAAAGATATAAGAAACAATAGACAACCTCTTAAAAACTATTCTTCCTGGCGAAAGCATATGCAATGCACACAGAATCGGACGCTATGACCCATCTGAATCCCGACCACTAATAGCGAAGTTTAGCAATAGCAAACTAACAGAACTGATTCCTTCGAAGAGACACGTGCTCAAATGGAGTAACAGGCATTAGCAAAGGTTTCTGCCCGAGGACTCGCAACTTACGGAAGAAATTAGTCGACTTTGGCAAGAACCTGAAGAAACCATTTAGATTAAGGCATAAGAGGCTCATGGTCGACAGGAAAAATGCTATCAATGTTTATAATGTTCTTGCGTCAACGAGCACAGTTCTTTCGTCAACGAGTGCCGTTAGAGGAAGAAGACTCTCACCCAGTTCACTTTACTGAGGTCGCGCTCGCCCTGTGGCAAATAGAGTTATGAATGAATGAATGTGTGGTTTTTATTTGCGCAAGGGCCAGGTATGGCCAAAGAGCGTCATGGAAGTGTTAGTGATTTCTTAGTGGAGTGATGGGTTCTATGAACTTGATGTGACGTTGCTGTAAAGGGGCCTAAAATATAGTCCCTCTAAAGTGCGTAAAATGTACGTGTAATAAAATTATGGCTATGACAAATGATGAGTACAATGAGCATTTAGGTGCATTGCAAAATAATGTTACGATATAAAAAATGCAGGTTTCTAAAATTTACTAGAGCACCATGGCCTCTTTAGAGCCCTTGAGACACAAGGGCCTACAGGCATGTGCTATATAAAACAACTATCACAGTGGCATCCTCTGTAGAGAGGATGCGCTATGAAACCTTTGGGCTATTAACATGAAAGACCGCTACTTTCAAAAAACCTAGGACAGCTTTGGTGGTAAAAAGGGGTTCTTTACCAGTAAACATAGCAGGATGGAGAGGCAGACAATAGCGGTATGCTAGAGGAAAGTGTTTCCTTCTTTCTCTTTCGGCTTCCCGACAGTTCATGAGGACGTAGAAGACGGTCAGCCACTTACCACATCTACCACAGGTTGGAGGTTCATTGCCAGTCAATAGAAAATTGTGAGTACCATATGTGTGTCCTATTCTGAGCCGGCAGAATAGGACGTCAACTCTTCGTGATTTAGTAACGGAGGGCCAGAAACCTAACTTTTGATGAATCAGATGGAGCTTATTATTTGTTTCGCTGTCCCACGAGCGTTACCAGTGTCTTCGTAGCTTGGTTTGCAAAAACGGCTTGAGGTCTGTGGCAGGAATAGTTGTGGTGCTATTGCCAGCTTGAGGTGTGACTGATGTGGCCATTTGGCCGGCCAGCACATTACCTTCGATGCATCCATGGCCAGGAACCCAGCATATTATTACATGTCTACGAGCTGAATAAATATTGCACAAATACGAGTAACGCTGAATAAGAACAGAATTTTTGTGTTTTCTTAACGACATGAGCGCTTTTACGACACTTAACGAGTCCGTAAATATAATTGCTTTTTCTAGTCCTAATTTCTTTATGTGTTCAACCGCAGACAGTACTGCATAGACTTCTGCGGTAAATATACTGGTATGGGGGTTCAATACACCTGATTCAGAAAAAGAGGAGCCAACAGCCACGTAAGACACGCGAAAATGCGATTTTGATGCATCGGTGTAAAATTCAGGACAAGAATATTTCGATTGGAGTTCATGGAAATGCATCCGAAGTTCGAGTTCTGGTGCATGTTTTGTAAGCCTTACAAAAGATATATCACGTTCAATCACCTGCCACTCCCACGGAGGTAGATACTTCGCTGGAGGCATCAAGCGGTGTTCGAAGAGTGGGACATCCATTTCCACGCTAAGCTCCCTCACGCGTAGTGAAAAAGGCCTTCTCACTGAGGGTCGATTGTGGTAAAGGGCAGTGTACGTCGAATCACTAATGGTTTTAGAACACGGATGATCAAGATTACAGTGCATTTTAAGAAAATATGTGAAGCTGATATATAGGCAGGTTGCGAACGTAGTTCCCACGCCTACTAGGGCGCCCCTCGCGGCGGCGAGCGCGGAACCGGCAGGACACGACCGGCCCGCTTGCGTTCGGAAAGCTTGTCTGTGCACTGTTTCGCGCGTAGCTGTTGCCTTTTCTGAGCAATGCCGAAGTGCAACCCGAGCTGTTGAGTAGTGGGCTGCAACAGCACGTACACCAACTCACGAGGAACAAAGTTTTATAGGTTTCCAAGCCGACCGTATGAAGCAGAACGGCGTCAACACTGGATAGCACTCGTCTGACGGCATAAGCTGAATTCTTTGCTTTTACAGCAATGATGGCAGCAACGGGACACCTGCAGTCAGGGGCGTAGCTAGGTCGTCTGGCATCCGGGGCCCATAGGTCTTCTGTCACCCCCCCGGGTTTATTCGAGGAAGGCGAGGATATCAACAATTTCCGTGTGTCTTCAGACGTATATGACCATCCCCACTAGCCCCGTTGCTACGCCACTGCCTGCAGTGCGTACCAGGATATGCAGCAAACAAAGTAGTTTGTTCCCACACTGTACGGCAGTAAAGCTGTGGAACTATTTCCCAATCCTCTCCCATTCAAACAGCGCTAGGGCTTGCAGCCGGCTGAGCTGGCATACACTTCTGCGCCCAGCATATCAATTAAGGGGCAGTTGAGATCACCAAATTTTTTGACAACGTGGTTTATTGGAACCTCCTTCGCACGCACTGAAAAATCGCAACATAAAAGTATCGCACTTCCAGTAACTTGGGCGAAAATATTTTCCCAGCGTAGTCTAACACAACTGGTAAGTTCATCCCCTTTTTTTGTGTTTGGGGAGAGCAACGTTAGAATACCTCTGGTAGGTCTTACGAGTCGTTCGTACGCCCCACGTTCTTGGATGAGATGTTTTGGATTCGTATTTGCCGTCCTGTATGTACAGGGAAACTACCGCGGCGTTATTGCACTTCCCTGCGATGCCAGCACGGTAATCACAGCTGCCCGCTAGGATTTGTCTGCTGTCGCCGATCTTCAAGAATCAATGTCGCCGATAATTTCATGCGTCCACACCGTAGATAACGAAGTAACTTACGCTGACCTTCACGCATCTCGCTGGTGGATTATTTTTCGTTTGCGGAAGAAACCTAGCAGTCACTTCCGATCAGTGCGAGTTCAACACTTCCCTCACGTCGTAGACGTGCCCCACTTCAAATAAACGACTTCCTTTCTCTAAATTCTTTTCACGAAAAAACCTATGAAGGTCTCGTAATTCCAGAAATCCGGTTAAAATTAATATGGGTACGCTGTTTCGCGCCATCGCTACCGTTTGACAGGGCGCCAAACACGCAGCGCGAGCTGCTGACGCCGTGAGTAATCCTACCACATTCGCGCAACTATTCGTCAGATGGCGCTAGGGGTCGGAAAGACAGGGCGCCGCCTAGCACTTGCAACGTGCCCATGATCTCTGCATATGGAGTGACCACTCATTCGATTCTACATATAAGCTTTCGATCGGGCTAGTTCTGAATGCGCCTGTCGCCAGACGGATACCGAGGTGGTGGACGGGATCCAGCATCTTTAGTGCGCTCGGGGCGGCAGAGTTGTATACTATGGCGCCATAGTCTAGCCGTGATTGAACGAGGCTCTTGTAAATATTTATTAGACATTTCCTGTCGCTACCCCATGTTGTCTGAGATAGCATTTTCAGCAAGTTCATTGTTTTTAGACATTTAGTTTTGAGATATTTTATGTGCGAGATGAAAGTAAGCTTACAGTCAAGTATTACACCTAGAAATTTGTGCTCTTTCTTGACAGGTATTTGCTTTCCACAAAGTTCCACGCTCGGGTCTGGAACCAGGCTGTTCTTTCTTGTAAAAAGAACACAAGAACTTTTGTGGGGTTGATTTTAAACCCATTTTCGTCTGCCCACTTAAATATCTTGTTCTATCCCTGCTGTACTTATCTTTCGCACACTGCAAGGTTACAGGATTTAAAGCCTATTTGTATGTCATCTACGTAGACGGAATAAAATATAGCTGGTGGTAATGAAGCGCGGAGTGTGTTCATCTTAACTATAAAGAGGGTGCAGCTGAGCACACCTCCTTGGTGTACACCAGTTTCCTGTATAAATGGACGTGAAAGTACACTCCCAACTTTCACTCGGAATGTACGGTTGGACAAATAGCTTTCTATTAGGGAGAGCATATTGCCACGGATGCCCATTCCCGACAAATCTCTCAAGATTCCGTAGCGCCACGTTGTGTCGTACGCCTTCTCCATATCGAGGAATACGGATAGGAAATATTGTTTATGTAGAAAGGCGCTGGAAGGGGCCAGGGAGGTGGGGCAGCCTCAGCTGCGCCCACCTCCGGGGTCGATAGCCCCGTCTGCTTGGTTGGCGTTGTAGCGCTAGCTGCAGCCGCCGGGGGGGGGGCGGAAGGCGTCACTGCCGCCTCACTGGGTGTGGGTCGGACAGCCGCCGGAGACCATTGTGGCGCTGCCCCCTGACGCGCCACTTCGGCAAAGGTTTTCTTGGGCAGGTAGGATACCCACCTGCGTGCCTCCTTGAAACTGATATTTTCCTTTTCTTTTATTGTTACAATTTCCTTTTCTGTTTTCCAGGATGGGCGCGACCGCGAGTACGCGGCGTGCCCCCATCACAGTTTACACAGTGAAGAGCGTTCTTACAAGCTTCAGTGGCGTGTTCATGGGCACTGCATTTCGCACATGCTTGGCGGCCCCGGCAGCTCTGCGAACTGTGGCCGAAACGCTGGCATTTGAAATATCTTAGGGGATTTGGCACATATGGTCTGACACGGAGCTTCATGTACCGGGCCTCTACAGACTCGGGCAGAATACTTGAACCGAATGTGAGTGTTAGGTGCTTGGTCGCAATTTCTTTACCATCCCGCCTCAGCTTAATTCTCTTGACGTTGACAACATTCTGCTCACTGAAGCCCTCCAGGAGCTCTGCCTCTGACAGCTGGAGCAAATCATCATCCGAGACAAAGCTGCGGGTTGTGTTCAGAGCATGGTGTGGAGTTACTATCACGGGAATATCCCCAAATGACACTAGACTGGGCAATTTTTCATATTGTTTCTGATCATGCAGTTCGAAGAGGAGATCACCACTTGCCATCCTTGATGCCTTGTAGCCTGGACTAAGGACATCAGTTAAAGACTTTGAAACTAGAAATGGGGAAATTGTGCGTACTTGTTTATCTGATTTTTCCGAGTGAATGACGTGAAATCGTGGGAAGTTGGGTCTTCAACGTCGAAAGAACTGAAATACATCTTCGGTGCGCCCTTTTTTCTGAGGGTGATCTGGGAGGGGAGGGAAGGAACTAGCCATAGAATAATGTAATTTTCGGCAATAACGCCAGCCACCCACCGTGGAGCCCTACAAGGGGACGCTACAGGAACTGTAAAAACAGGTCCTGCAAACGCCAGCTGTACGTTATCACTATAACCAAATATGAGATAACCTAGGTTGGCTATTCACACAAGGTTAACCCTTGCTGCCTGGAAAAAGTGGAAGTAATCGGAAGCTAGGAGAAGATAGGAAAGATGAAAAGTAAGAGAAAGACGAAGGCTGGAGGGAGAGAGAGACAGGAAAAGGCAACTACCGATTTCCCCCGGGTGGGTCAGTCCGGGGGTGCCGTCTACGTGAAGCCGAGGACAAAGAGCGTGTTGCCGCCGCCGAGGGGCCGTAAAGGTCCAAACACCCGGCATTGGCTTATAGCACAACGAAAGCGGCGAACACAGTCGGCGATCGTCGAAAATCTGATCAGCAGGTCAAGCGCGTCGGCTTTTATACAACAGTCGTCGAATGTTCCAGACTAATCGTTCGGACCCGCGTGCCTTCCACAAAGTTCTACACCATTCGCGTCAGGTGATGAAATCAGATAACATAAGTCTCGGCGACAACAGACAGCAGATAGAAGCATCGATAACTTTCCAGAAACTTCGGATACATGCAGGCGCGTCCCATGCTGTGCGATTACATTTGTTAGGCGGCGAAACGTGGTTGCCCGATAAAGATAAGTACACGTGTCAATATACTTGGGGGTGAGTTTAACATGCCTGCTTTTGACTGGGAAAATTGCAAACCTGTGTTTACTGACTCGACTGCCATATCTCTTGCCTTTTCAGAATTTATTATAACCAATGACCTAACCCGATTCGTCTCCGAATGCACGCGACGAGATCATTTTTTTGCCAGCACTTTGGCTTTGTTTTTCGCTAGCTCTGAGTCGTTGATCCAAAATGTAGCTGTCATCCATGGTATCAGTTCTCACAATGGCGTTGTTGCCACGTCTAGTGCCGCTTTAGTTAGACCAGCCCATAAATATCCTAGAAAGGTTTTTTTCTACGACCGAGGAGATTACATGTTTTATCACGAGAGCTTTCAAATTTCTTCCCTAGTTTTTATGAGGTCAGCCAGTCAGTGGACATAGATCAAGCTTGGATTCCTTTAAGAGATAAATTAAAGGCTTTAATTAAAAAATACATACCTTCGAAACTTTTGACAACTAGGGGCCTGAAAAACAAACCTTGGGTAGGTAAGAAAATTCGCTCGCTATTAACAAAAAACGCCGCCTGTATTCATCGTATTTAAAGACTCGCAATCAGTCTGTTTTCCATGAAATGCGCCACGTGAACTACAAAATTAAGCAAGAAATATAGGTAAATAAACAAACTTATATTTCATCACTTGACGCAAAGTTGAGAGATAATACTAAAGAATTTTGGATATTTGTTAAAATAAATGGTAAAGTGGGCACCACTGTGCCTAGTTTATCAGTTGGCGGGAAAACAGTGCTTGATGATTATGAGAAGGCTTGCTGTCTGAATTCCTATTTTAAAAGTGTGATTTCTGAGACGTACTCTGGTGAACTGCCTGAAATACAAGAAATAGTCTATGAGAATATGCCTATGGTTACAGTCACATATAACGGTGTTCTCAAGCTTATTTCCAAGCTGAACAACAAATCGGCTGGCGGTCCTGATGGCATTCGGTCGCAGGTAATAAAATCATGCTCACAAGAAATTGCGCATTTTTTGTAGCTCTGTTTAATAAATAATTATATGCCATTTCATTACCTGCAGAGTGGAAAGTAGCCCACGTCGGTTCTGTTCATAAAAACGTTCCCAAAAGTGTACTAGAAAACTACAGGCCTATTTCTCTAACATGTGTATGTCGCAAAACAATAGAACACATTATATGCTGTGCTGTGATGGAACACCTTCAAAGCAATAATTGCTTTTCGAATTTTGAACATGGATTCAGGCCTCACTTGTCATGTACGACTCAACTGGTAGAGTTCTCCCATGATCTCTTTTACTCTTTTGACCTTGGATTTCACGTAGACTGCATAGTTTGGATTTCCGCAAAGCTTTTGACACCGTTTCTCATGCAATGCTTTTACATAAATTATCTTTTCTCGGTATGCACCCTGCTATAGTACATTGAATTGGAAATTACTTGTCTGGACGAACACAGCATGTTTTATGAAACGGCACTAAATCAACACCTGTCACCGTAACCTCTGGCGCACCCCAAGGGTCTGTTTTTGGGCCTTTGTTATTTTTAGTCTTCATAAATTACTTTGTCCACAATCTAGAATGCAAAGTGAAGTTATATGCTGATGATTCATGCATATATATGAATGTAGAAAATGATTTTGATGTTAGTAGTTTGCAGAATGGTCTAAACAAAATTCATGCTTGGTGCATTAAGTGGGGCACGTCTTAGACCAGGGCTAAATGTCAACTTGTGTCATTCTCCCGTAAACGCTTTCCTGTGAGATCAGTGTATAAATTGGACGGACTACTTCTTGAAAACATGCTACACTACAAGTACCCTGGGGTCTATCTTTCAGAAAATTTGTCATGGAACAGACATATTGAACACTTAACCTTAATGTCATCTCATATGCTAAACCTTATTAGACGTAATTTTTATAAAGCCCCCCAGAAAGTAAAAGAACTGCTTTACATAACAAATGTAAATTACTTCTCTCCACCTTGCGGGTTTCCGCAGAACTACTACGTCATAACAAATGTTCGTCCGGTACTCGAATACGCTTGCCAGGTATGGGACCCTTAAAGCTCTAAACTTATAGAAAAGCTTGAACGCATCCAAAACCGCACTGCACGATTTGTTTCTGGTAATTATAACTTCCGTAGTTAAAAAGGACCTTGGTTGGAAAACACTAGCACACCGCTGATTAACTGAAAAATTAGAACTTTTTTTCGAATTTACTCTGATCTCACAGGAATAAATAAGAACTTGTACATTTTCCCTCTCCACTTCATCTCTAAACGATGTGATCACGAGCTGAAAGCTTTTGAAATGCGCTGTCGTACTGATGTCTACCGTAGTTCATTTTTTCCGCATGCTTCCGCACACAGGAATAGGCTTCCCAAGAGCATTGGTGAATGTAAAACGTGTTCAGAGTTTCTGCCTTTATTATCACGCAGTCTGCCCTAGCATATCGTCCCGTTTTCTTAATATAATTTGGCTGGCATTGCGCTTCATGCGATAGTGTACCCTTTCCATTTCTATGTTGCAATTTTCCACCGCAGTTCACTGAAGACCATTTTGCCGTCGAGATGACTCATCGATGTTACGTATTTTGTTACTTTTACCACCTGTGCTTAGCTTTGTTAAGTTTTTGTCAAACTCTCAAATGCCACAAACTTAATTCAAATCAGTCCTGTGGTTGTCTCAAAAGTATTTCTGTATTTTGGATGTATTTGAGTAGGAAAATTTACAGAAATAACGGACTTGTGCTAGTTCCTTTCTTTTTAATTTACAGTTGCAAACTGAGTAAGTTCTTTTCCTTCAAATTTCGCTCTATTCAGCAATCTTTTATAAAAATTGATGCCAATAATGTAAAAACTATGATTTAAACATCTTTAAATGTAACAAACCTCATCAAATTTGGTTCCATAGTTGCCGAGAGAAACGATTTTACTGTTCATGTGCATTACATAGGAGCTCCAGAGCTAAATCTCTTTTTTAGGCATTGCGTGTGTCGGTATGGTTTGTATTTCTCACCCTAATTTTAGAATATTGGCTCCGATCTTAAAGTTGTTTTCCTTACAACGAAATTCAAGCTTTTAAACTTTGTACGATATATGGTGCACTGCTCTATGAAAACCACTGTTTGCTACATTTTTGCAGGGCCTGCCAGTGTTAATTTTACACATAAACTAAAATGCTGTGTGGTTTTGGTATATCGTGTACTTATCTGTGAAGGCCACTATTTGCCACATTTTTGCAGGGACTGCCAGTGTTATTTTGCACTTAAACAGACTAAAATGATGTGTCGTTTCGTCAGGCTGACACAAAATTGCAGTGCACAATCATATCAGTCTATTCTTAGGCTTTAGTATCCAATCATTTAATATGCACTGCTGGAACAGGCACTCCTTTTGCAGTTTTAATGGTATGGTTTCTTGTCCTAGTCAAGCCTGTTATTTCCAGGTGTCAACTGTAATCAAGTGTGCCACTTAATTTTTTACCTCATGTTTCGTGTGATTGCACCACCAGCTTCACCTGAGAAGCATGTTGGCAGCTACAGTTTGTGTGTTGCGAGTTCTAGTCTGAAGCGTGTATGTCACATATATGAAACATGTAAATAGTATGAAGTGCAATAAACATTTCAAACTGAATACTTTGTGGTTGTAGGGCCAATTATTTTGCCACTGCATTTACTGTAGTCCTTATTGCCTACAGTAGAACTCTGGTAAATTGCAAGCACTTTACACACATCGGCCTAGCTTCTATAGGCATTTGCTTGTAGGGACTCGAAAGCAACTGCATAGAAATATTCTATAGAATTTTGTCTTTAACATATCTAAAGCAACTCGATAGAAATATTCTATAGAAATTCGTCTTTAGCATCTCTAAAGCAACTCCATAGGAGTATTCTATAGAAATTTGTCTTTAGCATCTCTAAAGAAACTCGACAGAAATATTCTATAGAAATTTGTCTTTAGCATCTCTAAAGCAACTCGATAGAAATGTTCTACAGAAATGTGTCTTTAGAGTTCCTATAAGAATGCGGTGGCCAGTGGCGTAGCCAGACATTTCGTTCGTGGGGAGCTCACATTGCAGCTCGGCCTCCTCCTAAGAGGAAACATTAGGTCAGATGCTCCTATCTAAATACATGTAGAAGGATAATTCGTTTTTCTCAGCGACCACTGCACCAAATTTGATGAAGTTTGTCGCATTTAAAAAAAAAACTTAAATTCTAGTGACTCTTTGTTCCTAATTCTCAATTTAGGTCGTCAATATTTTATTGAAAAGTGGCAAAAACCAAAATTTTTCAAAAAACGAAACAATGAAGTTTACAACTCTGTAAATCAGCAATGAAAACTGATATACCAATTCTGTGAATTGCACGTAATAGTACATCTACAGCGGGCAAAATTGATACGTTACACATGAGTCTAAAGAAATTAAGTATTATGTAAATACGGCTCTTGCAGAACCCTTGTACATAACATAACAAATTCACGTAATATACAAATAGACATATCGAATTTGTCCGCTTTGAATGGTGTAATGGATGTCGCTTACAGAACCGCGATATCTGTTCTTGATGCAAAGCTATTAATTTGTAAACTTCGCCCTTAAATTTTTTTTTCGAAGTATCGAATTTTTCAAAATATTTTAAACAGAGTTCCGGCCCTAAATTGAAATACCGCTTCGAAGAAACACTAGAATTTAACTTACTCTCTCAAATGCAACAAATTTCATTAAAAGCGATTCAGGAGTTACCTCAGAAAAGCGTTTCTGCGTTTTACATGTATCTGAATAGGCCGCGTTGGAGTTGGGCCAAAGCTAAAGCTTCATCTTAAACAATTTGCCTAGGGATCAAATACATGAATCATCACTGCATTGTCATTGCCAAAGATGCTGAAAACGAATTCTTGAACGCTACGCACTGTCAATAGAAGTAAAATGTGTATTTTGTCATAAACTATTATACTCGTTTTTGCCAAAAATTGTTCCCGACATAAATGATGTCAATGCTTTCATGTTTGTCTATTTAATAAGTAAAGAAAATGTCACACGAACTTTAGAACTACATCAGTTCGAAACCAGCGAAGCAGTGCATGCCGCTGATATGAAAAATGTAAAGGCCATGAAATGAACAAGTTGAGGACAGATATGTTATTGAAACTTTGTCATTCAAGATCCTTGTTTACATTCTTCTATACATATGCGACGGCCAGTGAAAAATCTCAATGACGCTGTCATTTGTTCCAATGTATTACGCAGGAGCAGCTGTCACCGATCGTGTGTCGTGAGTAGTTGCACAGAAAATATAGTCGCAGCAGAGAGCACGTATAAAAAGTAGGAGTTCAGCAGAATATACGAGGGCGAGTCAAATCAAAGTGAGCCAATGCGAATATATGACAAACGGGGTACTTTATTTAAAAGTAGCCTCCATGAACATTTAGAAATTTGTCCCATTGACTAACGAGTCGCGTGATTCCCGTCTCATAAGGCTCCTTGGGTTGCTGCTTCAAAACGTCTGCAACTGACTTGCACGCCATCGTCCGAGACGAATCTGGTTTCCTTGAGCTGTTTTTACGGTTGCCCCAAAATGTGTAAGTCACATGGCGACAGATCTGAGCTGTATAGCGGATAGTGTAGCGTTTCCCACTTTAACTTCGTCAGTTTTATATTACCCGCATCAGCGACGTGGGGAGAGGCATTGTCGTGGAACAAGATGACCCCATTCGTCAATTTTTCACGTAGCTTGTTTTTGATTGCGACACGCAGCCGATCCGGCGTTTCACAATATCGGAAACAATTGATAGCCTCTCAAGATTTAGCAAATTCTATCAGTAATGATACCTGACAATCGAAAAATAAAAGTCAACAACACCTTTCCGGTGGAAATGATGGCCTTTGCTTTCTTTGGGGGTGGTGAATTCGAATATTTCTATTGTAAGCTTTGCGTTCGTGTTTCAGGCTCGTAGTAGTGGCACCATGGTTCGTCCCCGATCACAATTGCAGACAGGAAATCGTCACACTTACTGTGATAGCGCATCCGATGAGTAAAGGCAGCGCCGAACTTCTCCGTATTCTGGCGGTGGTTCAAAATCTTGGGAATGCATTGCGCACAGAAGAGCCGATAACCAAGATGTTCATAAATTATGGTGTGAACGGTGACGGTGAACTGAACCTTGACTGATGTTCACACGCTCTGCCAGTTCATCGATGCTTATATATCCTCCGATATTGTGTCATCAGCTCATCAACCTTTGGAATTTTGTTAGGGGTGACTGCACGATGGCTTTGGCCCCGTCTGGGATCGTCTTTGCAACTTTCACATTCTTCTTCGAACCGTTTGTTCTAACGCTTCACAGTGGCCAATGAAATGTAATGTTTAATGTACACGGCAGCCATACGGTGACCACTTTCTTTTTGGGAAACACCTTCAGCTGTCAAAAACCTCACGGCACCGCACTGCTCAACTTCTGCAGCGTCCATTACGTCACACAACCATGTTCAACCCAGTGTATGATCGCATTAAAGAACATATATCTTCACACCTGCGTGCCACTTTTGTAAATGAGAGATGCCTGCGTGCTACGCGCAGGCCTTGCAGATAATGAACAGAAACATAATTGCGCGGGGTGGGTAGGCTCACTTTCATTCAACTCCCCTTCGTACGTTACAAATGCGAAGATACAATGGAATATACAAATGCGAAGATACAGCTTGATAAAGGGCAAAAAATTGCCACTGGAAACGAAGTTCACTCCACGTATACACAAAACTTCGCAACAAGATATCTAAATCTACGTATAAGTCTCCAAAAAATCTACGTATCTAAGAAAAAGTCACGGTTTATAATGGGTCAAACAAGGCAAATAAACATGTTGCGCAATCACAGATTCACAGAATCCTAGATCCCGCCCCAATTCCATCTGCTCCCCCCGATGTATCGCGCGCGACGGAAGGCGGCGCGCTTGCTCCCCGCTTTTCTCCTTTGCGCACACAAGACTGAGCCACCATCGTCAGCTCACCCATTCCCCCCACCCTCCACACGCTTTCACTCGCACATACAGCATGCGGCGCGCGGTCACGATGTTATCGCCCTTGGACTTTATGCGGAACATGAGGGCGACGGCAGGAATGCGCCTAGAGTCTCCATATAATCGCTATTCCAATAATATAATAAGAGTATCCGGCAGCTGAAGCGTCCCATGGCCCATTACTTTCCGCAAAAGGAATGACAAAATAGAACTTTCACCAAGCGACAATTCGTTGCGCCACAACGTTTTTTTTTTCCTTTTGTGGGGCGGGGGAACCGTAATGAAAAAAAAACGCAAAGGAAAGTATGTTGGTAACAATCGAATACCTACTTTGGGTAGCTAATGTGGCTGCTAAAGGAATATCGAAGAAAGCACGAGACGCTTGGTCCACCAAAAACCATGCGCATACTGCTCAGTATCCTACACCGGCGAGACAAGACTTTCTGGAGAGGTTGCGCTCAAGCGAACGCGGCGCGATCCGTCGAGTCCCCACAGTGGTGGAAGCGAGCGACCATTGTTTCTTTTTCTCGTCTGCTAGCCACAAGGCGTTCAAAACTCTGCCAGGCGAAAATGCACTCGGCCAGAGAAAACCGAACGCGCACCGAAGTGCGCCGCGCGGTTACCGGGGCAACACGAGAAAAACGCATGCGCTCTGGCTGGCTCTGGCAGCCCCCGGGTAGGAGAGCGAGAACAAAAAAAATTGAAGAGGCTCAATGTGCCCTCGCGACTAAAAGTCAAAGGAGAAAAAAATAAATAAGAACGTAGTTACCTTGGCTGGCATCAGTTTCTTCACTGGATGCTCCGGCGCAGGTGAAAAAAAACTGTTATTTTTTATTTGACATGACGGCACGAATGAACCACCACAACGCTTCGTCTCATCGGGCCTCGCTGCGGGCCATAGAATAAAGAAACAACATTAGAGAAGGGAAACTGTACCTTCCACAGTGGTTCGAAAATAAGAAGCGGCAGCGCATGGAACTTAGCGGGGGGCCCGACAGATGGCGCCACTTAAACAGAAAGCGGAAATGTTTTTTTTTTTTTAGTGCAATATTTAATATGGCCGCTTTATACCGGTGGCTGGCGTACGCTGGGCGCTGGGGTGCGATTTTGTAGAAATGACTTTTTTCATGCCAATGCCTTCTCGCGTGACGTCACCGATTTTGGAAATTGTGTGTACGTAGCACGACGTTTTCTTGGATCGTCCAATCAGAAGCTCCCTTCATTGGCCGGATGTTTCTTTCGTATTCTCTTCTCTTTTTCCGGGACTGTATAGCAAATT
Source organism: Dermacentor andersoni (assembly GCF_023375885.2). Lineage (NCBI taxonomy): Eukaryota > Metazoa > Arthropoda > Arachnida > Ixodida > Ixodidae > Dermacentor > Dermacentor andersoni. The sequence continues at coordinate 8,786,348 of NC_092823.1, read as the reverse complement.
TGTTTTGTAAGACGGCACTTAATAAAAGCGGACTTCCACGCTGCGTAAAGCAAATTCATTTTGTTACATTACAACGCAAAAGCTGCCGCAGTCCAAAGAAATGCAAACGCAAGTGCTCTATTTTTGAAGTCGTAGCCACATAGTAGTCGGATGTGCATCCAATCCATGCCGTTGAGCGCACGCAAAATGGCAGCCTTTGTTTACCTGTGAACAGCTGACAGCCCCTAGCGTGTCTGTCTGAACAGCTGACAGCCCCTTGCGTGCCCGTAATTGCGGCCCCGCCCCCGTCAGATACTGATTGAGGTGAGTAACTATTGCTCGTGTAGTGCTTGCATTGTCGTGTGGTTTTCGCTGCATGTCTGACGTGTGATAATTTCTTCTTTAGGAAGAGCCAAGAAGAATTATCCGTAGCCCCCGAGGTGAAACTTTGCAACATAGTGGATCGAGAACTGTCAAGGCATTTTCCATAGGGCACCGCCATGACATAACGATAGCTTCGTTAAAGTTATCGCTGCATCGGTAATACTTCCTGCACTGACACGCTCCGAGAAAGAAGCTGCTACAACATTAAATGTGAGTAGTGACTTCACCTTTTTTTACATTAGTGGTATAAAAAGGCAGAAATAAGTCGTAGTGAGCACTTTATGCAGGCGCTTAGCTTAGACAGAATGTTTGCCTCTAAATTTCTTACTGTGCTGCGGGCCGGCTGAAATTCCCAAGTTGACAAAGAGAAAATCGCAGCAAAAGGGCCGCGGGTGTCCAAAGAGCAGGCGGCTATTCTCGTGCAGTTCATCGAGCAGCACCCATACCTGGCGAGAGCTTCTACAGAGTTCTCGCCACGTATGACTGCTGCTCGAAAAAACGAACTGTGGGAGGAGCTGGCGGCAGTGCTTAATGCACAGGGGCCAGCCGTAAAGGCCACCAGCCGTTGGCGCAACCATTGGGCCAAGATGGCCCATAAAGCGAAAAAAGAAGCGGCCAGGGCCGCGAGCGAGAAGAGGTGAGCTTCTAATGATGCTGACAGTAACGTAGTTTCACGTTGTCGTTGTTGCCGTGTTTGCAGGGCTACTGGAGGTGGCAAAGTGGGTGGCGTGGACGGCCGCGTCCTCGACGTCCTTATGAGGACAGGAGGGGTCCTTGTTTCCCCCCCCTGAGTACTTCCCCGATAGCGAGGTGCGTACATTGGATTTAAAAAAGTGTTGTTTGTGTGACCTGCTGTGACCTCACAAATTTTCAGCATTACATTGTAACACAATATTGCAAAATATTTAAGCCCTTTTTTTTGTGCAAGTGACAATATAGGTTATGTACTCTGAGCAGCAACTTGTGTACATGATGCGCATTGCACACACTGCTCGCAATGTCTGAACACTACTCTGATTGCAGGACGAGGCAAGTTCAGAGGAAGGCCCAGCGGTTCCCGCAGGCATCCACCAGCGACAACTGCTTTCGTGGTGTCGGGCCCTGCAGCTGTTGCTGGGCCAAGTGGCCTTACACGTAAGGCAGTGACCTAGCTTTTGTAGTAGCATTGTTGTTTGCAGTTGCTGTATGATCTTGCTATGAAGTAAAGTACGTCACTGTGCTGTTATTACCTTTGTGTCCAACATCCAGCTCTTATTCATGGAGGAGAAATGCAAGACTACAAATGACATGATGTTGTAATAGATTCCTTGTGCTTCTTAAGGGTTACTGCTACCAGCAACTTTCTGTGGCATTTTTTGCTCTAAATACCTGTTTTGTGTATCATTATTGTAGCTATGCAGCTATAATGACATTTCAAAGTGACTGGTTAGGACAATCAATCTGTGTAGGTCGGATAACAGTGAATGAGCAGTCTTTGCTTTTGCCTTGCATGAAGAGCCACCGGCTACGCCCCAGGTGCTGCGGCCTACCACCCAGGTGCCTCAGCCAACCCCGCAGGTGCCGCAGCCAACCCCGCAGGTGCCGCAGCCAACCCCGCAGGTGCCGCAGCCTACCCCGCAGGTGCCGCAGCCTACCCCCCAGGTGCCGCGGCCTACCCCTCGAGAGCCACGGGCACCCCGTAGACAGCCCAGGCAGCAGGAACTTGATGGTGCTGTGATGACGGCTACTGCCGCATACGTTCGCCAGAGCCAGTTGGAGGAAGCCAGAGTTCAAGAGGACACCCGCTTCCGCCAACAACTGCTGGAGCAAAACCGGCAGGTATGTGTAAGGCCACAGATGTATATTTTTCTGCGTATGAAATTGATGAGCATATGACCTCTCTAAAAATTATATTAATCAGTGAACAAGCATAATGTATACGTGTAGTCCTGTGGTGATATCTTGTACACATTCGTGTGATATAACATGTGTAAATATCTACGCAATTATGTGGCAAAAAGAAAAAAAGTGACCTTGAATTCAAGGAAGCAGGTATAGCAATGTAACACATCTTAATGGAATGCGACGGCACAAGTTTGATGGGCCAGAAAGATATTTCCAGTGTTTGAATATACAATGACAACACAATAGCCTGCAAATGGGGATGAATGCAACACACGAAGGCCTTGTTGCTGAGCTTCTGTAATTAAACTAATTACACATCTTTGCTAACAGCACCACGAGGCCCACCTGCAGAGCCTGCGGCAGCACCACGAGGCCCACATGGAGAGCCTGCGGCACCTCGGGGAGGAGGTGGCGGGAATGCGGGAAGTGCAGTCGCAGCGCCTCGAAGTCGGTCGCATGAGACCAACGAGCGCCTGCTTCAGCTGCTGCTGGCTGCACTGGGGCATGGTGGCAGCCAAGCCCCTCCCCCCTCTCAGGCCCCACATAATTAAAGGATGCAAAGGTAGCATAGGCAAGGAATTTGTAACTTATATTAAAATTTCCTGATGTATTAATGATATGAAGGGCAAATATTGCTAGTTTGCTAATAAATAATTGCTGAAGTCACCCTTTAATGCAACCATAAGTAGCATAGCCGTTGCAGCATGAATTTTTTCTTCAAGGTTTACTTCAGCCATAAGAGCGTGCACACCATCAGGCTCACCTGCAAAAGTGCCTGTAGGCCTGGTGTGTGCGGGCATTTCGACTGTGGCGCTGCAATTTTGAGGTGCCTAGTTATTGTCATGTCAATTTAAGCACGACGCCACACTGCAAGTGTTCTACAATTTAAACCTTGTCATCGAATGGTGAAATTTTCAGGCCTTACTATAATGTCGAAAGCAACCTGTCAATATACACAGCAAAAAAGAAAAAAGTTATGAAAATTCCTTGCCTATGCTCCTTCTTTTCATTTGTAATGTTTATTTTTTGTTTGTTGCATATTTGTTTGTGTCACTACCTACTGAGCTGGAATGTCTCTTTTCTTGCCCATCTGTCTCATTATCAAACATTTTGTTGTCATTCAGTAATCTTTCAGGTTGTGATACATTGTATTTTAGCCCTTGTGGTGCAATTTGTGTGTAATATTTATGCAGTTTGTCTTACTGAATATCATAATATGGTGCTATGGCTCTTTCAGTTTCAGAGCGCCACAACAGCAGGTTCCTTTCACATGTAGTGATGTACCTATACATTTCGCTGTGATAAATATTCGGTTGGCATGTGATTTAAGCACCTGCTCATTTCTGTTTCTGGTGCAGTTTAAGCAAGTTGTTATTACTGTGTACTTGTGCAGTGTACAGCAGTTTTCTTAAACGATGCATGCCGTTACCTGTGATATATTACGATGCAAGAACAATGTGATCCAATATTTATTCCAACGTGTCTGTGATATGTTGCATAATGTCTCTACTACTGAGTGCTCATGATTCTCACACTTCTTCAATGTAGAGACTGTCGCATGTGATGTGTGCATAAACAAGTGCATGTTGAAGACTGAAATACAGAAAGGTTCAGTTTTCCTCTAGTGCTTTTATTTACACATCGCAACCACATTTCTAGTGCTAGCTTGCACTGTACAAATATTACTGATTAACATTGCTGAGTTCTGCTATATACAAGTGAGGTCACTTTGTTAAAATCTATCAACTGCTCGTGCGTGCACACACTTCGCGGGAGCCACAGCGTTTGACATGTCGGATGACCAGTTGAACGGCATTTTCGTCACTCGAAAGGAACTTTGCCGTTGTTGCGAGACAAAATGGTGGAGGACCTAGAAGCTGCGCGTGCAACAGCACGTTCCATGGAGCGGAAGGTGTGACGTGAGCTGTACATCTTGGCTTCTGTGAGCTTCTCTGTGCTAGTAGAAAGTGAGGAGACAGGCGCTTATGTCCATCAATGCGTAAGGGGATACGAGTAAGAATCAGGCTACATGCATCTAGATGACGACAGCAGCAGCAAGCAAATTGTGGCAGACACTTTGAATATGCACTTATTTTTAGCTTGCTTTCAATCTCATATGTCACCTCTAACGATACTGTTTTACTACAGTGCAGGCTTTACATAACCCTTCACTACACAACTTTTATGTACCCACCGTGGTTGCTCAGTGGCTATGGTGTTAGACTGCTGAGCACGAGGGATCGAATCCCGGCCACGGCGGCCACATTGCGAAAACACCCGTGTACTTAGATTTAGGTGCACGTCAAAGAACCCCAGGTGGTCGAAATTTCCGGAGCCCTCCACTACGGCGTGCCTCATAATCGGAAAGTGGTTTTGGCACGTAAAACCCCATAATTTAATTTTTTTAACAACTTTTACATTTCTCAACAAATCATGAATGCTTTGCATTACGCAGACATCAACTACAACTTAGCACGGGAAATGTATCTGCGATTTCACAGCATGAAATGCACAATGCAATTAAAACTGTGTGCATGCACCTAACGATGCTGACGCTGCTGTTGACGTCGCAGCTGCCGCCGCACGCTCCTCAAATAACGCATGTGCTGCGCACGGGTTGTGCCAAACATGCCAATGACATTGTCGCGAACAGCCCGCCCTCTCAAGTAGTGCATTCTAGAGCCCGTGTTACGGGGCAGACTGTGTGGCATGGGGTCGCCGTTATTGTCAAGCTCACTACTACTACTGCCGCTGCTGCTGTCGTCATCACTGTCATCGCCTGACTCGTCGCCTTCAGAAAGGTGAAGGTTGTGCAACACAGCACATGCCGCGACAATGTTGGCTGCACGTTCCGGCTCGTAGACGAGGGTGCGATATCGCTGAAGACAGCGGAAACGGCTCTTTAAGAGCCCAATGCACCTCTCCACTACGGAACGCATGGCGGCATGTGCTGTGTTGTACTGCCCCTCGGCTGTGTGCACTGGAGGATGGCCAGGAACCGGGGTCAGGAGCCACGGCTCCAAGGGGTAGCCACTGTCACCTGCACAAAGATGGAAATAGTACATTGAGTACTCCGCTGACGAGAGGCAAGTTGTCAACTGAGGAAAGCTACAGCATCATTCAACAAAGGTAGACTTCAGGGTTGCAAGTCCCAAGTAAAAGCATGAGTTGAGCATGTCCATACCCGACACAAACTCTTAACCAGTTTACAAGTGCACTACTCGGTGCCTGCCACAAACAAGAAATCAACACTTGTTGGTGCTATCAATGACAGTAGTAGCAGTAATGTGTGTTCATTTCTTCTGCTTCTGGCAGTCACTGGGTGCAGAAAGCACTAATACGTGTTGCTTTCGTCAGCTCCTCGCAGACACATAATGTGCTTGTAACTTAACACTTCGAACTTTGCCAATGGTGGCAGTCAATGTCTTAATTTTCTTTTTTTACTCCGGAATTACTGATGTTCTTGTGGTTTGGTTAAAAGTTGGGGTTGGAGCGGACACGGCGTTCTGCGCTGCTGAAGCGTGACTGCGCCAAAAAAATGTTTTTTCTCACCGAGGAGGTATTCCCCAGCATTCACAATGCGCCCCGCTTGGAACCGCCGGCGCAACCATGTCGTCCGCCAGACAAAAGCGTCGTGGTCCGACCCCGGTCGCATAGGGTCCAAGGCCAAGATTTTCATGTCCGCGTCGCAGATCTGAGGTAAAACGTAAACCAGAGAAAGTGCCCGTTGGCAAGAGCAACGTAACATTCAAAAAGGATCGCAGAAAACGTGAGTTTTACTTACGAACATGCAGTTGAGGGCATAGTATCCCTTGCGGCACATGAACACAGCCGTGCGCTCACCCTTGGGTGCGATAATGGCTATGAGGCTGCCGTCTACGCATCCGATGACGCCGGGGATAACGCCGCGCCGAAGGAAACCCTCCTTCACGGCTGCCTTTTCCTCGGCTGTCTTTGGAAAATGGACCCACTTGTTGCGGGCCCCTGCGTTCACGACAGCCTCTGCCACACGTCGCACGCACTCGCTCACCGTCGACTGCGACACACGGATCGTCTCCTCGCTCCCAACGGACGCTTGGAAGCTCCCGGCAGCAAAGAAGCGCAGCGCACACAACACTTTCCGCTCCACCGACAGTCCCGTCGCTCGCTCAGCTTCTAGTTCCCCCGCCAGTTCCTCGCACAACAACCGCACCGTTACCTTCGAGAGGCGAAAACGCCGTCGAAAATGGTCATCTGGCATGGCAAACGCGTCGTCTGGCTCTCCCTGTTCACGTCGGTGACGGCGAAGAGCCACGGCCATAGCGATCAGAGGGGCGGCCATTTTTTTCATGCCTTCGGAAACGGCCCTGCCTCTGGCCGTGCCAAAAATCCGTGCCTTTTGCTCCGCATAATGAGTGCCTCAACGTCACGATGACGATTACAGTTTTTGCGGGTTCCTGACGTCGCGTGATTGACAGACAAAATGGGCGCGGCCCGGTCATTTTCGACCAATGGCTGCTCAGTGATGGCGGCAAAAGGCATGGAAAAAGTAATAGAATTCCTACAAAATCGCACCCCTGGGTACGCGCCGTGCTCGCCTCGCTGGCTTTGCGGCGTGCCGTAGCTGCGCGTTTTAATGGCCAGGAGACTAAAGAGCCTCTACTGACGCCCATATAAACAAGCCACAAGTGAGTGAACAGGACGTGCGACTTTATTGGCAGAATGAAAGCAGTGCACCTTCTCATACAAGATCAGAAATGAAATTTGCAAGTCGAGATGCGCTGAAACCATTAACGCGAGCTCGTAAACTGCTCACTTTCGTCGTCGCACATGGCGATCTGGTAACGAGCGACAATCAGTAGCGCAAGCAAATTGGGCAGCGCACCACCTGTTTGCATCGACAGTCGTCGTAACTTGCATTGCGAAGCAATCGGGTGACTCAAGGCGTCTGCTGCCGCAACCAACACAGCAACATGGACTAAACGGCATTTTAGCGTTCCGGCCTTTCCAACCTGCACGTTTCTTTTTGCTCCTTCGGGGGCCGCTAATGTGTAACTCATAGAGGGTGCCCCACATTCTCAATATGGGCATCACCATTTTGCAGCCACTTTTGCAGGCCCTTCTACCCATGTGGCTATCAACTTCGGGCCATGTAATAACGTGTGCTGGTCTCCGCTCACGCCACATCACGGCCGATGAAGGCCCACAAGCATAATTTGCCGGCGGCTGCAGCAGGAAATGTCAAATGGGGAGAGCACCAATTACGGTGCATGTAAATTGGGAGTCTTTGTCGCTGTGTGGACTGCAGGAGCAGATGGTTACCTCGGGAGACTGTTGCCCGTGCAGCTGACCAAAACGCCACATCGAAGAAACATGACACTGCGACCATTATCAAATTAGATTCTGCATTCAATCGCCGCATAAGGTTCAGACAATGCACTGTACATTGGCTAAGATCCACATGACAACAGTGGGCATTCACGCACTACAGGTCACTTACAGCACATTCAGCTATCCGATTTCAGACACAGTGCTTGCCTACGTCGCACATGGTGGTCTAGTAACGAGTGACAACCAGCAGCACAAGCAGATTGAACAGTGCCCCACCTGTTTGCACTGACAGTCGCCGTAACTTGCACTGCGAATCAATCGGGTGACGCAGGCACCTGCTGCCATAGCCAACACAGCGACACGAACTACCCGGCATCCTAGCGTTACCTCCTTTCCTACATGCACGTTTCTTTTTGTTCTTTCGGTGGCCGCTAATGTGTTGCTCACACTTGGTGCCCCACCTGCTCTCAATATGGTTGTGGTCTGTTTTGTGGGAATCGCCACTTCGCAGCCACTTTTACAGGCCTTTCCACCTATGTGGATATCAACTTCATACGCTTCCAACCATGTAATCATGTATGATAGTCTCTGTTCACGCCAAATCACGGCAAAATAAGGCCACAAGCAAACTTTACCCATGGCTGCAGCAGGAAAGGACAAACAGGGAGCACCAATAGCAGTACATGTAAACAGGGAGTTTGTGTCACTGTGCGGACTGCAGGAGCAGGTGCTTACCTCGAGAGGCCGTTGGCCAATGCAATTGAACAGGCTGCACAGGCTGAAATGTAACACAGCAACCATGACCAAGTGGGACAACATTGAAACAAGATTCCGCAATCAAATCATTTCAGCATACTCTAACGTAAAGCTCAATCTATACATTGGCTACGATCTACATGACAACAGTGAGCATACACGCACACGGGTTGCTTGCGGCACATGCAACCGTCCGACTGTAGGCATAGTGCTTGCCTTCATCGCACACGGCAGTCTGGTAACAAGCAACAACCAGCAGCGCAAGCAGATTGGACAGTGTGTCCCACGTGTTTGCACCGGCAGTCGGCGTTGAATATGAGCAACTTGCATTGCGAAGCAATCGGGTGACGCAAGCATCTGCTGCCACAGCCAACACAGCGACATAGAGTGCCCGGCATTTTAGCGTTACCGCCTTTCAAGCCTGCATGTTTCTTTTTGTTCTTTTGCATGCCACTAATGTGTAATTCACACTTGGCCCCCACATTCTCTATATATGGGCATGGTCGGTTTTGTAGACATTTTGCAGCCACTTTTGCAGGCCTTTCCACACATGTGGATATCAACTTCATACACTTGGAACCATGTAATCATGTATGAGGTCTCTGTTGATGCCAAATTATGGAAGGCCACAAGCAAAATTTGCATACAGCAGCAGCAGGAAAGGACGGAACGGGGAGCACCAACCACGGTGTGTGTAAATTCGCAGTCTATGTCACTGTGCGGACTGTAGGAGCAGGTGCTTGCCTCGAGAGACTGTTTCCCAATGCAATTGACTAGGCTCCCACACATGAGAAACGTAACACGGTGACAAGTACCGAGTCAGACAGCAGCGAAACCAGATTCTGCAATCAATCACTTCAATGTAGCTTGCATAAAACACAGGCTGTCGAGCAAGAATAGCAATCCTGAATGAGACTAGGAATTCAATATGGGAATGAGAAAGGTCGCATTCAAGAAAGAAGCCACCCTACCCTTAAAGCACTGAAAGCCAACAACATTAACAAAAGTTAAATGCTACATAGCACACAGTGTAAAGGTTAATGCAAGACACATGCCAATGCCGCATCAGCTATTTCAGGAGAGGAATTGCACATGGCAACATACACTAGAAAGTACTGCTACAGATATGTTATGCTTCTAGACAGTGACTGGTATTAAGTATGAGCAAAGGATCGGTTGACCTTTAATGTTTGGATGAGGAATAGGAATGATCTCTAACAAAAATGTGGAATGAAAAGCTTGCATTCATTGAAACAAAATTATACTTGGCACGAATTGGCAAGGCCAGGAAGCTCCCTAAGGAAGGGCAAGCTGACAGAACACTCTTAGCCAGCGTCGTCTGTGCTTGTTCAGAGGTTGCAGGTAGATCTGAAGACACAGAATGTTTGTTGTTGAGGTACCTGGGTGACTCGGCCAATATCCGTGCTGGTGAAATGATGGCGTAGGCTCTTTTCACTCTTGAAACAGTCATCCGTAGACTTGATATCTCATCCAAATAATTCTGGAATGGCTTCTTTGTTCGTGGTCTTGCGAATTCAGCTCCAGCCCCTTCCCGTTGGTGTAGATTGGGGCTACCGTGATGACCAAGATGTACTTGGCACATACTCTGTTGGGGCAGAACAATGGCACATGAGATACAGCAGAGATTATACAAACTCATGTAGTTTTTTCTTTCATATTCGAACGATTTATGCTGAACTGTAAGCATGAACAAACGTTCATATCATCTGCTACAAACAAATCACATGTAACTCAAGACTAGCAAGCCAATACAGCATATATCAAGCATATTTATTTCTGAACCAGGTGTTGTTTACCTAGTAGTAGCAGCCAAAGTCCACACAATGACCTTGTTGTAGCAGACAGCAGCTTCTATTTAGTGCATGGAGTGTGTTGCTTTATACTGGTGCCATCCTCATTGCTGCATGTCTGGAGCAGAAATTTTTACTGCATCAGAAATTGAATAAGCACAATTTCGCAATATAAAATGCGAAAAGGTGCGACATATACATTGCAATGGTTTGTGACTACAGAACACATGCAAATGTACACTGTTTGTTCTGGGGTGCTTTAGCAGCATGGTGAATAAATATAGTTACTCTCCGTAAAATTGATGTCTGCGTAACTACAATGCATGTCAACAGCTTAAGTATTATTAAGATCACAAATACGAACATTTGTGCGCTCGTTTATACACTAGAAGAGATCACACTGCTGATTTCACAAGCAAATAGATGAAAGGCATGAAGCTATTAGAAATGATGCATTCTTTTTGTGCATGAACGTGATGCACCGCTCCACTACTGCAAAAATAGATGTCCTGAGGTAACCCAAACTGAACAGCAAGAACATTTGGAACCAGCAGGTACGTAATATGGGTGAATCATCATGTGTGCAACTGTTTAATACATTAAATTCAGTACTTTAGCTTCAGTTTATCAAAAGGTTATTCGGTTCTGTGAACGAAAGAAGTTGCAGGCGGACTCGAAAAAAAAATATGTATTGATAAGGCAACTCAGTCACTTATGGCTACGGCTACAACGAGATGAAAAATGTGACGCGCGTTCCGATATCGCTTTTTCTTTCGTGAATGTGTGCATAATGGTGGCCTCGCAACTGAAAGTTTATTTCGGAAACAGCAACGGAGGGTCCTGACTGCCCACATGTAATGCAGCCTCTAGTTCGTTGACTTGCCTCCGCCTGTAAGTTAACGCAAGCAAGCGGTGTGCTCAAGCAGGCGCGTAATTACATAGCGATTGAAGCAGCGATGTTAAACGACTCACCGGTACACTCTAAAAATGTTAACACCCTTGAGGGTGTAACTGACTTGTCCCATCGATGACACCCTTTTTGGGTGTATTGCTACGCCCCAAGCAGGGGGGTGTAAATTAACACCCCACAAAGAAAAGGTCTTAATATGACGTCACCTTGCCTAAGGGTGTAAAACAAACAACACCCTTCCTATGTGGGTGTAACATAGACGCCACCCTTTAAATATGGGTGTAGCATGGACAACACCCTTTCAAAAGGGTCTTATCCCTGCAATTTAGCGTTCACTACAGCCATGTAGTTAATGGACAGACTGGCTGTTCTGAATGCTGCCTAGCCTTATCTATGATACTACCTTGTTCAGTATGAGCCATAATGTTTGAGGCGTCGTCATATCGCGCTTCTGGTCTGTCATGTGGTAGCATATATAACGTGTGACCCTTTCAGGAAAAAAAATTAAGTTTCACGATCGCAGCAACGCACACACCCTATGCTTTTCATCTTCCTCTGAAGTGACAGTACACTGCCGGCAGGTTGCAGAGCGCAATAACAACGCATGCTGCACTAAGGACAAGATCTCGCGCACCTTGGTGCACCAGTACTTATCACTCCATGGAAACAGCACACAACCAAAAGCATGATGTTACATGCATTTCTGAAATTAAAAACCTCAACTTTTCCTGGTTAAAATTTGCGCAGCAACACCGGCTTGACGAGGAGGGAAAGCCACCACAGCTCGTTCTTGTAGCTCATATTGAATACAATAGAGCGCAAGCAATGCATGGATTGGCGACGGTAACCACTGCAGTACTACAGAAGCATACGTTTGCCTGTCAAGCAGTTTTTTGCCGTTTTAAGCAGATTTGATACCTCCATTCAGTAAAGTTGTCATTTATCTCCACGGGATGCATCTACTAGTACCTTCACATATATAATGACCTAAAGGTAGCACTCAAAGCCAAAGAACAAAGTACAACAAAGCGCTTCCACTTAGAATAATGTTCATCATTTGCAAATAAAACTGCATATGTGAACATATGTGAACAAAACATGACTAGTAATAACTAGTGAGCACTGCACAAAAGTTGAACATGAAAACTAGTAATAGTTAAGACATATACTTCGCTCAGCTAAACTGCAAAATATTGCAAATATCACAAAGACAGCATAAAAACTGGGCAGGACAGAGCACTGACTGTTAGTTACAGTTGCAATATGCACACCAAATCTAGACATAAAAAAAACTGCCGGAAATGGTCATGTCTCTTCAAGAGACCACTGAGGAACAAAAGGTATACTTTTTATATTTCACTCTCATAAATTACTAATCTAATTAAACTTCACACACATGACCCCTTGTGTGCCACAAATGCCCTGTCCTCATTACCTATGCTTGATTACCAGCCTTGGTGAAAGAATGACTTGAACTAATTTTCGAAGAAACACCGGTAAAAATGCTGCTTTTTCTCAACTTTCTGCTGTGACAGCACACTTGTGTGCAGTTGTGAAGGCAGTTGCCTATAGGGCTCAAACAAATGTTTCGGCTGCACAGGTACCGTCTACCAAACACCTGGTTCAAGACAGCTTGCATCTCGGAGTTTGCAGCTACACTGGTGGCACAGCATTCTATTTTAACCTTTACATCACCTTTACATCTGAATGAATATTGAATACATAGTATTAACATGAAGAGGACAAAAAAAAGCCATCAGCCATCAACTGTGTGGCAAATCTGGGTGCAAGCTATTCTCTTATCAAATATACCTGTAGGCATAGCAACCAATGTGCTCCCAAAATGTATGAGGCATTAGTTATTGCAGAGCTGTAAGGACAAGACAATCCTAGGATGATCATGTTCTTTAGGCTTTTTTCCCCACTTTTCATTTCTTTAAATGTGTATACTGTTTTCATGAAAAAAAAATGCTACAACTGGCGTGTGGTTAGTTTTGCGTCTTATTTCCAAGCAGCTCATTGAAACGAGCCACGATGACAAGTTGGAATGCTGTTACCTCATCAGACATTCAAATTTCTTTAACACTAACTAAACCAGATAGGCATTACAGTGAGCATCACTTAAATACATTACACTGGTTTAAAGTTATTGCACCGCTTTGTGCCAGGTAAAAATGTTAGAAACATCAAAAATGTTCAGATCCTACGGCCAACTGCGAAAATTAAATAAAAACATCATTAAGTTTTCTTAAAGCCGTTCAGAACCTTTACAACTGGCAGTCTTGGTGATGGAAATGCTGATAGATGAGCAGCCATTCCACTGAGACGAGAATGTAGAGGGCTTCGCATGGAAGTCTGCGAGACACTGAACAGTAGTTCTTGGTCCACATGAAGGAGGTTGCTCGCATACACGTCTGGGTCACCATACTGAATGCATGGCGTTACTGGAACTTTTTCTCCATGCGTTGTGGTAAAGAAAGCATGGTTAAATTTAGACGATATTTAATATGCATAAAAAGAGGTGAGGCGTGCAGACAGAACACAAGAGTAGAGAAGTAGACAACACGAACGCAAAAAACAAAAAAAAATCATGAAATTGTTTTAATACATAAAATTTTTGTACTATGTGTCATTCATTATGAGGGTTCATAACCGCAACATATTTCATATATAAGCAGGTATAATTATCACCTTGGTCAGTTTGTACAAGCTCGTTTGAGGCAAGAAATCGAGTTTCACAAAGGCGTCAACATTCTTGATTGAAAAAGGAACCCCTCAGATGACATGCATTCCTGTGAGTAGGAATTGCACAGTTCAAGAAAAACAAATTAAAACTAGCGTACCGATCCTGAAAAAAGAATAAGCACCTGCTACTGCAATATGCTGATTAATTGATAGGTTTTAATAGCACAAGGGCATCTTTGGTCAAAAAGCACCAAGTCTATACTGCAAAAAATAAACTTAGAGCATCTTTACAAAGCAAATATATAAAGATGACTGATGCCTCTCTGCACTACAGTTGCTTTGCTCTAGGATGAAGTCATTTTAATGCATGCACACTTACATACGCACGCTACACCCAAGTGTAACACCTGCAGAATTAAAATTGAGCAGCAATGAAGTCGCAACCTTTAACCCTTGATCCCGAGCTGTACTAGTGACTGGAGGTAGTACAACTATCGCCAATGACGAGTCGCATTCTTTCTGCCCGATGTTATGCTTCTCTTATAGTCAAAGATGAGTTACAGTAGGCATCGAGGGAAAGCTGCCCTGAAGAGCAGCTTTTATTTTTGTATTATTTCTAACCAGAGGCCAATGAAGTAATACATTTTTAAAATGAGAATGACACCGAAAAAATGAGTACATAAAAAAGTTTGGAAAATTTGGTACATTTTTTCGGAATTAACTTGGGAGTTAACGGGTAAAGCGGCAATCGAGAAACTAGAACATGTTTTGACATGTTTGCTACCAGTGAATGATAGAAAATATGTTGGCATTCTGTAGTTTTGTCCAACAATGCAAAAGGGATTCCTAATAACTAAAGAAATGAATGGAAAGGTCTCATGAAGTATATTTCGTGAATTTAATGCAGAATCACTCAACTTGTGTTACTTTATATTCTCCACTCGATTAACCTTCACTTTCTGAACTAGTTCAGAAGGTGCTGAATTTCACTACTCGTTCCACCAGTTCAACATAGCAGCAACTGCACATTGTGATCTGTTTTACTTAGTGCAAGCTTTTGTACAGGGCGGGTTCACAGCATTCCCTGCACTTGGTCGAAAGGTAGTGCATGTTTACGCAGGAGGTGTGGTGCCGCTTCTGTACGAGCGAGGTGTGCAGAAATCATAGAGTTTCATACAATAATTACTAGAGGGAACTCTGACGCTAGTGTCTACAGGAGATGAAACAAGAACGGTTGTACCAGCATGGGAATTATGGGAAGTACATGGATTCGCCTAAACTTCGTCTGTTTGGCTTAAAACGGCTTTGTGACTTTGTAAACTAGCCATTTTCAACAATATACTGTGTAATAAATAAATAAACATCATTATAATCGTCCGAAGACAGGATTCGAACACAGGAACTCTAGCACAGAAGTCTGATATTGAAACCATTAGGACACAGAGGCATGTAACGACAAGCGAGTGCAACGCCCTGATGAATTTATCGCGGGCATACCAGTGCATTCAGGCGTTTGGCGCATTTCGATTTTGTCACCTGGACAAGCTCAATCATTGCAATTAATAGTAATTATGCGTGTTGGCGGCGTGTTCTGCACGAAGAGCTGTGCTGAAATTTACAATAAGATTCATATAGCGTATAATATACAAAGCCACAAGAACGTCTGAATTCACAAGCACGAAGATCAGACAAATCCATGTGCTTCCCATCATTCCCATGGTGGTACGACTGTAGCGCCAGAGTTCCCTCTAGTAATTACTGTAAGAAACTCTATTGCAGAAATAACCGAAGTGCCTGGCATTTTGTTCTGGAGTAATACACTAACTTTTGCTGTCCCATAATTCTTGCTGGTCATTAATTCCAAGTTTTAGTGCAGGCACATGTCTAGTAGGCAATTGTGGTATTTTGCATAGACATTGCAAAGCCAACTGTGATGAAAGTTCACTCTGGTAAATTGGTTATGATTGAGTAGCATAGACTACTGAAGCAATCTCAGCAATCTCTGGAAGGCTAGTGAAGTAATTTTCTTATTAGCAGCCTTTAAACAGCATTCGAGCATATGACACATGCACCTCAGATATGCAGATATTCCCTTGACTCAGCAAGAAGCGATGCTTCATGTTCCACGAGGCTACTTCAATCAGCGCAGTATTGGTGCTCTCTAAAAACAATGCCAATGCAGATGATCCAAATATTTTTCAGGGGCAACAGTTATGCCTGAAATCATGTTACATTACATTTTTAAACACATGATCAGACCATGTTAGAAGTGCTTCTTAATACCTTCCTATTTATTAGACTAGTCATATCTCTGTACACAAAGGCTACTAATTAGGTTCCATGCTATATCATCATCTTCACAAAAACTTCACTTAGTAATACACATGCTGTGACAAGATTTCTTTGAGACCACATTGAGATGCTGTACAAGGTGAATTCGTTATTTTTAAAATGAAGCTCCTGTTCTTCCAAACGAGAAGAAAGGGAACTGAGGGTCAAAATTTTTTTTAGTCACAGCTGGGCGATGACAGGGAAGGCACGTGGAAACCTATTTGTAATTTTCTCTTTAAATGTACAAATGTTAAAGGGAAAGGAAAATGGTGAAAAAAAAATCAGCCATGAGTGGAGAACGAACCTACAACCTTTGCATTAGGCACGCGATGCACTAACCACTGTGCTACCAAGGCAGCATTCAACCGTCCACAATGGCCCCTCAGATTGTCGACGCTCGAACGTGGCCGTAGTACCACAGTGGTTAGTATATCCCATACGTAATGTCAACGTTATGGGTCCGTTCCCCACCCACAGGTGGATGTCGTTTCATCCACTTTCATTTCCCTTGAATTTATCATTCCTATACTTCATATAAAGAACTTGGAACATGTTCCCGTATGCTTTCCTTCGCCTCATTATCTGCTGGCTTCTTCCAGTTCTGTTACTTTCAACACTTACACATATTCTCATCTGGTAAGTAAACAGATTTTGCACGATGCTGCAATGCAACATTATTGCTGGGCCGTGTTACGTAGAAAGCTTTACATTGCCCAGGCAAGGTGTATTAATGTAAATATGAAAAAAAAAACAATTCCCACACTAGATAGCAATGCTGTGTACTGCCGTGTGTAACAGGGTTTAAAGAAAACAACTTGTTCCGAAATAAAGCCACCAAGCAACGAGGAAATATAAAAACTAGATGAAAATTTGTGCATTTGCATGTTAAAAAATTAGCACAGCAACAGATGACATAATGAAGGAAGCGCGAGGATGGTTTATTTTAGAAACACGAGGCAATAGACTTGAAAGATGCATGTGAGCTTACATGTGGAGAAATATTGTTTATGTAGCAGCTAAACTACGAACACGCCTAGAACACACTGATACAAGGTGTCGAGAATGTAAATCTCATCGTGCCCTTAGGTCAAAGAAACATGGCTTTCTCATGATTCGCTACACATGGCTGGCTCACACAACTTAGCCGCTTCTATATATGCCTTGCAAGTACCGGGTGGCCTGCGTGACTTGTGCAAGCTTTAAATATGTACAAGTGCCACGTAGCTGGACAGGACCAAGGTAATGTCGTTTGCCATCGTTTTGAGCAAGTGAAACCAATTTTTGCATTCTCTCCTAATTAGGTAATTAGTTATTAACGATTATTTAACTGCTCAAATATTATATTCAAAGTAAAAGTGCCAGTGCAAAAATTGTAGAGCATCCTGAAAAATTCCCAATCCAGCTTTCTACTGCTCAATAGCTGCAATACCAATTTTTTTTTTTTTTTCAAGCTTGAAAGAAGCCTGTGAATACATGCAAGAATTGCTGTGCAGCTAACCACTCGTGCACCTGAACACCATTTGGCTCCTTCTTTCATGCTAGACAAAAACACTTTTTGAGAGGAATATTTTAGAAATTGATTACTTATTATTGACTATGTTTTAGGCAAAATGCATGAAATAGTGCGACGGCCACCTCCATTTTCGGCGACATGAATTGACTCCCTTTTCATGTCCAAATCCAGCTATACATGGTGCGTGTTTTGAGCTGGTTTTGACTCATTGAAGCTTCGCACCCTAATAATGGGGTCTACAGCCTAAAAAGATATGGTACATAAACAGTCGCTGTCAGTACTCCATACTCCTTTAACTGGGGGCATGGAACCGGCGACATGGCGGGAGCGCTTACCGGTTTTCTTCTGGTTACGCAGGTCGTCACATCGAGCGTATCGCTTGCAGGAGCCCCTTCAGTGCCCACTTCGGCTGACGAGGTGTGCTTGACGAATGTGACCGAGGCACTGCAATGTTCGTCAAGCGAGGATTTCTGGTCGTGCCAAGTATCAACCGAGTACGGACTTTTTTTTACTTCGAGTGTGCAACACTGTGTACTGCGCGGCAACGGTGGTGACTTACGGCTACAAATTCATCGTAGCGGCACTTCGTCGGCGGGGCGTGGAACCGGCGACATGGCGGGAGCGCTTACCGGTTTTCTTCTGGTTACGCAGGTCGTCACATCGAGCGTATCGCTTGCAGGAGCCCCTTCAGTGCCCACTTCGGCTGACGAGGTGTGCTTGACGAATGTGACCGAGGCACTGCAATGTTCGTCAAGCGAGGATTTCTGGTCGTGCCAAGTATCAACCGAGTACGGACTTTTTTTTACTTCGAGTGTGCAACACTGTGTACTGGGCGGCAACGGTGGTGACTTACGGCTACAAATTCATCGTAGCGGCACTTCGTCGGCGGGGCGTGGAACCGGCGACATGGCGGGAGCGCTTACCGGTTTTCTTCTGGTTACGCAGGTCGTCACATCGAGCGTATCGCTTGCAGGAGCCCCTTCAGTGCCCACTTCGGATGACGAGGTGTGCTTGATGAATGTGACCGAGGCACTGCAATGTTCGTCAAGCGAGGATTTCTGGACGTGCCAAGCATCAACCGAGTACGGACTTTTTTTTACTTCGAGTGTGCAACACTGTGTACTGGGCGGCAACGGTGGTGACTTATGGCTACAAATTCATCGTAGCGGCACTTCGTCGGCGGGGCGTGGAACCGGCGACATGGCGGGAGCGCTTACCGGTTTTCTTCTGGTTACGCAGGTTGGTCCTGTCACTAATTGTCTAAAGCGGCAGTATCTTGTTTTGCCGGTTCCACCCCAAACTTTGTTTACGGTACTATGCTCTCGTCCATCCGGAACTGACCGGACAAAGGCACAAAACAAACGAAAATTTGCTCTTTTACGGAGACCCGCCTTCTACCTGCTGCTTTCATTATTGTGTGGAGGGAATATAGAATTAAATCCAGGGCCTACTGAACAACTGCTTGCTCAGTTACTTGAAGGGCAAAATGCTATCATGGCAAAACTAACGTCCATGGAAGAAAAACAGAATAAGCTCACTCTTGATGTAACAGATTTGAAAGCTCGTTTTCTTTCGTTGGAACTTAAAGCTGCGAAAATTGATGGCATGAGTACTGCTTTAACAGCTATTGAAGTTCAGCAGCGCCAGGATCACGAAGCACTGGCGACAATTACCAAAAAGATTGACGATGCTGAAAATAGGGAACGACGCAACAATTTGGTATTTTATGGTTTTACGGACGCAGTTGCAGCTGAGACAGCTTTAAAATCTGAGGAACTTGTCGCAAATTTGTGTACCTCAAGGCTTGAACTTACTGATGTCAGCATTGAACGTGCGCATCGAATAGGGCCGTATCGTGAAGGCATAGCACGTCCAATAATTGTTAGATTTTCTGCTTTTAAGGCTCGTCAATCTGTGCCGTCAAGAGCACATAAGTTAAAGGGAACAGATTATAGCATATCGGAAGATTTTTCGCGTTTTGTTCGGGACAAGAGAAAGAAATTGTGGGAGTTTGCAAGGGAGCATAAGCAGCAAGTGAAGAAGGTTATCTTAAAGTTCGATACGCTACACTTAGACGGTAAACGGTATCAAGTAGATAGCGCCACAGGGTGCGTAGTCCAACAATGACCACTTTGTACACCTAGAGTTGCGCAGCCGCTTACCGTTATGGTTATCAACTGTCAGAGCATAAAGAACAAAATCGACGATTTCTTTATGGTGGTTCGATCGATACGACCCTCAATCATTTTGGGCACAGAGTCGTGGCTTGATTCTGCAATTGCGGATTCTGAAGTTTTTCCTCCTGGGTATCAATGCTTTCGTCGCGACCGTAGTGCAAGAGGAGGAGGGGTGTTTATACTTGTAAGTTCAGATATACCTAGTATATTGTTGGATTGTTCTGTTACTGATATTGAATGTATTTTTTGTAGAATAAGGCTCCAGAATGGGAAAGGTGTCGTAGTCGGTTCATAATATAGGCCTCCTAACACAACGTGCGAACAGTTATTCAAATTGTCTGAGTGTCTTGAAACGATTAAAGCGGATCATATTTTGATCGGGGGTGACTTTAACCTTCCACATATTAATTGGTCAAGCAATGAACCAAGGTATACTGCCGGAGGCCGACTATATGCGACTTTTTTTGATATTCTGGAGGAGTACACATTTACACAGTACGTCCGTGAGGCATCTCGAAATGACGGTACAGGTCATGTTCTTGACTTACTTCTTTGCAATATGTCTAATATTGTATCGAATGTCCATGTTTTACCCGGTGTTAGCGACCACAATATAGTTGTGGCTGATGCAAATGTTGAGACTATAACTGTTCTCAAAAAAGCTGCCAGAAAGGTGTACGCGTACACTAGAGCAAATTATGATGCAATTAATTCGGCATTTGAAACCTATTTTCCCACTTTTGGTACGCTAGCAGCCGAACTTAATACTAAACAGTTATGGAACGTGTTTAAAGAAAAACTATTTCATCTGCGTGAAACTTTCGTTCCCACTCGAATCTTGTCAACTAAACGCACTAGAGATAAACCATGGTTTAATACTCTGCTGCGTACTCTACTGCGACGTATAAGGCGAATGTACAGGAAATGTAAAAAAAAGAATTCTGTAGAAAACAAGTGTGAGCTGAAAAGAATGAAACTTAACTTTCAAAGTCTAACTAAAGTAGCTAAGAATTCTTACTTCTCGAGTCTTGGTAAGAAGCTAGTGGAGGACTCGAAACAGTTTTGGAAATACGTTCGTCTCAATGGTAAAGATAATACATCTGTTCCTCCTCTAAAATATTCTCACACAATCGTTGACGATGATGCGTCTAAGGCAGCCATCTTTAGCAATTATTTTTCGTCCGTGTTTAGTCCAAGTTTTTCACGCGTTGTTAACATGGTTTCTCAAACTGAGGCAGAAGTGATGCCCGAGGTCACTTTTTGTGTGCCTGGTATTCGAAAATTGTTAGAAAATCTCAAACCAGCAAAAGCGTGTGGCCCAGATGATATACCAGTGGTGATATTAAAGAACTGTTCGGCAACGTTATCGTTGTACTTTCACCGTGTATTTCAGAAGTGCTTAGTTGAGAAAGCACTACCTTGTGATTGGAAGTTAGCACGTGTTACACCTATTCATAAGAATGGGCCAAGAAATGACGTTGAGAACTACAGGCCGGTGTCGTTAACTAGTATACCATGTAAAATATTTGAACATGTCCTTTATAGTTGTATAATGACACATTTGGTTAAACATAATCTTCTGCATTCTAGTCAACACGGTTTTCGGCAAGGTTTTTCTTGCTCAACACAGCTTGTTGAGTTCACGCATGAATTGGCTCTAGCAATAAATAAGCGTAAAGTAGTTGACTGTATTTTCTTGGACTTCAAAAAAGCGTTCGATGTTGTTCCCCGTGACCTTCTTATTAGTAAATTACGGGGCTATGAACTGAATGAATCAGTTATTGCATGGATAGCTGAGTATCTCTCTCTAAGACAGCAGTCGGTAGTTCTCGACGGTTGTTCCTCCGGATATGTTCCCGTGACCTCAGGAGTTCCTCAGGGCTCAGTTCTGGGCCCTCTTTTGTTTCTGATGTATATAAATGATATTACTATTGGCCTCAAATCTTCGTTCAGAATGTTCGCGGATAACTGTGTAGTTTACAGGATTATAGAGAATGAACGTGATTCTGAATACCTGCAGCATGATTTGAATGTAATATCATCCTGGTGTGCCCATTCAGAAATGTCGGTGAATGTCAAAAAGTGTGTTCAGGTCACCTTTACGAGGAAACGTTCATACCAGTTGAATACGTATACCATAAATAGCGCTACTTTAAGCACGGCCAGGGAATATAAATATCTAGGAGTTTATTTAACGAGTGATTTGAGGTGGTCTAAGCACGTTCACCACATCAAAGTAAAGGCTGCACGTGTTTTGGGTTTCTTAGGACGAAATTTCAGCAAACTTCCATTTAATTTAAAAGAACAACTGTATTTCACTCATGTGCGCTTATTGCTGGAGTACGCATGCGTTTGCTGGGATCCGTATACCAAAGAGCTGATCGATACGCTTGAAAAAATACAGAATAGGGCAGTGCGATTCGTTCTAGGTAATTGGGATCGTCAACTTAGCATGAGAGAATGCAAACGTAAACTTAAATGGGAAGAATTGAAAGATCGTAGACGAAACCTCAGGTTGAAATTTTTCCATAATATCTACCATTCTAAAACTGGAATCAATAAGGAGAAGTACATTCAAGAGCCGTCCTATATATCCCAAAGAAGGGACCACAGTCTCAAAGTGAATGAATTTTCCTTTAAAGGTGACGTCTTCCGCTATTCATCTTTGTTAGATGTATAAGAGAGTGGAATGATCTTCCGCCTATGATTGTATCCAATGTGTCGAATGATGCTTTTTAACGCGCTTTGTGTAATTAGTTTCTTTATTGGTTTCAAATATGATGCTTATTTTTATGTACCCCCCTGCTGTAATGCCTGCAAGGGCGAAGTAGGTATCAAATAAATAAATAAAAATAAAATAAAACTTAGTGCAAAGTGCTTGTGAACCAAGAAGTTGGTAGTTCTAAGCAGTAGTTCTCATTCTGACCTGGCGTTACAGCCCAGTTACTATGACGCCATGCTGCTCAGACATGTTGGTCGCAGCTTCAATCTAGGCCATGGCAGCCACCCTCCGATGGGGGTAAAATGCAATAACGCTGATGGGCACTTAGATTCAGGTGTACATTAAAGAAGGCGAGGTTCCCAAAACTTTAGGTTGTGACTTTGGAATGTAAAAGCCCTTAAATTTTAAAATCTAAAGGTGCTTTATTAGGAGGAGGACATCGTCTTGAGCTTTTGCTGCACTGCCATGGTACCAAAAAGCTCAGAGTAAATAAAAAAAATTCCTTAGAAAATCTCCATCTCTTGTAAGCATTTACAAACAGTTCTCTGCATGCACCTCTGTTGCTGTTATTTTAGTTCCGTATGCCAAGGTGGGTTAGGATGTTAGAACAACTTTCAAACCTGTTTTTTTTTTTCGCTTTAAGGTTGTTGGTTATTTTGCATCTCTGTGTGTGCCCAATGCACATTTCAGTGCATCAATTTCTTCAGAAAGTGCACTCTTTATTTATTTGTGGATGCAAAAAGGGTTCAGATGACCTGCTTTCTGAAGATCTGTATAACAAGCAAAAACAATTCTATGTAGGCTGCACAAAGAGAAAGGATTGTTTTGTGAATATGTTATTTAGTTCTTTAAAACCAAAGCAGCTGTAAGTATTCTGTTCCAAAGTGAAAATTGCCCCTACCTGGCTCTGCTTCATTTTCCGATGTTGATGGTCCATTCGGGGGCACTCAAGTGACAGGCTGCACTTTGGCCATGTCCGGTATGCTGTCACCAGGCCCAAGGTCGATTGACATCCTCACCAAAAGTCGAGTCCGAACTCTATAAAAGAAACATCATTTTGCTTTCAGTTTTGTCATCTTGTGTGTTTCACACACGGCCGTCAGTCAAATATTCCGTCACTTGGGTACTAAAAAAAATTCAAGCATTTTCTGGCAGCCAAGCTGAATACACAATAAATAGAGAACATGAAAGATCAAATACAGCTGTCACATTAGACTGATCAAGTACAGCAGAAATGGAAATAAATCAGTGATACTGTGTCTGTTGGCTTTGAATGTAAGAAACGTAAAAACAGGAACTTGCAGCCACGCCACTTTGAATTTCCCGCGTTTGCTACACCTCACAACAAGTTTGGCATCGTCCGGTACTCGGGAATAGTAATTGCTTAAAATTAAGATGAACGAGCGTCGGCATAAATTAACAGGATATTTAACCGGGCAATATTTGCGCATAAAACAACTCACGTAGCGAAGCTACTGTCAAATACCCGATGACGCATCTGCGGGCGGTGCGGTTTGGGCGAACAATTCAAAAAGGAATCAGAGTTTCACTTGTTTCACACCTACTAAGTTAAGATAGAATTTGAGTTTCCTACTTAACTATACTGGATATTTACGATCCGAATAAAACGCTGGAAATTTTGTTACGTCGCATTGCATACGTATGAAAGTGAGAAAATTGCTTTTATTCTATTCTGCCCAGGCGGCATGTAGCAGCTACCACTCTCATGCAACAAAAGCATGAAAGTGGTACTCGCGGCACGGAAAACAAACACATACAGCGCCAACGTTACGCCTCTTGGAGTTAGAACCAAGCACGATCAAGCCAGTTTTCTAGCCTTCATAACGTCATGAACACGACCAAACATCGAGCGAAACAACTGTCTGCGGTCGAAAATTATTACCGCTTCTATTTACATACCTATCGCAGCCACAAGCAAAAGTCAATGGGCTTGCTGTCCACAAGCTGCAGGTTAGACTGACAGCAACATGTTACGGTAACGAAAAACAATTTCCACGCCGACTTAGCAGCCGCGGTGTGCGCTAAGTGCCGCAGTTCTCGTTTGCCGCTTGAAATTCACATCATGATGACGGGCACTGCATCTTTCACATCAAATATTGCACGCTTTGCTCCGGAGCTCAATAGGAGGGCGAAACGCATTTGCACGTACCTGAAATCCGCATGCCGGAAGCCCGTCGACGCTTCCGAGAACGGGGCACACAGCCATACACTCGTACGGCGGCTTGACTTCGACGTGAGGCACTTCTATCAAATATTTCACATGCGACATGTTTCACACCGATTGCGCGAACACGAGAAAATGACGCAGGCCGCATTGCGACGCCGTCCAGCCGTGCATCCACCGATGAGCTGCGTGCGCGGACTTGCAGAGAACAAAACCATACCATACAAAACGTTAGGCGCGAGAAGATGGCGGCTCTTGTTGCGGAGACGAAGTTGTGTGGCGGCACGGAGGAAGGAAACTAAGGAGAGGCCCTGACGTCACTCTTTGTGAAGCAAAAGTGAAGCCGGAAGTTGGCGTTGCTCATGGCGATGCTCCGCCTTTTGTGCCACCCTCCTCTCTTGTTTACATCTTTCGCGAAACCACGCCGCGCTGCGCGTGGTTTCGCACGCGGAGCGCGCGCGCTCGCGCAACATCCGGCAGAGCACGGTGCAGGTAACACAGCGCAACAAGACACGGTGACTAACGCAAACCCGCCCACACAGCGCCTTTGCCACGGCACGAAACCTACCAGAGCAACACGTGTGCGCGCTCAAAAAATCAGAACAACGCCGCCATTGTGGCCCAAAAGGCGTGGCCGTGCAGCAAAAAAAAAATAAAAAAGCAGCAAAAGAAATGAGAACCTATACGTCATTTCCGCCACACTTTTCTCCTAGCGCGCGGAGGGGGTAGGGCCTCTCCTTAGTTTCCGTGTGTGGCGGCATGGAGGAAGGAAGCGGTGAACCAATGTTGCCAACTGTTGGTGCCGACGTTATGCCGGCGGTGGTGGCTTTAGTGGCGTGGGTTGCGGTTGTCTAATTTTTTATTTCTTTTCCCCAAACAGTATGTTTGAGATCAGTTCTTTGTTTACATTTTTTTACTGTGTCACTTGGCATTATTTTTTGTCTTTTTATGCGATTAAGCGGTCAATTATGGCATCCTAGATTCGCGTGCGCCAGCTTCGCATGCAAATCTCGGAGGCCATGGGACAACGCGTAAGGATACGGCGTTCTTGTCGTTGTTAACGTTTCATCATCGTTACTTCAACTTAGATAGAGGCGTAGTGTCCCTTTTGCCGGGGGTGGGGAGGGGGCGACCAAGACGGCATCGCTTAGCGGGGGGCGGGGGAGTAGGTTGGTGTTGGTTGTTATCGCGAAATTCGCGAACCCTGCGATTCTTTTATAACGTAAGCATTTCTATACTTACCCAACAAGAAAAAAACATCCGTCCGTTAGTCCGTACCACACGATATCTTTCAAAATAGAACCCGCAGCTGCGAGTGAATTCACCTTCGTGCTAGCTCTCGCTTTAACGCGACAGAAGCGGCGAGAACATAGCGCTCACGAAGCTCTCAGCTCATGCCGCACTATGCGCTTTTCGCAGATCACTTTCAAGATAGGTGTACGCGCGTCTGTTTTCAAAGCGAAGTAAACGGTGAGAACACAGCGCGTGAAGTTATCAGCAGTGGGCACACTCTGTCCGCATTGCAGTTCGCTTTCAATATAGGGTTCGCGCGGCCGTGCCACAAGCAGCCGCCGCCGGAGAACGGTTGATAATTGTTCGACGCGGATGAGAAGGGCTAAAGAGCGATAACGGCTCAAAATGAACGCAACGTCACTAGCGCACCTGGCCCCGCCCCCTGCAGTACTTTGCTTGCGCCATTCACTTGGCGCCGTCGACCACAGCAGCTCGTGTCGCCGCAGCGCTCTCGCTTATACTCGTCGGATCAAGTCTCACAACATTGATAACGACATGGACTGCGTGTAGATGAGGAAGAGTCACAATGCTTGCGCATACTCAGACAAATCCCTGAGGAGTTTTTGTGTGATTTTTTAACCGGAAATGTGCAGTCGGCGGTGACCTAGAGTCGACAATGCATGTAAGAGGGGTGCGAAGCTTTTCTTTTTATGAGAGTCTTGCCCAGCTCCCAAAGATCTGCTCAAGTTAAGGCTTGTTGATGGCTGTACGTGTTTTTTTTTTATTGTCGCATGCCCTCGAACCGCCATGAATCCTACTGTGTAATGACATTAGAGCAGTATTCACGTCCAAAACGAAATGCATCCGGTAATTCGGCTGCCTAAGGTTGGCGGCCTGGCGGCAGCTCCCCTCCCCCTAACTTGTCAACGGAAACCGGGGAGGGGTCTAGGGCAATCTTACGCCCCCCTCCACACAGTGGCGTAGCCAGAAAATTTTTCGTGTGAAGCGGGGAGGGGGGAGGGGTCCCAATTGACCGTGGAGGGGGAAGGAGCGGGGCCATTGCCATAGTAGCAAAAAATTTACTGTTAGTGAGCGTTACAAATGCCCGGCGTGGCACCCTTAGCTACGCCGCTACTCGCTCCCCCCCCCCCCCGCAATCGACGCAGATGGAGCTATCAGAACGTGCATGACGCGCATGCATGACATAACATGAATGACATGCCGCCAAGCTGGCATGGATGTCGTGACATCATCATCATCAGCAGCCTATTTTGATGTCAATCGCAGGACGAAAGCTTCTCCAGCGATCTCCAATACCCATGTCTTGTGCTAACTGGTTCCACGTGTCTTTAAGTTTCCTAATTCCATCACGTCCACTTTATTCTCTGCCGTCCTCGACTGTGCTTCCCTTCCCTCAGCAACCATTCTGCAACTCCAATAGACCAGCAGTTATCTCCCTTACGCATTCCAATGTCTGCCCAGCACGACTTCTTCCTCTTTATGTCAACCAGAATATCAGCTATCCCCGTTCGCTCTCTAATACACATCGCTGTCTTACAGTCTATTATCGTCATGCCTAATATTTTTCATACGATCGCTCGTTGCGCGGTCCTCAACGTCTTCCCAAGCTTCTTTGGTAACTTCCATGTTTCGGCCCCATACGTTAGTAACGGTAGAAAGCAATGATTAGCAGCAAGCTCCATGGTCATAATTTAGTAATGCCGGCCGTAAGCTCTCCAACTAATTTTTTATTTTTGTTAATTTCCTTGATCAGAGGCCCCTGCGAGTAATTAACCTCAATAAACGTATTGCTGCGCAAGTTCTAGAGGCTGACTGCCGACCATGACATTTCGTTCTCTCGCCAGGCTGCGGAACATTACTTTTCTCTTCTGCATACTAACTTTCAATCAGACTTTTACACTTTCTGCGCTAAGGTCCTCAAATGTTTGTTACAAATAGTCTGCAGCGTTGCTGAGTATGCCAATGTCATCTACAAACCGTAAGTTCGTGAGCTACTTACCGTTAGCCCTCACTCCTAACCATTCCCAGTCTAACTGGTTGCACACCTTTAAGTATTCAGTGATAGCATTGTAAAAATTTTACCATTGATCATGCGATGCCTTTTGCAGATATCTGGCTATGCAAAGTCGGCGCGTTAGTGTCATCCGTTCGATATCAACATTCGTGGGAAACTTGATTTTTGACCGCTGTTCGGAATCAGTTCGCTGCTGCCTAGATGCCCCGATCTACTCATTCCAGCTATCTGATTCAAGCGCAGGTAGCACGCGTTTCATGTATCCAATATCAACGAGTTAATTGCCAATGTTCATTCATCATATACTGCAAGCTAGTTCACTTACTCCCGTATAATTAGGGTGTAAATTAGAAAGACTGGGGTGTTCCAAGGATGTTTTCTTCTTGAACACCCTTTTACGTTAAAAAAGGGTGTTCCAAGGGTGTTTACAAGGGTGAAAAGATAAGTACACCCGCATTACACCCATAAGGGTGTGAAAATTTTAAGAGTGTATTGCTGTCCCCAGTTGCAGCAGGACCCGGCTCCAATTTTGATGCAGACGCGTTCCACATGGGTCAAGACTGAAACCTAGCTTTCGGGCTTACACCCCAAGTTGAATAACGCGAGATATCGAAGCGCAACAAACTGGTGTTAGCACAAAATAACCAACCTATGCACGAACCAAAGTATCCGTACCTGCTGTGCAGGCGAACGTACCGGTAAAAATTTAAATCCTGGCCAGAGGTCACGTGGAAGGTCGATGATGCTGAACGCTATTTTGCGTTTAAAATGACAAAAAACAACAAAGTTGGTAATGAAAAGTAGAATGTAAAATTAGAAATTATAATTTTCTTGTCCTTATCATGTAACAAAAACGCTTCGTTTACTGTTGAAGAAAGTTTGTAGGTTAGAATTGCGCTTACTACGGCGCCTCTAGCGGGAGATAATGTGCTCAAGGGGGAACCTTTTTAATTGGTGTACTACGCCTGTTTCTTTAGCAGTGCCGCGCGGTAGATTTTTTCGCCCTCTGTGGCCATTTGTTGAACTTGAGAGTGTGCGGGGCCTGTGCGGGCTTTGTCAACTTGTCTGACAGTGTGTTGATTTGGCTTCTCTCGTTGTATGGCCCGATGTACGACCTTGGAAAAGTTAATGCACCTTTGGCGTCAAATATTTATGGGAACATTAAACTTATAAATTTCCGCAATTGAAAATCTAAAGCACACGTTTGGAAATGTCAATGCACCTCTCACATCAAAAGTTTATAAGAACTTTATATCCATAACGTTTCGGAATTTACATCCACGCGCTCCGTAGATTCCATGATAGAGTGTAGATTCCGCGGCCTCCGCGAGATGCCGCGACGAGCCCGTTCGCCATCAAAACGCCCTTGAAACTTTGTGCTTGCATGGGGCTGCTTGCGTTATGTGACTCGCGGTGCATGGGCGTTGCCGCGAAATCCAGCCCGAGTTCGCAATTGTCGCAGTGAAATGGCTTTTCGAGCGTGAAAAAGACGTTCTAGACAAAATCCAGAATGATTTCCTGCGCCGGGGGTTGCTTTGGTCGGCGGTGCATGGACATCACGAAACGGCGGTGCATGGACATCATTTTGAGGGGGGGGCTGAAGCCCATATGCCCCCCCCCTGGCTACGCCCCTGGCGGTGGTCAAATAACTTTGGAACTCTATAGGAAAATTCTATAGGCAATCAAAATAAATACAATAGAGTTCTATAGAGAAGATTCAAAAGAGTTTCCAGAAAACACATTAAAAATTTTTGTAAGGGTAAAACCAGTTCGTCTGCCGAAACATCCAGAACGAAAGAAAACCAAGCGTCTTGTATACTGTCGACTGATTGGCCTACCCAGAAGACGGTACCAGTATGCCGTGCTACAAGCCAGGGAGGTCGTTCCAGGCGGAAATACGACATGGACGCATACTTCAACTGCCTCTGATGTAGACAGTTTGCTCGTGACCGTAGTATGCCTCCAGGGTAAAGCCGTAACTGTGGTCAGAGATACTGGCTGCAATATTGTAATTGTTCGACGAGGACTCGTTCGGAAGGAAAGGCGGTGCACAAGTAACAAAAAGTCGAGTGTTTCTGTTAGACTGCACTGTACATCATTTGCCAGAGGCAGTAGTCTTTCTAGACGCGGCCTTCTTCACAGACTTGAGCTTGCCGCTCTGCCAAGTAGAAGCCCAAAATGACATTCTGGTGATAGCGCTGCAAAGAGAACTGTAGCACGCCCCATGACCAATCTGCCGGTACTAAAACCCTAAGCCGCCATTACAAACAAAGCGACTCTCGAACACCAGCGACGAAATAACGAATCCTTACAACGTTGCTTTCAGAATGCCGGTAAGGCAACTGTGACAAACAGTCGGGAGACTCGTTACTGATCTGAAGGAGTCTTATATCGAAGCCACAAGCTCTCATGTGCGAAGGAGTTACAACATTTTGTTGTACCCAGACAACTAAAGGAGAATGTTCTGAAGAGGGCCCTGGAGAGAATTTTCCTAGGTTGTCGAAGAATATCCCAGACGACTAACCGCATTCTCACCGAATTTTACTGGTCAGGTGTGCAATCTGAAACGAAGCGGTTCGGACCGGACCAGGACAAATTTTCTTCAACTCAGAGGCTTTTCTTTCGAGTAACCCGAATGGGTTTCCTTTGTAGCAATTGCTACGAACGGGTGGATGTCCGATTTTCCCTTTATTGATAGGTTCGGGAAGTGTTGCGATGTCTGCCAACGGACTGGTTCTCGTCACCTAGTCCGCCGTGTCCCAATTCGCACCTTACCTGATAGTGAAACACCTTTGTCACGCGTGGGCGTTGACATCGTTGGCACCGTCGCAATCGGCCCTATCGGCGCCGTCGACATCGTGGGACAAAATTATTTTGGCGAAACGACCTGACCGCAAGAAAAATCCCAGAGAAAACTTCAGTGTGTACTTTAAAAACGCTTACATGGGAACTCTTCCTTTAGTTTGTAAGCTCTTACCTCTCTCTGACTGTTGCAGCAGACCTCTTATACGTAGTCTGACGAACTAAGTGCTCTGTGTTACGTGTTACGTGCGTTGATTCGCCACGTCGTACCTCACCACCTCGTCATCCTTGGACTGTAGGGAAGTGCAGTTGGAGGACGACATTAGAAGTGCGCAGGCGTCGGAATCGGTTTTTGCGTCGATGTACGGGGCCGAAAAGCGCGAGGGTGAGCGTGATTGCTGCGCGGGTTTCCGCGAGATCGGCTCGAGCGACGGGGCCGACAAGCTCAGCGGGACAATAGGAGGGTATTCCGTAAGAGTCCATATTGTTGAGTGTCCCTTTCGGCCGCCGCTGATTGGCTAGGGCCACTCGTCTCCTCCTCTCTCCTACAGCTACATTCAATCAGCACCGGCAGAAATGGGCAGTCCACTAGGTGGGCTCTTACATAATACCCCCCCCCCCCCCACCCCAGGATAAGCTCTCGCTGGGCACTGCGGATCGAGCGGCGGGCCACGTCCCGACGTCCCCGGTCCTGCTCCTGCTGAAGCGGGTCTCGCCCCGACTTAGAGCGCTGTCCTCGGAGGCTACCTGGAGGATCCTGCCGTGGCCGGCATCTCCCTTGCTACTGACGCTTCCGAGACAAGCGGTGTTGCGCCGTTCATCGCCGTGGTGACCTGTCGAGGGCGAGCTGCGCAATGGCTCCTGTGTCGCCGAGATAGGCCGCACTACAGCGTTCATCGCCGTTCCTCACCCGCCGAGGCCAGGCTGCGCCCACGCGCCCCTCACGGTCGAAGCGACTTCCGGCTGAGCTACGCCCCAGCGAAGACCACCCCACCACTGGGCTCCAATCTTCCACCGTTGGAACTGTGACTGGTGCATAACCTGAACTAGAGCGGCAAACCTGTTAAATGCACTATCTGTATTTATCCTTATATGTTTCTGTGTATAGTCTTACGTCTGCGGTCCGTGTATAAGTTCGTTCCTCTCTCTCTTGGCTGATACCTTAGTACGTCTGGCTGACCTGCGCCCACACATTTGCCCACATTATGCAATGAACAAGGGAAACCTAAATACGATATTGCACTAGTTGATACTTCCTTAAAATGTGGTCCGGCGCAAGGCAAATGAAGCGAAAAGAAGAAGGGACAGGAAAAGCGCCAACTTGCTACTGAATTTATTGCACAGAATCACGCGATTTCACACAAACACGACTGATATGCGTAAGCCCATGAAGTGCACTACACGCACCTTCACTTCTTTTACCGACAAACTGCTTGCTCAAAAAAAAAAAAAAAATAACGACCATTTCCATATTCTCATGTATCGGTCCTGTTTGATAGAACATTTTCCTTTCGTGTATTGACCGTATCTTAGAGCGGGATTCGTATGGACACAATCCTCAAGATATTTACAAACGTTGACGATTTCCTGTTGGTTTTGAAAAGTTCTAACCCTAATAATTAATTTTAATTGTAGGGTTTTACGTGCCAAAACCACTTTCTGATTATGAGGCACGCCGTAGTGGGGGACTCCGGAAATTTCGACCACCAGGGGTTCTTTAACGTGCACCTAAATCTAAGTACACGGGTGTTTTCGCATTTCGCTCCCACCGAAATGCGGCCGCCGTGGCCGGGATTCGATCCCGCGACCTCGTGCTCAGCAGCCTAACACCATAGCCACTGAGCAACCACGGGGGGTAGTTCTAACCCTGTGACTGCTGTAATAAACGTACCCTCACCAAGGATAAAATATAGATAATAAAAGATATAGTATTTGCTTTCTTCTTGAGAGGGAGGAATAAACTTTATAAGTAGAAATGAGCCGACGGTAACATCGACGGTAAAGAATGTTAGTAAGTAATAAAAATATGGTATTATTTGTGTGCTTAAAAATATTGTTATTTTTATTTTACCCCTGGCGAGTGCACATTTTTTGCACCAGCATGCTTCCCCGCCAGACGAGTTTTCGTCAAATACTTGCCAACTCTATGTCTATGTCTCCTGATGTATATTCGACTTTATCCTTGCTCAAACAGCATGGAAAATGTCCTTCACCCGTGGGCTACTTTCGAACATGTGCCTGCGGTTTTTAGATATCAGCCGTACCATGGGCGAGCAACATGTTTGCTGGCAATATAACCTCCGAGCGCGAAAGGTTTGACTCCCCTTCGATTCCGCGAACTCAAAACTAGTGAAAAGGGCCATATCGACGATGTGTCTTCAGTCTGCGCTCATGATGGAAGAGAGATTTCACTTGCAAGAACCGCCGTTGGTTGCAGGCGGCTTCCTTACTTAGGTCCTAACAGTGTGTCCGAGATGCTGCTCCAGAAGTTAAAGGACGTTAGCAGAGGGCCCGGTCTGCTACATAGACATAATAAAAGACCGCAAGTTGTGCCATATGCGCACAAGATCTCGCACAACCTCAAAAACTTTGCGAATCGGCACGACGTGCCTGTAGTTTGTTCCGCGCCCACTAAGCTGTCGAGGCTCTGCGCCCGCATTGCCTCTCGAAGGGCCAAGCTTGCGTACGCAAAGAGCCTGCGTGAGCAAAGAAGCACACCAGGCCTTTTCTGCGCTGTGCCGTCCGCACCATTTACGAGATACCTCTGAGTTGCGGTCGAGTGTATATCGTCCAAACTGGACGTTGCACCAACGATTAATTAAGGAAGCGCAGCCGGTGAAAAATGGAGCGGGTTCGCGCTTACCCTTGCACTGAGTCTCGTGCGGATGCGTGCCGCAAGTTGGGCACGCGCGTCTGCTCAGTAAGAGACGGGATTCGCTGGCACGTGAACTGCTGGAAGCGTATAATACAAATAAAAAAAGCTGCACGATGCTTGTTTGAGTGTCCCCTTGGTCTCACTGCGCAATACCAATTTTGAGATTCTCTATACTGATATTGACACGTGTACTTATCTTTATCGGGCGACCACGTTTCGCCACCTAACAAATGTAATCGCACAGCGCGGGACGCGCCTGCATGTATCCGAAGTTTCTGGAAAGTTATCGATGCTTCTACCCGGCTGTCTGTTGTCGCTGAACGTTGTGTTATCTGATTTCACCGCGTGACGCGAATGCTGTAGAACATTGTGGAAGGCACGCAGGTCCGAACGATTAGTCTGGAACATTCGACGACTGCTGTATAAAAGCCGACGCGCTTGCCTCGCTGATCAGATTTTCGACGATCGATGACTGTGTTCGCCGCTATCGTTGTGTTTTAAGTGTAGCCTGTATTGTGGGCACAGGTTCGCCGATTAAAAGCTAGTTTTGTCTTTCACAGTACTGCTACTGTGTTCTTTAACGTCACTACCACGTGACAATATTTTGAACTTGATGGCATGTTTGTCGGTCCGAACCGAGATAACGGGTTCTTCTTTTTTTTACACGTGTACTGCACACCGTGGGTTTGCGCATGTCAATCCCGTTTGAATTTTTTAAGCAGAAGCACCAAATTTTATACAGTTGCAAGTTGGCGCTCTTTCTGTCATTTCTTCTTTCCGCTTAATTTTCCGTGCGCCAGGACGACATTTCGAGAAGCCTAAACAGTGGCTCTGGGTAGCAAGCGGTCATATGACCCACCTGTGTGTATCGGATAAAGTCCGGTGAGAAGGGCGCTTCTGGTGGCCGTGCTCGAGGACTGTGTGTAGTGTTGCGCTAGCGCCAGTCCGTCAGCGGCCAGCGCATCGAGGTTGGGCGTGAGCAGCTGCCGTGAACCGTGGTGACCCACGTCCGCCCAGCCCTGCGGCGCCGATGGCAATAGCGCCTTAGGACTACAGAAACGCTGGTACTGTCCACCTGCTCTTAAGAGTTGATAAAAACGTAGAAAAAGAAAGCTTCGAACATCGATGTTCTCGCTACAGCTCAGTAACCAGGGACCGTATGCAGATGTTATCAATTTCTAACGTGATTACTAACAGTAAGCTTCCCCTGAATGATGTCCATATAAAGTGTGCGTACAGAGCGAGAACCAAGCGCCAGTTAGGATGGAATGCCAAGGAAATAGTGAGCTTTTGGGACATACTCAATTGTAGTCTCTTTCGCCTTCAGTTCGGTCTCTACTAGACGCACGTTTCCCGGAACAGCTAATTCAATCCACGGACGAGCCTGTCCTGGCTTAACAGCAGCAAGTTGCCGTGCAAGTGACAAGCTTTGACATTCAGTGGCACTGAGCCACGTCACTGTGCCTTTTGGAGTGGATCAGCAATTTAGTCTAACAGTTCCGCCGGTTGCACTAGATAGTTGAGCGCTGTAGGTACAGGACTACAGAAAGGAGAGCAACACAGACGTTCACTATCAAGTGGCTGCTTATTCGTAGGAAAATATGTGCATACATGATGAAAGGCGGGAAGGTGTTAATCCAAATGTTTTAGAGCGCAGCTCTCAAGCGCCTGTTCCTCCAGTGAGCGTCGGTGTTGTCCCTCATAACCAGCGAAGGATGAAAGCGATCGCGGAGTGCAGCAGCAGATGAAAAACGGCGACAGCGAAGAGAGCGCTCTGCGGAAAGCGGAGGAGGGTGCAGCGGAACCATGAGGCGGAAAGCGTTGTGGCGCGCAAAGCGAGCTTTGCGGCGACGATGGCTACGAGATGGCGCAAGAGTAGCGCGCATCGTCTTTAAGGAAAGAAAGCGCTGCGTGATTGGAGGTCTGTTTGCGGGGGCTGCTGCGAATCGTGCCCACGTGCCACCTACACACTGCCTCTCGTGATCTTCCGATCAGCGGGGCAGACGCGTCACAAATCGCTCCGCTTTCAATGTGCTGCACGAGGCAGATTTCTCGCGCCAGGCAATACATGGCGAAATGAAAACACGTATGCAGCTTCGTTCAAATTTCGCATTAGTGAGTAGTGCACTCATCGGTTATTTTTTTTTTTTGTCTATTAAGAAACCACCAATTGATAGCGTCTGCGTTCTTCGTGTTCCTGTAGTCCTATCTGATGCCTAGTCCATACTCACAACCATTCTTTCAGGGTGCCTTCATTTCATTTTCAATGCCATACAGTTACGTTTCTGTTTCTGCCTCACATATACATTCGAGTTAACTAATTCTACTGTGTTCGTAGCGTCATCTACGCAGTTACTTTATCAGTTGTCAACGAGATTGTGTTACAGTGCTCTTTTTCATGACATTTATGCATATGTAATTCTTCAACCATGGTATTCATACTAAAACCTGGAATTTTTCTATGTTAACAATTTGTTCAAAACTGCTGTACTTTTCTTTTATTACGTTTACTTTGTAAAGGAGGTCCCATTGCAGTCTTTGACTCCGGGACCTCCTCCTGAATATTAACAACTTGTAATGATTCTAATGCAGGCACGTACCCAAGGGGGGGCCCGGGGGGGCCCGGGCCCCCCCCGAAATCAAGTGGCATACCCCCCCCCCCCCTCCCCACCCACGCCACCACTCCTCACACATTCCTAAAGCGCCGCCAGATCAATGTTGAGACTTGGCAGCTGTTCATCGGTCAGCATTATGCTGCCTTTTTCACTCCTTTTAGATGGAGGTAGTTATCGGCATCTCTTGTAATGTGAAGGACAGTTTTCTCATAGATTCCGCACCCGCGCGATTAACTCAAGATGCGTTCAGTTGTCACCATCTATTCAACCGTCGCGCGCATAGCTGTTGCTTTTGTTAGTTCAACCTTCTTTGTTTAGGCTGATCCTGGGACCAGGAGAGGGATGCGGCTGTTACTCAGCTGGTCTGTACTCTCATGGAACGAGTTGCGGCGGGAGAAAACGCCAATTGCGTTTAACTTATCCCTTTGCTTCATTATTTCCTTGAGTTACGGCTCGCCGCGACGCTGGCAGATGCCCGGAACCATATACACGTGATATGGGTTAGATAAGGGGGGAAATAAAATAATGTGAAAGAGCGTCGATCATGAAACCCTGCAATAACCCTTAAGCCCATAAGCAAGATGAATGTCGCCCGTTACATCGTCTGCTTTTCCCTAATTGTATAGCACTTTTCGTGCAAAATTGGCAACTGGAAACAAAAATCGCAAGGAATTGAGAAATTAAGCGATCTACTAAGGGAGAGAGCCAAGGCAACAACCAAACTGCAAGCAAAAGCGAATAATAAAAAAGTTAACCGTTGTTTATGAGAATAGTTATGGATCACCATCTTTTTATTTAAAAAGGAAGTAGAGAAAACGCCGCCGGAAGTGGAGAACAATTACTTGTTTTGAATGACGCTTCTACTGTTATCGGTCGAACCACCTCACGTAGCCACTTCTCTGCTGTGCTTATGTGGAGTACTGCGCTCACCTTTCGCGGTGAGCGCAGTACGTCTAGAATCGCAGATTCCTGCGCTCTACGCGGTTGTATGGGACTGGCGGCCGCACAGCGTTACGCAACTCGCGGAACTGTCAAAACTGATCAACAAGGCGAAAATAACTGATATTCGAAACTATAACATGAGAAAGACTGAAGAAGCCGTAAAAAATGAACGCAGCCTGAAATCAGTAAAAAAGAAACCTGGCATAGGACAAACCATGATGTATGCACTAAAAGATAAGAAGGATAATATCATCAGCAATCTCGAAGGTATAGTAAAAGCAGCGGAAAAATTCTAAGCTGACCTGTATACAGTACCCAGAGGAGTCACGATACCTCACTTAGAAACAGTAATGAACAGGATACAGAAACTCTCCTATAACTAGCGATGAGGTCAGAAGGGCCCTGCAAGACATGAAACGATGAAGAGCGGGAGGAGAAGGTGGAATAACAGTCGATTTAATCAAAGATGGAGGAGACATAATGCTTGGAAAACTGGCTGCTCTTTATACGAAGTGTCTATCGACTGCAAGGGTCCCAGAAAACTGGAAGAATGCAGACATTATACTAATCCACAAAAAAGGAGACGTTAAAGAATTGACAAATTATGGGACCATTAGCTTACTCCCAGTATTATATAAAATATTTACCAAAATAATCTCCAAACACTGGACTTTAGTCAACCAAGGGGATAGGCTGGCTTCAGGAAGGGATACTCTACAATGGATCACATCCATGTCATCAATCAGGTTATCGCGAAATCTGCAGAGTACAATAAGCCTCTCTATGTGGCTTATATAGATTACGAAAAGGCATTTGATTCAGTAGCGATACCAGCAATCGTAGAGGCACTACGTAATCAAGGAGTACAGAACGCTTACGTAAAAAGCTTGAAAGCTACGTGCGTGTGGTATTTGTTTGAACTAGGCGCGTAGGCGCCATCACTCCAGAAAAGAGGAGGAAGAACGAACTGGGCTCGCGCTGTGAATCTAACCGGTAAGAGCTGCAACCGTTGTTGTAAATATAATCTGTAAATAGTTTCTCGTCTTACTGACTCGTCCTTCGCGTAAGAATATCTACAGAGGTTCTACAGCTACCTTAATTCTACACAAGAAAAGCAGGGAGATACCTATAGAGAAAGGGGTCTGACAGGGAGACACAATTTCTCCAAAGCTATTCACTGCGTGCTTTGAAGAATTCAAGCTATTAAACTGGGAAGGCTTAGGAGTAAAGATCGACGGCAAATATCTCAGCAACCTTCGGTTTGCCGATGACATTGTTCCATTCAACAACAATGCAGACGAGTTACAACAAATGATTGGAGACCTTAACAGAGAGAGTGTAAGAGTGGGGTTTAATATTAATATGCAGAAGTTGAAGATAATGATAAATAGCCGGGCAAAGGAACAAGAGATCAGGATCGCCAGTCGGCCACTAGAGACTGTGAAGGAGTACGTTTACCTAGGTCAATTAATCACAGGGAACCCTGATCATGAGAAGGAAATTCACAGAAGAATAAAAATAGGTTGGATCGCATACGGCAGACATTGCCAGCTCCTGATAGGAAGCTTACCATTATTATTGGAAAGTAAGGTGTGCAATCAGTGCATTTTGCCAGTGCTGACATATGGGGCAGAGACTTGAGAGCAAGTTAAGGGCCGCGCAAAGAGCGATCGAACGACGATCGCTAGGCATAACGTTAAGAGAGAAAGAGAGCGGTTTGGATCAGAGAGCGAACGGGTATAGACGATATTCTAATTGACATCAAGAGGAAAAAATGTAGCTGGGCAGGTCATGTAATGCGCCGGTTAGATAACCGTTGGACTATTAGGGTTACAGAATGGGTACCAAGAGAAGGGAAACGCAATCGAGGACGACAAAACACTAGGCGGAGCGATGAAATTAGGAAATTCGCGGGCGCTAGTTGGAATCGGTTGGAGCAGGACAGGGGTAATTGAAGATCGCAGGGAGAGGCCTTCGTCCTGCAGTGGATATAAAACAGGCTGATGATGATGATGATGAAGATGATGATGATGATGATGATGGTGGTGGTGGTGGTGGTGGTGGTGGAGGTGGTGGGCCCCCCCCGAAAAAAAATCCTGGGTACGTGCCTGTTCTAATGATCTCAATAAAAACCGATTCTGATTCTGATAGCTAGCGCTCTTTCGTGGTATGTTGATGCAGAAATTCAACCTGTCGTGCGAACTGCCTTTGCCAACACTTTGGCACTTTCCCCTTCGTGGGGTCTGTTGCCGCGAGCACGGCCTGTGTGAGCAATCCGTCAGGGCAAAAAGGCAAGGAACAGTTAATATTGCCACGAGCGTACCACTTATGGAGCAAGAAAGTAGCCCCTCTTGCTAACTTTGTTGCTGCATACTGCACCTGTAGCGCCCGTACTGCTGCGGCTGCCTGGCTGATTGCCAACTGATTTTATGGCCGGTTGATCAACACAAGCCTATAAACAAATTTACATACAAAGGAAAACGAAATAATACATCACCAGAAGTAACGTTGTACGCCTTCGTTTACGTTACAGCGCGCACGAACCTCATTTATTCGTCTTGGAGAAGTTCAGGCATATAACTATTCAATCGTCTTTTTATCCTCTATATAAAATACAGTTCCGAAAATTCTTCATGTATAGTAAACTTTATAAAACAAGAATGGTGCGCTCCTTATAAGCGAGAGCCGCTGAAGATGAAAGTTTGACAAATAAGCAGTTAAGACTGCGTCTGCCGGCACATTACGAATGACCCCTTTCACGCCTACCAGTGTCACGGTGTTGTCAGTAGTGGAAGGGCAGCGCATCGGGCGACTGCGAGCAAGTTGCGCAGTTCGAAACCCACCATCCGATCTACTTTGGTCAGCGGGTACGTGCTTGCAAACGTGACACGAGGTTATAAGAGATATCACATTACTAGACAAAAGCAGGAATGTCGTGGCCAGGTAATTGATCGAGCTTTACGTTATCAACGCCATTGGTAAAAAGGGTTTTAGTGAGAGTTTTGTTGTTTTTTTATTTAACAAGGAATTGTGGTTCATGTGCGCTGCAACTTAAACAACGTTGTCGTATCTTGCTTGTTTCACTTCCAGTTGTCTGTGAATACTTGTATATTGATTATTTTTTTGCGAAACTTATGAAATTCCTAATCATGGAGTACTCAAGATAAGAATGCGTTTTTTTTTTTTTTACAAGCCGCATTATTGAGAATGACGGGCACCTGGAAACAGGTTTCGTGTGCTAATTACATTGTTCGCTAATCAAATGAGCTAAATATTCTTATTTATTTAGTGCAGTTACGCAGTTACTGACAATGTAAAGCTTACGGCTAGTGTTAAGGCGATGTCGTATCAGTTTTAAAAACGTTGATTTTAAACAGCGCCAAAACACACATGAACAAGGACGAGCACAGGACTAGCGCTAGTCCTGTGCTCTTCCTTGTTCATGTGTATTTTGGCGCTGTTTAAAGTGAATGACCCGTACCAACCAGCTCGCACCCAAACCCTTCTATTTCAAATCGTATCAAAGCTCCCCCACGAGAAATTTTCTCAGTTTTTCGATGGGAAGCTGAAGTTCTGCGCTTCAGGAATGAGGAATGACAGCTGTTCACGTCTTCTGGCGTGTTCCTGTCTGTGTCACGTCAGACGAACCAACCGCCTTTCTTATTTCGAAATGCTGATTACATATCGTGGCCTGCCCTTGGATGTCGTCGGCAGCGCAGAAAGTTGGCTATCAGGTATCATTCGCAAGCTCGATGATACCATAAAACCCGCCGTGGTTGCTCAGTGGCTATGGTGTTGGGCTGCTGAGCACGAGGTCGCGGGATCGAATCCCGGCCACGGCCGCCGCATTTCGATGGGGGCGAAATGCGAAAACACCTGTGTACTTAGATTTAGGTGCACGTTAAAGATCCCCAGGTGCTCGAAATTTGCGGAGTCCTCTACTACGGCGTGCCTCGTAATCAGAAAGTGGTTTTGGCACGTTAAACCCCTTAATTCTTAAATTTTTTTATGATACCATAAACGGTCACCGAAGGGCGCAATTATCACTTTATCAGCAGCGGCAGGCATGCGCGAAAGAAAAATAAAGGAAAAGAAAGAAGAAAACATTGAACAAAGGAGTTCGTACTTTATCTGACAGAAAAAAAGGAAAAAAACCCAGGCAAATATGTTGTCAGCAGCCGCGTAAAAGCGCAAGTAATTACATTATTTACTGTACTTAAAAAATCAGCCAGGAAGTTGGAACACTTAACCTGCTTCGGGTTGTCTGCAGCTCCCGTTAGTGCAGTTGAAAAAAAAAACGCATTTTTATTCCGAGCGAGCTCTTCCTAGGAATCTTTCGCAGTCTTTTCAGAAACACCCGGTATATTGGAACTGTTGAAGTGGCAATGAAACAAGTCGGTAGCGGCGCTCTGTTGTCTCTTCTAAGTGGAATCTCTTCCGCGCCCAACATGTACGTTTGTGGATATCACCCACAAGCCCAACGCGGCACTATATTGTAAGCCATGTTTAGCAGAAAGCGTATGGCGTCGCTTTTTTTTCTCAATTATTCTCATTTCTTGTTTTAGTGTCTCTCCTGGTGATGCTTCAGAAGGTGCATTATATATGGACGGCTTTACTGTATGCATACGACCTTAGTAAGCCCGTGATTATGAAATTAGGGATGATGCTGGCCTTGAGGGTGTGCATTCAACCGAGATGGTAAATTATATATATACACTTGGAACAATAATGAGCGTGCTATTGCGAGCTTAAGGTTGCTGCTGCTGTTTTTTGGGACGTTTTTTGAGTCTTGGCATTTGTTCGTAGGCAGCAACTTTTCGTGTGCTCTTTCATGGATAATTTTGATTTAGTCGTGCAGTATTCATACGATACGGACGCAGTATTCGAAACGTGACACCCACCAAGTCATCGGCGACAATGACGACAATGTGCGGTCTCTGCGAAGCATCGGCTGCCGCTCCTAATGCCACAAATGCGAGCAGGCCTGGAAGATGCATTCCGCTGAAACGAAGACACGACAAAGGAAAAAAAGATTGGAGGACGTTAAAACTTCGCCTTTAATAGTGGAACGCGATAGCATTGAAATATCCCTGACTGCATGTCAGGCTTCCTGGCAACTGCAACGTATGTAACCGCAATTTTTACCGGGAAACGCTACCGGCGAACGCTGTGCACGAAGGCGGCCTTTTTCGTAGAAACGCGGCCCCTCGCGTGGGCAGCTATGCGGCGGAGGCGAGCGCCATCTGTAAATTTCAAGGAAACGGGCACGCCGCTCCGTAGACTCCGAGATATTCACGCGCCGGCGCGCAAACGGTGGACGCCGTGGCCGGTCTATGTATGGTAGAAACGCTGGAAAAGGGGCTTGTTTGAGTGTTCGTGTAAGAGAATTATGCTTTCTCGTATGTTCAAATTACACACCGACGCTATTATGGCTGTAGGTTGTGTGTATCAGTCGTACTTTACAATTTTTCTACGTATTTATCTTGAGAAATATTTCTTGCGCCACATGGTTGGCTAGGTGGGCTAGGTTGGTGGGTGGTTCCAAAATCTTCTTGCCGAAACTACGTCCGAGGCTGGACGCCGATGCCGGATTTTCTGCGACCGGGGCCTTTTAAGCGCCACTCTGGCGATTCTTCGATTTCAACGGATGTCGATGAAATTCGCTCGGTGCATTCGTCTGCATACTCCCGTCATGTCCTGAAAGAATCAAGTTCGAGAGTTGCACAGATTTTTTTACAATGAATTTAATAAATTGCCTCAAATACCGTACATTACCTGCTCCTTAGTTACAGGCAACATTGTGTATGACGTCAGGGGAGTGCCACTGAGAGCATGCCGGGACCATGCAAACGACAGCGACGAGAGCGCGGAGGAGTTGACGATCGTGAGCTATTGCTTCGCGTGAGAAGTTGCTCTCACGAGAACTCGCGTTCCCTGTGGACGGGCAAGTGACGGGAAGTGGCAAGTGGCTGCACGAACTTCAGCCCTGGCGATCTGCACACACATTTTGAGCCTATGCCGATCGCGTTCAGCCGAGGTTAAGCCTATATGTCATAGGGACGTAGTTCATGCGTCTGCTGCTGGCGGACCTTAGTGACTGACCTGAAGATAATTAAGCCATCAGGATGAGGAAAACTACTTCTGTTGGTCAGTGTTGCCCATACGGTTTTGAAATAAACCATTCCTCATTTCGTACAGGACACACGTAAAAAGCGAGAAGCGACGACACGGAGCAGTATCGACATCGCTGCGTTGCCGTTTTCGACGGAAAGCTGCCCGCCACAGTCGCCGGCACTTCCCTAAATTACGTGCGACTACGAAGATGGGTGTATTTTTACGTATTGTCCTGCCCACTCATTATTTAGCTTCCGAGGTGCACTGCTTGCCTCGAATCCCAAATGGGCAGCGAGCGTTGGCCACTTCCATATAGCAGCGTAAACAACGGCCTCGTTCAGCTGTCAACGGTGTCTATGGACGTCGGACTCTGGAGTTTTGCAAGGCGCGTAGCACCACCTGCCGTTGCGAAGAGGCAGTAATTGATTAGTGCGAAGCCCGACTCCCTTGGTAAGTTGCCTATGCAGCTAGCAACTGCGAAACAACAATTTAACTAGATTTTGGTCCACATTGCGAGTATTTTGCGCATTTAACACCCAGACAGAGAGCTCTGAATTTCTACGCTAGTCGGACGCGCCGCTGAACTGCCATAAAGTGATTGCTGGCTCCCTCTTCAGACTGATGGCGGAAACGACGGCAACCACGATAGCTCGTCGCGCTACGAAGAAACGCCGCAATCGACGCTACTGTTGTGTTGTAAATTGCCATGAACGTGAAGGACGGAACAACAACGTTCAGTTTAACTGATTTCAATCGCGATCGTATGAAGGGGAAATGAGAGAGCGCTGGATACGGGCCGTTCAACCTGTTGGTTAATCGGATTACTTGCATTCCCCACAACACAGCTGCTCGCATGGAAAAGTGCGACAATTTTGTTCTTCTGTAATTGTGTTGCGTAGCCCTGACCGTGGTGACCAAACGAAAACTCAAGAATCTGCAGCCGCCACTTCGTTGGTAACAGAAAAAACAACGTTGCGAAGCATCCTGCTTATGTGCCATCGATATCTCCACCTTTTAACAGACGTGCGCCTCCGCTTGACTCAACA
Organism: Dermacentor andersoni; assembly: GCF_023375885.2. Lineage (NCBI taxonomy): Eukaryota > Metazoa > Arthropoda > Arachnida > Ixodida > Ixodidae > Dermacentor > Dermacentor andersoni. The sequence goes on along the minus strand of NC_092823.1, from coordinate 8,742,039 downwards.
AGTGGAACGGAGAGATTTGGCAGGTCAGCTTAACCAAATATTCTGGTTCGTTTATGAATTAAAATCCTGTTCTAGAGCATCGTTGTATCGCGAGCTCATTTCTACTGTAGGTATATTGTATGCTTCGCGATGTGCTGAGCCTGCTCGACTGCGTTTTTCAAATGTGAGCAATAAAGTTGCTATAGGAGAACTGGATGAGTGATTGCGAAGTAACGCACGTGTGGAAAGAAAAAAATGTCGCGTTTATTTACATTTATTTGCGCGCGCTTGTTGCTGGAAGCGTCTGCGAAAAGTTCAAATTAAGGTACGAGCGATGCTGTAGCTCCTACGAGAAAGGAAGATGCAGCGCGTAGGCACTGTAGAAAGCTTCTTTCGTTATGATCGCACGCTGTTTGCTGCCCTGTAAAAGGCTATGAAAGGATTTACTCTCTATAAATAATTGCGACAAAACATTACGATAAAAGGCATAAAAATATAGGAGATACTTAAATCTTGTGTTCAGGACATATTCAGTATGAACCAATTTGAAATGCTTAGATTTTTATGCTGATATGCCTATAGACAAACCTGATGCTCTCTGTACTTGCGAGTTGTAGCACGCCGAAATAACACTTGAGACCTTATTTTATATTGCACACGTACTTCGTCCTGCTGAGCATCCTTTCCGAAGCGTGGATGGGCGCAAGAAGCTTTCCGGGTCCTTGATATTTAGGAAACCGTGCCTCAACACAAACGAAAGAGAAGGGTCCATTGTGGCCTATGCACCTTGGCTTGCGGACAGCTCTCCTTGCACTACTCAGTTAACGCCAAGGCTGCGATGGAGGCGCTGGTGACGGGTTTTTCCCCAGCGCCGCCTGGGCAGAGTCTGAGGTCTATGGCCGCGTTTACATGAATGCGAGTGCCGCATCGCATCGCATTTCTCGCGCATCACATTCATGTAAACAGCGGTAATCCGCTAGGAAGGCGCATCGCATTAATGCGCCAGGCGAGGGTAGATTTACGGGCGAGAGTCGACTCTCGCGGAGCATGTAAACGCAGGATATTCGCATTAGGAATTATGGGAAGGAATTAGCCACCAACATGGCGGCGGTCCCGGCTGCCCGCTTCGAATTGAATTTGGCGTTGCTTTTGTAAAATGCACTTCGTTCGCAGCAAATGATTGTGTAAACGGCTTTCGCTTAGTCTCAGGCTGCTTCTACGACAGAGTATTATGGATAACCTTGTGGTGTTTTCGAGATCGCGTCTCGTTTCGAATGAGTCAAAGCCTAAAACGAAAGAAATGCTCGAGATGTCAGCGCTACCTATCGCTAGAGTCGGGAAATAGCCGCAACGACGGCATATGGCCTCCGCGATCCGGCGATCTCCCTGGCCAACTAAAACTAAAAAACGTGCGCTGCTCAGCGTACGCTACACTATACCGCATAGCGTACTCTATAAGTTGCGTACGCTGAACTAAAGCTGTCTATTTCTCGGCACTCAGACACCAACGTACACTCGGCCCACTACCGGAAACCAGTTACACCGGAAGTCGGCTGCACTTCCCTTATACGACACCATGTGGTTCTAAGTTCTCGCGAGATTTCTCGCGCTACGTTCTCGCGAGGTAGTTTCAGGTATCTGTACAGGGAAAACATTGATTCACAGTGGAGGAAAAGAGCTAGAATGTTTACCAGCAAGTATGCGGCCTGTAGGGTGGACAACAAAGCAACACAGAAGATCAAGCGAATGGTCAGAAAGGTTGAAATAATCTCATGGGTGGCGGCAATGGATACGAAACTTGCCATGAGTAACTACTTAAGAGTAAAAAACGAAATCAGGAAAGAAACCATTTATGATAACTCAAAGGGAAGCTCATTACTTTTCGAAGCGAGATCGGGATGCCTTAGAACACGCACCTATCAAGCGAGATATAAGGAAGAAGAAGCATGTGCTTGCTGCGGTAAAGCTAGGGAAACTGTGGAGCATGTTTTATTAGAATGTGAAGACGTCTACCCAGCGTTCGATTTAGGCACCACTGTCCTCCTTGAAGCCCTTGGGTTCAGCGGGAGCAGTGGTAAAGCAAACATGTCTGCAATAGGCATTAGTAAGAGGCGATTGGAGGATTGGTGGAAGAAAAGTAGGGAAACGACATAAGACGCAGACGTACAAAAGCACAGTTCGCGATAGGGGATCAGAAAATTTGGGCGTGGTAGTTCATATCGTTTGTTTTTTCTTTTTTCATTGTTTAACCTAGGTAGGAAGTTAGACAGTATAATAACAAGAGCTTGACGGCGCAACCCACCGCCCCGTTCCAAAGGGGACGCTCATAACATCCATGCATCCAGTTAATGCCAGACATGGAAACGGCGTCGCATCGCCTTTCCGAAATGCGCTTGGAAATGCGATGCGCCACTGTCGCATTCTTGTAAACGGGGCTTATACTGGCATCAGCGTTTCTGCGAGAAAACTACGCGTTCTCTTAATGAGCGACCACACGCGCAAGACCTGGTCTATGTCCGCTTTACGGAACCTATTGTGTGCACCACGAGAATACGAAGAATGATAAGTAGGCAGCATAACGCTCCCGTACTACAGTCCAAGGTAAATATACCTGGTAGCGAAGCTTCCATAGGAGCCCATACGTTCAAAACATGGCGGTCCATCGGCGGTTCATGGGGCTTAGCGCCATCTGTATGTGGTGGGAACACTTCCGGCGGAAGAAAAAATAATGTGACGCCATGTCCGTTATAAGCAAAAGTGACGTCATCTTGTTTTCGAAGGCGCGAAATTTGTTTTGTTGTCCTTCCTTTGGAGCTATATATTCAAATGCTCCGCCATTCGACTTGATGGGCGTTTCGAGCTTTCAACGTGGAAAACGATGTAGGAAAAGCCCAGCCGTACGGTTGTCGAAATAGCATCCCTGCAAAGAACATACTTTCCTTGGAGGCCGACGAAAGCTTTAGGTGCAGAGTGCTGATCCTATTGTCGGATGCCAAGCCCGTCGGCCAGCGCAGTAGCACGAAAACAACTACACAATTATCTCGCGGTCGTAACTCACTACTTTTGACTGAACAGATTAAGAAGCGATGAAGCTACCCGCGTCACCAAATTCAGACAAACTTCGACAAGCAAGAAAGCACAAACTGTGAGGGGGGCGTATTTCAACAGGTGAACTTTACAAGCGCCTTTCTGCCCATTTCAAGACGTGCATTGCATTGCGAGTGATAGTGGTGTCAACGCCCCCTGTAGCGGTGGGCGCGAAAAGAAATTCATTTATTACTAGTAATAAAATTAAACTTGTATTTTCTTAACTAGTCACGAATATATAAAATTGACTAGGAATTTTATTTTCGTTGAATGAATCTAACTGTGTCTCGTTTCAATTAAAAACGCTTTTTTCTTTCCCAATGTTTGTTCCCTCCAAACATAGTCGCGCTTCAATCGCTGCTCCCGTAACCCCCCAATGTCGGTGACAATCTGTACTGAACCGCTTTTCGCCCGAAGCTTCGCGACCTATTTGAATCGACCTTGTACAGTCTCCCGCTCGCTTTTTTCGAAGTTGCGTGGTCGCTCATGTCAGCCCGATTCAGAGTGATGCAACGCTGCTTACATGCTCTAAATCTGCCTGTTTTGATATGTTCTGACATTATTTGACATCAACGATGAGCGGCTAGAATTATATCTCAAGCGAACGACGAGTGGTTGCTGCACCAGCCGATGAATGTAAACAAATGTACCGTTAGGCGTTTTGGACTGTCAGCGGCGTTCTTGCGAAATTCAAATGCGGAAAGTCGTACTCCACATCTTACAGTGAGCATACGAAGCGTTTCCCGGAGAAGGGGCAAAACACCTAAAATAGCAAGCAGCACGTATAAAATCGGTGATTTGGGCTACCCTTGGTCTTCATGTTGCAGCACAATATGTAGCGCATGGGCGCTGGCTCTCGTGATGGTGGGTCGAATGCACACGGTGATTCGTGGCTACCGAATTCGTCAGAATCATACCTGTCAATATTTCAGAGATCCTATGCGCTGGTGCAGCGCAAATTGTCACCCGAAGATCCGGCGTGGTCATGATTCAGCCGAGCGTCTGCTCTTCACGGCCAGCGGGTGCGACCGGCATGCCTTGCGCGCCTTCCCCGGTGTAGACACTCGTGACGTCACATGAAGAGGTTCGCTTGTCTGCTTAGTCAGGTTTTTAAAGCGAAAGCTTTACTGGCCACAAACTTGCGATTTCGCCGTGGCGGTGCTCCGAGGAGGCACATGAAGTCATAACGCGCGCCTCGCCGTGGATATTTTTCTCTTTCACTCTCTAGTCACTACTGCGCATGCGCTACTAGTAGCACCGAGCCACAGGTGTTCCGCCGCTGCGCAGCACCGCGCCTGTCTGCTGCCGCTGTTTGGTATGACGTCACACAGCGTACCTCTTCGTAGCGCTCGCCTCCGCTCGCTTCGCCAGGTGCGTCGCATGCCTGATAACATGTCGGAGGATGTCGCGTGCGCCGCAACCACAGTTGAGGCGGCAGTATGGGCGGCGACAATTCTGATAAGCAGGAGGAGGCCTGGAATCGACATCGGAACGGGATGAAGAGGAAACGAATCGCCCAGGAAACAGACGAACAGCGCGCCGAAGGACTGGCTAAACGCCGCAACATAGCTAGACAACCAGACCAACCTGAACTTGCAATCAAGAATAACCAAGGCTGAACATGCTATGCCTTAGCTTTGGCTACGTATAACTTGGCACAGCCGAGCTAAGCCACTGCCAATTTTGTTTCGTTTTCGCGCTTTTTCGCTTATTTAAAATTATTTTTGAACTTGCGAAACAATTCTACTATCAGACGCCTGACCGGGGGGTTTCGCGAACCTAAATATTCGATTACCTTGACATGGTCAAAAACTTGCCGGAGTTGCACTTTAACGCTATCGCGTTAAAACAGGTCCATCAACATATTAGCGATGCATTCAATAAACCGCGGGAATGAAAAATAGGCTGGACACGATAGCCGAAGCTCAGTGTATAAAGTTTGGTATTTTGAAAAAATAAAATAAAAGACGCTAATCTTCTAGATGTCCGCTTTTAGAGCAAATGTCTTTGGGGATTTTCACTAGCGCAAAAAAAAGCAATGTTATATGACATCGCAACTCCTGTGTCTTAGGAACCATCGGCTGAAGGTTAGAATTTTTGAGGTTTTATTCAATCATATTCAAATGCTAAATCTTCTGTAGTAAATATGTACTATCCAACAATAAAGAATAACCAACAAGCTTTTTCCAGTTGTCTCAAGAGTGTATAAGATCACGGCTGCATGCACCAAGCAGTGATGATCACGTCACGGCCGGTTGTCAATGTGACCTATTATTCCCTGTGTATCTTAGCATCTGGCTCCGTAAGAAGTGCTTCACTATTCCATGAATTTCAGTTTAACTCTTAAAAGTTTAACTCTTAAATAAAGTTAAACCTACTGTAAGGCGAGACGTAAAGAAAGAGACGATGGTTGTGTGGAGTATGAGAGCAAGTAAAGTGGTAGCATTTTTTTTTATGAAGGAATACTGCACAGACGTTTAGGAAGGCATTGGGTTAAGGCGCACTACGGTTACATAGACGCAAAACAAGCGTTATTCAATACAACAATAAAGGCATAAACGTAAAAAAAGGTTTGTATCATGTTTTTGAAGTTGCTGCGAAAGAAACGCAGGTCACTGCATGCGAGTAGATAAAGATTACTTTGTATATTTACTTGAATGAGCAAATTATGCCGCGCGTTTCTGCGAATGCTCTCTCATGTTATTGAATGTACAGGATTCGAGAGATCACAAGTTTATGACCAGGTTTTATAGCACCGAGCGACGTGGTAATCTGAGTCAATGGTACCAAAATAAAACGTTTACTAATTTTCCTACCACTAACAAATTTATTAGACATAGCAATGAAGTGAGCTGGCTCGTGAACACTAATTGTTCTTGAGCAATGCAAGGCCGAAACTATCGCTGACGAAAAGAACTCCGCCCATGCAGGGAAGGAAACGCAAATGAACACGGAGAAGGGCAAACACAGGATTTATTCTGAGGCAACTTCGCGTAAGCGAACTGCAAGCACACCGATACATTGCAACAGCGTGAACACACCGTTTCAAAAGTACGCAATAGAGATGAATTCGTACAATCGCATTTTAAATTCTTATGCGCGTGCTCACCTGCCTCGTGAACCCGATCTCGGCGTCAGTGAGAATGACCAGAGGCCAGCTCGCGCACACGTTTTTTTCTTCTTCTATCTGTGACGTCTCGAGGATTTATATTGCAATTTTTGTCTATTATGTACCGATTACTTTTATAGGATCAAAACTGCTCTTAGATTTTTTTAAATTATGGGGTTTTACGTGCCAAAACCACTTTCTGAATATGAGGCACGCCGTAGTGGAGGACTCCGGAAATTTTGACCAAATGGGGTTCTTTAACGTGCACCTAAATCTAAGTACACGGGTGTTTTCGCATTTTGCCCCCATCGAAATGCGGCCGCCATGGCCGGGATTAGATCCCGCGACCTCGGACTCAGCTGCCCAACACCATAGCCACTGAGCAACCACGGCGGGTTGCTCTTAGATTTAGGTGCACGTGAACGAATCCCAGGTGGAAATTTTTAATTCGGAACCCCCAATACGGAATGGTCCATGTTTAGACCTTGGGTTTTGCAAGCAAACTCCAGAATCTTTTCTTATCTTATCAAAATGGTTGTGGTCCTGGTTAATGTTCCTTTCACTCCCACTAGCATCTGCTTCAGATTGCGGAAAATAAGTATTAGCCTCTGTGCCTTACATCAGTTTAGATAACAAAAAATGTTACGGGCAGAATATATATAGTAGCACAGACTGGCAGGATGGCACAGCTGTGCAGCCAAGGCCAAGGTCAGCACGAGCCCAGCGTCAGCCAAAACCGATGTCGCAGTCATTCTCAACGTGCAAAGCACCCGTGCCAATATCTGCTCATATTCTTATCAATGTCTCACCCAATGTAGTCCCACGCTGTGAAAAAATTCAATCGGCAAACAGTCAACTAGAACAGCAATTGATTTTGCGCAAATTTGGTGTCCGCGTTTGTAGAAACTGAAGCGCGAAACGCGGGATTTCAAGCTTGTAACAAAGTCGCCCGCGACACCGTTCTTCAGGTGCGTGCACGGTAGATGCGGATGGTACTTGCGCGGCAAATCGCAATGTCCATTTGGCTGACTAAAGGCTGTCACAATTTAAAGCGGTCAATAGCTTTTTAATTATTCACTATATATCAAATGCTGCGAGTGCAAAATTTAAGCGGCGCAATGTAGTGACGTTATGTTTGCTTAGCAGAAATCACCACTTTTGAGATATCTGGCCTCGAAGTTTGCTATGGACTACAGGGCGTTCCATTTAACATTTTCGCAAAAGTGTGCTCAACAAGCCGAGGATGATCATAACCGGAAAGCCAAAGCAAGTTTAGCCTATTTTGGAGGAGTATACCTAAACAATGGCGCTAGTCCTGGTATTTCTGCGAAGCAGACTGGACTTGACTGGTCGGCTTGATTTTCCCATTTAGAATACGTGCTCTATTAACGCGGATAATTCAAAAGGCAAACAAATATATTTTGATTTCACTGCCATGCCGCACGCAACGTCCGCCTTTTCAGGTCTCTCAACAGGTGGAATCACGCTCTGCACGCCAGGCAATTAGCAAAGAATTATCTAAATAAAAAAAAAACGGACACATGGTATCTAGCACGCTCGTGCCAGCTCATTCTGTGCAAGGGCTCTGCGATATACGAAAAAAGAACTTGAAATATTTCACGCTTAGTTGCAGCAAGCTTTTCTGTTGTGAACCAGCGTGTTAGCTCGGCAGGCCGGGCACCTTTTCTCCGGATTCTGGACTCTGAAAGCAAGCTGCTCAATGTTTAGATTGTCTCAGAGAAACTATTACTATACGAGGTCTGTTAGAAAAGTATCCGACGTTTTTTTTTGCGAGCACCTGATGAATATAAAATAAGCGCGCTTGCATCAGCCGACCTTGAACTTTCGTGCGCATGCGCGAATTTTTTCCCGCCTGCCAATAGCGTCAGTCACTGGAACGCAGCGTTTGAGTGAGGTAGTGCGCAGTGCTCTCGTCGGTTTTTTATTGCAAGAAAAATGGCGGAGCGACTGGAGCAGCAATACTGCATCAAATTTTGTCAGAAACTGGGCGACAGCCAAGTGGAAATATAATATATAAATAATTATGGGGTTTTACGTGCCAAAACCACTTTCTGATTATGAGGCACGCCGTAGTGGAGGACTCCGGAAATTTCGACCACCTGGGGTTCTTTAACGTGCACCTAAATCTAAGTACACGGGTGTTTTCGCATTTCGGCCCCATCGAAGCCAAGCGGAAAGCATTGGGAAGATTCCGACAGCTTTCGGTGACGATGCTTTGAGCAGCACACAGATTAAGGAGTGGTGCAACCGGCTTAAAGACGGCCGCACATCGGTGGAGAGCGAGCCACGCCCTGGTCGGCCATCAACATGCCGAAATGACCAGGTCATTGCCAAAGTGAACGCTGTGGTGATGCGGGACCGTCGTGTCGCTATCCAAGAAATTGCGGAAGAGGTGGGCGTCAGCCCTTTTCTGCGAAATCCATTACGACCGAAGATTTGGCCATGAAGAGAGTAGAAATTTGTGCCGAAGCTGCTCACGGTGGAGCAAATGCAACTTCGTGTTAAGTCTCACAGGAAATGCTGTATTCGACAAACAGCGACCCCGATTTCATGAACACCATAATCACTGGTGACGAGTCTTGGGTGTACGGGTACGACCAGTAAACCAAATCCCAGTTGTCACAGTGGAAGCATTCCACGTCACCAAGTCCAAAGAAGGCCCGCCAAGTGTGCAGCAACGTCAAAGTGATGATGCTGACTGCTTCCCTTGACTCCCGTGGTGTGGTACACCCTGAGTACATACCACTGGGTCGAACAATCATCAACTATTACTACAGTGATGTCCTCCGTCGCCTAAGTGATGCTGCGCGGCGCAAGAGACCGGAGTTGTGGTCAACGGGGAATTGGCGCATCCATCATGACAATGCTCCTGCACATAACTCGCAGTCGACTGAGGCTTCTTTGGCGAAAAACCAGACTCCTGTAGTTCAACTGACTCCTTACTCTCCCGATATGGCCCCCTGCGACGTCTGGCTCTTTCCCAAAATCGAGAGGTCATTGAAAGGAGCGCGATTTCAGACAAGAGCGGACATTATGGCTGCAACGACAGCTGAGCTGAGCTGAGCCAGCTGAAGGTGCTTCCAAAATGGCAACACCACTGGGAGAAGGGTGTGGAGTCCCAAGGAGTCTACTTTGAGGGTGATTAGGTTTCCAACGCTCCTGTTATGTCAGTTTTCTTTCTTCGGCCAAAGGTCGGATACTTTTCTAACAGACCTCGTATGACCATCAGATTCAAGATTCGCAGACAGGTAGCCGGCAAACAGTGCCTATAAAATTTCGCGGAAGATCGAAAGAAATGTATATTCTCGTTAGAAGCATGCATGGACGTGAATAGGGCTACCTGCTAGTGTGGCCTTACCATAGTTTTGATAACTGATACCGTTGTGACTGAAGAAGAACACAGTTCAGTGGCTAAAGGGCATGTTTAGCTAAGTTTTTTATGCCTGCTCGGAACTTGCACAGTTGTGTTCGGCGACGGTGTTGCGCGTGGAGATTGGATCAGTACTGAGAGCGTCCAAGGCCTGTTAGCTGCGATACGAAGCTAGAGCCAAACAAAAAACAAAGAATTATCACTCAGCTTCATTTATCTCTACAACGCCAATGAGCATAGGTCACGTGCATCCTGTCCATTGAACGATGCGCAAGACAGACAAGCCCAATTTCGAGGCTCGCGGCATGGTGACAGAGTTGCGGCACTGTCTGCAACGCGGCCTATTCAGTAGACTTTCGTGTCCTTATTTGTTTTTCGTGCTTAGATATTTTTTTAGCGAGCGCACGAAGGTGTGCGCCTGGTGTCGCGAGGACAGAAGTCACTGATACAGGTGAGCGAGAACGACTTTCCTTTCGTGATTCTGCTGGGTCCTCTGGTAATTGCTGGATGCTGCTAGTTGTCCTAATCCGAAAATGTCTTATCATGAATTTTTTTTCCTACATTTGAGACCCGCCAGAGAAGTTCGGACAGTCATCAGCTATTCGGCAGCGAGCTTCAGTTTCTGCGTTTTGACGACTACTTTTTCTACGGACAAAGATGTAGGAGAGATGCCAGCAATATTACAGGTCTTATTTACAGTGTCTCTACAGCATACAGCGGACATTTGCTATGATGAGCCGAGCAGAGTTTGATACTTTTCGCAACATTTGTCGGCCGTTCCAGTAAGAGGCAGGTCCCAAAACGCACAAAGAATCTTTTGTAGTCCACGTGCCTACGAGGTACAACGTTCTGCTGTAGACAATTGAAGTAGAAATATTTTGTAATATTCAGTATATCTTGGTCCTATTCCTCCCTCATCAGCCCAACGTCGCAGGCGTTTCTTGCACATTTCAGTAATATTCGTTTTTGAAAATTTGTATTACAAATTACATCCCTAAATGTGTTTTTCCAAGTTGTGTATTTGGAAAGCACATTGATTTGGCTTTCCGTTAATATGTGACATGTTATCCTAACCCTGTTTATGTATTGAAGAAAACATTCTTCTTAAACTTTTCAAAAAAGGAACGTTTTTCTATGGCACGGACAAGAAAGCGCTAACATGCGATCAACAAACCATTAAAATAGCACACACGGACCCGGGTTCCCCTTTCACACGCCTTCTTTTTCTGCGATGTCGCACGTATACTTCGATTCTTCCAATCACCAGTAATGTATTAACCTCGCATTACTCCATGTGTTGTGAAAAACTAGTTTTACTACGGTAGAAGATCCCTCATTTCGCGAAATACAAGGGGGTTAAGATAGAGATTCAAGTTTAAATTACGCATAGTATATGTTATTCGACATAATTAAAACGCGATATTTCCGCATGCCACTCACCCCGAAACGAATCTTGTAGTAATGAACTCGTGTTTTCTTTTGTAACAGCGATGAGGCGGCACCAACTAGGATACAACTGATCTTCTTCTTCTGTCCGTGCCTGCTTGCCACGCGACGAACTGATGGTGGCAATGCGCTTCGGTGTGAATTAAATTATTCTTCTTATCACTATTTCGCGAAATATAAGGGGGTTAAGATAGAGATTCAAGTTTAAATTAGGCATAGTATATGGTATTCGACATAATTAAAGTGCGATATTTCCGCATGCCACTCCCCCCGAAACGAATCTCGTAGTAATGAACTGGTGTTTTCTTTTGTAGCAGCGATGAGGCGGCACCAACCAGGATACAACAACCGATCTTCTAGATGAAATTCCAAGAGCTATACGTGAGCAAATATACGTACCCCCACTGCCTCGCAACATGCACCCCCAACACCACACGGGGAGGCGTAAAGCCAGGGCACAACACACGAACAAATGTTACTCCAACTACAAGGAGGCGGTCTTCACCGACGCAGCCCATTATCGAGACAGGAAAAAATTCGTGGCGGCAGTTACTAGCTAGCCACCGAGGCAACCACCTCACGAGCGTCTCCGTGAACACGGCACATGCCGAAGCGGCAGAGAAAGCGGCCATAGCACTGGCCCTCACACAAACGAAAGCTACATACGTGACCGCAAACGGCAATTCGCAATTTTTCAAATGGGCGCATCTCGCAAGAGGCGTATCACATATTCTAGCGGCATCCCATACACCAGGGAGAGGCCGACTTCGATAACCGTAGGCATTTGCTATGGATCCCGGCACACACTGGATTGAGCACCCCCAAAGAAGCGGCTCACCGCGTTGCTCGAGGCCTAACTCACCGAACATCATCGGAGGATGCGCCCCCACGGGGTACTGCAAACGTCTGGGCGTGGGAGGATCGTATGACCAGGTTACACGGCATCACGACACACTACCAGTTATGAAGACGCGTATATCCATTCCCTCACGCTAGGTTAGACAGGACACAAGCAGTACCCTTCAAACAATTACAAACGGATTCTTACAAAAACCCCAGACTCATGCACGCCATGTATCCAGACACGTACACTACAAACAGATGCACATCGTGTGGCGAGGTTGTCACACTTAATCACATGTTATGCGAGTGTCGGGACTTAACAAACAAGTCGGGCAGCTCCTACCCCTCCGTCTCTTCCACCGCCAGCCTCCGCTCGCGCTGGAAGACCGCATTGCTCAGCTCGAACTTGACAGCACAACTCTGGGCCGTCCAGCAAGCCGAGGAAGCCGCTTCGAGACATGGTCTCGGAACCGCGTCCGCGGCGGGTGCCCAGACCCACTAAAATGTCGCTGTACTCGAATCTTGTTGATTTGAAAATAAAACTTTAAGCTCCTCTTACCACTGTGCCCCAGTCCCAACGACAAGATTTGCCGTGGATGTGGGCGAAACAATCCGTCGCCTGACCATCGATGAGAGCCGTGGTGTCGACTTTGCGGCAAGGGACACTTCACGGGAGACCGCAGGTGCAAGGCGAGATACAAGACCCCGTACATAGTCAAGCGCCGCCAACTAGAACGAAAAAGACAAGAGGAGGAAGAAGCGGCCGCAGAGTACGGCAGCGGTTACAAAAGCAGCAGCGACTGCAATGGCAACGCATGCTACTACCTCAATTACCCAGAGGTAGACCGTCATTCGGTCACCGAGAACCGAAGAGGACGTTCGACTAGCCGCGGCGGGAAGGGTGGCGCGGGAAAATCCCGATCCCGATCGCGCTCTCGCAACCGGGCACAGAGGCCGAGAAGCACGTAGATGGCACGCGGTGGTGCCGGTCCGGGCATCGCAGCTGTCGGCCACATCAATCAACAAAGTCAACAGCAGCCGCGGCTGCAGCAACAAGGTCACAGGAGCACTGGGCAACAGTTGAGCTGGGCGGCGGAGGCGCTCCGGTGAGCCGCCCGGACGGGCCCGCCGTCGGCGGCGACGGTGGGAACGAGCTCGAGCGAGCGATAGAGGGAGTACTACGACAATGCCTAGAACCATTCGAATCAATGATTGCCGAGCTTAAACGCGAAAATGCGCTCCTTAAGAGGAAAATTTCAAATTGAAAGGTGAGGCTCCACAACCGCAGCAACCACAGCAACGTCAAACGACGACGCCGCCGTCCTCGATGCCTCGATCACCGACTCCATCACGGCTTGAGCCGGCCGGGATGGACACAGACGATGACGGCAGCTCGGTGGAGACGGCGCATGAACGGGATAATCGTCCAGTTACCGCGAAAAGGATCGCACTAGATCCCGCAAGACCCGACACCAAACAGCGATGCGGCCGTTACGAGAAATTAGAGAAACGTGTAGACAGCATCGAGAAGAGCCTCGAGGAACGTTTTGCAAAACAGACGGCACATATGAACGAAATGTTTACTAACGGGGTAGCTAAGCTCTCTGAGCAAATAACACAAATGTTCGCCGCGCACTTGGCCCGCATAGACGACTTAGAAGCGAGGCTGCCGCCAGCTGCGGGTAGACCAATAAGAATGATGAGCAAGCCGTACTCTAGAAAGCAAAAACACAATCAGCGGCAGCAAAACACGCTCACAGACGTAGAGACACAACCGCAGCGGCAACCAAGTCGCCTCGATGGCGAAGGGTTAAATTAAACACAGACATCATCATGGCTACACACGAAACGAACAACACTAACACTGGGAAACAACAACAATACACAATCTGGCAGTGGAACTACCGGGGCTACAGAAGGAAGCGGGCTGATCTCCAGCAATTCATACGCAGCCGCGAGACGAAACCGGACGTAATTCTTTTAAAAGAGACAAACCATCCGATCAAACTAGCTGGCTACAAAGCCATAGACGCGACCGCGACAGACAACAGACAAAGAAGGAAACGGGCTACACCCCACGTGGCAGGTGACGCGGGGCCGGGGGCGGTGGTGGCGCGCCGGTCGGCGCCGTGCTCGTACGGCGTAACGTCACTGTGGCGCAGCGCGAACTTCCCTGCGTAAAGATGCCTCACGTGTTCGTGGAATTGATTCCTAAGGGTGGCCGCGGACTCTTCGTCCCTAACGTGTACAGTAAACCCACGCTGCAGCACCGCTTCGGGGACCTGCTCCGGGGCGCCCGCGCAGCTTTTGGCGGCGCGGGCGCCCCGGAATACACAATGACGTGTATGCTGCATTAGTGTATATTTACATGGTCCAAGAGTGACACAGGTTGTCTTACGTATTTGCCTATTTTGAAGGGACACAAAGTGCATGTTACAAGTCTCCTAATATGCACAGCACAATGTTTACTGCAATAATTTTATTCATGTTCTTGACTAATAAACAAAATATTAAACTGAAAGCTCCTTTATAAGGTGCCTTCTGTGGGCTCGACAGGAGAGCAGTGAGGGCACCGATACTACTGTTGCAGAGCAGCCCTCTGGACCTCCGCCACACTATCAAGAGCACATGCCTGGCGCTCACCTACTGCCACCAGGCGGTTGAGTGCCTCAAGCAGCAGAATGTTTTGCTGCAAAAGAAAGTGTATTGGAATGAATCAGCCGCATACAAACCATTATTTACAAAGAAAAATGCTCGTTGCACTATGAGTACTAAGTGCCCTTAACTGTGGAAGCCTTTAGTGTAGTATGCATAATAAAAGAATGTGTCGGGACAACGTTGCTTTATTTTTCATACCTGGTGTTTTCTTTTTCAGAGCCAGTTGTCATGTTGATTAGTGTGCCAGCAGCTGAGGTGGCCCCGCACCTTCACGAGTCTCTACTGTGAGCACCACAAACCTATTTTTGTTTGCTGCAAAACAAATGCCTCACCCTACAATTCCGTCTTATACGAGCTGATTGCATCCTATGCCTACAAACATCATATTTTTGTCCCATTACGCAATTTTCTACCATCCTCGGCTGTAGTTCTCTCTCCTTGACATTCATTCTGTCACGCTTATGTAATCACCTGTTATCAATTGGCAACAAGTGATCGAATACGTGCATGGCCTTCCTGCCGATTCCATTTTTTTGTTCTTAAGCTCAACTAGCATATCAGTTGCCACAGTTTACTACGCCACTGTCTTCCTGCCTTAATGCTATCTCCAACAATTTTTGTTACTTCGCTTTCTGCTCAGTCCTTGACATCTCAAGTTTCTTTGTTAACCTCCAGGTTTATGTCCCATATTGCATAACCGGTAGAATGCAATGATTCTAAACTTTTTTCAAGGATATCGGTAACGTGGCGATCACGATTCGGTAATGCCTTCCATGTGCTGTTCAACCCATGAAATTTTTGTATAAGTTTCCTGCTTTATATCAGTACCTGCTATTGATATTTCACCGGGATAAAGGAACTCTTCCATAAATTTTGCGGGCTTAATGTCAGTCATGAATTTCTGTCATCTCACCAAGTTAGTGAAGGTTACCTTCATCTTTTCCATATTTTCGCGGGCCCACTTGCATGTAAAGGCCTTCTTTAAACTGCTGGACATTCAGTTCTTTACTACGAAAGTGACTTAATCCGTGCACTCTTTATCTGCAGTTTGGCGATGTCTCCTTCACTGTGTTGGTAGTGAGATCCATCGTCGGTAGCACCTCCTTGTCGCATTGTAGCTATATAGGCTGTCTTCCTTTTGCACACACTATGTAATGTTCGTGACGCTCGCAGTCATGCAGAGTGGATGAACTCCGCGCACTCGCAGAAGCAGCACCGACAAGTTGTTTCTTCAGCATTGCGAACAGTAGGTGCGCGTTGCGATCTGTACAATCGCCGAAGCTGTTGGCTGTCTTACGGGGCGCACGGAAAGATTGCTGACGGAGGAACAGAACTATCCAAGAAATAGTGGTCATCGTCGAGCCTGATCACTACGTCGCGCACTGCAAGCTCGTTGTACGAGTTTGTTTACACTGGACATCTTCGATGTTTAGCCGCCATCCTCGCCCGGTGAATGGATGTTATGACGCCACCACAGCGTTCCCTCGTGGTATGATGCGAAGCGTACTAAATTACAAATTAGTCTAATGCACATTCAGCGTACATCTTCTTAGCTTTAAAATGCTTCTAAACCACGTTAAAGTAACTAAAGATATTGTACTAAATGCATTTGTTTTATAACTTGCTTGTACATGTAATGCACTCGGTGGAACGACAAACAAGTGAAAGAAGGCACGACCATGCACCGACGGTATGATCACGTGAGCCCCTGTTTGTCGACTGCCCAGAAGGCGACGCCCAAGGAATGATAGCCAGCCAGAGTGAATCCAGATAAACCAATGAAACTGGAGGCTTGTCGAAAGATAAACTGTGTCTCGGTACCATTCGTGCTTTCATCTTGGGGTGTCGCCAGAGCTCGTGAAGATCCCGAGTTTCGCCAAACTTGGCGCATCCTGCTTAGTACCCCTGGTGGGCCAATTTTCGGCACATTTAGAGACTGTTTTCACTCCCGGCTACCACGCCGCCTCGCTAGGCTTTGTCTCATTACGCCTAGTGCCCCTCGTCGCGGCTTTCAGCCCGACGATGGCGGCAGCCACTGCGGTTACGGGCTACAACCCTGCCTCACTGCAAGTGATTAGCATGGAGACTTCCTCTGCCGACGAACGTCTGCCATCAGAGAATGAATACCTCGAAGACATGGTGAATATCTGGAAACGCAAGCAAGCGAAACGCAAGCCTGCGTCCCTGCACCGAGATGCCGCAGCTGACAGTCATTCCGCAGCTGCGCAAGGCACACATACGCGGCGTCCCACAGACGCCGCGCGCACCTCTGCTTTATCGCCGTTGGCGAAACAACGCAAGTGGAGTCCACGTCAAACTCCTCGCCTCTCCCGAGACGACTACATAGTGGTCCTCAAGCCTAGCATTCCCTGCGAGCTCCGAACCTTTTCCTCCGCTGATCGTCTGGGCGACGCAATCCGGGCTTACCTGGGTGACCCGACCACGACACAAGTGCAAGTGTGGCCGATATGGGACCAGAACATCATCATCTGCAGCACCACCGTGCTGCCCAAGGCTGAAAAACTCCTCGGAGATTTCCAGCTGCCGGTGGGGGGCCAGCTGCTACCCGTCCGAGGTCACGCCAAGCCGACCGGGGAAACTTGCAGGGGGGTTATCACCATCAACCCTGCCGAGACCCATCAAACGATAAAGCTAGAACTTCACTGGCCCCAAGGTACCATCCTTGCGGTCCGTAAACTCGGCGACTCCACCGCGGCCGTGATTACCTTCGAGGGCACGAAGTTCCCCCGCTTCCTCTTTTACCACTGCGTGGCGACGTACGTTCGACCGTATAAAAAGACAATTCCGGCCTGTCCTCAGTGCGGCACCATAGGCCACCGGCCGTCTGTGTGCCCCCATCCCAACCCAGACCGCTGTACCGAAGGCCTCACCGACCACGATTGCCAACCCAAGTGCCTCCTCTGACACGGTGCTCACGAGACCGGGGCCAGAGGTTGCACGGGCAAATGCCGGAAGCCCACGTCGCCCTCGGCACATCCTTGAGCGCTCACATCACCACCACTCCACGTCAAGAAGGGCGCCCACCCGAAACAGCCTGGCTCCCAGCGCCCGGCCGACACCCAAGAATTTCCGCCGCTCGATGTCTCGACGGCGTCACCACAGGTGAGTAGTTGGGCTGGAATTGCTGCTCCCAAGCCTCTCTCTCCCCCACCTACTGCCCCTCCCTCCCCTGAACTTGCGGCGCTTCGCAAGCAGAACGCGGACCTTCAGCGGCAAATCGCATTACTGACCAAGCAAGTCGTATCCCTGCAACAGCACACTTCGCAGGCGCCCGGCCCTGCCGTCCCTACCCAGACGGCCCCGCCGGCCGCCCCCCTCAAGCCTAGCTCTCAGGCAGCGCCCACATCGAGTACTCCCCCGGCTACCGTAGCTATGGCTCCTCTGCCCATTGATTTTGCCCCTCGAGGAGCGCGTCTCCCGCCTTAACAATCTGCTCCTGCACCACATCTCCACTTTTTCCGTTCAACACATTGTAGCTGAGGTAGTGCAGGCCATTCAGGCCTGGGCGATTACTCAGTTCAAATCCAAAACATCACGGTCCCGCTCTACCTCGCGAAGTAGTGTCGGTTCCGCTCCCCGGCGCCGCAAGGTGGCCACCACAACCTCGACACAGGGCAACCCGGCTTCCATACCCCTTCCTGTCTCCCAAGGCTCCGAACAGGGCATGGAGGATGACATTTAAAATCTAGGACATGCATGATGGCCACCAATCGTACACCCCATTCAAATCTGCCGTCCCGCTTCGATATCGTACAGTGGATCTCCAGAGGTTTCGGGAACAGGCGAAAGCGCTCGCACCTTTTCCTCTTTCTCCTATCACTTGACTCTAAACCGGCCGTCTTGGCACTCCAGGAATCTGGCGCAACCCCAACCCTTTCCGGCTACTGCCCCTACGTAGGCGGCACCACCACTTGCCTCCTCGTGCATAAGATGTACACGGCGGTTCATATCGATCTCGATCTGGACCTCCCGTATGACTACTGCATGGTCTCAGTGCTCCCTCAGCGGAGGGGCCAACCCTCGATTCATATTCTGAACGTGTATTGCCCCCCTCAACTATCGAGGGTCTCCTTCGCGCAACTCTTCCATCAGGCCTTGCGTACGGCGGCCCGTCAACCCCTGGTGATAGTTGGCGACTTTAATGCCCCCAGCCCTTACTGGGGCTACCACTACGAAAAGACCCGAGGTCGACAGCTTAAGGAGCTCATCTTCTCGCTTAGTGTCACGCTGCTCACCGATCCGGTACATCCCACACTTAATTCGGTGTCACGTGACACTTGCCCGGACCTCTGCCTCACCCATAACATCCGCTATGCTACGTGGGAGAATCTCGATGAAACCCTCGGTAGCGATCATTTTCTGCTCCGCATTGCCTTCACACTGCGACAGAAAATGCGCCAACACCGGGGCCAAGCCCGTCTTACGGACTAGACCAAGTTCAGATCTCAACCCTTCCCCCCGATCCCTGATTCAGACGAATACGCGGCGTGGGCATCCTATGCCCTTCATACGCAACGAGCGCACACACGGACCCTTGCCACCTCTAACGTGACTCCTGCTATCGACCCACACCTCCTCCATCTCTGGGATGCTCGCCGCGGCCTCATACGCTGTTGGCGGCGAAACAAGCTGAACCGCAAACTCCGCTCCCGTATCGAGGCGCTCACCACACAAGCGGCTGCATATTCTGTGCAGCTTGCCGATTCAAATTGGACCGACACCTGCACGAAGGCAGCAGGCCAGATGAGCTCCAAGAGCACGTGGCGACTCTTCCGGAGCCTTCTGGACCCCTCCACCACCCGTGGAGAAACACAGCGTCAACTCCGTCGCGCTTTGCGTGCCTATCAGGGCAGGACGGATCAACTCGCGAAAGATCTCTGCGACCGATACATTTGTCGCACGGTCGACCCCGTGGGCACCGAATACACATATTCTGGTTCCCCCAACTCCAACCTCGACGCTCCATACACGCTTCACGACTTGCGGGCTGCGCTGGCGAAAATGCGGCAGGGCACGGCTCCCCGCCGGGATGGCATCACAGTGTAGCTCCTAGCCAATCTCCCCGACCAGGCTCTTTGTCGCTGCTCCACCTTATTAGCTCGATATGGGACGGCTCGCCACTCCCATCAGAATGAACCACATCGCTGGTCACATTCATTCCCAAGCCGGGCAAGCCGGTTAGCATTGAGGCCCTGAGACCCATCTCTCTCACCTCTTGCGCCGGCAAACTCATGGAAACTATGGTCCGCGACCGCCTTTCCGCCTACTTGGAGGCTAGGGGGACCTTTGCCGACACGATGTTTGGCTTTCGCCCGCATCTGTCGGCACAGGACGTATTGCTACAGCTCCACCACGATGTCACAGAGCCGACTACTATGCGCCAAAATGAAAAAGCCGTTCTCGCTCTCGATCTTCGGGGCGCGTTCGACAATGTCAAACACAGTAGCATTCTCGCTAATGTTTGCACCACAAACTGCGGACAGAAGACTTTCGACTACATCCGCGCTTTTCTTTCTAATCACGCCGTCTTCATCCGCCTCGATTCCACCGAGCACGGCCCTTGCCCACTAGGCACACGGGGTACACCTCAAGGAGCGGTCTTGTCACCTCTACTCATCAACTTGGCCATGCTGAACCTCCCCTCCCTCCTGCAGAAGGTCGAGGGGATACACCATGCGCTCTATGCTGACGATATTACCATTTGGACCAACACCGGCTCTCCGGCTCAAATCGAGGAACGCCTACAACAGGCGGCCCTTCTAGTGGACACTTACGCCGCTTCTTGCGGCCTAGAGTGTTCCCCATCCAAATCGGCACTCTTATCAGTCTCCCGCCTACCGTCACCCCAGATTTCTCTCCCGTCCGGCCCTGTCCCATCGGTCCAGGATCTTAGGATTCTCGGAGTTCACCTCGTGTCCTCCCTGGACCCTAACGGTACCACAGCTGCTCTCCTACGCACCAGCGAACAAGTGAGTCGTATGATTCGGCGGGTCTCTACCAAGCGTGGCGGCCTCCGAGGGACCCAGTCCCTCCAGTTGGCCCAAGCGTTTGTGACCAGTCGTGTGCTCTATGCCTCACCATACCTTCGTCTGCGTCGTCACCACGAACACCAGCTGGATATTCTTCTCCGCTTCGTGTACAAGCGCGCGCTGGACCTGCCCATCGCTACTTCCAATCGCCGCTTTGCGGCCCTGGGGGTGCACAACTCCTTCGCGGAGCTGCGGGAAGCCCATCGCGTCAATCAACTGACTCGTCTGTCGCAGACGCCTTGCGGGCGCCGCCTGCTAAACAGACTTGGCCTCAGCTCAATCTCTAACCCGGTCCCTCCCTCCCCGATACCGGAACTCTGGCGCCAGAAGCTATGGGTGAAGTCACTCCCCCGCAACAGGAATCCCGAACAACACCCCGGTCGCAGGCAAGCGCGTGCCGCAGCCCTCCAGGCGCGCCACTCCGAACGCCCCGGCGTATTCTACGTAGATGTCTCGGGCCCTTCCCCCTCAGGTCACTTCACGGCCGCTGTGATCACCGAGGGTCACCACGTCGATGGCCTCTCGTTCAGAGCCGACACTGTAACTCATGCAGAGGAGGTTGCCATCGCTTTGGCCGCCTCCAACCCCACCACTCGCACTATCTTGACAGATTCGCGCTCAGCCTGTTCTCGATACATCCAGGGTTCCCTCACCCCGCTGGCGGCTAGTCTCCTTCGGGCCGCCTCCTGGCGTTTCAACCCTCACTCCATCAGCATAATCTGGACCCCAGGCCACACAGGTCTTCCCGGCAATGAGGCGGCGAATGCCGCTGCCCGCGCTTCTTTCCTTCGGGCCGCTGCCCCTTCATGTCCTGCGTCGGATCCTGGCAACTCGAGCCTCACACGCTACAGCGATATTCTGGATTATTATCGCACTTTGCGCCGACTCTACCCTAACCCTGCACGCGGTTTGGCGAAAGCGGACGAACTACTACTGCGCCGCCTTCAGACCAATACTTTCCTTAGTCCGGCGGTCGCTCGGCACTTCATGCCGGAAATCTCAGGCACGTGCCCGACTTGTCAGGTCCTCGCCGATACCTTTCACGTTGTGGCTTCGTGCCCCGCCACTCCACTTTCCTTTTCATCCCCTTTCCCCATCCCTACTAGAGAGGCTTGGGAGGAGAACCTGCTCGGCTGCTCTACCTTGGAAGCTCAACGTTCCTTGGTGGCGCGCGCCCGGGCAGCGGCCATCTCCAATGGCGTCCCGGAATAGGGGCTGCCACTCAGGCGCACAGCAAGCAACTCTCTTATTAACTTCCTGAATAAAATGTTTCTACCACCACCAGACGGGGCTTCCTTCACTCAAGGCGCCGTTGCGTTTCATGAACACTACTTCACCTTTCCTCCGCCAAGGAACGCCTTGAAAATGCGCCCTCGACTCAACTGAAGTGTATCAACCGAGAAAAGCGACTGCTATCGAGACTATTCTTGAATGTGCTTATCAAAAGTCCCATTATTTAAGAAAAATATGTGTTTCCGTTAATTAGTCTTCCTAATCAAGCAACTACACGGCGCAATGTACAACTTTAGCTCGGCAACGCTGCCACTGTGAGCGTTTGACTGATAGAGCAAGCGCGAGCTGTGTTTGAGGTCTGGCAACAATCGCATCCCAACAGCTGAGAACATGGCGCATGGCTGAGAACCAAGATTGTTTGCGCCGGCATTTGTCCGCTGCTCTTTGTTTCCTAGTGTTTCATTGGTGACTGACGTTGCGGTTTTTGAGCGCGGTTATGATGGTGACCGAGCCTGAATGAATTCTGAGGCCACAGATGGAACAGCCGATGGGCAGCTTTGTTTACCTTCAAGACCGAGTGGTGCTGTGAGTTTGCTGAAAGCCACAACAGGACAGAAAATATGGGTGAGTGAGCCATTTTTTTCATGGAAGCACAGTATGTCAATGCGGTTTTCGTGAGGTTGCCGTTGCGCTGTTGATAAGCCGTTTCCGATGTGCACAAGCCTGGTTGACTCCAGTTGCTCATGCTAGGGGTATTAATTAGTTCCTGAAACATATTCGAGGCAGCATAAGCTTGTGCAAAACATATATTTTTTTGCTAATTGGAACTTGTGGCAGATTCGGCACGGCAACCTGTTGTTGGTTTCGCTTTTTTGAACAACAATGTAGAAGCTACGGATCGGCGCCTGCATCCAACGATCATTCCAGTAACACGTATGAAATCTTTTGGTAGAGGAGAAGCAGTCATAGTATACATGTGGCAGAATGCGTATATGGTTGAGTGCGTAGCTCCGGTAGGTTGAGAAAAAAAGACGCGTTTTTTGAGTCCTGTACTTTGTTTTAGAAGCCGTGGTGGTCAGTCGGTTTGCTCAACTTGTAGCACATATGGTCAACGAACCAGCACTGGTGCCTGCATTTCCAGTGCTTCTTCATTTGCCATATACGCTACGCAATGTTTTAATTTTCCGAAAATTCGCTTGTCAATAGTTCATCACCGCCATTTGTCTTTTCGTCTTAGCTTTTTCAGTGTGCTATGTGGTAGCAACTGATCCACGTTCCATAAACTGCTTTCAAGTTCACGCAATGTCCACATTTTTTTGATTGTGCTACGTCTTTTCATTTCCGTTTCTTAGGTATACTGAATTTACTTAGCGCGCGAGCGCCTTGTCTACATAAATGTTTTGGCATTCTGGTGCTGGATGTGGGCCTTGGAAAGACCAGCTGATCAAAAAATCAACGCCTGTGCTGCACAGTAAGGCTTCTGGCAGACCTGAAAGCATCAATAGATATGGTGCAGCCTGTTGGAATTGCACCAGCTCGCTTCCCTGAAAGAACCTAAGTGCTGAAGAAGTACTTGACTAACCTACCCGGTGATTAGCCTGTGCTTATTTTCATAAACTTTCTAAAAATATTCCTGTTTCGTGTCCCCACATTCACAAAATGGCGAAATGGACACCGTGTTATTTCGAACCACAAACATGAAACAGCCATGTCATAACGAAATCAAATTAATCTTTTATTCCTCTTCAGCTGTCATATAATTTTTGCTTTAAATAGCATGAATATGATGGCCGAAGTCATCAGTTGCCCGTATTGCGTTGCAGTTGCGATGGGAGCTTTTTGCTGCCCACAATTTGTGATGCAACACTTTCGTAGCATTTGTAGCCAGCACTTCAGTATTTAGTGGTATACTGAAGCTACTTTAGCATGACCAAGTGTAGATTAAAAATATGCCATAGTTTTGATGGTCGACCTCAGCTTTTCTGAAATAACAGTGGTAATGCGCTCTATACTGTATTTTTCAGCATTGTCATTGTGACAGTCTGCATCACCATTTGGCCTATTCTGGGATTCCACAATACACGCTGCTACCCTGGCTTTTGTACCTCAGTCAATTGCTGAAGTTCTACAAGCCCCATTGAAGCCAACTGTCATCCGCATCCAATGGAAGAAACTCATTGTTCCGGCCGTCATAATTTATTTTAAGCTGAAGCTAGAAGCAGGGTAGAAACAGCACATATTCTTCAAGGATTTACCACTGCATGCCGTCAGGCTACTGTCTTGAACAGGTATGGTGTTTTATTCTAGAATATATTTGTCAGCAGCAGTACTCCTTCTGTTTATATCCTTGGAAACAAACAACCGAAGACACCAAAGACAACATAGGAGAAATTACTTGTACTTACTAATTGAATTAAAGAAATGACAATGGTAGTGAATGTGGTTGAGAAAACTTGCCATAGGCGTGCGATGCTCTAGCCAATTGAGCTACCGCGGCGCCGTTTTTCCGTCCACTTTCTTGTGCATTTATATTTTACTACTAGAACTACTACTACTACTAGAACGAGATCATACCCCACCTGCGGCAAGTTGTTTTTTCATCCACTTTCATTGCTATTGATTTATAATTTATTTATATCAATTTATTAGTACAAGTAATTTTCCCTATGTTGTCTTTGGTGACTTTGCTTGTTGGCTTCTCATGATATGATTATTAAAAATCGCGCGCCTCGGTTAACCCCCTTTCTTCTCCTTCATTACTGCTTCTGTTTGTAGGATAAGAGTTCACGCTGTATTGCATACTATCAAAGTACACAAAGGCGAGAATAATGTTAATTTATCGTTTTAGAGAAAGTTAATGCTTGAATTGACCAGAAATTATTAAGGGGTACATATTATCTTAATAAATATGACTGAAGGAAGGCCATCTGGATGAAAAGTACGATGACTTCAGCTACAACGTGTCTATGAAGGCAAATCCATGCAGTCAAACTGCTTTTAGTGGTGATGTTTGAGCTGGTAGGATGTCAGAAAAGTGATGGATGTTTTAAGCACAATATTTCGCCGGCTATCATAGTGCATCAGGACATTAAATAGAGCTCTCCTCGACTTGCACACCAATGCAAGCTAGCGCAGCACACAAAGCGCAGTTGGAAAGGCAGTTGTTCTTCGTGCGTGTGTTGGCAACCTGTTTCCTGCATAAGAGAAGGGGTCGGTAATAAACGTACAATGATGTTAAAAAAGGTCCATGAAAACTAGCTTAGGTACTGTATTCGTTTTCTTTAGTTTACGTTTCGTAATAATACTTTCGTTTAAGAAGCTTGTGTTCTATAGCGCGATTTTTTTACGTTGATTAGCTCGTACTGTTTTAATTTATTTTTATTTGCAAAGAAACATTTTTCAGCTGGTCTACCGCTTGCGCAGCAGTACCGACAACAGCGATCTAACACTTACATAATGAACCCTATAGAGAGCTGGGATTTTCGCAATAAAGGTATGCGAGATATATCTGCTACCACTTGCTAGCACTGTCTGTATTAGGAGCTGTCACTACACTGCTACGCCTTATTTATCGGAATAAAAAATATTGTGATGTACAAAAAATCTACTCTGTTGTGTTGTTATTCTGTCTCTTTTATTCAAACAAAACATTACGTTAACCTGTGTATACGTGCAGGTATAATTCTGAATGCCATTTCATGGTTGGTGACTTCCTCGTTGAGCTCGGATTTTCGTAGGGATGATAAGCTAATTAAACTGAATGGTCTGAAGCAAGGATTACGTAATTATTGCTTATGACTTTAAATTGCACCAACTGCACATGGTCTGCGTGAAATTACAGTACATTTATTATTTTCCTTAGCGCAACTGGCTGCATCAAATTAAAGAAAATTGTAAAAATGAAAGTGGACGCACCTGCTCGTTTATAGAGATGCTCGCTTTGCTGCGGTGTGCTTCGCCGTCCTTGCATTAGCGTAGCCAGTGACGATCTACCCGAGCCCAAACAGCGCCGACGGGGCGACTGCCGGCGCTCGCGCAAGCAATACGCGCACTAATGACAGGAATCTTCGTAGTTGTTTTCTTTTGATAAGATCGAAGTCCGCCGCAGGTATGTATCACGTCGTGCTTGAACTGATGCGGCTTTGTGCGATCAGCCGCGAGAAACACGTGAATGCACTGATGCCGATAGTAGTTTTGGAGCACTGGCGCGAAGAATACCCCTATGCAGGTCATCAACTGGCTCATGCACGGAGTGAGACGACAGTCACTGCACTAGCTCGCAGTCTTCTTGACAGGACGGCCGATCTGTCTCGGCGCCGCAGTGGAATAATTCCAGTGACGAAGCGCTCCAGAGGACTGCAGTGCACCGGTCCCTAAAACGAAGCCCTTGAAAATGCGCAGCATGATTAACCTAAGAAAAGCTACGGAGGCAACTGGCGCCCATCGGAAAAAGCTGACGAGGCGAGCAACAGATCGCACGGCAGCCATGTTTACACACTAACTTCACTCGAGGAGCGATTCAAGGTAGCTGCGAGGCTACCTTGAGATTCTCGAGTAAAGCGCTCGAGCTTTCCTTCACTCAAGGCGCGTTTCAAGTGGAGGGCGATTTGTGAAATGAAAAACCGCCCTCAAGGAGCATTTCGAGTGAAGGGTCAAGTCGAGGTGCGTTTGTGAATACGGGGGTGAGGGACCGCCTCAATCCCATGGATCACTTCACCAACAGCGAATTTCTCGCACGCTATCGGTTCACGAAGTGTACCGTGAAGAAGCTGCTTGGCTGCCTGCCACTTGAACAGAACGCCAGCAACCGTGGCCACCCTCTGCCACCAATGCTTCAAGTTCTCGCTTTACGCTTTTATGGAGCGGGCACATTTCAAGTTGTGACAGGTGACCCAGTGAACGTGTCGCCACCGACAGTGAGCCGCGTCGTCGAACATGTGTCACGACTAATTGCTGCGCACTTGTTCCCCGTCGTCGTGAGGTTTCCGAGCACAGAGTTCCGTGCGACGATGGTGGGTTTCTACCGCATTGCCAAGTTTCCTGAGGTGACGGGGTGCATAGACTGCACCCACATCCGCATCAAGGCACCGGGTGGGCCGAATGGCGAAGTTTACCACAATCAGAAGGGTTATCTCCATTAATGTACAGGTAAATTGCTACCTCTTTTCTCTATATTAGTACAGCATTAATTCTTAAAGATACAGTCATGTGTTAATGTCTACGAGCTTCAATAAACATTATACTGGCTAATTGGATCAGTCATGGTAGGAATCAATTAACTCCATTCCGATCCTTTTCCTGCTCCAGATAATGACATAGCGCATTTCGTGGCAATGCGCGGTGATATGGCCGAGTACATGAACATTGGCGTAGCAGTAGTTCTAGACGTTTTTATTTTAGAAGACAATCGTACATATTGGGGCTCTTCTTATCTTTGAATTTCTTTAAGTGACCAAAAGTATGGCCTTGCGATTCTAAAAAGCAGTGATTGCTTCTGCTCAGAAAAAAAAAAACTATCGCGCATGTATGAATTGCGTGGCTTACATTCACTTCAGCTGAAAAAAAATAACACTCGATTCTTCTTTTTTTTTTTTCATTAGATCACTGCAGGGCCGCAGCTGCAATTTTACGACGTCGTGTCTAGCTGGCCCGGATCCGTGCATGACAGCCGCATCTTCGACAACAGTCGTGCACGTGTTCTCTACGAGACAAAACGAGTGCCTGGACTTCTACTTGGCTATGCTGGCTATGCATGCATGCCCTTCCTCATGACCCAACTAGCTTCCTCCGGACGACCGAACAGCCCCGAGAGCAAGTGAGTACCGCTGTATAAACCAAAAAGCACAATAATACTTATGTAATTACGTACAGTTTCTTGCGTTTGAAGGTTTAATTAGAGTAAGCGTGAGAGATAATTTAGTAGTAATGACGTAATTTTGCAAAATATAGCTTTGTATTATTACCTTCATCTATTTGATGCAATCTGTTCTTGCTGCACTGAATACAAGACGCAATACACTTAACATATTAGCTGCAACAGCTTTGACGACTAACCTGCTTATGATGCCAAGGTATAAAATGCGTCTCAACGTAGTTAGCGTAAGTGTAAACTAACATTGTCTGTGTTACACAGGTATCAAGCCGCTCACATCCGCACCCGCAACACTGTAGAGAGAGCTTTCGGTGTGCGGAAGCCTCGCTTCACATGTTTGGACATGGGGCTTCAGCACTTGACAGAGCGTTCTGCGGTCATTACGACAGCCTGTGGTACCCTGCATAACCTGGCAGTCCTGAGGCAGGACCCGGAACCTCCAGCTGTGGTGATCGCACAACACTTGAGGCGGCAGCAGCCTGATGTGGCGAGGCAAGCTGACACACTGCATGGATCACAATGTCGAATGAGGCTTATTGCTCGATAATTTAACTAAAACATCATAAAAGTGAATTTGCACCTGCGTTCATCCAGATTTCAAAATGAGTACAACTTGGAAACTCCAATTATGTGCAAGTCAAGACAAGAAATGCCATCAAAGTGCAAGCACACTTTACTGCTCAGGACACTCCTTTAGTACTTCCTTCATATGTATATTTTCGTGCTTTTTTCGTGTATTGTGTATATTATTGCTTATTCGCATCAGTAGTTTCATTCACTAACCGTAGCTGCAGCTGTATCATACTTCTTACATATTAAGGCATACACGTGTGTGAAAATACAATGGCACGTTTAGTTTTATGCCTGCTGGCTTTATGCAAGTTGCTGCTTCCTGGCCTGTAATTCAAGAAACAGCATCTGGTGCTCCACGTCACCGCGCCACTTTTGCTGCTCCAGCTGCTGTTGCCGCAATTGCACTTCGATTTGGTGCAGTTCCTGCTTCCGTTGCTCGTCCATCCTGTGACGTTCTCGTTGCTGGAGGAGATGCTGCCGACGCAAGCGCATCTCTACAGAGTGCAGTTCTGCTTTGCGCTCCTGATCTTTCTGAAGCGCCTTCAGTCGGGCAGCTCCTTCAGGTGCGAGTACCCGCTCCATCGCAGCTGTGCGGCCTCGTGCTGGTCTCAGTTGCTGAGGTGTGTCAATGAGAGCCGCAGCGTCTGAAGCTTCCACTCGAGCAGGTGTTGGCACTGCATGTGGCGTGGTCTCAGTCGTCGATAGCGGCACGGTACTGGGACCTGCCAAGACAGCACTTTCCTGAGCCGGCAGGGGTGCCTGAATTGGATTATCTGCACACATAAAACAAACATTACCTTAGAGCCTAGGAGGCACTACAGTTGAAAACTCATATTTGTAAGCAATGTCGATTAACAGTTTGAACATCTTATCAATACAAATACACATACATGCAGGCACACTATTCAGACAGCCACAAGTGATCAGTCACACACGGTAATGGAAAGCGCTAGTGGCTCTAAACTGTAACCCAGGCCAGCAAGTCAAAACAAAAAGTAAACAGCTTATCTATATGATGCCCTCCAAGTGTGTTAGTCGCAGAAATAAATAGGAAAAGCGTGTTCCAGTCTAGACTCAGTGCTGCCGTATCAACAGACTAAATTTTCACTACTAAATAGTGGCAACTGATTAGCATGCAATTTGAAATAGCAATAGATAAAACTTCACTCTGTAATGTTTGTGACAGATGTTAGTTACACAAATGTGCTGTCAAAGGAGGCTCAATTCCACACAGATTCCAGAGCTGCTGGACAAGCAAGCTAGTTTTACTGCTGGCTGGATGCGTCTCAACTGTAGCATGAATACCCGCCGTGGTTGCTCAGTGGCTATGGCGTTAGGCTGCTGAGCACGGGGTCGCGGGATCGAATCCTGGCCACGGCGGCCGCATTTCAATGGGGGCGAAATGCGAAAACACCCGTGTACTTAGATTTAGGTGCACGTTAAAGAACCCCTGGTGGTCGAAATTTCCCGAGTCCCCCACTACGGCGTGCCTCATAATCAGAAAGTGGTTTTGGCACGTAAAACCCCACAATCTATCTAACTGTAGCAGGAAATTTTAAATAACGGGAGAAACAACTTATCTGATGATGCCTGCTACATGTTAGTCACAGAAATCAGCTGCAAAGAAGACATGTCGCCAGGAGCCGGTGCTGCTGGAGGAGCATGCGCATGAGCGTTACAACCGAAGGCGCCCGAGCTGTAGAAGGCGACACGCCCGTTGCTTCTGATAGAGCGCGGACTTCCGAAGCGGGCTGTGGTACCACAGGGGTAGTGCCTGAAAATACAAAGGAAGCAGAACTAGTGCCCCACAGGCCGGTGGTGCAATCAAAAGAGCATTCATGTATTGCAACTTTACTGTAGAGGCACTTCTGTTTGCCTGCTTGCACACTTATTTTTGCACATGTACGCACAGGAACCACAATGAATGTCTTCATGTTATCAGCATTAAAATTTGATAACAGGTTGTAGGGGGCACATTGCTGGCACTATGCAAACACAGAGGCACCTTGAAAAGAATGAGAGACGGAGACTGCGCGTTCAAGTGCATGCTAATTTTGCAAGACACAAACAAATTGGAAAAAAGAGGCTGCCCTTCACGAACAGGGGCTTCAGCAGCAGCCAAATGTTCAGTTGACTGGCAGAGTGAAGCATTTCAGCCATGGCAGGTGAAAGTTATCGGCTTACTGACAGGCCAGCTATTTCCTGCGCTGGAAGTAGTGCTATGGAAGAGAGGATCTGCATATAGAAAACAACCAGGTTCAATTACAGCTCTAAAGGGGTGCAAGCCTATCAAACTAGCCTTGATCTTCGTATTTATTTATGACACACAAAGACACCATAAGCTTAATAAAAATACTCGCCCATGACAATAATTTGGTGACGTAACAGCAAGATGCTGGCACAACATGGCGTATTGCTGACAGACACGTAAATTTTAGTGAAACAGACACACAAGCCGTGTGAACACCTGCGCCAGCTGCGTTACTCACAAAAATAAGCGACACAAAAATAGAACATCTCACAAACAGTATACATGCATGCAGACATATCACAACGCAACAGCAGCAACATGCCAATTAACAGTTTTTGCCAAATCTGGCTTCACTAAGCCACTCGTCCGTGCTGTCTTCATTTCCAGATACCATAGCCTCAAAGATGCGCGCAGCTGGTAGAGACAGCACTGGCTGGTTGATATGGGCTCCATCGCTGTCATGTGGGTTTGGGAGCCATGTTTCAATGTGCGAGGCAACCGCCCCGACAAACGCCAATGATGTGCTCATTGGCAGGCAGGTAGGTGGTCCCCCCCCCCCCCCCCCCCCCGACGTAAAAAAGTGTAAATGCATGTGCACATTCAAAATTACAGGTTACAAAACAACGCGCACACATAAACGCAACGAGCAGATTATCGAACGGCAACGTCAACATATTTGATAATACATACAGATACTAGCTACGCTTTCTGATTATGCCGATAATTATTCGCGTGCGCATAACCTGGACAGAATATTTGTCGTTAACCTGACGCCAGCAAAATGATATTTTTTGCACTTTGCATTACCATTATTAATAAAATTGTGCAGTAGCTCGGGGATACGCTGCGTATACTAGAAGGGGGGCGGGCGGGGGGTTGAGTGGTTCAATGGTGCCGAGGCTGTAAATAATTCTTTTACACATTTATGCACCGTAGTCTTCAGACCTCTGCGCTGCTTAATTTTGCCAAGCAAACTCAAGGTGAAGTTCTCAGCTGTTGCGTGCAAATCCCGTTTTTATTCAGAATCTTTCTTCTTCCATTGCGATTTTTCATTGTCCCACAGCTTCCGTAGCTGCATCACTGTGACGCGACGAATGCCTGGTTGTCTGTTGTATCCTTCGGCCAGCTTCTCCCAGGCACTGTCCTTGGCGCGCTTCGATGTATTATCAGTTTGGCGGTTTTCTATAATCGTTCTGTGCCTCACCACTAGGTTACGGAGCAGTTCCCGTTCTTCATGCGTGTAGACAAACCTCGACACGCCGGTTTTATTGCCCCGACGATTAACGCAGTCGTCGCTATCGATGCTCATTTTGAACATAAAAAGGCGCACAGAAGACGGCAGAAAAACAAAGCTGACAGCACGAGCAGCAGCCGGCAACAGAAGCATGCGCAAGCGAACCTTCCGATTTTTACGGATTGTGCTCTGGCACGACTTGGCCAAGCTTCGCTACTGGCCACTTTTGGCTACATCAGCGTTTCATTGACCAATAATTATGTTGCAAGTGTCGTAAATTCACAGATACATTTAAGAAAACTTTATCAATTACAATAAAAAAACATGTCATAAACGTTTAAAGTGTTTTTCGCTGTTTTTATTGCAACATGTAGTCATTTACTCTCGTTATCAGGAGGCTATCCGGAAGTTGCTCACCGTTGAAGTGAAGGCCAGTTTCTCAAGCTGTCCTTTAGCGGAGTAGTTTTCAAGTAGTGTTCACGAAACGCAGCGGCGCCTTGAGTGAAGGAAGGCGCGTCACCTTGACTTGGCGAAGTCAAGGTAAAGCGCCAAGTGAAGGCGCGTTTAAGAATACGGGGGTAAGACCGATTTGGCTTACGTCTTGCGTCGGCAAAGTCATGGAACACGCAGTTCTCAACCACGTGACCGACTTTCTCGAAGACCGTGACGCGTTCCCGCACACCATGCTAGGATTCCGCCGCAACCTCTCCTCACAGGACGTATTGCTTCAGTTTAAACACCAGATTGTAGACGACACTGCCAGCTCCACTAAGGCAATCCTCAGCCTAGATATTAAAAAGGCCTTTGACAACGTTAAACACGAAGCAATCTTAAAAACAATTAGATCATTAGGACTAGTCCAAAGAACGCATAAATACGTTAGAGATTTCGTCGCGTGCAGGCGTGCATGCATCGTCGTTGGCGACGAGGAATCGCCGGAATTTGAGACGAGTCCGTCCGGCACGCCGCAAGGATCCGTCATATCACCATTACTCTCTAATTTAGTTCTACTCAGTCCACCCGAGAAATTGACAGAACTAGAACGATTGCATCACAGTCTATACGCGGATGACATCACCCTCTGGGTTCCTAGGGGAGGATGTGACGGTCACGTCGAGCGAACGCTACAGGCAGGAGTAGATGCGGTCCAGAATTACTTGCGTGGAACGGGCCTCGAGTGCTCGGCTACCAAGTCCGAACTGTTAATCTAGAAACCCACAAGGAGAGGTCGGGAAACCCTGCGCGACGAAGAACGGGAATACTCCTAAATACGTATTATATTGGGAAATGGCACTCCCGTACCGCACGTAGACAAAATTAGAATCCTGGGGTTACACCTGCAGACAAATGGCCATAACGGAGAGACGGTGCGATTACTTCGTCGTTCGGTAGATGACACGATCCGAATCTTGCGTCGCATCACGAATAGACGCAATGGTATGCGTCAAGACAGCGCGATTCGTCTCGTGCAGGCATACGCGATAAGCCGCATAACGTATGTTGCCCCCTACCTTAAGTGGATAGGGTGCGAAAAAAACAAGGTCGAATGCATGATACGAAAGGCTTTCAAGAGGGTGGTCGGCGTTCCACTCAACGCGAGCACCGACAAGTTTCTAGAGCTCGGGCTTCACAACTCACTTGACGAGTTAATCGAGGCACACGACATTGCGCAATACGAACGATCAACTAACTCAAAAGACAGGTCGATGGACCCTCGAGTCACTCGCCATCGCGTGCCACACTCAGCATGGAGAAAACATGGTGGCTCTGGCCTCGGTCCGCGACCGCCTGACCATCCCGCCGCTTCCCAAAAACATGCACCCGATGCACCAAGCCGCGAGACGCAACAAACGAGCAAGAGACCTTCAGAAGAAGTTTGGCAACAGCTATTCCAAAAGGACTTCTTGGGCAAGTTGGTGCTCAGATTTCCTAGGTATACATTGTGGCGCTTGGCTGTTGGCGTTGGAGTTTGTGGCGATGCTGTTGGCGCTTCACTGTCTTCCTTTCTTCTGTCCCTTTTCAAGAAATGTATTTTGCGCCAAAATGTATACCTAGCAAATTTGGCAACAGCAGCGAGGCGGTGTACGTAGACGCTGCGAGACATGGAGGAGAGAGAAGCGCACACGCGATCGCAGTTGTAGACCGCACGGGTAAGTGCCTCGCGAGCGCCACGGTGACTACGGGACACACGGAGGCTGCCGAAGAAGCTACGATAGCCCTAGTGCAAAAAAAAAGAGGTAAGGCGTGCAGACAGGACACAAGAGTAGAGAAGTGGACAACACGTGTTGTCCACTTCTCTGCTCTTGTGTCCTGTCTCCACGCCTCACTTCTTTTTTTGCATTATGATCCTTACCAACTAGCTCAGCTTTCAGTCGTTCTAAGGTAGTCTTAGCACTGGCCACGGTGCCGAGTGCTGCGATCGTGATCAGCGACTCGCAGGCGGCAATCCGCGGCTTCCCGCGCGGCCGCGTCTCGTATGAAGCGGTCCGCATACTCCAAATTTGTGACGACAGCGAATCGTCGTCGCCCTCGCAACCTCAAAATTCTACGGTCTTCCTCCTCTGGACTTCGGAACACACCGATGTCGCGCTCGCGGGCAATGAGGCGGCCCACGCCACGGCTCGAGGAATGGTACGCCCACACTAGCGACAAAAACGCGCGCGACATGCCGCACGCGGCAAGCGCCCGCGCGGCCGACGCGCGCGGGCAAGTCCACAGTCGCGTTTTGCGGCACGCGGCAACGGCGCGTGGAGTCACGCGCTGTCTCGTTCCATTCGATACTTCTCGTGACAACGCGCTCTCCGTTCTGCCGATTTCGTGTTCCATCGGAAGTGTCTGTTTTCTTGCGCTACTGCCGACCACGCTCAGGCATGTCGGATACGGACGAGGAGCTACTCGTGACTGTGAACACTATAATACTTATTTGTGCTTTACTTGTGCGACGCCGACGTGCCAGAAAGCGGACGAGAAGGTTTTGGGTGCGCTCTATATGGCGGTACAGGGACACCGAGGGCCAGGCGCGTACTCTGCTTCCCCGCCTGCGCGCGAGAGACGAAGGATACTTCAGAGAGTAAGTGGGATCGATAACTACTTTTTCGATTAGGTGCGTGCCACCTGCAGATCATAAAATCTCACAAATGATTGCGCCGTTTCTTGTAGCTACCTGCGAATGCCGCCGAGTGTCTTCGACACTTTGCTCGGTCTCCTGCGGCCCCTGATTGAGCGGCAGGCGACAGCGTTCCGGGATTCCATTTCTGCTCATGATCGACTAGCAATGATGATACGGTAAGATTTATTTCAATCCTATTTCTTTCTGTAATGTAGGAATACGGAATGTCTATGCTACACTTGTACCGACACCTAAATGGAATCCTATTTACGCACGGGAAGCTTAGCGCACAGCCCGTGGTTTCAGTGCGAGATCAACGCACCGAAATGCCTCTGTCCCGTGCATTGGTGCACGCTCAAGAACCGTAGGCGACCAAAACTTCCCTCCCCCCCTGCTTCTGCACGCACGCACACGCTTACTTATGGCGTGCCACATGATCAGTTCGTTGCTCTCGCACGTCAAGCCCGAGTTTATCATCATTCAGTATTTTCGGTTGTGCAAAAATGAACGGGCTAGTCAGCAGTTATTTGCTTAACTGTGTATGTTATTATTGAAATTATATTTGCATTGTTAGTGTGGAATACCCAGATAATATATTGTAGAGCACAGTGTTGAGTGTTAATTTCAAAATAAAGGTTTATATGAATTTTTTACAGGTTCCTTGCGAACGGAGACACCTTCAGGAGCTTATCGTACAATTTTCTAACAGGGAGGTCAACGGCATGTGAAATTGTCATACAAACAACTTCCGCCCTTTGGGATGTTCTTCAGTCAACATATTTAAGGTTTCCGGCAACTTCCCAGGAGTGGCTAAAGGTAAGCAGAGAAGCTGTGTAATTTATGTTGTCTGAAATCTGAGTAAACAAGGTATAGCAGTGCTTTCTAAGGATACCGTGCAATAGTTCAATATAACATCGTTCTGTATCACGAGTTTGTAATGGTCGAGTACGTAATATGGGTGATAGGTTTGCCTTTGCTATTTTCAGATCGCTGCAGACATGGAAGAATTTTGGCACTTTCCCAATTGCATAGGAAGCATCGACGGTAAACATGTGCACATCCAATGCCCAGACAACTCAGGATCGATTAATTTAAATTATAAGAAAACATTCAGTGTGGTCCTCCTAGCTGTGTGTGATGCACATTACAAGTAAGTCAATTCTTTCAATGCTTGGAACTTTACTGTGTTGATTTCCTCAGCTTGCACTCAAGAGGTCTCATGTCACCACAGCAAGCTCAACTGTCAGTGTGCTCCAATTTGCAACAGAAGCCTTTGCAAACTTTGTGTTTATTAGAAACTTAGAATAACAGATTCAGTACCCAATTCCGTAGGCAACTGTAAAATAAATAGAGAATGTACAGGGGTGTATTCTTTATTGTATTAATGTGTGTCTAATTCTAGGTTCACCTATATAGACATTGGCCATTACGGCGGTCAAGGTGACAGCGGGATCTTTCAGCGATCACCTCTGCTGGAAGTGCTGGAAAAGGGTTTGCTGGGCATTCCTCAGCCTAGGAGCATTAGCTCAATAGGTCCCATTCCATACCACATGGTTGGCGATGAAGCTTTTCCGCTGAAGTCATTCATGATGAGGCCCTATCCAAGACGAGGTCAGTTGGAAGTTATTTCCACTTGATATCTCTGCCTTTAACACACTCTTTATGCTGCTTTTCAAGTAAAGTATGGTGTTCTGATCCTTTTATAATGTTCATTAAAGCTACATTGAACTCTGCATGTAAATTGCAAACCTTTCAGTTGACATAAATCAGTGAGATATAAGTCTGCACGATAGATAACACTGGTTTAGCCACTTCGCACATATAGTAAAATGAAGAATTGCTTGAGGTGTACTGTTTTCCTTTTTCTCAGAGCTGCAGAAGTTCAGGAATGACCCAGCTCAGCGGCAAGAGTACCTGAAAAGGGCAACATTCAACTATCGCTTGAGCCGAGCAAGACGGTTGATTGAAAATGCCTTTGGAATCATGTCAAGCAGAGGGAGAATTTTGCGGCGACCATTTCGGGCATCGGAGGAAACGACACAAAATATTGTGAAGTCATGTGTTGTATTGCACAACTTCCTGCTGAGTTCGCCGCAATCGCGATCTGCATACAGCCCACCGGGTTTCACTGATCATGAGGACTGGGAAGGCAACATTGTAGAAGGATCCTGGAGAGCTGGCAGTGACAGTCTGCCGGGCATGGGGGACCTCATCACTATGTCTGGTTATCATTCAGCAAGGTAAACTATCTCGCAAGGGAAAGCATGCACAATCAGGATTCCCTTGTTTGGCCACTGATGGTGCTGCATTTTGTTGCTTTTGCAGGACAGCTATGGATATGCGCAACCACTTGGCAACCTACTCTATGAATGATGGACGGGTGCCATGGCAGGAGAGGATAGTGACCCGCGCGGGAATACAGGTAATGATGCAGTTTTCAATCATTTGCTCAAAACATTTTGCAGGCACCAAAATTCACAATAATGCTGCACAAATTGGAGAGCATTCTTTATTGCCGGAATGTAGCACGGTATTCATTCGGGCAGCTCCATTTCGGCCTCAAAATTAAGTGAATGGATCTTAAATAGTATCTCTGAGCGTTTCCTTGCCGGAAACTTTCGCAGCTTTGGGGCCATCCAGTTGACCGCCTCCTGGCATTCGTCTGGTTGGCTTTCGGCCCTGGGTACTCCAAGCTTCCTAGTACTCTCAATTCTGCTCAGTGTGCTGCTGCAGCTACCCAGTGCTTCCTGTACAGCTTCTTCAAACGTGTCATTCTTTCTTCTTTTACTGTAATGACAATGCCGCAGTTTTCATGGGGAGTTACAAACACACAAAATGTTTTGAAGGAAAAATGAACAGCAGAGCTACCGTGACTGTGATGCCGAGGAAAGTCGCACTTGGGAAGGCTGCGCTGGCGGCTGGGCTCTGTTTGTGCCACTGTTGGACCTTGGTGACGCATGAAAAGAAAAATATTATCTGTTAAGAGAGATACAATGTAACATTCCTTGAGACAAGCTCACCCGGAAGATGCTGCAGCCTCAGTCGGGGTTGGACTGAGCAAGCTAAAATACATAAAGAATGTGTTTCGATGAGACAACAGGATATGAAACGTCCAGTATGTGGTGCACAGCATTTTACTGCCAGCAAGACAATTTATGCAATACATTATCCGTCTTTGTAAGTAATAAACTATTTCATTTAGCAAGTGTGTTTCATGCATGTGTGTTCTATGATTGATCATTCACAATAAATTCACAAGTACCCACCCACAGCTCTCTTCATCATTTGAATTGAACATAGGTGTTCTCCCAGAGCATCTGCATTGACATCAACAAATAATAAACAGAAGTACGTAGACGTGCTACATGGTAGTGCTAACAAAATGTGACAAAGCATACATTTCATCCAGCACTTCTTCAGCAGGCGATGGGCTGGGCCAACTGCATATAAGATTTATCTATGTTGAATGAATATTTGTCAGAGTACCACATGCAGGTCCCAGTACGTAAACAGAAAGAAACAAAATACCAATCGCCTTCAGCACTGCTGGTTGACAGTGCCTCTTCGGCCTGCTGCAGGTGTCTGTGAGGGCAGGAATCATTATGCAAACACCTAATTTAAGCATTCAAGAACAAAGTTAAATATAGGATTAGCACGTACCCATCTTGTGGCAGTGAGATATTCGTGGTTAATCTGGAAAGCAACCACACAGCGAGTATTGTATTCCACGATGCACACACATAGGTTAACATTTCTCAATTATGCGGCTACATGCAAATAATAAACGCTGTCCTGCATCGTACCGTAAAACCCCCGAGCAACAAAATAATGAAGCGTAACAGTGAGAGTAATTTAATAGTTTTATAATAACTGCTTCGATAATGTCGCCTATGCGAGAGCAGTGAGCTATGAGTTTGCAAGCACGGGATATCGCAGCCATCAGACGGGGGCAGGAAAATATTGAAAATTGGAGTGGTAGGTATGTGGCAACAAATGCAGTCACTTTTTACATGGAGAAAGGGCGAGCGCACGGCCGGCAGAAAACAAAACCGCGAGCAACCGAGTTTATTATTTCTACGTAAAAATGACATGCATGAATGTGTTCTAGGATGAATACTCCTTATTTAACGAAGAAATACAGAAATACGTCCGGCCGTGCGCCGCACGAATGCGCCTAGCGCACGGCGCGTGGGCACATGCCTCTTGAATGTATCGAACAATACAGCGCCACTCTTGAACATGATAAGAGAGCGGCCGTATTCAGAAATTAATGTCGCGGCTGGACTTGGTCAACATAAGATTAAAGAATCGTCTGTAATGAACATGCCCGAGAGGGTCATTTCGTTTCCTTCGGCGAATCAGCCGTTCACGTGAGCCACGGCAAAGCTAAGTCGCATTTCTGAATGCGGTAGTAAATGCACCCATGCACTAGCGAGCATACATTTACCCAGGGAGCAAATATTCCAATATATGCACCAGATCAGGTCCCTGTGCGAGCGGAAACAGAGGTGAAACAGACTTCACAAGTGCATCTTAATTTTCCGCGCACTAAGGCGTCTTCCGCAGAAAACTGTCAAGAATGTAATAGTACGTCCACTCCGTTTTCGCTTTCCCTTCCTTGCCGGGAGCACCACTCTTGTAGGCCTTCTTTTTCTCCACCGCTACCTTAAGCCAGCGGTCGCGGAAGTTCTTAAACTTCGCCGCTGCCTGCTCGCCTGCATGGTATGTACAAACACAATGACATGCTCACACATGTTCCCGAAACATTAAGAAAATTTCACCAATTACTCACCTGTCATCCCAAACTGTTGTCCAATAATGTCCCAGCGGTTGGCGCGCACGTCCTTATCTTTGAAATCGCTGTTTGATTTATCATACAGGCACGGATAGTCGCGAACAGTTTCCAAAATGCTTCCATTGCGACTTCTTCGACGATGTCTCGGTGGCAGTGTGGGAAGGCTTAACAAAAACAGCCCCCTTGACTGGGAATGGCCTCTGAGATTTTACGGCGTGCGTGTGAGATTTACGGCGTGCGTGTCACGGAGCCCATAGATTATGATTCTTAGCTTATGCCACAGGTGGCGCCACAACAGCGCGGCTCGTAAAGCGGCTCGCTTCTGATTGGTGGTCGTTTTGCGGCTGGCGCGAAAAATGGGTCTCGCACCCATTCGCGCGTTTGCCGCGCGTTGCTGCCGCTTTTCGTGAATCTTGCCGCGCGCGTTTTTGTCGCTAGTGTGGACGTACCATACACGCCGAGCCGCCGCAGATTATGTGGCCGCCGCCCTCGCCCCCGAGAGTGGGGCATTGGATCTGCCGGATCGGGACACTACACAGAAATGCGGCACCAAGAATCACAATGGGCTGGGGCGATCGCCTGACCACGTTCAGAGACCTCACCCAAAACTACCGACTCCAAAGACGCACATTCCCGCCTCCACACGATAAGGTAAAGAGGAATGAGGCCGTAAATTTACGCTTGCTCCAGACACATACCTACCCTAGCACCGCGGTCCTACATCACTGCTACACGGGTTTATATCCAACAGATGCCCGTAAAGCTTGCGAACAGAGAGCAACGCTGCGACATATGCTCTGGGAATGTGCCGGCAACCACGGTAATGAGACCACCTCCGTTCGCGACGCGTCCGTAATCGCGGCCGTTACCACAGTACGGGAAGCCTCGAGCTCGCTTCTTCCCGACGCCGCCCCGGCTGCGGGGACTGCCGGGGACCTTCTCCATCGGCGTCGCCGCCGCTGGGAGGCGGCTCTCAAAAGTTCAGAGTTGGCAGACCAGCTCTGGGCCGTCTGGCAAGCCGAAGATGCCGCCCGAGTCCAAGGACTTCGAGCCGCCACCTGAGGCCACCACAACGAAACTGCTGGACCATTGATTAATAAAGTTTTTTCCCTCTCTCTTACCATTTATGCACCGCATATTCACACCGCCGTTGCTTGATATGTTCGAAACCATTCCTTTGTTAGTTTTACATACCTCTGGTGACAGCGACGTACAGCCAATTCAACAATGCATTGGGTGTTGTCCATTCGTTTGTCCTAGTCTTGCCGAAATAAACCTCCAGTTATTAAGAAGAAGACAACAGCGTCAACACCGGCTCGCGTCGGGCTCCGTAGTTTCGTGAGTTGTTTATGGTGTTTTCAACAGAAAACGACACGAAACGCTTTCACCAGCTTCCTAACGTTATAAGGACCGCATCGACGCCACCCCCGTGGAAATCAGACCACGGAGGGCCCCAGGAGGATTCTTGAAAGTTTCGTCACCACGGGTGAGCCGCTAACCCTAGCCGGCGGCGGCAGCCGCTCGCTTCGCCGACGGGGATTCCCGCGACGGCACTTGGCCTAACCATGGTGAACGAAGCGACTACGATCGTTGACCCCCTCCATACAACTTCCCGGGGACACGAAGAAGAACGCATGGACCAGACTACCGAACCGGTGAGCCAAGGAACTCTGTACTATAGCACTGTGAGAGAAGATCTCAATTGGCAATCCGTACGAACACAAAAGCAACGCAAGCAAGAAGCCTTGGAGAGGCGACGCGGTAGTGTGAAGCCCCAAGACCCCGAAACTACCACTAAGACATCAACAACGCGGAGAGTCGCTAGACCTCCGCCGCTTCCGAAAAATGACTACAAAATAATCATTCGTCCAAACCAAGGTCTGCCATTAAGAAACGTGCTCACTCATACACATGCACGAGCGATCATCGACGCGTGCCACAACGAGTTCACGGATGACAAATTCATACTGAGAATCAACCCAGGATCCAACATAGCCATCCTATCGACCCAGTACGAAGAGGTCGCCGAAAAAGCAAGACACATCCACACCTTAACGCTTAGTGGCAGAAATCACGCAGTGCGCGCATACACCGCTCAAGGAGAAGGCGCCCTCAGAGGAGTGGTACATGGAATACCGTTACACACAACCACTGAAACCCTCATGGCCCACCTCAGAGTGAGAACACAAGGCGTGGAAATCCTTACAGCCAAGATGATCGGTGCCACTCAAAGTGCAGCGCTTACCTTTATTGGTCCCCATCTACCACGATTTGTGTACTACTACGGAGGTGAACTCCGTTGCTACCCATTTAGACCGACGCTCCAAGTCTGCAAGATCTGCAGGGAAAAGGGCCACCGTACCGACGTGTTCCCAAACCCAGACAGACCCATCTGTAGATTGTGCGGACTGCTTAACCCAACCGACGGACACAAATGCGAGATAAACTGCGCCTCGTGCGGGGAGGCCCACCCAACCGGTGACCATTCGTGCAAGCAGCGACTCAAACCGGTTCGACCCCGACCCACACCATCATCAGCCCCGATGAAGTCGAAAGCCCCACGATGGTTCGCCTCGGAAGACGAAGAAGAGACCTACAGGGCGGACACTCGCGGCCGGCCGGTCAATACTGAGGAACGCTCCCGCTCCCAATCCCGCTCCCGTTCCCGGTCAGCGAGCCGCGAGCATCGGGCACCACCGACACCCAAAAGGAACCCGTCGCCTCTGGCAAGGAAGCAGAAGCCTTCACACGAGGTAAGCTGGGCGGAAGTCGTCTCTCCCAAGCCACGAAACACATCCACACCGATCGCACAAAATCCAGAATACCAGAGAGTCATTGAGGAAAATAGACAGCAAAAACAGCGTCTAATCGACTACGAGCACAAAATCGAAACTTTAATGAAAAGAGTAGCCATGCTTGAATCGGCACACGCTGCGACCTGTGAGCGATCGCCACAATCTCAATTACCACAGCTAAGCACTCTCACCGGACATCCGCCACTACAAACACAACTGCTCCCCTCCCCCCAGACAACACAGCCAAAGCAGCCTCAGGCGCACTCACCGTCTGAGAGCAACCTGGTAACCCAGGACCAAATGCAACAAGCACTGCAACAATCACAACAACAAATAATACAACAAATACAGCAAGAATTTCAACAGTTCTTTAAGGAATTCCAAGAATTAAAGAAATACGTTAACGAATCCCTAACCAAGGAACCCAAGCGTAAACGAAAAAGTAGCAAAATACCCTCTCAGACAGATGACGGTAGCATGCTAACTTCCGACACAGACAGCACAATACCCTCTAAGTCCCAT
Source organism: Dermacentor andersoni (assembly GCF_023375885.2). NCBI lineage: Eukaryota > Metazoa > Arthropoda > Arachnida > Ixodida > Ixodidae > Dermacentor > Dermacentor andersoni. Next base: position 8,699,092 of record NC_092823.1, on the reverse strand, counting down.
CATGGCCCGTAAACCTCAAATGGAAACCGAAAGCATCACGATCTGGTCTTGGAACTGTAGGTACATTAAAAGCAAGCACGCATCCCTCTCGCTATACGTACAGGCGGCGCTAGTACCCCCGGATATTATCTGCTTGCAAGAGGCGGGAGAGCAACCGAAGCCAATTATGGGGTATAAAATACAGTACGACCCCAGCTACCGTAGGGTGGCCACGCTCGTCCGCAAAGATTTGGCAACAACCCTCACAGTGCTCCCCGGTGAGGAAATCCCACATCTAACCACCACGATATGGCCTGTCAAGAAGGGAAGACCTAAACAAGTCGTATGCAACGTATACAGTCCCCCCCGCGACAGAAAGGCTGACTTCGCGTCATTGTTCCGGCGCCTACAGGGAATGCTGGATCATCGCGATCGCCTAATTATAACTGGAGATTTCAATGCAAAGCACAACACGTGGGGCTACTCGAAAGCAGACACCAAGGGCGCCAAGCTCTTAGAAGCCATAGAGCGCCACGAATACACACTAATTACAGTACCAGGTACGCCTACTCGAATAGGAAACAGTGCCAGCAGGGACACGACTCCTGATCTCACCATCACCAACGATACCGTGGGAACAAGCTGGAGGGTCCTAGACGACTCACTGGGTAGTGATCACTACATTATTGAAATCACCAGCGCCTCGGCCAAACTACGGAGACCCCTAGGGAAGGCCAAAATTACAAATTGGCCTAAGTTTAGGGAGAGGCAACAGCTCGATTTAGATACAAGTCTGCCCTTCCGGGAACATCAAGGCCGCTTAACCACGATCAAGGAGTGGGCCAAACGCATCAAAGAACTATATGACGCCAACACTAAAGTGTACCAAACCGATACCGACACGCCGGCAATCGACAACCATCTAATACACTTATGGGAAGCATGCAGAGGCCTCACAAGAAGATGGCGCAAACAGAAGCTAAATCGCAAACTTAGACTTAGGATTTCAAACGTCACTAAACAGGCCAACGATTATACCCTGAAGGTTCACAGGGACCATTGGCGCACGTTCTGCGATTCGCTTAAAGGCACGCTAAGCACCAAAAAGACATGGAACATGGACGTCAGACTCTGGAGTTTTGCAAGACACGTAGCGCCACCTGCCGGTGCGAAGAGAGAGTAATTGAGTAGTGCGAAGCCCGACTCCCTTGCTAAATTGCCTATGCCGCTAGCAACTGCGACACAACGATTTAACTAGATTTTGGTCCATATGGCGAGTGTTTTGCGCATTTGACAACCAGACAGAGAGCTATGAATTTCTACTCTAGTCGGACGCGCCGCCGAACTGCCATAAAGCGCTTGCTCGCTCACTCATCAGACTGATGACGGCAACCGCGATAGCTCCGCGCGCTACGAAAAAACGCCCCAATCGACGCTACTGTTGTGTTGTAAATTGCCATGAACGTGAAGGACGGAATAACAACGTTCAGTTTTACCGATTGCCACCGCGATCGCAGGAAGGGGAAAGGCGAGAGCGCTGGATACGAGCCGTTCAACCTGTTGGGTAATCGGATTACTTGCATTCCCCACAACACATCGGCTCGCATGAGAAAGTGCGACAATTTTGTTCTTCTGTAATTGTGTTGCGTAGCCCTGACGGAGGACCGTGGTAACCAAGCGAAAACTCAATAATCTGCAGCCTCCACTTCATTGGTAACAGAAAACAACGTTGCGAACCATCCTGCTTATGTGCCATCGATATCTGCGCCTTTTAACAGACGTCCGCCTCCGCTTGACTCAACAAGTGGGACGGAGAGATTTGGCAGGTCAGCTTAACCAAACATTTTGGTTCGTTTATGAATTCAAAATCCTGTTCTGGAGCATCGTTGTAACGCGAGCTCATTTCTACTTTCGGTATTTTGTATGTCCTGTGCCGATACAACAAGCACGCTTCGCAATGTGCTGAGCCTGCTCGACTGCGTTTTTCAAATGTGAGCAATAATGTTGCTGTAGGAGCACTGGATGAGTAATTGCGAAATAACGCACGTGTGTAAAGAAAAAAATGTAGCGTTTATTTATATTTATGTGTGCGCGCTTGCTGCTCGAAGCGTCTGCAACAAGATCAAATTAAGGCACTGAGCGATGCGGTAGCTCCTGCGAGAAAGAAAGATGCAGCGCGTAGACACTGTAGGAAGCTTACTTTCGTTATGATCGCACGCTATTTGCTGCCTTGGAAAACGTTTTCTGTTTTCTGCCCTGGAAAAGGCTATGAAAGGATTTACTCTCTGTTAATAATTACGAGACAAAACATTACGATAAAATACATAAAAATATAGGAGATACTTAATAAGTCTTGTATTCAGGACATATTCAATTGAACCAATTTGAAATGCTTAGATTTTTATGCTGATATGCCTATAGATAAACCTGATACTCTCTGTACTTGCGAGTTGCAGCACGCCGAAATAACACTTGAGACTTTATTTTATATTGTACACGTACTTCGCCCTGCTGAGCTTCCTTTCCGAAGCGTGGATGGGCGGAAGAAGCTTTCCAGGTCCTTGATTTTTAGGGAACCGTGCCTCAACACAAACGAAAGAGAAGGGTCCATTGTGGTCTATGCACCTTCGCTTGCGGACAGCTCTCCTTGCACTACTCAGTTCGCGCCAAGGCTCCGATGGGGGCGCTGGTGACGGGTTTTTTCGCAGCGCCGCCTGGGCAGAGTCTGAGGTCTATACTCCGCAGCATCATCGATCCTTCAAACACCAAAACAGAAACAAACACAACCCTACAAAACCTCGTTGGCGAATATCCGGGAACCGAGGATGAACTCATACAGGAACTCCAGCAAACGTACACGGGAATCCGGACCGGGCATCCGAAACCATACCCTCAATATCCGGGAACTCCGAACGAGATACTTGATGCACCCATCACCAGTGGCGTAGCCAGAAATTTTGTTCGGGGGGGGGGGGGGGCTACGCCACTGGCCCCATGTATATATATATATATATATATATATATATATAATGGGGCCAGTGGCGCAGCCAGAAATTTTGTTCGAGGGGGGGGGGGGGGCACGTTGCAGCTCGTCCTCCTCCTTAAGAGGAAGCTTTAGCTCGGGTGCTCCTATTTAAGTACATGTAGAAGGGATTCGTTTTTCCCTGCAACCACTTCACCGAATTTGAGGAGGTTTGTTGCATTTCAAAGAAAACGTTTAATTCTAGCGACTGCTGGTTTCGAATTTTTCATTTAGGTGGTCAATTATTTATTAAAAATTGGTCAAAATCGAAAATTTTCAGAAAACGGCACTATCAAGTTTAAAGTTCCGTGACTCAACAATGAAAAATGATATCACAATTCTGTGAATTGCATCTAATAATACATCTACAGCGGACAAAATAGATATGTTAGACATGAATCTCAAAAAAATTTAGTATTGTGGAAATACGGCTTTTGCCCAACCGTTGTACACGACGTAACCAATTCACGTAAGATACAAATTGACATATCAAACTTGTCCGCTTTCACTGTTATAATAGATGCCGTTTACAGAACTACAATATCTGTTCTTCATGCATAGCTATTAGTTTGTAAACGTCGTGCTTCTATTTTTTCAAACTTTCGAATCTTTCAAAATATTTTAAACAAAATTCAGGCCCTAAATCGAAGTTCTGTTTCCAACAGACACTAGAATTTAACAATAAAATTAAAACAGCGCTAAACGACAGGACCAGAATGAGGAGGAGACAAACACGGCGCTGAATTTACAACTCATTGCTGCCTAAACAGTTGTAAGTTCAGCGCCGTGTTTGTCTCCTCCTCATTCTGGTCCTATCGTTTAGCGCTATTTTAATTTTATTGTTACCATGCAACACCAACTCGCCCAATCCGCTGCCCTTCCACTAGAATTTAACTTTCTCTCTCAAATGCAACCAATTTGAATAAAAGCGATTAGCAGGATTATCTCAGAAAAGCGTTTCTGCGTTTTACAAGTATTGGAATAGGCCGCGTCAGATTGGGCCCGAGCTAAAGCTTCCTCTTAAACAATTTGTCGAGGGATCAAATACATGAATAATAACTGCATTGTCATTGCCAAAGATGCTGCAAACGAATTCTTGAACGCTACGCACTGTCAAAACAATAAAATATGCATTTTTTCATAAAAGAATATACTCGTATGTGCCAAAAATTTTGCCCAAAATAACTGATATCAATGCTTCCATATTTTTGTCTATTTATTAAGTAAAGAAAATATCACACGAACTTTAGAACTATATCAGTTCGAAACCAGGGAAGCAGTGCATGCCGCTGATATGAAAAATTAAAAGGCAATGAACTGAACAAGTTGAGGACAAATATGTTAATGAAACTTTGTCATTCAAGAACTGTGCTTACATTCTTGTATGTATGCAATGGCCAGTGAAAAATCTCAATAACGCTGTCGTTTGTTCCGATGTATTACGCAGGAGTAGCTGTCCCCTGTCGTGTATCGTGAGTAATTGCACCGAAGTTAGAGTCGCGACAGAGAGCACGTATAAAAAGCAGGAGTTCTGCAAGATATACGAGGGCAAGTCAAATGAATGTGAGCCAACAACGGGGTATTTTATTTAAAAGTAGTCTTCAGGAGAATTTAGACATTTGTCCCATTGACTAACTAGTCGCGTGATTCCCGTCTTATAAAACTCCTTGGGTTGCTGCTTAAAGAAGTCTGTATCTGGTTCCCTTGAGCTGTTTTTTCGGTTGCCCCAAAATGTAGAAGTCGCAAGGAGACAGGTCTGAGCTGTATGGCGGATATTGCAGCGTTTCCCACTTGAACTTTGCCAGTTTTGTATTAACCACATAAGCGACGTGGGGACAGGCATTGTCGTGGAACAAGATGACCCCATTCGTCAATTTTCCACGTTGTTCGTTCTTGATTGCGACACGCTGCCGTTCTGGCATTTCACAATATCGGAAACACTTGATAGCCTCTCAAGATTGAGCAAATTCTATCAGTAATGGACCCTGACAATCGAAAAAAAAGTCAACAACACCTTTCCAGCGGAAATGATGGCCTTTGCGTACTCTGGGCGTGGTAAATTCGAACGTTTCCACTGCAAGCTTTGCCACCGTGTTTCAGGCTCGTAGTAGTCGCACAAAGGTTCGCCCCCATCACAATTTCAAACAAGAAGTCCTCATCCTCATTGTGATACCCGATCAGATGAGTCAAGGCAGCGCGAAACTTCGCTGTCTTCTCGCGATGGATCAAAATCTTGGGGATCCATTGCGCGCCAAACAGCCGATAACCGAGAAGCTCATGAATTATGGCGTGAACCGAACCGTGACTGATGTTCAGACGGTCTGCCAGTTCATCGATGTTTATCCTCCGTTCTTGTTTCATCAGCTCATAAACCTTTGAAATTGTGTGTGTGGGGGGGGGGGGGGGGGGGATTGCACGATGGTTTTGGCCCGGTCTTGGAATGTTTTTGCAACGTCCTTTGAACCGTTTGCTCCAACGCTTCACAGTGGTCAATGAAATACAGTGTTCAACGTACAAGGCAGCCATACGGCGATTAATTTCTGTTTTGGAAACACCTTCAGCTGTCAAAAACTTCGCGACACCGAGCTGTTCAATTTTCGAAGTGTCCATTATGTGACGCAACCATATTCAACCCAGTGTATGAGAGCCTTAAAGAACATTTATGTTCACACCTGCGTGTCACTTTTGTAAATGAGACATGCCGTTCTCCTACGCGCATGCCTCGCAGATAATGAACCGAACCATTATTGCGCGGTTAGAGTAGGCTCACTTTCATGACTCGCCCTCGTACATTAGAAATGCAAAGATACAATGGGATATACAAATGCGAAAATACGGCTTGATAAAGGACAAAAAAGTGTCACTGGAAACAAAGTTCACTGCATGTATACACAAAACCTCGCAACAAGATATTTAAGTATAAGTATAAGGCTCCAACGAGTCTGTGTATGTAAGAAAAAGTAAGTGTGTATAATGCGTCAAACAAGGCAAATGAAGATGTTGCAAAATCATAGATTCACAGAATCCTAGATTCCGCCCCCATTCCATCCACTCTCCCCGATGTATTGCGCGCGACGGAAGGCTGCGCGCTTGCTCCCGGCTTTTCTCCTTTGCGCACACAAGACTGAGCCACCATCGTCGGCTCACCCATTCCACCTCCCCTCCTACGCTTTCACTCGCACATACAGCATGCAGCGCGTGGTCACGATGTTATTACCCTTGGACTTTATACGAAACATGGGGGCGACGGTGACGGTCGGAATGCGGCTGGAGTGTCCATATAATTGTTTTCGCAATAATACAATAAACGCATCCGGCAACTAAAGCGTCCCGTCGCCCATTACTTTCCGCAAAAGAAGTATCAAAATCGAACTTTCACCATGCGACAATTCGCTGCGCCGTAACAATTTATTTTTATTTTTATTTTTTTTGCTGTGGGGAGGAGGCACCGAAATGAAAAAAAAAAAGAAACGCATAGGAAAGTATGTTGGTCAAAATTGAATGCCTATTTCGGGCACCTAATGGGGCTACGGAAGGAATGCAGAAGAAAACATGAGACGCTCAGTATCTTACACCGGCGAAACAAGACTTTCCGGAAAGGTTCCGCTCAAGGAACGCGGTGCAATCCTTCGATTCCCCACAGTGATGGCTGCGAGCGACCATTGTTTTTTTTTCTCGTCTGCTAGCCAGAAAGCGTCCAAAACTCTGTCAGGTGAAAATCCACTCAGCCAGAGCAAACCGAACGCGCACCGTACTGCACCGCGCGGTGGTCGGGGCCATACGAGAAAAACGTATGCGCTCTGGCTGGCTCTGGCAGCCCGCGGGTAGGGTAGCGAGAACAAAAAAAAAAAAAAAAAAGAATTGAAGCGGCTCAATGTGACCTCGCGAATAAAAGTCAAAGTAGAAAAAATAAATAAGAACGTAGTTACTTCGGCTGGCTTTAGTGTCTTGACATGGATGTGCTGGCGTAGGTTAAAAAAAATGTTGATATTTTTTTATGTGACATGACGGCACAAATGAACCACCCCAACGCTTCGTCTCATTGGACCTCACGGCGTGCTTTGTCAACTCGTCTGCCATTGCTTTGATTTGGCTTGTCTCATTGTATGCTCCGATGGAAGACTTTAGAATAGTCAATGAACCTTTGGCGTGAAATGTTTATATAACAACATTAAACCCACAAAGTTCCGCAATTGAAAATCTAAAGCACAACTTTGGAAATGTCAATGCACCTTTCACATCAAGAGCTTATGAGATTTATACCCATAAAGTTTCGCAAATGATATCCATGCGCTCCATAGATTCCGTGGCCTCAGTGAGATTCCGCGGCGAGCCCGCTCACCATCAAAGCACCCTTGAAACTTTGTGCTCGGATGGGACTGCTTGGCGTTATGTGACTCACGGTGTATGGGCGTGGCCACGAAATCCAGCCCGAGTTCGCAATCTTCGCGGTTAGATGTCTTTTCGAGCGCCAAAAGGCATGCTAGACAAAATCCAGAGTGATTTCCGGCGCCGGGGGTCGCTTTGGTTGGCGGTCCATGGACAGCCCGAAAAAATTTCGGGGGGGGGGGGCTGAAGCCCCATAAGCCCCCCCCCCCCCCCCCCCCCCTGGCTACGCCCCTGCCCATCACGTATGCGGAGGTATACGCGGCAGCACAGAGCTTCAAGAAAAACACGGCACCGGGTCCCGACGGGATCAACGCCATCTTGAGAAACCTAAGCGATGAAACCCTGCGAGCCTTTACAAAGCAGCTGAACGAAGAAATATGGGCACCGGGCGGAACATTACCCGAGGAATGGACTACAGCTCACATAGTCCTTATACCCAAACCAGGAAAACCGCGCTGGCTTAATCAATTACGACCGATCTCGCTTACGTCTTGCCTAGGCAAGCTTCTTGAACGAATTGTACTCACTCGAATGGAACAACACATGGAAGAACATGGACTACACCCCAATTGCATGTACGGATTTCGGAAAGGCATGTCATCACAGGATGTCTTCCTCCTCCTCAAGGAAGAGGTCCTCAACCCACAACCGGGCAGCAACAACAACATACTCCTAGCCCTCGACGTAGAAAAAGCATAGGATAATATAGCACACGAAACCATCCTAGATGGCCTCGCCGCCATAGGATGCGGAGAGCGAGTATACCATTATGTCGTGGCTTTTCTCAGCCACCGCAAAGCTCGCATCGGCATAGCAGGCGTACAATCGGACATATATGATCTACCGGAGAAGGGTACTCCGCAAGGGTCAATATTATCTCCTTTCCTCTTCAACATCGGACTTAGAAAACTTGCTTTACAACTGGAAAACATCCCAAAACTCGGATGTGCCTTCTATGCTGACGACATCACTCTATGGGCAACCAAGGGTTCATACGGCGACAGAGAAAACACGTTACTCACAGCTATCGGATACATCGAGTCATACCTAACCACAGCAGGAATGAGGTGTGCCCCACACAAGTCGGAGTACCTTCAAGTCCGGCCTAAGCAAACTAAGGAACATCGAGCCCCGCCAATACATCTCAAGATTGCCGGGCAACCTATAAAGCGCGTCCCGACCGCACGCATACTAGGTATGCACATCTAGGAGAGCAACGGCATAAAGCTAGCCTCAGAGAAATTAAATCACGCTATAAGAAGCACCGCATCACTCATCGCCAGAGTAGCGCGCAGCAAAGAAGGTTTCACAGAGGACGAAACCTTAAGACTGGTACAAGCCCTCGTCATCAGCCGTGTCACGTACGCGCTACCGTAACAAGTCAAGCGCAAAAGCGAGACAGAACGCATGGACACTCTTATAAGAACCGCGTACAAAACGGCCTTACAGCTACCGTCAAGCACAAGCACAAAGAAATTACTAGCGCTAGGCGTATACAACACCTTTGAGGAGCTAGCAAGTGCCACGCTCATAGCGCAGAGGGAGCGCCTCAACAAGACTCAACAGGGAAGACACCTTCTTCAACGGCTAGGGTACCCGCTGACACCTCAGTACTGCAAAGAAGAAACACAACTCTTGCCTAACCACATTAGAGAGAACATTGTAGTAGACCCTATCCCCAAGAACATGCACCCCACCCACAATCAGGAGAGAAGAGCAGCGCACGTGCCCGCATGTTGCACAAACGTTGTTTCAGAGACCCCGATACGTACTACACGGACGCTAGCCCGTATCCCTCGTCGCCACTTGCGGGCTCAAATACACAATCGCCGTTGTCAATCAGGGGAACCTGGTAGCCTCAGCCTCCATCCGCGCCACATGCAGCGCAGCAGCAGAAGCAGCAGCAATCGCTCTCGCACTTCGCGACGCTGAGAGCAAGGGAAGGTCTGCCCGTGTCCTTACTGACTCACAAGCGGCTTGTCGTTTATACTTGAATGGAACACTCCCTATACAAGCCATTCGAATCCTGGGTCGCACACTACAATGGACCCATGGTATCGTCTGGTGCCCCGGGCACGAAGGCCTGCGGGGCAACGAAGAGGCGTACTGCGCAGCTCGAGGTCTCACTAGCCGAGCGGCAGACCACACCGTTCTTCAGCCCCCGACAGACCGACGAGCGACCCACGAGTTATTAACGACAGGTCAACAAATACTACAGGACCAACGGCTCGGAAGAACGCAATACGCTCCCCAACACAAAGCTCTCAATAAACTCCAGGCAAGGGACTGGCGCCGCCTGCAAACTAACACATACCCACACTTGTCTCGTCTACACGCAATCTACCCAGACAGTTATACGTCCCGAACATGTCCCTGGTGTAGCAACCACACAGCGACACTCGCGCACATAACACATGAATGCACCGACCGTCCGGGCGACGCAATTTCGCCACGAGTCACAACACACACACTCACTACGTGGTCTTGGGAGGCGAGACTCTCCGAACTGGACCTGGGAAGCCAACTGGCGACCCTCGACCAGGCCCGGCGAGCCGCGATCGCCAGTGGAGCCCTGTCAGAGGGAAACACCCAGGAATAAACCGCGCAACGGTTTCTGCAATAATAAAGTTTCTCCTCCTCCTCCTCCTCCAGTTATTAAGGCGAAAGCCTTAAGTGGCTCATACCTTCGATGGCCTTGAACAAAGCGCGTCGTCCGGTACAATGCTACAAAAACTATCATCATCAGCAAGGGCTCATATCCTCCTAAGCAAGCAAGAAATACAATGGCTCATAGCTCGAGGAAGCAACGACCGAGCAGCGGCCAGAACCCAAGAGGAACCTCCAACTGCAGTGCGCAACATATTAGAGAATCAAAGGAAGGAGAGACGGACCTACGGCCCTCCGCTCTCAAAACTGAATAGAAGACAAGCCCAAGACTTGAGTCGCATACAAACCAATTCATACCCACACCTAGAAGCACCCGACATATTACACGGACCCGTGGTGCGGCGCAAAACCCACGCTGGCCCACATAACGTGGGGATGTACGGCTGGGGCAAGCAACGTCAACTGATCTTTCCTAAGGTTCACGGAGGTCGTATGGCAGTGGGAGGCAATGCTTGCAAGCGAGGATCGGGGGCGCCAATAGGCGCCCCTGGACCAAGTTCAGCGAGCCGCAAGAGCCAGTGGAGCCCTGGACTGAGAGCCCCACCCAGACCTGCAATAACTCCGATTTCCTGATCAATAAAGTTCTTTTTGCCTTTCTCTCATGCCTATCGTAATGCAGAGGCTACAAGCACTTAGCAGGCTGAACCGTGCAGTGCATATATTCATTGCAATCACCCATACGACACACCGAACAGCACACGTTCCAATCCCGTGCTGAGAGGATCCGTCGTGAAGGCGAAGAGAAACGTAGTTGGCGCGAGTATCACCCCGCTACGTACGAGCGTGAGAAGCCGCAGCTAACCGTTGAAAACGAGCCGAAGAAGCTGAACTGGGAAAACAGCAACGCGACAATGCGAGACGGCGCATCACCAAGTGTGCAGCAGTCTTACGCCTTCATGTGTTCCAGGAGCGTAACATACCGCACTTCTTTTCTTTGTACCGAGAAGTTCAACCATTTAGAGAAAAATACATTCCTTGTCCAGTAACGTTGTTAAAGTGTAACATGAGTTCACGCGTCACACGGTTCGCACGGACTCCGAAATCTCTAACGTACAAATATCTCCACATACAATTATCTTGGAGTTAACTTTCAGCTTGACCTGTCCTGGCATTATCATTCTAACGTCACCCTTGCTTCAACAAACGGCTCACTTGGGTTTCTTAAACGTAACTCTAAACACACCCCATCGCGCTTACGTAAACTAGCTTATGGGGCTCTTGCATTGCCCAGGGGGCGCTGCGAAAAAGGTGCTAAAAAGCGCCCTCTGTGCTAAAATGGGTCGTACCAAGCTCGGTCGTCTGCTTCGGAAAGCACGTTCACAATATGGACCCGCCACTTTCGGTTGTGTTGTTTCACGGCCTGCAGCGAATATTGGGCGCCGAAGATTTTTTCAGGGGTGGCACGCTGCGTAAAGGCAAGAAATTATGAAGTGCCGAATACGTGTACACAGTTCAAGAATTAGGCGGCGAAGTTTTAGCACCGTGTCAATCGCAAGTGAAGCGAGTCGCGTACGAAGTGGAACTTCAGGCAAGGTTTGCACGCTAGCTGCTAGATTCAGGCGCACAAACGCGAGGAAATGCTTGCTATAAATGAATCCACAGCAGCGATAAGCAGGCATCATGTGTACGGAACTGCTCGAGCACACGACGGTACGCGCCGCGATGTACGAACTGCTCGAGCGCACGATCGTACGCGCCGCGACAGCAGCGGTCTTTCGACATGCCGCGAAACGGCGGGCCTCCTGCAATCTTTGTTGACTGCATGCCGCTAAACAAGTAGTTATGCCTCGTTGTAGTAGCGGCCATCTGTCCCTTTTAGTAACTGGTAATAACTGATGCAATGCATATGAGCTCGCACGTACGTGCGAATCGCGCTGCAGCGCGAGCTCGTGCGCTGCTCGCTTGATGTAGCTTTTAATGACAGCGCTCGAACATCGATGTGCTGCAATCAATACTGCCTTGCTGAGCTGCCTCAACGTGCTGGCTTGAGATCAAGGATGAGCGCATTTAACTCTCTTAACCTGTGCTGCTTGCTCGTAGTGGAGTAGTGAATTGTCATCGAATGAGCCCGACCATTTGTGCTAATTTGCACACACCTGGTCACTTCACCACTTCGCATCGGTCGAATTGTTAATTGTCGCTGTGGCCGGGTCTCGAATCGTGAATTACCAGCCATGCCTGCTGCTATGTCGGTCTGCTGTCGGGACTGTAGGTGCAAAAACCGAACTTTAGAATGCAGATAATCAAGCAAGCTTCAGGACAGGCGAAGCAGTCAGCATGGCGCGAAGTTTCGCTTACTCAGCGCGACGAACTGCAGCTATGCAGCGCGCCCGACGCTCCACTTCGTGAGGCCTTGTAGGAAAACGGCAGAATCTGATGTTGGGATTCAGGCCTTCTTGTTCATGGCAGCCCACGACGCAGAAGTAATGACGGTAACGCCTTTTCGAGGCTGGGCTAGGTCTCTCCGGATCGGCGTCACCGATTCCTTCTGCTCCTAGCATTACGTCCCACGGCACACGGAGAGTCCGTTTTCGTTAAACTATAGGCTGCGGCGAGCTCGCAGCGTGGTAGGCGTGGTCTGTGAGAAGTGACGAGCCTTTTCGCACTCACAACAGGGCAGAAAAAAGTGCGAATCGACGCAGAACTCGGCCTAGAAACGTGCTTCGCCACAGCCAGGGCTCAATACGACCCAAGCTGGTACGACCCAGATGTCGCTTCCCGCGCCGCCACCAGGCGCCGCTACTATACCTCAAACTCCAGCGCAAGACGCCCATATCACTTTAGTCCGCCCTAAAATAGAATGACTCAGCCATTTGGGATCCCGATCAAGACTACATTAAGAACATCGAAGCCCTGCAAAACAGCGCTGTGCGTTTTATTTTTTCGGATTACTAACGTCACACCAGCGTAATTTCACTGAAGAATCGCGCTGAACTGCAAGTGCTATCCTGTCGCCGTAAAATCGCTCGCTTATCACTTCTCCATAAGCTCTACCATCACGTATCACTTCGCGAGGTCTTCTTTAGGCCACCCCATCCCATCTTCCCCGACGAGATCATTCTTTTAAAATCGAACGCTTCACGTGTCGCACACTAAATTATGCTAGATCGTTCATACCCCGCACAATGACTGAGTGGAATAACTTGCCATCAGACATCGCAAGCGTCACAGACATAAATGAAGTTCAGAAACTTCAATTCATGAATAAAAGTGCGTACGCCTTTCATGTTTCATGTCCCCCCCCCCCTTCTTTTTTAAACTACAAACGATGATAAAATATGACCTTGTCTTCTGTGTAACATACATATTTTTATGGTTATTGTTCCTATTTTTATTGCGGAGATATGCCTTTTCCTCTTAAGCTCACATGTTGTGTTGTTTTCTGATTCGTTATACATTAGTGGCGCACGTGCTTTTTATATACCCGATCACCCTCCATTTTTGTGTGATTGTGATTCGTAATCCCTTTTTGTACACTTCTGATTTTTATTAATACTACGGCAATCTTATTGACCTTGTATTATCATTTATATTTTGTTATTGTACTTTCTCAGTTTGCGCTTTTGTTTTGACTTATTAATCATTCGTTACATCTGTATGCGTTACTGCCACCCTCCTGCTTGAGGGCCTTTAGAAGTGTTCTTAATAAATAAATAACTGAATAAATAAATTCTTCCATCTTCTACGTCAGACAAAGGGTGAGGCAAGCGCCACTCGGCTATTATGAAAACAGGCTAGAAGTACGTGGCTTTCTCCTCGAGGAATCGGCAAAGGAAGGGTAGCTCCATAGCAAGTGGTGTGCTGTCTCCGGCACGGATGCACACCGGTGACAGGTTTGACATGAAGAGCCGGGTCGTTACCTGGAAGGAAAGCTCCACACAAGTAGCTTGACAGCTCTACCACGAACTGCTGCCGCGAGCCTTGCTAGAGAAAAATGGCAACGACAATTAAAAGTAGCGTCCACCTACCCAAAAACCTTACCGCGTCGTCATGTTTGAGCACTGCTTTAGCAGGCGAGAGGAGGCTGTCAGTCTGTGCCCTGCAAAGAAGCGCAGCGTCGTACTTTGGTAGCGGCGTGTGGGGGCTTCTGTACCTGCTAGGTTCGACAAGGGACCAAGCGGCGGTCGCGCCTCCCCAATGTCCAGAGGCGACCAGCTTATCGAACCGCATATACACACACACACACACACACACACACACACACACACACACACACACACAAACACACACACACACACACATATATATATATATATATATATATATATATATATATATATATATATATATATATACATTACATCAGCCTGGTTACGCCCACTGCAGGGCAAAGGCCTCTCCCATACTTCTCCAACAGCCCCGGTCATCTACTAATTGTGGCCATGTTGTACCTGCAAACCTCTTAATCTCATCCGCCCACCTAACTTTCTGCCGCCCCCTGCTACGCTTCCCTTCCCTTGGAATCCAGTCCGTAACCCTTAATGACCATCGGTTATCTCCCCTCCTCATTACATGTCCTGCCCATGCCCATTTCTTTTTCTTGATTTCAACTAAGACGTCATTAACTCGCGTTTGTTCCCTCACCCAATCTGCTCTTTTCTTATTCCTTAACGTTACACCCATCATTCTTCTGTCCATAGCTCGTTGCGTCGTCCTCAATTTGAGTAAAACCCTTTTCGTAAGCCTCCAGGTTTCTGCCCCGTAGGTGAGTACTGGTAAGACACAGCTATTATACACTTTTCTCTTGAGGGACAATGGCAACCTGCTGTTCATGACCTGAGAATGCCTGCCAAATGCACCCCATCCCATTCTTATTCTTCTGATTATTTCCGTCTCATGATCCGGATCCGCCGTCAGTACCTCCCCTAAGTAGATGTATTCCCTTACCACTTCCAGTGCCTCCCTACCTATTGTAAATTGCTGTTCTCTTCCGAGACTGTTAAACATTAGTTTCCTGCAGATTAATTTTTAGACCGGCTCTTCTGCTTTGCCTCTCCAGGTCAGTGAGCATGCATTGCAATTGGTCCCCTGAGTTACTAAGCAAGACAATATCATCAGCGAATCGCAAGTTACTAAGGTATTCTCCATTAACTTTTATCCCCAATTCGTCCCAATCCAGGTCTCTGAATACCTCCTGTAAACACTGTGTGAATAGCATTGGAGAGATCGCATCTCCCTGCCTGACGCCTTTCTTTATTGGGATTTTATTTCTTTCTTTATGGAGGACTACGGTGGCTGTGGAGCCGCTATAGATATATTTCAGTATCTTTACATATGGCTCGTCTACACCCTGATTCCCTAATGCCTCCATGACTGCTGAGGTTTCGACAGAATCAAGCGCTTTCTCGTAATCAATGAAAGCTATATATAAGGGTTGGTTATAGTCTGCACATTTTTCTATCACCTGATTGATAGTGTCAATATGGTCTATTGTTGAGTAGCCTTTACGGAATCCTGCCTGGTCCTTTGCTTGACAGAAGTCTAAGGTTTTCCTGATTCTATTTGCGATTACCTTAGTAAATAGTTTGTAGGCAACTGACAGTAACCTGACCGGTCTATAATTTTTCAAGTCTTTGGCGTCCCCTTTCTTATGGATTAGGATTATGTTAGCGTTCTTCCAAGATTCCGGTACGCTCGAGGTCATGAGGCATTGTGTATACAGGGTGGCCAGTTTTTCTAGAACAATTTGCCCACCGTCCTTCAACAAATCTGCTGTTACCTGATCCTCCCCAGCTGCCTTCCCCCTTTGCATAGCTCCCAAGGCTTTCTTTACTTCTTCCGGTGTTACCTGTCGGATTTCGAATTCCTCTAGACTATTTTCTCTTCCATTATCGTCGTGGGTGCCACTGGTGTTGTATAAATCTCTATAGAACTCCTCAGCCACTTGAACTATCTCATCCATATTAGTAACGATATTGCCGGCTTTGTCTCTAAACGCATACATATAAATCTTGCCAATTACTAGTTATTTCTTCACTGCTTTTAGGCTTGCTCCGTTCCTGAGAGCATGTTCAATTCTATCCATATTATACTTCCTTATGTCAGCTGTCTTACGCTTGTTGATTAACTTCGAAAGTTCAGCCAGTTCTATTCTAGCTGTAGGGTTAGAGGCTTTCATACATTGGCGTTTGTTGATCAGATATTTCGTCTGCTGCCATAGTTTACTGCTATCCTGCCTAACGGAGTTACCACCGAGTTCCATTGCACACTCCTTAATGATGCCCACAAGATTGTCGTTCAATGCTTCAACACTAAGGTCCTCTTGCTGAGTTAAAGCGGAATACCTGTTCTGTAGCTTGATCTGGAATTCCTCTATTTTCCCTCTTATCGCTAACTAATTGATCGGCTTCTTATGTACCACTTTCTTCCGTTCCCTCCTCAGGTCTAGGCTAATTCGAGTTGTTACCATCCTATGGTCACTGCACCGCACCTTGCCGAGCACGTCCACATCTTGTATGATGCCAGGGTTAGCGCAGAGTATAAAGTCTATTTCATTTCTAGTCTCCCCGTTCGGGCTCCTCCACGTCCACTTTCGGCTATCCCGCTTGCGGAAGAAGGTATTCATTATCAGCATACTATTCTGTTCTGCAAACTCTACTAATAACTCTCCCCTGCTGTTCCTAGTGCCTATGCCATATTCACCCACTGCTTTGTCTCCAGCCTGCTTCTTGCCTACCTTGGCATTAAAGTCACCCATTAGTATAGCGTATTTTGTTTTCACTCTACCCATCGCCGATTGCACGTCTTCATAGAAGCTTTCGACTTTCTGGTCATCATGACTGGATGTAGGGGCGTAGACCTGTACTACTTACAATTTGTACCTCTTATTAAGTTTCACAACAAGACCTGCCACTCTCTCGTTAATGCTATAGAGTTCCTGTATGTTACCAGCTATATTCTTATTAATCAGGAATCCGACTGTTAGTTCTCGTCTTTCCGCTAAGCCCCGGTAGCACAGGACCTGCCCGCTTTTTAGCACTGTATATGCTTCTTTTGGCCTCCTAAGTTCACTGAGCCCTATTATATCCCATATATTGCCCTCTGATTCCTCCTATAGCACTGCTAGACTCGCCTCACTAGATAACGTTCTAGCGTTAAACGTTGCCAGGTTCATATTCCAATGGCGGCCTGTCCGGAGCCAGGCATTCTTAGCGTCCTCTGCTGCGTAGCAGGTCTGAACGCCGCCGTGGGCAGTTGCTTCGCAGCTGCTGGGGACTTAGGGCCGGGGTTTGATTGTTGTGTTCATTGATTGTTGTGACGGCATCGGCAGTCGGTTTTCCTCATTTCAAGAGATAATTTGTTGATCTGTACCGCGTTGTCGCTATGGCTACGGAGGTACGAGCGAAAAGGTATCGTTGTTTCGTTTGCCGAGGGACGCCGATGAGCGGGAGCAGCGGAAACGTGCAGCACCACGACAGGAGGCTTTACCTTAGACTGTCAACTCATCAGAGTGCGCCAAATAGATTGTGACATCGCGGTCGTTGTTCGAAGCGATAAGTTCATTGTAAAAGGAGACGCTGTGTCCTTGCCCGGCGCCGTTCCTTCGCTGTTCGATGATCTGCCGGTTGGGCGGCAGATCATCTGCCTAGTACACCTCTGCCGGTGTACTAGGCATCGTTGCAAAAATTGTGCATTTTTTTCTCAGATGGCGTCAGGGGCGTAGCCAGGGGGGGGGGGGGGGGGCTTATGGGGCTTCAGCCCCCCCCCGAAATTTTTTCGGGCTGTCCATGGACCGCCAACCAAAGCGACCCCCGGCGCCGGAAATCACTCTGGATTTTGTCTAGCATGCCTTTTGGCGCTCGAAAAGACATCTAACCGCGAAGATTGCGAACTCGGGCTGGATTTCGTGGCCACGCCCATACACCGTGAGTCACATAACGCCAAGCAGTCCCATCCGAGCACAAAGTTTCAAGGGTGCTTTGATGGTGAGCGGGCTCGCCGCGGAATCTCACTGAGGCCACGGAATCTATGGAGCGCATGGATATCATTTGCGAAACTTTATGGGTATAAATCTCATAAGCTCTTGATGTGAAAGGTGCATTGACATTTCCAAAGTTGTGCTTTAGATTTTCAATTGCGGAACTTTGTGGGTTTAATGTTGTTATATAAACATTTCACGCCAAAGGTTCATTGACTATTCTAAAGTCTTCCATCGGAGCATACAATGAGACAAGCCAAATCAAAGCAATGGCAGACGATTTGACAAAGCACGCAGTGAGGTCCAATGAGACGAAGCGTTGGGGTGGTTCATTTGTGCCGTCATGTCACATAAAAAAATATCAACATTTTTTTTAACCTACGCCAGAACATCCATGTCAAGACACTAAAGCCAGCCGAAGTAACTACGTTCTTATTTATTTTTTCTACTTTGACTTTTATTCGCGAGTCCACATTGAGCCGCTTCAATTTTTTTTTTTTTTTGTTCTCGCTACCCTACCCGCGGGCTGCCAGAGCCAGCCAGAGCGCATACGTTTTTCTCGTATGCCCCGGCCACCGCGCGGTGCAGTACGGTGCGCGTTCGGTTTGCTCTGGCCGAGTGGATTTTCACCTGACAGAGTTTTGGACGCTTTCTGGCTAGCAGACGAGAAAAAAAAAACAATGGTAGCTCGCAGCCATCACTGTGGGGAATCGAAGGATTGCACCGCGTTCCTTGAGCGGAACCTTTCCGGAAAGTCTTGTTTCTCCGGTGTAAGATACTGAGCGTCTCATGTTTTCTTCGGCATTCCTTCCGTAGCCCCATTAGGTGCCCGAAATAGGCATTCAATTTTGACCAACATACTTTCCTATGCGTTTATTTTTTTTTTTTTTCATTTCGGTGCCTCCTCCCCACAGCAAAAAAAAAAATAAAAATAAAAATAAATTGTTACGGCGCAGCGAATTGTCGCATGGTGAAAGTTCGATTTTGATACTTCTTTTGTGGAAAGTAATGGGCGACGGGACGCTTTAGTTGCCGGATACGTTTATTGTATTATTGCGAAAACAATTATATGGACACTCCAGCCGCATTCCGACCGTCACCGTCGCCCTCATGTTTCGTATAAAGTCCAAGGGTAATAACATCGTGACCACGCGCTGCATGCTGTATGTGCGAGTGAAAGCGTAGGAGGGGAGGTGGAATGGGTGAGCCGACGATGGTGGCTCAGTCTTGTGTGCGCAAAGGAGAAAAGCCGGGAGCAAGCGCGCAGCCTTCCGTCGCGCGCAATACATCGGGGAGAGTGGATGGAATGGGGGCGGAATCTAGGATTCTGTGAATCTATGATTGTGCAACATCTTTATTTGCCTTGTTTGACGCATTATACACAGTTACGTTTTCTTACATACACAGACTCGTTGGAGCCTTATACTTATACTTAAATATCTTGTTGCGAGGTTTTGTGTATACATGCAGTGAACTTTGTTTCCAGTGACACTTTTTTGTCCTTTATCAAGCCGTATTTTCGCATTTGTATATCCCATTGTATCTTTGCATTTCTAATGTACGAGGGCGATTCAAATGAAAGTGAGCCTACTCTAACCGCGCAATAATGGTTCGGTACATTATCTGCGAGGCATGCGCGTAGGAGAACGGCATGTCTCATTTACAAAAGTGACACGCAGGTGTGAACATAAATGTTCTTTAAGGCTCTCATACACTGGGTTGAATATGGTTGCGTCACATAATGGACACTTCGAAAATTGAACAGCTCGGTGTCGCGAAGTTTTTGACAGCTGAAGGTGTTTCCAAAACAGAAATTAATCGCCGTATGGCTGCCTTGTACGTTGAACACTGTATTTCATTGACCACTGTGAAGCGTTGGAGCAAACGGTTCAAAGGACGTTGCAAAAACATTCCAAGACCGGGCCAAAACCATCGTGCAATCCCCCCCCCCCCACACACAATTTCAAAGGTTTATGAGCTGATGAAACAAGAACGGAGGATAAACATCGATGAACTGGCAGACCGTCTGAACATCAGTCACGGTTCGGTTCACGCCATAATTCATGAGCTTCTCGGTTATCGGCTGTTTGGCGCGCAATGGATCCTCAAGATTTTGATCCATCGCGAGAAGACAGCGAAGTTTCGCGCTGCCTTGACTCATCTGATCGGGTATCACAATGAGGATGAGGACTTCTTGTTTGAAATTGTGATGGGGGCGAACCTTTGTGCCACTACTACGAGCCTGAAACACGGTGGCAAAGCTTGCAGTGGAAACGTTCGAATTTACCACGCCCAGAGCACGCAAAGGCCATCATTTCCGCTGGAAAGGTGTTGTTGACTTTTTTTTCGATTGTCAGGGTCCATTACTGATAGAATTTGCTCAATCTTGAGAGGCTATCAAGTGTTTCCGATATTGTGAAATGCCAGAACGGCAGCGTGTCGCAATCAAGAACGAACAACGTGGAAAATTGACGAATGGGGTCATCTTGTTCCACGACAATGCCTGTCACCACGTCGCTTATGTGGTTAATACAAAACTGGCAAAGTTCAAGTGGGAAACGCTGCAATATCCGCCATACAGCTCAGACCTGTCTCCTTGCGACTTCTACATTTTGGGGCAACCGAAAAAACAGCTCAAGGGAACCAGATACAGACTTCTTTAAGCAGCAACCCAAGGAGTTTTATAAGACGGGAATCACGCGACTAGTTAGTCAATGGGACAAATGTCTAAATTCTCCTGAAGACTACTTTTAAATA
Source organism: Dermacentor andersoni (assembly GCF_023375885.2). Taxonomy (NCBI): domain Eukaryota; kingdom Metazoa; phylum Arthropoda; class Arachnida; order Ixodida; family Ixodidae; genus Dermacentor; species Dermacentor andersoni. Next base: position 8,678,360 of record NC_092823.1, on the reverse strand, counting down.
AAATACCCCGTTGTTGGCTCACATTCATTTCACATGCCGTCGTATATCTTGCAGAACTCCTGCTTTTTATACGTGCTCTCTGTCGCGACTATAACTTCGGTGCAATTACTCACGATACACGACAGGGGACAGCTACTCCTGCGTAATACATCGGAACAAACGACAGCGTTATTGAGATTTTTCACTGGCCATTGCATACATACAAGAATGTAAGCACAGTTCTTGAATGACAAAGTTTCATTAACATATTTGTCCTCAACTTGTTCAGTTCATTGCCTTTTAATTTTTCATATCAGCGGCATGCACTGCTTCCCTGGTTTCGAACTGATATAGTTCTAAAGTTCGTGTGATATTTTCTTTACTTAATAAATAGACAAAAATATGGAAGCATTGATATCAGTTATTTTGGGCAAAATTTTTGGCACATACGAGTATATTCTTTTATGAAAAAATGCATATTTTATTGTTTTGACAGTGCGTAGCGTTCAAGAATTCGTTTGCAGCATCTTTGGCAATTACAATGCAGTTATTATTCATGTATTTGATCCCTCGACAAATTGTTTAAGAGGAAGCTTTAGCTCGGGCCCAATCTGACGCGGCCTATTCAAATACTTGTAAAACACAGAAACGCTTTTCTGAGATAATCCTGCTAATCGCTTTTATTGAAATTGGTTGCATTTGAGAGAGAAAGTTAAATTCTAGTGGAAGGGCAGCGGATTGGGCGAGTTGGTGTTGCATGGTAACAATAAAATTAAAATAGCGCTAAACGATAGGACCAGAATGAGGAGGAGACAAACACGGCGCTGAACTTACAACTGTTTAGGCAGCAATGAGTTGTAAATTCAGCGCCGTGTTTGTCTCCTCCTCATTCTGGTCCTGTCGTTTAGCGCTGTTTAAATTTTATTGTTAAATTCTAGTGTCTGTTGGAAACAGAACTTCGATTTAGGGCCTGAATTTTGTTTAAAATATTTTGAAAGATTCGAAAGTTTGAAAATATAGAAGCACGACGTTTACAAACTAATAGCTATGCATGAAGAACAGATATTGTAGTTCTGTAAACGGCATCTATTATAACAGTGAAAGCGGACAAGTTTGATATGTCAATTTGTATCTTACGTGAATTGGTTACGTCGTGTACAACGGTTGGGCAAAAGCCGTATTTCCACAATACTAAATTTTTTTGAGATTCATGTCTAACATATCTATTTTGTCCGCTGTAGATGTATTATTAGATGCAATTCACAGAATTGTGATATCATTTTTCATTGTTGTGTCACGGAACTTTAAACTTGATAGTGCCGTTTTCTGAAAATTTTCGATTTTGACCAATTTTTAATAAATAATTGACCACCTAAATGAAAAATTCGAAACCAGCAGTCACTAGAATTAAACGTTTTATTTGAAATGCAACAAACCTCCTCAAATTCGGTGAAGTGGTTGCAGGGAAAAACGAATTCCCCTTCTACATGTACTTAAATAGGAGCACCCGAGCTAAAGCTTCCTCTTAAGGAGGAGGACGAGCGGCAACGTGCCCCCCCCCCCTCGAACAAAATTTCTGGCTGCGCCACTGGCCCCATTATATATATATATATATATATATATATATATATATATATATATATATATATATATATACATGGGGCCAGTGGCGTAGCCCCCCCCGAACAAAATTTCTGGCTACGCCACTGGATGGCGTCTACACTTCTTTACAACGGAGAAGAACCAACTTGCACGGGCAAGTAAGCGCGCAACATGCCCAGCCGGTGGGGGCAAGGAAGTGATGTGCTGAATGTCTTCCTTAACTGCTTCAGGCATGCAAACAAGCAGCAGCATTATTTCACTGCTTTTTCTCAATGCGATAGGTAATAGTAAAAAAAATGCCTCTTCATCTTTTTATTCACTAATACATCAACCACGTTCATTTTTCTGTTTTTAAACTACTTCCTTAGAACTACTTCGTAGCTTGCTGTTTGTTGAGGTGCTTTACATCATATTATGTATTTTGCATTGTTTACTGTGAATTTTGTTGCGCAACAGTGTCATGTTCACGAACCTATGTAGTGAAATGTGCAAATATATTGAAGCTTGTGACGCAATGGGCCTTAGTGTCTCCTTAGCGTGGCATGTTTTGGGGTATGTTGCCCCATGTTATATGGTTAACATTCTGAATAAATCACAAGTGCAGCAGCGTCATGCTCGTGAAAACGTGCGCGTATTTGTGTTTAGATTAGTGACATGAAACACGGCTTCGTTTCACTTAATCAAGTCTCCCCAGTGCATTCTTCATTACGCAATCTCACGCCATGCAAGCGTAGTCGGTGCAAGAAACACACGCTGTCATTATGAAGCATGCCAAATTGGAGTGAAGGGGATAACGGGACTCCTCCCAGAAGGCGAGACATCTGTGAAAGCTCAACCAACGCTACAATTAGAGCCGCACGGGTGGCGTCGCGTAGCTGCGCAACGTAAAGTGAGACACACTTTCGCTCGTGAAATGCCTGCGTAACATGAACTTGCCAGGGTTACACGTTGGAAATGAACAGACGGTGGTTGTAAACTCGGCTAGGTTAGATATCGGCGCTTACTCACGCGACACACGGACGTTGCCTTGCGAAAGCTTCGTCGTTCCCGCTTTGAAATGTTGCCGACACTTTCCGTCATAGGCTGCAGCAGAGTGAACTTAGCTTTTGTAAACTATAAACACGGCAAACCAAGTAGCTCTTCTGTTTCGCAATGCAGCAGCGGCAAACTCGCGCGGCGTAGACGGTCTCATTGCGAACAGCTAGCCCGATCGGCGCTGCTTCAAGTCTCGCTGCGAGGCTTAAATTTCCGAGCTGGCGAGTTTCCTAGGCTTGCACAGGGTCCCAATTCCAAACAAACGACATATTCTTAAATAAATAATATCATGCTCCCCTGCCTGAGATAAGGAACTGCGCTGCAACGACACATACTGCTGCTCGCCATGGCTGCCTCCATCGCAGCCTTGCTATCTCGCAAAGGTTAGCGAAAGTATTTTCCCGTGCACATGTCATAACCGTATTGTATGTAAGGCGAAATATGAGTGGTAGTAGAATGTTAGCTGTTTGATGAAAGATAAACAATTGGTTCGAACCGGTACAGAAGTTACAGCCAAGTGCGGTGCGCGCAGACACATAATGCCCCCCCCCCCCCCCGCGCTGGCAGCAGCGACCCTAGTGGCAGCTTCTGTCCCTGTATAAAACTGCGGGCTAAGTTTCGTGACCGGAAAAGCATCGAAGGGCTCTGCTATCCCTAATATTGCTTCCCCTTTCCGGCAAAACTGCAGCCTCTTATTTTTTTTTTTATTTTTCTGAGAGTCCGAGTATAAACGCTGCTGAGCATCACTGCTAATCATTCTGATTTCAAGTGAATCCATATTGGCCACATTTCGGTTACAGAGTGATTTATACAGTGTTCCCCAACTATGATACTGACACGTGTGCTTATCTTTATCGGCCGACCACGTTTCGCCGCTTAACAACTGTAATCGCACAGCGAGGGACACGCCTGCATGTATCCGACGTTTCTGGAAAGTTATCGATGCTTCTACCCGGCTGTCTGTTGTCGCCGAACCTTCTGTTATCTGATTTCATCGCGTGACTCGAATGTTGTAGAACTTTGTGGAAGGCATGCGGGTCCCAACGATTAGTCTGGAACATTCGACGACTGTTGTATAAAAGCCGACGCGCTTGACCCGTTGATCAGATTTTCGACGATCGCCGAGCGTGTTCGCCGCTATCGTTGTGCTATAAGTGTAGCCTGTTTTGTGGGCACAGGTTCGCCCAATAAAAGTTTGCTTTGTCGTTCACAGTATTGCTACTGTGTTATTCAACGTCACCACCACGTGACATCTGGTGGAGGTGCTGGGTAATTGAGGTTGCACCTCAGGAACCCCAAGCGATCGCTGAACCTCATTTTTCACGATGTCAGCGATCGAAGCTACTTGAGGCTGCGACGAAGGCAGGACCTTGCGCAGTTCTTCGCGCACAATGGCCCTGATGGTCTCTTGAAGGTCGTCCGAACCCAGTCCTTGGATGGCATACTGCGGCGTGTGCCCCTGGCGGTTATATTGCCGGGTGCGCATCTCCAGAGTTTTCTCGATCGTCGATGCCTCTGCAGAAAACTCAGCCACAGTCTTCGGTGGGTTACGAATAAGTCCGGCGAAAAGGTCTTGCTTGACGCCGCGCATCAGGAAGCGAACTTTTTTCTCCTCCGACATTTCCGGGTCGGCGTGCCGGAAAAGACGGGCCATCTCCTCCGTGAAGATCGCGATCGTCTCGTTTGGCAGCTGCACTCTGGTTTCTAGTAGAGCTTGGGCTCGCTCTTTTCGCACGACGCTTGTAAACGTGTGCAAGAAGCCGCTTCGGAAAAGGTCCCACGTCGTTAAGGTGGCTTCCCGATTCTCGAACCACGTCCTGGCGGCGTCTTCCAATGCGAAATAGACATGCCGCAGCTTGTCGTCGCTGTCCCAACTGTTAAACTTAGCGACCCTCTCATACGTTTCGAGCCAGGTTTCCGGGTCCTCGAATGTTGATCCGCGGAACGTCGGAGGTTCCCTGGGCTGCTGCAGCACGATGGGGGACGCTGGGGCTGCCATTGGGATTGCCTTGTCCACAATCTTCTTGGTCTTCTCAGGTAGAAGTCCGTGCTCCGGGGGCAGCTGTTGAAGACGGCGGCTTGCTCGATGCTCCGGGACTACGTGATCAGCAAATCAGGAGTACGCCCCGACCCACAGAAGACAGCTGCCATCGCAAAGTTCCCGCAGCCAACCGACAAGAAGGCAGTGCGCAGATTCCTTGGCATGTGTGCCTACTATAGGCGCTTTGTCAAGGACTTCTCACGCATCGCGGAGCCGCTAACACATCTAACCAAATGTGATGTCGCGTTCAAGTGGGAAACGCCGCAGGCCAAGGCATTTCAAGAACTCAAACGACGCATGCAGTCGCCGCCGGTACTTGCACACTTCGACGAGGACGCCGATACCGAAATCCACACTGACGCCAGTAGCCTAGGCCTCGGTGCCGTCCTAGTCCAGAGGAAAGAAGGACTTGAAAGGGTGATATCGTATGCTAGCCGGTCGCTGTCAAAAGCGGAAAGCAACTATTCTACGACTGAAAAGGAATGCCTCGCCATCATTTGGGCTATAGCTAAATTCCGCCCTTACCTCTATGGCAGGCCATTCAAAGTCGTCAGTGACCATCATGCATTGTGTTGGCTAGCTAACTTAAAGGACCCTTCAGGACGGCTGGCGCGGTGGAGCCTCAGACTACAAGAATATGACGTCACGGTAATATACAAGTCTGGAAGAAAACACTCCGACGCCGACTGCTTATCGCGCGCCCCCATCGATCCCCCGCCGCAAGACGACGAGGACGACGACGCCTTCCTTGGGATAATAAGCGCGGAAGACTTCACTAAACAGCAACGAGCAGACCCGGAGCTAAAAGGCCTCGTCGAGTATTTGGAAGGAAACACCGACGTTGTCCCTAGGGCATTTAAGCGCGGGCTGTCGTCGTTCACGCTACAAAACAACCTGCTCGTGAAGAAGAACTTCTCACCAGTCCGCACCAGCTACCTTCTTGTTGTACCGTCAGCGCTGCGTCCAGAAATACTGCACGCCCTACACCACGATCCAACCGCTGGGCACCTCGGATTCTCCCGGACGCTGTCGAGAATACAGGAAAGGTATTACTGGCCGCGTCTGACCGCCGACGTCGCCCGTTACGTCAAGACATGCCGAGACTGTCAACGACGCAAGACACCACCGACGAGGCCAGCAGGATTACTACAGCCGATCGAACCTCCTCGCCGACCATTCGAGCAGATTGGGATGGATTTGTTGGGGCCGTTTCCGATATCAACATCCGGGAATAAGTGGATCGTCGTGGCGACGGACTATCTCACCCGCTTTGCTGAAACTAAAGCTCTACCAAAAGGCAGCGCAGCCGAAGTGGCGAAATTTTTCGTCGAGAACATCCTGCTGCGACATGGTGCCCCAGAAGTCCTCATCACCGACAGAGGAACGACTTTTACAGCAGAGCTCACCCAAGCCATTCTGCAGTACAGCCAGACAAGCCACAGGAGGACAACTGCCTACCATCCGCAGACGAATGGTCTCACGGAGCGCCTGAACAAGACCCTCGCCGACATGCTAGCAATGTACATCGACGTCGAACACAAGACGTGGGACGCGATCCTGCCGTACGTAACCTTTGCGTACAACACGGCGGTGCAAGAAACAACACAGATCACGCCGTTTAAGCTGGTTTACGGCAGGAACCCGACGACGACGCTTGACGCCATGCTGCCGCACGTAACTGACGAAGAGAATGTTGACGTCGCTAGCTATCTCCAGCGCGCCGAAGAAGCCCGACAGCTCGCCCGCCTGCGAATCAAGAGCCAGCAGAGGACCGACAGCCGACACTACAACCTCCGACGACGCTTCGTCGTGTACCAGCCTGGCGACCGTGTTTGGGTCTGGACCCCGATACGCCGACGAGGACTCAGTGAGAAACTGCTCCGACGCTATTTCGGACCCTACAAGGTCATCCGACGTATTGGCGCTCTGGACTATGAGGTCGTGCCAGACGGCATTTCGCATTCACAGCGGCGCCGCGCACGATCTGAAGTGGTCCACGTGGTGCGCCTTAAACCCTTTTACGGACGCTGACGAACTTGGTTATTTTTGTTCTTTTCTTTGCTACGAGTGCTTTTGTTTATTAACTTCGTTTGTTTGCAGCATCGGGTCGATGCTTTTTATGAGGGGGGTATTGACACGTGTGCTTATCTTTATCGGCCGACCACGTTTCGCCGCTTAACAACTGTAATCGCACAGCGAGGGACACGCCTGCATGTATCCGACGTTTCTGGAAAGTTATCGATGCTTCTACCCGGCTGTCTGTTGTCGCCGAACCTTGTGTTATCTGATTTCATCGCGTGACTCGAATGTTGTAGAACTTTGTGGAAGGCATGCGGGTCCCAACGATTAGTCTGGAACATTCGACGACTGTTGTATAAAAGCCGACGCGCTTGACCCGTTGATCAGATTTTCGACGATCGCCGAGCGTGTTCGCCGCTATCGTTGTGCTATAAGTGTAGCCTGTTTTGTGGGCACAGGTTCGCCCAATAAAAGTTTGCTTTGTCGTTCACAGTATTGCTACTGTGTTATTCAACGTCACCACCACGTGACAATACACCAAGACTTAAAAAAAGAGCAGTTGCGTTACCCGAATGAAACCTAGTGCATATTGTTTCCAGTACAGTAAAGTAGCCGCCAGTAATTCTTTCGTTACTGAGATTCAATTCCGTAATTGCAATTCATTATCGAACTCGAGAAGTACTGTCATAATTTTCAAAGTGTCAATGAGGCATTCGTAGGGACCCAAAATGACATCTAAGAACGGTGTTTTCAGCGACGTACTAATTGCGTACAATATTTTTTTTTTTTTTTGCGCCGGTACTTGCGCACTTCGACGAGGACGCCGATACCGATATCCACACTGACGCCAGTAGCCTAGGCCTTTACCTATATGGCAGGCCGTTCAAACTCCTCAGCGACCATCACACGTTGTGTTAGCTAGCTAATTTAAAGAACCCGCCAGGATGGCTGGCATGGTGGAGCATCATATTGCAAGAATATGACGTCACGGTAATCTACAAATCCGGACGAGAGCACTCTGACCCCGATTGCCTATCACGCGCCCTCATCGATCCCCCGCCGCAAGGCAACGTGGACGACGACGCCTTCCTCGGAATAATAAACGCGGAAGACTTCACTAAACAGCAACGAGCAGACCCGGAGCTAAAAGGCCCCGTCGCGTATTTGGAACGGAACACCGGCGTTCTCCCTAGGGCATTTGAGCGCGGATTGTCTTCGTTCACGCTACAAAACAACCTGCTCGTGAAGAAGAACTTCTCACCCGTCCGCGCCAACTACCTTCTTGTTGTTCCGTTAGCGCTGCGTCTCGAAATACTGCGCACCCTACATGACGATCCGACCTTTGGGCACCTCGGATTCTCCCTGATGCTGTCGAGGATACATTACTGGCCGCGTCTGACCGCCGGCGTCGCCCGTTACGTCAAGACTTGCCGAGACTGTCAGCGACGCAAGACACCACCAACAAGGTCAGCAGGACTACTACAGCCAATCGAACCTCCTTGCCGACCATTTCAGCAGGTCGGAATGGATTTCATGGGATCGTTTCCGACGTCAACATCCGGAGACAAGTGGATCGTCGCGGCGACGGACTATCTGACCGCTTCGCTGGAACTAAAGCTCTGCCGAAAGCTAGCGCAGCCGTAGTGGCGAAATTCTTCGTCGAGAACGTCCTGCTGCGACATGGCGCCCCGCAAGTCCTCATCACCGACAGAGAAACGACCTTTACAGGGGAGCTCAGGCAAGCCCTTCTGCAATACAGTCAGACAAGGCACAGGAGGACAACTGCCTACCACCCACAGACAAATGGTCTTAACGGAGCGCCTGAATAAGATCCTCGCCGACATGCTAGCAATGTACGTCGACGTCGAACACAAGACCTGGGATGCCGTCCTGCCGTACGTAACCTTCGCTTACAACACGGTGGTGCAACAAATAACACGCATCACCCCGCTCAAGCTGGTTTACGGCAGGAACCCGATGACGACTCTCGACGCCATACTGCCGCACCATACCGACGAAGAGAATCTTGACGTCGCTAGCTATCTCCAGCGCGCCGAAGAAGCCCGACAGCTCGCCCGCCTACGGATCAAGAACCAGCAGCGTAGCGACAGCCGACACTACAACCTCCGACGACGCTACGTCGAGTACCAGCCCGGTGACCGTGTTTGCGTTTGGACCCCGATACGCCGACGAGGACTCAGTGAGAAACTATTTCGACGCTATGTCGGACCCTACAATGTCATCCGACGTATTGGCGCACTCGACTATGAGGTCGTGCCAGGCGGCATTTCGCTATCACAGCGGCGCCGCTCACGACCTCAAGTAGTTCATGTTGTGCGACTTAAGCCACTTCACCAAAGCTAATGAACTTTGGAGACTACGCATAGCTGAACTTAGGACTTTTCTTGGACTGTGTCACCTTGTAATTTGCTTCTTTCTCTCGTTACTTTGTTTAGTAAGTGCCCTTTTGTGTTTCCCTCTCTTGTTATGTTTGTAGCATCGGAACGATGCCTCCTGAGAGGGGGGAATCGACGCGTGAACTCGTTTATTTTTTACAGGTGAGCGCTCTTACCGTCTAAGCATTGTTATCGCTCAGCTCAGGATGCGAGTACATGTATCGGAAGTTTCTAGAATGTTATCGATGCTTCTATCCGCTGTCTGTTGTCGCCGAACCTTGTGTAATCTTGTGAACCTTGTGTAATCTGCATGTATGCGCGACGCAAATGGTGTAGAACTTCGTGGAAGGCACGTGGATCCCAGCGATTACTCTGGAACGTTCGACGAGTGATGTATCAGAGCCGACGCGCTTGACCCGCTGATCAGGCTTTCGACGATCGCCGAGTGTGTTCGCCGCTCTCGTGGTTCTTTGAGTGGAGCCTGCTTTTGACGGCCCAAGTTAGCCCAATGAAACGCTAGTTTCATTATGCACAGTTTTGCTGCCTCCTTCACCGTCACTACTACTTCACAATTAGCAAAGCATGTTTCAATATCCCGGCTTTGCTCCCACCGCATCGAAAAAGTGCGCGCGAAGCTAGATTTTGCACCAGAAACTTGCTTTGGACTGGAGCCAAATTAAAGTGACAAGTTGATTTTTCGTGAAAGTGTATACGTGCTGCAAAAACAGCGTCGTGTCAAAAAATAAAAGCGAAATAAACAGACCGGGAAGCGGCCAACGTATGGAAAAAGGCGAAACCGATGCGTTCAAGAAAGTAAATATACCACTTCTAAATGAGCCGAATTGGCAATCACGATGTCTGTACAAGAAAAGAACATAAAAAAACAAAAAGATGTGAGATTTCTGTGTGTCCTTATTATCTGTGAATTCGTCATCGCCGTTAAACACCAGCACCTTTCTAGAGGACGTGTTCGAGAAGGTCTGCTTTTGCAGATACGCAATACTGTGTCCGCTTTATCACATATTCAGTGCCTTTTTTGATGACCGACGCCGGAATTTTACGGCAGACATCCATTATCCTTACCTTTAACTAATCTGACGCCCGTCTCGATCACGTACGCACGATCTGTCACATAACCTCAAAGAAATAAATCAAATAGAGAGAGGTCCGGTGACCTAGTCCGCCAATGTACAGGCCCGTCTCTTTCAATCTATTGCGCATGAAAAGTCGCATCCAGCCAGATTTGTGCTCGGCTGCTGCTGTGTGCGCGCACCCCATCCTGCTGATACTACAGATGGAAGTAGAAGATGTGACAGCGGTATTTCGCTGAGAAATTTATCCACCACTTCAAGTATTTCGTCCACGTAACCCTATCCAGTCAAAGTGTGATCGAAGAAGATAGGACCGATTATAGCAACGGCGTAATTTCTCGACAACACATTAAGTGGTCCGGTGCCGAGTCCTCTTTACCCAGAGTGGAAGGGAGTCACTCCAACAGCATGCATTATGCTTAATTTATCCGGCCGTTTCTGCAAAAATTGGCTTCATCTGTGCACACAGTCACTCAAAAGGTCCGGTGCCTCAACGGATTTTGTGAGGACCCAATTCGAGAAATGTAGACGATTTTACAGGACCCTACCTTCCAAGCATTGGTGCTGGTTAAGGTGGCACGGGTGAAAGGCCGTCATTTAGAATCCTCCAAACTGATGACTTGGAAATTGGTGCCTGGGAGGCCACGCCCCGCACGCTAGTATGAGGGTTTGAGGCCATAAATGCTAGAACATCCGTGCGTAAGCTAGGACTCAAAGATGGAGTCTTCTGCCGCTGTTTCTTGAAGCTGCCACTTTGTTTCAGGTTTGGATGATTTCGGGTGATAGTCGATGCACTTGGTCTACCGCCACACTTCCTTGACTGATATATATATTGTAAGGAAGACAACGAACGTGAGCGCAGAGCCAGCAGCATCGGCAGCATCAAGCGTGCGGCAGAGGCTCGAGCTAGCGGGAGTGTGCTCGTTGCATCCTAGAACCGGCGGTCGCTACGAACCCCAATACATCTCCTTTATCAGTGGTGGAGCCGTGTGCGGTAATGTTCCACTCTACCATGCTGGAACTCTCGCTACCCTCTGCCATGCCGGACGCCGACCAGCCGACTCTTCCATCGCCACCCGTCCTTTGCGCTTTGCAAGGTTCGCCAGCGGAAGCCTCCCATCTTCAGCGAACCGACGACAACGACGTTGAAGAGTGGCTGTCATCCTACGAACGGGTGAGCGTTTACAACAAATGGAATGACTCGGACAAGCTGGCTTACGCATCATTCTACATCGCGCGCGTGGCCAGTCTCTGGTTCAGAAATCATGAGACGGATATCCGAACGTGGTCGGCGTTCAAGTGACCGACTGGCCGTCAGGAAAGTCCGAGCCGAGCAGCGTTTGCGTACACGCGCACAGGACACGGGTGAGACATTCACCAGCTGTATAGAAGACGTTCTCGATTTGTGCAGGCGCGTGAACGCTGCCATGACGCAAGTGGAAAAGATCAAGCACGTCATGAAGGGAATCGATGATGACGCATTCCAGATGCTTCTGGCCAACAACCCGCGCACTGTTGGCGACGTTATCAGCTTGTGCCAGAGCTATGATGAATTACGTAAGCAACGAGCTCTGACAAGGCGACATCCCACACCAAACGCGGCGTCACTCTGCAGCCTGACCACCGCTCCAGAACTCGACTCCCACTTTTCTCCCGGGCGCTCTCGTCTAGTTGTTAGTAAGACACCGCACGCCTGGGTTCACTTCAAAACTCCTTCCGAAGTACGACGGGCCATACCGCGTTCTGGAGAGAACATCACCTGTTAATTACCTGGTTGAGCCGCTAACGCCGCCGTCCGACATGCGACGTCATAACCGCGAAGTCGTTCACGTTCAGCGTCTCAAGCAGTATCACCATTCTACCGTCCTTCCAGAAAACTAAGTCGCCAGGATGGTTCCTTTATTTTCGCTAGGCCTGTGTAAGGAAGACAACGAACGTGGGCGCAGAGTCAGCAGCATCGGCAGCATCAAGCGTGCGGCAGAGGCTCGAGCTAGGGGCACTGTGCTCGGTGCATCCTAGAACCGGCAGTCGCTATGAACCCCAATAAATGTCCTCTATATATATATATATATATATATATATATATATATATATATACATATTGCGATCTTCCTCTTGTTGCCATTTGCGGATCCCAAGGCAAGGATCACGTTTACATTATGCTCATTAGAGAAAGACATGGCGACTGGGACGAAAGAAAAGGCACCTTTATACCTTTGCACTGACATGGTCAATTCGCTCTTGTCGCGATAGGGTTCGTGGCAGAAAAAAAGACATCCACGCATTTTATCTATGCAAAGACAGCAGCTATCACAGCTTCTTTCCAACTAAAACCAAACGCAACGTGTTACTTCGGCCGGGGCACTGCAGATAAGGCACTAGCTCGATCCTCTCCTTCATTTCGTTCTGGATAACACAAAAGAAGCCTGTTCCCGGGCGTTGCTTTATTATCCGGGTAAGAGCGCAGTCACGTGGTATTGCTCATATTTCGCGCGGTTTATTTATCAGTCAGAAAAAGATTAGTACGCAATTTGTACGTCACTGAAGATAGCGCAGTTAGATGTCCCTTGGCTGTGCCTTCAAATGCCTCATTGACACTTTCACAATCAGGATGGTACATCTAGAGTTAGATATTTAATTACAAGTACCTAAATAAATCTCAGTTACGAAAAAATTTACTGGCAATTGCTCCACTGTACTGTAATCAATCTGCACAGGTTTTCTTCTATTAACCCACTGGTCTTTCTTTATCTTGCTGCATGATAGTTAATTGGGACACCCTGTATATATTTATGACCTTTGCATGCAAGTGACAATGATTCCATCCCTAATAAATGTTGGAAATTATTAGAAATGTTTTCCTTTTCATGAGTCGTTAGCATTGCTTAGTGGAAAGAGAAGGGATACTTAGACACACAACATTCACGCGAATTTCACACGCCGTTGATAAAGACCCTGCCTAAGGGGTCACTGAAGTCTATAGCTTTTTTTTTTTCATGTTCAAAAGAGCACGAAAAGAAATTTGACGAAAGGTGAACATATAGTAACATACTCATTCTTTAGGCATAGGCTATCCATAGTTCAGCGTCTCAAGCCGTATCTTGTGTAGTTGGCATGATGGTGCGGCTGAGACCTCTTTTTCCTTACAGAATCAAGGTTTTTGTTTATAAGACGCTATTCTCTCTAGACTTTATTACTGTCTGCTCGTGTGGTGTACCACATGACGTATGAATCTAGAAAAGATACATATACTTCACAAAAAATTTTGCGAGTACTATTTGACTTGCCTTACAATACCCACACATCAAGCTTATTTCCGAAAGCAAATATAATGCCCGTGTTTAACCTTTATAATTACAATTAAAGTCAAGCTTTCAAACGGGAGGTAAAAGAGAATTTAAAGTTTCTTCATGAGTTATCTAATCTCGCCAGGAACACGCATTCTTACATCACAAGGCGTGCGGAACAGTCGAAGGTAGTCACTCCGCGTGCCAATTATTCTACACAAAAGGTATCATACACACTACCAACACTTTTAAATTTGTTTCTGAAATCATGTCTTAATATTTATATAACTGATGTACGAGCTCTACGTGAACATTTTGTCACTAAATCCTTCTTAAATAATTGAAGAGCGTTTTTCAGGAAATTTGTGTTCTTCCGCTTATATTTAGTGCATATTTCACATGTACTCAATTGCTATGTATGTATACATATATATATATATCCTGTTCAATCGCTGTTTGCCTTGTAAAGGAGGCTGCGGGCTCTAGTCAAGTCGCTTGCCTCTAAAGCGACTTTTACCCGCAGTCTCCTCGATCACTGATGGAAATAAAGAAGTTATTATTATTATTATTATTATTATTATTATTATTATTATTTTACCTTCAGAAATATTTTTTTAACTGGCTACCTCCGCCTCTTCCCAAAATATAATAAACTTTGTCCTTTGTGTGTATTTATATATATTGTGTATGTGTATGGTGTTTACAGTGGAAATTTAAAACAACGTTGAAGTGAACAAATATCGAGGGGCAGCTGCCACTAGTGTTTCTAATGAGATTGTCCTGCTATTGACAGAATTTGCAGAAATAAACGTAAGTATGGATTAAAAGGCGTGCACGTCCGCGCCAACAATGACGAAGCAAGCTATTAGCCCCAGTAAAATTTCGAGTGAAAAGGTCGAGGAAAGTCAAACGCAACGCTAAATGATGTCGATGACAGGCAATGACAGCTTAGGTGCCTGGGCGGGCGCGAGGGAGCTTCGCCCGGGGAGGGGGCTCAGCCCCAGCCCGGAAAACTCTGGAAGGGGCTCGACGCACTCCCCCACCCCCCGTGGTCGGCGCCTATTCTTGCGAAAGCTCAAGTTCTTCGATCCACTGGCGAGCAGAAATACGGCTCTCGCCACAAAAGGTTGGGAGCAACGCGGAAAGTCGGGCAGCGTTGTGACCTGAACGGGAACTGTAGACCGGGGCGACAGCGTGAGAAACTCTTGCAATAAATCATTCAATACTTGCGTGCTTTGCGCGTACACTCTAATCTTGGTAACCTATAAGTATACCTATAAACATGAGTAACGAATAAAATAACGGTTACTTCGCCCGTCCTTTGGATGTTTTCATTATATTGCTCATGCTAAGGGCTACAATGACGAAACTGAGTGAGACGGGTGCTGCTTATTAGTTACATTGATCTGCTGCCAGCATGTAACCTCTATATTGTAACCTATAGAATTTTCGTAACCTTTAAGTGAGACCCCACGGAGACATTATATAGGGAGCGGAAGTTCGCAATTTACACATTAACAAAGCGCAGGATAAGTTACCTGCGTGCACACATGGTTGATCCACTTGATAAGCACTTGCACGAGTGTTCAGTCGCAAATTTAGACTGAGAGCAAATTACTCATTGAGCCGACAGAGCCGCATATCGGAAGTAGGCCGCGGGAATAGAACATTCTGCAAGAATAATGACGATTCTTGCCGGAAGTACAACCATCGACTGAGCAAGTATTATATACAATTAGCGCTTTTCACAGACCCTACATGTGTCCAGCAGAAATCTATCTCGTTGCCGTCGCATGCCGCTGCCGACACATGCCGCCGCAAGTGTTTTTGTTATTTCTTATGGGTCTCACATTCACGGATTGGGGAGCCCTTTTGACATACGTTTAGCTTATAACATGATAAAATAATGCTCCTCTGGCACTTCTCCCTTCTTCGTGAGGCGAGAAAAAAGAAGCGTGGTTATTATTATTATATGGTAGGAACCTGGAAGGGCCTTTTGCCGTGTTTACTCAGTGCGAATTTGGTTGGGTGCATTCATGGAGCAAGCTCAATCGCAGACTGATGTACGAAAATTTTCCTCATATTACAGCCATCCAGCGCAATGCGCCGTTGCCTAGAAAGCGTCCAAAGAATTTAATGAGTGTTGCCCCAACGGAAGATATGCTAACTGAGCATTTTAGCAAACAATCTCTGCAGCCGAGGTGCGAATTCGGAGCAAACAAAATGCAATCATTAAAACGCTCGGCACGTTTCTCCCATTATTTTTTGTGCACTCAGCAACGGTACGAGTCAACGTCTGCAACACGCCACATTTCCCTATATTGTACAGCAGCAACACGGTCGATGCAACGCGCCAATGCATGTCAGCGCAGCAAACCCAGCACGGAAAAGCCGCATACAGCCGCTCCATTATCACGGAGCCGTGTAGACAGATGAAAAGTACAGTTAGCTGAAGTTCTACCTCCATGATAGCTATAAAGAATAATCTGTTCAATGCAGCAGCATTGTTTCCAAGAGCTCACTATGTCCATAAGTTTGTGTTTTTGTTTTACCCTCAAAGAACCTGTTTTCGTTTGAATATGTGCAGCCGCATCAGAATGTCCGAATCGTGCTTCAGTTACTGTACTTCAGTACAGAAGCAGCGGCCATGTTTTTATGTCATCTCTCCGCGTTTCCGTATATAGTTTTAGCATTGCATGACGGGAAGTAGTTGCAAACATGGCGTTGTGAGCTGTGTATGTGTGTTTTGTTGCTAGTTTCGGCGCCAGTTTTGTCAGTGGCAATGGCAGTGACGAACAGAGACTTGTTTGGGATAATGCGCGGCCGCTGAAAAGAGCCATATTGTGACTGTGAGCGCTTCAGTGTCCTCATGTCGGCGAACATTGGCTGTGACTACTGCGACCACAGCTACGGATCGCATGGGAAAATAGACGAACTTGGTAAGTGTTCTTGCATTGTACTGGTTTGTCTGTATTCAGCATATAGCTAGGCTGCAGCTTTTCTTTCATTATAGATCAGGGAAGTGCAAAAAAAAAAAGAGAGAGATAGAAAGCAAAGGGGTAGGCAGCGATTTGCGCGGAAATGCATCCGTGTTTCTTCCACGCTCAAAAACGACACTTTGAGGCTCGTCCACGTTACCGGCACGGCAGGCCGCCGCGCGCCGTTCGCGGGCCGCCGTTCGACGGCGGCTTTCCTCGCGAACGGCGAGATTTACTTGCCGTAGATAGGATGTGATCATATGATGTTACCGGGACCCATTTGTGTCGCATCCGTACAGCGAAGTAGCGACCGAGGAGTGGTCGTTCTGGCAACGTCGGCAGCCATACCGCCGCTCATCGCTCGGCGGCGCCGATATCGTCGCTAGGCCTTTTCCGGTTCACGTCGAAGCGAAGGCTTATGGCGCTTCGGAATGAATCACCGACGCTCACAAGCCGCAATATTTCATACCGTTGCTGTCGCTCTTCGCAATGAAGTCCCCACGAATGAAGTCCCTTCTCTGCTTTGCGCAGCAATACAGCTTTTCACCCTTAGATAAACCTGCCTACTTCTGTGAGTGTTTCTTGCAATGTTTACAGGAATGACTCGGGGATTATTAAGCAGATTGACTTGCGAGTCGGAAAGTATTGTAGCAGGTCAAGTGGCGCGCTTTGAAAAGGACGAACTGACTGGCATGTGAAATCTATTGTAGAGAATAGAGGACGAAAAAGGATAGAACGTC
This sequence comes from Dermacentor andersoni, assembly GCF_023375885.2. NCBI lineage: Eukaryota > Metazoa > Arthropoda > Arachnida > Ixodida > Ixodidae > Dermacentor > Dermacentor andersoni. The sequence continues at coordinate 8,661,192 of NC_092823.1, read as the reverse complement.
AGATGATTGTGTCATTGGCTCAGAGCGTCGTGCCGGAACGCGCTGTGCGACGTTAGAATATTATTCAGTTAGTCTTAGTGATATGTTGCACTTTGTGACCTAGGCAGTCGAGTTTCTTGTGCTGCATATAAGTGGCCACAAAGGGCTGCAGCGTGGGCATTCCCATGTCTTGTGGTGGGGCGTCCAAGTACCCATAGGCGTATTTACCGGGGGATGAGAGGAGCCCCCCACGATGATACCCACGATGGTATCCCACGAGTGGAACCCACGATGATAATGAAAGAGAGAATAGTCTAGAGGAATTCGAAATCCCACAAGTAACGCCGGAAGAAGTAAGGAAAGCCTTGGGAGCTATGCAAAGGGGGAAGGCAGCTGGGGAGGATCAGGTAACAGCAGATTTGTTGAAGGACGGTGGGCAGATTGTTCTAGAAAAACTGGCCACCCTGTATACACAATGCCTCATGACCTCGAGCGTACCGGAATCTTGGAAGAACGCTAACATAATCCTAATCCATAAGAAAGGGGACGCCAAAGACTTGAAAAATTATAGACCGATCAGCTTACTGTCCGTTGCCTACAAAGTATTTACTAAGGTAATTGCAAATAGAATCAGGAACAGCTTAGACTTTCGTCAACCAAAGGACCAGGCAGGATTCCGTAAAGGCTACTCAACAATAGATCATATTCACACTATCAATCAGGTGATAGAGAAATGTGCGGAATATAACCAACCATTATATGTAGCTTTCATTGATTATGAGAAAGCGTTTGATTCAGTCGAAACCTCAGCAGTCATGGAGGCACTACGGAATCAGGGTGTAGATGAGCCATATGTAAAGATACTGGAAGCTATCTATAGCGGCTCCACAGCCACTGTAGTCCTCCATAAAGAAAGCAACAAAATCCCCATAAAGAAAGGCGTCAGGCAGGGAGATATGATCTCTCCAATGCTATTCACAGCATGTTTACAGGAGGTATTCAGAGACCTGGATTGGGAAGAATTGAGGATAAGAGTTAATGGAGAATACCTTAGTAACTTGCGCTTCGCTGATGATATTGCCTTGCTTAGTAACTTAGGGGACCAACTGCAATGCATGCTCACTGACCTGGAGAGGCAGAGCAGAAGGGTGGGACTAAAAATTAATCTGCAGAAAACTAAAGTAATGTTTAACAGTCTCGGAAGGGAACAGCAGTTTACGATAGGTAGCGAGGCACTGGAAGTGGTAAGGGAATACATCTATTTAGGACAGGTAGTGACTGCGGATCCGGATCATGAGAGTGAAATAATCAGAAGAATAAGAATGGGCTGGGGTGCGTTTGGCAGGCATTCTGAGATCATGAACAGCAGATTGCCATTATCCCTCAAGAGAAAAGTTTATAACAGCTGTGTCTTACCAGTACTCACGTACGGGGCAGAAACCTGGAGGCTTACGAAAAGGGTTCTACTTAAATTGAGGACGACGCAACGGGCTATGGAAAGAAGAATGATAGGTGTAACATTAAGGGATAAGAAAAGAGCAGATTGGGTGAGGGAACAAACGCGCGTTAAGGACATCTTAGTTGAAATCAAGAAAAATAAATGGGCATGGGCAGGACATGTAATGAGGAGGGAAGATAACCGATGGTCATTAAGGGTTACGGACTGGATTCCGAGGGAAGGGAAGCGTAGCAAGGGGCGACAGAAAGTTAGGTGGGCAGATGAGATTAGAAAGTTTGGAGGGTCAACATGGCCACAATTATCACATGACCGGGGCAGTTGGAGAAGTATGGGAGAGGCCTTTGCCCTGCAGTGGGCGTAACCAGGCTGATGATGATGATGATGAGAGGAGCACTTGCACCTCCACTTGCAAAAGAAAGAGGCTGAGCCCCCCCCCCCCCCCCTTCCACCCGCTTTTGATTCGGTCACTGTTGGCAGGCATAAAATGGAATCAGCTCGCGCAAGATGGGGTAAATTGTAAATTATTGGAAAGGCCTTCGTCCTGCAGCACATTGGCAAATTCAACAACTGAGGCGAACTTTTGTTTCAGCATGGCAATTATGTAATTAATGGACCTTTATTACATATTCTGTCTTTGAGCTGCAGTGAGCATTGCCTTTCATGCCCCACCACAAGGCATAACAGGTTCTGTCAGTGCGAGCCACCTGCGTGACGCTTTCATGCCCTGTGAGCCAGCATTGCCAAGGAGGCTACCACTGCGCAGATCTCCTCATAGGAAGTTTGAGCTTGTACCACTTGCATAGGTGTATTCACCAGGGTCGGGGGAAAGGAGACCATACCTCCTCCCCTTCACTTCTGAAAGCGGGCATTGTCGGCTGCATGCATGCACTCGAGTGCACTCAAAGTGTGGTGTCGTTGGGATGCATCTTTGCTGAAAAGAATGCAGACATAGACCAAAGTGACCACAATATTCCAGAATAAGCTGAGGTATGCTGGTACAGTGCAGGTGTCCTGAGAAATGAAAGGAATTTGAGTTAATGCCTCTCTCTGAAGTTGCTTGTCATGCTGACAACTGCAACAACTTTGAAACCAAATGACGTAAATATCACAATTTACGCACTGTACTTTAGTTCATGCATATATAATGGATTTGATTCTATATTCAGGGTTCATCTTTCTATTATACTTGAATTCGATATGAAAGCACTGCTCCTTGAACAGCCCTGCTTTTTAAGGACGATTCTCATCAGCTTTCAGATGCAATCATGTGTCCTAATGTGTATAAAATTAAAATGATCTAATTGGCTCTAATAGTAAATTTGTTGCTTAGGTTTTCTTGCAAGTAATGTTGGTCCTGACAGATCGTTTATATGTGGTGACGTCAGTATAGTGAACATGAGTGCTTATAAAGAAAAAAAAAGTGCGACGTACATTTTGGCTGGTGGACCAGCCTTTGTCAAAGCGAAACGTTCGGAAAATGTACTGTGCAGTAACAGTGTGTGGCGTACCATCTTTTTTCTTTATTATACTACCAGTGCCAGCACAATATATATATATATATATATATATATATATATATATATATATATATATATTGGTTAATGTGCTATTGATGGTGCCGATATGTGGTTGACATCTATGCCGTGGGAGAAGATCTTGTGCATTGTCTTGCTTGTTGTGTGACCTCTTCTTGCCTTTCGTTTACGAGCACTAAAATAATGGGCTACAGATGTCAGAAGATAAATAAGTTCTGCTTATATCCTGGGCTGAATAAAATTTTTTTATATAGATAGGAAGGCAATTTATTCATTCTTTTTGTGGAGATATTTCTTCCACGAAAACTGTGGTAAGAGATGCGAACTTTTAAGAAAACAACGCAGGGGAACTGGCTCAACCTACACTAGGCTACAGATGCGAGTTTTGAGCGTTAGTTGTTTTCAGTGAGTTAGGAAATCCAAACTACTAAGGCGCAGTCAATGCATGTTGACTGTGTGTAACACACCTGCCCGGTTTACTAGTGCCAGCTTTCCAAGCTGACTTCTCTCCTTTTGCCATCGTTCGTACATCTCTTTGTTTTATTATGTGGGAAAATGCGACATGCATACCGTGCTCTAAACTACATAAATAAATTTCGGCCAGTGGTTTATGTCATCTTTAATTTCTTTTCATAGATGGCATTGCCAGCTGATGAGCTCCAAGTAACAGCACCTCACATTTACTGCGCTCCTGACAAGATATGTATTTTTGCTGGCAGCCAAGCCGAAGTCATCACTGTCTCCACGTCTGGAATACAACGGGCACTTATTTTTTGCCTTTTGGCATATTATGTTAGGAACCTAGAATATCCATTTGCATTTTACCAAATGCTTGCTCTCGTGCAAAAAGTTGTGCTGCCAGGAGACAAGCTAGTGAAAGGACTGCTTTCTACCCGTCTGAAACGTCTCTTTGCGCTCCTAAGCAGTAAAAATGTTATCTAGGGAGTAGTGCTGTTCGCGCTGCTTTCCACGTTTTTCACCAACTCTGAAGTGAAAGAAAAAAACAAGATAGTGTGTGATTTACTTCAATGCGGTTGGTTAGCTCCAAAGGTGGGAGAGGTTTACACCATAAGCAGCTGTTTATTTCACGTCATACATTGTTTACTTCTAGTCACAAGCAGTGCATTTACTTGCTCTAGTCATTTGTTCCTGTCCCTTGTGGTGAAGGCTGGTTAATTTTATTTAATTTATGTATTCATAAGCCTCAGAATTTCTTATAAACATAGCTTAAGCATTTAATTCACCCACGTAGATTTGTTGTTTTGCAAAATGTAATGCACCCTATTTGCCCTTTACTCAGTGAGCAGATCGGTATATATCTCTGTGCCTGTGCAGAAATCTAGTATTGCAGTTATTAAATAGCATCAATTCTGATGTTTGTCATTTCACACAGTTGTGCTTCAATGACTGTATATGGGAGGTCTCATGGATGGTATTTTTGTATCAGACCTTGTTGAACAAAAAACTTGTAATAAAGAATTTCGTACCTGAGAGTACTCCAACTTATTTTTCGAGAACATTCACACAATATTAAACGTAACAGCTTATTACAAAGGCTAGGTGCATAGTTAGGAAGGGAAATAATGACATTGCCTTCAACTACATTAAAACAACTCATTGTCACAATATTATTGCCAGCAGCGTTTTGCAGTATGCTTTTGCTCACCTGAACTAAATTATTATGGCCAAACTACAATACTCATGCATATGTTGCTTCCCCAAGTGTTTTTCTTCATTGAGTGTACTTCAAGTAATTTTGTGCCTTTGGAAGATAGATTTTTAATAAATAGTGGCTTTTCTGCACAAGTATGTAATACTCTAGGAACTGAAGGTATTTTTGGCTTCCACATATTTTAGAGGGACATTAACTCAGAGGCAGTATATGTTAGAAACTTACAGCTGAGTTATTGGCAGTCAAGCAGGAACTGTCCCCCAAAGACTATGTTAAATTTAGGGGCTAGTTCGGCTATTTATTCAGATGTCTTTATTGTGATTACGCTGTATTGTTATAGCTAACCTATAAAATCGATCATGGCGTCATGATTCAAAATGTTCTGCATCTCGAATGGGGCCAACATTGTGATACCTGTCAGTTGCCTCTGATTTCTTCTCGCCACAGATTGTCATGTAGAAGTTTGAATTATGGGACTGAAAGAAAAATGTTTGGGTCGATACCAATCCGAGCAAATTACATGCTCTCTTTAAAGCTTTAATGAAATGCATTGACAGTGAAAGTCTCTTCTTTTATAGTCCCACAATTTAAACACCAGCATAACTATAATCTGAGGTGAGAACATAGCCAGCTGGCAGGCATGACAATATCGCCCCAATTCGAGATGGCAATATCTTGTAGTGGAACAGTGCAAATTTTCTAGTTTGGCTATAAAAATAGAATGCAATCAACAAGAAAATATCCGTATAAGTTACTGAAGTAACCCCTAAATTTAACACATCCTTTAGAGGTTACACTTGCTTTTAGAAAGTAAAGGACTACAGCGTAACCTCTAAAGCTGCATATTTTTCAAGGGTAACAATGTACCTTGTAATATAATGGTTACAACGTACCTTATATTTTGTATTAGTTACAGTGTAACTTATAGTATATTAGTTACAACGTACCTTATAAATGCGAATTTGTGCACCTATACTAAGGGTTACCCAGCTACACTCTTAGCACGGTAACGTTTATTAAAGGGGTATATTCTCACAGATTTGTGCACCTTTAACTTATAAGTTACACAGCAACCTTTACAAATTTAACTTCTATTAAAGGTAAGAAAGCGTGCACCTCAACTAGAGGTTACAACACTTTAACCTCTAGTATAGGCATAAACTATTGAGTGCCTTTGCCTAAATATAAACGTTACTTTTACAATATACCGGTGGAACGATTAAAATGTTCACACAATGCGGCTTGCAGGAGGTCCCAGATGGACACCACACTGCGCATGCTCCGTTTTTAGAGCCGGTGTCGCCTAGCAACGGGGACGCGGCTCTTCCTTCTTTCGGGCTTCTTTCTGCGGTATGTTTCATAAAAGCCCGTTGCTCTGCGCATGCTCCGCCCAGGCAGTTGTCGCCTAGCAACAGAGGTGCGTCTGTTCCTTCTTTCGCGCTTCTTTCTGCTTGCGCCTCTTCTTTCTTGCGCGCTTCTTTCCGCTGCCGGATTAAGCAGACTACAACCGTGCGCGGAGAAATGTGAGCCTTCGCGGAGGAAGCCCCTCGGCCAGTCCTTTCCGGACGCTGCCTTTACATGCGCTTGCGCTTCGAAATAGTTCACGTGTCCACCTCGTGCGGTTTTCGGGACAAAGTGTGTCCCTGCGTCTCTCTCAACCTGAGTAAAAAAAAAAAAAAAAGAAACATTGCGTTTTGCAGGCAACCTAGACCTTACGCATACGGCAACATCTCTTGTTTGACCTAAAAAATACGAAGACAAAATGCAGCCTACTACCCCAAAAAGCACAACAAAAGTGAGCGCGGGAGCCAGAGAAATTTCTTTACTTTCGAATAGTATATTGTAAGTGACAGACTCATATTCTTTTGGGCTACAGTTTGTAGCTGCTAATCAATAAATGAGGCAAATTTTCGCTTTACCAACGACAAGTGTTCAGACCTTTGGCTCGCGCTGTTGCGGTTTTATCCTCCTGCACATACGTTTGTGTTTACTCGGTGGATTGTTCCTAAGGTATCATTTAGCATGCGAAAACGAAAAAAAAATGAATTTCAGCTGACTGATTTTCCTTTTTAATTTCTGCATGCTGAATGATACCCTTGGTACAATCCACACAGTAAACGTAAATGCATGCGCAGGAGAAAAACAGCAACAGCACGGGTAAAAGGCCTGAACACTTGCCGTTGTTCATAAGTAAAGCAAAAATTTCCTTCATTTATTGCTAAACAGCTACACAATTGTACCCAAAAACAGTATGCGTCTGTCACTTGCTATGCCATTCGTAAGTGGAGATCTGTACTCCCGCGCTCCTCCTTGTTGTGCTTTGTGATAGCTACAGAATTTTTTTACTAGATATTATAGCAGTCGAAGAGATGTTACGGCTTGCGTAAGTTGCCAGCAAAATGCAGTTTCTCTTTTTTTTTTTTTTTGCTTAGGGTGAGAGAGACACGGGGACACCCTTTCCTGTGGAAACCACACGAGGTGTACAGGTGAACTATTTCGAAGCGCAACCGCGTGTAAAGACAGTGTCCAAAAAAGACTGGCCGAGTGGCGTCCTCCGCGAGGGCTCACGTTTCTCCGGGCATGGTTGTCGGCTGCTTAATCCGACCGCGAAAAGAAGCGCGCAAGAAAGAAGAGGCGCAAGCAGAGAGAACCGCAAAAGAAGGAAATGACGCACCTCTGTTGTTTGGCGGCAGCCGGCTCGGTGTACCATGCGGAGATTTGGCCTTTCTAGAACAAAACCCAAGGTGGCGCCTCCCCGTTGCTAGGCCGCACCCGGCTTGTCGGACGATGTAAAGAACGGGGCCCACATGAAATTCTCTGAAAAAAAAAAAAAGAAAGGAAACGCTCAACTGAATGTGGTATCAAAAGTTTACTTTCATTTAAATCACCTAAATCGTTGTATTTCAGCCAACAAAGGGCTACTATGATACTAGTATACTAGTATCCCTTGGGATTTCGGACGAAATGAAACTCCCCGTGCGGCACCTTTTGAGCAAATATGTAACGGTAATGTTCCCAAAAATACAGATCAAAACACAATTTGAACGCCTGAGGAGGAGGCACCGTTAGCTTGTATAAATAATTTGAGTATAAATTTACAGTTCCACAGGCAGTATAAGGTTAACTTCAAAATGCAACATCTTTATTTGAAAATACAACATAGAATACACCACAAGTACAGCAGGCCTTGCTGGCACATGACTAGATCTGAAAATGCAAGAGAATACTATCACTTGCATCATATCACAGGAATTTTTAAAAGCATATCACCGTGTTTCAGCCATGCATGTCGTCAATAAATTCGAGTTAACTGTCAATGTAAAAACTTCTACTGCTGTCAGGAAGCAAGAAAACAAGGCAAAGATTAGTATATGAGATTGCAGGAACAAAAACTGGACACTTGTGTTCAGATCCACATTGGACACTACATAAAAAAAGCTTTACACATCCTGTGCAGCATTAGAGCAGGTCAATAAAGACGTTGCCAATGCAATGTAGCCAATGCAAAAAATGTACAAATTCTTGGCTATAGGTGAACCTAAAAAAGAAGACTAGACTACAAGGCCATGCATGCATGCAGCCCATCTATACCTGAGCAACGTTTCCTTAGTGTTAGCATTGACCACCACTGGCATCAAAAGACCACTTGTTGCTCTTACAAGCATCAGACAAAGCTTAACCAGGAGATGTGCAAAGTGCTGGCTTGTAGGGCCAAATGACAAAAGGTTGGAAGTGGTGATGCTTACAGCATAGTGAACTCTCAGTTTAGATCCTTGTGACAATACAAACATGAACATTTTTTTATTAAAATTACTACAAGACACATTTTACTGTCTAGCTAACAATGTCAAGGATGGGATTCAAACTTCTTGAATGCACTACCTATTTAAAATCTATATTGAAAAAGGTCATTTGGGCACTACTATGCATAGTACTGCACAATTACTCTATCTAGAGGCTAGCAGTTAGAATAACTCAGTGACAAAGTAAGGCCGCCATAATTCACATTGCAGGAATTTAAGAATCTTGAGCAGCTAAATAAAATACTTGTGCACAATACTAAGTGGCACTTGCATGAATGGTTGTATTACCTCAGTAATTTTGAACAGTTATAAAAAAGCATGCAAATGTAATGCAAAAAATGATGCATCTGTTCACCACCTCCTGGCAACAAGTGAACATTAATGCAAGGTGAAAATTGTTAACTAGACTTTGAGTCAAATCACAGTCTCTTTCTTCAGAAGAGCAAAAAAACACTTCAATCTGTCATTTATGAGCCCTCTAGGCACAACATTGCTGGGAAACACAAGTTTCTGCATCAGCGCCAGGAATGGTGCAAATGTATTTGGATAATCGAGGTTCTTGATGTAGTAGGTTAAAATACAATGAATTACAGCTAGCTCCAGGCTGCCGTTCGAGACCCAAATTATTTCTTGCCTGCTGCCAGCATAAACACACGTGTGCTCGCTGCATGTGTAGACGTGGGGAGCTGCAATCTGGATATCACTACTGGGCAGTGGAGCCTACAAAGACAGTTAGAGCCTATAAACATTCGCCTATCAAACATTAAATATGCACAGTATTATGTGAACTGACAAAGTAAAATTTACCAAAAACGTGCAGTACTGCAGAGCACAACACAATCCCAAAGAGCCCAACCATTCTACATCAAGGAAAATTAGAACTGGCTCACCTTTAGCTCTCATTATAGTAAGCATGCAGGAAAAAGCAATGAAATGTTATTTTACTGAAAGTAATCAGTATAATACTAATTTTCGTTTGTTTGCTGAACTATATACAACTGAAATCTTACTAAAGGATACTACCGTTTAGCGCGTAATTATGCCCTGTTCCCACAAGATAGGCATTAACGAGATTTCACCAGGTAAATTGGTGCAGCATCGCACACTTCATGAGCTGGCTGTGTGCACGTTCCGTCCGGCAGGATTTCTCTTATGGTTTTTGCTTACCTCACCTTTATTAACTTTCAAATGCAGTAAATCACATTTAAATTAAATTGTGAAATATAATTTAACAATTTCATCTAATTTCATTAATTTGTTCCTTCTCTACATTCTGTGCCTTCATGTGTTAATTATCGTGCAGTCTAGTTAAACGGAAGGAGTGAATAAAAAATAGCACCAAAATACTACCATACCTCAATTTAAGCGCATATAAAGTATGAGCAATGCCTCCATCCTTAGTATTATTTCAGGGGAAGAAAATCTAAGGCGACAACATTAAATCGTGTAGTGATGCTCCGCTCGACTCGCACAACTGACCAATACAAATGATAATGCTACAATATAAGTACTGAACAGGAACACAGATGTGAGTACAAGTAATCACAAAGTGAATGCAGAGAGCTTTCTGGACGATATGTGAAAAGTTTACAAATGAATGTAATATTTAGCATCGTTACATTTGAGATGTTTTCCTTATGAACTAGTAAATTATCTTTCACATCACATACCTTGGCCGCATTCAGTATCGCGGATCTCTTTCTCCATGGCAACCACTGGGCTATCAAGTGGGGGTTCTTCCACATGGGGCCACGGCGCGGAGTCTGAAACAAACAAGTGATAACAAAGCACCCAATGAAACCAATTCTTTCCTGTATGCGCTATGCATTTACCTTTAGAGCAGCCAGGCTGTGATTCTTGCACAGGCATGCAGGCCGATTCATTTTCTATGGAGGCACCTACTGGGACAGTCTTCTCTAAAGCAAAAAAAGAAAAACAATATATATAGATCCCACGCACTGTGGGAATCGATGTAAGCAAAGCTTTCTGTGCTGTTTGCGTTCAGTGGCAATATTTGGCGGTGATGTTGACGGCCTACGACAGTCGTGATGCGATGTTAAATGTTAGCTTGCGTGCACCACTTGTGTTTGCCTACGTAGTACACCAAACAGCGAGGCGTGTTTGCTTGAGGCATTGTTGTGCGCCATTGTTCGCATGCTGCAAGCAATTTAGCACTGCCATTCTTCACACGGGCGCATGGCATCGTGGCTGAAATGTTTATTTGCTCGACAGCCGCTTGCGTGTTGTCGTCTTGACGCTGCGGTACTGAGTGCAGCTTTGCGTCTGCACGCCTGCATCAGTTGTCATCATGTACAAACTTGCAGGGTGTTTATTTTTCAGAAATAGCAGAAACGTGCCGTTTCATTCTTAAACTAACATTTTTACAGTTTCTCCGCAACTGTTGCCATGTCTAGTAGCGACGTCTCTTTTATTTAAGCGACCCCAAATGAAGCATGCTTTCTGGTGGCGTCTTTCCCTTCTTCCGCGATCATACTATGTATGCAAGGCGCCACGAGCGAATATCAGCTATTATTCATCCGTTTGGTCAGGGCGTTGGCTTTACGCATTCTCTGTATTATCTTTCCATTGACTATCTCCCCTCTGGAAATTTGCACGTGAGTACAAAAGCGCTGCAGCTTCTACAATGCTTATACCGCAGGCTAACGCGTAATTACAGCGCTCCAGAGGCAATTGTGTCGATGACCGAGGAGTTATAGAGGACATTGTGACGACTAAAGAGCTCCAGAGGGCATTGTGGCGACGCCCGCGCTCACAGACGGGGCTCACAGACGCCACTCCCGCGTCCCTACTATGCGCACGTACAATGTAATTTCTTGTACATTGCGTACATTATATACATTACGTACTGAACCACTCCCCGACGCCGCGTGCAGGTCAGCGACAGCAGCAGCAGTGGAAAAGCCGAGGGAAGTGGCAAAGAAAGCTTCGCTTTAAAATATTTGATACACTAGGCAATCAAAAAAGCTTTGGCTAACATTCCACTTTATACTAACCATATTGTACTGAGGAGAGACTAGATGTGCAAGCTTCCACGGTTTCATCTGACACTGAGGCCTCGGACACGGTGCCTGGCACATTGCATTGCGCCTTTGCCTCGGCTGCATTTTTCATTTCTGAAATTATAGACGCAACGAAAGAACAACATTAGTGTTCACAAAGCAATGCAGAGCGCATTGCAGAGCTCTAGGCGAAAAAAAAAAAAGGCGTACGTAAGCAAAATTCGTGCGACAGCTATACAACATGTATTCTCCGGAACAACGCTGTATATAATTATACATCATTATGCGAAATTTGAATGCAAGTTGTAAGAGAAGGGGTGACGTTACGGTAAAAAGAGAATTGGGTATTCTTCGCAGTTAGTCAATGCTAACCACCGATTCCCATGTTAAATTATTGGCCCGTTTGACTAAAAGAAAATAGAAAAAACACGTATTTTCACCCAAAACGCGAAGCACTAATAGCGATAGCAAAGCATTAGACCACTACTCAAACTAAGGTGCGTAGTTTTACCTGCCGTAACAGTAATCATTAGCTTACTAATAACCATGGTGTCACGCGAGCACAGGCATAAATGAACATATCTCATTTGACGATCGCGAACAATCGCTATCAAGTTGGCTTGAAGAACGCAGAGGGGAGCGAACGTTTGTTTTGTTGCTCCCTTCAACGTGTCTCCGAACTTTTGAGATTACGCGACCTCCAGCACTACGCGCACCGAAAGAAAGCGGAAATGCAACCACGAGCCGCCTCGGCTTGCCCGACTTCTGCACACACCGGAGATTACCTCCAGGCCAGGGCGCGGGCAGTCACGCACCACCACAGCATGGCTAACGGAGGGTGCGCGAGGCGAGTTGTACAATACTGAACGATTTCTGTCAACTACGTCAGACCAAAGCACGGTGCCAGTACAAGAAACGTATTGTTGAGGTCATTTAGTTGCCCTGACACAACTCATCCCGCCGACAATCTCAATATTTTAGAAAGGTCTAATCGAATATTTGCACAAAATGACAACATGACAACATCGAATTTAGCTCAATGTAAATCGAAGAGCTTAAAGAAGCGAATATATCAACAATAGCTTTTGTCAGAAACACTTACGCGCAGCGAGAGCATGCACTATGTCAAATGTTGAATTGCGAACTATAAAGAATTCACGTACTATCCACGTAAAAATAATTAAAAGCAAAAGTTCTGCTTACCGAGATCACATATTTTTCCGTGTGCATTTGGGAAGTGGTCACAATAGTCACACCTCACCAGGTTGTCACTTTCCGACAGGCGCAGAATAGTGTATCGCTTGCACTCACAACCCGGCTCGTTGCAGCTACCGCGCAACACACCGAAAAGGTCTCTGCTGCACAAAGGCATGAGGGTGCAGCGGATGGCGCAAGTTCCCAGTAGAAGCTGTAATAACTACTGCAGGCTACAAGTGGTGGCAGCACACAATGGTGATTGGATGGTATCCAAACAAGTCAAATATAATGGCCGTCTCAGAACGACAACTACAACAACGACAGGACGACAGCGCGCTAACCACTCCCGCCGGCTCCGAGCCTCCCGCTCCCGCTTAAAATCTTCCCAACGTGCAACTCGAGCTATCCGATTGGACCGAGGAGGAGAGATGATAGCACCGTGGATGGCCGCACTCCAGTGTGGCTGATGCCTGCTCGCTTCCGCCATGTTAGAAAGAGGCACAAGCAAAAATGAAAAAAAAAGAATGAAAACAAGCAATGAATTACACAAATAAATGTCAGAGGTGCGAGTGATGTTATTGGTGTGATGGTGGAAGCATTTCGTGTTTGGACAGTGATAAAGATTTCATTTCTCAGTTGGCGGCTTCACATATTTAACGCTCTTTTCATCTGTCTATGTCTCCTAAAAAGACAACGGAGCGGACGGCGCTCGCTTTTATGTGAGTGTAGCGGCATCCTGTTGATTTCACTGAACGTTTGGCGCGTTTCGTGTCTGCTGTAACTTAAATTTGCTGTCGTTGTAGTGCCAATCTTCGGCACAGCTTAACATGCCCAAAGAACGCTGGCAGGGGAATCAGTTGCTACAAGTTTTATTAGAAAACATCCTAAGTGCAATGCAGAATGGTTGGCCGACATGTAGGTTGTTGTCTATTTCAAAGCAGTTACGCCGGTCGCCTAGCGCGTACCGCATACCCAGCTCCCTCGCCGCGCGTTTATACTTATGTACGCACGCTGCCTAGCTGGTACCGCGTGTCGGCATGGTTTTCTTAGGCACGCGCTTCTTGCACACTAACTATTAACCTCATCTTAAGCGCTTATGGTTGAGGCATGGAAAATTTTTGGTTGACAGCATCAAGGCAGTGCAGGGAATGAAACGAACCCGGTTAAAGGCAGAAAATGTATGCAGACAACTGAAAGGTTCTGTACAGGGACATTTTAGTAGACAAGTTGAATTATATTCATATGTGATAGAACCATCCAATGTTTTCAACAACCTTTTACTGAAAGACCCAACGCGTTCGTGTGCTTTTCTTCTACTGTTCTTTCTCGCCTCGTACATGAAATTTGTTAAAAAATATTCATTTTTCTAAAGAAACTCGCCCGCTTTTGTTTCTCGTGTTGAAATACCGATGTTTCATGCCTGTCTCATGGTGGCTAGAATGCGTGCGAGAGCAGGGGGCTTCCGTCACGTTCGACCGCTGGGTTTCGGCAGGCAGTGCACGCCACATCATTCGATGACACAGACTTCGTTGCTGATATTTCAAATATGGCTGTGCGCCAAGTATGGAGGGTCGTCAAAGAACAGCGCGCAGATGAACTTGCAAGTGCGATCGTGCTAGATTTAGTTTTTGGTTTTAAATCGTGAAAAATGTAACTGCTTGGCTGACAGAAATTAAGACCGAATACAGCCCGAACTGCTGAAGTGCTACGTTTGTAATAACCAGATCATAAATGCAGAACACAAACACATTAGGATACATTTATCAGCAAACGCCTAATCCATGATGTAGGTCTCCTCACTGATGCGCTGCAGTGTTCTTTAGAGGTTAAAATCTAAAGGTTACAAGGCGCTTTGCGCTGAATTAACCTTTAAATCCGTCAATTTTGACTCTTGTAACCTATAGATATATATATACGTAACAACATTTAATTAAAACATCAACATATTTCGCATGTAACCTTTATTTTATAAGTTACTCGTGATTACAAGTTACCATAAAAGGTACCGTGCTAAGAGTGTAAGGGTGTATGGGATAGACGACGGCTGTTCCGGGTCGTCTGCCGACGAGTCAGACCTGCTCGAGGGCGGATGGTTGTCGGCGGCAAGCAGCCGTTAGATCATTTCGTCCTTCGAACTGGTGGTCTCCAGGTTAGGACGCGGCAGTTCATGATATGGTCGGTTGCGAAACCAAAGATGTCTTCCGCGGTGGCTTCGTTCCAATTTATGCGTGGCACGATGGAGGACTAGCTGGCAGGCAAGCTCGCGGGAGAGCAGGCAAAGGAGGATGGCGAGCTTGAGTTATCAAGTTATGCGAAGCGGGACGGGTCGGTCTGGGTTTCTCGGCTTGGCCCGTCTTCGATTGCGAAGGCGAACAGTTATCATCTTTGCCTACACCCTGTTGTCTGACTATACGCTGCACACAACAGCCGTGTCACATCAGCGAGTAGCATTGCGCCGATCCTCACTCTCCTGCACGCGTAATCATGCGAACAATTAAAATTTGGAGTCGCATATCTCGGAGCACAGACGCGCTAGAAGAATTCTTCCGACAAATACTGTGTAGAAACACGACTTCCTCTCATTTTTCAATGCAAACATATCCACTTACTGCAGTCAACAAAAAGGTAATTATTTAAATTTAGTTAGCTAGGCTGCTGACAGCGATAACTATAATCGGACTTTGGGTTCCCCTGGCCACATCTTTGCACAGTTTATCTTCGCGCGCCTCTCAGTGCCTAGTTTTAAGAAAGCCATAAAGCTTAATTTTGAACACCCGCTATAAGCGCTGCTTCCTTCGAGCCCGTATGCTGTTCATTTTTACCATAGAGCTCCCAGGCGCTGATGTTCTTAATTTTTCAAAGGCATTTGTGCCGCTGAAGAGGGCTCGCTACCTATGTGTGCACTGGGTGTCTAACGTGTCGTACCTTTAAAGGAAGAAGTTCACGTTTCACCCGAAAGGCGAAGAAGCGATTGCGACTGCAAATTAGTAGACAGCTATACGAAGTAAGCATAGTAGTTTATCAGCCTTATAATCTTGCGAACATTCGCTTACTAACTGAATTAACAAGCATGGTGTGAGCGCGCGCAAGCAGGCATGAACACATCACACTCAATGAGCGCCGACATTCGCTGTCAAAGCGCTGGTGTGACTAATGTCCCAACCACTGGCACGCGTCGGAAAGCTTCGGCACGCGCCGAAGGGTCAAAAGCGTCAAAAGCGTCGGTCGGGAACACGGCGAAGCGTGACGATGCGCAGCGATTATGTTTACTGCCGATGCTAGAAGTTTGCCGACGCGCGGCGACGCTGCGCCGGCGTGCACCAATGAGAGGCTGCGACGCGTCGCAGGCATCAACCAATCGGAGGCTGCGAAGCCTCCGGCTGCTATGCCTGTAATGGCCGACCATGCGAAGGCGCCGGCACCAACGATCGTCCGAGTTCTTTGGACGCACGACGCGCGCGACAGTGTTCCTGAAAGGCAGTTTTGTAATATTAGGCCGACAACGACACGACCGACAGACCGACAACCGTGAGTTGTGGCCGTGCAACGTGGATCCGAAAGGACTTCGAACGACGCCGACTAATCCAACTTGCCCACTGGGTTCCACCGGGCTCAGTGCGATCGCCTGCTAAAACAGCCAACCGAATCACGATTGCCGCAACGTCTGTGCTTGTTTATGTGTATTTTGTTGTGCTCAAAACGAATGGAAACATGTTTACGAGCTCTGAAGTCTGGATAATCCGCACTCGCCTATCACCGATGTTGGTTACGTTAAGCATAGGCCTAGCGCGTCCATCGAATTCGTAACTGGCGAGTGAACGAACTCAGCTGGGAAACTCTGTCGACGGAAATGAATTTTCAGGTCCGTTTGGTGCTGCAGTGATTTAAAATATGGCACTCCTGGCTTCGTGTGATGTGTGATGTGGTGAATGAACCGTGTGGAAGTTGGGTTTCTCAACCGCGGCGTGTTTCGTGCGGTGTCGGGTGACTCAAGTTTAACGGGCAAGCTCTGCGCTGTTTCCAGTGGTAGAGATAACTTCCGAAAGCGAAAGACACTAGTAGCCGAGCTATGGGAAGTGCTTACATAATCAGCCGTGCCACCTGTTACAGCTGACACTGCGCTCTTCTATTCGGCATGTGAATCCAGATCAGTACAAGTTCACTGTACTCATTCACTCACTTCTTTCAAGTGCATCCGTCTTTTGGGCTAGTTGGGGATAAATCGCTCGTGTAGCAATCAAGAACACTGACGCACTGAAGCATACGTGACAATGCAATCATGTTTTTGTCAGTGTGTCCTTATACTTGAGCACTGCAATAAGAAATGGTATGTCTGCAACGTGTGCACCGTGTGTAGTGCATAGTAGGCACTGCAAGAACTATGCTTGTAGCAGCATATACCTGGATTGCTGCGATGCCCGCTTCAGAAGCAGCAAGTACTGAGTCAATGAAACTGTAATTGATTTTTTATCTCACTTTTTGTTTATGGAAAGGGTAGATGGTGTGAGTGCATTGCGGGAAAGGTGAAAAGGTGTCATCAGTGTTTTGTGCAGTCGGTATGCTTAAACTGCTGGAATTCCTTCAGCTTCTACTAAAATGTTTCTTGCTGCGATACTATAAATTGTAATCAGGACAAAGATCTACTCAAAACCAAGTAACTAATGCATCTGCGCAGAATGTGTTTGATTAACATGTTAACGCTTCCACAACAACAATATGCAGATGCACAGCATATGTGCTCTCAATAAATACATTGTGTAAAGGTGCACGACTGGGCCTACAATATCAAACTTTGTAGTAGCACCGTAAAAAGTGCTGCCATGCGTATCAGCCACAACGAAACTGCTGCACGTCCAACCTTCTTACTTGGAGGCACCTCTATAAAGACTGTTCGAGCCCTTCCCATTCTGGGTGTAACATTTAGCTCTTCTTTCAACTTTTCCGCATGTGTCACCAGCACTGTATGTAAGCACCGGCCCATTCTTGGGTTTGTGTCCCGTGTCTCCCTTGCCTGATGACCTAAGGTTTTCCGAGCATTCTACACTTCTATTATTCTGTCACGACTTGAGTACTGCTGATCAGTATAGGTCCCGTACCAAACTCGCGACGCTAACAAACTTAAGCTTGTTCAGCGCCGGACAATACGCACCCTTTACTCCCGTCTTTTCCGTTGTCGCATGCTCATGCCAGCCTACGAGGATCGCCTCAAACCCCTCAGGTAGCACACCCTGAAATACCAGCGCAACATTTCACTAGTCTGTACTGCAGGGTGCTTGAAGACTGTCTGGAAAGCACTAATCTTTCTTCTTCAGTTCGTCTGAACAAGTGGCCTGCACAGCCTGAGCCCTCATTGCGCCTCTATGGCCCGACACCACAACTCCATGATTATATGAGGCATACAGAGCTTTCTCTCCACCCCCCTTGGCCATTTGGATTCTCCTTCCTTGGAACCAGACTGAATTGGCACTCCTGTGTGTTGCGCACCTGTGGAATGTGTGCGTGTGTGCCGTGCTGTGTTATTGAGCAAGTGTGTGTGCACGCGTGCGTGTGTGTGAACGTGGAGGGGAACGAAGTGTCTTCTGCATCCTGCAAATTCCTGCTCTACATGGCTGGTTATCAGATGCTCTAACATACAGCCATCAGCCTTTTTTTTAGTCTAGAGTGCCAAGTTACCAATGAGATTATTATTATTATTATTATTATTATTATTGGAATCATCACTACGACCACATTGATTGTGTTGAACCCAGCGTGACACATAATTCAAAATATTTCTGGAGCTTTGTGGGCTCTCACTCTTGTAAAAGAATGCCAGAAATGCACGTCCTCTTCATGAAAATAGTGGTGTTGTCTCGAACACTGCGGATGCCTTTGCAGAACATTTCTGTTTGCTATATGGTGTGAAATATGCTTCAAGTAACCTTCCTGCTCAGTCTGGCACAGTGTGTACGCTATCAGTCAATGAAAACCTTGTTTCCAAGTATATCAAGTGCTTAAACTTTCCTTTTCTTGTGGTGTTGATGGTATTTCCTCCGCAGAGACGCTGTCTACACAATTGTGCACAGTAGGAGAGTGCATCAATAGCGAAAGCACTGATGAGAGTAATGGTATTTAAAATGTGTTTCACACATCTTGAAACACTTATCATTGGAACTGTGCTGCAATTTTGAATAACGTGCAGAATGTTTTAACAAAATAAGTGGGAAGACGGCTGGGTGTTTTTACTCTGTGTCAGTATGTTGTATGTAGCGGGTTCACTTCTTTCATCGTATTTTACAATGTCATGCACCAGGCATAATTTTCAAGTGGCTGGATAAGTGCTTTTCAAGCTTTTCAAAACACGAAATAGTACATGTTGTCAGGATTGGGGGCTCAATCCCATCGCTCGAGATCCGTTGCCAAGATTGTAGTCCGGCATGAATTCGAAGGTAGCTGGCCCATGCCGTCGTCCAACTTAAACACGCTGAGGACGTTGATGAAGGGAAGAACTGCTTCTCATCGAGAACGAGGAAAATGGGTTTATTTACAGAAATTAAATCAGTCTAACATGACTGCTTAAGAAAAAGAGTGTCAGTCCAACATGACTGCTCAAGAGAAAGTGTGTCAGTCCAACCTGACTGCACGAAAGAAGTGTGTCGAGCCTCCGCCCAACAGCCGTTTTTAAACGCTCGGTCCTTCGGCGATACAAGGCAGCGAATGTTCGTTTCGTCATCGCAAAACTAGCCGCCTCCCGCGACAAGGTGACGCACACACACACGCAAACACACAGGTGCGAAGGACGGGAGCCGACGACCGAGGGGAGTCGTTCCGGGAAGCTCGGAGACATCCTGGGTAGCTCGTTGTCCCGCCGCGGCTTGCTCATGCGTAGCGAAATCAGGTTCGCGCTGGGGACCTCGGGCACAATAGTTCGTCCGTCGAACCCGTTTCGTCACAACGGAGATGGGGCTCGTGGATGGAGGTGGTTTTCAGCACAAAGCCCGCTTCTTCGAACGCAGTCTAGCTGCAGCTACGGAGAGTGGGGATGCACGCCTTGTCCCCCAGTCGTAATTGCGTGGCAATTTTTCCTTGCAGCTCGCCATTCTTAACAATGTGCTCATATTTTGTGTTCCTGTAGTGAGTTTTCGCATGGAGTCGAAATTTTGTAAACTTGACAAAACTCTCTAAACAATTGAAAATTCCTAATATTTTCTGCAGCTGTACACTTTCTACGAATATGAAGATGCAAGAGATGTGGTGAAACCAACTTTTCAATCAACGGGATAAAGTGGCGTCTGAAAGGGTTAAAACGTATGGAAGCATACTTGTTCCCTGTTCTCACAAACATCTTCAATAGTTCCCTAAAGTCTAGTACCTTTTCTAGCACTCGGAAGGTAGCATGGACATTGCTCATGCACAGATCAGGTGCTAGATGTGCAGTTACTAACTGGCGACCTATATTTATCCTCTGCAGTGCGTCAAAAGTGTTTGAATCAAATTCTTTCCAAAACAAGTTTTGTGGTTGACAGGGCTAAAAGCTGCGGTCTGCAGCTTGACAGAGGCCCGGACACCATATTCAAGGCAGGGCTTGACCTCGACGTGAATGTCGAACCGTTAAACAAAAACGTACAGAAAATAACAGTTCATCAGAATAAGAATTCATAATACCAGATATAATGCTTATATAATACCAGATATATACAGGAGCAGATATATATATATATATATATATATATATATATATATATATATATATATACACACATATATCCACATTCATACACATACACACACATATATATACACACATATATGTACATACATGAATTCACATATGCATACACAGAAACATATAATACATCAGGAAAAGATATAACATTCCAAAAACACTACAATGCGAAATTCAAGCAGACACAGGAGTATTTAGCTTCTGTTAAAGAAAAAAAAAAGAATTATGAATGTACGTAGCTTCACGGCAATAGTGGTAGGTATGATATTTTTTTTAAAGAAAAGAGCTGTTGAAGTAATGCTAGTGTGGGCTTTACTATATCTTTCTATTTATTTAGGATTAACGGAAGATTATATTTCAAAGACTGCAGTTTGTAAAATGTGCGGAAACGCGGAATTATCCAGAAGTCAAGAGAACGTGTACGATCATTGGTATTTTGCTGAAGCAGTGCTATTGTACTAATGAAGTTTTTAAAAGTGGGTGAAGACATATAGAATGAACGGAAAACACGAAATTCATACAGATGTTGTATTTTCATAATGTTGTACAAGCTAAAATAATATTCTGTGGAAGCTAAATAATCGATATTTGCCATATTGCGAACAACTTTCTTTTGTAATAAGCAAAACCTCGTAATATTCCTTTGTGTAGTGGTCAACCATACGAGACTACAGTAATTAATATGGGAAGCGAACAATGCAGAATAAATTAGTTTTTTTTGCTTCGACTAGGAGAATTGCACGGCAACGCGATAGAGCTCCTGTGGTCATTGAAAGTTTTTTGCATAAGTTGTCAACATGCGAATCCCACGTGAGATTAGAGCTAAATGTTACTCCGAGAATTTTATATTCACTGACGATTTCGATCCTGTGCCCGTCGCAGTATATATCCTGTTCTAAATTGATTACTTTATTTTTTGCACGGAAGAAAAGTACCTTGGTTTTAGCTGGGTTAATCTTTAGGCAGTTAGAATTGGACCAGAATAAGAGCTTCTCAAGGACCTGATTACATCTTGACACTAGATCGGCTTCATCAGTTCCGGAGAGTAGGATAGTGCTATCATCGGCATATATGATAAATTTTGAGCTTGTGTCAATACGCACAATATCGTTTATGTATACTTTAAACAAAAGAGGACCTAAAATGCTGCCTTGAGGTACACCACATTTTATATCGAGGGGAGATGAATGGTAATTGCCAATGTACACAGACTGAGTCCTGTTGGCTAAGTACAAGCGGAATAGTTCGAGCTGCTTACCGCAAACCCCGTAGTCTGAGAGTTTTAATATAAGTATGTTATGGTTAAGTGAATCGAAGGCCCTACTGTAATCTACGAAAAGATCGAGAGTTATGTGTTTATTTTCAATGTTTTCTAGCACACTTTCTTTAAGAGTTAATAAAGCTGTTTCGGTAGAGCGTCCTTTTCTAAAACCAAACTGCGCGTCGGAAAGAAGATTTATTTTGTCAAAGAAGTTAATCAGTCGAGAAAACAATATTTTTACTAAACCTTTAGAAAAAATTGGTATCACAGATATTGGCCTGTAATTTTTTGTCTGATTTTTATTGCCTCCCTTGTAGATGACTGTTACTTTGGATCGTTTCAGTGCGTCAGGAATTTGACCTGATTGGATAGCGAGATTGAATATCTGAGCGAGCGCAGGTGTAATGTATTCGATAACATATTTTATGGGCTTTATTTGTAGGTTGTCTATATCTAAAGCCTTGCTGTTCTTTAGACCTAGAAATGTTCGATAAACTTCAGCTTCACTTATATCATGCAGAGCAAAGCTTTCAGCAGGGCAATTGCTTGACGGTCTGATAACCTGTAGGTTACTATCTCGAAGGGCGTGGTCTAGAAACGCTTGGTTGAAATGATCAACAAGCGCCTGACCGACTATTTCACGGTCATTGTTCGTTAATTTTGAGGGCGTTTCCGTTTTCCTTTCGCGACCGAGAACCCTGTTTAGCACTTTCCAAGCGGCGCCAGGTTGCTGTTTCTTTATGTCAGAAAACAACCGCTGATAATATCGTAATTTTGCCGACCGTAGCTCGGCATTCAGTTTATTTCTGAAAGTTTTAAAATCTTTCAAATCAGACGGTACTCTTGTACGTAAGAAGGTGTGAAATAATCGATTTTTCTTATTGATATCTTTCCTGTGGGCAGTAGTGACCCAAGGGTATCTTATTCTTTTTGATGGTTTGAAACTTGTAAAAGGAAAATGTATCGCGTATATTCGCTGAAAAATTTCAATGAACTTAGAATATGCATCATTCACGCTTTTTATGCCGAATATAAAAGACCAATCCTGAGCGCTGATGTCACGCTCAAATAAAAGTAAAGCATCGTCTGATATATACTGGACTGTGATTGCGTCCCTTCAACTATTCTTGTGAACTTTGGGGGGGAAGAAAATCATGAAGATTGGGCAGTGGTCACTTATGTCACATGCTATGGTTCCTGCATCAGCGACTCTAGTTTCTGCATTGGTAATAAACAAATCAAGTGTCGATGAAGTTAGTACAGTGATAGTACAAAGACTATGGAAGAGATGGTGTTGTTGAAATCTTGAGCGTATGTGCTAGCGTCAAGGGTACTTATATTAAAGTCTCCACCACAAATGAGTTTCAGACTATTTGAGGAAACAAATTGCAAGAAACTTTCGAAAAAGTTCATAAAGTGCCCAAAATTCCCATTTGGTGGGCGATAAACGACAGTAATGACGTCAGCGTTTCGTTTCAGTGTTAGTACCTCGTAATCGTTTGTGATGCATGTATAATCTGATATTACTTCATATTCTTCAGAAACTTTAACATAATTCGCGACGCCACCGCCCCTACGATTACTGCGATTGATAAAAAAGTTTTTGTATCCATTAAGACGGAGCATTGCACACCCGTCGTAATACCATGTTTCAGTAAGCATTAAAATACTATACTGAAAAGAGAATTCATCTAGGAAATAGGCAATCTGGTCATGCTTAGTGAGAGCAGAGCGTGTGTTAATATGCAAAACACAACCGTACATAGAAGAACTTGGAAGAATTTCATAGGGGAACGCAAATTCATGGTAGCGCATTTTGAATGCCTAAAGTGTACTCATCGATATTGGATCCATATTGCAATCGATATTGGATTCCTTGCTTTCTGTTAGTGCTAAGAGCATTTTAATAAATGAACAGCATGACTTTGTGTGCCGACAATTTAAAACTGTTTGAGACTGTCAGCAGTGTTCACCACTGCATCGACTCCCAAAAAGACATTTTTTCACTCTCAAACTGGCCTAGAAACAATAAGTACTCTTAAATGCTTCCAATACTATGGCATTAAGGTATGTGCGGAAAACACACCACGTTAAATTTTCATACACCCTAGGGGATGCTCTACTCCTTAGGGTCGATGAAATAAGATGTTGTCACGTGGTAGTGACGGTGAAGAAAGCAAGAATACGGTGGAATACAAAACTAGCTTTTATTGGGCGAACCTGTGCCCACAAATACAGGCTACACTTATAGCACAACGGTAGCGGCGAACACAGTCGGCGATCGTCGGAAAATCTGATCAGCGGGTCAAGCGCGTCGGCTTTTATACAGAATCGTCGAATGTTCCAGACTAAGCGTTGGGACCCGCGTGCCTTCCACAAAGTTCTACACCATTCGCGTCAGGCGAATAAATCAGATAACACAAGGTTCCGCGACAACAGACTGCGGATAGAAGCATCGATAACTTTCCAGAAACTTCGGATACATGCAAGCGCGTCCCGCGCTGTGCGATAAGATTTGTTAGGCGGCGAAGCGTGGTCGCCCGATAAATATAAGTACACGTGTCAATACCCCCCTCTTAAAAAGCATCGTCCCGATGCTACAAATATAAGAGCGAAACGCAAAAGGACACTTATTAAACATAATAACCAAAACAACGAAAAGAAACAAGTCCAAAGGTCAGTTACGCGAAGTCCCAAAGTTCGTCAACGCTGGTGGTATGGCTTGAGTCGCACAACGTGGACAACTTCAGGTCGTGAGCGGCGTCGCTGTGACAGCGAAATGCCGTCTGGCACGACCTCATAGTCCAGTGCGCCAATACGTCGGATGATCTTGTACGGTCCGAAATAGCGACGCAAGAGCTTCTCGCTCAGTCCTCGTCGGCGTATAGGGGTCCAAACCCAAACACGGTCACCGGGCTGGTACTCGACAAAGCGTCGTCGGAGGTTGTAGTGTCGGCTGTCGGTCCTCTGCTTGTTCTTGATCCGCAGGCGGGCGAGCTGTCGGGCTTCTTCGGCGCGCTGGAGATAGCTAGCGACGTCAAGATTTTCCTCGTCAGTGACGTGCGGCAGCATGGCGTCGAGCGTCGTCGTCGGATTCCTGCCGTAAACCAGCTTAAACGGCGTGATCTGTGTTGTTTCTTGCACCGCCGTGTTGTAAGCGAATGTTACGTACGGCAGGACGGCATCCCAGGTCTTGTGTTCGACGTCGACGTACATTGCTAGCATGTCGGCGAGGGTCTTGTTCAGGCGCTCCGTGAGACCATTCGTCTGCGGATGGTAGGCAGTTGTCCTCCTGTAACTTGTCTGGCTGTACTGCAGAATGGCTTGGGTGAGCTCTGCTGTAAAAGCCGTTCCCCTGTCGGTGATGAGGATTTCTGGGGCACCATGTCGCAGCAGGATGTTCTCGACGAAAAATTTCGCCACTTCGGCTGCGCTGCCTTTCGGTAGAGCTTTAGTTTCAGCAAAGCGGGTGAGATAGTCCGTCGCCACGACGATCCACTTATTCCCGGATGTTGACGTCGGAAACGGCCCCAACAAATCCATCCCAATCTGCTGGAATAATGGTCGACGAGGAGGTTCGATCGGCTGTAGTAACCCTGCTGGCCTTGTCGGTGGTGTCTTGCGCCGCTGACAGTCTCGACATGTCTTGACGTAACGGGCGACGTCGGCGGTCAGACGCGGCCAGTAATACCTTTCCTGTATTCTCGACAGCGTCCGGGAGAATCCGAGGTGCCCAGCGGTTGGGTCGTCGTGTAGGGCGTGCAGTACTTCTGGACGCAGCGCTGACGGTACAAGAAGGTAGCTGGCGCGGACTGGTGAGAAGTTCTTCTTCACGAGCAGGTTGTTTTGTAGCGTGAACGAAGACAATCCGCGCTTAAACGCTCTAGGGACAACGTCGGTGTTCCCTTCCAAGTATTCGACGAGGCCTTTTAACTCCGGGTCTGCTCGCTGCTGTTTAGTGAAGTCTTCCGCGCTTATTATTCCAAGGAAGGCGTCGTCGTCCTCGTCGTCTTGCGGCGGGGGATCGATGGGGGCACGTGATAAGCAGTCGGCGTCGGAGTGTTTTCTTCCGGACTTGTATATTACCGTGACGTCATATTCTTGTAGTCTGAGGCTCCACCGGGCCAGCCGTCCTGAAGGGTCCTTTAAGTTAGCTAACCAACACAACGCGTGATGGTCGCTGACGACTTTGAATGGTCTGCCATAGAGGTAAGGGCGGAATTTTGCTGTAGCCCAAATGATGGCGAGGCATTCCTTTTCAGTCGTAGAATAATTGCTTTCCGCTTTTGACAACGAGCGGCTAGCGTAAGCTATCACGTGTTCATGACCATCTTTTCTCTGGACTAGCACGGCACCGAGGCCTAGGCTACTGGCGTCAGTGTGGATTTCGGTATCGGCGTGCTCGTCGAAGTGCGCAAGTACGGGCGGCGACTGCATGCGTCGTTTGAGTTCTTGAAATGCGTCGGCCTGCGGCGTTTCCCACTTGAACTCGACGTCACATTTAGTTAGCTGTGTCAGTGGCTCAGCGATACGTGAAAAGTCCTTGACAAAGCGCCTATAGTAGGCACACATGCTAAGGAATCTGCGCACTGCCTTCGTGTCGATTGGCTGCGCGAACTTTGCGATGGCAGCTGTCTTCTGCGGGTCAGGGCGTACTCCAGATTTGCTGATGACGTGGCCTAGGAGTAGAAGCTCATCGTAAGCGAAGCGACACTTTTCCGGCTTCAGAGTGAGCCCTGATGACTTGATGGCCTCTAATACCGTCGCAAGCCGCTTAAGGTGATCGTCGAAATTTCCGGCGAAGACAACGACGTCATCCAAGTAAACAAGACACGTCTGCCACTTCAATCCTGCTAACACCGTGTCCATCACGCGCTGGAACGTTGCAGGCGCCGAGCACAGTCCAAATGGCATAACCTTGAATTCATAGAGGCCGTCTGGCGTGATGAAGGCGGTCTTTTCGCGATCCCTTTCGTCGACTTCTATTTGCCAGTAGCCAGACTTGAGGTCCATCGATGAGAAGTATTTAGCATTGCAGAGCCGATCCAATGCGTCGTCTATCCGTGGGAGGGGGTACACGTCTTTCTTCGTGATTTTGTTTAGTCGACGATAATCGACGCAGAAACGTAGAGTTCCGTCCTTTTTCTTCACTAAAACAACTGGAGACGCCCACGGGCTTTTCGACGGCTGGATGATGTCGTCGCGCAGCATTTCGTCGACTTGTTGTCGTATAGCTTCGCGTTCTCGCGTCGAAACTCGGTAAGGGCTCTGGCGTAGTGGTCGAGCGCACTCTTCGGTTATTATGCGATGCTTTGCGACTGGTGTTTGTCGAATCCTCGATGACGTCGAAAAGCAGTCTTTGTATCGTCGAAGCAGACTTCTGAGCTGTTGCTGCTTAATCACGGGAGACTTGGATTTATGTCGAAGTCTGGCTCGGGAACCACGGTCGTCGGGGTAGATGCAACAGAATCCGAGATGACAAAGGCATCGCTGGTTTCCTGAATTTCCTCGATGTATGCGATCGCCGTGCCCTTGTTGATGTGCTTGAACTCCTGGCTGAAGTTTGTCAGCAACACTTTCGTGTTTCCTCCGTGCAGTCGAGCGATCCCTCTTGCGACGCAAATTTCACGGTCGAGCAGCAAACGTTGGTCGCCTTCGATGACGCCTTCTACGTCAGTGGGTGTTTCGGTGCCGACCGAAATAACAATGCTGGAGCGAGGCGGGATGCTCACTTGATCTTCGAGCACACTCAAGGCGTGGTGACTACGAGGGCTCTCCGGCGGTATCGCTTGATCTTCCGACAGCGTTATTGACTTCGACTTCAGGTCGATGATTGCGCCGTGTTGATTCAGGAAGTCCATGCCGAGCATGACGTCTCGTGAACACTGTTGCAGGATAACGAAGGTGGCAGGGTAAGTCCGGTCATGAATGGAAATTCTTGCCGTGCAGATTCCACTCGGCGTGATGAGGTGTCCTCCAGCGGTCCGAATTAACGGGCCTTCCCATGCAGTCTTAACTTTCTTCAATTGGGCTGCGATGGGTCCACTCATGACGGAGTAATCGGCTCCTGTGTCTACTAAGGCGGTAACTGCGTGGCCGTCGAGAAGCACGTCGAGGTCGGTGGTTCTTCGTCTTGCGTTACAGTTAGGCCTCAGCGTCGGATCACGGCTGCGTCGAGTTGACCTGTGGTTGGTACGTGGCGTCGTCAAGTGGTCTTTCGTCGGCGTGTTCTTTCCTGCCAGACTTCGTCGGGACGGCGGTGTGACGTCGTTGTTATGTCGTCGAGGTAGTCTTTTCGGCGTCTTCGTCGGTGGTGGAGGATCTTCGTCAGTTCGACGAACAGCAACCGCACCTCCATCGGTTGCTGCTTTTAGTTTTCCGGATATGGGCTGACGGACCGACCCCGGGCTAGGCCAGTGTATGGTCGGCGCTGTGGCGACAGGTAGCGGCCTGGTGATGGCGAACGCGACGGTCGTCGAGAGCTCCATTGAGTAGCGGCGAGGTAGTCGGCGATATCGCGAGGGCGTTCACCTCGCTGCGGGCGCGGAGCATTGACGGCGAAACCTCGCAGCCCCATCTCCCGGTATGGGCATCGGCGATACACATGGCCGGCTTCTCCGCAGTGATAGCAGAGCGGACGGTGGTCGGTTGCTCGCCAAATGTCCGTCTTCCTCGCGTAGCTGCGCTGGGCGACGGGTGGGCGTGCTGGCGGTGGCGGCGGCGGACGACGGAATTGCTTCGTTGCAGGGCCCTGGCGTGATCGCGGAGGGGGACCTTGACGGCGTGCGACGGCGGCGTATGTCATCGCTTCTGGCTGGGGCTGCGGTAATTGTGGTTGCAGCTCGGGAACTCCAAGCGATCGGTGCACCTCTTCTTTGACGATGTCGGCGATCGAAGCCACTTGGGGCTGCGACGAAGGCAGGACCTTGCGCAGTTCTTCGCGCACAATGGCCCTGATGGTCTCCTGAAGGTCGCCGGAATCCAGTCCTTGGATGGCGTACTGCGGCGTGAGCCCCTGGCGGTTATATTGCCGGGTGCGCATCTCCAGAGTTTTCTCGATCGTCGATGCCTCTGCCGAAAACTCAGCTACGGTCTTCGGTGGGTTACGAATAAGTCCTGCGAAAAGTTCTTGCTTGACGCCCCGCATCGGGAAGCGGACTTTTTTCTCTTCTGACATTTCCGGGTCGGCGTGCCGGAAAAGACGGGCCATCTCTTCCGTGAAGATCGCGATCGTCTCGTTTGGCAGCTGCACTCTGGTTTCTAGTAATGCTTGGGCTCGCTCTTTTCGCACGACGCTTGTAAACGATTGCAAGAAGCCGCTTCGGAACAGGTCCCACGTCGTTAAGGTGGCTTCTCGATTCTCGAACCAGGTCCTGGCGGCGTCTTCCAGTGCGAAATAGACATGCCGCAGCTTGTCGTCGCTGTCCCAACTGTTAAACCTAGCGACCCTCTCATACGTCTCGAGCCAGGTTTCCGGGTCCTCGAATGTTGAACCGCGGAACGTGGGGGGCTCCCTGGGCTGCTGCAGCACGACGGGGGATGCTGGGGCTGCCATTGGGGTGGACTTGGTGGCAATCTCCCTGCTTGTCTCAGGTAGAAGTCCGTGCTCTGGGGGCAGTCCTTGCAGTCGGCGGCTAGCATGCTGGTCTTGGGCGACGTTGGTTTCGTCCTCGGGCTTCGGGCTTGGATCGCGGCTTTGCGGGGGCGTTCGGTACATGAACGCACAAGCACCTCCACCAGATGTCACGTGGTAGTGACGGTGAAGAAAGCAAGAGTACGGTGGAATACAAAACTAGCTTTTATTGGGCGAACCTGTGCCCACAAATACAGGCTACACTTATAGCACAACGATAGCGGCGAACACAGTCGGCGATCGTCGGAAAATCTGATCAGCGGGTCAAGCGCGTCGGCTTTTATACAGAATCGTCGAATGTTCCAGACTAAGCGTTGGGACCCGCGTGCCTTCCACAAAGTTCTACACCATTCGCGTCAGGCGAATAAATCAGATAACACAAGGTTCCGCGACAACAGACTGCGGATAGAAGCATCGATAACTTTCCAGAAACTTCGGATACATGCAAGCGCGTCCCGCGCTGTGCGATAAGATTTGTTAGACGGCGAAACGTGGTCGCCCGATAAATATAAGTACACGTGTCAATATTGTCGCAGCCTAGTAGAAGACGGGAAAGCCGGCGTAGAGGACGTATGGAAGCACTTTATCAGAGCAGTCAACGCGACGTCGTTGTCGTCTCTGTTTTTTCACTCTCGCGCTACTTCAGCGTCCTTCCCATCGCCTGGCACATACCCGCAGTGACCATATAGGATGTGACATTTGCCCCCCCTTTGAAAAAAGAGGCATCGTCCCGATGCACCAACGTCCGAAGGCTGTGCACAGACGGTGCAAAGTTGAGGTCATGAGGAAATGTATGGCTTCATACGAAGCACATGCACAACCTCGGGCAGATGCCGCCGGCGTTTGGAGCAGTTATGGCTGTCGGGGACAACTTCATAATTAACATCGCTGATACGGCGCAGAACTGTGCACGGGCCGAAGTATCTTCGCAGGAGCTTTTCAGACAGCCCCCGCCGACGAATCAGAGTCCAGACCCACACTTGGTCACCGACGTTGTACGTGACGGGTCTGTGTCGAAGATTGTAGTGTCGGGCATCGTATTCCTGTTGTTCTTTGATTCGCAAACGCGCAAGCTTCCTGGCTTCCTCTGCGCGTTGCGTAAACTCCTCGGCACCAGTCTCGTCTTCACCGCACTCGTGCGGCAGCATTGCGTCCAACATGGTTGTCACTTCACGTCCGTAAACGAGGTTGAAAGGCGTCACGCGTGTTGTCTCTTGGCGAGCCGTGTTATATGCAAATGTAACATATGGTAAAATCTCGTCCCAGTTCTTGTGGTCGACGTCGATGTACATACTCATCATGTATGCCAGAGTCTTATTCAGACGTTCTGTCAGCCCATTGGCTTGGGGATGGTAAGCCGTGGTCTTTCGGTGAGTGGTACCACTTAGTCGCAACACGGTATCCAGAAGCGCAGCCGTGAACGCAGATCCTCTGTCTGTTATGACCACTGCGGGAGCGCCATGCCTTAGGACAACGGCTTCGACGAAAAATCGGGCTGCTTCAGCTGCTGTTCCACGTTGGATAGCACCTGTTTCGGCGTATCGCGTAAGATAATCCGTGACGACGATTATCCATCTATTTCCGGCAGTAGACAGCGGAAACGGACCTAAAAGGTCCATGTCAATTTGTTCGAACGGCGCTTGCGGTGTCTGAACAGGATGCAGCAGTCCAGCTGGCTTGTCATGTAGGGGTTTGCGGCGCTGGCAATCCAGGCATGTCAGTGTGTAACGTTTCACGATCGACGCAAGTCTCGGCCAATAGTACTTTAGCCTAATTCTTGCTAATGTCCGAGTGTAGCCGAAGTGACCAGCGGTCGGCTCGTTGTGACAGGCGTGTAGGACTTCGTCGCGAAGAGATGCGGGAATGACGAGTAGGTAGCTGCTGCCACTAGGTAAAAAGTTCTTTTTATACAGAACGTCGTGGCGTAAGCAGAATGAAAGCAGCCCTCTGGCGAATAACTTCGGCACGCTGCCTGTTCTTCCCTCTAAGTAATCAAAAAGAGGGACCAGTTCTGCGTCCTCGCGTTGGTGGCGTGAAACGGCGACAGTATCTAGCCCGCCTAGAAAAGCCGTGTCATCATCGTCGTGCACTGCAGTCTGAACAGGAGACCGAGAAAGGCAGTCGGCGTCGGTGTGTCGTTTCCCTGATTTGTAGACAACCGTGAAGTCGAACTCTTGGAGACGAAGACTCCAGCGCGCTAGCCGACCAGCTGGATCTTTTAAATTAGTCAGCCAGCAAAGTGCATGGTGATCACTGACAACGGTGAAACACCGACCATAGAAATATGGCCGAAATTTCAGGACGGCCCACACCAGTGCGAGACATTCTTTTTCTGTCGTGGAATAGTTTGCCTCCGTTCTTGATAGCGTCCTGCTGGCGTAAGCAATCACTCTTTCGGCGCCGTCCTGCCGCTGTACAAGCACTGCGCCGAGGCCGAGATTACTAGCGTCGGTATGAAGAATCGTAGGAGCGTCGTCATCAAAGTGTGCGAGCACGGGAGGCGTCTGCAGCCGTTGCCGTAGGTTGTGAAATGCCCATTGCTGGTCTTCACCCCATACGAAGGGGACATCTTCTCTGGTTAGATGCGTTAATGGCCATGCGATGCGGGAAAAGTCCGCAATAAAGCGTCGGTAGTAGGCGCAAAGGCCCAGAAAACGTCGCACGGCCTTTTTATCTGATGGCGTTGGGAAATTAGCAACGGCAGAGATTTTATCAGGGTCAGCGCGGACACCTTCACGACTGACAACGTGACCGAGAAATTGAAGTTCTTCAAAGCCAAAATGGCACTTTTCAGGTTTCAAAGTTAGACCAGCTGAGCGTATTGCTTCAAAGACCGCCTTTAGTCTCCGTAAGTGTTCCTCGAACTTGGCGGAGAAAACAATCACGTCGTCGAGGTACACCAAACAGGTTTGCCATTTGAGGCCTGTGAGTACCGTGTCCATTAGTCGCTGAAACGTTGCTGGCGCCGAACACAAACCGAAGGGGAGCACCTGAAATTCATAAAGTCCGTCGGGCGTCACAAAAGCGGTCTTCTCACGGTCTCTCTCATCAACTTCTATTTGCCAGTAGCCGCTTTTCAAGTCCATCGACGAAAAGTAACGTGCGTTTCGTAGCCTGTCCAGTGAATCGTCGATACGCGGCAGCGGATAAACGTCTTTCTTTGTGATCTGGTTGAGTTTTCGATAGTCGACGCAGAAGCGCAGGCTACCGTCCTTCTTTTTCACCAACAAGATAGGTGATGCCCAAGGACTCTTAGATGGCCGAATAACCCCGTCCTCAAGCATCGTCTTCACTTGCGTTTGTATCGCCTCGCGCTCTTTCGGTGCCACACGATAAGGATTCTGCCGAATTGGTCTGGCGTCGGCTTCGGTGACAATACGGTGCTTAGGGAGCGGCGTCTGGCTGACTCGTGACGTAGATGAAAAGCAGCTCTTAAACTCATCGATGAGCACAAGAAGGCTGTTACGTTCGACGGGTGACAAGGTGCGACTGATATCAACCACAGGGGCAGGCATGGCCACGGTGACCGTCACATGGTCCACTGAGAGGCAGTCTTGTATTGAGGTAAATTCGTCGAAGTAAGCAACAGCCGTGCCTCTAACAACGTGTCGACGTTCCCTGGTAAAATTAGTCAGCAGGAGTTCAGCACGTCCGTCGTGTACGTTAATTACGGCCCTGGCGATGGAAACGCCTTGACTCAGTACCAGTGCGTCGATGTGTTCAGCGACACCAGTCCCGGTGTTCAAGTTGTCGCAGATAACAGGTACGAGGGCACAGCTTCGCGGCGGAAGCGTGACGTCGTCGTCGGCGATACGTAAGCGGGGTCGCTGGTGCTCCGCGGGGTCGACGTCGTCTGAGCTCGTAGAAAATGTGACGAGGTCACGGACATTAATCACTGCACCGTACTCTCTCAAGAAATCCATACCCAATATAAGTTCCTTGCAGCACTCAAAGAGAATGACGAAGGTGGCGACGAAGGTTTCAGCGGCGATTACTATCCTGGCTGTGCATTTTCCGATCGGCGTCATCAACTGGCCGCCGGCAGTTCTGATGTTGGGCCCGGTCCACGGCGTCTTCACTTTTCTCAATCTGTCGGCCAGCTTTTGACTTATTATCGAAAAATGCGAACCAGTATCGACGAGAGCGGCCACTTGGTGGCCGTCAATGAAAACGACAAGATCGGCGCTGACGGCATCGGTTACAGGGGGTGCGGTTGGAGACGTCGGAGGTTTAGAGTCGTCGGTCGTCGGTGATGGGGGCTCTTGGAAAGCTAGACGGTTTGCAACCTCACCCCCGGAGGTCGCTGCTTCTAGTTTCCCCGGCGTGGGCTAGGGGACCTGCCCCTAGAGGCGTCAGAAAAATCGCGACGGGTCGGTGGGGTATAACGAGCCGGAGAAGGGGAACGTGATCGAGGCGTCGCTGAACCTTCTGGCCGAAAGTATGTAGAGTTTTCGTCGCAGGTACGTGCAGCATCAAACACAGGGTAATTGCAGTTGGGAAGCCTTGGATACCCGGCTGCGCGGTAGTGGTACGCGCGATAAACATGTCCAGCTTCGCCGCAATGAAAGCACAGCGGCCGGCGGTCAGCGGTGCGTCACAAATCGGTCTTTCGAAGGGGGTAGCCCACAGGGGATTCGCCGTAAGAACGAGGCGCAGCGATCGGCTGGCGGCGATACGGCATAGCTGGCGGCGGCTGTGACTGGCGAAAATATGGCGTTGGGGGTGGCGGTGCTGGCTGCGTCGTAGTGGTCGACGGTGTCAGCAGCATCGAAGTCGCGGGAGGTGGACGACAGACAGCTTCCGCGTAGGTTAGTCGTCGCGGCACCGCCTGCCGGTCGGGGGACGAAAAGGCCTGTCGAACTTCCTCCCGAACGATATCAGCGACAGAAGCCACCGCTGGTGCCATAGGAGAAATCCCGAGCTGCCGGATCTCCTCTCTCACAATCTCCCGGATGACTTCACGCAGAGACGGGCCGTAGCTCTCAGGTAGAACTGAAGCATTCACCGGCGAGTTCGCGCGATCATATTGGCGGTACCGTTGCTTTAGTGCCCGTTCTATAGCGGTAGCCTCCTTGGTGAATTCGACCACTGCCGTCGGTGGGTTCCTCACGAGTCCGGCAAACACTTCCTCCTTCACTCCGCGCAAGAGATAGCGTAACTTCTTTTCTTCAGTCATCTCAGGGTCTGCTCTGCGGAAAAGGTGGGTCATATCTTCTGCATACATGGCTACGCTCTCGTTTGGTTTTTGAATACGGGATTCGAGTAGGCGCTGCGCAGTGTCTCTTCTGTCGGTACTAGTGAACGTGTCCAGCAGCTGGGTGCGGAAGGTATCCCATGTGGTCAAACTTCTCTCCCGGTTCACAAACCACGTCCGCGCACTGTCTTGAAGCGCGAAATAGACATTAGACAGCTTTTGCTGGGATCCCCAGTCATTATAACTGGCGACACGCTCAAATTGGTCAAGCCAATCTTGGACATCTTCAAAAGCGTCGCCATGGAAACTTTCTGGTATCTTAGGATTCTGCAGCGTCACCTGCGATGGAGTTGCAGTAGCCATGGCGGAAGTAGGTAGACGCGTTCCAGCAGGGTCCTGCAAAGGGTTGAACTCGGGCGTCAGGCCTAGCAGGCGGCGACTGTACCGGTGAACAGGAGTTTCGACGAACGAAGGTGATTCCGTTTTCGAGGTATGGCTCCGCGAAGGGGTGCCGAGCATCAGGCAATCCTACCCAGCACCTCCACCAGTGTCGCAGCCTAGTAGAAGACGGGAAAGCCGGCGTAGAGGACGTATGGAAGCACTTTATCAGAGCAGTCAACGCGACGTCGTTGTCGTCTCTGTTTTTTCACTCGCGCGCTACTTCAGCGTCGTTCCCATCGCCTGGCACATACCCGCGGTGACCATATAGGATGTGACAATATTTTGGTGTCTGCTTCGACAAAATGCTAAGCTTCTCTTCACATAATTACACAACATGTCCTTCACACTCTTGGAATTGCATGTCGCATATTGCATGATTTCCACTCACCTGTTGTGTTTTTGAAATTCTGCTGTGTGCCTTCCACTACTAGAGTGTGCCTTCCACAACTAGGGGAACAAAAGACCCCTATTAAAACCCTCCAGTTCTCAAGATTGTATTATCTGACGGCATGTCATTTCATTAATGTACAGAAAGACAAACTTGACATGTGGAAACCAGTTACTATAGAACATGGCCTTTGCACTGTGGAAATGTTTCCTGGGAATACACTCAATGTGAAGGCCTCCGGATGCGGTGTTGATGCATCAAAACAACCAAGAATAATAGAGGCGCTCGATAGGCCAGATTTAACAGAATCAAGAATCGGGGGGAGACAAGCTACGAATTACATAAATTTTAGCTATTCTAGATTTTTTTTGTGTGGGTGCTACAGGTGTTTCAATTCTTTTTTGCTGATTTTCTCAGAGACCACTTTTTCACGTTTCTTTCATGCACCGACAAGCATAAATATTATTGACACGGATGCTTTATCTGTATCTGGTTACCGTATTTCACCGGCTAAAAGATATTAAACGTTATCCCTCGGTGCAGGATGCGCCTGAACGTATCGGAAGTTTCGCGAATGTTATCGATGGTTCTGTCTGTTGTCGACGGACCCTGTTAATCTGATAGCATACGCGAAACGAATTGTGTAGTAGTTTTGGAAGGCGCGCCGGCACCAGCGAATAGGCTGTAACTTTCGACGACTGATGTATGCAAACCGACGCATTTGACCCGCAGATGCAATTTTCGACGACTGCCGACATTGCTCGCTGCTATCGTTGCGATTGAGTCTGCACTGTTTATTTAACGTCACTACTACGGGACAATATTTCCAACACAGATTTTTTCAGTGATACTTTGCACGCCTAATTCTTACATAGTTGGCTGTGTAATGAGCTGCCAAAAAATGAAATGGTACAACAGTTTTTGATATGATATGGCATCGTCGTGCAGGTTGCAAAGCGATATTGCAGGCAGACGACGCGCGAGCGCTGATGTCGATTTTGTGCACTATTCTTACTTCAAAAATAAAAACAAACTATTGCGGCAGGCGTATATTTATTATTCAAACGTGTTTTTTTATATCTAAAAGCGTATACAGATCACTCACTTATTGTTGCAAGCTCAGTTTACAGCAGGCTGTTCTAGGCCGTACTTTGACGGATGAAGACAAAATGGTCCAGAAACAGTGCGCCGCAGCCGAGGAGCGAGCTTCGGCGCGCGTCAGAGCTTCTGTCCAGTGGTTGCGTGCCCTCTTCTTCCGACCAACGCGAAGCGAAGCGTTCGCTTGCCGGCGCGCGGCGAAGCTTGTCGACGCGTGCCAGTGGTTGCGGCACAAGCGCGGCACCGGCAGCGAGCGAAGTGATCGCTTCAACGCAAGAGCAGCACGGCGCCCACAAAGGCATGAGCCGTCCGCAGATCCCTTTCAAAATGCCTTTCAAGATATGGCACGCGCGACCGTGCAAAGTAAGCACTTCTCACCTAAAGGCCCAACCACACGCAGCCCGGGATACGGGTCTCACTACGCGTACACGTAAGCGTACGCGGGTGATGAAGGGAAGGGCATCCAGCCACACGATACGCGCACACGTGCGCGCTTCGCTGCGTGTAGCACAGGGCTGATAGACCAGCGGCCCAGCGATGGCGGAAACGGTCGTCTCGGCTTTGAGAAAAGTTTACCTTTAATTTCATTATGGCTAGCCATTTTTATTTAATTTATCAATGTTAGAGCTAGTACATTGTTTTTAAGTTGAGAAATGCACGCTGTTCGTATCTATACATCCTTACGGCAAGAAAAGCTACATTAATTATCAACATCACGCGCGATAGCGTCTCCTTCCTCACAACTGCAGCTGACATCTGCGCGCGACCACGCACGACGTTGCTGCCGAGCCCTTGCTTAGCCGCTTGCTTCGCCGGCATCAGCGTTCTCTCCCCGCAATGTACCACATGAGAAAGAAGCCTTTGCTGCTGCTGCTCTTGCAAAGGCGGCGGGAGCGCAGAAGGCGTCTGCGGCCTCTGCGGCGACGTTGGTGGGTCCGGCCAGACTTTCAACTGCGTAAAGAAGAAGGACTTTACGGCTGTGAGTAACTTCTTTCTTTTCGATGATCTACAGTAGTAGAACTAGGAGCCAGTGTTTGGACATGGGGACTTATCTTCGTTAGGACAGCAATTACTTATCAGCGTTTTTAAGTGCGCGCATAAGCGAAAGGGTTAAAGTAGTAATGCGGGGATCGTACTCGCAGCGCGCGAACGCCCAATTCGCAGAACGGCATCGCGTCGTCGGTGCAAGGTTCGTCTAGGTTGGCAGCACCGATCGAAACGATAATGTGACGTACGCGAACAGGGGGAACGACAAGAGCAGGGTGTAGTTCGGAAAGCGCGAAAGCATAGGCGAAGATCGGGCTGATTAGCCGCCGGAAGCATACAGATAGTATTTTGGATACGTGGTGACGACACCTCACGACGTTTCAACCGCCTTCAGTCTAACCCTTGTATGCCGTACGACATACGGTCATTAACTGTTCAGCTTCAGAGGGGAATTCAGAAGCGCTTGATTCTATTTAACAGACAATCTGTAATACTAATTTGGAGCTCCCTTCATTATTAACAGTAGACCATACTGTTTACACAGAGCTTGTGTAGCACCCTCTTGCACAAAATTTGTAAGGATTAAGTTTTGTAATACATTTTCTGCTGTTCGATATTTTATTTGATATCCAGATTATTTTTTCTTCATTTGATTCGATTCTAAACCTACTTTTCGGTATTAGCACACCCCTACAAAAAGCTAAGGACTGCTAGTTATATTTGTGCCATTAGTATAGCGCATAGATTCAAGAACACCTTTTTACACATGTTGGTTGTCTTATATGAAGCTTGTGGACGAGATACGATTTCCTATATTTTCTGTCTCTCAGATGTGTGACTGTAGAATATGAAGTGTAATGTAATTAAATTGTGACCTGGGGGGCAGGTTAAAATTCTGTGCGACTAATTTCGGAAGTTTCTTGGCAGTGGCCGCACGATTTTAATATACCGTTGACTGGCTCTCCTGTTTTGCCGAACCACTGTTTGTATTCAAGCACATAAACAAAGCAGGGGGTAAAATTAATGATGGCTAGTGGCTATACGTGTGTGTCAGTGAAAAGTGTACAGCTCTTGATACCTGCGCGTGTATGTGGGCAGGGCATGGTCTTGCTGCCAGGCAATAATGCACCATTTTTTACAGATGCAACGGATACGTCAGGATGACCAC
This sequence comes from Dermacentor andersoni, assembly GCF_023375885.2. NCBI lineage: Eukaryota > Metazoa > Arthropoda > Arachnida > Ixodida > Ixodidae > Dermacentor > Dermacentor andersoni. The sequence goes on along the minus strand of NC_092823.1, from coordinate 8,622,652 downwards.
GGATTGTTCTACAAGTTCTTTCGCAAGGCGCCGCAGCTCTTGGACAAGCTATTGAGCTTTTTAGCAGAGGACCTCACACGGCAGCACCAAATTCGAGAAACCCCTGGAGCCTGGAGACGGCTTGCTGTAGCATTGAGGTTGGTAAAGGACAGTTGCCCCTGGAGTAATAATGTGCGATTGGAGGAATACAGAACACCGTTTCCTTGTCATTTAGTGTATCATTTATTTTATTTACATATTACTGCCCGCCGCCTTTTGGAAGCCAAATCAGGAAGGAGTCACAAAACATTGAAGCAAAACAAAAGAAAGAAGGAAACGACTGACAATGAGCGTGCATAAAAAATACTAATACATAATAATAATAATAATAATAATAATAATAATAATAATAATGTATCAATAATCACAGAATACACAATTATACAACACTATTTATTAATTCATAAACAAATAAAAAAAATGGGACACGAAAGGCTGATACAAAACGAGAAATAGTAATGATGGTACTGACAATGCGCGTGAAAAGAAATACAAGAAAAAAATGATCGCATGATCACAGAGACTGAAAGTTTCCACTTCCTACATCACCAGTGTAACAGTTACGGCTAACTCTAAAAAAAACTGCCATCAACTGGCATCGCACAAAAGCTACCTCAGTGCTTTTGACCTTGCGCAACCTGTAAAACATGCAATGAGGTATGCGTGCACATGTAGTATTAAACAAAGGTGTTAGCTAACCTACACAAATGAATTTTGATCGTATGTCACCCGAAAAGGGCCCCCACGCCATGTAGATCATTGTCAAGAAAAATCGTGTCATCATAATTAGTATTCAAACAATTGAGAAATTTACAAATTTTTTTTCAACTTGCATTCAAGCTACTTGGCATCCCGGTAAGACATAAAACGTTGCCTTGACTTACTGTGTGGGGATTGAGGCGGCTAGACTCTGCCGTGGTGTGTAAGTCATATAGTGGCGATCGTGCCTGCAAAGTATTAAACAACTGCAGAACAGCACGACAGCCGCAGAAATTTCTTACATTTTTTTCAGCTTAAGAAATTTTTTAAAGCTCACATGCTGTTCATGGCTCCCGTCTGGTAGCCCTGCTTCCTGCCAGAGAAGCAGGGTCATACGTATAAATGTCTCATCTACACACTGCCTTCAATGTCACTGATTACGTACAAAGACTTTGGCCAAACATCCAATGCAGAACATGCAAAACCAACTCTGGAACTGAGCCACGGAACACCAAGAAAAAAAAATGCAAGGAATGTGGCTTGTGGATGATAGTTGTGGGAGAGGTAGAGGTTGTCTATGTTGGCAGTGAACCTCGCCTCCTGGCTATGTGGTGGCAAGACTTTTCCCTTTCTGGTACCTCTTCTAATAATAATAAAACAATTTGAAAAATGCTTGCGCTGCTAGAACGCCCCGACAGGCTTTACAACTTGCAGCATATAACCGAAATTTTCAATGGGGTCTGGTTGAAGGTTCATTACATTTCTTTTTATGCACAGGCATCTCTAGATGCATGCACAAACTCTACATGCACAGGTGGTGAACTCAAAAAGGTTCATTGCTGCAAAACAGGCTGAATGAGTAAACACAGATGAAAGCGATAAACATCTGTCTTGCAACAACTAACCTCTAGTTGCAAGTCAGTGCTTCTCTATCGTAGGTGTGTTGCTAAAACATGTTCACATATCTCTACAGCAGCAATGGCCAGCCAAGCAGTCCCACAGATATCAACTTTATGAAATTCTTGAATACCGCAAAAAAATATGGATACAACACAATGTAAAATGAACAAAAAAGAAGAGCTGAGGGGCTTTGACATGACAACAGACAAGAAAACGTATATAAAGCATAAAGGAAAATAACTGTCATTTTATTTGTAATGCCAACATCACAAGGAGAAGGGAAATGAAAGTGGACAAAATATAACTTGCCACTGGTGGGAGCTAAAACCAAAACCAATTGAGCTGGACCGTCAATTTCATAGAATGTAAATGTGTACTAGATTAGGCTCTTGGAGTGTTCTTGCACGAGTAGCACTGGCTAACACTAGCAGGGTGAGATCTAGTACATGCACATACAGGCCCAAGAAAGTTTGCAGAGGGATAGCCATTGCTGCAGCTCTACTGGTAAAGCAATGCAAGCATAATTCAAAGGTTGTGGGTTCGTCTCCCATTAGTGGGAAGCTACCTTTTCATATACTTTCATTTTCCTCCTTATTTTTCCATTTCGATATAAAGTAATTAAATTCATCAATGATTTCCTTTTGTTTCATTGTCTCTTGGCTTTATTATACAAAAAGTATACATTAAAAAACATTATTCTTTGAATTACTCTCCTACTTGCATCAATTTAATTTTCAAGTCGAGATGCGTATCCTCACTGACTTCTCTAATGTGTTTGAGCAGAGAGGCGGCAAAAGTTCGAGGTCGTCCTGTGGTTTGCATCTTTTGATTGCACTTGAAACATTGCCTAATTCCTCCGATATTAACTGACTCTAATCTTTCTTTTTCCTTTTCCTCCCCCTTGACTTTGCTTCAGAAGCAATGCTTCCTAACGTATCCAGCCTACGACTGCGTGCTGAAGCCAGCGATGCTTCTGACTGCGGACTGCTGTGGTGTGCCTCAGAATCCTCAGGAACCAGAACTTCTTGAAACATCGGTGATTCAAGAGATTCCAAAATGTCCTGAGACTCCACAGACTCATGCGATGCCGAAGACAGAGTCGATGCTGGCGCTTGTGACTCTTCACTTGACAGTGATGGCACTTCAAGTGTTGCCAGATCGGAAAACTGGCACATTTTTTGTTAATATGTCTGCAGCACTTCCCTCCTCACTCGATGGGGGCACTGGTGGAAGGCTGGCGGACATCCTGCATGTAAGCGTAATAAGGTTTGCACATACTGTCAATGTGTAAATAATGTGCCAGTCTGGATGCAAAAATATATGAAGGCTCAAATCCGTCCACATTTGTTTTAGTGTGTAATTTCATTAGAGTACACTGAAGCTCTCAATCAGTTTTGTAGGGACAGTAGTGGCTTGCCTACACAACCAGAATGAACAGTTTCTGCATGCGCGTAAGTGTAGCTTTTGTATCTTTTTCTGTTTTTGCTTGTGATGCATTTAAGCAGTTTTACAGTATCTGCATGCCTAAAGCCTAGTGATTACTTCTACTCAAAACAGTTTGTGATATTTGGAATGTTTCAGTCTTGAAATAATTAGCAGGAAGCATTCCACTGCATTTACTCAGTAAAACCACTTAATAAATTTCATGTTGAAAGACCTATGCTTGCACTTTCTAAACATAGAGCAGTAGTACTGTTAGGTCTTGCATTAGCATAAGGCTCTCTCCTGTTCTAGTTTTTCTACTTGAAACGTTCTTGGCATGTAACTTTGTTTTCCTTTCACTTGTTTGTAAACTTCATCTCATTCTAAACTGCTTTCCTTAACTGAATGTACGTCTAAACACAGTGTGAAGCTGTGTACGTAGTAGTCTGGGCATTTGTTGTTTGTATTTAGGAAGTTATGTCTAATAATGTTTGTCTTCTTGCCATCTGCCTTGTAAAGAGTGTTTTGGCCCAGCAAAGCTGACCTTAGCGAGCAAACCCTTTCAGAAGGTTTCTTACAGCCAAGCTTTTTTTTCCTCTTCTCTGGACTTTCCTACCGCTGCTCCTACTGTCTTGCCAAATAGCTCGCCTCATACTGATATTAATGTAGTCGTTGAACCATTGTCATCCCAGCTGACTACTGGCTACTGTGTTGCACGAGTGACCAGCACTGGACGTAATGCAAATACCAATTAAAATAATGTAACTAGATCCACAGCACCTGGGACCACAGCACCTGGAACCACAGCACCTGGGATCTGCAGAATAACCGCAGGCTGATAATTAGGTAAGGACACTGCTGAGCAGACACAAAAAGAATTATCAATTACACAGCTGACAATGTCAGTACTATGGCGCATATATTCCTACAGCATGACGACACTGAATGAATCCCTAAGCAAGCTAGGTAATATTTGAGGGTCTGTGATGAAGCACCGATTTGCACACTGCTGGCAAGCAACAAAATGCGAATTAAAACTGTGCATTGAAGTGCCCAAGGTACACGTGAATATAGCAACATTCCATACTCAGTCAAATACTGGCCATTGACTTGCACGCTGCCTTCTAGGATCAGTGCACAGAATAAAAAAAAACTACTTGCATGTTTTGTGTTTTGTTTTTGTGTGTGCATCATGCAAGCCCTTTTCTTTTTATTCATCCTGCTAATTTGTATGTGTTGTTCTCTGTACTTCTGTCTTATGCTTTATTGTTAGGTTTTTAAGTGCTATTTTACTTATTTTCTACCTGTATTTCTGCTTTCTCTGCTCCCCACTGCCAAGCCAAACTGGCTTTGTGGGCACCTAAATAAATAAATATACAAAGCTATTCTTGTACTGCTTGTATGTCCCCTTACGGATCACATTTAACGAAATATGCGATAATCGGAGCGGTGATGCAGCACAAATATTTTATCGCCAATTAGACAAAGCTGAATATAATGCATACTGTGCGTCGACTTGCTTGTGTAAGCACAATATTGAGTCGATTCCCATAAGTGCGGTGCATTGCCAGCTATAATACAAACATACGGCATCGCCGGTCAACGTTGTAAAGGGAAAGCACTAAAATCCCGTGTTTCATTTTTAACACACCGGCTAAGATGGAAACTTCAAGATCACTTACGGTCTACACTCCATTGTGTAGCGCAGAAACATCATCTGGTCGAAAAACAGCTAGATGACGTCGTCGTGAACGTCGACTGGCACGGCGCGGCTCTTTTCTTTCTGAAACGTCTTCCCAGGCGCCGAAATTTATTCCCCAGGGACTTCCATCACTTCTGCAGCGCTGTGATAACGTCATCTGCACAGATGAAACGCGTTTTCGACATCTGCGAGTCGGCTGATGAGAGAGGCAGCTTATACCAGTGCCACACAGCTAGGCTTTCGATGGCGATCGAGCGCGATCAAATTTCTCGATCACGATCGGTTCTACGCAGATTGCGCGGTACAGGCAATCGTGATCACAAAATCCGACCCCGATCGGGCTCGATCGCGATTGAAACTGCTCCGCTATGACGCCCGTATAAAATTCCGAGCACTCACCTGTTCGGCAGCGTTGGGCATGACTATCCACGACCACCTCGTCAAGTGCTTGTTCCAGTGGCGCTTGTGACTCGCCTGCTACCAAAGCGCAGGTCGAGCCTCAACGCAGGCGATCAGCGCTTCGTTGTTGATCGCCTCCATAGCCTCTCTGCTCTATCGACACGAAACCAGCAGCGACTCCCGGCGTCTCCGCACGATTCTGAAACTTCAACAACCTTTCCGAACCGCCGGAAGTGTACATGCGGCCCACGTGACGTCGGTGCACAAGCTGCCACTTCCGTCGCGTACGCTCAAAATGACGCCCAAGATCAAGACCTCCTTGACGCGCGCGTTTCCTACGCGGTGAATCGTGCGCGCCTGGCTGCGCGTCACGCGTCTGCGAGGCCGTACGCGCCTGTCCTACGCGTCTAGAGAGGGCAGACGCGCAGGAAACGCGCGCGTCAAGGAGGTCTTGGTAGAAAAACTAGAACAGGAGAGAGCCTTATGCTAAAGCAAGACCTAACAGTACTACTACTCTATGTTTAGAAAGTGCAAGCATAGGTCTTTCAACATGAAATTTATTAAGTGGTTTTACTGAGTAAATGTAGTGGAATGCTTCCTGCTAATTATTTCAACACTGAACATTCCAAATATCATGCACTGTTTTGAGTAGAAGTAATCACTAGGCTTTAGGCATGCAGATCTCGTAATAACTGCTTAAATGCATCACAAGCAAAAACAGAAAAAGAGACAAAAGCTACACTTACGCGCATGCAGAAACTGTTCATTCTGGTTGTGTAGGCAAGCCACTTTTGTCACTACAAAACTGATTCAGAGCTTCAGTGTACTCTAATAAAATCACACACTAAAACAAATGTGGACGGATTTGAGCCTTCATATATTTTTGCATCCAGACTGGCACATTATTTACACATTGACAGTATGTGCAAACCTTATTACGCTCACATGCAGGATGTCCGCCAACCTTCCACCAGTGCCTCCATCGAGGAGGAGGGAAGTGCTGCAGACATCTTAACAAAAAATGTGCCAGTTTTCCGATCTGGCAACACTTGAAGTGCCATCACTGTCAAGTGAAGAGTCACAAGCGCCAGCATCGACTCTGTCTTCGGCGTCGCATGAGTCTGTGGAGTCTCAGGACATTTTGGAATCTCTTGAATCACCGATGTTTCAAGAAGTTCTGGTTCCTGAGGATTCTGAGGCACACCACAGCAGTCCGCAGTCAGAAGCATCGCTGGCTTCAGCAGGCAGTCGTAGGCTGGAAAAGTTAGGAAGCATTGCTTCTGAAGCAAAGTCAAGGGGGAGGAAAAGGAAAAAGAAAGATTAGAGTTAGTTAATATTGGAGGAATTAGGCAATGTTTCAAGTGCAATCACAAGATGCAAACCACAGGACGACCTCGAACTTTTGCCGTCTCTCTGCTCAAACACATTAGAGAGGCCAGTGAGGATACGCATCTCGACTTGAAAATTAAATTGATGCAAGTAGGAGAGTAATTCAAAGATTAATGTTTTTTAATGTATGCTTTTTGTATAATAAAGCCAAGAGACAATGAAACAAAAGGAGATCATTGATGAATTTAATTACTTTATATCGAAATGGAAAAATAAGGAGGAAAATGAAAGTATATGAAAAGGTAGCGTCCCACTAATGGGAGACGAACCCACAACCTTTGAATTATGCTTGCATTGCTTTGCCAGTAGAGCTGCAGCAATGGCTATCCCTCTGCAAACTTTCTTGGGCCTGTATGTGCATGTACTAGATCTCACCCTGGTAGTGTTGGCCAGTGCTACTCGTGCAAGAACACTCCAAGAGCCTAATCTAGTACACAAACATTCTATGAAATTGATGGTGGAATAGTCTCCGGCTCAATTGGTTTTGGTTTTAGCTCCCACCAGTGGCAAGTTATATTTTGTCCACTTTCATTTCCCTTCTCCTTGTGATGTTGACATTACAAATAAAATGACAGTTATTTTCCTTTGTGCTTTATATACGTTTCCTTGTCTGTTGTTGTCATGTCAAAGCCCCTCAGCTCTTCTTTTTTGTTCATCTTACATTGTGTTGTATCCATATTTTTTTGCGGTATTCAAGAATTTCATAAAGTTGATATCTGTGGGCCTGCTTGGCTGGCCATTGCTGCTGTAGAGATGTGTGAACATGTTTTAGCAACACACCTACGATAAAGAAGCACTGACTTGCAACTAAAGGTTAGTTGTTGCAAGACAGATGTTTATCGCTTTCATCTGTGTTTTCTCATTCAGCCTGTCTTGCAGCAATGAACCTTTTTGAGTTCACCACCTGTGCATGTAGAGTTTGTGCATGCATCTAGAGATGCCTGTACATAAAAAGAAATGTAATGAACCTTCAACCAGACCCCATTGAAAATTTCGGTTATATGCTGCAAGTTGTAAAGCCTGTCGGGGCGTTCTAGCAGCGCAAGCATTTTTCAAATTGTTTTATTATTATTAGAAGAGGTACCAGAAAGGGAAAAGTCTTGCCACCACATAGCCAGGAGGCGAGGTTCACTGTCAACATAGACAACCTCTACCTCTCCCACAACTATCATCCACAAGCCACATTCTTTGCATTTTTTTTTCTTTGTGTTCCGTGGCTCAGTTCCAGAGTTGGTTTTGCATGTTCTGCATTGGATGTTTGGCCAAAGTCTGTACGTAATCAGTGACATTGAAGGCAGTGTGTAGATGAGACATTTATACGTATGACCCTGCTTCTCTGGCAGGAAGCAGGGCTACCAGACGGGAGCCATGAACAGCATGTGAGCTTTAAAAAATTTCTTAAGCTGAAAAAAATGTAAGAAATTTCTGCGGCTGTCGTGCTGTTCTGCAGTTGTTTAATACTTTGCAGGCACGATCGCCACTATATGACTTGCCCACCACTGCACAGTCTAGCCACCTCAATCCCCACACAGTAAGTCAAGGCAACGTCTTTTATGTCTTACCGGGATGCCAAGTAGCTTGAATGTAAGTTGAAAAAAAAAAATTAGTACGCATGTCAAAATTGTTTGAATACTAATTATGATGACATGATTTTTCTTGACAATAATCTACATGGCTGTGGGGGCCCTTTTCGGATGACATACGATCAAAATTCATTTGTGTAGGTTAGCTACCACCTTCGTTTAATACTACATGTGCACGCGTACCTCATTGCATGTTTTACAGGTTGCGCAAGGTCAAAAGCACTGAGGTAGCTTTTGTGCGATGCCAGTTGATGGCAGTTTTTTTTAGAGTTAGCCGTAACTGTTACACTGGTGATGTAGGAAGTGGGAACTTTCAGTCTCTGTGATCATGCGATCATTTTTTTCTTGTATTTCTTTTCACGCGTATTGTCACTACCATCATTACTATTTCTCGTTTTGTATCAGCCTTTCGTGTCCCATTTTTTTTTATTTGTTTATGAGTTAATAAATAGTTGTGTATAATTCTGTATTCTGTGGAAAGAGAGAAATAAAGATGATTATTAATATATTATTATTATTATGTATTAGTAATTTTTATGCACGCTCATTGTCAGTCGTTTCCTTCTTTCTTTTGTTTTGCTTCAATGTTTTGTGACTCCTTCCTGATTTGGCTTCGAAAAGGCGGCGGGCAGTGATATGTTAATAAAATAAAATAAATGATACATTAAATGACAAAGAAACGGTGTTCTGTATTCCTCCAATCGCACATTATTAATCTAGAGGCAGCTGTCTTTTACCAACCTCAATGCTACAGCAAGTCGTTCTCCAGGCTCCAGGGGTTTCACGAATGTGGTGATGCCGTGTGAGGTCCTCTGCTAAAAAGCTCAATAGCTTGTCCAAGAGCTGCGGCGCCTTGCGAAAGAACTTGTAGAAAAATCCGTGGTCATCCTGACGTATCCGTTGCATCTGTAAAAAAATGGTGCATTATTGCCTGGCAGCAACACCATGCCCTGCCCACATACACGCGCAGGTATCAGGAGCTGTACACTTTTCACTGACACACACGTATAGCCACTAGCCATCATCAATTTTACCCCCTGCTTTGTTTATGTGCTTGAATACAAACAGTGGTTCGGCAAAACAGGAGAGCCAGTCAACGGTATATTAAAATCGTGCGGCCACTGCCAAGAAACTTCCGAAATTAGTCGCACAGAATTTTAACCTGCCCCCCAGGTCACAATTTAGCTACATTACACTTCATATTCTACAGTCGCACTTCTGAGAGACAGAAAATAGAGAAAATCGTATCTCGTCCACAAGCTTCATATAAGACAACCAACACGTGTAAAAAGGTGTTCTTGAATCTATGTGCTATACTATTGGCACAAATATAACTAGCAGTCCTTAGGTTTTTGTAGGGGTGTGCTAATACCGAAAAGTAGATTTAGAATCGAATCAAATGAAGAAAAAATAATCTGGATATCAAATAAAATATCGAATAGCAGAAAATGTCTTACAAAACTTAATCCTTACAAATTTTGTGCAAGAGGGTGCTACACAAGCTCTGTGTAAACAGTATGGTCTACTGTTAATAATGAAGGGAGCTCCAAATTAGTATTACAGATTGTCTGTTAAATAGAATCAAGCGCTTCTGAATTCCCCTCTGAAGCTGAACAGTTAATGAGCGTATGTCGTACGGCATACACGGGTTAGACAGGCGGCGGGTGAAACGTCGTGAGGTGTCGTCACCACGTATCCAATATACTGTCTGTATGCTTCCGGCGGCTAATCAGCCCGATCTTCGCCTATGCTTTCGCGCTTTCCGAACTACACCCTGCTCTTGTCGTTCCCCCTGTTCGCGTACGTCACGTTATCGTTTCGATCGGTGCTGTCAACCTGGAAGAACCTTGCACCGACGACGCGATGCGGTTCTGCGAATTGGGCGTTCGCGCGCTGCGAGTACGATCCCCGCATTACTACTTTAACCCTTTCACTTATGCGCGCACTGAAAAACGCTGATAAGTAATTGCTGTCCTAACGAAGATAAGTCCCCATGTCTAAACACTGGCTCCTAGTTCTACCACTGTAGATCATCGAGACGAAAGAAGTTACTCACAGCCGTAAAGTCCTTCTTCTTTACGCAGTTGAAAGACTGGCCGGACCCACCAACGTCGCCGCAGAGGCCGCAGACGCTTTCTGCGCTCCCGCCGCCTTTGCAAGAGCAGCAGCAGCAAAAGCTGCTTTCTCATGTGGTACATTGCGGGGAGAGAACGCTGATGCCGGCGAAGCAAGCGGCTAAGCAAGAGCTCGGCACCAACGTCGTGCGTGGTCGCGCGCAGATGTCAGCTGCAGTTGTGAGCAAGCAGACGCTATCGCGCATGATGTTGATAATTGATGTAGCTTTTCTTGCCATAGGATGTATAGATACGAATAGCGTGCATTTCTCAACTTAAAAACAATGTACTAGCTCTAACATAGATAAATTAAATAAAAATGGCTAGCCATAATGAAATTAAAGATACACTTTTCTCAAAGCCAAAGACGACCGTTTCCGCCATCGCTGGGCCGCTGGTCTGTCAGCCCTGTGCTACGCGCAGCGAAGCGCGCATTTGGCGCGCACGTGTGCGCCTATCGTGTGGCTGGACGCCCTTCCCTTCGTCACCCGCGTACGCGCACGCAGACGCGTACGCTTACGTGTACGCGTAGCGAGACGCGTATCCCGGGCTGCGTGTTGTTGGGCCTTAAGTCGAACCGCCACCCTACGCCACCCTCCCTTCGCGCGCTGCCTCCCTGCTTTCCTCCGTACATGGCGCGCGAGATGGAACTGCGATCGTCGTTTGCCTAAAGCCCCTCAATCTCCCAAAGTAGCGCCATTCACTTCCCTCCTCCTCCGCTCGGCGCGGCCTCGACGGTGGCGCCGCCGGTGGTGGGCCTGCCGTAGCAGACGACGGCTAACACGCTACGGGAGGAAATGCGCAGAAAAGTTCGTTCGAGCCCTGCGGAGCAGTTTTTTCAATCGAGATCTTTCTTCGTCAGTCGGTAACTGGCCTTTAGAATTTCGTGTTGGAATTGCGGAAGAAATAGAGAAAAGGACCATTATTCAAGGCGTATTTAAGGCGTAAAGTGCGCGACGTTGAGAGTTCGTGTCGCTGAAACACGACGCAAGCACGCGGTGTACTCAAACACGCGCGTAATTACCAAAGTTTCAGGTGTTGACAGGGTGAAAGTATGTGTACGTGGTTTCGTAGGTTCATTTACGTACCTGCAGGATACTTTTGTTCGACCGGCGCGTGAGGGATTGCTGACCGCACACAGCCGGAATGGCTGTGTGCGGTCAGCAATGCCTGGCAACAGGGCCGTTTTTTTCATTGCGGGTTGCTTTGGTAATAATCAAGATATATTGTTTTTTTTTACAAGTACTGCTCCAGGAGGGCACATGTAATGGCTAACGGAGGCCTCTGAAGAGCACGTGACGTTACAATAACGCAGGCGTCGCAGGGAGTGTTCGCATACAAAATTGGCTGTCCGCGATCTTATACCCCCTTAGCATGCACAGGCTTCGGCGAGCCCCATCCAGCCCTGGTTCTAGCTTTGGTGTTCCCGTTGCCGCTTTGGTGCCCTGGAGGCGCCGTCAATAATACGAAATAATGACAAGGTGTTACAACTAGTAAATAAAATTTATTGAAGAAATACAATCGCGCCGAGGCGCCAACTTCTAAAGCAGCGATAGCGCGCCCGCGCGAGTATTATGAAACGCCAACGAGGAATTTACTTGCCCACGTACGACTCTACGATCAAAGTGCACGTTAAACATCCCCAGGCGAGCTAGATAAAGTTATCCGGAGCCATCCACTACGACCTGCATCCTAGCTTTAGTCGCTTCGGAACGTTAAATACGTTAATCACCACAAACCAAATCAATACATGCGGGCGTACATCCGAAGCTGAAAGACTGCATCGTAAGTCATATTGAGCCTTGCAAAAGAGTCGAGAATGTGCTAACTTCTGGTGGAGCTCAAAACACACCCTGAATAAAGTCGCTTTTATGTCACAGGCCAGCTGCAGATGCGTGCATTTCACCGCAAGACGAAACTACATGAAACAAAGAGAGCACATTCGAGAAAAAAAAGTCAAACAACGCACTAAAAACCACGCAGAGCATGAACACACACCTTTTCGAAGCGGAAGGCATGAACTAGGCTCAAAATAAGAGGTTGTGAGTAGCCGTGGCCCTTACTTCACTAAGCCGTGCGTTCTTTGCCACTTCCTCGAAGTCAGCCCGCCCGATCCTGCGAATCCACACTTCTTTTTGCGTTGCACCCGCCGGACGGCAAAGCAAAAAACTTTTTGCCCTCGCTGTGTCTGTTGCGGCAACCGAACGCGCAGCAGCATGGCATCGCAATGAAGTTCTCGGCCCTGCACATCTGCTACGCTAACGCACTCCGTCAGTCCGCCTGCCGTACTTTCGTCGCCCAGGCCCAACAATGGAGGTCGGCGCGCACTGGAAAGAAAAAATATACAAAAGCGCGGCGCCTGCTCCGCGGTGGAAAGAAAAAAATATACAAAAGCGCGGCGCCTGCTTCCACGTGACACAGATTGGCCAATGGGGGAGCGGAGGAGGCCGGGGCGACAGGAAGCGTGGAGGAGGACGCGCCAGGGTGAGCGGGGTGGCGGAAAGATCTAAGAATGGCGCTACTTTTGAAAAATTGAGGGGCTTTACGTTTGCCCTTGCGCGCGGTCGCGAACTGCGTAGTTGCTGCAGGAGCACAACGCCGCCGCCCCTCACCTCTCGTGGAGGAAGGAAACTAAGGAGAAACCCTGACGTCACTCTTTGGGAAGCTAAAGTGATGCCGGAAGTTGGCGTTGCTCTGCCTATCGGGCCAGTTCTCCTCTCTTGTTTACCTTTTTCGCGAAACCACGCCGCGCCGCACGCGATGCTCCGCAGCAATACTGAACAATCGCGATGTCTCATTGCATTACCGTTGCCGAAATCATGTTGAAAGAAGCTCATAATGAATTTCGCAAATTGGGCCGTGAGGTGAAATCGGCTGCTTTTACCGCCATTTCTGAAAATAAGCATGCCTTATAAGGCCAGCCAACTGAACTGTTCTCATCAACCGCGGGTACCGGCCGCAGCCCAATTCTTGCGTGTTTTTAAAAAAAGGTCACTTTTGTCGCTGCCTTCTACTTACTTTTCTCTGCTAGGGCTTCCTCGGGCTCTCAGACGGGCTTGCGAGCTAGACGTGTGGCGATACGAACAAAAATGTACGCATTCTCACTGCACTGCAAGAACGTACGACACACCGACCCATTTGCGCTCCATTTGCAGTTTATGAGCACAAACACATGGTCGCTTGCGGAATCGTCGTGCTTTATTGAACAAACTTCGAGTGTCCGCTCATCACTAAGACAGCGCGCCGGCGAGGGGGCGGAATGTCATTTCTGACCCCGCGTTTGGACTCATTGACTGCGGCCTGAGCTTCACTGACCACGGTAAGTGAAGCTTCACGGGTCCAAAGTTTTGCGATAGCTGGCGCACGGTGCAGAACAGTACTCGCGTAGAACCGGCCTACATGCGACCATGGAACAGCCGTTCGATGTGTTCGCAGGCGTATGTTTTGTGGAGCCTTGCCGATTCTTGCAGCGCATTCGCTAACCTACATTTCCCTGCGCTTGTCGCGCGCTCAGATAAAATACGCCTGCGGTAGGGAGGATTCATTCCTTAAGTCAGAGCAGCCGCTTGTTTCTCATCTTCCCGGATGAAGCGTCGCCTGGCCGGCGCACGGTGCCGAGGGCAGCAAAATGCACATATTGACACGTGTACTTATCTTTATCGGGCGACCACGTTTCGCCACCTAACAAATGTAATCGCACAGCGCGTGACGCGCCTGCATGTATCCGAAGTTTCTGGAAAGTTATCGATACTTCTACCCGGCTATTTGTTGTCGCCGAACGTTGTGTTATCTGATTTCATCGTGTGACGCGAATGGTGTAGAACTTTGTGGAAGGTACGCAGGTCCGAACGATTAGTCTGGAACATTCGACGACAGCTGTATAAAAGCCGACGCGCTTGACTCGCTGATCAGATTTCCGACGATCGCCGACCGTGTTCGCCGCTATCGTTGTGCTATAAGTGTAGCCTGTTTTTGTGGGCACAGGTTCGCCCAATAAAAGCTAGTTTTGTATTCCACCGTATTGCTGCTTTTCTTCATCGTCACTACCACGTGACATCTGGTGGAGGTGCTTGTGCGTTTATGTACCGAACGCCCCCGCAAAGCCACGATCCAAGCCCGAAGCCCGAGGACAGAACCAACATCGCCCAAGACCAGCGTGCTAGCCGCAGACTGCAAGGACTGCCCCCAGAGTACGGACTTCTACCTGAGACGACAAAGAAGATCGTGGTCAAGACAACCCCAACGGCTGCCCCAGCGCCCCCCCGTTATCCTCCAACAACCTCGGGACCCACCAACCTTCCATGGAACAGTGACTGAAGACCCGGAATCATGGCTTGAGACCTACGAACGAATCGCAACATTTAACAACTGGGACTCCGACGATATGCTGCGGCATGTCTACTTCGCCTTAGAAGACACCGCCAGAACTTTGTTTGAGAACAGGGAATCGACCTTGACAACGTGGGACCTGTTTTCGTAGCGGCTTCCTGCGCACCTTTCCAAGCGTCGTGCGCAAGGAAAGGGCTGAAGCTATGCTGGACGCCCGAGTGCAGCTACCAAACGAGAACGTTGCCATCTTCACGGAAGAAATGAGCCGTTTGTTCCGCCACGCCGACCCGGATATGGCCGAGGAGAAGAAAGTCCGCCTACTGATGCGTGGTGTAAAGGAGGAACTTTTCGCCGGGGTGGTAAGAAGCCCACCGAAGACCGTCGAAGAGTTTCTTCGTGAGGCGACGAACATTGAGAAGACACTCGAGATCCGAAACCGGCAATTCGATCGCCGCATGAACTCTACAAACTACGCCGGCGTTCAATCACTAGCTACCGACGATCTACGCGAGACTATCAGAGCAGTTGTACGAGGGGAGCTTCAGAAGATCTTCCCGTCGTCGCAGCCTCAAGTGGCCTCGATCGCTGACATCGTCAAAGATGAGGTTCAGCGGTCGCTTGGAGTTCCGGAGGTGCAACCTCAATTACCGCAACCCCAGCCCGAAGCGATGACCTACGCCGCCGTCGTACGCCGTCAAGGTCCTCCTCCGCGACCGCGCCAGGGCCCTGTAACGCCGCAATTCCATCGTCCACCACCGCCGCCGCCAGCATGCCCACCCGTCGCTCAGCGCAGCTACGCGAGGAAGACGGACATTTGGCGAGCTCCCGACCACCGCCCGCTCTGCTACCACTGCGGCGAAGCCGGCCATGTATACCGCCGATGCCCATACCGCAACCTGGGATTGCGAGGGTTCGCCGTCGATGCACCGCGCCCTCGGGAAGGTGAACGCCCTCGTGACATCGCTGACTACCTCGCCGCTACTCAGTGGAGCTCTCGACGACCGTCGCGTTCGCCATCACCAGGCCGCTACCTCTCGCCGCAGCGCCGACCATACACTGGCCCAGCCCGGGGCCGGTCAGCGAGCCCATATCCGGAAAACTAAAAGCAGCAACCGATGGAGGTGCGGTTGCTGTTCGTCGAACTGACGAAGATCCTCCGCCGCCGACGAAGACGACGAAGAGACCATCTCGACGACATAATAACGACACGCCGCCGTCCCGACGAAGTCAGGAAGCCAAGACTACACCGACGAAAGACGACTTGACGACGCGACGTACCAGCTTCAGTTCAACACGACGCAGCCGTGATCCGACGCCAAGACCCAACTGCAGCGCAAGACAAAGAGCCACCGACCTCGACGTGCTTCTCGACGGCCACGCAGTCACCGCCTTAGTCGACACAGGGGCTGATTACTCCGTCATGAGTGGACACATCGCCGCCCAGTTGAATAAAGTTAAGACTACGTGGGAAGGCCCTCAAATTCGTACCGCTGGAGGACACCTGATTACGCCGGCAGGAATGTGCACGGCAAGAATTACCATCCACGAACGGACTTACCCTGTCACCTTCGTTATCCTCCAACAGTGTTTACGAGACGTCATTCTCGGCATGGACTTCCTCAACCAACACGGCGCCGTCATCGACCTGAAGTTGAAGTCAATAACGCTGTCGGAAGATCATGCGATACCGCCAAGGAGCCCTCGTAGTCACCACGCCTTGAGTGTTCTCGAAGATCAAGTGAGCATCCCGCCTCGCTCGAGCATTGTTATTTCGGTCGGCACCGAAACACCCGCTGACGTAGAAGGCCTCATCGAAGGCGAGCAACGTCTACTGCTAGACCGTGAAATTTGCGTCGCAAGAGGGATCGCTCGACTGCACGGAGGACACACGAAAGTGTACCTGACAAACTTCAGCCAGGAGTTCAAGCACATCAGCAAGGGCACGACGATCGCATACATCGAGGAAATTCTGGAAAACAGCAATGCGTTTGTCCTCTCGGATTCTGCCGCATCTACCCCGACGACCGTAGTTCCCGAGCCAGACTTCGACGTAAATCCAAGTCTCCCCACGATTAAGCAACAACAGCTCAGAAGTCTACTTCGACGATACAAAAAGTGCTTTTCGACGTCATCAAGGATTCGACGAACCCCAGTTGCAAAGCATCGCATAATAACCGGAGAGGGCGCTCGACCTCTCCGCCAGAGCCCATGCCGAGTGTCCACGCGAGAACGTGAAGCTATAAGGCACCAAGTAGACGAAATGCTGCGCGACGACATTATCCAGCCGTCCAAAAGCCCGTGGGCATCTCCTGTAGTCTTGGTGAAAAAGAAGGACGGAACCCTGCGTTTCTGCGTCGATTATCGTCGTCTGAACAAGATCACGAAAAATGACGTATACCCCCTCCCACGGATAGACGACGCACTGGATCGGCTCTGCAACGCTAAATACTTCTCGTCAATGGACCTCAAGTCTGGCTATTGGCAAATAGAAGTCGACGAAAGATATCGCGAAAAGACTGCCTTCGTCACCCCAGACGGCCTCTACGAGTTCAAGGTTATGCCATTCGGACTGTGCTCGGCGCCTGCAACGTTCCAGCGCGTGATGGACACAGTTTTAGCAGAATTGAAGTGGCAGACCTGTCTCGTTTACTTGGATGACGTCGTCGTCTTCGCCGGAAATTTCGAAGATCACCTGACGCGGCTTGCGACGGTACTAGAGGCCATCAAGTCATCAGGGCTCACTCTGAAGCCGGAAAAGTGTCGATTCGCTAACGATGAGCTTTTGTTCCTAGGCCACGTCATCAGCAAATCAGGAGTACGCCCCGACCCCCAGAAGACAGCTGCCATCGCAAAGTTCCCGCAGCCAACCGACAAGAAGGCAGTGCGCAGATTCCTTCGCATGTGTGCCTACTATAGGCGCTTTGTCAAGGACTTTTCACGCATCGCGGAGCCGCTAACACATCTAACCAAATGTGATGTCGCGTTCAAGTGGGAAACGCCGCAGGCCAAGGCATTTCAAGAACTCAAACGACGCATGCAGTTGCCGCCGGTACTTGCACACTTCGACGAGGACGCCGATACCGAAATCCATACTGACGCCAGTAGCCTAGGCTTCGGTGCCGTCCTAGTCCAGAGGAAAGAAGGACTTGAACGGGTGATATCGTATGCTAGCCGGTCGCTGTCAAAAGCGGAAAGCAATTATTCTACGACTGAAAAGGAATGCCTCGCCATCGTTTGGGCTCCAGCTAAATTCCGCCCTTACCTCTATGGCAGGCCATTCAAAGTCGTCAGCGACCACCACGCGTTGTGTTGGCTAGCTAACTTAAAGGACCCTTCAGGACGGCTGGCGTGGTGGAGCCTCAGACTACAAGAATATGACGTCACGGTAATATACAAGTCCGGAAGAAAACACTCCGACGCCGACTGCTTATCACGCGCCCCCATCGATCCCCCGCCGCAAGACGACGAGGACGACGACGCCTTCCTTGGGATAATAAGCGCGGAAGACGTCACTAAACAGCAACGAGCAGACCCGGAGCTAAAAGGCCTCGTCGAGTATTTGGAAGGGAACACCGACGTTGTCCCTAGGGCATTTAAGCGCGGGTTGTCTTCGTTCACGCTACAAAACAACCTGCTCGTGAAGAAGAACTTCTCACCAGTCCGCGCCAGCTACCTTCTTGTTGTACCGTCAGCGCTGCGTCCAGAAATACTGCACGCCCTACACGACGATGCAACCGCTTGGCACCTCGGTTTCTCCCGGACGCTGTCGCGAATACAGGAAAGGTATTATTGGCCGCGTCTGACCGCCGACGTCGCCCGTTACGTCAAGACATGCCGAGACTGTCAACGACGCAAAACACCACCGACAAGGCCAGCAGGATTACTACAGCCGATCGAACCTCCTCACCGACCATTCCAGCAGATCGGGATGGATTTGTTGCGGCCGTTTCCGATGTCAACATCCGGGAATAAGTGGATCGTCGTGGCGACGGACTATCTCACCCGCTTTGATGAAACTAAAGCTCTACCAAAAGGCAGCGCAGCCGAAGTGGCAAAATTTTTCGTCGAGAACATCCTGCTGCGATATGGTGCTCCAGAAGTCCTCATCACCGACAGAGGAACGGCTTTTACAGCAGAGCTCACCCAGGCCATTCTGCAGTACAGCCAGACAAGCCACAGGAGGACAACTGCCTACCATCCGCAGACCAATTTTCTCACGGAGCGCCTGAACAAGACCCTCGCCGACATGCTAGCAATGTACGTCGACGTCGAGCACAAGACGTGGGACGCGGTCCTGCCGTATGTAACCTTCGCTTACAACACGGCGGTGCAAGAAACAACACAGATCACGCCGTTTAAGCTGGTTTACGGCAGGAACCCGGCGACGACGCTCGACGCCATGCTGCCCCACGTCACTGACGAAGAGAATGTTGACGTCGCTAGCTATCTCCAGCGCGCCGAAGAAGCCCGACAGCTCGCCCGCCTGCGGATCAAGAACCAACAGAGGACCGACAGCCGACACTACAACCTTCGACGACGCTTCGTCGAGTACCAGCCCGGTGACCGTGTTTGGGTTTGGACGCCGATACGCCGACGAGGACTGAGTGAGAAACTATTGCGCCGCTATTTCGGACTATACAAGGTCATTCGACGTATTGGCGCACTGGACTATGAGGTCGTGCCAGACGGAATTTCGCATTCACAGCGGCACCGCGCACGATCTGAAGTGGTCCACGTGGTGCGTCTGAAACCCTTTTACGGACGCTGACGAACTTCCTTATTTTGTTGTTTTCTTTGCTACGGGTGTTTTTCCTTATTTCGTTTGTATGCAGCATCGGGTCGATGCTTTTTTTAAGAGGGGGGTATTGACACGTGTACTTATCTTTATCGGGCGACCACGTTTCGCCACCTAACAACTGTAATCGCACAGCGCGGGACGCGCCTGCATGTATCCGAAGTTTCTGGAAAGTTATCGATACTTCTACCCGGCTATCTGTTGTCGCCGAACGTTGTGTTATCTGATTTCATCGTGTGACGCGAATGGTGTAGAACTTTGTGGAAGGTACGCGGGTCCGAACGATTAGTCTGGAACATTCGACTACTGCTGTATAAAAGCCGACGCGCTTGACTCGCTGATCAGATTTCCGACGATCGCCGACCGTGTTCGCCGCTATCGTTGTGTGTATAAGTGTAGCCTGTTTTTGTGGGCAGAGGTTCGCCCAATAAAAGCTAGTTTTGTATTCCACCGTATTGCTGCTTTTCTTCATCGTCACTACCACGTGGCAATATTCTGCGTAACGCTCTATCAGCACGTGTATTGAGATACACCTGTGCAGGTGTGCATGAACCTCGCACGCGCTCTGCTTAAAAGGTTTCGTGCTGTCGCGAGTACTGCGAGAATTAAGCAACAGTTAAGCAACATGTGTTTTAATATGCACAAAAGCAAGTTGTTACTGAACACGAACTACGCATTGATAACGTACGTTCTACGTGCCGTAAATGCACCATATGCGCTGTCAAAAGCAGGAATCAGTGACCTGCAAGGCGTTCATTGTACAGATTCTGACACGCATCGGTTTCGGCCTTTGATGGCATGTTAGCATGATTCCGCGTAAGAGGGCAAAATTTCCCGCGGATATTCCTTCGTCGGTTGCGCGGTACATTGCGTACAGCGTTGCATGCGCGTTCATTTCACAAACTTTAGTTCCCCCTGTCCCACCTGGCCACAGCAACATCCGGTAGAGCACGGTCCAGATAACGCAACGCAACAAAACACGGAAACCAACGCAAACTTGCCCGCACGGTGCCTTTGCCACGGTACGAAACCCTCGGAGCAACACGTGTGAGCGCACAGAACCATAACAAAGCCGCCATTGTGGCCCGAAAGGCGTGGTTGCTACAGCAAAGAAATAAAAAATCTGCAAAAAAAGGAGAACTTACTACGTCATTTCATCCACATTTTTCTCCTAGCGCGTGGAGGGGGTAGGGCAACACCTCCTAGAATGTTCTCTAGAGGGTTCAAAGCAGAAAGCTAGGCTAGTTGGTGTGTCATGATTATTCAAAAGAATAGCGCAAAGTAGCAGGGACAACGACAGAGAATACGACAGGACGAGTGTTGATGTTTAGTTGATGTTTAGTTGATGTTTAGCGCTCGTCCTGTCGTATTCTCTGTCGTTGTCCCTGCTACTTTGCGCTATTCTTTTGAATACTCTAGAGGGTGTTGGGTAGGGCCTCTCCTCAGAAGCCTCTCATCCCTCCCCTGCCTTTTTCACGACGGAAGACGACGCGTTTGTTCTCCGCCATACAGTTTCTAAATAAATACCTTAGAGGGAAATGTGGCGCTAGTGTCTACGGGGGCTCTCATGAGCGTTGCCTCAACACCTACATGGGAATGATGGGAAGCACAGGCCTTGGATTGACTTCGATCTTTAGACTAGTGGCGTTTGCTTGCGGCGCAGTAAATGAAGCTATACTCAAATATTATCGCGCAAAATCTAATTTTATTTCTGCAGTATGTTATACAATGTACAACACGTTACATAAATATTGTATGACTTTGAGATGGTAGCACAGTTTACTATATGGTTTATCACCCAGGCACACCAGGGTATGCATTCTTGTGCGATTCTGTTCCCGATTTACCGCCAGAGAATAATTATTTGTTTTTGCAACAGCAATAACAACCGTGCGTGTACTTATATAAAGATACTCATCAAGTATTTATGCAAATAAAAATCTTGTATGTGAGAAAGTGTTGCGCCCTTGAGAGGAATGCTACAATTGTCATCTGCTACGACGCCTGCTCGCTGCAGACGCGAGACGTTTTCTCACAGACGAAAGGCACTTGCGAATTCTCTCGTTCTTTCGAAAGGCTGTGTCGGCTGTCACGATTTGTGAACATCTTCATGTACTTTTAAGCACATTTGCTGCACCGCTAGCAGGGATGCTTGAAGCTTCCTACGAGTATGCTTTATTTTATTTTCAAATTCAAGTTTATTTACCAGACAATATGCTGGAAGGTCCGCTGGGCTAAAAGCCGTAAAAACGGCTTGACAGGGCCCAGGTAGCCGTTACATTGCTGCGGCTATACAAGGTGCAGAGGAAAAGGACTAAGATACGCCGTTACAAAGGCGAAAATGTAAATGATGCAGATTACAATGCATAATATAACATTCATAAATCACACAAATACACTTGAAATACGATGCACATGAATATGCATGTGCAAATTTCGACACATAGTACTGCATATTTACCAGTGACACAAACACACTAAAAATGATGCAAAAAAAATTTAATGTTTTCAACAACCGATTTGCAAGCAGCATATATATTATATATAGTAGATATTTATAGATACTGAATCATTAAACCAAAATCAAGCCTGTGGCATGTTTCGCGTCCAAGCCGTGAGGTGGTGCCACCATCGAAACGACGACAGGGCACCGCCGGCAGCCGCAATGGAAACGCCAGCTATGCCTTTATTATGTACACTTTATTTGCAACGCATCAAACTAGCACGTACAGAAAAACATTTCTTCTGAAATAATACACTTTTCGAAGCAAATTCTGCTTAAACACTAAAAATTTTTATAACGTGACTTCAAGAATGGTTAACTGCAAGAGAGAGAGCCGGCATTCTGGACCAGAAGATCAAGAGTCGTGACAGAATTCGCCCTTGTGAAGTGTTTCTGCTCGAACAGGAGGCACTAGCTCAAATCAAGTTGCAGTTTGAGAATATTGTGAACGAAGTGGCGTGACATCTTCAGCTACAAAAGTGGACGAACCTTAGTAGCAACGTACCAGCGTGCGATGGCTTTATGTGGTCGGATGTATTTCTTCATTCAGCGGCGGACAGCTTGTGTTCACCAGAAATGTGTGTCGAGACTATACGTAGTATCTTTCTGCACATAAAGAACTATGCATGTTACGCACGTGTATATCTTCTGAAACGCTATTCACGTGCTTTTTATTTTATGTAAACATCAATGATGTTATAATAAAGCTGTTTATTGGCAGCAAGTTAGTGTGATTAGCGTCGTGATTTCGCTGGGCCTATGCAGTAGTGCCAACCTTCAAAGGTAAATGTACAAGCTAATTCTGAGTCCCATATAAGAATATATATACAGGGTGTCCCAGTTAACTTGGACGAAGATATTAAAAATACCTAGGAGCTCTAGAGAAATCGTACTGACTGCATAGTAGCCGTAATACTTGCGGCCAGTATTCTTTTTATCGCAAAGTATTACTTAGTTACTTTTATTAGTGAACTTTTGAATTATTGCTTGAGTCGCAACCACATCAATTACAAAGTTGTAGGGCACCTCAAATAATTTCCGAATCAAGCATTTGTTTAGTGCTCAGCTTTATCTCGTTCAGCTCGGCCTCCTCCTTAAGGGGAAGCTTTAGCTCGGGTGCTCCTATCTAAATACATGTAGAAAGAGAAGTCGTCTTTTTCGGCAGCCACCGCATCAAATTTGACGAAGTTTGTTGCATTCATACAAAGCCTAAATTCTAGTGACTGGTTGTTTTGAATTTTTCAGTTAGGTTGTGTACTCTTTATTAAATATTGGTAAAAATCGGCAATTTTCAGTAAACGAAACAATCAAGTTTAATACTCTGGAATACAACAATGAAAAATGATAACACAATTCTGTGAATTGCATCTAATAGTACATCTACAGCGGAAGAAATTGATGTGTTACATATGAATCTAAAAAAATTTTGCATTATGGAAATATGGCTTTCGTAGAACCCTTGAACACAACGTAACCAATTCACATAATATACAAATTGACACACCAAAATTGTCCGCTTTGATTGTTATAGTAGATGGTGTTTGCAGAAGCGCGATATGCCTTTTTGATGCAGAGCTATTAGTTTGTAAACGTCGTGTTTCCATTATTTTCGAACTTTCGAATATTTCAAAATATTTTAAACAAAATTCAACCCTAAATCAAAATTCTGCTTTCAACAGACACTAGAATTAAACTTTCTCTCTCATATGCAACAAATTTTATTAAAGGCGATCCAGAGGCTATCTCAGAAAAGCGTTTCTGCGTTTTAAATTTACTTGAATAGGCCGCGTCGGGGTTGGGCCCGAGCTAAAGCTTCCTCTTAAACAATTTGTCGAGAGATAAAATACATAAATAACTGCATTACCATTGCCAAAGATGCTACAAACGAATTGTTGAACGCTGGGCACTGTCAAAACAAGTAAAATATGTATTTTTTCATAAAGGAGTATACCCGTATGTAGCAAAAATTGTCTCCAAAATAACTGATATCAATGCTTCCACGTTTTTGTCTATTTAATAAGTAAAGAAAATATCACATGAACTTTAGAATTATGTAAGTTCAAAACCAGCTAAGCAGTGCATACCACTGATACGAAAAATGTAAAGGCCATAAAATGTACAAGTTTAGGACAAATGTGTTGATGAATCTTTGTCATTGAAGAACCTTGTTTACATTCTTGTAGACATTCAACGGCCAGAGAAAAATCGCAATGACGCTGTCATTTGTTCCAGTGTATTACGCATGAGCAGCTGTCACCAGTCGTGTATCGTGAGTAATTGCACCGAAATTATAGTCGCAACAGAGGGCACGTATAAAAAGCAGGAGTTCTGCATGATATACGAGGGTGAGTCAAATGAAACTGAACCAATGCGAATATATGACAAGCGGGGTGCTTTATTTAAAGGTAGTCTCCATGAGCATTTGGATATTTGTCCCATTGACTAACGAGTCGCGTGATTCCTGTCTCATTAAACTCCTTGGGTCGCTGCGCCAAAAAGTCTGCAACCGACTCTTTCACGTCATCGTCCGACACGAATCTTGTTTTCTTCAGCTGTTTCTTCAGGTCCCCCAAAATGTGGAAGTCGCAAGGCGACATGTCTGAAGTGTATGGCGGATGTTGCAGTGTTTCCCACTTAAACTTTGCCAGTTTTGTATTAACCACATCAGCAACACGGGGACGGGCATTGTCGTGGAACATGACGACACCGTTCGTCAATTTTCCACGTCGTTTGTTCTTGATTGCGACACGGAGCCGATCCAACGTTTTAAAATATCAGAAACAAGTGATAGTCTCTCAAGATTTAGCAAATTCTAGCAGTAATGGCCCGTGACGATCGAAAAAAAAAAGTCAACGACAACTTTCCGGCGGAAATGACTGCCTCTGCTTTATTGGGGGGGGGGGGGGGGGGGTGAAATCGAATGTTTCCACTGTAAGATTTGCCGTTGTGTTTCAGGATCGCAAAAGAGCCACCATGGTTCGCCTCCGATCACAATTGTAGACAATCAATCGTCACCCTCATTGTGATACCGGGTCAGATGAGTCAAGGCAGTGCCGAGCTTCTCCGTAGTCTGGAGGTGGTTCAAAATCTTGGGCATCCATTGCGCACGAGAGCCGATAACGGAGATGTTCATAAATTATGGCGTGAACCGAACCGTGACTGATGTTCACACGCTCTGCCAGTTCACCAATTCTTATCCTCCGTTTTTGTCTCATCAGCTCATCAACCTTTGCAATTTTGTTGGGGGTGATTGCAAGGTGGCTTTGACCCGGTCTTGGATCGTGTTTCCAACTTTCACGTCCTTCTTTGGACCGTTTGCTCCAACGCTTCACAGTGGCCAATGAAATGCGATGTTCAAGGTACACTGCAACCATACGGCGACTAATTTATTTTTAGGAAACACCTTCAGCTGTCAAAAACGTCACCGCACCACGCTGCTCAACTTCTGGAGCGTGCATTACGTCACGCAATCATGTTCAACCCAGTGTATGAGAGCATTAAAGAACATTTATCCTTACAGCTGCGTGTCACTCTCGTAAATGGTAGATGCCTGTGGGCTACGCGCATGCATCGCAGATAATGAACCAAATTGTTATGAGGCGGGGTAGGTAGGCTCACATTCATTTGAGTCGCCCTCGTACATTAGAAATGCGAAGATACAGCTTGATAAAGGGCAAAATTGTGTCACTGGAAACAAAGTTCACTGCGCGTATACACGAAAAAGTCGCAAAAAGATATTAAAATATACGTATAAGTGTCCAATAAATTTACGTATCTAAGAAAAAGTCGCTGTATATAATGTGTCTAACAAGGTAAATAAACATGTAGCGTAATCACAGAGTCACAAAATCCTAGATCCTCCCCTATGTATCGCGTGCGACGGAAGGCAGTGCACTTCTTCCCCGCTTTTCTCCATTGCGCAGAACGACTGAGCCACCATCGTCGACTCAACCCTGCCACCCTCCCCCCCCCCCCCTCCTACGATTTCACTCGCAGATACGGCATGCAGTGCGCGGTCACAAAGTTATCGCCCTCGGACTTTATACAGAACATGAGGGCGAAGACAGGAATGCGCCCGGAGTGTCCAAATAATTGCTTTCGCAATAATATAATAACAGTGTCCGGCAACTGAAGTGTCCCGTGGCCCATTACTCTCCGCAAAAGAAGTAACACAATCGAACTTTCACCATGCGACAATTCGCTGCGCTGCAACAATGTATTTTTTTTTCCTTTTGTGAGCCGGGAGCACCGAAATAAAGAAACTCAAACGAAAGTATCTTGGCCACAATCAAAGGCATACTTTTGGCACCTAATGTGGCTACAGAAGAAGGAATGAGGAGGAATGAACGTTTATTGTGAGATACAGCGAGAAAGTGCCCTTTCTTCGCCCTAGGTGGGCGGCTCTCTTAGTCCAGAAAGCAGTTGGCTAATGCCGCGCCCGGGCCCGGTCCACCAGACTTCGCTGATCTTACAGATTCTGTGCCTTTACCATTTCCTCCCACGTTTCTTCGATCGCTCGTAGCCGTTCTGAGGCATCATCTCGACTGTTTTTCTCGCGGTGTGGGCACACCAACACCATGTGTTGGAGAGTCTCTTGTGCATCACAATATCGGCATAGGTATGAGAATTTGGTGGGGTGCATCCGGTGCATGATAATTCCATGGACATATCGAAGAAAACGTGAGACGCTTGTTCCACCGAAAACCTTGCGCATACTGCTTGGTATACTGCACCGGCGATACAAGATTTTCCAAAAAGGTGGCGCTCCAGCGAACGTGGTGCAATCCGTTGAGTCCCCACAGTCATGGCGGTGAGCGACCATTCATTTTTCTTGTCTGCTAGCCAGAAAGCGTCCAAAACTCTGCCAGGCTTAAATCCACTCGGCCAGAGAAAACCGAACGCGCACCAAAGTGCACCGCGCGATGGTCGGGGCAACACGAGAAAAACGCATGCGCTTTGGTTGGCCCGGCAGCCCGCGGGTAGGGTAGCAAGAACAAAACAAATAAAAAAATGAAGAGGCTCAATATGCCCTCGCAAATAAAAGTCAATGTAGACAAAATAAATAAGAATAAGAGTTTTCGGGTCTTGACATGGTTTATTTGGCGTAGGTAAAAAAAAAAAAAATGTCGATATTTTTTGTGTGACATGACAGGCACAAATGAACCACCGCAATGTTTCGTCTCATCGGACCTAGCTCCGTGCTTTGGCAACTTGTCTGATAGTCTGTTGATTTGGCTTGTTTCGTTGTATGTTCCGATGTACTACTTTGGAAAAAATCTACCTTTGGCGTCAAATGTTTATTTGGGTGCAGTTATTAGGGTGCAACGGTGGCGTAGAGGTAGAACATCCGCCTCGCGTGAGAGAGGACCGTGATTCGAATCCCGGTGCCGCCAAATTTTCCACCAGATGAAAAAAACTAGTCCGCGTGTTGAAAAGTTGCGCGAATAGGCCTGGAGTGCGGCCTGATCCCGGTGACCAGAACCGGTAACGCACTCCCTCACCAGAGCAGGATTGGCCACCCTGGTGCAGCACTTGGCCACAACCTCCTATATGAATACATCAATCAAACCGCGGCCCTCAGTCTCCAGCAGCTGCGACGCAACTGACCACGGCGGCGCTCAGACCTGCGACGCTGCAGAGGGTGCTAAGAATCCGTGGTTCCGGACAGGCCGCCGTTGGAATCTGAACCTGGCAACGTTTGCTGCTAGAACCTGAATGGGATATAATAGCCCTCAGTGAAGTTAGGAGGACGAAAGAAGCATATACAGTGCTAAAATGCGGGCACGTCCTGTGCTACCGGGGCTTCGCAGAGAGACGAGAACTAGAAGTCGGATTCCTGATTAATACGAATATAGCTGGTGACATACAGGAATTCTATAGCATTAACGAGAGAGTGCCAAGTCTTGTTGTGAAACATCATCAGAGGTACCAATTGAAGGTAGTACAGGTCTACGCGCCTACATGCAGTGAAGAGGACCAGGAAGTCGAAAGCTTCTATGAAGACGTGGAATCGGCGATGGATAAAGTCAAAACAATATACGGTATACTGATGGGCGACTTCAATACCAGGGTAGGCAAGAGGCAGGCTGGAGACAAGACAGTGGGGCAATATTGCATAGGCTCTATGAATAGCATGGGAGAGTTATTAGTAGAGTTTTCAGGACAGAATAATATGCGGATAATGAACACCTTCTTCCGCAAGCGGGATAGCCGAAAGTGGACGTGGAGGAGCCCGAACGGCGACACTATAAATGAAATAGACTTTATACTCTCCGCCAACCCTGGCATCCTACATAATGTGGATGTGCTCGGCAAGGTGAGCTGCAGTGAACATAGGATGGTAAGAACTCAAATTAGCCTAGACTTGAGGAGGGAACGGAAGAAACCGGGACATAAGAAGCCGATCAATGAGTTAGCGGTAAGAGGGGAAATAGAGGAATTCCCGATCAAGCTACAGAACAGGTATTCGGCTTTAACTGAGGAAGACAACGTTAGTGTTGAAGGAATGAACGACAATCTTATGGACATCATTAAGGACTGTGCAGTAGAAGTCAGTGGTAACTCCGTTAGACAGGATGCCAATAAGCTATCGCAGGAGACGAAAGATCTGATCAAGAAACACCAATGCGTGAAAGCCTCTAACCCTACATTTAGAATAGAACTGGCAGAACTTTCCAAGTTAATCAACAAGCGTGAGACAGCTGACATGAGGGAGTATAATTTGGATAGAATTGAACATGCTCTCAGGAACGGAGGAAGCCTAAAAGCAGTGAAGAAGAAACTAGGAATAGGCAAGAATCAGATGTATGCGTTAAGAGACAAAGCCGGCAATGTCATTACTAATATGGAGGAGATAGTTCAAGTGGCTGAGGAGTTCTATATAGATTTATACAGTACCAGTGGCACCCACGACGATAATGGAAGAGAAAATAGTCTAGAGGAATTCGAAATCCTACAGGTAACGCCGGAAGAAATAAAGAAAGCCTTGGGAGCTATGCAAAGGAGGAAGGCAGCTGGGGAGGACCAGGTAACAGCAGATTTGTTGAAGGATGGTGGGCAGGTTGTTCTAGAAAAACTGGCCAGCCTCTATGCAATGCCTCATGACCTCGAGCGTACCAGAATCTTGGAAGAACGCCAACATAAACTTAATCCATAAGAAAGGGTACGCCAAAGCGGTGAAAAATTATAGACGGATCAGCTTGCTGTCCGTTGCCTACAAAGTATTTACTAAGGTAATTGCAAATAGAATCAGGAACACCTTAGACTTCTGTCAACCAAAGGACCAGGCAGGATTCCGTAATGGCTACTCAACAATAGACCATATTCTGACTATCAATCAGATGATAGAGAAATGTGCGGAATATAACCAACCCATAAATAGCTTTCATTCATTACGAGAAAGCGTTTGATTCAGTCGAAACCTCAGCAGTCATGGAGGCATTACGGAATCCGGGTGTAGACGAGCCGTATATAAAAATACTGAAAGACATCTACAGTGGCTCCACAGCCACCGTAGTCCTCCATAAAGAAAGCAATAAAATCATAATAAAGAAAGGCATCAGGCAGGGAGATACGCTCTCTACAATGCTATCCAAAGCGTGTTTACAGGAGGTATTCAGAGACCTGTATTGGGAAGAATTGGCGATTTGAGTTAATGGAGAATACCTTACTAACTTGCGATTTGCTGATGATATTGCCTTGCTTAGTAACACAGGGGACAAACTACAGTGCATGCTCACTGACCTGGAGAGGCAAAGCAGAAGGGTGGGTCTAAAAATTAATCTGCTGAAAACTAATGTTGAATAGTCTCGGAAGAGAACACCAGTTTAAGATAGATAGCGAGGCACTGGAAGTGGTAAGGGAATACATCTACTTAGGCCAGGTAGTGACCGCGGATCTGGATCATGAGACTGAAATAATCAGAAGAATAAGAATGGGCTGGGGTGCGTTTGGCAGGCATTCTCAGATCATGAACAGCAGGTTGTCATTATCCCTCAAGAGAAAAGTGCATAACAGCTGTGTCTTACCAGTACTCACGCACGGGGCAGAAACCTAGAGGCTTATGAAAAGGGTTCTACTTAAATTGAGGATGATGCAGCGAGCTATGGAAAGAGGTATGATGGGTGTAACGTTAACAGATAAGAAAAGAGCAGATTGCGTGAGGGAACAAACGCGAATTAATGACATCTTAGTTGAAATCAAGAAAAAGAAATGGGCATGGGCAGGACATGTGATGAGGAGGGAAGATAACCGATGGTCATGAAGGGTTACAAACTGGATTTCAAGGGACGGGAAGCGAAGCAGGGGGCGGCAGAAAGTTAGGTGGGTGGATGAGATTAAGAAGTTTGCAGGCACAACATGGTCACAATTAGTACATGACCGGGGTAGTTGGAGAAGTATGGGAGAGGCCTTTGCCTTGCAGTGGGCGTAACCAGGCTGAACCCCCAAAGTTCCGCATTTGGAAATCTAAAGCACAACTTTGGAAATGCGAATGCACCTTCCACATCAAATGTTTATGAGAACTTTATACCCATAGTGTTTCGGAATTGACATTCATGCGCTCCGTAGGTTCCGCGGACTCCGCGAGATGCCGCGGCGGCCCCAATCGCCATCAAAACGCCCTTGAAACTTTGTGCTCGGATGGGGCTGCTTGCGTTATGTGACCTCCGGTGCATGGGCGTTGCCGTGAAATCCTGCCCGAGTTCGCAATGTTCGCGCAGAAATGTTTTTTCCAGCGTGAAAAAGACATTCTAGACAGAAACCAGAATGATTTCCGGCGCCGGGGGTTGCTTGGTTTGGCGGTGCATGGACGGCACGAAAACATTTCGGGGGGGGGGGGGGGGGGGGGGGCATGTGAGCAACACCCCCTGGCTACGCCCCTGGCTCTATACGAATGTCACGGGCTTGCCGAAACTGCCCAAAAATACTTGTGGACTAGTTCGCCAGTCCGAAGCCTGTACTTCCCATCATTAGCATGGTGGTTGAACGATCGCAGCGCCCGATTTCCCTCTAGTTATACTAATATGAAACTCTATGAGTATCCCTATGTGACACATGAAGCCATTATTTCTGTAGTGGCATGTCCCTATATGCATGTAACTTGAAAGACTATAGGAGCTGATTTCTTTAGATTTTGGCTTTGGAATTTTTTAAGTTGGCCGCTAATTGCACCACCTGATAGTAATTTCTAAACATTGAACAATAATTTGCTATAAAGTTGTCAACCCTGCTATATAAAAAGTACTCCTACGTTTGTTTGCCTCTTAGCATGTAGTATCCAGCCAGTGAACTTCTTCGGGAGCTCAAAAAAGCTTCCGTTGTCTTAACCCATTAAAGCCCAGCGTGACCATGTGGTCACGGTAGTCTGCACAGTGGATTTCAATTAATTAAGATTAACAAACGGTGCCAAAATCGCCTTTGGCGTGCCGTTTGACAGATTAGAGTTCCCTTTATGGATACGAAGTGGCAGCAGCTGTCAGTCGTTTTGTGGGAGCCCCTCACAAAGGCGGGAATAAGTGTTGCTCTGGGAGTAGCGTTACCATGCATTGCTCCAAGGGGTAAGCGCTTTTTTTTTTCACTACTTCTTTAAGCAATAGTCAGATATTCTTACCTCCGTATTGCTCTTTGAATATGTGACCTTCGATGAGCATTTGTGAAATATTAATGTTTGATTTATCCATGAACGAGCGTGTTATCTGGCGCGTTGCCATATGGTCACGCTGGGCCTTTAGGCTACCTAACTTTTTATTTTTTTTAAAACTGCATTCTCATCTCTTGCACGGCTGCTGGCGCGTTCTCGCAGTGGTTATTTCTTATTTTATTGTGTGAATAGGTTGCTGTTGGAAGAAATAGCGAATATAATCGTAGAGGAAGATGACGACGTGTCAGTGATCTATATCGGGCCGCCAGAGGCTAGCACCTATTCGGATGAAGACTCGGCCGATGAAGACTCGGGTGGCTCATTAACAATCTAAGCACGTGGCAGCTATGAGCCGGCGCTGAAACTGTTTTCTCTGACGGACGCCGCATTGGTGGATGCGACTCGGACGATGACGAACCCGGCGAGCAAGGTGACGGAACATCAGAGGCTTCTTCTGTAGTTGATGCGGCCATTCCTGCAAAATTATCCACTGCTTCTGAGTGGACGAAGGGTGATCTCCAGATAAGCCTTGGCATATCTCCCGACCTAAACTTTGCTGCTTACAAGGACTTTTTACCTGTTGAGTTGTTCGAACTTTTTGACAAAACCGTCGTGGAGCTTCAAGTCCAACAAGCAAGAACGTATGTGTTATTTTTGAATATGCCCAATCCGGAGGTTACGAAAGAAGAATTAAGTTTTCTTGGAGTGCTCGTTTTGTCCGGCTATAACTGCTTGCCAGGGAAAAAGTGCTATTGGGATAGCGGCACGGATATGCCAAACACGATCGCCTACAATGCTGCGCGAACAAATCGCTTCGTTCAAACAATGCGATTCCTGCACTGTGCCAAATGCAAGCCTAGCACTTAGTGACAAGTTGGCAAAGTTGCGTCCATTGATGGCACTATTGAATGCAAGGTTTCTGGAGTATTTTCAACCTGTGCGTCACCTGAGTTATGACGAAGGTATGATCGAGTATAATGGTCGTCATGGCTGTAAACAGTTTATACGCGGAAAGCATATCCGCTTCGGGTATAAATTATGGTGCCTAAATGCCAAGAACAGATACCTTGTAAACTTCAAAGTGTATCAAGGCAAGCAGGGGATCCCAGAACGTCTGAAAAATTTGAAAAGGACTTCGGAAAAGCAGCGGCGCCACTTCTTGAAATGATGGAACGACTCGCAGCAGAGACGCACGGCTTTCCTTTTTTTTCTATTTTGATAATTTATTCACAAGCATGCAGCTACTCGGGCATCTCAAGGCACAAAGCTACGAAGGCACGGGCACAGTGAAGCAGAACCCTGTTCCCAAAAAGTGCCCTATCGCTTGACCAGAATTCGTCAAGCACCAACCTCGCGGGCACGAAGATACCGTGCTGAGCGGCAATGGGATAATTATTGTCCGCTGGATGGACAATTCTGTAGTAACGATCGTAAGCACCATTCACGGCGTAGAGCCAATGTCATCTGCAGACAGGTACTCTCGTGTTAAGGAGAAGCGAATCAAGGTGGCCCATCCAAACACTGTGGCCCAGCACAAGTTTTATAGGAGGTACGGACCAGATGGATGCAAATGTAGGCGCCTATAGGATTGCAAACCGCGGCAAAAAGTGGTGGTGGCCGCTTTTCACTTGACTTTGTGATGTATCAACGCTTGGGCGCTAATTCGTAGCACAGGGTTCAACGTCACGCAGGTGGAATTCCGCAGGCAAATTGCACAAAGCTACCTGATGCGATGGGACAATAAGCCGGGAGGACCTGGTCAACACAGAATCCCAGACTGGTGATGTCCTGAATGGTACACGGTATGACCAAGTGGCCAACTTTGTTGCACCAATACCTCATGGCAAGAGGTGGAGGTGTGCATGAGATAATTCCAACAGCGCGGTGCACACACAATGCACAAATTATGACGTCGGCATGTGTATTCCATGATTTAAGCCATATCACACTAAATAAGTGCTTGACTATTAGCCATGTATGTTTTTGTGATGTTTCATGGCTTGAAATAAATGTTTTTAACTTCGCGTATTTTGCTGTAGCGTAAAGGTCCAGTGTGACCATATGGTCACGGGCTATATTTCAAAAACTAATTAGCCAAGAGTAATAAACTCTTGCATGTGAATTATTAGTATAAAGGTAAGCTAATATATTAGATTTATTTCAAGATAGCAAGAAAAAAAAGAAACCGGTCCCTAATGGGTTAATCTAAACGCTCGGAGCATTGTAAACAAACTTTCCGACTTGCAAAGCGTCGCAATGACGCATGAGCCACATGTAATGATAATAACTGAAACTTGGTTGCAATCTGGCATCCTGGACTTCGAGATAACACCACCAGGGTACAAAATATACAGGAAAGATCGAGATTCCCGCGGAGGCGGAGTCGCTTTCTTGTTTCAAGACTGTTTGCAAGTACAAAGGTTACCTGATATTGCCGGCATTGAATGCGTCATTGCGAAAGTGTTTTTGGATGACTTCCATCTTATAATTGGTGGCTTTTACCGCCCACCACATTGTGACGTATTTTTCGATGCTCTGAATGAATTTTCGTGTACCACCGGCATACATTGCAAGAATGTTTTGCTTGCTGGGGATTTCAACGTCCCGTTAGTGGACCGGTCAACTGATTTCCCTGATGCCCTTTGCGCGGCAGCTGAGCTTTTAACTGACATCGTTATTTTTCATGCTTTGACTCAACTGGTAAAACAACCTACTCGCGCGCAAAACGCATTAGATCTCTTTCTTGTAAACGACCAAGTCCTCAATCGTAATCCGAGTGTCGACATATTCCAGGGAATTTCGGATCATAGAATGATATGCTTTACACTAGAGCTAAATTTCAGATTAAAACCCTCTAAAGACCAGTGCTCGATTCGTGACTTCTCGTGCGCTAGTGATGTCGACATACTTGATGCCTTAGACAATAAATTTTCTAAATTTGCATCTCTTTCAGAATCTGACGTTGTGTCCGTTGAGAATTTATGGTGTTTCTTTAAAAATCTTGTTCACAACTGTATCGACACTTTTGTGCCCAAAAAGCGGAAAGTTGTATGTGAAACAAATCCGTGGATGACAAGAGACCTCGTACGTGTTGGGCGAAAACTAAAACAAGTAAGGAAGCAACGTAAAGCACGACCCTCAAAGGCTAACGTCGAAAAGCTAACCAATCTGCGTCTACAGCTTAAAACTGGTATTTCGAAAGCTAAAGACTATTATCAAAATGTTGTTTCAAAAAACTTTCTCCTTTCATCCCCGGATAAGTTCTGGCGGTACTTATCGCCGAAAAAAACGACGTGTCCAATATTTCTGTGGATGGTTTCATACTGACAGATAAACTGAAAACTGCAAATGCACTTAACAAGTACTTTTGCTCGGTGTTCACGATCGGTGATGGAAAGACACCGCACATAGCTGTTTTAAATAATATTCCACCCATCGGTGATGTCGACGTAAACGAAGCAGGCGTACTGTCCTTGCTTCTTGATCTTGATATAAAGAAGTCGCCAGGCGTCGACGAAATACCAAATGCCTTTTTGGTGAGATACGCCGAATGGTGCGCCAAATATCTTTATGTTATTTATAACAAATCACTTTCATGTGCGGAAATCCGAAGTTTTGGGAAACATGCAAAAATAACTCCCATCCCTAAATCAGGCAACCGTTCATTGCACCAATCTTACCGTCCTATCTCCCCACTTTGTACTTCCTCAAAAGCGATAGAACACATAATATTTAAGCACATCTCAGTCTTCATAGAAAATAATGGCCTCTGTGACGCGCGACAACATGGATTCCGTCGTGGTAAATCCACCGTAACACAACTATTAGAAACAGTGCATGAAATCGCTGCAGCACTAGATGGTCAAGGCCAAATTGACATGACATTCTTAGATTTTGAAAAAGCCTTCGACCCTGTGTCCCAACAAAAGTTGTTATCAACGTTAAAACCTATTCTCAAAAACGACCAACTACTTCACTGGATTGAGGCGTATCTTATGGGCAGACGACAGACAGTCGTTGTTGATGATGCGAAATCAGACTTATCCGATGTGCAATCTGGAATCCCACAGGGATCAGTCTTGGGCCCTCTGTTAGTTTTTATCAATGATATAGTGAATAATAGACCAGTTAAAATTCGGCTGTTTGCAGATGACTGCGCACTTTATCATGAAATTCACAGCGAGGTAGATCAGACGATCCTAAATTCATCTTTATCAGCAATAGCCACATGGTGCTTAGAGTAGCAAATGAGCATTAATCTAAGAAAAACAGTCTCAATGATAATTACACGAAAAAAGAAGCCGTTACCCTTTATATACAGCATTAATGGCCATAATCTATCCTCTGTTACAGAATACAAATACCTTGGTTTAGTAATTTCGTCGGACCTTAGGTGGAATAGCGATGTAGCTCACATCAAGAAAAAGGCAATGAAGAAGCTCAGATACCTGAGGAGGACCTTGGCTAAATCTACAAGTAATATAAAATAATTAGCATACAAGACTTTCATGACACCATTGTTAGAATACGCTACTCCTGTCTGAGACCCTTACACCCAAGCATGCATAAATATTATTGAAATGATACAGCGGAAATCAGTCAGGTTTATTTTTAATTCCTACCGCCGTCATACATCAGTTAGCGCTCTTTTACAGGAGGCGAACCTGGAAACCCTGGAGGTAAGACGGTATCGTGAGAGGCTCAAAATGCTATATTTAATTCATCGGGAGCATGTAAAGCTAGATAAAATAGTATATTACCCCCTGTAGCCGGCGACCAACGCGTTCATCACATTCATTCAGGTTAGACGAGTATTCACACCATACCACTTTATTTAAGCAGTCGTTTTTCCCCCGAACCATCCATGACTGGAACGCCCTGCCTGAAAACGTTCTTCAAAGCTCAACCTTATCGTCCTTTGTGCATACTCTCATTAATCTATGACCCGAAACGTTCCCCACGATCTCTGTCCTATCCCATATACTATGCGATACAGATCATATCATGTTAGGGGCACCCTTATATTTTTGTGCATAAGCCATTGTGCAAACAGGTGCTGTATTGCAGAATTTTGTTATATTGTTGTTTAGTGTTGTTTCTTCTTTTTTGCGTTGTAACAAAATGACGCTTGGCTTGTTTCCAGCCTTTTTTTTTCTTTCTTTCTTGTGTTTTACATGTTATTAGGTTGTTAAACTCGTCATGTATATCTCACTCCTGCGAAGGGCCTCTAACACAGGCTGGCAGTACGAAATAAATGATATGTATATATATATATATATATATATGGCTGCTAATGTCCTTGCTATTCGAGACATATACAATACATAAATAATTTTAGTTTTCTCTGGAACTATTGGTCATATGCAAAATGTAATTAGCTTTTAGAAACCAGCACGAGAAACTTAGCGAAGGTGAAAATTTTCATTAAATTCCATTTAAAAATAAAAAATACGAACATTCACGTTCCCCCTTAGGGGATCACATGTGGCAACTTCCAAGCAACGTTTAGTTCGCAGCATAGAGTTTCTAAATAAATGCCGTAGAGGGAAATGTGGCGCAAGTGTATACGGGGGTTCTCCTGAGGGTTGCTTCAACCTACATGCGAATGATGGGAAGTACAGGATTCGGATTGAATTCGATCTTCAGTCTAGCGGCGTTTGGTTGCGGCGCAGTAAACGAAGTTATACTCAAAGAATATCGCGTAAAATTTAATTTTTTTCTGCAGTGTCTTATTTAATGCGCAACGCGCTACATAAACTTTTGTATGGCTTCGAGATTGAAGCACGGTTCACTTGTTTACACCAGGACACAGCAGGGTATGCATTCTTGTGCAATTCTGTTCCCGGTTTAGCGCCAGAGAATAATTGTTAATTTAATTATACAACAGCAATAACAACCGTGCATGTATTTATATAAATATACTCATCAAGTCTTTATGGAAATAAAAATTTTGGATTGTCAGAAGGTGTCGCGCCCTTGAGAGGAATGTTACAAGTGCCGTCTGCTACGACGCCTGCTCGCTGCGAACTCGAGACTTTTCTCGCAGACGACAGGCACTCGCGAACTCTCTCGCTCTTTCGAAAGTCAGCGTCGGCTGTCACGATTGCTGAACGTCTTCATGTACTTTTAAGCACATCTGCTGCTCTGCTAGCAGGGATGCTCGAGGCCTCCTACGAGTACGCTTCATTTTATTTTATGTTGACGTACCGCTTCCGAAGCGTTACGGCGTGGCTTTGCACTTACCCATTTTGCGGCACTAGACTACAGCCAGGAAGCAGCAGCCTTTCCTACCACAAATAAGTTGGTATTCTCGAAGTCCTAAAACACGCATTTCAATGAGCACATAAACGAGCAATGCATAATGAAGCCCTCAATAAAATTTGATTGTAAAGCCGCTAGAAGTACAACTGCCTTGTATCAGTAGTGCCTTCTTTTTCTTATCCTGAACTTTCATAAAGCATGTAACGTTACAGCGGAAACCTAACACACTTAACAAACCAAGGTCCAAACGGTCAAAACATGTTCTTTCAATGTTTACGATGCCATCGCTTTCTCGTCAGGGCTTCGAAACCACACCGCGACACAAACATCGGTCCAGCCACTGGCCGAGCGCGCTATCGCCACTTCGACCAACAGAACAAAGGTAGAGAGGTTTGCGTTGCACTGTCCCACTGCAGGTTATACGCGTAGTGCGCGCCGATGGTCGCACCACCGGTGGCGGCCTTGCGCAGAACACGCGGGAGTGCAGCCAGGCGCGCGCCGTAGTTTGTTGTGTCGTTGATAGTGCTTCTCTGTATTATTCACGTTTTCAGAGCAAAACAGGCAACACCCTTCGCATGTGTGGGGTGGCCAAAGCTTCAAGAAATGTCGAAGAAGAATTGTTGCTGGGTGGGGGGCGCAAATACCGGCGAAAATGTGCCGGCGATACGCTTCTAATTATTCACCAAAAAGCCTCATCAGCGGCAGCAACGGTAGCAAAAATGAAATAGCAGCTTGGGCTTGTTGGTTTTCCATCCTGGTGTCGTCTTCTCGTCTCGTGTCTCGTCTACGTTTTGCGCTCTTAACACCAGGAAGCAAGAATGGATCGTCGCTTCGGCGGGAAATTTGTTGTTTTCATCCTTTCCTTTCTTTCGCCGGTGCTATTTTTCCACTCGATCATAGACGCGTAAGCGACGAAGTTCGTACACAGTGCAGCATGCTGTTTAAAGGCATTTCGATAAAGTTCGGAATGCCGTTTGCCGCTTATATTGTTTTCCGCTTCTATACCGCGTTGTGCTAGCCAGGGAGCACGACTGCACGAGCGCATTGTGTTGCATGTTACAGCTACTGAAGTTTGCAAGAACTGAAATTGTTGGTTTTATGTGGCCTGGTAAATGCTCGCACCAACTGTCGCGGACTTCATGTTTTTACATCTATTTTACGCGTGGCTTCGCACATGTATAACTGTTGCTAGTTGCTCAATGCATAACTTGTTGATTCTTTTGAGCTGCGAGGGTTTCACGCTGCCTTGTTTGTAAAGGGTATAAATCACGCTGTGTCTTATCGGAAGGATACCAAGGAAGTGCTTCTTTACCGAGGGCATCTTAGATACTGTGTTTTTTTGGAAATGTGTTTAGAAAATGTGTAGTTTGGGGCGAGAATTGCTAATAGTTGCTTAAATGATATTGCGCGACAAAAAACGACAGGGACGTGAGAGAAGATGACACACTAAGCGCAAACTTTTAACTAAGTTTATTGTGCCATTGCGTCGATTTTTACATGAGAAGCAGTGTAGACCGCGCATGCGCTTACAAGAAAATGAAGTGCCAATTCATGTAACATAGTTACGAGTAATGTGATGCCGCCTCCAAGAAACTTAGTTCTTGTTCTGTGAGAGCCAAAGGCGCATAACTTATCACCCAATTTCGCGATCATCTGCGCTTCAGATATTTCACGGATGAGCTGCGGTGTTATCCG
This sequence comes from Dermacentor andersoni, assembly GCF_023375885.2. Taxonomy (NCBI): domain Eukaryota; kingdom Metazoa; phylum Arthropoda; class Arachnida; order Ixodida; family Ixodidae; genus Dermacentor; species Dermacentor andersoni. Next base: position 8,583,182 of record NC_092823.1, on the reverse strand, counting down.
GACAGGCCGCCATTGGAATATGAACCTGGCAACTTTTAACGCTAGAACGTTATCTAGTGAGGCGAGTCTAGCAGCGCTATTGGAAAAATTAGAGGGCAGTAAATGGGATATAATAGGGCTCAGTGAAGTTAGGAGGCCAAAAGAAGCATATACAGTGCTCAGAAGCGGGCACGTCCTGTGCTACCGGGGCTTAGCGGAGAGACGAGAACTAACAGTCGGATTCCTGATTAATAAGAATATAGCTGGTAACATACAGGAACTCTATAGCATTAACGAGAGAGTGGCAGGTCTTGTTGTGAAACTTAATAAGAGGTACAAATTGTAAGTAGTACAGGTCTACGCCCCTACATCCAGTCATGATGACCAGAAAGTCGAAAGCTTCTATGAAGACGTGCAATCGGCGATGGGTAGAGTGAAAACAAAATACGCTATACTAATGGGTGACTTTAATGCCAAGGTAGGCAAGAAGCAGGCTGGAGACAAAGCAGTGGGTGAATATGGCATAGGCACTAGGAACAGCAGGGGAGAGTTATTAGTAGAGTTTGCAGAACAGAATAGTATGCTGATAATGAATACCTTCTTCCGCAAGCGGGATAGCCGAAAGTGGACGTGGAGGAGCCCGAACGGGGAGACTAGAAATGAAATAGACTTTATACTCTGCGCTAACCCTGGCATCATACAAGATGTGGACGTGCTCGGCAAGGTGCGGTGCAGTGACCATAGGATGGTAACAACTCGAATTAGCCTAGACCTGAGGAGGGAACGGAAGAAAGTGGTACATAAGAAGCCGATCAATTAGTTAGCGATAAGAGGGAAAATAGAGGAATTCCAGATCAAGCTACAGAACAGGTATTCCGCTTTAACTCAGCAAGAGGACCTTAGTGTTGAAGCATTGAACGACAATCTTGTGGGCATCATTAAGGAGTGTGCAATGGAACTCGGTGGTAACTCCGTTAGGCAGGATAGCAGTAAACTATGGCAGCAGACGAAATATCTGATCAACAAACGCCAATGTATGAAAGCCTCTAACCCTACAGCTAGAATAGAACTGGCAGAACTTTCGAAGTTAATCAACAAGCGTAAGACAGCTGACATAAGGAAGTATAATGTGGATAGAATTGAACAAGCTCTCAGGAACGAAGGAAGCCTAAAAGCAGAGAAGAAGAAACTAGGAATTGGCAAGAATCAGATGTATGCGTTAAGAGACAAAGCCGGCAATATCATTACTAATATGGATGAGATAGTTCAAGTGGCTGAAGAGTTCTATAGAGATTTATACAGTACGAGTGGAACTCACGATGATAATGGAAGAGAGACTAGTCTAGAGGAATTCGAAATCCCACAAGTAACGCCGGAAGAAGTAAGGAAAGCCTTGGGAGCTATGCAAAGGGGGAAGGCAGCTGGGGAGGATCAGGTAATAGCAGATTTGTTGAAGGACGGTGGGCAGATTGTTCTAGAAAAACTGACCACCCTGTATACACAATGCGTCATGACCTCGAGCGCACCGGAATCTTGGAAGAACGCTAACATAATCCTAATCCATAAGAAAGGGGATGCCAAAGACTTGAAAAATTATAAACGGATCAGCTTACTGTCCGTTGCCTACAAAGTATTTACTAAGGTAATTGCAAATAGAATCAGGAACACCTTAGACTTCCGTCAACCAAAGGACCAGGCAGGATTCCGTAAAGGCTACTCAACAATAGATCATATTCACACTATCAATCAGGTGATAGAGAAATGTGCGGAATATAACCAACCATTATATATAGCTTTCATTGATTATGAGAAAGCGTTTGATTCAGTCGAAACCTCAGCAGTCATGGAGGCACTGCGGAATCAGGGTGTAGACGAGCCGTACGTAAGAATACTGAAAGATATCTATAGCGGCTCCACAGCCACTGTAGTCCTCCATAAAGAAAGCAACAAAATCCCTATAAAGAAACGCGTCAGGCAGGGAGATACGATCTCTCCAATGCTTTTCACAGCATGTTTCCAGGAGGTATTCAGAGACCTGAATTGGGAAGAATTGGGGATAAGAGTAAATGGAGAATACCTTAGTAACTTGCGCTTCGCTGATGATATTGCCTTGTTTAGTAACTCAGGGGACCAACTGCAATGCATGCTCACTGACCCGGAGAGGCAGAGCAGAAGGGTGGGACTAAAAATTAATCTGCAAAAAACTAAAGTAATGTTTAACAGTCTCGGAAGGGAACAGCAGTTTACGATAGGTAGCGAGGTACTGGAAGTGGTAAGGGAATACATCTACTTAAGACAGGTAGTGACTACTGATCCGGAACATGAGAGTGAAATAATCAGAAGAATAAGAATGGGCTGGGGTGCGTTTGGCAGGCATTCTCAGATCATGAACAGCAGGTTGCCATTATCCCTCAAGAGAAAAGTGTATGATAGCTGTGTCTTACCAGTACTCACGTACGGGGCAGAAACCTGGAGGCTTATGAAAAGGGTTCTACTTAAATTGAGGACGACGCAACGAGCTATGGAAAGAATAATGATAGGTGTAACATTAAGGGATAAGAAAAGAGCAGATTGGGGGAGGGAACAAACGCGCGTTAATGACATCTTAGTTGAAATCAAGAAAAAGAAATGGGCATGGGCAGGACATTTAATGAGGGGGGAAGATAACCGGTGGTCATTAAGGGTTACGGACTGGATTCCGAGGGAAGGGAAGCGCAGCAGGGGGCGACAGAAAGTTAGGTGGGCAGATGAGATTAGGAAGTTTGGAGGGTCAACATGGCCACAATTAGTACATGACCGGGGCAGTTGGAGAAGTATGGGAGAGGCCTTTGCCTTGCAGTGGGCGTAACCAGGCTGATGATGATGATTATGGTGAGCTTTGTGCTGCCACGGGAAAGAATCGTGCACTGATCCTCAAGAGGTTTGCATCCATGATCGCGACAGCGGATTGCGATCATGAACGGCTCTGGTGGTTCCTTGGCGATCGGTAGCCAATCGGTAGCCTGTACTTGCCATCATTCCCATGATAGTTCATCGATCGCAGCGCCAGATTTCCCTATAGTTATCCAAATATGAAACTCGATGTTCTCTGCTTACGACTTCGCGCGCGCGAGATAGAGGCACGATCGTCGGCTTCCATCGCGTGCTTTCGCTCGCACAAACAGCACACGGCGCACGGCGACGGTGTTATCGCCCTTGGAATTTTTACGGAACATCACGGCAACGGCAAAAAGGCGCCTGGAGTGTCCATATAAATGCTATCAGAATAAAATGCGCACAAAGATTCAAAACACAATGAGCCAAAACAAACTTGATGCACCGTGAGGGCCTCAAGCGGTAAATTAAGACAATACGTACTCGTTACGTCAAGAGCCTTTCCATATCTGAATCCTTAATTTCCAAGTGTACATCAAAGGTAACTCCGATTATTCGCTCCTTTCTGTAAGCCGTGTAGGAACGGAATGTTATTCGGCCTACCAGGAGTGATGGACTTCAATATTCTCGGAATTCCACGATCCTTCACATGAAGGGTCGTGATGGTCCCAAACGCGCCAAATAATCAGTCAAATATTTTGTATTCACACAATTGAGGTTGTGCTTTGCTAAAGTTGGCTTACAAGCAATCGCGTGGGACCGTTGTAGGTTTTCAGTCTCTGTTTCCGAATCGCTTTTTGATATTGTGTGACACGACATTCCCATTCAAGCAGCGCCTCGCGGCCATCGCTATGAAGCTCTTTGAAGACGCAAGTAACTCCGGTAGGCATAACCTTAGTTCCGCAGCGAGAGAGCAGGCGGAGTTACGAGGTGTACCCAAAGGACGACCTTCCCTCATCTCAGAAGAAAAAAACTTCTTGGTAGGAAAGAATAAACAAAACACACGAAAAGTGAAGCTGTCGGTTAAGAATACAGGTGAACCCTGCGCTTTCCCCATGCCTTGCACATACGCTTATACGCAGCGAGTGCTGTCTAGCACACGAGACTGGTGGCGCCGACTACGTTACACTTCGTTACATTCGATTGACCGCTCAAGGAATATACACGGCGCAAGGATTGGCCTCGTGTACACGATCTACTATCCTCGCCGTAGCGCTTGGTAAGCTCCCTGGCCCTGCTTCAGACTGAAAAAGCTTGGCAGGAAATCACTGCGACACGAGGGAGAACTTCAAGACTCCCCTTTAAAAACACTTTTGGGGAGAAACGTGCGCTCCTGCAGTCGCAGCACGTAGTCACCAGACCCGTTCAGTCACTTGGGGAGAGCCATGTCGGTTATTCCCTGGCCAAAGTACACATCATATCAAGATGTCCTGTCAAGCGGACTGATCATCAGTGTATTGAGCATGCATGACACGGAGTGCCTGACACACAATTGTCAACCGCTATTGCAGGGCAGCGTTCGCCGACTGTGGGTACGTTAATTGCCATCGCTGCTCAGCTTGATAGAACTATGGAATATTCCTCTCTCTTCCGAAGTCCACCACCTGTTGCAGCTAAAACATCAACTTCACAAGTGTTTCCCTTCCCTATGCAGCATCCTGATGTTTCGAAGAACACAGCTTCGCCAGAAGTTAGTTCAGCGGTGTCATCAGCCTCACGTCGAATTTCTTCCTCACCATTGGACCAACAAGATCCTCGCTATCTTACACTCAGCTCCCGACATCGCGCGCCTGCCTACTGTCCAGGGGAAGATCTGAGTGAGCCCGTACGCTGTAACTATTGCCGAACCTTGCCATCTTGCATGGGGTGCCCTCATCCAAGTCCAATGCCCGGCTGCCATCTAGCCAGCAAACGAATCTTGCTTCCATGGCCTGCCTTAAGGCTTCATAACAACTTCAGGGGTCACTTATGCAGTGGGCTGTAAATCAAGCAGACATTCCACTTGCATGCACTGTTGATGCCTTCCCAGAGAGTGATTCTAAACAGACCATACTCTCGCTCAATGTCATTGGATCTTCCAACCAGTTACCAAGGACCAAGCCTCCCATATCTATTTCAGGTGGTGGCACCGTCATGGCAGCTGGTACATTATGTACTCGAATCACTGTTGGTCGTTGTTTCTGCAGTACTCAAGGTTCTAGTTCTGGCTAGAAACCCCTTGCCTTTGATTTTCGGGGAGGACTGGTTTAAGGCAGCTCACGCTGAGCTCCTTGTAAGGCCACCTCATCCAATGAAAATTCACCATCCTAGCGCGGGTATTGTGATACGACGCCGAGAGAAAGTGCTGCCACGGATGCCCTATGCTGTTGTGTTGCCCAGTAGCACTATGTCTCCTTTCACGCAAGTGACGTCATCTACAGGCTGCTTGCAGGTTGCACTGTTGCCAAACAACAGCCAATCGACATGATTATACCTCGAACAGCATGAAGAGTTACCTGAAATAGTCCCACGTGAACTGTAGATACCACTTTTCAGAAATGATGACAAGTATGAACATCAATGCCCACAGCTGCGCGATGCCCACATAGGCGCACAGCTACAGCAAGAAGTCACTGCAGTTCAAGACGTCTTGCGCCACCATGTCGACCTCTCCCTCTGATGACAGTAAGCTGGGCTTTTACGAAGGGATTGAACACTCTGTTGACTTTGTGCCTGACACATTACCATATATGCAAGTCAACCTTACCCCCCAGGCGCGTCTGCGTCAGCAGGCGTTTGGTGTGTTGCGACACCACTTACCCGAGCACACGAGGGTTGGACCCTCCCGCGTCTAACCGTGCGCGGCTTAGCCGTTTCCGGGGAAAAGGCGATCCGGGGGGTTGAGCCAGTGCCGGGTGTTTGGACCTTTACGGCCCCTTGGCGGCAGCAACACACCCCTTTGGCCTCGGCTTCATGTAGACGGCAGCCCCAAACTGACCCACCCCGGGGCACTCGCTCTCCCTCCAACCTTCGTCTTTCTCTCACTTGCCATCTTTCCTGTCTTCTCCTAGCTTCTCTTCCAATTTTTCCAGGCAGCAAGGGTTAACCTTGTGTGAATAGCCAACCTAGGTTATTCCATATTTGGTTATAGTGGTAATGTACAGCTGGGGTTGGCAGGGCGTGTTTCACAGGCCCTGCAGCGTCCCCTTGTAGGACTCCACGGTGGGTGGCTGGCGTTACTGCCGAAATTGCAATCTCCTATAGCTACTTCCTTTCCCCCACTAGCTGATCGCTCCCTGAAGAGGGGGAGCACCGATGATGTCTTAGAGTTTTTTCCCCGTCAAAAAGAAACTTTCCCTCGCTTCCATATAGCCCACTCGGAACAACGAGACAAACCCGTGCGAACAATCTCACCATTCCTCGCGTCTAAGTCTCTCACCCAAATTTTTGGTACAGGCTACAAAGCATCCAGAATGGCAAGCGGTGATCTCCTCTTAGAGCTCCGCAACCAGAAGCAATATGAAAAGTTACCCAATCTTGTATCGCTTGGCGACGCCAAAGTAAAAGTAACTTCCTATCGTACTATGAATACCACCCGTAGCGTAGCCTCCGATGATGCTCTCTTGGAGCTCACTGAAGCAGAACTCCTGGAGGGCATCAGTGAAACGTCATCAACGTTAAGAGAATTAAGATGAGGCGTGACAATAAGGAAATACAGACCAAACACCTGATACTTACTTTTGGCACAAGTGTTCTGCCCGAGTCCATCGAGGCCGGGTATATCAAGCTTCGTGTTCGGCCAGACATCCCTAATCACCTGCGATGCTTCAAATGCCAGCGTTTCGGTCACAGTTCACAGAGTTGCCGAGGCCGCCAAACCTGCGCGAAATGCAATGCTTATGAGCACACCTCTGAATATTGTGGATACTCTCTCCACTGTGTAAACTGTGATGGAGAGCATGCTGCATACTCGTGGTCGTGCCCTTCTTGGAAGACTCTCTGGGAAAACTTCTCGCTCGCAAGAGCATGTGTCCGGCGCCTCACAAGAGGCAATGGACACTACACCCATCCTCAAGGCGCACCAAGCGCCTAAGGAGCGGCGAGGCTCCCTCGAACGCTCCAGAAAGGGCAAGACCCCGGTTACAGGGCTTCGAAAGAGCTCTGTAATTTAATCTCTGAAATCTCTGTAATTAATACTTCTATTTCTGTACACACAACACCTGTTTACTTCCAATATGGATACACAGATAATTCAATGGAACGTCAGAGGTCTCCTTAGAAACCTTGATGATGTGCAAGAACTCATCCACAAACACAATCCAAAAGTGCTGTATTTACAGGAAACACACCTAAAATCAAAGCACGCAAACTCTCTCCGAGAGCATGTAACTTTTCGCAAAGATCGCGATGATCCTGTCGCATCATCGGGTGGTGTCGCCATTGTTATCCACAAAGGCATTGCGTGTCAACTTTTACAGCTACAAACGGCTCTTGAAGCAGTGGCGGTTCGAGCTGTTCTCCTAAACAAACTCATCACCATTAGCTCTTTTTACATACGCCCACATTACAAATTAAACAAACGTGTATTTCAGTCCTTTATAGAGGAATTTCCAGAACCTTATGTTGTTCTGGGTGATTTCAATGCGCACAGCTGCCTGTGGGGCGACTCTCATATAGATGCGCGAGGTCGCCTTGTTGAACACTTCCTCTTTTCTTCTGGTGCGTGCCTTCTGAATAAGAAGGAACCCACATATTACTGTCTTGCAAACAGAACCTTTTCCTCAATTCACCTCAACATAGTTTCCCCGTCTATACTGCCTGCACTCGAATGAGAAGTTATGAATAATCCTTACGGGAGCGATCACTTCCCCATACTGCTAAGAACATTTAAGGAAAACCAATGTCCACCTCAGGCTTCTAAGTGGAAGATCGATACAGCCGACTGGGAGAAATTCCGAACTCTCACTAGTATCCCATGGAATGACATGTCTTCTTTAGGAATTGATGCTGCTCTGCAGTATTTTACAGCCTTTGTTATAGATGCTGCTTCTAAATGCATATCTGAAGTAAGTGGCTCGGCATGCAGACGGCGTGTCTCGTGGTGGAACGACAAATGTAGAATCGCTCGTAAGAAACAGAACAAAGCGTGGGGGCTGCTACGCGCTTCCCCCACTGCAGAGAATCTTATCAACTTTCAGAAAGTAAAGTCCCAAGGGAGGAGAACCCGCCGACAGGCCAGAAGAGAAAGTTGGCAGACGTTTTTATCGAGTATTACCTCGTTTATAGATGAAACCAAAGCCTGGAACAGGGTTAATAGGATTAGAGGGCGGCAAACATATTCACTCCCTTCGGTAAATACACAGAGCGATACACTGCAAGATCAGGCAGACACACTTGGGGAGCACTTTGAGAGCGTGTCAAGTTCAAACCATTATTCGCAATCCTTTCTGAAATATAAACAAATAGAAGAATGGAAGCCACTATAAGAAAATGTCGACAGAATGAACCGTACAACTGTCCTTTTAGTATTGGCGAGTTCAGAGCTGCCTTGAGCGCATGCGAGAGCTGTGCACCGGGATGTGACAGAATCATGTATGAAATGATCAAAAATTTACACAATGACACCCACGTTACACTACTCACAATTTTCAACACCATTTGGGCTGAAGGATATCTTCCAACTGCATGGAAAGAAGCCATCGTGGTCCCTGTTTTGAAACAAGGCAAAGATCCTTCCTCAGTGGCAAGTTACAGCTCGATAGCCCTCACAAGTTGCCTTTTGTAAGGTATTTGAAAAAATGATTAATCGGCAACTCATTCATTACTTTGAACAGAGCAAAATTCTTGATCCCTATCAGTGTGGCTTCAGAGAAGGGCGCTCCACAACTGATCATCTCGTACGTATTGAAGGAAATATGCGGTACGCATTTGTACACAAACAGTATTGTACACAGACAACCTTTCTCGCTGCGTGTGAAGGAGCTTAACGATGAAAGGCATGTCCCACTCCTCGAGCATCACTTAATACGCCTAACCAAGCTATTACCTTCTTGGGACTGGCAGGTGATAGAATGTGACGTATCCTTTATAAAAGTTCCAAGGCACGCGCTAGAGGTCGAAATCCGACTGCATTTCCTAGAACTTCAGTACAAGCACTCGTGCACAGAGTTCTACACAGACGCTCGCAATTCACATTCCGGAGTGTCCTATGCAGCCGTCGGTTCATGCTGCTAGGAATCCGATGTACTACATCCAGAAACAAGTACATTTACGGCCGAGGCCTACGCTATATTGTCGGCTGTAAAGCATATAAAGAAATCAAAACACCATAAAGCCGTTATATATACAAACTCCCTCGATGTGGTGAAGGCCTTAATGTCACTCTCCAAACATAAAAATCCAGTAATTAATGAACTCTATTCCGTCCTGTGTAAAGGATATATATCTAACCAACATGTGATTATATGCTTGGTGCCTTGCCATAGGCGCATCGAGTGTAACGCTCGAGCGGACCAGATTGCCACATCAATTTCATTGCATGGAGCTAATCCTACTGCTTCGGTCCCTGTCACAGACCTGAAGCCCTTCTTACGAAGGAGACGACGACACCATTGGCAACGCATGCGGGACGCAGAAATAAATAACAAACTGCGTGTTATAAAGCCACAGTTAGGTTCTTGGCCCTCCGCAACAAAATCAAGGCGAACAGATGCCCTATTCTGTCGTCTCAGAATAGGACACACATTTGGCACGCATAACTTTTTACTCACTGGGTACGATCCTCCAAACTGTGGTAGATGCGGGTAGAGGCTGACCGTCCTCCACGTCCTCCTGGAGTGTCGCGAAGCCGAGTCTGAAAGAAACATTTTCAGTTCGCATACCGTTATTACATCCCTCTACACCCGGCTATGTTTCTTGGTAAGGAACCGCTTTTTAACACCAAGGCAGTCCTCAACTTCTCAAATGATGTCGTTCTACATGTTAGAAACCCATTAAATTCGTAGAGCATCCTCGCTCCACAGGATGCTGCTGCGATAATTGTTTTGCATAGCACATGCCTCCAGGCTCTCGTGTTTCAAGGGCTCGAAGGAGGCAGTGGTGCTCTAGCATATCTTATAACCTGACATTTTTACACATCGTATCATTCTTTTTAAATGCCGCCTAATGTTCATAGTACACGTCATACGTCATCGCCATAATATTATACAGATTTTACGCACTTTAGAGCGACCATTCTTAAGGCCTCTTTACAGCCACGTCACACCAATTGCATAGAACTCATAATTACACTGCGAACTCATTACCACGGACATGGCGCTCTTTGGCTATACTTTGCCCTTGCGCCATTAAAGATAAAACATTCATTCATTCAAGTCAACCTTACAATGCAGCAAAGAGGACCGCGACTTCATTGAGCGCTAGTGTCAAAACTTCATGCGAAAGTTATCTTTGTGCCATCGTCGAGCCCTTGGGCTTTTCGAGTCGTTTTCTTTTCTCAGCCTACAAAGAAGCGATTTTGTATACACTATATACCACTTAACAAGCAAACCATCAGTGTCACACAGTCCCTTTCGCGTGCTGACTATATCATGGACGATATTGCCGGCTGCTTACTGTTCGCATGTCTTGATTTGAAGTTTGCTTATTGACAAATCAGAGCGCGTCGACGAGACGAACCCGAAATATCATTCATCACACATCGTGGTACATTTCGATGGACGGGTCTGCCATTCGGACTGAAGAATGCCCGGGCTACATTTCAAAAGGCCATGCACACTCTGTTTGAAAGTTTACAGCCTCGTCACCCGAAATACGAAGTTAGAGGTTATGAAGACGACATCATCCTCTTCGCCAGAACAATTTGGAATTGATGCACATGTTACATTAAGTCCTCAGACTCTTGCAGAACGCTGGTTTGAAAGTCTCACTTCCTAAGTGTCGATTTGCTGTCACATCCTCGACATTTCTTGGCTTTGTCATCTCAAAAGATGGGAAACGTCCAAACCCAGCAAAGGTAGAAGCCATTTTGAAGATGCCTGTGCCGAGAACTGCCAAGGCAGTGCTTTTGTGAATTCTAACCGCGAGCTTTTACCGATGCTTCATCCCAAATTTTGCCAAGGTTGTGGATCCTCTGCAATACATTGTAAGTTTTTCAGTGGTCACCCGACTGCGAGTCAGCCTTCCATGTGATCCGTGAAGTTCTCACACCAGCACCTAATCTAGGTCCATTTTCAACCGTCCGCCCAATCTACAGTAGCCACGGATGCTTGTGCCTCAGCCCCTGGATCGACACTGTTACAGTGTCAAGATGGTAGCGATGTGGTGCTTGAGTATGCCAGCAGAGTATTAATCCCTGCTGAAAAGAAGCTGCACAGCAATGTGTTGGAGTGCCTGTCGTACATTGGGCCATGTGCAATAAATTCCACAGCTATCTTTTGAACAAGAAATTTTGCCTGCTCACAGATAATTGGACTGTAGCATGTCTTACCCCATATAGGAAACCAAGGCGGGGCTTTGCTAGTATGCTAATGGAACTGGTTCACTTTGACTTCACTGTGCAGCACAAGCCTGACAAGCACAACGTATTTGCCGATACGTTGTCACGTCTTACTTGCAGTGCTTTGGAGCCCATGACGACACTTTGCCAACTTCAAGAGCAAGATGAGGAGTGCTCTGCCATACGCCAACGCGTACTAGACGTAGTTGATCCACCTCGATATTTTATTATCATAGACAACATACTATACCATCGTACTCGTACACCTCCCAGCCTGAACACTATGGTTGTCCCAGATAAGCTAGGGCAACCTATACTTGAACTGGCACATGATAATGGTGGCCACATGGACAAAAAACGCACACTGAAGAAGTTACAAGAACGCTACTGGTGGCGATGGGTCTAAAATTAATCTGCAGAAAACTAAAGTAATGTTTAACAGTCTCGGAAGAGAACAGCAATTTACAATAGGTAGCGAGGCACTGGAAGTGGTAAGGGAAATACATCTACTTAGGGCAGGTAGTGACGGCGGATCCGGATCATGAGACGGAAATAATCAGTAGAATAAGAATGGGCTGGGGTGCCTTTGGCAGGCATTCTCAGATCATGAACAGCAGGTTGCCATTATCCCTCAAGAGAAAAGTGTATAGTAGCTGTGTTTTACCAGTACTCACCTACGGGGCAGAAACCTGGAGGCTTACGAAAAGGGTTCTACTCAAAATGAGGACGACGCCATGAGCTATGGAAAGAAGAATGATAGGTGTAACGTTAAGGGATAAGAAAAGAGCAGATTGGGTGAGGGAACAAACGCGAGTTAATGACATCTTAGTTGAAATCAAGAAAAAGAAATGGGCATGGGCAGGACATTTAATGAGGGGGGAAGATAACCGATGGTCATTAAGGGTTACGGACTGGATTCCAAGGGAAGGGAAGCGTAGCAGGGGGCGGCAGAAAGTTAGGTGGGCAGATGAGATTAAGAAGTTTGCAGGCACAACATGGCCACAATTAGTACATGACCGGGGTTGTTGGAGAAGTATGGGAGAGGCCTTTGCCCTGCAGTGGGCGTAACTAAGCTGATGATGATGATGACTGGTGGCGAAAAATGAGCTCTAGGATAATACAGTATGTTCGTGTATGTCAGACTTGTCAAACCAACAATCGACTAGTGAGCTAGAGTTTCGGTAAAGTGGGATTCATGCCGTCATCGGAGGTTCCATTCTCCATTGCTCTGGACCGAGCGACAGTGCCCTGTACTGACAGCAGCAGGTACATACTTAATGTTATCGACTTTGCCACTTGCTTTATAGTTCTAGCTGCAGTCTTCTCAACTTCTGCAAGGGAATTCAGCATTTATACTCTGTGTTTTATCGCTATATTATTCCAGATCACAGCCTGTCAGATGACGGTCGTGCTTTTGAGTTGATCAAGTTCAAGCGTTTACTCGCTGTTCATGGCATTCAGCAGCACTTTTCCATCACCTAGCGTGCATCAAGTAAAGGGCTGGTATAGAGAGGCAATGCTACGCTCCTCTCAGTACTTAGGAAGATGTGCAGCTCCGATCCATCTCTTTGGGAAAAGAAACTGTCCTGGTGCCCTCACCGTGAAGACAAGGCTAAAGACAAGTTCACCTTTCTCACCAATTGAACTGCTCCACGGGTATATTCCAAAGCTACCAACAAAAAGGTTCCACCGTTAAAGAGATGAGACTCGAAACAAGACTTCTAGACGTCGCGAGGACTCGTGCTGAAGCACAAGAAAACAGCGCAGAGACACAGCATAGTTGGAAACATCAATATCATTAAACCCACCGTTACGTAACCTTTCGTGTCGGTCAGTATGTGTCGCTCCAACGCCAAGAGCCTATTACTGATACTACAACAAAGCTAGATCCAACATTTGAACGCCCATAGAAGGTCACAGAACAGGAAACTTCTATTATTTTTGTCATCCGTCATGTCAATGCTGATGTGGAAACTCCTTCGACAGCCGACGAGAAGGTTGCCTATGTCAGCCAGCTAGTCGGCACATACGCCAGCTTCGATCGCAAGGTGCGAGCTGAATCTGCAATTCAGACGATAGTACAGTGGCCGAACAAAAGCGTCGCAATGTTTGCCGAAGATATGTGCCGTCTTTGCCGACGATCCCGGCCGCGGCGGCCGCATCTCGATGTGGGCGAAATGCGAAAACACCCGTGTACTTAGATTTAGGTGCACGGTAAAGAACCCCAGGTGGTCGAAATTTCCGGAGTCCCCCACTACGGCGTGCCTCATAATCAGAAAGTGGTTTTGGCACGTAAAACCCCATAATTCTTTTTTTTCTTTTCCGACGCGCGGATCTGTCCATGCCGGAAGTAAAGAAGCTCAAGACCTTGATGCGCGGTGTCAAGCAAGAGCTATTCAGTGGCCTAATACGCAACCCACCAAAGACCGTTGCAGAGTTTCTCGCGGAAGCCATATCAATGGAAAAGGCACTGCAGCAGCGAACACGGCAGTACAACCGCGACGTGTCGACCCTATCGGGTGACCCCCTCACTATGCCCTTGGACAATACCGACGCCTTGCGGGAGCTCATTAAGCTTGTAGTTTGAGTACTCCAAAAGCTTCAGGTGGCTCCAGCATTGCTACAACGACTCGCTCTGGCTGAGGTCGTCCGGGAGGAAATCAGGCAGGCAGCCCAAGTCCCAGTGCGAAGCGAGACACCCCAGCATGAGGTACGGCAGCCACAACCTCGCATGTCGTATGCGGAAGCAGCGCGCAGTTCGTTGTACCCGACTTTTCGCGAGGTGAGCGACGTCCCGGACTTTCATGGTGTGCGCGCCGTTGCAACTGGCGACTTCAGGCCTCCCCGCACGCCTTTCATGGCTGAAACGCGACCACCCCGCAAGAGTGACGTATGGCGCACCGCAGACCGGAGGCCCTTGTGTTTTCATTGCGGTGAAGCCGATCACTTCTACAGGGCGTGTCCTTACCACCGAGCAGGGCTCCGAGGATTTTCACTGAATGTGCCGTGCCCGCGCAATGGTGAACGCCCCTGGAGATTGAAGCATGCCTCACGGACGCCAGGACCTCGTTTGCCCTACGATTCCATGAACCCCGGTCACCATCACCCGCCCGAAGCTGGTCTTCCAGCTCCCTCTTCATGCCGAGAGCAACGAGGCGTCGCTCACCCAGCCCTGCCTCCCGGGAAAACTGAGTCCAGCGACCTGCGGAGGTGAGATCGCTGACGTTGCGAACGCTGAAGATCGTTCACTACGACGACCACGATATAACGTAATTGAGACGCAGAGAAAGCAGTGTAGTTCTGTGTCAGTACCCTGCAACCAGGGGCGTAGCCAGGGGGTGGGGGCTAATGGGGCTTCAGCCCCCCCCCCCCCCGAAATTTTCTCGTGCTGCCATTGCACCACCGACCAAAGCAACCCCCGGCGCCGGAAATCATTCTGGATTTTGTATAGAATGTATTTTTCATGCCTGAAAAGACATTTCACACTCGAAAATTGCAAACTCGGGCTGGATTTCGTGGCAACGCCCATGCACCAGGAGTCACATAATGTAAACAGCCCCGTGCGAGCACAAAGTTTCAATGGCATTTTGATGACAAACGGGCTCACCGCGGCAACTCGCGAAGGGCCCGGAATCTACCGAGCACATGGATATTAATTCCGAAACTTTATGGGTATAAATCTCATAAACTTTTGATGTGAAAGGTGCATTGACATTTCCAAAGTAGTGCTTGAGATTTTCAATTGCGGTACTTTGTGGGTCTAATGCTGCTATAAACATTTGAGGCCAAAGGTGCATTGACTTTTCTAAAGTCTTGCATTGGAACATACAACGGGACAAGCCAAATCAACACACTATTAGACATGTTGACAAAGCACGCAGCGAGGTCCGATGAGATGAAGCGTTGTGGTGGTTCATTTGTGCCGTCATGTTACATAAAAAAATATCAATTTTTTTTCGCCTACGCCAAAGCATCCATGTTAAGACACTAAAGCCAGCCAAGGTAACTACGTTCTTATTTGTTTTTCCTACTTTTACTTTTATTCGAGAGGACACATTGAGTGTCTTCAATTTTTCGGTCTTGCTGCCCTACCCGCAGGCTGCCAGAGGCAGCTAGAGCGCATACGTTTTCCTCGTGTTGCCCTGACCACCGCATGGCGCACTTCTGTGCGTGTTCGGTTGGCTCTGGGCGAGTGGAATTTCGCCTGGCAGAGTTTTAGAGGCTTTCTGGCTAGTAGACGAGAAAAAGAAACAATTGTCGCTCGCCGCCATTACTGTGGTGACTCAACACATTGCACCGCGTCCGCTTGAGGGCCTCTCCGGAAGAACCTCTCCAGAAAGACTTGGCTCGCCGGTGTAGGATACCGAGCAGTATGCGTATGGTTCTTTGTGGGCCAAGCGTCTCACGTTTTTTTCAATATTCCTTCGGTAGCCACATTAGGTGCGCAAAGTAGGCATTCAATTGTGGCCAAAATATTTTCCTTGGGCTTTCTTAATTTCGGTGCCCCTGCTTCAAAGAAGGAAAAAAATACATTGTTGCGGTGCAGCGAATTGTTGCATGGTGAAACTTCGATTTTGTTACTTCTTCCTTTGCGGAAAGTAATGGGCCACGGGACGCTTAAGTTGCCGGATACTCTTATAATGTTATTGCGATAGCAATTATATGTACACTCCAAGCGCATTCCTGCCGCCACCGTCGCCCTCATGTTTCGCATAAAGTCCAAGGGCGATAACATCGTTACCGAGCGCCGCATGCTGTATGTGCGAGTGGAAGCGCACGGGAAGGGCGGGGGGCTGGAATGGGTGAGCCGAAGATGGTGACTCAGTCTTGTGTGCGCAAAGGAGAAAAGCGGAGAGCAAGCTACCCACCTTCCGTCGCGCGTGATACATCGGGGGGAGTGGATGGAATGGGGGCGGTATGTGGCATTCTGTGAATCTGTGATTGCGCAGCATGTTTATTTGCTTCGTTTGACGCATTATACACCGTGACGTTTTCTTAGATAGGTATATTTATTGGAAACTTATACGTACATTTAAACATCTTGTTGGGAGATTTTGTGTATACGTGCAGTGAACTTTGTCTCCAGTGGCACTTTTTTGCCCTTTATCAAGCTCTATCTTCGCATTTGTATATCCCATCGTATCTTCGCACTTCTAATATACGAGGGCGAGTCAAATGAAAGTGAGCCTACCCACCCCGCACAATAATGGTTCGGTTCATTATCTGCGAGGCATGTGCATAGAAGAGAGGGATGTCTCATTTACAAGAGTGACACGCAGGTGTGAGGATACAGGTTCTGTAATGCTCTCATACATTCGGTAGAACATGGTTGCGTGACATACTGCAAACTCCGAAAGTTGAACAGCGTGGTGCCGTGAAGTTTTTGAACGCTGAAGGTATTTCTTAAAAAGAAATTAGTCGCCGTATGGCTGCCGTGTACGTTGAACATCGCATTTCATTGGACACTATGAAGCGTTGGAGCAAACGGTTCAAAGGAGGACGCTAAAGTTGCAAAGACAATCCAAGACGGGACTAAAGCCATCGTGAAATCACCCTTAACAAAATTGCAAAGGTTGATGAAGTGATGAGACAAGAACGGAGGATAAGCATCAATGAACTGGCAGAGCGTCTGAACATCGGTCTTGATTGGATTCACGCCATAATTCATGAACATCTCTGTCATCGGCTTTTTTGTGCGCAATGGATGCCCAAGACTTTGAACCACCGCCAGAAGGCGGAGAAGTTCGGCGCTGCCTTGACTGATCTGATCCGATGTCATAATGAGGGTGACGACTTGTTGTCTGCAATTGTGATCGGGGACGAACGATGGTGCCACTACTACGAGCCTGAAACACGATGGCAAAGCTTACAGTAGAAACATTCGAATTCACCTCGCCCAAAGAATGCAAAGGCCGTCATTTCCGGCCGAAAGGTGTTGCTGACGTTTTTTTTTCGATCATCAGAGACCATTACGGATAGAATTTGCTAAGTCTTGAGACACTATCAATTGTTTCCGGTACTGTGAAACGCCGGAATGGCTGCGTGTTGCAATCAAGAAGGAACGATGTGGAAAATTGACGAATGGGGTCATCTTGTTCCACGACAATGCCCGTCCCCACATCGCGGATGTAGTTAATACAAAACTGGCAACGTTCAAGTGGGAAACGCTGCAACATCCGCCACACAGCCCAGACGTGTCGCCTTGCGACATCTACATTTTGGGGCAACCTAAAAAAAAAGAAAACAGCTCAAGAGAACCACATTAATGTCCGACGATGACGTGAAAGAGTCAGTTGCAGACTTTTGGAAGCAGCAACCGAAGGAATTTTATGAGACCGGAATCACGGGAATCCTTAGTCAATGGGACAAATGTCTACATGCTCATGGAGACTACTTATAAATAAAGTACCCCGTTTGTCATATATTCGCATTGGCTCTCTTTCATTTGACTCGCCCTCGTATATCTTGCAGAACTGCTGCTTTTTATATGTGCTCTCTGTTGCGACTATAATTTCGGTGCAATTACTCACGATACACGACAGGTGACAGCTGCTCCTGTGTAATACCTTGTAACAAATGCCAGCGTCATTGATATTTTGCACTGGTCATTCCATACGTGCATGAATGTAAACATAGTTCTTGAATGACAAAGTTTCATTAACATATTTGTCCGCAACTTGTTCATTACATGGCCTTCACATTTTTCATATCAGCGGCATGCACTGCTTTGCTGGTTTCGAACTGATATAGTTCTGAAGTTTGTGTGATATTCCCTTTACTTAATAAATAGACAAAAAACATGGAATCATTGATATCAGTTATTTTGGACACAATTTTTGGCACATACGAGTGTATTCTGTTATGAAGAATTATATATTTTACTTGTTTTTATGGTGCGTAGCGTTCAAGAATTCGCTTGCAGCATCTTTGGCAATGCAATTATTATTCAAGTATTTCATCCCTCGACAAATTGTTTAAGAGGAATCTTTAGCTCGGGCCCCGCTCCGACGCGGCCTATTCAAATAGGTGTAAAACGCAGAAATACGCTTTTCTGAGATAACCTCTGGATCGCTTTCAATGAAATTTGTTGCATTTGATAGAGCAAGTTACATTGTAGTGTCTGTTGGAAGCGGAATTTCGATTTAGGGCCTGAATTTTGTTTAAAATATTTGGAAAAATTTTAAAGTTCGAGAAAAATAGGAACACGACGTTTAGAAACTAACAGCTCGGCATAAAGAACATATATCGCGGTTCTGTCAACAGCAGCTATTATAACAGTCAAAGCGGACAAATTTGGTATGTCAATTTGTATCTTACGTGAATTGGTTAAGTTGTGTACAAGGGTTCTGCAAAGCCGTGTTTCCATGATAGTAAATTTTTTAGATACATGTATAACATATCAATTTTGTCCGCTGTAGATGTGCTATTACATGAAATTCACAGAACTGTGACATCATTTTTCATTGTTGAGGTAGAGTTTTAAACTTGATAGTTTCGTTTTCTGAAAATTTGCGATTTTGGCCAATTTTTAATAAAAAATTTACCACCTAAATGAAAAATTCGAAACCAGCCGTCACTAGAGCCCCCCCCCCCCCCCCCCTCGAGGTTTTATTTTAAATGCAACAAACTTCGTAAAATTTGGTGCAGTGGTTGCGCAGAAAAACGAATTCCCCTTCTACATGTATTTAGATAGGAGCAGCCGAGCTAAAGCTTCCTCTGCAGGAGGATGCCGAGCTTCAACGTAAGCGGCCCCCCCGAACGAAATTTCTGGCTACGTCACTGCCTGCAACGTACCAGTTACCATAGATGACCACGAAGTCACGGCGTTAATCGACACGGGTGCGGACACGTCTGTTATGAGCCAGAATCTCGCGCGTCTACTGAACAAAATTTCGACGCAATGGACCGCAACTCAGAGAGAGGGAGAGAGAGAAAGAGAGGGATCTTTATTAGAAAAACAGAGAATTTTGCCGGCGCGTATATAACCGCTGGCATGCTACTCTGTATAGGGATGGGGAATGGGATGAAAAGATTCCAGAAAAGAGTGGGAGAAAAAAAGGATAAAAGTAAATATGAAATGTCCGAAGGGACCTGATACTAATATTTACAGGTGACATGGCGGGTTTATTTAGGCTTTTGTATATCAAGTGTCCAATTTTTAAAGCTTTCTTATTAGACCAATTTCTGACAGGTATTTGAACAATAAATCCAAAACCCGTCGCTGTTTTGAAGGGCCGGGCATTGGACCTAGGATGCTCGATAACGTTAACGGTTCGTGGCAAATCATGTCCATTTGTTGTTCAAAAAACTGTCTCTCGTTGCGGTACGAGGGGCATTCTAGTAATATGTGCTCAATTGTCTCTAAGTTGCGACAGTTATCACAGTATGGGTTAGTGGTAAGCTCTATGCGGTACAGATAATTGTTCGTGTATGCCACGTTCAGTCGAAGATGATGGTACAATTTCTCTAAGTGTCGAGGAAGTGGTCGTGGAATTTCCAGTGTCATTTCTGGGTCAATGTAACGCAGGAAGTTATCTTGGTAAAGCGGCAGATTCCAGATGCGGTATTTTTCTTGATAGGCATATTTTTTTGCCATGTTTGAAGCGTCTGAAGCGTCGGCTTTTGGAACAAAATTTCTTTTGAACTTGCGGTATTGGAGTTCATTTCTGGCAGCTTCATCCGCTCTTTCATTTCCCGAAATGCCGGCATGACCAGGTATCCACTGGAACTTTGTGCAGTGCCCAGCAATCTTAGCCCTGTGGTGAAGATCATCATCATCATCATCATCATCATCATCAGCCTGGTTATGCCCACTGCAGGGCAAAGGCCTCTCCCATACTTCTCCAACTACCCCGGTCATGTGCTAATTGTGGCCATGTTGTTCCTGCAAACTTCTTAATTTCATCCGCCCACCTAACTTTCTGCCGCCCTCTGCTACGCTTTCCTTCCCTTGGAATCCATTCCGTAACTCTTAATGACCATCGGTTATCTTCCCTCCTCATTACGTGTCCTGCCCATGTCCATTTCTTTTTCTTGATTTCAACTAAGATATCATTAACTCGCGTTTGTTCCCTCACCCAATCTGCTCTTTTCTTATCCCTTAACGTTACACCTATCATTCTTCTTTCCATAGCTCGTTGCGTCGTCCTCAATTTGAGTAGAACCCTTTTCGCAAGCCTCCAGGTTTCTGCCCCGTAGGTGAGTACTGGTAAGACAGAGCTATCATACACTTTTCTCTTGAGGGATAATGGCAACCTGCTGTTCATGATCTGAGAATGCCTGCCAAACGCACCCCAGCCCATTCTTATTCTTCTGATTATTTCAGTCTCATGATCCGGATCCGCAGTCACTACCTGTCCTAAGTAGATGTATTCCTTTACCACTTCCAATGCTTCACTACCTATTGAAAACTGCTGTTCCCTTCCGAGACTGTTAAACATTACTTTAGTTTTCTGCAGATTAATTTTTAGACCCACCCTTCGGCTTTGCCTCTCTAGGTAAGTGAGCATGCATTGCAGTTGGTCCCCTGAGTTACTAAGCAAGGCAATATCATCAGCGAATCGCAAGTTACTAAGGTATTCTCCATTAACTCTTATCCCCAATTCTTCCCAATCCAGGTCTCTGAATACCTCCTGTAAACACGCTGTGAATAGCATCGGAGATATCATATCTCCCTGCCTGCCGCCTTTCTTTATTGGGATTTTGTTGCTTTCTTTATGGAGGACTACGGTGGCTGTGGAGCCGCTATAGATGTCTTTCAGTATTTTTACATACGGCTCTTCTACACCCGGATTCCGCAATGCTTCCATGACTGCTGAGGTTTCGACTGAATCAAACGCTTTCTCGTAATCAATGAAAGCTATATATAAAGGTTGGTTATATTCCGCATATTTTTCTATCACCTGATTGATAGTGCGAATATGGTCTATTGTTGAGTAGCCTTTACGGAATCCTGCCTGGTCCTTTGGTTGACGGAAGTCTAAGGTGTTCCTGATTCTATTTGCAATTACTTTAGTAAATACTTTTTAGGCAACGGACAGTAAACTGATCGGTCTATAATTTTTCAGGTCTTTGGCGTCCCCTTTCTTATGGATTAGGATTATGTTAGTGTTTTTCCAAGATTCCGGTACGCTCGAAGTCATGAGGCATTTCGTATACAGGGTGGCCAGTTTATCTAGAACTATCTGCCCACCATCCTTCAACAAATCTGCTGTTACCTGATCCTCCCCAGCTGCCTTCCCCCTTTGCATAGCTCCCAAGGCTTTCTTTACTTCTTCCGGTGTTACCTGTGGGATTTCAAATTCCTCTAGACTATATTCTCTTTCATTATCGTCGTGGGTGCCACTGGTACTGTATAAATCTCTATAGAAGTCCTCAGCCACTTGAACTATCTCATCCATATTAGTAATGATATTGCCTGCTTTGTCGCTTAACGCATACATTTGATTCTTGCCAATTCCTAGTTTCTTCTTTACTGCTTTTAGGCTTCCTCCGTTCCGGAGAGCATGTTCAATTCTATCCATATTATACTTCCTTATGTCAGCTGTCTTACGCTTGTTGATTAACTTCGAAAGTTCTGCCAGTTCTATTCTAGCTGTAGGGTTAGAGGCTTTCATACATTGGCGTTTCTAGATCAGATCTTTCGTCTCCTGCGATAGCTTACTGGTATCCTGTCTAACGGAGTTACCACCGACTTCTATGGCACACTCCTTAATGATGCCCACAAGATTGTCGTTCATTGCTTCAACACTAAGGTCCTCTTCCTGAGTCAAAGCCGAATACCTGTTCTGTAGCTTGATCTGGAATTCCTCTATTTTCCCTCTTACCGCTAACTCATTCATCGGCTTCTTATGTACCAGTTTCTTCCGTTCGCTCATCAGGTCTAGGCTAATTCGAGTTCTTACCATCCTATGGTCACTGCAGCGCACCTTGCTGAGCACGTCCACATCTTGTATGATGCCAGGGTTAGCGCAGAGTATGAAGTCTATTTCATTTCTAGTCTCGTCGTTCGGGCTGCTCCACGTCTACTTTCGACTATCTCGCTTGCGGAAGAAGGTATTCATTATCCGCATATTATTCTGTTCCGCAAACTCTACTAATAACTCTCCCCTGCTATTCCTAGTGCCTATGCCATATTCCCCCACTGCCTTGTCTCCAGCCTGTTTCTTGCCTACCTTGGCATTGAAGTCGCCCATCAGTATACTGTATTTTATTTTGACTTTACCCATCGCCGATTCCACGTCTTCATAGAAGCTTTCGACTTCCTGGTCATCATGACTAGATGTAGGGGCGTAGACCTGTACAACCTTCATTTTGTACCTCTTATTAAGTTTTACCACAAGACCTGCCACCCTCTCGTTAATGCTATAGAATTCCCGTATGTTACCAGCTATGTTCTTATTAATCAGGAATCCGACTCCTAGTTCTCGTCTCTCCGCTAAGCCCCGGTAGCACTGGACGTGCCCACTTTTTAGCACTGTATATGCTTCTTTTGGCCTCCTAACTTCACTGAGCCCTATTATATACCATTTACTGCCCTCTAATTCCTCCAATAGCACTGCTAGACTCGCCTCACTAGATAACGTTCTAGCGTTAAACGTTGCCAGGTTCATATTCCAATGGCGGCCTGTCCGCCATTGGAATATGAACCATTGGTGCAGCGGTGGCGTAGAGGTAGAACACCCGCCTCGCGTGCAAGAGGTCCGCGGTTCGACTCCCGGTGCCGCGCAATTTTCCACCGGATTAAAAAAAAGAAAGAAAAATCCGCGTGTTGATAAAATTGCATAAACAGTCCTGGAGTGTGGCCTGATCCCGGTGACCAGAACCGGTAACGCACTGCCTGGTGCACCCTGGTGCACTTCTTGCCCACTACCTCCTATATGAACACGACAATCAAACCCCGGCCCCTCAGTCCCAGCAGCTGCGAAGCAACTGACCACGGCGGCGGTCAGACCTGCGACGCTGCAGAGGGTGCTAAGAATCCCTGGCTCCGGACAGGTGGTGAAGATAAGCAATGCCAAATGCTGCAGGTTGATTATTGCAACGCTTGTGCCTGTTACACATACTTTGTAGGGCTGCTTTTGAATCTGTGGAAATCACCCATGTCTTTGGCGGCTCCTGCCGAACTACATACACAAGGGCCTCCTTAATACCATATAGCTCCGCTGAAGTTGATGATGTCGCTCGCTCAAGACTAAACGAGAATCGTTGCCCTGTAGAGGGAACAAATAGTCCGCGTGATGAACGACGTGGAGTTGTAGAGTCATCTGTGAAAATGTGCGTTGCGGCTGCGTATTCTTTGCGCATATATTCCAAAGCTATCTGGTGAGTCGCTGTTGAGACATTTTCTTTTTCGCACTGATTCCAGGTATATATGGCACAATTTCCAGTGGGGACAGTGTCCATGGGGAAATGTGTCGTGGCATAATTTGTGACGCCTTAGCAGGAATCGAAATAGATATGCTTCCGACGGCCTGCCCAAAGCTAGATGTAGCACGGGTTCTAGAAATATCCTTTAAAAAGTGAGTCTTCGTATGAATGACGTGGCGGAGGTGAATCCGAAGTGTCTCCTGCGAAGATAGCACTTCGAGAGGCAGGCATCCAGCTTCTGCTACAGTTCCTGAGCGGGACGACCCCTTCGGAAGGCCAAGACATACGCGAAAGCAGTTGTTTTCTCTTGCTTGTGGGAGATATTTTGTGCAGGATCGGGAGGTAATATCGCAGTGTTCCGTCGACGTAGGCCTTATGGAGGAGCATCAATGATCGACAGTTGCTGCTCCACTGTGATCCGGCTAAAAATCGAAATACGTGCGATGCCGAGGAAATCTTCCCACTCAGTATTTTTACTTGGGGTGACCATGCGAGGTTCCTATCGATCGTCACTCCAAGAAACCTTTGCGTCTTGACGTATGGAAGGGCACGACCACCCAACACTAATGGGTATTTTTCCATACACCTCCGCGTGAAAGCCATGGCAACGCTTTTGTCGGGGGAGAATTTCAGACCCCTTGGATTTAGGTGGGCAGATATATTTGCTAGCGCTCTCTGGAGACGTTGTTGGGTGGTGCTGCGGGAACGCGCCGCACTCTAAATGCAGATGTCGCCCGCATACAGTCTGACTGACGCCGCGGGGCCGGTTTCTTCTCAGATGGATGAGGACTAAATTAAATAATACCGGGCTTAAGACAGCTCCTTGTGGCACTCCCTTCTCGACGGAATAAAGCGGTGTGGGGCCATCGGGGGTACAAATGAAAAGTTGGCGTCCTTGAAGATAGTCTTGAATCCATGCGTAAAGCCATCCTCCAAGACCAAGATCATGTGCAACCTTTATGTCCAAAAATAATGCAGTAGGTATGTCTCCAGAGACCAATTCCTCTTCAATTGATGAGACCAAGGCAATTATATTATCAATTGCGGACCTATTTTACCGGAAGCCATTCATTTTCTCCGGGTAAACTTTTGTAGTTTCCAGGAACCAATTTAGTCGTGCGTAGATCATTTTTTCGAATAGCTTCCCTACGCAGCTAAGGAGAGATATGGGTCTGAAGGAGGCGTAATTTGTTGGCTGCTTTCCTGGCTTCAATATAGGAATAACTTTCGCAAGCTTCCACTCCGTAGGAACCTCTCCAGTTATTTATGAGGCGTTGTAGTTCTCCAGAAGGCGAATGAACTCAGATTCGTACTGCAGGAGGGCATCTCAAAACTACAATGGGCCGGTGCGCGGCGTGAGTCAACATTCGGGGCTTCACGTACATCGGCGACTTCGTCATTCTTCCTGAATGTTCAAAGGACCTTATACTCGGCATGGATTTCCTTCAGGCGAATGGTGCCATCATCGACCTACAAGAGTCTAGAGTAAGCTTCTCTACTACGCAAGCCATAGCGAACAGTAATGACAACGACCATGACGTCGCGCTTCGTGTAGCTGACGATCACGTGACGTTGCCACCCAAGAGCAGCGTGCTTACCCTTGTCCGATGCGACATGGAGGACGACGCCGAAGGAATTGCTGAGGCGAACATGCCCCTGCTTCTTGAGCGCCACATTGGTATAGCCAGAGGGCTTCTTCAGGTGCGAAACAAATGTTCAGTCGTTTTGTTAACAAGCTTTAGCAACGATTATTGGCATGTACCGCGAGGAACGACAATCGCATTGCTTCGCGAAATCACTGATGTTACTGACATTGCCACATTGGAAACCACATCGTCTCAGCAATCTCGGTTACCCAGCATAAAAGAACGGATTCACGTTAACGCCGCTCTGCCAGACCACCAGAAAGATCGTCTGCTGAGTCTCGTGAATAAATTTGCGGACTGTTTTTCAACGTCATCCAAAGTTCGGCGCGCTTCCATCACAAAGCACCGGATCATTACGGACGAGTCCGCACGTCCTGTTCGTCAGCACCCCTACAGAGTGTCTCCAGTGGAAAGGGAAGCGATCAAGCATCAGGTGAAAGAGATGCTCCAAGACGACGTGATCCAGCCGCCCAACAGCCCGCGGGCCTCCTGTAGTGTTAGTCAGAAATAAAGACAACACACTACGCTTCTGTGAAGATTACACAAAGTTGAACCGCGTCACCAAGCGCGATGTTTATCCATCGAAACGCATCGACGACGCACTGGATCGTCTACAACATGCCAAGTTTTTTTCTTCGTTGGATCTTAATTAAGGGTATTGGGAAATCGAAGTTGACGAACAGGACCGGGAAAAAGCAGCGTTTGTGACACCTGACTGGCTTTATGAGCTCAAAATTATCCCCTTCGGTCTCTGTTCCGCACCTGCACCTTTCAGCGGATGATGGATACCATGCTTGCTGAACTCAAATGGCAAACCTGCCTCGTATACGTGGACGACGTCGTCGTGTTATTGAGCGCGTTTGACGAACATCTCGCACGACTCGAAAGTGTCCTCGCTGCGATCCGTACTGCCGGCCTCACCATCAAGCCTGAAGAATGCTACTTCGGGTTCCGAGAGCTCAAATTTCTTGGCCATGTAGTTGGTCCTCAAGGCGTCCGACCAGACCCCGACAAGCTAGCTCCCGTCGCCGAGTTTTCACCTCCCACAGACAAGAAGGCTGTCCAACGCTTCCTTGGTTTGTGCGCATATTATAGACGCTTCGTCGAGGGATTCTCCAGAGTTGCTGAGCCTCCGACACGGCCTACACGTGACGACGTGCCTTACATTTTGGGCGCATGAGCAGCAGCAGTCATTCAATTAATTGTGCAAGCGTTTGCAAGAGGCCCCAATGCTTGCTTATTTCGATGAAGACGCTCACACTGAAATTCGTACTGACGCCAGCAATTCTGGTCTCGGCGCAGTTCTTGTGCAATGGCAAGCTGGTGCGGAACGCACCATTGCTTATGCAAGCCGTAGTCTCACCAAAACCGAGAAAAACTACTCAACCAATGAAAAAGAATGCTTAGCGGTTTTGTGGGCAATTAGTAAATTCCGACCCTACTTGTATGGTAGACCCTTTAAGCAGTCAGTGACCACCACGCGTTGTGCTGGCTTGCCAACCTCAAGGATCCTTCAGGCAGACTAGCACGTTGGAGCCTGCGCCTACAAGAGTGCGACATTACAGTTGTCTACTGATCTGGAAGGAAGCACAGTGACGCTGACTGTTTGTCACGGGCACCACTCGCTACGACGTCATCGGACCCTGACTATGGCTTGCCATTTCTCGGCGTTATCGACGCCATAAAATGGCTGAGCACCAGTGCGCCGACCCTGAGCTGCTGCCGCTGATCGAGAACTTTCAAGGAGTTGAAGGTGTTTTAACCCGCTTGCTCGTGCGCGGCTTATCATCATACTACTTGCACAACAACGTCCTTCACAGGAAAAACTGCGGAAGCGGTCCCAATACGTACCTCCTTGTCGTGCCGGCGGCGCTGCGCCAAGACATTTTGCAAGCGTGCCATGATGAGCCATGCGCGGGACACCTGGGATTCGCTAAGACATTAGCAAGGATACGACAGAAGTATTGCTGGCCACGGCTTTATTCTTCTGTACAACGTTACGTGAAGACCTGCCGCCAGAAACCACCAGTAAAACCGGTCGGTTTTCTCCCTCCTGGAGACCCTCCTCAAGCACCGTTCCAACAAATAGGAATGAATCTACTTGGGCCATTCCCACTGACCTCTCGCGCAACAAATGGATAGTAGTCGCTACCCACTACTTACCCCGGTACGCCAAAACTGAAGCTATCCCTCAAGCAAACTCGTATGAAGTGGTCAAGTTCTTTGTACGCCACATCGCCCTACGACATGGTGCACCGTCTGTTGTCATCACCGACCGCGGCACAGCATTTACAGCGGAACTTATGCAGGACGTTCTCCTGCTGACGTATAGCTCCCGCCGCAAGAACACTGCGTATCACCTTCAAACCAATGGATTAACTGAACGTCTGAACAGAAAGCTGGCTGATATGCTCTCCATGTATGTCGACGTAGAGCACAAGACGTGGGACGACATTTTACCCTATGTGACTTTCGCGTATAACACTAATGTACAGGAGACTACACAGTTTACGCCGTTCGAACTTGGATACGGGCGCCACGTCACATCAACACTTGACGCCATGCTACCTCTGGCTGATAATAGCCCGACCAGTGAACACGCGGAAGAGTTTGTACAAAGAGCCGAAGAGGCACGCCAGCTTGCTCGGCATCGTATCCGGAGCCAACAGCATACTGTAGGGGTTGGGGGACGGACTTCGGGATGAAAACAAACTTGGGAGTATTTATTTTACATTATATACAGAGAGGTGAGAGTCAAGTAACAGTCGTACAGTCATTACGGGCCGGCAGCAACTCGGACGCTGCGGCCCGCGGCAATAAGTTCGAGAGAGGTGAATCAGGGAATGCTCTGGTCTCTCTGGAATGCTTCTTTTAAACCCTTCGAGGACTGGAAGTCGCGTCATGTTCGGCCAATGGGAGAGCCCGCTCCGATGACGCCACCTTCGGCCAATGGTAGGCACCCGTGCGGTGATGTCACACCCGGTGGCTCCCCGCGGTCTTGCCTTGCTGTGGTGCAATGCTCTCTTCAAAGGCGGCGAAGGGGGGGACGATTGGGCTCCATTGTCCGAGGGCCCCCTGCTCCCGGTGGTACGGCCCCGCTGTGGTGGCAAATGCCCTCTTCAAAGGCGACCGGCGCGACGCTGCCAGGCCTTCCCGGTACATCACAGCCGTTTGGCTTCGGGACTCACGTTACCTGGAACAGTGCCGGGCTATCCCTTCGCTTTTCTGGAAGAGTCAAGCAGTGAATAGCTACCGCGGAGCGTACGAACTTGTTGGCACGTGAACTTGTTGGCTAGAGCGATCCTCTGGAATGTGCTGCGATTCGATGTGGTCCGGGGAAACTCCAAGCAGGCGCAGGAAACAGCTCCATATCTAACAGCTCGTCCTCGCCCCGGTTGTTCTGAATGGCCGGTGAACTCAATTCGCTGGCCATGAGGAACGCTGAAAGAACCTGCAGGGTATGGGTGTCGAGCCTCGTTTGACGAACTTCGGGATCCTGGGCCCTGGAGAACATACGTCAAACAAACAAAACAACACAGCGCTGCACCACGTGTAAGCGCAGGCTCTTCACCCCTGACTCGCCAGGCTATTACTGAGTCAAAATGAACCCTGATCTTCAATTTTGACTAAACAGTTCCAACCACCCTTCCAAACAGCTATCCATTTCTCCCCGAATGCCGACAAGACCAGAGTACTATTGTTGTTGCAAAACAAAGGGTCGTTGTCGTTGCAAACAAACAATGAAAACAGCCGAACATACCTTAAGTGGCTTAACTACACGAACAGCATGTTTCCAACCTTAACGCAGTGGCGTACCTATCTCACGTACCGGTGCCACTGAACAATCTGGTCAACTTCACAAGTACGTAATCACAAGCGCACTAGCCTTGTGGTCGCTAAACAGAACGCGTACTTGCGTTGTAGGCAAACTTTTCATTTACGCTTACGCACGTTTCTTCCCTGAAAGTCCTACAGGGCACGTGACTTAAACGAACAATTAAACTTGCGGGACTTACACACTCCGCAGAACCCTTAAAATAATGCGTCTTTTAATAACTCGTTCCACGCATACTTATCAGAGAAGTCAGAATACGGCTGCCCTCAACACACCAGCAACCCAGTCATAGATCTGCTTCCTTCCGTCCACACAGGTCACGCGCTAATGGAACTAAGAACGCTTCTCCGTGCAAATCCTGCACTCACTGAAAACTACGCGGTTAACCTTAGAAAATAAAAAAACGCTTATAAAAAAAGAAGGTTAACTAAAACACACGCGCGTTACGATAGGCCTCTCAACAATAACCTTGGCACTCAGGTTACTCACACACACACAAAAGAAAGCCTATGTACTTATTAATGAACATCTCGCGAGACTACAGGTTTACTTAAAACGCATCTTTCAAATCTCGAGCTTCTCGAACGAAAACACAAACAAAGCTCATACCTTTACATATTGAAAGAAATCCTAGTCTCAAATCGCGAAAACTTTCCGATGCTCAAAATAAAAAACAACACAACATGCTTTACTTCCACGGAAGTTCCCTTGGCCTCCCGTTCCAAGCATTTACAACTGACTCATACTTTTGAGCCGTACTCGAGGTGGTCGCGGTCCGAAAGCTACTCTGGCTACGGGGGAAGAACAAAAGGGCTGACTCACTATCAGCTCCCCCAAGACGTTAGAGTCCCCTGCCAATTTGCGTCCTCGCGCCTCGCTTTCAGCATGTCCTCGATTGACCGCGTCGCTACTCCCCACCTGGTCTGGTCTTGCCACCTTGCGCTTCTTCGAACTGCACGCTGAGCTTTGAAAAGAACTACGGAACGACGAGGAGATTAACTGCCCCGTGCCCTTTGTCCGCGCAGAACATGTTTCGCGGTCCCCCTTTGACCGGTGGCTCGAACGTTTTGGATGCGTCAACATCGTCCGTGACGACCGCACCTTTTTCCTAGCGCCCTGCCCTTTTGGGTTTCTCGCCATCTTTGGTGGCGCTACATTAGTTACCGTCTTTCGGTCTTTACCGCGCTTCTTTTTACGGCGCTTTCTCTTTGCACTCGCTTTCATGTCGCCTTCTCGTGCCTCGTGCTGGCCGGTACACATTTCGTCGGCCCGGATCGGTCTCTTACCCGCACAGTCTGAGTGATTTACATTTAAATCAACACTCTCTCTGCCTCGACTGGCGGACAGCCCAACCGACTCTGGCACAATGCAGCAGGCTTTACTCGAGTTAGACAACTCGCACTCTTGCGAACTGCCCTCTACTACATTGCCCAGCTCACGCTGTGCATCGACACACAGTCCGTCGGTATCGATCGCTGTCTTACGCGCACAGTCCGAATGATTAACTGAATCATCCCTATCTAGGCTACCTAGACTGGCGGAGAGCCGCACCGATCCCTGAACAATGCAGTTGTTCTCTCGTGGACTACGGAGCTTGCCATCCCGAGAACTACTCTCAACTGCATC
This sequence comes from Dermacentor andersoni, assembly GCF_023375885.2. Taxonomy (NCBI): domain Eukaryota; kingdom Metazoa; phylum Arthropoda; class Arachnida; order Ixodida; family Ixodidae; genus Dermacentor; species Dermacentor andersoni. The sequence goes on along the minus strand of NC_092823.1, from coordinate 8,552,377 downwards.
GCTCAGCTCGCACTTCACTTCTGCACGCAGATCTGGCTCTACATGGGTGCTCGCGTCTGTCGGGTCAGCAGTACCCTTTTCTTCGCTAGCAACCTCGCTAACATTACCAGCGACGCACACGCGCGGTAACTGTGCCAATTTGTTCGCAGCTGGCCTAGCTGTCTCTACAGTCATCTGTTGGCACAGCACCTCGTCGCTCTCCTTGCGGCCTTTAACGGCCTCTGTTGCCACTAAGGCATCGTTAGCAGCTAGCCTTTTCCCTTCACTTATGAATCTGCAGCCAATCTCACAGGCACTACTCTTCTCGTCGGCTTTTGGCGAAAATCCGCTCGATGCTGCCTCATTCTTTCGCTCTGTACTACCTACAGAATTCCCAGACAGCCGTTGTCTCTGTGCCATTAACTGATCACAATACTATCTCTTTGATCAGTGCTGCCTTCTCTCTCTCGTACTTTTGCTTACGTGCGTGATACTCGCGTTCGCGTTCATTCTCGCTTTCTTGACGCTCACGCCAGAGAGTAAGTTCTTGAAGCTCACGCTTCTGTTCATTCTCGCGCTCTTCACGCTTACGCTTACTCTTACTTTCGCGACGCTCACGCACACGTTCACGACGCTCACGCTCCCGTGGTTCTTGTATCACCTCCGAAGCAAGCTCAATGCTTTCCTCATCATTGCCGCTATCGTTAATCGCCTTTATGATAGCTGGCGTTTTCATCCGTTCGTCCGCCTCAACTCCCAAATCGTCGCACACCAACAACAAGTCTAACCTCGTCAACCTTCTAAGATCCACGGCAGCTGCCCCGACAGGTGGTTAGAACTGTTTTCCTTAATTTGTGCAAACACACAATGCAACAAACTCCCGATTCCCAGAACTATCAAAATGAACACACAAAATTTGAGTCTGGCGAATCAAAAGGAAAAAAACCACGCGCTCACTTACGGTTGCAGCTCCCTGCCATCCGATTCATTTGTCTGCTGTTCCCGGTTCCTCCGGACTCCCTGAGTCGAAGGCTCGCTCTTCTTCGGCACTCCCAGTTTCTTCGGACCTCTTTCGACGAAGGCTCTCTCTTCTTCGCTCTTCCCGGTTCCTTAGGATCTCTCTCGACGAAGGTTGATTCGTAGCGCTGCCACCAGTTGATGCATTCAGAGGCGATCCCACCGCTGCCAGCAGATGTAGGGGTTGGCGGACGGACTTCGGGATGAAAACAAACTTGGGAGCATTTATTTTACATTATATACAGAGAGGTGAGAGTCAAGTAACAGTCGTACAGTCATTACGGGCCGGCAGCAACTCGGACGCTGCGGCCCGCGGCAATAAGTTCGAGAGAGGTGAATCAGGGAATGCTCTGGCCTCTCTGGAATGCTTCTTTTAAACCCTTCGAGGACTGGAAGTCGCGTCATGTTCGGCCAATGGGAGAGCCCGCTCCGATGACGCCACCTTCGGCCAATGGTAGGCACCCGTGCGGTGATGTCACACCCGGTGGCTCCCCGCGGTCTTGCCTTGCTGTGGTGCAATGCTCTCTTCAAAGGCGGCGAAGGGGGGGACGATTGGGCTCCATTGTCCGAGGGCCCCCTGCTCCCGGTGGTACGGCCCCGCTGTGGTGGCAAATGCCCTCTTCAAAGGCGACCGGTGCGACGCTGCCAGGCCTTCCCGGTACATCACAGCCGTTTGGCTTCGGGACTCACGTTACCTGGAACAGTGCCGGGCTATCCCTTCGCTTTTCTGGAAGAGTCAAGCAGTGAATAGCTACCGCGGAGCGTACGAACTTGTTGGCACGTGAAGTTGTTGGCTCGAGCGATCCCCTGGAATGTGCTGCGATTCGATGTGGTCCGGGGGAACTCGAAGCAGGCGCAGGAAACAGCTCCATATCTAACAATACCGACACCCTTCGATACCGGCGCCTGCGTGTGGGTCTGGACGGCCGTCCGTCGCCGTGGACTCTCGGAAAAGCGGATCCGCCGGTATTTTGGTCCCCACAAGGTTACACGCCGCCTCAGTGACGTGAGCTACGAAGTCGTCCCCTGCAGTTCTCACCCCGGTTCGCTCCGTCGTCGTCCTCGCGCTGAAGTTGTTCGTGTAGTGCGCATGAAACCATACCATGCGCGTACGTGAACGCTGAGATGCACCTGAGGAGCTCCATTTCTTATGTCGATGAAAGAACTTTGTGATGCGACCGAAACGGTCACTTTTCGCATGGGGGCAATTAACACAATGTTGTAGGGCTCCCGCACCGCCGAACGGCGCGCGCAAAGGCCGGCGCCATGAAAGACGATGAAGTGCGTAAGCTGCACGCTCGTTTTCTGGCCCGCTATTAAAGAGAAACGTCTATGTTGTAACACTCTGTCGATGAAGAGCTAGAGGCACACGACCGGCGCTGGTGGAGGAGACAGCGACGATGGTTATACGTTAGTGATGCAAGTTGTTCGCGCTGCCATCTGAGATAGCGCACCACACAAATTGTTTCTGCTCTGTGGTATACCGATGAAGTGATTCATTGTAGATCACAGGAGGACAGACGTCCTTATGAGTCGAGGGATTCAAAAGTACGTGAACAACGAATTGCGTGGTGAAGCAAAGAACGACTATTGAATTCGTACCAGTGCTCCTGACAAGCAGAAATTGTGTGGTCATTTCCCTGTTTCGCTCGAACCATGAGCGGAATACGAAACTAAATAGCGCGTTCAACGCACCAACTGCGCCTTGAAAGGGTGAAAGTGCAAGTAGGGGGAAGCACGTCACCTTGTTGGAAACCATAGCAGGCTCGAGCCCTGGCGCACCACCTCCCAAGCCATTAAGTTTACTTAGAGCGCGCTCTATAGATTAGAGTGCATTCGAGCTCCGTAACTTACGGCGCCCATTGACTGCGCTGAGAATCCTGAAGGCATTGGAGCCGCTTCTAATGGCTCTTCCCCAGCAGTTCAATATGGAAGCGTTAAGAGGTCCTTGGTCAGTTGAACAACGTATGCGCTTTTTGATTATAATGCCCTGGAACACTTGTGGTCTGCGATGTCGCCTGCTGGACTTCTGGCAAATAAGTGTGTTCAAGCACTAGTTTCCGGTTTCGATATTGTGTGAGCCAAACTTGACTTCTCCTCTTCAATTGTCTGTACATTTATTATTCTGGTGCCGGCAGGATACGCATAAAAGGAAGGTTTTAAGGTGAATCCGTCTTGACATTGGGCACGTTTGGCCCAGACTCCCTGAAAACGCTGATTAATAATTAATGAATTAATTAATTTATTTATTTGTTTGTTTGTTTATTTATTTATTTGGTTTGGACTGTAGCATTGTTCACTTCACGCGTTGCTAGGTTCAGTATACATAAGTTCTCTTTCAACGCCTTCCATTTGAATGCGCGGTAAATTCTTTGCCTACACTTCGCTAAAACATCCATTTCTTTAGTGTACCATGGCTTACTTCTAATATACCTTCTAGTCCATACCCATAACGAAACATATTGGTTGCGCATTTTAAAAATTTTGCCTTTAAATAGAACCCATAGATTTCCCGCTGAATACTCATCCGCGAGGGTTTAGAACACAACGAAATACGCTTCCAGTAACGTATTGATTGCTTGGATATCAGCCATGGCAGTAATTGTACATCCACCGACTGTTCGCATTGTGAACGCTTACATGTTTCATATTTATTTCGCAAAGAACGACGTCACGATCACTTATCCCTGGTAATACTTCACTGTTCTGGACAACTTCTGGCATATTTATGAAAAAAAAAAGGTCTAGGATATGACTTCCTCGTGTGGTTTGTCGCAATGAAAGGAGGTTCATAAAGTCGGCAATCTCAGACTTTAAACTAGTGGAGCATCTAAGGGCTATCGGCTGTTCATTCCAGTTGAGATCAGGTAGATTAAAATCCCCACCCATAATGACGTAATCGGATGTGATTTTTGTAGCTGGAGCAGTGAAATGATACAATTCTCTAGCTAAGCCAATCGGTGGCCGGTAAAAGGAGCAGACTACAGAGTGATTTGCGGTCAGAGAGTTTCAGGTGACACCAAACAGCTTCACTGCTATCCACTATGATATTTACGCGTGTAGAAGGAAAGCGCTGGTCTACCAAGATAAATACACCACCTCCGTGATAATTCCTATCCTTTCTATAAGCTGTAAAGTTATCAGGAAATGCTTCAGAGCTCGCTGTGTCTTCATGAGGCCATGATTCAGTACTGATAACTACACTTGCTTTGACAATGCGCACAGACTTATTGAAAACATCAACTTTGTTTTCAATGCTCCTACAGTTCACTGTCAAAAAAAAAAGGGAAGTCGGTAAGGCTTTATTGGGTAATTTGTACGGCACAACGTTGTTTGAAAAATCATCACAGTCGTACTTCATGCCGTCTATGTAAAGGAGGTCATGTCTTAATTGCACGCGCGCGTCCTTGCTTTTATGTTCCTGAGCAAACCGCCACAGATTTCGCCTTCTCTTGCTCATTGGCTCAGAAAAGTCTTTCAACATATTGATACCAGCATCTTTCAAATTCTTGGCTTTTCCTAAAATCAAGCGTTTTTCTTTTACAGACCGAAACCCTGTGATCCAGGGTCGCGTTTTCCCATCTCGAAATTTTCCATGTCGATGGGCTTTCTTGATAAATTCAGGGATGACTTCGCTAGAATAGCAGCTTGGGCTTGTTGGTTTTGCATTCTGAAAACACCAGACGAGAAGACACCACAAGCGCTGACACGCACAATCATTATCTTGAGCGAAAAAGTGCGTCCTTCACATGATGTGCAATGACGTGCCTGTGACACGTGTGGGTAAAGTTATAAGAAGCCGTGTTTCATTCAAATAAAGGTTGTTGAAAGTAGGCACTTGAGGTGTCGTCTTCTCGTCTTGTGTCCCGTCTACTCTTTGCGCTTTTAACACCAGGGTTAACATTTAATTTTGTTGAGCATACTTCTTGCAAAAGCAATTCAGATGATGACCAAGATTCGCGAACATTTGTATCAGGTATGCCGTAGAACACGAGGTTGTGCTGCCTACTACAATTTTCTAGACTATCAATCTTATTTTGGAGAAGCTGTATCACTCGATAATGTGCATCATAGTGACAATGATGTTTATTTGCATCAGTACATGACGCGAGGGGCATGCAGAAAAAGCTGCCACATGGACAGCTTGACGAAGCCGCAGGACCCCGCATTAGCGTTTGCGCGGCGTTAGCGAGCACAAAGGTAGTACACCATTGTTTACATATGTCCTTTACACAATATTGAGCATCGCAAACCATGTGAAGCAAATGAAGAAAAAAAGATGTGCTCTAACAGGTCATAGTAAAAAACATCTCTAACTAATAAGGATAAAAAACAATGATAGGCACAACGGTATCGCAACTGTTCAAAAAAACACGAGGGTGAGAAAGATATAATCACAACACAAGCTGTAACAATAACATTTCTGATACAAACTAAACAAATGAAAAACCAAGAATATAAGCTATACAATGGGACTAGTTGTTTTCGATAAGGAACAGTTTGCGAACGCCAGGGAAACCATATAGTGCAGGCAGAAATAACTATACAGAGCTTTAAAAGAGGTATTTTCCAATCCAGTGGTTTTGTTCTGTAATTTATTCAGTAGCCTTGGCCGGTTGTTACGAATAGTTTGTTGTCCGTATGTCGTTCTGACGGTTTCTACTTTCCAAAACTCTCTGGACCTTGTCGTATGTGCTGTAATGTTGATTTTTAAATCCGCTAGTGTTCTTAGAAAGCTGGCTCCATTTTTTATTTCTTGTTTGTATGCTCTACAGAGTCGATAATCGTACAAACTGGCAATTGGCATTACATTGTATTTTATCAAAAATTCACGTGTATGAACATAATTTGGAACATTTCCTACGACTCGTAGGAATATTTTTTGCAGTAAATAAAGTTTTTCCAAATTTCCCTGTGTGGTAGTAGCCCAAACTAAGTGACAGTAGTTTAGACTAGAAAGAAACAGTGTGTTGAAAATCAGCATCATTATTTTTGTTGGCACTATATGACGGTTACGGTAAACAAGCCCGATTATTTGAGATAATTTTGTCGCCAAGGAATTTACGTGCATATCCCAAGATAAGTTTTCTTGAAAGATAACACCTAAAGTTTTAAAGTACGGAACTATATCGATAGGCGTTGAATTTAACAATATAGGTGTATTAATTATTACGCTTTTATTTTTGCTTCGAAAAATTATTCCTTTTGTTTTGTTTGTGTTTATTTTAAGACAATTTTTACGTGTCCATTCATGCAATTTTTGAAGAATTAAGTTTGCTTCCTCAACTAATTCATCCGCCGACTTTCTTATCAGGAATATGCTAGTATCATTGGCGTAAATTATATAGTTTGCCTTGATACTGATACTAATGATATCATTAATATATAAATTAAAGAGAAAAAGGCCCAAAATACTGCCTTGTGGCACGCCACAAGAAACGGGCAGTAGACTAGAGAGTTCGTCATTAATACCGACCCTTTGCTTGCGGTGTTCTAATAACATGTGATGAGGGATGCAGCCTTCCCGCGGTAACCATAACGTAGGAGTTTCCTAATAAGAAGTGAATGATAGACACAATCAAATGCTTTTGTAAAATCTACAAACAACCCCAGAACCAGTTTTCCCTCATCAATTGCCCTTGAAATTAACTCTTTCTGAGCAAGTAAGGCACACTCTGTGCTGAGGCCTTTGCGAAAGCCAAATTGGCATTCATTTAGAAGTTTATGTTTTTGCTCAAAATCCATAAGCCGATTTAAAATCATTTTTTCAAGTACCTTCGAGAACATAGGGAGAATTGATCTTGGACGATAGTTGCTCATGTCATTTTTGTCACCTTTTTTATATAGGACACTAATGCGTGCTTCTTGCATTTTACTGGGAAAAATAGCTTGACTGAGACAAAGGTTGAAAATATATGCAATCCATGGAGCCAGAATGTCGACAACGTATTTTAAAGGTTTTATCTGTAACCCGTCAATATCTTTCGCACTGCTGCTGTTTAGATTTTTAATTATGTGGCTTACTTCGTTTTCACCAACAGGTTTAAGGAAAATAGTGTTGCTATTAACCGGAATATTACTAAGATCATTTGGTAGCATAGGCGTATTACCTGCACTTGCGAAATATGTATTAAACGTATCTGTAAGCCGCTTCCCAGATAATTCTATACCATTATTATCTAATTTAAGAAGTTTACTGATAGGTGGATGATGCCTTAATAGAGAGCTGAGCCTTTTCCACATAATCTCAGAGCATCCAGCAGCTGCTGCAAAGAAATTTGCAAAATATTCTCGCCTAGCCTTGCTTATATCTTTATCGAGGCGATTACGGCACACTTTAAATTGGCGGAATAATTCGATATCTTTAGTTGAAATAAACTTGCCATAGAGAACATTTTTATGCGCGATTTGTCTGAGAAGCTCAGAGTTAATCCATGGTTTCCGAATTTTTTTGCTTGGCTTAACGCGCACTGAGGGAAATCTAGATTCATATATCGATTTGACAATTTGAAGAAATCTTTCATAGGCCCCATTTGCTTCGTCGGATTTATATACATCATCGCAACAGGCATTTTCTATTTGTTCCCGAAATATAGACAAATTGTGCGGGGTTATTTTTTGCATCTGGTGCATTGGCTGCGTTACCTTCTCTCGAATGTGCCCTTTGGCGCAAATAAATAGAGGCAAGTGGTCACTGAGGTCATAGGCAAATACACCCGCCTTAACTTTTTCAGGGATACACTCCGCAATTGCGCATTCTAAGTTTTCCAATACTGAAATTCTTCCTTGAAGTAATGAAAAATAATTAAATATGGGGCTTCACGTGCCAGAACCACGACCACATTATGAGGCCCGCCTTAGTGGGGGACTCCGGAAATTTGGACCACCCGGGGTTCTTTAACGTGCACCTAAACCCAAGTGCAAGGGCGTTTTCTCATTTCGCCCCCATCGAAATGCAGCCGCCGTGGCCCGCTTCTAATGAATGCATATGCATCACCGTGAAATATTAAGGTCCTGTGTTTTTTATCGGGGCCTATATTCCCCCGAAAGAGAACATTGACTTTTAATATCTAGGTTAGTATTCCAAGCATTTGCTGGCTCACATATTCTCATGAGCGACTTCAACGCCTACCACTCACTATGGAGGGGGGGGGGGGCACAAGGGTAAATAGACGTGAAGATCTGGCCAACTTTGTACATCACAGCAGTTAGCCCTCCATCAAGGACGATTCGCCAACTTTTATCCAAGGCACATTCTATATTAGATGCCTGGATACTGCATTCGTGTCAAGAGCCATTCTGCCGCCTGTGGTCTTGTGTGCTGACATAGTAACGCACGGAAGGGACCACATACCGACTTACACACAACTGAAATGATTACTCCCATTTTCTCTGCATCGTATTCGGACTATCGGTAGGACAAGATTAAAATAATCTGTACAAAGCTGTTGTGAAACCTCATCCGCTTCATCTGAGCTGGATTCAGCTCTTCAGGAGACAACAAAATGTCCGCACACCGATTGTTAGGACCCCTATATATACTAATTATTAGCTTCGTGGAATTCGTCGACCAGCACAAAAAGTTTGAGATGAATTCACCATTTGACCTGATAATAAGTCGGTCAGTCCAACGTCATAACCGTCGTCACTTAGACGATCTGAGAGAATGGCGATGGAGAGGATTCCGTGCCTCCTTAGATCCGCGAAAGCCTCTGGTAGAATATCGTAATTTGTACGCAGCTTCTGTTTTCCATAAGACTAGAGAAAGATCTTTTTAGCCCTCTGGTTCTTCTATAAAACAGCAAAGAAGTTAAGATGGCTGAAGGCTACTGCAAGAGAGTGTCACCTCTTCTCACACTTCTCTGTCGCATCATGACCGTGAAATACCAGCATAAAAAAATTATCGTGTCGACATACTTTTCACGATGCAGAAAGCCGAATCTGTCATGTCTTCATCGAGGCATTGATCAGCAGCTAGTTCGAACGATATCTCACACACAGCGTTGTACCATCTGGCAAAAGAGACCCGCAAGCTTCTACTTCCTGCAAACAATGCAACATGGACCTCTGGCATTGTGAATGAAAATTAAAAACGGAGCCGTACCGCTATCTTTGTAAAACGAGGAGAGCCCTCCCAAAATCTTTTATCATACAGAACTGCGGCCCTGCAAGTTGTGTCAGAGAAGTGATAGAGAGAATGGTGGTGACGGGTCTAGAGTGGTTTACAGAGAGGTATGAGCTCTAACAAGATACGATGACAATATTTCGGAAAAACAGATCATCTGTAGGCGGCGTCGCAGATCTGGCTTCCTCCATACAAAGGGAGAAGAAACGTCAGCGCCTCTAGGGCGCAGCATTGTTGGGCACAAAAGGCGCCTATGAGAATGTTTTATACTAGGAATCTTCGACCCTTTAGAATAAAGGCATCGGGGCGGCACGCATGGTTGAATAATGAATTACCTCAGAGGGCGCATGATTTCGTGACGACAGCAAATGGCGAGACCGATCGTCATGAAATTGGTAGATGCGTTCCTCAAGGTGGTGTACTTGACTCTGCGCTGTTCCATACAACACTAATTGGACGTTTGGAAGAGTTAGCGGGAAGTGTTTGCATTAAACTGTTTGCGGCTGACATTTGAGTTTGGGCTTCTGGAGTCTCCCGCCCCCAACTGCACGCGATACTATAATGTACTGTTTCGGCTATGTCAAGGTATGCCTTCGCAGTTTGAAAGTGGCAAGTGCCGAAGGTGCTGTCTTCGCTTTCACTCGTGAGACATTAAGCCGGCACCCGGTTACCATCGATGGCGCCGTGATGCCATACACGTGAACGGCCACAGATTATTGGTGGGATCATCGACCGTGACCTTTCTTAGTCTAAGCACATGAACATGAACATGCTTACAGAACAACTTGCCAGCTTCGCGCACGTTCGGAGATCTACAACAGGAATGCAATTTGGGCCCCTCTGAAATACCCTGCTCCAGCTGTATCAGGCGTAATTCATAGGTTATGTGCGATATAGCTCGCCAGTTATTACAGACATGTGACCTCCCCGTCTACGAACCTTAGAGGTCTACAAGCCCAATAGTTACGCCTGTGCGTAGGTGTATTACTCTGCAGGTTAACTAAAGGCACAGTTGTGGAAGCAGACGTCTATTCCGTTGAGGTATACCGCTCTAGTGAACTTTTCCATGTATACCTGCGATTGATAAGCTGTCATGAATACCACTCTGGTGACGATCCATGGCACGCACGCAGACTGCGTTTTTCTCAAGTGATTACTCGTTACGAACAATTAATTCCTACAGGTGTTGGTCCAGCTAAAGTTTGAAGCACACCAGCATGGCTGTTCTCCAGACCATTAATGCGTCTATCAATTCGTGGCTTCCGTAAGAAATCAAGAATACCACCATCAGACATGGTATGAATGGCTTTAGCGAAATCAATGAATATGCAACCAACGACGGAGGAACGATCCAAATCTACAAAAAGGTCATTAGTTAAAGCGATTTACAAGAATTATTTCTTCGAAAACCACGCTGATTATCTGTTTAAAAGGAAATGGATTCAACGTGACTGACTAGGGCACAATGGAGAAAATACGGGGAATGCGGGAGATGAAAATTCAAGACGATGAGCAAAACGTGAACAAGGTGAATGCAGGAGCCAACGTTTCGACAGTTGGACTTGTCTTCTTCAAGGCGACGTACGCTTTCCTCGCCACAGTATATATAGGTGGGGTTCTTCTAAAGGGGAGAGGGTGTGAGGCGGGAGGATGCGGAAATGACCGAAAATGTGTTAGCGTGTCGAATTGAGGGTAAAGGAACGCTGTGCACAAGGTCAAAGCCGAGGCCACCTCCACCCCACCCCCCCAGTCTGACAATGCACGCGCGTTAGCCGGCGTGTCAAGGCCGTCTGACATCATCATCATCATCATCAGCCTGATTACGCCCACTGCAGGGCAAAGGCCTCTCCCATACTTCTCCAACTACCCCGGTCATGTACTAATTGTGGCCATGTTGACCCTCCAAACTTCCTAATCTCATCTGCCCACCTAACTTTCTGTCGCCCCCTGCTACGCTTCCCTTCCCTCGGAATCCAGTCCGTAACCCTTAATGACCATCGGTTATCTTCCCTCCTCATTACATGTCCTGCCCATGCCCATTTCTTTTTCTTGATTTCAACTAAGATGTCATTAACGCGCGTTTGTTCCCTCACCCAATCTGCTCTTTTCTTATCCCTTAACGTTACACCTATCATTTTTCTTTCCATAGCTCGTTGCGTCGTCCTCAATTTAAGTAGAACCCTTTTCGTAAGCCTCCAGGTTTCTGCCCCGTACGTGAGTACTGGTAAGACACAGCTGTTATACACTTTTCTCTTGAGGGATAATGGCAACCTGCTGTTCATGATCTGCGAATGCCTGCCAAACGCACACCGACGTCTGACACACCGTCTGACACACCGACTGGAAAATAAAAAAAAGGCGGGGAAAGGAAAGGAAAGAAAAGGGGGGGGGGGGGGGAATGCGCCAAGAAATCAAACTAAGTGTTGTTGCCTATAGCTTGAAATTTAGCATAGCGAATAGATTCTAAAGCGCGCTTTGAAACGTTTATGCCTGTTGGTTCCAATGTCTTGAACTTATGGATAAGGTATGATTCTCTGTATTTTCTTTCTCGTTCGGAACGGAAATTTGACTGTAAGATGTAGAGTTTAAGTTCATCAAAGTTATGACCTGGTTGGTTGAAATGCTCGGCGACGGCTTTGGGAAGCTTTTTAGCTGTGTCCGCGCGATGTCCGTATAATCTGACGTTCATTGATTGTCCTGTTTCACCGATATATTGTTTCTTACAGAAGGAACATTCAAGCATATAAATCACATCCGAACTTGTGCAAGTGAAGCTAGATTTGACTTCATGTGTATAACTATTTGCGGTGCTTTTAATTTTAATGTCACTTTGAAGGTGCCTGCAGGTTTTGCACCTAGGGCGACAACATGCTTTTATTACGGGGGAATGCTGTTGGCTTACTTTTGCGTGCCCTAACATGTCTTTAAAGTTCCTGTTTCGGCGATAGGTAACCCTAGCTACATCCGGGAACGCTTTTCGCAGACGCTCGTTACTTGATAATATTGGGAGGTATTTTCTTAGGATGTTGTTTATGTTTGGGAGTGCATTAGAATATTTTGTTATAAAGGCCGGCGGTCTGTCAGATTCTAATGTGAGCTGTCTCTTCGCCAATTCCGACTGTCTCTCCAATCTTGACGCGGCATCATAAGCTCTATCGAGAGCAACTTGGAGATAGTTCCTTTCTGCTAGCGTTGATTTAAGGTCATAATCGTGGTCTTCACTGCAGATTCTTCTTATACGTTTCGCTTGTCCGACAAAAATTCCTTGCTTGCAATGTCGCGGGTGATGACTGTTGTGGTCTAAATATTGCTGGCTATCTGTAGGCTTCCGGTAAAGTGTCGTTCTCAGTTTTCCGTTTTCTATGTAGACCGTCGTGTCCAGGAAGTTGATCTGACTAGGAGAGGGTGAGCACTAAATTTAATACTCGGGTGAAAGCGATTGAAATGGCTAATTAAGTTGGTTAAGGCGCTTGTGCCGTGTTCCCATATTATAAATATGTCGTCAGTGTAACGAAGATAGGTGTGGGGCTTTAAAGGGTAGGATTTCAGCAGGTCTGCTTCAAGCTGTCCCATGAAAATGTTCGCATACGTGGGAACGAATGGCGTACCCACGCTAGTGCCGAAAATTTGCAGGTAGTGTATAGAATCAAATTCGAAATAGTTGAGCGTGAGAACTAACCTAAGGAGCGATAAGTAAACTTCAGGAGCGTGCGCTTGGGGATTGATTGCGAGGGATGTAGAAACGGCTTCAATTCCTTCACTCATGGGAATGTTGGTGTAAAGGGCAGAAACATCCAAAGTGACAAGAATAGCGCGGTCGGAAAGGACTTGGTTGGCGCTGATGCCGTCGATAATTCGAAGGAAGTGCGGCGTGTCTTGAACGAAAGATGGCAGAGTGGTGGGTATGCTTGACAGGTGGTGATTTAAGAATTTAGATAGTGACTCAGTAGGTGTGTTGTTATTAGACACAATAGGCCGACCTGGGATTTCTGCTGTAAATATTTCTTCGACCGGAACTTTATGTATTTTAGGAAGAAGATAAAAGCGACCTGCTGTTTTGTTCTTGGGCATCATGAAGCGATATTCAGATTGCGTGATTAGTTCCCTGGACAAGAGCTCCACTATTGTGCTTATCACAATACTGCTGTAATCTGATGGTAGGTTAGAGTCGAGTTTTCTGTAATGGGTGTGGTTGCTCAGTTGTTTAGAGGCCTCATTCTTGTACTTTTCTATAGGCCAGATTACGATACTGCCGCCTTTGTCTGCTGGTTTTATTACAATATCATTCCTTTTCGCAAGTTCTTTAAGGATTTGGCGTTGAGCGGGGGTCAAATTTTTGCGTTTCCGGCAATGCTGCGTTGACTCTCGAATTTCTTTTGATATCAGTTTTAAGTATAAATCGAGGTCTGGGCATTGTTTCGTTTCCGGTGTCCACGTGCTAGGTGGTCTAAGAGAGCCTCTACCTTCTTTTTTTTTTCTTTTCCTACATCTGCTCTAGGGTAGACCAGATGTAGGAAAAGAAGATAGAGACTCTCTTAGACCACCTAGCACGTGGACACCGGAACTAAGGCGAAGATTGATGCCAAGGTACTTGTAAGTAGTTGCGAGTTCCACAGCGTCGTTATCAAGGGAATAGGTGGTTGCAATTCGTGGCCTATTGGTGAAAGGCGTGAGCTTAGTTTTAGAAATATTTAATGGCATTAACCAATGAGAACACCATGCACTTATTGCGTCTAGGTCAGTTTGTAGTAAATGACTATCAGTGTTACTTGTTATACATCAATAAACTACACAATCGTCTGCAAATAGTCTGATTTTGGATGACACGCAACTGGGTAAATAATTAATATAAATTAGAAAGAGTAAAGGTCCAAGTACGCTGCCTTGTGGAACGTCAGACGTAACATCAGCATAACATGAGTGGGAATTGTTAACTGATGTAAACTGTATTCTAGATGAGAGAAAATCGGTGATCCATGCAATTATAGTAGGGTGAATGTTAAGCTGTGAAAAGAAAACTTAGTTTGATTTCTTTGCGTATCCCCCCTTTTTTTCCTTTCCTTTCCTTTCCTTTTTTTATTTTCCAGCCGGCGTGTCAGACGCCCTTGACACGCCGACTAACGCGCGTGCATTGACAGACCGGGGGGTGGGGGGGTGCCCTGGCTTTGACCTTGTGCACAGCGTTCCTTTACTCTGAATTCGACACGCTAACACATTTTCGCTCGTTTCCGCACCCTCCCGCCTCACACCCTCTCTCTTTAGAAGAACCCCACCTATATATACTGTGGCGAGGAAAGCGTACGTCGCCTTGAAGAAAAGTCCACTTGTCGAAACGTTGGCTGCAGCATTCACCTCGTTCACGTTTTGCTCATCGAGGGCACAATAGGTAATATGTTCTAGTAATTTGCATGGGACTTATTTTAATGATATCAGTCTCTAATCTAAAGGACTGTGAACATCACCAGACTTGTGCACTGGAACCACCTTGCCCACCTTCCAGTCATCGGGGAGCGTGCCGGTCTGCAAAGATTGGGTAAAGATCTCTGACAGCATACAAGAAGAGTAAGTATTGGTGCTTTTAAACAACTTGTTAATATCGTCAACACCAGAGGAGGATGAAATGTTAGAGTTATCGATTAGTTTGGCAATTCTTTCCCAGTCAATGCTGATATCATCCATCAATGGGAATTCCAGGGAAGGCAATTGGGAAGGGTAACCGCTGTAGTTGTTGAGAAACATGAAGAAAATGTGTTATTTAATAATGTGCAAGATTGGTTCGGTGGAACCAGAGCACCGCGGTTACACTTGAGCATGCTGCCTTGTTTTGGTTTTAAGGATGGTACAGAATTTGTGCGAGTCAGTAATCAAGAATCGGGGCAGGGTGTCTTAAAGGAAGTTGCGTTTCGCCGCGAAAAGAGCACTTGTGTATTCAGATGCCACAGCATGATACGCATTCCATCTATCAGTTGTATTTGTTAACCTGCAGTTACGAAAGATACGCTTTTTCTTGTTTAGCAAGTGCTTCAATGAAACATATAACCACGGTGAACGCTTAGTACACGTTATTCGACGAAGCAGGATGTAGTTCTAAGTCTTTAAAAAGAGAACAGTTATTGTGTAGAAAGCATTCCCAAAGTCTGGGAAGGAATACCTCAGAAAATGCGTCTAGTTAAGTGTTAATTTCAGAATAATTTCCTTTGTTGTAATCCCGAATTATCTTAAGATGCTTCGCTGGACGAGGTAAACATGGCGGCACAGTGAGTTGATAACTTAACAGCCGCTTAGTCTAGGTAGAAGTATGAAAGATGAAATGGAATCAGGGCAGGTTAGCACAAGGTTCAGTAAAATGGCAGTGGATGCTGTTACTCGAGTTGGTTCTTTCACAAGTTGACTAAGGTTGAACGTTGAACATAAGTCGATGAAGGCTAGTGATTCTGAAGAGGAAATAACAACAGGGTAGTCTTCCGTCCATGATATGACAGGAAAATTAGGGTCACCCAAAAGATAAATTCGTGCGTTTGGGAACCTGAGAACAATTTTGTTAAAACAGTCATGAAGGTCATCGCAAAAACTACTTGCTGATAGGGGTGGTCAGTGGCACAAACAAAAAGCGGTCACTTGATGGTTTATCTGAATACGCGTGCACAAGAATTCTAACTCAGTCTATCAAAACGTCATAATAAATCATCCGCAACAGCGATCAAAATCCCGCCACCCGAATGCCCGATGCGATCTTGCCTATGAACATTTTAATGCCGTTGACGAACAGACACTTCAGAATTGACAGTTCTACCTGACAACAAAGTTTCAGTAATGATGACTACATCTGCACCACACGTGTTCATCAGAGAAGACAGGGCGTCGCCTTTGTTCAAGAGGCTTGTAATGTTCATGAAGAGGAAAATGAGATCACGAATACGCTTTGCGTGAACGGCCGCTGATTCCTAAGGATCAGTAGCAGGTGAACTTGGAAAGCATACTGCGTCATTGACACTTCTCAGTGTTGACAAGGCGGGCTCAATTTTGCACACATAATCACTCTGGGAGCCATAAACATACCATTTCTTGTTCACATAGAGTTTGTTATAGCGCAAGTTATAAAACGATCCGGCGCCTTTTCCGTATTTTGAAAGCTTTTTGCGAGATACTATTGTTGCCTTACAAAAATCTTCTTGGACAGAAACGCGGGTCCTCTTTAGCTTTCATTTTTGCGATATCTTTTGTCTTGGAAGAAAGAAATTCGACAATTATTGGTTGGCATTCGCTTGTAACGAATGGTCCCAACCTATGTGCTCGAGATATGGCCTCCTGATTCGGCTGCAAGGAAAAAGAATTTGCTAAAAATGATCGTAATTTTTGTTAAGATTGGGCCGAGGTATTGGTCGATTCGTCTTCAAATTTAATTGTCTCGGCGGGACCTGTCTTCATACTCATCGGGACAAGACTGTACCATGACAGTCTTGCCTTGAACAGCTTCCGTAATTACGTGGCTAAATTGAGCAGAATCATGAAGCCCTCCTAGCATGTCTACAAGGTCCTCATCTGCTGCTAGCCTCACGGTAATATCGCATATCACCACGCCAACGTGTGATTGTGAAGGCAAAATATAAATGCAACGTTAGATTGTGAATGCAAGGTAAAATGAAAAATGTTGACTGCAGGTGTGATCGGGCGTTGCGAGAGCGATGACAGCTCGCCCGTGATCTCAGTTGAGGTGATGGGCAAGGGTCTGCGTCCTTGCGTAGCATACCACAGGCTGCCACCAAAGAACAGATTTCTCGTATACCAAACGTCGAAGAGCGCGTAGACAAGGTTTGTAGCGCCCAATTCATTTATACCCGGCGTCTAGTTCGAAGATGCCGGCAGATTCCGTTCACGGAGCGGGCTAGCAGATATTCCGCCTTCATACTGTCACGTTAAAAATTAAATTAAATTATGGGGTTTTACGTGCCAAAACCACTTTCTGATTATGAGGCACGCCGTAGTGGAGGACTCCGGAAATTTCGACCACCTGGGGTTCTTTAACGTGCACCTAAATCTAAGTACACGGGTGTTTTCGCATTTCGCCCCCATCGAAATGCGGCCGCCGTGGCCGGGATTCGATCCCGCGACCTCGCGCTCAGCAGCCCAACACCATAGGCACTGAGCAACCACGGCGGGTACTGTCAGGTTACAGTCACCGTGAAGAAAGCAGCAAAACTAGGAATGACAAAACTAGCGTTTTATTGGGCGAACTTGTGCCCTCAAAAACAGGCTACACTTAAAGAACGGCTACAGTGGCGAACACAGTCGGCGATCGTCGAAAATATGATCTGCAGGTCAAGCGCGTCGGCTTTTCTACACGAGTTATCTAAGGTTCCAGAGTAATCAATGGTTCCCGTGTGCCTTCCCGAAAGTTCTAGGCAATCAGCGTCACTCATGCAATCAGATTACACAAGCTTCGGTGATTAACAGAACGATCGATAACATTCGAGAAACTTCCGCTACATGTGGGCGCTTTTCGCGCAGAGCGATAGCATTTGTGAGACGTTGAAGAGTGCTCACTCGTAAAATATAGACAAGTCGACGTGTCAATGCCCTGCTCTCAAAAAAACATCGTCCCGATACTACAGGCATAACAGGAAAGTGAAACACAAAAGGACACTTATTAAAGAGTGGGACAAAACAACAAAGAAACAAAGTCCAAAGTAACACACTCCAAAAAAAGTTCAAAGTTCATCTATGAGAAGTCCCAAAGTTCGTTAGCGCTTGTCGAACGACTTGTTCTAGTCGACCTGTCAGGTGTGAGAAGCGCTTATGCGGGCGCCCCCATGTAAACATAATTGCCCTCTTCTCCGAAACAGTGTCACCTATTTTGATTCCCCGAGCTGACACAAAGGTGTAGTAGCGTTCGGCAAGCGAGAAGCCGCATACTCCAGAAACAACAGTGGCCGGTGCAGAAAAAGGAATCAGCGTTTATTCTTTTGACGCGCTTTTTATAGGCAGCGGTTGCTTATGCGCTGCCGATATCAGTGCACGTGATGACGAAGCGGCACGGCATGCACTTGACGTTACGTCATCTAAAAAAGGAAGGATAAAGAGAAAAAAACAGGAAAGGCAGGAGTTCGTCAGCGGTAGAACCTCACGAAAGCACTAATACTTCCACCGGCTCCCCAAGAAGACATCGACAGCGACAAGGCCGCAGTGGGTAATTAAGACCGTCTTGGCCCCCGTATGATCAACCTGTAAAGTTTGAGAAACGTTCAAGCGGGCATCCCTATGACGATATAATTGCCCTCTTCTCCGAAAAAGCGTTACACCTTTATTCCCCGAGCAGACACAAAGGGAAGGACGAAGGGAAGAGAATCCGAAGGGCAGGAGCTGGTCGATGGCAAAACCTCACGAATGCCCTAATACTTCCACAGGGTCCCCAAGAAGACGTCGACGACTACAAGACCGCAAGGGAATATTTAAGGCCGTCCTGGTTCCCGTGTTAATCAGAACTGCTCGAGACTCGTATAAGAGTCACAACCATGTACCAATGAAGTGAATACAATATTTTCAAATTTTTTTCATCATCACGATGTCCGGCTTTGTCGTCGTTTCCTGATTCATGCGGTGAAGACCCACCTCACCAAATCGAGGTTTTATCAACTGGTTGGCAGCAATGGCATACGCCACCCTTCGTCCTGGCTGCAGCAGAATGGTGAGCGCTTGACTTTCTTTGTTAATTTGCCAAGTTTTAGCTCGCGTGTTTTCTGAAACTGCGAACTTGTTTCTGTACATGCAAGCTCCTGTTGAAAGGTTCCTCACGTCATAGCAGAGTAAGAAAGTTCTCGTTCGGGATTAATTATAGATTTAAGCAAACGGAAAAAGGCAGAGTTGTTATTACTGTGTGAAGAGCTGGGAATTGAGGTCGGGAAAGGTCAGAGAAAGCCGCAGCTTATTGAAAGGGTTCAGAAGGGCGGGGCTCCTGAGGGCAAAATTTCAGAAGCATGGGAAGAGATCGATAAACTTGCTGAGAAAGTTGAAAAAACGCTGCAGAAGAAAGGCAAAGAGCTGAACGAAACGCTGTAGAAGAGAGGCGGAGAGGTGAGAAAGCCTAACAACCCGCTGCAGAAGAAAGCCAAAGAGCTGCAGTGCAAAGGCAGAAAGCTGATCAAAAACGCGCTAGAAGAAAGCCAGAGAGGTGATCAGACGGAAGCTGCAGAAAGGAAGGAGCGAGCGAAGCAGAGAGCGACAGAAAGAGAGGAACGAGCGCAGCAGAGAGTTGATCAAGCTGCAGAAAGAAAGGAACGAAAGGAACAGACAGCTCACGAACTAAAGCTAACAGAACTAGACGTGCAGCGGGATCTGGCCATGCAATCGGCAAACATCTCAACAAATTAAGAACGTTCAGGTGAAGCTGGAGTAAAAATAAAGGATATCATGCCGATGTACAACGCAAACGATGACATGGGATTGTTTCTCGTAACTTTTCAGCGTATGTGCGAAAAAAACTGGTTGGCACTAGAGAGTTGGCCGCAACAGATTCTGACCATTCTTCATTGCAAAGCGACCGAAATAATTGCAAGGCTAACGAAAGACGACACAGATGACTACCAGAAAGTAGAAGCTGCGTTGCTCAGGAAATATCGGCTCTCAGCGGAGGCTTTCTGTAGTCGTTTTCGGGAGCCATCTAGAACGCCGGGCGAGTCTTTTCAAGACTCCACTTATAAAGTGAAAGCCAATTTAATTGAGCGTTTAATATGGGAAGATGCGTTTGGTTGACGCGACAAGGTTGAGTTAATTTGTATGGAGCAGTTCTATGGGTCCTTGCGCGAAGAGATGCGCCTTTGGATTCAAGACAGTTTAGCCGAAGAGGACTTTCAACGCGCTGCAGTGCTAGCAGATGAATTCGCTGCACGTCGTGAATCCGAGAAAACGCGTGTCCGGCGATTCACTAAATTCAGCAAAGAGGAACACAGGCAAGGCTGGAGGAGGGACAAAAGACCTGCAGCCCAATAAATCAGGAGAAGATAACACCGCAGTAAAGGACGAACGAAAAACAACAAAAGTGTTTGAGGCTTAAAATCCTGTTGCCCGTTTCCATTACCAGGAGCCTGGACACCATGTGATCGGTTGTCGGAAGCCTATAATCGTTTTTTCTGTTGTGAAAGGCAGCGATGAGAACTTGGACTTCTTATAACCCTACCTTCATAACCTAGTATTGAATGTAAGGCCATGTAAGGTACTTAGGGACTCAACAGCGACAATGGATATTGTCCACCCGGCGTAGAAGAATGCTGAGAGTTTCGCCGGAGAATACACGTGGATCCGGCAGGTAGTCAAGAAGAATAGCGTTTGCTTGCCCATAGCGAGCGTGAAGATTGAAGGGCCGTTTGGACTATTGCTCATTGAAGCAGCAGAAGCAGCACTATATCCCTCCTTATTTACAAATCACCCAGCTGGAAATAATTTTGAAAAAGAAAGGGCCTGGATTTTGGCGACCATATGGTCCAAGCTCTCGCGCGTTCCGAGGCTCGAGAGATCGCGGCAGAAATAAATAAAGGCAACGAAGCCAGAACTATGCCTAGTGAAAGAGACACTCAGGAAGCACAGCATAACGCTAGTGAAATAACTGGAAAAGGCACTAGCAAGGAGGCATCCGGGTCAATGATAATACCGCAGCAAGTGCTACCAGAAGAATTAGAGAATAATTTGGTACTGACAGATTCAAAAAGCTCTTCAGACTTGCTGAAGGTTGTTAAATAAGGAATCGCGGCAGAGGAAAAGAGCAATTACGTTGCGAAAGTAGAAACAAGCACTATTCCGGAGGACGTTCCTTGCGGAGACGAGACCAGTTTAAACAGCCCCAAATTATTCAAGGAGACGCTGAAAAACTCCCTCCTTATTCCGAACTTGGGCGACATTCCGGAATCGTCAGGAGGAAAGGAGAATGCCAGGGTGTTCCAGCAGGGCAAGAACCCGATACGCGGGAACTTCAGAGGCGCATTAGGTAACCACCTGACAAAGCAAATTTGGTTAAACCGCACAAGATCAAGCGGTCAAAATATTCGGCTCAGCGAAGAATAGAGAAAGTCGCCACATCGCAGCCCGTAAAACAAGTGAACAGGCCATCATGCAGAACTTCAAAGGGCTCGTTGGGCGGGTGAGAAAACGGAAATGTCACCTAACAAGTAAGGACCCGTCTCTGCGAGCAGGGGTGCGGCTGAAAGGTTCGACCGGGATGATATGTGCGTGTACGAACAGGGCCAATCAGACTGTTACTGCAGTGACGAGCGCTGCGAGAGTGAGGGTCCCGCGTTTACCGCCTCCTTTTCAGGGACGAAAAAGCAAGCGGCGGGCACACAAAGTAGCAGGCGACGACAGAAGGCGGCGTTTGCGTGGCGTCTTTTGTTGCCTTCGACGAGACCCGAAGGCCTTCAGACAGCGATCTAATCGGGTGCGCATTAAGAGGTAATGATTCTCGAATTAGGTGCACCCATAAGTTTCTTGTTTGTAAATACAGCGCGATGCAAATTTTTTGTTAGTTATCAGGAGCTCAGTATATATAATTTCAATGTGTTCTCAGTCGCTCGATAACCGTGGCTTTCTCGGGAAAAAGAAACACAAGAACGTCAGGCATTAGGCTCGTTGAAATGCGCATTGATGTCCGGTATCCTCCGTTGTTAGTTTTCAGAAATCTCTAACGAGGGCTGCAGGTACGAATCTGATATGATTTTATGTAAAGAACGTGTGAAGTTAGCAGTTCTCGTGGTTATTTGGGTGCTCTCTGTTTGTTGTGCCTTGTGTTTGGCGTGGTTTATTTCTAGATGTCCCTGGCAGGCCTTGGAATATTCGTCGAAACGAAGCGCGCAGGCACGAGCTATAGCGCTCTCTTCGGGGTGCTTGAATACTGCAATCCCTTCCAGACCTCCTGTGGCGGTGGACGGGCTGTTATGATCAACCTGTCAAATGTGAGAAGCGCTCAAGCGGCCATCCTCATGTCGACATATTTGCCCTAATCACCGAAACAGCGTCACCCTTTTTTATTACCCGAACTGACACAAAGAGAAGGACGAAGAGAAGGAAACCCGAAGGGCAGGCGCTCGTCGACGGCAGAACCTGACGAAAGCACTAAAATTTCCGCAAGCTGTGACACGTCTATTTCGCAATGGAAGACTGCGCCAGGGCGTGGTTCGAAAATTGAGAAGCCACAACAACGACGTGGGACCTGTTCCGAAGCGGATTCTTGCAGACATTCACAAGCGTCGTACGCCGCGAACGAGCCCAAGCTCTGCTAGAAACCCGAGTGCAGCAGCCTAACGAAAATGTTGCCATCTTCACGGAGGAGATGATCCGTCTATTCCGCCACGCGGATCTGGAAATGTCTGAGGAGAAGAAAGTCCGCCGACTCATGCGTGGTGTGAAGGAAGAACTTTTCTCCAGAATGATACGAAGTTCACTGAAGACTGTAGACGGTCTGTTCCCGAGGCCACCAGTATCGAGAAGACACTTGAAATGTGGAATGGATAATTCAACCGCCGCACGAACTCCACAAACTACACCGGAGTTCAATCAGTGACCACCGACGATCTGCACTAGATCATCAGTGCGGTCGTACCAGAAGAGCTGCCGAATTCGTACCCAAGGGCGCAGCCTCAAGTGGCCTAAATTGCCGAAATTATCAAAGAAGTGGTTCAGTCATCGCTTAGAGTCCCTGAGGTGCTACCACAATCACCGCAGACCCGGCGGCCTTTGGATTCAACACAGTTTAGCCGAAGAGGACTTTCAACGAGATGCAGTGCTAGCAGATGAATTCGCTGCACGTCGTGAATCCGAGAAAACGCGTGTCCGGCGATTCACTAAATTCAGCAAAGAGGAACACAGGCAAGGCTGGAGGAGGGACAAAAGACCTGCAGCCCAATAAATCAGGAGAAGATAACACCGCAGTAAAGGACGAACGAAAAACAACAAAAGTGTTTGAGGCTTAAAATCCTGTTGCCCGTTTCCATTACCAGGAGCCTGTACACCATGTGATCGGTTGTCGGAAGCCTATAATCGTTTTTTCTGTTGTGAAAGGCAGCGATGAGAACTTGGACTTCTTATAACCCTACCTTCATAACCTAGTATTGAATGTAAGGCCATGTAAGGTACTTAGGGACTCAACAGCGACAATGGATATTGTCCACCCGGCGTAGAAGAATGCTGAGAGTTTCGCCGGAGAATACACGTGGATCCGGCAGGTAGTCAAGAAGAATAGCGTTTGCTTGCCCATAGCGAGCGTGAAGATTGAAGGGCCGTTTGGACTATTGCTCATTGAAGCAGCAGTATGACCAAATCTCTCGAAATACTATATCCCTCCTTATTTGCAAATCACCCAGCTGGAAATGATTTTGAAAAAGAAAGGGCCTGGATTTTGGCGACCATATGGTCCAAGCTCTCGCGCGTTCCGAGGCTCGAGAGATCGCGGCAGAAATAAATAAAGGCAACGAAGCCAGAACTATGCCTTGTCATCATCAGTGCGGTCGTACCAGAAGAGCTGCCGAATTCGTACCCAAGGGCGCAGCCTCAAGTGGCCTCAATTGCCGAAATTATCAAAGAAGTGGTTCAGTCATCGCTTGGAGTCCCTGAGGTGCTACCACAATCACCGCAGACCCGGCGGGAAGCGATTGCCTACGCCGCCATTGCCCGCCGTCAAGGTCACCCTCCGCAACCGTGCCAGGGCCCTGTAACGACGCGATTCCGTCATTCACCGCCGCCGCTAGCATGACCAACCGTCACCCAGCGCAGCTAGGCGAGGAAGACGGGCATTGGCATGCCGCCGACCACCGCCCGCTCTGCTACCATTGCGAGTAAGCCGGCCATGTGTACCTCCGATGCCCATACCGCGAATTCGGACTAAGAGGGTTCGCCGTCAACGCCCCGCGCTCCCAGCCTGGGGAGCGCCCACGTGACCCCGCCGACTACCTCGCCGCCACTCAGTGGAGTTCTCGACTACCGTCCCATTCACCCTCACCAGGCCGTTACCTGTCGCTGAAGCGTGGTACATACACTGCCCCAGCGCGCGGCCGGTCATCATCAGCCTGGTTACACCCATTGCAGGGCAAAGGCCTCTCCCGTATTGCTCCAACTACCCCGGTCATGTACTAATTGTGGCCATGGTGTCCCTTCAAACTTCTTAATCTCATCCACCCACCTAACTTTCTGCCGCGCCCTGCTACGCTTCTTTTCCCTTGGAATCCAGTCCGTAACCCTTAATGACCATCGGTTATCTTCTCTCCTCATTACATGTCCTGCCCATGTCCATTTGTTTTTCTTGATTTCAACTAAGATGTCATTACCTTCCGTTTCTTCCCTCACCCAATCTGCTCTTTTCTTATCCCTTAACGTTACACCTGTCATTCTTCTTTCCATAGCTCGCTGCATCGTCCTCAATTTAAGTAGAACCCTTTTCATAAGCCTCTAGGGTTCTGCCCTGTACGTGAGTACTGGTAAGACACAGCTGTTATACACTTTTCTCTTGAGGGAAAATGGCAACCTGCTGTTCATTATCCGGAAATGCCTGCAAAAAGCACCCCCACCCCAGCCTGTAAGGTCGCTCTGATTGTTCGTGTTCTTAAGTGTCACGAATCGGCCACGTGCTGTGTGTATAGAGAGGGGGTGCACTTCCCCCCCCCCCCCCCCCCCCTGTCAGCGGGGCAACCGTCTCTGTGTTATGTGGGGTCACGGACCGCGCGGTGTTGGGTGACGCGTCGCGGCAGGCGCCAGGAGGGCGACTGCCGATTCCGGGAAGTCGGTATTGTGCGCACGGTGTTGGCAGTCCGCCGACGGTCACACGAGTCCACACGGACCAGCCTTGAAAGGGACCGCTGTACACGGTATTGTGGGTCTGGCGCACGAGTACCTGACTAATTGGAGGCGCCGCCGAGGTTAAGAAGGGCTTAGCAACCTTGACCCCGTGCCGCATATACGGAGCAGGGATCTATTCTTCTACGCGTCCGGAACGCAATCGCCAGCCTTGTTGTTGGGTGCGACTGCCTGTGTGGTGTCGACGCCCCTGCTTCCGAGACATTTGCGGCCTAGAGACGCCCTTGGGATTTCTGGCGGTCTAGCGATAACTTGTGCGGGCCTGGCGTGTTTTGCTGAGCCTGTCACTAACTACGTAAAAACGAGAGGGCAACGGAGTTTTAGGGAAGAAGGAAAAGAGCTTTGTTTTCCAATATGTTTATTTTTAAGAGTAAGCCCATCCCTGTGGGTTGTGGCTTAACAAACGGTTGACTCTGATTGGCAACTGAACCTGTGGGACGGGCCAACGGCCCTACTGCCTTTTTTCTTTGTATATTTGGGCTATAAAAATCGGGACGACATGCTGTCCCTCAGACTTGGCTGAAATCAGGATTGCTGATAGATCAGTGAGCCTCCGTACTATGTACGTTAAAACGAGTCTGGGCTCTAACAGTCATTGAGACAGTCGAAGAGTGAGACTTTGTTTCTCAATTGTTCAAGTTTGTAATGTATTAGTTTTACCTGCCATGTATATAGAAAAGTTTACCTATAAATATTTCTTGTACATCTGATCTCATCGCTTCCTGCCTGCGTTTGATCAACAACTGCCGATCATCGTCCGAGAAGCTTCAAGTTTCAACGGTGAAGCGAGGACAACAGAGAACGAAAGAAACTTTACTGGCGCAGCACGACAGGATCGGCAAGCCCCACAACGAGCAACGAGCAGCGAGCCAGGCGCAAGGCATCCGATGGCCACCAGCCAATTCCGCAAGGGTTGCATTTCATCTGGACGAGGACGTCAGGCGGCGCCCCCAGCAGCAACGGGTGAGCGGGATTCCTTGCGTTTTGTCTAGGTTGGCATGGCTGTTGTTTAGTGAGGTTAATGGTGTTCACGTGCAGAACAGCAAATGCGATTGAGGCTGACGTAAACATTGATACGGCTACTGAACAAAAAGAGAGTCAGAGACGGCAGGAACTACAACGCGTCGGAGAGACCGAGTCTGAGACGTCGGATACTGAAATGGATAGTGAGACGCAAGGCGCTTCGCAGGCTCCGAGCACGACAGATCCAGAGGGCATGGCGGTGAGACGCCTGGAGATGGAGCTAGAAAAGGTGCGCCGACAGCTATAGTGCGAGCGCATTGCTCTACGGAGAGTGGAGCTTGAGCAGTCGGGCAAGCCGCCTTCAGTGTCGGAAGGAAGCGATCTCCGCCGTGCCAGCACGGATGGAATATCACAATGTGCCAAAGTGCTTAAGGCATACCGGTTGCCGTGTGACGCTTACGTTCCGATATGGTTTGACGAGGTTGAAAAGTTGTTTTCATCTTTTCAAGTACCAGAACACAGCCGTGTACATTTGATCATGCCTGCGCTGGCCGAGCGGGTCCGTTATCTGTTGCGTGGCCTCAATGACGAGGAATGTACAGATTATGAGACTGTAAAGAGGGCGGTGTTAGATGAACTTAAGCTCACACCAGCTAAATACTTGGAAAGGTTTGAAAAGGCATCTAAACGAAAGGAGGAAACTTGGGCTCAGTTCGCGTCCCGCGCTAGAACTTATTTGGCATATTACCTTCAATCTCGCAATGCAAACGCAAAAGAAGCTATGACGGAGCTTATGGTCGCTGACCGTATGAAAGCCAGTCTAAGCTCAGAAGCCCTTGAATATGTTCTTTTGCGGGAGGGCGAAGATTGGTTTAAGCCAGTGGAGGTGGCGAAAGTGCTCGAGACTTTCGAGCAAGCTAAAGGGAAAGGACGAGCAACTAAGCCAGCCGCAACAGCCTCATTGCCGCAGCACGCAAATCTAGCTGGCCCGCAGAGGACAAATTTAAAATGCCACGTGTGTCATATACAGGGTCACTTAGCCAGAGACTGCCCAAAAGCTTCAGATAAAGAACCGCAGGGGAAGCCGCCGACTGTGCAAAAACAAAGGGTACAGAAGGTTGCTGTTGTAAGTGAAGAACCTCCACCAGAGCAAGAAAGGGTGCTAAGCGCTAGAGTACAAGTCTTAGCTCAAAATGCTAGTTCAGGGAGGTCAAAGCAGGACCTTATCCCTATCATATGTGCGGGGATATAGCAACGGAAGCTGTGTTGGACACAGGTAGTGAGATAACGGTCGTCCGTAAAAGTATGTTGCCCGTCGGTTTACAGGAGCCATCAGGAACAGTAAGACTCGAGTCGGCATTCGGAAACACCATTCGAGCTAACCTAGCTACGCTGCCCGTAGGCATGCATCGCCCGGAGGCTGTGATACAACCGCAGAGGATCGATCTGGTATGCGCGGTTACAGACGAACTTGCAAACGGGGTTGACTGCCTGCTGTCAAAGGAAGATTGGGAACTACTACAGGCGCAGGAAAAAGAGGAGTTTGGAGGAGAAAATATTCCGCGGGTAGCCAATTCCGTTGGGGTCCGATCAGTTGAAATGGTCGATAACACTGAGCCAGATTGCGGTCTAAGTTGCGAAGAAACGACAGATGAAATCCCTAAATTGCAAGGGAATAGTTTGATACAAGATGTCAATGGGGTGCCCAGTCAGCGGGAGAAATTTCGAGCTGCTCAGCTTGCCGATGAAAGCCTGGAAAAGGCCTGGAATAATGCGAGAAACGGCAAAGCTGACAGGTTCATGTCAGACGGACTTTTGTGGCATTGGGATTCCTTAGCGGGAGGCAAAGTCAGACAACTGGTCCTACCAGAAGAAAGGCGCAATGAGGCAGTGCCGCTCCGATCCCTGACAGCGAGGACCACATGCGAGGCTTTACTAGAAATTTTCAGTCGTGCTGGAGTCCCGGAAACGATTTGTTCAGACCTAGGTACTAACTTTAAATCTCAACTGACAGTTAATGTTAGAAAAACTGGGCTGTCCACCTAGGTTCTCCACAGCCGAACATCCTGAAAGCAACGGAGTGGTTGAGAGATGGAACAGAGTCCTCAACAATAAGTTGTATCATGCAAGGGAACGCGACCGAAGAAAGTGGGACAAGCTGATCCCATTTGTTCTGTGGGCGTATCACGAAGTGCCGCATGATACCACCGGGGTGGCGCCGTTCAGGCTATTGTACGGTAGAAACCCAAATGGGCCCCTATCAATATTGCAGCAAACTTGGACGGGTGAAATCGCGTTGCTTTCAACTCTGGGAGAGAAACCTGCCAAATATTTGCAGCAGCGGCGGGAGCAACTAGAACTAGCCGCGAGTGTAGCTGAGTTGACAAGCACCGAGTGCCAGAGCAAATATGCTGACGTTTACAATAGGAGGGCACGGACTAAAGAATTTAATGTCGGGGACCAAGTACTCCTCTTTGACACAGATCGGGCAACCAAGATAGCTGTCATAGAGGGCCTTGTGCCACCTCACACAAAGAAAGAGTTGCGAAGTCTGTTGGGGCTTTGTGGGTATTATCGCGACTATGTCTCAAACTACGCCGACGTGGCTAGCCCGCTTACAGCTTTGACAAGGCGAGGGGTTCCTAATTCAATTCCATGGTCGGAAGAAGCGCAGTACGCGTTCGAAAGTCCGAAATTAGCTCTCTGTCCGGCTGTCGCCATGAACACTCCTGAGCCTCATCAGCCGTAGTGGCTATTCACTGATGCGTCGGCGACGGCGGCCGGGGCCTGTTTAGCTCAAATGTCAGCGGACGGAAAAGAAAAGCCGATCGCTTTTGCTAGCCATCGCTTTAAACCGACACAGGCGCTCTGGCCGACTATAGAGAGAGAAGCCTTTGCTTTTATTTGGGCACTCAAGGACTTTGACTACTGGCTTTTCGGAGCAGTGGTGAATGTTGTCTCTGATCATAACCCATTGTCATATTTGACAACCAGCACCCCGCAGGGGGCCAAGTTAGCGAGATCGGCGCCTTCACTACACCGCTACAATGTAACGGTGCGTCACCGGAAAGGAACATGTAACGCCAATGCTGATGCATTGTCAAGGCTCTCGAATCGTTCATGGGAGCCAATCGAGTAAAGAGCAGAAAAGAAAGGCTAGACAGAAACAGCCATGCCAGCTAGGACAGGCGTGAATGTTCCCGTTCACCCGAAGGACGTGTGCGTGGGACAGTTCAGCCTTGATGGAACTTTCGGTGGTTGTTGTCGACCATGTGTGTGAGGGTTATAAGATTTTACATGCTATGTATATACCCTGCATATCTCACTTTTCTGCTGTTGTGCAGTGCAGTGCGTTGGAAAGTGTTCCTGTACTTACATGTATTTCTTTTGCATGCTCACTGCCATGAATGTGTTGAGCTTTCGCCCTTTTTTTTATCGCTCTGAGAAAATTGTTTTTTTTCCGTGATCCTTTCAGTTCATTTTCCTGCTCATTACGGGCTCCGCAGCACCCGTGTTGGGCAGCGTATGTCAGTTTTCTTTGACGGAACCTTCAGAGCTTAAATTCTAGGATACAGTGCCCTTTGGCTCTTGTAGCATAGCTGGGCACATTGTGAGCCCAGTATACTCTTTAGGAGGAACGTGTAAGGTAGCTCTGATTGTTCGTGTTCTTAAGTGTCACGAATGGGCCACGTGCTGTGTGTATAGAGAGGGGGTGCACTTCCGCCCCCCCCCCCCATGTCAGCGGGGCAACCCTTTCTGTGTTATGTGGGGTCACGGACCGCGCGGTGTTGGGTGACGCGTCGCGGCAGGCGCCAGGAGGGCGAGTGCCGATTCCGGGAAGTCGGTATTGTGCGCAGGGTGTTGGCAGTCCGCCGACGGTCACACGACTCCACACAGACCAGCCTTGAAAGGGACCGCTGTATACGGTATTGTGGGTCTGGCGCCCGAGTACCTGACTAATGGGAGGCGCCGCCGAGGTTAAGAAGGGCTTAGCAACCTTGACCCCGTGCCGCGCGTCCGGAACGCAATCGCCAGCCTTGTTGTTGGGTGCGACTGCCTGTGTGGTGTCGAAGGCCAGCTTACAGTGCACGCTGTAGGGTTGCGGTGCACACGTGAAGAGTGCATTCGGACGGCGGCGTCTTGTAAACACGCACTCGGAGAACTTTGTCTTGTAGACAATAAGTTTGAACGACAAGGAGGCCCATCCGTCTCCCACACGGCCAAACTTTGAGTACGTGGTGTCGATGCCCCTGCTTCCAAGACATTTGCGGCCTAGACGCCGTTGGGATTTGAGGCGGTCTAGCGATAACTTGTTCGGGCCTGGCGTGTTTTGCTGAGCCCGTCACTAACTACGTAGAAACGCGAGGGCAACGGAGTTTTAGGGAAGAAGGAAAAGAGCTTTGTTTTCCAATATGTTTATTTTTAAGAGTAAGCCCATTCCTGTGGGTTGTGGCTTAACAAACGGTTGACTCTGATTGGCAACTGAACCTGTGGGACGGGCCAACGGCCCTACTGCCTTTTTTCTTTGTATATTTGGGCTATGAAAATCGGGACGACATGCTGTCCCTCAGACTTGGCTGAAATCAGGATTGCTGATAGATCAGTGAGCCTCCGTACTATGTACGTTAAAACGAGTTTGGGCTCTAACACTCATTGAGACAGTCGAAGAGCTTGAACTTGTTCCTCAATTGTTCAAGTTTGTAATGTATTTGTTTTACCTGCCATGTATATAGAAAAGTTTACCTATAAATATTTCTTGTACATCTGATCTCATCGCTTCCTGCCTGCGTTTGATCAACAACTGCCGATCATCGTCCGAGAAGCTTCAAGTTCCAACGGTGAAGCGAGGGGAACAGAGAACGAACGAAACTTTACTAGCCCATTCTTATTCTTCTAATTATATCAGTCTCATGATCCGTATCCGCGGTCACTACCTGCCCTAAGTAGACGTATTCGCCTCGCTACCTATCGTAAAGTGCTGTTCTCTTCCGAGACTGTTAAACATTACTTTAGTTTCGTGCAGAACAATTTTTAGACCCACCCTTCTGCTTCTGCTTTCCCTGTCCAGGTCCGTGAGAATGCATTGCAATTGGTCGCCTGAGTTACTGAGTTGCTGTTCGTCGAATTGATGAAGATCCTCCGCCACCGGTGAACACGCCAAGATAGTACAACGACAGGAACCTATCACGACGAAGCCAGCAAGCAAAGATTGCACCGACCGAAGACTTGCTGATGTGACGTACCAGCCACATGTCAACGCGATATAGCCATGATCCGACGCTAAGACCTAACTGCAAAGCAAAACAAAGAACCACAGACTTCGACGGGATTCTCAACGGCCACGCAGTCACCGCATTAGTGGACACAGGAGCCGACTACTCCGTGCTGAGTGGACCCGTCGCCACCCAGTTGAAGAAAGTTAAGACTGCATGGGAAGGCCCTCAAATCCGGACAGCTGGAGGACACCTAATAACGCCGACTGGAATCCGGCAAGAATTACGGTTCATGACCAAACCTACCAGGCCACCTTCGTTATCCTCCAGAAGTGTTCAGGAGACGTCATTCTCGGTATGGACTTCTTTAACCAACAAGGCGCAATCATCGATATGAAGTCGAAGTCGATAATGGTGTCGGAAGATTAAGGAATACCGCCGAAGAGCTATCGTAGTCACCACGCCTTGAGTGCGCTCGAAGGTAAAGTGAGCATCCCACCTCGCCCCAGCATTGTTATTTCCGTTGACACCGAGGCACCCGCAAATGTAGAAGGCGTCATCGAGGGTGATCACCGTCTACTGCTCGATCGTGAAATTTCCGTCGCAGGAGGAATCACTCGAATGCGTGGAGGAAAAGAAAAAAATATACTGACTAACTTCAGCCAGGAGTTCAAGTACATCACCAAAGGCATGACGATCGCATACATCGAGGAAATTAAAGAAACCATCAATGCAGTTCATCCTCTCAGATTCTGCCGCATTTACCCGGAAAACCATAGTTCCCGTTCCAGACTTCGACATAAATCCAAGTCTCCTTGTGAGTAAGCAGCAACAGCTGGGAAATCTCCGACGATACAAAGACTGCTTTTTGACGTCATCGACAATTCAAAGAACACCACTTGCAAAGCATCGAATAATAACCGAACAGTGCGCTCCACCACTCCGCCACACTCTTTACCGAGTTTCTACGCGAGAACGTGAAGCTATCAGGCAAAAAGTCCACGAAATGCTGCGCGACAACATCATGCAGCCATCTAAAAGGCTGTGGGAATCTCCTATAGTCTTGGTGAAGAAAAAAGGACGGAACCTTATATTTCTGCTTCGATCATCGTCGACTCGACAAGATCACCCCCCCCCCCCCCCCCCCGAAGTAGGACGTGTACTCTATCCCACGGATAGACGACGCACTGGATTGGCTCTGCGACTCGGAATACTTCTCGTTGATGCACCTCAAGTCTAACTGCTGGCAAATAGAAGTCGACGAAGGATATCCCGAAATACCGCCTTCATCACGTCAGACGAGTTCAAGGTGCCATTTGGACTGTGCTCGGCGCCTTCAACGTTCCAGCGCGCAGTGGACAATATTTTAACAGGATTGAAGTGGCAGATCTGTCTTGTTTACTTTGATCATGTAGTCGTCTTTGTAGAAAATATAGACGATCACCTAAGGCGGCTTAGGACAGTACTAGAGGCCATCAAGTTATCAAGGCTCACATTGAAGCCGGAAAAGTGCCGCTTCGCTTACGATGAGCTTCTGTTCCTAGACCACGTCATCATCAACTCTGGAGTCTGCCCCAACCCATAGAAGACAGCTGCCACCGCAAAGTTCCCGCAGTCCATTGATAGGAAGGCAGTGCGTAGATTCCTTGGCATGTGTGCCTACTATAGGTGTTTGTCAAGGACTTTTCACGGATTGCTGAGCCGCTGACACATCGAACCAAATGTGATGTCGAGTTCAAGTGGGAAACGCCGCAGGCCGAAGCATTTCAAGAACTAAAAATACGCATGCAGTCACCGCCGGTACTTGCGCACTTCGACGAGGACGCCGATACCGAAATCCACACTAGCCCCAGACCCCAGTAGCCTAGGTCTCGGTGCCGTCCTAGTACAGAGGAAAGACGTAACTTGAACGGGTTATAGCTTACGCTAGCTGCTCGCTGTCAAAAACAGAAGACCGAAGAAAGTGGGACATTCCAAGGCATTCCTTTTCAGTCTACGACTGAAAAGGAATGCCTTGCCAACCCTTGGGCGACTGCTAAATTCCGCCCTTACCTGTATTCCAGACCATTCAAAGTCGTCAGCGACGATCACGCGTTGTGTTGGCTTGCTAAATTATAGGACCCTTCAGGACCCCTGGTGAGGTGGAGCTTCAGACTGCAAGAATATGACATCACTGTAATCTGCAAGTCTGGCCGAAAACCCTCTGATGCCGATAGCCCATCACGCGCCCCCACTGACCCGCCGCCACAAGATAACGAGGATGACAACGCCTTTCTTGAAGTAATAAGCGCGGCAGACATCGCTGAACAACAACGAGCCATCCTGGAACTAAAAAACCTAGTCCAGTATCTGGAAGGGAACACCGATGTTGTCCCTAGGGCAGTTAAGCCATGGTTGACTTGGTTCTCGCTTAGAACCAACCTACTCGCAAAGCCGAACCTCTGACTAGACCGGACCAACTACCTTCTGGTTGTTGCCTCTGCGCTGCGTCCAGAAGTATTTCGCGCCCTGCATGACAATCCGACCGCTGGGCACATCGGATTCTCCCGGGCGCTATTGAGGATACAGGAAAGGTATTACTGGCCGAGCCTTACTGCTGACGTCGCCCGTTACGTCAAGGCATGCCGAGACTATCAGCAACTCAAAACACCACCGACAAGGCCAGCAGGAATACTACAGCCGATCGAGCGTGCTCTCCGACCGTTTCGGCAGATCGGGATGGACTTGTTGGGACCCTTTCCGACGTCAACACCTCGAAATAAGTGGATCGTGGTGGCGGGGGTTTACCTCACCCGCTTCGCGGAAACTAAAGCTCTGCTGAAAGGCAGCGCAGCCGAGGTGGCGAAATTCTTTGTTGAGAACATCCTGCTGCGATATGGCGCCCCAAAAGTCCTCATCACCGACAGAGGAACGGCTTTTACAGGGGAGCTCACCCAAGCCATTCTGCAATACAGTCAGACAAGCCACAGGAGCTCGACTGCCTACCATCGGCAGACGAATAGTCTTACGGAGCGCCTGAATAAGACCCTCGCCGACATGCTAGCTATCTACGTCGACGTTTAACACAAGACCTGGGATGCCGTCCTGCAGTACGTAACTTTCGCTTACAACACGGCGGTGCAAGAAACAACACAGAACCTGCCGTTCAAGCTGGTTTACGGCAGGAACCCGACGACAACTCTCGGTGTCATGCTGCCGTACGTGACCAACGAAGAGAATGTTGACGTCGCCACCTATATCCAGCACGCCGAAGAAGCTGGGCAGCTCACTTTCTTGCGGATCAAGGACCAGCAGAGGACGTACAGCCGACACTACAACCTTCGACGACGCTACGTCGATACCAACCGGCAACCATGTTTCGGTGTGGACACCAATACACCGACGAGGACATAGTGAGAAGGTTTTACGCCGCTCTTTCGGGCCCTACTGTGATGTGTGGTGCGCGAGGTGGTGCGGGGCTCGGGACGGTCGAGAGCAGACGACGCTGAGTGCACGCGCGCCGAGCCGGAAGGAGGACAACGACGACGCCGAAGAGCGCCCGGCACGTGAACGCGCGGCGCAGGAAAAACAACAAAAAGAAAAAAAGCAACCAATTAGAAAAGACCATGGGGCGTCGGGCAGCCAATCAGTAAATGCCAAATCGGCCATACCACAAGAAAAAGCGTGGTGCGCCGGCAGAACGGGGGGGCGACACGCAAGAGGACACGCAGGGAGACGCCGGGGAGACGCCAGGAGAGTCCCAGGAAGCGACGGCAGGAGGAGGTCAACCACCGGAGTGGGCGTTGAAGACGGGCCGTCGGGTTCCGGACCCGAGCCCACCAGGACTTCACCCGCCCGGGGCCTCCTGCCTACCTGTTCCTGTGCGTCGCCCGTCTACCTGAGCGTGCCGTCAGCTCCTCAAGGCCGGTGAGCTTCTGCGCCAGTGGGCAGGACGAGAACAGTCGGGCTTCGGGCCCGAGTTCTACGACAGCTGCCCGGCCAGAACGCCACCCCCGTCTGCCGTGCCGCCTGCTGCCCGAGGCCGGCGTTCGAGCTTCCGCGCCGTGGGCGAGAGGGGAGCAGTCGGGCTACGGGCCCGAGCTCTCTGCCCGGCCAGAACGCCGCCGCCGTCCACCCAGCCGCCAGCGTTACCTCGCCTCGCCAGAGCTGGCGCGCTCCCGGCGCCCGGTCGGTCAACCTACGCCACGACCTTTGGTGAGACCGGCGCCACTCCTTCTGCCAGCTTGTCGCCGCGTTGCCGCGTCGAGACTGCGACGCGTCCGCGTCCTCGTGGCAAGCCCGGACTCGCGCCCGCGTTAAAGCCCCAAGTGCATTCCTTACCGCAATGTTTTCTTGAATGTTTATTTTATGCATGCTTTCCGTTTCGTTCTATTTGCTTTACGCCTTTTTATTTTTGATTAAAAGTATTTGTGTGTGTGTTCAAACCAACGGCTTTGTCCTCAATTGGGTTCTCGGAGGCTCCGCCTAAGAGAACCATTAAAACATTGAGAACACGAACCTTGGCCCCCATATTAGGGGTCGTCACAAATTGGCGTCCGCGCGACAGGACAAAGCCGTTCGTTTGGATCTTTTTTCTAGCGGTTAGGAACTATGGCTAACACAAGTGACTTGTTAGCGCTAGCCGAACGCATGGGCCTAGAAGGTGCGGAGTTGAGGGCATGGCTCAACGAACAGGAAGAGCGTGCGTGAGAAGAGCGGGCAGCGGAGCGAGAAGAGCGGGCAGCGGAGCGCAATGCTAGAAGGGAGCAACTTGCGCTTGAGGAGAAAAATTTACAATTACGGCTTAAAAGTCGCAGAGGCTGAAGGCGCATATGTAGGCAAGAAACAGCCAGAAATTAGTCTGTCTGACTTATCCACCGTAGCCCAGCGATTGGGTTTGCAGGGGGAAGACTTGCACAGGTGGGTGCAAGACAGGTGGCTGTTAATATGCGCGAAAGCTCAGAGGGAGTGCGAAAGCCGAGTGGCAGAACAGGCGGCTGAGAGGGCACGCCTGGAGGAGGAGCTTCGCAAGGTGCGTGTTCGCATCGAGGCACTCGCGAATGCTTGCTCCGAAGGGACGAGCTCCATTATTGAGGATGCAGCACAGCAGTGCAGCGGCGACCCGAGGGTTCCCCCCGATATGGTCTCAGGTCTCGGAGAGGAAAAAGTGTCTCAAGGAGAGACGACTTGTGACCACGCCATTGTAGGCAAAGATACTGTTAGGTCACAAGACAAGAAGCAGATTGCTTCCGTATCTAAACCAGTGCTGCGTGGGCCCGGCGCATGCGATGACTGGTTTGTGCAAGGTTCAGAGCTACCATGCATAAGCATGGTTGAGAATGAAGTTAGGACTGAACACCTCCAACAGGCTAATTATAGTACGCCGGAGTGTTCGCACCATAGGCAAGATGAACCTGAAAATATCAGGGCTCCAGAGGAACCAGGTTCGATTTCAATAAAAAGTATTGAGTTGTCCTTGCTGCGTTCCTTGAATTCAGCAAGGGCAACTGCATGTGATCCTATGCGCACTTGGGAGGGCTCAGGCATGTGCACCCAACCAACGTATGGCTTTAAGGGCTCAGAACATTCGTTGGGCTTTCATGAACTCATGTGTGGTTCGACCACTGGCACTGATGCTGCAACCACACATTACATTGTTGATTACCTTAGAGCGCCGACAGTGACTTGGTCGGCAGCATGCAGAGGCATTATTGCTTGGAGCAATGGTATCGCGGACTTGCCAGGGTTCTCTGACAGAGAAGATAGATGTCTGGTCCGCCTCATGTGGGAAAGGGTCACCTGAAGGAGCCGATGCTTCGCTTATGGCTTTTCACGGATTTTGACCCCGGACATGGTGACCTTGGACTTTATTGGTTTTTTTCTTCAATAGGATATTATGATAGCCTTTGACGCTACCATTTATTTTTCACTTGTGCATTCCTTGAATTGTGTTTTCCTGAAATGTCTTATATCTGTATGCTCAGTCAACTGTGCCACTCTGTGAACTGTGCATTGAAACATTACAGTGCGTTCTTGTGAACGGACAATGACTATAGTGTTGTGAACTGTGTCGCGCACTGAGCGGCAGTTTTTCCTCAGAAAAACTTGTTAAAAAAGGGGCTTTTGTGATGTGTGGTGCGCGACGTGGTGCGGGGCTCGGGACGGTCGAGAGCAGACGACGCTGAGTGCACGCGCGCCGAGCCGGAAGGAGGACAACGACGACGCCGAAGAGCGCCCGGCACGTGAACGCGCGGCGCAGGAAAAACAACAAAAAGAAAAAAAGCAACCAATTAGAAAAGACCATGGGGCGTCGGGCAGCCAATCAGTAAATGCCAAATCGGCCATACCACAAGAAAAAGCGTGGTGCGCCGGCAGAACGGGGGGCGACACGCAAGAGGACACGCAGGGAGACGCCGGGGAGACGCCAGGAGAGTCCCAGGAAGCGACGGCAGGAGGAGGTCAACCACCGGAGTGGGCGTTGAAGACGGGCCGTCGGGTTCCGGACCCGAGCCCACCAGGACTTCACCCGCCCGGGGCCTCCTGCCTACCTGTTCCTGTGCGTCGCCCGTCTACCTGAGCGTGCCGTCAGCCCCTCAAGGCCGGTGAGCTTTTGCGCCAGTGGGCAGGACGAGAACAGTCGGGCTTCGGGCCCGAGTTCTACGACAGCTGCCTGGCCAAAACGCCACCCCCGTCTGCCGTGCCGCCTGCTGCCCGAGGCCGGCGTTCGAGCTTCCGCGCCGTGGGCGAGAGGGGAGCAGTCGGGCTACGGGCCCGAGCTCTCTGCCCGGCCAGAACGCCGCCGCCGTCCACCCAGCCGCCAGCGTTACCTCGCCTCGCCAGAGCTGGCGCGCTCCCGGCGCCCGGTCGGTCAACCTACGCCACGACCTTTGGTGAGACCGGCGCCACTCCTTCTGCCAGCTTGTCGCCGCGTTGCCGCGTCGAGACTGCGACGCGTCCGCGTCCTCGTGGCAAGCCCGGACTCGCGCCCTCGTTAAAGCCCCAAGTGCATTCCTTACCGCAATGTTTTCTTGAATGTTTATTTTATGCATGCTTTCCGTTTCGTTCTATTTGCTTTACGCCTTTTTATTTTTGATTAAAAGTATTTGTGTGTGTGTTCAAACCAACGGCTTTGTCCTCAATTGGGTTCTCGGAGGCTCCGCCTAAGAGAACCATTAAAACATTGAGAACACGAACCTTTGCACCCCATAAGTGGGGTCGTCACACCTACAAAATCATTCGACGCATTGGCGCACTCGACTATAAGGTCGAACCAGACGGCATTTCGCTTACACAGCGGCGCCGCTCACAACTTTAATAGTTCCCGTTGTGCGACTTAAGCCGTTCTACCAGCGCTAATGAACTTTGGCACTTTGCGCAGCTAACCTTTGGACTTTTTCTTGGGACTGTATTAATATGCATAATTGTGATTTTGTGTTTCGCGCTCCCGTTATATTTGTAGCATCGGGACGATGGTTTTTGATAGGGGGGATCGACACATGGACTTGTTTATCCTTTTCGGGTGAGCGCTTTTCACCGTCTAACAAATGTTATCGCTAAGCGCGGGGCACGCCTGCATGTGTCGGAAGTTGCTGAATTGTTATCAACGGTTATTTCCGCTGTTTGTTGTCACCAAGCCTTGTGTAATTTGATTGCATGTATGCGGGATGCGAATGGTGTAGAGCTTTCTGGAAGACACCCGGGCACCAGTGCTGACTCTGGAACGTTCGATGGCTCGTGTGTGAAAGCCGACGCACTTGACCGGCCGATCAGATTTCGGCGATAGCTGACCGTGTTCGCCGCTATTGTTGTGCTTTGAATGTAACTTGCTTTTGTAGGCACAAGTTCGCCCAATCAAAAGTTAGTTTTGCCCTTCGCAGTTTTACAGCTGTACAATTCATCGTCACTACTACGTGACAATATTCGTCCTCCTCGTTGCAGCATATGCAACATCTGAAGGCACTGTTGGCCCGCTTGCGGGAAGCAGGCTTAACCCTCAAGGCGCCAAAATGGCAAATGGCGCAAGTGGAAGTGATTTATCTTGGTCACGTTATCGAACAGGGCCGTTGCCGTCCCTCTGAGCTAAAGGTGGCTGCGGTACGAGATTTCCCGCAGCCACGCACAAAGACCGATATCCGATCTTTCTTAGGGGTTGCCGGGCGTCATCAGCGATACATTCCTAGGTATTCTGAAGTAGCTAGTGCTCTTAACTGATGCTCATTGCGAAACTGAGCCACCGAGTGTCCTCTGGGACGGAACAAAGGAATCCTCTTTCAACTCTGAAGAGCGCGCTGACGAGTCAGCCCGTGCTAAGATCGCCGGACTTCACGAGCGGATATGTGGTTCAATGCGATGCGAGCTAGCGAGGCACGGACGCCGTACTGTGCTAAAAGGGAGAGAGCGACGAGGAACGCCCCGTCCTTTACCCATGTGGAAAGCTTACTGGTCAAGAACGGGCGTACAGCACTACCGAGAAAGAGTGCGCATGTCTTGTATGGGCTGTTCAAAAATTGTATTCTTATCTTGTGGGCTCGAGGTTCATCACCGAAACGAATCATTGTCCTCTCAACTATTTGCCGACAACGTCTTTCAAATATGGCTGTCTCCACCACTGGAGTTTCATTTTGCAGCAATATCCTTTTGAGATATGGTATAAAAAAGGAACCCTGGATGACAACGCCGATGGCTTGAGTGGAAGCTCCTAGATCGAGAATAACCCTCAAATGTTTCCAAAAGCTCGTGTTATTTTTCTCCTGACATAAAGATTGGAAGGGTCTTAGTTTGGTTCACGCAATTGGGTTGA
The DNA here is from genome assembly GCF_023375885.2 of Dermacentor andersoni. Taxonomy (NCBI): domain Eukaryota; kingdom Metazoa; phylum Arthropoda; class Arachnida; order Ixodida; family Ixodidae; genus Dermacentor; species Dermacentor andersoni. Next base: position 8,512,470 of record NC_092823.1, on the reverse strand, counting down.
GTCATTTCTTGTAAAGCGTACAAGAATTAAGAGAAAATGAGACATCCACCCAATCGTTACCGTCGGGTTTCCTTTGAAGCAATTGTTACGATTGGGTGGACGTCTGCCTTTCCCATAAATAATTACTTGTTCCGCCTTGCGGGTTTCCGCAGAAATATTGCGTCAAAGTCTTGCCGTTGCTTCGAGTTGCTGAAAAATTCGCCTTCGCTCTGCCATCTGCTAGCCGCCTGGTTAGTTCAGATGGTAGAGCGCCTGTCCCGGATAGGTGGTGGTCCCGCGCTCGAGTCCCTAACCAGGACGAATTTTTCTTCAACTGCGAGGCTTTTCTTTCGAGGAGCCCGCATGGGATTCCTTTATAGCAATTGTTACGATTGGGTGGATGTCTCACTTTTCCTTCATTAATTACTTCTCCCACCTTGCGGGTTCCCGCAGAGCCATTAGGTCCCGGAAAGAGCCCCGGAAAAGCTGCAAGGCTCTGTAAGCGTGTAAACGCGCCTAAATCACCTCAGAGTTGTTGCTCTGTCGGGCAGAGAAAACGTTCTGTGACGGGCGAAACGAATGTGGTTTACGAAATTCCCTTGTCTTGCGGCAGTAAATATGTTGGACAGACAGGCAGGTGCTTAAACGATCGTTTAAGAGAACACTATCACAACGTCCATAACACTGTTCAAGGCCACTTAGGCATCCACAGCCGGGACTGCGGCTGCGTGCCCCTCTTTGAATATACGGAAGATTTAGCGAGACACAGCTTACCCGGGAAATTATAGAAGCTGGTTTCATCATAAAACTGGGTAGTGTGTGCGTTAGTGCCCCCTCTATCGCGCTGACCCCTAGTGAAGTCTTGTATCTGAATGCCTAAGTGGATGCCTAAGTGGCCTTGAACAGTGTTATGGACGTTGTGATAGTGTGCTCTTAAACGATCGTTTAAGCACCTGCCTGTCTGTCCAACATATTTACTGCCGCAACAAATCATAATGTTTTTTTTTTTGTTTTTTACAAGTGACCGCGTTCTTAGTACCAGACTTGCTGTTAGAACACCCCTTGTGACTGCCTTTCGTTTTCTGCGCATGTCCCCTCTTGTATTTATACAAACGATGTGGCAATGCAATAAAATGTTGGAAGTCGGCGCAGTGTGTGTCGTCTCTCGCAGTCCTTGCCCTTCGCACTGTACGTCATTTTTTATCATTGTTACGGTTCACTTAGTGCTCCAATGAATGAATCAGATACCAACGCCTGAGACACGACGTGAATAATCGTCACACTCATCAGCATGAAAAGACTTGTCCGTCGGGTGTGTGCGACGGGAGTATGTACCATTTGCATACCAATGAATAGCGCGCAAAGGACTAGGCAGTGAAATTGAGACACACGCGAACAGTACGAGCGCTCGTACTGTTCGTGTGTGTCTGAATTTCACTGTCTAGTCCTCTGCGCGCTATACATTGCTATTCAAATCATGCACCAACAAGCCCAGAAAGCTACGCTGCTGGATTATGCACAAGTTCAAATCCTACTCTCTTCTGTCCTCTGTTCACAACCTCTACGCCAGGGAGTGGGTTTTATCTGTATTCCAGTGTGGACTGACCCGACGTGACCTACTTTCACGCCCTCTGCGCCATGGAGTCGCTTCTCTCTGTATTCCTGTGTAGACTGGCCCGACGCGACCAACGTTCACTCCCTCTGCGTCATGCTGTGGGTTCTCTCTTTCCTCCTGTGTTGACTGACCGACCTGACCTACGTTCACCTCCTCTGCGCCACGGAGTGGGTTCTCTCTGTATTCCTGTGTAGACTGAACCGACGTGACCTACGGTCACCCCTCTGCGCCATGGAGTGGGTTCTCCCTGTATTCCTGTGTAGACTGACCCGACGTGACCTACGGTCACCCCCTCTGCGCCATGGAGTGCGTTCTCTCTGTATTCGTGTGTGGACTGACCCGATGTGACCTACATTCACGCCCTCTGCGCTATGGAGTGGGTCCTCTCTGTATTCCTGTGTAGACTGAACCGGCGTGACCTACGGTCACCTCCTCTGCGCCATGAAGTGGGTTCTCTCTGTATTTATGTGTGGACTGACCCGACATGACCTACGTTCACCCCCTCTGCGCCATGGACTGGGTTCTCTCTGTATCCCTGTACCCGCCGTGGTTCCTCAGTTGCTATGGTGCTAGGCTGCTGAGCACGAGGTCGCGGGATGGAATCCCGGCCACGGCGGCCGCATTTAGATGGGGGCGATATGCGAAAACACCCGTGTGCTTAGATTTAGGTGCACGTTAAAGAACCCTAGGTGGTCGAAATATCCGGAGTCCTCCACTACGGCGTGCCTCATAATCAGGAAGTGGTTTTGGCACGTAAAACCCCATAACCTAATGTAATCTATCTCTATATCCCTGTGTGGACTGACCCGACGTGACCTACGTTCACCCCCTCTGCGCCATGGAGTGGGTTCTCTCTGTATTCCTGCGTGGTTCGACCCGACGTGTCCTGACAGGACCCGCTACCAGGTAGTAAGACAGAATGAGGGTGCCCGCGTGGTGGACGGTATAAGATGGCCATCGAGAGGACACGTGAGGCACATCTCTGCCCTTGCGTTCAGGCGCACGCACGCCGAATGTTGCTGCACTTTTCGTCTTAGCGCACCGTTCACCCACAAGGATGTATTAAAATTGTTTTATTTGTTTTTACATCAAATCGTCTTCCCTGCCGAACCCTTACCAATGGTAGTGTGGTTTCCTAGGCCATTTGGTGCACGGTAACAGTATATGGTGTTCTAACAACTCTAAAACAAAAATGTCGTAGTGATGCCGTATCCGCATGGCCTGTCTCGTAACCTTAAGTGGGTGGCCACTAGGAATGGCATCATGCTAACATTTTCGGCGCCGAGAAAACTGACTAAGTTGTGAAAAAGCAACAGGAGACATGAAAGACGCGAGTAGTAGCTGTCCAAATATTCGCCCCACATCTTTTTCTCAAGGATTATACATCTTCGGTCGTGTATTACATACCTCTCTCATGCGGACTGTCCTACGTCGACAAGACAGAGCATCGCTATTCACGTTCTATGGCACAGGAGGCAACTTCCCCTTGCATTGCAAAACATATCCAGCTTTAGTGGACACGTACCAACTAGCGCCCCAAGCGGCCCCGGCACGAAGCTAGCGCGTTTTCAATGGAACGAGCGGGTTTTTCGCGAATAACAAAAGCTGCAGGTCGATTATCGAAAAACGCAGGCGACAGACGTGTTCTGGAAGACAATCCACACTATCCAAATGCAGTGATCACGCTATGGCACGTAAGAATTTTGTTCCCACAGCGGTTAAAGGTTTAGCAATGGAAGCCTATGGAAACGACGAAAATTTGTACTCGATTTTCGAGGCACGAACGGTGCCTGTAATTAACCTACGACGTCTATCGTAATACGCAGTGCAGCGTTTGTAGTCCGGAGACTTAGCTTTCGATTGATGCCTATCTCGACTCTCCACACATGGCGCAACACTGTTCCCAAAAGCGTTTTTTGTAACACTGTCGTGAAAATTCACGTGGTATCTATAAAAACATGAGCGTACCCCTGGGCGAAGCCTCGGAAGCCGTGGCCGAGTGGTAGAATCGCGCGCACCTTTCGTATCCCGTCGCGGTTGCCGTGGTTCGATTCCCGCTTCGCACTTTTTTTTTTTAAGCCGCATAGGGCCTAGTTTTGTAGTCTCTCACTAGATGGCAGAATCGCAAAACCCAAGATTTGCTTTCGGTTTTGGTTTTCCCGCAGCGCATTTTTTTAAAGCCGCATAGGACTTAGTTTTATAATCTCCTATCAAATGGCAGAAACAAAAAATTCAAGATTTGCTTTCGGTTCTGGTTTTCCAGTGGTGCTGTTGAAATATTATGCTTTCTATGTTCATTAAGTCATCGGTTTTATGAAGATTTTATTCATTGGACATCTTAACTAGAAGCTTGCGCATGGCTTTGTGTTATGAAAAAAAAAAAAACTTTCGTGCTTTGTAGCGTGGAACGTGGGAGAACAAAATGGCTATTCTTATTGCGTTCTTCTGGAAGGTCCGTTTTCTTCGACTTTCGGCTGTCCTTAATGGCACACACTCCGAGCGAATCACGTCCACCTGTGCCCCAATGCCACCCGGTGGCCAGTGCCACTCCTATGCAACATTCGTGTGGAACAAAGGGTCTGCTAGGCTGAGTCGCTGCCCGAACGTTAATTATTTCTAAAGATTCATCGAAATAATAAATGCACCAACTAGGAGAAGATGTGCAGCGTCTGGATTAATAGCTACTGTTAATGTGTTCCCAACAGCCAAGTGGTATCAATCCGTAGGTGTGGCCGTAAAAAACCATTTGAATAAATGTCCCGTGCTGTGTCTGCCCCGGTCTCTCTACAGAGAAGCTAGCTTGGCTAGCCGTCAGCATTTAGGATCAACATATGGTGTCCTTCGTTCGGTGCATTTGCTTTTAATGCGCAGCATTCTATGGCGAGTACCACAGCGATTTGGTAGCAAAATCGTGCAAAATCGTGTCTGTAACGCCAAAAGCTTGACGCATTTCCCATATAAATATATAAAAAAAAGGGTTGGGGTGGCCAACTTTAAATTGGAAGTGGCATCAGCATAAATTTGGGCGTGATACAGAGATGGGCCAAGCTGAATTTGGTAGTGATATGGGAGTGGCCCTACCTAAATTTGGGGTGAAATGTTAGTGAGCCAAGCTGAATTTGAGGCTGATATGGGGGTGGCCCCACCTAAATTTGAGGTGATATAGGGGTGGGTGAGCCTAAGTTTGGGGGAATATTGGGGGTGGGCCAGCCTGGATTTGGGGATGATATGGGAGTGGGAGAACCTAAATTTGGTGGTGATATGGGGGGTGGGCCACCCTAACCATGGGCGTGATATGGGGCTGGACCAAGCTGAATCGGGGGCGGGGCCGGGGGGTAGGGGGGCTAACCTAAATTTGGGAGTGATTTGCGGTGGGCCATCCTAAATTTGAGGTGATAGAGGGGTGGGCCAGGCTAAGTTTGGGGCTGATATAGGGTTGGGCCAACCTGGATTTGGGGATGATATGGGGGTGGGCCAACCTAAATTTGGAGGTAACATGGGGACGGGCTAACCTAACCATTGGGGTGATGTTTGGCTGGGCCAAGCTGAATAGGGGGGGGGGGGGGTGATGGGTGGACTAACCTATATTGGGGGATGATTTGCAGTGGGCCATCCTAAATTTGAGGCGATCGAGGGGTGGGCCAGCGTTAGTTTGGGGCTGATATGGGGGTGGGTCAACCTCGATTTGCAGGTGGTATTGGAGTGCGCCAATATAAATTTCGTGGTGTTGTGGAGGCGGGCCAATCTGTATTTGGGGGCGATATGGGGGTGAGCCAACCTAAGTTTTGGGGTGCGTCGACTGGAAATTTGGGGGACGATTTATGGAAATTCGTGGGTGGACCAACTTGAAAATTAGGCGTGGCCCAATTGAAATTGGGGATTGGGCCAACTCGAAGTTTAAGGCTGGGAGAAAAGAAAATCGGGCGTGGCCAACTTTAAATTTGGGGGTGGGCCAATTTAAATTTGAGGGTGTGCCAACTTGAAATTTAGGGGTGAGCCTATTTAATGTTTGGGGGTGGGCCAATTGAAATTTGGGGGCCCGTTTACGAATAGTTAGACAACACCAGTAGTGTTTCTGCATTTTTTCATTATCGCAAAAGTACGTACATTAATAATTGTTACTTAATACTCCTCAAGGTGAGCTACCACTCGAGCCTTCCCAGCTCACTGGGCTAATAATATCACAGAAGTACTCTCACCGTGACAACTGCGACGTTCAATGTGGAGATCACAAGAACAAATCGCAGACCGAGCTGACCGTTTTCACACCAATGTCATCGCTAACACTACTCGCTCGTGCTAGAGGCAACACAAGCTTACAACGATCATAATTCAACTTTCACTCGCACGCTAGTCGACACGCTCTCAGTGCACAATTTCGCCCATCATTGGATAGAACCTTGCTGGATGTTTTACTGTCATGTTGCGTAGTTTTTCACGAAGGCCGTCTCCCGAAAAGAGAATACATTTTTGAGATTGACGAGGCAAGCTAGTATATAACTCATACGAAGCAAATGTATAAACGGTTATAGTGATTTTTCAAAAATGAATATAAGTAAATAAGATTTCAGATGGTATTATTTCGACCAGGCATGACAACGAGTTTTTCCCACCTGTCACAGTGATTTGACCGAAAACCTAATCATATTGCTCAAACGTGTTGCCCCAATACTACATGTGCTGAATGTACAAAAGTGCGGTGCGTGGTCACAGCTTCAAAGCCAGTCTATTTTGTGTAGGGTTGTTGATATTGTAGTAATGTGGAGTTTTCTTCTTTATAAGAGCAGAAAAAGAAAAATATAACAGATGGTAGCTAAGCGTAAAGTACATTGGAAGATCTGAAACCAGCAATTATTTTAATTTGTGGGTTGGTCCACTCCACCGGTAGATCGCTGTCCGATCACTTCAAAGAATTTTGTTTGTGTGCAACTGCAGCAAAAACGAAGATACTGCCATTTCATTGCCAGGACCTTTATGCCCTCCACACACACCAGGAGGACACCAGATAATTGGCAATATCACTTTATAAACTGACATTGTTTTGCTAATTTCAGTGTAGCGTGGTGCCGGCGGACGGAGTATTTTCTTAGTATCAGTCCAGTGTTAGCAGTGAGAAGCAGTTCGGTCTACCATTCCCATGAGGCCATACTTGCCATTGTAGCACTTTACTGTAGGACAAGTTAAGTGCTAAAAATTTGATGCGCCTTGTCCTTTCCGCAGATCGTCCATCCATTCTGTTATGGTGACGATCAACGTTGTGTCCGTCAGGCCTCCTCCTCATTTTTAGCTTCACCATCACGAGAGTGGACAGAGAAAGGAAGCTTTCTTCACAATCAGCCCCAGCGGGATTGCACCACTCGCAACTGCTGCAATTCGCATTCAGTGGCTGGGCATGCTAACCACATCCTTAGTTTCACAATGACTAGAGTACGCAGAAAAAGTAGAGCTTTGCTCGCTATCACTACCACGAACCTATGTCAATGCAGATATAAGTACGTGCAGGGGCTGGGTATGCTAACTTCTCCGCTACCACTTGCTTCCACCACCTTAGATTTTCCAGGCATACCTGCTTCTTGTTTTGATCGCAGACGCATGCAGGATAAACGCGGATAACTAAAAAATCTCAGTGCCCTTCCACTCTGTGAAGAAACATGACCTGCAAAGCTGTGTATGTGGGCCCCTTAATGGCGAATTTCACCTCCACCGTATGTCAGCCCCGCATTGCGCTGTCTTCGGGATCGGCCCACGTATGGGGAGTGCTTAACGCCTGCTTCATCTCCGCCGCGGGTCTCCCCGGCATGGCGTTACATTCGGGATCAGCCTACGTATGGGGAGCGCTGAACGAATGCTTCACCACCGCTGCGGGTCGGGCCGGTATTACGCTATCTTCGGGATTTGGCTCTACAGGCGGACGCGATAGTGGGGAAAGTAGCCCTTAAGAGGAAGCTTTAGCTCTGGTGGTCCTATCTAAATAAATGTAAAAGTTGAATTCGTTTTTCTCGACAGCCACTGCATCTAATTTGACAAGGTTTGTTGCATATAAAACAAAAACTTAAAATCTAGTGTCTGTTGGTTTCGAATTCTTGATTTAGGTCATCATTTGTTTATTCAATATTGTCAAAAATCACAAATTTTAAGAAAACGAGACCATCAAGTTTACAACTCTCTTTCGGCAATGAAAACTGATGTCACAATTATGTACATTGTATCTAACAGCACATCTAAAGCAGACAAAATCGATATATTACGCATGAATCTCAAAAAATTTAATGATATGGAAATGCAGCTTTTCCACAACCCTTGTTCACAGCGTGACGACTTCACGTAAGATATAAATCGGCATATTGGATTTGTCCGCTTTGAATTGTCTAATGGATGCTGTTTACAGAACCGCGATATCAGTTCTTGATGCGGAGTTAATAATTTGTAAACTTCGTGCTTGTGTACTTTTCGCACTTTCGAATTTTTGAATATCTTTTACAAAAATTCAAGCCCTAAATAGGAATTCCGCTTCCAATAGTGACTAGAATTTACCTTTCTGTCCCGAATGCAACAAATTTCATTAAAATCGGTCCAGGGGTTATCTAAGAAAAGCGTTTCGGCGTTTTACATCTATTTGAATAGGCCGAGTCGGAGTAGGGTCCGTGTTAAAGCTTCCTCTTAACGACTTCGCTGTAAAAAAAAAAAAAATAAAAGAACAAAAAAAAACAGCTGCAGCCATCAATATAGCCACCTCAGATTTCGTCATGATGGCACCGTCACCATCAGCACGGCTCCGTGAGCAGCTACCAAGCTGTTTACTTTCGTTATCTTCCATCCCTTGGCGGCCGCGCATTGTCTTGATGCCAGCGACGCGCTAAATCTGCACCATCATTCCGTCATGCATCGCTTCTGCGACCAAGCAAGCTTTCGGCGGCACACGTACACTGCCGCATTAACACCAAAACTTAAAAATGCTTGCCTTCGAGAAAGCAGCATGAATAAAAATGGAATGCGACTATGTGGCCACGGGGAACATGTTCACGGGGCCATACTATTGATGACAGCATCACAAAAGGCTAGATGTGGTCAGGTTGACTTTACAGGTTTGGAAGCAATGACTGACGGGCTAGTTGCTATATTATCACATAAAAAACAGCGCCTAAAGTTAGCGCAGTTTGTGTGTTTTTCCTCCATTTTGTCCCGTCGTGAACTGCTGTTCTTTCTGTGGCTTTACAGATGTTCTTTTCCTGCGTCAGTTACGCCTTCCAGGAGTGTTTACTTGGAAAATTTTTTTCGCATGGCTCTTACAGAAGCATGTTTAGTCGAAAGTTTTTCGCTTGGCTGCATAATCTCGACGACGGGCTCCAAACTGCTCATTTTCTTTAGCCACATAAGAACCATTACTAAAAATTTAATTAACGTAGCTTTGTTAATTACGCAAACAACTTCTCAACTTACACCGCCCATCTAGAGATTACCAATCTGAATACTCGAATGATAAAATGATGTTAACATTGTTTGTATCGTTTCAATAGTTTTGTTTCGTACAGTTAAAAGCAGCCGGCATATTGATGGTGCTGTAGACTTCTCATAAAGTAAGTGTGAAAGCTTGGACAGGTTATCTTGGCACAAATCAACTTCATGAGCTTAAGCACATGGCCCAACCTTGCACGTCTGTCTTTACAACCGATTCTCACACACTATACAAGAAGCACCTCAGCGCTACGGCAGATCCCACAAGGTGTGCGAGAACATTGTGCGCGCTCCCGATTAGGTTTCTGAGCGTTGGTGGCATCAGGCTCGGTTTCCTGGCATCATAAGGAATAAAAACAGCTTCCTGGAGGAAAGCATTGGGTACATTTTCAGTACTTTGTGACATACGGATAAGCACGGATATGTACGTTAGAACGAAAAGTACTGAAATATTAAGGTGAGGGTTTCGCTGGATGTACTTTAGCTGTCTAATGATAAGATCTAAAGAGGAAAATACTGTGATTTTGTGACAGTTAAGGCTGACATGAAACATGAGCTCCGACACAGTACCCTGGTGGAACTGGCCCCTGGACTACAGGGCTACATTGAACCACGATATGCTGGTTTGATAAATACCAGTAATTGGAAAGTGGGTCGCTCTTGAATTTCCTGTATGTCGGCGTCGCTGTGCAGTGTTGGGGGCCCTTTTTAAACCACGAGCATTATGTTTCAGCTAATATTGATAGCAACTGTACTCTTTTTTTTAAGAGAGGGGGGGCTTTTTTTAGCGTCTAACCACACTTCCAAAGTTATCAGTTAGTTCAAGATGCGCCTGCATGTGTTTCTAATATCCAGTATGTTGTCACGGATTCAATAGCGAAAGAGCGTTATCTTATCAGATTGCGCGCGTGAAGCGAATACTGGCGTACATTCTCCATCACATTTGACGACCCGAGATTGCGCTGCAATGTACGAGCATTCCAATCTGACGAACCGACGCCTTGATCCGTAGATCGGAATCAGAGGAAGCACTTTGCGCGCAGCCACCGTTATGTTTGAGTGTTATTTTCTTTTCCAGCGCAAGCTCATGTTATAATGAGTAACATTCGTGACTGACTCTTTCGGAAGTGTTTTGTTCTTGACATTACTACAACGTGAGAGTATAGAGGCGCTCCATCTTCATTGAGTGCATACTGGGAAACGGACTATAGCCTTTTCTTGCGTCTGCGTTTGCACATTTACCGCACCAATTTATTTTTCATAACTTACTTTTTAATTTGAGGGGCTGTAAAGCACAGCAACCTTTTATTAACACGATGTTTTAATAACACAGAAAATTTAAATGCTCATTAGTCACTTTCACCTCATGGTAACGAATTTATATAAAGACATACTGATGATAATTAAAAGCAAATACGTTTGACAACGTTTCATCTGAGTTCCCCTTTGCAAGGTCATACAGACTTGCAGGTGGTTCGTATCGGGGACCCTCGACATATGTCCAACCTCCAAACAAAGGGTTATTCCGAATGTTTCATTTCAGGAAGGCGTGTTACCCTCCTGTCTTTCATTCCCGTTCGCAAACGCACATCAAGACGAAAGTGCTGCGTGAAGAGCGTCGTTAGTCCAGGCCAACGAGCTACCGTAACTCACCGCGCCTATATCGCTGTCATTTAGGCTTAGATAAGAAATATATATATTTCAAATAGACGCATCACGAATACAAAAAGAGCTGCCCGCGACCAGCCCAGCTAGGTTTCTTTCATTTCGTACTTCGTCGTAGCGGCTAATAGTAGCTCACGAAGCAGAGCACTGAGTGTGGATATGGCAGAGAAGGTGTTCTATATACTGTCTCGTCACCCGCCTAAAATTGCCCGCCGTGCTACTGGCCATTGCTAGAAAATTGTATATGTGACGCCCAGGCATTTGCAATACAGAAACTGATTTGCGATGGGAGAGTCCAAGTGAGGGACAAGGTGGTTAAGGAGATAAAGACACGCTATTTTCTGCAGTAACTTAGGAATGCATGAATGAATGCCTTCATTTATTGAGAAAAAAGAGGAGCAAGCATCAGTGGAAGCACGTCTTAGCAGATTGGGAAAGAAGCGGGGGACAAAGGGGAAAAGCTGACGCCCGGGTTGCAGGCGAAGTCGCAGCTTAGGGGCGAGAGAATATAAGCAAGAGTTGGTGAAACCAGTTGAATTCCAGTGTAGATGTGTGATGTGCCGAGTAAATGATTGGAGTCACCGCCCAGCATCCGTCCTTTGCGGCAGTATAAGCTCCCGCCGTTCTTGGTAACAAACCTTTACTGAAAACCAATCTTCCCAATTACTTATTCATCAGCCATGCCTAGCCACGTACTCCTTAGTGGCAGGGCCTGTGGATTACAACTACGCTGTCCCGACAAGTTACGACTATAACATGACGCTTGCGGTTACGGATGCCATACTCGTGACTCTTACTATACTACTACTATACTGCGCGAATACTGTAAACATGGGTTTACTGCACAAGTTAGTGAACAGACATTTTAGAACCGCGTTTTTCGCCTTACATACGCTCAACGCAAGCACCACTGCAGCAAGTTAGGGTGCGCTTCCTTTCAAGACAGAGACGCGAACGCAAGCATAAGAACGCGTTAGAAGACAGGGTCTTGGGCCTCGTGCCAAACATATCCAAGCCAACAATATGTTAAGAATCATGCCGTCGTTTCTATGCAAAGAGGTTATCTATTTAAACTTCTGGAGTGACAGTCCAATCCGCCACCTACGGGAGCGCGTGAAGCCGCCGGGGGCCACATTGTTAGAGAAAAAGGAGCGCAGCCACAGTACGTGGCTGTGGTATAGGCGCGACGCAACCTGCGCTTGCGGTTCTGCGATGGAAAAATAAAATGAAACCCCTGAAGGAAGTATATCAGTGCGCCACTGTGTGTCCCTGTTGTCAAAAATAAAATGCCATGGTGGTGGGTGCCTTGTTTTCTGTGTACAATATGTTGCGAAAACTGAAACAGTCGTTTCCTGTTTTCTTCATTCAGTAACCTGCCGCGTGCATCGGCACTGTAATGCGCTTTCGTCGATACGTGGTGCGGGCCCGTATTGACACAACGACATGACCTCGAAATATAGTATCCTTGTACCATTTCTTTAAAAAATCACTATTTCTGTAAATGAGAGTTTTTGGTTTGAACCTAGAAAACAAGAAAAAAATATTCAATGGTAGGTCTCATTTTTGTCCGGCATTTCAGTTCTAGCTGAAAAGAGCCGGTGAAAGCAAACTTACAATAAAGCTAAGGCGACCCACAATCTGCACGCATCCGCAAGCCTACATGCGCTCCAATGACAATCACCTGTCAGAGTTAAGGTCATGTGTCACCTGGCGGATCAAGCAATCATTACTTTTTTTTCTTTCTGCATCCGTTCTGCCTGCGTCTGAGGCAAAAACGTGAAGTGGGAAGGCAGATAAACAGAAATTGGTGGAGGCAGGTGGTAGTGTAATGGTTAGCGTGCCCATCTCCCAAATGCAAGACGCTGCATTTGGGAGATGGGCTCGAATCCCGGTGGTTTGTTTGTGAAGGCAGCTTTCTGTGCTCTCTGGTGACTGCGAATCTCAGAATGAGGCGGCAGCCTGACGACAACGGTCGCCGTCAACGTAACAGAATAAGCGTGCGTGCAAGGTCACACCTAAAGCCGAAAGCACATTCAGAGGAAATACAGTATGCTCTTGTCGACAAAAAAAAAAAAAAGAAAAAAACGTGATGAGTAACGAGCGGTGTTGTTGAGCGAAGCTGTAGACGGATAATGTCACCACAGACAGGACCACGCTCCAATCCCGGTGCTCAGCGGAAATATACATAGACAGCGTGTCAACTAGCGTGTAAGTGATACTTCATTAAGGTCGCTGCGTGTTTGTGTTGTGTCTAGCAGGAGCGAGTAGTGTAAGAGATGACACTGGGAGAGACGGCGGTGAGCGAAGTCTGCGAAAAGTAATTGAGGATAGCCATATTGAACGTCGACGCCATGTTGAATAAAGCCTGCGACTTCATTTGCTCAGCCGCCAGAAAGGCTTGAGTGGTAGCATACCACTGGGCGTATTTGGTACCCACAGCGATAAACACACACTTTGCGGAAGTAAACAGAGGAAAGGGACGTAGTGAGTTGGCCGCCCTTTTCGATCTCTGCCATAGTTTTAAAAATGAATGTCGCGAAGTGTGACGCACAAGATAGTTTATGTCAGCCCAAATGAATCAGCGTGGTCATACTTGCGCGACACGCCATGGTGGCCTCCCACCAGGACATCATGAAGTTGCAGCGATGAGAGTTTTGATTGGGCGCTTGAGAATAAAACCGAGCTCATCAGACACATCCGAGGGACATTTCTAGGGTACAAGAGCACATCGCCCCCCCCCCCCCCCAAAAAAAAAAAGATATAAATCGCGAATATAAGCTTACGAATAGGCACATCATAAGATCGAGCACTACGGCGCTTGTTGATCTTGTTTAGGATGACGTCAGCATTTCATTCAGCGTTTATTTCTGAGAAAATGAGTTGAAGTTCCGTTTATTTGCATCGCAATGGCAGGCGTAATCAGGCAAACATTGACAGCATTTCATTAGAGAGTGCCTGTCTAGTCTGTGGAGATTACGTATGACAATGATAACAAACACAGAAAGCTTTCCTTACATCGATTCGCACATACATGGGATCCGCATAATTGTTTGACTGTCAATTTGAATGCTTAAGAATGGCGCTCATTAACGCAATATTTCCGTTCACAGTGAGCAAAAGCGGCTGTGGTATCCACAGTAGAATTTATTTAAATGGCTTTAATCCCATGCACATTATATCATTGCCAACTTCCGTGGGCTTGGAGTCGTGAAAATGGGATACACTTGACAGGAAAATCAGGAGGTTGATGAACGGCAAGAAGGCAGAAGCTTGCACAAGACCTCAGGGATATAAAATGACTTTTTGAGCAGCTTGGTCAGGGGGCCACGCAATGGTTTCCACGTCTATTAAGTATCCTCAAAAAATGCGGGCATTTTGGGAAAGGTGAAACCGCTGCAAATTTCATCACAGCATTAGCCTAAATATAAAAGATGACCTAAATATAAGAAACCATAACGTTGACAGGGTGGCCAAATTTTGGCACAAATAAATTGGCTGTTGAAGCAGTTCAGCTGAAACGCAATGGTGCGAAATAAGGCGAGAATGTCGGCAAGTGTTGAACAAAGGTCAAGTAGGTCCCGTGGCCGACGCCCGCGCTTGGCAGCTGTCAAGCGACTGCACGCATTAGCGAGATGCCTAGTCGTCAGTATAGTTACAGTATGATTCGAGTCTGAAATATAGAATGCGGACTCCATCGCATTGAACACAGTGCATTCTATGGTGTCATTCTTCGACGGCTGGTACCGATTCTCGCGCAATGAGGGTGGGAACAAATTGTCTCACGTGCCGGCTGTCACCTTCCTCCTACTGCCAACATTCCTTCCCCTCCGTAGTTGCTTAGCTTTTATTGGGTTCGGCTGCTAATCACGAGGTCTCGGGATCAAATCTCAACCACGGCAGCCGTATTTAAATGGGTGTGAAATGCGAAAACCCGTGTACATAGGGTTAGGCGCACGTTAAAAAATCCCAAGTGGTCTAAATTATTCCCGAATCCTCCACTACGGCGTGCTTGCCTCAAAACGAAATCGTGGTTTTGGCAAGTAAAACCTCATAATGTGTTATGTCACATTCGTTAAGGATGTCCTGGACAGACGCACAACTCTTGAATATAATTATGTGTCAGGAGCTGTGCGCGAGGTCTTTGAGTATGTGGATAGACTTTATGGCGTTCGATAGCTGCTAGTCTACATTGCGGCTATATATTAAAGGCGGAACGGCAACATGGCGGAGAATGTGGAGAACACACAAATCCCGCATATATTACTGCACAATAACTTTAAATAGCGTTCTTGCTTCACGCACGTGGATAACCGCCAAAGGAGACGACTTTGGAAACTAACTGCAAGTACTGTATATGTCGTACCCAAGGGTGTACCTTGCCTGGTGGCCAGTAAATGTGACGTAATATTGCGAGCAGCTTCGGCCATAGCATGCTAACGGACGACGACACAGACTGAAGTGACTAGCGCAAGAGGCAGGGGACACTAAAGACGCTACAAGGACAAGCGCCCAGTTGGAAGTTTGCGCTTATCCTTGTAGCCTCTTTAGTGTCCTGTGTCCACTATTGCGCTAGTCACTTTAGCATGGAATACCAACTAGCTCGGTCTCACACCCTGCCACGACACAGGGACAGTTTGCTCAACTCTTGTGCCGTGACTTTTGTGTCAAGGTAAAAACCAACATATCCATGCATAAGTCTTAATGCTTAAGCACATCTAGATTTGCAGCTGCGGCGGTAGCCCATGAGTGAGCATTGAAAATTCGTTAGTGAAATAATTGTGTGCGCCTGAACGAATTCGATAGGGCAAAATCAAAATCCGTCCACGACGACGTCTCTAGTAGATGCTGTGCGATGTTCGGACGTTAACAATGTGTGCCGACAGAAGAAAGGCTGTCCCGAAGTGGTTCTGACGGTTAGGCTAGCTTCTTTACTCCGTAGAATGTAAAAGAAAAAAGAAAAGGAAAATAAGAAAAAAAAAGAAAAAAAAAAGAACCGCATCAAAAGCCCAGAATCAACCATTGCTCGTCGCGACTAAACGCTCTTAGGATGACGAGTAATTTCCAGGCGACGAGCGAATACACTTCATCAAGAACACTGATAACGCCGGCGGGACAAGCATTGTGGCGAAGTTCAATGCGCAGGGATAGCTTTTGTTTTTTTTATTTTTGTTTGGTTGACGTCATCACGCGTCACCGCGGGAAGTTTGAAAAGTTGAAGGTCAGTACGCCACGTGGTGGCACTCACGCGAACTAAACCCTTGTGTCCAGAAAAGCTGGATACGAGCACAAATGCCGACCAGTTTTTTATAGTGTTTCGATTGTCGGGAGCGAGTGCAGTAAACTAGAAAGATAAATAAGTGAAGTGTTCTACATCAGAAAGTTGGTTGCGCATACATATGAGTGAACCTTCGGCCCACCTCACAGATAAGGAACTTCAATTTTTAAATTTATCACGTTAATCTAAGTGTCGTCATATTGGGAAGGGTTTGTGAATGGGCTTTTCTGTGTTTTTTTTTTGTGGTCTTCGACTACAATGTTGTTATTGTTCTTGCTTTTCTATGCATGCGTGGTGGAGATTTGTGGATTGTATTCACAATAAACTTCAGTTGCAAGTCAAGCGTTGTCCGGTCTTTTTTTTTTACTTGGGCGTTTGTACTTGCTGCAACACCCCCCCCCCCCCCCTCCGGCCTCACCGATGGTCATCCTTGTTCGAGGTCTAAGCAGCCGCTCTCAAAGGTCGCCGAAACTCCGTCCCTGTAAAAACTGGTGGCAGCCGTACAGCATCCACTGAGACAGTGTTGCGTCCCAACACCACAGAGCGGTTACTTAGACGTTTGTCACGAGGCAAACACCCGCCCATCCATCAGCGCCTATCCAGACGTCAACGCAGCGTGGACACCGACTGCTGACGGGTCCACGCTACGCCACTACCTTACACCACTACCTCCACCACTACCTGACAGCCTGAACTAATGATTAGAGGGGAGGCAGAAAACATTAAATGCTAAACAACAACGACAGCGACCCTGTATTCAGAGGTTGCTATATATTCCATACTATCGGGCTTCAGAGGCGGGGCTACTTCAGTGTGTTGCGAAAGCATGGGCGTGATATCGCAACGGACTCGACGATTCTTCAGACAGTCTTCAGACAGCCTAGTCCACTCGCCTAGGGAAGACAACGGTATGAAAAGTGGCGACTTTTCGTGCAGTGGTACGGAGGATGCTTATGTGAACTCGGACGCTTAACTTGCTCTTGCATGGAGTGGGCTTCCATAACTGAAGCCGTGTAACTAAGCCTATAAAGCCTATTTCCTTCATTCCGACCACTGGACGTACTCATCAATGGGCTTCGTGGATTCCTTGCCCTAACTCTAAGCCGCAGCAAACCGGTGGTAGGGGCGGGCACTTCTGGTGATTCTGAAGGAGGCCGTTCTGACGATCCGGGATCGGCGAACCTGTGAACGTGGCTCCGGGAGATATGAACTTGACACGATCGAGGGGAACTACGGATGGAATAGCGGCTTCTACGGATCGGGGACCAGCAGGACTCCTCTTAGTGGCTCAGGGAGGCACAACCTTCGTAGTAATGGCGTGGAATCTTGGGCGAGGAATCTGGAAGGAAGAGCAACAAGAGGAAGTACCACAATCTGGGATCAGCTGAACTGGGAACGTGGCTCCCGGAGACACGACCTTCGCAAGCTCGAGTTAAGGTGAGTGCTTGAGCGACTACGTTTTGCCAGACGATAAGGACAGGGTTCCATCGGGCAATTAGCTCGGATTGATCGCGACCGGGTGGGCGTTCAATACAGAGGAAGTTGTAATCAGCTCTCGAAAAGCATGGCTATTACAGTTGTGAGGAAAAAGATCGGCATGTTGAAAAGCCCCATTGTCATTGGGTGGCTGGCCCCAGTTCGTTCTCTGGCTGCGCCCTTCGTGCTGGTGCTCCATTTGTTGCTGCTGCTCTACGACCCGAATAAACCCCCTTTACAATGGGCGGAGCTACGCTACGCAGTTAAGCCGGAGGAAGAAAGCTTGCCTATTTGCCCGGAAGAAATTCAAAAATTTGGTCAGGCTGAGGAGCTGCCAACGGAAAGACAAGAAAAGCACTCGGAACTGAGAGCAATAAATATTACCAAGAGGCGTCACAAATTAATAATTCCAGCGGTGAAGACAACGCGGCCGAGTAAATTTACCCCCGCTGGGGCATCTGCGTCAGCAGGCGTTTGGTGTGTTGCGACACCACGTACCCGAGCACGCGAGGGTTGGACCCTCCAGCATTTAAACGTGCGTGGCTTAGCCGTGTCCGGGGAAAAGGGGATCCTGAGGGTTGAGCTGATGCCGGGTGTTTGGACCTTTACGGCCCCTCGGCGGAGGCAACACACCTCTTTGGCCTCGGCTTCACGTAGACGGCACCCCCGGACTGACCCACCCGCCGGGAATCGGTAGTTGCCTTTTACTGCCTCTCTCTCTCGCTCCCATCAGCCTTGGTCTTTCTCTCACTTTCCATCTTTCCTGTCTTCTCCTGGCTTCTCTTCCAATTTTTCTAGGCAGCAAGGGTTAACCCTGTGTGAGTATCCAACCTAGGTTATTTCATATTTGGTTATAGTGGTAATGTACAGCTGGCGTTTGAAGGGCGTGTTTCACTGGTCCTTCAGCGTCCCCTTGTAGGACTCCACGGGGGGTGGCTGGCGTTACTGCCGAAATTACAATCTCTCATGGCTTCTTCCTTCCCCCTATACGTGATCGCACCCTCAAGAGGGGGCGCACTGAAGATGTCTTCGAGTTTTTTGCCCGTCAAAAAGAAACTTTCCCTCGCTTCCATGTAGTCTACTCCGAAACACCAGATAAACCCGTGTGAACAATCTCACCATTCCTCGTGTCCAAGTCTCTTCCCCAAGTTTTTGGTAGAGGTTATAAACTATCCAGGATGGCAAGAGGTGATCTCCTCTTGGAGCTCCGCAACCAGAAGCAATATGAAAAGCTACCCAATCTAGTTTCATTTGGTGACGCCAAAGTAACAGCAACTCCGCATCGTACCATGAATACCACCCGTGGCGTAGTTTCCGATGACGATCTCTTGGAGCTGACTGAGGCTGATCTCTTGGAGGACTTCAGTGAGGAGAACGTCATCAACGTTACGCGAATTAAAATGAGGCGTGCTAACAAGGAAATATAGACCAAACACCTGATACTTACTTTTGACACAAGTGTCCTGCCCGAGCCCATCGAGGCCGGGTATATCAAGCTCCGTGTTCGCCCATATGTTCCTAATCCCCTGCGTTGTTTCGAATGCCAGCGTTTCGGTCACAGTTCACAGAGCTGCCGAGGCCACCAAACCTGCGCGAAATGCAGTGCTCATGAGCACACCTCTGAATCTTGCGAAAACTCTCTCCATTGTGTAAACTGTGAAGGGTAGCACGCTGCATACTCACGGTCGTGCCCAACCTGGCAAAAAGAAAGAGAAATTGTGACGAAAAAAGTGAAGGAAAATATAAGTTTCAAGGAGGCACGCAGGCGGGTATCTTACCTGCCCAAGAGCACATTTGTCGAAGTGGTGCGCCAGGGGGCAGCGCCACAACGGTCTCCGGCGGCTGTCGGACTCACACCCAGTGAGGCGGCAGTGACGTCATCTGCCCCCGCGGCGGTTGCAGCTAGCGCTGCTACGCCAACCCAGCAGAAGGGGCCATCTACCTCCGGGCAGGTGACCTCGAAGGCCTCGTCCAATGTTCCGAGGCCTTGACGCCAAACAAAGCGCTCGGAAGAGCACGTGTCCAGCGTCTCGCAAGAGGCGATCGACACAACCACCAGCAAGACAGCGCCACCAGTGCCTAAGAAGCGGCGAGGCACTCTCGATCGCTCCAAAAGAGACAACACTCCCGTCACGGCGCCTGGAAAAGGCCCGTGAGCTAATCCTCGTCTCTTCAACACACAGCACCCAACACGTATAGCATAATGGATGCACAAATACTACAGTGGAATGTTAGAGGACTTCTCCATAACCTCGATGACATTAGAGAACTACTACACAAACACAATCCCAAGTTGCTGTGTGTTCAAAAGCCACACCTAAAACGCACACAAACTTTCTTCGCCAATACACCATCTTCCGCCAGGACCGTGATGTGGCTAACACCTCGTCCGGCGGTGTAGCAATCCTTGCAGACAAGTCCGTAGCTTGTCGCCAGGTAGCCTTACGGACCCCCCTCGAGGCAGTGTCAATTAGAGGGATTATTTTCAACAAGTTGGTAACCGTCTGTTCCATTTATATACCTCCAACCTATCACCTCCAAAAAACCGATTTCAATAACCTGATAAATCAGCTGCCGGAAACTTACATACTTGTGGGTGATTTTAACGCCCACAACACGTTGCGGGGAGACACGCGTTGCGACGCAAGAGGCCGATTTATTGAAAATTTTATTCTGACCTCTATTGCCTGCCTATTCAATAAGAAGGAACCAAAATATTACAGCCTTCAACACAATTCATATTTATCCATAAACCTAGCAATAGGCTCTGCTTCCCTTCTGTCTCATCTTAAGTGGATTGTGATCAACAATCCTTTTGGAAGTGACGACTTCCCTATAACCTTAAAATCAATAACGCAGCATGACTACTCTCCCCGGTTTCCCATTTGGAAATTAGCATCGGCTGACTGGGAGCATTTTAAAGAATCTACTCATTTACCACTCGATTTTATAAACAATTTTAGTATAGACCTCAGACTCTGCCCGGGCGGCGCTGCGGAAAAACCCGTCACCAGCGCCCCCATCGGAGCCTTGGCGCGAACTGAGTAGTGCAAGGAGAGCTATCCACAAGCGAATGTGTATAGTCCACAATGGCCTCTTCTCTTTCGTTTGCGTTGAGGCATGGTTTCCTAAAAATCAAGGACCTGGAAAGCTTTTTTTGCCCGTCCACGCTTCGGAAAATAAGCTCAGCAGCGCGAAGTACGTGTACAGTATAAAATAAAGTCTCAAATGTTATTTCGGCGTGCTGCAACTCGCAAGTACAGAGAGCATCAGGTTTGTCTATAGGCATATCAGCATAAAAATCTAAGCATTTCAAACTGGTTCATATTGAATATGTCCTGAACACAAGATTTAAGTATCTCCTATATTTTTATGTGTTTTATCGTAATGTTTTGTCGCAATTATTTATAGAGAGTAAATCCTTTCATAGCCTTTTCCAGGGCAGCAAACAGCGTGCGATCATAACGAAAGAAGCTTTCTCCAGTGCCTACGCGCTGCACCTTTCTTTCTCGCAGGAGCTACAGCATCGCTCGTACCTTAATTTGAACTTTTCGCAGACGCTTCGAGCAACAAGCGCGCACAAATGAATTTAAATAAACGCGACATTTTTTTTCTTTGCGCACGTGCGTTACTTCGCAATTACTCGTCCAGTGCTCCACAGAAACTTCATTGCTCACATTTGAAAAACGCAGTCGAGCAGGCTCAGCACATCGCGAAGCGTGCTTGTTGAATCGGCGCAGGACATACAATATACCTACAGTAGAAATGAGCTCGCGATACAACGATGCTCTAGAACAGGATTTTAATTCATAAACGAACCAAAATGTTTGGTTAAGGTGACCTGCCAAATCTCTCCGTTCCACTTGTTGAGTCAAGTGGAGGCGCACGTCTGTTAAAAGGTGGAGATATCAATGGCACATAAGCAGGATGCTTCGCAACGTTGTTTTTTCTGTTACCAACGAAGTGGCGGCTGCAGATTCTTGAGTTTTCGTTTGGTCACCACGGCTCTCCATCAGGGCTACGCAACACAATTACAGAAGAACAAAATTGTCGCACTTTTCCATGCGAGCAGCTGCGTTGTGGGGAATGCAAGTAATCCGATTAACCAACAGGTTGAACGGCCCGTATCCAGCGCTCTCTGATTTCCCCTTCATACTATCGCGATGGAAATCAGTTAAACTGAACGTTGTTGTTCCGTCCTTCACGTTCATGGCAATTTACAACACAACAGTAGCGTCGATTGCGGCGTTTCTTCGTAGCGCGACGAGCTATCGTGGTTGCCGTCGTTTCCGCCATCAGTCTGAAGAGTGGGCCAGCAAGCGCTTTATGGCAGTTCAGCGGCGCGTCCGACTAGCGTAGAAATTCATAGCTCTCTGTCTGGGTGTTAAATGCGCAAAATACTCGCAATGTGGAACAAAATCTAGTTAAATCGTTATTTCACAGTCGCTAGCTGCATAGGCAACTAAGCAAAGGAGTCGGGCTTCGCACTACTCAATAGCTGCCCATTCGCACCGGCAGGTGGCGCTACACGTCTTGCAAAACTCCAGAGTCTGACGTCCATAGATGAAGCTCTCGCATATATTTTACCGCTTTTATTATTGATGCTGCTGAAAAGTTTATCCCGCAAACAAATGGTGGTTCACCTAAAAGACGTGTTCCCTGGTGTAATGATGATTGTTGAAATGCCTGAAAGAGGCAGAATAAGGCATGGGGAAATTTGCGTAGCTCACCGAATGCAGAAAATCTTATTGAATTTCAACACATAGAGTCACAGGGAAGGCGCATACGGCGTCAGGCGAAGAGAGAAAGCTGGGTGAGGTTCCTCTCAGGTATCAGCTCTTACACACAGGAGGCGAAAGTCTGGAATGAAAGAAAGCTAAAAGGGCAGCAAATAAATCCGTTGTGCTTGGTGAACGATCAAGTAAATACCTTAGAAGAGCAGGCAGACACCCTAGGGGAGCACTATGAGCGTGTGTCGAACACAATACATTATTCCCAATCCTTCCTTAAACATAGAGAAATAGAGGAACGTAAGCCAATCATAAGAAAATGCAGACAGAATGAACCGTATAGCCGACCTTTTAGTATTGCCGAGTTGAGAGCTGCCTTGAAGACAGGCAAAAACTCTGCACCGGGACCTGATAGGGTCATGTATGACATGATCAGAAACTTACATACTGACGCGCAAGTCGCACTGCTCGCACTTTTTAACGCAATTTGGGCTGTGGGATACCTCCCATTAACATGGCAGGAAGCGATATTAGTTCCTGTTCTGAAGCTGGGAAAAGACTCTTCCTTGGCAACAAGTTACCGCCCGATAGCTCTAACAAATTGTCTGTGTAAGCTTTTCGAAAAAATAATAAATCGTTCGATCCTTATCAGTGTGGCTTCAGAGAAGGGCGGTCGACAACCGATCATCTTGTGCGCATTGAAAGAAATATTCGCGATGCATTTATACATAAACAGTTTTTCCTATCGATATTCCTCGACATAGAGAAAGCGTATGACATGGCATGGCGTTACGGGATCTTGCGAGACTTGTCGGAAATGGGCATCCATTGTAATATGCTGAACATAATTGAAAGCTATTTGTCAAATCGTATCTTCCGCGTGAAAATCGGCAACGTATTATCGCGACCTTTAATACAAGAAACAGGTGTACCCCAGGGAGGAGTACTCAGTTGCACTCTCTTTATCGCTTAGATGAACACACTTCGTTCTTCACTGCCACCAGCCATGTTTTATTCCGTCTACGTAGACGATATACAGATAGGTTTCAAATTCTGCAACGCAACCTTACAGTGTGTGAAAGAGGTACAGCAGGGCTTAAACAAGGTGTCCAAGTGGGCAGACCAAAATGGATTTAAAATCAACCCCCACAAAACTTCTTGTGTTCTCTTCACATGAAAGAGAGGTCTGCCCCAGATCCTCGCGTAGAACTGGGCGGACAACAAATACCTGTGAACAATGAACACAAATTCCTAGGTTTAATACTTGACTCGAGGCTTACTTTCATCTCACATATAAAATGTCTGAAAGCAAAATGTCTAAAAACAATGAATTTACTTAAAATCCTGTCCCACACAAGATGGGGTAGCGATAGGAAGTGTTTACTGAATCTTTACAGGAGCTTAGTTCGATCAAGATTAGATTATGGTGCCGTAGTATATCACTCTGCCGCCCCGAGCGCGCTTAAGATGTTAGACCCCGTTCACCATCTCCGTGTCCGCCTGGCCACTGGCGCTTTTAGAACAAGCCCTGTCGAAAGTCTATACGTCGAGTCAGATGAGTGGTCCCTCCAATTTCAGAGAACATATATTAGCTTCAAGTATTTTCGCAAAGTTCGCTCTAATAAGGAACATCTGTGTTTCGCAACCGTTAACGACTTGACGTGTGAAACACTTTTTTGTAACAGACCCTCTATGAGACTTTCTTTCTCACTGCGTGCCAGAGAACTTAGCACGGAAATGGATCTCCCAATTCTCGAACATCGCCTAATGCCTCCAGCTAAGCTATTACCGCCCTGGGAGTGGCAGGTGATAGAATGTGACGTATCCTTTGTAGAGGTCACAAAACACGCACCTGAGCTCGAAATCGCTATGCATTTCCGTGAACTTCAATCGAAGTACTCCTGCTCAGAATTCGACACAGATGCGTCAAAATAACATGCGGGTGTATCTTATGCTGCTGCTGGTCCATCTTTTTCTAAATGTGATGTATTGAACCCGCAAACAAGTATCTTCACTGCAGAAGCCTATGCAGTACTGTCTGCAGTAAAACATATAAAAAATTAAAACTCGACAGAGCAATTGTATTCACAGACTCGCTAAGTCTTGTAAAAGCCCTAAATACTTTACAGAAGCATAAAAATCCTGTTTTCATTGCACTTTACTCACTCTTATGCCATATTTATCTATCTATCACATAGACACGTAGTTATATGCTGGGTACCTGGTCATAGAGATATCGAGGGCAATGTACTGGCTGATAAAATGGCCACATCACTCACATCAGTAACCACTTTTCCTACGGCTGCTGTCCCTGTCACAGATCTGAAGCCTTTCTTAAGAAAGAAACCGCGACAACACTGGCAACGCATGTGGAACGCAGAAACAAATAATAAACTGCACGTTATAACGCCACAGTTAGGTTTTTGGCCCTCCCCAACAAAATCACGGCGAACAGATGTCCTATCCTGCCGTCTCAGAATAGGACGCACATTTCGTAGCCACATATTTCTGCTTACTGGAAACGAACCTCCAACCTGTGGTCGATGTGGTGAGAGGCTTACCGTCCTCCACGTCCTCTTGGAGTGTCGGAAAGCCGAATCTGAGAGAAAGAAGCATTTTCCTCTTGCGTATCATTGTTGCGTCCCTATTCACCCGGCTATGTTTCTAGGTAAAGAGCCGTTTTTTAACACCAAAGCAGTCCTCAATTTCTTAATGAAGGGGTACTACATGTTATACGCCCATTAAGTTTGTAGCGGAAGCTCTTTGCAGAGGATGCCGCTGTGACAGTTGTATTGTATAGCACATGCGTCTACGCCCTTGTGTCTCAAGGGCTCTAACGAGGCCTTGGTGCTCTAGTTAATTTTGGAATCTTATAGATTTTTTATACTTATACATTTTTATACTTATACTTTATACATAGCAACGAGCTATGGAAAGAAGAATGATAGGTGTAACGTTAAGGGATAAGAAAAGAGCAGATTGGGTGAGGGAACAAACGCGAGTTAATGCTATTGTTACGTGAAGCTGAAGCCGAATACTATTTACAATTTATTTATAGGGAAGCTCACGGAGGCCAAAATGGCGACGCTATATCAAACGGGCACACACGTCGTCTTCGTCCTCCTCAGTGCAGCCACACTGTGGCGGCTGTTCCGTAGCATCACCCCCGGCTGTAGAATCACGATCCCGGTGCTTAATCTACACATCCGTGGGGAAAGGTGTGTGGTATGGTTTAAGTCTTGCCACGTGAACGACGTCATTTGCAGCTGACGATGACGTTGAGAGATCGGCGGGGATGATTTCATACGTGACATGGTCACTTGTCGTACCACAAAGTAAGGGCCAGTGTAGCGCGACAGCGGCTTTTCGGAAAGGCCCACACGTCGAACGGGTGACCAGAGAAGCACCAGAGAACCCGGAGAAAAGTGCACGTCACGATGGTGGCAATCATAGAGGCATCTTTGATGCTCCTGTGATGCCTCGAGTAGGGTGCGGGCGAGCTGACGCGCGTGGTCGGCGTGTGCGATCGCGTCGCGGGCGTATTCAGTGGCGGAACGTGTGGCCGAGGGCAGCAAAGTGTCCGAGGGCAACACGGGTTCTCGGCCATATAGGAGATAGAATGGTGAATAGCCGGCGGTGTCGTGACGCGATCGTCATGATACGCGAGCGTCACATATGATAAGCGAAGATTCCAGTCGTGGTGGTCGGTCGCAACGTACTTCGAAAGCATGTCGGTGATGGTCCGGTTGAAGCGCTCCGTGAGGCAGTTGGTCTGTGGGTGGTAGGACGTGCTGAACTTGTGCTTTGTCGAGCAGGAGCGGAGGATGTCCTCGAGGACTGCCGACAGAAAGCTGCGGCCACGGTCAGTGAGTAATTTGCGCGGAGCACCGTGCACTAAAATGATGTCATAGAGCAGAAAGTCAGCAACGTCAGTGGCGCAACTTGTCGGGAGGGCGCTGGCGATTGCGTACCGCGTAGCATACTTGGTAGCGATCGCGACCAATTTGTTTCCGAAGCCCGAGAGAGGAAATGGTCCAAGAAGGTCTAGACCCACACGGAAAAAGGGTTTGGGTAGGAGGTCGATCGGCTGGAAACATCCAGGCGATCCAGCTGCAAACATCCAGCTGCAGGGGGGCTCCTTCCGGCGCTGACAGGGCCCACAAGCGGCAACGTAGCGCCGCACGGAGCGCGCGAGACCCGGCCAAAAGAATCGACGGCGACCACGGTCGTTTGTGCGCGAGGCTCCCAAGTGTCCAGCCAAGGGAGCATCATGAAGTTGCTGGAGGACAGTCGAACAAAGGTGCGATGGAATCACGAGCAGAAGGTCAAGGCCGTGTGGATCAAGATTGCGGCGGTATAATGCCCCATCCTTAAGGAGAAAAATCCGGAGAGAGGCGTCGCCACGAGTTGACTCCAGACGGTCGATGAGGGCTCGTAATGAAGGATCGCGCCGTTGCTCGTTGCCGATTTGAAGCAACTGGGACACAGAGAAAACGCAAGCGATGGCATCCGCATCAGCCGGTTCGTCGACGGGGTAGCAGGACAAACAATCGGCATTCTGGTGCAAGCGTCCTGTCTTATATACCACAGAGAAGGTATATTCTTGCAAGCGTAACGCCCAGCGAGCGAGTCGTCCCGTGGGGTCCTTGAGCGAGGATAGCCAGCAGAGAGCGTGGTGATCAGTGATGTCACAAAAGGGGCGTCCGTACAAGTATGGACAAAATTTCGCAACAGCCCACACAAGAGCGAGGCACTCGCACTCTGTGATTCAATAATTGCGCTCGGCAGGTGCATAAGTCGGCTGGTATAGGCTATAACGCGATCATGTCCACGCTGGCGCTGTAGTAACACTGCTCCTATGCCGTGACCACTGGCATCAGTTCGAACTTCCGTTGAGGCAGACGGGTCAAAGTGGGCCAAAATTGGAGGCGTAGTAAGGAGAGTAGTCAGCTGCAAAAAAGATGCGGCATGGTCAGGACCCCAAGAAAAAGGGGCGTCTTTCTTCAAGAGGTCGGTAAGGGTACGTGCGATGGTCGCAAAATCTTTCACAAAGCGTTGGAAATAAGAGCACAGCCCTATGGAACTACGCACGTCCTTGGTAGACTTCGGAACAGGAAAATTCGTAACGGCGCGAATTTTGTCCGGATCGGGTCACACGCCTCTGGCGTCTACGAGGTTTCCAAGGACGGCGATTTGGCGGCGAGCGAAATGACATTTTGACCAGTTCAACTGAAGACCGGCGCGGCGGAACACGTCAAGAATCGCTGAAAGACGGTCTAGATGCGTGCCGAATGTGGGCGAATAAACGATGACGTCGTCCAGATAGCACAAACAGGTGGACCACTTGAACCCCTGAAGCAAAGAGTCCATCATTCATTCGAAGGTGGCGGGCGCGTTACAGAGACCGGAAGGCATCACCTTGAACTGATAAAGGCAGTCAGGGGTAACAAATGCAGTCTTCTCTCGGTCCATGTCATCGACGGATATCTGCCAGTAGCCGGAGCGTAAGTCGATAGAAGAAAATTAGCTGGCACCGTACAGGCAGTCTGGAGCGTCATCAATACGCGGCAAAGGGTACACGTCCTTTTCTTGTGATTTTGTTCAGGTGGCGATAATCTACACAAAAGCGCCACGTTCCATCCTTCTTTTTGACAAGTACGACGGGAGATGCCCAGGGACTATAGCAAGGCTAGATAATGTCCTTTGCAAGTATCTTTTCGACTTCCTGTTGGATAACAGTTCGTTCCGACGCAGAAACACGATATCAACGTCGGTGAATAGGGTTCGCGTCGCCAGTATTTATGCGATGGGTCACGACGGACGTTTGACCTAAGGGTCTATAGTCAAAGTAAAAAATGTCGCGATAGCCTTCAAGAACGCGGCAAAGAGCTTCAGCTTCAGCAGGTGTAAGGTCGGAGGAAACCATCTTAATGTCGACTTCAGTACCGTGCGATGACGTCACGGTATGGGCTGAGCTGTAACAATCTTCCACTGTGAATGGCTCGACCTCATCATCCTGCAAAGCGCTAATTATAGCCAAGGAGATCCCTTGAGGCAGAACTTGCGTGGTTAGCGCGAAATTGACAAGTGGAAGGCAGGTGCGGTTGCCACTAATTTTCAGCACAGTGTGCGGCACGGTAACACCATGTGTAAGCATAACGTATAAGTCGACGTGTGTCACAGAGTGAGGCGGTAGGCGAATAAAATTCATGCAGCTCAGATGGCTTGGAGGCGGGTCCACAGGGTCGGCAAGAAGAGGCAAGTCAAGGCGAAGTGAGCCGACCGAACAGTCAATGAGGGCAGAATGATTGGCAAGAAAATCCAGACCGAGAATGAGTTCGTGAGGGCAATGCTCGATGACGGCGAAGACAACGACGGTGTGTCTCTCAGCAATGGTGAGCCGGGCAGAACACATGCCAACAATAGCGACAGTCCCTCCATCGGTGACTTGAGCAATTCTGTTCGGGGCAGGCGTCAGAACTTTCTTGAGCCCATGGCGAAGAGCAGCACTCATAATTGACACATGCGCCCCGGTGTAAATCAACGCGCACACAGGAACATTGTCGACGAGAACGTCCAAAAGATTCTTGTTCGTGGGTAAGGTGAAGCGAGCATTTCGGGCCAATGTCGTCAATGCAGCTTCACCTCCAGAAGCTGCACTGTCTAGTTTTCCGGTCGGGGGTGCGGCGAGTAGGTCGGAGAAGGAGCACACCGCGACGGGGGCGAGCGAGATTGGCGGCGGGAGGGAGAAGGCGAACGGGAGTAGCGGGGTCGTGTCAAAGGTGTCGCAGGGTCAGATGATGGAGCGGGCATAGAAGAGGCGAACGAAAAGGATGCGCTAGAGGGGCGAGGGGGGTAATCAGGATAATAGCGCGTCGGAGAAGTAAGTTCAGCGGCTGCGGCAGTGGTGAGCGACATGTCCAATGCGTCGGCAGTTAAAACAGATCGGCTTGTCGTCCACGGTTCGCCATTCGGAGGAGTTGCGCTGTCTATAAGAGGAGTAAGAAGAGCGCGGTGGGGACGTGCGTGGAGACAAAGGTTCCGAGCGTACGGAACGAAGGGATTGTAGGCCGACCTTGGACAACTCTTGACGGACGACGGCCTGAATCAAGGAGATTGTCACCGGAGAATGATCAGTTAACGGGAATGAAGGGGCCGCCGGTTGTGCCGCTTCGACCTCACGAGGAATGATGCGGGTCAAGTTGTCACATCGCGACGGCTGGTGGAAGAGGTCGTCACAGGATGACGTAGCAGCTGTATTGGGAAGTCGCGTGATGTGCTGGGATACCCGGCGGCTTTTAGCATGCTCGAGACGGCGGCACTCCTTGAGGAGGGTATCGATGCTGGTGACGTTCGTAAACACCAGTAAATTGAAGGCGTCATCAGCAATGCCTTTGAGAGCATGATTAACCTAATCGTCCTCAGTCATGTTCGGGTCAGCCTTGGCACAAACGGCCAAGACGTCGAGAATGTACGAAACGTAGGACTCGGTCGACGTCTGTACACGTGCGGCAAGGGCTTTCTTGGCTTTGACTTGTAGACCAAACGGATTGCCAAAAAGGTCGCGTAGCTTGTCTTTGAAGAGATCCCAGCTAGAGATCTCCTCTTCGTGAGTCTGGAACCACGCCAGTGAAGCTCCGTCGAGGTAGAAAAGTACGTTGGCAAGCATATTAGTCGGATCCCACCTGTGACTGGTGCTGACACGTTCGCATAAGCGGAGCCAGTCGTCAACATCAGGACGGCCGACTCCGTTGAAAACACCAGGATCCCGAAGTGGGGAAGCGGCGACGTAGGTCGGGGCTGCAGACGGAGACGCTTGCATAGATGAAGTGCCGCCAGCAGGAGCCGAAGTTGCATTGTCGCCGTTGCGACCGCTGAGAGGCTGCATGACGGGTACGGGGAACGTCCACCTCCACCAAATTAATGTTACGTGAAGCTGAAGCCGAATACTATTTACAATTTATTTACAGGGAAGCTCACGGAGGCCAAAATGGCGACGCTATATCAAACGTACACACACGTCGTTTTCGTCCTCCTCAGTGCAGCCACACTGTGGCGGCTGTTCCGTAGCAATATCTTAGTTGAAATCAAGGAAAAGAAATTGGGCATGGGCAGGACATGTAATGAGGAGGGAAGATAACCGATGGTCATTAAGGGTTACGGACTGGATTCCAAAGGAAGGGAAGCGTAGCAGAGGGCGGCAGAAAGTTAGGTGGGCGGTTGAGATTAAGAAGTTTGCAGGGACCACATGGCCACAATTAGTACATGACCGGGGCAGTTGGAGAAGTATGGGAGAGGCCTTTGCCCTGCATTGGGCGTAACCAGGTTGATGATGATGATGACATTTTTATATGGTATCATTATTTCGCAATGCGCCTTAATGCTCATAGTACACGTCTTTTGTCATTTCCATAATCTTATTACACATAAACTTTATGAACATTAGAGCGACGATATTTTAAGGCCCCTTTACAGCCACGTCACACCCACTACATAGAAGCCATAACTTCACTGCAAACTCATCAACACTGGCTTGGCGCTCTTTGGCCATACCTGTCCCTTGCGCCAATAAACACCACAGATTCAATTCAATTCAGTAAACTTAAAGCCACTAAAGCCGGTGGGCAGTGCAATGAAAGATTTAGAAATGCGCGTTGTCCTTCAGTTAGATCGCGTCCGAGTCGTTAGGCTAACTTGAAAAGAAAGCGACGTTCGGCGCGGAGGAGGGGGTAACATAATTGCCAGGGGGAATTATGTTAACCCTCGTTTAGTTCTTTTCCAGGTGCAGCCTGTATGACACGGGAGAGCGCGGTGGTCAGCCACGCGAAATTGTAATACCAGGCAGTGCATTAGTTTTAAAAGGACGTCTTGTTGGGCGAGTTGGTCATAATTCATCTTGGGTACCAGGCGCGAACACACAGAAACAAGAAAGGAGACGGGAGGTGTCTGTCCCGTCTCCTTTCTTGTTTCTGTGTGTGTTCGCGCCTAGTACCCAAGGACAAGTGCATTAGTTGTGCAATGCGAAAAAGGCAGGTGGACAGTAAGAAATGTATCAGGGCTCTGCAGCTAGAGAAATGGACGAAGTGCCCTATGTTTTCTCTACTTGACAAGTTTGACAAGAGCTGTCAGACACCAGCCACCTCGAGCACTGCTTAAGGAGATGGTTTAGCGCACTCATAAATCTTTGAAACTTTGTTTCTTGATATGTAGTTTTTTTTTTTCGAGCAGATCGGTTTAATTTTTTGGCAAGATGCACTTGCACCGCCAAGTCTAGGTTATTTGTTCGAGACGTGTAGTTGTGCTTAAGTGGCAGTTCAATTTTCAAAAGTGGTCGCGAGATTTTTTTTAAGAAATGCGCCCAATTTGCGGAGGCTTTGTTAACCTCACAATTTAGAAAGTGTTTCTACGATTCCTTTAAGGCGTGTCTCGCTCGGACACAGAGGAGCAACGCGTTGGTGCTTGTCTCGCACGTGTATTCATCAGGCGGCAGCGTTTTAATATCGCCTAGAGCGTGCGTGGAAGTGCTTAAAAACGAGCTCGAATCTTTGTGCAATTTCAAACGCCTAATTCAAACAAGAATTGTTTTGTTCATTAATTAGCTCGTGTTTTTTAGGACAAGAGAAAGAAAATGTTACTGCGTAAATCGCAGGAAAGTGGAAGAATTACGGAGCTTGTTCTGAAATGTGGGTTGTTTTGAGGGAAGGATTTGTCTTCATGGCCTCTACCTGTCTCGCCAGATTTCTGCAGAGAATGCATTCTCTGGTGTGGCGCCAAGAACCGCGGTCCAGGTGTCGTCCTTGCCCAGCTTAATTAACGCGGAGAAAAGCATACTGTGCTATACTTCAGTAGAAAACTGACACCGCGAGAAAAATCGTTTAGCACCTCGGATAAAGAGTGGCTGTGAATAGTTTTGGCCATTCATTAGCCAGGATGCTATATTCAAGGCACTAAATTCACGGTCGACAGCGATCATTGACTTCTTGCATGAGTGAAACAAATATCAGGAAAAAAAACGGGAGACTGCTGAGATGGAGTCTCATCTTGCAGGAGTACAACTTCGAGGTGCAGTGTAAGAACGGGAGCCAGAATAAGAATGCAGACGGTCTGAGCCGGGGATTTCAAGCAACGAACTCAGAACAAATTTTTTTAGAAATGTGTTTTGTACGTATCGCTTGAGCGATGTTATTGAGTTAGGCAATCAATTTCTGTATTGTCGAGAGCGCGCCACGAGTAGAAAGGAGAGAGAACGAAAGAGGGAGTAGAACACTGTAAAGCCATGCGGGGATCATGGCGTCTGGTAGGCGAGTCGCTCGGGAACGCCGACGAGTGTGTGTGTGTGTGTGTGTGTGTGTGTGTGTATTCCCAGGAAGGTAGACAGGAAGAAGCGAGGGCTGGGCCTTCGAGTCGCCGTGGGACATCATTCATCACTCCTAGAACGATCCCTGAGGGCGCGACTGAACGTCGACGCTTCAGGCAACCTGCCATCTGGTCACCCTGAGGTCAAATCTCTTGGCGGCTGAGGTGTTTGTTGCGTCTCTACACCACAAAAGCGTTAATTATACGTTTGCCACGAGGCAAGCCCCCACCCATCCCTCAGCGCCTATCCAGACGTCAACGCAGCGTGGACACCGACTGTAGACGGGTCTGCAAAAGGCCACTACCGTCCCCGTCCCCCGACTACCTGACGGCTTGAACAAATGTTGAGGAGGGTGTTAACATCAAATGCTACAGAACAACGACGGCGAAATTGGATTCGGAGGTTGCTATCCTGGCGCATATTCCATACCAGCGGGCTTCGTAGGCGTGGTATCGCAACGGATTCAATGAATTCGACGATTGTGATTTGCTGCTGTCCAGTCTTCAGATTCCATAGTCCACTCCACTAGGGAAGACGACGGTATTAAAAGTGGGGGCTTTTCGTGCAGTGGGACGCAGGGTCCTGATGTAAACTCGGACGTTTTACTTGCTCCTGCATGGAGTGGGCTACGGCAACTGGAGCCGTGTAACTAATCCTTTAAACCATTTTCCTTGCATTCCTACTACTGGACGTACTCGTGGATGGGTTTGGTGGATTCCTTGCTCTAGAGCCACCCTAAGCCGCAACAGCGGCCATTTTGATGAGTTCCCCCACATGAAATTCTAAAACACTATTGGGAAACATCACCAAAACTCGCCGTGGTTGCTTAGGGGCTATAGTCCTGCGCTGCTAAGCACGAGGTCGCGGGATTGAATCCCGGCCAAAGTGACCGCATTTAGATGGGAGCGATATGCGGAAACACCCTTGTACTTAGATTTAGGTGCACGTTAAAGAATCTCAGGTGGTTCAAATTTCCGGAGTCGTGCCTCATAATAATATCTGGGTTTTGGCACGTAAAACCTTTCAATTTATACCATCACCAGAGCTAGAGATATCACGCATTAGTTTTCCGCCTTTTCAAGCAACAATCCATGCATACCATGTTAGCGGTTCACGTATGCTGAGCACGTGCCTCGCGCAATAAAACTGGAGCGAGCGCTCTAAGTGCAGTAGGTGAGGATTGGTTCACTATCAAAATACTGTGAATTATTTCTTGCTTTCGTTCGCTAAGGTTTTTAGAACTACGAATATAAATGAAATACGTGGATGACTCCGTGCTTCGGCGCGCTACAGACAACCTAAGCAACACGGGTGAGCGTGCCGCTGAACCGCTACTCGATACCCATTCTTTAGCCTGTAAGATATTTTGTGACAAGCGTACTACGCCGGACAACCTGTTTGCACCTTAGCAATGCCACAACCATTTCGCTAGACGATAATTTCATAATAACTCCTCACACCACCGAAACAACAAGCGGGCGCAGTGACTCTTTCGCGGTAGCAGGCACTAAAAGCACGCCATGCAGTGAAATCCGGAGGGACAAAGCGCGCGCAAAGTGGATAGTGTCGCTGCTATGAACGATCAAGATTTACTTTGGGGAAACTGTACATTTTTCTTCCGTGGCATCGCTACAGAGGCGTATTTCTCATTGCCTCTTGAAAAAGCGAGCAAGTTGTAGACGCAAAAGTGTTATGTAGGCCCAAATGACACTTAAGTATGAAATTTGAACAATAGACAGCATTAGTCGCCCACCAAAAATACCCATGTGTGCATTGAACATCTATTTGTGCATCATATATGGTATTTCTATGTATAAGAATGAATAAATGAAGAAAGGTCAAAAACATGAAGAAAGGATAAACATTTCGTTCTTTTATTCGTTCAGTCGCCGCCACCCTTTGCAAGGCGTAGAAAGATTTTTCCATGAAGGATCATGCCGTAGCAGAAGAGCTTCAACCCATAAGCCTCATCATCTGCATCCTTGCCATTGGGCCTCCCATCATGGGATGCATCATACCTGCCATTCCAGGCATCATGCCCATGCCAGGCATCATCCCCATGCCAGGCGCAAGCATCTGACATTCCACCTGGCAGCACAGGCTCGCCAGAAGTATGAGCACTGAGAACAGCAGGAGTGCGATGCTCTTCACTGATGAAACCATGGTTCTCCGCCTGTCTGCACAAACAGCGGCAAAAGTTTCAGATTGGGATGGTTCATCTATGGGCATGTTTATTTTAGGGTAACACAAAAAAGCGGGCAAAATCACGTGACCAGCAGCTTGGTGAGACAAGAAAACGAGAGAAAAAAAAACAGGAAAAGTTGTTAAAACTTGGCAGCGAAACCCGACGACTCACCTTAGTATAGAAAAAGAGTAACAGTACGGTTTAGAAGTACCGTTTTGATCTTATGTTAAGTATCGTCATGAAAGAGTATCGCCATGAAATGTAAACGGCGTTGTATTTAATGTCAGATCCATCCAAGCAGGCGTGCTTCAGGGCAGCATACTGGCCTATAAGAGCTGAAATTAGGGTGAGTTTGTGAGATTGCATCATCGTTCTATCTGGCGTTCCTTTTCACCGTCCGCGCGTTTTTTCTTTTTTTTTTTGGGGGGGGGGGGGGGGTTTCAGGTATGGACTATACTAAGACCATTACTTTTTAAACCGTATATTATTGATATTGATGTGAAGGCATCAATAGCAATAGCAAAAGATTGCGAAATAGCAATATAGCAATATCAATAGCGAAAGAGCGAAAAAGCCGGCGTCGGTAGCTGCGAAACGATGCCTCAATTTCCATTAGCTGCGACGCCACGTCACGAGCGCGCCTCGACGAAATAGGGCGGGCGAATGGCAACACCTGCTTCCGCGATAGCCTGCCACGTGATGCGTGGAAGGGAGCATCGCCGCAGTGCGACTTCACGAGCACGCGTCGATGGAGCAGATACGACGCCGCGGGGCGAGCCGTGTTGTCGGCGAGGCAGGTCGCGTGACGCGCGCGTTCGGGTGCCGCCGTCTCGATCTTCAAAGCCGGCGCACGGTTGGTACCTTGAGGTCTCGTTGCCGCTAGGCTTGGCTGCCGCGAGAGCCCGCTGGTCACTTGGTGGTCACTCGCGTAGGAGGTAGGTGGCATGATGCGTTGGCAGCGCAGGCTGCTGGCGCTGCTGCTTGCTGGCTCGGGCAGCACGCACTGCTATGATACTGTCATGTCTTAGTGACAGCCAAGAACACAGTGGCAAAACTGTGAATGGTGAAACTGTTCATTGGGCAGGGATGTGCCGAGAAAAGCAGGCTACACTCAAAACACAACGATAGTGGCGAACACAGTAGGAGATCATAGAAAATCTGGTCTGTCAGTCAAGTAAAACTTTGATTTGGGCGAGTTGGTTCATGGCTATTCAGAAGGTGCAGCGCGACTGGGACGGAGACTGTGGTTTGTGTTTCTTTGTCTCCATCCCAGTCGTGCTGGGCCTTTTGAATTACTGTTAAAGCGCGTCGGCTTTTATAGAGGGGCCATGGAAGTTTCCAGAGGAATCGCTTGTGCCTGCGTGTCCTCCAGAAAATACTACACAATTAGAGTCGCACATACAATGAGATTACGGAAGCTTCGGTGAGAACTGACAACGGATAGAACCATCGATAATACTCCACTAAGTTCCAAACATGCAGGCGCGTCTTTCGCTGAGCTGCAACTTTATGTTACTGGGTGAAATGCAGTCCCCGAGAAAAAAATAAATAAGTAGATGTGTCGATTCCCCCACTTAAAAAGCATCGTCTCGATGCTCCAAGCATGAGGGCAAGGAACTGAAGCACATGCAGTGAATAGAAATAACAAAGAAATAAAGCCCCAAACATATAGTTGGTAGAATGGCTTAACGGGCACAGCATGGACAATTTCAGGCTCTGTGCGGCCCGCTGTGATTGCCAAATGCCATCTGGAACGACCTCGCAGTCCAGTGCACCGATACGTCGGATGATCTTGTAGGTTCCAAAATAGCGTTGCAAAATTTCTCGCTAAGCCTCCGTCGATTTACTGGGGTCCAAATCCAAACACGGTCGCCCGACTGTAACTCGACGTAGCGTCGTCGAAGATTATTGCGTCGGCTGTCGGTCCTCTGCTGGTTCTTGATCCGCAGGCGGGCGACCTGTCAGGCTTTATCGGCGCTCTTTAGATAGGCGGCGACGTCATGATTCTCTTCGTTGGTGACGTATGGCAGCTAGGCGTCGGGGATCGTCGTTGGGTTCCTGCTGCAAAACAGCTTGAACTTCCATCAACTGTCGTGCTATAAGCAAACGTTAAGTACGGAAGGACGCCGTCCCATGTCTTATACTCGACGTCGACGTACATTGCAAGCATGCCAGCTAGGGTCTTCTTCAGCAGGTCCATAACGCCAACCGTCTGCGGCTGGTGAGCAGTTGTCCTCCTGGTGCTTGTCTGCCTGTATTGCAGAATGGCTTGGATGAGCTCTGCAGTGAAGGCCGTTCCACTGTCGGTGATCAGGACCTCTGGGATACTATGTCGCAGAAGTATGTTCTCAACAAAGAATTTGGCAATTCGGCTGCACTACGTTTAGGCAGACTTTTCGTTTCGATGTAGCGGGTAACATAACGACGTCGGAAAGGCTTCCAAAAAATCCATCCAGATCTGCTGAAATGGTCGGCAGGGAGGCTCACTCTGCTGCGGTAACTCGGATAGCTTTGTCGGTGGTGTCTTACGTCGCTCAAAGTTTCAGCCGGTCTTGGCGTAATGGGAGACGTCGGCGGTCAGGCGCGGCCAGTAACACCTTTCCTGTATCATCGATATTGTCCGAGAGAATTCCAGATGACCAGCGGTCCGATCCTCATGTAGGTCGGGCAATAGATCTGGAGGCATTGCTGAGGGAACCATAAGAAGATACTTGGCGCGGACTGCTGATAAGTCCTTTAAGAGGACGTCGTTTTGCAAGCAAAACGAAGACAATCTTGGCTGAATGCAGCGGGGACAACATCGATGTTGCATTGAAATACGCGACAACGCTTTTTACCTCCGAGTTTGCTCGTTGCTGTTCAGCGAAATGCTGTAATGCAGTGATTTGGGCTTGTTGGCATGACATCGTCAGGGTTATAGCGCGTGAAAATAGAAGGACGAAAGGAAGACGTGGTACACACAGGCCCTGTGTGTGTCGCGTCTTCCTTGTGTCCTTGTCTTTTCACGCGCTATAAGCCTCACGATCTTCAGCGAAGTCTCGCGCGCTTTTACTCCAAGGAACGCGTCGTCCTCCTCGTCATCTTGCGGTGGCGGGTCAAGGGGGGCGCGTGATAGGCAGTCGACACCAGAGTGTTTTCGCCCGGACTCATAGATAACAGTGATGTCATATTCTTGCAGTCTGAGGCTCCACCGTGCCAGGCGTCCCGAAGGATCTTTAAATCCGCTAGCCAATACAATGCATGGCGGTCGCTGACGAATGAACGGCCTGCCGTACAGGTAAGGGTGGAATTTAGTGGTAGCCCAAATGATTGGAAGGCATTCTTTTTCCACCGTAGAGTAATTGGCTTGTGCTTTCGATAGCGACCGACTAGCGTAAGCAATGGCCCTTTCAAATCCTTCTTTCCTTTGGACTAGGATGGTGCCGATGCTTAGCTTGCTTGCGTCGGTGTGGATTTCCGTGTCAGCGCCTTCGTCGAAGTGGGCGAGCACTGTTGATGACTGCAGGCGCTGTTTAAGCTATTGGAAGGCTTCAGCTTGCAGTGCTTGCCACTTAAAATCGACGCCTGATTTTGTGAAAAAGGTTAATGGCTCGACGATGCGCGAAAATTTCTTGACGAAGCAATTGTAGTAGGCACACAAGCTAAGAAATCTGCGCACTCCCTTCTTGTTGGTGGGCTCTGGGAAGTTAGTGATGGCAGATGTCTTCTGCGGATCAGGACGTACTCCAGATTTACTGATGACGTGGCCCAAAAACAAAAGCTCGTCGTAAACGAAGCGACACTTTTCCGGCTTCAGAGTGAGCCCTGTGGCTTTATGGCCTGTATTGCTTTCCCAAGCCACCTAAGGTGATCGTTGATATTCCCGGCGAATACGACGACGTCGTCTAAGTAGTCAAGACAGGTCCGCCACTTGAACTCTGCTAACACAGAGTCCATCATGCGCTGCAACGTTGCAGGCGCCGAGCACAGTCCGAATTGCAAGGCCGTCGGGCGTAACGACGGCGGTCTTTTCGCGATCCTTCTCGTTGACTTCTATTTGCCTGTGGCCAGTCTTGAGATCCATCGACGAGAAGTATTTACCATTACAGAACCGATCCACGGCGTCATCTATTCGTGCCAAGGGGCACATGTCCTTCTCCGTGATGTTGTTCAGTCGACGATAATCGACGCAGAAACGTAGGGTTCCATCCTTTCTCTTTACGAAGGCTTTACGAAGATGCCCAGGGGCTTTTCGACGGCTGGGTGATGTCATCGCGCATCACTTCATTGATTTCCTGCCGTATAGCTGCACGTTCTCGCGTCGAAAATTGGTAAGTGCTCTGGCGGAGTGGTCCAGCGCATTCTTCGGTAATTGTGCAATGCTTTGCGACTGGTGTTTGTCGAATCTTCGATGGAGTCGAAAAGCAGTCCTTGTATTGTCGGAGAAGACTGTTTACTGGTTGCTGCTTACTCATGGAGGGACACGGATTTATGTCAAAGTCTATTTCGGGAACTATGGTCATCGAGGTAGATGCTGGAGAGCCCGAGAGGAGAAATGCATTGCTAAGGGGCTATAACGTAAACCTACAGCCCTATAACGAAAAATTATTCCAATTTGCTTCTATTCCAAGCTCTTGACGTCAAATTTACATAACCGCTGACGCAAGCATCGGGCAGTGACACGCAGCGCTGCCAGAACAGCGCAATCAAACACTCCCCTCGTTTATAGGGGGTCACTTTTATACGTTTTCAAAAGGAAAAACATAACTTACATTCAGCGGCTTTTCTTCTCTAATTGGCTGACAAGAGGCAAGGAGCACGCTTCAGGTGGAGAGGGTTTCGATGGGGCCGAGCCAGCGCACTGGAAATAGATAACCAGATGAAGAGCGTGGTGCCGGCGGCTGCGATTGGTCCGCTTGCGCTTACATAGGTTTCGGTGGGTTGCCCAAAGTCGCGGCGGCGTGCAACGGAAAGTTACAAATGCCGCTAAAACGGATCCCCAGCAAAAAAGAGTTTCCAGAGCAATGTCGTAAACGTGTCGAAAGCGCTCGATAATGTTATACAACAGCGCAAAGCGTTTTGTTATACGCAAATAAACCGATGCTCTCTCGCATGTGCCTGGCCAGTGTCAGTGCCTGAGTCATCGGTGGCAGCCATCTTCTATTCCTTTCGGAAATTGCCGGCTATTCAGAAAAAAATACAGTTTTTGTGCGGTATATTATTGCATCTTTAACGCGCACACGTTACTTTGATGCAATAAGTTCTCGCTGTTTTGTGACATCGAGTGATAAAGAGGTGATGTGGGCGCAGCCTGAAACCTTTTGACCAATAGCAGATGGTTAATGGGGAGAAGGCGTCGAATTAGAAAAAAATATATTTTTTTTTATTTTGTTCAGCCGAATCAGGCATAATCAGTGTGTACACGTCATATCAGATTGGGAGCTATCGCGGTTTTCGTGACGTCGCATGACAGACAGGCGAAGTGGTAGTTGTCCAAAAAGTGGCATTCAAGTGAAATTCAAGTTTATTTTGGACCAGAAAATATGCGGGAAGGTTGGCTGGGCTAAAAGCCGTGAAAACGGCTTGACGGCTCGCAGGTGAGCATTACATTGCAGCGGCTATACAAGGCGCACAGGTAGAGATTACGATAAGCCGTGACAAGGGCGAAAATGAAAAACATGCAGATGATGATGCAAAGTATAACATATTCATAAGTCACACAGATACACTTGAAATACGGTGCACATGGAAATGCATATGCAAATGGCAACACACAGCACAACATATTTATCACCCACAAAAATACACTGAAAATGCTGCAAAAAATTTTAATGGTTTTAATGACTGATTTGCAAGCAGTATAGTAGATATCTATAGATACTGAGTCTTTTACTAGCAAACAAGAAAACAAATGAAAGAAGGTAACTGTTTTTTTTTTACTGCAACTGGTTGTATTTTCATGTGTTTAGTGTTGTTGGGACTTTGTATGCTAAGGTTTCATACTTATAAGTTGTAGGAAATCGAAGTACAGACCATCTATGAGTGTTACTTGTAGGTACTGTAGTAACACGACGCTGGAGACATGATAACGCTGTAATAAAGTCCAAGAGCTTTCTGTTTTAAAGGTAGAGCGTGTTCAACAAACGATATGAGTATATATATATATATTTGTGTGTATATCTATATGAATTTACACATGCATACACACAGACACAAAAGGATTTAGCGTGTGCTAAAAAAATATTAATGTTCGTAGCTTCACGACAATAGCGGTAGGTAAGATTGTTTTTTTTTTTTTTTAAAGAAACGAGCTGATGAAGTAATGCTAGTGTGGGCTTGACTATATATTTGTATTTATTGAGGATTAACGGAAGATTATATTTCAAAGACTGCAGTTTGTAAAAAGTGCGGAAACGCGGAATTATCCAATAGTCAAGAGAACGTGTACGATCATTGGTATTTTGCTGAAGCAGTGCTATTGTACTAATGAAGTTTTTAAAAGTGGGTGAACACATATAGAATGA
Source organism: Dermacentor andersoni (assembly GCF_023375885.2). NCBI lineage: Eukaryota > Metazoa > Arthropoda > Arachnida > Ixodida > Ixodidae > Dermacentor > Dermacentor andersoni. Next base: position 8,471,230 of record NC_092823.1, on the reverse strand, counting down.
ACGCAAAACACGAAATTCATATAGATGTTGTATTTTCATAATGTTGTACAAGCTAAAATAATATTCTGTGGAAGCTAAATAATCGATATTTGCCATATTGCGAACAACTTTCTTTTGTAATAAACAAATCCTCGTAATGTTCCTTTGTGTAGTGGTCAACCATACGAGACTACAATAACTAATATGGGAAGCGAACAATGCAGAATAAATTTGTTTTTTGGCTTCCACTGGGAGAATTGCACGGCAACGCGATAGAGCTCCTGTGGTCATTGAAAGTTTTTTGCATAAGTTGTCAACATGCGAATCCCATGTGAGATTAGAGCTAAATGTTACTCCGAGAATTTTATATTCACTGACGATTTCGATCCTGCGGCCATCGCAGTATATATCCTGTTCTAAATTGATTACTTTATTTTTTGCACGGAAGAAAAGTACCTCGGTTTAAGCTGGGTTAATTTTGAGGCAGTTAGAATTTGACCAGAATACGAGCTTCTCAAGGACGTGATTACACCTTAACGCTAGATCGGCTTCATCAGTTCCGGAGAGTAGGATAGTGCTATCATCGGCATGTATAATAAATTTTGAGCTTGTGTCAATACGGACAATATAGCTTATGTATACGTTAAACAAAAGAGGACCTAAAATACTGCCCTGACGTACACCACATTTTATACGGAGGGGAGATGAATAGTAATTGTCAATGTACACACACTGAGTCCTGTTGGCTAAGTACAAATGGAATAGAATGGAATAGCGGCTTACCACGAACCCCGTAGTCCGAGAGTTTTAGTATAAGTATGTTATGGTTAAGTGAATCGAGTGCCCTACTGTAATCTACGAAAAGGCCGAGAGTTATATGTTTATTTTCAATGTTTTGTAGCACACTTTCTTTAAGAGTTAATAAAGCTGTTTCAGTAGAGTGTCGTTTTCTAAAACCAATACTGCGCGTAGGAAATAAGATTTATTTTGTCAAAGAAGTTAGTCAGTCGAGAAAACAATATTTTTTGTTAGCCTTCAGAAAAAATTGGTATCACAGATATTGGCCTATAATTTTTTGTCTCATTTTTATTGCCCCCTTTGTAAATGACTGTCACCTTGGATCATTTCAGTGCGTCAGGAATTTGACCTGATTGGATAGCGAGATTGAATATGTGAGCGAGCGCAGGTGTAATGCATTCGATAACATATTTTATGGGCTTTATTTGTAGGTTGTCCATACCTAAAGCCTTGCTGTTCTTTAGACCTAGAAATGTTTGATAAACTTCAGCTTCACTTATATCATGCAGAGCAAAGCTCTCAGCAGGGCAAAAGCTTGACGGTCTGATAACCTGTAGGTTACTATCTGGAAGAGCGTGTTCTAGAAACGCTTGGTTGAAATGATCAACAAGTGCCTGACCCACTATGTCACGGTTATGTGCGTTAACTTTGAGGGCGTTTCCGTTTTACTTTCGCGACCGAGAACCCTATTTAGCACTTTCCATGCGGCGTGAGGTTGCTGTTTCTTTATATCAGAAAACAACCGCTGATAATATCGCAACTTTGCCGACCTAAGCTCGGCGTTCAGTTTATTTCTTAAAGTTTTAAAATCTTTCAAATCAGACGGTACTCTTGTACGTAAGAAGGTGTGAAATAATCGATTTTTCTTACTGATAGCTTTCCTGTGGGCAGGAGTGACCCAAGGTTTTCTTATTCTTTTTGATGGTTTGAAACTCGTAAAAGGAAAATCTATAGCGTATATTCGCTGAAAAATTTAGATGAACTTAGAATGTGCATCATTGACGTCTTTTATTCATAATATAAAAAACCATATCCTGAGCACTGATGTAACGCTTAAATAAATGTAAAGCATCGTCTGATACATACTGCACTCTAATTTCGCCCCTTCGACTATTCGGCCCTGAGTGGCAGCAGAATGCGGCAGCGAGGCAAGAATCCTGTTAGAGACAAGATTTTCCTACATAGGTAGTTAACGTGAGCACCCCAACTTAAGTTCGATGAAAAGTAAACCCCGTGTATTTTATGCGTATCAAAAATATCTATTCGCTGAGAATCAAGAATTAACGGCTGGTGAGTAGGTAATATATTATTTTTAGCACGAAATATAACAGCTTTAGTTTTAATTGGATTGATCTTAAGTCTATTCATTTTTGACTTCGAGGAAATCTCCGAAAACACGTTGTTAGCTCTGGATAATAAATGATGCAGGTTGATGTCAGAAACAAGCATCGTTGGATCATCTGCGTATATTACGTACTAAACTGGTCTGCCCATGTTGGCGATATCGTTGATACAAACATTGAACATCAGGGGACCCGGAATACTCCCTTGCGGTACACCGCAAGTGATAGGTAACAACGACGAGCTACAATTACTGATGTGTACACTCTGGAGCCTATATTGAAGGTAAGATTTAAGTGTGGATAAGCAATTACCAGGAATGCCATTTGATTCTAGTTTGTGCAAAAGAATGGTGCGGTCTAGGGAATCAAAAGCTTTGCTGAAATCTCAAAAAATACCGAGTGTGAATTCGTTTCTTTTTCTTTTTTTTTAATGCGACGAACTATAGCTTGTTTCAATGTCCGCAGTGCCGTTTCAGTAAACCTGCCGCTTCGAAACCCAACTTGTGCATCTGTTAGAACATTAAATTTTGTGAAAAACCGCGTAATTGGAACAAAGATAATTTTTTGTGACGCACTTAGAGAAGACAGGAAGGACAGAAATAGGTCTGTAATTTGTTTCTATGTTACGATCTGCCTTAAAAATGACTGATACTCTAGCTCTTATCATAGTTTCTGGAAGACCTCCAGATTCAATAATTAAGGTAAAGATATATGGAAGAACTTGTCTTATGAAGTATACAGTGTGTTTTATTGGAGAGATCTGCAAATTTTCGGCATTGAGTGATTTAGTAATGTTTAAGGACATAGAAGTGTGATGCACTTCGTTTTTATCTGTTGGATCAAGAAAGGTGCTCTGATATTACCGCGTCCTGCAAGCAATTCCGCATGTTCATTACACGGAGTTACTGCGTTTAAGAAGTGGTTCTTGAAGTGTTTTGCAAGTGATGCGCCAGTTAAATCTCGACCGCCAAGTGGGCAGAGCATTCGGGCAGAGCATGTTTATTTTCGCCCCCAGTAAGTTATTGATGAGCTTCCAAGTTGCGCTACGTCGTCGTCGGCTAGCATTTTCAAAAAAGACGACTAAAATAGGCTTCTTTAGCACGCCTAAGTTCTGCATTTATTCGATTTCGAAGTTTCTTAAATTCTTTCAACACTTCCATAGAACGTGTGCGCAAGAATGAATGATAGCAGATATTTTTGCTATTTATCATTTTCAGATGCTCACTGGTGACCTAAGGTTTTTGACCAATGGCGGAGGGCTGATTGCTGAATCGGAATAGAAAAGTTTGGAATAGCTTTACGTCATAGCGCCCCTCTTCCAAACTTTTCTATTTAAATTCTGCAATCAGCTCTCCATGAGTGGTTAAAATATTTTCATGCCGCCCGCACTTCGCCTGTCTCTCGCGCGACGTCACGAAAACCACGAAAATGCCCCACCTGATATGATGTCTACACATTGATTATGCATCATCAGACCGAACGAACGAAAAATAATTATTTTTGATTCGACGCCTTTTTCGGCATAATACTCTTCCACTGAACAACCGTTTACCTGCTACGCCCATGTCGCCTGTCTATCATGCGACGTTACAAAACCACGAAATCTCGTACCATCATAGTAAGGTGAACGCGTTAACGACACATTAGTGTGCCGAACAAAACTGAATTTTTTTTCTGGGTAGCTGGTAGCTGCCCCCTTTTTAAAAGAATAGAAGATGGCTGCCGACCGACTGCACTAGCGCTAGCTACAAAGACGGCCGCGGGGAATGGATTTATTTGTTCCGAATGAAAATTTTTTCCGAGGCACCATAAAGTTTTCGAGCCGTTTTGGCACGTATGCGACCTCACTTTGCAACCTCTTCTTTGTTTAGGGTCCATCCTGGTGCCATTTTTAACGTTCTGTTGCACGCCGCCGCGATTTTCGACCATTCACAGCAAGTAAGGGCAAGAGGATCAATCACAAATGCCGACAAAACTCTCTTCAGCCAGTTATCCACCTTTACTGTTCCGGCTCGGCCTCATCGAATCCCTCTCCACTTGATGGTGCTCTTCGCCTTCTGTAAGTCAATTTGATAAGGGCATCTGCTCAATATAGGCAATGCTGTTTGGTTTGGAAGGGAAAAAAAAAAGTGACCTCCCATAAACAAAGAGCGCGTTTGTTTGATTGGGCTTTTCAAAAAACGCTGTGGGTTGCTGCTTGTTGCTTGTGTTGGTGGTTGGTGGTTAAGTAAATTTGAAATAGGTAGATTGGAATGAAGCAGATTGGAATAAATTTACATTATAGGGCCCCTGGGGGGCTATAACGTAAAACTATTCCCAAGTTTTCTATTCCAATTCTGCAATCAGCCCTACGCGATTGGGTAAAACCTTTTTTGCACCACCCGCGCTTAGCGTGGCTGTCACGGGACGTCACGAAAACTGCGATAGCTCCCCATCTGATATGACGTGTACACACTGATTATGTATGATTTGACCGAAGAAAAACAAAATAGTTATTTCTGATTCGACGCCTTTTCGCCATTAGCCCTCGGCTATTGGTCAAACGCTTTCGGGCTGCACGCACTTCACCTGCCTGTCACGCGACGTCACAAAACCACAAAAACTCTCCGCGTCAAAGTGACGTGTACGCGTTAAAGAGCATAAATATGCCGAACAAAACTGAGTTCTTTTTCTGAATAGCCGCAGGCTGGCCCGTTCCGAAAAGAATAAAAGATAGCTGCCGCCGATCGCCCAGGCACCGGCTAGTCGCACCTACCGGAAAGCATGTGTTTATTTGCTTATACTAAAGCCTTTTCGTGGCCGCGTAACGTTTTCGAGCACTTTCGGCACGTTTACGACATCGTTCTGCAAATGACAGCGGCATGCAACCGAAGCTTAGGAATGACGCTAAAATGGATCCTCAGCAAAGAACCTTTACTGAGGATGCATTTTAGCGTCATTCTTAAGCTTCCGTTGCATGCCGCCGCGAGTTTCAACTAGCCACAACGAGTTAAATAAGGGAAAGCGGACCAATCGCAGACGCCCGCACTGCCTCCGTCATCTGGTTATCGATATTAAGTGCAGTGGCTCGGCCCCATCAAATGCCTCTCCATTTGAGCGTGCTCCTCGCCTCTTGTCAGATAATTAGATAAGACAAGCCGCTCAGCGTAGGCAATGTTACTCGTTTTTGAAGCAAACAAAAGTGACCTCCTATGAACGAGGAGAGCGTTTGATTGGTCTGTTCAGACAACCCTGCTGGTAACCGCCCGATGATTGCGTCGGCGGTTACGCAAATTTGACGTCAGGAGATTGGAATAAAACATTTTGGAATAGTTTTACTTCATAGGGCCCCTTGTTTCCACAATTTTCCCGATGTATGCGATCGTCGGGCCCTCGTTGATGCCTTTCAGGTCCTGGTTGCAGTTTGTCAGCATCACTTCCGTTCGTACTGCGTGCTGTCGAGCGATGCCTCTTGCGACGCAAATTTCAGGACCGAGCAGTTTACGTTTGTAGCCCTCGATGACGCCTATTGCGTCTGCGGGTGTTTCGGTGCCGCCGGAAATGACAATGCTCGAGCGAGGCGGGATGCTGACTTGGTTTTCAAGTACCCTCAAGGCACGCTGACTGGAAGTCCTCTCCGGTTGTATGGCTTGGCCTGTGGACAACGTTCTCGGTTTCGACTTTAGGTCAATAACTGCGCGGCGTTGATTAAGGAGTCCGTTCTTATCGTGGGCTCGGCGCATACATGGCAAATCCCCCTAGTCCCAAGTCGCGGTGTGGGCACCGGCGGTAGACGTGACCGGCTTCTCCGCAGTGACAGCAGAGCAGGCGGTGCTCTGGAACGTTCGTGGGGTAGTTGCGCTGGGCGACGGACGGGTGTGCTGGTGGCGGCTGACGACGGAATTGCGGCGTTACAGGGCGTGGACACGGAGGTTAACTGTCACTGCTGGCGACTGCACCATAGGCTTCCTGCTGGGGCTTCGCCGACTCCGGCTGCACTTCAGCAACACCGACTGCTGGATCTCCACTCGGACGATTTCAGCAATTGATAGAGGCTATTTGAGGTTGAATCCTGTGCAGTTTTTCACGTACGGCGGCTCTGATAGTCTCTCGGAGCTCAGCGGAGCCTAGTGCTTGGATTTCGCTGTTCGGCGAAAGCACTTGACAGTTGTATTGTCGGTTGCGCATCTACGGTGTCTTTTCGGTGGCAGTAGCATCTGAATAAAATTCCGCGACGGTCTGCGATGGGTTCCGAATTAGTCCGGCGAAGCGGTCTTGCTTTATTCGCGCATGAGGAAACGAACTTTTTTCTGCTCAGAAATATTCTGGTCTGCGTGGCGGAACAAACGGGTCATTTCTTTGTGTAGATTGCAACGTTTTCATTCGAGAGCTGCATTTGGGTTTTTAGCGGAGCTTCTGCTCTTTCCTTTCGCAGGACTCTTGTGCATGTCTGCAGAAAGCCGTTACGGACAAGTCACGTCTCGTGAGGGCCGACTCCTGGTTCTCAAGCCACGTCCTGGCGGTGTCTTCAAAGGCAAAGTAGACATGCCGCGGCTTGTCGGCGGAGTTCCAATTCTTGAAAGCAGCTACCCTTTCGGATGTTTCCAGCCAGTATTCCGGTTCTTCAAACAATGATCCTCTGAAGGTCGGTGGCTTCCTAGGCTGTTCCAGAACGATGAAGCATGTTGGGGCTGCCATTGGGGTTGTTGTCTTGGCCAAACTCTTTTTGCTAGCCTCAGGTAGAAGTTTGTGCACGGGGGGCAGTGGTTGCAGCCTGCGGCGTGCTCGATGGTCCGTGATGGCGTTGTTGCTGTGTTCACGGTCCGGGCTTGGATTACGGCTTGTCGGGGGCGTCCGGTATATGAACGCAATGGACCTCCATAAGTTGTCCCGTGGTAGTGACGATCAATAACACAGTAGAAACATTGTGAATGGCGAAGCTAATTCTTTGATGCCCGAACCTGCACCCAGAAAAACAGGCTACACTCAAAGCACGACGATAGCGGCTAGGAAAGTAGGCAATCATCGAAACTATGAGCCGCCAGTCAAGCCTGTCAGCTTTTATAGATGTGTCGACGAAGTTTCTAGAGTAATCGCCGGGGCCCGCGCGTCTTTCATAAAGTACTATACAATTAGCTGACAACAGACAACGGATAGAACCACCGATAACTTTCCGATAAGTTCCAATCATGCAGGGGCGTCATGCACTAAGCGACAACATTAATTATTGGAAACATTTAGAGCGCAATAAACACACAGGACTCAGAAAAAGAAACACACCACACGCGCTCACTGACAACTTATGTTTATTGCACGCATGGAAAAACACATATATAGAAAATGGACGCATCGCGCATGTCAAAATGAAGTACAGAACAAGCATACATCTACCGCAAGTGTTAACAACGAATACTGAAACTGAATCCTTTGTCATGCCGTAATAAGAATGGTTGGCTTACACACAGTGCGGCGTTGTTGGGGGTATTGTCACGAGTATATAAGGTGTACATAAACAGCAGCTGAGAATCGCGAGAGACAGTTGTCACTACGTCGTCTTCACCGTCGACAACATTGTCCTGCTGTCCCACCGTTACAATATTGACACAAGGCAGAAACATATTTAAACAACGCGCGCAGGTTCATGCACCCCTCAAGAGGACAACGGCGTATTGGAGAAAAAGAAGACGAAATGATGGCACGTGTTTTCGCCGCACGCACTTGCATCGTAGATTGCCGTTGTCAGCGTCTACAAGAAGAAGAGGTGAAGCGACGCTCGAGAGAGAAGAAGAAGGCATTCTTGATCTCCTCTTCAGAACGCGGCAGTCCTTTTTATTTACCCCCAGGGCACAAGTTAGCCCACAATAAATAGTTGTGTCTGGACTCCCTTAATTGTTCGTTACAATTCTGGTGGAGGTGCGGGGTAATGACTTCCAGCCCAATTCGAGTTGGAGAAAGCAGCCCGGAACCACGCCATCTCAGACCCAACGAGTTCACGCCTGTCCACCAGCGCACGAGCCGTCGCCTACGTGGTGAGCCGCCTGAGTTTCCTCTTTTGCCGGAGCAAACTATAATAGCAGCAGCGGACAATCCTGAAATGACATCCCAGACAGCCTCAACCCGCATCGTCGTCGATCAGCCGCGGACGCCGGAGCCTTTTCACGGCGATACCTTCGAAGACGCCGAGGACTGGTTGGAAGGCTTTGAGCGCGTCGCTGACTACAATGGATGGGACGCAAACCGGAAGCTCCGCAACGTTTACTTCGCGTTGCAAGATTGTGCGCGAACGTGGTTTGAAAACCATGAAGCTGTCCTCCGGTCGTGGGATGACTTCCGACGGGAGCTGTTGGCCACGTATCCGAGCACAGACCGCCGGGAAAAAGCTGAAGCCGCTTTGCAAGCAAGAAGCCAACGAAACAACGAAAGCGTGGCAATGTATATCGAAGATATGTCCCGCTTATTCCGCCGGGCCGATCCGAGCATGAGCGAGGACAAGAAGCTTCGGCACCTGATGCGCGGTGTGAAGCAGGAGCTTTTTGCCGGTTTGGTTCGGAGCCCTCCACGCACCGTCACCGAATTCCGCTCCGAGGCGACAACTATGGAAAGGACTCTTCAACAGCGTGCGAGACTCTACAACCGCGAGATGAACGTCGCCTCCATGGATATGATGTCGGCAATGTTCGGGAACAGCGTCGAGGTCTTACGAGAACTCATAAGATCTGTGGTTCGAGAAGAGCTCCAGAGGCAACAGCTGAACAACGGCCCCACAGCGGTCTCTTCGTTAGCAGAAGTGGTTCGCGAAGAAGTGAGACACGCAGTCCGCGAACAGCACCCGCCAGCACAGCCGCAAGCGTCGTCACCGGTACGGCCGACGGTATCGTACGCCGAGGTACTCAGAGGATCTCCAGGACGTACTTTCATCGCGGCAGCTGCGCATGTACCCGAACCTCGGTTCTTGCCGTCTCCGCCGGAGACGAGATTCCGGAAGGCCGACATATGGCGCACTCCTGATAGAATCCCACTGTGCTACCACTGCGGCGAAGCTGGTCATCTCTACAGGATGTGCGAATACCGCAGAGCGGGACTTCGGGGGTTTTCCGTAAATGCTCCTTGCCCAAGAAACGGTGAACGCCCTTTCGAGATCCAGGAGTATTTGTCAACGCGCCAAAGCCCGCAGACTTCACAGCAACATCAACCTCGGTCAACAGTGCCGCTGAGGTATCGATCACCGAGCCCGCGTCCATCCTCAAGCTCTCCAAGGCGACGCCCCCAAAGCCCACGTCGGGAAAACTAATACCGGCGACCTGTGGAGGTGAGGCCGCTGTCGACGCAAGAACAGAGCCTCCAGCGCTGAACGACGGACGCGAGAGCAGTTGCGGAAAAAGTGACGTTGCTTCAGATTTATGTGTGTTTATAGACGGCTGCGAAATTACTGCTTTAGTAGACACAGGCGCAGACCATTCCGTTATGAGTAAAGTGCTTGCCGGAAGACTGAAAAAAGTGCTGACTCCTTGGAGAGGACCGCAAATTCGAACCGCCGGAGGACACCTTATCAACCCAGTGGGCAGGTGCACTTCTAGAATCGGAATACGCGGCTTTACATACGTCGCCAGTTTCATTGTCCTGTCAGAATGTTCAAGGGATTTAATTATTGGAATGGACTTTTTGCAGGCGAATGGTGCAGTTATCAACTTGCAGGAATCCTGTGTGTCGTTCTCCACGAAGCACGCCATCGCGACATTCGAGTGTGAAGAACAATTTGATGCTCTTCAGATTATAGACGACGACGTCACAATACCCCCAAGATCCAGCATAGCTGTCGCCGTAAGAAGCACCGTATTCAGCGACTATGAAGGAATAGCAGACAGTAACACTGGGCTCTTACTCGAAAAAGGGATCTGTATGGCAAGGGGTCTGGTTCAGCTGCGTGACGGGTGCTCGAATGTCTTCCTGACTAATTTTGGAAATGAAGTCCAGCATGTTGCGAAGGGAACTGTCATTGCCCGCCTTAATGCTTATGAACAGATTACGGATTTGAGCCCTTCCGATGCTGCACTACTGGCTTCTGACAACGTAGACTCCATACTCGCATCTGTCAACATCGAAGCAGCACTATCACCGAGCCAGAAGCAGCAAATAGAGAACCTTGTACGAGAATTCGCCTCGTGTTTCTCAACGACATCGAAAGTCCAGAGAACATCCATCGCCAAACACCGTATCATTGTCGACGAAGCTGTGAGGCCTATTTGCCAGCATCCCTACCGAGTGTCACCGAAGGAGAGAGAGATCATCAACAAACAAGTCGAAGAAATGCTTAGAGATGACGTAATTCAGCCATCGACCAGCCCGTGGGCTTCGCCTGTGGTGTTGGTAAAGAAAAAGGATCACACCTTGCGCTTCTGCGTTGATTATCGGAAGCTAAACGTCGTCACAAAGCGGGATGTCTATCCCCTTCCGAGGATCGATGACACCCTCGATAGACTACGTGATGCGAAATTCTTTTCCTCTCTCGACCTCAAAAGCGGATACTGCCAAATAGAAGTGGACGAACGAGATCGTGAGAAAACAGCATTCGTCACACCTGATGGACTATACGAATTCAAGGTACTTCCGTTCGGCCTCTGTTCCGCACCTGCCACCTTTCAGCGGATGATGGACACTGTGCTCTCCGGGTTAAAGTGGCAGTCCTGTCTGGTTTATCTTGACGACGTCGTGATTTTTTCTACCACCTTTGCTCAGCATGTGGAACGACTAAGGACTGTGCTCAAAACTATTAGTTCAGCAGGGCTGACGATAAAGCCACAAAAATGTCACTTCGGCTTCCATGAGCTCCTTTTCCTCGGCCATGTGATTAGCTCCGAAGGCATCCGTCCTGACCCTGAGAAGACCGCAGCAGTAGAAAAGTTTCCTAGACCAACTGATAAAAAGGCCGTTAGGCGATTCCTAGGACTTTGTGCCTACTACAGGCGTTTCGTCAAAAATTTTTCAAAGATTGCCGAGCCATTAACGCGATTAACGAAAGAAGATATGCCTTTCGTCTGGCAAAGTGAACAAGAAGATGCATTCAATGAGCTACGACGGCGACTTCAAAACCACCCGGTCCTTGCGCACTTTGATGAGGAAGCGGAAACAGACATCCACACAGACGCCAGCAATTTAGGACTCGGTGCCGTCCTCGTTCAATGGCAAAATGGAGAGGAAAGAGTGATTGCATACGCCAGCCGCACTCTTTCGAGGGCTGAAATCAACTATTCAGCCACCGAAAAAGAATGCCTCGCTGTAATATGGGCCATAGGAAAATTCCGGCCATACTTATACGGTAGACCGTTCCGAGCAATCAGCGACCATCACTCACTGTGCTGGCTTGCAAACCTGAAAGATCCTTCTGGACGACTTGCTAGATGGAGTCTGAGGCTGCAGGAATACGACATAACGGTCGTGTACAAGTCAGGTCGCAAGCACAGTGACGCTGATTGTTTATCACGTGCGCCGGTCGAATCTGCTCCTGTGAAAGATGGACACGACTTTCCGTTTCTTGGAGCCGTGACCACATCTGAGATGGCCGAACACCAACAGTCTGACGCTGAGTTGCTCCTACTCATCAGGCACCTCGAGGGACACCCCGTCCATGTTCCGCGAGTTTTCTGCCGGGGCTTGTCATCGTATGTGATGAGAAATGGTGTCCTGTACAAAAGAAATTTTGAGCACAGCACAGAGAAATTTCTACTCGTCGTTCCTTCAGCTTTGCGATCCGAAATCTTGGAAGCCTGTCACGATGACCCATCAGCAGGACACCTCGGAGTGAGCAGAACGTTCGCCCGAATTCATGCTAAGTACTACTGGCCAAAGCTATTGACTTCAGTACAGCATTATGTACGAACATGTCGGGATTGCCAAAGACGCAAAACGCCTCCATTAAAACCCGCAGGCCTCCTTCAACCAATAGAACCCCCAGGAGCCCCGTTCGAACAAGTAGGAATGGACTTGCTCGGTCCCTTTCCGACATCGTCATCGGGGAAACGATGGATTGTAGTAGCCACGGATTACCTAACCCGATATGCCGAGACATCCTCTCTCATCAGTGCAACGGCTGTCGAAGTGGCTGAATTCTTTGTGACCAAGATAGTATTACGACACGGTGCCCCTGCAATTATTATCACGGACCGAGGAACTTCGTTCACAGCCGATTTGACGCAATCCATTATGAAACTGACTCATACCAGCCACAGGAAAACAACTGCCTATCACCCTCAAACAAATGGGCTAACCGAGCGATTGAACAGGACGCTGACCGATATGTTGTCAATTTACGTAGACTTAGAGCACCGTACATGGGACAAGATACTGCCCTATGCAACATTCGCCTACAATACTGCATTGCAAGAGACCACTCAGGTAACGCCATTCCAGCTTGTTTTTGGTCGAACAGTCACCACACCCTTGGATGCAATGCTCCCTGTCAGCGACAGTACAGAACAGAACCCTGACACCAGCGACTTTACAGAGAGGGCCGAAGAAGCACGTCAGCTGGCGCGACATCGCATTCAACAAAGGCAGCGCATCGACGCGGACCGATACAACCTGCGGCGAAGGGAAGTCGAGTATGCCCCAGGCGACAGAGTATGGGTGTGGACTCCCGTGCGGACGCGCGGCCTGTCCGAAAAGCTCTTGCGCCGTTATTTCGGCCCTTACCGAGTACTTCGCCGCATCAGTCCGCTGAACTACGAAGTTACGCCAGAAGGACAAGTGAGCTCATCACGATGCCGGCGTCGCACGGAAACTGTACATGTGGTCAGACTGAAGCCATATTATGACAGGCAGTGAATGTTCGACCAAACATCTATTCTGTGCGATACACCACTTTAGTATGAACAACAGCTTGTGAACAATTTAGTCGCTGTACGCATCGGGACGATGCGTTTTGGAGGGGGGATAATGACACAAGGCAGAAACATATTTAAACAACGCGCGCAGGTTCATGCACCCCTCAAGAGGACAACGGCGTATTGGAGAAAAAGAAGACGAAATGATGGCACGTGTTTTCGCCGCACGCACTTGCATCGTAGATTGCCGTTGTCAGCGTCTACAAGAAGAAGAGGTGAAGCGACGCTCGAGAGAGAAGAAGGCATTCTTGATCTCCTCTTCAGAACGCGGCAGTCCTTTTTATTTACCCCCAGGGCACAAGTTAGCCCACAATAAATAGTTGTGTCTGGACTCCCTTAATTGTTCGTTACAATATGATAGGCTTCCAAAATTTCTCTTGTAATTTGGTTAAGGTGACGGAACAAAATGACCATGTTTTCGAAGATGGGTTTACACGGACACGATTTGAAATGTGATGCAAGAGGAGAGGATGACGCGCCGTTTAATAACTTTTTGTTTGCTCTCTGAGGCGTACGTTGAAACGTCGCCTCCCGCTGTGGCCAATCGCTGTGGCCAAACGCTGTGGTCAATGTACACATATGACCACCGCTTAGAAGAATTTCGTATAGTGCTATTGAGACACAACATCGACAAAACGACTAATGTGTTTCGGGACGCATGTTCTATTACCCAAAGACGTGGCTTAAGCTCTTCTGCCAACAATGGAGCAAATGCGACTAAGCCTGTGTGGTGCAGAAAATGCCACCCGAACGCCATAGAGTGTTGCCATATTTTTGACGCCATGCGAAGCTTTAATTACGTAGGGAATAACTGCGAATTTTTCGTAGAGCGTTATTACACTGATTATATGCCATGATATGGCCGAGCAAAATAAAAATTAATTTTTCCGATACTATGCCTTTTTGGCAATTAGCCTCCGCTACTGGTGAAACATTTCTGTCTGTAAAGCGATGTCGCAGAACCGCGAACACTCACCACGTGAATGAGACGCGCACGCAAAAAAAAAAAAAAAAAAAGCGTAAGAAGGCCAAACAAAACGGCTTGTCTTTTTTGTTTGTTTTTTTAATTAGGCGGAGAGTTTCGAGTTGGCTGCCCAACTCGACAATAAGAGATGGCTGCCCACCGGTCAATCTAGCACTGGTTTTTGGGAACTGCCGGGAAGAATGGATTTTTCTGCGCATAATGAGAAGATTTTAATGAAATAATGACGGCGCCAAGCCCTTTCCGAAAGTACGCGACATTGCTCTGCCAACTCGTCGCTGAGAGTCCGTGTTGACGACATTTTTAAAGTTCCCTTTCACGCCACCGTGATTTTGAACGAGCGACTGGCAATTAAGCAAAGTCCAGCAGACCAATTCCAGACGGTGGCTCCTCATCCGGTCGCTAGGGAAAACCTTTCAAACCGATCTGCATTACTACGCACTTCTCGCTTCTTGTCAGCCAATTAGATAAGAAAAACGTGCCCAGGAGAATATAGTATTTGCGTTCGAAGCAAATAATATTGGCCTCCTATAAACAAGGCAAGGGTTTTATTGGTGTGTTCAAACAACGCTTGTTGTCGCAGCACTTTGCTTGCGTCGCAGTTACGTCATTTTGACATCAGAACATTGGAATAAAATTAAAATGGAATAACAGAACAAAAACTTTATGAGCGCAACCACACGAGGACGGTGACAGAAGACGGCCGACACACGAACGCTAACTTGCAAGAATTCGCAAGTTAGCAATTTCCAATTATGTCACCCGTCTTCTTCCACAGCCCTCGTCTGGTTGTGCGCCTTACATTGTTGTCAGGTCTTACCAACACGCCCGAACAACCAGACTAGTCGACCAAATAGAATAATTTTACGTTTTACGGTCCATTCGTTATTCCGTTTTACGGAATAGCGTTCCTTCTCCTGCTGGAGAAGGAACGCTATTCTCCGCGGCTTTTCCTTCTATTTGAAAATCAACCCAATCTATCGTCTCTTGCGGAAATCGGTTAGTATTTGCAAGTGCAATTTGGCCTAATGTAATCTACAATATTACGAAGTCATGTTTTGATAAAACGCGACTTTGGACTGTTCATGAAAATGAACGATGAAAATGAAAACAGGCAAAGCTGCCTGTATTCCCTTGACATTGTTTTCTTTGACATTTTCTTGTTCACTAGTGTATAAGGGGTGTGCAAGTAGATAATGAATCAGCTCTAGAAATATGCGCAATATTGAACTTCATCATCATCTGCCTATTTTATGTTCACTGCAAGACCAAGGCCCCTCCCTGCAAACTCTAATTATTCCTGTCCCGCACTAACCGATTTCACCTAGCACCTGCTAATTTCTTCATTTCAACACCCCACCTAGTCTTCTGCCGTCACCGACAGCGCTTGCCTTCCCGTGGCACCATTTCTGTAAACCTAGTAGTCCACCGGCTATCTAACCTACGCATTCCATGACGTGCCCAGCTCCATTTTTTTATGTTAATGTCAACTAGAATATCGGCTGTCACCGTTTGCTCTCTGATCCACACCGCGGGCTTCCTGTCTCTTAACGTTATGCCTAACATTTTTCGTTCCACCGCTCTTTGCGGGGTCCTTAACTTGTTTTCGAGCTTCTTGGTCAATCCATGTTTCTGCCCGATATGTTATGTTCCTGCCCCATTACATTGATTGCACACCTTTCTTTTCAATAATAACGGTTGGCTTCCAGTCACGATATGACAATGTCTGCCGTATGCGCTCCAACCCATTTATGTTCTTCAGTAAATTTTGTTCTCATGATCAGGGTCCCCTGTGAGCAACTCACCTAGGTAAACGTACTCCTTCGCAGACTCTAGAGGATGACTGGATCCTGGACTCTCGTTCCCGTGCCCGGCTATTGACCATGATCTTTAAGCAATTGGCAACTACGGTATGAATTCTAGGGACACTTGAGGAGCGATGTTAGTAGAATTCCCGGAAAGGAATAAGGTGCGAATAATGAACACCTTCTTCAGGAAGCGTTGGAACAAAAAGTGGACCTGGAAAAGCCCTAATGGTGATACAAGAAATGAAATTGATTTCATGCTTTTTGACGATCCCAGCATAGTGCAGGATGTGGAAGCGTTGGTAGAGCAAAGTGAGTAATTGACCTAGTAAAGTGAGTAATTGACCTGTGAGCAAATAACCTAGGTAAACGTACTCCTTCACAAAATCTAATAGCTGACTGGCGATCCACAACTCTTGCTCCCTTGCACAGCTATTCATCATTATCGTTGTCTTCTCCATATAATTCTTTATTCCCAATGTTACACTCTCTGTTAACTTCCTGAATCATTTGTTGTAACTCGTCCCCAGTGTTGCTCAACAGGACAATGTCATATGAAAATCGAAGGTTGGTGAGATATTCGCCGTTGATCCTTACTCCTGAGCCTTCCCAGTTTAGTAGCTTGAATACTTCTTCCAAGCACGCAGTGGCTAGCATAGGAGCAATTGTGTCTCTTCGTCTCACCCTTTACTTTATAGGGATCTTCCTACTCTTCTTGTGTAGAATTAAGGTTGCTGTGGAATCTGTGTAGATATTTTATAAAATATTTACCTAAAGGGACACTAAAGCGAAACGAGAGGGCATCGTCTGCACGGGACCACCACCAGGCACCTTACTGAGATGGGGAGGGCTCTGCGGACCGGACACAAAGCCTCCCCTCTCTGCCGGCCAAGAGGGGAAAACGCGCTTTCCGATCGCTCAAGGTTGCGCAGACATAGTATAACTCTAGCGTCTAGGAACAGCTTAACCAGGTGCGCGGGCGGCACGCATAGCGTGGGAAGCTAGCCGCCAGAATAACTATCTCAAGGACTGCTGCTGACGAGGGCGAAATACCTTCGTGTAATTATAATAACCCTAATAGGACTACTTTCGAAAGAAAAAAAAAAGGAAACGGCCCAGAGGGCTACACTACGAGAGCTATGACTGATAATTCTCTCTCTCTGTCTCTCTCTCTCTCTCTATATATATATATATGTATATAAATATATATATATATATATTTTTCTTTTTCATCTCATTTATGGGATCGCATGCGCGCGCTGTTGCTTTGTCTCTGCGTGTAGTAGTTAAGAGAGCCAATTTAAGGGCGGAGAAGAAGGAAGGAATGGAAAGCCATATTGCAGCGCCGTGGTTTAAAAGCGCACCCGTGGTAGAGCAACGGAAGGCGATATAAGCGTGCGTGGCCATGATACGCACACGACAAACTGCCTTAAAACATTTAGACTTGAGGGAAAGCTTCGTTGAGCGCATATTTCCCCCTCATCTTTTAAGAGGTTCAATACCTACAAGCATTTGTCTCGCAAACCATATTTATTTCAAGGAAATTTTCCACGTCTCACTAATTTCTCTAGTCGTATTCGAGTGCTGATTGCCGTGTTATAGTTTTTTAACGAAGCTTTCCCTCAAGTCTAAATACATTAAGGCAGTTTTCCTAGTCTCTAAAGCCGCTGAGTTCGCTCTTCTCCTCGGGCAGCCATTTTTCCAAGAATGTATGCCTTCCAACCAGTTGCATGTCAAGAATGTATGCCTTCCAACCGACTATCGCGGACAACATCAGTCCCTTTACACGTAAGTATGAGGCTCGGAGCAGGAGCTATGGCGCTTTAAAGTAACCTGGGGCCTGACGAACCAACCGACTGAGCTATCTTTCCGGGCAACATCCAACGGTCACGAGTTCAAATCACCTCTTATGTTCCTTTTTTTTTTCCTTTTTCTTTCGTTTTTTTCTTTCTTTTTAATGTCTTTTCCTTTATTTTATCACTGTACCCGAACCCTCCTAAAATAAAAAAAAAAGAAAGATATATATCTTCAATTATGTATGGCCACACATGTGCAGGTCATAAATACCAGGTTCTCTAGCCGAGTGCCATCCGTGCGATATAACCGAGCTCAGATTGGTCCACCTTGACTGATCAAATAGGGCACCACTGTAGGTTAAATGAGGCGTACAACTCCTACGGGACCCGCCGTGGTTACTCAGTAGCTATGGTGTTAGACTGCAGAGCACGAGGTCGCGGGATCGGATCCCGGCCACGGCCGCCGCATTTCGATGGGGGCGAAATGCGAGAACACCCGTGTACTTAGATTTAGGTGCATGTTAAAGAACCCCAGGTGGTCGAAATTTCCGGAGTCCTCCACTACGGCGTGCCTCATAATCAGAAAGTGGTTTTGTCACGTAAAACCCCATAATTTAATTTTTAATTTAACTCCTGCGGGGACGGTAGAGTATCCGCCTCCCGTGCAAGAGGACCGTGATTCAAATCCCGGTGCCGCACAATTCTCCACCGGAAAATACAAAAAAATACCGTGTGTTGAGAAAATTGCACAAACAGGCCTGGAGTGCGGCCTGATCCCGGTGACCAGAACCGGTAACGCACTCTCTCACCAGAGCAGGATTGGTCCCCCTGGTGCAGTACTTGGCCACAACCTCCTATATGAACACAAAAATGAAACCCCGGCCCTTAGTCCCCAGCAGCTGCGAAGCTACTGACCACGGCGGCGGTCAGACCTGCAACGCTGCAGAGGGTGCTAAGAATACCTGGCTCAGGACAGGCCGCCATAGGAATATGAACCTGGCAACGTTTAACGCTAGAACGTTATCTAGTGAGGCGAGTCTAGCAGTGCTATTGGAGGAATTAGAGGGCAGTAAATGGGATATAATAGGGCTCAGTGAAGTTAGGAGGCCAAAAGAAGCATATACAGTGCTAAAAAGCGGGCACGTCCTGTGCTGCCGGGGCTTAGCAGAGAGACGAGAACTAGGAGTCGGATTCCTGATTAATAAGAACATAGCTGGTAACATACAGGAATTCTATAGCATTAACGAGAGGGTGGCATGTCTTGTTGTGAAACTTAATAAGAGGTACAAAATGAAGGTTGTACAGGTCTACGCCCCTACATCTATTCATGATGACCAGGAAGTCGAAAGCTTCTATGAAGACGTGGAATCGGCGATGGGTAAAGTCAAAACAAAATACAGTATACTGATGGGCGATTTTAATGCCAGGGTAGGCAAGAAGCAGGCCGGAGAGAAGTCAGTGGGGGAATATGGCATAGGCTCTAGGAATAGCAGAGGAGAGTTATTAGTAGAGTTTGCAGAACAGAATAATATGCGGATAATGAATACCTTTTTCCGCAAGCGGGTTGGCCGAAAGTGGACGTGGAGGAGCCCGAATAGTGAGACTAGAAATGAAATCGACTTCATACTCTGCGCGAACCCTGGCATCATACAAGATGTAGACGTGCTCGGCAAGGTGCGCTGCAGTGACCATAGGATGGTAAGAACTCGAATTAACCTTGACTTGAGGAGGGAACCGAAGAAACTGGTACATAAGAAGCCAATCAATGAGTTAGCGGTAAGAGGGAAACTAGAGGAATTCCGGATCAAGCTACAGAACAGGTATTCGGCTTTAACCCAGGAAGCGGACCATAGTGTTGAAGCAATGAACGACAATCTTATGGGCATCATTAAGGAGTGCGCAATAGAAGTCGGTGGTAACGCCGTTAAACAGGAAACCAGTAAGCTATCGCAGGAGACGAAAGATCTGATCAAGAAACGCCAATGTATGAAAGCCTCTAACCCTAGAGCTAGAATAGAACTGGCAGAACTTTGTAAGTTAATCAACAAGCGTAAGACAGCGGACATAAGGAACTATAATATGGATAGAATTGAACAGCCTCTCAGGAACGGAGGAAGCCTAAAAGCAGTGAAGAAGAAACTAGGAATAGGCAAGAATCAGATGCGTGCGTTAAGAGACAAAGCCGGCAATATCGTTACTAATATGGATGAGATAGATCAAGTGGCTGAAGAGTTTTATAGAGATTTATACAGTACCAGTAACACCCACGACGATAAGGTGAGAGAGAATAGGCTAGAGGAACTTGAAATCCCACAAGTAACACCGGAAGAGGTAAAGAACGCCTTGGGAGCTATGCAAAGGGGGAAGGCAGCTGGGGAGGATCAGGTAACAGCAGATTTGCTGAAGGATGGTGGGAACACTGTCCTAGAAAGATTGGCCGCCCTATATACACAATGCCTCATGACCTCGAACGTACCGGAATCTTGGAAGAACGCTAGCATAATCCTAATCCATAAGAAAGGGGACGCCAAAGACTTGAAAAATTATAGACCAATCAGCTTACTGTCCGTTGCCTACAAAGTGTTTATTAAGGTAATCGCAAATAGAATCAGGAATACCTTAGATTTCTGTCAACCAAAGCACCAGGCAGGATTCCGTAAAGGCTACTCAGCAATAGACCATATTCACACTATCAATCAGGTGATAGAGAAATGTGCGGAATATAACCAACCCTTATATATAGCCTTCATTGATTACGAAAAAGCATTTGACTCAGTCGAAACCTCAGCAGTCATGAAGGCACTACGGAATCAGGGTGTAGATGAGCCATATGTAAAGATACTGGAAGATATCTATAGCGGTTCCACAGCCACTGTAATCCTCCACAAACAAAGCAACAAAATCCCAATAAAGCAAGGCGTCAGACAGGGAGATACGATATCTCCAATGCTATTCACAGCATGTTTACAGGAGGTATTCAGAGACCTGGATTGGGAAGAATTGGCGATAAAAGTTGATGGAGAATACCTTAGCAACTTGCGATTCGCTGATGATATTGCCTTGCTTAGTAACTCAGGAGACCAATTGCAATGCATGCTGACTGACCTGGAGAGGCAAAGCAGAAGGGTGGGTCTGAAAATTAATCTACAGAAAACTAAAGTAATGTTTAACAGTATCGGAAGAGAACAGCAGTTTACGATAGCTAGCGAGGCACTGGAAGTGGTAAGGGAATACATCTACTTAGGGCAGGTAGTGAACACGGATCCGGATCATGAGGCTGAAATAACCCGAAGAATAAGAATGGGCTGGGGTGCGTTTGGCAGGCATTCTCAAATGATGAACAGCAGGTTTCCACTATACCTCAAGAGGAAAGTGTATAACAGCTGTGTCTTACCAGTACTCACCTACGGGGCAGAAACCTGGAGGCTTACGAAAAGGGTTCTGCTGAAATTGAGGACGACGCAACGAGCTATGGAAAGAAGAATGATAGGTGTAACGTTAAGGGATAAGAAAAGAGCAGATTGGGTGAGGGAACAAACGCGGGTAAATGACATCTTAGTTGAAATCAAGGAAAAGAAATGGGCATGGGCCGGACATGTAATGAGGAGGGAAGATAACCGATGATCATTAAGGGTTACGGACTGGATTCCAAGGGAAGGGAAGCGTTGTAGGGGGCGGCAGAAAGTTAGGTGGGCGGATGACATTAAGACGTTTGCAGGGACAACATGGTCACAATTAGTACATGACCGGGGTAGTTGGAGAAGTAGGGGAGAGGCCTTTGCCCTGCAGTGGGCGTAACTTGGCTGATGATGATGAAAGCGAAACAATAAATCAGTTTAGGTTAATGAAGGATTGTATGAGAGCCCTGCAGGCAGTCCTTTAAAAAAATAGTTTGATTATAAATGAGAAAATGAAGGTCCAAGTATCAGTATTTGAATTTCGCGCCGGAACCCCAGCGCCGGCACGTCAGCGTGACGTCAGAGGTTCTAAAGTATGTTTTGGCATTTGGGCCGCATTGGTTGGATAAAGGTTCCCAAAACTTGCCATGTTTAATATTTGGTTCCTTTAGAACACAATATACTCAATCTGTACCGCTATATATAATTAGTAGGCCCTAGAAGATGCCATCAAAATCCAAGACGTCACAGCCCCCAGGTGTGGGAACTTAAGTAGGCGTCGCCATCGGTATTTCGTTCTTGCGCTTTTGCTGGCTTACCAAACGTCTTATGGTTGTAAGAGTGCTGTTTTTGGTGTTGTAGAATGGTAATTTACTGATTCAGAAGAAGCCAGTTTTCACTTTAGTGTCCCTTTAAGCGTCCTGTACTCCTTGATTACGTAAAGCCTGTATGGCTGCTGGTATCACTGCTGAATGAAATACCTTTTCGTAATCTATGAAAGCCATATAAAGAGGCTGATTGTACTCTGTGGATGTCTCGATTACCTGATTGATGACGTGTATGCGATCCATTGTAGAGTATCCTTTCCTGAAACCAGGTTGTTCCTTTATGTGGATAAAGTCCATTGTTGCCCTTATTCTGTTGGAGATTATCTTGGTAAAGATTTCATATTATACTTGAAATAAGCTGATGGGCCTATAATTTTTTTATTCTTTAAGTCTCTCTTTTTGTGGATTGGCATAATGTTTGCATTCTTGCAGTTCTCTGGGACCCTGGAAGTTGATAGAAAGTTGGTATAAAGGGCGCCCAGTTTTTCAAGCATTATGTCTCCACTATCTTTGATTAAATCCACTGTTGTTCCATCTTCTGCTGCCACTTTTCCGCGTTTTATATTTTGCAAAGCCCTTCTAACTTCATCGCTAGTAATAAAAGGAGCCTCTGTAGCCTGTTCATTACTACTTCAAATGGAGGCGTCGTGGCTGCTCTCGGTACTGCACAGGTCAGTACAGAATTCTTCCACTGCTTTTACTATACTGACACGTGTACTTGTTTGCCTTTTCCGGCTGACCGCTTGTCCCCGTCTAACAAATATTATCGCACAGCGGAGGACGCGCCTGCATGCATCGGAAGTTACTGGAATGTTATCCATGGTTCCATCCGCTGTCTGTCTCCGAACCTTGTGTAATAGGATTGCGAGTGTGTGCGACACGAATAGTGTAGAACTTTGTGGAAGATACGCGGGTCCCAGAGAAGAATCTGGAACATTCGACGACTGATGTATAAAAGCCGACGCTCTTGATCCGCTGAACAGATTTTCGACGATCGCCGACTGCGTTCGCCGCTATCGTTGTGCTTTAGGTGTAGCCTGTTTTTGTAGCCTGTTTCACGCCAATGAAAGTTAGTTTCGCCTTTCACAGTAATACTACTGTGTTCTTTACTGTAACTACCACGTGACAATGTATTCGAGATTGCTCATGATATTACGCTGCTTCTCTTTCAGTGCTTACATCTTCGTTTGTCTTAAGCCATGTTTCCTTCTCACTGACTTCATGCTACGTCCATTTTTTACTCCTTCCTGAGTATTTCTGACGTTATAATTTCGGATATCCCTTAATTGTCCCATGTTGATCAGTTTTAACAGCTCCGCATGTTCTACCTGATATCTTCAGTTGGACACTTTCATTCTTTGTGGTTTCTTTATTAGATCCTTTGTTACTCTGGATAGCTTACCTACTACTTGTCCTGGTGACTTGCCTCCCACTTAAGTTGCTCCTTCTGAAGCGAGCCTAGCTACGGTTTCATTCATTAACTCTGTGTCATCTTCATCGCTCTGTTCTAAGGCTGCGCATTTGTTTGCGAATACCAGTCTGAATTGGTGTGTTTTTAGTCTTTCCGCCTCTAGGTTGGCCCCTTTCTTCTTGACCAATTTTACTCTTTCATTCTTAACATTGATCTAAATGCTAACCCTCACTAACCTATGATCAGTGCAGTTTAGACTACCTAACACTTCTACATCCAGCGCTATGCTGGGATTGGCAGAAGGTATGAAATCAATTTCGTTTCTTGTTTCACCATTAGGGATTTTCCAGGTGCACTTTTTATTTCTACGCCTCCTGAAGAACTATACTTTAGAGTAGTGAACTGAAGGGCTAGTTGGTTATCCGACACAATAATAATAAGGTAACATTATAATAATAACACATAATAAAAGAGTTTTGTGCCAAGGCTACACGCAATAAAGGAGACAACGCGGTCGCTAATTATATATTTCTGATGAACGTTTTCATTATTCACACCTTATTCCTTTCCGCGATTTCTACCAACATCTCTCCTCAAATGGTCCTAGAATCGACGCCGTCGTTGCCACTTGCTTGTTCACCAGCCTGCTATTGCCCCACTTTTGCATTGAAGTCGTCCATTACTTAAGTATACTGAGTTTATGCTTTTCTCATCGCTAATTCGACTTCTTCATAAAACTGACGTATTTCATCATCATCATGATTGGAGTTTGGAGCGTAGGGTTGTACTACTTTAATCTATACCTGTTACAGGGTTTTATTACGACTACTGCTTTTCTCTCATTAATGCTGTAGAGTTTGTCAATGTTGCCGGCTATATCCTTATGGATTAGGAATCCCACTCCGTACTGCTTCTTATCTGGAAGTCCTCTATAGGAGTGGACGTGACCATCTGTGAGCATCGTATAATCCTCACCAATTCTTCTAACCTCATTAAGGCCAATGATATCTCAAACAATGCCTGATAGTTCCTGAAGGAATCGCGCTAGGCTAGCTTCCCTCGAGAGAGTTCGGGTGTTAAACGTTGCCAGGGTCAGTTACTTTTGGCATAATTTCCGCACTTAAATAACTGCGAAAATCATGCTGAATGTTCAGAAAGTTGTATTGTGGCTCAGAGAAAACAGGTTTCAGAAAAGTTGGTAGTGCGATTCTATAGGCAGAAGGAGGGATTGCTGTGGCAAGAACACTTATTATATGTCGAAGAAGGCAAGTGACAAAAATCATGTTCTGGTACGAAACCTTCACCAGATTGCTGAAAACTTCACAGTAATTTCTCTGTTGTTAGGTAATCAATGGCCTTTGTTAACATGTTATTTGAAAGAAGCTTGCAATATCAGTTACACTTTGTCACATAAAGATTTCACAATCACGTACAGGCGGAGAAGGTCGGGGTAGATGCGTGACTGTATCGTGAATGACCAAAAAGAAACGGCAGGAACTTGAAAGGAGGCAGTTTAAATGTGATAGCTTCTTTGTATAGAATTTAATGTGATGCTGTGCCAATCAGGTGCCGCCCTGAGTATGGCAGTTTTGTTGAGCACATATATAAAAAAAAAGTTATTACAGCTTTGTTTTTCAGTTGAAATATTAAAATACAAGGCCACCTACCTCTATGGCGAATGATTTAAGTGCAAATTAACTGGATGCTATCCTGCGGGGCCGGCACAAAACCTCCTGAAAGTGACGATGACAATTGACGAACCAATCTGAAATGCAATGACAACTACCCGCAATATTGTTGTTCCTTCTAAATAAAGCGACACGGCACACATGCCTCCTTTCTCAACCATTGGATCACATCATTACCTTTTCGCAAATAAGTATGGCGGAAATTGAACATCGTCGTTACTAGTCCGTACGAGTGAAACTCACATCGATGTAATATTGCTATTAGATAGACTACATGATGACTATGGTGAAAAGAGGTGATGTACAATGGTGATGTACAAATACCAGCACTTTTCCGATGCCGGTCATTCAACTAACGCCGCTGCTATCTCCAACTATTCCTCATAGAATTACCCTTTTCTACAAGTGCTGGTATTTGCACGAAAATGCCGATTTATAGTGAACCTAGCTAATTTATCGCATTAGAAACCAAAGTTTGCCAGCTATTATTTCTATACAACGTTACCTCTGAAGTATACGGGTGATCATTTTCAAGTTTTCCGGAATTTTTAAAGATCGCCTGTAGCAAATAGTAATAAATGAGAAAGAAAGGGCGTAAACCGTAGGGCCCGATTTTTATTAGTCATATCATAAGAAGCCAACAAACACAGATACCAAGGACAACATAGGCGAAATTAGTTCTGCCTAATAAATGAAATAAAGAAACGGTAAATTAATGGAAATGAAAGTGGATGAACAAACAACTTGCAGCAGGTGGGGAACGATCCCACAACCTTCCCATTACGCGGTCAATGCTCTACCAATGGAGCTACAGCGGCGCCGTTTCCCCATCCACTTTCTTGGGTATTTATGTTTCCTAGTGGAACCCTGGGAGTGTTAGCCAGCGCCACCACTAACAAACCTTGGAGGCGGATGTTGAACATCCTTTCTTCCGCAAGCGTTACGAGAACGTGATCTTTCTTGGGGAAGGCAACCCATGGAACAACCAACACATGCTACCTGGAGGCATCAATGTTGCCGGATTCGAGACCTTCGTTATGTAACAAACGAAAAGCAAGGGCGTTAACCGAGAGACCCGATTTTTATTAGTCATATCATAAGAACCCAACACACACTGATGTCAAGTACAACACAGGGGAAATTACTTGGGCTTAATAAATAAAATAAAGAAACCATAAATACATGGAAATGAAAGTTGACGAAGAAACAACTTGCCGCAGGTGGGGGAACGATCCCACAACCTTCGCATTACGCGTGCGAGGCTCTACCAATTGAGCTACCGCGGCGCCTTTTCGCCATCCACTTGTTTCTTCATCCACTTTCATTTCCATAATTTATCTTTTCTTCATTTCATTTATTAAGCACAAGTTTCTTCCTCTATATTGTCCTTGGTGTCAGTGTTTGTTGGCTCTAGCAAATAGTGTAATTCTTGTCCTTGAGCTTAACTAGTCAGAGAGGGGGACATTACTAGCCCGACAAATCTTAACCCATATTCAGCTGTTTAACCAGAACTCGCTTTACTTCATTACTTTAATCATTACTTCAAGTACGTATTGCAATTTACAAGTTGTAGCCAGTGACTTTGCAGAGGTATCCACTTGAAATGAATCTCCAGGATGACACTAGTTTTGAGATATTTCCCAAAGTGTGGGGCGAAATAAATAAGCGTTCCAGTCACTTTTGTGCTTCAATGCATAAAAGAGCGTCTTGATAAAAATTAAGTGGAACAGTGTATTTTTACGGTGAGTTTGAAGACGCATGTCTACAAACTGGTGTCATTCTGGAAATTCACTCCAAGTGGATATGCCTCGCAAACTCATCAGCTACAATTCATAAATTACAATATGTGCCGTAGTGTAATCACTTAAAAGATTATTAGCGAGTGTGCTAAATTAGTTGAATATGTGTTTCGACTCCTTGTGCAAGTAATGTTCGCCTCTCAAAATTATCCAGCTCAAGGACCAGAATTACGTTACCTGCAACAGGCTACATTTTAAAAATTCCGGAAAGCTTAAAAATGATCACATCGTATATATATTCAAAACGAGGCATTGTGGCATTCTAACGCAGTTGTTGGTGTGTGTGATGTCGCATGAGGCGTTTATTCTTGCTGTGTGTAAATGTAAGTATGAAAATTAAATCAAGCAATGCGAGCTCGGCCTGTTTCACGCAACAAAGTTAACGTACGACATCGTGCCATGGTGTGCAAAGGCAAACTGTCGCAACACAAGGAGGCAAATAGAATTTAACCTATACAAATAGCACACAACTATAAAGGCGAGAGCAAGTGCCGAGAAGGCAGGACAAGCGCTACTGACCCTTCATATAGTACTTATAGCATGTATACTTAGCTGTGTTTACACACAAAGGTGCTGCGCACAAAGATGGTAAGCACCGAGTCTCTGACAAAAAGCCTTCCATCAGAAGGAAATGCAGGCATACAAAGACCGTCGTGCGGCGTACATTGTTCCTAGCAACAATTTGTGCGCAGAGTATAAAAAATTGAGGGTCGCTTATGCAATCAGTAGGGCTCTCGGGTACTGCAAATGCCTCCGCATATTCTTTTGCTGCAGTGTTGCCGTTCCTTTATGTAATGTTGAATAATTAAAGCGTGACTCAGAGCCCCATCGCAGATAGTGCACTGATGAACGCATGAATTTCGCATTTATAATTAATAAATTATGCTCTCTTGAAAAGCCGCGTGGCCAGATCAACCACGGATTTTTTTTCTACAAATTAGAAGCATCGCCAGAGAGCAAGCATGTCACAGTTACCTAAGTGTTGTTGCCTGTTCACGCTGGCAAGCATATTTAATGAGTTGGCTCTCCAAAGCTCAGGAACACACTGCAGGCGTGCAGGTTCCATGGGTACAGTGAACTCGGCCGGTTGATATCTTCTCGTCATTTGTTTGAAGTTATTCAGAATAGTATGCACTTGCAGAAACACTTGAGGCATCATTGTGCCTCCAGTCATTTACTTTCGTGTATTTTGTCTCTACGCCTTCCCTACTTTAGGTAATTCTCGCAAATCGTATCAAAACACTGCAGAAGAAATGTACTAAAACCTGCTTGTTTCCTGGCTTTTAAAATATTGAAGGTTGTGGGACAATGCGAAACCAGGGTCGCACATTCTATGTAAAAAGCCGGTATGGCATCTGTTTACCACATTGCAGAGGACAAAGTCCTAGAATAGTAATTTTCTCTGCTCCAGTGGTTGATAAGAGTGCGCCCACTAAAAGACAGTGCAAATGCATTGCAGTTCCGTGCGTGAAATTGTTGTTGCTGAAGTCGTGTCCTCGCCTAATGAGGTGTGATAAGTAAGCAGAGGGTGTTAATACTATTTCACGAACATGTCAAAATAATTACAGATGCCAGAGTGCTTGGTCAGTAAATGACCATGTAGAGAGTGGGGACAAATTCATCAAGTTCGTAAGTGATGTTTAGCCATTGGCTGACCACCTTCGCTTATGGTACGCCCAGCATCAAGACCGGCTGAAACATCCCCTTTGAAAAAATTTCAGGCGACAGAACACTTCGCGAATCAGGAGCCTAATCTGTCGATGACAAAAATGGCGAGCAGTAACAAAACTGCGCGAAAAGATGTTGCAGAAACATATTTTCAATAGCAGAGCGTGACTAATTGTACTAGCGACTCGACTATTTCTTTGTATCTCGGCGAGAAAACGAGGATTGCAGGGTACAACATATGACATGACTAGGGGTCAAATTCACATAGTGGTCGTTCACATGTGTTTTTTGCCATTGACTCACTGCCTGCGCTGAGATTATGTTCAGCATCAGGACTTGCTATAATTTGATTCTAAGAACAAATTTAGCGTAAGAGTGTTTTTGAACACGAGCCCAGATTTGTATGCATATTTCGTGTGTGTGTATTTGTATAAGGCAACTCTTCACAGCTTTGGTGCTCTTGTACTTCGTCGAGACCCTGCTATATAGCAAGTCGGCAAAGCCTGAATAAATGAGTTGTCAGTGATGCCTCGTATTTTCTCCTCTTTCTAGCTCTGCGGTATATTTAAATTTGTGAACTGCGCCAAACAAGATGTTTTCACAAAGTTTTGACAAGTGGTTCAATGTGCCCAGAGACGCGGACCAATTCATTCATGTATGCTAGAAGGAAAAAAAAGTTTTCTTACCAAATACGCCCCCACTAATAGCTGCCTCTTTTGCGGACGTTGCCTGCGATGAGGATAAAGGTGGTCAAAATCTTGCGGCGTACTGCAGAATACGAGAATCACAGCAATGTACCGATGCTGCAAACTTGTCTTACGCAACGGGCAGAAAAATCACGACAAAAGCCGCGTCCACGCAGCGAGATCAGGCAACGAGCAGACACAGGAAAATGCCAACGTACTGTTGTGCCCGCAGACAATCCGTGCGCCCAGTGTTGGTCCTGCCGTGAGGGCCAGTGGAATCAACGGGGAAGGAGCGGTGCGTTTTTAAGCGGCCTCGGGCAGCTTACGGCGCATCGCTCCTGCCTCGTAAAATACGGGCGCTGAAAACGCGCCTCGAGTGTGCGTAATGCAGGCCCTTCCGAGGAAATTAATTACTCCTCGGGGGCGAGAACCGACGCGCACGCACGTTCGGACGAAGCCGGACGGGGAGCTACCCTAATTAAGCGAAGACCAACTACGTCGTAAATCCTCGATGTCAACACTGAGGCTCGACAGCAGCGCTTACATAAAAGAAGCCCGTCTCGGAGTTTTCCTTCCGGGAAATAAGATTTCTTTTTGCGCTGCACTGAAAGCTACCACATGTGTCTTCTTGGCTTCAACCCTCCCACGTCGCCTCTTGCTGCAGCCGGCGGAATAAGTGTCGCTACTTGTCAGTGACAGCGGCATGCGCTGGGCGTTTTATTTTTCTGCTTGTGGGTTTAATATCCGAATACTCCAAGTAAATGGAAAGTGAGCTGTAATGCTCCTGTTTGCCCACCCGCTAACTATGTCTACAGTTATTTTGGGCACTGTGAAAGTTGTTGACCGACTGGATTTTGCTTCGGAGCTGAAATCAGCGCTGTACTAACTGCTCGTCAACATTTCACCTCCTCTGAAGATTAACCTTAATTTTTACCCGTCAGAGAGAGAATTCGCTACATAAGTAACTTCTTGGATATAAAAGTGCTCGATTTTTTCTGCGAACAATTGTAAATGCCTTTCAGTAGCTTCTTTTATTTTTCAATGTGGTTACTTTTAGGTAAAATCTAGCACATGTACTTCATGTAGGCTTTGTAACTATTTCAAATAAACAATAAGTGCTCGAAGGCGCACTCGGCCACTGTGGCTATGTAATGTTATATGCTTCCTTTGTATCAAGAGCAATGCGCCCAAAGGTCATTCTAGAAGCTGAGAAGCCATACACTCAATTTCATGCTTGGTGAATATCGTGCATTCGGGAAGTAAAATGCTGAGCGAGCTTGCATGGCTTCTAAGAGCAGAAGCGGAAACACTCACTCGCAAAAAAGGTGGTACAGAAGCGATTGTAAGAACGGAAAATGTCATCACACAAAAAAATATATTATCTGTCGTTTTTTTTTTATTTTTGGTGCGAAGGAGCGGATTACATTACTTGACCGAGAAATCATAACGTGCAAAGAGGAAATAAAAAAGGCTTACTAATTGACCTTTTGATTATTTAAGCCTGGATACGTGTTCAGATTTCAAAATTCATTAATTCATGTTTAACAGAAAAATACTAGAATGATCACCATTTTTCCGATATTCTGCGTTAATGTGTGCTACGAAACCCACATGCGTTCTAGCTTACAGTTTTTCGAAAGCGTACATCAAGCATTTTGGGTTACTCTTAACTGTAAGGCCAGATGAATTCATTTAGCACTTTCTTAAGGCAGATATCTAAAATAATGGCACTAGTTTTAGCATTTCGGCTAAGGAGATATGACTCCCCTATAGGTGGGCTTTAAAAAAAAAGCCCACCAATAGTGGAGTCATACTTCCTTCGCCGAAAAGCTAAAACTAGTGCCATTATTTTAGATTTCGCAGTTACTACATGACTCCTAAAGAGAATAATTATAAAGCTATATCAAATATCTTTTAAATTTTGCCGTCTGAGCATTATGATTTCTCGCCCAAGTAACGTCCGCCTCTGTAGTCAATCCGAATTGCAGTGTGTGCTCCATTGAGAGACATTAAAAGCTCGTTGAAGCCACAGACAGACAGACAGACAGACAGACAGACAGACAGACAGACGGACGGACAGACAGACAGACAGACATCAGACACAGACAGACAGACATCAGAGACAGACACACAGACAGACAGACAGACGGACGGACGGACAGACAGACATCAGACACAGACAGACAGACAGACATCAGACACAGACAGACAGACAGACGGATGGACAGACAGACAGATATCAGACAGACAGACAGACAGACATCAGACACAGACAGACAGACGGACAGACAGACAGACAGACAGACAGACATCAGACACAGACAGACGGACGGACGGACAGACAGACAGACATCAGACACAGACAGACAGACAGACGGATGGACAGACAGACAGATATCAGACAGACAGATGGACAGACAGACAGACAGACAGACATCAGACACATACAGACAGACATCAGACACAGACAAACAGACAGACAGACAGACGGACGGATGGACAGACAGACAGACAGACGGACGGACGGACGGACGGACGGACAGAGCTTAAGAGGAAGCTTTAGCTCGAGTGCTCCTATCTAAATACACGTAAAAGGAGAATGGCAACCACTGCACCAAATTTGACGAGGTTTGTTGCATTTAAAAGACAAACCTAAAATCTAGTGACTGTTGGTTCCGAATTTTTGAGTTAAGTCGTCAATTTTTTATTAAAAATTGGCAAAACTCGAAAACTTTCAAAAACCAAACCATCAAGTTTACAACTCTGTAACTCAACCACTAAAACTGATAATAAAATTCTGTGAATTGCATCTAATAGTACATCTAAAGCGGACAAAATTGATATGTTACACATGAATATAAAAAAAATATACATAGGGAAATAATTTTGCAAAACCGTTGTAACCAACGTAACAAATTCACGTAAGATATAAAATGACGTATTGAATTTGTCCGCTTTGAATGATCGAATGTATGCCGTTTACAGAACTGGGTTATCAGTTCTTGATGCAGAGCTATGAATTTGTAAACTTCGTCCTTCTATTTTTTTCAAACAGTCAAATATTTGAAAATCGTTTTAAGAAAATACAAGCCCTAAATCGAAATTGCACTTCAAACAGTCACTAGAATTTATCTTTCTCTTTCAAATGCAACAAATTTCATCAAAATCGGTCCACGGGTTATCTCATAAAAAAGTTTTTGCGTTTACATGTATTTGAATAGGCCACGTCGGAGTTGGGCCCGAGCTAAAGCTTCCTCTTAAGAGGAAGCTATAGCTGAATTATTGCTCCGATTTGAAATTTTTTGTTCAGCAGATGGCGCAGCCTACGCTACTAAATCGAGGCACATCATAGCTGTTTTAAGAACTCTATGCAGACCGCGTAGCAATTTATGCCGCTCGAGAAAGTAGTGCGCACTATGAAGACCGCGTACAGGGAAATAAAATTTCGTATAACAGAGCCTTACAAGAAAGACGTGAATTGTGCTACAAAGCATCTTGACGCCGCTTAAATTGCCAAAAACTTAGTATGCTTTTTCAAGAGTCGCCCATTGAAAATGCACAACAAAATGGCGGCCAATCAGCTGTTTAGATTCTGTGGTAGGTGTGTTTGTGAAAGCGGTCTTTCTGGAATAAACAACGCGTTGTGTGAAAGGTTTGTACTACAGTGCACTAGTTTGTACAGTGTCGTCCACTCTTAGTCAGAATGCCGCTGCGTGCTGCCGGCGCTCCGCGGGGCGCCTCTGTCGGGCGCCGGATAAACTATTGCGCAGGTGCAGTGAGAGCCGCAGGCGGGGCTTCGCGCGTCGTGTGCTACAGTGCGCCCTGTATTGCGGTGAAGTGAACTTCAAATTTGCACTGCCTCCGCAGAACACCGATCGGAGAAACGTTTCTGAATAAACAAAAGACTGCTGAGAAGCCCATCAGCTGCTTTTATGCCGTTGCAGCAACCGTAGCAAAGTTTCCTGCGTGCCTGGTGAAGTTGAAACACACAAATAAGCATGCCGGGGAGGAAATGCGCGCCGCGTAATATTCGAAGCTTTGTACTACTGCTGCAGCACTACGATCCGCCAATTTCGTAAATTTTTGGCGTCTTGCTGAGTAGCTGGTAATAAGTGTTAGCAGACGACTGCTGTTTTCTGCTGAAATCTCGGCGCAACGAAAATTAATCGGAGCGGAATAGTAATAGTGGAGGTGGAGCTACATTTTCAGTCTCCTATTTTACCTTGCCACAGATAGAGGTAGACGGCCAGGTAGACTCATCAGCGTTTGAAAACAATCCCTAAGGTTTACCAGGACCAAAGTCTTCAGCTTTGCAAGGTTTTAAGTAGTCGCTGAGAGGATATTTATTAAGGCGATAGCGTTTAATTTTTCCTACTAGCGTCCGTCCGTTACATTTTAGGTCCCGTGACCTTAATATCACGTGACATCACGGTGCAGCGCGTCGTGATGTCACATGGTCCCTCTGCCACGCTTGTGCCAGCTGCTCTTCTCATCTGTCACGAAATGAATTCAAGCGCGGCAAATTCAACTCAGTGGAATGAGTCGCAAACGGCTTTCGCCTTCCCGCAGTTAATAAACATATATGTGCCTCCAACGAATTTTACTGTTCACAGGTGGCCGTAGGAAAATATGCCGTACTGTGTTCCCGCTAAGTTCCAAGTATGTGGCTGGCGTATTGAAGCAGGACATCTTGAATCGGGTATGTGGACAATTTAGTCAGCCGCTTTTCAATCTGCCTCTAACACTTCCATCAGGGCTTTCGGATGAGCGCTAAAAGCATAACCTTTCCTTCGGTTTACCGTGACACTGCAACTTCCCGGTTGCGAAATTTCTATGACGAAGTTTATCTATAGACGTAAACGATCAAGTCACCCAACTGTCTGCCGCCGAGTGCAACTGCTTTCGCGAGTCATTCGGGGATTAAGACTACAAGAACGTTGCCGTATCACCACTGCGGCCCAAGATGTGATTCCCGACTGTCTAGACCGAGAGCGCAGGCACGTCTGGTCGCTTCCCTGTTCTCTGCTTGTGGGTCGCACTAAACCGAAATGTCGAGAGTGCCGGAGGACGAAAGGCGGCTGATTGTGGACTTAAGTCTCAGGGGCTATTCGCAGAAACGAATTGCAGCAGAAACCAATCGTGCAATTGACACAGTGAATAGAATAGTTAATGCATACCGGAATGAAGGCAGGCTTCAGGATGCCCCTCGGCAGCCTCGTCACAGAGTGACAACATATCAAGAAGATAGACAGCTAGTAGCTGCCGTGGTGGATAACCCAAAGATGTCTGTGCGGGAGCTGCAAGTGGAGCTGGGTTTGAAACATGTTTCTGCCACTACAATCAAGCGCCGCCTTTACGAAGCTGGACTTAAGAGCAGAACTGCTGCACAGAAGCCGCTGCTGCGTGCTCAAAACAAGGCGAAACGCCTGCAGTTTGCCCAAGACCATGCGGATTGGTCGGATGAGAACTGGAAGAGCGTCGTCTTCACAGACGAGTCTACTTTTTTCACTAGATGGGACCAAAGATCTCGAGTCTGGCGCCCCATCAACACGAGGTATGTGGTTTTGTTCCTAAACCTTTCTTGTAAATTAATGGGTGGAAACTTTGAAAAACGTTTAGGAGCATTATTCAGCTTGCAACTTAGCGTTCTGATGAATGTGTATACTTTGCGTAAGTTTTCAAATGCGCCGCAGCTCATTTTTTGTAACCGCATCGGGCAAAGACTGATCGATGTGTCCGGCTTAGGTGTATGTGTATAAAGCTAGTAAAAACAAGCTTGAATACATAACTTAAAGCTTGAATACAGTTGCGCGCAACCAGTTCCGATTTTGACCACTGTCTTATCAACAAGCGTTGATTGCGGGCAGCGTAAAAAAATTTGTGTTGTGCATTGTGCACTGCTTGGAGGGCAATACTTTTCCGTGCACAAGGTGCTCACGCTAAACTACAGGTCAAGAATGCATATGAGCAGGTTAAAGCGTGTAGGCAGCATTCAGAATTGATATTTGCCAAGTTTCCTAATGACACTATAAAATAATAAAATAAAATAAAATAAATAAATAAAATAAAATAAATATAATTCAATAAAATAACTGTTTAAATGCACGTCAATTCTCAATTTTTTTTCATTGTTTCTCAGCCACTTGACAGCGCAGCCGATTGACGCAAGGACGGTGTCACTAAAAAAGCAGCCGAGTCATTATTTTTTTCATTTGCTTGTGGTAATTGTCTTAGCTGGTAGTAATACAATATGCCTTTGCAGACTCAACAAAATTAATACATAGTATGCCTTCAGAAGCATCCCTTCCTTGAAAATCGGTTTCGGATGGCTGGTGTATATTTCTCATAACAAATGTATGCATATAACAAATTGGCATGCTATTACATGAAACAAGTGCGTTGTAACAAAAGACAATTACTTCTTCTACGACACTAGAACACAGTGTCTTCTTCACGGCAACAAAGCAAACAAAAATATAGTACCTGCACTCCATCTTTCTTGCAGGTATATGCCGGAATTCATACAACGAATTGCCGCAAGTGGGGGGAGTTCTGTGACTGTATGGGGGGCCGTGACGAAGGATGGCCTTGGACCTCTAGTCCGAATACCCGAACGATTCACGTCGGAGGGCTACTGCTCTATAGTGGACGATGTGGCTCTGCCATTTCTGTTAGACGACCCGTTCCCTGACATGGACTACGTTCTTCAACACGACCGCTCCCCAATAAACACATCCAAGAGGGTTGCCTCGTATTTGCAGAACCGGGAAATTGCCGTGATGGATTGGCCTCCACAATCACCAGACCTCAACATCATCGAGAACCTGTGGGGGAACATTATAGTTGCGTTGTCGGGTCAAAACCTGCATGGTTTGTCGGCAGACCAATTGTGGAGAGCAGTCCAAGAGCATTGGGAAACATTGAGGGCCAATGTTGATCTCTGCACTTCGCTCTACAACTCCCTTCCTGGCCGGATGAGAGCTGTCGTAGATGCCGGCGGTGGTGTTACGCGCTACCAGGCCATGAAGGGTACGACTTAGCGTCGCGCTTGCGTCGAGACGAGCTGCAAGGTAGACCGCCTCGCTTGACCGTCGGTTCCAGACTGCCTTATTTACGTTCTTTTTTTGCCATTCCTTTTTCTTCTGAGCTAACAAAAGAACTGTATTCGGGAACTTGTTTCGTTTTCATGTTCTTAATAAGCGTCTTACGTTGTTGCTTTTTGTGCATATCTGCGAAGTAAAGCATACTAGTACTTACCTTTGCCAGTTTTTTTGTTTTTGTAATTGCGCGAGTACCTTGCTACAGTGTTCATATTAGACTCAGACAATATCTCCGCAGTTTTTCATGCCTCTTCAGCGTCGATATTCAGTCCCCCGAGATCACACAAGATGGCAGCCCTCGTTTACCAATGGTGAATATTAGTTGCCCATACAATAGGATCGAAGTTTAAAAATGTAGCGGAAAGGTCGTTGTTGAGTAGAGTCGAAGACTCGTTGCAGAGTAGTCGTAGTTGCAGTACTACACATCTCTGAGTATTCTTTATCGCAGTGAGCATTCTCTGACAGAAATCTACAGGTCTTTCGTCCTCCGGCACTCTCGACATTTCGGTTTAGTGCGGCCCACAAGCAGAAAATATTGAAGCGACCAGACGTGCCTGCGCTCTCGGTCTAGACAGGCGGGAATCACATTTTGGGCCGCAGTGGTGATACGGCAACGTTCTTGTAGTCTAAATCACCGAATGACTCCCGAAAGCAGTTGCACTCGGCGGCAGACAGTTGGGTGACTTGACGGTTTACGTCTTTAGATAACCTTCATCATAGAAATTTCGCAACCGGGAAGTTGCACTGTCCCGTTAAGCCGAAGGAAAGGTTATGCTTTTAGCGCTCATCCGAAAGCCCAGATGGAAGTGTTAGAGGCAGATTGAAAGGCGGCTGACTAAATTGTCCACATACCCGATTCAAGATGTCCTGCTTCAATACGCCAGCCACATACTTGGAACTTAGCGGGAACACAGTACGGCATATTTTCCTACGGCCACCTGTGAACAGTAAAATTCGTTGGAGGCACATATATGTTTATTAACTGCGGGAAGGCGAAAGCCGTTTGCGACTCATTCCACTGAGTTGAATTTGCCGCGCTTGAATTCATTTCGTGACAGATGAGAAGAGCAGCTGGCACAAGCGTGGCAGAGGGACCATGTGACATCACGACGCGCTGCACCGTGATGTCACGTGATATTAAGGTCACGGGACCTAAAATGTAACGGACGGACGCTAGTAGGAAAAATTAAACGCTATCGCCTTAATAAATATCCTCTCAGCGACTACTTAAAACCTTGCAAAGCTGAAGACTTTGGTCCTGGTAAACCTTAGGGATTGTTTTCAAACGCTGATGAGTCTACCTGGCCGTCTACCTCTATCTGTGGCAAGGTAAAATAGGAGACTGAAAATGTAGCTCCACCTCCACTATTACTATTCCGCTCCGATTAATTTTCGTTGCGCCGAGATTTCAGCAGAAAACAGCAGTCGTCTGCTAACACTTATTACCAGCTACTCAGCAAGACGCCAAAAATTTACGAAATTGGCGGATCGTAGTGCTGCAGCAGTAGTACAAAGCTTCGAATATTACGCGGCGCGCATTTTCTCCCCGGTATGCTTATTTGGGTGTTTCAACTTCACCAGGCACGCAGGAAATTTACTTTGCTACGGTTGCTGCAACGGGATAAAAGCAGCTGATGGGCTTCTCAGCAGTCTTTTGTTTATTCAGAAACGTTTCTCCGATCGGCGTTCTGCGGAGGCAGTGCAAATTTGAAGTCCACTTCACCGCAATACAGGGCGCGCTGTAGCAGACGACGCGCGAAGCCCCGCCTGCGGCTCTCACTGCACCTGCGCAATAGTTTATCCGGCGCCCGACAGAGACGCCCCGCGGAGCGCCGGCAGCACGGAGCTGCATTCTAAGAGTGGAGGACAATGTACTATATTTTGCATCGTTGCTGTGTATGTCGCATCGTCGCATCGTCGCAACGAATGTGTGTCATCACTAAAGAAGCCTGTTTCTTCCGAGGAGGCGCTTGAAAGTGGTCGAGTACGCGCTGGTGTCTTTGTGCGGTTCTTGTGCACATGTAGTTTATTTGTTGCTTATATTAGATGCAGGGCGTACGACTGCATACCTTATCGGATTTTAGACAGTTCTGAGGTAGCGTAGCAGTACAGGTGTGTACCGTTGCGTCGTCGAGTGTCATTCCGTTCGTTCATAGTACGTGGCGGTAGGCCTAATCTCGCCCAGCGGCTGCCGAGTCCGTCACCCTATCGTGCTGTCGCTAAGTTTTGCAAAATTCGTTGGGCCCCTAGGAGCAGGTGGGTTGTTGTATATACAATTTCACAACGGCTCGCTTGGCGGCAGTTTACGCCTAACTTTACGACGTCCGCGAGCAGCGTGCATGGTCGTGGAACGAAGAACTTGTCGTACATTCGGCACTGTATAACGCGTACCTCGCGAGGTAAAGACTATTCTCAAATGAAAGTGGATACAATGCCAACGTTGTCCTGCCTTTTTGCTACACTGTGCTGGCAGTGGCTTGTGCCAATGGGAAATAGACTCGCCTCGCTCGTGCAATGACGAGGCGCAAACGAGGAACTTGACGTACGCGACAGGTAGCGTAGTGTCTCATGTGGCAATTCTGGGGTTTTACGTGCCAACACCACGATCTCGTTATGAGGCACGCCGTAGTGAGGGACCCCAGATCAGTTGTGACCGTCCTATACGTGACCCCAACGGACGGGGCACGGACGTTATCGCATTTCACCCCCATCGAAATGCATCCGGGCTCGCGCTTAGCAGTGCACCACCACAGCCGCTAAGCCACCGCGGCGGGGATCTCTTATGAGGTACCTTCGCAGTTTTGCGCGGTGTCTGTACGAACTTATGTCTCATAGCCTTGCCACTGATGATCCAGCGGTTGTAAAAATTGCTCTACACAATAAGATATTGGAAGAGAAACTAGCGTCTCCGCTACGATGGCAGATCTCTTGCAGAGACTTTTGAGGCTCTTTCCATAAATGACAACAGCCTTGAGCAGATTATGTCAAGCATGCGCCCCCACAGAGCATGCGCCAGACATGTTGGCCGGTGCTCAGTCAAATCTTCAATGTTTTCCTGGAAAGGGAATTAAGATACCATCCGTCACAACCCCATGCAAAGGGAATATGCCTAAATTGTACGAACTATACGTACACTAATTTCCACGATGCCAATTGGCAACCACATAATGGAGACCTGTAATGTGCTAAGAGCTACCAATACTGTTCTCAACCTGGAAGGAGCTGTGATGTTGTTCTTGCCATGTTCGCTGCAGAACGTTCATGCGTGGTTGC
The DNA here is from genome assembly GCF_023375885.2 of Dermacentor andersoni. Lineage (NCBI taxonomy): Eukaryota > Metazoa > Arthropoda > Arachnida > Ixodida > Ixodidae > Dermacentor > Dermacentor andersoni. The sequence continues at coordinate 8,431,818 of NC_092823.1, read as the reverse complement.
GAGACATTCTCTTACAGAGAAGTCAGCACATCGCTTTGCCTCTGCTCATTGTGCTAGTTACCTTGAGGAACAGTGTAAGGACATACACTGTTAATGTTTTCAAACCTTACATTTAGCGTTTGGTGCGTTCCAAATGTGTGGGTTGGTCGCCTACACGTGTGGCTTTCATTTATTTAGCAGCAGCGCGACCATTAACCCTGGAGTCTGCAGGAACGGCCCCTTTTCTGTTTTTAACGTTATCATTGACCATCATCTCGGCTGCTGACAGTACACTCATGCGATATTCTTGAATGCATGGGGACTATAGGACGGCACCTATAGGACGTCAAGAAAAGTTGGTGCCGACATTGTTAAAATGCCCCCCAAAGCAACAGTCCTACCGATGCTCAAATACTACAGCTGAAAGTGCGGTCCCTCATCCACCCATGCAACTCACCTCATCGCTTGGGTTGGTGCAATGTCAAGTTGCGTACATCGCTGTCTGGTGCCGTCTTGTATGGAACACATGTCCCTACCACGAGCGGCAATGTTTGGTTGGTTGCGAATTGCTGAATTTCTGCCAGTAGGTAGCCACAATATGCTTCCTAGCGAGATTATTAGGGTCTAGATGCTCTCACTTTCTTGTGCTGAACTGCCATCAATAGAGTGCATTCCATTTTTAGAACCACAAATGCAATCATCGCTCACACCCTGTGCTTTTTTTTTGGGGGGGGGGGGAATTTGCCTGCCACTGTCGCCTCACCTTTGACTGATGCAAACATTCTGCATTGAATATACCACGAAGTGACCACACAATTCTAGAAATTAACCTTAGTCATGCAGAAGATTCGGAGAGCTTATGAGACATGTTGAAACAACTGTGCAGTACTGAAGATTGAGACCAAACGGAAACAACACATAGGACGAGCGCTGACTTTAAGTGAAGTTTGTAGTCGCTGCTTGCCATGCGTATTCTTTTTTAAGCGTCCTCATTGTTCAACGCTAGAGGTAATTCAACATTAGCAGAACTACCCATCGCAAGGGCTCTACATGAACGCTCTATAGATGTTCCCTTTTGTCTTTGTCATTTCCATTTGGGGTCATTACGGTCACCCTTGGCAAGCTTCGCAGTGGCAGTCCGTAGCTGGCCAGCTTTCTTGAGGTGAATAAATGCATCTACTAATAGGAGCTATAAACGACCCAGTACCAATTTGTGCAGTAGCTCACGTGGTCAACATCACTTGCAGGAGCTCAGGTGACTGCAGTTATGCAACACATGAGCACAGGTTGGCGTGGTCGCCTGTGCAGTATCTGCAGACGTTTACCCGACTGAAAAGGGTCAGATGGGGGGGCCCAGCAATATTACTTCTACGAAATGGTATTGGCACGGCGTGGAAGGAAATTGTTGAAAGCAGGTGAAGATGTCTAGTAGGAAGTACATGAGAAATGTACAGGGACGGCATACAATAGGCTCATGCTTTCAGTTGCAATGTGAGAAAGGAAGGCAAGCAATGGTTCATAAAAGCACTCATTCACTGCGCAGCCGTCACATATTGTATATTAGATTCAGTTATTTGTATGTGATCACTGCATTACACATGATAATGCTACATGCAAGACCAGAATTTATGCGAAAAAAGTTATGATTGTGGGAAATAGAGATTATGTTTTTTAAGAAAACGTATATTATTATGTGCAGACAGTAACTGATAGGCCCCCTTTCACCAGAAAAGAGGGCTTATGGCAACATATGCAGAAAGTGCACTGGAGTTGTCGAAGTATGTGTTGGCATACCCTCAAATTTCTGTTTGGGCACCCCGAAATGTTAGTAAGGCCACCCGTAAATTTCAAGTAGGACTACCCGCAAACTTAGGGTTGGCTCACACTGAAATGTCATGTTGTGCAGCCTCTAAATTTAAGCTGGCCTGCCCCCAAACTTCAGTAGGGCCACCCATACATTTAAAGTTGGCCGACCCTCAAATTTATGCTGGCTTACAACGAAACCAAGTTAGCCCACCCGCAAAATCATGTTGGCCCATCTTCAACTTTCTATTTGGCCCACCCATAAACTTGCATTTGGCGTGTTCTCAAATTAGTTGGCTTTCGGCGAAATGTCAAGTTAGCCGACCCCCAAATTTCAAGTTGGCCGATTGCCAAATCGCAATTGTTCTGCCTACAAATTTCACTTGGCTAACTTTTACTATAGGATTCCCCACGAAATTCCTATGCAGCCCTATGTATCCCAATGGGTTTGCATAAATGTGATCTCGGGGATTTCTCAGAGCAATTTAGTTTTTGTTTCAATTGTTTCTTATCCCATTTTAAGATACCAATCATCAACATGTGCACTATTGATTCAATGTGTTAACTTCGCGAATTACTTTTTTTGACATATGCAAAGCATATTACACTTTGCGCGTGACACAAGCACTTTGCTGAGGTACTTGGCAAAGCGTACATACATATTGAAATGGAGAAAGCTGAACAGGGTTTCTGAAGGCACAGCATAATGAATTTACGAAAACACCATAGATGTAAAACCCTAACATAAAGAATGTGGGGGAAATGTTCAGTAAATTCTTGTTTGTTATGGCGATGGTACCTAAGAGGAAAGGATATGAGATCATGAAATAAGCAAAAAAATTCCACCTTGCACAGCTCTGCAATGTGGCATTGGCGAAAGGCATTGCGTGGATTGAGTACATGTACGTAGGCTGTAGCACTTGATTTTAACCGGAATGCCGGGGCTGCATCATTCGTCTGCATACTTGTGGTTGCCACTGTACATGACAATTTAGTAAGCTCAGTTACGAAAATGTTTTATTGATGTGAGTGGACACTACCAATCATAAATGTGTTTGTCAGATAGACTTAAATCAGCTCACATGATACAATGCAGCAAAACATCTCTGAGATGATACAACATTGTTTGCTTTCTATTTGTTATTAATATTCATGCAAAGACACAAAAAAGTCCAATAACTACCTTTAATTACCACTTATGCGCAGACTGGTAGTGTTTAGATTATATCGTAACTCAGCCAGGTGACATAAGTCGTCTAGAAGTGAAACTGTAGCCTACTAAGAAAATACAGTCTTGTGAAAGTGATTAGCCCTAAAAAAGCGATAAAATATGTTACGTGTCAAGTACAAGTTATTTCAGTGATGATATAGTATTGCTGAATTGACACAAACACGGTGACTAAGGGAGAGACACATATCTAAATTTTAAAACATTCGGTGTGTCTACTGCATGTACAGTTTATCTAGTTTGTCATGCCCATACTAATGGCTCATTTTTTACACATCATGCCGTGTGTCATCATCATCATCATCAGCCTAGTTACGCCCACTGCAGGGCAAAGGCCTCTCCCATACTTCTCCAACTACCCCGGTCATGTACTAATTGTGGCCATGTTGTCCCTGCAAACGTCTTAATGTCATCCGCCCACCTAACTTTCTGCCGCCCCCTGCTACGCTTCCCTTCCCTTGGAATCCAGTCCGTAACTCTTAGTGACCATCGGTTATCTTCCCTCCTCATTACATGTCCGGCCCATGCCCATTTCTTTTTCTTGATTTCAACTAAGATGTCGTTTACCCGCGTTTGTTGCCTCACCCAATCTGCTCTTTTCTTATCCCTTAACGTTACACCCATCATTCTTCTTTCCATAGCTCGTTGCGTCGTCCTCAATTTCAGCAGAACCCTTTTCGTAAGCCTCCAAGTTTCTGCCCCATATGTGAGTACTGGTAACACACAGCTGTTGTACACTTTCCTTTTGAGGGATAGTGGCAACCTGCTGTTCATGATTTGAGAATGCCTGCCAAACGCACCCCAACCCATTCTTATTCTTCTGGTTATCTCAGTCTCATGATCCGGATCCGTGGTCACTACCTGCCCTAAGTAGATGTATTTCCTTACCACTTCAGTGCTTCGCTACCTATCGTAAACTGCTGTTCTCTTCCGAGACTGTTAAACAATACTTTAGTTTTCTGCAGATTAATTTTCAGACCCACCCTTCTGCTTTGCCTCTCCAGGTCAGTGAGCATGCATTGCAATTGGTCTCCTGAGTTACTAAGCAAGGCAATATCATCAGCGAATCGCAAGTTGCTAAGGTATTCTCCATCAACTTTTATCCCCAATTCTTCCCCCTCCAGGCCTCTGAATACCTCCTGTAAACATGCTGTGAATAGCATTGGAGATATCGTATCTCCCTGTCTGACGCCTTTCTTTATAGGGATTTTGTTGCTTTCTTTGTGGAGGACTACGGCGGCTGTGGAGCAGCTATAGATATCTTTCAGTATTTTTACATATGGCTCATCTACACCCTGATTCCGTAATGCCTCCATGACTGCTGAGGTTTCGACTGAATCAAACGCTTTCTCGTAATCAATGAAAGCTATATATAAGGGTTGGTTATATTCTGCACATTTCTCTATCACTTGATTGATAGTGTGAATATGGTCTATTGTTGAGTAGCCTTTACGGAATCCTGCCTGGTCCTTTGGTTGACAGAAGTCTAAGGTGTTCCTGATTCTATTTGCGATTACCTTAATAAATACTTTGTAGGCAACGGACAGTAAGCTGATCGGTCTATAATTTTTCGGCGTCCCCTTTCTTGTGGATTAGGATTATGTTAGCGTTCTTCCAAGATTCCGGTACGCTCGAGGTTATGAGGCATTGCGTATACAGGGTGGCCAGTTTCTCTAGAACAGTCTGACCACCATCCTTCAACAAATCTGCTGTTACCTGATCCTCCCCAGCTGCCTTCCCCCTTTGCATAGCTCCTAAGGCTTTCTTTACTTCTTCTGGCGTTACCTGTGGGATTTCGAATTCCTCTAGGCTATTCTCTCTTCCACTATCGTCGTGGGTGCCACTGGTACTGTATAAATCTCTATAGAACTCCTCAGCCACTTGAACTATCTCATCCATATTAGTAACGATATTGCCAGCTTTGTCTCTTAACGCACACATCTGATTCTTGCCTATTCCTAGTTTCTTCTTCACTGTTTTTAGGCTTCCTCCGTTCCTGAGAGCCTGTTCAATTCTATCCATATTATAGTTCCTGATGTCCGCTGTCTTACGCTTGTTGATTAACTTAGAAAGTTCTGCCAGTTCTATTCTAGCTGTAGGATTAGAGGCTTTCATACATTGGCGTTTCTTGATCAGATCTTTCGTCTCCTGCGATAGCTTACTGGTTTCATGTCTAACGGCGTTACCACCGACTTCTATTGCGCACTCCTTAATGATGCCCATGAGATTGTCGTTCATTGCTTCAACACTAAGGTCCTCTTCCTGAGTTAAAGCCAAATACCTGTTCTGTAGTTTTATCCGGAATTCCTCTAGTTTCCCTCTTACCGCTGACTCATTGATTGGCTTCTTGTGTACCAGTTTCTTTCGTTCCCTCCTCAAGTCTAGGCTAATTCGAGTTCTTACCATCCTGTGGTCACTGCAGCGTACCTTGCCGAGCACGTCTACATCTTGAATGATGCCAGGGTTCGCGCAGAGTATGAAGTCGATTTCATTTCTAGTCTCACCATTCGGGCTCCTCCACGTCCACTTTCTTCTAACCCGCTTGCGGAAAAAGGTATTCATTATCCGCATGTTATTCTGTTCTGCAAACTCTACTAATAATTCTCCTCTGCTATTCCTAGAGCCTATGTCATATTCCCCCACTGACTTGTCTCCAGCCTGCTTCTTGCCTACCCTGGCATTGAAGTCGCCCATCAGTATAGTGTATTTTGTTTTGACATTACCCATCGCCGATTCTACGTCTTCATAAAAGCTTTCGACTTCCTGGTCATCATGACTAGATGTAGGAGCGTAGACCTGTACAACCTTCATTTTGTACCTCTTATTAAGTTTCACAACAAGACATGCCACCCTCTAGTTAATGCTATAGAATTCCTGTATGTTACCAGCTATTTCCTTATTAATCAGGAATCCGACTCCTAGTTCTCGTCTCTCCGCTAAGCCCCGGTAACACAGTACATGCCCGCTTTTTAGCACTGTATATGCTTCTTTTGTCCTCCTAACCTCACTGAGCCCTATTATATACCATTTACTACCCTCTAATTCCTCCAATAACACTGCTAGACTCGCCTCACTAGATAGCGTTCTAACGTTAAACGTTGCCAGGTTCAGATTCCAATGGCGGCCTGTCCGGAGCCAGGTATTCTTAGCACCCTCTGCAGCGTCACAGATCTGACCGCCGCCGTGGTCGGTTGCTTCGCGGCTGCTGGGGACTGAGGGCCGGGGTTCGATTGTTGTATTCATATAGGAGGTTGTGGCCAAATACTGCACCAGGGTGGCCAATCCTGCTCTGGTGAGAGAGTGCGTTACCGGTTCTGGTCACCGGGATCAGGCCGCACTCCAGGCCTGTTTGTGCAATTTTCTCAACAGACGGTTTTTTTTTTTGTATTTTCCGGTGGAGAATTGCGCGGCACCGGGATTTGAATCACGGTCCTCTTGCACTGGAGACGGATACTCTACCGTCCCCGTAGGAGTTAATTTAAAAATTAATTTATGGGGTTTTACGTGACAAAACCACTTTCTGATTATGCACGCCGTAGTGGAGGACTCCGAAAATTTCGACCATCTGGGGTTCTTTAACGTGCACCTAATTCTAAGTACACGGGTGTTTTCGCATTTCGCCCCCATCGAAATGCGGCCGCCGTGGTCGGGGTCCGATCCCGCGACCTCGTGCTCAGCAGTCTAACACCATAACCACTGAGCAACCACGGCGGGTCCCGCAGGAGTTGTACGCCTCATTTAACCTACAGTGGTGCCCTATTTGATCAGTCAAGGTGGACCAATCTGAGCTCGGTTATACCGCATGGATGGCACTCGGCTAGAGAACCTGGTATTTATGACCTGCACATGTGAGGCCATACATATTTGAAGATATATATCTTTCTTTTTTTTTTTAGGAGGGTTCCCGTACAGTGATAAAATAAAGGAAAAGGCATTAAAAGAAAGAAAAAAAAAAGAAAGAAAAAGGGGCGAAAAAAAAAGAAACATAACAGGTGATTTGAACTCGTGACCCTTCGATGTTGCCCGGAAAGATAGCTCAGTCGGTTGGAAGGCATACTTTCTAGGAAAAATGGCCGCTCGAGGAGAAGAGCGAACTCGAGCGTCTTTAGAGGCTAGGAAAACTGCCTTAAAGTATTTAGACTTGAGGGAAAGCTTCGTTAACAAACTATAACACGGCAATGAGCACTCGAATACGACGAGAGAAATTACTGAGACATGGAAAATTCCCTTGAAAAAAATCTGGTTTGCGAGACAAATGCTTGTATGTATTGAACCTCTTAAAAGATGAGGGGGGAAATATGCGCTCACCGAGAGGGCATCGTCAGCACGAGACCACCACAAGGCACCTTACAGAGATGTGGAGAGCTTCGCGGCCGGAACGAAGCCTCCCCTCTCCGCCGGCCAAGAGAGGAAAACGCGCTTTCCGATCGCTCAAGGTTGCGCGGACAAAGCATAACTCTAGCGTCTAGGAAAAGCTTAACCAGGTGCGATGGCGGCACGCATAGCGTGGGAGGCTAGCCGCCAGAATAACTATACCAAGGACTGCTGCTGACGAGGGCGAAATACCTTCGTGTAATTATAATAACCCTAATAGTACTACTTTCGAAAGAAAAAAAAAGGAAACGGCCCAGAGGGCTATACTACGAGAGCTATGACTGATAGTTTTCTATATATATATATATATATATTCATCTCATCTATGGGATCGCATGCGCGCGCTGTTGCTTTGTCTCTGCGTGTAATAGTTAAGAGAGCCAGTTCAAGGGCGGAGAAGAAGAAAGGAAAGAAAAGCAAAAACTGCAGCGCCGTGGTTTTAAAGCGCACCCGTGGTGGAGAAACGGAATGCGATATAAGCGTGCGTAGCCATGATACGCACACGACAAACTGCCTTAAAATATTTAGACTTGAGGAAAGCTTCGGTAACAAACGATAGCACAGCAATCAGCACTCGAATATAATTATAACCCTAATACTAATTGTAAATATTCATCTCATCTATGGGATCTAATGCGCGCGCTGTTGCTTTGTTCTGTGTGTAGTAGTTAAGAGAGCCAGTTTAAGGGCGGAGAAGAAGGAAGGAAAGGAAAGTCTCTGAAGCAAAATTACAGCGCCGTGGTTTTAAAGCGCACCCGTGGTAGAGAAACGGAAGGCGATATAAGCGTGCGTGGCCATGATACGCACACGACAAACTGCCTTAAAATATTTAGACTTGAGGGAAAGCTTCGTTAGCAAACGATAGCACGGCAATCAGCACTCGAATATAATTATAACCCTAATAATAATTTAAATATTCATCTCATCTATGGGATCTAATGCGCGCGCTGTTGCTTTGTCTCTGCGTCTAGTAGTTGAGAGAGCCAGTTTAAGGGCGGAGAAGTGGGAAGGAAAGGAATGTCTCTGAAGCAAACTTGCAGCGCCGTGGTTTTAAAGCGCAACCGTGGTAGAGAAACGGAAGGCGATATAAGCGTGCGTGGCCATGATACGCACACGACAAACTGCCTTAAAATATTTAGACTTCAGGGAAAGCTTCGTAAACAAACTATAACACGGCAATCAGCACTCGAATACGACGAGAGAAATTACTGAGACGTGGAAAATTCCCTTGAAAGAAATCTGGTTTGCGAGACAAATGCTTGTATGTATTGAACCTTTCAAAAGATGAGGGGGGAAATATGCGCTCACCGAGAGGGCATCGTCAGCACGAGACCACCACAAGGCACCTTACAGAGATGTGGAGAGCTTCGCGGCCGGAACGAAGCCTCCCCTCTCCGCCGGCCAAGAGGGGAAAACGCGCTTTCCGATCGCTCAAGGTTGCGCTCAAGGATGCCGTGTGTACCATCTTTGAAATGTCAGCTATGTAGAGCCCTACCATTCCTCGCATAGTAGAAGTTGTGGCACAAAATACTGTGAACAGCGCAGTGCCACAGATAATTAGAAGTGATGACAATGAAAGTAAACGTGCCATACATGCCACAGATACGGTCACGGCAGCAGAATTTACATCCACTTTCTCTCATTACGTTATGAGCTTAGGCAAGTCGAAATGTAATGGCATATTTATTCAGTATTCTTGTCGTGGCACTTGTGTGATCCTTGTATATAGCGATGTGATGGTACAGGAAGAGAGCTCAGGTGCTGTCCCGAAGTTGAAAGGCAGACAGCTGAGGATGGTAACTTGTAAGAATGGTTTGTGATGAACGGTTCGTCATTCATCAAGTGTCAACATGGCGATTAGAAAGTGCACAACTGAGGTGTATGAAAGTACGTAAAGTAAACTTTAGCTTACAACAGCATCTCAATTTACACACTGAATGAATGTAATCAGACAGTGTAGGTAAACTTAGCATTAAATAGATATACAGTTACACCTTCACATAAGAGATTGTCAGTGTAACAGATTCAGCAATGCAACAAAATATTTAACTTTCTAGGAGTTGTCCCTCGAACATGTGTTTCAAATTTCAATATACTGAAGTGTGTTTATACTCGATTTCAATGTAAGGAAATCTCACTTTCACCGCATAGGTATACCGAGACAACATACCAAGCTTGTGCAGATGAAGATGGTTGAATGGTTGAATTATATGCACCTGCTTATGCATGCACCTCTAAAATTGTGCGCTGCACGACCACTGAGCTGAAGCATTGTCATTAAAGGGACACTAAAGGTTACCAGAAACTCAAGTTAAAGTAGTAGAGCAATGTTCTAGAACGTCTAAGGCGTCAATATAACCGCGAACAGAGCTTTAGTAACCGAGAAATTGAGGTAAATGCATGACACGATTTGAGACCCCCCAGCGACATTCCGGTACTAGCCCGATGACGAAAGCACTCCTCATAATTTGTGTTACTAATACTCAACTACTCGTATTAAAAATATCATTTCATTCGATTATAAGACGAAAAAAAATGCTACTTGTCTACGTCTATTCGATTCTAAGAAAAAATAACAATTTGACGTTACCCTTCAGTAATATGGGTGTTCCAAAGGTTTCGTTTTGTCTCGACTCTGCGCCGCGCACGCTTTGGAGTTTCAGTAGTTTCGTTATCGCGTCGTGCTGTGAGGGTTCTGCTGGCTCGCGAAACTTTCATTTGGAACAAGCAGCGAGAATGCCACGTCCATGTGATGTCGTGGGAAGCCCTCGTTGCTTTCCCGCTCCGGAGAGCCGGTGTCGAGGCCGCCGTCGTAGTACGCAACGACGCCGGCAGTGCGAGCCCTCATCAGCAGGTCGCGCTCGTCGGTGCTCAAATCGCTGAAGTTGAGCCCACCATCGCGAGCCAATCTGTCGGTGTCCGGGTCCATTGCGACGAGCGCCGAAGTTTGCGTCATAGAATGAAGTACCCGCTTATGGGCGTCTTGCGCTGGAGCTTGAGGTATAGTAGCGGCGCCTGGTGGCGGTGCGGGAAACGACATCTGGGTCGTGCCAGCTTGGGTCGTATTGAGCCCTGGTTGTGGCGAAGCACGTATCTAGGCCGAGTTTTGCGTCGATTCGCACTTTTTTATGCCCTGTTGCGAGTGCGAAAAGGCTCGTCACTTCTCACAGACCACGCCGACCACGCTGCGAGCTCGCCGCAGCCTATAGTTTAACGAAAACGGACTCTCCGTGTGCCGTGGGACGTAATGTGGGACGTAATTCGTTTCTCCTTCCGCTAGCCACCATACTCCCGCTTTCGCTCTGCTGTCGGCTCTGTCTTGGCTCTGTTTCTGGCCGCGCGTTTGCGTTTTGCGCAGAAAAGCCGTAGCGCCGTCTGCGGACGCCGTTCTACTCACCGATGGCGCAACGTCACTATGAGACCATGATGTCAGTACTCCTCGATCAGAGGGCGGGCGATTTGAACTGCGCTAGAGGTACGCGGACGCTTCAGAACGCATTTTCTCTTAAAATAAGTCTCTCCTTGGCACGAAACAAGCGTTTCGAGGTTTCTGTGATGGTATTTCAACAGTCCACGTTGACTTAATAGTAAACTTTAGTGTCCCTTTAACGATGTAATGTGCGAGCGCAATTTTTGTGCCTCACATGATGTAATGTTTGGCTGCGAGTGAGTAATGGGAGACGATGGTGAGTGGAGGAGGACGGTGGTTTGATAGCCCCGTTTTCCTGTGCAATCACGGGGAAAGGGGTGGGGTGCGGTTACACTATCAAGAACGCGGGAGGGGGGAGTTGGCACATGTCTTTTAGAAATATGGCTGTCTGGGCTAGTTGGCTAGATACAGCAATGGCAGTCATAGCAAGGATTTGTTGAAGCTGATGTGACAGTAAGGACCAATGATAACTGCACCAGTTCACCCTTCAGTTGCTCCGACTACAAGTGAATTTGTGTTCCTGGAAGCGGCTGGTTTTCATGTGCGGTGATTGCGCCTGTTCGGTGTGTGGGCCTGCAAATACGTTTTTTTCTTAATAAGCACTCAGTTGAAAGTTAGCGCTCGTCATCTTGTCTCGCTCTGCTCCGTGTTGTTTAGCACGAAGACCCCACTGCTTATATATTTTAAGCACGATCGCAGTCGTAGGTGCATGTGGCTGAGCACATGTGCCGCCTGTGCACCGTTTAAAAGTAATCTTCAGTGAGTGCAAAGAGTAGGTGCGCTGAGATGGTGTGGCATCATGTGCACTGTTTTCTGGTGCCTTAAGGTTTGGAGACTGAGTAATCTCGAGTTTCTGAGACACTTCGATGCGAGAGGCAGACAAAGCACTCGCTCCCTACCGCCGGCACTTTCAATGCCAGTGTTGTCCCAATTCAGGCGACACTGTCAGCAGCAGGGCCAAAGCCATGGGGCCAAACCAAGCACGGCTGCCACTCGTTCGCAACGCCAATGTGAAGAACTTGGCGACACACGACAGCGTCTGCTGTCACCGACTTTCATATTCAATAACATTTTTATCTTTTTCTCATACAAATTTGCTTATTCCAATTGCATGATATTTCAGAAAATGTGGCCTCTTCCGTGTAAAACTCATGCACTACTGCACTTATATGCATAGTAAGTGAAACTGCAATATAAGAACGTTTCGATATAATGCACATTGGAGATTTCACTAAAATGTCGAAATTCACCTTCAGTTTGAGTGTTCTATAGAACAGCTAGCACCATTACACCAGTTCTAGAGTGAATATTTTTGTAAGAGCAAGTTCATGCCTAAACGTCTAACTATTTACTGCTAGCTGCTGCCTGATTCCCACTGTCATAGCTGCAAAATATGGGGTGTCTGAATGAGGAATCGACAAAATGTTGATAAATGTTGGGAGCATCACCTCGAATTGTATTACTGACGTCGCGTTCCTTGTATAGCGCAATGGTGTTTGTGTTGCATGAGTTAGTACATGAGGTACTACTATGCTGCACTACAGGAAACTGAACAGTCTGCTCAATAAACAACTTCTTTCAACTCCACGTAATGCTGCATGTATGACGCTCCTGCGATGTATGTCCTGGAATTTGCATTCAAGCTGTGAGACACAAGTGTAGTCCACAAGAGGTCCTGTGCACTGTATTGTGAGAAATACGGTTCAAAATTGAACTGGAACACATGGTGCACAATAAAATGATAATGCGTTCCACATCCCAGTTTCATCAGTTCTAAAAAGTGTGCCTGATGAGAACAGTACTTTCAGGTTGTGCATAGACTACTGACATAAGAACCAACAGACATATGTGTTTCCATTTGCTATGCCACGAATGTATGACAATTAATGAAAGTGGAGAATGTGATGCTTCTTTCACCTAAGTATGCGCAAAGGGTAATGCCAAAGTATTATCCAAGTAGAAAAAAGAATTGTGTTTAGCTTTGATAAGACTTTTCATGCGTACGAACATAATGGTTTCTCATTTGGCTGGAAGAGTTCGTGTGCCTGGTTAAAAAAAATTAGGAACAATGTTCTAACTTTTGCTGGTCACTTTTACGTCTACATGGACAATATTCTGTCATAAAAACCATACAACCAGCACGTAAGTCGTGTATCACTCCTTTTCAAAGCAGTGAGGTATGGCAAATTGACGATAAGCACACAAAATCTCAGGGCGAAATGTTCGAATGACCACACGAAAAGTAGCAAAGCAAAGGCCAAACCATCACAATTTGCATTCCTTACGACTCTTTCTAAGTCCACCTGGACACTTTCCAGCCTTCATGCCACGCAATGCCAACATGAGGAAGTGCTTGACATCTGTAAGACAGGTGCACTTTTTGCTTGCAGTCTACATTCCTAACGGAAATATCAAGACCTTCATAAAATCCTTGATAGTCGTGGGCTTCGAATAGCTCAGCATGGATACATACCTTTATGTAACTGTGATTGTCCTCTACCTACGGGAGATGACTCACGGCCATCAGGGTGCCAAGTCAAGGTCGCATGTTTTTACTCATACATATATACGAAATCGCACGAAAAGTACCTGAGTACAGAAAAGTAACTACCATACTTATTGGAATCTAGGCCGATAGCTTTTTTTTCAAATAATCATATTGTCACGTGGTGTTGACGTTGAAGAACACAGTAGCAATACTGTGAAATACAAAACTAACTTTATTGGGCAAACCTGTGCCCACAATAAACAGGCTACACTTATAGCACAACGATAGCGGTGAACACGGTCGGCGATCGTCGAAAATCTCATCAGCGGGTCAAGCGCATTGGCTTTTATACATCAGTCGTCGAATGTTCCAGAGTAATCGATGGGACCCGCGTGCCTTCCACAAAGTTCTACATTATTTGCGTCGTGCACACATGCAATCAGATTACACAAGGTTCGGCCACAGACAGTGGATGGAAGCATCGATAGCATTTCAGAAACTTCCGATATATGCAGGCGCGTCCTGCGCTGTGCGATAACATTTGTTAGGCAGTGAAACTTGTCGCTTGATAAAAGGGTAACAAGTACACGTGCCAATATTCAAAACTCTAGGGTCGGCTTAGAATCGAGGATTTTAAGAAAATGCGCCAGTTTTTCATTGATACTGCTAAATATGGTGCACAGCTAGGGCCATCTAAGAAAGTCAGTATTGCAGCCACTACTAGCCGTGCCAGTAGCCAACCGTACACAAGCAAGGTCACCATTTCGACCTGTGTCGTGTCAGCCGTATTGGTGCGCGGCGTGGTGGTATCGCGATGGCACCAAGCAGGAGATGCCACTACAGTGCCGCTTTCAAGCGAAAAGTTGTGATAGCCGCAGAGGCATTGTCGAACCTTCAAGCTGGGTGGAACCTCGGCGTCGACAAGAAAAATGTCCATCATTGTAGGGGACAACGACAGCAGCTTTTTGTGTGCGCCGCAACGAGGATGGCATTTAGCGGACTAAAGAAAGGCCGTCACCACGAAGTGGAGACAGTTTTGGCTGACTTTGTTTGGATGCAGAGAGCAGCTGCCCTTCCAGTGACAACAGAAGTGCTCCAAGCGAAAGCTAGGGAACTTTCGAGGGAGCGAGGCCTAACACCAAAGGATTTCAAAGCCAGCCGGGGCTGGCTTCAGAAATTCATGAAGCGCTTCGGCTTCAGCCTCCGACATCGCACTTCAATCACCTAGAAGCTGCCAAGCTATATTGAAGAAAAGGTGATAGCTTTTCAGCACTACATGCTGCGAAAGAGAGAAGCGGCAGGCTGCAAGCTTGGGCAAATCGGCAACGGTGACCACACGGCTGTGTATTTTGATATGCCAGTGGCGTACACCATGAATGAAAAGGGTGCCAAGGAGGTGAAGGTGCGCTCTGCGGGCTACGAGAAGCAGCGCGCAACTGTGATGCTCTGCTGCACAGCTGATGGACATGAAGTCCCTCCTTATATGATATTTAAACGCAAGACACTGCCTGCTCGAGAAACTGTCCCAAGAAATGTCATTGTGCGGGCAAATAAGAACGGGTGGATGACGGGTGCGATGGTGGAATAGTGGGATAAGACTGTGTGGCGACAGTGTTCAGGAGCCCTTTTGACAAAGAACTCACTCCTTGTCGTTGACTCTTACCGTGGGCACTTGACAGACGTGAAGGCAGCGCTCGCCCAAGCGAACACGGACCTTGCTGTCATACCGGGCGGCATAATGGGCAGCCACTTAATGTCTGCATCAACAAACCTTTCAAGGATCGTCTGCGGAAATATTACACGGGCTCGTTGACTGATGGAGACCACATGCTAACGGCAACAGGCCGCACCAAATGTGCATCGCTATCGCAGCTAGCGGCCTGGGTAGCTGCAGCATGGGACGACATCTCAGGTACTTTGATCATGCGCGCCTTTAAGAAGTGCAGCATATCTAATGCGCTTGACGGTACCGAAGATAGTGCACTGTTTGAAGGTGACAGGGACAAGGAACACAGCTACGAGTCTCTAGCAGTGACGACGTTGAATGAGCTCTGCACGTTCAGGCTAAATAAATGCTGTTTGCATTTTGCGAACGCTGTCCTCATTTTTTTTGTTCAGTACATTCGAGGTAACATATATTTTTTTTTGTTGTACTCGGACTTTAGGGGGTCGGCTTAGAATTGGAGTCGGCCTAGATTCGAGTAAATACGCTACTTGCAATGGTGACGGCTGTCGGGCATTTCCAAACATGCGCTGATAATCAATAAGTTAAACTGGCATCAGACACCAAAGCACTTGCCTACCTTTTCAATTTCGCGCAACCTCACGGATATAATTGCGAGGTGGATGAGCGTACTGTAGCAATTAACATTTGAGTTGATCGATAGACAAATGGGCAAGCTGCCAGAAGTTGATGCATTGTTAAGGCTAGCTATTTCACCAGCAATAAATACGAAGAAAGTGTTCGCCAACGGCATCTTGGAGGGCACAAAGAAAATTTCAAATCAATATCACCTCAAAATATTCGTTACAACATAACAAGGGAAATGCAATGTTGAGGATGAGAGGTAAAAAGCCCTTTTGAGGCTTGACCGGCCCTGCATCTTATACACTTGGCACAGGAGTGGTTGCAAAGCAAAAACACATGGTCAGAAGAAGCTCATAAACAAGGCAATGTAATGTTTCCAAATCAGTGTTGACAGATAAGCTATATCAAAGATTTATTTAAAATTTATTAAGGGAAGAGTATGTTACATTTTGTATAGTAACAACCAAGCATGAGAGCGTAGAAAAGCCTTGAATTCTGGAGGGTTCATTCTTCCAATATCAATGTCTATTTCTTTAAAAGAATTTAATAACCTCGGTAAATTATTTTCAAGCATCTGTTTGCTATATTTGTCGTATGTCTCACAACATTCCATATTTCAGTGCGGCGGGTGGTGTAGGCAGGTACATTGTGATGCTGGTTGGCAATTTCCACAAGCGTAACATATGTTTCTTTATACTGAAGTAACTCCCGTAGGAGTCTATATGTGTACACGTCATTAATTTTTCTTATGTGGTACCTATCGAAAAGTGGTGCGGTGTGTTCAATGTAAGATACATCGGTAATAATACGTAGCACCCTTTTCTGCATGACGAGCATATTGTTAAGATTTGTTTGTGTGGTAGTACCTCATACTAAATGACCGTAATTGATATGCGAGGCAAACAAAGCGTTATAAAGCAGTATTTTAACAGAAGTGGGGACAGTGTGTCTACTGTGACTTGGCATACCAAGTGTGCTGTTGAGTTTCTTGGGGGCTTAGTCTGTGTGGCCATCCTATTGTAAACTGTTGGAAAAGGTTACTCCAAGAATTATAATTGTGTTCACAACCTCAATATTCATAGACTCAAGCATTATATTGTTATGCTGTGGGATTTGTTTACCTGGAGTTCGAAAATTACTGCTTTGATCTTACTGCGATTAACCTGTACACAATTCTTGTTTGGCCAAAAAGAAAGCCTATCAAGAAGTTCATTTGCCATTCTCAGTAATTCTGTGTAGCTTTGAGACGATAAGAAAATACTAGTGTCATCGGGATACATTACAAATTTTGCTTGTTGGTAAATAGGTATTAGATCATTGACATAAATGTTGAAAAGTAGCGGCCCGAGAATACTTCCTTGTGGTAACCTGAAATTATTTGTTTAGGTTGAGATTTGAATTCATTTATTGAGACAAATTGATGTCTGTTACTAAGATAGGAGAATAATAATGCGAGTGGTGTGCCCCTTACCTCATACCATTATAGCTTACTGAGGAGAATATTGTGATTGATGTAGTGAAAAGCCTGCGTGTAATCAACAAATATACGGATTGCTAATAACCTGTTTTCAAAGTTTCTTAACGTGTACTCTTTCTGATCTAATAGTGCCAATTCTGTGGATTTGTGCTTCAGAAATCTCTACTGAGCTTCAGTTATAAGGTGGTATCTGCTACAAAATGATGACAACCGATTTTGCATAATTCTCTCCAGAAAATTGGGAGGATCGATTTGGGTGATAATTTTGTACATTTTGTTTGTCACCTTTTTTAAATATGGTGGTTACCCTGGCAGTTCTCATTCTGTCAAGAAAAGTACAAGTACACAAGTTGTAAATATACACAAAAATTGGGGCGATATTATAAATGACATATATAATAGGCCGTATGTGTAGGTCGTCGGAGTGTGGCCTGATCGTGGTGACCAGAACCGGTAACGCACTCCCTCGCCAGAGCAGGATTGGCCACCCTATTGCAGCACTTGGCCACAACCTCCTATATGAACACAACAATCAAACCCCGCCCCGCAGTCCCCAGGAGCTGCGAAGCAACCGACCACGGCGGCGGTCAGACCTGCGACGCTGCAGAGGGTGCTAAGAATCCCTCGCTCCGGACAGGCCGCCATTGGAATATGAACCTGGCAACGTTTAACGCTAGAACGTTATCTAGTGAGGCGAGTCTAGCAGTGCTATTGGAGGAATTAGAGGGCAGTAAATGGGATATAATAGGGCTCAGTGAAGTTAGGAGGCCAAAAGAAGCATATACAGTGCTAAAAAGCGGGCACGTCCTCTGCTACCGGGGCTTAGCGGAGAGACGAGAACTAGGAGTCGGATTCCTGATTAATAAGAACACAGCTGGTAACATACAGGAATTCTATAGCATTAACGAGAGGGTGGCAGGTCTTGTTGTGAAACTTATTAAGAGGTACAAAATGAAGGTTACACAGGTCTCCGCCCCTACATCCAGTCATGATGACCAGGAAGTCGAAAGCTTCTATGAAGACGTGGAATCGGCGATGGCTAAAGTCAAAACAAGGTACAGTATACTGATGGGCGACTTCAATGCCAAGGTAGGCAAGAAGCAGGCTGGAGACAAGGCAGTGGGGGAATATGGCATAGGCACTAGGAATAGCAGGGGAGAGTTATTAGTAGAGCTTGCGGAACAGAATAGTATGCGGATAATGAATGCCTTCTTCCGCAAGCGAGATAGCCGATAGTGTACGTGGAGGAGCCCGAACGGCGAGACTAGAAATGAAATAGACTTCATACTCTGCGCTAACCCTGGCATCATACAAGATGAGGACGTGCTCAGCAAGGTGCGCTGCAGTGACCATAGGATGGTAAGAACTCGAATTAGCCTAGACCTGAGGAGGGAACGGAAGCAACTGGTACACAAGAAGTCGATCAATGAGTTAGCGGTAAGAGGGAAAATAGAAGAGTTCCAGATCAAGCTACAGAACGTGTATTCGGCTTTTGACTCAGGAAGAGGGCCTTAGTGTTGAAGCAATGAACGACAATCTTGTGGGCATCATTAAGGAGTGTACAATAGAAGTCGGCGGTAACTCCGTTAGACGGATACCAGTAAGCTGTCGTAGGAGACGAAAGATCTGATCAAGAAACGCCAATGTATGAAAGCCTCTAACCCTACAGCTAGAATAGAACTGACAGAACTTTCGAAGTTAATCAACAAGCGTAAGGCAGCTGACATAAGGAAGTATAACATGGATAGAATTGAACATGCTCTCAGGAACGGGGGAAGCCTAAAAGCAGTGAAGAAGAAACTAGGTATTGGCAAGAATCAGATGTATGCGTTAAGAGACAAAGCCGGCAATATCATTACTAATATGAATGAGATAGTTCAAGTGGCTGAAGAGTTCTATAGAGATTTATACAGTACCAGTGGCACCCACGACGATCATGGAAGAGAGAATAGTCTAGAGGAATTCGAAATCCCACAGGTAACACCGGAAGAAGTAAAGAAAGCCTTGGGAGCTATGCAAAGGGGGAAGGCGGCTGGGGAGGATCAGGTAACAGCAGATTTGTTGAAGGATGGTGGGGAGATTGTTCTAGAGAAACTGGCCACCCTGTGTACGCAATGCCTCAGGACTTCGAGCGTACCGGAATCTTGGAAAAACGCTAACATAATCCTAATAAAAAAAATGGGGACGCCAATGACTTGAAAGATTATAGACCGATCAGTTTACTGTCCGTTGCCTACAAAGTATTTACTAAGGTCATCGCAAATAGAATCAGGAACACCTTTGACTTCCGTCAACCAAAGGACCAGGCAGGATTCCGTAAAGGCTACTCAACAATAGACCATATTCACACTATCAATCAGGTGATAGAAAAATGTGCGGAATGTAACCAACCTTTATATATAGCTTTCATTGATTACGAGAAAGTGTTTGGTTCAGTCGAAACCTCAGCAGTCATGGAGGCATTGCGGAATCAGGGTGTAGACGAGCCGTATGTAAAAATACTGATAGATATCTATAGCGGCTCCACAGCCACCGTAGTCCTTCATAAAGAAAGCAACAAAATCCCAATAAAGAAAGGTGACGATCTCTCCGGTGCTATTCACAGCCTGTTTACAGGAGGTATTCAGAGACCTGGATTGGGAAGAATTGGGGATAAGAGTTAATGGAGAATACCTTAGTAACTTGCGATTCCCTGACGATATTGCCTTGCTTAGTAACTCAGGGGACCAACTGCAATGCATGCTCACTGACCTGGAGAGGCAAAGCCGAAGGGTGGGTCTAAAAAATTAATCTGCAGAAAACTAAAGTAATGTTTGACAGTCTTGGAAGGGAACAGCAGTTTACAATAGGTAGTGAGGCACTGGGAGTGGTAAGATAATACATCTACTTAGGACAGGTAGTGACTGCGGATACGGATCATGAGATTGAAATAATCAGAATAATAAGAATGGGCTGGGGTGCGTTTGGCAGGCATTCTCAGATCATGAACAGCAGGTTGCCATTATCCCTCAAGAGAAAAGTTTATAACAGCTGTGTCTTACCAGCACTCACGTACAGGGCAGAAACCTGGAGGCTTACGAAAATGGTTCTACTTAAATTGAGGACGACGCAACGAGCTGTGGAAAGAAGAATGATAGGTGTAACGTTAAGGGATAAGAAAAGAGAGGATTGGGTGAGGGAACAAACGCGAGTTAATGATATCTTAGTTGAAATCAAGAAAAAGAAATGGGCATTGGGCAGGACACGTAATGAGGAGGGAAGATAACCGATGATCATTAAGAGCTACGGAATGGATTCCAAGGGAAGGAAAGCGTAGTAGAGGGCGGCAGAGAGTTAGGTGGGCGGATGAGATTAAGAAGTTTGCAGGGACAACATGGCCACAATTAGTACATGACCGGGGTAGTTGAAGTATGGGAGAGGCCTTTGCCTTGCAGTGGGCATAACCAGGCTGATGATGATGACGATGTGCAGGTCGTCTATGTCAGAGCTACGTGAACTTTTGAGGTTCAAATAAACGTAACACACCTCAGCAGAGTCGGTGTGAGAAAAACGGAATTTTTTTTTCTAGGTGTTGTGATATCATTAGTGGGGCAATAATTTGGGTCAACATTCTTGTCTGCGAAGTATTGGTTAAATACATCACCAAGTTCCTGGTCTTAGACTAGGTGTCCGTTTAATTAAATTTCTTGTGGTGACTCTTGTAGTATAGTGTCGCCCCCTGCCGGATCTCTGTGTTGTCATGCATTTATGTTCGTTGTAGTTTAGCTAGATGGCGCACCCCCCTTCTGTCACGTGACGAGCTGGGACTAATCAGGACGTGTCATCTGACATGTGAAGTCCTTTTTAGTAATAAACAGCCGCGAGCCGGCTCAGTCCTGTTCCGGTTTTCATCAGGAGCAGTTAGCTCCGTGTCTCCCTCTCTGCGTCGGTGCTCGCCGCGCGTTCGCTGGTCGGGGGCCCCCGCTTGCCTGCCGCTGCCGACACAACATCTTATGGCGACGAAGATGGGATTCCCGCTGCGGTTCCGACCGAAGCCCCGGGAAACCAACGAGCTTTGTAAGTGAAGCGACCCTTCCGTGTCTGCACGGCATGCAAACGCCGCCGACGGACTTGGCGTCGCGAGGCTTCCGAGCCTAGGCCTTTTCGCCCCCCTTTGTTCTTCGTTGCGCCATTCCTGCTGCGAGCTCCGGCTTGTTTTCTGGACTGTCTCCTGCACGCTACCGGGCATGGCGTCTTTTACGGCGAACCTTCCCGTTTTTCTGGAATTGCCCGGGCTACCGTTAATTCTATGAAAAAAAATTTTTCAGGCCCACCTCGAAGCGGCCGGCGGGGGCAACTGGATGGGCGCGCGACGACGTCAGCGCTCTCGGGCGTGACGGACAACAAAAGTACTTTGCAGACGAGGAGCAGGAAGCAGCAAGGCAGTTAACCGGCACAGCGTCAAGCGAGGCAGCAAGGCAGTCGACCGGCGCAGCGTCAACGTCAAGTGAAGCGGTTCCGCCAGCGCCAGAGTTCCAGAAACTCTTGCAGCGGCTTGACCGGCTGTTCGCCGCGTCAACAAATGCTCTGGCGGAGAAGCACGAATTCACCAGTCGAAGGCAGTTCGAGGGAGAAGGATTCATGGAATTCGTGACCGCATTGAAGGAGAAGGCGGTGCAGTGCAACTTCGGCACAACTTACAACGAGCGCGTCCGAGACCAAATAATACATGGGGTAGCGAACGTCAGCGTTCGCGAAAAGTTACTGGCTCATTGCGAAACCCTGTCCCTGGACAAGGCAGAAGAAATTGGACGCTCGTTAGAAGCCCTGCATCGAGCGAACCGCGCGTTCGACTCTGAAAAAATACAAAGAATCGAGGCAGCTCAACTTGGCGCTCCGTCGACGAGCCAAGATGGCCCACTTCTTCCGGGGTGCCGCCAAGATGGCCGACGTGGTCCGGGAGGCCATAAGGATGGTCGACTTCTTCCGAGGAGCCGCCAAGATGGCCGACGTCTTCCGGGAGGCCGCGCAGATGAGCGACATTTTCCACGAGGCTCCTCCGGCACCTGCAATGAAGCACAGGATGCGAAGAAGGACCCTAATTTCGAGCGTAGTTCATGCGACCGGTGTGGCAGCACGAAGCATATTGCAACGTACAGGAATTGTCCAGCAAGGAACCGGCGGTGCAACGCCTGCCACACGTTGGGCCATTTTGCATCAGTATGCCGAAAAACCCGTACTGTTCAACACGTCTCTTCCGCAGAGACGCGGTCTTCGTCAACTTCCGCAGGACAGCCGTCCGCGTCTGTCGTGACGGTGAGCACTTTGGAAACTAAAAAGGATTTGCGAGTCCCGGTCGTAGTTGGCAGCGTCGCCATGCGGCTGCTCGTGGACACAGGAGCGTCTGTTTCATTGATGACGGCCGAAGATTTTAAAAAGCACTTTGGTCGACAGCACAGACTGTCAAAAACAGCAGTCGACTTGAGGAACTTCTCCAACCAACGCATCCACATTCAAGGCCTTTTCCAAGCCACTGTCCAGTTTCTTCAAAGGTCGTGCTCAGTCGCGTCCCACGTAACGTCTACAGGAACATCACTGCTGGGTCTTGACGCCATCCAGCGCTTGGGGATACAAATCGACGGTACGTCGCTGACATGCTGCCTGGCTTCGCTTCCTCCTGTACAGAGCCCCACAGGTGTGCCTCCGGGTTTTGATCACCTCTTCAGTGGCGAGTTGGGACTCGTCAAAAGCTTCGTGCACCGAATACATCGGCGGCAAGGTATGAAACCAGTATCTTCAAAGTTGCGCAGACCCTGGCTCTCCGTGACCAGGTCACAAATGAACTGCGACGTCTCGAGGACTGCGACGTCATCGAGCGCGTCGAGGCTTCGGAATGGGCGTCTCCACTCGTTGTGGTGCGCAAAAAGGATGGAGCCATCCGGCTCTGTGTAGACCTACGGGAACCGAATAAGGCAATTGTCATTGATGGGTATCCTTTGGCGCACGTAGAAGAGTTATTACAAATGTTTCATGGTGCCACATATTTTTCTAAGCTGGATCTAGCATCTGCTTACCACCAGCTGTTACTGGAAGAAGGTAGTAGAGATCTCACTACATTCATAACTCATGAAGGCTTATTTAGGTTCAAGCGTGTCTGTTTTGGCTTGGCATCCGCGCCAGCAGTATTTCAGAAAATGATGTCACAAATCTTGCAGAGTTACAAGAATGTTGTCTGTTACCTTGATGACATTTTGGTGTCGGGTCGGACAAAACCTGAGCATGATGCTAACTTAAGAGAAGTCTTGCTTTGCATTTCAAACAGTGGTATGAAACTGACTTTTCTGGGCCATAAAATTTCAGCTGAAGGCATTGCGCCTACAGAGAGCAAGGTAAAAGCAATCCTGAATGCGCCTGCTCCTACAGATATTGTCATTGCAATCCTTCTTAGGATTAGCTGGTTACTATGCCAAGTTCATTGATCATTATGCAGAACTTGTAGAACCGCTTCGCCTCATTCTCAGGCAAGGGCAAAATTTTGCTTGGTCTGATGATGCACAACGTAGCTTCAATCAGTTGAAAGCTCGTCTTACATTTTCCCCTGTCATTAAGATTTTCAACCCTGAATTGCCTGTGGTAGTCACGACTGATGCATCTGATGTTGGTGCTGGTGCTGTCTTACAACAGCCGTATGGTTCTAAGCTAGAAACTGTAGCTTTTGCATCTAGAACTTTGCCCGTAGCTGAACGAAAGTATTCTGTAGGAGAGCGTGAAGCGCTAGCATGTCTGTTCGCATGTGAAAAATGGCATGTTTACCTCTGGGGTAGACGGTTCACTCTTCGAACTGACCATCATACAGTAGTTGCATTACTGTCCGCTGGCGAGTCAGGTCGTCGACCTCTTCGCATTTCGAGATGGTCAGCCAGGCTCCTGTATTACAACTTTCAGATTGAATATTGCAAAGGGTCAGAAAATTTAGTAGCTGATGCCTTGTCTAGACTTCCAGTAAAGGATTCGCAGAATGTAGTTCAGGAGGAAGAAATAGTATCCTTAGTCACATCGGTCGTTGACAAGGAAACAGTGCAACTTGCTACGAGCACAGATGAAACTCTTCAGAAGGTCAGTAAATGCCTAGCAGAGGGTTGGCCTTCTAAGAAAAACATAGACAATGCTTTAATAGCTTACTTTCATGTAAAGGAAAAATTGTCCTTTGTAGATGGATTACTCATGCGTGGTGATCGTGTCGTAATACCCAGTGTTCTAATACCGACATTTCTACAGCTGGCATATGAAAATCATCAGGGTATAGTACGTACCAAGCAGCTTCTTCGTGAACGCTATTGGTGGCCCCAGATGGATAGCACTGTTGAACAGTATGTAAAGCATTGTCATGTATGTAAGCTGGCAGACAAGTCTGCGAAGCCTCATGTAGCTCCATTGCAACCAGTCGAATGGCAGAGTGGGCCTTGGCAGAAATTGGGAATGGACATCACTGGCCCATTAAACACGTCCTACCCTAGGTATCTAGTCACCCTAGTTGATTACTACTCGAAGTGGCCAGAAGTACTTGGTACTAATTCCATCTCCACAGATGATGTCATTAAGCTGATTGACTGGGCTTTCAGCCGTGAAGGGTTGCCAGACTCTATAGTTACGGACAATGGTCCGCAGTTTGTTTCAAAACAATTCCAAGATTACCTAAAGG
The DNA here is from genome assembly GCF_023375885.2 of Dermacentor andersoni. Taxonomy (NCBI): domain Eukaryota; kingdom Metazoa; phylum Arthropoda; class Arachnida; order Ixodida; family Ixodidae; genus Dermacentor; species Dermacentor andersoni. The sequence goes on along the minus strand of NC_092823.1, from coordinate 8,407,050 downwards.
AAAAGGGAATGCTCATTTTTTCTCCTCGAACTATTATCCTCAGGGAAATGGTCAAATAGAAAGGTTCAACCAAGTCATTAAGGAACATCTGCAGGTAGCAAGGCTTGAAGGTCGAGATGCTTCGAAAAGCATTTCAGAATTCTTGGGTTCCTATAGGGTTACGCCACATGCTACAACGGGTCTCTCCCCAGCTTCCCTACTTCATGGTCGTCAACCTCGTTCGAAGATAGATATTAGCAACTTTAGGTTGCATAAGCACACAGCGGTTCAGAACAGTAAAGTTCGCGAGAGAGTCTCGCAGAAACAGCGGCAAACTAAACAGTATGTAGACAAACGGAGAGGTGCTCAGGCAACTCGTATCAAGGTGGGAGACACCGTCAAAGTAAAACTTGCTAAGAAAGGATTTTTTAAGTACAGTAAACCTCGTACAGTTAAGGCCCAGGTAGGACCATCCTCTTTTGTACTCGGTGATGGGGAGACGTGGAATGCGTCTAAGTTAACCACAGTAGTAGATAATTCAAAACATAGTGCATTGTCCACAACGGATAAAGATTTTTTGTACTCATATTCAAACCTGGATAGTCATTCCGATGACTCGTCTGTCGTGACATCGTCCTTTCATAGGCATCAGTTAAGTAGTTCGTCTGACTGTATCACTTCCGAGTCTACACAGTCAGCAGTCGTCTCTGATTATCGGTAGCCTCCCAGGACTTGTTGGGACGTCGAGAGGAGCTTCCTGGGGAACCCTCTCCAGCTTTGAACGACACCCACATTGAATTGTCTAACCAGGGGGAGGGAAATAGTAGTGGGACGACTGGGTCTTCAAAGTCGACCAATACGCGTCGCAACCCCCAAAGTTCTGCTGAGGTACGCACGCGTCCTCATCGTGACAGAAAACGGCCTCCGTGGCTCGATGATTACGTTTCTTGAATGTAGAGCGTATTGCCGTCTTCGAAATGCCACGGCTAGGGGCCTCGCTGTGACATTTAGGAGACAGTTACATTTTTCGTTCACACGGGTATAAAATGTGTTCCTTGTTGCGGTGCCGTGAGTCTTGTGCCGTGTTCCTTGTCGGATTTTGTTTTGACTGACTGCCTGTGTTTTGGTGCCCAAGACGGGTACGCGTGTATGTGAACTTGGGCGGGGACGGACTGAATTTGCTGTGGACTTACGTGCGTGCTTTGTGTGCGACTGGTGTGCGTGTGTGAACGTGGGGGGAAACGAACTGAATTTGCCCTTGGACTTAGTGCGCGTCTTGTGTGCGCGTTTCACTGTATGCTTACTTTGTTTCCAGGGGGGGATGATGTAGTATAGTGTCGCCCTCTGCCGGATCTCTGTGTTGTCATGCATTTATGTTCGTTGTAGTTTAGCTAGATGGCGCACCCCCCTTCTGTCATGTGACGAGCTGGGACCAATCAGGAGGTGTCATCTGGCATGTGAAGTCCTTTTTAGTAATAAACAGCCGCGAGCCGGCTCAGTCCTGTTCCGGTTTTCATCAGGAGCAGTTAACTCCGTGTCTCCCTCTCTGCGTCGGCGCTCGCCGCGCGTTCGCTGGTCGGGGGCCCCTGCTTGCCTGCCGCTGCCGACACAACTCTCTCTTCTGCTTCTGTCTCGTAAGAGTGTTTACCTTGTTCCATAGTTTATCAGTTTGTCCTGTGCAAGATTCAAAACTCCCGAATATAATATGAGTCTCTTGCCGTTCATAATTCTTTTGTTAATTTATTTCTGAAGGTCTTAAACACTGTAACATAAAGGTTTCCGAGTTTCTAAAAAGTTCACCTACAACCTAACTTGTTTTCTAATTTTCCTTAAAAGCTCTAAAGCTCTTCGTTTACCCAGGGCTTTCGAATCTTTGTACTGATTTTTCGCTCTTTCGTGACGAAGTGTTTCCTCTGTACTGCCACGAAGTTACTAATGAAGATATCGTCAGCCTTTTCTGCCGAGTTTTCTAGAAAAACTTTATCGCAGCAGGTCCCTCGTATCTCCATCTGAAATACTGCCACAGAGCTTCCCTGATGCTTTGCAAGGTTACACACATTTTCTTCGTTTTCTTTGTGCTTTTGGGAGCGTTAACAGACATCCATATTGGCATATGGTCACCTATACAGCAGCTTAGAACGGCATTTGAGACATTGGTCGGGTCATAGTTTGTGATGAAAAGGTCAAGCAGTGCAGCTGATGTGGAGGTTGATCTTGTTTCACACTTTATAACACTCGCGTACCCAGAAGATGCAATTAGTCTTTCAAAGTCTATTGTTTTGCGAGTAGCACCTTTCATGTCAGTCTTAAAGTCACCGTCAATCATAACTCTCTGCCTATTCTAACTTTTAAAAATAAAAAATTTCTCAAGTGAAAAACGTGCAATAGTCTTCATCAGGGGCACGATAACATGTGGCAAGAAGCAAGCACTTGCTTTCAACACAAAGCATTTCGTAGTCATTGGTAATACAACAGAAATCAGGTAACAAATCAGTTTTCACAGTCATCTATAGATAATGAGAGACCTCTGCCACGTCTTGATGTCCTGTTCAAGTAAAATGTGTTTTTGTTAGGCAATTTAAACACCTCAGTATCTTCATTATACTATGTTTCACTAAACATAACATCACAGTGTCTGTTTGTATCAATATTCTCCACTTTGCGCCTAAGATGTTTCTCTCTTTCTTGGTGGTCCTGGCGCTGCTGTATGACATCAAAGCGATCTTCTGAGAGTAGCTAGCTTCCAATTCCGGAATTTCATTATTCAGCGACTGACCGACTGACCATTCATATGTACACAGCTCAGTTGTTTTCCACCGAGGCCTCCAGGAGCGAAGCATTTTTCTTTTGGTAAAACTGTGCATGAGGAAACGGAGTTTTAGAAAGCAACCAAACGAACAGCACGCCTACAAATGTAGAGCCTTCAAGTCATCTTCATGTTTAATCACCGCAGCAATTTCACCTGGTGCCCTACGCACGATAATCTTACCACCTGTGTGCCATACGAACTGATAGCCTGATCCCTTCGCACATTCCTTGGCGGATGTAAGCACTTTCCTAGACCGAGATGTCACATTTTCACAGATGTACCGCTTATCGTTGGGGCCGCTTAGAGCCATTCTTTTAGCCATGAAAGCATTCGTAAGTTCACTGCGAGCACAGCACATGATAATCCCTGGTGTCTATCCAGGCTTTGATGGCAATCTGTGGAGTGCTACTACGTCTTCTCTAGTTATCACTTTTGGCTCTAGCTCTCTCGCCAAGTCATTCACCTTCTCGAGAAAATCTTCCCCCTTCATTTCAGCAATACCGTGGATTGCGACGTTGAGGCTTGTACTAGGCCACTCAAGAGCCTCGATGTCAGCCTGAAGGTGTTCTAGCTCTTTTGTGGCGCTGCATTTCTCCATATTCTCCACTTTGCCCCTAAGATCTTTAAGTTCTCTATCTTGGCGGTCCTGGCACTGCTGTATGACATCAAAGCGAGCTGAGAGTAGCTAGATGGCTTCTTCACTGCCGTTAACCTTAGTCAGCAATTCGAGCAGCATGTTTAGCTTGCATATCTACAAGCCTAGTGACCACTTCACTGTTGTATGTTCTTGCAACTGTGTTCATGCCGTTTTCTGTCCTACACCTTTCACGCTTCCAGTGCTTGTTTGCAAACTTTTTTACCTTAAACTGTTGCTCAGTGACGTGAGACCATGCTCCTACGTGAAATAAAAATTCACACTGTACAGGTCACTGCAAGATCATCATCACTCAGCACACATTGCCATAAGTTACACTGCTCCATGATAACAAGAACACAAAAGATGACAGGATTATTGCCTCGACCTAGAACACTTTCAACCGTGCATGTCATGTTACATCATCAGTAACCCATCACACTGGCAGCAAACAGCAAACGGCGGAGTGTCTATGAACAGTGTGAATAATACCAAAGAATAGCAACCAACCTGCGACGGTAGATAAAACAAAGATTCAGCGGGCTGCATGCGATGCGCTCCGCCGCTGCGCTAAAGTGAAGGGCACTGCCCCAGCTGTGGCCGTGGCCTGCATGTGGTAACAACAGCGCTTGCATAGAATCTTTGAGGTGATGTGGCCGGCAGCAATGCGACGCGGATTCAAAAGGTCAGACCGCCAGGTCCAGGAAAAGCACAGGGCAACGAAGTTTACGGCACCTTCGAAGCTTGCCGTTCGCAGCCTCCAATTCTGTGACAGGGGTATAGCCTGTGACAGAAGAGAAAAGGATTCAGCAGGCTGCATGCAATGCGCTTCACTGCTGCTGCCAAAAAAGTAATATAGTCAAAAAAGTCAATTTGACCACAGGGCGAGAAGCATTATGTGCCAGAGACCGTGCGGCCAAGCATCTTGCATGTTTACCATGACAGCGCCCTATCAATTGGCCATGACAGATTCTGAAAGCTGTTCATGAAAGATCAACCAGCATTCCACCTCGGAAGCATAAAAGATGTGTACACTGTCCACGTTTGGCACCCGCGCCAAGTGGCTAGAGCGAAATGCAAAACCCGAAGATACAAAATGTACATGCCCACGTAATCAAGCGTACCCTTTCAACTTGGATTTGAAACAATAGCAAAAGTTGAGTGCAGATTAAAAAATACTACAATGCGCTAATTCTAAAATGCCATTCTGTCATTTGAAACGGCCAGTGCCATTGTCCTATGGCCACTAGGAAAGAGTGCACCATATGTGGAACATGCTGCATGGAATATTGTGAAAGTTTATACATAGTAACCAGAGCTTACCACTTTCATTACGTGACCGTTCGACATGACATAACAGTGTATGTATTACGCATACACCTTCCTTGAGGTGGTCGGATGCATGAAAAGCAGAGGCAGTGGCCTAACATGTTACAGCAACTCAGACAAGCTCGTTAGTCGATTTTGGGCACTGCTGCAAAAACAAGGTCCCATTTCTTGATGGTTAGTGGCATTGGTGACAGTGTGCTGATAGGTAGCATGTGTTTCTAATAGCAATATGAGTGTTTTCCTTACTTAGCCATGTTGATTTCTTTACGTCAAGTCACTGTACTAGATGAGCTCCTAAAGCAGTTTTCCTAACCTCTTGAACGTTATAACTGTCTCAATTAGCTGCTAGCACACGGTACAGGCGCGCTATGACACCAAGTGAAAGTGCACACTAAGTAAAGGTGTTGCTAAATTAAAGGTTGGTTTTAACACAGTATTTCCAGCACCAAGCTTGCTGCTTTAACCATTACGCCAGGAATGCATTCCCGAAAGAGGCAAAGGAAAACATCCTTGCAATGTTTCGTCATGTAAGCCAGCGCTCAGTGACGTTCGGCATTGTAGTCATGTCAAATAGCTATGATGACAAAGAGTGAGTGCATGATTCTTTCAGCTCACGATGGATAGAGACGATACGGGATTCAATTTCCGCTGAAATTCGCTATCACATGTCAGTTTAGTGTGGGTCTAAAAGCTAAACACACGGTGTGTTGCAATTCACGTCGCAGTTCACTCAGTGATAAAAATTGTGCATGCTCTGCAATGTCCACATTGGTGACGGAGGGATTTTTCATCACATAAATCTTCAGAGAGTGTTTTGATTCAATACACCATTTACCTTTGCAGGCTCATGAAAGCTTCTCGTACATCTATTCCCACAGTGTGAGATGTCTGCATAATTTTTCTCCCATAAATCCAATCAATGCACTACTCTTTCCTAGACCTCTTGTATCTTAGATGTTCCTTGATAGTGCCCTGCTATGCCTTCAATGGCCAACATGACTATTACCTCAAGAAAATGAAACTCCCTTGTCATATAGCTAGACTGCACTGCTATTGTTTCTTTTGAGCTAACGAAAGAGAGAAATGACTATGAATTGTGCTTTCGTTGCATAGAGCGTAAACATACGCTATGCAACGTTGTATTTATTTGGCATTATGGCACATTTCATCTCTCGACACCTACTTCCTCTGATGACCAGGATAGCAAGGTATTTGGAAGGATTTAAAATTGTAAATTATGTTTTGTCCAATGCAGGGTCCTGACAAGTGTGACTTCCTGCATTTGAAAGTCATATTGACAGAACTGATACTGTTCCTCGTAACTGCTCTGTCGTGTACATGCTCAATCTGATCTGTAGGTCGAACTAGGTAATGAAGGCAATGTTCAATACATTTTACAAAGGGCATTTGGAGGATACGTCAAACCTGTGTAGCTGCCATAATAAATAATAAGTGGAAGATCACATAAGCAGATCATGTAGTGTGCTATACAAATAGCAGTGGTATGTAACTGTAATGAAATACATACAAAATGAAAGGGGAAGTGCTGTAAAGCTTGAGTGTCAAGCTCAGATGCGGTAGTGATGATGTAGTCAGCTCGCGCACGACAGGGGTGACTGGAGATTGCAGAGATGGCCTTTTACCCTGCAGCTGGAACAAACAATTCCTGCCAATGGGAAACCACAGACGTAGTAGAACATTTGCAAGTATGTAGTAACAAGTTGGCATGTGAATGTCTATGACAGCCGGGTAACCTCAAGAAAAGTTAAATACTTCAAAATTATGGTTATAGGGGCCCATAAGAGGGGCTAAAGCTGCCATTTGAAGCATATATAAGAATCAAAGACTGTCCTTTAGGCTGCTTCCCCCACCCCCAATACAGGCTCAAATAATAATCTCTAACGCTGTGCATTTGAGGATAAAGTATGATTTTCTTCGGGACTCAACCCACTGACTTCCCCTTTATTGTGAAATTCAGATCGTTTTCACAATAAAATGGCTTGAAGCAGGTTGCATGGATGAACAGCCAGCAATTAGCCCACTCAGTTGCTCATAAGTTAGTAAGGTATGATAACGACATCACTTACATGAAATGGCACATTTCTAAGGTCTCAGTCTCTGGTAATCTCGCAATGTTAGCAGAGTGATGAGAAGAAGGCTTGGTTGGGGAAGTAAACAATGTGGCCAACAAGCTTTAAGAATTGGAGATTAAATATCTCCAAAAAATGTACAAGAAACGTGACACACGCTTTTTTGTTAGGCACTCTGTAAGCAGCTGTATATGGTTCCTCTTTCTGTTATTTCAACGACGTCGATTTGTGTAGAGTGACAGAAAATTCTAAGGCATGTGTGTTAGCTCATCAACTTAAATTTTTAAGAAAGTGTTGTGCAAAAATTTTTTGCCAGTGCACTAATTGCAGCTGCTACATTACAGCGCAAACTTTCATGAACAGCCTTACGACCTGAACACATAGAAATTGTGCTCATTGTTGGAATCCGTCAGCCAAAAAAAGAATATGTGGAGGAAGTTCTTGAAATGGCCACAGCATCTTGGAAAGAAAGTGGAGATAGTTTAGCGCCAAGCATGTGATAGTGTGCATCAGGTGACCCTTCAGAAAGAATAAAAACTTGCCAGGTGTGACAGGTCACATGATTTGCCTTGAGCGACACAAGAAAACGTGGAAGCAAACAAACATGCTGAGGCACTATCAGCTCCATAAAGTTATCTCCACATATAAGCAAACGCATCATAAACTCGCACTCACGCTGCGACGTTTTATTCACATATTCATCAGCTCACTCCCAGGTCTGTTCTTCCTTGGTGCAAATGACACTTGGGAGAACTTACTGAAAGCTCATACTCGTCCGCTCTGATGCTCTGAGCAGCATGAACCCACTTGTGATACCAATATCCGTCCATACTTACTGACACAAGTTTAAAAACGCAGTTATTTCCATTCGCCCATAATTATGGTAGCAATAATTTCCACTAGCTTGCAACCACATACACTGCCACAAACACTGGAGTTTACAATGTGCTCATAGGCACACTGCCTTTCACTCACACTTATCTTCAATCATGCATCTTGCCATTACTTGCTCTTTGCACTTCTTGCATGCCACGGTGGTGCAGTTGGTTTTACAATGTATGTTTAGAGGGGATAACTGAGGTGTGATAATGGACGAGGTGTGTCTTTTATTGAAACCATCAGTGTGCTTTAATGAAATGTGTTACTCCGTCTGGATGACGTGGACATTGTTACCTGGTAGGCAATGAAGCAATGATGTGCAGCAACAGTCTGCGATGGTACCCATATATATCACTATATATATATATATATATATATATATATATATATATATATATATATATATATATATATATATATGTCTATGTGTGTGAAATTCCTGTAAGAGGATCTGCTGTAATAAGAACAAATGTCATGCATCTGTCGTAATGTCAAATAGTTTTCATATGTAAGGCTAGTAAGGTACAGGAGCACAGTCCTTCCATAAATCACTTGATGAAAAGTTTTTCCAGGAGACATTGTATGTTGTTGCTTTTTCACAATAACTACACTATTAATGCCGCTGCATTAAAATGCATAATTGTGTCTATCATCACGAACACCCTAAAGGCTATGAATGTGAGCTAGTTGGTACAAATTCATGGGTGAAAAACTGCAAACACGGACAAGGGAAGAACACAATACCACACACGTCCTGTGTTCCTCCTTTGTCCGTGTTTACTTTGCGTTTTCTTCGCATACGGACCACGACGGAATTCAAGTCCAAGCAACAAATTAGAAGCCAAATAATGCATACAACTGCCACAACAAGAGTCACCCAAACAGAAAACTGACTGTGAAATGCGAAGCTGAATTCAGCAGTTTACAAATAAGATTGGGCTGCTATTACCGGCCAATAAAAGTATGAGGCTGACAGGGAGTATGCGCACAGTCAGTCTCGCACTCACTGGGGATTTCACTGCAATTCACACAACCTTGTTAATCCACAGTTGCTTATATCCCTACTGACGTGTGAAACGTAGGTAGATGTGGATGAATGGGTGCAGTTAAGCAAGTGCAATAACTTTTGCAGTGTCTACACATTCCCAACACCTTGAGAAAATACACAGGTTACACAGAGTAAGCAGATAGGTTTGTAATCATTTCTGATAGCAGAGATTAAAAGCTATGCGAAATCCTGCAACATTACTTCAACTGCACTGTACTGATTCTACAAATAGCTGCACAAAATGGAATTAAAAATTAAATAGAAGTCACTCACTGCTTATATACCTGCCTTACTGAAGTCTCCCCAAGCTTGGCGCGCATACATGTAAGGTCCTGGAAGGAGGTCTCCAGAGAACGTGTGAAGGTACGTGGTGCTGCAAGCAAACGATACAGCATTTGTGTCAAATGGCGCTACTTGTAGGCCAAATGCACAGAGAAAAAGAGTATAATAAAGTTTAATTTGGCATTTTAAAATCACATATTGGCATTGCTCATAGGTGGACATACATTTAAACAAGTAAACAGTGCCTGCGTTAGCACTGCAGCACCAACATTAACTAGAAAAAGACATAACATAGTGGCACCTTCTTCAAAGAAAATGAGTGCGAATAATGCACTTGTTTTACAGTATCTTTCTCTTTATCAATCAGGCCAAAAGGGTGCCTATTATTAAAAGTACCAAGCCATACTCCATCTTTGTGCATGTCACCACATATGAAAGAAGGCACTCGGGCTCTTCCATGTTCACAAACTGATAGGAGTATTCAACAATCCATATGAACTGGCATACATGTTGAAGCGCAGTGCATAAACGTGAGTACAACACCTGTAGCACAACAATATGTAGTTTTCTATCAGTGTCATATTGCTTCCCTACATGATTGCAGTAGCTGTCATGCCCCTCATGTTCGTTCAATTCATTACTTGAAATCTTCCATTACATGTGCATGTGCTGATCAACAAGCAGTACGATATTTGGTAAAGGTGCCGTTTAACGTAAAATGCCTGTCGAAATGCGCTGATGCAGGAATCTTGATGCGTGGTGTTTGCTTGGTAATGGTTCATGGTTGCAGCTATGTGCTACATTACATATATCGGGAATATGTGATGTAGAAGATCAGTACTATGCGGCACTGTTCTGACTGAGTCAGCCAGCATTACGAGTCTGCAATTACTTTGTGACACAGTAAGATCGTCATGCCCACAGTGCTCGATTGAACTTAGTCATAAGGGTAGTGACCAGCGTTACTCCCACACATAACAGTTATCATCGCTAGAGTTACCTCCAAGTACGCACATCATATCTGTACTGTCTAGAGAACCCCGTGACATTCAGTACTATCAATGGAGTGCAACGATGAAAACTAACAGTTTTGAGCATGCTCAGAGGATGAAGTGCAAATGAATTATTAACTTGTGCACAAGACCTCACATCATATTGAGCTCATCCTCTGCTATGCCGAGCTGTTGCAAACAACGAATTGAGTATTACCTTATGCGGAACGTACGACAGAGCCCTAGTGAAACAGCTATTTATTCTATCACTGCACAGTAGCGATGAGCACCTGTTTGTGAAGAGTGGTGATTGTGAGAGCAGACTCTTAGATGCTGCTTTGTTCTTTGTGCTGTCTCATGCACTCCCTCAGAATGCAACACATGTATGATTAGTATGGTACCCATGGTCTGAAGTGTTTAACCTTTTAAGAGTGTGCAATCTTGTATTTTATATTGATTATCTGTCCTCCCTACTGTAATGCCCAATGGGCGAAGTAGGTATGTAAATAAAAAAAATGTTCGTGTGTGTTGTGTACAATTTACTCCCAAGCAGAATCACCTAACGTTAAAAAAGCCCAAGGCAGTGTACTGTAATCCATCGCAAGATGCTGGCGGAGCGTGAAGTAAAAAAAATATTATGGCTTTTTACGTGCCAAACCCACGAAATGATTATGCGGCGCGCCGTAGTGAGGGACTTGGGAATAATTTGAACCACCAGGGATTCCTCAACGTGCACTGAAATCTAAATACGCGGATCTTATCGCATTTCGCCCCACTCGAAAGGCGGCCGTCGTGGCCGGAATTCGATCCGGCGACTTCGTGTTTAGCAGCCCAACACCACAGCCACTAAGTAGCCATGTCGGGTCGGACCGTGACCTCGTGGGGTAATGTGGAACAAAATTGTCGCAGCTACAAATTGGACAGCCAAACGAAGTACAGTTAGGCAGCAGTTTTATCGGCTGTATAAACTTGTGAGCATGCGCTTACTAAGCAGATTAACAGACACGGTGTCACGCGCGCTCCGGAACACATTCACTGAATGTCCGCGGTGTCCGAAGTATGGCTTGAGGAAGAGCGGTAGTAGCGACCCTCGTATTGCCCGTCGGTTCAACGCGAACAGCGAGAACACAGCGCACACGAGCCCTCGCTGAGCGTAGCCTATCGTAGACCGGCATCAAGATAGGACCTGCGCGGCCGCGCATACGCAGTCCCCGGTGGATGCGGCTTGCGGCCACGATGTTATCGCACTTGCACTCTACACGGAACATCGCGCGGCGATGCCGACGGTGGAAATCCGCCAGAATTCTTCATATATGTGCTATCGCAACACCGAAAAAAAAATGAGGGGGGACGTTCGGTAACGGTTACGCCATAGACGGTTACACCATGGAGGAAGTGGAGTTGTGCGAGGCGGAAGATGAACATGAAAACGAACCAGACGCAGCGAATCCTAGGGAATGAGGGGCGGAACAAGATAGTCATTTAATAGAGAGTTTCAGAATAGGGGCCGCAATAGTTTGGGGCCCCAAACAGCTTTGCGGGTGTTAGCGTTGGGGCACGTAGGAGTGAAGAGTTTTAATATAGGGTTTTACGTTTGCGGATAGCGTCTTGCGCTGACAGCGCCACTATACGGCGTCAAAGAAAAGCTATTAGAAATAATCAAATAAAATATACCATCTTATGATAGGAATAATAATTTTGTCTTGCGTGTATTTGCCTTTAATTACAATATAGAGGTTATTCTGTAAGCAGCAAATAATTAGTTGCGCTTAGTTTTGAGCAAACCAACTTTACTAGCCTTCACCAGCCAAGCTTAGCCGTGTTAGGCCTACGAGCCATAAAATCCACAATCGAATTCAAAATCAGCGGCGTCTAATGAGTCAATCTTCATAACACACGCTAGTTGGGAGAAAGCGATAACCGCAGTCACTTCTCCTAGCTTGCGAACTTCACGCGTTACCGCGAATCGAACCCAGTTTTGTGCTAGGTTAGAGCCGTCGCTTCGATGGGTGCCGCCATGTTTGCCGACGCAAAGCTTTTGGGGACGCTATTTGGGCTCCCGCTAAATCGGTGAAATAGCGTTCCCAACGCAAAACCCAAACGCAGTTTGCGTCGTGCGCATGCGCAGTGGCTTCGACGCTATTTCTTTGGGGCCCCAAAACGTTTGGGGCCCCTATTCTAAAACTCTCTATTAATGTTCGAAGTTATGCTGCCTTCTAGTGGCAAAAAAATGTTATGAATGTTTAGATGAACAGTACATTAACAATGAAAGGTAATTACATCAGAACTGACCGTACAAATGAGTGAAATTCACTTATGCTAAAAATGGGTCCAGTCATTTGTACGTTTAGTACATTTGTTTATGGAGCTGTTGTTACAGTCTCCAATCCGATTGCACGTTTCCGAGGATGGATGGTCTTTTTTTTTTTTCATACGCGCAGCCGGAGGCGACGGGCGAGAGCACTATAGCGCTTGTCGCCTGCAGAGCACCAATGGCGCACTGTGAAGCGGCAAACCTGATGTTACGTGGCCCCAAGCGACACAAGCCCACGTAACACGACAAAGGACTAGCAATCGTTACAGCTACGTCTGGAAGTAAAGTGAAGTGAAGTGAAACCTAGCATGCGGCTTCAAAAACGCGTCGCCGCTGAGATACAAGAGAACCTTTTGTTGCAAGCTGAATGCATGTGCACTTTTTTTTTAAGCGCGCCTAGGCTTGCTACTTCGACAATGCTGCTATCACATACGCATACCTTTCCCGGACGTTTTCGTTGCAATGCTTCCACACCTTGCGTTGTTGACTTGCTGCGGATTTCGCCGGAACGCAGGGCGCGCGAAATAGCGTGTGATCAAACAGTAGGTATTTCCATCTGCCTCGCCGAAATAATTATTGGACGTAGTTGCGACACGGAACAGCACGTAGTATCTGGTCAACACTCAGTACGTGTCCGGCGTATGCGTGGTCTGGTGAGGCAATGATTCGCAGAAAGAATCACCTGTAGCACAACATTACGGGTCTCATGCCACACGCACCACGACACACAACACGCCAGCGCGCAGTAAATGGCAGCCACGTGAATGCAACAATACTTTGGCTGCGGCTATTACCGCCATTGGCTTATAGCACGCCCCAAGGCACTTTCGAGTTTCGGTTTCGAATGACCGCGTATGATGTAATGCGTGCGAGCGAGAGGGTTAGGAGCGCATTCCATCGGAGATGCGGCGAGCGCTTGAGTGAGGTTGCGGCAGCAGCTCGCGCAGGCGCAAGTGCTCGAGGGGCGGGTCTTGAACGGCGTCGTCTGCTACGGCGACGCGCGCTGGCCGCTTTGTCTGCAAATGTGCTACTGTCAGGGTGGTGCGCTGATGTCATCGTTACTGCGTGAAATGAGCCGGTATTCTTTACTAAGCGTTGCGCAACGTCCATTAATATGCCTCGAAGGTAAGTTCATCGCTGAAAGGTGCAGGGCAGTCATAGACGATGTAGTGATTCCATACGTTACTGACAGCCCGTTCCCGGAAGGCGACTATATATTCCAACACGGTAGGCCGCGGATTTACATTGCTCGTGTGTTGCAAGAAACGCTCAAGGAGCGTGCCGTCGCTCTCCTGAAGTGGCCACCCCAATCCCCGGGCGTCAACATCATTTAAAATGTCTAGGGAGTATTGAAAACATCGCTGACTCACCACCCTCTCTATTATTTGCCCGTGGGATAGGTTTTGGGCCACCATCGTCAGCGCGTGAGACGTGCTGCGAATGAACACATCGCTGTCCAAGTCACTGTACACTTCACTGCCTTCCAGGAAGAGCGCTGTCATCGCGGCCGCTGGGGACATGACGAGATACTAAGTCAAGTTCGGAACATGACGCGTCTAACTCTCCGCCGGCGAGCAGGGCCTGTCTGGTTTAGGGAATGATTGTCGAGAAAAATCACTTCCAGCTCATTGTCGCAACCTTTAAAAGATTCCTTTATTCGTATCCGTTTCTTTCATCGTGTATGACCCCCAAAAGTTATCATTATTGAGTGCCTCGTTTTCCTTTCGAGTCAAAGACAGCACGTTGCGCGCATATCTTGGTGCGTCTTGTCGCTGCATATTACATAGCACACGTACTGAAGAAATGTACGCGCACGCACTCGGTACCCCGGCCTTTTGAAAGAACAAACGAAGCATGCCGCCAAAATAAGTTTGTGGAACTCCATTATCGCCAATGAAGGCTCAGAGTTTGGCGTCGCACAACGTTCAGTAAAGAATGTCAGCTCAGTTCCCGCAGTAACGATGAAATCGGTGCCCCGCCCCTGACAGTAGCACGCTTCCCAACAATGCTAAAACAATGCGGCCAGCGCGCGCCGCCGTGGCAGACGACGCAGAACACGACTCCGCCCCTCCTGTATATGGTCTACACTCTGCGGCCGCGCGAGCTGCAGCCGCCGGCCGCTTCGGTCTTTACCGACTCCAGCGCTCGCCGCATCGCTATACAATGTGTTCCGAGTTTTCCCCTGAGTGAGAAACAGACTACGTTGGTGCATGCGTGTGTGTTGACACGTGTGTGTAGACAAGATGACATTCTTTGTTTCGGTGTTATTTACACCAGGCAGTGAGATAACAGAGCCCGAGTTACTACGTGTCACGCACTGCAATCGCTTGTGGTCCTGAAACGCAGACGCTGCGCGTCTAGTTTATCGGTTTGCTTTTGTCATAGCTTTTGCTCTTGCCATACGGCCATCTCCTCTCTGTGTGCCTCTTTCGCACATGCTTTATTTATCGTCCAAGTGTTCGTCCCGCTTTTCCTCTTTCATTAGCCACATCTCTGTCGGCGCCCATGTGACGGAGAGGTGTTTGTTTCAGTGTGAGCGATATGCCCCACCCTCGGTCCCTATAACCGGCCCCACTGCGATGCTTGCGCGTCACTGTACTGCCTGGACATGCCCCAACGCACCGATACTCTCCTCATACTCAACCACACATCCGAACAGTGGGAGGCCGTACTGTCCAATACGAACCCGCTTCACCAGCAACAACTTCTATATGGTGGACCCGACAGGCAGCCAGAGCCGCCGCAATCTCTTCTGGCTTGTATCCGACGTGTGAAAGTTCTACTAAAAGGAATCCTGTTATTACGCAATTTGTACTGTCTTCTGAACTGAAGTGTCGGTCGGCTGCAAACGTCTCTCCGCTGCCCGCAGCAGACGCAGGGTACGCGCCGAGCAGACGACAGAGCAGACGCGCAAGTGGACTCGGGCGTATTCCATCCGGTAGCATGGCCCAGCAGCCATGGTTGCTATAGTAAAGGCGCAGAGAACCGAGCGCGCGTCCTAGATTTTTTCGTGGCAGCAGCAGAGCAACACTACTCGCTTACGACCTAATGCGCCTAATAGAGGGGCTCAATAAGATGTGCGTTCTTTCCTGTGCTATGCTCGCAGCACCATTGCCAGTAATGTGCTACATGCTACGGCAATGTGCAGCCCAGAGCTGAATTAAGGCCAAGGAGGTCTTTTACAATTTCTTTGCTAATGTCTTATTCCTGTGCGGCACGAGTGTCACATCCGCAGTGTATGAACGTGACGGAAAACATTTCCAGCGCATGAATATGGGGAGGGGGGTGTTCTTGGGAGCAGGCTATTTCAACGGCATCTGCTCCGCGATGTTTATTTGCGTAGTTTTATGGAAACGCCACATGTATTGTTGCCTCACTTACGGATACAAAAAAAAAAAAAAAGAAAAATCGCATACGCATCAGCGGTGCACCCGGACCTTGTGCTACGTGTCCTCGGTGTACTAGCATAACAGTAAATGTTCCTGCATTTCAGAAACGAATCCTGCAGTGGCTATCTGAGGTTATCTCATTTTTACGCATCTGTATGACAGGCAGTGTCATCTGCACTCGTGACGCTGAGAGCACACGCATGTACGTACACGCGTAGCGTGTTGGTCTTTACCGCTTAACTGCTGCAGACGTCGGGTGCTGGCTTTTTTCTCTCAATGAGAGAAAAACGCTTTCGAATCAAAACTTCCTCCGGGAATAGGTGGTTATGCTCAGACCGAAGTGCCTGCTTGCGACCTTTTCCGACTTCGGTGGTTGGTGCTGACCATAGGCGCCCACTACGTGCGCTAGCCCCCTCCGGAGTTTTGCGGGAGAGTCTGAGCCACGTCACCCCCCCCCCCCCCCCCCCCCCCCACCAGAAGTTCCAATACCAGAGCTTTGTCACCCACATTATTTGACGTTTCTTTTAACTTTCCTCGACGTTTTCACTTGAAATTCTGCTGGGGCAACCTTGTTGGCGCGGATGAGAACCGCTTCGAATTCATACTTTCGCTTTCATTCTTCAAAAAGAAAAATTAAATTATGGGCTTTCGCCTGCCAAGCCACGATCTGATCACGAGGCACACCGTGGTAGGGTACTCCAGAAGTTTGGACCACCTGGGGTCCTTCAACGAGCACCTAAATCTAAGTACACGGGAGTTTTCGCAATTCGCCCCAATCGAAATACGGTCGCCCTGGCCGGAATTCTATCCCGCGATCTCGTGCTTTGTAGCCCAACACCATTGTCACGAAGCAACCACGGCGGGTCGCTTTATTTCTACAAATCCTGACAATATGTAGGAGGACACGCGCATTAGAAGCACTAGCGGCTTCTGCGTCATCCGTATTTTCTCACTTCAGCATTGCTTTACATTTACACTGTAAACACCATGAACGTATACAATGCATTTCAGTATACGTGCAGCACATAGTTTATTTCATTTTTTTAAACAGAAGGGTGTACCCAATTATCAATCATGTCTAAAGGTATGGATAGCCCATACCTAGAGAATTAATATGTAGCTGCACATTCACCTCGCTTTAAATTGCTTTGCGGGCTTTTTTGACCATGAAAGAAAACTAGACTTCAGTGACCCCTTCGGCAGAGTCTTTTATCAATGGCGTGCGAAATGCAAGTGAATGTTGTGTCTGTTAGTAATGCTTCTCTTTCCAGTAAGCAATGATAACGACTCAGAGAAAAAGGAAACTCTAGTAATCTACAACATTTTATAGTGATGGAAACATCGCTACTTGCATGCAAAGGTCATAAATATACACGGTGTCCAACATAACGTGAGCCAAGAATATAGATATGAAAGGCGCATCGGAAGCGACATTGAACCGAACGCATACTATTCGCACTACACTATATAGTAACTCATACAATTTTTTCTTGTTTTCCCCATAACTCAGTAATTTTTTAAGTTTCATTATCCAACTGTTTAAATTGTTGGCTGAGAACCCCGTGTATGATACGCACATTTGTACAGCCCCTTCAGAAACCACCGATCGAGTTGTTTCCTGTGCGATACTGCTCATGTAGTCCTTGTCTCCGTGTAGCAAAGAAGGCCCGCAAAATATGAAAAAAAAAGCCACGTGATAGCGCTTGCGCAGTGATATCATGCTGCTTGCTCTCAAGCTGGATCTTTATTCTCGGTCTACCTCCATGACTTTCGGAGGCAGGTTCACCTACGCGAGATTTCGCAAACGCGTCCAAGTATACTGCCGACAAAGCTTGGCACAGCGCCAGAAATGAGGACGCCCTTGGAGAGTGCAACTTGAAAGCGAAACTATCTGATCCGCCCCTTTCTCGTGTTACCTGCTTGGATTGCCCGGCTCGAGCTGGTTTCACGCGCTCTCGGAGGGCACGCCTAGCTGCGTCAGCACAGAGCTGCGGGCCGCACTGAGGCAGAGAAGGGACGGCAATATTTTTTTTTAGGATGCTGCGCGTAAGCGTAATTACTTATACACTGTGTGGCGCAGCTCAGGTAGGCGCGCCCTCCCACATCGACATTTTGAAAAATGCTCTTAGCTTCGCCCGCCACGCGCCGCAGCTAGAGGGAGGTGCGACAAGCAAACAAAAAAAAAACATTCTGCTTGCGCGCGGTCACGTGCCGTGGTGCGAAAAAGCACTGCTGCTCGACGTCCTATTCGAAGGGGGGATTTTTTAAATGCCGCGCCAGACAAGTGCGGGACCCGGTGGGGCTCACGTCGTAGAGTTTCTCACCATAACACCTAGAGGGAAATCTGGCGCCACCGTCTATGGGAGTTTCTTAAGGGGGCACCGTGCCGTCATGGGAGTGACGGTATATATGTCTGCGAGGCTCGTGTTGGCTGGTGTTGTAAGAGGCTTCGTCTAAAACGTAGATATGGCTACACAAATAACGCGTTCTCAAACTAAAATCTTCATAAAATGGTTCCATTCACGCATAATACATCTTTACTCACCTACAATGCATGACCAAGCGAAGAAAAGCAAGAACAGACGACCAACTGTTTCAAAGCGAGCGCGAACCTTGTCGTCTGTTCTCCAACTTTAGCGGCTTGCTGATACTTTTTACGTAACCTATAGTCGTGCACGCAATAACAAGTCCTCATAGTTAAGCAAAACATGTTTTTACCTAAAAGTAAAGCTAGAACAGCTTTTCACATGCTGTTTTAGTAGAAAATGAATCATTGTGACAGACGGAACGGTAATTGCCAAGGGCGTCTTCAAGGTGTCCTGTCTCTCCGAGAACGATGCCAATCCGAAGTCACAAGATGCCGGCATTCCCATGCATACCACAGCGCAGCAGCGCCAGATTTCCCTCTAGGTAATGTAGTGAGAAACTGTATGGCTCACGTGGCGCAATTCGGTCGGTATTTTTGGTTCCGGGGCCGAATCCAGTTCATCATAACCATTGGCAGCACAATTTTACTACGTAAAATTGAGGTGTCGAATAGGTGTATATCTATGTGGTTTTCAAGGGGAGTTGCACTTACTTCGTTTTATTCATTACTTCGTTATAAGCCGTCTTCTTGCAACCAGGTTCAAGATTATTCATTTTGTCCGAGTTACGTCACGCTATCTTGGTATATCTATGAATGTACGCCTTACGTAATTGTTAGACCCGTTTTGCAGGATTCATTTGCGGGATTTATGGCGATAACAATGGCGCGGACGCTCGAGGCCCGTTTGCGCTGTCGGTGCGTGCCTCGTTGTCGTCGGGCAGTCCGGCTATCGGCGGCGCATGCGCGGCCACCGTCTGTAGTATCATACGCACTTCCCTTCTATCCTGATTTATTTCTTGTTGATTTTGTAATAAACGTGCCTTTTTCTTTCGATCATTTTTATCCAATAAATGCCGTCTCTGCTTCTCTCGCTTCCTTTTTTATTATTCATGTTTGTCTATACACACTCTCAATTGTGCTGCACCTGGTTGCCCACTTTCTTGATATCTCCCTCTATTTCGAGCTGCCGCTAGGGGGCTAAGCAGTGCTGACGCGCTTCGCATGGGCTCCTGCATTTTTCGGCAATTTTCCGGACACCTGCTTTTATTAATCGAAACTGCGGCATCGACAGAAGCGGCACGGGAAGCGGTACCGGAGGATATCAAGTTTACGAGCGGTACGTGGAATTCTCGTCATTTTTTGCCATTTGAAGGTTTCACGCCACGCCAACGGAGCTAACCCTACAAGGCTAAGCGGCCAACCGAACGCGCGTGACCCGTGACCCGCGGAGAGTGTCCCGTGGCTCGTGAGCGCTCGTGAGCCGCCGCTCGCTCTCTTCGAGACCGACTCGGCGCTGCCGCTGTGTACCAATGACTGAGGCATCCGACGCAGCAAGGACTGCACGAGAACTGAACCAGGAAAACAACAGCACTGAAATGCAGGTGGAGACGACACGAGAGCATCAACAACTGGAAGCGGAGTGGACGTATGACGAGAGCAGCGGAAAGGCAATAGACATCCAGGAAAAATGGCACACATGGGAGAGGAAAGGCAAGAAGACTCAGGCGCATATAAAACCCACAGCCGAGGAAGCAGACCAACTACGAACGCAGCAAGCCGGAGCAACAATACCTATTGCGGGAAACATGTCACATTATAGAAAACCAAGACTTCCGCCTTTGCCAGTGGACGACACGAAGATCATCTACAGACCTAAGGCAGGACTACAACTCTCCAAATGGACATTGGTGGCAGTGACACATGCCATCGGCCGAGCTAGCAAGTTGTCCCAAAAAGACTTCTACGACAACATCCGGATTCAAGTGCAACATGTCGAGAATATAATAATCGCAAGTACACCAAACAAAGACATGGCGTACGATATGCTCCTCAAGATCACCAGCATCCAGCTTGGAGGGTCTATTTACGAAGTTAAAGCACATGTCAGGACACCAGAGGGCATCAGCAAAGGCGTAATCTACAACATCCCGCCAGGCACGAGCGAAGAAGAACTACTACAAGGACTACGAGTACCCGCAAGATACACGGTCCTCGCAGCACGCATGCTGGGAAGATCGTCTACAGCACTCATCTACTTCGACGGACCGCACTTCCCATACAACATCATATATAAATGCTGTGACTACCGCTGCAAACCATACAGGAAATCCGTGCAATACTGCCGAACCTGCGGAGAACTAGGGCATCGGCAAGATATCTGCCCGAAACCCCTCATCAACTTCTGCTACATGTGCGGGATGGAAAATCAACCGCAAGAACATGACTGCCAACCGAGTTGTAAAATCTGCCAACAACCCCATGAGACAGCAGGAAAGGGTTGCCGACACAAACTGAAACCAAATCCACCACCGTACAAGACCAGACTGCAATGGGAAAACAAGAACCAAGAGCAGCAACGCAGATGGAATACAGATTCAGAGTCGGACTTCCCGGCACTATCCGTATCAAGCAATACCTCACTACACAGTCCACGCAGATCCAGAAGTGACTCCAAATCAACAGGCGATGAAGCAAACAATAGACCCCGGTCAAGATCACGGTCTGGATCCCGTACACGCAACCCACAAAAGCGAGTCACGTATGCAGACGCTGCAGGAGGAAACGCACGAGCACAAGTACCCACGGAAACCGAACGAGATCTGCGAGCACAACTCCAAAACCAGCAAGCCCTCATTGACAAGCTCATACAAAGGTGCCAAGAACAAAACACCGCCAATCAAGCTTCGAAACCTCAAGGAAAGCCAAACATCCCACCGCCCCTTACGGAAGAAAGAATCAAGGAAATCGTAACAATGGAGGTGCGGAAGCAGATACAGGAGGCCATGACCACTTTTGCAAAGGAGATAACGCAACAGCTCCAGCAACACATCACCGCTCAGCTGGCCCCTATCCATGCTACCCTCCAAGACCTCAGCAACTTCATGTCCTATGCCAAGCAGAACCACGTAACGAAAGCCACAGTAGAAAAGCTGCTGAACAACACCGACACGGCTCGCAAGAAAGCACGTAAAGACCTCCACAATGCAGCCAGACCGGAATCCATGGCCCGGGGCGAAAACAACGATATCGTACAAGATGGCGAGTAATACCAAGAGATTACCACAACTCCCAATGAAGCTCTGGCAATGTAACTGTCGCTCTATCCGAACCAAAAGAACAAACCTCCAAGAACTGACCAAACTGGAACAACCAGATATCATCGCTCTCCAAGAAACTTATCACACCAATCTGCGCATACAGGGATATGATACACACACCGGATCTCAGAGAACAGCCATCCTGACGAAGAAAAATCTAACCACGCAAGGTCACACAATCCAGGGAACAACCGTGGAACACACCCTAGTGGAAGTGCTACCTGAGAAGAAGACAAACCAAAGACTATACGTACTATGCTTATATTGTCCACCCAGGGATCCATTATCCGACTTTGTAAACTTCATCACCCAAGCCAGAAGACTATCTAAAGGCCATAAACTCGTAATAATGGGGGATTTTAATGCCCCGCACACAGCATGGGGTTACCAGCACACGACGAAGAAAGGAGCGCGAGTGTACGATTCGGCGCAACAGAATCACCTCACCCTCTGGAATGATCCTAAACTAACGACTCGAATAGGCAACAGTGTGTCCAGGGACACAAATCCCGACCTCACCTTTACAATAGGAATATCCAAGGCAGAATGGACCCGACTTGAAGAAAATCTCGGCAGCGACCACCACATCCTTCAGCTTGAAATCCCGCACCATAAAAAGCCGAGCAGAACCGGAACGGCAAGGCTGACGGACTGGAAGGCCTTCCGAGAGCATGACATAGACGAAAACATCG
Organism: Dermacentor andersoni; assembly: GCF_023375885.2. NCBI lineage: Eukaryota > Metazoa > Arthropoda > Arachnida > Ixodida > Ixodidae > Dermacentor > Dermacentor andersoni. The sequence continues at coordinate 8,384,928 of NC_092823.1, read as the reverse complement.
AAAATATTGAAGAGTGGCTCACCGAAGTGGTCAAGGCGGCGGAGAAGCATACTAAAGTCATCCAACTCACAATGGACACGCCGGCCGTAGACTCTCACCTCCTACATCTTTGGGATGCCAGAAGAGGACTACTGAGGCGGTGGAAAAAGATGAAACTTAACCGCAAACTGCAGAAACGGATTGCTCACATAACAAAGAAAGCAGAAGAATACGGAGATCAACTGAGCAGTCAGAACTGGCATAAGCTGTGCGACCAACTTCAAGGCACACTCAGCACGAAGAAGACCTGGCATATACTGCGAGCACTTCTAGCTACCACCAAAAACAAGTCCCAGCAAAGACATGACCTCAAGAAAATCATTAACTCCCATCCAGGAACTGAGAAACAAATTCTGGAAGAAATCAAGCGTAAACTTGTCGGAGACAATGCCCCCAAGGTTACCGATCCCAGACCGTACAAAGGCGAACCAAATCCCACCCTCGACAGCCCTTTCACGCTTCCTGAACTCCATGCCGCCCTTGCCAAATTGACCCGTAACACATCGCCAGGAAATGACAAGGTGACCAACAAGATCCTACGAAACCTCCCAGACAAGGCCCTAAATGGGCTCCTCGACTACATGAATAACTGCTGGGAAAATGGCAAGCTCCCGACAGAATGGAAGCACGCAGAAGTCATTATGATCCCGAAACACAACAAGCCACTACAAATCAGCAACCTACGGCCCATATCCCTTACTTCCTGCGCTAGGAAGCTTCTCGAACACATGGTTCACGACCGCCTCACCACATACCTCGAAGACTCAGGTCGCATGCCTGACACAATGTTTGGCTTCCGACAGCACCTCTCAGCACAAGATGTACTACTACAGCTCAAGGAAGACCTCTTGGACTACCTAGAACGCCACAAAAAGTTCTCTATTTTAACAATAGATGTTAAAGGAGCCTTCGATAATGTGAAGCATGAAGCAATCCTCCAAAATCTCCAAGACACAAACTGCGGAATCCGGACCTACCAATACGTACACGACTTTCTCAAAGATCGCACGGCTACGGTGGGTATCGGCAACATCCGAAGCGACAAGTTCGAAATGCCCAACAAAGGAACTCCACAAGGGTCAGTCATTTCACCTTTGCTGTTCAATCACGCCATGATTAAGCTCCCACAACAACTCGAAGGAATCGAAGATTTAAGCCATGCAATATACGCCGACGATATAACGTTATGGACAAAAGCGTCCACAACCGACCAACAGCAAACTACCCTCCAAGAGGCAATCGATCAGATAGAACAGTACCTCTCAAGATGCGGGCTCCAGTGCGCCCCCGAAAAGTCAGAGCTACTTATACTCAAGGCAAGGACCCGGGGAAGACCGCCAGCCTACGTCGCTCCAGATCCCAACGTCAGGCTCAATGGAATCGATGTCCCTCAAGTTGGCTCACTCCGCGTCCTTGGCCTCGCAATACATAAAGACGGTTCTGGTGCAGCTACACTTCCGAAGCTTCAGAGGACCCTAACACAAGTAACCCATCTCATTCGGCGTATAACCACCCAAAGAAGAGGACTTAAAGAGCAAGAAACCGTCCAATTAATCCAAGCACTCCTTATAAGCCGGATCACATATGGCACCCCGTATCTACTCCTCAAGAAAGCTGAAATTGACAAACTCAACATCATCATCAGAAAAGCAATCAAGAGCGCACTAGGACTACCCAGTACGACCTCAACCACGACACTCCTAAAACTTGGCCTTCATAATACCTGGGAAGAAATGAGTGAAGCGCACAGAGCCAGCCAGTTGGAACGCCTTAAGCTGACTCAAACAGGCAGAGCAGTACTTCGCAAACTCGCATACAGCGAAAACTTCATAGCAGACTCAGATGCGAAAGCCCGATTGCCGCCACTTCTTCGTGACTCTATCTCAGTCGCTCCAATACCTCGCAACATGCATGCAACATACCACAAAGACAGAAGACAAGCAAGAGTCAGAGCGCTGAGCAAGAAATACTCAAAGGACCCCAACACGAGATATACAGATGCGGCAAAATACCGAGCTAGAAGAGCATACGCAATTACCGTGACCAACAACCAAGGGAAGGAGCTAATCGCTGCCACCATACCGGCCAGAAATCCAGAAACGGCGGAGGAAGTGGCCATCGTCCTCGGCATCGCCACATGCAAAGACACAGCAATCATCTTGAGCGATTCGCAAACGGCATGTAGAAACCTACGAAAAGGCCGAATTTCTGCCGCAGCAGTGAAGATTCTGAAAGAAATAACAAGACGTCAAAAACTACCCGAAACCTACGTCGTATGTACCCCAGGCCACGAACACCTGGCAGGAAACGAAGCAGCACACGCTGTCGCCCGAGAGCATACCAGCCGGGATTTCCTGCCACATGGTCTCCGGAAAGCGACGAGGGTGGAGGACATTCCCATCAATTACGCCGTAATATTGCAACATTACCGACTGGAAAGAAGACAATATCCTCTACCACATCCAAAATTAAGCAAGGAAGAAGCCACCGCCCTCCGCAGACTACAAACGAATACTTATGTCCTTGGAATTATCATGCACCGAATGCACCCCACCGAATTCTCATACCTATGCCGATATTGTGAGGTACCAGACACCCTACAACACATGGTGGTGGTGTGCCCACACCGCGAGAACAACACTCAAGATGATGCCCCTGAACCGCTACAAGACACCGAAGAAACGTGGGAGGCAATGTTAAAGGCACAGAGCCTGGAAGATCAGCGAAGTCTGGTGGACCGGGCCCGGGCTGCGGCATTAGCCAACGGCTTTCTGGACTAAGAGAGCCGCCCACCTAGGGCGAAGAAAGAACACTTTCTCGCTGTTTCACACAATAAACGTTCATTCCTCCTCCTCCTCCCTCTATTTCGTGTCCACGCTTTTCAGGCGAACATATTTGTGCACAAACTCCGGCCATTTCTTTCCATCCATGCACATTACAGTCTTTCTTCAAAATTAGTCTTACCCTGCATGCGCTTCTCCAACATCAACAGAAGCCCAAGCCATGTCCCAATCCATTGCCTCATTTGTGTTTTTACCATGGCCTCTCAAAGCCAGTTGGCCCACCGCCCTTTGACATACAACCTCGGTGATATTTCTCATTTATAGCGCAGATTTATTTTTGCGACCGTTAGCGCTGACGCCAATGAACTTCTCCCAATTCCTCGCGCGACCTAGAATACACCCCAAATTGTGTTTTAGTCTGTATTCCTGCACGAGCTCGAGATTCCTGTATCAGTCTGCAGGAGCTCGTGTTGCTGTTGTCTTCTTTCCCCTAATAGATAATGCTGTTCTTGCTTTCATGCCTCTCAAACATAATTTCCTTTATTTTAATCATTCCGGCCAAGACCTTAATCAGCAGCGCTTTTCTCCTTGGACCCGGCTGTTTGATTACAGGTATCGGAATGTCATTGGGTCCTGCGACCACATTCGTAGAAAGATTTCCTTCTGCTATCTGCCAATAGCACTATTGTTACTACTGTAGGGTAATTTTATTTCTCTCGGGCTTCTGCGTTGCTGGATCTGCTTGAGTCAGGACTCTTGAACCGTATTGATGTGGAGCTTGGGGCTCCCATTCAAGACGCGGCAACGACACATACAGGTTGGTAATCTAAAGCGGCCTTGTTCATGTTTGTGTGCACGTTAAACAATAATCCATAATTCCCCACTACTAAGCACATCATTATCAGATGCTGGGTTTGGCGCTGAAAACGCAAGGCTTTATTCAAACTGCCAGTGCACGCTTTCACGGCAATTTGCATACAAGCCCATACGTAACCTCCGCAAGTACGAGCATGTGGACTTCGCGGCATTCCTGCTTACCGATAAGGTATGTGCCGCGCTGACAGAGGCATCCGAAACGGCTGAAGGAAGAGACGAAAAAAAAGCAGACGAAACAGTTTATTTACAGGGTGCAGAGTTACCTCATTAAAAACTCGCAAAAAAAAACGCGCATTTCCAGATTTCGCTCCATCTCGCACACTCCGGAATCAAAGAACCGCAAGGAGAGACATACACGATGTAAAACATGTACACGTGCAAAAGAACCGCGTGCCAAAGTTCCCCAGCCCCCTCAGCTCTCGTGATTATCACCATGAGCTGCTGCTCATGGTGATAATCACTTCCCGGCGCAGACGCAATTCTTTGTTGCTGAAGGTCTGTGTGCCTGCGCGTGAACAATTTCCTCGAATAGAAGCGACGGCTCTGTTGCGGCGACACTGTGGTTCAAAACCTGTCGCTTTTTCTTTATCAAACGGAAGGGCAACAGAAATGGTGGTAGATCATAATTCCACGAATGCGCGAAACTCCATCTCTCCTTGGCTGTATATGTATAGGCAGGAGTGCTGTTCACCCAACTCGCTTGACTACGCGTTTGCCTCCTCACCACGTTGCCGAGCGAAACCTCTCTTGGGAAGAAAAAGGGGCTTGCCCACCAGAAACCTTGGTTTACGTTTACACTAGTCCAACAATTAATACATTAAACGGGCACAACTTTCTGATCGAAAACAACATATATCGAGAGGGGTTTCATGGGACTGGCAAGTAACACCCACTGATTCCAATCAGGAGAGCTCGCGTGCACTAGGGTGTGTCGAAGACAGAGAGCGCTCGTCGCACTCTATCTATAGAGGCTGCACTGCGAGCGCATGATCCGCACTATGTACTATGTGGCACGCTGGCCCCCGAGCAGTGCTTCCGAGCTATAGTTGGTTAATTTCGCCTTGTACAAACAGCAGAACGTAAGACAGTAACTAAGTTTCAGCTCACACAGGCGGTACGAAGTCATCGATGTAAGGCTTATGGTTATAAGCTTCCACCTTATATAACAACGGCTTTCGCAGGGCGCCATATCAACATGGTCCGCTGTCAAGATGTGTCCCCAGTGGCGCTCTTTTGTGGAAACTCAATACAGCCTCTTCGTCTTTCGCACTTCCGAGCAGCTCTGTCAGGTTACACATTTGAGCTCACACGAACCGGTGTCATATATACTCTCACGAAAAGTGGTCTTTGCACATTCATTCATCACTTCTTTTTATTTATTTATTTTATTTCGGATAACAATACATGGTGTCCGCGGGGAGAGGCTAAAGGAGGCTAAGATGTCTCCTGACGAGGCCTAACACCCGCATTACACGTCGGTGCAGATGGTGCGGAGTAACATATCAGGGAGAACAGTGGTACATCAAACACAGCGAGACAAGAATTCAACATAAGCAATTATACAAGCACTGGTCAGGCAGAAAATAATAGTGAAGAAGTCATCAACAATGAGCGATAGTAAGTGGTGTAGAAAGGAAAAGAAAACACATTGACGTGCTTTATCGGCGCATTTTAAACCGCGAAATTGGAGTGATTTACAGCGTCAACTCGCCAATTCAGGGAAAAAAATAGAGAGAATTTGTACAACTTTCCTTAACAAGCTGTGCACAGTAGCTGTTTGAACAGGCGATCGAGTACAAAACGCGGACAGCCTCATCGCGGCAAAGTTCTCCATGCACTGCGCATACAATGAGCACTGCCGTAAAGATGGCGCGGAAGTTTTCTCTCTTTTTTTATTGTTCGCTCGCTGTTCTTACGTACTGTAACGTCTGAACTCCAACAAGGGTGTTCATTGAACGTATGCCACATGTCAAACCATAGCAGCTCCTATCTGCTTTCTGCAAATTCCAATCTAGTTTCTTCGAGGCGGAGTAGCTGCGGGTTATGGATAGCATGGGAGTGGCATCGTAACGGAGTCCACGATGGTGATTTGCTGCTGGATAGTCTTCAGATTCCCTAGCCGACTCGCCTAGAGAACACGAGGGTATTAAATGCAGATACTTTCCGAGAGTGAGGACAGAGGGTGCTGGGGCCCTATAACGTAAAACTAATCCAATATGTTTCTATTCCAATCTCCTGACGTCAAATTTGCGTAACCACCAACGCAACCACCGGGCGGTCACCCGCAGCGTTGTCTGAACAGAGCAATCAAACGCTCTCCTCGTTTATAGGCGGTCACTTTTGTTTGCTTGAAAAACGAATAACATTGCCTACACTGAGCGGCTTGTCGTATCTAATTGGCTGACATGAGGCGAGGAGAACGCTCAAGTGGAGAGGGATTCGATGGGGCCGAGCCACTGCACTGAAAGTCGATAACCGGATGAAGAGGGTGGTGCCGGCGTCTGCGATAGGTGAGCTTTGCCTTACTTAGCTTGCGGTTGCTGGTCGAAAATCGCGGCGGCATGCAACGGAAGCTCAAGAATGACGCTAAAACGGACCCTCAGCAAAGAAGATTTGGCAGAATGAGGGGATAAACGTGCCCAAAGTGCTTGAAAACGTTGCACAGCCACGCAAGAAGATTTATTATACGCAAATATACCCATGCTCTCCGGCAGGTGCGAGTAGCCAGTGTCTGAGCGATCGGCGGCAGCCATCTTTTATTCCTTTCGGAACGGGGCAGCCTGCGGCTATTCCAAAGAAAATTCTTTTTTTTCGGCATAATAATGCTTCTTTAACGCGTGCACGTCACTTTGATGCGGTGAGTTTTTGTGGTTCTGTGACGTCGCGTGACAGGCAGGTGAAGTGGGTTCAGCGCGAAAACTCTTGACCAATAGCCGAGGGCTAATGGCGAAAAGGCGTCGAATCAGAAGTAACTATATTTGTTGTGTTCGGTCAAGTCATGCATAATCAGTGTGTACACGTTATATCGGATGGGGAGGTATCGCGGTTTTCGTAACGTCGCGTGACAGACAGGTGAAGTGGGGGTGGTCGAAAAAAGTTTTTGACCAATCGTGGAGGGCTGATAGCAGAATTGGAATAGAAAAGTTTGGAATAGTTTTACGTTATAGCGCCCCGGATGTGAACTGAGACGGTCAGATTGCTCCTGCATGGAGTGGGCTTCCGCACTAGAGCCGTGTAACTTAGCTAAATAAAGCCTTTTTCCTTCATTTTCTGCAACTTGACGCCGCAGTCGATGGTGGATTTCATACCCTGAACGCTAACCTAGCCGCAACAGTACATCGCCCAACTCAAGCATGATACAGATCATGCTTCCCGAGGCGCATAACCACTCGTCAGGGCACGTGAAACGTAGATATAATGCAAGCACATAGGCAAGCGTGTTTGTTCATTGATTCGCCCGCTTTGTCCTCTGCCGTCGTCTTCGAAGTGACTGCTGCGCGATGACGCGTCGATTTCTATTCGACTGCGTGCTGCATTTCTCTTGCTTACTGGTACCTTTGCTATACGAACAACGGCCGCATGTTCGAAGTGTGACGCAACTGAGCGATTACCTCCACGGTGAAGGTAATAAGGAGACTGCTTGTGAAGAGTATACGTGCGTTGTTGAACGCGAATGTGAAAGAAAGGCTCGCTAATAAACCGATGAGTAATATGCTATGTACGCCATACCGTGGTTGGCATTCTGTGACGGCGCCCACTCGCGCGTAAGAACATGTCCGTGTGACTGAATGCGAAAACATTGCGGCAAGCGCCAAGACAGCCAGGAATGAGAGAAAATTTGAGGACTGTTCTTATTACCTTAACGTCTACTCAGTATAGTGCGGTACCCACATCTATTACTCATTTGCAAATGTGTTGCATGCGGATTCACAGGGCTTCGGTTGCATTTCTCCTTTTCTCTCCGTCGATACCGACATGCGTCCATGCTCGACATTGGGAAAGCACTAGCGGAGTGCAATATGCTTCTTCGGCCACTTGAACTATGTTTTCGTCGTCATAACACAGTGTAAAAAAGCTAATGGAAACATGAAGAAACTGTAAAGCCTACATTCTTTTCATTTTTTTTGCTGTATACATTTCACGAAAGAAACATAAGCATGGACATGCTGCGTAATGCGCAAACACGCGGTGACATCCACGTCATTCGTGTACACGTCACATTGGCGGCATTGCGTGCCACTCATAGGACAGCTGAAAAATCGTGCTGGACAAGGTCGTTGATATGTTCCGTTTTCCTTGAAGAAATTGTACACATTGATGTGATGACCACGACTGTTTGCGTTTGACGCAGTCATGTAATACCGCTCGAAGTAGTTGCGCCGACAGTCACATTTCGCTTGATAACATCCCGTCACCGCTCTTGTCGGCGACGTACCCGGACCACCGCGTTGATCACTCTGGATAGCTACAATGACGCTCGCCGTCATGGTATCACTGAAGGCAAGCTATTAGTTCTGCTTGCTCGACATGTCTGCGTGTGCCGCGGTTTCCTACAGCTGACACGTCTGACAGCAGAAATCTTGGCACGTAAGCTCAACCACGAATATGAAAACTGTGTCGGACGTTCGTCGGTAATCTATTTGGAACAAAGTAGCGGCTCTACTATTTGCTTGACAATCCGACAGTTGTCTGGAAACTGTAACCTTACGATGGACAGCGAAAAAGACGTGACTACAGTCTACACAAAAGCCAGCAATCGAAAAAGATAGAACTTCACGGGGTTGACGTGCCAGAACCAGGATCTTATTATGAGCCACGCCGTAGTGGAAGATTCCGGAAATTCGGACCACCTGGAGTTCTTTAACGTGCACCTAAATCTAAGTATACACGGTGTTGTGCCATACTACGAGCACCACGTGGCGACCACGAGGTGACCACGAGGCGACGGGTGCTGCCTTACCACATGCACCACGTGGCTACCACGATGCGACGAGAGCACCCACTTCGCTGCGACGAATCAAGAATTCGACACGGGAGGCGACTTCAAGCAGCGCCCAGCCATCTCCGCGGCGAATCAAAAATTCGACGCAGGCGAAGTCATCACCCGGCCCCGCCTGGTTCCTGCCGACGAGCACTCGCCCAAAGCGGTTCCTGCGGACTAGGGGTCGCCGGGAGAACCGTTCCATTGTGAGAGCACAGAGTCGCTTGCAGCCGCCCAGTCGGTCGGAAGCGCTCCTACTGCTACATGTACGCTATCATCCGCTATCTGTAAATATTGTACGAGGTTTGTCGTTTCTTCTTCGTCTACGGAAGGAGTCCGTATTTCGTCCTCCACCCCGAAGTAACAAGACCGGGTGTTCCCGCATTTCGCCCCCATCAAAATGCGGCCGCCGTGGCCGGGATCCGTTTCCGCAACGTCGAGCTTAGAAGCCCAGCAATCGAAGAGACTTAGAATGCTTTCCTAACTGCTTTGTTTCAAACATCGAAGTTCAACCAGACCACAACTATGACAGTGACATGCATAACCGACCCTATGAACCGAAATGTGCACCACCGTGCCTGCTGGATTTCTCATATAGCAAGACGCCATTCGAGACCGTACTCCTGCAGGCGACGTCCTACATCTATCAACTAATAACTGGGTGTCACCCGCGGGTTTCGTGAAATATAACGGTGGTATACGATGCCTTTGGTGTCGAATGCCTCCAGCTCAACAAAGTGACGAAGAAGGAAGTTTATATCCTTCCACGCGTCGAGGACTGTTTGCACCATTTTCGGCACGTCTGTTTCTTTTTTTCCCCTCATCAGCACGTATCCGTAGCAACTGCTAGCTTGTAAGAAATAGTAACCGCAACCTAAAACAAAAAAACAGAATCATTTCGTCTGAGAGAATGTACAATACGAAATTATGGCGATTCCATTCGAATTATGCGCAGAGCCTAATGCTTTTGAGTGCGTGATGAACAAGTTTTTATGCGAGGGCTGGAGTGGCACTAACGCCCTGTATGTTTAGCGAGACAGTGGTGTTTTCCCAACTTTTCAGCATGACCTCCCCAGTGACTACAAATGTCATGCCTAACACAAATCGAAGGGCCAGCCCGTTTTTAGGGCCCTAAAAATGCCTGCGACTATGTGAACGTTTTGCGAACTGTTTGGTGTGGGGTCATTCAAGGCCATACCTTTAAAGCCATACTTGTTGCCGGCTTTCCAAGACCGACGAACAAAAGTGACATTCGGCAATGTTACTGTGTCTCCGTACTCTACGTACGCTTCGCAGCAATTTCTTTCAAGAAAGCCGTACCGCAAAGCACGGAATTCTGTTGGTTTAGGTAGAAAGCCAATGGGATGCGTTCTACGAGCTCCACAAAGGTTAGCAAACGCCTTGCGTTCTGGAGCACTTCGACGAATCAAGCGCTATTGCATTTCACACGGATGCCAGGAAGATTGTCCTCGATGCATTACTCGTGCAAGATGGAGCTGAGCGAGTGGTCGTGTGCCGCGAGCTGCAATCTGGCTGTGTCTAAATGATTGAATCTCACGACAAAGAAGAATGTTCGGCGGTTGTGTGAACAATTGCAACGATATGCCCAACTTTCTACGGCTAGCCATTAGAGCTTTGGCAGAACAACGATCCTTGTGCTAGCTCGCCAAACAGAAAGGAGAGTGTGGCCGTGTTGCACGCTGCAGTCTTTGGTTGCAATAACAGGGCATGGTCGCGTTTGGCGAGTGTATAGATCGACGCTGGATCCGTAGTTCGAGCTCTACTTCAAGTGGCGCTACTCGACGTCGGTGAAGCAGATATATTTCCTTCCGCCATCCTCGTTCCGACAAAGCCAATCGTCAGCGAAAAAATCCACAAATGCGGCCACTCATCGACTCCCTTGAAATTCGCGTACTGGAAAATCCAATCAATGTTTGTTTTTACGCTACGATCGTTTCTTCAGCGCCATTCACTCCTGCACAAACTTTCAGAAACGAACACAGGCGCCTGCCTCATTGCAATACAACGCCGTTGCTTAGTAACGAGGTCTTGCGCACCCCTCACGACGAGCGGGAGCTCGTCGCAAGAAGTGCATGAGAGATGCGACAAACATTTGGCAGTCACATCCACGCACGCACACGACGTAAGTACTTCAAGCCCGCTGGCTTCTTGCATCCTGCCCCCCCCCTACCCCCCCTCCCCTTTCGCCAGGTCAGCGTACAGTTTCTGGAACTATTCCCCATGTGCAGTGCTGGTCACCGTTGGATCACACTTGTCACGAGAAGCCGGGCGCGCCACAATGAAATGAGAGCCTTTATCAATGCGCCAGTGTAAATGCGTCGTTCCTTGAACGTGCCAACTGGCATGGTGCTCCAGCAGTAGTGCTAATCGATCGCGGCAGAGAATGGGTTACCAAAACAATATAATAAAACCATAGGCCATATATTCCGTGCAAGCTGTTTCGTGCAAGGACGACTTTGCTCCGTACATGAAGTTCGACCAAGGTAAACATACCTGGTAGCGAAGCTCTCATAGAAGCCGATGCGTTACAAAACGTGGCGGTTCATGATCGGTTCACGGGGCTTAGCGTGATCTGTGTGACCAGGGAGCGCTTCCGGCGGAAGAAAAAATAATGTGAGGCCATATCGGTTAGAAACAGAAGTGACGTCACTCTGTACTCAAAGGCGCGAAATTTGCTTTGGCAGCCTGCCATTATAGCTCTAAATTCAAATGCCTCGCGAATCGACTCGATGGGTGTTTCGAGCTTTCAGCGCGGAAAACGGTGCAGGAAAAGGCCAACCGCACGGGTGTCCAAATCCCAACCCTGCTCGGAACATACTTTCCTTGAAGGCCGACGAAAGCTTTAGGTGTAGAGTGCTGGTCCTGTCGTCGGACGCCAAGCCCGCCGGCCCGCGAAGTCGCACATAAGGTGAGGTAAACAATTCTCAGCGGCAGTAACGCACTACTTTTGATTGAGCATGTTAAACGATGAAGGTGGCCTCGTCACCAAATTGAGATAAACGTCGACAAGCAAAACGGCACAAAGTGTGAGGGAGGCGTGCACTGTACCAGGTGAACTTTGCGAGCGCGCCTTTCTGCTAACTTCGCGAGCTGCATTGCATTGCAGGTGATAGCGGCGTTAACGGCTCCTCTTTCGATGGGCGCTGAAAAGAGCTATTTATTGATTACAGTAAAATTACCAGACCTGTCTTTTCTTTGCTCGTTACGCATAAGTAAAATTCATTAGGAATTTTGCTTTCGTTGAATAAATCTAACTGTGTATCGCTTAGATTTAAAAACGCTTTTTTTTTCTTGCGCAGTGAACAGGAGGAAAACATTTATTGAAAGAAAAATGAAACATAGGAGAAGCAGGTGCCTCTCTGCTTGTGCGGGGAGGCACCCTTAGTGCAGGGCTCATGCGGCGCGTGCTGTCTCCGGGGCCCTGCGCACCATTTGCTGCTGGTTACGAGGATCGGAACCAGTCAGCGCGGCCTCCCACTGCTCGGGTGCGGGGTTGGGTATTTGCGGGGCCGCCTTCACGTTCGTTCCCTTTCAACATAGTCGCGCTTCAATCGCTGCTCTTATAACCACCCTTGCGTTGTCAGTGACAGATTGTGCTGAACAGCTTTTCGCCCAACGCTTCGAAACCTATTTGGATCGACATTGGTTCGCCTATGGCACTGCTGTACAAGTAATCACCGCCACTCTCTGCTTCCCGCAAAAACATCGCCCAACTTTCACTGCGGGTGGCGCCAAATTGGCTCGATGCGCTCAAGATCCGCGCGAGCATACGCGGATGTATGTGCGCTATCACCAATGCGAAGACGGCCACCGATACAACCTTAACGCCACTGAGACGGTCACGTATCAGCCTGGTGCTAAAGCATACGGGGAGACACCTATTCGCTATCGCGTTGCATTGGGGGGACTTTGACGTCGATATTTTGCCCTTTATCTGGCACTTCACTAGGTCAGAGACGTCACATACCAAGGCCTTGCTGAGGGGGACGCAAAGGCCGCCACTGACGTATACCACGGCAACGAGGTGACGTTTACGTTGCCAGGTTGAAGGCACGTTATCCCCGCTGGCAGCAGCACAAGTCGCTCACCAGCTACCGGCTTTCCTTTTTGCCTCATTGTATGCCTTTGCTGGCCACCAAGACGATGCTACTAGGTAAGCGGTTAATGTCATTGTCAAGCAGCAAATACAATGCGCGTGCTCTAGTATACCGGGGACAAAACAATTTCTCGTACTGCTGCTGACTGCGACCGCACGCACTCGCATTAATTGTGGCACCGCTTGAAAAGCAACTTGCTCTGCAGAATGGCACAGAATATCGGTTTCGGCACGTGACTAAGTCACTAAAACGGAAACAATGTAACGTCAACTGAGCCACAACAGCAAACTCCTGAAGTTAGCCAAAGCAGATAAATTACTGGAAATACCAACATGTCAGGAAAAAATAAATAGAATGAGTAAATAAATGCATAGATGACTATATGAAAGCAAACAGTGACGAACGATATAGCATAACTAACGCTAAAACACGCATGACAATGCTCACGTGTGTACAAATTAAAAACACGGAGTAGAAGAAGTAACAGCACTGAAAGGTTCAAATGACTACCATGTATGGCCAGACCTGCTCCCTTGAATCGTCTCACAAATTAGGCATGTTTATGCGCACTCGCACCACCCACAACACAACGCCAATAGCTGAACAAGAACTCTCGTCGGAGCTCAGGAACTTACGCCGCGTACCTTACAGTCTGCAGGGGGACAGAAACAATCCAGAAGACGAGCGGACTTGCTGTCTTGAGTCGTCTCACAAATTAGGCATGTTTATGCGCACTTGCACCACCCACAACACAACGCCAATAGCTGAACAAGAACTCTCGTCGGAGCACAGGAACGTACGCCGCAGCACTGCCCACACGCCGCATACCTTACAGTCTGCAGGGGGACAGAAACAATCCAGAAGACGAGCGGACTTGCTCTCTTGAGTCGTCTCACAAATTAGGCATGTTTATGCGCACTCGCACCACCCACAACACAACGCCAATAGCTGAACAAGAACTCTCGTCGGAGCTCAGGAACTTACGCCGCATACCTTACAGTCTGCAGGGGGACAGAAACAATCCAGAAGACGAGCGGACTTGCTGTCTTGAGTCGTCTCACAAATTAGGCATGTTTATGCGCACTTGCACCACCCACAACACAACGCCAATAGCTGAACAAGAACTCTCGTCGGAGCACAGGAACGTACGCCGCAGCACTGCCCACACGCCGCATACCTTACAGTCTGCAGGGGGACAGAAACAATCCAGAAGACGAGCGGACTTGCTCTCTTGAGTCGTCTCACAAATTAGGCATGTTTATACGCACTCGCACCACCCACAACACAACGCCAATAGCTGAACAAGAACTCTCGTCGGAGCACAGGAACTTACGCCGCAGCACTGCCCACACGCCGCATACCTTACAGTCTGCAGGGGGACAGAAACAATCCAGAAGACGAGCGGACTTGCTGTCTTGAGTCGTCTCACAAATTAGGCATATTTATGCGCACTCGCACCACCCACAACACAACACCAATAGCTGAACAAGAACTCTCGTCGGAGCACAGGAACTTACGCCGCAGCACTGCCCACACGCCGCATACCTTACAGTCTGCAGGGGGACAGAAACAATCCAGAAGACGAGCGGACTTGCTCTCTTGAGTCGTCTCACAAATTAGGCATGTTTATGCGCACTCGCACCACCCACAACACAACGCCAATAGCTGAACAAGAACTCTCGTCGGAGCACAGGAACTTACGCCGCAGCACTGCCCACACGCCGCATACCTTACAGTCTGCAGGGGGACAGAAACAATCCAGAAGACGAGCGGACTTGCTCTCTTGAGTCGTCTCACAAATTAGGCATGTTTATGCGCACTCGCACCACCCACAACACAACGCCAATAGCCGAACAAGAACTCTCGTCGGAGCACAGGAACTTACGCCGCATACCTTACAGTCTGCAGGGGGACAGAAACAATCCAGAAGACGAGCGGACTTGCTGTCTTGAGTCGTCTCACAAATTAGGCATATTTATGCGCACTCGCACCACCCACAACACAACGCCAATAGCTGAACAAGAACTCTCGTCGGAGCACAGGAACTTACGCCGCATACCTTACAGTCTGCAGGGGGACAGAAACAATCCAGAAGACGAGCGGACTTGCTGTCTTGAGTCGTCTCACAATTTAGGCATGTTTATGCGCACTTGCACCACCGACAACACAACACCAATATCTGAACAAAAACTCTCGTCGGAGCACAGGAACTTACGCCGCAGCACTGTCCACACGCCGCATACCTTACAGTCTGCAGGGGGACAGAAACAATCCAGAAGACGAGCGGACTTGCTCTCTTGAGTCGTCTCACAAATTAGGCATGTTTATGCGCACTCGCACCACCCACAACACAACGCCAATAGCTGAACAAGAACTCTCGTCGGAGCACAGGAACTGACGCCGCATACCTTACAGTCTGCAGGGGGACAGAAACAATCCAGAAGACGAGCGGACTTGCTGTCTTGATTCGCCTCACAAATTAGGCATGTTTATGCGCACTCGCACCACCCACAACACAACACCAATAGCTCAACAAAAATTCTGGTCGGAGCACAGGAACTTACGCCGCAGCACTGTCCACACGCCGCATATCTTACAGTCTGCAGGGGGACAGAAACAATCCAGAAGACGAGCGGACTTGCTGTCTTGAGTGGTCTAACAAATTAGGCATGTTTATGCGCACTCGCACCACCCACAACACCAATAGTTGAAGAAAAAAACTTCGGAGAACAGATGTCCACTGCACATTTAGCAGCACTGAAACTTCAGCACACCACGAATGTCACTGGCATGCCCCAAACATCACTCCACGCTGTTCATACTGGTGTGCATTTATGTAATTGTAATACTGGATGCGTACAGGGACATCCCACGCGGCCTTGCCTTGACTTTCGCATGCTGCAGTCATTGTGCTTGCTCACACTCGTCATAGTGCCCTTGAAGTTCTCCGCACCTGTCGAGCATATATACACTATGTAGTGTATTACGCCCTGCTTCTCCCTCGCCTCTACACCGAACTCATTTGCGTCCATCTATGTGCCAGTCGCTTGCTTTTTGGATTGCCGCTTTTGTGCCTCACAAATATACGAGGGCTCTCGTACGGGCAGGCTGCGCGGTACCCGTGGGTCAACCAGTTCTGGTACAAGGAAAAACCGGTAGAACCTGCTCAAGAGCGGTAGCATGTGGTCACTCCAGAAGTTGTCATCTCTTGCTATCTCCTGCACAAACACTCTTCTGCGTTCTCACAACGAACAAACAAGCTTGTCTCTTAGTTATATTGAGCTGCCCTTGGATCTGGTACCAATAATCGCTTCTGGTTTTTAGTGCAATCTTGCCACTTCTGTCGATGGCCATGTAATGTAGCTTTTTTTGCTCCATTGCTTCGGCGATGGTCATGGCGCTAGCTGATTTCGGGCACTTCACTTCGACAACTTTGTCGTTTCCTACTAGGCCATCAGGGCTTGCAGCCAAGTAACAGTGCGCAGGGTGGACAAACAAACCGCACTTTTGCACCTGGGCCCCCAGATGCTCCTCCAGCTCCTGAATGGCTAGTGCTTCGTGTTGTCGGCCGAAGCGCATTGCGTCAGTATCAACAGAATTGTACAAGAGCGCGCGCACGGTCTTCTCGCAGCTGGTGTGCTCTCTCATTTTGCATACCCTGCCAAAAGAAGAAGCGGTCAGGCGCTTCCTTCGCTCCTGGAACCACACTGGGCTCTCGGCCTGTCCTCTCGTGTCTCGTTCGAGTTGTTTTCGTTGCTCTTGCGACAGCTCGAGAGTCTCCAGAAAGGTCTCGCATGCCTGTGCGAAGCGTTCTTCTTCCATGTCGAGTCTCTGTGCGTTCGGCCCGTAATCATTATCCGCGTTCGCATTTTTATGCGGCAGCGGGTCCTCTCCGTGGGTACTCCGTGCCCTTGATTTTGCGGCGATTTTGTGACCAAGAGTTCTGGTCAGTCGCGATTCCTTCGTCTTTACGTGGGCTTTTGTCCATCGCCCTGGGCTGCTTTTGTACATGCTCTTATGTAGCACACGGTGATAGCCTCCTCGAGCATTGAAGGATACTGCCGCACCGAGGCATCTTGTGTTGTACGAACGCCTCTGGCAGAAGTTTACGCGCTTGCCTCCGACAAACTTCGCAACCACCAAGTTGAAGTGTTCCGCGGCATTGTTGTCCACGTCGTGTATTAGGCTGAACGAGTTGTCAGCCACTCGATTCATTGCTACGAGTATTTCTTCATACACGCCCGTGGACCGCAGCTCGGGAACTCGGTTAAATTCGTCATTTTTTGGGCCGGAACAGAAGTAAGTCGCACAGTTCTGGTCCTCGCCGAACACGTGGCTTGTCCGTTTCTTATGTCGGCCTCAAGTTGTCGAATTTTCTGATGCAGAGCACCGTCCTGCAAACTGCGATATCTTATTGCAGAGGCGACGCCACTGCGCAGCCGCACTGCTGCCTGAAGCAGGAGCACCTTTTGGGAGGATGGCAGCCTTTGCGGTCTTTTTCGCTGGGCAACATCTCGGATGCAGCCTGAGTAGTTCCGCAGGACATGATTGCGGCATTCTACCTTCTGCACAATGTGGTGGCCATACGGCGCTGCTTCTAGTACGCACTTGTAAGTGCTAGAGTCACCGTCGGCTATCAGCCTAGTGTATTTTAGGCCGTGGATATCCAGGCTGCGCCGAAAGCCTTCGACAATTATGTCGCGCTCCATGCTCGTTGAGCTACCACGCCAATTTCGGTAGCAAGTGTGCTCCCTCGGTCCTCCAATGGCCTTTTCCCTTGCGCAAAACGTGCAAAATTTATTTCGCACGCCTACGAAAAGGACCTTCTTCGTCCGGAATCCGATGATGGCAGCCTGGGCAAAAAAGGAAGGGTAGTGACTCTCAACCATTTTATATTGTGTGAAAAATGAAAGATCCTTTCAATTTGCGCATCTGCTACTGGAAGTGCAGAAAATGAAAAAAAAAAAAAAACATGTGTCTTATTATGGGTAACCGCTTGCATGAACGAGTTCTTCGGAGTACCCTCAACGGATAGGGGCGCCACCGAATATGGCCATGCCAGTTTCTGGCGGCTGCAGTTACTATCGACTTACAACCCGAAAATAAAAGCAACATTTCTTCACGATGACGTTGTGCAATAGGTGGAAACTGTGCAAGGAGAAATAAAAACATCCTCATTCCGTTTCAATCCTCCATGGGGAGACGTGAAAGTATGCACAAATTCGGGGCAGGTTACACTGATGCAACAAATGCGCATTTCCTAGATGTTGTAATGCATTTACGTCATCACTGTTTTTGTTAGACGAAAGGAAAATCTGATGCACCACGAAAAGAAGCAGCACAATAAATGGCATTTGAAATCTGTTTAGAGAAATGTCCTTTTAATAGCGATAAAGCTTTGTCAATTGAGCTACCTCGTTATGGAAATGTGCACGTTCCCTTCGTTTTTCAACATGTATGCAGTTGTAGATCTTGCAAGTGAAAAGTAAACAACTTTGCGAAAATTTACGCTGTATGCGTACGCTCACCGATGCACGTTCTGCGTGGCTTGTGCTTTCACGAAAAAGCAGGTTGTGAATGACGCGCTCCGCAAGTACACGTGCTGACTAATGGTGATGACGAGCACATCCAGGGCGTTCTGCCAATGACAAGCAGCTCGTGTGCTAAGGAAAAGTTAGACTATATCAACTATTCATTGATGGAGGGCATAGCTTGATCTGGAGTGAGGCGTAGTGGAAAGAACAACTGTGAGAAAATCTTGTACAGTGTGCTAAACGAACGTTGCAATTGTCTTTCATTAACCAGACGTTACATCGACATTTCTGTATTATTTTTCACTTGTTTCGCTTGTAACTTATTTCGATGTTGGTACTATGCACTATCACCGTCACATTAACCAGCGCATAGTCAGTGCGACAATGTAAGAAACGCTTATACCAAACGCTCTTCACATTCCTGTTACAAACGGTACACGTATTCAGTTTCACTAACAAGTACTTTTTTTTAATAAGAACAATTACATTACTTTTCACACACAATTTTTCTTGTATTAAAATGGTGCAACAGTTCATTATAAGGAATTAGCTATTTCACTCACTGATCAAGTGTGTCATATGTTTGTCGACGTCATAGCACCGTATACATTCTCAACCATTCTGTAATGGTCGCGCACAGGCACGTTTCCAAAGGGTAGCCCGAGCTCCCCCCCCCCCCCCCACATTAAGCGGCATACCCCCCCTTCCTGCCCACGCCACCACTTCTCAGACACATTCCTAGAGCGCCGACAAATCAATCTATTCGGCGGTCAAGATGTCGCTGCCTTTTACAAGGAAAGCTGTATACGACTAACCTTCCGTAGCGTCCGCCATCAGAAGAAATCATCACGTGGGCTGATCCTGGTGATAGTGCAGAAAGAGTACAAGCTCAATTGCACATGCCCCTGTGAGCCGGGAACACGCGCCCTTCGAGATCATCCGGATGGGCCCACGTATGGGAAGTGCTTAACGCCTGCTTCACCTCCGCCACGGGTCGGCCCGGCATTGCACTATCTAGGGAATCGGCCCACGTATGGGGACTGCCTGCGTCACCTTCGCCGCAGGTCGGCCCGGCCATTAGCTGTTCAGGAGGTAATGACCCGGCTTTGCACTACCTTGGGGCCGACCGACGGCGAAGGTGTAGCACTTCGCTTTTCGTTTGAGAGCTTTGGCTGTCGTCAGCTTCCGCTGCCATTCCATATTCACATAGTGGAATGGTAGTCAATTTTTTCGTTCCTTTTGGTAGGCAGTATGCTATTGGCATCTCCTGGGCCCGTTTCCTCCTCAGTTCGGTGCCCGCGCGATTAACTCGAAGCGTTCAGTTCCCATCATCTATCCAACGATCACGCGCATCGCTGTTGCTTCGTCAGTTCAACCTTCTTTGTTTAGACTGATCCAGGGACCAACAAAGCGATTTGGTTCGTTCTCAGCCGGTCTCTGTGCTCGTGCAACGAGTTATGACCGAAAAAAACGCCAGTTACGTTTAACTTTTCCTTTTCCTACAACATTTCCTCGAGTGACTGCTCGCCGCGACGCTGGCAGATCCTCAGAACCACGTACCCGCGCTATGGGTTAGTTAAGTTGGAGAATAACATAACGCGAACCAGCGTCCACTATCAGAGCCTGCAATGACCGTTAAACTCATAAGCAATATGACTGTCACCCGTTAACTCGTCTGGCGTTTCCCTAATTGTGCAGCACTGTTCCTACGAAATCGCCAACTGAAAACAAGAGCCGCAAGGAGTTGAGAAATTAAGCGATCTACTAAGCGAGAGAGCCAAGGCAACAACCAAACAGGAAAAAAAAGCGAAAATGAACAAATTTACCTGATATGTGTGAAAATATTTATGGATGAACATCTTTTTATTGAAAAAGGAAGCTGAGAAAACGTCGCCGAAACTGGAGAATAATTCCGTCTGTTTTGAATGACGCTTCTATAGTTATTAGTCGAGCCATCTGATGTAGCCACTTGACTGCTTTGCTAGATTGGGTGTTTTTATAACCTTCGGTGGCGACCGCAGTACGTCTAGAACCTCAGCGTCCAGCGCTCTACGCGGTTTTACGGGACTCGTGACCGCGCATCGTTACCCAACTTCCCAAGTAACAACACCAGTCGGCTTTGGCACTTTAATTGGTAAAGCAGTAAATGAGGGATCCAAAAGAACTGTGGTTGTTCCGCAAATATATACATTTCTCTACAATTCTTCCACAATTTATTTAAAAAACGCAACTAGAAATCTTTGCTTTACGCTTTCTCTTGTTTACTTGCTGTTGTCAGTGTTCTTCCGTTACTTCTTTCATGCTCGAGTGCATTTGATGTGGTTCCTTGTTTTCCAAGTAAAGGAGAAGTGTATCTCATAGGCGTTCCTGTCAGACCCGTACAAAAAAAATTATTGAGAAGGCATTGAAATATTGTTGGTCAATATTGAGTTTCTTAATCAGGAATTGTTGAGTTTGTTGGAGGATTGTTGGGTTGAGTGCTGAGGACTCTTGAATATTGGCCACTGAAATTTAATTGAAACATCATTGGGTACCTCAATGTTGAATAATCGTTAAGTTACCGTTGAAAGTCCACTCTGCTTAGATGGCCCGTTGTGTTCGCTTTGTTGAATGGTTGTTGAGTTACAATTGATTCTGCATTGAACTGACGTTGTGGTAGTTGTGTTGACCTGTTGTTGAGTTATTTTTGCCACAGCATTGAAAAGCACATTGTGGCACAGTTGAGATGACATTGAGATTTCAGAAGTCGCCATTGAAATATGATGGACGTTTCGTTGGGCCAGCGTATTTTTATTCATATATTGAAATTGTTTTCCTGTTCACACTTGCATGCCCCGGTGCCTGCTCATAACTTTCCCAAACACAAACAAAATCAAAGGAGAGACTGATCAACTTGAAGTACCTTTATTTACACTAAAGATGCGTGCACGTGAAACATTATTACAGTACATAAGGCACCACTACATCGAACCTGGAGACATAGGCTAGTACCTACAGCACTCTAGCAGTGTAAATACATCTGAAAAAACCTATACATATGAATCCAATCAAAACGATCATTGTGCTCATCACTTTCGACTTAAGTTTATGACTAGAAGGCAAAGCGACTCAAAAGGCAAGGCTTAAGCATACCCTTGTAACAACCAACTTTGAACACATGAACACTTGAAGCTGCGTGCATGTGAATACACAAAAGACATCTGAACATGTTACATTAAAATGTTGCGCACACCAACACATCACAGAAAGAGCTACGGCTGACTGTGAGAAGGCAAAATAACAAACTTGAAACAAATGATTTCACGTAAATATATGCAAGCTTTAGCACACGTCTTTCACCGCGATTAAAATTTAATGAAGAACCAAAGTAGACTTGCCTGAGCTTTGTCTTCGAGATATATATATTTTCATGTTGCCCAATTATTTTATTAAATAACATCACTCAACTTAGCTATTATTTCACGAGACATCATTTAGAAAGTTGTCGGGCATGGTGAACACCTGAATCATGTTTCTGACAAGCCAGGATTGCTTTCTTCAGAAATAAGCTTGTAAAGCTTTTGTGTAATGAAAGCAGCTTATCTCCCTGGCACAAGTCAAGAACAAACAGTACACCATTTGATTATGTTAATTTGGGGTACAGAAGAGTTTGTTGGTGGCATTTCCTCAATTTAGTGAGCTCATTTCCAGGTAATTTTTCTGGACTTGCACAAAGCTAATTAAAGCACTTTTTGGGGCCTTTTTCCCTATACCCAGCAACTAAGTGGTACCTCAGTCAATAAGGAGATAAGGAAAGGCTAATGCCTTGAACGATAAGAGAAAAAATAATTATTTAGCACAGAAAATTGGTAGTAACACACGGCTAACACAATTCCAAACAGCCAAGTAAATGGTCACCTGCACTTTCAGTATCAAGCACCCCAGAAATAGTCATAAAGGATGAGAAAAGGTTCCAATGACTCGACAGCCAGATTGGTGAGAGTGAAAAACGCAAATAAATGCATATACGAAACACCAATCACCTCAATTTCCGAGATAAAATGTTATTAAAATAGCACCAGAATTTTGCTGCATAAAATACATAAAGGTTGCATAAAAATTGGGACAAATCCGTAATTGAAAGACGGAGGGAGCTACAGCAGCCATGTTGAAAAAAATTACAAGGAAAATGATATTATGCATATTTAAGCTCACAATTTTTGCTCCAACATATAGAAAAAGAACGCATGCACTTAGAGCATAAAAAGGTTCATGTGCCTGGAGAATGCAGCGCAGTACAAAGAAGCGTCATGAGAACCGAAAAGTAGATCTTACTACGAATGCTTGCAACCTACAATCAGGCATGTGCCATGTCATGCCTTGAATGGATGAAATTCATAAATCTTACACACAAAGGAAGTTACCATCACTCTTATTGGCTTCCTCAGGGGACTCCTTGAAGTTGAACTAGAGAAATGTACTCAGTGTCAAAAACAAAGAGAAGATGAGACCCTATAGCGTTCTTCCTGAAATAAACAGCGCAAATAACTTCACGTATCAATTCTATGGACACTTCGCCAATTCGGTGTACATTTATATTTGACAACCACCCAAACAGAGACGAGAAGGATGAATTAAGGTAGGAACACACATGAACGCTGACTCAACTAGAAGTTTATTCGTGAAGACGAAGACTTTAAACACACTGGCCAACTTCACAAAGAAAAAGCCATGGATGCGCAGCAGAAACAGCCCGGCACAACAAAAAAGGACCGAAATACGTCCTGTAGAATAAACATGTGCGTCAAAAACTAACAAAAACATGAAAACTGAAAGGTTTGTCCTGTAAGTGATATTAACGAGAAGTACTGCAGCAACTCTTTCCCACTAAGGGTCACAGAAATCTTGCTTATGAATATTTCTTCGTGATCAATAAATAATGCTTCCATAAGTCCTCTTGTGTTCTGGTCCTTGTGATGAAACAATCGTTCTTTCTGCTCTATACCGCAACACCACAGGAGTTCCAGAAGCAATTGCATAACGAAACAAATGCATAACCAAGTTATCTGTTGCCCTTAGTGGGAAAAAGTTGCAGTTCTCAAAAGAGTATTTCTCCTTGGGTAGTATCACTTATCGGACAAATCTTTCGCTTTTTCGAAAAATTTGTCCGATAGTTCTCGTTTTTCACGCACGTTTATTCTACATGACATGGCTTTTTCATAATTTTTTCTTGTCGCACGTGGCTGCTTCTGCCACGCATGCACGGATTTTTACCTTTGCCAAGTTGACCAGTGTGTTTAATACCTTTGTCATCAAAAGCGAACTTTTAGTAGAGCTTGCGCTCGTGTGTGCTCCTACCTATTTCGTCGTCCGTCGTCCGCTTCTGTTCGTGCTGCTGTTTACAGTACGCATGTATCACTTGGTTAGGCTGGTAAACATTCTCACAAACAAAAGTAAATGCCTCCCCTCAAAAGGTAGCCCATCCTTTACTACTAAACGCCAGAGCAAATCGAAAGTAAGCCTTCACAGCGTCCATGCGGCAGCTAGTACACCACAGAGCAGCACAAAAAATAGTTGAAAATCCCACTTGATGGAGAGTGGCAACAGAGATGCGAGCTTGCTAGTGAATGAGCCACATATCAACGGGTGTCTCTTGCACGACGCCAAGGTGCTTTTGGCGTAGAACACTTTAGCACCTGGGAATTTGCTGCATACGTAACCTGTGAGAAGGGAATGTGGACAGAAAATGAGATTACGCGGATTAAGAATTTGCCACACACTGCACATAACTACGCTCGAAATAGAAGTACACACTATACTGGCAAGTAAAAATTTGCGACTCTTTACGAGTGCCGTCGAGAAAAGGAAGAAATGGGTTGCTACGGTAAATGTTAGCTAAAACACGCACAGCCATGTTTAACAGTGGGGAAAATATTCCCGGCTCTCTCGCAGAACCAAAGACCACGCGACAGTGCATAGCCGATACCAAACAGATATCGAATCTTTGGGTAGAAGTCCAGTAGAAGGAATGACCTAAACATACGCAGAGAGCGATGCGAGCGTGAGGGTGTCTGTACGAGTGAGAACATGTACCGCTTCTTTGAAGCTAGCCGCTCCGGCGTGGCTCCGATCATCCCGCGCGATTTGTGTGCAGAACGTCGCGTACACGCTCTTGCGCGTTTTGCGCGGTAGCGTCCGCGCAGTGAGCTAGCTTCATGCACGCGTCATTCTTCACCGCGCAAACGGTGCTCGAGTGCGACGCTTAGCTCGAGGCGACAACGGGCCGATTGACGCTCCTTTCGCTTTTGGAAACAAAGGCACATTCGGATCGGTCCAACTCAAAGAGGCAGCAGAGAACGGTGGCATGTTTCGGTTATAGCTTATTAAAATTGTACAGTACGCCTTCAATGGCAACCCGCCGCGCTAGATAAAGATGCTTACTGCGGTAGTTTTGGCGGTGATAGGCGATAAGGTAAGCCCGTCGGCGGCTTTGTTCTTTCCCCACATCGTCACCACACCTCTGTTCATTTGCGCTGTGTATCCGTGTACAGTCAACGCGCTGAAGCTGTGGCTAATTGGTTGGCCGTTCTCCGCAAATCCCAGAGAGGTGAAATATATTTCGCGGTGCGTCGCATCATTAGCCGCAACCTAAATCGAGGCGCGCTTAACCGCTACGGCACAAAAGGTGATCACACTAACCGTATGGTATACCATGAGCCACTACGAAAAAAAAAAATAATTCTGATGTTCCACGTGCCAAACCAACGATCTGATTATGAGGCGCGTCGTAGTTGGGGACTCCGTATTAATTTTGACTTCCTGGAGATTTTTACGTGCACACAATGCACAATGGACGAGCGTTTTTGCATTCCGCTCCTTTGGAATGCGGCCGCTGCAGGGATCGTATCCACGACCTCGAGCCCCAAGTTGCCAAGGAGGCCGCCATAGTTACGAAATGCGTAAGCGTGAAGTGGAACACTGCCTTCCGGTACGACTGTGGTATAAGCGTAGCACAGCTGCACACCTGCTACACGATTACTAGTCGCGGTTCTCCTAAGCTCGCAGTGCCTGCCTAAATACCTTGAAAGGCAGCGCGCCTCTCACGTATCGGAACGCGATAACAAGCGCTTAGACGGCATACGTGAGCCCCCATGAAAGATGACGTGGCCACTGTACAAAATTATCACTGCGCAGAGAAGCCAATCCTTATGTCCCAATTGTGTTCTCTCATACAAATGAAGGAAACGTTATTAGACAGGAACAAATGAGGCAATCGAATTTTACGCACATGGGGCGCCGCTGCCTCTTCGCCTACAATTGTTTGAAACGAAGTGACGGCGGCAGCGAGAGTTAGTATCGCGCGCATTTGCTCCGGGGCACGCGGTTTGCTTGAAGAAAGTGAACGGTGTACTTAACATGTCACGCTCGTCAATGTCAAAATAGAAAAGAAGGCTACGTGCCCAAGAAAACGAGATTACTTACCTATCTTTAGAAGTGCGGCTGCGACTCTTTCGGGGTGCCTTCTCTCGAACAGGCATCATGACCTCTGCCGCGCAACTCACCAAAACCGTCAGGCTCGCACATCAGTAGAAGACTAGTAGCTGGGTGAGCCAACCACTTCAACGGATAAACGTCCCACTTATCGTCGTTAAAGCATTTCACTAAGATGTGCGTCATGATGTCCGAAAAGAAAATACTTTCATCAAAAAGCACGAGGCGTGAACCACCGCACAACGCGTGCGTCTATTTGTCGTACAAAAATCCCTCACGTGACCTGATCCTAAGTGCCTAGGGACAGCATCGTTTAGGGATTTTTGAGAAGGCGCGATGCTGGCGCCGAGCGACGCCGTGGCGTGTTCGTCCTCGGCGTGATCGTTCTCTAGACCGCGCGTTATTCAACATTGCTCATGTAATCGTGCGTGCGTTGCTTGTGTGTTGGTTGTAGGTTCTGTGTACTTGGCGGAAAGCCGTGAATAGTGGCGGTGCGGCAATGCGACTTTGGCCTCGATGAGCTCTGGCACTACAGAATCTGCGTTGTGTGACCCGTGCTTTCTTGAGAACCCGGCGGTGGTGACAATTGAAATATCGAAGTGGCCTAGCGCCTCGGCAGCGAAGTTCTGCGAACCGCGATGTGCCGTCGCCGTGTCCGACTTTGCTGAACGGACATCGAGGCATATGCTGCTCGCTGCAAGTCATGTAAATGCAACTGCGTCGACCGCCCACTGTTCAGCACCGAATGTGTGTTTGGTGTGCTGTGCTTGAAACGATTGATGCAGCCGTGCAGCGGGGGTGGCGGAGGAGCAGAGTGGTTTAGGGTTTGCGCGTTCACAGACATGTGCTCCCGTCTTGGTCTCATTAGCGGCTGTCGCGGGATTGTGGTGCGCTAGCTCCTTGCCTAGTATGAAGTTTACGACGCTAACACACAGCATGTTCAGGTTTTTCCGCGTTATATGTCATTTGCATGACGGCCGAGTTGAAAACGAGACATATAGTGTTCTTTGCGTTTGTGTGTTGTAAATTACGTTCTATTGTGGAAGTTCTGGGAGTCTTATTACGCAATGAGTGCGAACTTAAACATAAACACATATGTGTGTCTGAAATTTTGAATTACCCATAATACCCTTTACGACTGATAAGTGGGCTACACGGCCTGTGTGAATCAGCTACCGTATATTGCGACGCTCTTCCGTGTGGTAGACTGATGCATGGTGCGCGTTTCTTACTGTTGTAAAAACCACTTGTTTATTCACTCAATACAAATGTACGGCTTCATCGCCGCAGTACATTTTAGTTACGCGGTGAAGCATACTAAAAGTGGAAGGGGGCCGCTATCAGCCAGCATAGTATGTCCACTTAGGTGACCTGAGAGGCGGCGGGTGCGCGAGTGTATAATTAAAGAAGTCTTATTATGTCCAGTGACAGTGGCCCCTTTCACTTTTAGTATGCTTCACTGCAGTACATTGCTTAGGCTTCACCGCGAAATAATAGTGTATTGCGAGAAAGATAATCGTAAAAAGCCTAATTATGCAACCGTTCTTTTGTAGCTTGCTACACCGCAATGCAGGGGTGTAAATAAGCATCGTGCAGTAAAGCATACTAAGAGTGGAAAGGGCACATAGGTTTACACTGTGCTCGTTACTTTCAATTGTGACATAATTTGCAAGTCCATCTGTGCTCGTGGTAAGCTTCATGGACAATTCTTTGTACATTACAAATTAATATTGCAATGAAGCTTACTAAAGCACATTCGCCATTATGGCACGTGTTATTCACCTTCAATGCAGGAGCACATTGCAGATTCTTGCCCCTGCTTTTGGCTGGACTGCACATGCTCTTTGAGAATTGATTCATTGTTCATAAGCGCACTGGTACTTTACTCTAAATTGGAGGGCTCAAGTTGATATGAAAGCACAACTTTTATTAAGGGGACAAGATGTTGCCAAGATGGTTGCAGCACAGCTTTTTTTTTCTTCCAGGCACCTTTTCTACTTGAAGCTTCCATTGCAGTGTTTAGAACACCATTGAACCAGCAGATAGTGTATATAAATATTGGACACTGATTGGGAACATCACCTAAGTTCATGCCTATATATAGTAAAAAGATGTAGCACGACCAGACAAAATAAAAGAAGGGGGTGTGCTGTAGCAATACTAAGTGTTAAATGGTGCTTTATCCTTTCCCTTGAGTTTTCTGTTTTGTGCTGTTTATGAATCCTCCGCAGTAACCATGCGAGTGCTGAGCTTGAGCTTGTTGGTTTCAAGTCTCATGGTTGTTACTAACAGAACAGTGTGATAAACGAACAAGGGCTTGGAGGCATCCATTCACCTTGCTTGCCTCATGGTGCTGCTTCATAAGCACCGTGAGCATCCAGGCCAATTTGGAAGGGAGGTTTGTTGCAATTGCTTTTGAACTTTATTGCCACCAAACCAACAGTGCTCTCAATGACAGCTTTTGGACAGTAGAATGCTTGCACCCAGCAAAGTCTTAAGAAGGAAGCATTCAGGATGTGCAAAATAGGCTTTTGAAGCTGGCAGCATTACTGAAGGGGCTTTGCCCATCTGCCCTCTTTATGGATACACAAAGATGATTTCCTCTTTAAGAGGGATTGTTTCAGAGGTCGTCACATGGCAACAGTGTTGGGTGTTTAGTAGCTTGTCTTTGCCCACTGTTAATAACCTGTTCCTTCTCCAGTGCCCCTGTGAAGTGCCTACTTTTTGGACACAATGTGCTATCCATGCATTCATGCATTTTTAGCTTGTAAAGACTTCTATTACCCCTTGCCTCAAGCTGGTCTTTGCTGATGTCACCCAAGAAGGCATTGGGGAGTATGGCAATGTACGCTTACAAAACACTGTCGATACCAGTGAAACTAAATTAATGGAGCCGCTGTTCTTTTTTTGTCCACTCCATCCTTGTTAGTTACAATATGTAGTTGGTCGTGCATAGCCTGCGCACTAAGACTTGTTGGCATGTTATGACCTTAGCACATTGTTAATATGTAAAAACCTTCTGATGTGTTGATGACTTCCTTCTCTTTATCATACTTTGCCTGGTGGAGCCAGCAAGTGAGTCAATCAGATGTTCAACAGGCTTCCCACTAGTTTTCCCAGAGTCTCCTTACCAGGGTGCTGCTCATAGATATCTGTTTTCTTGACCTTGCACTGCACTTCAACCATGGCCACACCTGCTTAACCTATAGCATGCGATCAAAAAAGTGCTATACATCATGTTGCTCCAAACTCGTGTAACATGTGCTACAAGGCCTTGAGGAACACCCTCATTTATTTACGCCCTCATCATACTGTATGAAGCTTCGCATGATAAGTGCGACAATTAACATCTGCTGGTTTTTCAGTGTTATTCCTGTCCAGCTTGCTGAAAGCTATCCTGAGTGTTTCAAAAAGCAAATGACCGCTTCTAGACAAGAAATACTTAAAACAAGGGTCGCTATAACCACATATGTCACACGAAATGAAGGCCACTGAGTATACAGGCCGTTTACTTCATATCCGACAAGCTTGGTTCTCCCTTTGCTAGTGAGTGAACTCAACTTGCCCCGAATACATGGCTTGTGACAAACTATGTGCCAGATGCTGTGTCCCCTGCAAAGCTGAAGATGTGTATGAGATCCTGACACCCTGCAGCGGCTTTTACACTGGGCAACCAGGCTACTATAAGAACGACTGCCTTTGCTAATATGGTAATAACATGAAAACGGGCAGAAATTTGGCTATTCATTGGACCCAACTGCAGGTGCAAGCCACCCTTCCACCAGATGTGTGTGGTTCACAGAAACTGCAGCTATACAAATGCAGATAAAAACAATGATGTTTGAAAGTAGTAGAGCTGCACTATATTCTGCACAAGCAGTGCTATCTGCAGCGCTGGTACCTTATAGCCACAATTCATGGCTGCACCACCATGCAAAGGCACTATTCTTGAATTATTTACTTCTATATTTATGGTGGCCATATATTGCAATTACATATCATCCACATTGTGTGCAATATGGTTAAATGTCAATTATGATAGCCATTCCTAATCTGAAATGCAACAAAAGAGCAAATATAGGCAACAAATTGCAATTTAAAGAGACAAAAGGCAACCAGTGCACAGGATAAGTGACAGACTTCCTTTTATTGAAAAAGAAACGTGACATGTGTCATGCCACCACCAGTGGGTAGCAATCTTTCAAGCTTAGGTGATAGAGGCAAAACTTAGCAAAATGCTACAATCACGCTGTAAAACGGCCTTGGACACAAAAAAACCGACATCATATTGTACAGAATGAAAGGGCAAGACTTCATCTAAGAACAGTCTATGGCACCACATACTTGAAATGGTGTAAAAAATGTTGACATGCCCTACCCATAAAGAAAAAGCAACAAACACAGAAAACATGCCTTAAAATGCAATGTGCAGAGTCTGAAACCAAGAAAAAACAACCCGAAAAAGGTTTCGCTAAGTCTTTCAATGATTAAAATTGTCAAACTGTATCATCACTTCTTAATGAACCTGCACAGCTGAAAAGGAAGGAAGGAAAGCTCAATAGCAGGGCTGCAGAAAATGTCACCGAATAAATATACTTTGCTTACCAACGATACCTGTGGTTTAGTTGTGGTCTGTGTATAAACTAATTGTGTATAAACTTTTCTTGTTTAGAATGGCTGAGCGGATAGGGAAAAAATGACCATAAGAGCACCAGGTGTATGCATAGTCTACACACAAAAAGCCACAGCTTTCTTACTTTTTTTCTCTGTATTACTATTCATGAGTATTTAGGTGCCTTATTAGCACTGCTAACATCCCACTGCAAAACACAAAATTGGGCAAGTTCTGGCATAAAGAAAATTGCAGTTTCACTCATAATGTGAAACAATGATGCAGTAGCTGGTGAAATATGCACAGGAAGCTTACTTCATGCAGTGTTTGCTGAAGTGAACACTTGTCAATGCAAGTCGGTAATCTCCTTAAAAAAGTAAAATAAGTAAGAGTCCTATTTATTTGTGGCAGTTGTGCCTCAGTGTTGAAGTGGAAAGACTTGGCTTTTCTTCCTCCTCTTTCATACCCGGATTTAGCCACTGATCTACACCAAAACAACCCTTTAGCTTCTTACTGCTGAATTCTTTTTGGTTTTCTCAAATCTATATTTGGGCTACGCATTGCTATGTCTCGCGCTTTGCTTGAGGAAAACAAGACACCAACAGCTCCATCCAGTAAATCTGAGAAGCCAAGCACTAGAAGAAGATTAATGAAGCAGATGCACCCAATCATTATCATCACATGCAAGAAGAAAACTTAACATAGGACTGCCTTCACAAGTGGGAAGGTGATGTGTAAGAACTTGAAGGTGTGGATGCCAGCTCAATATACAGTACGCAGACATTGAGCAGGTGTTAGCCAATCTAGGCACCTGTTGGCTAGATCACGCTCTCCGGGATCAGTATTCACCCCGACTGTATCTTCAGAGTGGCTGAAATGTAGAATTGTGGACTGCCACTCTTTTGATCGTATGTTTGAATCCTCGCAGCACAATGAGAACATTATTTGCAATATTCTAGCAAGAAATTCGGGAATTCCAGTGACAACACCAGTAGACATCAGAACAACCAGGGGAGTTAGCCCATAGAAGCTATTGCTGTAAAAAATAAGACTGGCATAAGCACAAGAATTGAGATGGGCATACTACATGCCTTTGTTCTGGTAGTGGTCCACTACTTTGGTGCTACAGTTAATGATCTGCACTGTCACTGGACATAATAAGAGTTCTTTAATTATACACTCGCGCACCCGCACCTCTCAGGTCGCTTAAGTGGACATACTATGCTGGCTGATAGCAGCCCCCTCCCACTTTTAGTATGCTTCACCGCGTAACTAAGCTGTACCGCGGCGAAGAAGCCGTACATTTGTATTGAGTGAATAAACAAATGGTTTTTACAAAGTACAGAAATAAACGCGCACCATGCATCATTCTACCACACGAAAGAGCGTCGCAACATACGGTAGCTGATTCACACAGGCCGTGTAGCCCACTTATCAGTCGTAAAGGGTATTATGGGTAATTCAAAATTTCAGACACACATATGTGTTTGTGTTTACGTGCGCACTCCTTGCGTAATAAGACTCCCAGAACTTCCACAATAGAACGTAATTTACAACACACAAACGCAAAGAACACTATATGTCTCGTTTTCAACTCGGCCGTCATGCAAATAACATATAGCGCGGAAAAACGTGAACATGCTGTGTGTTAGTGTCGTAAACTTCATACTAGGCAAGGAGCTAGTACAGCACAATCCCGCGACAGCCGCTAATGAGACCAAGACGGGAGCACATGTCTGTGAACGAAAACCCTAAGCCACTCTGCTCCTCCGCCACCCCCGCTGCACGGCTGCACCACTCGTTTCAAGCACAGCACACCAAACACACATTCAGCGCTGAACAGTGGGAGGTCGACGCAGTTGCATTTACATGACTTGCAGCGAGCAGCACATCCCTCGATGTCCGTTCAGCAAAGTCGGACACGGCGACGCCACATCGCGGTTCGCAGAACTTCGCTGCCGAGGCGCTAGGCCACTTCGATATTTCAATTGTCACCACCGCTGGGTTCTTAAGAAAGCACGGGTCACACAACGCAGATTCTGTAGTGTCAGAGCTCATCGAGGCCAAAGCCGCATTGCCGCACCGCCACTACTCACGGCTTTCCGCCAAGTAACACAGAACCTACAACCAACACACAAGCAACGCACGCACGATTACATGAGCAATGTTGAATAACGCGCGGTCTAGAGAACGATCACGCCGAGGACGAACACGCCACGGCGTCGCTCGGTGCCAGCATCGCGCCTTCTCAAAAATCGCTAAACGATGCTGTCCCTAGGCACCTAGGATCAGGTCACGTGAGGGATTTTTGTACGACAAATAGACGCACGCCCGCACAACTGCAACCGAATAACTTAGTCCGAAAGCCGTTCGCAGCTTCACTATCGTATTCAGTTATAGAAAGCTTTCAAAGACAAAATAACGGCCCTTAAGAACCGCTACTTAATTAGCAATAATTTTTCATCAACTAACCTTCATAAATGTTTAAGAACTACCTAATTTGTAGCGTAAACAAGAAATACTACGACCAAAAAATGCGACTACGAAACTAGCGGTAACCGTGTGTACTGTTGCAAACGTGTGCGCTAAACGAAGCGTTGCACCCGCTTGTGCGCACACATACACACCCGAACGCTACCTTAACGTTTGTCGCGCCACTTAGAAATAAAGGTTAGTACTACTTTTGCTACATCTACAAAAACAAAGCTTCTAAAATAGTTTGTAGCATCTTTGCAGATGACAAGGTGACAAGTAAAGTACGATAAGAGTCCGTTACCTGTATTTCTTTCATTTCTCTTTGGTGTTCTTACCTGAACGTACGAGACCTGCAGGCTTGGGACATGAGAGGACGACAGTTCGGCGAGGCTCAAATAAATCGCGTGCTTCTTGCAAGGCGAGAAACGGGAGCAGCCGCAGATACAGCGATTAGCTGTGATACTGTTGCGGCTGTTGCTGAATCCGAAGCTCTTTGAAGTCAATGGTTATAGCGGCTGCGCGCTGCGATCTCAAAGCGCGTTCAATCTTTGATCTCTAGTACCACGGACATTGGATAAAAAACTATATTTGCTTTACGGACAGAGGGTACGTCGCAGGAAATTCGAAGACCTCACTCGTGTATGTTTGTAGCGTGTGCGCGCTTGCGTCCCACGGTTCCCACAGTGCGTCGTCGCCTGTCGGCACCTGTCTTATCGCCGGCCGCGCTGCCGCCGTGTCTACTTTTGGGGAACTCCACATGCGCGTGCCACCGTGTTTGCAAGTGAATTTCGCATTCTTCTGCTCCCCGAAACGTGCTCATTTCGGATCGTACCAATGGTTATGTCATCTAGTGTATGTTAAAACGACGATGGCATTTGTACACCGGCGAAGAAATAAATCGTTATGAACTTGGGCGGTCATGAATCTAGTCTAACGTTGTAGTTTTTACGTAGCGGGCGGTCCCGGAGATAGGCGCTTCAAAGCGCCAGCTGTAGCGACAGCACGAGGAAGTGGCACGCGGTGCACACGCCAAGCATTTCAGAGCTTACTGGCTTTCGAATGAGAGGAGTATGCGCGCGCTCGTGGCCTATTGGTTAGAGTACCGGGCTCGACGGCCGACGTTCGATTCCACCCCGACGGTCACACATAATTTTCTTTTAATGAAACTGAGGCGAAAGAAGAACCTACCTGCCGCAAAGTGACAGGAATGAGGTTGGAACGCATCGCAAAATATGTTTGGAATGTCTTCATATGCGAGTCCTAATTATTGTATACTGGACTCAACTGGTACACAAAAAAAAGACTAGAAAAATCAACACAAATTACCCAATAAGTTGTTTATTGAGAACACTCAACGGTAATATTGTTGTGCGAGGGTTGAGTGAACTCAATTGCTTTTGAAAATTTGTTGATATTGTTTGTCAACTATTGCCCAACAATATATCAATGGTTAATCAACAGTCATTTTTGTACGGGATACACCTTATTTCAATTGTGCTTTGCGGGTTTACGCGTCTTTATGGCGAATGGTGGGCCTTATTAAGATTTGTACTACTAAAGGTACCTCCCCCCCCCCTCATTTACATAGAAAGGTTACACCGGGTTGCCCCCCACCCCCCGAAAAAAAATCCTGGGTACGTGTCTGGTCGTGCATATTCCAGGTTTCACTAAATTATTCCCGTCATCCTGTACATGTGTCTAGAGTGAACTCTTTCCGTCCTGTAACAGTGACACCATAGTAGAATAATTCGATGAGTTGTAGCCGCGTTTAGAAGGGAGACATGTCAATTGACAAATGGTACCCGCCGTAGTGGCTTAGAGGCGGCCGTATTTCGCCGAGAGTGAAATCTAAGAAAGGCCCGTGCATTGTGCGTTCGCTGTACATCAAAGAGCAGGAGTCGGTCGAACCTATGCTGTAATGTGCGTCATAGTGAGATCGAGGTTTGTCACGTGAAAACCCCGACGAAAACCCCATGCCCTTAAGTGGGCATGGTGGTACGACAAGGAAAACAACGATGGGCTTACGCACGCTTTTCTTCATTGTGCAGTTCTTCAGTTCTTGGGTACCTGCACGGCAGTGCGGCTCGACTACGGCTTTCCAGCACCAGAGTCCGTCCATCGGCAACGCATCGACTCTTCTGGAAAGCGAGAACGACTTCGCCTACCTTTCGCCCGTCATTCTACCGGCAGCCAGACAGCACATGCGCACATTCGTGCACGTGCACAATGTTCACGACTGCGCAGCTGCAACATCATGTACCGCATTTGATATGTCGCACTAAGCTTAAAACACTGACATCAGTCAGACATACCGCCGCAAGCACAGCAGCTTTATTATCGCAGCCTGCGTCCGTGTCTTTCCGCTGCTCACGTGTCCTGATGACCACGGCAGTGCCGATGAAGGCACGATGAAGATGACGATGAAGTTGGCGATACATCACTTCTTCCCCTCTTACAGGTCCAAGCGTTCAGGAGGCCGTCGCTGTCGGGTCGATCTTCGTAACGGTGGCGGGCTATCCGTCTGGGCCACCTCCGGACTATGTCGCGACGTGATTGGAGTGCTATCTGCAGGGTTTACGGCTACCCTCTGTGTCGAGAAAGAGTCTGAGACAGTTCGACGTCTCACCTGGTCCAAGTGTCGCCGCTGAATTCCTTTCCCGGAATCAACAGTGACCATTCTGGACCCCAGTTGATCTCGCACTACTCCTGGTATCCACCTGCGACGACTTGTTCGGAAATCGCGCATCCAGACTGGGTCACCTGCCTGAACTGGAGACCCTCCAACTCGTGGTTGGATTTCTGGTGACCTTTCATCGGGAGCGATACAGTCCAGCTTTGTTCTTATTTGGTACCCCAATAAGAGTTCCACCGGCGACTTTCCATCCTTGACGGGCGTTCGGCGATATCGACATAAAACCCGCGCTATGCGTATTTTGAGGTCTATTCCGGGGTTCTTCTTTAGTCCTTCCTTGAGCGTACGCACAGCTCGTTCGGCTCACCCATTGGACTGTGGATGATAAGGGGCTGTTGTGAGTTGTTGCACATTGTTCCGTGCCAGAAACTCACGAAAAACTTTGCCCACAAATTGTGGTCCGTTATCAGAAACAAAGGTTTTTGGAAGGCCGAACCGTGCAAATATTGATCTTAGCGCGTTGCCCGTGGTTTGTGAAGTGGCAGTTTTCATTGGAATGGCTTCCATCCATTTCGTTTCCGAGTCGACGACGACTAAGACCATTTGTCCGTCCAACGGGCCTGCGAAATCTGCGTGCAGCCGGCTCCACCTTTCCCCGGTGGCTGGCCAGGCCAAAGGTATCTGTGCTGGTGGCATCGCTGAAGCCTGCGCACATGTGGAACATGAGTTCACCAGTCGCTCTATGTCGGAATCCAGTCCCGGATACCAAAACAACGTTCTCGCTGTGGTTTTCATGGCTGTCATGCCGGGGTGTGTCTCGTGCAAAAGACGCAACACACGCCTTGCCGCCGCCAGGGGTAGAACAATGCGATGTCCCCAGTACACCAAATTATGGCTGACTGTAAGCTCTGTTCTTCGGTTGAAGTACGGCCGGAGATGCTCATGGCCCCGCGGAAGATATGACGGCCATCCCTGGAAAATCCATTTTTTAACCTGCAGAAGGCTGGTGTCTCGATTAGTCAGATCGATTAGTCAGATGTTCAACCTCGCGGGCGCAAAGCGCTGTTTCCTCAAGAGAGTGGGCATACAAAACGTACTCGTCGGCAGCAAAGTCCCGCGGCTCCTCCATTACTGGCAAGGGCAACCGACTGAGGGCATCAGCATTGGAATGGTCACTGCCCTTCTGGTAGTGCAATGTGTAGTTGTAGTTGCCAAGAAACAAGGCCCAACGCTGTATTCTTGCGGCCGCCATCGGTGGTATGGCTTTACCTGGATTGAATAAACCAGTAAGAGGCTTGTGGTCTGTTACTAAGACGAACTGATGTCCGTACAGGTAGTCTTTAAACCGGGCGACGCCGAATACCAGTGCCAAAGCTTCTTTTTCTAACTGCGAGTAATTGCGCTCGCTCTTGGTAAGTCTCCTGGACCGGAATCCGATGGGGTAGTCAACACCATTCACGCGATGCGACAAAACGGCCCCAATGCCTACTGATGATGTATCGCACTCCAGCCGCAGTGGCTTATCCGGGTCGAAGTGAGCCAGAAACTTGGAAGCCACAATTGCCTGCTTAACTTGCTGAAATGCTTTCTCCTGTTCCTGGCTCCATTGCCACTTGACTCCTTTGGATAAGAGAGCATGTAGCGGAGCTAGCATGGTGGCCAGATTGAGCAGGAACTTGCCATAGTAATTTATGAGACCGAGAAAAGCTTTCAGCTCACTCACCGAGGTGGGCTTTGGGGCTTCAACAACGGCTTTGATATTGTCGTCCTTCGGTCGCAGACCCTTCGCGTCTATACGATGACTGAGAAATGTGACTTCATCTTGCCGAAACTTGCACTTTCCCTTGTTCAGTCGGATACCATACTCCCGCAGCCGCTCCAGCACGATTTTGAGCCTAGATGAATCATGTTTTTTCTCGGCGATGATAATGTCATCCAGGTACACCTGCACTCCAGGAATATCCCCGAGCAGTCCGTCCATTCGCCTTTGGAATATGGCTGGAGCAGAGCTTACGCCAAACGGTAATCTGTTAAAACAAAAGAGACCCTTCTGGGTGTTGAGGACTGTTATCTTCTTTGCTTCCTCATCCAATGGCAACTGGTTGTAGGCTTGACGCAAATCCAAGGTCGTGAATACTTCGCCACCGTTTAACCTAGCAAAAATGTCGTCCACTCGAGGCAACGGGTATTGTTCTACCACAGTGGCCGCATTCACAGTCATACGGAAGTCTCCACACAGTCGGAGGGACCCATCGCCCTTCAAAACGGGTACCACAGGGGTTGCCCATTCCGCGGTTTTTACCGGCGTCAAAACGCCTTCCGCGACCAGCTGATCCAACGATTCAGACATCTTATCTCTGAGAGCGTAGGGTACAGTACGGGCCTTAAAGAACCGTGGACACGCGTTTTCTTTCAATTGAAGTGTGACCGGTGGTCCTTTGCACAGGCCGAGTCCCGGAGCAAACACGTCGGCATATTCGTCAAGCAGCTGTTGCAGACCTGTGCTGACAGCCTGTATTCCAGCCGGTTGCAGATTCGCTACCACATTCGACAACATTGCCACTCCAACTTCATTAAATGCCTTGATGGTATCTCTGCCGCACAAAGATGGTCCGGAGCTGTCGACCACTATGACAGTACCAGGAATATCTTTCCCGTCGCACGTAGCGGTCATGCTAAGCTGGCCGACAACTGGAAGTTCTCCCAAGAGACAAGAGAGCTTGAGCTGTGAACTCTCCAACGGAGGCCAGAGCTGCTTGTACTTGCGGAACACCGTTACGGGAATGACGCTTACAGGTGACCCCGTGTCCACCAACATAGTGAGCGGAACGTTATTCCAACTGATATCCTTGTAACTAGGCCTAACCTTGCGGATACTGGCTGCGTGATGGAGAACCGCTGTAATCGTGTGCAAGGCGTCGTTGTCGTCCGAGCTTGTGTCCTCTCCGGCTGCCATGGCGTACGAACCCTGGCGCCGTTGTCTTGCTGGATAAGATCCCTGCCGACGGTCACTATTTTTGCTAGACAGGCACATCCGACGTAGATGTCCTCGTTTTCCACACCGGTGGCACACCGCGCGAAAGTGTTTGCACTCGTCCTCAGCATGCGATTCTCCACACCTTCCACACACGTCGCGTTGTTCCGGCTTGGGACGTCGCTTCGAGGAATGGCTCTTTTGTCGGGCAAAATGTACTTCTGAGTGCGCCGAGTTCATGCTGCTTCCATTTTCAACAGCTCTCTGGGCCGAGACAGCAAAGTCTTCAGCCTCTTCTAAGGTGAGCTTCCGTCGCGTCAGTAAATGGCGCCGAACGTCTTCATCCAGCACTCCGCAAACGATTCGATCCCTCAACATGCGCTCCAATGACGTGCCGAAGTTACACTTCTCAGCTAGGCGTCGAATGTCCGCAATGAAGTCCTGAGCAGCTTCCCCGTCTTGTTGCGAACGCATGAAGAAAGCATAACTTGCAGCGATCTCGTTGACCCCCGGAGCATAGTGATCTTCCAGGTACCCGACGACTTCCTCATAGCTCAGTTCATTCACCTTTTTTGGTTGACACCGGCCCTGCACCACGCGCACTGCACTGTCCGTGAGCGAAGCGATGAGCAGCGCTCGCTTCTTCGTTGGGTCCACGATGTTATGAGCCTCAAAGTACGCCTCCAGGCGAACGCGATACGTAGGCCAGGTACCTTCTGCATCGGCAAATCCCGATGGCCGTCCAGCACTCATGCTGACGCGGGTCTTCTCACCTAGCGACGCTAGGCCTCGTCGCCACTGATATGACGCACTAAGCTTAAAACACTGACATCAGTCAGACATAACGCCGCAAGCACAGCAGCTTTATTATCGCAGCCTGCGTCCGTGTGTTCCGCTGCTCACGTGTCCTGATGACCATGGCAGTGCCGATGAAGGCACGATGAAGATGACGATGAAGTTGGCGATACATCAGCATTGGTGGCGAAGGATATAAAACCAGTCCCGGCTGCATCGCTGTTCAGTAGGCATGGTGGTACGACAAGGAAAACAACGATGGGCTTACGCACGCTTTTCTTCATTGTGCAGGTTAGTAGGTTCCCAGAACTACCTCACGCTTCTTTTAAATCTGATGACCTGTTCCTTGTCGTGCTTCCATGCCCAAAAGCCTTGGTTGATCCTTTTTATGCTTTGCTTTTGTTGTTATGTGGTGACGTTGAGAGCAATCCCGGTCCCACTACAGGTTCGCAAAAAGCGCAATCTTCGAATGCTGTGGAAGAAATATTGAAAACCCTTAAGGATCTAGACGAGCGATCTATAAGAATGGAAACCCTACAGAAATCTATGGCTACGTCAATATCAGACCTAAAGGAAAAGCAGGAATCAGTTTGTCAGGTGGTATCAGATATAAAAGCCAGATTAGAAAAAGTTGAACAGCAAGCTTTTGCAATTTAGCAAAAGCAGACAGATCTCGACGACGTGCGGGATTCCGTAGTCCGCGTCGAAAAGCACACGCGCACACTCCACTCAAGACTAAACGACGCGGAAGACCGCGCTCGCCGGAATAACTTGCTGTTCTGCAATGTGCCTGACTCCGCTGATGAAACCTATTCCAAGTCGGAAGAAAAAATACTGAAAATTTTCGCCGATACCTTAAAAGTGGATATTTCAAGTAACAACATAGCCAGAGCGCACAGAATCGGGCGATTTGCCACAGGGAAGGCACGGCCACTAATAGTAAAATTTGAAACATACAAATGTAAGGACTTAGTCCTTTCCAAGCGATAAGTTTTAAAGGATGAAAAAAAAATATCCGTAAGCGAAGATTACTGCCCAGCAACAAGACACTGCCGCAAGAAGTTGATCGAATTTGGAAAAAACACAAAAAAGTCAGTCAAGTTGCACTACAATAAATTGATTATCGGTGGAAAAACGTATGTTTACAATGAAGCTCATAATACTGTAACTGAAATAGCAGCTTTCGATAGCACACAGAACGACATCAGCCCTCGTACTCTTCGCTCTGGACGCGAATTCCCATTAAAAGAAACATAGGGGAACGAACGGGGAGGCGGTTCTCAGCTGTGTTCTTGCTCAGTGCTTTTTTCGAACATGCGTAGTCTTCTGCCCAAGAGGGACGAACTGTGTGCCATTATTGATGACTGTGACGCTGACATCATTGCGTTAACTGAAACCTGGCTGTCATCTAGGGTAGCCAACTCTGAGTTGTTTTTTTGCAGAAATAAATACGCAGTTTTTCGGAGCGATCGCACCGGTAAAGTAGGCGGTGGTGTGCTTCTTGTAATCAGTGACCGATTAGAGGGCTTTTGTGTGCCGGTTGTTTCAGATTTAGAAATCATCTGGTGCTGCCTTACAATAAAATTTAAGAAACTACTAATAGGGGTTTGTTACCGATCACCCTCAAGTCCTTTGTCCTTTTGCAATGACCTGTATGACAACTTGAACCAGATAACAATACGCTATCCTGGAGTGCCAATATATCTAATCGGCGATTTTTTTTCCAAACATCGTATGGTCCCACATCAGTCAGTTTTCTGAGCCCTCATCTACTGAATGTAATGAGTTCATTACACTTTGCTCTGACTTCGGTTTTTCACAAATGGTCACCTCACCAACGCGAATAACTCGGCACTCATCCTCACTACTTGATCTGGTGCTCACATCTTCACCCGACAAAGTCTCATTGATAACTCACTTGCCTGGTCTCAGTGATCACGACATTTTGCACTTCACGCTTACATTCCCCCAGCAGTATCAATGCAAACAACTAAAGACAAATAGAAACTTCAAAAGAGCCAATTTTTCTGCCATAAACTCAAGCCTATGTTCATTTCTTGACGACTTCTTACCGCAGTTTTTTGAACGATCAGTTGAAAGAAATTGGTGTATGTTCAAGAATAAAATTTTAGAATTAGTCCATCAGCATGTTCCACTCCAGCGCGTTTATTCTCATAATCAAGCCCCCTGGTATAACAGGTTTCTTAATATGCTCTCAAATAGGAAGAGACGCCTTTTTCGCACCGCTAAACGGACGAAAAAGCCTGCACATTGGCTTGCATATAAAAACGCTGCCTCTAACTACTCAATTACAGCTAAAAATACTAAGCACACATTTTTTAGCAAAACCCTGCCATTATTACTAAAACCAATCCAAAGCGCTTTTGGAGCATAGTAAAATGCAAACGTGGAAATAAGATTGCATTAACACAATCTGGTAGTCAGGTGTCCAGCTATCTTTGCGCAGACGTCTTGAACAGCGCGTTTGTGCAATCATTTTCCTCTCCCGCACCTAACAACGAATGTCCCGTCCTACAGGACTGTAACTTTCCTCCTACGGACCCTATTATATTTGATGCAACAGGAATTAAAAAAATAAACGAAAATTTGAAAATTACTTCCTCCTGCGGTATCGATGAAATCACCACCAAATTTTTAATTAGCACAGTTGAA
This sequence comes from Dermacentor andersoni, assembly GCF_023375885.2. NCBI lineage: Eukaryota > Metazoa > Arthropoda > Arachnida > Ixodida > Ixodidae > Dermacentor > Dermacentor andersoni. Next base: position 8,342,966 of record NC_092823.1, on the reverse strand, counting down.
TATTCGTCTATCATATTGCAATATCTATTCTCGCAATCATATAACTCTGGCATGCTTCCGCTAGATTGGAAAACAGGAAAAATCATTCCCATACACAAATCGGGTGACACTCATAATCCATTTAATTATAGACCGATATCTCTTACCTCAGTACCTTGTAAAATTATGGAGCATGTAATCTACACGCATCTCATTAACTTCCTTGACGACAATAATTTATTTACTCCTCACCAACATGGGTTTAGAAAAAACTTCTCTTGCGAAACACAGCTTGTCACATTTACAAACGATTTACACTCTAACCTTGACGCAGGCTTCACGACGGACTGTATTTTTTTGGACTTCGCTAAGGCATTTGACAAGGTGTGTCACGCTCTACTCTTACACAAACTAAGCATTTTAAACATGGACCCTACACTACTTAAGTGGATCTGTAGCTTTCTTACATCGCGCGTTCAGTTTGTTTCTGCTAATGAATGTACTTCCTCTCTAGTCCCTGTCGGCTCAGGCGTCCCTCAAGGATCTGTCCTGGGCCCACTTTTGTTTCTTATATACATTAATGACTTACCTATTCATATTTCATCAAAGATATGTTTATTTGCAGACGATTGTGTGATATACCGCAAAAGTTCCAATAACTGCGATGTAACAGCTCTACAAACCGACTTAAATAAAATAACTGATTGGTGCAGCACGTGGAAAATGCAACTTAACATTAAGAAGTGCAAAACTATGAGGGTTTCTCGTACTAACTCCAGTTCTCCAAATTATTCTCTCACTAATATATCACTTGAATGTGTCACCTCGTATCGTTATTTAGGAGTGACCATAACTAACAATTTGTCTTGGAAAACGCATATTGATATCATAGTGTCCAAAGCTAACCGTACTTTAGGGTACCTGCGCCGAAATTTTTCTCGTGCACCATCGTCATTAAAACAATTACTATATACCACTTACGTTCGCTCGCAACTTGAGTATGCTTCATCAATATGGGATCCCTGGCATTCAACACTAATACATACGCTGGAAGCTATACAAAACCGTTCAGCCCGTTTCATTTTAAATAACTTCAATCGGACAGCAAGCGTAACACACATGAAATGTTTATTAAACCTGCCTCTCTTATCCGACCGCCGAAAACACTCACGCATTTCTCTTTTTCACAAAATCTATTATCATAACACCTTTTTACACACTCTTTGGATCAGGCCAGCACCCTTCATTTCTTCTCGCCGTGATCATAATCAGAAACTTGGCATATCTCATTTCAATACTATCATGGGCGCAAATTCATTCTTACCAAAGACTAGCAAAGACTGGAACAGCTTATCCCCTTCATTAACAGGTATAATTAATCCACTTATGTTTAGAAACGCACTTGAAAACGAACTTTTGTAATATACTTACCATTTGTCTTGTCTATGTGTATGTACCTTTCTTTATTGCAGCGTTTTCATCAGTTTTCATCAGCATCATGATCAAAAAGTTAACAATGCATTTTGTAAATCTACTGTACATATTATTTTTTTTAAATCCCTTTACCATTGTGTACATCACATTTGTATTTATCTTTTGTACCTCTGTTTATTATCATCGGATGTCAACTCAAAATTTGGAATTGTTACTGCCGTTATTTATCTTTCTTTGATTTACTTTTACCGATGTTTACTTTGTATTTTCTTAGCCCCTCCCCTCTATAATGTACTATGTACCTTGAGGGTAAAATAGATTAATGAAACTTTAACCGCATAAAAGGTGAACAGATTAGCTGTGGCTCCTGAGTTTAGGGACACTCATGATAAACGGTCCCGGTGCAAATAGGAATGTGCACACTGATAAAGTGCAGTGCATAGAGAGGATAAAATTTCCTGCTCATAGGAATCCCCTTGGCAACGGCGTTCGTGTGAAAGGCACGTGAAAATCGTAGGTGACCTAAAAAGAGTGCTTTTGCGATGTCATTGCTGTCTTATTTTACGACCTAAGTCAAACGTTGTGGGGAGCAAAATAAACACCAAGTGAAAGAAGTTAGCTGTCCTACATAATGGGAAACAACGGGAATAATGTACGAAGACTGATGTTACAGGGCATGTATATACATTTTTCATACATGGACGTCACACAACCACTGGCAAAAGCGACATATTCATGTACAAACTACTGTTACGACGCTATTACGCCTGCGTATACCGGCTAACCGCATTTTCTTCCGCAGTTAAAGGTACTTCTGTGCACGTCTTCCTTGTTGGCGGAACAGACAATTTTTATCCCTTTAATGGATTCCATACCTTCTTATGTCCAACGTTGCACGTGCACAGGGAATACTATAAGTAAAAGGTAAAGCGTTGCGTGTAATAGAAGGACAGATCTCCCATAAAACGTCCTAATGTCTGTGCACTCAGATCCGCGGTGAAATGAATTGGTGCATGTGCTTCCAGTACTGCACTTGTTATCTTTTTCAATTCTTTGCCTAACAAATTGATGCAGGGAATTCTCATGCTTCTTTCTCTTTTATACAACAAGGTTTGTCGAACAGCACGACTACGCAACATTGCTTTAATGCAGCGCAATGACGGAGTTTTTTTTTGTTTGTAGTCACTATTGGGGAAGATGGAATTACTCCTGATTCGCATACGTCACCACGTATACTGACGTTCAAGTGCTGTTCATTCTTGCGACGCGCTTTGCTGTCATCGCTCGAAGGTCGGCACGAGTGGCATGACCTAAGCTTCTCGTCATAGAGGAACTTTTGCGACTACCACAGTTCCTTGCGCTTGCAATCGAACAAATTTTTGAATGCGTCGCCGAAAAGGTCGCATCAATTGCACGTTCAATATTGTGCATTGCGATTATATTGCAGTCAGTAACACTTAATCGAAAATATGTTAACATTGTCTGAGTTATGCGCATTACAATAACTTTGATTCTACAAAAGACTTGGAATAGGAAACAAGTGCGCAATTAGACGCTGCACCGCTGAAGCCTTCAAGGAGAGTGCGAACAGCAAAAAGAAAAAACAAACAAAAGACGGTTTACACGCTCCTTTGGAACCGTCATTTAATAGCCCGCCGACTTTCTGTGCGCCTGCTTCATTTTCTACAATTTTCCCGCTCGATGTTCTTATATTTAACTTAACGCAGAACCTTCTAGCTCATCTTTCACCGCAAACTCGTTCAGAATATCTTACTTTCTTTCTTAGCAAATAAATTACAGTTGCTCGTTGTGATGGTTCAAGCTGGGTTCAGGGCACCGACTAAATTTGCACAACATATGGAAAGTTCGCTCGTACAGAGGTTACATTAATTATTTCTTGTATGCTTTGCGCACCTGCACTGCACACCTACATTCGTGTTTTTACGAAGCCCAAATGTTCAACACGACTGCAACTTCGTGTGGCATTATTATTATTATTATTATTATTATTATTATTATCCATGGAAACATACAAACACACAAAGGAAACAAGAGTGGCGCAAGTTGACAGCTGACACCGAGAGGGCCACAACGCCTGCCTACTCTTTTGGGACGAAGCATCACTATATGTTTTCCGCTCGCAAGTACTTAATACAGTTCAAGCCGGTGTAAACGGAAAATAAATAAAATAAAAATGAATTTACGGCAACGGCTACCAATGCTGCTGAATGCATACTTTCACTGAAACCTACAACCCACAGTCATACTGCAGTATTACCGAACACGTTCACTAGGACAATGTCATACAAGAAGTCTCCGCATGACGATTTGTTCGGGAGCAGTCGGGGCCCCAACCGCTCTCCTGCCCCTGATACACGCTTACACCACTCCGGGCACCACTGCAAAACATATAAGCACCGCTGCATACCCTCTACGATCACTTTTTGTGCAAATCTTAATGAAATTACGCTACTGTGCCCTGACATACATACAATTTGCGTTTAAAATGCGTAGCTATGAACACAGGGGCCTGTATTCGGCATTATTTATTGAGGTATCCGATGAGTGCAATGCAAACTCACTACTCCGGATGAGGCATCGTAGTGGTTCTTGTATGACCTCCTGGACCAGGCGCCGTCAGCAAGAACTGTGATCGTCGGTACCCCGTCCTCGTCCACGTCTCCACACTCGCGGGCTAGGCGTGCCTCCTCGACGCCAGCCGCTTTCGTCATGTCCCATGCAGCTATCTCGATGGTGTCGGCGACTTTATCCTGGCACTTGGAGAAAGTTGCTGATGACATCGTTGGAACATTTAGCGTGCCCAGAAGTGCGGAGAGGTTAGTGTAACCGGCGCCAATGGCCACAGCTACCGACGTCGCTGCCGTGTTTGCGTCCATCTTAGCCGGATTTTCCTTTGGGGGCGGCTCTGTGGTGATGACGTCTTCCCTGTTGCACATTCTGCATTTGAAGGTGAACGCGCTGATCAGCCCTTGCCGGCGCTCCTTCATAAACTGCATGTCCGCAAAGGAGCAATCGAAAGGCTCGTGCCTCGACAGTGCCTGGCAAGAGGCAATGAAATGGTAGATGTCGACCAGCTGCCTCCCTTCCAGTATTTCGCCGACCTTGTCTTGTGTGACTTCATTCCCCAACGATGCGGAGACTTGCAAAGGTGCTGACTGTGCTAGTTGCTGAGAAGTGTCATCATCCTGACCAAATAGCACTTCTGAAGCAACGCTTTCTGTTGGTGAACTTGCCATTTGCCCAGCACCAGACGTTGAGGACGTAGCGAAGGAGCGAAACTTGCGCATATTTAGAAGAATGCGCTTTCTCTTCTTACCGAACTTCTGGCTACGCTTCCGTGCCATGGCTTACTGTAGCGTGCGAGAAACTGCCAAACTCAACTTCACACAACGAAGTGACCACCATAGAATAAAGAACAACTTTAGAGAAGGGAAACTGTACCTTTGGCAGTGGGTCGAAAATAAGCAGCGGCAGCGCATGGAACTTGCCTAGGTGGACGCCAGATGACGCTGCTAAAACAAAAAGCGGAAATGCTCATTTTTTTTAGAGCATAATCCAATATGGCCGCTTTTCGCCGGTCGTGTACGCTTGTATCCGCTCGTACGCGCCGTATTCGCCCTGCCGGCTATGAGGCATGCCTCGATGCCTCGGCTGCCGCGCAGCCGGTGCATTCTAATTGCCAGGAGACCAAAGAGCCTCTACTGACGCCCATACAAACAAACCACAAGTGAGTGAACAGAACGCGCTACTTTATTGGCAGAAGACAAGCAGTGTACATTCTCGTGCAATGGTAGAAATAAAATGTGTATGTCGAGATACGCTGGAATCTTTGAGGCGAGCTCGTAAACGGTTCGCCGTTGTCGTCGCACATGGCGGTCTAGTAACGAGCGACAACCAGCGGCGCAAGCAGATTGGACAGAGTGTCCCGCCTGTTTGCAGCGGCAGTCGCCGTTAAAGATGAGCAATTTGCATTGCGAAGCAATCGGGTGAACCAGGCATCTGCTGCCGCAGCCAACACAGCGACATGGACTACTCGGTATTTTAGCCTTAACTCATTTCCAACCTGCACGTTACTTTTCTTTCGCGGGCCGCTAATGTGTGGCTCGCACTTGGTGTCCCACATTGTATCAATATGGACAAGTCGCTTTCGTGGGCATCATCTTCATCAGCCACTTTTGCGAGCCTTTCCACCCAACTTCACACACGTCGGAACATGTCAGGTCGTATGCCGGTCTCCGTTCGTGCTTAATCGCGGCCGAGAAAGGCAACAGGCACAATTTGCCCATGGCTGCAGCAGGAAAGGCTGAACGGGGAGCACGAATCACGGTGTGTAAATTGGGAGTCGATGTCGCTGTGTAGATTGCAGGAGCAAATGCTTACTTCGAGAGACTGCTTTCCAATGCAGCTGACCAGGCCGCCACATCCGATAAGTATAACACGGCGACCATAACCAAGTGAGATAACAGCAAAAATAAACGGCAATCATTCACCACATAGTGTTCGGACAATACATTATACATTGGCTACGAACCATATGACAACAGTGAGCATTCACATACACGGGTCTCTTAGGATACATTCAGCCGCCTACTTACAGGCATAATGCTTGCTTTCGTCGCATGTGGTGGTCTGGTAACGAGCGACAACCAGCAGCAGAAACAGATTGGACAGTGTGTCCCACCTGTTTGCAGGGACAGTCGCCATTAATGATGAGCAACTTGCATTGCGAAACAATCGGGTGACGCAGGCATCTGCTGCTGCAGCCTACACAGCGACATGGACTACCCGGTATTTTAGCGTTGACTCCTTTCCAACCTGCACATTTCTTTTCTTTCGGGGGCCGCTAATGTGTGGCTCACACTTGGTGTCCCACATTGTCTCAATATGGACAAGTCGCTTTCGCGGGCATCACCTTCATCAGCCACTTTTGCGAGCCTTTCCACCCAACTTCATACACGTTGGACCATGTAAGCACATGTGCTAGTCTCCGTTCGTGCTTAATCGCAGCCGGGAAAGGCCACAGGCACAACTTGTCCATGGCTGCAGCAGGAAAGGCTGAACAGGGAGCACGAATCGCGGTGTGTGTAAATTGGGAGCCACTGTCGCTGTGTGGGCTGGAGGAGCAAATGCTTACTTCAAGAGACTCCTTCCCAATGCAATTGACCTGGCTGCCATATTCGAAAAACATAACACGGCGACCGTAACCAAGTAAGATGACAGCGAAATTAAGCAGCAATTTAAAAAAATTATATTATGGGGTTTAACATGCCGAAACCACTTTCTGATTATGAGGCACGCCGTAGTGGAGGACTCCAGAAATTTCGACCACCTGGGGTTCTTTAACGTGCACCTAAATCTAAGTACACGGGTGTCTTTGCATTTCACCCCCATCGAAATGCGGCCGCGGCGGCCGGGATTCGATCCCGCGACCTCGTGCTCAGCAGCCTAACACCATAGCCACTGAGCAACCACGGCGCGTGAAGCAGCAATCAATCAATGCATGCATGAGGTTCAGAGAATGCATTATACATTGGCTACGAACCATATGGCAACAGTGAGCATTCACATACACGGGTCTCTTAGGATACATTCAGCCGCCTACTGACAGGCATAATGCTTGCCTTCGTCGCATGTGGTGGTCTGGTAACGAGCGACAACCAGCAGTACAAACAGATTGGACAGAGCATTGCACCTGTTTTAACCGACAGTTGTCATTGAAGATGAGCAACTTCCATTGCGAAGCAATCAGGTGACGCAGGCATCTGCTACCGCAACCAACACAGCGAAATGGACTATCCGGCATTTTAGCGCTGACTCCTTTCCAACCTGCACGTTTCTTTTCTGTCGAGGGCCGCTAATGTGTGGCTCACATTTGGTGTCCCACTTTGTCTCAATATGGACAAGTCGCTTTCGTGAGCATCACATTCAGCAGCCGTTTTTGCGGGCCTTTCCACCCATGTGGCTATCAACTTCAAACACGTCGGACCATGTAAGCACATATGCTGGTCTCCGTTCTGAGCAAATCATGGCCGAGGCAGGCCACAAGTACAATTTGCGTGTATACTGGGAGCGTGTATACTGGGAGTCTATGTCGCTGTGCGGACTGCAGGAGCAAATGCTTACCTCGAGAGACTGTTACCAATGTAACTGACCAGGCGCCCACATCCGAGAAATGTAACACGGCGACCACATCCAAGTGGGGCAGCAAAACCAGATTCTGCAATCAATCATTCAGTTTAGCTTGCGCAAAGACCCAGGCTATCGAGGATGAAGAGCAATCATCAACGAGACTAGGAATATGGAAAATGAGAAAGCTTGCATTCAAGAGAGAAGCCACTCTGCTCTGCAAGCATTGAAGGCCAAAAACATCAAGAAAAGTAAACCGGTGCATAGCAAATGGTGCGTAGGTTAATGCAAGACACATGTCGATGTTGCATCAGCTATTTCAGGAGAGGAATTGTGCATGACAACATACACTAAAAGGTACTGCTACAGATATGTTATGGTACTAGACAGTGACTGGTTTTATTAAGTATCAGCGAAGAATCGGTTCACCTCTATGTTTGGATGAGGATGAATGATCTCTAACGAGAATGGACAATGAAAGAGCTTGCATTTATAGAAGAAAAATTACACTTGGCACAAATGGAATTGACATGGGCAGGAAGCTGATTAAGGGCAAACCGACGGAACTCTTTTGGCCAGCGTCGTCTGTGCTTGATAAGAAGTTGCAGGTGCATCTGAAGACGAAGAATTTCTATAAAGTCCTTTTCGAGTTACCTGGATGACTCAGCCAATTTGTCCGTGCTGGTGGAATGGTAGCTGAAGCTCTTTTCAGTTTTGACACAGTGATCTGCAGACTTGATATCTCATGCAAATTCTTCTGCATGCTCTTCTTTGTTCGAGGTGTAAAAGCCTTGCAAATTCGGCTCTAGCCCCTTTCTGTTGGTGTGGATAGGAGCTCCTGTGATGATGAAGATATGCTTGGCATGGACTCTGTTGGGGCAGAACGGTGACACGAGATACAGCACAGATTAGCCAAACTCTTGTGTGTTTTCTTTTATGTTCGAACCAATTATACTGAACCATAAATATGAACAGACATTCATATGGGCTTGGTGGCACCATCCGAGACGCAATGCTCAAACCTTTGTTCGTCTTCATACAGGTGTTCGTGCAAGGGCAAGTGCGCATCGGCGATGGCCTTCCGATACTGATTGAACATCTTCCTTCGACAACGTCATCAGTACCATGCCTACACGTGCCCTACGCTGCGCTGATTCCGCACGTTGTCGAGTCGACTGACTCACCACCACCCGAGGCATCATGGGAGGTGGACCGTCCCTTCTGCGCACCGGCGACGACGGCGACAATGTCGAGACAGTATAAAACTGAGAGCCAACGGCGCGCCGACTTCAGTGGGCTTGGTGGCACCATCCGAGACGCAATGCTCAAACCTTTGTTCGTCTTCATACAGGTGTTCGTGCAAGGGCAAGTGCGCATCGGCGATGGCCTTCCGATACTGATTGAACATCTTCCTTCGACAACGTCATCAGTACCATGCCTACACGTGCCCTACGCTGCGCTGATTCCGCACGTTGTCGAGTCGACTGACTCACCACCACCCGAGGCATCATGGGAGGTGGACCGTCCCTTCTGCGCACCGGCGACGACGGCGACAATGTCGAGACAGTATAAAACTGAGAGCCAACGGCGCGCCGACTTCAGTGGGCTTGGTGGCACCATCCGAGACGCAATGCTCAAACCTTTGTTCGTCTTCATACAGGTTGGTGATAAATGGTCCTTTTCTAAATGCTTGAGAACTAGCTCTGTTGGGTTAGTGGTGCTGCCAAGCCCCGGCTGTCTTTTCCGCTGTTGCTGTGAATCATTGCATGTTGTGCGTTTGCTATTACAACTGAGTGGAGATGTGGAGGAAAATCCGGGGCCTAAGATTGACGAAGTTCTTAAAGTGGTTACTGAAATTCAGGCCTCTCAAACGCTTCTTCAGACCGGGTTACTTAATGTGCAGACTAGGCTGACAGAAATTGAAGGAACACTCGCATCACTTAAGCTATACCAGGAGAAGGTTGATAAGTGTGAAGTAGCAATTACGGCCGTACAGAAAGAAGTGTCACACATGGCCAAAAAACTGGATGATCTAGAAAATCGGAGCCGCCGCAATAACGTTGTCATCTTTGGTCTAAAGGAAGACAATGATGAAACTAATACATCCTTGGCAAAACATGTCACGGAGAGCATATTTAAAGAAAAGCTCGGGGTAGAGGTGCGATCACTCGAACGCATTCATCGCATTGGTAGAAAGATTAAGAACAAAGAACGACCAGTAATACTACGCTTGTATGACTTCTCTGAAAAAGCTGCCGTCCTTCGTAACTGTTTCAAACTGGAAACCAATACCATATCTATTTCTGAGGATTTTTCGCCACCTGTTCGTGAAGTGCGAAAAAAATTGTGGCAGTCGTCGAAGGTTGATCGCGCGAAAGGTGAAAAGGTGAGCCTTCGGTTTGATAAAATGAAGATTGGCAACAGCTGGTACGCGTGGGACTGCGAGAAAAACAGAAGAACTGTGATTAGTCGTGCACACGTTGACGATGACGCTGCTCCGCCCGGAACTGATAAATGACCGCAAAACACAAGCCCCTTGATACTGTTGTGCCTTAATGCACGTAGCATTGTGAACAAAAGAGAAAAATTGGAAGAAATTGTCTTGTTGTACTCTCCTGACATCATGGTAATTACCGAAACCTGGCTGCACCCCGACATTCATGACTCTGAAGTAGCTCCAGTGGCGTATAGCCTCCTTCGCACAGACCGTGACGGTCGCGGTGGGGGCGTAGCCCTAGTAATAAAAAATAGCGTTCTATTTCAAAAACACGAGGGCATACCTGGTCATGAAAGCATCTGGTGTACCGTTAACGCGTGCGGAATGTCTGTTCTGATAGGTGGTGTGTACAGGCGTCCTAACGCTTCCGTCGAATACATGATGCAATTGCACGATTTCCTCCACACCAAGGTAAATGCCAGAACCAAGCTGATATTAACCGGCGATTTCAATCTGGCAGGGATAGACTGGGATAACCTAACGTTTGGGGCTAGGGAAAAGGAAAGCTGTGACCAACTGCTGAAAATAATGTTTAGCTTCTCATTATCGCAGCTAGTTAACCATCCAACAAGGCAGCAGGGAGGCGTCGCATCAGTGCTAGACCTGGCATTCGTCTCGAACACTTTCAAACCAGAAATTAGCATAGAAGATGGTATTTCTGATCACAAAATGATTTTGTTGACCTTTTCTGGGCTGACGTCACAGGCGCGTCACCAAGATCATCCTTACACTGATTTTAAAGATTATAGAAGAGCAGATGACGTCAGCATCATAGATTATTTAGAAACTGTGTTTGAGGATTTCGCACTACTGCCTTCATATGATGTTAACGGATTGTGGGAGAAATTTAAGGGTGCCATAAAACATTGTGAAGAAAAGTTTATCCCCACAATACGTAAACGAACAAATAGAAAAACACCCTGGATTACCCGCAGTATCATCCACTTGAAAAGAAAATTGCGAAGGATGCGCAGGAAGAAACATAACCCAGTGGAAATCGCGCATCTTTCGGCTGCGTTGAAGTTTGAATTAAAAAAGGCGAGAGATAACTTTTTCTCGAATACTCTGACGAACTTCATGCACAGTCAGCCGCACAAATTCTGGCGCTATCTGTCAAAACCTGAAAACCCAATAGTACAAATTGAAATCGCTGGTGTTCCTACCGATGATGCACACACCATTGCTAACGCTTTTAATGCCCATTTTCAATCCGTGTTCACACGCTCTCCCCATCCAAGTGATGTTTCGTTTGCATCTGATTCAGCGATGCCTGACGTAGTTATAGCTGAGCCAGGCATACTGAACCTGCTCTTGAACATTGACACAAAGAAAACGCCCGGCCCCGATAATATTTCCAATATGTTTCTAAAAAGATTTGCTGCCCAACTGGCTCCGTTCTTACACAGGATTTTTACGGCGTCTCTTCAAGCAGCTGCATTACCTTCAGACTGGCTCGTCGCAAAAGTAATCCCGATTCACAAAGGTGGCAATAGGTTGCACATAGACACATACCGACCAATTTCTTTAACAAGCTGTTGTTGCAAATTAATGGAGCACATTATTAACAAATCCATTATTACTTACTTAGAAAACAATAACCTGATATACCCTAAACAACACGGCTTCAGGAAGGGCCTTTCTACAGTGACACAGCTATTGGAAATTTCGCATGACTTTGCAGAGATAATTAATTCCGGATTACAAGGAGACGCCATATTCGTCGATTTCTCCAAAGCCTTCGATCGCGTGCCTCACTGTGAACTGATCGAAAAACTTAAACTTATTGGAATTGCATCTAACACTGTTGCATGGATAGCATCTTACCTCGCACACAGATCACAATATGTATCAGTAAACAATAATGAGTCAGAAAGCCTTGAAGTCTTTTCCGGTGTGCCACAGGGGTCCGTGCTGGGGCCATTGCTCTTTCTTGTGTATGTCAACGACATCCCATCATGTGTTGAGCCTAACGTAACCGTACGCCTTTTTGCAGATGATTGTGTTGTCTACACAACTGTTCGGTCTGTGGATGATCAAATTAAGCTAAACACCTCACTAAACAGCATTGCCAACTGGTGTGATAGGTGGGGAATGAAGTTCAACATCAGTAAAACAGCATGCATCACTTTTACACATAAAAAGGTACCTAACATGTTCACTTACAACATAAGAGGCACGGCTATAATAAGATCAGATACTGTAAAATATTTGGGTGTGACATTCTCGAGCTCGCTCAAATGGGACACTCATATTGACATCACATGTGCAAAGGCATTTAAGCAGCTCAATTTCTTACGTCGGAAATTGGCAACAGCACCATCCGATGTCAAATTAACTGCGTATAAAACCCTCGTTCAGCCAATACTTGAGTATGCCAGCATTGTATGGTCCCCGCAGCAGTCTTACCTCATTGATAAACTTGATAGAATACAGCGCATGGCACTCCGTTTTATTTATTCCAGATACTCTCCGTACGACAGCGTGACTGCTTTACGTGAACAAGCACATATCCCGACTCTAATATCAGGACGGCGTATCGCTGCCTTGAAGTTTCTTTTCCTTCTTTATCACGGGCACATAAATATTGATAAAACAAAGTACATTAGGCCACCCTTCCAACATTCGGAAAGAACAAATCACCGTAAGTGCATCAGACAGTTTTCTGCGCGTTGCAACACATTTAAATATTCATTTTTTCCATCTGCAATTGAAGCCTGGAACCGCCTGCCGGAACCAATTGCACATGTTGACTCCATCGAAGTATTTGCAACCAAGATACGTGCACTTTTTTATGATTAGGTCTGTTTCCGATTATGTACTGCTTTGCTACAACGTTGCGCTGCGCAACTGTGTTTTGGCCGTTTCCCACCACATCTGAATTGTTCGTAGCTCTTACCACTTCCCTGTATTATATGCCTACTACTAATTGCTTTGGTCTGTCGTTTTGTTTGCGTGTTATATCTTTGAATTGTAATAATTGGCGTGTTTCATTGCTTTCTTCTGTTTTGACCAACAATGTTTCGTTGTTTTGATTGTGACCCACTCCTGTATGAGCCTGTAAATGGCTTACAGTATTGCTAAATAAATAAATAAATAAATATCTGCTGCAAACAGCAAGCCAATACAGCATATATGAAACATATTTATTTCTGAAACATGTGTTGTTTACCTTGTAGTAGTAGCCAACGTCCACACAATGACCTTGTTGTAGCAGGCAGCAGCGTCTGTTTAGTGCGTGGAGTGTGTTGCTTTATCCTGGTGCCATCCTCATTGCAGCATGTCTGGAACAGAAATTTTGACTGAATCAGAAATCGAAAAAGCAAAATTTTGCAATATGAAATGCAAAAAGGTGTGACATATGTATTGTAATGGTTTGCGACTACAGAACACATGCAAATGTACACTGTCTGTTCTAGGGTGCTTAAGCCGCACGTTAAATAAATACTGCTATTGTCCATAAATTTATGTCTGCCTAACTATACAATGCATGTAAACAGCTTAAGTATTATTAAGATCAGAAATGAGAACATTTGTGCGTTCATTTATACACTGGAAGAGATCACACTGCTGGCTCCACAAGCAAATGCATGAAAGTCATGAAGCTATTAGAACTGATGCATTATTTTTCTCCACGGACGTGATGCACCGCTTCACTACTGCAAAAATAAATGCCCTACGGTAAACCAAACTGAACAGCAAGAACATTTGGAACCAACAAATACGAAATATGAGTGAATTATCAGGCTTGCAACTGTTTAATACATTAAACTGTGTACATTCACGTCATTTTACCAAATAATTATTCGGTTTTGTGGACAAAAAAAGTTGCCGGTGGACTCGAAAAAAAGTTTTATGTGTATATTGTTAAGGCTACCTAGTCACCTATGGCCACGGCTACAATAAGATGAAAAATGAGACGCGCGTTCTGATATCGCTCTTTCTTTCCCGATTGTGTGTGTATAATGACAGCCTCGCAAGTAACGGTTTATTTAGGAAACAGCAACGGAGGATCTCAACATCCATATGTTGTGCAGGATCTAGTTCGTTAACTTGTCTCCGCCTGTGTGTTAATGAGACAAATATTATATAACGATTCAAGCAGCGGTGTTAAACGACTCACCCTTATTGCCGTTGTCAGCCGCACCAGAATCCAGCTCCCGTTTCGATGCAGACGTGTTCCGAATGGCTCACGACCGATACCCAACTTTCGGGATTACATGTCCGCTTGCAAACACGTCACTTCACCCCAGGTGAAATAACGCAAGACATCGAAGCGCAATAAACTAGCTTTAGCAAAAAAGAAGGAACCAGTCTGAGTGCACGAACGAAGGAATCCCTGCCGCCATGCACTCGAAAATACCGGTAAAGATTTTAAATCCAGGCCAGAGGTCACGTGAAAGATCGATGATGCTGAACGCTATTTGCGTTTATAGTGACAAACAAACAAACTTACTTACGAAAAGTACAATATCTAATTGGCAATGATAATTTCGCCCTATTTTTTATGTAATAAAAATGCTTCGGTAATTGTAAGAGAAAGTTTGTAAGATAATATTGCGCTTTTTACGGCGCGTCTAGCGGAAAATGTTCAAACTAGCGTAAGCATCCCGAAGTGATTCTACTATGCTGGTTTTGCTAGCAGCAGCGCGCGGTTGAGTTTTTTCGCCCTCTGTGGCCATTTGTTGAACTTGAGAGTGTGCGGGGCCTGGTGACCACTTTCTCACGTACAGCAGCACTGATATAGTGCCTAGAATATACTGGCTAGTGTGCCGTGCACACGCTCTTTTCAATGGAGGAGCGTGGCGCTGCCTGCAATGAATGCCCACGGTGGCCGACAGAGGTCGCTGCCACACGGGTGGGTGCAGACTGCGCGTGTCGTCTGCTTAGCATATCAGTTTCGCAGCTGTTGCGTCGTTTTCTATGTTGGCGTTTTCAGTGTTATTACAGCGTTGCGTGTTTGTTGTTGGTGTTTTCAAAGAGTGAGTGCGTCGCTGCTGTGTTCGTGTGCCTGTCATTACAAGAACTATGCGGTGGCGGTGAAAAAATGCCGAAGAGACAGTGCAATGAGAGGACCTGCTTTGTGCCGTTGTGTCGAAGCGGTTACCGCTCGAACAAAGGGCGTGTATCCTTGTTCACTCCACCACTGATACGAAGCGGCAGCAGAATGGGCAAGAATGATCAGGAGAGCGGACAGAAGGCCGGCACCAACTGCTGTGGTTTGTGAAAAATATTTCGAAAACAGCTTAGTCGAGCGCGCGTTCTCTATCACCGTGAACGGCGTTGTCCATTAGATTCCCCGCGATAAACCACGCCTGAAACCCTACGCTATACCCACGATATTTCCAGAGTATCCTAAGCATGCACCTTACTAGTTTTTCTTGAGTACCAGGGAAAAAAGAACGAGAAAAAAGGAGCAGTAGTGCTTTGATCTACTATACTGTTATGTTGCACGAAAGATCACTGCCCAAAATTCCTGACCACAGTGTGCAGGCTTCCTTTGCGTAAGTAAAGCTGAAGCTAGTGCCGACGCTGCTTCACTATTGCACTACGCATTTTGACAATGGAGGCCTTGTCTATCTTAGTCAGACCTTGTCAACCGCTGTGAAGGCCGTGGAAGATGCTTTTACTGTGTTCTTTAGCAAAAACAAGTTACATGTAGCGAGTCTAGCTGATTTTTCAGGTCAGCTGCAGACACTGGCCTTTCCCATGCCTTTCCCCAACTAGGGTGCCCAGAGCATGAAAAACCAACTTTGACAACACTTGTGAAGTTCTATGTTTTCTTGAGGTATCGTTTTTTTTTTAAAGGCATCAACAAAGAGAGGGAAGCGCAAAGGCAACGGCAGAAGCTCTTTAAACTGCGTCACTGCCACTAGATCTATCTTCTTCATGTATGTGTGCATTATCTGATCTAGGGCTGTCTTATATGCCCTGGTTTGACTGTTGTCACGCGAGAATAAAATATTTGTTACGCTTAAATGAAAGATCTGTTTCCCATTTTCGTTCACTTATATCAGACATAAAAAGAAATCTGCACGTGTTTACCAGGTATTAAAAAATGTATAGTACACAGAACACCGCGTGCAGTCCATTTTACAGGCAAATTTTTTTACTTATTATCCTATCCTCGTGGCCCAATGGGTATTATGAGGAGATGGGTACATGGTTTACAAACAATCAAAAATATTAAACCTATGAGGACAACAATAAGATAATAGGCAAAGATAGCAGCAAATAAAATAAAAACAAAGGACAGCAAAATTCAAGTCATATCAAAAATGAACGGTTACAGCGCTTTTCAATGGTTATGCATTATTATAACATCAATAGAACAGTAACGTAACCTTAGAATTTCTTTACTTTACTAGAATGAAAAATGTAACCTAAAACTTACCCTTAAAAAAATTACGCTGCCATCATGGCTAGAATAAAAAACAAGTGTCCTTAGCTATCGCCGAAGAGACAGGAACGCGAACGCCTTGTAAAGCCTACTGTAATTAACCTTGGTGCACCCTAATCCTCCTTCATCCACCCTAATCCTCCTTAATTAATACACCTTAATCCCCCTTAATCCAATCACTATAATCAATAAATAAATTTGCTAATCATTTAGCATCTCTTATACACGGCTGGACATGCTTTGGTTCGTTTCTGGCCTTCCTTGGATCGTGTGATATGTTCTGTACCTCGCAACACGGCTTTGGAACATGGAAATCTAAAGCATTTGCCTTAAAAATTACGTTTTCTCTTCGCCAGCATAGAAACACATCAGGTTCCCGGCTCGAAGCCGAGCTGAGATAGCACACGCTTTTCACGCAAGCGACAAGCGCTAGAGAAGCCTGTTGAAATCAAAACAAACCCTGATTTTTAAATCAGCTGCCCACATTTGAACTGTACTGCTGCTACGGCTTAATAAAAACAAAAAGCGCAGCAGCTGTGGAAACACGGCGGGCTACGAAGACCGGATGGTGCCGCGGCAACCACCTGCACTGCAGCGCTCCTAGCGGCAGCCGCCGGTATTCATTGCATCCGGAGCCACCCGGGAGGCCGCGGACGGCACACTAGCCAGTATATTCTAGGCATTATAGCACTAACAACAACTGACCGCTCTTTTTCGCGTCAAGAAAGCCCGCGCTAAAGCCGTCTGCTCCGGGGATTGTTGAGAGTATGCTAGGCGCAGCTTCGTATTTCGTGTGCGTTGAAATTACATTAAGTTATGCGCACGCACAAAATTGACGCCAAATGAGCGTTAGCTAACTAAAATATTTAGATAAATCCACACTGCGTCTCGTGGCCGTTACTTTGGCCCATGCTATGCAGAAGGACATGTCAAACAAGCACACCCTTTGGTGTCGTCAGCTATTGCTCCGTGCCAATGTACGTAATCGACGCGCTTACTTCGGTGCCCTTTTGTTTTCTACGCTTGCACCTCAGCACATGTAATTTACTATTTAAGTTATCATTAAAGCGACTGAAAACCCTTTTTAAACAATCATTTCCATTGAATATATCAAACGGCAAATCGGCTGAAAGTAACAACACTAAAGAACGTCTTGTGTAGCAATGGCGCCGTAGTGGCGTACGTCGAGTACATGGTACACCATGCACAACTGCAGTACCTTACGTCGGTTATTACATTTCAAGCGTTCCTGCCGTAGCATGCTGGTACGCAGCAATGCGTGCGCCATTTGTCGTCATTCCGTCAGTTTCTCTTTACCTTCGTTCGAGTGAATACACCTGGTGTGACGCAAAGAACGCGCGAGGCATGAAGCGGACTGCACGTTTTCTCACGTAAGTTGCTGTTTTCATGTCGTTATGGCTATGGCTATTATTACAGTTTATATTTTTCTTGCTGCGTACCCATAGAGTTACTATACTGACCCTAGAGGACAAGCTACCCATAGGGCCCATGCATTGAAATCGGGAACCGCAAGAGCGCCGCCATGTTGCTACGCGCCGAGGTTGCCAGCTCCTGAGACGCTTGCTAGACTTGGTGACAGTAGTCAGTTTTAATCCGGCAACAGTAGCAGCGTAGCAGCATGGCGTCTCGCTTGTAGTGTCGTGATGTGTGCGTGCAGCCGTGTGTTAGGGCTTTTTAAGTTGGTTCTTTATTCTATGTTGCGGGACGGTGTGGTCCATGTTGGCCGTACAGGTGGCAGTTATGCAACCGAGGGATGATACTGTTAAAGTTTCCGGCGGTATGCGGTTTTCAGCGATCACGCCTGTTGCAGGAGTGTCACTCGACGAGGTTACGAGCTGGAAGCTGTGGTCAGATTCCTCGTCGGCGTTCCGTAATTCTCTTCGCACGGACGCGGTATGTTGCAAAAGCCGCTTTCGCGATTTATCGTCGCGACGATAGATCGTTTCTTTTTATTATTATAAGTACTGATCCAGCTGTAGGGCACATGTAACCGCCAAACGGAAGTCTCAGGAGAGCACCTGAGATTATAATAAAGCAGGCGGCGCAGGAACTCCAAGGCTCCCAAGGGACAGTGGGGGGATCAAAGCTCGAAGCAGAACGGTACGTAGGTGGGGGCCGCCGAGGCAGGTGTGTGCCAGGGAGTGTTCGCACGGACAGCTTCCCTGGCACGCGCAGCAGTGCCTCGCAAGGTCGAGATACTTTAAAGGCACCTGCGCCCATGATCATTCTTTTGCCTCGGTGCAGTGAGCACGATTAACGAGAATAATATGGAGGGCATCCGGCGCAGTCGCGAATGCGTCATAGCAAATGTAGCTCGCGTCACCTGGCGTGTGTAGTAATATCAGAGTTGGTTGTATGAACTTTATGCATAATACGCTTTGTTACGGTACCTTAACGGAATGGGTCTAGAGGACGGTGTTGGTACATTTTTTCGTACCGCCCTAATCCTATACCCCCTACTATAAACACACACACATACCCCTTTGTTTATGTATACATACAATTCCTTGCCATGACGGATCATAGCCTCCTTTATTTTTTGAAAAATAGAGGAGGCTATGGACGGATTGACCAGTTCAAGTTGTCAACTTGTCAGTAATTGACGTAGGAATCGCTGTAATAAACACAATTCCACGATCGGATTGTTTACTTTCATTTTTTGTTGTAACACTGAGGACTACATGGAACTTTATTTTGTATATGTGAGAGAAGTATGTAGATATCACGAGCTTAAGCCAATGTGCGATACACAGACAAAGCAGCTGCTACAACATGAACTCCATTGAGGGCCACACAACACATACGTAATTAAAGGTGCAAAATATAGAGGGAAGCTTCAAAATACGCTCTGTAACAATGCAAAGTATAACGTATGTGTGCAATAAATGTTCAAAGAGACAATGCATCAACGTCCCATTTGCCTTCACGTTTATTATCAAGTTTAAGTTTACTGAAGTTTATTATGAGCATATGTACAACAGGAATCTACTGACACACCCGCAGTCAAGGAGGCTGTTCGGGGTGTGCTGGCTGCCTCAGTGTAAGAAAAAGAAATTGGGTGAATGTCGACACCAGTGCCACTGCTTCTTGCCTCTGACCTGCAGGTGCCTCCGCAGCATCTTTGTGCACAAGTGTGCTGCCGTGGCGAGGCGTAGGAGTCATCCGAGAGAAAGAGTATTGTTTACATGGAGAAGTGGCTGTTCACGTTGCCTGTCGCTTTCCCTCAAATATTTCCTTGGCAACTAGGGTGACACACCAGCAGTCAAGGTGGCTGTTCGAGGTGTGCTGGCTGCCTTAACGAAAGAAAAAGAAAGAATTTAGATGAATGTCGATACCAGTGCTATTGCTTCTTGCCTCTTACCTGTATTTGCCTCCACGGCCTCTTGGCTTGCGGAGTCTGTGTGAGGGAGCTGCTGTGGCTAGGTGTAGGCATTGTCTAAGCAAAAAGAAAAGGCCATTCAAATGGGGAATTATGGAAATAAATGCACTTGTTATGTCTGCTTCTTGCACTCTTCTTGCCTAAAAGTTTTCAAAGATAGTGTCCAGAACACACCAGCTCTTTGACTGCTTCTGCTTTTTACCTGCAGGTGTTGCTGCGAGATCCTTAGTATAGCTGCATGCAGCATTGTAACACTTGGTGGAGGCATTTGAAGTGGTAGCCAAAAATATAAAGAATCATCCTTGTCTGCATGAATGCTTTCAATTTCTAAATGCAGTGGTAACTATCACTATTAGTGCAAGGCCCCCCACATCTATGCGGCAAGTGCCATAGCTCGAAACTGAATTTTTCCTTTAGTGTTAAACAAGGCGTCTGATATGTACACATTAGATGTGATGTGTTTGTTTTTATTTATGCTAGTGTGGAGAGGGCATCAATAAATTGTTTTTTATTTTGCGTGTCTTGTTTTTTGGTTTATTTCTGAATTTATCAAGCAGCAGTCTCATGATGCTAAAGTGACTTATGTAATGGCAATCAGCTTTTGTTTTGCAGAAAAACAATGCATTTCCTGACCTATTGCTTGACATCCCCACACTCGCATAATTTTGCAGAGTATTCTACCTATATTGACTTGCTTGACCTCCACTAAAGAGTCTTGCATCTTCAAATACGCCTCTTTCCTTAAAATCATTCAACACTTCTCCTAATTTCTGTACCTTGGGGTTATGATACTCTTCATTCACCATTTTTGCTTGTCTCTGACTAGAAATGTCTTCTTTAATTTAGTGCTTAAATTTTACCTTTGGAACTCACAGAAGGGCTTGCCATTGCATATGTACATAAAAGGGAAACATGTTTCATTAAACATTTGCAAAATCCAATTGAAGATTGATGAATGCAGCTTGCAGTGTGATTTGACTGAATGAGCCATAAAAGTAACTCATCTCACTTGGTAAATTAAAGCACATATTAGTGTGATGTACAAGATACGTTACACTAACGTGGTGGGTTCTCTTGCTTATACAGCAAAATAATCGTTGCGCGAGAAAAAAATTATTTTTGCGAACCCCTGTACACACTGATTTAAGGAAAATGAGCTGGAGCTGTCCACATGATCTACTTATTTTAACTGCGAGTATGGTCAACAAAAATGTGTCCCAGCTGCTTAGTGGTATTTGAGATTATGTCAGTATTGAATATGTGCCTGTCGTCTAAATTAATTGAATTTTGAAAATGCTCGCAGGGATGTGATGTGCATATCTACAGTTTATGAATACATGTAAAAGACTCAGCATCAAGTGCAAGTGAACGGTCCCACAGGCCCGGAGTCGATCATGCAAATAGATTCGCTGCACAAATTTGTGACCAGAAAAGATATGCCACATGAAATGGCATGCAAGAAAGCGTTGAAAATATTGCACACTTAATAAAACGACATGTGGGTTGATGCACGCGTTATGCAAAACGGAGGTGAGGCGTGCAGACAGGACACAAGAGTAGAGAAGTGGACAACACGAGCGCCGTCCACTTCTCTGCTCTTGTGTCCTGTCTGCACGCCTCACCTCTGTTTTGCATAATGAATCCTTACCAACTAGCTCAGCTTTCTGTCTTTCTAAGTCTCGATGAACTCGATTTCATCCGCATTAGGCACTCGCCTCTTGATTACTTGGTAGCACAGAAATACTCGGCATCAGGCTGTTTTTCTGCTGTGGCCTTTGTAGAAGCATGATTGTTCAAAGTGCAACAATTAAACAGATTCTATGAGTTGCTTGTGGCTTCGCCAATACAATTCCGGTGCGCTGGTCCGCCTGTCCAGCAATTTCCTACTGAAGGGAAACCTGCAAATAAAAACACCGCTCCGCATGTAGAAGAATGCTCTACTGTGACGCTTCTCAAACGATTGTGATGCACCACAAGAGCTGCCTACTCGCGTTATATTCTCAACAAGGAGATACATTAGTTTACTTACATGTGCAAGTATATGCCAGAGCACTTCGGGGCTTCGGTGGCACATAAGGCACGAGTGTGCCATAGCGTCCGATGTCGACGCGCGATCGCATGTCAAACCTAAACTGTACGAAACTACTACGCATCCAAAAAACAGATTCGAAACCGAAATTCGCGTCATCCTTTATTGCATGAATGCGTACATAGTGATTTACATAAGTCGCTGACTTAGCGATCGCTTTCTGTAAACTTAATATTAACGCACCATCTTGATAAAGCGATCAGGTATGCGTTTTTAGATGACAAAGCATAAGGTGACCTGTACCTGATTTCAGCCCTTTCAATAATAATTGCGCTGGCCACATTGACCAGTAGCAACAAGGCGGTGCCCTAGAGGTTCCCACTTTTCTGGCCCAGCTTTTCCTCTAGAGTTGTTCTACTAACCCTATGTGCGTACCACAACCTCATGAGTTACCGCGTGCTGGGGTTTCTACCCCCAGAGCAGCGGTACGGCTACATCTCAGGTACTAAATAACTTCATGAACCGACGGGGGAGAGAAGCATGTTCCCCATTATCGCTCAGTAAACAATGAAAATTCATGAACCGAACATGCCACGGGAACATGTGGTGGGATGATGATAGTAACATCTTTATTGACAGCAAAGGAGAAGTGAAGGCGCTGCTAGTCACGGAGTCTGCGGCGATGGCCCACGGCCCGTGCCTCTAGGGTCAGTGCCCGTCGGCACTTGCACGCGCCGTCGGGAAGGCCGCCCTCCCACTGCTCTCGGGTGCAGGACGTGAAAAGCAGCCGACCGCCATAATTGATCGTACGATTTCCTGCACGTTTGCCACAACCCAAAAAAATGTTACTTATTTGGGGCGCTAATCATCGCATGAAACGTGCCATTTGAGCCAATAACACGTTCGAGCGATGTAGATGTCATGTTGCCAACAGCATGTACAAATAAATATTGCATGCAATTTCCAGTACTAGTCTTTAAATGTAGCCCGATTCGTAGGGTTGCGGGCGACGGCTTAAAGCACTTTGTAGACCTGAAAGTGCGCGGACTCGAGGCGGATGAGCGATATATTGGGGTCGTACGGTGACTAGAAGTATCACTGTACGCATGCTTTCACCTTTTCTTCAACGAAAGTAGCGAACAACTCTTGCGCGTACGACAGCATACTCTCAGCGACATTTCGGCACGTTTCATATGGGCCTTTTGTACGCGCTCATATGCAAGTGCACTTGTTCATCCAGTGAAGAATTTAATAATTCTTTTTCTCAAATATTGCTTCTAACTTCAGCAGCGCTATAGTAAAACAGTGTCGCAGGCAACGTGACTACTCTATCAGGTGCATTTTAAAACAATTCTTGTCAACCATACTTCCACAAGCGAACTTATATGTAAGCTTAGTTTGTAATACATCTACTTCTCATTGCTTCAGCCAACCTAAATTGTTTTTCAAGCTAGCTTGGTATTTTTCTTTTATGTCATTTTATTGTTTTACTTGCTTATGTCTGCGTACATCCTTTGTAACTTCACAACAGAAATGTGTTGGAGCCCACCAGTTTGCTTTAGTCAGTCTCATTACTTTATTCATGTTAAGTATACGCAATTGCCATTCTTTATGCCGTCTGCTTACAACACTTCTTCTTTACAGATCACATAGCAGCCCAAAATTACCTTATCGGTTGCTTTCGAGGTGCCACCGTGCTTGCCGTTGATATCGAAAGATGGCCTTGGAGTGTGACACGTGACACACAGGTGATTGGGTATGTTTGCTATACTCCTGCTAGGTGTCACCCATACATTAACAACAATGTCATGTGTTCAACCATGAAACTTCATTGCAAGCTGAAGGCCACAAGCCCTTAATGGTATTATGGGACAATGTTACCATGAAATAAAAGGATGGTTATAGGCACCCTCCCTCTATTGCTGTGCGAATGAAACATACCTGTACCTCTTCCTTTTTCCTTTCACGCTGCCATCCCCCTCTTCCCCCTGCAGGGCAGCAAAGCAAACCTTTGCCCAGTCATCCTCCTTGCTTTTCTTTTTTTCTCTCTTATTATAATGTTATTATTTCTCTGGAAGAGGCTTGCATCATTCTTAATAACACCCTGCTTGTGCTTCGTGGTGTACCTTGGTCATATAAGACGTGTTCACCTAGCAATGTGAGGTGTAGTCCTGATTAAAGCATTTCAGATACATACGCATAGTTCAACTCACACGACGCTGTTTATTGAATAATACGGTTGCAACATGTATGGTGTCATGCATTACATGTGCCTTGATCATGTCACATTAATCTGGTTATTTACAATTGCTATGACAACATAAACATGTTGTTCGACAACCATCTCTTTGCACGTGATACATGGACAATAAGATTTGCTGTAACAGTGTAAACGAGGCATCCAGAGAAATTAAATGCATGCGTTAATCACGCCATACTGCTGTGTTACACAGCGTTAGGTTGTATAAATCATCACTGGGGGGGGGGGGGGGGGGGGACATACACCATCACAAACAATTGCTTTGTTAGACTGTGTTACATTGTACAAACTGCAGTGTTGCGACATCCTTTATTTCTGGATGTTCTCGAAATGGAACGTGTTGTTTAACTCTTTCAAATAACTGCAATTTGCATGGATTTAAACACAATTTGAACCTGTACTTGCAAACTAACACAGCATGTTGATGTCCATGCGCATCTTTATGTGGGTTTCTGCACATCGTTACTTGGAACACAGTATGGGAACATTTACTTTATTCTCTGCATCACTTTGTCCTATGGCTGCACCATACCACATCCATCTTCACATTTACAGCCTCACTGCCACAAGCCATAGCAGCTGATGGTGACAAGGCATCCGTTACAGTTCGTAAGATCAACAGGCCCGTAGAAGAGGCTGTAGCATCAGTTTGTGCTCACACTTCCACAAGCACAACCGTGCTGTGTAAGTGTGTGGTGATAGAAACCCCTTGCAATTGTGCTTGTGCTCTTTTTCTGTCTGTCTAATTTTCTATCACTTCACTTACATGCCCCGTTGGCTACTGTGAGTTATCAAACAGGATTTTACTTGCTGTTTAACTTCACCTGTAATTCCCTTCTGTCTCTTTTTAACTGCACTTGGCTGGTCGTCAAATGTGCATTTATTGTTCAGTAGGACTCTGGTGAGAGTTAGTTCATGATTTTGTTTCTTCCTGCACCTTGTCTTTCTTCTCGTTTTCTTCGCACTGGTCAAAGTTTGCTTCAAAAGCATTCATTGTCTTTTTCCTGGGTACAATTTGCTACAGGTTGTCTTTTGTTGCATTAATGTTTGCCCCTAAGAAAACATATGCTCCCACATGCCACTCTAAACATCTCGTGGTCCTGTACATTCATTTCACCTTTTGGACATTGCACCACACACAAGATGCAGGGACACACGCACACAACTGTCACACTGTGTTTTGTGTGCCCTAAAATGTTACACTGGCATACCGACATGCCCAAACTTGCATTCTTTCTTTTCGCTGAATCTGTACAGAAATGCAGGAATTGATGATGGCAAGCTTGGAGAAACATAGGTTAGATATTGTGCGTGACAGTCCAGTGCCATACACGCTCCTTTTGTATGCCTGCTACATGTGCTGTGTACAGAAATAAAACTATCCTGACTATTGTACATGCACACTACTGACCGCTGCATATGTAATACCTGTATTGTTTACATCATTTCTTTTTCCAGGTTATTTTCACGTGCCAGATGAAATCTTCTACTATGACTATTCAAGCCATTTGCAGCACGAATAACGCCTACTTGATTACCTTGCAATGACACACACCACCATGACCGTTGGGAAGGCTGTCCATTGCCTGTCGCTGGTGCACGAGGCTACATCTTCACCTGTTGGTACTCGCTAATTGTGTTGCAGCTTGTCTTTTGGCTCAGCAGCACTAAGAATAAAAGCTCTGTTTTAAAATCAATAACGCTGCAACTTCTGAATAGCTCGACCTAATTCTCACAGCATACTAACCCCACACGACATCTAAACATTGCGAATGCTAATCCTATATGGTTTGTTTTTGTCAAATTATTGACATCCTACATAAAATAGCATGTTTCGAGTATACACACGCCTATGCATTTCATATCTCAAATCGGTGACATCCGTAGTATGTCTCTTACAATGATATTACTTTTCACCCTTACTTCAGGTACACATTTTTTCCCATGCCATGTATGCTCACATGGCTGTGTTCAAAGTCAGGTTTCTTCATGTGCTTGCTCGCAGCACAATAGTTTTATGACACCCACGTTTGTTTGCTGCGACATGCCATAGCCTCATTGGGGTGTCCCTCTCCAAGGTAACCTTTACAAGCACATCAGGCACTCGTCACATTTCAAATGGGGTGAGCAAGACAAGAACTGGTGCATTTTTCAATCCGCACTAGCTACAAATTTTGTGCAGTCACACGCATAGTGCGTTGCAGTGCTTTGTAAACGCTGCTGCTGTGACACTCTACAAATAATAATAATGTTTGGGGTTTTACGTGCCAAAACCACTCTCTGATTATGAGGCACGCCGTAGTGGAGGACTCCGGAAATTTCGACCACCTGGGGTTCTTTAACGTGCACCTAAATCTAAGCACACGGGTGTTTTCGCATTTCGCCCCCATCGAAATGCGGCCGCCGTGGCCGGGATACACTCTACAAAGCAAGTGTGATACTAGCACATACTGCGGTTTCTACCTCGCTGCATCTTCCAGCTCTCCGATTATCCGGCATTTGTGCACTGTTGCTCTTCGACTCCTCCCTTCAAAATGTATCGCTTGCCAAGGCACCTCTGCTTTGTAGTTGCTACATATTCAATGAAAGCCTATATTCATTTGGAAAGGATTGCCTCTCGAGAAGGACACACAAAACACTTGGCAGGACATTAGCAGCAAAAAAGGTGACACTTAACCGCCATGCCAAACTAGCACACGAGTGTTAGCTGGTACCTTATTGAAATAACTAGATTCCCTTTTGCACAATTACCCCGATATGCAAGAAAAGGTCCCTATATCCCGAGACCTACACATGCAGCATTTCGTTCGACCTTGCAGTTTTAAAGAATGTGTGAGGCGTGCTTGGACACGCTGCCTTCAGAGAAATTCGTTTAGCACTTTGGCCTCTGCTCTCGGCAGCGTGATCAAATACTCAACATGCAGCCAAAACAAGGAAACAAAAATGATATGAAAAAACAAAAATTGAAACAAACTTGCACATGATCGCACACTACTCGACGCCTTCTTCAGCTAGCCGAGCAGGTAAGGCTGTAAAACTAGTCACGTACGAGCTAGCGCAGGTACACAAAACCTCGATGTGTAATAATCTATGCGCAGGCAAATGCCATTAGTAATGCGGAAAGCTTCTTTATTACGCCTACGCAGGTTAAATGCACTATTGCGCTCAATACGAGTTGCGATACGGCATACACTAGTAAATTATTCTAATAAAAAAAGTGCTACTTCCCTTGTAAACACGGTGCGTACAGTGCCGTTGTCATATGGCACTATTATCATCGCTCTTCAGTTTTTATTTGTGTGTGTGTTCGTGCGCGCGCGCGTTGGCGCAGCCACGCGCCGTGCCTGCGCCTTCATGGAAAAAGAAAAGAAACAAAAACGGACGCTCGCGTTGCGACTCGCAGTGAGCGCGACAATATGTGGCAAAATGTGTACGCAGGTGCACCCATAGCATATTTAGGCAAGGTCACTTGAGGAATTAAAGTACTCCGAACGCGCGTAGGCAGCTTCTTATTGCAAATCACGCCAGAACACGTAACATATTCCGTGCGGCAGCGTTCACACTAGTGTACCTGTAAGTTTCAAAAGCTTGCAGAAATCGAAACAAATCAAGCGATAACAGTTGCAAAAACACACTGCGCAGAACAAGTGCAGATCACTATGTTGAACGACGCGGGTTTCTCACGGGCAGTTTTTTTAGTTATGCTTACATACAACTGTGCGGTGGTGAGTGCTCAGTATTTCGTGCAAGAGCACCTTACCTGAGTGTGCCAATATTATTTACCTATCGACAGAATAACTGCACACGCCACAGCTTTTTCATGGACTCGCAACTTACAGCCACATCGAAATTATGCGGATCATTTAGTTTAGAGACATCACGAAACGCAACCAATTTCTTCATCCTTCTCACATTCCATTTTTGCTCGCCAGCGGTTTCAATCAGACCACGAGCTCCCGACTCAAGACGTCGTTCACGTGGCCTTCCCATGTGCTTTCGATGCGGCATACCGGCTGCTGTCACATATATTACGCTACCTGCTGGTGCGTACAATCCCATTGGACCACAGACCTCCAGTGAATGTCCAAAGGACGTCCTAAAAAGGATATTTTGATGTCCGTCGGACATCCCTAGAAGTCCCGATGATGTACTACGGATGTCCATAGGATCGTCCGACGCAAGAGAATTGCACATCCCACGAACGTCCGTCGTACATCAAAATCAAATTTTCGGACGTCCGCAGGACCTTTGAAGATAATCCCATTGGAGCACCAGCGTCCTACAGATGCCCAGCAGAGATCGAAAACGGGACATTCGGATGTACCTGGGATTGACGTTCATAGAAACATCCCCCGAACGTCATAATGGGATATTCGGACGTCCAAGAGATGTTTAAATATGGATTATTCTTATTGCATAACCCCGAGTACATCCCAAGGACATTTTTGTGAGGATGTAGGACGCTTCTGGGACATTTTACCAATCGTCCAAAGGACGTTTGTGGGACATTTGGTTGGGGATCGAGGATATCCACAGGGCGTCCATATTGATTATAAATTACCATAATTTAGACTTTCCTCAGAATGGGCCCTACAGTGCAGCAAGCCTGCTGCAATTTACATACCATTAACAAAGTAAGCTGGTTTTGTGGTGACTTGTGGGCAATGATGAAAAGGAACTGCATGGCTCTTGAAGATCCATCCCAGCGGTCAATTTCAATTCAAGTTTATTTTGCATCTATACATGTACAGATGACAGGAGTACAGGCAAAAACCCAAATGAATTCGGCTTGACAAGGTCTGTACCCCCTACAGAAATGGCACTGTGCACAATAAAGAGAACACAAACATAAAATAATGGATAAACGAGAAAAAAAAGTGAACATTGTATAATAGAAATGCATACGGGTAAAAAAATCAACAATAGAATGCTGCAAGAAATTATTTTACAGAAAGTGAATAGTATAAAATGATACAAATAATACAGCCTTGAAATTCACATCTATAAATAGTAAGTTATTTACAAGCACAGAAAATTGGTTAAGCATTCATGCCGTCAGTGTATACCAAAGCAGCACAAAAAATCCAGGAATCTAATAAGTCAACCAAATATTTTTGTCATGCAAAAGCTGACGTACCAGGAGATAAGCCAGGAATGCTGCCCACCGCATCTCAAAGCACGTCAAATGAAGGCTGCAGTGCAATAAGCATTGTGCACATGGTTCCCTGCTACGCTCAGCCAATACATTACATACAACTTGATAAAAATGCATTAATTCAAAACATATAGACATGCAACCTATACTTTTTTGTGCTAACAGGGCCGAAGCTACAGAACTAAGTTCTGCAGGCTGCTGAATCGTTTGACAATCTCATTAAAAATACAGCATTTATTTCAATAGAACAGTTGCGGGAAGATCACTCGTTGAACTCTAAAATGCACTAACAGTTTTCAGTAAAACCCATCAATGCAAATAAAACTCGATAATTTCATCATACAAGTTCAGCTATTAGGAGTTTTTTATACCGCACCATGGTTAGTAAACGTGCACATTAATCAAACTCTTTACAAATGCACTTTGGGTAGCAAAAAGATTTAAGAATTCGCAGTGGGGCCACTATGGAACTTATCACAAGGCTTGCTGTGGGCTCACTGTCATGGTTGCAGGCAAATCAATGAAACATTTGCTGAAAAGTTTAGATATGTTAGCCACTTTAAGTTGCCAGAGCCTTTCCCTAGGCCATATTCAGTAGTTACATACACAAACACGAGTTATGCTAAATTAAGATGTCACAACTACATTAAGCAATTAACAAAATTACTCGAGGCTAGTTCAGTGGTCATATACAGACAAACAGCTGCTGTATGATCATCCATTTACAATCTAAAAACAGTTGCACCCTTTGGGGTGTATATTTGCCACAGAAGAATAATCGTCATCTGTCTTGCCTGCATTTCCTTTCTTTAACGCTGCAAGCCCAGTACTTCCATGTCACGAACGGCATGCGCATTATCAGCATGACAGAGCATTCTCGACAGGAAAGTAATGAGCGCAGGGTTTTCAAGAAAGGAAAGGCAAGCAAGACAGATGACGATTATTGTTCTCTGGCAAATTTACATCCCAAAGGGTGCAACTGTTCTTAGATTGTAGGGCAAATGCACTGTGCATCCATAACAAGTTCTGGCAAAGGTCACCTGAGCAAACGTCGACACCTCCGTGTGTAGTGACAAGACCATTTCAGTTGAGCTAATAATTCGCAGATGCACCTCGGCCAGTAACAGAACTTCAAAAGCCCTATGCAAGGGTTGGGGGGGGGGGGGGGGTACAAAGGAAGTTAGTAGGAGGGCTACTGTGGGCTGGCTCACTTCAACGGTCGCGGGCACATAAATGCAACATTTACTGGAAAGTTCAGAGGTGTCTCAGCCATGACGGAAGCTACTCCATTTTCTGCAGGCCTCCTTCAGCGGTTGCACACAGTAAAAGTACTACATATTTTATAGACACACTGGGCATTAAAAAAATTACTCAAGGACCACTTAAGCAGTTGCAAACACGAACATTACTGGAGAGTTCACAGATACAAAAGCAGTTACAAGACACCTGCTTCAACACAATACCAAACTGATGTCACAAGTACTAGAGTTACAAGACACTTGCTGCACTTGAGTGGTCACAAACATAAATTCACCATAAGTGAATTTGTCTTTCTGTTTCTTCTGCTTCTGTTTACTTGCTTAGAGGCTTGAAGGCCTCTAAGCAAGTAAACAGAAGCTTAATGTGACCTTTCCGTGGTCACACCCAAATATTGCTAAACCGTCACAGGTACCTGGGCGACTACACAATTAACTAAAAGCTTGCAGCATGATCGCTTCAGCATTATATGAGTTCACCCATATGAGAAGCTAATTGAGGATTTGTGTGGGCTTGCTTCAGCGGCCACACATAAACACACTTTCATCCTAAAAATTCACGGGTATCAGACAGCCTCGATGGAAGTTACCAGATGCAGAGCGTGGCTGTTCTTCCATGGCAGCAGATACAAATACTTGTGAAAACATTGCAGGTATCCTGGCGACTAAACATTTTACTAAGGCTCACTGCAGGCTGGCTCAGCGGTCGAAGACAACTACATTGCAGTTCACGTGTACTAAGAAATTTAGTGGGGCATTTCTGTGGGCTTGCTTGAACAGTCCCAGAGACAAAAAGTAATCCAGAGTTCACAGGTATATCAGCCCATAAGGAAGTCGCCACACGCTGGGTGAAGTCTTTCGTCCATAGTTTCAGATGCAGAACAGAAGAGATCCGGGGTACGCTACACAATTTACTAGTAATCCTGAAGGATCGGTTCCAGTGGTCGCAAACAAGAAAATACATTGCTGAGACCAGAGGTACTAAGAAGGTTAGCAGATTTCCGTGGGCTTGTTTCTGTGCTGGTCATCAACGAAGATTGATGTCGACTGAAAGTGACACCAGGCTCATGGCAGGAACACAGCATGGCTGTAAAGTATGCAATAAAAACGTGTTAGAAATGTTTACGAAAATTGCTATCTTAACCTGCACATTTAACAGCAATCTGCAGGTTCTGACAGCAACTTTGCTTCTTTGTGGCTTAATACAAACTCGTTGAGCGAACAGTTATCAGAAAAGTAATGATTTCATCTCTGTACAAAGATAAAAGGAATTCTCCTAGTCACTACGTCAGCATACCATGGTTTCGTCCGAAAAGCGAAGCAGCGATTGGAACACCAAATTACCAAACGGCTATATTTAAGCAGCTATACGTGTTATCGCCACTTTAAATTACAGTAAACCTTCGCTTCCTTGTTAAATTAACAAACAGTGTCGTGCGCAAAGCCAAACATGAATACATCTCCCTGACGGTAAACACGCTGTATGAACGATGGTGTGAAGAGGGGGTGGTAGCGACACGCGATCGCTTCCTGCTGCTTCCAGCCACAATGCATTTCCAGAGCCAAATTTACGCGAACTTCGACACTAAGCTGCGCGGGAACAGCGCCCACGCAGCCACTACCCACCGCGGCGTACGTCCGCGTCAGCGGAATTTCATCAGGAGTGTCCGTACAATTCCTATCGCAATAATAATACAAAAATTAGGCGATTGTCGACTATGTAACTCCAGTAAATATACAATGACAATATGGGGTTGCAACAGGCTCGTAATCTTGTCCAGCGCGTCGCGCACACATGTCAGCACATACGCTGGCCCAAATGATAGCAAATGCGAGAAAACTGAAGCAGCACGGTTGATCAACCGCCCTGTGTGCGAGGTGCTGCCATTGAAATACAAATGCCTACAATATAGTTCCGTTATTTGGAACTTCCACGATTGTATTGGCCTTGCAAACGCGATTATGCGAATAAAACTCCAACGATAGACAAAACTTAGGCGACACGGTAAATCACCTGACAGAGTGAGTGAACAAACTTTTAGTGTGTCCAGCAAAACGCGATAAAACGCGCACCCGACAGAAATTTAATTAACATTCAAATTAAATTATGGGGTTCTTACGTGCCAAAACCACTTTCTGATTATGAGGCACGCCGCAGTGGAGGACTCCGGAAATTTCGACCACCTGGGGTTCTTAACATGCACCTAAATCTAAGTACACGGGTGTTTTCGCATATCGCCCTCATCAAATGCGGGCGCCGCGGCCGGGACTCCATTACTAAAAATAGGACAACGTGCGAATTCGGAGCGATAGCCTAATAAGCGTAAACGATTCGATCGTTACCGACATCTGAGACGTAAGCTTGACCTCACCAGCATACTAGCATGCACCTGAGAACGTGTAAAAGATGTCGCCCAAAATTTCGTTATTCCCAGAAACGAATGTGTAGGGCATTGTATGACAGAAACGCGGGGGAAAATTCAGCAGCGCGGCAGGCCAACCATAACGTGCAACAAGTGCTGGGATCGCGGTAAAAATGCCCAGAAATATTTAGTTATTTCAACCGCATGCTATTTTACGATCGCTCTGGCAGTCGCAGTTACGCAAAGAAAACTCAAACGGCAGACGAAGCTCAATTGGCGACACGGTTAATCAGTGAGGGCGGTAGCGTGACGCAAATTTAGCAGTCAACGAAGATCGACAAACGTTCCCCATTATTAATACGTAACAATACGACCACGTGCGAACGAGCTAGTATAAGTAGCGTAAATGTGTCGATCGTTACAGGAAGCTGAGGCCTAAGCATGATCTTATTACCCTCATAATAGCATGCATCCGACCACATGCAAATAGGCAGCAGCCTAAGAAGTCGTCCCAAAGTTTCGTTATTTCGAAAAATGTGCATCTCACTGTTTGGTACATATATGTATGCTGTACGTAATGGTGAAGTGGCCGGCCGCACTGCTGAACTTTACCACGCTTGTCTTTGCGGTTGGTATACCAGCCGTAAAGACAAGCGTGGTAAAGTTCAGCAGTACGGCCGGCCCAATTAGCCATCACGCGCAGCAAGTGCTCCGATCGTGATACAGATGCCTACATCTGTATTCCACGTCCCAAGTTCACGTACAAACGTGCACGGTTATTCCTACTTCTAAGGTCAGCGACAAGCTGTCCCATCATACTTCAAAACCACGATTTCCACTTACTGTATAGGATCCCACCCCTCTTTATAACGCCCTGCGTGACATTAAGAGTATTGAAATAAGTAAATTCAGTTAATCCATCCTTACGCAGTTTTTACGATTGCTATCGCGATCGTTAAGCAAACAAAACAGCAATGGCAGACGAAGCTTAAGCAACACGGTTACTCACTACGAGCGTGTGATGGAGTCAACCCTCACAAACTCTTATAATAAAAAAATTGCGACCACGTGCGAACGAGCTCATCAGCGCGCACGTTTCGTCGTTACAGAGCTGAGACGTGAATTTGACCTTAACATCATACTAGCATGCATCCGTTCACGTGTAAATAAGCAGAAACCTAACGAGTCGCCCAGATGTCCCGTTATTGCGACAACGTGCACGACACAGTTAGCCAAAAAACAATACCAGCCGTAAATACACGAGCTGTTAAATTC
Source organism: Dermacentor andersoni (assembly GCF_023375885.2). Classification (NCBI taxonomy): domain Eukaryota; kingdom Metazoa; phylum Arthropoda; class Arachnida; order Ixodida; family Ixodidae; genus Dermacentor; species Dermacentor andersoni. The sequence continues at coordinate 8,308,774 of NC_092823.1, read as the reverse complement.
AGCAGCGCGACCGGCCATCACGGGCAGCAAATTCTGAAATCGCGATACATACGACAACGAAGTTCTATTATCCCGAACGTACGCAGTTTTACGATTACTTTGGAAATCCCTGTTACGCAAACAAAACGCCAACAGCACACGTACCGAAGTTTAAGCGACACGGTTATCACTACGAGCACGCGAAGGAATCAGTCAAGTAAGAAAAAGTTTCACTGTTACGTACTAAAAATACGACCACTTGCGAACGAGCCATTAAGTCTAACAGTCTAACAAGTCGCCCTAAAGTTTAGTTATTCCAAGAAAAGTGCATGCACTGTTAGTAAGAATATAGCAGCCCTAAAGACAGGCGTATTAAAATTCAGCAGCGCTGCCGGCCATAACGTGCAGAAAGTGCCCCGACCGCGATACAAATGCGTACAAAATTTCAGCTATTTCAAGCTTACGCAGTTGTACGATTGATTGCTCTCGCAATCACGCTTACGCAAAGAAAACGCAAATGAAGCTGAAGCAAGGCTATTCTGGACAGTGCGTGTCGGGAAGCTATTATAATTAATATTCATTTTCATATTATTCGCCACTGCATGTTCAGTAAAAACAACGATAACTTTCGCGGGCTCATCCTGTGTGCAACAGGGGAGTTAACGGTTCTAAAGTTTCGAATTAAGATTTTTTTTTTTTTTTAGCGGATATCAGCGCTGCGCAGAAATATAGGACAGAGTAAGCTCAGAAGTTCGCAGAAAAGTAGTACGATGCGATCAAACGCAACACAATGCGTGGTCGATCGCCGATTGATGTCATGTCACTGTAAATGATGGGGATGTACTACAATGCCCGTCCTTCGATTATGCGCAGACACGACACTTGCGGGGCTGCTCATAGAGAAACATTGATTTCATGAACTGTCACTTACCTCTTGATAGGCGTAAGACGTACAGGCGCCGCAGAAATGAAGCTCCAAAGCGCATGACAAAAACGTTCACCTGGAGCTGACCAACGCTCACCCTGGAACTCATGAGCACATGGCACAACGATACAACCGCCACGTTCAGAGAAAGCGCGCGAACTGAGCGTGTGAGAGCGCGGAACACACCAACCCAGCAACCTTCAGGCCTTCAGGCATTCCGAGCTTGGAAAGAAGGGCGAAGAGATCCAATAAGACCACGTCGTTAAGTCATGTGACCGACTACGCGCAAATCAGCGCAAAGCGTGCGTGTGCATGCAACAGACATGCAGTGGTGATTCGACTGGGTAAAGACAGTCACTGCTCTGTACAACGGCAGGGGTTGCAGGCGTTGCAGAGCTTGCCGTACCCCTCTTTCTCGACATGTTCGGAGAGCGTAGGAGCATAGGACACGATTGATTCGGTTACGCGGGTTACGCTTTGCGGTAGGTGGTAATGCGCAGCTGTTCCGGCGTTCTACCTGCCGCTTTGTGACGTTTCCTCCCGATATGCTTGTGCACTTTCGGTCGTTCATTTCAACTTCTACATTTATCGTCTGCATTGGAAGTTTGATTATGAGTGCAGCAACTTCACATTGCTGGCTGACATGTCTTTTCGGAAGAGCGTGCGCTGAAAGCAGCCGTGGTAGAGATTTATATGCCGCGATATGATCACGTAGTACGTGTTGGACTGTGTGTTGGTCCCACATATGGCCGGTATGGGACATCCCGTTGAACACCATCCTTCGGACATCCATAGGATTAAAGTTTTGGGATTTTGTTTAGATCCCAGAAGTTTAATCGTGTGGATGTCTTAACGATGTCTTAAATAGGACATCCCGAAATTAATGTCCACATGTTATCCACTGGACATCCTGACCGGGACTTGGACGTTCGGATCTAATCGGGATGTCCAGAGGATATTCGTGGTCCAATGGGATGCTCTAGCGTTCCTAAATGAGCACTGCACAATATCGACACTGCTACTCGCGTACACAAATATCATGGCGAAATCCTACAGGTACGACACCGCAACACAAAACACGTGTTTTCTGGCCTGGACAATGCTATTTCCCACACGGCAAAAAGTAGTCCTCACGAAAACAACACAAAAAAGTGTACCGTTCCGCGTGTACAGCTTCGGAGATTCCCGCTGTTAAACGATAGGTGGCAATTCTGACAGCAATCTCAAAGGCCATACAATACGTAGAATAGTTTTAGTTTATTCTGTGAGGTGGCAGCACATGATAGAGTGTCTTTGAGGCCCTCGTTTGTTTGTTGCTACATGCTTTAGGAAAATTAGTTTTACCTATCATATGCATCACGTATAATGCCACCAACGGTCTTAAATTTGTCCTCGATTGATCTAGTGACTGTTGGTCTTAGTTTTTTCGTTTTGGCCGTCTTTTCCGACATATTCAGTTGTAAATTCGACGGTCGGAAAAAGATGACTTTTAATCACATTTCGGTACATTTTAATAAAAAATTGACGACCTAACTCGAAAATTCGAAACCAACACTCACTAGATTTTGAGTTTTTCTTTTAAATGCAACAAACCTCGTCAAATTCGGTGCGGTGGTTGCCGATAAAAACAAATTCTCCTTTTACATGTATTTAGACAGGAGCCCGGTGCGCTGTTTGCCTCGTATTCGGGGGGCCTCTTAGTTACAGCAGCGTAAACAACCACCTCGTTCAGCTGCCGACGGTGACAATACTGGCATGGGAGTTTCTGCGAGGAAACTATGGGTTTTCTAAATGAACGATCATGCCTGGAAAGTCCAAATCTCTGTCTACTTTACGAAGCACATTAATCGTGTTCATCTAGAGAATATGAAGAATGATAAGTAAGCAGCATAACAAAGCTCCACTATTACCGTCTCTCGCTGGCTGTTTTCGAAAGTATGTGGTCGCTCATATCAGCATGATTCAGGGTAATGCCGCGGTACTTGCATGCACGATATGTTCCGATATTAATTGATTTCACCGATGAGCCGCTAGCATTATGTCTCAAGCCACGAGCGAACCGCTACAGGGACAGGGAGCTACGGGGACCCTGTAACTGCCGATGTAAACAAATGCACCGGCCGGTGCTTCGGACTGTAAAATAACATTCAGCACGTATAAAATCAGTAGTTACGACAACCCTTGCTCTTCATGTTGCAGCACAATATGTTGAGTATGGGCGCTGGCTCTCGTGGTGGCGGGTCAAATACGAACAGCGATTCGTGGCTATTCAATTCGTCAGAATTATGGCTGTCACTGTTTGACAGATCCGACGAGCTGGCGCAGCTGATATTGTGACCCGAAGGTCCGGCACGGTCACGAATGAGCTGAGCCCTTCTCCGGTTTCCTTCGTCCCGCGGGCGAGACCGGCATGCCTTGCGTGGCTTCCCCGCTGGTGACGTCATACAACGAGATTCGCTCGCCTGCTTGGTCAGGTTTCCTCTTCGTTCTTGCGCTTTTTTGCTAACGTAAAATTATTTTTGAGTTTTCGAAACGATTCCACTATCATGACGGGGGGTCTCGGGGCCTAAATATTCCACTACTTGGACACGGTCAAAAAAATATCCGCAGTTGCCCTTTAAGCGCATGAGCAGTATGGAACGTTACCACCGTGATGGTTTAGTGCCTATGGCCTCGTGTTGCTCAGTACAAGCAACGGGTTCGATTCTACGCTGTGGAGGCCGCCTTCCGATGGGGGCCGAATGCAAGAAAGCGCTCCTGTGCCGCGCTTAGAACGACGGAAAGCAGAGCTAGTTCGTAAGGATCCATTGTGCAAAAAAGAGGTGAGGCGTGCAGACAGGACACAAGACTAGAGAAGTGAACAACACGAACGCCGACTATCAACTGAAGGGAGCACTGAGGTGAAAAAAGAAAGAAGACACAAAACTCATCTGCGCAAGCTCAGGGATGGGATCACCGCGTGTCAGTCGAGTACATGTGTCGGTCTACGTGAGAGATAACTGCCAAGTCACTTAATCTTTTCCTTATGAAAGGTAATCGAAGGCTGGCTCACGCACGCACTTCCACCATTATAGATATGCCATGCCTCTACCATAAGACGCGTATCTTCATTCTTATGCGTGTACAATATCGCGCATTCATCTAACTCTGGCGTGCAGTTACAATCTTGGCAATGTAGGGAAAGATTAGAAGGCGATCCACCGGTTAACAACCTGTTGTGTTCCATTATCCTTTGATTGATACACCACTCCGTTTGCCCTACGTAGAACTGGCCACAGCTAAGGGGAATATTATAAACCACAACCATACGACAGTCAGTAAACCTGTTGTTCTTATTGTGCTTCATTGGACAAATATCTGTTCTTTTTTTGCCTTTTACCTGCTCCTTTTTCCTCTGCACGGCAGCGCATATCTTACCTAGTCTATTGGGAGCAGTGAAAACAACATTAACATCTTATCTACTTGCAACTTTTTTAAGCCTGTGCGACACTGCATGAATGTACGGATAGCCACTACTCTTTTTTTTTTTTTTTTTGCTAACGTGCACTGCTTTCTGTAATCACGTGCGTACCCCTCGAAACAAACTTCTTTAGGCGCTCAGCCACAGTGGCCACTGCTACACTAAGATAACCTGCTTGTAATAGGCTCCGGACCTGCGCATTAAAACTGGCGCTCATTTTGTGCATGTGTGTATCGTAAGGAGACAACGAGGACACGCGAAGACCCGTCGAAGAGATACAGACGCAGCGCTATTGTCAACGTCACTTCCATCATTTAGCAGAACTAAAATATTTTTCGCCAGACACATGACAGATCACGTGCACCGTACGATTCGGTATGAACCTGAATAAAGAAGCAAGGAAACGACCACACGAAGCAAACATTTTCTAATGGAGCCTGAGGGCATAGCAGAGCAAGAAATTCTATACGTGGGAGCGATCCATGAGGCGTGCGCCCTGACAAATCATCTTCTGGTTTGTTTTTCTAGTTATATCTTGTAAGCGTTCGATAAAAGTAACCACAAAGCCCATATCGCCGCTCTTGTTGCATATAAATACGCTACCTCTCTATGGAATATTTGAGAAAAACACAAGCATCGATCATCAAAGCGTAACAAATAGCGACACCGCTTACACAAACCACTTGCATAACAAGAACTACGGTGACAACTATAGCAAATGCACAGGGTTGTCTGTGACTGGTCGCCTTTTCTTGCCTACCCTGTCTCTTCTTTCTGCTTTTTCGTTGCCATGTGTATTTATGGTGCTGCTCAGGAGAAGAAATTTCAGTTGCTGGTTCAGCGCTGTGTGTGTCTACTTCATTTTACCCTTCCAACACGATGAGATAAACCTCGATAATGTAGACCAAACCAGCACAACGATCAAGCTTCATGGTGTACTTATCTGGTCACGGAAGGACGCAAATTCCTATGTCATTTCTATTGACAGAATCTTCCGGGCACTTATGAACCGTTTTGCTAATCAATACCTTACGCAGATCCTATTGTGTATAAAATATAGAAGTCGTGTATAAGACATACAAGTGCTTTGCTACCTCTAATACGAGTGAATGTCAGCTCAAGAGTCCTTCACACTAAACCAAAATATTCACCACTTCGTGAAATTTCGATTGGCAGACTTGAACGACATGAGCAATCAGTGCAATGCAGAAAAACAGGCCTACGTTATGTGATTATCTTGTAGGGGCTGCAAAAACACGGGAGCCTTGTTTTGGATTTACTTAGAAAAGAATTGATTAAAGGAGCTAGAGCTAATTTATTATTTAACAAATATATTTCTGTAATGTTGTAGCTGCTTCGTTATACGTGCCACATGGTAGCATAACAAAAGTATCACCCTGTGGCTTGTACAAACGCCTCTGCTCAACAAGAACGTTTGTTTGTCGATACGCAAGATTTTATACGTGAGAAAAGAGTGCGTACTCTGATAATATCACGCAGCGCGTCATGGTTGTGCAACGTCATGCCTGCGTCACATATCCTTTGAAAAGATGTGATGTGATAACTTTATTTGGAATCCGGCGATTGGGAGGCCCGGGCCTGGGGCCGCCTAGATGGCCACTGGGAGCTGCTGCTCCCGTGCGGCTTCCTTGGCTCGCTGGACGGCCCAAAGTTGGTCTTGGAGTTCTGAGCTGAGCAGCACGGCCGACCACCGCGCCCGTAGATTTTCTGGGGAGACTGCCATTTTATTTTGGTATATTTCACAACCCCACAACATGTGTTGAAGGGTGGCTCTAACAGACTTGCAGAGCTTGCACATATCGCTCTCGTATATATCGGGGTAGAAAGTTTTTAGTTGCACGGGACTCGTATAAGTTTCTGTTTGTAGTCGCCTCCAAGTAACGGACTCAGCTCTGTTCAGTTTAGTGTGAGGCGGTGGGAATACTCGCCTCCGATTTTGATAGAATTTGGTAATATCGCTAAATCTTGTTAATATATCTTTTTCTCTCCAGATTTCCTCCTCCGCGTTCTCCTGACCGATGGAAGTCACTCTTTGCTCAGCTCGGCGAGTGAGACCTCGAGCTTCGCGGTGTGCTACCTCGTTGAGGTTGATTGCTGGAATGTCTAAAGTCGTATGCGCTGGGAACCAGAGCAATTGCCTGCCGTTCTTTTCTGCATTGGAGAACTTTGCTTCATTGACTCTGATGATGTGCCATGCCTCAGGATGTACATGCCTCAGGATGATGTACCATGCCATGCCTCCTACCTTTTGCATAATTTCTAATGGCCGCTTGAGAATCACTAATGATGTACTGAGCATTCGTGGAGACCAATGCTAGTGCAATGGCTACCTCCTCTGCGGTCTCGGAATGTTTGGTATTAACTGATACGCTTGTAAGGAGTTTTTGGGTGTGATCTACGATTACTGCTACATAGCTATTTCTGTCTGGGTATTCAGCAGCGTCTACGAAGGTTGCTCTGTCGTCTGACCCAAAGCTTCGGATAATTTTCTCTGCTCTACTCTTGCGTCTGCCGTCGTTGTAACCTGGATGCATGTTCTTGGGTATATTTGGTACTAGGAGTTTGTCACGAATTTCTCTCGTTATCGTCCTCTTTTCCCCGTATAAATTGTGGTAATTCATTCCTAGTTTGCTTAGTATATGCCGTCCCGTTTTGGTTTTGGTTAGTCGCTCTGCTTGAGATGTTTGTTGTGCTTCTATGAGTTCGTCCAGTGTGTTGTGGAGTCCTAACCTTAGCAAGAGATCCGTGCTCGTACTGATGGGAATACCTAGTGCTAGTTTGTATGCTTTTTTTATCATGTTGTTAATTTTACGCTTTTCAGCTGCAAACCAATTGTGGAAGGCTGCTATGTATGTGATCTGACTGATTACGAATGATTGTATCAGCCGTATGATAATTTCTTCCTTCATACCTTGGTGCTTGTTAGTAATTCGTTTGATTAATCTCATGGTGTTTGTTACCTTTGTGTCTAACTTCTTTACGGTTTCCCTATTTGTGCCTTTGTTCTCGATTACCAGACCCAGCACTTTGAGCTGGTTGACTATTGGGATATGCCGCCCGTTCTTGGTGTGTAGCTTGATTTCCTCGTGAGCCTTGTTTCTATCGTATCCTTTGGGAGGCCTGCCTCTAAGTGTGGGGCGGTACAATAGAAGTTCAGATTTCTCTGCAGAGCATGTGAGGCCTGTTCCTATGAGGTGTTCCTCTACTGTGTTAATTGCAGTCTGGAGTCGTTGTTCTATTGATCCGTCGCTGCCATCACAGGTCCTGATAGTAATATCGTCCGCGTAGATTCTGTGATTCCTTTGAAAAGAAAGGCTCCGATTTTATTGACAAATAATACAAGTCATTAATTTATCAAATGTTCCTTTTATGCGGCAAACTTAGACAAAAGTAATATTGATGTTTTTGCTTGTATAGGCCACCTATCGAGGCAAGCAATAACTGCAAGAAAAGGGTCAACGATAATTTCACAAATTACTAAAATATGCGAAGCAACGTCGTAACGGCTGCTGCAAGGCACAGGTTCCAATCGCGGAGTAACAGTAAGCGAACAAAGCCTTGTGTACTTGACAGAATTTAAAGATTCGCAAGATTTTCAAGAAATGCGACATTAAAAAGTACTGCAAAATACATGGGCATTCCAGTTATCAGATTTCCAAAACCATGTCTAATAGTTGTAAACGATCTTAACTAGAATGCCGAGGCATTCTGGATCAGATACTGTGGTGGGATAACTCTAAGTGGTACCCGCCGTGGTTGCTCAGTGGCTATGGTGTTGGGCTGCTGAGAACGAGGGCGCGGGATCGAATCCCGGCCACGGCGGCCGCGTTTCAATGGGGGCGAAACGCGAACACACCCGTGTATTTAGGTGCGCGTGAAAGAAATCCCAGGGGGCCAAACATTTCCGGAGTCTTCCCCTACGGCTTGCCTCATAATCAGAAAGTGCTTCTGGCACTTAAAACCACATAATTTTTTTATCTCTAAAGTGGTGTCATAGTTTTATGATCCCAAATGAAGTCAAATCATAATTAACTGTAAAAGATATAAGAAAATGTTTACAGAAATATTTGGACCATTACTATATGTAGCTACTAATCTGTCCAATGTAATACACATGTTCACGTAAGCAAGGTCAGTGCGCTTATCTGTAATGAATGGGCTATTCGCAAGCGTGCGTAAACGTAACAAGAATGTATCCTTACAATCACGTGAAAAATACAAATCATAATGAAGACAAATTGAAATAAAAATAACGACACATACAATATCAACAGATATATGCATACTAAACAAAATACAAAATGTGTAACTTTTTACACAATCGTAAACACATGGAGGGAACCAAAAAGTACATGTACGTTTGACACTACAAACCGCCCCAGTGAAAAAATTTTGGTAACGTTTAGAAACAGCACACGAAATACATTGATTTAGTATCCACATTACCAATTTATTTGCTACGTGATTGATTTAACACGTGTAGGAATTCAACGTTGCGTGAATTTGTTTTTTTCTTTTTCGGGTGAAATGGAGTTTCAAATTTCAGCGCCATTGGACTGAAGTAACCTTTCCCCGAATACGTTTCTGTAGGTAGGGAAATTAGAGTGGTCGTTGGCTGCGTGCATTAGGCTGCGTGCGTTGGCTGCATTAGGGGTTGCTAAACAAAAAAAATAATTAAATACCTGCCATAACTTGGAATTCGAAAAAGACGACAGTGTAAGCGGAACAATACTTGATGAAAGATAATAAGAATCATTTGGTTATTCAATATCAGAACGGCAAGTTGGGCCAGTTGGTTGGGATTCATGGTAAGGGTTGTAACAGCGCACCCAAGACAAGGACAACAGATGGAATAAAAAAAAAAAACGACGACACAGCGCTGTATCGTCGTTTTATTCCTTCTGTTACAACCCTTACCATTATTCAATATGTTCGCTGGTTATTAAACATTTGCAGGCTTTGTGCTGAACTGAACCACCGCTCTGCTCTATATATTCGCAGGAAGAATAATGTGCCTCGCAGACAAGCATAAATCTTTATGAAGTTCAATTACGAAATGAAATATTCACATAACGGCTGTCCAAGACTCGGTTGCCATTATAGATTACTTCTGTCAGCTAAGGCTGTTGCAGCGCGGATAATAAAATAAATTGGTCGAAGAAATTGGGACACAAAATGGCTGAGCGACTGTATTTCTTTTCATTAAATTGTTTTTCCCCTAAAATATGCGTACGCGAATGAGACATCTTAAAATATTTGTGTCAGTGCGACAATCATAAACGAGCACTACGATTCAATCATAAAAGTTGAAAGGTACGGTAAGAGTAGTGGAAAAAAAGGAGTATTGAGTGTTGCATTAACCCAAAACACAGTTTTAAATTTTGCTGAGACGTAGCAAGCATACTTGACCTCACTTTTCTTCGGCTTCAATTTCGCAATCGGAACAAGCGGCCCAAAATAGTCATTAAAGTTAATTTGCATATCGTTACGTTTTGGTTCCATGAAGTAGAGGAAGAATGTGATCGGCCAAGCATTGCTCATGCCTCGCTTTCGACATCGCGGCATGTTTGCGCCTCGAGTCTACAAATATTTTTTGCAATTAAATGTGTTGCATTTTACCCATTTGCGCCCCAGCAATAATATTCCAGTTCGTGCACTGCAGCCCCTCTCATGTTTCGCACTTCCCTCTGCACACACGCTGCGCCACCTGGCCAGACAAGCTACGCCGAGCAAGGGATGTCTGCCGCCACGATTTCTGCAAGGACTTCTCATCCTGAGCGCCCTGACGAAAGCAAGTCCGGTCGTCGAAACGTGGGCTTCGGCGACATAGTTCGGCGACATTGTGGTTCTAGCACTGTTAATCACTCTCAGTCTCGATCTTCCTGTGCACGTTTATCATGCTGATGGCACTAGTAGGTCTAACAGCAACAGCACTAAGCTCGTAGCGAGAAGTGTCGGTCTTCCTGTAAACGTTTATCGTGCTGATGCCACTGGTAGCTCTAACAGCACCAGTAGTAGGCTCGTAGCGTGAAGTGTCGATCTTCCTGTAAACGTTTATCATGCTGATGGCACGAGTAGTACTAACAGCAACAGTATTAAGCTCGTGGCACGAAGTCCGAATCTTCCTGTAAACATTTATCGTGCTGATGGCGCTAGTAGCTCTAACAGCGCCAGTAGTAGGCTCGTAGTGCGATGTGTCGATGTTCCTGTAAACGTTTATTATGCTGATGGCACTAGTAGCACTAACAACACCAGTAGTGGGCTCGTAGCGTGAAGTCTCGAACTTCCTGTAAGTGTTTATCATGCTGATGGCACTAGTAGCACTAACAACACCAGTAGTGGGCTCGTAGCGTGAAGTCTCGATCTTCCTGTAAGTGTTTATCATGCTGATGGCACTAGTAGCACTAACAGCACCAGTAGTGGGCTCGTAGCGTGAAGTCTCGATCTTCCTGTAAGTGTTTATCATGCTGATGGCACTAGTAGCACTAACAGCACCAGTAGTGGGCTCGTAGCGTGAGTGAAACATGCAGTTGGTGCGGTGAGCACTCACCACACAGCCTCCGACAAAGACTCGTTCTGCTTCTTGCGACCGCGCGGCACGAGTGATGCGACACAGTGGAGGGACGCTTCGAGGACGCAGTACCGTCGTGGTCGACAGGCGCAGGGCGGCCACACATTCGCCATCGCCCACCAGACAGACAGACAGACAGACAGACAGACAGACAGACAGACAGACAGACAGACAGACAGACAGACAACGAACTTTATTTAATCCTGAGGAGCTACTGTCAGGACCTCCTAACGGGAGGCCATTGTAGCCGCTGGCCGCGCCCACGTAAAGGACAGAACGCCGTGACGCTCCGCTCTTTCCTGGGCCCTCTGGATAGCCTGGGCTTGCTTTCGGAGTACCGTGCTTCTGATGGCCTCCTCCCATTCGGCCTCGCTGGAGAGGAAGTCGTTAGGCAACGCGGGACATCGCCAGAGCATGTGAGCCATTGAGCAAAAGGTTTCAGTGCAGTCGGGACAACTAGGGTCCACATCCGAGTACATCCTACTGAGGAATCCCCGCGACGGGAAAGATCCCGTCTGCAGCATTCTAAGTGTAGCTGACTGACCTCTACTGAGCTTCGGGTGAGGCAGAGGATAAATTCTCCGACCAAGTTGGTAATGTTTGGTAATTTCATTAAATGTGAGGAGTGGATCGTTCTGCTGAGTCCCTTCCTGCCCCTCCGAAGCCTCCAGACCGTCGCGGCGCGTGAGTTCTCGCGCACGGTCGTGGGCAAGCTCGTTGAGGTTTGGGAAGCCCTCGAGAACGTTCGTCCCCATGTGTGCGGGGAACCACGTGATGTAATGAAAACCGGGGCAGGTCCTTTTCTCTAAAATAGAGGCCGCTTCTCGTGCGAGGTTACCCGACTCAAAAGCTCTGATTGCGTCTCTCGAGTCAGTGTAAATGTAGGAACGCTCTGGGTCACACAAGGCCAGCGCAACCGCAATTTGCTCTGCTATACTCGCGGTGGCCGCTCTGACCGACGCCGAGGAGCGAAGCCCCCCCCGCCCGTCTATAACCGACAACGCGAACACTCTCCTGTTCCCGTACTGCGCCGCATCGACAAAGACCGCGGAGTCTCTGTCATCTCTAACTTTCTTCAATATGGCTCGAGCACGGGCTTTACGTCTACCCTCGTTATGCTGCGGATGTACGTTCCGCGGGAAGGGCCTCACTAGGTAGGACGCCCTCGTTTCTCGTGTCAATGTTATCGCCCACCATCGACCACCATCGCCCACCATCGCCCACCATGAGGTTATTTTAGTTGCTGATTCGCCGCACGTTACGCCACAAAATTGGTGACATTTGGAGAATGAATCCGGGGACCAGAGCGACGACCCGAGCTGCCTATCGACCAACCATCACTTGAGGTTCCCCCGGTAACCCTGCGTGTGCTCAAGGTTTTAGCCTTCCTATCCGCACTTCTGGCTGGTCCAGGGAAACCACCAGCCCACCGTTGTAAGGATCCCCGTACATACGCAAAGGCTCATTATGTTTTTTCTGCCCTGCCGCCCGACATCGTTACCCAATCATTCGAGCTGTTTCTGTCGACTCCGCATTCTTACCCGCATGACACCCTGACGTTTAGTTCTTCACAGCATGTCCGCTTCTGACCAACGCCAGCCGCCGAAACTGATGCTAGCGACAGATGATTCCGGCTACTCTCGTCCCACGAAACAAGTTTTCTTTTTTAATTTATGGCCCGCTTCCTTCATTCTTCGGCTAAGTCAGCTCTCTCGTCTCTTTCGTTGTGTTCGGTCTTCGTGCGTTGTCTCCCTCAGTATGGACGCGCACCGCTTTCTGCAGCTTCTCCTATACACACTGTCCCAGTGTATAGAGGGTGTTTCCCGTAACTTCAAGCAAGGATTATGAAATAGTGGTTTAAGCAGCTGGATGAAACCAACGACATATGGTTTGCCGTCATGTGGCGCTCTTTCGAGTATTTTTATATTCTGCCTAATTAGTTCATTACCTAAGGTATATTTCAAATTATTTCATATGCAATTTAGCGCCAAATGCGTTTCGTCGCATTGTAGAGGAGGTGCGGAAACGACCGGTCGAATTTTTTGTGGCAAGGTACATGCTGCGAGGCGATTAATTTCGGCGTTTAAAAAAGCCCGCGTAATAGGAAATAAAACCACGTGACGGCGCTCTTGCGTTATCATTTAGCAGAGCTCTCAACAATAGACTATTTCTGGCTGCCTTGAAGGCGTTTTTCGGCAATAAGAAAACGACTTCTCGAAATCCCGCTTCCCAAGAATTGCCTAATTTTATAAGTGCCAGTCATCCTATCTTTTGGAGCCTCTACTATCGGATTCATTCACGGAAATGTTTGCTTGGCAATCGAAAATTACCTAATTGAAACGAATCGATTACCTCGTTGGACTGATCGTCCTCCCTCCCCACCATGGCTTTCATTTACCTATCTTTTATTTATTTATCTATTATTATATCTTTTATTGAGCGGTTTTCTTCTGATTGCTTCTTTCCTACACACAAAAACTTTACTTTTTAGGTTCCAACGTTACAATTCTTAACTGCCGTTTTTATACACCTAATTTACCCACCTGGCCAATCATGGCCAATCCCCCACTCGGGTATGCGTCGCAGTCACTGCCGAGAACAACAGCAACAACAGTGCATCGAGCCTGTCGCTTATCAAAGACGGCGACCTGTTTCTTTCGTCTGCCACCGCCCAAGACGCTGCCGCACTGTGAAACCGATGCCGAGGCCGCTCACTCCGCCACGGTCCGGGCGCGCGGTTCTTTCGTGCGATGCGAGAGCGCTGCAATACGACAACGCATGGGCGCAGTCACGTGGGTTTATTTTACATTTCGCGGGCTTTCTTTAAGCACTGAAAAAAATCGCCAGGAGCATGCACGCTGCAACAAAAAAATTGGACTGGTCGTTTCTGGAACTCCTCTACAACCCAACGAAACGCACTTGGCCCTAAAGTGGCTAGTAAAATTTTTGATGATTAATCTTAGCTAATTAAATAATTAGGCAGACTATAAAAATACTCACAAGGAGTGCGACATGACGGCAAAGCATATGCCGTTAGTTTTATTCAGTTGCGGCTAACCATTTTTTTCAACAACTTGGTTGAAGTTACGTGAAGCACCTTACATATTCCCAGGCAAACTTCCTATTGTCTTTTTCGAGTAGGCTTTATCAGCCTTCTATCGGAACTCCTCTAATCAATCTCCTAGCTAGATTGGTCTTACAGCCGGCATGTTACAACAATAGCCGAAGATATCTCCTCTCCTAGCGGGGCTCATTTGTAACGTGCAAGGAGCTCCAGATTCGGAACCACAAGACTTGGCGGCAACTCCGGTAAGCTGTCACGAGTCACTTGCCATGTACCACCTCTTACAGGCTGTTGGATAAACTGTATTTTAAATACTGCGCCGGATACTCTTTATTCTCGCGAAAAGAGGTGCTTGCGCGGTATATCTTTCGGCGCCACTTGTTTTCGATAAGCGCGATCGCCTTCGTTGCATTCGCTTTTGCGCGATGAAGGCACGTTCGATCGCATAGTCTCTCCTGCGGCGATGACGAGGATATTAGATATCAGACGAGGACCTTTAGAGGTGGGCGAATATTCGAAAATTTGTATATGAATCTAGCACTACATACCAACTACTCGTGCATTCGTATCCTACAAGGAAGAATTCCGAATTTTGTAATAGTTCAAACTAACGAAATACGTTGCAAAAACAAATTGTTGAAGTTTGGTTGTTTATTAACTGCACAAATGGTTGCTACTGAACTACCGTCTGCTTGTGAAGACAACGAAATGGATGACAAGTGACAAAAGGCAAACATTTTCGGAGAAATGTATGAACAAAATGGCTAACGCAACCTTTGTTTTTAGTTTCGCGGTGGAAGCCAATATAACAGCCTGTGATCTTTGCTTTATATTCATGACCTATCATTATGTGTTTTTGGCAGCCTATAAATGTAGAAGTTTTCTTCTTCACGTTAAAACTTGTCAGTTCTTTCCTTGCGACGGACTCTTTTACATATGCATAAGGCAGACAATCCATGCAGCAACTTTTCTTTAATTTTTTATAACAATATTTTTATCGTTTTTAAAAAGCTAGTGGTACACAGTCGTTCTGTCTTTGAAGGCTCTCACTTTCACCTTATTACCTTAAATGTAATGCAACCCCAATTTGGGGGTTACATTACATAAGAGGTGGGTGCAGGTAGAAGTAATCCGATATTAAAAAAAAAAAATTATCGGTTAATTATGGCAGTTATACAGTCAGAAAATGTAGATGGGCAGGTGGTTGCAGTGACATCGGGTGGAAGGCAATTCCAGTCTATGGCTGAGCGAGGAAAGAATGATGCATCAAACGTAGTATGAGCCCGGGAACGGGCAACTTGCACGGTATAACTACTGCGAAGGGAAATATGTGCCGGAGGGCTGGCGTAGGGCGGAATAGGAAGTGAGCTGCAAAAACAAAAAAAAAAGAAAGAAGAAAGAAAAGGAAACTGATGAAAAAAGCACATACTGGCGATTCGACGACAAAAAGCAACATTTCTTCAACCGGATTTCGCATTTAAAGATGACATGCTGGTATTGTATGAATAGCACGAATCACTGAATCTAGTGGCTCCATTCTGTAGTGATTCTAGAGACGTTATCAGATAGATTTGGTCAGCGTTCCAGGTGGGGGATGCATAGTGTAGTTTTTGGTACACTTTTAAAAACCAAGGGTTCTGTTAGCAGATGATAGGATGTTTTTGGCATGCGTATTTCAGCTTAGGTCTTCGCACAAGGTTACGCCCAGGTATCTGTAAGAACTGGTTAATCCTACTGCGTCGCCTTGAATTAAGTAAAGGAAGAAAAAGGACTTGCGTTTGCGTTTAAATGATGTGTTTAGGTTTTGCAGGGTTGTTGTTTTTTTCTTTTTCATCGAAAGCTTGCCCATGGGCATAATACAAAGCATGTTAAAAGTACGCGAACTGATTTGACTCATGCAAGGAATCTAGAAGTGAACGATGATATCGTCCATAGATCCAAGGTTCAAGGTCCGGAGGGTGGCCAGGCCGAAGGCCTGTTGCCCGGAGGTGACCGAGACGGCTTACATGGAGTCCTGGGCACGTGCATAGGAGGTGTGCCACTGTCACATTTGGGATTTTTGTGTCAGAAAATGGGCACGATGATCCATAGGGACGGTACTGTTGTGGCCAGAGAACGGTCACAGACGGGGTGAGCGCGACCCCGGCACGCAGCCTCCTTAATGTAACCTCCTCTTGGCGGGTTAACCCTCCAGGAAGGTCTGACCCACACGGAGGTATAAAGTTCGTGGGCACGTCGGATCAGTCGTCCACAGGCGTCTTCAGGAAAATGCGGGAGTGGGTACGTTGTAACCTGTGGGTGGGTTGCTAAATCAGCTTCAAGGAGAGCCAGCAGGGCTGGTGGAGGCACCCACTGGACGCATATCAGGATATTCGCAGTGTGCAGCTAGACGGTGAATGCCATCTGAGAGTAGAGTGGACCGAGATACCCTACTTATGTCGTGGATGGCTTGAGTCGGGTCCGTGCGAATGATGAGCTGAGCATATTAAGAAGCTTAAACAGATGGAAGCAACGCGGCCAAGCCGTCTCATATGGCGGCAAGCTCGGCAAGATAGGCCGGTGGTGCAGGATCGGCGACATAAGAGCACGTCTGGCCTGCCTCTAGTATCAATGGGCACACGAGAGCTCTGTGAATCATGGTGCCATTAACACTGGCATCAGTGTATGCTACAAGAGTCGCATCGTCTTGATTATCATCTGCGCGAAGAAGGCGGGAAACTTCGGCATTCGCCTGGGGAGGAACCGGGCTTTGTAGACGACCAGGAAACTTATTGTCACTTAATTGCACCCTGTTCCATCGAGCTACAACAGATCCCGTAGAAGCTGGATTGCCTATTTCATGTCCCATGTACCAGGCCAGTGAAGTAGCCGAGCAGAAATTTGATGGCTTTAGGGGGCGTGCGCATTGACGTTAGTGCACAAGTTCGTCGCTAGTGTTGAGTTGGGACTCGGCCTGTAGGCTTGGCAACGCAGTGAGATAGGGTAGTCCCGTTATGGCCCGCATGGCTTCGAGATTATTGGCCTCGAGGCGAGCCCATTCTGCCTTCGTGAGATGATGAAACTGGGCTCTGTAGACGAGTCGTGGTTGTAGTACAGAACGGACAAGAAGGCGAACCATGTTGGTGCTGGCTCCACCAGATTTCTTCGCAATCCGACGTGTCAACTCAATCGTTTCTGCGCCCTGTTGCTTTGCATTATTGACCCATGGTCCCACAAAACCGGAGGAATCCATTTCAAGGCCGAATACACGGAGAGTTAAAGCCTCGTGTAGTGGCTGCTTATCCAGGATTAACTGAAGAGGCCGGAGTGCCAGTAGACGGCGCCCATACTCGTTCGCTACTGACATGTACGTCGTCTTATTCGTTGAAATTTCAAGCCCCATCTGAGCACACCAGTTGTGCGTCACGTTTAGGGCCTCCTGGAGTGCCTGTTCTCGGTGGCAGATTTCAGGATGAACTGACCAAATAGTGATGTCATCTGCATACATTATGCACTGTGCGTCATGTATTGTCGCTAGCTTCCAAGCTAGTGGAAGGCGGGCAATGTTGAAAAGGACTGGTGCGAGCACAGAACCTTCTGGGACACCATGATGCACGACGAATTGACCTACTTTCTGGTTGGCTATGTGATTGGAGAAGGTGCGAGCGTGCAGGAAGGCTACGACGAATGCGCGGACATGGCCAGGGAACTGAAGCCAATGAAGAATTCCAACAATTGCTTCTTGTCTCAAATGGTCATACGCTTTACGAATGTCCCTTTCTAGAATGGTGAGAATTCTCGGGGAGCGGCCTCTGATGAGAAACATAGAAGAAAGGTACGCAAGGCCATCCTCTGCGCCCTGATGAGAACGGAACCCAATTTGGTCAGGATGATGCCAGGAGCGTCGCTCGGGCCACCATGTAATACGCATTGCGAGCATGCGCTCCATCAGCTTGCGCAATGTTGAGGTTCGCGCTATTGGGCCCATATGAGCTTTATTCTCTTGGGGCTTTCCGGGTTTGGAAACAGGGACCATTTCTGCATGAGGCCAAGAAGCGGGAATGACTCCTGCAGTCCAAGGTTCGTTTATGGCCCCAACAGCAGATACAGAACCTTGCCTTCCGTGTTTTTAGAAAGTTCATACGATATTCCGTCCGTTCCTGGTGCCTTGCATGGCTTCGACAAGAGTATTGCCGCTAAAGATTTCCGCCATAGTGGACACAGCTTGTATACCATCAATGTTGGAGAGCGTAGGCGGCGTGCCTGTGCCCACGGGAAGGCAGTTTTGAACAACGAAAGGAGGTGGTGCTGTGTCCAAAGTAGGAAAAAAGCTGTGGGCGACAGTTTCTGCGAATACTGCTGGTGTCGGGCCCGATGTTAACAGGGTGCCGACCACGTTCCATTACTCGGAAGGTGCGCCAAATACAGGCATTAGACGACGAAGGACTGAGAGAAGAGCACCAGTCCATCCAGCGGCCACGTTCTAAGTGGAGTTGTGGCGCACAGCTTCTGCCGTAAAGCGTTGGGCCTCTAACCGAATGGCATTTGATGCAGGGTCACGTTCTGATGCAAGTTCTGCTTGACAGCGCGACGCCAAGATACGCAGGAGTTGCAAAATGTGGAGTGGTTCTCGATTGAGCAACCCAAGACGTACGTGTTGCCTTAACTAATACCTCACTAAGAAAATGGGATGGGTCCTTCATTGAATTGGATACAGTGCTTTCTGATACCGCCCTGTATCGATCCCAATCCACCACTCGGGATAGTCGACGGAGATGGCCTATTTCGCCCGAAGATACGCCAAGGTGAATCGGATGATGGTCGCTATCCCAGCAGTCGGGTTCTCATGACCACGAGACGGTCGTCCTTCCTAGCCAGCAAGATAAGCCGGGTGAGTGTGGCACCACGCGAGGGTGGTCACACCAACGGGCAAGCACTAACACACTATTAAGCAGCGTGAATTGGGCATCCATAAATGTATCTAGCACACATGTACCACGCGCACTGGAAGTGGCGTAACCCCATGTGGTGTGGGGTGCGTCAAAATGTCCTGCTAGTATAATGGTGCAACCAGGATGTTTCTGTCGTAGGTGCGCCAACCAGCCGAAACACAACAGAGCCGCGCGACCACTGTAAGGGCGGCCATAATACAAAAAGATGAGAACGTCCGTGCGTTGGAGTAGAACCAGTACGGACACCCCTTCTTGGCATAAAGTGCATCAACGTGAATGCTCAACATAGGTCTGATGAATAGTGCATCTTACATAAGCTGCAGCCCTTCCTAGAGGGACATCAAGCGTACCACTCATCAGTCTCACATTGGAGGCGATGCGTATGCCACAAATCCTGAAATGGGTGGCACGCCGTCAGATTCTTGAAGAAGTAGAGCCCAAACACATAGCTTCCTGTATCTGAGACGCTGGCGCAGCTTCCCGACCTTCCCAGCGATGCCGCGGCATTTCCACTGTAACATATCTTCTGCTACACTTGAGGACGTAGCAGCCATCACAGGTTAAGGTTGGCCAGTTGAACTGAGCTGATCTAGATGCTGGAGCTGTTGCACAACAAAACGTAAGGTTTCTTGGGGTGAGAGAGGTTTCGACATGGATGCCGGTTTAGCCATATAAGCAAGCATAGCCGTCGACGACAAATGCGATGACCGCGCTTCGTCATGATGATGCCGAGGCACTGTACGGCGTTCCTTGATACGCTGGATTTCCATTTCAAGGGTGGCTAGGTGAGCGTCGATCTCGACCTCTGCGCTCGCCAAGGGAAACAGCGTGTCTTCTATCGATTATGGTGCCCGCTGTGGTCGTGAAGTGGACAATCTAACAGTTGTACTAAATGTAGGAGCGTTCAGTATCGCTTGTCGCTCTACTTGCTATTGTCACCTGGTTAGCGTCCTCTTCCAGCCAGGCCAGAACGGCGTAAAGGTTTTACTCGGGGACTTGTTTCATTGATGGGTCTCGAGGGATTATTGCTGGCTGTCGAGAATGGCGTTGTCGAGCTTTCTTAGTGGCCTTCAACTTCGTAGGGCACGTCGAGGAAGTGATGTCATGATCATTTCTTTTTTTGGCATAGGCCGCATCTAAACGATGCTCATGGATCAGGCTCCATGGTGTCGTCCTTTGCTGGGTAGGGCAGGATAGCTTAATGTGTCCCTGTTTAAAGCAAGAGTAGCGGTACACAACGGAAGGCTTGAATGGACGCGGGCGCAGCACGCAGCCGTAATACAGGGTACGTTCAGGCGGGTAATTAGGACCTTGTGGCGTGATTAGGCATGTACAACCGCTGTCTAGGTAGCGAGCAGCCATGAGCTTGCGCGTGGGACACGATAGTTCCTGCAGCAACCTTTCGGGTTCTTCGTCACAGTCAATGCCATTAACCACATAGCGCCTTAAATCAGTCAGTCACATTTTCGGACTCTGTTTCTGACTTTCTGTTGTGCGACGTCCTGTAGTCGAACGTTCTGTAGTAATTGATCAATATTTAACTGTAAATTGCCAGAGATCTTCTTAGGGCTATGTAAGTTTGTTAGTGCAAAAAAGTTAAAATTTTAATGAGAAAGAAAGTGTTATCCTGTGGAAATTGGAACTTGCGGCTTGACGATTCTGAACCGAGTATCTGACCACAGCCCCACACAGATCTTGGTTGTACTTGTACATTTTGACCATGTCAACAGTAAGAATCTGTTTGCACTGATGTTTACATGTTGTCACAGTGTGGCCTTACTCGATTCAGCGAAGCACCCATCAACGGGCGCCAAAGGGCCGTTAACAGCAACCGACGGGCAATGCGGTTATTGCCGGCCACTCAGGCAAGCGGCCGAAAAGGATCGAAAGCAGGTTTAGAGATTATTGGCTTTTTGTCGTCGGCGCGACCATGGCACCCTGACAGCTTTTTGTTGGAGCCCCGGTCTATTCTCTGCCCCGCGCGTGCATTGAGAAGCTTACTAAGAAGGCGGAGGTGCGAATACTCCGAAATATCTGGTGTGTCTGTGCAAGCCTGTATCCGCGAAGTGCTGACCATGTATGTGGTGTCTCTGTGCGATCCCGTGTCCATGAATTTCTGCCACTGTATGTGTGCCGACAGCGCCGTATGGCCAGCTGCCGTAGTTTCTCCCATGTTTGTGAACGGACAATGAAGGCCCGGCACGGAATAAAGGGTGTGCGCATGTGGTGCAATACGACTGCGCGAACTCTATCAGCAGGGGGAAAGCACCCGTTCCCTCGCCCCTAATTAACAGGGGCACGGCCAAGACCATGGGAGGAACCAGTATACAATTGGGGGAACTTCATTGGATGGTCACCAATATCTGCCGTCCTCCAACCCAGGGCACTAGGAAAAGAAGTTATTTAAGCGCAGGTTTTAGACCAAGTTAGGCAGTGTAGAGTCTAGAAGCTGAGCCTGCAACCTGCTTAAAAGGGTTAAGGAGCTAATGCCGTCCAGTATCCCTTGGGCCGCCTAGCCACATCGGAAATGTGAGTTACTAGTTTGCGTAAGAGACGACAAACCAACGTCTGCAACGAAGCTCACGGTATTTCCCCTCAAGTTAGCTGAACCTACTCGAGGGAAGACGTCAGACCTAAACTCGCGGGAAACCCAGCCCAGCTGTCGCATCCACTGCAACGAGATCGCCTTGCCAGCGTTCTTCGGGAAAGCTCTGCTGTTGACTTCACGCTTTATGGCATTGTTGCTGCTGCCCGGCCATGCGTATGCCATCATTTGTTTTCGTTTGAACGCTGTTTAGTGGACAACCGTTAAGTGTATTCTTGTGTAGCGTTAACTTCTATATCCACTGTTAATTGCTGGATGCATTTCTTTTGTATTGATCTAGATTAAATGTATGTGTGTTGGTGTTCTTGTGTTTTTTGTGTTTCTTTTAATCGTTGTGTCATTGTAAGTCGATAAATTTTCTCTCTTTCCCCCGACTCTGACTCCTTCGCTGTGTTCGCTTCAGTACAGAACAACCAACCGGCTTGTATAACCAGCCGACGACTTCGCGCCGACGACGAGCGGGTCACAAGCCATGATACATGTGTATGTTAAAATCGAGGTGCGCCTTCACTCTGCTACGTCAACTGGCGCCTCTCTAGAAGGGCAAAAGTGTTGTTACCATCGACAAGTACTTCGTGAAGAGCTAGAACACTGATTTTGCTTTACGATATTTATATCAATTAAGAAATTCAGAACTAGACAAGGGTGACCGGGGACACTGTTAGGGTTGTTAGTGCTAATTTCGACAGCTGTCTGTCGTTCTTTACCCTTTTGAGCGCGCTTATAATTCGTGTGTTCGGTGCAAAACAACTACAGCAAAATTGGTGGACCAGTGCTTATTTAGACAGCGTACCGGTTTCTCACGGCAGAGCTTGTGCAAGAATACTGACACCCGAGCGAGACATATTTACACGCAACTTTGTGGAACAACTCAAAACTTCTTATCCGCTTGGCAAAAAGCTCACGCAACATTTCTGTGAAATCAACTAATGTGTCAGCGTAATAGCACGTGTATGTGCCTGCGTGACACATATTACTAAATAAAACAAAATGGATACGCAGCCATTCCAGCATGTGCTATGATTTTGATCAGTGGCCGATTTTGAGGAGGCCGGTAGGTTGATTGCTGGTGCCTGGCCGTCACGGCACAATCACAACAATCGGCCACGTCAACTTTAATACCGGTGTCAGTGCTATCAGCACTGCCGGATTCAGAGAACGTGCCATTGATTACCGCTCAAGAGAAAAGTATAGTGTACACCCCTGATGTGAAACTGACATACAATTTGAAAACATCACCACGGAAAGCGCTTCTGTCACGGCCTCACAACTTATGTCGTTGCGATAGAAAGTGGCACACTTCTAACGCTACGACAGAAACTGTCTGTCGTCGCGACAGGGTTCCTGCTGCGACGTCAGAACCGCTGTGACAATAGAATGTTGTTGCGACTTCGGAACTCTTGTTTTCTCGACAGAAGGTTTCCGTTTTGAATTCCAAACTCTTGGTATTCGCGACAGAACGTTTCTGTTACCACGTCAGAATTTCTGTTCGTAACGTCACAAATATCTGTAGCAGCTACAGAAACGTCAGGAGTTTCTGTCGTACGACAGAAATTTCTGTAGTCGCGACAGAAATTTATGTTGCCTTCTTCAAGTGGGATGGTAGGGTATACTGAGACCGTATTGGTAGGTTTGTTGCAATGACACACGTTGTGGGTACTAGTTGGTGCATAGCTTTCAAACGATGAAGCGCCAGCAGTGACAGAACAGTAAGAAGGAACAAAGGCCAACACAGCGCCTTGTGCTGTCGTCGGTCCTTCTTAGTGGACTGCCACTGTTGGCGCTTCATCTTTCGAATGGTAGGATTGTGTAGAACGAAACATTGAAATCGGGAAGTCTCGAGGCAGGCGTCTAGGGCCGCTTGAATGATATGCTTTTGCTGAGTGGAGATTCCATATGTAGCACGAGGCTTGATAAACACTTTCTACCGCAATGTCCTTGGCGACACCGTAGACGTATGTGTCCATCGTGCGGGCAGGCCCTGCGGTGAGCGAGGTCTTTTTGGTGCCGTTGGAGCAAGATTTTCATCCCATGGAAGGCCAGTAGCTTCCGTCGTTGTCTTGGCCGAGGTGTGCGCCGGGACAGCAGGACTGTTTTCTCAATGCTGGTGGTATTCACCCTTAGAGTAGCGCCTTCACACGTTGCACTCGTCCCCGTGAAGGAGACGCTCTTGGCTTGGAATGCCGCAGGGACACTCGCACAACAACTCGGTCTGGACGACGCAGCAGGTGCCGACAGACCTTGTAAGTAGGCGCCGGTAGTGATTATGAACCGCCAAGGAGTACCATAAGCAACAGGGTTCTAGTAGCGATGGAAAGGCAGCAAAATAGGGCGAAAATTCGGAGCTACGCGAAGACACGTCCGAGCAGAACGAGCGCTGAATATATATATATATATATATATATATATATATATATATATATATATATATATATATATATATATATATATATATATATATATATATATATATATATATCAGACCATTGACGGGCGCCTGACGTTACTGGGAGGAAATTGGAAGCTTGGCTATTAACACAGACGAACTGAGAGCGCTGTGCTAAAAATGATTTTATCCGTTCCAGTACATTGGCGTGTAAATTTGAATGGCAAACTTTTAGTAGTAAGCATTTGTTAGGTACTTTGTCAAAATCTTTAGCGATGTCTAGAAATTGCATCAGTTTGAACGTTACAATCAAGATTCATATGCAGATTATGAATAAAAATGGCTAATTGCATTTCGCAGGACAAGCCCTTAGGAAACCCGTGCTGAGAGGGATGAAAAGAAAAACGCTTCGAGTCAAGAAAATTCAGCATACGAGAATAAATGACATCTTCCATGATTCTGCATGGCGCATTAAGGAAATGGGACGGTAGTTAAGAGGTGATTCATTGTTATCAAGGCTGGAATAACCTTTCCCAGTCGCTGGATATGTTACCTGTGTGAAATTATTGTGCGAAGAGTAGCGATAAGTATGCCGCGGAGGTGAGCCAAGTACCTTTTACGAGCTTGGAAGTGATTTTCTGAGTCCCCGACAAGGATGACAGCTTAATGTTTTCAATATTACAGGCGATTCCATGTGCAATGTGGTTATTGCATTGTTGATATCGGATAAGCAGTTATGACAGGTAGTGGTGTGTCAATCTCTTTGGTAGAGACGGGTGAGAATGCGGTGTTAAGTGTGTTCGCTCATTCAATGTCGCTGGCATCTGGTCCAAGTGGGTCGGTAAGTGTTATAGTGCGGGTCTGTTGAGAGTTCAGTATTTGGCAGCATTATCGTGGATTGTTTGCTAATCTCCTCGGCAGGTCTGTTCCAAAATATGTGCGTTTAGCGTTTCAAACGTATTGCAGATACGTATTTTCAGCCGCATAATATTTGTCACACGCATATACGCTTGGGTTAAATTTTGCTGTGCGAATAGGCGTTTTCTTTTCTTGTTTCCAAGTGTTTCTAAAGTCTTATAATACCATTGGTTATTATGGTTGGCATTATAAATATTACTGTGGGAATCAGTTCGGTGACTAGGCCTGTCATTTTAGTTTTGAAAATTAACCAGTTATCTTGAACAGATCCCTCCCGGAGGCCTGTTTCACCCTGAAGTTTTTTTATCTATAGCTTCTAAATTACCTTTGTCATAGAGGCGAATAGATTTTTGGCAAGTTTGGCGTTGTTCCGGCACAAAGCTGAAGGTGACACGCAAGACTATGTGATCGCTAATTTGGCGGAGATGGGTAAGAGATGATGAATTTTCTGGATGATTAAGGAGTATGAAGTCTAGAATGTTAGAATATTCACATGCGACGCGTGGCGCTTATGTGATTAATTTGGTGAGGTTAAAATTTAGACACACATCGATAAAATTCTTAGTTTCTGCGCTGCGTGTTGGCGTTTTGTTCTGCGAATTAATACTTAGGTAGTTACAATCGCCAAACAAGAGAATGTGCGCGTTAGAGTGTTTAGCATTAAGTTTATCTAAACAATCATTAAGGTTACGCGCAAGAGTTCCGTTGTTGTAGGGGGGTCGATAGCAGAGGCTTAGTATGATTATTCGAGGTGTGAAATAGCAATTGGCCCACAATATTTCAAGCTCTGGATTGATGACCATGACAGAAGAAGGTAACTGCTGGTTAGTAGCAATAAGAACGCTTCCACCTCGGGAGTTCTTGCGATCCTTCCGAAAGACGTTGAAATGAGATAAGTCGGCCAAAACTTGAGAATCAGTGACGACTTTTGTTAGCCGAGATTTACTTAGTAAGAGTACGTTGCTTGCGGATGAGGAAAAAAAAAAAGATTGGAAATATGCTCCGGGAGATAAGCGCGTGTAAAGATTACGGGAGAAGAGAGAACCCGAGGAATATTTCTATTAGCTGCATGATGACTAGTTGATTGCTACGAGATATCCTCTACTGCCTGTGATTATTCATCGAATGTGTGCCACTTCGAACGAATATTCAATGTTTCGTGTCGCAGTGATTCATTTGCTTCGAACGAACGCAACGAGCTGTTTGCGCGCAGCTCGAACAGAGCGTGAAAAGTCCTCCGCAATGCTATAATAAGTCCCCTTTAGCATAATGGCTTCAGAAAGAATGAACCCCTTGGTTTTAAAGATGGCGAATTTCACTATTGTTGGGCGAAGGTGCCCGGTTGAGGGTCGTCAAAGACTGTGAGCACGCTCTCTTTCTTTGGGGTCGGTTGTTAACTTGAAACTTTCACACCAGTGGCGGAGGACTATATCTTCGGATTGGGCATATATTTCTAATGGATTCTCGTCCTTAAGATTATAAAAAAAGTAACTTGTTGCGGCGTGAACAATTCTCAATATCACCTACGCGGGCTTAAATTTCAGAGGTCTCACGGGTTCTTTGACTCCTGCTTATTGTGTATACGTCGGTGCGTACTAAGTCTCGATGGAGCTCTTCAACGTCTCTCGCTGAGGTCGGAAATTGTTTTTTCGGTCGATGTTAACTGGGGTCAGAGACCATGTACCTCACTGATTAACTGCGATTGACCGGCAAACAGCGTTTGCAGCCCTTCGAGCACTTTACCGGAGCGGTCTGACTTAACGTCCACAGCGATAGAAAGGCAACAGCGATAGAAAGGCAACAGCGATAGAAAGGCAACACCGTGGGCTCGACAGCTGCAGAAGACAATTGCTGCTATATTTTTTGCTAAAAAAGGCAGTACGGTTGAGGGACCTGCATGGCGAAAATTAGCGGGTTGGATGACAGCATCGAGGCACGGCCACCGAGCCCGCCTTATTTATTGGCAAAGTTTATTTGTAGTATTTATTGAAACCTTATTTGAAATCAGGCTGGCTGAAATGGTATTCGTGCGGTTTGTTTTTCTCTGAATACAATTATTTAAATTAATTCTGGGGTTTTGCGTGATCGTAAGGTACGCTGTAGTACGGGACTCCGAAATATTTTTGACCACCCAATACACGAGCCTTACTGTATTCCGTCCCCTTGGGAAAGCGGCCGCCGTGCCCTTGATCGAACACGTGAACACTCAGTCATCAGTGCAGCCTCTCTACCAGGGAGGGTGGCAGTTGGCGACCTTGTGCTTAAAACTGGTCCTTTGTACCTGATAGCTGTCTTCTTTGTACACGTCTAGCAGTGCAGGCGTAATACCCAATTACACTGCAAATAAGTATTGTTGCTGGAAATAACGCGTCTGCATGTGATGACTGTATATTTGATTTGATACTTATTATTATTCATATGGGAGAAAGTTAATATTCAGCTACCTCCATTTTGATTTGTATTTGTAGAGCCACATTGGTTGCTTAGTCGCTATGGTGTTGCGCTGCTAAAGCACGAGGTAGCGAGATCAAATCCCGGCCATGGCTGCCGCATTTCGATGGGGAGAAATGCAAAAACACCCCTGCACTTAGATGTAGGTGCACGTTAAAAAACTCCACGTGGTCAAAATTAATCCAGGATCGACCACTAGCGTGCCTCATAATCCGATTCTGAATTTGGGATAGTAAAACTCCATATTAATTTTTAATTTATATTTGCAGTCGCTTTACAGTCTCGAGGGTCGCTTTGAAAAAAAAAACGATTTAGGGATAAGACGCGACACGGGATCGACTTCAGCTACAGGACGTTTACAGGAGCTACAGCTACAGGAGCTACAGGCCGGGGCAATGTCGGCAGTCTTAATCGCGCCCCGCTGGAGCGCCTATAGCACTCCTGCGGGATGGAGACCTCATTTGAACTTTAAATAACTTATGTGTTAGTGCGTTTGCGAATAGTGTGCATGTCTTTGTGCTTAGTTTTCACGTCGACCCTGTTTACCGTCCGTCACCATCTCACGTTGAGAACCAGACCTGCAGATTTCCTAAGCTCCCCACCATCTTTCTCTCACCATCTCTTTCTATTCATGCTAGCAGATATTTATTTAATACATAGCCTTTTTCGCTGAGTTTATATGGATTCAGGCTTCGCGGGATCTGATTATTTGGCACCTTGCACCTCGTAAAGAATAATATTGTTAGGGAAGGATGAAGGAAGAGAGAGGAAGATCGGAGACGCTGGCTGCTGCGTGTTGTTGGTGGTCAGCCATCTTGTCTACGCTGATTCATCCTGTATATATATTGTAAATACAGTCTTTATATACGCCTAACATCACCGTAACATATTGGTGGAGGTGCGGGGTACCGCGGCTGGAAACGGAGCTCCGCAGTGGACGTCGCATCACCGTCCCCACCGTGAATGACAGTGAGCACGCGGGATCAACGTCGTTGCCGACTCCAGTGTCACCGTCGCCGGCTACGTCGCTGTCACCTTCGGTTGTCGTTGCGCAACCCAAGGATCCTGCAACTTTCTGCGGGACCGATGGCGCCGATGTTCAAGAGTGGGTGGCCATGAACCAACGTGGGAGTGGAATCAATAGATGAGACCCTACGCTTATGCTAGCTAACCTGTTGTTCTACCTAAGAGGCACGGCAAAGGTGTGGCACGAAAACCACAAAGAGGAGCTAACTAGCTGGGACCAATGCAAAGACAAATTGACAAAGTTGTTTGGCGATCCAGCCGGCCGTAAAATTTCCGCAAAGCAGGAACTGGCCTCCCGTGCCTAATCCCCCACAGAGTCTTATCTCTCGTACATCCAGGACGTGCTGGTACTTTGTGGTAAAGCCGATCACGACATGCCAGAATCTGAGAAGGTAGGGCAAGTCTTTAAGGGCATTGCTGACGACGCGTTTAATCTGCTCCGGTGCAAGAGCTGCTTTATAGTTGACGCAATCATTAAAGGGTGCTGACAATTTGAGAAGGCCAAAAGCCGACGCGTCTTGCAGCCATTCGCCAGACTTCCCACTACTGCCGCAACGTCGACGTGTGAAGATCAACCCGAACAGCAGCATGCGTCGCCATCAGAGGACGTGGTGCGAATCGTTAGGCGTGAAATGGAAGCGATGGCGCCCGCAGCTTTCGGATCGCGTACCCCTGATGCTACCACATTTTCAGTTCCCCTGGTACAAGCCATCGTACGCCGGAACTTGAAAACATTGGTTTACAGTCTGTTTGTGCTGTCGCCAATCTCATAGCTAACGAACGCCCTCCTACTATTTTCACTCTACCCCGACGCTTCTCTCCACGTTATCGCAACCCGACTGAGCGGATAACTGCGGACGACCAGCCGATATGTTTCCCCTGTCGCCGTATTGGCCATGTCGCCCGATGCTGTCGCAACTCGTGGCCTTTAACACCTCGCACGCCGACGAACCTTAGCCGTCTTGGTGGAAATACCCGCAATATATCGCCCACCGCCGAGTTTACCAGCGCCGACAACTCTGCTCGGAACACGTGGTACAGCCGCTCACCATCGCCGCGCGGACACCAGTCTCGTTCACCGCAAACACGTCGCCCATCTTCCCGTTCGCCGCAGCCACGTTGCCTTTCGCCTCCTGTGGTTTTTGGCCGCACCACTTTGGAAAACTAGGAAATACAGCCCTCGGATGTGGTGATGCATTGCCGACTACTGCAGCAAATCCTCTGTCTGTGTCCTCAAGCAGAAGCTTAATTGACGTTAAAATAGACGGCCTACCTGTCCAAGCACTCATCGACACTGGAGCCCACGTATCTGTGAGGAATGCTAGCCTACGTAGACGTTTAAAGAAAGCCCTCACAACAGCAGCTGTCCGAGTGTTCGTGTGGCCGACGGCGGCGTGCTGGTTGTACTTGGAATGTGTACTGCGCGTATAAGTATAGCCGGCCGCCCTACTTCTGTTCTCTTTGCTGTTATCGACAAATGCCCTCACGACGTTATCCTCGGATAAGACTTTTTATCCACTCATTCCGCTCTCATCGACTGCGCAACCAGCATTCTTCAGTTGCAACTGCCTCAACTCGCCGATGCTCCGAGAACCGCCTCACTGCGCTTGTGCAGCAATCAAGATGTGCGTCTGTCACCCGAGGCAGTTACTTACGTCCCTTTGACCGCTCAGCAACATGTTCCTGACGGTGAATATTGTCACGTGGTGGTGACATAGGAGAACACAGTAGCAATACTGTGAAACACAAAACTAACTTTTATTGGGCGAACCTGTGCCCACAAAAGAGGCTACACTTATAGTACAACGATAGCGGCGAACATGGTCGGCGATCGTCGAAAATCTGATCAGCGGGTCAAGCGCGTCGGCTTTTAAAGAACCAGTCGTCGAATGTTCCAGACTAATCGTTCGGACCCGCGTGCCTTCCACAAAGTTCTACACCATTCGCATCAGGTGATGAAATCAGATAACATTAGGTTCGGCGACAACAGACAGTGGATAGAAGCATCGATAACTTTCCAGAAACTTCGGATACATGCAGGCGCGTCCCACGCTTTGCGATTACATTTGTTAGGCTGGCGAAACGTGGTTGCCCGATAAAGTTAAGTACACGTGTCAATACCCCCCTCTTAAAAAGCATCGTCCAGATGCTACAAATATAAGAGAGTGAAACACAAAAGGACACTTATTAAACATAAGTAACACAACAACGAAAAGAAACAAAGTTCATTAACGCTTGTAGTACGCCTTGAGTCGCACAACGTGGACTATTTAAGGTCGTGAGCGGCGCCGCTGTGATAGCGAAATGCCGTCTGGCACGACCTCATAGTCCAGTGCGCCAATACGTCGGATGATCTTGTACGGTCCGAAATAGCGACGCAAAAGCTTCTCGCTCAGTCCTCGTCGGCGTATAGGGTTCCAAACCCAAACACGGTCACTGGGCTGGTACTCGACGAAGCGTCGTCGGAGGTTGTAGTATCGGCTGTCGGTCCTCTGCTGGCTCTTGATTCGCAGGCGGGCGAGCTGTCGGGCTTCTTCGGCGCGCTGGAGATAGGTAGCGACGTCCAGATTTTCCTCGTCAGTGACGTGCGGCAGCATGGCGTCGAGCGTCGTCGTCGGGTTCGTGCCGTAAACCAGCTTAGATGGCGTGATCTGTGTTGTTTCTTGCACCGCCGTGTTGTAAGCGAATGTTACGTACGGCAGGACCGCATCCCACGTCTTGTGCTCGACGTCGACGTACATTGCTAGCATGTCGGTGAGGGTCTTGTTCAGGCGTTCCGTGAGACCATTCGTCTGCGGATGGTAGGCAGTTGTCCTCCTGTGACTTGTCTGACTGTATTTCAGAATGGCTTGGGTGAGCTCCGCTGTAAATGCCGTTCCTCTATCGGTGATGAGGACTTCTGGGGCGCCATGTCGCAGCAGGATGTTTTCGACAAAGAATTTCGCCACTTCGGCTGCGCTACCTTTAGGCAGTGCTTTAGTTTCAGCGAAGCGGGTGAGCTAGTCCGTCGCCACGACGATCCACTTATTTCCGGTTGTTGACGTCGGAAAGGGTCCCAGCCAGTCCATGCCGATCTGCTGGAATGGTCGGCAAGGAGGCTCGATTGGCTGTAGTAATCCGGCTGGCCTTGTCGGCGGTGTCTTGCGTCGCTGACAGTCTCGGCATGTTCTGACATAACGGGCGACGTCGGCGAACAGGTGCGGCCAATAATACTTTTCTAGTATCCTCGATAGTGTCAGGGAAAATCCGAGGTGTCCAGCGGTCGGATCGTCATGTAGGGTGTGCAATACTTCTGGACGAAGTCCTGACGGGACCACAAGAAGGTAGTTGGCACGGACTGGTGAGAAGTTCTTCTTCACGAGTAGATTGTGTTGAAGCGTGAAGGAAAATAATCCGCGCTTAAATGCCCTGGGGACAACGTCGGTGTGGCCTTCCAAATATTCGACGAGGCCTTTTAGCTCCGGGTCTGCCCGTTGCTGTTCAGCGTCACGTGGTGGTGACGTAGAAGAACACAGTAGCAATACTGTGAAACACAAAACTAACTTTTATTGGGCGAACCTGTGCCCACAAAAGAGGCTACACTTATAGCACAACGATAGCAGCGAACACGGTCGGCGATCGTCGAAAATCTGATCAGCGGGTCAAGCGCGTCGGCTTTTAAAGAACAGTCGTCGAATGTTCCAGACTAATCGTTCGGACCCGCGTGCCTTCCACAAAGTTCTACACCATTCGCGTCAGGTGATGAAATCAGATAACATAAGGTTCGGCGACAACAGACAGTGGATAGAAGCATCGATAACTTTCCAGAAACTTCGGATAAATGCAGGTGCGTCCCACGCTGTGCGATTACATTTGTTAGGCGGCGAAACGTGGTTGCCCGATAAAGATAAGTACACGTGTCAATATGTGCTTCGCCCAATCATCGACGTGCTATCAAACCAGAACATTGCTCTTCCGCATACGTTGCTCACGGTTACTAAAAACGACGTCGTTCTACCGCTTCTCAATTTCAGCCTGTGCTCTCAAGTGCTTCCGGCCGGCATGTTCTGGGCCAGCGTTTCTAGTGTTTGCGAATTTGATATTGAGAGTCTGAATGGCGAGAGTGGCTTATTAACGCCAATTGCAGCTGACAGCACTGGTTACTTTAAGGGACACTAAAGTGAAAAATGATTTCTTCTGCATCAGTAAATTACCGTTCTACAACACCAAAAACACCACTCTTACAACGATAAGACGTTTGGTAAGCCAGAAAAAGCGCGAGAACTAAATACGGGTGGCGACGCCTATTTAAGTTCCCGCACCTGGGGGCTGTGACGTCTTGGATTTTCATGGCATCTTCTAGGGCCTATTAGTTATATAGAGCGGTACGGATTGACTACATTGTGTTCTAAAGGAACCAAGTATTAAACATGGCAAGTTTCGGGAGCCTTTATTCAGCCAACGCGGCCCAAATGCGAAAATATACTTTGGAATGCCTGACGTCCCGCTGACGTACCGGCGCTGGGGTTTCGGCGCGAAATTCAAATACTGATACTTGGACATGCATTTTGTCGTCTAATAATCAAACTATTTTTTTGAAATGACTGCCTGCAGGGTTCTCAAACAATGCTCCATTAGTCTAAGCTAATTTATTGTTTCGCTTTTGTGTCCCTTTAACGGATGACTTCGCGAAAATGATTGCACTTGACCTAACCTCTGCGCAGGCCATGGACACACGCCTCCTGCTTGAATCGCACAGTGAGATCTTTGATTTCGGCGACAGGACTTTAGGACAAACATCTGTTGTTCACTACCGCATAAACAGTGGAGATACTAATCCTATTCGTTGACGTCCCTCTCGTGTATCGCATGCTGAACGTCGAGTCATCCAATCAGAACTGGACAAAATGCTCCGCAAAGGGGTCATCGAACCATCAGTCAGCCCTTCGGATTCGCCTGTCGTCTTGTGAAAAAGAAAGATGGTACCTGGCGTCTTGGCGTCGATTATCGCCACTTAAACAAGATCACGCGAAAAGACGTCTACCCACTACAAGGCATCGATGACGCCTTGGACTGCTTGCACGGAGCTAAATACTTCTCGTCCATCGATCTTCGATCCGTCTACTGACAGATTTCCACTGATGAAATGGACCGCGAGAAGAGAGCCTTTATCACGCCGGATGGTTTATATCAGTTCAATGTCATACTCTTTGGCCTATGCAATGCTCCTGCGACATTTGAACGTATGATGGACTCTCTTCTACTGGGCTACAAATGGACCACCTGTCTTTGTTACCTTGACGACGTTATTGTCTTTTCTCCAACGTTCGGCAGCCACCTTACCCGCCTCGCTGCAATTCCTGCGGTCTTCTGAAAAGCCCGCCTTGAACTGTACTCCACGAAGTGTCAGTTCGGGCGCCGTCAGATCACCGTGTTGGGACACCTCGTTGACGCATCCGGTGTACAACCAGATCCGGAAAACGTTCGCGCCGTGCGCAGTTTCCCTGTTCCACGTTCTGCTTCTGACATGCGCTGCTTCGTCGGCCTGTGTTCTTACTTTCGCCGTTTCGTCAAAAACTTCGCCGACGTTACTCGACCTTTGACAGATCTTCTAAAGAGGAACACGCCATTCTCATGGAGCCCGGAGTAGGCTCAAGCATTCGCCGCTCTCATCGGGTTTCTGATCACGTCTCCAATACTTGCCCATTTTGATCGGTCTGCACCGACCGAAGTCGACGCTGACGCAAGCGGTTGACATCGGCGCTTCTCTCACCCAACACCACAATGGTAGCGAGTGCGTGATCGTTTATGCCAGCCGCCTGCTGTCACCTGCCGAGAGAAATTATTCCATCACCGAGCGGGAGCGGTTGGCTTTAGTTTGGGCTGTGGCCAAGTTCCGGCCATATTTGTACGGTCGCATGTTTTCGGCCGTCACAGAACATCACGCGCTGTGCTGGCTGTCTTCCCTTCGGGACCCGACTGGACGGCTTGGTCGCTGGGCTTTGCGGCTCCAGGAATTTTAATTTAGCGTCTATTACAAGACTGGATGCCTCCAGAAGGACGCTGACTGCCTCTCGCGTCACCCCGTAGATCCTCCCGATCCTGTTGCGAATGATCCGGTGGCCTGCGTGATGGCTTTGACTGACATGACCGACATGCGCGCTGAACAACAACGCGACACATCCTTGCAGTCCATCATCGCCGAAGTGCAATCTGGCAGCACCGATGGCACGTACCACATGTTCGTGCTGCATCACGGCATCCTCTACCGCCGCAATATCCACCCTGACGGCCCCGAGTTGCTTCTTGTCCTTCCTCGTCACCCGCAACCCGTCGTTTTTGAACAACTTCACGATGCACCAACGGCGGGACACCTGAGAGTTTCGCGTACATACGACCGCGTACGACGCCGGTTCTCTCTGGCCGGGTCTCTACCACTTTGTGCGTCGTTCTGTCGCAACTTGCGAAATGTGTCAGTGCTTGAAGAAACCTGCCCTGGCACCTGTCGGACGACTCCATCCTATTGAAATTCCCTCTGAGCCGTTCGTTCGTGTAGGCCTTGACCTGCTTGGCCCTTTTTCGAGCACGACTAGAGGGAACAAGTGGATCGCCGTCGCTACTGATTACGCGTCACGCTACGCGATAACAAAGGTGCAGCCGACTAGTTGCGCAACTGACGTCGCTGATTTTCTTCTCCACGATGTCATTCTCCACCACGGTGCACCTCGACAGTTACTTACAGACTGCGGCCGCTCATTCTTATCACGAGTTGCGACAACCTCCGCTGCTCTTGTTTCCCTGAGCCCAAGCTGTCCACCACCTACCAACTACAAATGAACGGTATTACGGAACGTCTCACCTGAACAATCACAGAGATGCCGTCGATGTACGTCTCCAACGATCACCGCGAGTGGGAGGCCACGCTGGCTTACGTGACGTTCGCGTATAACTCGTCGCGACATGACCACGGCAGGTTATTCACCCTTCTATCTCTTGTATGGTCCCGACCCCACACCAGTGCACCACGTGCGAGTGGCATTAGCAGCGTTCGGAAGAGTGACCGAAATAACCCACGATAAATGGAAGGTTAAAAACTGCGTCGACAAGGCTTCAACAACACGGTCGGTTACACTGAAACTGAAGGTGGGTGTTACCATCGAGGACTTGTCCCATCAGTTGCGTGTTGGTGAGTACGTTGCTCTGGTCCATGTTCCTGGTAGGGCTCCGCTCTGCCTTCAGTGCCGTGGAAAGGGACACATACGCCGTGAGTGTCGGGTGCCACGCTGCGGGCTATGCCGGCGTTTCGGCCACGATGAGAGCCAGTGCGTGCGTAGCTACGCTAATGTTACGGGCCAGGCACGAAGTGATGAAGCGGCCGAACACACCATGGATGAAGCAGACGCGGTCGAAGCAACCCGCGGAAGTGGGGGAGATGATGCTACCAAGGAGTCAACATCCAAGGAAACCGCACCCGCACCCCTTGCAGATACCAGCCAAGCCGCTAAGGACCAAACCCAGCCGGCCGTCGCATCAAAGCCAGCGTTCCTTCAGGAAAAAGCGGATAGCGTGACTGCTGTAAGCCTGGTTACGACCACGACCTACTGGAACTCCAGACCTGCACAGATATCCGGCTTCTATGGGAGCAGCTTGCGCCCACTTTCGTTCAACCGACGGCCGTAGGCGGCGCTTTTATAACCTGTTCGTCTGCTACGCGGTGGGCGGCTGTGCGGCGTTGTAATTAGTACGGCAGCTGTTGTGTTGTGACGACCTGCTTCTCTAGTTGATGATTTTTGCTAACACAGTGACAATGATGTCACAAGGCTTTGATCGGTCACTTGGCTCCAAAAGTTGACTGCCCGAACCTAAAAAATGTCGGAGCGTGTAGTCCGCTGCTCTCTAAAATAGCGTTAAATAGCCGCTCCTATTGCCTTTTTCAAGCAGATTATTATAAATCACATTGTGTATAGAGTTCGCAACGTACACATCAGTTTCATTGTACACGTTGTAAAATTCGCGTCTGCGCTTTTTAGAAACTTGAAGCCACCGTAATGTTCGACGACAGAACGATTACCACTCATTTTAACTCTTAAAAGTTGTCTGTGAATGCGTCGCGAGTTCAAAAAGTGAATTGCGTACACAGCTTCACTGCGTACGTATCTTAAGCACCACCGGTATGCTGCCGCCGTACCACGCAGAAAAGCTAGCTTTACAGTTTGAAAAGAGTTCCGTGACACGATTTTTAAGGCCTGCAGTGCAGCACGTTTTAAAGCACTGGGATCGCTTAATTTTTTTGCAAGCTTTCTGCTGAGCTAGACATCCAACGATATTATAAACAAGATATGCTCACCTTCCCTTGAAACAGTATCGATCAGCCTATTGCACATATCGGGCGGAGGACTTACTCGTGAATACTTTTACTATACTTTTACCAGATCATCTGCCTTTCACTACGGCGCACAGCAGTAAATCCTAGTGTCATCTACGACATTAGGCTGTCTGTAATCAACTAAAAAAAGCTAGATTATTATGAATCTTTTAAAACAATTTTTCCAGTCTCTTAAGGAGGCTAGGAAAGGGAAATTTATGCCGTCGATCTAGCATTGCAGCGGCCACTTATGTTCGTTGTTTACATTTCTTGCACCGCTCCTCCTCTTCTAGTTCCACTATTGAAACGCAAAGCATTCGCAAATATGTCTTCTTTTGTATATTTGTGAATTTATTCATTTACCGCCAATACAAGCGCTTTGTGCCTGCCGAAATGGCAAGACAAGCGCTGAACAGATCGCAAAAGCAGACGGCAGCGAACAGGTTATAACTAGCGCCAGTCTGCTCGTACGTTCTTTCCGTAGCGGCAAAAGGGGCGAACTAGACCAGGCGTGCTGGAGGAGGGAGATCGGTGCAGGTCTGGAGTTCAGTAGGTCGTGGTTACGACTGGGCAGCAGGGCGACAACCAGGAAGACGCCGATACCGAGATGCCCGCAGCGTCAAGTGTACCAGTGAAACGGGCTCACGAGGATTCGGATAATCAGGCACCGAGATTGGTCGGTGAACGCGGCGAGGAGCCTCCGCCGAAGGCACCTTCAACGCGCCGCGTACCGTTCAAGCCCAAACCGAAATTGCCACCGGAACGCAGTACTGCGTCTGCTCTCCCTCCGCCTTAGCGGAGGCTTCTTTTGCCACAACGGTTGAAGCCCGGTCTTTGATCGGGTCAGTACTAAGCTCAAACGCCTTAATGGATATGGATTCACCCTGTTTGATGTGTGCGTAGACTGATCGGCGTCTCCCTTTTCCTTAGATGGCTACCAACCTCACGTCCAGCCTACGTGTTGCTACGCTTAATGTAAGGGGCCTGTCGGCGCGTAGAAGGCAACTGCAACTGAATCGCCTTCTGCTAGAAAACGAAATAGATTTGCTCGCGGTTCAGGAAACTAAAATTGAAGACGAGGAACAAACATACGGAATGGCAGCGGTCTATTGTAGCAGATACAGCGTTTGTGTATGTCATGTTGTTGGAAGAGCGGGTGGATTCGTTATTTTTTTAAGAAATGATATTGGGGCTGTTGATACTGTGTTCTGGTGTGAAAGTGGGCGTCTTGTAATGTGTGATTTTGAATCGGATGGAGTGGCTTGGAGAGCTGTGTGTGTATACACTCCGAATGCAATTGCTGAAAGGCAGAGTTTCTTCCGACAGGTGAAGCTTGTCCTGCTTACTGAAAGGCGGGTGATCTTGCTTGGTGATTTCAATTGCGTCTGTAGACCAGAGGATAGGACAACAAACCGTTCCTTTCGAGATCGGAGCGCCGAATTACTTTCCGAAATTGTAGGTGAGCGCGACCTTGAAGATGTAGGCTTGATATCGACGCATGAAGGCCAGGCAATGTACACTCACTTTCAGGGAGGCAGTCATGCTAGATTGGACCGTATATATGTTCCTGTCGAATGTTCGCTGTTATGTTCTGACTACCAGACGATCTATGTCTCTTTTAGTGATCACTGCCTAGCCATGGCTACAATCAGTACGAAGAGAATAGCTGCGAAATTTAATTGGGACTTGTGGAAGTTTAATGATAAATTACTGGAAGAGGAAGAGTACGTGACTAAAGTCAAGGATTATATAGCGAACATGCTGCCAAGTAACTCCGGAAGTTTTATGCAAGTATGATAGCAGTTGAAATGTGATATTAAAATAGCCGCTATTGATAGATCATGTGCGCTTCGGCGAAAAGAAAAACAACGAGTTAAAGAGCTGCAGAGTGCCCTAGATTTTATGCTAAGTACGGAGTGCTACGAGCCGGGATTGTTCACAAAAGAAATTAAAGAGACTAAAACTAAGCTCGAGGCAATAGACGAAAAAATGTACCGTGGCACAGTGATAAGGGGGCGTAACGAGAAACTGTGGTCCGGAGAGACGCCTACCAAACGCGCGCTCAGTGATGAAAAAAGGCACGCTCTGTCGAAAGAGATAACGGAAATATGCTATCAAAACGAAATCACAAATCGAAGAGAAATAATCAAGCAGGCATTCGTCGAACATTTCACAGATATATTCAGCCTTAATACTCCGAACACTGACTACTTCAGAACAGAATTCCTATCGCTGATGCCAAGATTAGAGGATGACATTGTGCCCGCTCTAGAAGCCAGTATTACGGCTGAGGAAATTGAATCAGCGATTCTGGAGCTCAGTTCAAACAAGTCGCCTGGGCCAGACGGTCTAGGTGCATCTCTATATAAAGCCTTTAGGACAGAAATGGCAGTCGCACTTGAAAGGCTGATTAGCGAATTCTATGAAATGAAAGCAAGTCCTCCATCCTTCCGAGCGTGCCACGTAGTACTAATACCTAAAACGAATGATCCGATTAAGTTACAGTCTGTTGAATCATACCGTCCCATCAGTCTAACAAACGTGGACTATAAGATATTCATGAAGATTTTAGCTCGACGCCTTCAAAGTGTTATTAAGTCACTTGTAGGGCCACATCAGACATGCGGCATAAAAGGCAGGTCAACCTTAACCAATGTTCACACAGCTGGAACTGTCCTTGAATGCTGTGACGGAATGCATGGGCGCGTGGCCATGTTGCAATTAGATTTGCACAGGGCGTTCGATAAAGTCGTACACGAAGTTCTGTTCTCGATCCTAGACCACATCAATGTTGGAACTGTTATTACAGAAGGTGTTAAAATGATGTACAATGGTTGTATAGCGAAGCTGATAATTAATAGGCAGTTAAGTGATGGTATTCCTGTGCAGTCGTCTGTGAGACAAGGCTGGCCTTTATCCCCCCTGCTTTTCGCTCTCTACCTCGAGCCCTTTTGTTTGCGGCTGCTGAAGAGCCCAAACATCCGGGGTTACACTTTTCATAAAACTGAAGTTCGAGTTTTAGCATATGCTGATGATGTAGCAGTGGTTTGTTCGGACCATGACAGTGTTAAAGCAGTTGTACAAGAGGCTGTAAAATTTTGTACTGCAAGTGGAAGTGCTATTAACTGGAACAAGTGTCTTGGTTTTTGGCATGGGAATTGGCAATACAAGCCTGAGACCTTTTGTAACATGCAATGGGCGGTAACTCCAGGCACCTACTTAGGTGTTCCCCTCGAGCATTATCGAGATAGCAAAGAATATTGGGACAATGAAGTAGCGCGAATGAAAACCCAGACCGGCAAATGGGGAGGGCATAAATTTTCGATGTTTGCAAGAGCCACCGTGTGTAATTTGTTTTTAGTCGCGAAAATATTTTATGTGATGCAAGCGTTATGTCTGACGAGGATGTCTGTGCAAAAGCTGCATAGAGTATTTGCGATGTTTATTTGGGCCTCAACATGGGAATGTACAAGTCGTAGTAATCTGTTCCATAGAGTGTTGAATGGGGGGCTGGGGTTGTCACATTTGTTCCTCAAACAGATTATAAGCAGGTTTCTTTTTTTGTGTGATCAAAATGATGCTTTTCTGAGAACAATGATTCAAGCTAGACTGCGCGATTCATTGCCTGATTATGTAGTGTCGTCCATGTATACGGGGCCAATGCCTTTAAGTGCTTTTTTGCGTGAAGTGGTCGCGTCTTTCCGAATGCTAAAAGCAAGATTCTCTAGTGAATATCTGGCCAATGTTACTAGTAAGAAGTTGTACAAAGATCTCGTTGATGTATTCTTGCCTGTACCGTTTTATCGTACAGTATTTGTTTTAGGTTCAGAACGAGATGTTCTTAAGAGAGTTAAACAAATGCCGGTAAGAGCTTCTGTTAAGTCTTTATTTTTCAACTACATACAGGCACTCTCCCAGTGAAACCGTGGCTGCAAAGCAAAGGCATTTTTGTACCTTGGTCTGTGAATTGCTTTATATGCAAAAAACCGGAGACGATTGAGCATATCTTTTTGGACTGTCATGACGCAGTGTTTTTGTGAGATATTCTAAAACGTAGCCTTAAAAAGGAATTGCCGTTAAGTGCTTTCGGGATAGCCTTCCTGCCATACGCGGAACCAGAGGGAGGGCCTGTCGATCTGTGAATGCTTCTGTGCATGCACAGTGTGTGGCGAACGCGTATGGATATTAGACATGAGCGCATTGTTCAGGCCCCAGCACATGAATACTTCATTGAAAGTGTGTTATATATAAGCGAATTTTTCTGTGCACAGAGTGATCCTCCTGATTGGCTAAGTGCTTTGGATAAAGTTAGTAACCTACATCGTTCTTATCACGCCACACTGATCCGGCATTGACTATTTGTTTTTATGGCCATGTAATACTCACATTAGACGGGGGTGCGCCCCTCTGTCAAGCCAGTCATAGGCTTTTTGGGTGCACCCCTAACATCTCTGATGTTGAAATAAAGATATTTGTATTTGTATGTGTATTGTATTTTCTTTTGCCAAGCCGGTAATAAAACAGAGAACTCATGGCTGAATTGTAGCGTCTCCGTCTCATACTCCGAAGTCCCCGGTTCGATTCCCACCCAGCCCGTCTTGCAAATTGTTTTCATTTATGGATTGCCTTCCGGGATATTTCGCTCGCGGCCAACGCCGCCGACATCGACGACACCGGTTTTTCTGCGACACGAGCTGCTTAACGCTGTCGCGTTAAAAGAGCGTTACGACCACTGCCATCGCGATGATAAGTTCGCACCAGGTGCTTGGGTGCTGCTCTGGTGCCCATGTCGTCGGGTTGGCCTCTTCCAGAAGCTTCTGTCTCACTGCACGGGGCCTTATAATTTCATCCGCCGTGCTAACGACGTAAACTACGAGATTTCGCCGCTGCACTTTGATGCATTCTCAAGTAAAACGCATGTTGACGTCGTGCCCGTTTCGCGGCTGAAGCCATACTTCGCTCCCAATTCTTCGCCTGCCATGCGCCGCGACGGCGCTTCGCCACCCAGGGGTCCTGTTACAGAAGGATGAGAGAAGAGAGAGAAAGAAGAAGATCGGAGACGCTGGCTGCTGCGTGTTGTTGGTGGTCAGTCATCTTGCGTACGCTGACTCACCCTGTATATATATTGTAAATAGTCTTTATGCACTCCTAACATCCCTTGCATATTTGAGGCCTTTTAGTGCACGTACGACACGCAATACGGCGTCAAAATGAGACTTGGAACAAAAAAGACACACCAAGTTAACGTAGAGCATTGTGAAAAGCCTTCATAATACATAATTAGCTAAAGAATATATGGAAACAGATATATGGAAACGCAGGAAAAGAACAATAACAGTAAAAGGGAAGCGAAATGCAGCCGTAAGGAAGGAAAGAAAAGGTGGAGAAGGCAGGGAGGCTAACCAGTTTCGCTCAAACGGTTTGCTACCCTACACGTGGGAGCGGGATGGGGGGATGAAAGATGGGAGGTAAGAGACAGAGAGCACAAAGCACAGCACACACATCGTCAGTTACCGTCTGTCACTCTTGCATGTTACGTGACATCACTATCACAGCCGTTTGTCCAAGCCCATCTCTTTCAAAAACTGAAGTAGTCGCTTCGTCCCCTTCAGCTGCGATGTCTTCTGTCGGCGACATGTTAAAATAGACGTGATAATGCAGATATAATGAAGCACAGAGCGCTATGCGGATGCAATAGGCACGAGATGCTCCGGGGCATGTGGAAAGGTGTAATGGTTCCAGGAATTACTTTTGGAAATGTGGTTATTTGCTTGAAATCAGGGTTACACTCAGGACTCGATGGCAA
The DNA here is from genome assembly GCF_023375885.2 of Dermacentor andersoni. NCBI lineage: Eukaryota > Metazoa > Arthropoda > Arachnida > Ixodida > Ixodidae > Dermacentor > Dermacentor andersoni. The sequence goes on along the minus strand of NC_092823.1, from coordinate 8,266,287 downwards.
CCAAAGGTCAGTGGGACGCCTCGCATTAGGCGCTAACGGGAAGACTACAAATGAAGCTGTGCAGGGTTATATGGGCTGGAGAAGATTCGAGGTGAGAGAAGCTCACAGTAACATTGATTATGAAGAGCTACTGAGGAATATGGAAGAAAGTTAAGGGGCTCGGAGAGTTTTCAGGTATCTGTACAGGAAAAGCATTGATCCACAGAGGAGGAAAAGAACTAGGATGCTTACGAGCAAGCAGGCGGCCTGTATAGGGTGGGCAACACAGCAACAAAGTAGGTGAAGCGGAAAGTCAGAGAGGCTCAAATGATCTCATGGGTGGCGGCAATGAAAAAGAAACTTGCCATGAGTAACTACTTAAGAGGAGAAAGCGAAATGGGGAATGAAACAATTTATGATAGCTCAAAGGGAAGCTCATTACTTTTCGAAGCGAGATCTGGATGCATTAGAACGCGCACCTATAAAGCCAGATAGAAGGAAGAAGAAGCATGTGCTTGCTGCGGAAAAACTAGGGAAACGATGGAGCATGTTTTATTGGAATGTGAAGATATCTGCCCAGCAGTCGATTTAGGCAGCACTGGACTCCTTGAAGCCCTTGGTTTCAGCGAAAACAGAAGGAAAGTACACATCCACCATAGAGATCATTAAGAGGCGATTGGAAGATTCGTGGAAGATAATTAGGGAAACGACAAAAAACGGGCACGTACAAAAACAAAGTTCACAATAAGGGGTCAGAAAATTTGGCTCCGTTTATTTTATTTTTTTCCTTTTTTTCTTTCTTAACCTAGGTAGGACATTAGGCAGTATGTTAGCTAGAGCTTGATGACCCAACGCACCACGCCGTTCCAAAGGGGACGCTCATAACATCCATTCATCTAACCTATGGCGCCGTCCATGAAAAAAAAAGCGGTCTATAGAAAGCCATCGTTGTGGTTTTCTTGGAACGATTGGCAATTCGGTCACGCCTCTTAAAGCCACTCAATTACGTCTGCCACTCCTCCCCGTGCTACCTGCAGTGTCACTTCATTTTAGATAACGTCCTGATGCCTTTAACATCAACTGTGTAGACTCAGACATTGTTGACGTGATCTCCGAGGCACACATGTGCAGTGTGTGATGTTTTAGTGCGTGTTGCAACAGTGTCAGTCATAAAGCATCGAATCTTCTCGTGTGGCGCAAGTTGCACCCGTGTCGTCCGTATCTTGCTTTCGTATCCGTATGCGTAATGTACAGGGTCGTTCATAATATGTGCGAACGCGGCGAAGCATGGCCGCGCTCCGCGGAGCGTCAGCGCATCCGGCGCGGTAGCGCATCTAAACAATGTGGCGCAGGCGCACAGGAGACTGGAGGCGGTGCTTCGCGTCGTCTGCTACAGCGCGGAAGCGCACCGTGCTTGCTTTGCTGGGAAGCGCACCCAACTGTGTGCTGGTAGCGCCCAGACGCGCCGAGACGGAATTGTCGCATTTTACTGACTGCAGCTCGTTGTTCAGTCCTATGGAAGGGTATCAACTGGCAGAGGGAGTTAGCTTGGGCACGGCAATCTCCTATCCGCTGGCGTGGCTGATAAGCTGCTGCAAAAAAGTGCCAAGCCAAGCGACTGCTCTGTACTAGTGAATGATTCTCGGATGATTTGTGAAAGCACGATCCACAGCACATTCTTTATGTTGATCGGCTGACAAACGTCAAGCTGTCAGTTTTAAAAGTAGTGATGTCACTTTTTTCGGTTCTTGCTTATTTCTTATGCTGCCTCAGTAATAAAAGCGGTGTGACAGTCGAGGAGTGTGTCATTTTTCGCCGAACCTTCGGAGAGCAAGCAATGTCTCGTGTTCCGGAGAGCGAAATATGGCGAATTTTAGCGCTATGCCTGCAAGCATGCTCTCGGAGGAGGATATCAATGCTAACGAATCGGCCACTTTCGCCATTGAACCGGATCGTTCGGGCATACCGAAAGGAGCGAATAATCAAGGATCATCTGCGGCTAGGCCATATGAAAGTCACTAATGAAGCCGACGACATGAACATCGTTGCGGCCGCTGTGGACAAGCCCACTGTCAGTGCGACTTAAATTAAGAACACTGTCGGGCTTCTGGGTGTGTCGAACGCAACAGTGAAGCGTCGCCTGCGCGCGGCTGGCCTCAAGTCAAGAATAGCTGCACAGAAGCCCCTTGTGAGCGAGAAGGACAAGGAGAAGCACCTAGCATTCGCCCGAGATCATGAACCATGGACAGAGGAGCACTGGAGAAAGGTCGTCTTCACTGACGAATCTGCTTTCACGACCAGGTGGGACCAGCGTCAGCGAGTCTGGCGGCCTGAGAACTGCCGGTAAGTGTAATCATTTAAGCAATCGTATCCTAAAATGAAGGATCATTTGAGGCACTAGTGTTTACTGTTGTTAAGCTTTGCACGTTAATATACCTGTTCTAAGAAGTGTCAAGAATGATTTTTGCAGTGGCCTAACAATTGTTGTTTTGCAAAGCGCGTACATTAAGCAAAATATTATGTTAAACTTCGTCAAAAATTAAGAAATTATCTAAAATAACGGCATACCTCTAATCCGTGACAAACGTTGCAACCATAATAACTAGAGTTTCAGAGTTTGTGTCACTTACGCCTGAAATCTCTTGACATCGAATGTTATAAGCTGGCGCGTACATTTCAATCGCGCAGAACATCTTGTTCATCAAGAAATATGGGAATGGGGAGAAAATAACTGTAGCATCGATTAATATTAGGAATACGTTAGTGGCAGAGGAGGCTGCTATTGCCCTAGCGTGCGTCGGTACCAAAGCAAAGATCATCTTGTCTGACAGTAAGGCAGCTGCTCACAACTTTTGTAAGGGGGTGGTCTCCAGTCAAGCCGCCAAAATACCTCTCAAGCCGAGAAGTCTCCCTCATATGGGTTCCTGCTCATGAGGCCATTCCCGTGAATGAGGCTGCTCACAGCCTCGCTCGAGAATTATACATTCGAGCTGCTCTGGAAATGCCTCTGAGTGGGAATAAAGACCGTCTCATGCCGTATGAAGAAATAACCGAAACACCTAGATGGGATAGGAGAGCACTCTCACTTCCGGATAGGTCAGTCACTTCAAAGGAGTGCAAAGCCTGGATGAGGCTTCACGTCCACAGATTCTTTCCATACTCTATACTGCACGATGAAGACACTGGGAAGCCTGAGCTCTGCAGTAGCTGCCACAGAATGACTTCGCAATATCACTTAATTTGGGAGTGTTAGGTTTCTCCTGGGGCTAAATCACAAAACATTCCAGACCTTGCCACCTGGGAATAGCTGATCCGGAGCCACGACCCGGATCAGCAAAGACTCATCATCCGTCAGGTGGAGGCAGCTTACTACAAGACTGTCTCCGCGGTCTCCGGTGCTGAGAGCCGGCTGGGAGGCACCCCCTCCAATTGCTGCGCCCCGACCGTGAGGCCCCATTATGACGGAAATAAAATTCATTCATTCATTCATTCATTCATTCATTCATTCATTCATTCATTCATTCATTCATTCATTCATTCATTCATCAAGAAATAGGCGCCGATAGAGAGCCAATTTTTACATTGTGGCATACGTAGGAATCATGCTTTGCCTGAGTCTCGGAATATTTGAAGATTTCTCAAAACAATTGAATTCATAAAAGAATGGCCTCGTTCGCAATTTTTTGTATGATGGTGTTAGGTGACCCGGTAATGAACGCTAGACAATCCTAAAAGACAGTAATTCATATTTTTGTTCCTTCTAGCTTGCCGGTTGCGCCCGCATTTTTTACCAACGCTAACAAATTATTTTCGTTTTCTGCAGGTATACGCATGCGTACATGGAGCAAGTCGCTGCCAGCGGCCGGTCCGCTGTGACCACCGAAGGCCTGGGCTCCCTGGTTCGTCCAGAGAGCCGCTTCAATGGCGAGGCCTAGTGCTCAATCCTGGACGATGTGCTCTTCCCGTACCTTCTAGGAGGACCATTTCCGGCCAGCGACTTTATTCTGCAGCATGATAACTCCCCCATATCAAAAATCGAAAAGTGTTGCTGCATTTCTTGAGCTCCGCGACATCGCAGTGCTGGAATGGCCGGCTCAGTCCCCTGACCAAATGTTATTGAGAATGTTTGGGGCATCATGAAGAGCGTTATGACCAGCCGACAGCTGCATGGCCTCTTAGCGGAGGCACTATGGATTGTTGCTGAAGGGGAGTGGGAGCGGTTGAAGTCGAATGCGAGCCTTTGTAGGTCCCTATACATGTCCGTCCAGCGGAACAGGATGAAAGCCGTCATAAACCCAGGAGGCGAACCGACCTGCTACTGTGCTTGGTCATGGAACTCTTTGAAAAGCAGCACATACGCCTGAGCAAACCCTCTACCGACTGGGTGGATAATGAATTTTATTTCCTACAATCAGTTTTGTGTTTTCAATTAGATGCTTTATCTTGATGTCAAATTTTTTTGTCTATGAAAGGATACCTGATGTGCGGGTTTGTAATTTTTCCGCCAGTTGTCGATTCTGGTAGATGGTTGCTTGTTTCGTCACGCGTACTGTATTCCTACCATGTGTAAAATGTCGGTAGAGGAGCACCGACACCCTCGTCGTCTATAGCAGGATACAACCTAAACTTTTGGCGCGCTATGAACGCAACTGCGAACAAACTGAATGCGCATATTTTTCTGGGAGTGTGAGGCACGTAGGAGCGTTTTCTGTCTCATGACGAAAGTAGTAAATATTTCGGGACACACTGTGTAGGGTTCAGGGTAAACTAAGTGAAAAAGAAAGATGGCAGCAGAAAGTCAAAGGGAACCTGTGCAACGCTTGAGCGGGAGACGTAGTTCGCTATGCAGAGTAGGGTTGTGAGTAGGATTTTTCATCGGTTACTTTTTTATGCTGCAATATTCTGCCAAGTAAGAGAGAGCATCGTTTTTGTAATACGATGCGTAATGAGCTTCATTGGATTTGGAGTTCACTTCACTCTCTTTCGATTGTTTACTTAATAATTCTTGGCATTTGGGAGTTCCAATTCTATGTGTTCCGGCATTTTGTACGTTTTCACATCCCCGCAAAATATTAGCAGCTGGTATTTTGATCCGGAAAACTAAGCAATTTCGTTGTTGGGAACTAAAAGAGATACTTCTTTTCGACGCGATGAACTTGACTGTGAAAGGGTGCAAAAAAAAAAAATAACACAGCTAACAGCATATCTCAGTGGGCCGCGTGCCATGAGCAATCATAATAGTAAGTGAAATAAGCTTTTTATGTTTGACAACAACAATGACCGCAGAGGCATTGAAATTTTAAAGCTAATTATTTCGTCTCAGACTTTTCTGTTGTGAAATAATTCTGTGGGCCGATATTGACTGTGATTCCAGCTAAAGCCTTCAATAAACCTAGGTTCAAACGCTTCATTTTGTCGCTTTCTTTCCTAGAGCCATTTATTGTGAGGTCTTTGGCCCTAAATATCCTGCTGCAAGGAGCGTTTAACAGGCATAGAGCCCAAACACCGCGTTCTATTTATTGCCACCGTCACCACCTGAGACTTTTTGACTGGAAGCCTATAGCAAATGTTCTTCCTGCAATAAATATTTGTTCCTGATTAGGCCCTTTCCTCGCGGTTACATACGGTTGTTTCCTTGGTGTTACGCTACGGTGCATCCCGTTCGAAGAAAGCGATGCCTGCAAAAGCGTCAGCGGAGACAGGAAAAACACGTGAGTGGCGCGGTAACAGAGAAGAAACAATTCTAATAAGGCATTTCAGTGGTATGATCAGGGTCCTTTGACTTATGGCATGGACTTCCAACCATATACTTTGTTGTTCAGCCTTCTTAATTGTGCAAGTAAGGATATCTGGAGTAAAGAAAAGGTCACACGATTGTACAAATTTCCCTTGATACCATTTAAAAAAGTCACACAAGGTTCGGTGATTTCTTCCCTTTCTATATTAAAATTCCAAGTACTATCAAGCAATCTGCGGGCTCTTTCGCCCTAGGCTGATCATGAACCAAGAAGAGCAAGGCTGAAGCCAACTCCGTGCACACGCTTTAGCAGCTCTTCTTGTAAAACATCTCATTCGACTTAGGAAGAACGCACAGAAAACAAAAGCTGTGCTCCGTTACCCCATGTCGCCTCCAGAGTGCGTTCAAGTGCTGAGAATGTCTCGCTGCGCCCGCTCTGTGGGGAGCGCCTGACTTCAGAGTCGGGGGAACCAAGTTTGATCTGGGCCACTGCGGTCCTATTTTGATGGAGGCGGAAGGAAAGACGGTAATTTAATGCGCTATATCCGTGCATGGTAAGAATCGCCGGCGGTCGGAATGATCCAGATCCCTCTACTACGTCGACATCTACCGTATCGTGAGTCACTTTTGGGCATTTAACAGCATAAACCAATCCAGAATAGAGCTGAGAAATTTGAAACAACACCTGCATTTAACAGGGAATGCTGCACTGCGAAGACATGCTGCTGAGTTGCCGTATGCGGAACCAACAACGCGCTGCAGTCAGTAAAATGCGACAATTCCGTCTCGGCGCGTCTGGGCGCTGCCAGCACACAGTTGGGTGCGCCTCCCAGCAAAGCAGACGACACGAAGCACCGCCTCCAGCCTCCTGTGCGCCTGCGCCGCATTGTTTCGATGCGCGACCGCGCCGGATGCGCCGACGCCTGCCGACGCTCCGCGGAGCGCGGCCACGCTTCGCCGTGTGCGCACATATTTTGAACGACCCTGTACGTGGGTTGCGCTCCTGCCGTCCGTGCCTTCTGTGTTGATCGTGCGGCCCACAAAAATTCCTCGAAAAACCGACATGTCTCTGAAGCGCGCGTGTGTCCGATGTGGCGCGTGCCAGAAACGTGCGCCGGCGTACGATGTGCTTGCAACCAAGTACTGCCGTGCATTCCTGTAAATAGGCGCTGCCGCTTACGCGCAGTTTTCTTTGTCATGATCATGTCAATCTGCACAATTATGGGTTGCCACTTAAAGACAAGTAACACAGCCAAGAAACCAAACTACGCAGAACCAGGCATACCTATATGCCGGCACTGTGCCAAAAGTGGTAATGGGGCAGCACAAACTCACAGTACTCTTTATATAAATATACAGAAGGAAAACACGTCGGTGTTTTGTGCCTAGCCCGGATCAATCGGAATCGTTTCCAGAGCATGCATCACCTCCTTTATTTATTTAAGCAATAGATTCATGGTGACTGCGGAAGGGCAGAATAACACATTACTCCGTGCTCACGCTCTGTTATATCGATTTCTTCCTTTTTGTCTCTTATACTGCCCCCAGGCATGAATCTAAATCATTCCCTGCAAAGGCCGAGGTCATGATTCCCACCCAAGGCCATGGGTCCGAGTGCCTTAATAAAGCATACCTTAATTAACTGTACCTGAATTAACAACGCCTTCATTAACAACAAAGGTCGTGGGTTCAACTCCCACCCAAGCTCGGGGGTTCGAGTGCCTTAAATAAGTATATGTCGGTTAACTGTACATGAATTAACATCACATTCATTAACAACAAAATTCGCGGGTTCGACTCCCACCAGAGCTCGCGAGTTTGAGTGCCTTAATTAATTATAACTTAGTTTACTCTACCGTAATTTACATCAGCCTCATTAACAGCAAAGGTCCTGGGTTCGACTTCCACCCGAGGTCGTGGGTTGGAGTGCCTTAATTAGCCATATCTTAAATGCGTCTTAATTAACATCGCCTTCATTAACACCAAGGGTCGTGGATTCGGCTCCTACCAATAGTCATGGGTTCGAGTGGATTAACATCACATTCATTAACAACAAAGGTCGTGGGCTCGACTCCCACCCATGCAGGACGCTTAAGCTTCGCCTTCAAGAGCGGACCGCGACTCCCACCCAAGGTAGTGCGTTCGACTGCCTTAGTTAGCTATATCTTAACTGTGCCTTGAATATTATCGCCTTCATTAACGCCAAAGGTCATGGGTTCGAGTGCCTTAATTCACCATATATTGTAACGAACAGTGGCGAAGACAAAGACGGTGTAGTGGGGCTGGGTCACAGTTTTCCTCGTGGACTGAAAGACCTGCTAAAGCCTGTGTGCCCTGTAGCAGTCTTGACAAGCCATTTGCTAGCCATTTACTGTTGAAAATATTGCAGGACGCTTAAGCTTCGCCTTCAAGAGCGGAACGCGAAAGCGTTATCGCACCCCGTTCGCACCGTCTACTCAAACGATCTACGCCACCCAAACGTCGCGATCGGCACAGATAACCGGGCCGTGGCGCGCTATGAAGGCGGACGCGATCATGGGACGAGTGGCGCGCCGCGTGTCGGGGCAGCGCCGTACATTGCGAGGAGGGGGTCTTCTGTGTTTGCCGAAAGATGGCTCTGCGTGTGCGCAGAGCGCAGAAGAAATGTAGCGGAAACGTACTTCGCTACTTGTGAAACTGCGATTTCTGTAAGTTACATGGTCAAAATTGCCGATATACACCGCAGTATAACTTTCTACGGCACGTTTCTAAGGCAACACCGCATTCACTAGAGGCGATTGTGTCGCGCTTTGAAGGAACGAAGTCGTGGCTGAGTGGTAGCGTCTCCGTCTCACATTCCGGAGACCCTGGTTCGATTGCCACCAGCCCACCTTGCAAGGTGTTTTTTAGTTATGAAGTGCCTTCTGGGATTTATCGCTCACGGCCAACGCCGATGACACCGACGCCGACGACACCGGATTTTCTGCGACACGGGCTCCTTAACGCTGTCGCGCTAATAAATACTCCCCGTAACATCTTTTTGGTGGAGGTTGCGGGCTCTATTCCTCCCGGCCCTGGATCTTCGGAGCGGATGCCACGTTTATCCCGCCTCCGTGGCCGAGGACACTACGCCGTCGTAACAGCCCGCGGCTACGGCAACCATCGTCCTTTCGCATCCTCTCGATCCTACCACATTTTGCGGTACGGACAACAATGACGTCGACGACTGGCTCTTATTGTACGAACGCGTCAGCAAGCACCGCAGGTGGGATGAGAAGCTAGTGGTCGCGAACATCATTTTCTACCTACAGGGCACAGCTCTGGTGTAGTTTAACACGCACGAGGAAGAACTGACGAGTTGGGACGCAGTCATAGAGAAGACGCGCGAATGGTATGGCCGATCGGTCGTACGACAAATGACAGCCCGGCACGAACTCCCGGCCAGAGCTCAGATATCGACGGAATCGTACGTCGCATATGTTCAAGACGTGCTAGCCTTGTGCCGCACAATTGACAAAGACCTACGAGAGTCGGACAAGGTTGGCCACGTGTTGGAAGGCATACCTGACGATGCCTTCAACATGCTCGTATGTAAGCACTGCAGCACAGTTGACTTCATCATAAAAGAATGCCGTCGGTTTGAACTAGCAAAAAGCAGGCGGATCACAGACCACTTTACCAGACTTCTGAAGACGGCTGCGACGTCCTCATGCGAAAATCCCATGGCGCCACCTCCGTTCTCGACGCCAAACAACCTAACCGGGATTGTTCGCCATGAGCTCGAAGCCATGGCTTCAACCGCTTATCAGGCACCTGCTCACGACCATTTGGCAACGATATCCCTCATTCATGCCTTCGTTCGTGAAGAGGTTGCGAATATGCGCATTCCACAAGCCACGCGTAACGCACCTCAGCCCTTGTGCACTTCCGGTCATCACATTAAATTATGGGGTCTTGCGTGCCAAAACCACTTTCTGATTATGAGGCACGCCGTAGTGGAGGACTCCGGAAATTTCGACCGCCTGGGGTTCTTTAACGTGCACCTAAATCTAAGTACACGGGTGGTTTCGCATTTGGCCCCCATCGAAATGCGGCCGCCGCGGCCGGGATTCGATCCCGCGACCTCGTGCTCAGCAGCCCAATACGGTCCTCACATTGAGCACTTCACCACCCCACTTGTTGCTGCTGCCGCTTCCGTTCCCCGGTTCACACCGCGCTATAGAAACCCATGTGAGTGGAGGACACCAGACGATCGACCAATCTGTTGTTCTTGGTATCGCGTCGGCCGCATTTCACGCAACTGCCGCAATCGTCGGCATTACTGACCAGGCTTCCCCGGTGACCGCCGCGAAGATCGTAGGCCGTCTTCTAGCACATCTCTGCTCGACGACCCCCTTCCGGCCCGTGAACCTCACCGTCTACGCGCTATGCACCGGCGTATGCCGATGCTGCAGCTACAAGACACTGGTCTAGCTGATCGCCGTCACCTCAGAGTCGCCAGTCGCGCTCCCTTCAACGTCGTCGCTCTCCCTCCGCCACTTACTCTGGCCACCACCGGGGAACTAGCCAGTGCAGCTCCGGGAGGTAAGGCTGCATTCACGACAAGGCCGAAAAACCTCTATTGACCTCTACTTAAAGGTACAATTTGCTCGGCGTGCTCGTCACTGCTCTCATTGATAGTGGCGCCCACACATCTGTTCCGAGTTCAACGCTCCGACGCCGCTTTCAATAAGTGCTGACACCTGCCGTCTCTCCTACTGTGCGAACACGGCACCCGAACACGGGTTCTTGGTATGTGCACTGACCACGTTAAATTTGCCGAGCACCACACTTCAGTTCTTTCTGTTGTTCTCGACGCTTGCCCACATGGTGTCATTGTTGGTATTGACTTCTTGACCGCCCACTCCGCCCTCATCGATTGCTCTACTGGCATTTTGCGGCTCACAAGCACTACCGAGTGTGTCACTCTGAGCGCCAAGTCATCCAAAATGAGGTAGAGATAATGCTTGACAAAGACTTGATAGAGCTTTCCTGAAGCCCTTGGGCAGCCCCTGTGGTGTTTGTAAAAAAAGGACAACAGCTGGCGGTTTTCCGTCGATCATCGCCATCTCAATCGGGTAGCGAAGAAGGATGTGTATCCTCTGATGATGCACTCGACTGCCTCCATGGTTCCAGATATTTCTTACCACTAGATCTCCACTCGGGACACTGGCAAATTGCCGTGGATGAGCGCGACCACGAGGAAACCGCTTTCATCACACACGACGGCCTCTACAAATTTAAGGTCATGCCTTTTAGGTTGCGTGCCGCACCTGGAACTTTCAAACGCATGATAGACACTCTTCTACGCGGCCTTAAGTGGTAGACCTGTCTTTGTTAGCGAAATGACGTCACCGTTCTCTCGCCCAGTTTTGAAAGCCACCTCCCTCGTCTGTCAGCCATTCTTAACATATTTCGCCGGGCTGGCCTCCAGCTCAGTTCCTCTAAGTGCACCTTTGGGCGCCGCCAGATTAAATTACTTGGACACCTAGCTGATGCTACTGGTCTCCAACCATACCCTGACAAAGTCCGTTCCATCCGCGAGTTCTAAGTTCCGCGCTCCACGCATGAAGTACGCAGCTTTCTTGGACTCTCCTCCTACTTTCGCCGCTTTGTTCTCAACTTCGCGGACATTGCTCGGCCCCTCATGTACCACCTCCTCAAAAAGGATGCGACCTTTTCTTAGGGCGCGGACCAAGCAACTTCCTTTGCATCGCTGATTTCTGCCCTCACACCACTTGTGCTGGCTCATTTTGACCTAGCTGCGAGAACAGAGAGCTTCGCACCGACGCCAGCGGGCATTGCATAGGTGCTAACTTCGCCCAAACACAAAACGGATCTAACCGTGTGATAGCGTATGCTAGTCGCCTCGTGTCACAGTCGGAAAAAAATTATGCCATACTGAGCAGGACTGCCCAGCTCTTCCCTGGGATGTCGCGAAATTCCGTCCGTACCTATGTGAACGGCCGTTCGTGGTCATGACAGACCATCATGCACTCTGCTGGATCTCAACACTTAAATGCCCCGCAGAGAGGCTCGGCAGTTGGGCATTACGATTACAAGAGTACACGTTCTAGGTTGTGTACAACTCTGTCAAGTCGAACACTGGCGCCGACTGCCTATCCCGCCACCCCGTTGAACCATCCCGCTCCACTGAAACAGACCCCGACACCTACGTCTTAGCAGTCACAGAGATCATCAATGTGGTTGACAAGCAACGTATAGATCCATGGTTGCTCCCTCTTAATGGCCGTCTGCAATCCTGCGTCGTCGACTCCTCACTCAACATGTTCTTGTTTCAGGATAACGTTCTATACCGCCGCAAAAGGCACCCCGACGGCGCAGAACTCCTGCTAGTTGTCCCGCGTCATCTACGCAGAGCCGTCCTCATCCAGTTTCATGACGCCCCAACTTCCGGGCACTCAGGCGACTCCAGAACTTATGATCGCATACGACGACGTTTCTTCTGGAAGAGCCTTTATCGTTCCGTTCGCCACTACGTAACATCTTGTGACTTGTGTCAACGGTGCAAGAAACCTGCGATGCAAACTGCTGGTTTTCTTCTGCCAATTGACGTTCCAACCGAGCCGTTTTGTCGAGTGGGTCTGGACTTGCTCGGCCCCTTTCCAATTTCCACGGAAGGCGAGAAATGAATTGCAGTCGCTACAGATTATACCACGCGATATGCACTTACTCGAACGTTGCCAACCAGCTGCGCAATGGGCGTTGCAGACTTCTTAGTGTACGACGTCATCCTCCAACATGGTGCTCCACGTAACCTACTCACAGATCGCGGTCGCTGCTTCCTGCCTCGTGTGGTTGACGATCTACTTCGATCATGTGCTACTCATCACAACGACAATGAACAACAATCTTATGGGCATCATTAAGGAGTGCAATAAAAGTCGGTAACTCCGTTAGACAGGATACCAGTAAGCTATCGCAGGAGACGAAAGATCTGATCAAGAAACGCCAATGTATGAAAGCATGTACAGCTAGAATAGAACTAGCAGAACTTTCAAAGTTAATCAACAAGCGTAAGACAGCTGACATAAGGAACTATAATATGGATTGAATTGAACATGCTCACACGAACGGAGGAAGCCTAAAAGCAGGGAAGAAGAAACTAGAAATAGACAAGAATCAGATGTGTGCGTTAAGAGAAAAAGCCGGTAGTATCATTACTGTGGATGAGATAGTTCAAGTGGCTGAGGAGTTCTATAGAGATTTATACAGTACCAGTAGCACCGACGACGATAATGTGAGTGAGAATAGTCTAGAGGAATTTGATATCCCACAAGTAACGCCGGAAGAAGTAAGGAACGCCTTGGGAGCTATGCAAAGGGGGAAGGCAGCGGGGGAGGATCAGATAACGGCAGAGTTGTTGAAGGATGGGGGGCAGCTTGTTCTAGAAATACTGGCCATCCTGTGTACGCAATGCCTCATGACCTCGAGCATACCTGATTCTCGGAAGAACGCTAACATAATCCTAATCCATAAGAAAGGGGACGCCAAAGACTTGAAAAATTATAGACCAATCAGCTTACGGTCCCTTGCCTACAAAGTATTTAATAAGTTAATCGCAAATAGAATCAGGAACACCTAATACTTCTGTGAACCAAAGGACCAGGCAGGATTCCGTAAAGGTTACTCAACAATAGACCATATTCACACTATCAATCAGGTGATAGATAAATGTGCTGAATATAACCAACCCTTACATATAGCTTCCATTGATTACAAAAAAGCGTTTGATTCGGTAGAAACCTCAGCAGTCATGGAGGCACTACGGAATCAGGGTGTAGACGAGCCATATGTAGAAATACTGAAAGATATCTATAGCGGCTCCAAAGCCACCGTAGTCCTCCATAAAGAAAGCAACAAAATCCCAATAAACAAAGGCGTCAGGCAGGGAGATACGATCTCTCCAATGCTATTCACAGCGTGTTTACAGGAGGTATTCAGAGACCTGGAGTGGGAAGGATTAGGGATAAGAGTTAATGGAGAATACCTTAGTAACTTGAGATTCGCTGATGATATTGCCTTGCTTAGTAACTCAGGGACCAATTCCAATGCATGCTCACTGACCCGGAGAGGAAAATCAGAAGGGTGAGTCTAAAAATTAACCTGCAGAAAACTAAAGTAATGTTTAACAGTCTGGCAAGAGAACAGCAGTATACGATAGGCAGTGACGCACTGGAAGTGGTGAGGGAATACACCTACTTAGGGCAGGTAGTGACCACGGATCGGTATCATGAGACTGAAATAATCAGAAGAACAACAATGGGCTGGGGTGCGCTTGGCAGGCATTCTCAGATCATGAACAGCACGTTGCTACTATCCTTCAAGAGGAAAGTATATAACAGCTGTGTCTTACCAGTACTCACGTGTGGGGCAGAAACATGGATGCTTACGAAAAGGGTTCTGCTTAAATTCAGGACGACGCAAGGAGCTATGGAAAAAAATGACGGGTGTAACGTTAAGGGATAAGAAAAGAGCAGATTGGGTGAGGGGACAAACGCGAGTTAATGACATCTTAGTTGAAATCAAGAAAAAGAAATGGGCATGGGCAGGACATGTAATGAGGAGGGATGATAACCGATGCTCATTAAGTGTTACGGACTGGATTCCAAGGGAAGGGAAGCGCAGCAGGGGGCAGCAGAAAGTTAGGTGGGCGGATGAGATTAAGAAGTTTGCAGGGTCAACATGGCCACAATTAGTACACGACCTGGGTAGTTAGAGAAGTATAGGAAAGGCCTTTGCCCTACAGTGGGCGTAACCAGGCTGATGATGATGATAACCCTCAAACCAATGGCCGCAACGAATGTCTCGACGGTACATTGACCGACATGTTTCCCATGTACGTTTCTGATGATCACCACGATTAGGATGTTGCACTTCTGTTTGTCACATTTGTATACAGCTTATCCCGTCATGACACCGCCGGCTACTCACCCTTCTATCTTCTCTTTCGCCGCTATACCTTATACCCTTTGGCACCTTGCTCCCTTCTGATCCGGTGTCCACGTCCACGACTTCCTATGCTCAAGGTGCCATCACTCCTGTGTTCGTCGCGCATAGAGTAGCCCGCGTTAGGCTCTCGTCATCGCAGAGTGTACAAAAGTCCATTTAGGATTGTTGACACCGCGATGCTCCTTTTGCCCCGGGCTCTCTCGTCCTTCTATGACTCCCACCTCGTCGTGTCGGCCTCCTTGAAATGTTAATGTCGCGATACGTCAGGCCCTACCGCATGCTGCGCCAGGTGACTCCTGTCACCTGTGAGATAACTCCCATGGCATCCACTTCATCGACAGCCACACCACAAAGTGACATCCTACATGTTTTCCGCCTCAAGCGTTACAACTGTGATGACCCATTTCACCACAACCTGCACTTGACCGGTGCTTTACCGGCCCGGAATAATGCCACGAATAGTGGAAAAGACAAAGACGTTGTAGTGGGGCTGCGTCTCTCCTGGTGGACTGAAAGACCTGCTAAAACCTGTGTGCCCTGTGCAGTCTTTGCTAGCCAAGTGCTAGCCGTTTACTGTTGATTTAATACTCCCCGTAACAAAATAACTGCCCCTAATTAACATTGTCTTCATTAACACCAAAGGTGAAGGGTTCGACTTCCAACCTATGGTCGTGGGTTCCAATGCCTTTATGAACTTTATCTTCATTAACAGCGCCTTCATTAACACCAAAGGTCATGGGTTCGTAGCCCTTATTAACACTAAAAGTAGTGGGTTCGACTTCCTTGAAAGGTCGAGGGTTTGTAACCTTTTCGTACATCGTGTGCTCACGCCGACAATGCCAGATTTTCCGCCTCATGAGCCATTTAATGCTGTTGCAATGAAAAATTTCTCTCGGCTTGGTGTTGTACACATTGCCATATGATGTGGTTTGACATTAGGAGTGCCACAAAAAAGGTGTCTACTCCTCTCACCATAAATCTTAAGATAAATTGCCATTTGAGTCTCTGATGCACTTGTGAAGGCAAACAACATTAGACAATGAATTTCTGATGAATGTCTGATGTCAAATTAGGAGTACATAACGTTCTAATCAGAAACTTATTGTTGATTTTCATAAGGGTGTAGAAAGGAAAAAACTGAGGAGAGGCACTGACGTCACTCTTTGTGAAGCCAAGTGAAGCCGTAAGTTGGTGTTGCTTCGCCATCATGTCGGGCCGGCTCTCCTGTCTTGTTTACATTTCCCGCGAAACCACGTCACGCTGCGAGCAACCGGGCTGCTCGGACGCGCACGCTCCGCAGCAATCATAAACCAAAGGATGTAATCGCGATGTCTCATCGCGTTACCGTTGCCGATGTCATGTCGGAAGATGTTGATAATGAACTTCGGCAATTTGGCCATGAGGTCAAATCCGCTGCTTTTACCGGCTTTTATGAAAATAAAGATTGTTTATCTGCCTAGCCAACTGTTCTGATCAAGAGCAGGTGCCAGACGCTGCCCGGTTCGTGCGTCTGTTTTAGAAAAAAGATCACCTTTATCGCTGCCTTCTACTTGCTTTTCTCTGCTTGGACTTCCTGAGGCTCTCAGACGGACTTGCGAGCTAGACGTCTGGCGGTACGAAAAAAAATTTACGCATCCTCACTTCACTGCAAGAATGCACTGTAGACACGTACGACACACCGACCCATTTGCAATCCATGTGGGGTTTATGAGCACAGACATGTATTTTCGCTGTGGCTTGAATAATCGTTGTGCTTTATATATGCAACGAATTTCGAGTGTCCGCGCATCACTACCAAAGCGCGCCGACGAGGAGGCAGAACGTCAATTCTGACTCCGCGTTCAGACTCATTGACTGCGGCCTGAGGTTCCTTCTTCCCACAGTAAGTGAGGCTTCACGGAAGTAAAGCTTTGTGGCAGCCGGTGCATGGTGCAGAACAGTACGCGCATAGAACCGGCCTACGTGCCACTATGGAAGCCGTTCGATGCGTTCGCAGGCGTACGTTCTGTGGAGCCTTGCTCACTCTTGTAGGGAGTCCGCTAACCTTCACTTCCTTGCGCTTCTCACGCGCAAAGATACACTTGGCGTAGGGAGGAATCGTTCGTTAATAAGTCAAAGCAGCCGCTTATTTCCCATCTTCCCGAGTGAAACGTCGACGCCGTCACACGATGCCGAGGGCAAGAAAATGTACATATTCTGTGTAAAGCACTATCAGAATGTGTATTGTGGTACAGCTTTCCAGGGTGTATGACCCTCGAATGCGCTCTGCTTAAAAGAGTTCGTGCTGTCGCGAGTACTGTGAGAAACGAGCATCAGTTGAGCAACATGTGGTTTAATAGGCAAAAAAGCAAGTAGTTACGGAACCTGAACTTCTAAAACGACGATTACGCATTGTTGAATAACGCATGTTGTACATCCTACAAGTGCGCTGTCAAAATCAGAAATCACTGACCTGCCAGGCGTTCATTGTACAGGCTCTGAAATGAATCGGTTTCGGCCTGCGATGACACGTTAGCATGATTCTGCCAAACAGGGCAAAATTTCGCGCAGATATTAGTTGTCTGTTGCCATTACCGTGGCACGGTGCATGGCGTACAACTTTGCATGGGCGTTCATTTTGTGAGTATAGTTCTTCCTGTCCCATCTGGCCACAGAACCATCTGGGAGAGCATGGTCAAGATAATACCGCACTACCAAACACGCTGACCAACGCAAACCTGCCCATACGACGCCTTTGCCGCGGCACGAAACCAACGGAGCAACACGTCTGAGCGCACTGAGCGCACACAACCTTAATAAAGCCGCCATTGTGGCACAAGAACTACGCCAGGCCCCGCTGACTCTCAAGTTTCAGCGATCGTCACCATAATGATGATGATGATGATGATTGTTTCAGCTAGTATATGCATCCAACATCCCACAGCAGCTACCAGCTGAACGTTTTCAAGACGGCGAATTCTATCAGTTGAGGCGTTTCACAGGCATAATGGTTACATAAAGGCTTCCGTCGTCTGTGATCTACTGCGTCTGACCGCGTAATGACGTGTTGCTTGAAAAAATATGCAGGCGACCGTGAAAACTCGTCGCTGGAACCGAGCACAGTTTGGAAACTACCCAAGAAAGCGGATTAAACTTGTAGCTTTTGTGTGTGTGCACCGGTAAGTAAAAAAACACTGCTTCAAATTTTCAACTTTGAATTTCTTCGCATGCAAGGGGAATAAAACGGATTCACGCAATCATTTTTTCAACATGGTAAATAATAATAAAGTTCTTGCTCTTCAAAGGCATTTCAAACAAGGCTGTTGTTACTTTGCCATGTTGCTAAAATTCCTAACACGGCGTACAGCATCAAAAATAGTTTTGGCTGTGTCCGCATGAATGATAGACTTCGATAAATTCAGTGCGCATTAGTGGAAATGCACTTCCGGTTATACAGCTGGATAAATAGTATTCAATAGATAACAAAATTATTGTTTATTACCTAGTATCTTGCAAAAAAATTAATCCAATCGAGGCTTCAGTAAGCACAGCCCACACAGGGACACCACTGAATGAAATGCACACTCAAAACAGTGTTGTGTGTGTGTGTGTGTGGCATTTTTGGTCATGGAGCGTTTTGTGCCCTTATTTGAGTCATACGTGAGTGACAAACTCACCCACGCTTCCACCATAGTAACTGAGGATCTTCTGTTTCCTCCAGCCTCCAAGACATTGCTCCCATTTGTTCACCCCTTTTCACTCTTTTGTCTGTGCGCGTACAAGTCAACAGTGAATGTGTCGCCGCAGAACCAGAATGTTCGTAAGGTATGTTTCGGAACACTCAACTAGAACCGTGATTTGTTCAATTATTGGACTGACTTTTGTTTCACCATTTCTTGCTTCCATATTTGTAATGGCTTCATCATTTCTCTTTTCAGGAAAAAGGACAAAAGACACAGTATTTGTTGACAAGCTGCCCACGCCAAGCCATAAGAAGCTCAATGGTCTCCATAATGACAACAGGTCTTCTTGAACTACATGCCTCACCTTCATATGTTTGCAAGTTTACCAGCTAGAGGGCTGTGAGCCCTATCAGGAAAGCAGCAGTCTACAGTTTTGTATCGTACAGAGTGAGAATGCTAAATGTTGATATACAAGCTTACTTGTTTCTAAGGGCGTTTTATGACAACCGGATAAGTAACATGTTGTCTTCCAACTTGTTTCTTTTCTCGTCACTACAGTCATGACGACCAGAATAGAAGGAATGCAGCGAGCTCCTACTAGCTAATTGACAAACTCTGCTATCTGCTATTTGCAATTCAGATTGACGGGCATTACCACCAAGTATCACATGCTCCTTCACAGCGTTAATTTCTTACATGAAACCGCAAAAACTGGTAAAACCTTCAAATCCGCTCACTGCAATGTTGAGGAAATGATGCTTTATGTTGACTGAAACTCCGGCAGTCCCTCTTCACTTTATTATTATAGTTTTTATTCAAAGTACCCACAGGGCCATATGTCATAAAGAGGGCCGTGTTTACCAAAGCAGTAGGGTAAAACAAACGAACAAGAGCAGTGACTTCTGGTAGCTCATTTATTATCCTGATTAATTAATGTTAGCTAATGTTTTGCAAAAAAAGTTTGTTATGGTGATGGCTACGATACTTGAGGGAAGGTGGTTGATGAAACAGTGAAAGAAAGACTTCGTGTAAGAAGCAATTCCTACTTTACTGCGATGATGGATGCGGCTTGAAATGTACTTGAGGCCACGGTATGAAACCGTCGTGAAGTATAGTATCATGGAAAATTTTGTGAAATAGGGAAACACGGGCGACTATGGCTGTTAGATAGGGGAATAAGTGCTGGTTTGTTTCATTAAAGGTTATACTCGCGGTGCGGTTATAACTAGAAAGAATGAAACGAGCAGGGTTATATTCTACTAGTTCAAGTAAAGCAATAAGATTAACGCGATTAGGATGTCATCATCATCATCATCATCACCATCATCATCAGCCTGGTTACGCTTACTGCAGGGCAAAGGCCTCTCCCATACTTCTCCAACTACCCCAGTCATGTACTAATTGTGGCCATGTCGTTCCTGCAAACTTAATCCTATCCACCCACCTAACTTTCTGCCACCCCTTTCTACGCTTGCCTTCCCTTGGAATCCAGTGCGTCACCCTTAATGACCATCGGTTATCTTCCCTCCTCATTACATGTCCTGCCCATGCCGATTTCTTTTTATTGATTTCAACTAACATGTCATTAACTAGCGCTTGTCCCCTCACCCAATCTGCTCTCATTTTATCCCTTAACGTTTCACCCACCATTATTCTTTCTCTAGGTCTCTGCGTCGTCCTCAATTTAAGCAGAACCCTTTTCGTAAGCCTCCAGATTTCTGCCCCGTAGGTTAATACTGGCAAGACACAGCTATTATACACTTTTCTCTTTAGAGATAATGGCAACCTGCTGTTCATGAACTGAGAATGCCTGCCAAACACACCCCAGCCCATTCTTATTTTCCTGATTATTTCCGTCTCATGATCCGGATCCGCGGTCACTACCTGCCCTAAGTAGATGTATTCCCTTACCACTTCCAGTGCCTCGCTACCTATCGTAAATCGCTGTTCTCTACCGAGACCGTTAAACATCACTTTAGTCAGTGAGGTCAGGTCAGGTCAGTGAGCATGCACTGCAATTGATCCCCTGATTACTAAGCAAGGCAATATCATCAGCGAATCGCAAGTTACTAAGGTATTCTCCATTAACTCTTATCCCCAATTATTCCCAATCCACGTCTCTGAATGCCTCCTGTAAACACGCTGTGAATAGCATTGGAGAGATCGTATCTCCCTGCCGGTCGCCGTTCTTTATTGGGATTTTGTTGCTTTCTTTATGGAGGTCTATGGTGGCTGTGAGGCCGCTATAGATATCTTTCAGTATTTTTACATACGGTTCGTCTACACCCTGATTCCGTAATGCCTCCATGACTGCCGAAGCTTCGACAGAATCAAACGCTTACTCGTAATCACTGAAAGCTATCAATGAAAGCTATTGGGATCTCATATTTTTATAATGCGAGGGTAAATGCCTCAGGGCATAAAGGCCTGGTTTATGGGATGCAGGCGAATAAGAATTATTAAAATAATGAAAGATATATTTGCGGATCTAATGAGGTCCAAGAGGGATCGATAATGTGGTCCCTGCGTCCAGCAGTGTAATCGCTAGGATTATGCGACGAATGTCCCGCTGCTGCGAGGTGCCGGAGCCTCGTCGGTTACAATGCATGCAGGGCAAACTCACAGCAGGTGGTGGATGTCGGCTTCAGCATTTCTTGACTTGCAGACTGGACCCCCAGGGCGAGGATATAACTGGCGAAAGTGCGGCCACTTCCGAGCGACAGCAGAATTGAAAGCAACCCCGACCCGGATCCTACGAAGCGCAACCTCCTTTGTACAGGTAAAACCGCGGGGGAGGGTTGCCGCACACGGAGGTATGAGAGCACATGTGCGACGCCGGAGGTGCTGCTTTGTTGTTAAAAGAAGGGTGGAATCATCTAGGTGAAGGATTTCAAGCAGTGACGATGTAGAGCTCGCTAGACGGGTCGCAGAATCCACACGGCTTTCGAAGTTCAGAAGGTCGCGTAGAATCCACTCGATAGATATTTGCTGCGGGATGCGTGCCGCCAGAAAATGCACCAGCTGGCATATTTCAGGGCCGCGACTGACGCTTCGCAGGAGCCGCATCACCTGGAGGGCATCAATGCTGATGAGGATGCCGGCCGCAGGGCCATGGGAAAGGCGGTCACATAGCACAGCGCTTCTCGAACAACAAAGGGCTCAACACAAATGGAGGAAGGAGGCTCTTGAATTTGAAACCGAGACCTCTTATTAAGGGCAGGTGTGCAAGGGCAATAAGGTGCAGTGGTCGTTTCACAGACTTGGTTGCTGGCATCAATGTAAAGCACGATGGAGCCACACAGCAGGTGGGCGTCTTGAGCTATAATTCGGTCACGAAGTGACGACGCCGCGTGAGTTGATGTCGGGCGACGTGCATCTGTTGGCTTGTTATCGCTCAGCTGTACAAAACTCCAGAGAGGAATAGCTGGTGATGGTGGTGATCGAGCGAGTACGATAAAGCGTAAGGCCTGAGAGCACACGTTGCGTGTGAAAGGCTGGCCTTAAGCATGCGAGCATCACGTCGCTACTGCACCAGCTCATCTAGTGTGTTCAGCTGTACATGCTCTTGGAGAGCCACGATCGGGGTAATGCGGGTTATTCGGGTTATGTGGGGAAGTTATGATCACGCTCATTGCCTCGAAATTAAGAGCTTCAAGGCGATCCCATTATGCCCTCGTCGAATGCTATAATTGGGCTCAATAAACAAGGCGTGGTGCCACTACCGGCTTCACCACGCAACATATGAGCGCCCGTTTTAGGATCAAGGCGTCTAATCAAACCCAACATCTTTATCGCCTGCTTTTTAGCTCTGGAGAGCCAAGCAGTTCCAGTAACCGATTGGTGGGCCGTCAGACCCAGAATTTTTATAGTTGAACATTGTTGAAGTGGGATTTTGGATAGATGAAGACGAATGGGCATTGCAGAGAGTTCACGCCTGCCCCAGCGATTGGCTACTGACATGTAAGCAGATTTGCAGACGGAAAGCTTAAGGCCGACCGAAGAAGCGTAAGTCGACTTAATATCTAAAGCCGATTGAAGGGCAGCAGCTTGAGTCTGCAGGCCACGATGAGTGCTTCAAAGACTAATGTAATCAGCCTACAACGAGAACTTTGTCAGGCACATCTTGTAAGCGCCATGCAAGCGGGATGAAAGCAATATGTAATAATGTGGATGAGAATACCGATCCCTGGAGTACGCCGCGAAGAGGGACAAATTAGCAGACGGCGTCACCGCTGAGGCGGATTGCAACGTGCCGGCCTTCAAGAAAGAATTTGACAAAATTCCGGATTCTAAGGGGAAAATGCAGCATGTCAATTGAAGCCAAGATGGAAGCATACTTGATGTTATCATACACCTTTTCAACGTCCATAGTTAGGACAGTACGGACAGTGTGGCTGCGGGTTTATGATAAAACTGAGGATGCCAAGACAGCCAGCCCATCTTCAGCGCCTATGAATGGACAGGAGCCAACTTGAGCAGGGTGGTAGGAACCGTGGTGCTCTAGCTACCACGACAGTCCTGTGGCTACCATTTTCTCCGCAAGCTTCCACAACGTTGACGTCAGAGAAATGAGTCGGAAGAGCCAAGATGGAAGCATACTTGATGTTATCATACACCTTTTCAACGTCCATAGTTAGGACAGTACGGACAGTGTGGCTGCGAGTTTATGATAAAACTGAGGATGCCAAGACAGCCAGCCCATCTTCAGCGCCTATGAATGGACAGGAGCCAACTTGAGCTGGGTGGTAGGAACCGTGGTGCTCTAGCCACCACGACAGTCCTGTGGCTACCATTTTCTCCGCAAGCTTCCACAACTTGGACATTAGAGAAATGAGTCGGAAGTTGCCAAGGTCGGTCAGCGGCTTGCCCGGTTTCGGAATCGGAACACGATAGCAGATTTCGAGCTCGGAGGGGCAACGCCATCTAGCGATACCTTGTTACTGGTGTCAGTGAGTTGAGGCAGCACAGCGCAACTGAGGTTCTTGTAAACCTCATAAGTAATAGAGTCTGGACCGGGTGCTGTCTTGCAACTGGCACCATCTTTCGCTGCAAGCAACTCAGACATGGTAAAAGAGCTGGCAATTCCCTCGGCGTCTGCTGTAGATGGTAACTTGTCGATATGTGCTGGAATGCCTGCCAAGGGAGCACCACTGTTTATTTGAGGCAACACGCCATACTGGGGAAAATGCTTCCCGGCTGCTTCTCTGGCGAAATCTTCCGTTGACAAGCCAGCAGAACACGGTTGCCACTCTGGACAGCGGCAACCATGTTCCGCGTCACGGAACGTTCGCCAGAGAGGAGCATTCAATGTCTTGGATGAAAGCCACTCACACCACGTATGCCAGTGCCACCGCGAGAGGTAGCGTTCATATCTTGGGGTCTTAGCAGTAAGGAAATTCAGTCTTGTACGGGTTTGTACAGATGTGGGGTCTCGGGATGCTGCCAGCTCAGCTTGTCTGCGAGCAGCCGACAAGTTGAGCAGGCCGACATCCGGTGCCGGTCAATCGACGTCTACCCAGCTGATGACTGTAGCTTCATTGAGCGCGCTTTGTACGCGGTCAACAAGTTGTGGTGACGAGTCCACAGAGGTGTCTTTGAGAATGGAGCGAAAGGTGCTCCAGTTGATCACAGTACACTTGTGGCGCAGTCGGCGGGCCTGCGACGGATAAAGGCCGATGATGATGTGGTGGTCGTCACCACCGCAGCAGTCGGGTTGCAGGTGCCAAGTGGGAGTGCTGAGATCCGACCACCACGTCACATCCAGTGCGTATGTTATACATCGAGCTTGAGGTACAGCCTGCGTTGCTGAATCGAAATGATTCAGTAGTACAAACACCGCATCCGCGAAGGCGTCCCGCACACGCCTACCTCGGGGGCTAGAAGGGGGGTAACCTCAATCTGTGTGAGAGGTTACCCCCAACTAAAATAGGACACCCTGGGTATTGTTGACGAATATTCAATAACCAGCCCAGATAATTGCGTGAAGAAGTGCCACCGGCTGGTCTTATGTAGTATGACACTACCACAAAAGTTGCCTTGGGTAACTTCACTGCTACTGCCACTACCTCCTGATATGAGTTACAGCAGTTTTCAAGAGAAAGGCGGACCTGAGGATAACGTGTATCAACATACATTGCCACCTTTTCTGAAGGGGCAGCCGTGTGCACGCGGCGGTCGCTCATCGATGGAGACACGTATCCACTGAAGTCCGGAATGACAGGCAAGGCTTTGGTCTCCTGCAGTAACAGGGGTCTGATACTGCCGATGCATATTCAAGTTTCGAGCCGATCGAGTCTTGTAAAGGTGTAGTTTTAAAGTAGACAGTGCTTTGGAAAAGTTGCGCCGTAAGTACCCGAGCATGTGAATAGCATTGTTAATGACTTACTCCATATTAGTCATATTTAAGTTATTTGAAATATGTATACAATAGATTTGCAGGACATGAAGAAATCTAAGGGAACGTTGTTAAGATGGTAAGCGCTAGGATTAGAATTGGATCTGGATATTGCATTATTTTTCATTTGTTAACTACAAAAGGCTCCTTACACTTTGGATAAGATCAGTAACTAGGCTAGCCCTGCACCGTAAGAGATGGCTAGAAAAGGAAACTTCACATAACGGGCCTATTCCACACTTTTCAAAGATGACAAACCAATAAAAACAAGTTTTCTTTCCCTTCAAACAGCAGATAACATTGAGGACAGTGTGTTCACAAAAAAAAATCGAAATATACTCGAAGGTTGGCTTAACATTCAGCCAATCAACAGTGGACGAGCAAGGGAAGCCTCAGCATAGGAATTTTCTTCGTCACGGCCCTTGTAAATATGTTTGACTGTTGAAACTTTGACTACAGTCTGAGGGTTCCCTTGCTCACCTCTGTTACTCAATTGAGGTGTTCATCTTCTTGTAACCTTCTTGCATTGCTTCAACACACAAACGGAGATGCCGTTTCAACGTGAATCCATAAGTTGCATTTTTTAAGGATCTGTGAGCATTTTTGGGCATACCCATATGTTTATTTCGTGTCCTAGTTTATGCACGCTAACTGCAGAGGTCCTTGTAAGTACTGTTGTCTTCATAACGTTCCTCGCCTTCCTACGAGTACTCCACTTGTGTCAAAGCCTTTACTGCTGCAGCTGAACAACAAATGTGCAGCATAAATGTCAAAAACAAACACTATGTGATCGAAAATTTAGAATAAAGTTCTTGTTTTTTGTTTTCCTTCTACACTTCGTGCCTATCACCAACGTGTTATGAGAAGAATGCGACATTGCAGCTCGAGCTTAGCTTACTGAGAGTACACCTTTGCCGAGCACTTCTGATGTTTATTTTTCATCTAACTGATATAGTAGAAGGCAGGTAATACACATATAGTATGAAACACGCCAAGCAGCACTGTACACAATACGATATAAATGTCGTTGTCTGAAGCTTCGTTCTCTCCTTGATTTAGCGACACACCAAACTCGATGAGAAAGCTTCGCTCGATTTCAGCTTTAAATCCCGTTAAACAGATTACTATCTGCGTTTCTGCATATTGTACACTCAGTGACTGACAGCATTAGCGTCATCTGACCTGTACGAAAATTGTGGGCATGTACTGCTTCATACACGATTGACAATAAAGAATGTAAGCTTACGTACTTGTCTGCTTCGTTGTTTTGTTTTGCCAGCTGAGGCCTCTCGGTCACCTGGCGATATAATACAGGTATCTGTAGTAATTTCCGAGTACTGTACGCATGAACACCACCCAGAAAGCGGTAGCAAAACGCCCAAAACCAGCGAGCGAGTAGCGCAACGAGCCCTACCAGCCGCTACCGTAGCGGCCATATTGCTCACTACGTAATGACGATGATATTAGTTTGGATTTTGCAGACACCATCTCTCGGTCGCATGCTTTAGTTCAAAATGCCCCTGCCATCCTTATTTCTGTTGCACTGCGGAAGGTTGTTTCCCTTCTTTATGTTTATATAAGTCTATTGTGACTAGGCCGCTGCAGCGAAAGAAAGAAAAGAAAAGGAAAAAAAGAGGAGCTACTAGGTCATTTTCTCCACACTTTTCTCCTAGCGCGCGGAAGGGTGGGGCCACTCCTGAGTTTTTTCCTTCCGGCACGTCAGTGGCCAAGTTGCCTCCACGTAGCGAGCGTGGCGCAGCAGTGCAGTCCCCCTCTGACATCACACGTGAGAGGGCGCCACTACTGATCTCTGCGCTAATAGAGCATGTTTCCGCACCAACTAGCAAGCGCTGGCATGGCGCAATCATAGAATTACTATACTGACTCTAGAGGACAAGCTACCCATAGTGTCCATGCATTGAAATCAGGAACCGCAAGAGCCCCGCCATGTTGCTACGCGCTGAGGTTGCCAGCTCTTGAGACGCTTGCTAGACTTGGTGACAGTAGTCAGTTTTAGTTTGGCAACCGATAGCTTCTAGCCATGCTACCAGCAGTTAGCAGCGTAGCCAGTAGCCCATGTAGCCACAGATGTAACAGCGTCTCGCTTGTAGTGCGGCGATGTGTTGTGCATGCAGCCGTGTGTATGGGCTTTATAAGTTGGTTTTTTATTCTATGTTGTGGGATGGTGTGGGTGTGGTCGATGTTGGCCGTGCAAGTGGAAGTTATGCAACTGAAGGATGATCCTGTTAAAGTTTCCGGCGCTATGCTGTTTTCAGCAGTCACGCACTGTTTGCTGCTAAAAGTTGGTCATTCGACGAGGTAACGAGTTAGGAGCTCCAAGCTGTGGTCAGGAGATTCCTCGTTGGCGTTCCGTATTCTATGCGCACGGGCGCGGTATCTTGCACAAGCCTCTGGCCACTTTTTTTCGTTGCAGGGTGCTTTCCTCGTAGCGACAATAGATTCTTCTTTTTTCTTTTTTTACAAATATTGATCCAGCTTTAGGGGACGTGTAACCGACAAACGGAAGTATCCGGAGAGCACCTGAGATTATAATAAAGCAGGCGGCCCAGGATCTTCAGGGCACCCGAGGGGCACCGGGGCGATCAAAGCTCAAAGCTGAACGGTGCATAGGTTGGGGCCGCCGAGGCAGGTGTGTGCCAGGGAGTGTTCGCACGGACAGCTTCGCTGGCATGCGCAGCGGTGCCTCGCAAGGTCGAGATACTTTAAAGGCACCTGCGCCCATTATCTTTCTTTTTCCTCGCTGCAGTGAGCACGATTAACGAGAATAATATGGAGGGCATCCGGTGCAGTCACGAATGCGAGTCATGTCAAATGTAGCTTGCGTCGCAGGGCGTATGTAGTCATACCAGGGTTAGTTGTAAGGAATGTGTGAATAATACGCTTTGTTACAGTCCCTTAAAGGAATCGGCCTTGAGAGCGGTGGAGGTGCGTTTTTTCGTACCACCCTAAACCTATACCTCCCCCCCCCCATTACGAACACACACACAAACGCCTTTTTTCTATATGTATACATATAATTGCGTCCTGTGACGGATTGACCAGTTCAAGTTGTCAACTTGTCAATAACTGTCATATGAATTACCGTAATAAACACCATTCCACGATGGGATTGTTTAGCTTTATTTTTTATTGTAACACTGAGAACTACGTAAAACTTTATTTTGTATATGTGAGAGAAGTAGAGGCCTTCAGCACGTGTGGATATCACAAGCTTGATCCAGTGTGCAGGTGCTAAAGCAGGTGCTAGAAAATGAACCGCAGCATTGAGGGCTAAACAGCACATAATACATCAATGCCCCATTTGCTTTCAAGTTTATTATCAAGTTCAAATTTACTGAAGTTTATTATGAGCATATGTACAACAGGAATCTGCTAACACACCCGCAATCAAGGTGGCTATTCGAGGTGTGCCGGCTGCCTCAGCTTAAGAAAAGGAAAGAAATTGGGAGAATGTCGACACCAGTGCCACTCCTTCTTCCCTCTGACCTGCACATGCCTCCGCGGCATCTTTGTTGGTGGAGTCGGCCCAGGTGAGCGGCATGGCGAGGCGTAGGAGTCATCCGAGAGAAAGAGTATCGTTTACATGGGGAAGTGGCTGTTCACATTGCCTGTCGCTTTCCCTCGTATGCTTCCTTGGCAACTAGGGTGACACTCTCGCAATTAACGTGGCTGTTCGAGGTGTGCTGGCTGCCTAAACGTAAGAAAAAGAAATAAATTGAATGAGTGGTAATACCAGGGCCATTGTTTTTGCCTCTTACCTGCATTTGCCTCCACGGCGTCTTGGCTTGCGGAGTCTGCATGAGGGACCTTCAGTGGCTAGGCGTAGGTATTGTTTAAGGAAAAAGAAAAGGCCATTCAAATGAGGAATTACCTAAATAAATGCAGTTCTTATGTCTGCTTCTTCCACTGTTCTTGCCTAAAAGTTTTCAAAGATAGTGTACAAAATACACCGTAAATGTGACTGCTTTTTCATTTTACCTGCAGGTGTTGCTGTGAGATCTTTAGTATGGCTGCGTGGAGCATTGTAACACTTGGTGGAAACATTTGAAGTGGCAGCCAAAAATATAAAGAATCATCCGTGTTTGCATAAATGATTACAACTTCTAAATGCAGTGGCAGCTATCACTATTAGTGCAAGGCCCCCCACATCTATGCGGCAAGTGCCATAGCTCGAAATTGAATTTTTCCTTTATAGTTTCACAAGGTGTCTGATATGTACACATTAGATGTGATGCATTTTTTTTATTTATCCCAGTGTGGAGAGAGCATCGTTAAATTGTTTTTTTTTGCGTGGCTTGTTTTTTGGGTTTGTTTCTGAATTATCAAGCAGAAGTCTCATGACGCTAAGGTGACTCATGTAATGACAATACTAAGCTTTTGTTTTGCAGAAAAACAACGCATTTCCTGACCGATTCTTTGCTATCCCATTAGTCTCATTATTTTGCAGAGTATTCTACCTATATTGGCTTGCTTGACCTCCATTAAAGAGTCTTGCTTTTTCAAGTAACGTTATTTCTTTAAAATCATTCGACGCTTCTCATAATTCCTGTTCCTTGGGCTTCTGATATTATGCATTCATTATTTTTGCGTGTTGTTTCTGACTATAAATTTCTTCTTAAACTTATAGCTTAAATTTTAGCTTTGGAACACACAGAAGAGCTTGCCGTTGCGTTTGCATTACAGGGAAACGTGTTTTATTGAACATTTGCGAAATCCAACAGAAGATGGATGGCTACAGCTTGCAGTGTGATTCAACTAAATGGACCACGAAAATAAATAATCTCACTTGGTAAATTAAAGCACATATTAGTGTGATGTACAACATACCTTACACTAATCTGGTGGGTTCTGTTGCTTATACAGCAGGATAATTGGTCTTTGTGTTAACAGCGCAACACGTAGACAGGACACTAGTTGAGAAGGCGACACCACAAGCGCTTGTGGCGTTGTCTTCTCGTCTCGTGTCCCGTCTACGTTTTGCGCGGTTAACACCAGGATGGAAAACCAACAAGCCCATGCTGCTATTCAAGATAATCGGTGCGCGAGAAAAAAAAAAAATATATTTTTGGATACCCCTTGAAGACACTGATTTAAGGAGAAGGAGCTGGAGCTTTTTACATGACCTAGTTATATTACCTGCGAGTATATTGAACAAAAATTTGTGTCCCAGCTGCTTAGTCGTATTTGCGATAATGTTAGTATTGCATAGTGCATGTTGTCCAAAATAACCTAATTTTGAAAATGCTCGTAGGGCTCTCATGTGCATATCTGCAGTTTAGGGATACATGCAAAAGACACAGCATCAAGTGCAAGTGAACGGTCCCACACGCCCGGATTCTATCATACAAATAGATTCGCTGCATACATTTGCGACCAGAAAAGATGTGTTACATAAAATGGCATGCAGGGAAGTGTTGAAAATATTGCACAGTTGAGAAAATACGCTAATAACATGTGGGTTCATGCACTTGATTACGTCCGTAGTAGGCAGTCACCTGTTGATTGCTTCCTGGCACAGAAATTCTCGGCACGACGTCAGACTTCAATGTCTCTCTGCCGTGGCCTTTCTAGAAGCATGATTGTTAAAATGCAATAATTAAACAGATTCTATGACTTCCTTGTGGATTCGCCAGTACAATTCCGGATGCGCTGATCCACCTGTGCAGCAATTCCCTATTACTGAAGGGAAACCTGCAAATAAACACTCCGCTCCGCTTGTTCAGTGTGTTCCTTCTTTATTTTTCTTGCAGCCAGAGCGATAGGTAAAAAAGTGCTCTACTGTGACTCTTCTCTAACGATTGTAATGCATCACGAGCGCTGTCTACTCGAGTGATGTTCTGAACAAGAAGATACAGTCGCTTACTTACATGTGAAAGTAAATGTCACAGCCCTTCGGGGCTTGGGTGTGGCACAAAAGGCAGGAAGGTGCCATAGCGTCCGATGTTGTCGCGTGATCGCATGTCAAACCTAAACTGTGCGAAACTACTATGCGCGCAGAAAACAGACATTCGAAACCGAAACTCGTACAATACGTTTTTTGGATGAATGTGTACATCGTGGTTTACATAAGTTACGCACATAGCAAGCGCTTTTAGTACACTCAGTATTAACACATCGCCTCAATAAACCCACCAGGCATGCGTTGTCGGATGACAAAGCATAAGGTGACCCGTGCTTGTTTTCAGCTCTTTCAATAGTAACTGCGCTAGCCACATTGATAAGTAGTAACCGGGCGATGCCCTAGCTGTTGCGCCTTTTTCGGGTCAGCTTTTACTCTAGAGATGCATATATTGACTATATGGGCGCAATGATAGAGTTGCTCACTTCCGTGCAGAAGGCCCGAGTTACGCCTGGGTGGGAACTGAGTATTTTTATGCGAAAGCTTCAAATGGCGCATTGGGCGAAAAAGTCGGCGTATGTCGTCTGTAGCAGCGAATTGCAACCTAAATTCGCATTGTCATTGGCTGCGACGGCACCTCTGGGCTCAGCTGCTGCGCGCGCCTGCCGGTCGAGTTGGCCGCTGTTGGTTCCTCGGTCTCGTGTTGCACGAGACATCGGTGGCATGCGACGTTGGCACCGCAGGCTGCTGCGGCTTGCTCGTTCGGGCAGCACGTATTGCTACGTTACATTGCTCACAGCGTAAAACTCGAAGGACCGCGCAGTATTGTTGGATTGCACAATAATGTTTTCGCATTCAGAACTCATAACATGTGCTTAAGTGTCCTCGAATTTTTCGCTCATTGCTGACGATAGCTGTGAAGGACACCGGCGGCAGCGGACAGCATCGCTACAGTTTACTATAACATCGCCAACCGAAACGGCTTTTAGAATAAACTTTTAACAGCTCACTTTGTAAAAACCTAGCCACATGATCAGCTCGAAGTTTGAATTTTCGGACTTGGATCTCGGCAGCGATCATTACATCATACACATAACCATACGCATACCGAGACAGGAAACTAGAATCTTCAAATTCACTGACTGGGATCAGTTCAGAAAAAGGAGGGCGAATAGAAGGAAAGTGGGGCCTCTAGATGCCGAGCAGAAGCTCCTTCAGACATGGGTCATCGTGCTCAGAGAGGATGTCAAAGAGGCCACTAAAGAAATCAGGACAGAGGAAAATATTGAAGCTATGGACAGCAGGCTGGCGCATTTGATTGAGGCCAAACAGGCGATATTACAGAGATTGAAAACGCAGAGACTTAACAGAAGGCTAAGGAAAAAATAGCGCAATTAAACAGAGAAATTGATGATCATTCGAAGACCCTCTTGAAGCAACAGTGGGATGAGATCTGTAATTCGGCTGATGGTAGACTCGAACACGGAGGTAGCTGGAACCTCCTAAAGCACTTGCTAAACGAAAATGAAACAAGGACAAGCAAGAGAACAGCTATAGCTAAGTTGGTTTATCAGGAAAGCCAAGATAAAACACAGAGAGATATCATGGATAGTCTCGCAGCCAAATATCTCCCACTTAAACAACCTAACGAAGGAGACGAGAGCCCCGAATATACGGGAGCCATATGTGAAGAACTTGACTGGGACTTCACTGAGAGTGAAGTAAGGGCGGCTCTTCACAGTCTTAATGGTAAATCGGCGGCTGGTCCTGACGGAATAACTAACAAGATCTCCGTCCTATTTCCTTAACGTCATGTCTAGGCAAAGCTATGGAACATGTCATCCTAAATCGACTCACGAAATACGTTGAGCGGAACGACATCCTCCCATACAGCTTGATCGGCTTTCGTCCCGGGCTGTCAACTCAGGATGCTATGCTGCTGATCAAACACTAACTTATACAGGCCAGCCCAGCGCATACGAAAGCTCTTTTGGGTTTGGATGTGGAAAAAGTGTTTGATCATATAAAGCATAAGGCAATACTTGACGTTCTCTCGGAGATAGGTTTATGTAAGAGACTTTGTAACATGACTAAGGACTTTCTTAGAAATAGAACTGCACAACTCATGCTGGGTGGGCTCAAATCAGAAGCTAAGAATTTGGGAAACAGGCGCACTCCACAAGGGGCTGTGCTCTCACCCATGCCATTCAATTTAGCAATGTCCAAGCTTGCAATAAATCTGGAGAAAATTGAGGGTATACATACTGTGATATATGCCGACGACATAACCATATGGAGTGCCAAGGGTAATGTAGGACAGACAGAGACCAGATTACAGGAAAGCTTATATGTTGTAGAGAACACACTGAAAGACATGGGGTTGAAATGCTGGGCAGCCAAATCAGAACTCTTAGTCATTAAATATCGCATAAAAGGTCGTAAACCAAGAGGTTACATTCCGGAAGATGAGCCAAGAGTGTGCTTATACACTCATGAAGGATCCGCAATCAGGCTAGTTTTTCCAATTAAGGTTCTTGGGTATCACATAGACGGAAACAATGCTAACTATAGAACAAAACCACATATCTCGAATAAAACAGATGAAGTCATTAGGTTACTAAGGAGAGTTACCAATAGACGCAGAGGCTTAGGAGAAGACAACGCTTTGAGGCTAATACACGCCTTTGCTCTCTGTCACTTCATTTATGTGGCTGGATTATTCAAACGGAAGCAGGCAGAACTTATCAAGCTTAATGTGATGCTCAGAAAGCTTGTTAAAGTAGGCCTAGGGATACCCAGTAACGCTGCAACCGACAAACTCATGAGTCTAGGGGTGCACAACACAATGGAAGAAATCGCGAAGTCCCGACAGCTAGCGCAACACGAAAGATTGACAAAGTCATGAGCTGGCAGGAACATATTACAGGCAATAGGTGCGGAACTGAATACATCAAGGAGCCCAATAGAGGCTGAAGTAGAATTAAGGACTGAAGTTAGGAACAAGATCAGAACCAACCCTCTCTCCAGAAACATGCATCCAGAATATAATGTCGAAAGGAAAAAGGCAAGAGCTAAAGCACTCTTGCAGGAAATAGAGCAGCAGAACCAACTGGCAGCTATAGTTGATGCTGCCTGGGTGAAAGGTAAAGAAGCATATACGGCCATTGTATCAAATTATCAAGGGAACATGCAAGACGCTCTCACTATTTTTACCAAGGACCCCATGGTGGCGGAACAAGCGGCAATTGCTCTAGCCATCAGGAGTAATAAGTGAGCCTGCATTTACAGTGATTCGAAATCCGCTGTAAAGTGTTTTGATAAAGGCCACGTAGCTGCAGTTGCAGCTAAACTTTTTGAAAACATTGGGATTATGAGAACTGAAATCCGATGGTTTCCTGCGCATATAGGGAAAGTGTACGAGACTCGGATAACCCTCAATGAGGTTGCTCATGACTTGGCACGAGGACTTGCTAACCGTGACAGCCACAACCGAGCCGTTCACCATCAAGCCAGGGAATCTAGAGATCATTTAATAACATATAATGACGTTACGCAGACAATTTCCATTGCCACATTCAAAACTGAACAGGGCTCAGGCAGTCTCACTGCGCTTATTGCAAACGGGTACATATTCCACACCGTAGAGCATTAATAAAATATATCCAGAGTGGGAGATTAAGATGGACTGCAATGATTGTAATGGCATCATTGGAATCAGACATATGCTGGCGGGGTGTCCCACGACTCTCCCCAACCTCGTTGAAGAATGGACGCAGTGGGAGAAAAGGACTCAAAGCCCATTGTTTCAAGACCAACTAAGGGCAGTCCAGAGGGTCCATGATGTCACTGGAAGGCTTGGCCTGACAGTGCCAACGTGGGAGCGGCCCGCGTTGGCTTAAGAAGTCGAGCCTCCGGACCTCATTACAATAAAAGTTTTCACACACGCACACACACACACACACACACACACACACACACATAATCAGCTCCACCGTACACCTAGGCCTGCGCTTTCCAAAGAGTGACCAATGGTTTGCTGACACAAACCCATTGCTCTAGTGCTCTCGCAAAGCTTCAGTAGTTATGCATGTGCGGTCACAGGTGAACACTGTGGTGTCGCGAGGGAGGATGCAACTTCTGTTTAAGTTGGTGCACATTTGCCTGGGAAGTGCACTCTGGTCTCTGATTGCGTGGGAGTTAAGTCGTTCTAACGTCCGCATATTGGGCAGAAGCAAAGATGACTTGGTTTGACGGAGCCAAATCACAACAGCACGACTCGCAAGCAATACGTCCGTGGCTCTGCGCCGCGCTACACATAAATTCTTTGATTGCATTTTGGGAATAAGCATTCCAAATTTCATGTCCGTCGTTCAGTTTCACTTCGCAAATGTGCTTGTGCACACTGGCACCTTCCCTATAAAATGAGAGCTGTTTACTTGGCATTGTTCCGCGTCTTGTTACGCCATAACACATATGAACCAATTAACCCGGCAACAAGTATAGCATATATGTAGGGTCCTATATATTCTGGGAAACGTGATAAATTATGGTTTTTGCGCCTCGACAGGTTTTCTGAAAACGGGGTACACCCGAGTTTCCCTCGAAATTGGCCCTTTCGTATACTATAACAGTAAATCCAGGTATTATAAAACTGATCAACGCTGGCCAACTTGCGTGAGCAAGACGTCAAGAAATATAGCACTAATCATGTTATGGATATATGAACATGGTATGTGCCACCTTTTAGCTTATAAAACAATAACAGACATGTACAATGCAGTCATGGCCTCGTGGCCTTGAGCGCACGCAAGTTTCTTTATTATTTTAGTAATCGTGTTTATACGAATACGACAGTGCCATATTGCATCGCACTTCCCACACGTCGCATAGATAGAGGCAACGTGATAAGAAGCGAACGCAGCGCTGGCGTTGCTCTGTATAGCGAACGTTAGCGGTGTCGTTGAGAAACGTTATGCCTAATAATCTTACGTTCAGAGAAGGTGCGACTTGTCCCGCTAGCTGGTATTCCTGTAATTTTGTTACAAGAAGATATGGCGAGAACAAGTAAAGCAGGACCACGGACAAGGATGAAAGGCCCGACAGGTCTAAGAAGGTAAAATAAATGCTCGAAATGCATATGGCTGTACAGATGAATGAAATATACAGATGTATTGGTCACAAGATTTGCGAGCAAGTATACTTTTTATTATGTCTACCGGTGAACAATTCCATCTTGTGTCCAAAAGAAGACCACTACCTGTATCATTCGCTTGTGAAAGTTACCACTATGGTTACGAACTCTTAGCTGCCAGACAAAATAAAAAGAAAAGAAATGAAAACGATTGCTCCCTAAATTTTCGCGTTAACACACACCGGATTTTACCCCCCCCTCCCCATGAAATTAAACAATATGTATGAAACGCGAAAACGAAGCACCGTAAGTTTATATTACCGTAGCGTATGTATATATAGCTTTCACGTATGCGCACCATCGTGCAGGCACGCGCGGGTCATCGACCTCTAGGCGGCCCCGATGGAGACGACCCTGGTGCTGCGACTCTGTAGTACGCTGACCCTGGTGTACCTGGCGAGCGGGGCTAGCCAACAGCGACTAGTGGCCGTGTCGTGGGAGCCACGCGAGAACCGGCTCATCGCTCACAATGACACGAACGCCAAGGACATCATTGCCGTATGCATGTTCAGCGACAGCCGATTGGACTTCGGGTAAGTGCCAGGATGTATGTGCTCGGCTGCCGGTGGGGCCGCTGTTACCCCAGGCGCGCACGGCATTACACGGGTCACGAACAGGAGAGATGCCCGGCATACGTCCTGCGCACCTGTCCTGTCCGTACCAGTTCTCCCGTCGTGCGCGCCGTTCGCCATGTTGAATACGAACGAACTAAGTCATGGCCGCTTATAACGAACAGCCATTAGCGTTAAAAATGGATGGATATATTCGGTAATTCACTCTACCCCACTCTCCTATTGCAAATTGAAGCGAACTTATGTGATGCGCAACTTATATACGGATTTCTTGTTTCAGTAAAGAAAAGAAGCAGGCAATGACATACATTTGTTGAAACGATAACTGCGCATCACAATAGGCAGAAGTTTTCGCATGTGTCCTGAACTAAGTAGCGTCACTAAGATTGTTATATCGGTGGGCGAGATGTTGTGCACTTGCCCCAGCCTGCTTTTTTATTGTCGGTGCAGTAGCCGTGGAGCACTTCAACCACAGTAAATGCTCGAAAAAGAAAGTGCGAAAAAAAAAGAACTAGTAAATAAGGAACACTTCCCTGAACGCCGCGTTTTCACCGTACAAGCGGCTTCATGGCGTTGGCTGCGGACGGCCTGATTTTGATATATGCAATGCCCTGTTGTTTATGACGCAGTTGTTTTACGTGA
The DNA here is from genome assembly GCF_023375885.2 of Dermacentor andersoni. Taxonomy (NCBI): domain Eukaryota; kingdom Metazoa; phylum Arthropoda; class Arachnida; order Ixodida; family Ixodidae; genus Dermacentor; species Dermacentor andersoni. Next base: position 8,229,259 of record NC_092823.1, on the reverse strand, counting down.
ATGTCAGACAGTAAGTTCACGATGCGTGGCACTGGGTTCACGTCTGTTCGCGTGATCTTGTTTAAGTAGCGATAGTCGGCCCAAAAACGCCAGGTACCATCGTTTGTTTTTTTCACGAGGACGATAGGCGAAGCCCAAGGGCTCGCTGATAGTTCGATGACCTCATTGCAGCGCATTTTGTCCACTTCTGATTGCATGACTCTACGTTCAGCATGCGATAAATAATAGGGACGCCGACGAATACGATTCGATTCTCCATGTTTATATGGTGGTGAACCGCAGATGTTTCGCCTAAACGCCTGTCGCCGAAATCAAAGATGTCGCTGTACGATTCGAGCAGGCGACGTCTCGGCATTCAGACTCCTGATGTCAAATTCGGAAGTACTAGAAACGCTGGCCAAGAACTAGCTGGCCGGAAGCACTTCAGGTCACACGCTCAAATTCAGAAGCGGAAGAACGATGTCGTTATTAGTAACCGTGACCAGCGTATGCGGAACACCGAGGCTCCGGTTCAAGAGCACGGCGACGACAAGCAAATATTCACCGTAAGGGACGTGTGGCTGCGCAGTCGATGAGAGCAGAATGATTGGACAAAAAGTCCAATCCAAGGATAACGTCGTGAGGACAGTAGTCGATCACACCGAAGGAAAGGGAAGTAGGGCGGCCGGCTATACTGTAACGCGCAGTATACATTCAAAGAACTACCAGCACGCCCCCGTCGGCCACACGAAGCATTTGTGCAGCTCCTGCGGTGAGGACCTTCTTTAAACGTCTACATAGGCTACCACCCATCACAGATAGGAGGGCTCCAGCGCCGACGAGTGCTTGGATAGGTACGCTGTCTATTTTAACATCAATTACACTTCTCTTTGTGGGCACAGACAGGATTTGCTGCAGTAGTCGGCAATGCAGCACCACCTCCGAGGGCTGCATTTCATAGTTCACGTCGAACGATTCGCACCACGTCCTCTGATGGCTACGCATGCTGCTGGGCGGGCTGATCTTCACACATAGACGTTGCGGCAGTATTGGGAAGTCTGGTGAATGGTTGCAGGACGCGTCAGCTTTTAGCCTGCTCGAATTGTGGGCACTCCTTCATTATAGCATCAACTGTAGAGCAGCTTTGCACATGAGCAGAATAAAGGCGTCGTCAGCAATTCCGTACAGCTCTTGCCCGATATTCTCAGCTTCTGTCATGTCGTGATCGGCTTTACGACAAAGCGCCAGCACGTCCTGGATGTACGAGACATAGGACACCGTTAGGAATTGAGGACGGGAGGCCAGTTCTTGCTTCGCGGCAATTTTATGGCCGGCTGGTTTGCGAAACAATTCCGTTAACTGCTGTTTGCATTGCTCCCAGCTGGTTAGCTCCTTTTCCTAGTTTTCGTACCACACCTTTGCCATGCCTCTTAGGTAGAACAGGTTAGCTAGCAAATGCGCGGGGTCCCATCTGTTGATTCCACTCACTCGTTCGTACATAGCCACCCATTCTTCAACGTCAGCACCATCAGTCCAGCAGTAAGTTCCGGCATCCTAGGGTCGCACAACCACAATCGAAAGGGACAGCGACGTACTGGCGACGGTGACGTTGGAAGCGGCAACTACATTGATCCCGCGTGATCACCGTCATTCATGGTGGGGACGGCGATGCGACGTCCACTGCAGAGCTCCGTTTCCAGCCGTGGTACGCAGCACATCCCTCCAATATGTCACGGGGTGTTGGGAGTACTGACAGACTGTATTTACAATATATATATATATAAGCAGACTCAATGTGGTTAAGATGGCTGACCAGCGACAACACGTAGCAGCCAGCGCCCCGCGATCTCATTCCTTTCTCTTCGTTTATCCTTCCGTAACAATATTTGATAAGATATTCCCGTAAGCCTCCTGTACTCCTTGATTACGCAATGCATCTATGACTACTGGTGTCTCTACTGAATAAAATGCCTTTTTATTATGTCTACTGAATAAAATGCCTTTTTATTATGTATGAAAGGCACACAGAGAGCTTGATTGTACTCTGCAGGTTTCTTGATTACGTAATTGATTACATGGATGTGATCCATTGTAGAGCATTCCTTCCTGAACCCAGCCAGTTCTCCTGGGTTACTGAAGTCAAGTGCTGCCCTTATTGCAAATTATATTGGTATTTATTTTACATAATACTGCGAGTAAGCTAACGAGTCTATAATTTTTGAATTTTTTGACGTGTCCCTTTTTGTGGATTAGTATAATGTTGACATTCTTGCAGTTCCCTGGAACCCTCGAAATCGTGAGAAATTTTGTATAAAGGGCCGTAATCTTTTCAAGCACGGTATATCCCCTATCTTTGAATAAATCCACTGTTATTCTATCTTATCCTGCCGCTTTTCCTCGTTTCATATCTTGCAAGGCCCTTCTAGCTTCATTGCTTGTTATAGAAGGAGCATCTGTAACCTTTTTATTACTACTTCGAATGGAGGTATTGTGGTTGCTCTGGGTGCTGCACAGGCCAGTATAGAATTCTTCCGCTGCTTTTACTATATTGTCACGTGGCCGTGACGGCAAAGAACACAGTAGCAATACTGTGAAAGGCAAAACTAGCTTTTATTGGGCGAACCTGTGCCCACAAAACAGGCTACACTTAAAGCACAACGAGAGCGGCGAACGCAGTCGGCCATCGTCGAAAATATGATCAGCGGGTCAAGCGCGTCGGCTTTTATACAACAGTCGTCGAATGTTCCAGACTAATCGTTGGGACCCGTGTGCCTTCCACAAACTTCTACACCATTCGCGTCACGCGATGAACTCAGATAACACAAGGCTCGGCGACAACATACAGTGGATAGAAGCATCGATAACTTTCCAGAAACTTCAGATACATGCAGGCGCGTCCCGCGCTGTGCGATAAGATTTGTTAGGCGGCGAAACGTGGTCGCCCGATAAATATAAGAACACGTGTCAATACCCCCCTCTTAAAAAGCATCGACCCGATGCTGCAAACAAACGAAAGTAATAAGGAAAAGCACTCGTAGCAAAGAAGACAACAAAATAAGGAAGTTCGTCAGCGTCCGTAAAAGGGTTTAATGCGCACCACGTGGACCACTTCAGATCGTGCGCGGCGCCGCTGTGAATGCGAAATGCCGTCTGGCACGACCTCATAGTCCAGTGTGCCAACACGTCGGATAACCTTGTAGGGTCCGAAATAGCGTCCCAGTAGCTTCGCACTTAGTCCTCGTCGGCGTATCGGGGTCCATACCCAAACACGGTCGCCGGGCTGGTACTCGACGAAGCGTCGTCGCAGGTTGTACTGTCGGCTGCGGGTACGCTGCTGGTTCTTGATCCGTAAGCGGGCGAGCTGTCGAGCTTCTTCGGCGCGCTGGAGATAGGAAGCGACGTCAAGATTTTCCTCGTCAGTGACGTGCGGCAGCATAGCGTCGAGCGTCGTCGTCGGGTTCTTGCCGTAAACCAGCTTAAATGGCGTGATCTGTGTTGTTTCTTGTACCGCCGTGTTATAAGCGAATGTTACGTACGGCAGGACCGCATCCCACGTCTTGTGCTCGACGTCGACGTACATTGCTAGCATGTCGGCGAGGGTCTTGTTCAGGCGCTCCGTGAGACCATTCGTCTGCGGATGGTAGGCAGTTGTCCTCCTGTGACTTGTCTGGCTGTATTGCAGAATGGCTTGCGTGAGCTCTGCTGTAAAAGCCGTTCCTCTGTCGGTGATGAGGACTTCTGGAGCACCATGTCGCAGCAGGATGTTCTCGACGAAAAATTTCGCCACTTCGGCTGCACTGCCTTTCGGTAGAGCTTTAGTTTCAGCGAAGCGGGTGAGATAGTCCGTCGCTACGACGATCCACTTATTTCCGGAAGTTGATGTCGGAAACGGTCCCAACAAGTCCATCCCGATCTGCTGAAAAGGTCGGTGAGGAGGCTTGATCGGCTGTAGTAATCCCGCTGGCCTTGTCGGTGGTGTCTTGCGTCGCTGACAGTCTCGGCATGTCTTGACGTAACGGGCGACATCGGCGGTTAGGTGCGGCCAGTAATACTTTTCTTGTATCCTCGATAGCGTTCGGGAGAAACCGAGGTGCCCAGCGGTCGGATCGTCATGTAGGGCGTGCAGTACTTCTGGACGCAGCGCCGACGGAACAACAAGAAGTTAGTTGGCGCGGACTGGTGAGAAGTTCTTCTTCAAGAGTAGGTTCTTTTGAAGCGTGAACGAAGATAATCCACGCTTAAATGCCCTAGGGACAACGTTGGTGTGCCCTTCCAAATACTCGACTAGGGCTTTTAGCTCCGGGTCCCCTCGTTGTTGTTCGGCGAAATCTTCCGCGCTTATTATGCCAAGGAAGGCGTCGTCATCCTCGTCATCTTGCGGCGGCGGGTCAATGGGGGCGCGTGATAGGCAATCCGCATCTGAGTGTTTTCGTCCGGACTTGTATGTTACAGTGATGTCATATTCTTGTAGTCTGAGGCTCCACCGTGCCAGCCGTCCTGAAGGGTCCTTTAAGTTAGCTAGCCAACACAACGCGTGATGGTCGCTGACCACTTTGAATGGCCTGCCATAAAGGTAAGGGCGAAATTTCGCTGTAGCCCAAACGATGGCGAGGCATTCCTTTTCGGTTGTAGAATAATTGCCTTCCGCTTTTGACAACGACCGGCTAGCGTAAGCTATCACGTGTTCATGTCCGTCTTTTCTCTGGACTAGGACGGCACCGAGGCCTAGGCTACTGGCGTCAGTGTGAATTTCGGTATCGGCGTGCTCGTCGAAGTGCGCAAGTACGGGCGGCGACTGCATGCGTCGTTTGAGTTCTTGAAATGCGTCGGCCTGCGGCGTTTCCCACTTGAACTCGACATCACATTTGGTTAGATGGGTTAGCGGCTCCGCGATGCGTGAAAAGTCCTTGACAAAGCGCCTGTAGTAGGCACACATGCCAAGGAATCTACGCACTGCCTTCTTGTCGATGGGTTGCGGGAACTTTGCGATGGCAGCTGTCTTCTGCGGGTCGGGGCGGACTGCAGATTTGCTGATGACGTGGCCTAAATATAGAAGCTCCTGGTAAGCGAAGTGGCACTTTTCCGGCTTCAGAGTAAGTCCTGATGACATGATGGCCTCTAGTACTGTTGCAAGCCGCCTAAGGTGATCGTCGAAATTGCCGGCGAAGACAACGACGTCATCCAAGTAAACGAGACAGGTCTGCCACTTCAATCCTGCTAAAACCGTGTCCATCACCCGTTGGAACGTTGCGGGCGCCGAGCACAGTCCAAATGGCATAACCTTGAACTCGTAGAGGCCGTCCGGGGTGACGAAGGCGGTCTTTTCGCGATCTCTTTCGTCGACTTCTATTTGCCAATAGCCAGACTTGAGTTCCATCGACGAGAAGTATTTAGCCTTGCAGAGCCGATCCAATGCGTCGTCTATCCGCGGAAGGGGGTATACGTCCTTCTTCGTGATCTTGTTCAGTCGACGATAATCGACGCAGATACGTAGGGTTTCGTCCTTTTTCTTCACCAGGACAACAGGAGATGCCCACGGGCTTTTCGATGGCTGGATGATGTCGTCGCGCAGCATTTCGTCGACTTGTTCTCTTATAGCTTCACGTTCTCGCAGCGAAACTCGGTAAGGGCTCTGGCGGAGTGGTCGAGTGCACTCCTCGGTGATTATGCGATGCTTGGCGACTGGTGTTTGTCGAATCCTCGATGATGTCGAAAAGCAGGCTTTGTATCGTCGGAGCAGACTTCTGAGCTGTTGCTGCTTGCCCATGGGGAGACTTGGATTAATGTCGTAGTTTGGTTCCGGAACCATGGTCGTCGGGGCAGATGCGGCGGAATGAGAGAGGACAAATGCATTACTGGTTTCCAGAATTTCCTCAATGTACCCGACCGTCGTGCCCTTGTTGATGTGCTTGAACTCGTGGCTGAAGTTTGTCAGCAACACTTCAATTTTCCCTCCATGCAGTCGAGCGATCCCTCTTGCGACGCAAATTTCACGGTCTAGCAGTAGACGTTGGTCGCCTTCGATGACGCCTTCTACGTCAGCGGGTGTTTCTGTGCCGACCGAAATAACAATGCTGGAGCGAGGCGGGATGGTCACTTGATCTTCGAGCACACTCAAGGCGTGGCGACTACGAGGGCTCTCCGGCGGTGTCGCTTTATCTTCCGACAGCGTTATAGACTTCGACTGCAGGTCGATGATTGCACCGTGTTGGTTCAGGAAGTCCATACCGAGAATGACGTCTCGTGAACACTGTTGGAGGATAACGAAGGTGGCAGGGTAAGTCCGGTTATGAATGGTTATTCTTGCCGTGCATATTCCAGTCGGCGTGATGAGGTGTCCTCCAGCGGTCCGAATTTGAGGGCCTTCCCATGCGGTCTTAACCTTCTTCAACTGGGCGGCGATGTGTCCACTCATTACGGAGTAATCGGCCCCTGTGTCCACTAAGGCGGTAACTGCGTGGCCGTCGAGAAGCACGTCGAGGTCGGTGGTTCTTTGTCTGGCGTTGCAGTTAGTTCTTGGCGTCGGATCACGGCTGCGTCGCGTTATACTGAAGCTGGAACGTCGCGTCGTCACGTAGTCTTTTGTCGGTGTAGTCTTGGCATTCTGACTTCGTCGGGACGGCGGCGTGTCATTATTATGTCGCGGAGATGGTCTCTTCGGCGTCTCCGTCGGCGTCGGAGGATCTTCGTCAGTTCGACGAACAGCAACCGCACCTCCATCGGTTGCTGCTTTTAGTTTTCCGGATATGGTCTCGCAGACCGGCCCCGGGCTGGGCCAGTGTATGGTCGGCGCTGCGGCGACAGGTAACGGCCTGGTGACGGCGAACGGGACGGTCGTCGAGGGCTCCACTGAGTGGCGGCGTGGTAGTCGGCGATATCGCGAGGTCGTTCGCCAATCTGTGGTCGCGGCGCGTTCACGGCGAACCCTCGGAGTCCCATCTCCCGGTATGGGCATCGGCGGTAGATGTGCCCGGCTTCTCCGCAGTGATAGCAAAGCGGGCGATGGTCAGGGGCGCGCCAAACGTCAGTCTTCCTTGGAATGCCGCGTGGGGTGACGGGTTGGCGTGCTGGCGGCGGGGTTGGTGGTGGACGACGGAACTGTGTCGTCACTGGGCCCTGCCGTGGGCGCGGAGGGGGAACGTGACGGCGGGCTACAGCGGTGTATGTCATCACTTGCGGCTGAGGCTGCGGCGATTCAGGGGCTACTCCGAGTTGTTGTTGGAGCTCCTCACGTACGGTGTCGGCAATCGAAGCCACTTGAGGCTGCGATGACGGGAACAGCTTTTGTAGTTCCTCCCGCACGACCGCTCGGATAGTCTCGCGCAGGTCGTCGGTGGCCAGTGACTGAATTCCTGTGTAGTTGGTAGAGTTCGTGCGGCGGTTGACTTGCCGGTTCCGCATTTCGAGTGTCTTCTCGATGCTGGTGGCCTCGTGAAGAAACTCTTCTACGGTCTTCGGTGGACTTCGTATCATTGCGCCGAAAAGTTCTTCCTTCACGCCACGCATGAGAAGGCGGACTTTCTTCTCTTCGGGCATATCCGGGTCGGCGTGGCGGAACAGGCGGTTCATTTCTTCCGTGAATATGGCGACGTTCTCGTTAGGTAGCTGCACTCGGGCGTCCAGTATGGCTTCGGCCCTTTCCTTGCGCACGACGCTCGTAAAGGTGCGCAGGAAGCTGCTACGGAACAGGTCCCATGTGGTCATGGTCGACTCCCGGTTCTCAAACCACGTTCTGGCGGCGTCTTCTAAGGCGAAGTACACATGCCGCAGCTTGTCGTCGGAGTCCCAGTTGTTGAAAGTCGCGATTCGTTCGTAGGTCTCCACCCAGGATTCCGGGTCTTCAGTAGCTGCTCCGTGGAAGGTCGGTGGGTCCCGAGGTTGTTGCAGGACAATGGGGGTCGCTGGGGCAGCCATTGGGGTTGTCTTGGCCACGATCTTCTTGGTCTTCTCAGGTAGAAGTCCGTGTTCCGGGGGCAGCTGTTGTAGACGACGGCTTACTCGATGGTCCGTGACTACGTTGGTGCTCTCTTTACGGTCCGGGCTTGGATCACGGCTTGTCGGGGGCGTCCGGTACATGGACCAAAAGCACCTCCACCAGATGTCACGTGGTCGTGACGGCAAAGAACACAGTAGCAATACTGTGAAAGGCAAAACTAGGTTTTATTGGGCGAACCTGTGCCCACAAAACAGGCTACACTTAAAGCACAACAAGAGCGGCGAACACAGTCGGCGATCGTCGAAAATCTGATCAGCGGGTCAAGCGCGTCGGCTTTTATACAACAGTCGTCGAATGTTCCAGACTAATCGTTGGGACCCGCGTGCCTTCCACAAAGTTCTACACCATTCGCGTCACGCGATGAAATCAGATAACACAAGGTTCGGCGACAACATACAGCGGATAGAAGCATCGATAACTTTCCAGAAACTTCGGATACATGCAGGCGCGTCCCGCGCTGTGCGATAAGATTTGTTAGGCGGCGAAACGTGGTCGCCCGATAAATATAAGTACACGTGTCAATATCGTCAAAGTTCTTGATGATTTTACCCTGCCTTAAGGTTTGAATAACAACGCAAAGACAACAGAGGGGACAAATGAGAGAACAGAGCGCTATGTGTTGTCGAACTTTAAAGCACGTTTCACCAACAAGCCCAATCCTACACTCTCCTTGAAATTATCCTGCTTATCTTTCAGTGCATACATCTTGGCTTGTCGTATGCCAAGTTTTCTTCTCAGTAATTTGGGGGTATTTATGTGTTACTACTGTGTGTTATAGTAGAAACACATAACTACCCCAGGAAGTGGATGGGAAAACCGCGCCGCGGTAGTTCAATTGGTAGAGCATCGCTCGCGTAATGTGAAGACATGGGATGGCTGCGCACGTGCGGCAAGTTGCTTTTTCAACTATATTGATTTTCATTAATTTATAATTTTTTAAATTCATATAGTAAGTGTACGTAATTTCCCCTGTGTTGGCCTTGGTGTCTTTGTTCGGTTCTCCTGATATGATTCATGAAATTCGGACGCCTTGGTTAACACCCTTCCTTATCGTTTACTATGTTTTACGTTATACTTAATCCAAAGCCGTAGGATCGTTGCCTACCTGCCGCAAGTTCTTTTTTATGCACTTTTAATTCCAATATTATATAGTTTATATAATAGTCTTTCGTTCAGTTAACGGGTCCTGCCGCCCCCTCCAGGTGGTCGTCGGTGTACGTGAAGACGGACGGCCGCTTCAAGGATTCCCAGCAGGCGTACGCGGCAGGCTACGCAGAAGGCACGGCCACCAGCCGTATGACAGATCAGCACTACGCCAACATGTACGGCCACTACTGCGACACTGACCCGGCCTTCTGCTCACGACTGTTCGCTTTCTACCGGGCTAACCTCAGGTCGCTGCTAGAAAATGCCATCCAGTACGGCGACAGAGACCCTTTCTGGCATCAGGCATGTCTTCTATACGCATTGTTCTTGCGAATCATTACTGGCCCCAAAATTATACCATCACAGCAGCGACTATTGGCGGATACGTTACCCGCTGACGAGTTGCTTAATTGCTGGTGACGCCCGAGCTGTGCGCGTAATACAATCCCTTAGCCTATCTCTGAATATACCTCCCTTTTTGGGATCTTTAAACACGCATTACAGGGGCTTTGTTAGATATCACTATATAACTTCAAAACATACACACTTGTGGAAGAGAAGTTACGGTCATACGTTATACAAACATTCGTGCGAAATATTTTTGAAATTGAAAGTGTATAAAATATATCGCATACATATCACTCACAAAAGAGCTGGCCAGAGAAAACAAGCTCCCGCAAAAACCGTGGTTTACCCGTCTTCGTTTCCGCAAATCAGCTTCGGGCATGCGGCTAAATAGTGTCGTGGGGGACAATTATGTAAGCTTTTTGTGAAGGCCTCACAATTTCGACTTGCATTCCTGCGAACTCATTCTTGCGTGAGTTGCTACAGATACTCGGTAGAAAAAACACCGCATTTTTTTTTTACACGAACGGGAACAGTGTAGACACACAGCAGTGCTGAACAAACAATAAACTGTTATTGCAGAAGTAGCAATGAAAAAATTTAAAGCGCAGAAACTCCTCTGGGAGTTGTCTAAGCACGTATGCGTCTACTTGCTCATCTCCACGCAGCCCGCTTTCCTTAAGCAACTCGATCCGGCCAGCGCAGGCGACGGCGCTGCGGCGGCGCGAACTGGTGCACACGGCGGCGCCGGGTGCGCTGATGACGTTCCGAGCACGTCACTCTTGAGCACCTCACTCGTCCGGGTCAAACCGTTATGAGCCGTGATCGAGCGTACTTCGGTGGCGGCTGCGTATATGGCACGTACAGCCGTCAGCCCGCTGAACACGAACGCTCCGCCACGTGGCCAGGACCAGCTTGTACTGACGCCAGCGCCGGGCAGTGTTATGTCGGTATGTTTGCAGCGGCTTACCATAGCTGGAGCGCAGCTAGATTTGACTGCTCGTCTTGTCTTTTGCTTGTGCCTGGCAGGCGGGGAGAGTGCGCTCACTTTGCATTCCCGTTCCGCCACGTTTCGCTCGTGGGTGCGGTCTCACACGGGTCCAGAAAACGCGTTGCGGTTTGCTAATATCGGCAAAGCAAAATCGTGGGCGACAGCTCGCGCTCGTTTCGGGTTTGGCCCCAAAGCTGGCGCTTTAAAAAAATGATAAATAGGAAAAGGAGAGCAAATGCAGGTTGGTGGTGTTTGTAAAGGTAGGAGAATAAATAAATCTGCAAATCCGATGGCATAGTTGATATAAGAAATCAAGAACATGAACAACTATGCCACCGCATTTGCAGATTGCCACCGTATTTGCAGACGCGTTTTCCGGACGCGCGTGAGACAGGAGCCACGAGCGAAACGCGGCGGAACGGGCATGTCAAGTGAGCGCACTGTTGTGGTGGTGGTGAAAAACATTTATTGATGAGAAGGCCAAAAGCAAAAACAAATTCAAAAGCAGCGTTGTGAGCGGCCTTCTGGCTGCCGGTTGTGGCGTGCAGGCCATGCCTAGTCGTGACGTCCTCCGGCCAGTTCACCAGCCGGATTTGGATAGCCGGCTCGGTGCTGGACAAAGCAACCTCCCACTGCTGCGGACTGGTTAGGCGCCAAAGGCGGGGGGCAAGTGTGCCGGGCAGGAGAATAGAACGTCAGCGTAATCGGCGCGGGAGCCGTCACATAAGCGGCAAGCTGGCGAATGCGCCCCGGGGTGGAAGAGGGCAAGACGTGCGGGAGTAAGATAGGTATGGGTCTGAAGGTGGCGCCACAAGTGTCGGTGGGCAACCCACCGCCCCGCCCCGTTCGAAAGCGGACGCTCGTAACATCCATCCCTCCATCCATCCGGGCTGGGAAAGGGATTGTTGCGGAGGGGGGGGGGGGGGGGAGAGGAGACGAGACAGACGATGGTGCAATGTGATATCGCGGTACGTGAGGAGCGCGTCACGCGTATCCATTCCTGGCGCGGGCGGGCTTGCTCGGTCAGTCGAATCTCGAGCAATGGAATTGGCCGCCTCGTTACCAGGATGGGCCGCGTGAGCGGGCACCCAGATGATTTGGATGGGGCGAGAGGGAACGGTATCGGAACACAAGATTGCGATGGCCGGGTGTGCCACCCGTCCAACCGCGTAGTTGTAGACCGCAGGTTTGTAGTCGCTAGAGATGAACTTCGCGGAGGTTTGCGTGATATCAAGGGCTGCCTCCTCGGCCTCGACAGAGGTAGAACTGTAGACTGAGGCAGTAAGAGCGGGTCGGAGAGAATTGTCAGTGACGGCAAGGGCATGTTCTGGGTAGCGGCGGTACGGGGCAGCATCTACGTAAGCCGCGGCGGCCTGCCGTTCGTATACTGACGCCAGAGCGCGGAGGCTCGCGCTGCTTTACGGGAGGGGTGGTGTTCTGGATGCGTATTTTTAGGAAGGGGATTAACGGTTAGGAGGGTTGGGACATGGGAAGGGATAGGCAGTGATGTGGGAAGAGGAATAAGAGGGGAGAGGTTAAGGGTGGAGGGAAGTGCGCAACCGGGCGGGTGCGGGAAAGAGGGAGGATCTGGGACGTGCGATGGGCCTCCGTCAGCACCGTAATGGAGTTGCGGACGCCAATCGACAGTAACCGAGCCGTCGACGTAGATGTGGAAAGGGACAAGGCTGACTTATACGCCTTATAATCACAAACCTTGGCGGCGGATGTAGAACATCCTTTCTGCCGCAAGCGTCACGAGTTCGTGACATGCAGCAAATTGTTTTCTCATCCACTTTCAATCCCAATAATCATTTTTTGTTAATTTTTATTAATAAGTACAAGTAATTTCCCCTGTGTTGCGTGTCCTTGTTATCTTTGTTTGTTGGCTTCTTGTGATACGAAGTTACGGCAGTACTTTTATTGGCCGTGTAAATTTGAGTAATGATCGGCATATTAATAAATTACCAAGCATAGCGTCCCACACGCAATGAACAGATTTTACTCGATGACCGCGGAAACTCATGGCTACAACGATGGTGTGAAGAGCGGCAGCAGCGGTGAGCGAAAACTTCGTGCGGCCTCTGGCTTCGAAGTGTTTCCGAAACGTGAGATTGCGCGGCTTCCAACACGAGACCCACGAGCACGCAGCGTATCCGAAGTCACCAGGCATTTCGAGTCGCCTCACCTTGGCTCTCGCCGGAGACTACCTCTAAAATAGGGCGCGTGGGGAACTTACCTGACAGCAAACACATGACAACGACTGGCTTGCCCCAGACATATCCTTAGGGCCTGGCCTGCATTCCGTAAGAAGAGTGCTTATTTTTCACAATGTAAAATGAAGCCGGTAGCTTCTAAATTCCAAGTGTGTTGAGGTGCTAGGTGCTGACTATGTGCTCAACGCGGTCTTGCTTTTTTTTTTTTGCTTTTTTTGCAAGAAGGCATGCAGTAGGGGCATGAATTTTTTCCGGTACATGAATGACCGGAATAGGACCGTAGGCATTCATTTCGCGCGTCTTGTGGGTCGATTGTCTGCTCATAGAAGGCGATGAAATTCATTTGGTCAGGTTGTAGTGACGGTGAAAAGCCAGACAGCTGCAAAGCTGTAAGTCACGAAGTTAGCATTTTATTGGGCGAACTTCTACCCACAAAAACAAGTGACATTGAAAACACAACAGTAACAGTGAGCACAGCTATTTATTCATGAGTCATCGTAGGCATGCCCGCCTAATCCCTGGCGCTCGCGTGTGTTCCAGAATGAGCGCAAGTATTTGTGTGGCACGTGCAACCGAATTCGACAAGTGCACCCAAATTAGACAAGACTCTTTCGCTACGGAATCGGCGGCAATATTCGACAAGGTTCCGGCACATGAAGGAGCGCCTTATGCCGAGCGATAACCTTGTACGAATAGTTGCCAAATGAAAAGCCGCCACCAGAAAGATATAAACCATGTACACTTGTCAATATGTTCTATTAAGATGTCAGTCAACGAGCCATCGTAAATGGTAGTCCACAGTGGGGATCGATTAACAACGTCAGCTGCACATCGTACATTATACTCTCCGCCTGACATTGCGCACGAGGGCGAAGCTAAGCAATCATCTAGGTGCGCGACATTCGTGCTTGATAACCCCCAAATGCCTTACCGACACTTGCAGCTCTTCCTTCTGACGTCTTGCTTATGCTCCACACAGAACTTGAGACAACCATAAGAGAGCGCCAATTCCACCATTCTGCAGAAAGGCACCTTTAAATCCATCGTGCATACTCTGCGCATAAATGCGTAGGAAGCAGAGGCTCTCTTAACATCATCATCATCAGCCTGGTTATGCCCACTGCAGGGCAAAGGCCTCTCCCATACTTCTCCAACTACCCCGGTCATGTACTAATTGTGGCCATGTTGTCCCTGCTAACTTCTTAATCTCGTCCGCTCACCTAACTTTCTGCCGCCCTCTGCTACGCTTCCCTTCCCTTGGAATCCATTCCGTAACTCTTAATGACCATCGGTTATCTTCCCTCCTCATTACGTGTCCTGCCCATGCCCATTTCTTTTTCTTGATTTCGACTAAGATATCATTAACTCGCGTTTGTTCCCTCACCCAATCTCCTCTTCTCTTATCCCTTAACGTTACACCTATCATTCTTCTTTCCATAGCTCGTTGCGTCGTCCTCAATTTAAGTAGAACCCTTTTCGTAAGCATCCAGGTTTCTGCCCCGTACGTGAGTGCTGGTAAGACACAGCTGTTATACACTTTTCTCTTGAGGGATAATGGCAACCTGCTGTTCATGGTCTGAGAATGCCTGCCAAACGCACCCCAGCCCATTCTTATTCTTCTGATTATTTCAGTCTCATGATCCGGATCCGCAGTCACTACCTGTCCTAAGTAGATGCATTCCCTTACCACTTCCAGTGCCTCGCTACCTATTGTAAACTGCTGTTCTCTTCCGAGACTGTTAAACATTACTTTAGTTTTCTGCAGATTAATTTTTAGACCCACCCTTCGGCTTTGCCTCTCCAGGTCAGTGAGCATGCATTGCAGTTGGTCCCCTGAGTTACTAAGCAAGGCAATATCATCAGCGAATCACGTTACTAAGGTATTCTCCATTAACTTTTATCCCCACTTCTTCTTAATCCAGGTCTCTGAATACCTCTCTTAAGATACCGGAGGAGAAACCTGAAACCTTGCGGCTCGAAATTAATCAAATGACTTCTTTGACTGCCTCAGTAATAGCATTTTGACGAGATCTGTGACACATGTTCGCGATGCTGACAAAAAAAAGTCTGGTCGCATGGTCCTTTTGTTTCTCAGAAAATCTGCGACCTCTTTAAATATACTGATCGTTTAGTAGCACTTTCGAGGCGATTCCAAGTGCCCTTGATAGCCAGCACGCTTTGTCTTATTACAGTTTCATCTCCTATTACACCATACACTGTTTGCGCACTAACGTTTGCAGGTGGAGTTGGCTGTACTACAAATATCAGGTATGCAGCGGGGACTGACCGGAGCTAAAAGTATTCCCTACGACCCTTACGAGATGCCGACCGACTTTGAGAGACTCGTGTGAGTCATGGTCCATTTTTTCACCAGTTAGTGCCACGGCTCGTTCAGTACGTTTGTCAGACCACCATCTTTTTATTTATTTCCACGAATTTTCACGCTGTCATCATAGCAGGACACTATAGCCATTACGGCTAGTACTCAGTTTATTAGTAAAGGCGCACTATTTGCATAAATGAGGTAGATAATTTTGTCAAAGATACAAAATAATGTGGAGAGTACGGTGTACGAATACTACGATGGAGAGAGGTAGAAAAGGCAAGGAGATAAAACATAACTATGGTTTCATCTGATCAGTTGATGAAATATACTGACGGCACTACTGTGCACAACCAAAATAGACGGACAGCAAAGAAAGGAAACAACATGACACATGGCTGTTTTCGACACAAGGTAACACGAATGTCATGTCCCACGTTACTTGCGTTGATTTCTCTAGATCCACAAATTTAGGCTGTACGCCACAGCAAACATACCACATGGCACATCTTTCCGCAGGAACCTTCAAGAAGTTGGAACATTCATAAATGAGAAAACTGATCCACAGGGCAGTAGCACGAAGCTACAAATTAAACCCATACGACTTTCTCAGAACAACCGCTTCGCTTTTGAAAACGTCGTCCTCATCTGGGCATCTGGGGATGGAAAGGATCCGGGGATCGAATAACCCCTTCCTTTCGGTTGTAGATTCCAAGCTATGCCTTCAAATTTCCCAATTTCATCACACCTCTGATTCTCTACTGTCCTCGACTTTGCTGCTATCCTCAGCAAAGGTATGGTTTCAGCAGCCATAGACGGGATTTCTACTGGGCACGCATGACAATCAGCAAGTGGCCAGCTTCAATGAGTGTGTTTCTTTAAGCGGTAGACAATAGCGCCCTGCGAGCACTGTACGTGTTTTGTACGGTATCGACCATCCTCCACTACTGCAACTGAGTGGGGGTATTTCTCGATAGCTGGCACGCCGACATCTGATCCCCTAACTACCTTTTAGCCAGAAACCCACACTACCTCATCTACAGCATATCTGATGGCAATACACTTGAGTGCCCTGTAAAGATAAGCAACGCATGTGACTGATCTCAAATCCTATGTCATCTGTCTCTAGCTCTTTTTCACTTCTTCATCCCCTCCCCACGTGTGAGGTAGCAAACAAGACCAAGTATAACTAACCCCTTTGCACATTTCGTGCCGTTTCTCTCTTTTTCCACACTTATAAGGACATTATTGCCACCGAATATAGATAGACGTATGCATAAGTGTGAGCTCCCTTAAGTAGCGTCACGCAAAGTTTAATTATTGTATAACAACTTGGCTGTATGCGGTAGCCATACGACTAGCACCACTAGTTTGCGTCTTTCTGGCATCCCATACGCAGGCTTCTAAACTTGTACAAGGACATAGGTGATCTGGAATGGGCGTTGGGGAGGCGCGGACCAAAGGCACCTAGGGATCCCGGCGTCGCCTTCTTCAAGACAACGAGCAACAATGACGAAGCGATTGCAGCCCACACCTCTTGGGGGCATTACGGTGCTATGAACAAGTTATTGAAACAGTACGTCTTCAACTACAAGCTACTGGCCGGCTCAGGTGGGAATTGTGCTTTTCGGGTGCTATGAAAAGTGATCACATTGCCCCAAATCAAGCAGATGCACGCGCTTCAGTTCAATAAAAGAATATCGCCGTGGCATATTGACAGTTGTATCGCATACAATAGGGGTTCCCGAACTTTCTGTCTTTTAGGCTAGCCCACCTGCCTTCCCAGAATGCCGCGAAACACGCGGTGTGCGATTGAAACTTTCTTTGTTTTCCGGATTTCACTCCAATGCAGCGGTAGCGGTTCATTTCTGGTTAAACTACGGAGAAAAAGGTAACGGTTGAAACCAGCTTCAGCTGGCTATGCAGGTTTGCATACACAAAAACAATAACTGGGAAAGCCACACGTCTTAGCTGATCCCCCGCTTGATGCTCCCTACTACATAAAGGTCTGTCCCATAATTTCATGCAGGTAGTGAGTAAAAAAAAGCTGCAGTTCCGCCCGAAAGGCGAAGCACTGATTGCGATAGCAAATTAGTAGATAGTTATTCGACGTAAGTATAGTAGTTTTGTCGCTTGTGTAAACATTCACTTCATAAATTACCAGTGGTATAATGTGCAAGCGCGACTGAACGAGGGCGTAGAAAGAAACAGACACACACAGACAGCGCCGTCTCTGTGTGTCTGATTCTTTCTACGTCCTCATTCACTCGCGCTTACTCATTCTATCATGGATTGAAACTAGTCCGTCAACGTGTTTTACCTGAATTAGCAAGTGCGGTGCCACGCGCACGTAGGTAAGCATGAACACATATCGCTCGATGAGCGCGGACACTCACTGTCAAAATGCTGAAGTGAGGAATCGTGGAGGCAGCAATGACTGGAATGACCTTCGTACATCTTTGGCTTCAATGCGACCGAAACGTCGAAAGCACAGCGCATAGGAAGCTACCGGCACTACGTGCACACGGCAAATATCGCAGACCACTTTGAAGATGAGGCCCGAGCTGGCGCGCACTTTGGCCACGTCGCAGATCCCTTCCAATGTGTGGCGCCCGCGCGGCCGTGCCGTAAGCAGCAGCTGCTGGAGAAGAACGTCCCCCCTAACTCACCTCACACCCATGCCTCACGCGCGACAGAAGACGGCGCGCTTTGGGACCACCTTCCTAATCACATAAAATCGCATCACCTAAGAATCCCGTAAAAACCTCAAGCTGACACTCCTCTGGGAGTTGTGTATGTATGCGTAAGCAGTGTGCTACTTGATGATCTCCACGCAGCCAGGTGTTGGTAATCAATGTTATGAAACTTAATCCGACCAGTATAAACGGCAGAGCTGAGGCGACAGGAACTGCTGCGGACGACGGCGCAAGGTTAATTGATGACGTAAGTAAACTGCTGCAGGCGGCGGCGTCAGGTGTGCTGATAACGTTCCCATCAGTACAAGCCGTTACAGCTCTCTAGGCGCATCCGCCGCGTCCACAGCGAACCGCATCCGTATGGCTCGAGCACGCAGGCGCCACCTTGAAAGCCGCCTGCGATGGCGATACAGTGCGCCTACTGCTGACAGCTTCGTCTGCGCCGTATTCTTGCCTTCGCGTTGAAGCGAGACGCGCGAGTCCTGTGTTGAAAGCGATCTGCAACGGGGACACACCGCTCCGAGTGCTCATAGCATCGTGCGCGCTGTGTTCTCGCCGCTCAATTCGCGCTGAAGCGAGAGGCAGCGCGAAGGTGAATGGGCACGCTGCTTCGGGCGCTATCTTGGAACCGATCGTCTTACATGACGGATGCACGGAAGGGTAGACGGATATGTTTCCTCATTCGGTAAGCTTAGAAATGCTCGCGCACTTAAAACGCTAAGATTGGGAAATTCTTTCGTTCGCCGAACTGACTGACATTTTCGTAGCAAAACAGGTTGCGGGAAGATTCCACAGAAATTGCGGACTTCTTAGTAAAAGTTGCGAGGAAAACAATGTTGCATTGACTGGAAAACATCAAATGGTAGTGATGTGTTCTTGTAATGGGTTGCCAATGACAAAGCTTCGATTTGAGAATAATGTACAGAGCTGAGCTCGCGGAGCAAGGATGGATGGATGGATGGGTGAAAAACTTTATTAGGGTCCTTTAGGGCGCGCCCTAGCGCGCAGCGGGCCGCTCCCACGTCGGAACAGAGAGGCCGAGCCGCTCCGCCACGTCGTGGGCCCGTTGGACAGCCCATAACTGTTCTTCGAGGTTGGGGCTGTGTAGGACAGCATCCCAGCGTGAAGAAGTAGGAGTCTAAAAAAATTAATACAAAGCCACAAAATAAAAAGAAAGAAATAGTAGAGAAAGAGCGCTGGACGAACAAAGCAAAAATCGAATTCATGTCGGACGTGTTTTCTCACGGCCAGGAAATTGCGCACGACTAATTTGCGCATAAAGGTCAAACTCTCAATGATAC
The DNA here is from genome assembly GCF_023375885.2 of Dermacentor andersoni. Lineage (NCBI taxonomy): Eukaryota > Metazoa > Arthropoda > Arachnida > Ixodida > Ixodidae > Dermacentor > Dermacentor andersoni. The sequence continues at coordinate 8,210,269 of NC_092823.1, read as the reverse complement.
ATCTTAAAACTTTTTGTGCGCAAACAAACAGGGACGAAGAATAGAAGAAACACAAGGACGGCCGCTTTCTAACAACTGGTTTTATTATTTGAAGAACCACCTGCTTAGATACCCACAGATCTGCGCGATCTAGTCAACACAGCACGCCTATAGCGCATATAATACACGCAGATCTGCGCTGTCAAGTCAAGAGAGCACATCTATAGTACATATAACACATGTGATAAAAAGAAGTGGACCAAAGCCACCCGGTCAACATAAAAACAGCAAGGTGCATGAAACAACCACTTACGATAAAATGCGTTAAAGATTTGATAATAGAAGTGAATTTTCTTTATCCAATAATGAAACAGAAGTATGGCTGATGCATTTTTCTTTTTGTTTTTCAATCCAGTGTGCTTCCACAATTTCCCTCGCGCACGCCCATGCCGCACGTGTTGCGGAATGACACCTCGTCATTCTCATTTGTTATGCAATCTTTAACACTGCACATTAGGGGCCCATGCGGTAAGGAATAGTAAAGATCTTGAACATCTATGCTGAATCCCCAGCTGCAGCTCGTAGTATCTGATGCCAGAAAATTCACAAGGCCTTCCTAGTTTTTGAATAAGTACGGATCCTGTACTTCTAAGGAATTCAACATATTTTGCAGGAACTCCGCGACCATAACCTGCGTTGAATCCTTTCTTGAACTTCTTCATTTTTATTTAGCGAATACACATGTAGGATTCCGTGGTGTAACGTATTGTCACGTGGTCGTGACGTCAAAGAACACAGTAGCAAAACTGTGAAAGGCAAAAACTAGCTTTTATTGGGCGAACCTGTGCCCACAAAACAGGCTACACTTAAAGCACAACGAGAGCGGCGAACACAGTCGGCGATCGTCGTAAATCTGATCAGCGGGTAAAGCGCGTCGGCTTTTATAGATCAGCCGTCGAATGTTCGAGATTAACCGATGGGACCCGCGTGTCTTCCACAAAGTTCTACAACATTCGAGTCACGCGATGAAATCAGATAATACAAGGTTCGGCGACAACAGACAGCGGATAGAAGCATCGATAACTTTCCAGAAACTTCCGGATACATGCAGACGCGTCCCGCGCTGTGCGATAACATTTGTTAGGCGGCCGAACGTGGTCGCCCGATAAAGATAAGTACACGTGTCAATACCCCCCTCTTAAAAAGCATCGACCCGATGCTGCAAACAAACGAAAGTAATAAGGAAAAGCACTCGTAGCAAAGACAACAAAATAAAGAAGTTCGTCAGCGTCCGTAAAAGGGTTTAAGGCGCACCACGTGGACCACTTCAGGTCGTGCGCGGCGCCGCTGTGAATGCGAAATGCCGTCTGGCACGACCTCATAGTCCAGTGCGCCAATACGTCGGATAACCTTGTAGGGTCCGAAATAGCGTCGCAGTAGCTTCTCACTTAGTCCTCGTCGGCGTATCGGGGTCCATACCCAAACACGGTCGCCGGGCTGGTACTCGACGAAGCGTCGTCGCAGGTTGTACTGTCGGCTGTCGGTACGCTGCTGGTTCTTGATCCGTAAGCGGGCGAGCTGTCGAGCTTCTTCGGCGCGCTGGAGATAGGAAGCGACGTCAAGATTTTCCTCGTCAGTGACGTGCGGCAGCATAGCGTCGAGCGTCGTCGTCGGGTTCCTGCCGTAAACCAGCTTAAATGGCGTGATCTGTGTTGTTTCTTGTACCGCCGTGTTATAAGCGAATGTTACGTACGGCAGGACCGCATCCCACGTCTTGTGCTCGACGTCGACGTACATTGCTAGCATGTCGGCGAGGGTCTTGTTCAGGCGCTCCGTGAGACCATTCGTCTGCGGATGGTAGGCAGTTGTCCTCCTGTGACTTGTCTGGCTGTATTGCAGAATGGCTTGCGTGAGCTCTGCTGTAAAAGCCGTTCCTCTGTCGGTGATGAGGACTTCTGGAGCACCATGTCGCAGCAGGATGTTCTCGACGAAAAATTTCGCCACTTCGGCTGCGCTGCCTTTCGGTAGAGCTTTAGTTTCAGCGAAGCGGGTGAGATAGTCCGTCGCTACGACGATCCACTTATTTCCGGAAGTTGATGTCGGAAACGGTCCCAACAAGTCCATCCCGATCTGCTGAAAAGGTCGGTGAGGAGGCTTGATCGGCTGTAGTAATCCCGCTGGCCTTGTCGGTGGTGTCTTGCGTCGCTGACAGTCTCGGCATGTCTTGACGTAACGGGCGACATCGGCGGTTAGGTGCGGCCAGTAATACTTTTCTTGTATCCTCGATAGCGTTCGGGAGAAACCGAGGTGCCCAGCGGTCGGATCGTCATGTAGGGCGTGCAGTACTTCTGGACGCAGCGCCGACGGAACAACAAGAAGGTAGTTGGCGCGGACTGGTGAGAAGTTCTTCTTCACGAGTAGGTTGCTTTGAAGCGTGAACGAAGATAATCCACGCTTAAATGCCCTAGGGACAACGTCGGTATGCCCTTCCAAATACTCGACTAGGGCTTTTAGCTCCGGGTCCCCTCGTTGTTGTTCGGCGAAATCTTCCGCGCTTATTATGCCAAGGAAGGCGTCGTCATCCTCGTCATCTTGCGGCGGCGGGTCAATGGGGGCGCGTGATAGGCAATCGGCATCTGAGTGTTTTCGTCCGGACTTGTATGTTACAGTGATGTCGTATTCTTGTAGTCTGAGGCTCCACCGTGCCAGCCGTCCTGAAGGGTCCTTTAAGTTAGCTAGCCAACACAACGCGTGATGGTCGCTGACCACTTTGAATGGCCTGCCATATAGGTAAGGGCGAAATTTCGCTGTAGCCCAAACGATGGCAAGGCATTCCTTTTCGGTTGTAGAATAATTGCCTTCCGCTTTTGACAACGACCGGCTAGCGTAAGCTATCACGTGTTCATGTCCATCTTTTCTCTGGACTAGGACGGCACCGAGGCCTAGGCTACTGGCGTCAGTGTGAATTTCGGTATCGGCGTGCTCGTCGAAGTGCGCAAGTACGGGCGGCGACTGCATGCGTCGTTTGAGTTCTTGAAATGCGTCGGCCTGCGGCGTTTCCCACTTGAACTCGACATCACATTTGGTTAGATGGGTTAGCGGCTCCGCGATGCGTGAAAAGTCCTTGACAAAGCGCCTGTAGTAGGCACACATGCCAAGGAATCTACGCACTGCCTTCTTGTCGATGGGCTGCGGGAACTTTGCGATGGCAGCTGTCTTCTGCGGGTCGGGGCGGACTCCAGATTTGCTGATGACGTGGCCTAAAAATAGAAGCTCCTGGTAAGCGAAGTGGCACTTTTCCGGCTTCAGAGTAAGTCCTGATGACATGATGGCCTCTAGTACTGTTGCAAGCCGCCTAAGGTGATCGTCGAAATTGCCGGCGAAGACAACGACGTCATCCAAGTAAACGAGACAGGTCTGCCACTTCAAACCTGCTAAAACCGTGTCCATCACCCGTTGGAACGTTGCGGGCGCCGAGCACAGTCCGAATGGCATAACCTTCAACTCGTAGAGGCCGTCCGGGGTGATGAAGGCGGTCTTTTCGCGATCTCTTTCGTCGACTTCTATTTGCCAATAGCCAGACTTGAGGTCCATCGACGAGAAGTATTTAGCGTTGCACAGCCGATCCAATGCGTCGTCTATCCGTGGGAGGGGGTATACGTCCTTCTTCGTGATCTTGTTCAGACGACGATAATCGACGCAGAAACGTAGGGTTCCGTCCTTTTTCTTCACCAGGACAACAGGGGATGCCCACGGGCTTTTCGACGGCTGGATGATGTCGTCGCGCAGCATTTCGTCGACTTGTTCTCTTATAGCTTCACGTTCTCGCGGCGAAACTCGGTAAGGGCTCTGGCGGAGTGGTCGAGTGCACTCCTCAGTGATTATGCGATGCTTGGCGACTGGTGTTTGTCGAAGCCTCGATGATGTCGAAAAGCAGGCTTTGTATCGTCGGAGCAGACTTCTGAGCTGTTGCTGCTTGCCCATGGGGAGACTTGGATTAATGTCGTAGTTTGGTTCGGGAACCATGGTCGTCGGGGCAGATGCGGTGGAATCCGAGAGGACAAACGCATTACTGGTTTCCAGAATTTCCTCAATGTACCCGATCGTCGTGCCCTTGTTGATGTGCCTGAACTCCTGGCTGAAGTTTGTCAGCAACACTTCAGTTTTCCCTCCATGCAGTCGAGCGATCCCTCTTGCGACGCAAATTTCACGGTCTAGCAATAGACGTTGGTCGCCTTCGATGACGCCTTCTACGTCAGCGGGTGTTTCTGTGCCGACCGAAATAACTATGCTGGAGCGAGGCGGGATGCTCACTTGATCTTCGAGTACACTCAAGGCGTGGCGACTACGAGGGCTCTCCGGCGGTGTCGCTTTATCTTCCGACAGCGTTATAGACTTCGACTGCAGGTCGATGATGGCGCCGTGTTGGTTCAGGAAGTCCATACCGAGAATGACGTCTCGTGAACACTGTTGCAGGATAACGAAGGTGGCAGGGTAAGTCCGGTTATGAATGGTTATTCTTGCCGTGCATATTCCAGTCGGCGTGATGAGGTGTCCTCCAGCGGTCCGAATTTGAGGGCCTTCCCATGCGGTCTTAACCTTCTTCAACTGGGCGGCGATGTGTCCACTCATTACGGAGTAATCGGCCCCTGTGTCCACTAAGGCGGTAACTGCGTGGCCGTCGAGAAGCACGTCGAGGTCGGTGGTTCTTTGTCTGGCGTTGCAGTTAGGCCTTGGCGTCGGATCACGGCTGCGTCGTGTTGAACTGAAGCTGGAACGTCGCGTCGTCAAGTCGTCTTTTGTCGGTGTAGTCTTGGCTTTCTGACTTCGTCGGGACGGCGGCGTGTCATTATTATGTCGTGGAGATGGTCTCTTCGGCGTCACCGTCGGCGTCGGAGGATCTTCGTCAGTTCGACGAACAGCAACCGCACCTCCATCGGTTGCTGCTTTTAGTTTTCCGGATATGGGCTCGCAGACCGGCCCCGGGCTGGGCCAGTGTATGGTCGGCGCTGCGGCGACAGGTAACGGCCTGGTGACGGCGAACGGGACGGTCGTCGAGGGCTCCACTTAGTGGCGGCGAGGTAGTCGGCGATATCGCGAGGTCGTTCGCCAATCTGTGGTCGCGGCGCGTTCACGGCGAACCCTCGGAGTCCCATCTCCCGGTATGGGCATCGGCGGTAGATGTGCCCGGCTTCTCCGCAGTGATAGCAAAGCGGGCGATGGTCAGGGGCGCGCCAAACGTCAGTCTTCCTTGGAATGCCGCGTGGGGTGACGGGTTGGCGTGCTGGCGGCGGGGTTGGTGGTGGACGACGGAACTGTGTCGTCACTGGGCCCTGCCGTGGGCGCGGAGGGGGAACGTGGCGGCGGGCTACAGCGGCGTATGTCATCGCTTGCGGCTGAGGCTGCGGCGATTCAGGGGCTACTCCGAGTTGTTGTTGGAGCTCCTCACGTACGGCGTCGGCAATCGAAGCCACTTGAGGCTGCGGTGACGGGAACAGCTTTTGTAGTTCCTCCCGCACGACCGCTCGGATAGTCTCGCGCAGGTCGTCGGTGGCCAGTGACTGAATTCCTGTGTAGTTGGTAGAGTTCGTGCGGCGGTTGAATTGCCGGTTCCGCATTTCGAGTGTCTTCTCGATGCTGGTCGCCTCGTGAAGAAACTCTTCTACGGTCTTCGGTGGACTTCGGATCATTGCGCCGAAAAGTTCTTCCTTCACGCCACGCATGAGAAGGCGGACTTTCTTCTCTTCGGGCATATCCGGGTCGGCGTGGCGGAACAGGCGGTTCATTTCTTCCGTGAATATGGCGACGTTCTCGTTAGGTAGCTGCACTCGGGCGTCCAGCATAGCTTCGGCCCTTTCCTTGCGCACGACGCTTGTAAAGGTGCGCAGGAAGCCGGTACGGAACAGGTCCCATGTTGTCAATGTCGACTCCCTGTTCTCGAACCACGTTCTGGCGGCGTCTTCTAGGGCGAAGTATACGTGCCGCAACTTGTCGTCGGAGTCCCAGTTGTTGAAAGTCGCGATTCGCTCGTACGTCTCCAACCAGGATTCCGGGTCGTCAGTTGCTGCTCCATGGAAGGTCGGTGGGTCCCGAGGTTGTTGCAGGACAACCGGGGTCGCTGGGGCAGCCATTGGGGTTGTCTTGGCCACGATCTTCTTGGTCTTCTCAGGTAGAAGTCCGTGTTCCGGGGGCAGCTGTTGTAGACGACGGCTTACTCGATGGTCCGTGACTACGTTGGTGCTCTCTTTACGGTCCGGGCTTGGATCACGGCTTGTCGGGGGCGTCCGGTACATGGACCAAAAGCACCTCCACCAGATGTCACGTGGTCGTGACGTCAAAGAACACAGTAGCAAAACTGTGAAAGGCAAAAACTAGCTTTTATTGGGCGAACCTGTGCCCACAAAACAGGCTACACTTAAAGCACAACGAGAGCGGCGAACACAGTCGGCGATCGTCGTAAATCTGATCAGCGGGTAAAGCGCGTCGGCTTTTATAGATCAGCCGTCGAATGTTCGAGATTAACCGATGGGACCCGCGTGTCTTCCACAAAGTTCTACAACATTCGAGTCACGCGATGAAATCAGATAATACAAGGTTCGGCGACAACAGACAGCGGATAGAAGCATCGATAACTTTCCAGAAACTTCCGGATACATGCAGACGCGTCCCGCGCTGTGCGATAACATTTGTTAGGCGGCCGAACGTGGTCGCCCGATAAAGATAAGTACACGTGTCAGTATATACAGGCAAGGGGTGTGTGCATCGGGTGAAAGGTAGCTCCCATCCTAAGTAGCATTTTTTGGGAAGCATAGACAGAGAGTTGGCCAAGGATTTAGAAGGTGTAGTAAATAAGGTATACAGATATGTCGATGATTACTTGATTTTAGGCTGTCATGTAAACAAGGGTGCTTTGAGGAATAGGTTTGTAGCAGCCTTCAATTCTCTGGACAAGGGCTTAACATTTACTTCTGTAGTACCGGTAGATAATAAGCTACAATTCCTTGATGTTAAGTTAGAATTCCTACCGGAACATGTGTGTTGGTCATTCTCACCCCGAGCTGGAAAACCGCTAATGAACTATGCTCAAAGTATTCCAGGCTTGTTAAGAATCGCATAGTCATTTCTTGTTTCCGGTCAGCGTTGTTGAATTCGTGTCACCACACTGTAAAGATTGCATTTTTTGAGCAAGTTGATAGGTTGAGAAGGCTGGGTACCCGCTCGCTGTGATGCTGGCGTCGTGCGCTAGACTAATGGAAAAACTTAAACAGGATAAAGAACAATCCAAAAAGAATCAAAGGCAGAAAGATGGAGCTTCCAAGATTTCAGTGATTCCGTATGTGCACGGCCTTTCACACAGACTTAAAAAGGTGGCTGGTAGTTACGCAGTAAAAGTGGTATTTCCGGCAAAAAAGACAATAGGTAGTGTGTGCTCTAAGGTTAAAAATAAGTTAGAAAGAAAGGATGATGTAAAGAAAGAACGTAGTGTTAAACATCCGCGGAAGAACCAATTTGTTGATTGCGCGAAGAACGTTGTTTATCAGATCCCTATGACGTGCGGCCATGTGTACGTGGGTCAGACTGCGAGATGCATTAACACGAGGTTAAGGGAACACTTGTCCAGTCGGAAAGGTCGCCCTAGTACGCATTTGGCAATGCATTGCCAAGAACATGATTGCTCACCTTGTCTTAGTAGCACCGTCATTTTGTATAGGCATAGGGATCAAACCGCGAGGGAAATTGTGGAAGCACACTGGATTGAAAAACAAAAATTGGAGGACGCTTAAGCTTCGCCTTCAAGAGTGGAACGCGACAGCGTTATCGCACCCCGTTCGCACCGCCTACGGAAACGCGCTACGCCAGCCAAACGTCGCGATCGGCACAGATAGCCGGGCCCCGACGCGCCATGAAGGCGGACGCGATCATGGGGCGAGTGGCGCGCCACGTGTCGGGGCAGCGCCGTACATTGCGAGGAGGGGGTCTTCTGTGTTTTCCGCAAGATGGCTCTGCGTGTGCCAGAGCGCAGAAGAAATATACCGGAAACGTACTTCGCTACTCGTGAAACTGCGACTTCTGCAAGTTACATGGTCATAATTACCGATATACGCCGCAGTATAACGTTCTACGGCATGTTTCTAAGGCAACAGCGCATCCACTAGAGGCGATTTTGTCCCGTTTAGAAGGAACGAAGTTGTGGCTGAGTGGTTGTGTCTCCGTCTCACACTCCGGAGACCCTGGTTCGATTCCCACCAACCCATCTTGCAAGGTGTTTTTTATTTATGAAGTGTCTTCTGGGATTTATCGCTTACGGCCAACGCCGCCGACACCGACGACACCGGCTTTTCTGCGACACAAGCTCCTTAACGCTGTCGCGTTAAAAAGAAAAATGCATCAACCATGCTGCTGTTTCATTGTTGGATAAAGAAAATTCACTTCTATCATCAAATATTTAACGAATTTTATCGTAAGTGGTTGTTTCATGCACCTTGCTGTTATTATGTTGACCGGGTGGATTTGGTCCACGTCTTTTTATCACAAGTGTTATATGTACTATAGACGTGCTCTCTTGACTTGACAGCGCAGATCTGTGTGTACTATATGCGCTATAGGCGTGCTCTGTTGACTAGATCGCGCAGACCTGTGGGTATTTAAGCAGGTGGTTCTTCAAAAAATAAAACCAGTTGTTAGAAAGCGGCCGTCCTTGTGTTTCTTCTATTCTTCGTCCCTGTTTGTTTGCGCACAATAAGTTTTAAGATGAATCTGTTCCAACTAGGCAGACTCGCAGTTATGTCTCAATGATGTTTTTAATGTGCAAGTCCTTAAACGTCTGGGAGATTGCATGGTGGGACTAAATTGGTCGAAAGAGAGACGTCAATTCTGCACTTCTGTAATGGCTCTCCGCACTCTGCACTGACAGCGCGTAAGTACGTGGCACGCACTTCTATCACTGTGTGGTGATTCCTGCCATACTCGTCGAATTTAGCCGCTTTTTTGTGTTTACGGTATGCATACTGATGCTCCGGGGGTGATATATCGTACTTGTGACAATTAAAAAGGAAACGACCTCTCTGCTGAAGCGTTTAACGGGAGAGGTAACCTAGGGTGTTTCCTGTAAGAGAAAAAAGAGGTGGAACCCGTCTATTTGGTCTAATTGAGAATATTCTGAAGTTCCCCACATTGGTTTGCGTGACGTACCCTTTGTAAAATTATTTGTTTTTTAGACGTGCTTCACGACATTTTGGGACAGATCTTGTACGTATAGCGTAAATCCTTAGTTGTTTAATCCGTGCACATTTGATGTGGTCGCTATGTGGGACAGACCGGTATGTGTCTGAATAACAGTTTCAGTGAATAAGCCAATAATCTAAAAGAAGTCGCGATTTCGCTGGAAAGGAGAAGCACTGAATGTGATAGCCAATTATTACACAAACATCCGCAGTAATTTTAGTACTTCATCGGCTTTATAAAATACTGTAAACGTTCACTTACTAACTAAATTTCCCATCACGGTTCCATGTGCTCATAAGCAAATATGAAGACAGAAGACACCTCACTCGGTCACCCCATGCATTCGCTGTCAGAATGCCCGCGTTATGATGAGCTGCACTCGCGGCGGGCGAATTCGTGATTCCTCTAGCTTCTACAGAAACTAAGCGCGTGAGAACAAAGCGCACACGGAGCCATTGGCTGTAATTTTCTTTGGTAACCAGCGTATTTTATCTTGTACCGTTAGACGTTCTTTTTCTTTGAAAGTAGTGAATCAAAGTGCTGCCTTTTCCATTTCTTATTGTGTTACTTGGTTAACCATTGTATAAGTATTTAGTTAAGATATCCTGCTCATTTGTTTACGAGTGTGTACGGTGTGGGACAATGATTTTCAAATGTAATGTTCTTTTGTTGCTGCTGCAATGGGCCATGGCTCCGGGGCCTTTGTCAAGCTGTTGATTGCAGATTTTAGCCCAGGTAATTCATCCTGATGTTTCCGGCAAATGAAATCTCATTTGCTGTGATAAGCTACCTTTTGTAGGCCAGCTTTCGAACACCCTGCACATTGCCTGTAGGATAGGACGCGCTCACCCGCGCCGTGTGAAGCCTCAGCCGGAGTAGATGCGGAGACACGCGCTACCCTGCCCCCCCCCCCCTCTTCCTTTCATCCCCCTTCGTCGCATAGCGCGCGCATATATCCCTGCTCACGCCGCTTGCGCGCTGTAGCAGATGCAGCGCATCCTCCCCCGCGGACCCTGCCTTCCACCTTTGCGCGCGCGAGAAGAGGCAGTCGTATCGAGCCACCATCCTTTCCGGCTCGCTATCACGTGATCTTCCTCGCACCTGCAGGATCCGGCGTGGGGCCACAATCTTATCGCGCTCTGAATTTATACAAAATATCACGGTGACACTGACGCTGACGCAGGAATTGCCTGGGGTGCCCATATAATTGATATACGTCATAAAATGGAGGATCGACCTTGCTGATTGTTGTGAGAAATATTCATGCGCCGCAACTTTTATAGGCATAAGAACATTGTTTCGGCGCAAGCAGCGAGCTGCGCGGAAAGTAATTGAAGCTTATGACATAATCGCAACAGCTGATGAATAAGTTAGCTGCACTTGTTTCTCCCACTGACATAAAAAACTAATTTCCTGAAGGCATCTGTTCAGCGTCTCGGGTTGTGTAATTTTGTTACATCTGTTAATACCTTTAGATGTCGTGTCAGCACATGGCGCGGTTGTGCTTATTTTTTACTATGCCTAGCTGTACGATATTATTAATTAAATGCGTGATTTTTGAGAGTAACGCACTTCTTCTACTACGCCCCTTTTGACTTCGCGCTTTGTTATATGGCAGCCGCAATACAACCAACTCGAAGCGGTACACGAGCCACGTTGCAGACAACAAAGCGAGATTAGGATTGATGCGGCCACAACCCAGGCACCGTCGTCTTCATTTCACCTCGGAGTCATGTCTTAACACGGAGCCCTAAAATAAACTGGAGATAGTCTAAGCGACTTTGGCGGCTGTGCAGTTACAAAGAGAGGCTAATTTTCGTGACGACAGCTTCAAGTTCTTTGCCTGCCCATGCAAGTCTACACTAATCATGTCCTTAAGGTCTCGCTTCATTTCGGTCACCTGGGGCTGTGCAGCAAAAGGAACGCGCAAACTGTCCCAACGGGGAAACGTGTACCCGGCTTCGCAGGTCAACCCGTTCCCGCCACCGTGGTCACGTTCTCGGGCTATCCTGGTGGCGTGTCCTCTGGCGATGACTTCTTCCTCACCAGCACCAACCTGGCAAGTGACGGATGATCAGAGTATGGTAGCAGAAAGCTTGCATCCGCAGTTACTATGTGCCCAGTTGAAACGCCTAGTGTATTCACACTACACTATGCATTTCAACTGGGCACATAGTAACTGCGGATGCGAGCTTTCAGCTCGAATCATATAGCTGTGGTCGCTGGTTAGTTGCCAAAGAATGAGGAACCAACGTGCACGTTGGAACACAGACACACGAAGTTTTATTGCTCCTTCGGGCTGTTCCTATGCCCTGCCTGTGTTCCTGCGCCCTTCCCTGAGCTAGAACACTAGCAAACTTCAGACTGATTAGTTTTTGAAAAGACGCGCAGAACGAAGGGCAAGGCGAAGGAGAACAGGATACAGTAGTTTGACGTATTCGCGAGCGCAGGACCAGTGGAATCACTAAGGCTTTTTACATCAAACAAGAGAACTTTTATTTCAACTGCGCTGCAGCAGCGCCACGTGACAGCGAATTTCGGCTGTTAGCCAGGCGAAGATGTGAGATGCTTTATCTTTGTTTTTTCCACATTTTATGAATACTGTGCACGGTAGAGAAAATGAGCGAAGGATGTCCGGGTAGCGCATGAGCATGTTTCCATTGTACAAGAGTTAAAATTTAACCCTGTTGAGAGGACATAATTAGGCATGCTTAAGCGCAGTACCGGATGGGGATTCGGGCACAGTCAATAAGAGCTTGTCCGTGCCCAATCGTTTGTTCCCGTTTGTACGGCACTGAGCCTAAGCACAGGTACCTCTTTTGTACGCTTTGTTTTTAAGTAAACGCTCAGTAGTAGCCGGTGCACATGTCCCATCTTCCTTCTTCGCCTCGATCGTCTAATGTTCTGCGCCCTAGCAGCTATCTTGTAGATGTACTCTGTCTCTCAGTGTATTTACTTCCTGTCTTTTCACGTCTCCCCTCCCCCAGTGCGAGGTAGCAAGCAGGATTTTTGCTCTTGTGGAGCTCCGTACCTTCCTTTCTTCTCTCTTCTTCAAACATGAACTTTTTTTAGGGGAGCACCAAAGACAAGGTCAAACCAAATAAGTGGGTTTTTGCTCGAATACTCATACTAAGCACCCTGCTATGAGCGTCTTGTTGCCGCCTCTGCTATTGGCGTTTTGCGGCCCATTCGCAAGCCATGGAAAACTAACTAAAGGGCTTAACTAGTACATAGATACACGTGATATACTAGTTGAACACTCTTGTGTTATACACCCGGATAACACGTGCGCAAGATTGATTATGTGCAAAATTCGCACAGAAAATATGTGTGGACCCACAAAAGCTCCTACTTCAACAAACGGTTTTATTCGGTTTTTACAAGCACGCACCACTTCCATAAAAAAAAAAAAAAAATAAGGAAGCCATGTGCAAAGATTAACTACATTAGGATGGTAGATTTTCTTTTCTTCTTTGTTTGTTTTTGCAAACAGTAGCAATAACCTAGGGCATCAACTGATCGAGTTTCCTCGTTGGTAATGGTTTGGCTACTTTATGTGCCATCAGTGTCGTTCCACCGTATAGGAGTCATCGCGTCTTGGTCGTTCTATCATAATAATACAGCCGTCACATTTCCATTGCTTTAATTACAGTTTCGTCATCTCATTCTCATTAGGTTCTCGTCGTTTTTCTATCCTTGTCATTTCTTCGCCTCGATGAGCAGTATACGCTCTTTAAAACGCCTCAAGCTTATTTTCAGTAAGGACTCAATGATTAAAATGTGTCCAACTTGGTCCTGTGTTCTGTACTAGCAAATGGTAGTTAAACAGGAACAGCGTTCATCGAAAATATCAATGAAGGCGTCGCTTCAACCGACTGTTATAGCGCGTGGTATCCTAAATGAATTTTCGCATTAGCATTAGGACTGTCAAAGCTGAAAATAGTGCATGTGTGTGAATAGTGGGAAGGAAGTCACATGGTATATAAACATGCATAAGGAGGGTGTGTTTTTTGCCGCACCAAAATTTTAAAAATTGCCTGTGGCAGATAGCACAATGCTAACCGTTAAAATAAGTTACTCGATCAGATGGCCTGTTACTTCTGCGACAAATCAAAATAAATAATTGAATAATTAACATAGTTGACTAAATATATTATTGCTTACTTACATTACGGCGCATATTTCAATGTATGAATTCTAGCCGGTGAGTTCGCTAGGCGAATCAACTTGCAACTAGTCCTCTGGCCTACGCCAGTTTCGTCATAATAATTTTCAAAGTGTCTACGAAATATATTGGCGTTCCAGTTAATTTTGTCTTTCAATGCATAAAACCGCATTTTCTGTAAACCATTAGTGGAACAAGAGTGCATTTTTGCCCCAAGTTTGGTGGCGCATACATCGAAACTGGTGCCATCTTCTGAATTCGTTCTGAGTCGATACGCCTTGAAAACACACTAGCTGCAGTTCGTAGATTAAAATATGTGCCGTGACGTAATAATTACACTTTTAACTAGCGTAATTTTGACAGTTATTCAAATAAGCATTTGTATTTATCCTATAAATAACCTGCCTGATTGAGAAATTTACATCAATGGTTAGAATTGTGCAGTCTGCCACAGGCAACTTACTTAAATTTGGCGCGGCTAAAACGCAAGATGCCACCGGCGGTCGTGTGCTCCGGAACACCGACAGTTGCACTGCGCTCTGCGAAGAGGAGCTCCTGAAGAATGCCTTGCGATTTGATGAACGCTGTTTAAATGATTGATATGCTATCTCAAAGAGGTGCGACATAATGTTTCAGAGTCCTTGTTCTTGCAGCCTGTAACAGAATATAAAATAATAACCGTTTTCGCAAACCTGTAAACTAGTAAAGCATAGGACAAATATGGTTTTCAAATCAAACATTTCACGTTTGTGATTAATATACTAGCGCCAGTATTGGCAAGGATCTACAACCTAACTCTTTCGCCCAAAATTCTTCCTTAATAAATGAAAATTGCCAAGGTTGTCGCTATTCACAGAGGAGCTACAGCAGATTTAGCCAATTATAGACTGATTTTGGTTATTCCTGTGCTGTCGAAGGGTCTAGAGAAATTATATATGCTAGAATAAATACACTCTTAGTAAAACACTCCGTACTGTCCGACTTCCCGTATGGCTTCAGGCAAATGAGGTCAAATGAAACTGCATTAAGAAAAAGAGATAATAAATGATTTTAAAGAAAGCCAAATTGTGCTTGGAATTTATGTCGATTTCTCAAAAGCATTTCATATAATCGACCATAGTCTGGTCATACATAAACTAAACCATTATATAATTATAGGAATATGCCTGTGGTTAATAGAGTCCTATCTGAAACGAATGGTAGTCAATAATTACAGGTCATCCAGCTTACAACGTATTTTGCCTGGAGTCCCACAGGGTAGTATTTTAGGCCCTTTATTGTTCAATATGTATATTATTCACATATCTTTTGCATCCTTGCCTGTCACCTTAATGGTTTACGCCGACTATTTCACGAGGCTAATAGCTGGTAAAGATGAACATTGTTTATGCATGCAAGGAAATCAGTTTCTTCAATACTTACTCTTATATACTGAAAACAATTGTTTAGAGGTAAATGCCAAGAAAAGCAATGCTATAATTTTCCGTCTAAGGAATAAAAGTATCCGAACAAATTTCGACCTATTTTGGGCAGCAGTAAGATCGAAATTGTGCCAGCTGTCAAATGGCTTGGTGTGGTGTTCACGGAAACCCTAAGCTGGGACCTACATAAATATAATGTGAGAAAGAAAATGAGTCTTAATAATTCTGTCCTGTGCCGGCATAGATATACTCTGGCAATAAAGGTAAAAGTTCTTTTCTATAACGGGCATGTATTTCAGATGATTAATTATTGCCTGACTGCTTCGGTACACCAACAAAACACAATACACAGAAGCTAGTATTTGCCCAAAAACAGGCAATCACGTTAATTGGAAATCTACCACGGAATTGCCATACTCGGCCGCACTTTAAATAGTTATTCTCAGGATTATTGCTTTGTACCGATTCAAATTATTGCGTACGTACAAACATGCAATTATAACAAATAAGGAACCTATACTAAAATCGATAAACCTCCATCATTACACACCCGCTTACAATGCACGACATCACTTGCCTTGGCGTCTACCTTTGCCGCACTTTATATCGCAAACTGTCCTTATCATACAATGTGTTGCATTATTTCAACATACTTGCTTAAAATAATCCATTGTTACGGGGATGTTACGAGTATATAAAAGCTTTATTTACAATATATATGTAGGATGAGTCAGAATAGCTAAGATGGCTGACCACCAACAACACGCAGCCGCCAGCATCTCCGATCTTCTTCTTTCTCTCTCTTCTCTCATCCTTCTGTAACAGGACCCCCGGGTGGCGAACCGCCATCTCGGCGCATAGCAGGAGAAGAATTGCGAGCGAAGTATGGCTTCAGCCACGAAACGTGCACGACGTCGACAGGCGTCTGACTTGAGGATGCATCAAAGTGTAGCAGCGAAATCTCGTAATTGACGTCGTTAATTTGGCGTAGGACTTCATAGGACCCTGTGTAGCGAAAAAGAAGCTTCTGGGAGAGGCCAACCCGACGATATGGTGACCAGCGGGGAACCCAAGCACCTCGTGCGAACTTAAAATCGCGATGGCAGCGGTCGTAGCGCTCCTTTCGTATACGCTGGGAGGGGCTAATAAACGAGATTGGGCGACTTGACGTGCCACGCGAGCGCGATTGATGGCTTCACGAGCGTAATCAGTTGGAACACGTGGCACAGAAGGGAGGATGGTGTCAAACGGCATTGTGGGGTCGCGACTATACAAGAGATAGAAGGGTGAATATGCTGCGATGTCATGTCGGGACGAGTTATACGTGAACGTCAAGTAAGCCAGCGTGGCGTTCCAGTCGCGGTCATCGTTGGAGACGTACATCGACAGCATCTCTGTGATTGTTCGGTTGAGACGTTCCGTAAGACCGTTCGTTTGTGGGTGGTAGGCGGTGGACAGCTTGTGCTCAATGGCACAAGAGCGGAGGAGGTCGTCCACAACTCGAAACAAGAATGAGCGGCCGCGGTCTGTAAGTAACTGTCGAGGTGCAACGTGGTAGAGAATGACGTTGTGAAGGAGAAAATTGGCGACGTCAGTTGCGCAACTAGTCGGCAACGCCTTTGTTATCGCGTAGCGTGTCGCGTAATCAGTAGCGACGGCGATCCACTTGTTCCCTCTAGTCGCTGTCGGAAAAGGGCCAAGCAGGTCAAGGCCTACGCGAAAGAACGGTTCAGAGGGAACTTCAGTGGAATGGAGTCATCCGACAGGTGCCAGGGGAGGTTTCTTCCGACGCTGACACAATTCGCAAGTTGCGACATAACGACGCACAGAGCGGTACAGACCCGGCCAGAAGAACCGGCGTCGTACGCGGTCGTATGTGCGCAAAACTCCAAGGTGCCCCACCGTCGGTGCACCGTGAAGTTGTTCGAGAATGATGGGTCGCACATGACGAGGAAGGATAAGGAGCAACCCGGGGGCATCAGGGTTGATATTGCGGCGTTAGAGGATGCCGTCATGGAGCACGAACATGCGGCACGTGCCGTCGGTGCTGCCACATTGCACTCCGGCGATGATGGACTCTAAGAATGTGTCGCGTTGTTGTTCATCGCGCATGTTGGTCATGTCGGCCAAGGCGATCATGCAGTTCACTGGATCATGCGCACCAGAATTGCGAGGATCCACGGGGTGACGCGAGAGGCAGTCAGCGTCCTTGTGGTGGCGTCCAGTCTTGTAATGGACACTAAATGAAAATTCCTGGAGCCGCAAAATTCACCGACCAAGCCGTCCAGTCGGGTCCCGAAGGGAAGACAGCCAGCAGAGTGCGTGGTGGTCGGTGACGGCCAAAAATGTGCGGCCGTAGAAATATGGCCGGAACTTGGCGACAGCCCAAACTAAAGCCACGCACTCCCGCTCGTTGATGGAGTAATTTCTCTCGGCAGCTGACAGCATGCGGCTGGCGTAAGATATCACGCACTCGGTACCATTCTGGTGTTGGCCAAGAACAGCGCCGATGCCATAACCACTTGTGTCAGTGTGGACTTCGGTCGGTGCAGACGGATCAACGACGGGCAAGTATGGGAGGGGTGGTCAGAAATCCGATGAGAGCGGCGAACGCGTGAGCCTGCTCCGGGCCCCATGAGAATGTCGTGTTCCTCTTTAGAAAATCAGTCAAAGGCCGAGCAACGTCGGCGAAGTTTTTGAATAAACGGCGAAAGTACAAATACAGGCCGGCGAAGGCGCGCACGTCGGAGGCAAAACGTGGCACAGAGAAACTGCGTACGGCGCGAACTTTTTCCGGATCTGGTTGGACACCGGATGCCTCAACGAGGTTTCCGAACACGGTGATCTGACGGCGCCCGAATTGACACTTCGGGGAGTTCAGTTGAAGGCCGGCTTTTCGGAAGACCGTAAGAATTGCAGCGAGTCGGGTAAGGTGGCTGCCGAACGTGGGAGAAAAGAAATAATGTCGCCAAGGTAACAGAGACAGGTGTTCCATTTCTAGCCCCGAAGAAGGGAGTCCATCATACGTTCAAATGTCGCAGAAGCATTGCAAAGGCAAGACTTTGAACTGATGCAAGCCATCCGGCGTGATGAAGGCCGTCTTCTCGCGGTCTATTTCATCAACGGAAATCTGCCAATAGCCGGATCGAAGACCGATAGACGAAAAGTATTTAGCTCCGTGCAAGCAGTCCAAGCGTCATCGATGGGTGGTGGTAGGTAGACGTCTTTTCGCGTGATCTTGTTTATGTGGCGACGATCTACGCAAAAGCTCGAGGTAGCATCTTTCTTTTTCACAAGGACGACAGGCGAAGCCCAAGGGCTGCCTGATGGCTTGATGACCCCTTTGCGGAACGTTTTGTCCACTTCGATTTAGATGACTCGATGTTTAGAAGATACATACCGAAATCAGCTGTCATCCATGCTTTTGGATTTTGAAACCACTCCTGCTACATTTTAAATAGGCATGCATTATTGTAAAATGTTTAGGTTGACATTATATTTTGAGTTTCCTTTTTTTCGTAGTGTACTTTACGAATGCGGTAAGATTGATTTTCCGTTGAGAAATGTTGGATGTAAATCTTGTATATGCTTACCCATTGCTGTCCATGTGTACCTGAGGCACTAGGTGCTCCCTGAAGCTGCCTCTAGCAGCTTTTTGCCCAGTGTCTCCTGTTCCCTGTAATGCTTTGTACTGCGCGAAGAGGAATGAACTTTCTATTCTATTCTAAGGTTAACGCATTTCTCTCGCACTTACCTCTAAATAGCCGCTACATTTTATTTGTAGTTTTTTTAAATTGAAGGTGCAAAATTATTCGAGATTTTGAATAATAATCTAATGGCCTTTGTTATTCGTATATGTTTCGATAATTCACTTTTATAAATTCTTGAATATTATTCTCTTCTCTTCGAACAAAACGCATAAAACAGCTTTTATTGGAGCGAGAGAAAGAGACTGATGCAAATTGCATCCGTGTACATGGATACGGACTCACATACATGCCCCTCTCTGCAAATGCATATCTGAAGTAAATACTTAAGACTTTTTCTGAATGACCCAGCTACAGGAGAGCCCCTGTTATTGCTCAGAGGCACGAGTTACCGAGGTGCCCGAGCGAACGCCAGGGGAAAACAGCTTCTGGTCAATAATTTCTAGGGATTCAAAGCTAACACCTTAATTTTATGCCACGTACATAAGAATTTGTTGTCTAAATTTAGGCAGAGATATTTTTACTTGGCCTACCTCAACATCTTTGCATCACTTTAAAGCAACGTGCGGCGCGGTAGCATCACACTGCTCTCCTTCAATAAACACAACAGTCTACCATTAGAGCTGAAATTTGGGCTACGTGGTTCGGTGTGAAATGCATTATAAGATGTTCCAGCGAAAAAACACCAAAGAAAGCCGCAAGTAGACAGAAACAGTCTGGTCTACGTCTTTATGTCCGCTTCCTTCCTCCTTAGTGATTTTTCGCTGGAAATTCTTACAATGCACTTGAAAGCGCTCTACATGCACCATTGCGACGCGTTACTCCCTGATTTCACTGCTCTCATTGTCATACTGCACCAAATAAAAGAAAACGAAATTTTTTATTTACAGGCACTGCAGTTCAAGAGATTTCGAGCCGCGTACGGAATTACATGCATGCAGCAAATAATGGAAATGGGCATCTCTCTTTTTCTCTTCCTTCCTTTTTTTTACAATGGAGCCTTGAGAACTTCATATGTCAGGTAATTGTTTGAGAAATTGATATTTGCAATTCGTTCTAGCTTTGATTCAATTTGTAAATTTCAATATTTGAACATCACTCATTTGAACACGTCGTGCAGGACGAATACGGTTCGTTGCGTAGACTGTATGATCTTAGCTTGCATTGTCTCTCTTTCCCGAGTTGCCATGTTTTACCCGCTAACCACCCGCCGTGATTGCTCAGTGGCTATGGGCACTCAGCAACACTTATATATGTGGCATAAAATTAGGGTGTTAGCATTGAATCCCTAGAAATTATTGACCAGAAGCTACCTGCCCCGGGCGTTCGCTCGGGCACCTCGGTAACTCGGGCCTCTGAGCAATAACAGGGGCTCAGTGGCTCAGGGCTGCTGAGCACGAGGCGACGCCACGCTACCTAACACCAGCGACGAAGGCGTCCTCGACGTCACCCCCTATTTCTAGCGCGCCGAATTTGCCCGAAAATACGCCCTCCTACGCAGTACAAACCACCAAAGGACTGACAGCCGACATTACACTCTTCGACGACGCCATGCGGAATATCAGTCCGGCGACCGTCTTCAGGTTTGAACATCAGTACGCGGATGCGGACTCAGTGAAAAGCTTCTGCGACCGCCTTTTTCGGGCCATAGGATGTGCCGACGTGCTGGTGCACAGGAATATGAGGTCCTGTCTGATGATGTTACGCAATCATAGCGGTGCTGCGTACGTCATCCACGTAGTGCGTCTAAAGCTGTTCCAGATGCACTAACGATCTATGAAAACTTTAATTCTTGTCTGCTTTGTTAGTTTCCTTTATTTTTGAATTAGTACTCTTTCACTTTTTATTTTCAGCATTATGACGATGCTTTCTGAGAGGGTGGCATTGACACACACAGTACATTGTTTCTCTTACTACAGTGACGATTTTTCACCCGCTAACCCCTGTTGCAACATTATCCCTCGGTGCAAGTCGCACCTAGATTTATCACAACTTTCATTAACGTTGTCGCCGATTCTATAGCGAACGAGTCTTGTTTGTAATAAGACATCATTCAAACGCGAATAGTGGTGCTCATTCTAGAATATATGCTAGCACCAGCGATTATGATCGAATTGGCGGTGCCTAATGTATCGAAAGCGACTGCGCCAGACCCACTGACCAAATTTTCGACAACCGGCAATTGTTCTCGTCGCTATATTTATGCTTGAGTGTTACTTCCTTTTCCACTCTCTTATTCTACTCCGTCTCGCACAATGAATCAATGTTCTGCATTGAAAATACGATTGACCAACACGGAACTGTGCACTTTGAGAATGCAATAGATACATCAGGTAGTTTTCTTCAACTGATGAAATTTTACCTATAATCGACTTTCGCTACGTGGGACGATAATATTTTCATTCAGAGAAATGCAATATGTATAGGTTGCTGGATAGCTCCACTCTTAAGTGACCTGTACTTAGCCTACTATGACACAATGCTGCTCTCTTCCCTGAATGGTTCAGCCGCTGTCAAGAGCTTCCGTTATGTAGATGATTATATTGTTCTTTTAGATTGTAAACATGTTTACTACGATTAGAATGTGCAGATCACTCTTACTCTTCTGCCGAGTGCCTAAAACCCTTGATTTTAACCCACGAGACGCTGAAAAATGAATCAGATTTCTTGACTTGAAACTTTTCTTTGGCCAAAGGCATGTCTGTTGGTCATACGAGCCCACAGACAACAAGCCACTGTTCCCGTTCACATCGGTGCATACTAAACTGGTAAAAAGGAGTACGGTGGCACATCGTTTTCTGAATCCAACCGACAAATCCTCTGCACACAAGACACCAGACAAATTCTGCAGGCAGGTCGATTACCTTGTGTCACCAGGATGTCCTGGGCACGTGTTAATTTCTGTAGCACGGTGTTTGCAAAGCAAGCGCAATGACGCCAGCCGAAATGGGGTGACACAAGACGGTAGAAAAAGAAAAGCCGTTGTACTGCCTTACATGGACAAGAAATCACACAATCTTAACGGGATCGGTCAGGCTGCAGGCCTCAGTGTTTCTTTTTTTTTTCTGCGCAGCGCAAGTTAATTGGCCTATGCGCTAAGGCCCACTCCGTCACGCTCACTCAAACGAGTGCATGACCAAGCACAAAATCCGTTTTGTGGAGCGTGTGCATGAGTTAGTCTACTCGGTGCCGTTGAAATGTGGAAATGGATACATCGGCCAGTCTGGACGTTGTATCAACGATAGGCTTAGAGAGCATAACGCTAATGTAAAAAAAAAACAACACTTACAATCAGTGGAAACCTTGCCTTGAATTGTCGGCAGTGCGGACGTGAGCCTACGCTGAAGGACAGAGAAGCATTGCAAGAACACCCTGATAAATGTACCAGGGAAATCTGAGAGGCTTTTGAGATTAACCGCATAAATGTTTATTGCGTCAGCATCCCGTCTCTTTAGCTGTCCAAGAAAGAAATTGTTTTCTTGAAGCTGCATCACAAGCATGTGGCGGGCACGAGTTCTTTCTTCCTTCTTTCCTTCTTTTTCTTTTGATCCAGGTGCACTTTCTTTTCATGGTCTTATTGGTATTGCCTTAGTGCTCTGTATAAAAGAGTCAGCAAGATAATAAACACGCAGTTGTCACTCAGCGCAGTGTGTGAGCGGTTTCATGTGCTGTCCTGAGCCGCTGTTCTTTCTGTGATGACGAACCAACTAGCCAGGTAACTCAATCCTCGCATGATGTATATAGGTTAGGAGCTTAGTCTCATGCTCTTAATTGGTATACTGTGGGTCCCTTTTTAGACGGTTGTGAAAAGTTTGGTTTCTGTGTTTGAATTTACATTTTGCTCATGTTTCGTCTTTCTTTAGCTACAATTTTGTGATTGCAGGCTCTTTGTTAACGAAAGTTCCCATATTGCCGCAGTTAGTAAGCAACAATAAAATGACCGCGCAAAGAACACGGCTCAACATTTAGTAGAAGGCGGCATACAGTCTCCTGTAATAGATTAAGTCATGTGCTTTTCTTTTGAAAGTGAAGCTTTGCAAACCTCACCGGGCTTGCGTGATCCTGGGTGCTGAGTGGCTGTTCTCTAGCCGAATGGGTGAGCCGATCACAGCGGAGAACGCGCCGACATCGCCGCTGGGTTCCTAATTTATGGGGTTCTACGTGCCAATACCACGATCTAATTATGACGCACGCCGTAGTGGGAGACCACAGAAATTTGAACCGCCTAGGGTTCTTTCACGTGCAGCAAAATATAAGCACACGGGTGTTTTCGCATTTGGCTCCTATCGAAATGCGCCGCCGAGGATGGGACATGATCCTGCGACCTCGTGCTTAACAGCTCAACACCATAGCTGCTGGGTTCCTTGCAACACCACCAGATGGCCCTCGCCTCCAGGCATCCCCTGCAGCAGCGGGAGTGCGGGAAAATAACGAAGAACCAGAAAGCTCGCCTTCGCTCATCCGCGGCAGCGATGGCAGCATTTCATTAGCCTATCTACAATGGCTGAATAAAGCCTTCAGTATAACTTTGTGCGGACATTCAATAAATGAGAACTCGTGTTTCGACTTTTTATGCATTCATACAAAGTTTCGCTGTGTATAGATTCCTACTCGTTGAATCTGCTGTATTGTTTTGTTTTTTGCAATGGTACCAAATAAACCAAGGCGCCATGACGTAAAGCTATTCCAAACTTTCCTGTTTCAATTCTGCAATCAGCCCTCCACGATAGGTCAAGCACTTTTTTGAACCACTCACACTTCGCCTGTCTGTCACGCGACGTCACGAAAACCGCGATAGCTCCCCATCTGATAAGACGCGTATATACTGATTAAGCATGATTTGACCGAACAAAATAAAAATAATTATTTCTAATTCGACGCCTCTTCCCCATGGGCCCCCGGCTATTGGTGAAAAGTTTTCGGGCTGCACCCACTTCCCCTGCCTGTCACGCGACGTCACAAAACCGCGAAAACTCACCGCGTCAAAGTGACGTGTACGCGTTAAAGGTGCATTAACCATGCCGAAAAAAACTGACTTTGTTTCTGAATACCCGCAGGCTGCCCCGTTCCAAAAGGAATAAAAGATGGATGCCACCGATCGCTCAATCACTGGCTACTCGAACCTGCTGGAGAGCATGGTTTATTTGCGTACAATAAACCTTCTTGCGTGAACGTGTAATGTCAAAGCGCTTTCGCAACGTTTACGGCCTCTCCTTGCCAACTCTTCCTTGCTGAGGATCCGTTTTAGCGGCATTCTTAAGCTTCCCTTGCGCGCAACCGCGATTTTCGACCAGCCACCGCAAGCTAAGTAAGGGAAAGCGGACCTATCGCAGACGCCGGCACCACCCTCTTCATCCGGTTCTCGATCTTCAGGGTATTGGCTCGGCCCCATCAAATCCTTCTTCACTTGAGCGTGCTCTTCGCCTCTTGTCAGCCAATTAGATAAAACAAAACGCTGAGTGTATGCAAGGTAATTAGTTTTTCAAGCAAACAAAAGCGACCTCCTATGAACGAGGAGAGTGTTTGATTGGTCTGTTCAGGCAACCCTGCGGGTGACCGCCCGATGCTTGCGTCGGCGGTTACGAAAATTTGACGTCAGGGGATTGGAATAAAAACACATTGGAATAGGTTTACGTTATAGGGCCCCCTCTTCCATTCCCTTCATTGCTTACTAGTTTGCTTCTGCCGTCGTCACCGCTCTGCCCTTGGTGCATTTTGGTTTAAGCGCAGTATCCTCGACAAGGCCAGCGTGCGCGCAGCGCTTATATCATCCATCTTGTAGAAAGCCTGATCTTTTCGTTTCTACCTCCGCGTTTCGCGCTTCTTCTTCCGCCATTTGGCTTCCTTTGTTTTTAATACCTATATGTTTCCCTGACATTCTCAATTGCGTACCATATCAATTCCTGGCACGTCATGCGACGTGCTTAGCGTCATGAACTTATTTTTTCTTTTGTCAACGTAACATCAGCGCAATTTGTTGCAGGCGGTGCTAGGCACAGGCGTCCGCAACCAAAACAGTGACTTGTGGAGCCGGCTTACTCCCAACAACAGCGTGCCCTCGGCCTTCCGCAGCCTGGCGGCGTCTAGACTCTCGAGGAGCGCCAAGGAGTGGATCCACACGTACTCCAGAAGCAGCGGAGGAACGTACGTCCCGCCCGATGACACCGTTACAACAGAAAACACTTAATCGATATACGTACAAACTTAAAAAAGTTTACAGGCTTTGGGTCGTATGTTGTCCCAAAACAATAACCGTCATCCATCTTACTCTCATTTCACCCACCGTGGTTGCTCAGTGGCTATGGTGTTAGGCTGCTGAGCACGAGGTCGCGGGATCGAATCCCGGCCACGGCGGCCGCATTTCGATGGGGGTGAAATGCGAAAACACCCGTGTACTTAGATTTAGGTACACGTTAAATAACCCCAGGTGGTCGAAATTTCCGGAGTCCCCCATTACGGCGTGCCTCATAATCAGAAAGTGGTTTTGGCACGTAAAACCCCATAATTTAGTAATAATACTCTCATTTCCTAAATTTAACGCCACAGAGCTGAGTACTTCTAGGTCACGAACGGCTTGCGCGTTATCAGCGTGACACGGCATTCTCTACCGCAAAGTAGCGAGCGCTGAGTTTTCGACATAGGAAACGCAAGCAAGGCAGATGACAATTATTGTTGTGAGAGAAGATAAGCCCCAAATGGTCTAAGCTTTTCTGGAAAGTTTATTAATAGTAATTGTGTAGATATGGTGCTCGGTTGCTCCATAGATAACACCCTCACCTTTAAGGGGTAAGACCGAATCACTGTGGGAACAGCTGTAGTTCTTGTCCTGCTTGGCGAGATCTTGTAGCACGTAAATATTATAACAGCTGTGACAGACGGCATGAAAAGTGTATTGGATAAATCTTATAGCTTTCGCTGTGAAATTATCGTGTAAGATGTTCTTGTGCGCACTAGGTGGCCAGCCTTAATAATCTATTCACAATAGGCTCTTTCTCATCGCGCGGGTACTTTGAGCTCGCTGTCACGTGTGATAGCTTTTGACAGCCGTAAAGATAAGAGTGTTATCCATGGGACGAAAACACCCTTCAGACTACAGTTTATACTTAAGAAATCACACTATCAAATAGCTAAAGGGAGGCGGGATACTACTCAAAAGCGTTACGTTTTGGGTGAGTTGGTTGTACACGGTTCTTATTAGATTTTTGCGCGCACAAAGACGGGACGTTGAACGAAGAAGGGACGCAAACTTCAACTGGCTTTTATTGTGACAGCGACATATATATACGCTTCCATAATCAGAAAAAAGAACAGGATGGCAAGCAAACAGACAAACCATGTGCAAAACTGCATAGCCACATGTGCCAGCGAAACCAAACCTCGTCACTGTCATTGCTTTTCACCCTCCAGAAACCTGACTTCCTTATCACTCAATGCTACACACGGGAAACTAACACAACTCTGATCATGCCGAATAATTTCTCTGGCCTCAACTATCCCCCTGGTTAGCCGATTTATGTGAGAAAAATTGGAGGACGCTTAAGCTTCGCTTTCAAGAGTGGAACGCGAGAGCGTTCCCGTCGACCCGCCAAGGGGTGTAAGACAATGCGCTACGGCACAGCGATCACTTATGAGGCGCCCCGAATTGGACTCTGCACCCACCAATCACGCGGTGAGCGCCGAGCAACGCAGCGTTCGGCGCGGCAACGAAACGTGCGCCTGAGCAAGCGGAACGAACCAAAGAACTCGGTGTCTCAGAGGGAGAAACGATCTACACGAGCCAAACGATGGGCCTGACGCGTCGATGGGATCGTGCTCTATCTCGCTTGGGAGCATCACGCAGACGCATGACTCCTTCGAAGCAGCTCGGCACACATCGCAGGGAACGCTTTTTCAGCAGACGCGCTACGGCGCAGCGATCACGTCAGAGGCGTCTGCACATCGGAATCGCGCTGTGAGCGGAAAGAGGAGCCGCGTCGCGTAAACACGAGGGCTCGAGGAGGAGGAATAAACATTTATTGATGAGGAAAACGAAAATGGCGGAAGGGAGCGGTGCAGGGTGGGTTCCTATTCCAAGACTCCAGTGGCCATCGCGACCCGCCCAGCTTGGTCCAGGAGGCCCTTTTGGGCCTCGAGGTCAGCAAGAGCGAGGATGGCCTCCCAGGGCTCCCTTAGTAAGGTGAGTACCAAAGGTGAATTAATGGCATGAGGTCTTTTGACGCACTCCCATGTTACGTGAGGCAATGAAGGCCATGACCCGCACCACGGGCAAGAGTTAGTGTACAAGGTTGGGTTTATTTTATGGTATCTACCCGAATGTCGGTAGGTATGCGTCTGTATTCTTCTATATTTCTGCGCCTCCTCTACATTGAGTAGTTTGTGTGGTGGGGCGTACTGTTGCCGGGTTCTTCGCTGGTGCTCCAGTATATCGCGGACCAGTAGGCGATCGTCTTTTTCATCGTTGTGCGTATCTCCAGCTCGGTTAGTAAAGCCTCGAGCTAGAGTGTGTGCCTGTTCGTTTCCCGAGATACCCTCGTGGCCAGGACACCATAAAATTGCATGATCTTCTTTCAATGTGTCGCCTAGGATCTTAAGGGCGACTTGTGGTATGTTGCCTTGTGGATACATTCTGCATGCCACTTGTGAGTCGGACATTATTAAAGCTGAGCTGTTTTGCTTTTCCTTGTATGTGATAGCGAGAGCAATCGCCGCTGCTTGCGCTGTAGCAGTGCACCTAGTACGTATCGAGGCTGATGTGTGAAGCGTTCCGAGGCGTGTGGGTTGAACTGCCACTACTACATGTCCTTTGCTAAATCTAGCTGCATCAGTATACATTACGTCTTGATTACTGCCGACGGTTTTCTGAAGATATTTAGCTCTCGCTTGTCTTCTCGCTGTGTGATAAGTTTTGTTCATGTTGCGTGGGATTGGGGAGACCAGTATGCGCTCGCGTATTGGATGCGGCATTGCGGTCGTTTGTTCCTTGGAGTACTGCGGTCGCAGTGGGTAGACTAAACGCGATGGAACGTTTCTACCTGTGCTTGTAAGGCATAGTCGTTCTCTTTGTGTCATAAGAACGGCTGCTCTTAACTCTTCAAATGTGTTGTATATGCCTAGAGCTTGTACCCTCTCGTTTGCCGCATTCTTAGGATGCCCAAGCGCTGCCTTATACGCGCCACGTATTAGTAGGTTGATTTCTTTGATTTCCGTCGGGGTTAAGTCTTGATATGGTAGTCCGTATGTTATTTTGCTAAGAATAAAAGCCTAGACTAGTGTTAGGTTTCGTTTTCGTGCAGCCCTTTACCTTCCTTTGTAATTCTGCTTATTAGTCTAGCGATGCTCCTCGTACTTGACTTGAGAGTCGCAATAGTGTGAGTGGCTCTTTTGTTGCTTTGTAACCATAGTCCTAGTATTCTGATCAT
This sequence comes from Dermacentor andersoni, assembly GCF_023375885.2. Taxonomy (NCBI): domain Eukaryota; kingdom Metazoa; phylum Arthropoda; class Arachnida; order Ixodida; family Ixodidae; genus Dermacentor; species Dermacentor andersoni. The sequence goes on along the minus strand of NC_092823.1, from coordinate 8,182,353 downwards.
ATTTCTTTCTGGTAACGTCTGGTCACCCATCGTTAGGTGGATGCTCGGTTTGTTTCTGTAGTTACGCCCGTGGATCCGGATAAACTCAGATTTTTCCGGAGCGCATTGCATGCCGTTTTGTTCTGCGAAGTCCTTCACCGAGTCGATAGCCTCCTGGATAGTTTGTTCTTTTTGCCCTAACGAGCATTTGCATGCCCATAAGGTGATGTCGCCTGCGTAAAACGCGAAGTTGAGGTCGTTAATTTTCTCTAGTTGTCGTGCCAAGCGGTTCATTGCAACATTAAATAGAAGTGGTGAGAGGATGGCGCCCTGTGGTGTGCCTCTGTTAGGCATTGGGAGTTTGGAAGATCGAATATTTCCCATACCTATTGTGGCTTTACGTCCAGTAAGGAAAGAGTGGATGTATTTGCGGATCTTAATTCCACAGCCCATTCTTTCGAGCTCTTCAAGTATGAGGGTATGGGAGATCGTATCAAAAGCGCTTTTTAAGTCAAGCGCTGCTATGATGTTCTCTCCCCCTGTAGGGATATTTTGCAGCACGTCATCTCGTAGCCTTAGGAATATGTCTTGTGTAGAAAGATGTTGTCTGAAGCCGTACATGTTGTGCGAGAGAAGTTCGTGCCCTTCGATATAGCTGGTAAGCCTGACATGAAGGACCTTTTCGAAAAGTTTGCCTAAGCAGGAGGTTAGAGGTACTGGCCTGAGATTCTGCAATGTTCTTGCTTTCCCCGGTTTAGGTATTAAGATGATGGTCGCTTCTTTCCATTGATTAGGAAGCTCTCCCGTTTCCGAGATTTTCTCATTGAAGTATCGGGTTAGGCGTTTCAGTTGCTGATCACTCATATTTCTTAACATAGCATTCGTGATGCCGTCCTCGCCTGGGGCTGAGTTACGTTTTAACGCTAGAGCAGCGGCATATACTTCTTATTTCGTTATGGGTGCATCAAGCTTGGGATTGTCCATGCCTTTGTACTCTCTCTTATCGATCTTATCTCCTCCTGTCCCGATGTATCTGTCTGCCAGGGTTTGTATCAAGGATGCGTCATCCCCCTTAAATTCTCCTACCAATGTTCGTAATGCTCTAGTAGTGACTGTTTTTGTATTGTATGGGTCAAGCATGCTCTGCAAAATTGCCCATGTCTTTGGTTGTTGAGAGCGTTCCTCGTAACGAGTCACAAAATTGTATCCAGTTGTTCCCTTGTAGTTCCCTAGCATACTCATTTGCTTTTTTAGTCAGTTGTTCTATTCTAGCTCTGAGCTTTCTGTTTAAGCGCTGTCTCTTCCATCGTTTAGTAAGACTTCGCCTGCCATCCCACATATGGACGAGGTGGGGATCCACTACCGGTGTTTTTTTCGCTTAGCGCGACGTGCTTTGTGTTAGGTTGGTATGCCTGCATCATTTCGTCTACCCATTCTTCTATTGTATTTATCGGATCCTGAGGGGTCGGGTAACGTCTATATGCAGCCCAGTCTGTAAGTTTCGCGTTTCTGAAAGGCTTTCTTAATTTGGGAGTCGTAGTGGAGTAACTAATAATATAATGGTCACTTCCCAGATTTTCATCCAGGTTCCTCCACTCTTTTACGTTAAATGTAAAGGTGAGGTCTTGGTACTTGCCTCCGCAGACGCTATTTCCCAGTCTCGTTGGGGCGAGGGGTAAGGTCTCTAGTTGCGTGTTATATTTTTCTACTGCTTCTACTAGGTTTCTGCCTTTTTTTGTATTTGTCCTATAACCCCAATTGGTGTGGGGAGCATTAAAATCCCCGACTAAAATAAACCTGTCTTTTTTTTCCAGATGCCCAAGTGTCCATTCAAGCATCTCGGGAAACGCAGTCTGCCGTTCTTTCGGTGGGCTATATACGTTGCCAATAAACGTTTTGGTTTCACTCCTTCTTGTAGTGTGTAATTCAATCAATTGGTGCTTCGTTGAGCATTGGGGATAATAGTGGTCACTGGCCGCGATATTCTTGTGCACCAGCGTCGCCACTCTAGGATACATGGGATTTTGAAAGGTGTAGTAGTCTCTAAGCTTAACTACTCCCTTTCCAACTTCCTGAAGACAGATGACGTCCGGTTGAATAATGGCGGCATCTAAATAAGCTTGTAGCGCTGCCGCTCTTTTCTGAAAAGAGCGGCAGTTCCATTGGCATATCTCAGCGGTGTCCGCGGTTCGGGTTCTTTTACTGGCCATGGTTAGCTACGATGTCAGTATCCGTCGAATCGGAAACAGCCCCGTTTTTTAACTTTCTCGCCGTCGGTATTCCGGGGTTACTGCTGGCTCTTTTACGTGATGTTTGCTGCAGTTTAGACATTTGTTCGTCCACATAAACGTTGTTGTTCTGCACCTCAGCAAATAATTGCTGTTGAAGCGTTTGCAGAGCCTGAATTTGTTCTACTACCTGATGTTCTACTACCTACCTCCACCACTTCGAAATGGTGGTGACTGCTGCTCTTATTTGGCTATCCCCGACTTTACTACGTCTGCCCAGGCTACTCTGTCTTTGGATTGGGATCGGCGGTGGCGGCTCATGCTTCTATTTCGACTTTCGCTGTTGTTCCCGAGCGAGCGTGACCCATGGCGACCAGCTGTGCCGCTCGCTCCTGCTGACGTCATCAACGGTGAAAACTCTCCGGATGCTAGTTGTTGCTGTACGCGCTGTTCCGCCATCTTGCGCTCCCACTGCCTTTTCGTTACTACGTAGGGAGTTTTGTATTTGTTCTTGCATTCTCTATCGGTCGTAGGGTGTTGTCCCCCACATAGTTTGCATTTAGGGTTACACTCGTGGCCATCGACAGGGTTATTGGCCCCACATTCGAGGCACACTTTCATATTGGGGTTAGGACAAACGTCTCTTCTGTGGCCTATTTTGTCGCACTGTTTGCAGACATCGAAATTCTTGCGGTACAGACTGCCCTTCGCTAACACAGGGCCATAACATACATAATTTGGAACCTTTTAGCCTTGAAAAACTACAGTTACGGTAGTCGTATTGCCAATTCCTTGCGCCCCTCTTGCTAATGGATTTCTTGAGTTAACAACGTTCCGGTCAATCTCCGCCGGAGTATCTTCAATGGGAATGCCTCGAATCATCCCCTTGACCGTGACACATGGTGTGGTTTGGTACGCGCCTACCTCGTGTATCTTGTCCCCGATGCGGATGGCCTGAATCTTGGCATAGGACAAAGCACGCCCCTTATCGGGGGTACTCACCACCATGATATTCTGGTGTAGGTTGGGGCAGAAGGTCTCCGCCCCGCACCGTCTTCTCTCGAAACCCTCGCCGCCGCCATGATGGCCGAGGCAAAGATCCCAGTCTGTGTTCTTGCGATTTTTAGGCCTCCCCGCGGCCTCACGATCACTTTGGTGTCCTCTCTCGGCAGCACGTCTGGCATTCTCGCTGCCCTTGTTGTCGTTACGATCACTTTTTTGTTGACGGGGTCTCTTGTTTTAGGCCTCTACTGGCGAGCGGCGGAGCCCTCGCTCGCCGGGGCTGTTATGCGCTGGCCCACTTGCCACCAGCCGATCCGAGTGTGGAACTCCTCAGGAGAAATCTCTTCCACTTGCATCTCGACGCACATCTGGCCGGAGCCAGGGGTCGATGTCGTCGGAGACGTGGGCGGGCATATAAATTACAAGATAATAATATACCACTCAACTACTCTGTGCGTGTTCTCACGCTACTCAACTGCCTTCAATTAACTTTTGAAATATACACGGCTGCATTCGTTAATCGCCGCTTCCTGGTAGGCTTCGTCATGTAGGATGGCTCGAGAGGTTTCGCGACCTAACGAACGTGGTACGACAAGCGTCAGCATCTGCAGAAGCAAGAATGTTGTGTTTGGATGATGAGGCTCATAAGCTTTAACCTTTGGGTATCACGAAACAGCTAGAAAAAAAATTCAAAGAACGTTACAAAAACAGCGTAAAAGAGCAAGAAAAAATAAAAAAGCCAGCTCTCGGAAGAACAGGAAAGAGCTACTCAGAAGTTCATTTCAATAAAAAATAAACCGGAAGCGCGTAAGGCTTCTCAGCCATCCACAAAGAAACATCCAAAGGTCCAACTGGTTTAGTCATTTACCCTTTCTGTTACCCTGTCTCTTCAACTCCAGAAAAGAGGCTAAACAAAGCAGTTTACTACCTATTTCTATCTTCGTCGCAAGCTTTCTGTTATGTAAGGATTGGGTAACGTCATGAAAGTGCGTTAAACAGTCACATTTTACACCAATATTGAGCGGTTATATTTCACTGCCACTTATATCACGTGTTCAAACAGATCATGGTCTGAAGGAAGAGAGTACCTGCTTTTTTCCAACATTTGTGGGGTTGCAGCTTTGACCAACGACGTTGGAATCTCGCGGCAGACTCTGTCTATTTTTGTCATTAGGGCCTCCGGTGCGGTAGTTTCGCTACTATACGCGCGATCTTTGAGACCAATCGTGAGGCCATTCATATTATCTGCGAAGTTCTCGTAGACGACTTGTACCACTGAAGCGAGATCGTCTTCAGGCACCTCAATGGAGATGACGTAGTCGTCGACGTACATGAGCACCTCCTTGGCGTTGACCGTTGGGAGGTTCCTTTCGGTGTCACGGTCGAAGAGCGCTAGTAACCGGTCACTCATCTTCCCTGCAAAGTGGATCACCGTGGAGCACAGGCACAGCACTAGCAAGTCGAGAAACCTGCCTGCACTTGTACCGCATACGTTTTGGACGAGCACGTCCCCGTATGCCTCAATGCCTTGGTTTACTGCTTCAAGGACAAGTGACTGAGGCAACAGTAATAAAGATCGATGGAGAATGCTAACATCCCGGCTGTGCTGCGGGGGTTCAATTACTCAGACACAGCTGCTGAGCTGTGAACTAAGAAATGGTCGGTCAACTTGAGTAGGCCAATGCATTTCTGCAGGAAGTTAGCAAGTGGCTTCTGCCAAGCACCTAGTTCCGATACAGTCACTCTGACCGGGCAGTCGGGCTTCTGCGTTTTTGGCGTGAAAAAGGCTTCAAGGTTCTCTCCACCTTTCTTTTTAATACCTGCAACAAGCTTTTCCAGTCCAGCTGTTTTGCACATCATCATTACTTCTTTCTTCGCCCTACTTGGAAGCTGCCATTCAATTTCATTGAAAGGGGCTCTAATGGCGGCGTCAGTTTTTCGTTGTAAACGCCCGAAGGCATGACGGCGAAGCCACCTTTCTTGTCGGATGCAAGGAGCCTCAGCTGTGCTTTCCTGAGGGTAGTAGGCAGTTGCACGGGTTTTACACGTTGACCTGTTTTGGATCGAGCTGGCAACGCTTCGAGCCCTTCCAGAATGCACTTGGTTGCCTCGTGTGGTTCTGCTTCTGATGCGGATTTCCGGACAAGGGCGAGGAGCTCAGGTTTCTCGAGCTTAGGATGCACGCAGAACCTAAGACCTATTTTTAGGGCCACCTGTGTTTCTTGCGACACGATGGATTCACCGATGAGGTGCAGCTCTTTGTTGGCCTTTTCCCTGTGTGGCCTCCTCGGAAGGACGAGAAAGGCTGCTGAGCCAAAAGAATTTTGTTAGTTGGCTTACCCCGCGCAATTGTTCAAGGAACTTCCGCTAATGGTGATCAGCTGGAGCTGCTTCTCTGCAGGAAAACAGAAGGCAATCGTTTAGCAGTCGAACTTGCCTAAAGGTTTCCTGCCAATGAATCCGACATATATTCTCTCCATGCTGGGGAGACGGTGCGAACAGTTCGGTTAACTTTCCAATTGCAGGCGGTACAACGAGTTGTTGATGCGAAGGTGAGGAGAGGCGCGCGGCATTTTGCAGCAACAAGCAAACTTGAACATTTACGTCAGTACTGATGTGCTGAGGAATGAATAAAAGAGCCCAGGACGAGTTGATGAACTTCAGAATAGTGGCTAAATGTGCTTATTGGTACGAACATATACTTTAGCAAAGAGCGGAAATAACACGACACTGAAAGGGGCACACGACACGGGCGCTGGCTTCCAACAAGTATGTTTATTGCGCGAGTGCGGAACATGTAGGCAGAGAAGCAAGAGTGAAAACACAAATGGCGTGAAAAACATGAGAAGAATGGCTTGATGTTGCAGGGGAGCGGAGATGTTGTAAATTTGCAGATACGCGATTTCCTTGTCTAAAAGCTGCATGGATGTTGAAGTGATGCGTGAATGACCACGTTGGATGATGGTAAATGCCTCGATAATTTCCCGCGTGCGATGGTCAGCGTGCTTTTGGAGGGCGGTGACTTTTCTAAAATAGGGGACCCATTTACACGACCTGCAATCCAGAGCAAGATTGTTGCTGTATTTTGTTTTGGGTTGCTCGCATGCTCCCAGAGGTGATCATAGAGGCGACACCCCCTTTGTCCTACATAGGAGCACCCGCACTTCAAGGGTAATTATAAACTACTCTACTGATAGAGCTGGTGAGGAGCGCTTGATGCCTCTTGTCGCAACCTTTTTTTTTTTTGCGGGGTGTCGCCTCGGTTGGCCCTTCTGCATAAGGCGTTCGGCTTGCTGGTGGCTGAAAAAAGCACCGAAACACCGCCCTTCCCACGGCCTTCTTCAATCTATGGGACACTCCGTGCACATAGGGAATGACAACGATTTTCGAAGTATTGTTGTCGCTCTTGCCTTGCCTCTTTATTTAGTGCATTTTCTTTAGGTAGACGCTCGTGGTCATGATATCATCGCGGTCGTTCCATCGTCGTAATTTCTGCTTTGTCATCTGACTCTCGTCAAGCCGTCGTCATCAAGCTTATTACGTCCACTCGGTGCCCCACGTTGGCATGAGCTTGGACCAGTAGGCATGTGCTCGTGGTCGGGATGCCGTCGGTATTGTTGTAGCACCCGTCATTACAGCTTTCCCATCCGAATCTCGTCATATCACCATCGTCACACCATGTTCGGCACGTAGTCGTGATGCATTCTTTGTCACACCGCCGTAGTGACTGTTTCATCGTACTCCAGCTTTGTTAACGGACTCTCCTCATGCCGTCCTCGTAAGGTCATCGTCGTCATACAGGCTTCTCGATACATTCGTCGTCTCGTCATTGTCATAACAGACTCGTCATAATGTCCTCGTACCGTTATTATGCCGTCATCGTCATGCACTCGTTGTCATACACTCGTCTTCATGCATTCGTTGTCATACCGCCATCGAGATGCCGTAGCGGTCGTGCCAGCACCTTCATAACTTCGTCACGCGACTCTCGTCATGTCATCGTTGCCACACAAGCGTCAGCATGTCGTCGTCACGCTGTCGTTTTAACGCGAAGCTTTCTTTGCCTTTTCCTTCGACTTTCCCACTGGTACTGCTGCTGCTGCTGTAATGCCGGCCACGTCAGGACGTAGTTGAGACGCACGCCCCTAAAGGTGGCGGCGTCGGGACGTGGTCGAGACGTGGCCATGTCACAAAAACATAAAATGTCAGCGCTGTCGATGTTTTGTTTCATGACATTTGTTTATGAGCAGTCACTCTAAAAATTCAGAGGAATACCATTGTAAAGAATCTAAGACGATGTATGCCCCACGTGGCGGGCCTGCGCGGTTGTGGTTCAGAATGACTACTGCGACGCCCACGGTGTCGACAACGGATGTTCTGCTACACGAGGCCCTTAACGTTATCGCGTTAGTACACGACAGGAGTGTGGCACAAAGGACAGACGACCAGAGAAGATCGTGTCAAGATTTTCGCCGGGTCGCATCTGCACAACGCCCTGTGGACGCCGTAACTAGGCGGCACCGCTCGCAAATGCTGTGCAGTAGCTGCCGCGCTTGCCTCCGTGCTCACCCGCATAGCAACGGCAGTAGAGGGAGGAGGGGGGGGGGGGAGAACGTTAGCGAGGGAATAGAGAGAGACACAGAGAGAGGAGGCAGTTTTCTGAGCTACAACGCTACAACCCAGAACAGCGCCGAAGCGTGCATTTAGTGCCGACGAGACATAGGCTCGCATAAAGCGTCGAGCGTAGCAGGCAAGGTAACATTTCACATCTCGTCACGACTGTCGTATGCCGTCAATATATCACTGCCAAATAACGTCAATGAGCGCAAGCAGCAGACGAAGCTCCGCTTACATCGATTCCCACAGTCCGTGGGATCTGCATATTTTTTACCATCGTCATCACTTCAGTAACATTGTCGCCTTACTGCCTTCGCCGCTGTAGTCACATGAATCCTTCTACCTCATTCTATCGTGTTTATTCTGTTGTCATTAAACTGTGATTATAACGCCATTGCCATGCCAGAGAGGTCACTGCGTCGTTGGAGTCACTTCCATGCATTTGCTGTCGTACCGCCGTCGTGATGCCGCCGTAGTTTGCCATTGTAATAACTCGAGCTTCTCCATTAGACTCCCGTGATGGCGTCGTCGTCGCAACATCGTTGCCACATGGAGTTCATGATAGAGTGGTCGTCTTGCCGTCGTCATCATACGCTCGTCGTCATCCAGATTTCATCATACACTAGTCATGGTATCGTCTTCATTGCGTTGTCAGACAGTTGCTAACATGCATCCCCTGTCATACCGTCGTGCTGGAGCCGTCGTCATCACACGCTCGTCGTCATCCCCTTGTCCTAATGCCGTCGTCGTCACACTTTCAGCGCTATGCCATTGTTATCACTAAATAATCATCATCTCGTTGTAATGCCGTCATCGTCATAGCGCGTGCGTTGTTCCATCGATGCCATTCCTTCTTTGTAATTCCATCGTTGTCCATGTGTCGGCGTCATACAGTCGTCGTCATGGGAAGCGCGTGCCGTAGCAAAGTATAATGAAGCCGGAGTGGGTCCCCTGTACCAAAGTAACGGAAGCCTCAGAATGGTCACCACAGATGTTAAACAAACGTGGCTTCAGAAACACGATTTCTTGCTACATTCTTGAATGTTCATTCAATTACTGTCAATAATTATCGCGATATAATTTCTGTCATATTTACTTATTTGATCAGAAAAGAACTGTCCGACGATTACGATACTCTCCAATGCGAAATTTGAGCGCAGCTCAACACGTGCTTTAATTTCGCGGTATATTGAGGCAAATACTTTGAGGCCGAAATCATTGCAGTGACTAGCAGTGGAACAGTGCCGTCTACCACTTCGCAGAGGGAGGGGCAGTACGGGAACGCTGGCATGAGGAGCGGCATCGGAGCCAGCTGTGGAAGAAGCCGACGGCGAATGCGCGAGCAGTGGCACGAGCGTGTTCGCGCGGTTACGCCGAGTAACGCCGACGCTCAACAACAAGAACGGGCACTTAAGAGCTGCGCTCTAAAAAGCAGTAGTTGGCGTAGACAGCAGCATTTAAAGCAAAGCTTTCTGTGTCTTACTGATTCGTCCGTGAGCACCAAAAACGCACTACAGGAAAGCCAACTTACATATCTGCGTAGAACACTACACTTTGTATTTGCAGTACCGCAGGTACCGCGCCAGCGTCGACTGACCTGCCGGTCAATACTTGATAACGGCGCGAAGCGTCGAGCTCAGCAAGTTTAGCGCATGCGCACAAAGTTCACTGGAAGCACAAGCTGCGACAGCTAGGCAAGGCAACTGAGCTTCCCTGCTAATCGGAGACAGCAAGTACGCTTGAACATGGACTCGCCATAGGAACTGGAAAAAAATCAAAGCCCCTTTCTTAGCACGTTCACTGCGTAGCCCCTTATCATAGTTTTGATCTCTGTGCGTCGTGGCCCCCGGTAGTCACCCGATGCTTTCCGCGGGTGCGGCGTTACACACAGGTGGGGCGCACTTCTGAGGCTGTTCTTTCCGCCTGCTGAAAGATGGCTCTACTGGCATTTTCGGTAGCAGCTTGCGCGGGCTCCTTTAATCATGTATGCTAGCGCAGAAAATCATCACGTGGTGCACTTGGCCCATGCACTTCCAGGAAGTTGCTTCACTGGGGCCGCATTTTATAAGAATCCATTGTCCATTTTCCGCTCCATTTCGCGCGACGTAAGCCTGACGGGATCATCAGACGAAAGCAGCTGTCGGCCAATCACAAAAATGAAAAGCAGCAGATACCCGCGTTGACGATAGCCTTCGCCATTCGCTGCGCGCTGTGGTTCAATATGGGCTGCAAGGTGCATCCAATAGTGAGGTCCGGCCGCCAATGATCCAAGAGTCAGGTCGGGAAGCATGTAAAACAGCAGTCTTTCAACGCTATCGCGTTCCAATCTTAAAGAGACACGGACGTTTGAACGGCACGGCTACGTCCTCGAACAATAATGACCTGACGTGAAGGAACAAATGGATCATAAAAACAAAATGGATAATGGATCCTTGTAGCATACGGCCTCTGGAGAATTTATCGAGTCATTTATTACCGCGACTCTGCTCGCTTCATCCCCAGTGAACGCGACTGAAGCGTGTACTGAAGGATGTCCTTGAAAAGCGGCGCCCTTTTTGTCTACAAATTTCTGCTTTATGTAACTAGAGCGCGGCCAAGAGTTTCGGTCGTTCTGGTCCGAACAAGTGCCAGAAGCGCTTGTTGCTCTCGCACCCTCGATTCTTCTTTCTTTTCCTGGGCATGCACACGTTTCCACAATAAAGAGTTTGCGTTTTGAAGCCGTTGCCTGCTACGTTTACTACCCACGGACCAGCTACCCCTTGTGGGGCAAAGACACGTGAACCTGCGTTTCAGCATTCACTAAGCACCAAGACTCAAGAACAAGACCTCCAACTCGACATTTTATTGAAGTACTTCTAGAATAATTTTCGGAAGAAAAAAAAAAAAAAACAGTTCAAATCTCAGCATTTGCAACTAACCGTCTTACGTGCCACCAGCACACGATGTCTAAAACTTAGTCTATGTGCAGGAGTTCTTCTCGTGCAGAAGATTGAAACATGGCAAACACATAAATGGCCTTCCCGCGCAATTTGCGCAAATTGTAACGACTTTCTTCCCCATTACCTTTGCCTGCTCTGGACTACTGCGAGCTCTCAGCGATGCGTAGCATCCAGTACACCTCCTTCGGACAGACCGTGCAGGTCCATCGGCCTTTTCCAGCGTATGGGCGCGCTTTGTTCCGCGTGTCCTTTCGGCCTCAATCTGAGCTGTGGCGAAGAGTGCGCGTGCCAACTCCTCGCGCAATTCGATGATTGGCGACGTTTTACGGTCCACCATTGAACGGACAACCCATGCGTTGACAACTGCAGTTCCAACGATGCGCTCCACCGCAGCTTTCCTATACCACTTGAGCCCTTTCCGTAGGCAGGAGTAGTAGGACGTCATTTGTCACTGTAATCTACGCCCTTTTTCGCCACGTTGTAGTCGAGGACTGTGCGCGGTTTCATGATCGGCTCACCCTTTCTCGTTTTTTTCCCCGGTATCAACAAGGCTGGCGTCATGCTTAGCAAACGTTGTCATCATGAGAACGGGCCGTTTATCCAACCACTTCAGCACTTTTACGCCGTTGTGGGATTCAAGACCAACGAATTCCCCCTTTTTTACTGTAGCTTGTGTAACTTCTTTCGGAAGCCCCTTTCGGTTCGATCAGAGAGTGCCACATAAAAATGTATCGTCTTTCAACAGGCGTGACGCAAGCGGCATTCTCGCGTAGAAGTTGTCGACGAAAAGTGTGCGACCACAGCCGGCGAAGCCAGCCATCAAATTTACTACTTCTTCTTCGGCATGCCCCATGCCCGCTATGGCGCCAGATTTTCCGGCATATATTTGCACTTTCAATGTATAGCCCTCCTTCATGCAGGCCTTGTATAGCTTGACTCCATACTTGTGGGTTTTACCAGGGCTGTATTGCCTAAAGGCGAGGCGCCCACGCCACGGAATCATCGTTTCGTCAATGAGAATCTCTTTGCCTGGCTCCAACACTGAGCAGAAATTGCGATTCCTTTTTTTCGATCAGGGGTCGAATACGATAGAGACGATCCTGCTGTACACTGGGTTCCTCGTTATCTGCGAAATGTCAGAACCTTAGTAGCAGCAGAAACCAGTCGCGGGCCATGCTCTGGCGAATGCAGTTTACGCCGTGCAGATCGCTTCTTGCCCAGTAGTGCTGCAGATTAGGAAGCCTTACTAGACCCATGTAGATCAGTACACCAACGAACACTTTCATTTCTTGCACGTTTGTCTGAGTCCATTTCTTCGCGCGCTATTTCATTTGTAGGACGCTCGAGTCTATGTACTGCTTCCCATACCTGTTTGTCTCATGAACCATCATGTCCCAAATGTCATCAGTCAAAAAAAAAAAAAAAGAGAAAACAAGCTGAGAGCATCGTTGCTAGTCGGGAGGCTGATTAGCACAGGAGGGCTCGAATATGACATCGCTCTAACTCTAGTCGTTATCGCATTCCAGCTTTCGGCGGGTAATGCAGTCTGAACATCACCATTTTCCGAATCCTCAGATACCGCTTCACCGCAAACGCTTGACTCACCATCCCACAGTTCAGAAGAACTTTCCAATAACTCTTCGAGGCTGTCATCGTCGCTGCTTGAACACTCAACGTTCGCTGGAGGAGAAGTTGTGCTGCACGAAGTGAATGACAACGTACTTGGGCTGCCGTGTGTCCCGGCGGATCCGCTTCCACCGCAGGGTCTTTTCTACTGGTTTTCTGTACCTCCGTCGAATTTTTGACAGTCCATCACGATTTTTGAATGCTCGTAAAATATGGAAAGCACAAGGATGAAGACCACGAGGCTTGGTACTTAGAGTGAACCAAGTTAGTGCGAATAGGACAGACTAATCCTTCAGCTGAGCTCTTGCACACATTGTGAGCGCTTTTCAAAAGTACGTTGCGCATCTGGAAAGCGCCCGAACAAAAGGCTGGAGCGGGTAGCTGGAACATTTTCTGCGCCGTTTCCGGATAGCTGTCAGCTTTATCATCAGACGCATTGCAAGCGCCAATGTCAATAAATACCGGCGCGCTTTATATTTCTACCGCCATCTGTGATATGATAGTGGAAACGCTTTTTCATGCATTTGTGGAAGGATGTCGTCGCCGCACTGCTAGAAACGCCTCGATGTTTGCGCCAGCACGGCTGGACTGCGTTGCGTGACCCACCGGTGGGAAAGAACTATGATTGAACGCCCCGCTACCCAGACGAACTGTATATATCTGCACTGCGTTACGCGCGTGACGCAATGCTTTCACGGCCGTCACCATGGGATGGCTGCTGGTGCAGCGTACGGCAAGAGAGGCTGCCGTACGTAAGGGGGAGCGTGATCGTGTCCGTAAGGCCGACACCGTGTATAGGCAACGGCATGCTGAAGCCATGTGCGAGACACTTGTACAGTCGAGATGCCTACTGGTCTTGTGATTGTAAGCGTGTGCATCAGACCGAACATGTCTCGTTGTGACCCGGAAACATTCCTTGTAGAAACGATGAATACCTTAAAGATTAATACCTTACCAATGGATACCGATCCTCGTGTGCGGTGACCTTAACATTGATGGGGCGAAAGAGTACTGCAAATGGATTGAGAGTTTCATGCTAGATAGCTGCTCGTTTAAATTGAAGACGCTACAGAGACCCACGACGTAACACCGTTCCTGCATCGATCTCACGTTCGCAAGCAGGCTGTGTGAGTTACGATGGCAGAGCCTCTTACCGTCTGCCACAGCGATCATACGATAAAAGTGTGCAAGTGTAGAGTCTTACGTAAAAGTGTGAGTGAGTGTATGTAATCAAGGGCTACATGATCTAAAATAAAGGCTATGCAACTTAACGAAATGTGTCTTCATTCACTTTCCACGTTCAAAAATATAAAATCTTAAACAGGTAATCAAGTCACATATGCGTATTATTGGGTCGCTCAGCATTTCTTGCGTTCGTTACGTGGTCGCTGGCTTTGGACTTTGATTCAGTCTGCATTGGGGGAAAGCTTCGCGTTCAACCATCTTTCATTAAAAAAGGGGCTTTGATTTTGTATTTTCTTTTCGTTGCAAAATCGGCCCTGCTGTTGCTTGGTGAGACAGAGAGAGATCGAAATAACTTTTATTCATGTAGCCGGCAGATTGGGGGGGGGAGGGCGCAACCCCTCCTAGGTGGCGGCCAGAAGCCCTTGAGCTCTGCCAGTGTCCTCGGCCTGCTGCACGGCCAAAAGTTGGTCTTCGGGGACCGAGCTGAGCAGCATGGTCTCCCATTGCTTCCGATCCTTAATTTTTCGGCCCTGTCAGGGTGGCCGAGGCCAGGCCCACAAAATTGGATCCAGGTCTGCCCTTCTTGATAAAATTTACATTTGGCCGAATATTGTTTGTATGATAGTGATTATAAATCACCGGATTTGGATACGCATTGATTTGAAGGAGGCGTCATGCCACCGCCTGCTGCTTATTAAGTGATGTGTGTGCGGGGGGGAGCATACCCACCTCAATATGTAATGGTTAGTTATCTCCCCGTAGCCAACCATCCGGTCCCCTGTCAGCCCCAGCCCCGGCGCCCCAGTGGCTTGGCTTGTCAGTGCTTGAGCCATGGGGTCGGCCGCCTCGTTGCCCGGGATGGAGGAGTGCGTAGCCGCCCAGATGATATGGACAACCCGCTGACCGCGGAAGTTTGCCAGTATGCGTTGTGATTCCGGCGAAATGCGCCCCTTTGCGTAATTTGGAATTGCAGTTTTGGAATCACTGACTATTATTGTGGCCAGTATGAAAGCCATTGCGAGAGCATAGGCCAATTCCTCAGCCACCTTGGCTCTGTTGGTTTTAATAGATCCGTTCACCTTAACATCACCCCCCGAGTTCACTGCAATGATTGACATATTCCGATTAGTCGTGTACTCTGCCTCGTCTATGCACACCACGTCATAAAGCATTGGAATCTCCTCTGTATAGCCCTTGCCCTTTCCTCCCGCTTTTCCCTGTGGTGTTCGAGATGGCATGTTTTCGGGTAGCGGTGGGATAATAAGCTGCTCTCTTATGTCATGGGGCATCTCTACTTTAGTGCCATACTGTGGTGCGTATGGTATTTTAAGCTTGTTAAGTATGTGTTTGCCAGTAGGGCTTTGTCTGAGTCTTTCGTATTGCGCTATCGTATAAGCTTCTATGAGTTCTTGCAGGGTGTTGTGGACACCTAAGCCTAGGAGCCTGTCATTCTACATGTTTATCGCAATCCTATGGCTTGTTTGATTGACCATTTAAGGATGCCTTCGATTTTCTTTTCGGCTACTTGGAGGTTTAGCTAGGGGATTACATATAAAATACGGCTAATAACAAAAGCTTGGACTAGTCGTACCAGATTGTTCTCTGAGTGTGAACCCAATTAATAAATGTGGTACCATCACTGCCACGGACGCGTAACTGGCCCCAGGGTCTGACGTCTAGTTGCACTACTCCTTTTATACTGTTGAACATCAGCGTTATGAGTTAGCGCAAATTAAAAATGACAAGGCATAAGGAAGATGAGAAAAAAACGCGCTGCATACAGACTATTCCTAATAGCGAAGCCCAAGACTCGTAGCGGTACTTCGCCCCAAAATATACCATTTGCGCACGTATGCCAGCCCTGGCGCGAGCGCAGGTGGTACGTCAATTCATTGTTGGCAGAAGACGCAGAAAATAAAAGGCATACAGAGCCTTTCTAGGCTGCCGTTAAGACCTCTAGTTATTGTTGACAGATTTGCTCCAACATCGCTCACTTTATATGCGAGCGTAATGCAAAACTGCCTATTTTACCAGATACCAAGAGGAAGTTCGAAAAATATTCCTACATTGGCGTACGTTCGAACTTCAACAGCAGTAATAGTCTATATGGTTAATGAAGAGTCTAAAAAAAGTAACCGGCGGGCCAACTTCATTTGGTTGGTTTGGTCACTGCCTGCATTTAATGAACAGCAAAGCGCGTCACATCAATGCAATTGTCAAACTGTCGCGACGGGACGAAGGGCAATACACTGCCAACGGCGTATGTCGGACGTTCTCGGGCCCCATAGAAGACAAGCAATCCTGACAAAACAATGCTAGCGGTGAGAACAGTCGTGGGTCGCCATAATCTGATAAAGGGCGCCGGCGATTTATACGCAACTCATCTTACGTTCAAGCGAAATCACTGGTGCTCGCATACGTTCCAAAATTTACACCACTATTCGCTTTGCGCACGCATTGCGATCAGACAAGATTATTTCGCAGCATAATTTGCGACAACATTCAGGAAAACTTTTGATGTATTTACGCGTATCTTGAGCCGAATGATAGGTTTGAAACAGTTTTGAAATATGGCTAGTTTTGAGACATCCGCCCATTAAGTATTCAGGACTACATTTTCGTGTCAATAAAGCTCCATGTTTGGAATCACAGGAAGCAAACAAACTCTTAAAGCTCATCGGAAAAGCCAAACTCGAACCATTTCAGAACACATATCGCTGGAGACAATGATTCAGCCGGCATATCTATATGGGGCCTCAAATTCACTTCAGTGCAGGCAGAGGCAAGACGCCTTGATTGTGGGCTGTCAAAAGCAGTGACGTTGACACTATATCTCTCCCATGGTTTCCCAAACAGTCACATTTGGGTGCCTACTAGATATGGCAGGCTGGGGATGCTGCAGCTTCGAAGAGTTGCTGTGGTTACTCATTACAAGGCACTTAGTAGGCTTGTTCGCCTTGGTGACGAGTTCGTCGATGGGCTTTTGAAATAACTTTAGGTGCATGTAGGCAACGTATAGCACTCGTATTTGAAACATCAACTGAAACCACCGATGCCTTACAAGTGAAATCAGCCTTGAAAGACGTTTCCATATTTTCGTTGAAGAAGCTAACAGCCAGATATGCAAACCAAGGCTTGCTTGCGGCACAATTCACTGCAAACTTCACTGCGTATGACTCGCCCAGTTGAAAGATGGAGAGCGAATCAGAGCGCTACGATTGTGCACAACCTTGTTGTACCCGGAGCGGGCCCTTTGTAATTGACATGCCACCGACATGAACTCGACACTATGTCACCGTTGTAACCAGATACCCGAGACTGCCTTCGACATTCTGCAACAGTGTCGCAGCGTTCATCTGCCACATGTAGAACGCCACAACTTCATAAAGAAAAAATTTGTCCGCATCGTGAAATAGCGTAACCGTGAAGCTACGGTACAAATGGAAAAAAAATTTCTTGTCACAAAAGATAATGTGCGCCTGAAACCTCCCCTGGTGGTCGAAGATGGCAATCAGAAGGTGACCTGGGATGCTATTGAGGGTATTTTGCTTCCCATGTGTGCCACCAACAAAAGGAACTATGCAGCGCTAAGAGAACTTTTTCCAGGAAAGAGGGGGAAATTTATGGGATGGCCTTTGGAGCCAAATATAGGTACTGCCGAGAACCGTTGAGGGCTGGTGAATGTTTGGGGCTGTTTATGAGGGATGTCCGGTGGCTGTCTGTGTGAAGCTTGCTCGACCGCATTATTGTGCTGAGTAACTTCGCTACAATGGTTCGTTAACTTCCTACTATTTCAGTTTGAGTATTTTTATTTAAGTGCCTTTTATTCCTGGATGCACGGGCAGTGTCGACCCCGAATACTAACCAACTTAACGAATTTGCTTTTAGCCCAGTAAACAACATTGTATTCAACTACACGAGGCGTCATTTAAGTGTTAGCTATTTGGCGTTTCGTATTAGGGTGTTTGCTCCAATCAAGGAAGGGCTTCAGCTGTCCCCAAGTTCGGATTTCAAGACCCGAGCAACAGGAGGTTACATTGGAGACACCTTTTAACGCGCCGTTGTCGATGGGAAGAGGACTGGGCACCCGGAGGTGCCGCATCCCAGAGCTTACATGTTTACATCAACCCAAAGTCATCCGATACATTGACCCCGGCACTCCCCCTCTATCCTGGCTGACTGAGGGGGGGGGGGGGGGGAGGTGCATTGGTTCGGGCCAACGGTCCTTCCCGGACAAAGGGGCTGCTGAGCTGCAGCACAACTGAGCTGCTGCACTCAACAAACATGCCATGTCGGTGTTACAGAACACGAGCCTGGCAGACCCTCAGATTGCCTCAACACAAAAGAGGTCAAGGCGTACAACCATGGAGACCACCAAAACCATCCGCGGAGCAGCGCGACCACCTGAGGGTGCGCCATGACCGGTTCCGGCTCTGGGTTCCACTGAGCCAAACAGAGCCCCTTGGATTGACTGGCACACACGGCCAAGTCGAGCGAGCTTAGGAGCATACATCAAAACTTAATGGAGAGCTTCCCACCTGACTCTTCGAAAATCACGGTAGCACCAGCCCACACTTCGACAAAATTTTTGTGGCCCAGGTAGTGCTGCTTCCTAGTGAGATGGAAACAGACCTCATTCCGAGCTTTCGCAAGCACTTCGTGAAGGCCCGGGGTACGCCCCCCAAGACCGCATCACAGCGTGCCAACCAAACTTGGTATGAGCGCTCGACAAGAAAAAGCACGAACTTGTTGATCGCCTCTATAGGCAAAGGGTGAAAAAAACGAACAGTCTCGTTTGGAACACCTGGAAGGCTAAAAAGACTAGAGATCCGCTGGAGAAGAGCCACGTCAAACGAACACTGCGTAACGTTATGAACCGAGTCCTCCCGACTGACACAAAAAGGACATACTCCACGAGCCGGGATGGCTGCGAAGGGCGCAGATCTCGCCGGCAGGCACCCTCGCGCCAGGCGGTACATGAACGTAGCTCACCTTGCGTCGAGGAAAATGGCCGTAACGAGCTCCCAGCTTCGCATGTGGATGGACAGACCGTACCTTTGGCAATGCGGTGGGGAGACCAGGGCTGAGGGTATCGACTAGTTCTTGGACTGGAGTTGAAACTACATCGATGCTGGGGTGAACCTTGCGGAGGCATACAAGAGAGTTGTCAGCCGCAGCATAAATGGTAGACGGGTTGTCACGATCCACCCGGGTTCGTGAACAAGGGAGGGCTCGAGCCACCCTCCGTTAGACGGACGCTCCGCAGTGTGGTGGTGCTGAACGATGACTGACCGCCGAGCAGCCGTGCTCGTTGGTATTTATTGCGGTGCGGTGACCAATGTTGCCTGCCGAGCTTAGCAGGCCACCGAGCCTGGCAGGCAAACCAACATTATGCCCGTGGGGGCGTCACATGCTTACTACACGGGTTACTTGAGCGAGGCACACAGTGGGAAAATGTGCTTTGCGACAACGAACGTGGTGGGGCACTAAGAAAAAAGGAAACTGCGAGTAGAGAGCATATCCGAGTTAAGAGCGACTTGGGTGCACCTGACATGTAGTGTAGTAGCCACGATGCCCAGGTCGGGAATTCAGAGTCCTCTGTTATCTTTTACCAACTTAAGCACCTGCCGAGCTACACAAGTGGTCCCAAAAGCGTTACGGAGCCTGTGTTGCAGAAAATCCGGTGTTTGCGTCACACGTCGTTTTGACGAAAAGATTTGCGAACCATCAATATCCATGCCCACAGTTAAGTTTGTTCTTTTCTCCTTGAAGTCGATTAAAGATTTCTCCTAAAGTCTCTTCAAGGTGATCATCGGCGTTGATGAAGCAGGAGGCAGGTTGAAGGTAACAATACTTGAAGATATAAGGCAACGAAAATATTTACACAGTCAAATGCAGAGTTAGCAAAAGAACACTGATGCAAAACACGCAAGTAAACAGCGCCTTACTCTTCTACTTTTCGTAAGTTCGAGCCTAGGACAACTGTCACTACATACGACCAACCGAGTCTCACTGTTTTACCACTAAGTGGTTACGGCCCAGACTAGCGTTGCATCGTACGGAGTTTTACTGATCTATCAGGTTTAGTGATTACAGCCTAGACTGATGAACAAGCACCTCGTTTCGATTGTTATAGGTGAAAGAGACAAAGAAAAAGGGGTGGTAGGGCCGTTAGCCCATCCCACAGAAGCAGTTATCAATGAGAGTTGAAAGTTTGCTTAAGCCACAACCCAAAGGGATGGCCTTACTTTCAAAAGTAAATGTATTGGAAAACAACCCTGTTTTCCTTCTTCCCACAACTTCGTTTCCCTCTCCTATTTCCACGTGGCCACTGACGGCCTCAGCAAACACGCCAGGCGCGCACGATTTATTGAGGCCATCTCGAACCTCAGCGGCGTTTCTAGCCAGCCGGAAGCTAGACCACGTACCGCAGTTCCCCACTCAAGGTTTTTCCGCGTGGAAAAATAATGACCGTTGGCGGCATCCGGACTCGGTGTTCTCAAGACGACGTTCTCCGAACCCGATTTCCGCGTGCGCACCGCGCCTCTATCTACGGCGCGAACTGCAACCTGTCACTCGACACCACTCGGGCTCTTCTCAGCGCTCAAAACAAGATGCACGTGGTTGCCGCGCGAACGCGTAGGGGAGTGCACCCCCGCTCCGTACGCGCAACACGTGGTCAACATTGCGAGGCCCCTCTAAACCTCGGCGGCGTCTCTAACCACCAGGTGACTCTGGAGCCGGCGCCACAACATCACTTACAGCCGTCCCACTCGAGGCTTGTCTGCGTGGACCTATTATGACCATCGGCGGATTGCCAACCCAGTGTGCGTAAGACCACGTTCTCCAAATCCGTTCGCCGCATCCGCACCGCCCCCACCCCGCCCCCCGGCGCGCGCCGCGGCTCGTCACCCGACACCACGCGGCCTGTCCGACCCCTCAAAAACAGAAACGGTTGTTGCGCGGACGTGCTAGGGAGTGGACGCCCCCCCCCCCCCCCCCTTCATAACACACATGGGCAACTCGCGGCACTGCGACCGTTTATACAAAACAATCATGCAGCCCTACACAACCCATTCTGCATGTTCGAGAGATGAGTAGCCTAACACCCTCCATGTGAGGCAAGGAATTTAGTAAACTAATTTACTTTCTCAAGCAAAAATACGCGGAAGAATCGTAAACTATGACTTACACAGAACCTACAGACATGAAAGCTCTCAGATTGCAATTTGGTTACACGAGAAAACATAATTCTGTTGCACGAAAACCCAAAGAAGCCCCTTTCCAGTGTTTCTACCATATACAAACCAGCCGCGGCAACCATCATTTGCGCGCGCCGGCGCGAGGGTGTCTCGGGGGCCACGGAGTGTCGCGTCCAGTTACTTGCAATATCTCCACCTGGCACTCGCCTCCGTCGCATCGCGGCCCACGCAACAGGCCGCGTTTCTACCAGAAAGCCCGCGTTCGTGCATAGCGTTTGCGGCCAGAGTTTTCCGGTAAACATTATGGTCACCTACGCTCCATTTGCCCGGAAGCGTCAGGATCTTTGAATGCTATCGCGCTCAACAATAAAAGGTAAAGCTTAAACGTCCTGCAATTTTTAAAACTCTGCGAACGCAAGGAAAGTTCCGTAACTAGCTGGCAAAAAAACGGCCACCAAAAAAAAAAAAAAGATAAGCGATGTGCGAGTGTCAATAAATCGGAACAGGGTAGATGCGGTAGATCGTTCTAATTTTTCTTTTTTCTTTTCAGTGGGAACAGCCAATGGACCGTAATCGACTACAACTTATTCAAGCGAAAAGTGAAGAAATTACCGCAAGATTTCGTGTGGTATCACGAAGAGCTACCGTGAGTTCACTTAAAATGGCTTGTCGTTATGTTAGTTCGAGCGTTATCGACATAGTAAAAATAAAAGAACCACTCGCATATGGTGAAAGATAACAAACATATAATTGACATTTCGAAGTCACTACAAGTCCCTTGTTTAGTATGAAGAGGTACCGTGAGAGGGCCTGGTTATCAACGCGTTAGGTGGCGCATAATGTCCCTGAAAGGTTGCTCCGCGCCGGGGTTCCATTCTGGATACTTCTGTCATATTGTCAACGTCCGTGCGGTATTTCTTCTACTGTTTGAGTCAGTCAGGCACGCCGGCGCAGCCCTTTGACAAAGAGCAGCTGGGAAGATGTCCAATTTCACAATATACAGGAATAGCACCTCTGACCGCGGGTGCGGGGCAGAGGGCATATATATATATATATATATATATATATATATATATATATATATATATATATATATATATATATATATATATATATATATATATATATACATATATATATGTTATTACAGGAATATTTTTCTAGAGGAGCGACGATGAAGATGACGATTTTGATTTGGCACGCGCATTTCACCATATGGTTCAGTGCTTGCTCTCCTTGTATAAGCAGCGTAATTTCGTTTCCCTGTCAGATGCAAGAGGGCGCTCTTCTGTGGTCGGTAAGTCGCCATTGCAGGCATGTCTACCGGCGGTGAAACTGCGACAGCGGAGGCCGCCATGCCAGCCATCATCCTGGCTCCATCCCGTGGTCCTGGGACTCTTTCTAGGGTTGATAGTGACGATGTCGACGACTGGATTCGGCTGTATGAGTGCGTAAGCGCAGATTACAAGTGGGACCCAACCTTGATCTTGGCGAAGGTAATATTTTATCTAAAGGGAACGACGAAGGCCTGGTTCGATAACAACAAAGTGGAGCTCAAAAGATGAAACATGTATGACAAAACCTTGCGAGTTCTTTGGCCAACCTGCAGGCTGCCAGCATGCCGCCAAGGAATAACTTGCCTCGCGTGTGCAGACGTTTACCGAGTCGTACCTGACGTACATTCAGGATGTGCTGGCCCTTTGCCGAAAAGTTGGCGCCAAGATGACATAAGCCAATAAGGTCACGCACGTACTGAAAGGAATCGCGGACGATGCGTTTAACCTGATCGTGTTTAAAGCCTTCGAAAGTCCGAAGATGCTAAAAGCTCGCGCATTGGACCCAACTTCACCCGCTTTCCGAACACGGCAGCGGCATCAACGCGTGAGGACATTCGTATCGCGACTAAGCCTTCAACGTCCGAAACTATCACCTGAATCATTCGATGTGAAATCGAAGCCGCGTGGCCAGTGCTTTTTATGCGAAGGAGCCCACTGATCCACTCGACCCCAACCGACCTTATTGCTTGTACAATCCATTGTTCGTCAAGAAGTGTCAAACATGACATTCAAAATATTTGCTCTGTGAACCGTCCTGACATTACCCTTCGGCCACCTTCAACCCTTTCAAACGCCGTTTTCCTACTCCCAATTATCGCGATCCGACTGCGTGATACGCCTAATGATGAGGGACTTTGCTTCCGATATGGCCATATCGGACGCATTTCTCGGTATTGCTCAAGCCCTTGCCACCGCCCCCCCCCCCCCCCCCCCGCGCGCCTTCTAGAAAAAGGTTCTTCAGCTGCCGGTATCCACCCCGATGCCATCAGCAGGTACCAACCCAAACTGAACCAGAAATGTCTTCCGAGAACACTACGACCGCCGCCCAGCCCTCACCAGTACGCCGACCTTCACGTTCACCTTCCCCAAGCTGTTCCTCGTCCCCGTCCTACTCCCGGCATTTTCCTTCGAGAAAATCACGGCTGCAGCTCCTGGAGGTGACGCTGCTATTACGACCTGCCCTCAAGTTCCTCTGCAGACGCTCCCTACCAATCAGAACCTGATCGATGTTGAAGTGGATGGCCTACCTGTTACGGATTTGATCGACACCGGCGCCCACATTTCTGTTGTAAGCTCTCAGCTCCGTCAGCAGCTGAAGGAAGTTATGGGCCCTACCAACTCACGTGATGTACAGTCGCGGACAGAATATTATGGACCATGAAATCTAAGAAAAAGCTTAATATCTCCACAACCTCACAACGCAATCTGGTATTTGCATTTTGGACCTCGACTAGAATATGCTAACAACGTTGTCGTGGGCAGTTTTACTGGTTACTGCTACAGGCTGCTCGGGAATTGAACGTTTTCGGAGATCACGTGGTCCATTTTATTCTGTCCGCGACTACGTGTGGCCGACGGTGGTACGTCTCCCGTAGCTGACCTAGGCACCGCACGTCTCAGTGTCTTCTGTCTTGTTCACCGTCCTCGCCCGCTGCTTCAATGACGTCATCCTCAGGCTTGACTTTTTATCTACCCACTCCATCCTCGTTGATTCTTCCACTATTACTGCACAACTTGACCTACCAAGTGCAATTGATCAACCTGAACCAGCTAAGAGTCGGCTGTGTTCTGCCGCGCCCGTCCGCTAGCCGCCGCAAGCCGTGGGCAGTGTTCCAACCCACGAGAACCCGACAGTGACCATGTGCTCGTTCCCATCACTGCGGTAGTGTGGACGCACACGGTATTCCACACACTGTTACAACTCTATTTGACAGTCTTGCATGGATTCCTGTGCTGAATTCCACGGTGTGCTCACAAGTCCTCCTACAGGGCGTTTCCCAAGCTATGCTGATGCCTTCCTACGACCACGTCATCTCGGCCTTGTCGCCACCGGATGTTGCTAGCTTGCACACCGCTGATTTAATAATAATAATAATAATAATAATAATAATAATAATAATAATAATGCCTTTGTTTGTGTCACATCTAGGGTACACGACACTGGAGGCCAGCAGTAGAAGCTGTCATAAATGACAGCTTGACAAAGCTGCAGGCTCTCATGCACTTGAAAGTAGTATAGCGGCATTGCTTACATAAAAAAAGAAAGAAAAACATAATACACAGTAAAGTACACAATACACCTGATAAATGGATTCCATTTTCGGAAAATGGATAGAGACAAAATTATTGTAATATAAGGCAGAAAGCAATGAAAAAAGAAATACCTCGAACCAATTAGAACAAAAATTCATACGAAGATATAGCCTACTAAGGTAAGAAAAAATACAATTCACTGCTATTCAAAATACAATACAATTCACAAATACAAATCACTCCTCAGGTGGAAATAACATCCATAAATATACAATAAAATGGGTAATGTAAATATGGACACTTGGAATAAGGTGAAAGGACTTAATTGAAACCGAAGTAGGTTGAGAAGAAAAATAACGAAATAAGGATAAAAAAAATAAGAGAGTCGTAATTTCAGATTGTCAGTGACAGTGCAAGGCATGATCATTCGGACATGTAATATTTTTGGAGTTCTTTAAATGTATATATTTCCAGCTGTATATTTTCTCTATTCAGTTTATTTAATAATCTCGGCAACTGGTTTTCCAGTGCTTGAATACCATAGGTTGTGCGGTATGTTTTTACATTCCAGCATTCGTTGCAACGGGTGACGTGGCTAGGGGCGTCGCTGTGTAGGTTCGCTAACTGTTTTAAGAATGTGCCGCCATTTTTTTTTCCTGTTTATATAGCTTACTTAATCTGTAATCGTATATCCTCATACTAGGCATAACGCTGTATTTTGAAAATATCTGACGTGTCTGAAAGCGATTGTGTACATACTCTACTGTACGAAGAAACCTTTTTTGCAGCATATGGAGCTTTTGTATTTGCCTTCGTTGTAGACCCCCACGCTAATTGACAGTCGTTTAACCTTGAGGAAAACAGGGTGTTATAAGTGACCAGCATATCCTTTCGTGATAGAATACAATGGTTGGGATATGTGAGGCCTATTTCTTGAGAGAGTTTTGTTGCTAGATGGTTGATATGATGATGTAAAGCTAAGGTTTGATGAAAAATTACTCCTAAAGATTTAAGCGTAAAAACAATTTCGATCGGAATGGAGTGTAAGGTTATATTTTTATTTGCAGTTGCTTTAGTTTCCTCCCATTGCCCTGAATAATATTGACACGTGTACTTATCTTTATCGGGCGACCACGTTTCGCCACCTAAAAAATGTAATCGCACAGCGCGGGACGCGCCCGAATGTATCCGAAGTTTCTGGAAAGTTATCGATTCTTCTATCCGCTGTCTGTTGTCGCCGAACCTTGTGTTATCTGATTTCATCGCCTGATGCGAATGGTGTAGAACTTTGTGGAAGGCACGCGGGTCCCAACGATTAGTCTGGAACATTCGACAACTGCTCATAGAGAAAGGAATACAACAAGAGCGGACACTCCCATAGAGCCCAGCGGCCGAATTGACTGCAGCGCACCAAGCCGTGGATGTTAAAACTTGAAGCACACTTCCGGTTTCGGTTGTGTGCGCGCGCGTTTTGAATACTAGCTGGTGCGCGTCACGCCGGCTCCGCTTTTTTTTTGCTTTCGACGCAAATATATATATATATATTATTCATTACATATTTATTTGCAAATCATTTTATTAAGTAAAATTGATTCCGAACGATCTTCACAAGCCTCCACTGAATATGTGCCACGTGCATTTTCATAAAGATGCAAGACACCTTGTGAAATGAGGAAAAATTAACGTTTATTTTGTTCTTTGTAAATGCTCGTCGCGGGCTTTTTCTCCATTCATCCAGCATTGTGGCACAAGGTAAGCAGCAGTAGTTTTCGCAGGAAGCTCCACCAGACGACGCGAGCTGAAAAAATTACAAGCGTTATTTTGGTATTAACATGTAAGAATAATGCCTGTAGAGGCGAAGCGTGCGAAAGTGGTGAGTGGGCGGCATTACAAACAAAAGCAGTTCGTATTTACACACACGGCGTAGAAAATACCCGACTCATGCAAGCAATACCGTACATACCACAAACACATTCTAATTCCAAGCATTCCCCTCTTCCCAATACTTATTTCCTGCACTTTAATAGCACCAATGCGCGGGCAACGGAGCGTTTCGCGAACTTGGCTACAACCGACGCGATAGTACGCTACGAATACACAGAGGTGGCTACAACACAGGCTCTCAACCAGAGCATGCTGGACGCTCGCAGAATTCCTTCTACTCGCACTCAAGACAAAATGCGTGGGTGCCGTTCAAAAGACAGAATTTTCGAGTTACTAGTTCCTGGCGTTTGAGCTCCTTGGCTTATCTCTTGTGCGTTCTGCAGGCGCAAGCAACGCACTCCCGTGTTATCACTCTTGACGATTGCTCGTCGCGTTTTCGACAAGCGTGGGTACCGAAAGAAGGCTTAAATTGTTGCGGGGACATAAAGATTGCCACTAACCTGTCGCAGTAAGATTCAGTACGCGCCAAACTAACTGTCACCA
Source organism: Dermacentor andersoni (assembly GCF_023375885.2). Lineage (NCBI taxonomy): Eukaryota > Metazoa > Arthropoda > Arachnida > Ixodida > Ixodidae > Dermacentor > Dermacentor andersoni. Next base: position 8,155,558 of record NC_092823.1, on the reverse strand, counting down.
CGGCAGAGCTTCTTTTCGCTGCGTCACAACAGGCTCGGCGAGCGGGCCCTGTAACATAGAAGTATCGAAAATAATTTTCAACAATGTTGGGCGTCAGAGAAAGAAAAGCGCCATGAACTTGTCAGTGCATTAAAGCGCGAAACCGCGCACCACGGCCGAGCTGATTTTCGCTAACCGAGTCACAGCGCCAGGCGCGCCTACTGCGCTCGAAAGGTAGCCCAAAAAGTAATGAAATTAGTTTCAATAATGTTGGCAGTCAGAGAAAGCGGCAAAACTTGTCGCAGTAAAATTCAGTACACGCGAAACTGCGTCACAGCACCCTGTGCGACTAGCGTGCCCAAGAACTACCGAAATTAGTTAAAATAATATTGGGGCTTATAGGAAGCGTCGCAAACATCTCCCAGTACGATTCTTTAATTCAAATTAACTGCTCCACGACGGCCACGCTGTTTTTTGTTAACTGCATGCGTCGCAAGTCTAGCTTAGGTGCCGGGCAGTAAGCCTAATTGCTTGAAGTGCGTCGCAGACTGTCGAACAAAGTTTCTCACCTTGCCGTAGTCCAATAGTGCAGTGCTGCCATGTCGAAATTCCGAATGAACGCAATAATTCGCCGGGAGGCCACTAAACCAGGCTAAATCCCAAAATAGAAAAACAGGCAAACGGGTACCCGAACAGTCCAACGCTCAGATGCGCGGCCGGTCTCTCTCGCTTCGGCGGTGTGTCTGACGAATGACGCAAACATCTGGCTCGTCATTCGCCGGTTCGCCTGTCGCTAGGCAACGGAAGTAAACCGCAAAGTTTAATTTAATTTATACGCAGATATTTTTAATTTTTCCGGGAAAGAGTAAAAAAAATAAAACAATTTCTGTTAATCTCATTTCACATTCTTCTTGTTTTCGATGCTCGCGGCCCCAATTCGTCGATGTTAATACTATAGCGTGACGTGTTTCCTGTTTCCAATTTTCGCCGAGTGTCCGCTCTTGTTCAATCCCTTTCTCTATGACTGCTGTATAAAAGCCGACGCGCTTGACCCGCCGATCAGATTTTCGACGATCGCCGACCGTGTTCGCCGCTATCGTTGTGCTGTAAGTGTAGCCTGTTTTGTGGGCACAGGTTCGCCAATAAAATTTAGTTTTGTCGTTCACAGTATTGCTACTGTGTTCTTCAACGTCACCACCACGTGACAATATGCTATAAATCTTGGACACATTGACCGTAAGGCGGTTTTTCCCGTCCATTCTTCTAAAGCAAGCAGTGTGGAATCTGCGGAGTCAAATAATTCTTCAATATCTTTTACTGTTAGGAAAATCCTCGTGTAGTTGGCGTACATAATAAATTGTGATTCAAGAGAAATGTTTGTAATATCATTTATATGCATATTGTTACGGTGAAGGGAAGGAAGAAGTTGGATTGGACGAGAGGAAGACGAAGTCTGGCAGTTGCCTGAACGCCATTAACCTCAGTTGTAAATATATATTAATTTACACTCGTGGGCCTGCTTTCTTCCTGCAACATTTTTGTGGAAGGTGCGGGGTACAGTTACGGAACTTCACAGCGGACGTCATCTACCTGCCGCCACAATGGGAAATCAACCGACACAAACGACAACGCCTCAGCAGCCCGTGTCAACGGTCATCCTCACTCATCCGCGGGACCCAGGGACATTTTGTGGCACGGACAACGCCGACGTCGAGGACTGGCTTACGATGTACGAGCGAGTGTGCGACAACAACAGGTGTGATCCAACAATGATGCTAGCAAACGTGATATTTTATCTAAGAGGAACTGCGAAGCAACGGTATGACCCGCACGAAGCTGACCTAACGAGCTGGGATATCTGCAAAGAAAAAATGCGGGACCTGTTTGGCCGACCTGTCGGTCATCAGCTGGCAGCAAAAAAAGAACTTGCGTGCCGCGCTCAGACGTCCACAGAATCCTATGTCATGTACATACAGGATGTGCTGGCCCTCTGTCGCAAGGCTGATGACAACGTGATCGAGGCAGACAAGATTGGTCACATACTGAAAGGTATTGCAGACGATGCATTCAATCTCCTGATGTGTAAGGATTGTGCCACTGTGGATGCAATTGTAAAGGAATGCCGGCGCTTCGAACAAGCGAAGGGCCGCCGCGTCGCTCAAACTTTCGACCGATTGCCCAATACCGCCGCGACATCTTCTTGCGAAGACCCGCCGCGGTTCGTTCAGCCCGCAGGACCGGAATATATCACGCGCATCGTTCACCGTGAGCTTGAGGCCATGGCTCCGGCTACAGTTCGTCCCGACTGTCGGGAAAGTGTGCCCGCTATCTCCCTTATACAAGCGGTCGTTCGGGAGGAAATAGTAAGTTTGGGCATTCCATCACTGCTCGGTCCGCCATACAAACACCTACCAGATTTCTCCGGCCGCTCGCTCCCAGACGCGAAGCTTTCCGCCACCCCGTCGCAACCCAGCTGACTGGCGCACAGCGGATCATAAACCCATCTGCTTTAATTGTTCCGGTATTGGACACATCGCAAGTCATTGCCGCAACCACTGGTTGTCGCCTCCTCAGTGGTCGTCTCTGAGTCACTACCGCCAAGTACCAGACAATCGCACTTTCTCGCCCTATACGCTGACTGGGAACATCAACGCCGACAGTGCTCCACCAAGATCTAGCCGCTCCCCGTCTCCGCAAGGTCATAGGTCCCGTTCGCCTCTCGTTCACCGCTCTTCGTCCCCTTCTGCAACTGGTCGCTTCGCTTCGGGAAACTAGGCGGTACAGCTCCCGGACGTGAAGCTGCAACTACGACCCGGCCCACAAATCCTCTGTTGACCCTGCCTACATGTGGAAACCTACTGGACATTGAAGTTGATGGCGTTCCTGTTAGATCTCTCGTTGATACAGGAGAGCAGCTTTCAGTTATGAGCGCTGCTCTCCGCCGAAGCCTCAAGAAGGTTCTGACACCCGCCGTACTGGGCACTGTGCGAGTTGCCGATGGGAGTACTTCACCTGTCCTTGGAATGTGCACCGCACGTGTGACCATTGGGGGCCATTATACCGTTGTTCTATTTATCGTCCTTGAACACTGTCCACATGACCTAATTCTCGGCCTCGACTTCCTTTCGAAACACTCTGCCCAAATTGACTGCTCCGCAGGTGTTGTACAGTTGGATCTGCCGCTTCCTGCCGACACAACAATTTGTGCTTCACACCGCCTATGTTCTTCTGAGTTTGCAAGGCTGTCTCCACAAGCGGCTACAAATCTCCTCCTGACGCCCTGTCCTCCCGTACCTGATGGCGAGTACGTCGTGTCGCCGCTTACTGACGTGGTTTTGTCGCGCAATATTGCCCTGCCGAGCACCTTAGTCCGTATCCGCGAAAACTGCACTCGCATGCCCATCCTCAATTTTGGATTTTCGTCGCATGTGCTGCCACACGGCATCGCCATAGCGCATATCACTCCTTTGGAAGAATTTGAGGTTTCTTCTTTGACCTCTGAATCCTTCCTCAGTACCAATCGACCATTGTCACCCACTCCTCCGTACTCGACGCCTACGGACGATGTTTCTAATATGATCACCCCTGACCTTCCTTCCGAGCAAACAGCAGCTCTTCGTCACCTCCTGTCATCTTATCGGGACATCTTTGATTTGGACGACCGTCCACTTGGCCAGACATCTGTTGTCACGCATCGCATCAACACCGGTGACGCCAACCCCATTCATAGGTAGCCATATCGTGTCTCCGCAACAGAAAGGGCCATCATACAAAAAGAAGTAGACAGGGTGATGGACAAGGACATCATTGAACCTTCAAGTAGCCCGTGGGCGTCACCAGTTGTCTTAGTAAAGAAGAAAGACAACTCGTGGCACTTCTGCGTTGACTACCGTCACCCCAACAGGATAACAAAGAAGGATGTTCATTCCCTGCCTCGCATCGATGACGCTCCTGACTGCCTTCACGGATCCCAATACTTTTCATCAATTGACCTCCGCTCCGGTTATTGGCAGATTTTAGCGTCGATGAGATGGACCGCGAGAAAACCGCCTTCGTCACACCGGACGGTCTGTACCAATTTAAAGTCACGCCCTTTGGATTATGCGATGCGCCAGCTACATTCGAGCGCATGATTGACTCTCTCTTGCACGGCTTGAAGTGGTCTACATGCCTCTGTTACCTCGACGATGTGATTGTGTTTTCGCCGAATTTTGAGAGCCATCTGCGGCGCCTCAGAACCATACTCTCCGTGTTTCGCAGGGCTGGCCTTCAGCTAAACTCCTCCAAGTGCCATTTCGGTCGCCGTGAAATTAACATGCTGGGCCATCTAGTAAACGGCGCCGGAATCCAACCTGATCCACAGAAAGTTCACGCCGTGCGAAATTTTCCTGTTCCTTGTTCAACAAAAGATGTCCGTAGTTTTCTGGTCTTATGCTTTTATTTCCGGCGATTTGTTTAAAATTTTGCCGACATAGCTCACCCTCTCACTGACCTTCTTAAGAAAGACGTGTCTTTCACTTGGGGACCACTGCAGGAGAAAGCGTTCTCTACCTTGATTGAGCGGCTTACAACTTCCCCAATTCTGTCGCACTTTGACCCTTCTGCACCCACTGAAGTACGAACTGACGCGAGTGGTCATGGCATCGGCGCTGTCCTCGCTCAGCGTCAACAGGGCCAAGACGGTGTCATCGCTTACGCTAGCCGCCTTCTTTCCACGCCCGAGCGAAATTACTCCATTACTGAGAGAGAATGTCTCGCGCTCGTATGGGCGGTCGCGAAATTTCGGCCGTACCTTTTCGGTCGGAGCTTCTGCGTCGTAACCGATCATCACGCCCTGTGCTGGCTCTCCTCTTTGAAGGACCCAACTGGACGGCTTGCACGTTGGGCCTTGCGTCTACAAGGATATATATTTTCTATTATGTATAAATCAGGGCGCCTGCATAAAGACGCTGCCTGCCTGTCCCGCAATCCCGTGGATCAACCAGACGATACCGACGCAGACTCGGACATAAGTGTTCTATTCCTCTCCGGCTTCCTCCATATTGGCGACGAGCAGCGCAAAGATCCTGTTTTTCGAACACTTATGGAACGCCTAAGCTCCTCGCCCAATGACCCATCCCTCCGGATGTTCACCTTGCGCGATGGAACTTTATACCGCCGTAGCGTTCGTCCTGACGGCCCGGAGCTCCTCTTAGTCGTTCCCAAGCACCTTCGACTCGCCGTGCTCCAGCAACTTCACGACGCTCCTACTGCTGGACATCTGGGCATCACTCGTACATACGACCGCCTGCGGCGCCGCTTCTTGTGGCCCGGCATTTATCGCTCTGTGCGCCGTTATGTTGCTTCTTGCGACCTGTGTCAGCGCCGGAAGACGCGTGCTATGCCTCCCACTGGTTTGCTGCAACCAATTGATATCCCTACAGAGCCCTTCTTCCGGGTGGGCCTAGACCTCCTTGGCCCCTTTCTAATTTCCATCAAAGGAAACAAATGGATTGCTGTTGCAACCGATTATGCCACGAGATATGCCATCGCATGAACGCTACCAACCAGCTGCCCTACAGATGTCACCGACTTCTTACTATACGACGTCATCCTGCACCACGGCGCCCCTCGCCAGTTGCTGACGGATCGCGGCCGCTACTTTTTATCGAAGGTCGTGGATGACCTGCTGCGCTCCTGCTCTACAGAACAACAGATTGCTACCGCGTACCACCCTCAAACGAACGGCCTCGCCGAGCGACTCAACCGCACGCTAACTGAAATGCTGGCCATGTACGTTTCCGACGATCACCGCGACTGGGACGTCGCTTTACCATACATCACTTTCGCATACAACTCGTCCCGTCACGACACTGCCGGATTTTCACAATTTTACCTGTTGTATGGCCGCGACCCCACCTTGCCCTTTGACACGTTGCTACCTTCCGCAGTACAATCACCCAGCACTGGTTACGCTCGCAATGCTACGCTCGGTCGCGGTGCACCCGTCATCGCTACACAGTATCGCAAGCTTCTCAAAAGCGACGCTACGACCTTCGGCACCGAGACTCCCATTTTTCACCTGGTTCCCTTGTCCTTCTGTGGACGCCTTCACGTCCCGTCGGCTTGTCGGAAAAACTACTCTGCCGTTATTCTGGCCCGTACCAGATCTTACGCCAACTGTCCGACGTTACATACGAGATCGCCCCAGTCGGTCAGCCTTCAGTGCCTACCAACGTCACCAGCGATGTTGTTCACGTCACTAGGCTGAAGCCCTATGTCCCCCCATTAGGTGATGCTCTATAACTTGCACCGGGACGCAGCTACTCCGCCGGGAGGGTGATGTTACGGTGAAGGGAAGGAAGAAGTTGGATTGGACGAGAGGAAGACGAAGTCTGGCAGTTGCCTGAACGCCATTAACCTCAGTTGTAAATATACATTATTTTAAACTCATGGGCCTGCTTTCTTCCTGCAACAATATTAAACAGGAATGGGCTTAAAATACTGCCCTGAGGTGCGCCGCTAGAAACCCGTAGTTGCTCGGAGATAAGGTCGGCTATTTAACAATTTGTTTCCTGTGTTCAAAGTAAGACTGCATTAAGCTGCATTGTCATGATAACCATACCGCCCAAATTTTCGAAATAATATTTCATGTTTGATGAGGTCGAACGTCTTGGAAGAGTCCAGAAATGATCCAAGTACGAATGTACCTTGCTCGAAATGCGTTAAAATATCTTCCTTTAGTGTTAGAAGGGCAAATTCTGTACTTAGACCTCGCCGAAAGCCATACTGAGAGTTAGTTATAATCTTAAGCTTCGCTTCCAATTTGTTAAAGTGGCTTAATATAACTTTCTGGAACGATTTTGATAAAATAGGTAAAATAGAGATGGGTCTGTCATTGTTTCTGGAATTTTTGTCTCCCTTTTTATAAGCAACAGTTACCTTTGCAAGCTGCATTTTATGCGGAAAGACACCTTGACTAAGACTAAGACGCAGGCCACGTGGCCATACGAGCAGATCGACAGGGTAGCAAAGGCGGAGGGGTCGGTCTTATCGTTCGATCTGACATTAAGTTCTCCGTTATGAAGGCGCCAGCAGAAATTGAATCTGTCTGGTGTAAAATTTTTCTTAATGAACAGTCCATTGCAATCGGCATTCTTTATCGACCGCCAGGTTCATCTTTCGATGTATTGCGCATCCTTAATGATTATTTGAACATATAAACATTCAAACTGTCTAATCTTATTTTTATGGGCGATTTCAACGCTCCGGGTATCCATTGGTCATCATTTACGTTTTGTGGTCGGGATACATCCATCCGTCAAGAATTGCTGAACATTTCAATTGCTAAAGCAAATTGTTAACGAAGCAACAAGAGGTGACTCGCTGCTTGACTTGGTCTTTCTCGGTCCAAATATTTATCAGTGTGGTTTTGAAAGTGATATTGTTGATGGAATTTCGGAACACAAGGCGTACTTGGCAGTTACTATTAACTGTCCTGTTTTCGCACTGCTGTCGACTTTCACAACGTTTCCTGATTTCGCTCGCGCTGATGATATTGCTATCACCGATTTTCTTGCTTCTTCTTTCGATCCATTTCACACGATTAGTCACGTAGGTGACATCAACGAACTAGTCAGCAACTTTGAAATTATTGTCAGTGACTGCATACAACGTTTTGTTCCACTAAAAACAAAGAAAAAGAACCTCAAAGTACCCCGGATGACACGTGATATCCTTCTCGTATCAGGCCGCGTCGGACGCCTCAGGCGCGTGAAGCGTTTATCAGACCCTGATAGTGCTATCAAGTTTCATGGGCAAAGGAAGAACTGCGAGTAATTATGAAATCAGCAAAAGATCGTTTTTTCAATGCCCAGTTAGGTAATCTTCTCAAAACTAATCCTCGCAAATTTTGGCGCTCCATCTTGCCAACAGAGTCTACATCGGCATCTATAATCGTCAATGATGAAAAAACTAATCATCCGTTAATAATAGCTGATGCGTTTAATGCCTACTTTAAATCCGTATTTTCATCAGATACCCACGAAGTTCCATCCTTTGACCCTCTTAAAGTGGCAACCCCGATTACTGATGCCATGATTAATGAGCATGGTGTACTGAACCTAATACTACAGTTAGACACTAAAAAATCCACCGGTCCCGATTCGTTTCTCGTTCGTTATTCATTGTTGTCTGCTCGCTACCTAACCATCATCTTTTAAAAGTCGCTCAATACCGGCATTGTTCCATCCTCATGGAAGCTGGCCAAAGTACATCCATTATTCAAATCTGGTAATAAACAGCTGTTATCTAATTATAGACCTATTTCATTAGCACCGTATTCATGTAAGATGCTGGAGCACATAATTCACAAACATATAATGGAATTTCTGGAATCTAATGACATGCTTTCTAACTTTCAGCACGGCTTTAGGAAAGGTTTCAGCACCTTAACACAACTAGTTGAATTCTCATACGATATTCTCTGCGCTCTTGATATCGGCACGCATATCGACGCTATATTTATAGTTTTTTCCAAGGCTTTCGGTACTGTACTGCATTGTAATCTCTTAATAAAGCTTAACATGATCTTGAAAAATTCTCACTTGGTTAGCTGGATTGCCAGTTTCCTTTCTCATCGGTCACAATTCGTATGTTATAATTCAACTAATTCTTCTTCTGTTGACGTGTCATCTGGTGTACCCCAAGGCTCGGTTCTTTGTCCTTTACTATTTCTACTATACATTAATGACTTACCTCGAAACGTCACTTCACACATACGCCTTTATGCGGACGACTGTGTTCTGTATCGCGTGATTAACACACCAGAAGATCATCTTGAACTAGATTCCTCATTTGTCAGCTTCTGCACCTGGTGCAACACTTGGCAAATGAAAACAAATTTTACTAAAACTGTGATAATGTCATTTTCTAATAATGCCTCTCCTTTATTGATCAATTACACTTTCAACGACTTATCGTTGCACAGGGTCTCGGAATACAAGTATCTTGGCGTCATATTTACCACTAACATGTCGTGGTCAAAACACATTAATTTCATTTGCACTAAAGCAATCTGGAAGCTCAGGTATGAGGCGCAATTTCAACAACTCTCCAAAGGAAACTAAGTTACTAATGTATAAAACTTTAATTCGGCCAATCCTACCTAGATTACGCTTCTCCTGTCTGGAACCCTCATAAGCAGTGCGACATTAACTCCATTAAGAGCATAGAACGAAAATATATTAGCTTCATATAACGTCGCTATGATCACTTTTCACCCTATCGTGCCTCATCTTCTTTGAACCTAACACCTTTATCCATACGCCGTCACATTGAGTCATTGAAGTTTCTGCATGGTATCGTCAATTATTCTTATCGTCTCTCGCATCCCATATATATTCCTTCAGACATTCCTCGGTCAAGTAGAAGTCACCATAGCCTTAATATTCAGCCTTACTTTGCTCGAACTAATAAATTTAAATACAGCTTTTTCCCACGTGCTATTGAACTCTGGAACTTAATTCCCGCAACAATTAGGTCACTGCCACTAAATAATTTCATGTTAAAAGTTAACTGCACCTGATTTTATGTATTTTCTTGTTGTTACAGTGTATTGACTCATTCTCATTCTGTGCTGACTCTCAGTGTTGCTGTTATCTTGAGTTTCATTTGCGTCATGTGCCTTATTTCTTGTGAATTTTTAATATGTTATTGTTTACTCATTTTGTCTAACCCACTCCTGCAATAGCCCCATAGAGGGACTTCAGTACGTATAAAACCAGCATGGCTTTGTTTGCGTCGCGAACAGACGCAAAGAAGTGTGCGTCCTTCACCTTCAACAAGCAACAACCAAAGAAGCTTTATTGTCAGGAAGCAGCGGCTTTTATAGACCGCATCGCTAGTGCCACAATGGCGCTGTAATTGCTGACGCTGCCTAAGCTGGCGAGCTATCTTATCACACATCTTCCTCTCTCTTTTTTTAATGAAGCCACTCTAGTTACGAAGCTTGAAATCGTTCTGGAGGAACCACACACCTTCCGCTTCGCGTGTGATTGTGACAGGGATCGTTATACGGTTGCGCACAGCTGCTTTCATCGCTGCATATTTCTGGTGATTCCGCTGTCAGTTGCGTTGTTCCTGGGTCGTCTTCTAAACTAGTCGAAGGCAGCGGAACGAGATGAGTGCGATTGCTGCTTAGAGAAGTTTCCCCGGAGTCGGCCCAGTACTATCTGGGCTCGTCGGGGCTTCCTTGAATGACTCCTTCTCTTTGGACTTTTACGATCCCTACGTCGGTTCCTTCGGACAGCTCAGGCAGATCGCGCGCTCCGTGGCGTTGGTCGTAGTTTCTCTCCTGGCGCTGACGCTGCGACATCTTGAAAGCTGCCACTTCTTGGAAGTCTGGTGCCCGAGGCTGGAGGCTTTCGCTGGACGTGGACAGGACCGTGCGCAGTCGCCTCCCCATGAACAGCTCGGCGGGGCTGTATAGAACGGATACAGCCCCGCCGAGCTGTCCGGTAGGCCAGTAGAGTTTTATAAGCGTCAGCAGTTTTCTTTGAGGAGCCCTTGATAGTTCTCACGGCGGACTCTACCATTCCGATGCTGTGATGATAATGAGGGCTAGACGTCACTTGTTCAAAGTTGTACTCTGACGCGAACTTTGAAAATTCAGCGCCGAAGGCTCTTGAGAATGGCGGCCCATCATCGGAAACAACTACTTCCGGAATCCCGTGTCTGGCGAAAATGGTATTGCTGTGGTTTATTACTGCTGATGAAGTAAGGTTATTCAGCGGTACGAGCTCCGGGTATCGTGAAAAGTGATCCGTGATGATCAGCCACCATTTTCCCTCAATAAAGAATAAATCTATCGCAATGTGCTGCCATGGCCTATCTGGAAAATTGGTCTGTTGCAGAGGCACCTTTCGGTTGGTGCTCTGCTTGAGGCAGCTGTGGCAGTTCTTAATAAGTCGTTCAATGTCCGCGTCGATACTTGGCCACCAAACTGAGCTCTTCGAGCGTGCCCGGCCCTTCTCGATTCCGAAGTGTCCCTCGTGAATTATTTTAAGGACGGGCTGCCGTAGTGTCGATGGGATCACTATCTGAGACCCGCACATGAGCAGGTTTTTAACAAGGGCAATGCTTTTCTCTCATTCCAGCAAGGCTTCAGTTCACACCAAACGTCTCGATGACTTCGCCAGCCTTTTGTACACAGGTGGATAAGAGCTTGAGATACCTCTTGTTACTGGGCGATAAGCTGTAATGTCGGCGCTGTTACCGGGACTGACGAAGCCACCAATCACAGATAGCCCTGGATCTCGTCCTCCAGTTCCAGGAGTTCCGTTTGTGGAAGCGGTGACCGAGAAGGTGCGTTCGCCACCGTCAATTCCCGGCCTGGAACATACACAATGTTATACCTGTAGCGCATCAGACGCATATGCATTCTTTGTAGCCTCGGCGTTAGTTCGTCAATTCATTTTGACCCAAACAAAGATACGAGTGGTTTGTGATTTGTTTCGAAGATAAAGCGCTTTCCTACGAGATTATCACGGAACGTTTCACTAGCCCACACGATAGCAAGTCTCTTTTTCAATTTGGGCGTATCGCCGCTCGGTGGTTGTAACAGTTCGGAAAGCATAGGAAATGACTTTGAACTGATAGTGTTTTTGCCTTTGGCGCCCGACAGCTCCAAGACCGTACGAGGAGGCGTCTGCTGTGACCACTGTTTCCATGTTTGAATCGTAGATTCCCAGAACAGGGTCCGATGAAAGAAGAGTCTTCCACTTCTTGAAGGCGGCTTCCTGCGCGGAACCCCACACGAAATCCTGTCTTGAGCTAATCATGGAAGAAAGAGGCTGAAGGTCTTCCGCTATGCGGGGTGCAAAGCGGGCCAGATAACTTGCCATGCCCATCACGCGCAGTAACTCTGCCTTGGACATAGGATGTGGCCTTTCTGTCACCGCGTCAAGCTTTCGCTTATCGGGACGCACCGCGTTGTTCCCGATTGGATGTCCAAAAAATGAAATCTGGGTGACACTTAAGTCGCACTTATCTCTGTTAAAAGTAATGCGCGGTGTGCGGAGGCGGTCCATCACTGCCCGAAGCCTCTCGTCATGTTGTGCCTGCGTGGCGCCCCAAATAAGCACATCGTCCATGTGGCAGACGGCTCCATCCTGTCCTGAAAAAACCTGTCCCATTCGTCTTTGAAAAAGTGCGGGGGCTGACGAAATTCCGTACGGAAGTCGGTTGAAATAAAATAATCGAAACGGCGCGATAAAAGTTTTGTATTCTTTGCTCCCTTCACTCAGCGGTATCTGCCAGAAACCCGAGTTCGCGTCGAGTTTCGAAAACGTGCTGGCTGCTCGTAGCATTCCGATGGTGTACTCGACGGCAGGGGTGGGATGCCATTCTCGTTGAGCGTACCTGATGAGTTCCGTAAAGTGAACACAGATTAGAACAGCACCCAGGCGTTCAAGAACGACAACCATAGATGCACACCATGTAGTAGGCTCGGCGACAGGAGAAATGACGCCTAGTGCTTTCATCCGCTCGAGCTCTTGTCTTATTTTTTTCTGAACAAAGGCTGGGGGTCCCTACGTGGGGACGAAAGCGCGAAAGGCTTTGCTTCCGGATTCAACTTGAGGTCATACTCCTCTTTGAAAGTCCCAAGTCCTTGGAACACTTGTGGAAAGTCAGATTCGGCATAAAGTTTCTTTACTACGTTGATTTGTGGATGTACGCAGAGCCTTTCTATCGCTGGTTTTCCAAGAAGAGGGGTTCGGAGGCCTTGAAGTACGGACACATGCTCGCGGCTGCTCGTTCCGCTAACACCATATTCATGGCAACTATACCAGAAGTCGATAGTAGAAGTCGGTGATAACTTCGTTAGACAGGATACCAGTAAGCTGTCGCAGGAGACGAAAGATCTGATCAAGAAACGCCAAAGTATGAAAGCCTCTAACCCTACAGCTAGAATAGAACTGGCAGAACTTTCGAAGTTAATCAACAACCGTAAGACAGCTGACATACGTAAGTACATAATGGATAGAATTGAACATGCTCTCAGGGACGGAGGAAGCCTAAAAGCAGTGAAGAAGAAACTAGGAATAGGCAAGGATCAGATGTATGCGTTAAGAGACAAAGCCGGCAATATCATTACTAATATGGATGAGATAGTTCAAGTGGCTGAGGAGTTCTATAGAGATTTATACAGTACCAGTGGCACCCACAATGATAATGGAAGAGAGAATAGTCTAGAGGAATTTGACATCCTACAAATAACGCCGGAAGAAGTAAAGAAAGCCTTGGGAGCTATGCAAATGGGGAACGCAGCTGGGCAGGATCAGGTAACAGCAGATTTGTTGATGGATGGCGGGCAGATTATTCTAGAAAAACTGGCCACCCTGTATACACAATGCCTCGTAACTTCGAGCGTAACGGAATCTTGGAAGAACGCCAACGTAATCCATAAGAAAGGGGACGCAAGGACTTGAAAGATTATAGACCGATCAGCTTACTATCCGTTGGCTACAAAGTGTTTACTAAAGTAATCGCAAACAGAATAAGGAACAACTTAGATTTCTCTCAACCAAAGGATCAGCCAGGATTTTGTAAAGGCTACTCAAGAATAAACCATATTCACACTATCAATCAGGTGATAGAGAAATGTGCGGAATATAACCAACCCTTGTATATAGCTTTCATTGATTACGAGAAATCTTTTGATTCAGTCGAAACCTCAGCAGTCATAGAGGCATTACGGAATCAGGGTGAAGACGAACCGTATGTAAAAATACTGAAAGATATCTATAGCGGCTCCACAGCCACCGTAGTCCTCCATAAAGAAAGCAACAAAGTCCCAATAAAGAAAGGCGTCAGGCAGAGAGATACGATCTCTCCAATGCTATTCACTGCGTGTTTACAGGAGGTATTCAGAGACGGGGACTGGGAAGAATTGGGGATAAGAGTTAAAGGAGAATACCTTAGTAACTTGCGATTCGCTTATGCTATTGCCTTGCTTAGTAACTCACGGGACCAATTGCAATGCATGCTCACTGACCTGGATGGCAAAGCAGAAGGGTGGGTCTAAAAATTATTCTACAGAAAACTAAAGTAATGTTTAACAGTCTCGGAAGAGAACAGCAGTTTACGATAGGTAGCGAGGCACTGGAAGTGGTAAGGGAATACATCTACTTAGGACAGGTAGTGACCGCGGATCCGGATCATGAGAGTGAAATAATCAGAAAAATAAGAATGGGCTGGGGTGCGCTTCGCGGGCATTCAGATCATGAACAGTAGGTTGCTATTATCCCTCAAGAGAAATGTGTATAACAGCTGTGTCTTACCAGTACTCACGTACGGGGCAGAAACCTTGAGGCTTAGGAAAAGAGTTCTACTTCAATTGCGGACGACGCAACGAGCTATGGAAAGAAGAACGATGGGTGTAACGTTAAGCGATAAGAAAAGAGCAGAATGGGTGACGGAACAAACGCGAATTAATGACATCTTAGTTAAAATCAAGAAAAAGAAATGGGCATGGGCAGGACATTTAATGAGTAGGGAAGATAACCGATGGTCATTAAGGGTTAGGGACTGGATTCCAAGGGAAGGGAAGCATAGCAGGGGCCGTCACAAAGTTAAGTGGGTGGGTGAGATTAAGATGTTTGCAGGGACAACATGGCCACAATTAGCACATGACCAGTGTAGTTAAAGAAGTATGGGAGAGGCCTTTGCCCTGCAGTGGGCGTAACCAGGCTGATGATGATGATGGTGGTGATGATACCAGATAAGGCAAGGGATTTACCATCAGGTCCCTGAAGCCGGCGCCTGGCTGGTTGAAGTTCTATTGCGGGAAAGGTGTGAGTGAAGAGCTCCGTCGGAATGACGGTTTTGTCCGCGCCACTACCCATTTTAAATACCACATTCGAGGATTCAACAAGATAGCGAACTTTGCACCTGTAAGCGGATGAATGGGATGCGACTTCGAGGAAGCCTGCTTCCTCGGTCCGGTTTTCGACGTTCCTGACAGATCTGGTTGATCGGCAAAGCGCCTCGAAGTGTCCTCTTTTGTCGCACTTTCCACCGACTGAATCTTTCGCTGAACAGGGCGCTCGACTGTGCCTGTTTCTTCCGCACCAGCCACATGGTTTGGGAACGTTGCCTCCACT
The DNA here is from genome assembly GCF_023375885.2 of Dermacentor andersoni. Taxonomy (NCBI): domain Eukaryota; kingdom Metazoa; phylum Arthropoda; class Arachnida; order Ixodida; family Ixodidae; genus Dermacentor; species Dermacentor andersoni. The sequence goes on along the minus strand of NC_092823.1, from coordinate 8,140,436 downwards.
TTAAGGCGGAGGCACGTTTTTACCCCCTTGTCGCGTACTCCTCTGGGACTGTATTTGGTGGACTTCCTCCTGCTCTCGCCCGCGGTAAAGCTCTGCATGCTTTTGGCTGATGGTCTCGTGCTGTCGTGCCACCAGCAATGCTTTCTGTAGTTTTAGGTCCGGATCGAGTTGCAGAGCTCTCGTGATATTACGGTCCTGGAGATCCACCACGAGGCGGTCTCAAAATAAATCTTATCACAGCTCCCGGTAGTCGCACAAGGAAGCAAGCGCGTGCTGTGCAGTAACAAAATCCTCCACGTATTCGCCGTCGTGTTGCGTTGGGATGTTAAACTTGACCCTTTCATGAATGATGTTCCGTCGAGGAACAAAGTAGGCCCCGTACTCCTGCAGTACAACCTCAAACTTCTGGTCGGCAGGCTCAAGTTTGAACATTTTGAAGATATCCTCGGCTCGAGGTGCCATTAGATAAACAAATGCATCTACTTGACTTTTTTCTGGCTTCCTGTCCATTCCAGACGCTCTTCAGAAGCAAATAAATTTCCTTGGAGGCCAGTCGTTGGGTGTTGCGAAGCTGAAGGGCTCGGGTTGAGCAATTGCAAAACAAAGCCATCTTACTTCGTCTTTCCTTGTAAGGTACCTATTGGCTTGTCTGGCGTCTGGCACTGTTTAGTGGGCCCGCGGCGCCTTCGTTTCAGGGCTAGTCTCACGTCAAAGAGCTGTGGTGCCTCAGATCGGTGGGCGCCACTTCTGACACCATGTTTGCGCTGCGAACAGACGGAAAGAAGTGTGCGTACTTCACCTTCAACAAGCAACAACGAAGGAACTTTTATTATAAGCAAGCAGCGGCTTTTATAGACCGCATCGCTATTGCCACAGCGCCGCTGTAGCTGCTGACGCTGCCTAAGCTGGCGAGCTATCTTATCAAACAGGTGTCACGCACGCACAAGCGAAAATGAAGACATCTCACTCGATGACCGCGGATCTCGCTGTCAAAATGCTTGTGCCGGGAAACGAGGCAGCAGCAGCGTGCAAATTGATGTTCGTGCTGCCTCGCGCGTCAACGCGAACTAGGAGTCCCCAACAACGCACACACGAAGCTATCAGCACTCGGCGTAGTCTGTCGACTGCACAGATCGCTTTCAAGTTACAGCCTGCGCGGCCGCGCTGAGCCGCACCGTAGGCAACCGCCGCCAGAGCAACACGCCCCCCTCCCCCCCCCGTCGGTACTGAACGCGCGAAGAAAGACGGTGCGCTTCCGCCCCGCCTTCCCTCCCTTGCACGAGCGAGATCGAGCCGCCATCCTCGGCTCACTCTTGCACAATCTTGCGAAGGTGCTTGGACTTTATACGGAACCTCCCGGTGACGTCGACGGCGGAAATGCTCTGACTCTGAACTACGCTTTTTTGCGCGAAGTTATCCCTAATACCGTATCTATTTTACCGCAGCGTATCATCTCCTTCGACGATGTTACTGTCTTCATATATTGTGGCCGTCCGATAATTTTTAGCTAGAGCTCAGAGTGCTCTTGCATAGTGCCAGAATCTTTTATTGCGATAGCAATGACATGATAAGAATAATGACATTAAATGCTAAGCGCATTTCTCCCGTTGACGTCGCCGTTATGTTCCCTATAAAGTAAGGGCGATAACACCGTCGCCACGCGTCGTATGCTGTATCTGCGAGTCAAAAATTGCAGGACACTTAAGCTTCGCCTTCAAGAGTTGAACGCGACAGCGTTCCCGTCGACCCACCAAGGGGTGTAAGACAATGCGCTACGGCGCAGCGATCACTTACGAGGCGCCCCGCATCGGACTTTGCACCCACCAATCGCGCGGTGAGCGTCGAGCAACGTAGCGTTCCGCGCGGCAACGAAACGTGCGCCTGAGCAAGTGGAACAAACCAAAGAACTCGGCGTCTTGGAGGGGGAAACGATGTACGCCAGCCAAACGTCGTGATCGGCACGGGCAGAGAGATAGACAGATAGTGATCTAAAGAAAGGAAGGACGCTTGATTCTGCAACCCGTGGGGGAGCACGGCGAAGCGTCGTCAGGGGAGAGGGAGTCCGAGCCGCGACGCGCCTAGCACCGGTCCCCGCACAGCCCCTATGTGGGCATGGCGCGCCACCTCTCGGGGCAGCACCGTATATTAAGACGAGGGGGTCTTCTGTGTTTGCAGCAAGATGGCTCTGCGTGTGCGGAAAGCACAGAAGAAATGTAGCGGAAACGCACTTCGCTATTCGTGTAACTGCGACTTCTGTAAGTTACATGTTCATAATTACCGATATAAACCGCAGTATAACTTTCTACGGCTCGTTTCTAAGGCAACACCGCATTCACTAGAGGCGCTTTTGTACTACTTTGAAGCATCGAACTCGTTTGTGAGTGGTAGCGTCTCCGTCTCACACTCTGGAGACCCTGGTTCGATTCCCACCCAGCCCATCTTGCAACTTGTTTTTCATTCTTGAAGTGCCTCCCAGGATTTATCACTCACGGCCAACGCCGACGACAACGGATTTTCTGCGACACAAGCTCCTTAACGCTGTCGCATTAAAACACGCAAGGGAAGCTGGCGAGCGAGTCACTAGAAGGCGCATCACAGACGCGGCGCCACTGTCGGCGCTATGGAGTCTTCATCATCCGAAGTTGAATCACTCGCGTCTACATTATCAGGCGACACACACGGAAACATAACTCAGCAGCACTAAACTCAGCAACATTTCGTCGCAACACTAAACTCAGCGACACACTCCGCGACAAGGAATACTCTCGCGGTTACGCATTATAATAATTGTTAGGTGCCTCCATATTTTTCCTTTCTCGCTATTTGTTCGAGCTAAGGATCACTTCTTTTTCGTGTAATCCCAACTTTTTGGCTTCTCTATGATTCTTAGACTTCTGCTTACGCTCTCCTGTAGCTTGCTTTATTTTGTTCCGGCACTTGAGCGCTTTGGCCTTTCCAATAAATGCAACAATTGTTTGCCGTGTCTGTCTTCTGCTGCACAACCCCTACCAGTTCCTTATATTTCCAGCCTGTTGTAGGCAGTCCCTCCATTTCCTCCTCTATGTTCTTTTTGTGATCTATGTTATTTGTTTTGATTAACTTTTTAATAGTTCTGCTGCAATTGGGTCGTTTTGTGCATTAGTATCTCTCCCAAAGTTTAAGGTTAGTCGTTTATGATCGCTATCCATGGTATTGTTTCTATTTTTGTCTATCATCATTTGGCCTAGGCATTCGTAGACTGTTTCTGAGACAAAGGAATAGTAAATACATGATACCTGTTTCCGCATTGGTAGGGCGAAAGAATGCGACGTGCATAGCGGTCGGACGTGCCCCATACGGACTGCGTCGTTTTTGCTTTGTGGGCGCTCTTCTCTTCGGATACATACGAGCTCAAAACCACTTCTAATGTGTTTGTGAGTACCTAAGGACCCGAACTACTACCAGTTTTGGGGGCGGAGCAGACTTTTTGGCCCTTCTTGGGTCTTTTCTGTGCCGACCACGCCCAGGAAACCCTAACACGACTACTGCCGCCGAGGAGTGGTATGCCACGTGAATACGCCACAGAAGGGATGAAAATCCCACGGCAAATGTGTGACAACGCCAGCCAATAAATCTCTGCCATTCAAGCCGAGAAGATGTCCAACCACCTCAGAAAAAGCGAGTCTGTCACTTTCCTCACCGATCATGACGACAGCGAACACAAAGCCACCGTCGTCGCCTAAGGCCGCCGTGCGGATTTGCAGGATTCCCAAGTGGAGGCCTTTGCCGAGACTACCTACCTACTTCTTCAAAATTCTGTTCAGACCGAAAGGCGGAAAGCATTCGAAGAAATTTACCGTCATCGAAATCCTTCTGGCTGCTATCTGCGGTGCAATGGTTATCGCCGCGGATGCGATGAAAGAAGACCAGGGTCGTGTTAACCCTACAAATGACTCATACACCATCGGAACTCCGTCAGAAGCGAGTGCACATCAATAGGTTGTTATCAAGAACATACAACTCGAGGACAAAACTTCGAATTTAATACCCACATTGAACTCACAGACGAGACTATCTGCTATAACTCAGGCCACATCAAAGACGAAATGGTGCGAGACCTACAACAGCGTAACAAAGGCAAGGACTTCGATATTACTGGAGCTAGAAGATTGCGATAGACTAAGTCTGTTCTGATCATTTCTTAGTCAACACCGCAAGAGTGCCGGAGAGCATCCACTCTTTCGGTGGTGTCGTGAGATGCTACACCTTCAAGCCGAAAATTGAAGCGTGCTTCAACTTCCAGTCACCAGAACATTGAGCGGATGTATGCCCGCAAGCGAAGGAAGAGATCTGCTACCGATGTGGACAAAACCATCCGGAGAAAGAAACACCAGATCGCGCACCAAAATGCATCGTCTGCGACGGAGATCACATCACTAGGACCAGAAGATGCAAGGTTCACTAAGAAAAACAAAAGAAACATGCTACCATCCCCTCCCCCCTGCTACACCCAAGAAGAATGATGGTCACGTCTCAAGAAACCGTTCCTGTTCAGCCACACGCGGCCTTGGAGTGAGAAGTCGAAGAAGGTCAAGCTCCTTGCTGCCGTTGGCCAGAAGCATCTCCAAAGACCGGTCAAAACAAGTAAGCTGGGTTTCGCCAACCTCCAGTCTAGAGCAGATGAGGAAAAAATACAACACCTAGAAAGACAAAATTCTCACTTAACCTCTGTATCGACTCAATTGCAGAAGGTCATTAACAAACTGAGAGCAGAAAGCTCTACAGTTCAACACTCTACCATGAAAACAACCCAAAGACAAACATCCGCAGCCTCTTCACCATCATCTTCCCTATGACACAACCCCGCTCCCCCGCAATAAAGCGACCTCTACCTAATGAAAAAGCCCCCATGGATGAAATTAAATTCATTCTGGAGCAAAATTTCTCACAATTCACCACACAAATAATTAGTAGCAGACAAAACAAAAAAGAAACAGCTCTTTCTAGCGTTATATCAACCTTTGAGGCGGGTGCAACCATTTCAGATGCTACGTAGCGTTCAGAAACACCCATTGTACTTTAACATAGCGGGACTGCCTAATCCCATAACAATCTGGCAGTGGAACTGTAGAAGCATCGAAAAAAAAACGAAGCATTGTAAAACCTTAAAGAAAAAGCCCCCAATTGCGAAACTATGAAACCTATGAAAACAAAATTTCCAAGAAATACCAAATCGCCACATTAGTAGAAAGAAATCTAACGGCCATATAACATGACCTAAGAATGTCTTACTTGGACAGCTTCCTAGTCGAACTAATTCCACAAACGGTAGGCATGCCCGCCACAGTCATACTAAATTAACTAGGAAAGAACACCGCCAAGAAGCACAATCACGAGCGGGAGAGCGACACAGGATGATCACCATCCTTAGTCGGTCTCTCGCTCCTCATTGTCTTAGTTGGCGCTGTTCTCGTCTAGTTCAAGTATTCGTCTAGTTCAAGTAACGCTCTCTGTTAAGGTCCTCAATCATTTGTTGTAACTCGTCTCCAGTGATGCTCAACAGGACAATGTCATCTGCAAACCAAATGCTGCCGACATATTCGCCGTTGATCCTTGCTCCTAAGCGTTCCCAGTTTAACTGCTTGAATACTTCTCCCAAGCACGCAGTGAATAGCATCGGGGAGATTGTGTCTCCATATCTGACCATTTCTTTATAGGTATCTTCCTACTTGTGTGGAAATAAGGTATCCATGGAATCTTTGTAGATATTCACGTAAGCGGCCTGTACTCCTTGATTACGTAATGATTCTGTGATTACTGGTATCTCTACTGAATCAAATGCCTTTTCGTAATATGTGAAAGCCATATAGAGACGCTGAGTGTACGCTGCGGATTTTTCGATTACCTGCTTAATGACATGGGAGTGATCCATTGCAAAGTATCCCTTCCTGAAGCCAGCCTTGGATTTAAGCCTCGGTTGACTTAAGTACAGTGTCGTCCTTATAATATTGGAATACTTTAGTGGTGGATACTTGTGGTGGATAAGGTGGTGGATACTTTATATAATACCGGGAGTAATAATGCGCCTTTATAAATTTAATTCTTAACGCCTCCCTTTTCGTGGATAAGTATAATGTTTCATTGTTCCTGTTCTATGGGATATGTAAAGTCGATCGACACTTCGTATAGAGAATTGCCAGTTTTTCGAGCGTTATGTCTCCTTCGTCTTTGATTAAATTGACTATTATACCATCTTCTCTTGGCACTTTTCCCGGTGCCATGTCGTACAAGGCCTCATCGCTAGTGATAAGTCTCTGCAACCTGTTCATTACTGCTTCGCATGGAGGTATCGTGGCTCCTCTGTGTACTGTATAAGTCAGTACAGAATTATTCCGCTGCTTTTACTATACCTTTGAGATTGATCATATTACCGTACTTATATTTAAATGCATAAATCTTGGTTTGTCCTACGCGAAGTATCCTTCTCAGTGATGTTATGCTGCGGCCATTTTTTACGGCTTCTTCAGTCTTTCTCATGTTATAATTTCGAATATGCTGTATTTTCTCCCGGTTGAGCAGTTCTGACAGTTTCGCCAATTCTATCTTATTTCTTCAGTAGGGCACTTTCATTTTTTGTCGTTTCCTTATTAGGTCCTTTATTACTTTAGAGAGCTTGCCTACTGGTTGCCTTGGCGCCTTACCTCACACTCCAATTGCTGCCTCTGAAGCCAGCCTAGTTACGGTTTCATTCATTACATCTATGTCATCTTCATCTCTCTGTGCAAAGGCTGCATGTTTGTTTACATGAAGCAGCCTAAATTGGTCTGCTTTTACCCTTACTGCGCCTAGGTTCCCCTGTTTCTTTCTGACCAATTTTACTCTTTCTCTCTTCAATCTGAGGGGAATCCTAGACCTCACCAGCCAATGATGACTGCACTTTACTCTACCTAACCCTTCAACATCCTTCACTATGATGGGATCGGCAGGAAGTATTAAATCTATTTCTGTTCTTGTTTCAGCATTAGGGATTTTCCTGGTCCACTTTTTATTGCTACGCTTTTCGAAGGTGTTAATTATTCGCAGTTTATTCCTTTGCGCAACTTCTACCAGCATCTCTCCTCTAGCGTTCCTATAATTGACGCCGTAGATGCCAATTGTTTGTTCACGAGTCTGCTTTTTCTCCACTTTTTCATTGAAGTCGCCCATCACCACAGTATACAGAATTTGCACTTTTCTCTTCGTTAATTCAACATCATAAATCTGATATGCTTCATCTGCGTCATTACAGCATGTGGGAGCGAAGGTTCGTGCTACCTTTAATCCAGACCGCTTATTAAGTTTGATTATGACTACTGCTACACTCTGACTAATGCTGTGGCATTTGTCAATGTTTCCCGCTATGTGTTTATGGATTAGGAAGTATACCCTGTATTGCTTCTTGGAGACCTCTATAGTAGAGAAAATGGCTCTTTAGTCAGCACTGTATATACCTCAACAGTTCCAATCTCACTAATGCCAATGATATCCCAAACAATGCCTGATAGTTCCTCAAAGAGTGCTGCCAAGCTATCCTCACTCGACAGAGTTCGCGTGTTAAATGTCGTCAGGTTCAGTTTCCATGGGCAGCCCGTCTGGGTCTATAGATTCTTATCACCTTCTGCTGCGCTAGATGCCTTACCGCCACCTTGGTCAGGTGCTCCGCAGCTGCTGGGGACTGAGGGCCATTCGTTGATCGAATGAGTAATTTGGGAGGGAGTGGTCGAATACTGCACCAGGGAGGCCAATTCCTGTTCTGGTGAAGGAGTGCCTTTTGTTGAAGCTTCGTGGGTCTTCCTAATTTGGTTATACCTGGAGTAGAACAGCCCCACTTGCTCTCGGCATGTTTTTCTGGTGTCAGACGCCACTCCAAGCTTCGAGGGGTTGGAGAGCTTGGAGGTTAAACTCGAGCTTACTACAGCTTTTTTTAAGTATTTCTTTTTCATACGAGGATTTGAACTTCTCATTATGACAACAGAGCAAACGACAGGGTTGTAAAATAATCCTGTAGGCGGCGAGGCTACCTTATTGTGGAGAAGTCCAGCCCGGAGGATCTTACATGGCTAAAAGGTCCCTTGATTTATCCGCCATTGGCTGGTTTTTCGGATCGTGACAGCTAGTACAAGATAGTGTCATTTTTCAATGGTCCTAACATCGTGGTTCCGGAATCTCACGTACGCGTGCGCCCACGAACGCGATTAGGTACATGATATATGTTCGGCGAATTTTAACAGCACTTAAAACGTGCGTGAACAAAAAAAGGAAAAGGAAAACAGGTTTCAATGCTTATTGAGAAGCATCGAATCGCCTATGTGCGGAGATACAACCATCCACTTACTGTCGCGTCTGCCTTCCCATCTAACGGCCGTTTTCCCGCCTGGGCATATAGAGCCAATACAAAGAAAGGCAGGCGGCTCTGGAATTACCTCAGGGATGCGCGCCTTATGCTAGACACAGAACCAGTCACCCCTACTAGAATTGACAGGAGCACACAGGTTAACACGTCTCCGGACTTGACGCTCACAAAGTATGCAGCGCAAGTGACATGACAGGACACCATGACTAACCTAGGCAGTGACCACTACATAGTGGCAACTAGTATAACTGCCAAAAACCTCTGAAGTAGAGGCAAGAAACAAGTCCAAATTACGAACTCGTACAAATTCAGGCAACTCAAAGATGAAAACTCATGGAATGAGATAAGTAACCTTGAGGAAAGGGTCAAAGATCTCATCAATCATGTTAAAGCAATAACCAAATTAATCTAGAGGCACCACAACCTGTGGACAGTCGGCTGCTAAATATGTGGAAAGCATTCGAGCCTCTAGAGAAGGTAGCAAACGGAGAAACTCAGTCAGCCAATGCGCATTAAAATTACAAAGCTCTCAAAAGAGATAGAGGATTATGCACAACAGCTTGCCAGGCAGAAATGGGGCCAAGTTTTCGACCAACTGAGTGGCAGACTCAGGGATTCCTACCTCCTCAGACAGCTGCTGGATCTGGAACACAGCAAAAACATCATAAGACTAGTGCATAACCAAGCACTATCAGATAAAGAACCGGTCCAAGAACTCGGGCAGAGATACGTAGACATCTGTGGCGTAGCCAGAAATTTCGTTTGGGGGGCGGGGGGCTCTGCAGCTCTGCCTCCTCCTTAATGAATTTGTCGAGGGATCACATACATTAATAATAATAATCATCATCGTCGTCGTCGTCGTCGTCGTCGTCAAGCTGTTTTATGTTCACTCCAGGACGAAGGCCCCTCCCTGCGATCTCCGATTACCCCTGTCCAGCGCCAACCGATTCTCGCTAGCGCCTCCGAACTTCCTGATTTCATTGCTCCACCTAGTCTTCTGTTGTCCTCGATTGCGTTTCCCTTCTCTTAGTACCCATTCTGTAAACCTAATGGTCCAACGGTTATCTAACCAGCGCATTACATGACCTACCCAGCTCCATTTCTTTCTCGCAATGTCAATTAGACTATCGTCTATACCCGTTTGCTCTCTATCCAAACCGCTCTCTTTCTTTCCTTAACGTTATGCCTAGCAATCTTCGTTCCATCACTCTTTGCGCGGTCCTTAACTGGCTCTCTGGCTTCTTTGTCAGTCTCCTAGTTCCTGGCCCATATGTCAGCAACGGTAAAATGCACTGATTGTACACCTTCCTTTCAAATGATAATGGTAAAGTTCCAGCCACGAGCTGACAATGTGTGCCATATGCGCTCAAACCAATTTTTATACTTCGGTAAATTTCCTTCCCGTTATGAGGGTTGCCTACGTGTAATTGATCTAGCTAAACGTACTCCTTGATAGACTCTAGAGGCTGACTGGTGATCTTAAAGTCATGTTCTTTTGCCCAGCTATTTATCATTATGTTTATCTTCTGCATATTAATCCTCAACCACACTCTTACACTCTCTCTATTTAGGTCTTCACTAATTTGTTTTAATTCGTCTGCATTGTTGCTGAATAGAACAATGTGATCGGCAAACCGAAGGCTGCTGAGTTATTGGCCCTCGATCTTTACTCCTAAGCCCTCCCAGTTTAACAGCTTGAACCCTTCTTCCAAGCACGCAGTGAATAACGTTAAAGATATTGTGTCTCCCTGTCTGGCCCCTTTCTTTATAGGTATCTTCCTGCTTTTCTTGTGTAGAATTGAGGTAGCTGTAGAACTTCTGTAGATACTTTCACGGTATTTACGTAAGCGGTCTGTACTCGTTGATTACGTAATGCCTCTATTTCTGCTGGTATCTCTACTGAATCAAATGCTTTTTCGTAATCTATGAAAGCCATATAAAGAGGCTTATTGTACTCTGCGGATTTCTCGATAACTTAATTATAGACATGGATGTGATTCATAGTAGAGTAACCTTTCCTGAAGCCAGCCTGCTCCCTTGGTTGACTAAAGTCTAGTGTTGTCCTTAGTCTATTGGATATTATTTTGCTAAATATATTATATAATACTGGGAGTAAGCTAATGGGCCTATAATTTTTTAGTTCTTTAACGTCGCCATTTTTGTGGATTAGTATAATGTTTGCATTCTTCCAGTTTTCTGGGACCCATGCAGTCAATAGACACTTCGTATAAAGAGCCGCCAGTTTTTCAAGCACTATGTCTCCTCCATCTTTGATTAAATCGACTGGTATTCCATCTTCTCCTGCCGCTCTTGCTCGTTTCATGTCTTGCAAGGCCCGTCTAACCTCATCGCTAGTTAAAGGAGGAGTTTTTGTATCTTGTTCATTACTCTTTCTAATTGAGCTATCCTTACTCATCTGGGTACTGTACAGGTCAGTGTAGAATTTTTCCCCTGCTTTTACTATATCTACGAGATTGCTGATGATATTACCCTGCTTATCTTTCAGTGCATACATCTTGGTTTGTTCTATACCAAGTTTCTTTCTCACTGATTTCACGCTGTGTCCATTTTTTACGGCTTCTTCTGTCTTTCTCACGTTATAGTTTCGAATATCACTTATTTTCGCCTTGGTGATCAGTTTTTGACAGTTCCGCGAATCCTATCTTATCTCTTGAGTTCGACACTTTCATTTTTTGGCGTTTCATTATTAAGTCCTTTGTTGCTTGAAAGAGCTTGCCTACTGGTTGCCTTGGGGCCTTGCCTCCCAGTTCAGTTGCTTATAATAACTGCACTGGCACTGCCAAAGATGCTGCAAACGAACTCTTGAACGCTACGCACTGTCAAGTAAAATATATATATATTTTTTCATGAAAGAATATACTAGTATTTTTGAAAAATTGTGCCCAAAATAACTCCTACGATCTTTAGAAATACATCAGCTCGAAACCAGCAAAGGTGTGCATGCTGTTGATATGAAAAATGCATAGAGGCCATGAAATGAACAAGTTGAGGACGAATTTATTAATGAAACTGTCTTTCAAAAACCTTGTTTACATTTTCGTACATATGCAAACACCAGGGAAAAATCTCAATGACGCTGTCGTTTCTTCTAGTGTATTGCGCAGGAGCAGCTGTCATTGGTTATGTGCTGTGAGTAATTGCACCGAAATTATAGTCGCAACCGAGAACACATAAAGAAGCAGGAGTTCTGCAAAATATACGCGGGTAGGTCAAACGAAAATGAACAAATGCGAATATATGACCAACCAGGCACTTTATTTAAAAGTAGTCTCCATGAGCATTTAGACATTTGTCCCAGTGACTAACGAGTCGCGTGATCCCTGTCTCATAAAACTTCTTGAGTTTCTCCTTCGAAAGTCTGTAACTGACTCTCTCGCGCCATCGTCAGACACGAATATGGTTCCCGATAACAAGTCGCGGCGGTCGCTCTGAAGGTTATCATTCATTCATTATGATTTCTGCGTGATGTTATCAGTCGCGGAGGTTACATTGAATGTTATCGTATCGACCATGTTATGACGCATGACCTTCTTGGCCACTAATAAAACGTGGAATGGCGGTACTCCTTCCCTCCCATTTGAGGGTGGAAAAGTATAATAAAACGGATTAGTGTACCCACCAATCGTCGACTTTAAGATCAGCCTAGAGCCAACCAACGGAACTGGATTTTATCTTTCCTGTTGGAACGGCTTGGAATTGAGTGCTACACGGACGTCAGTGTGCCCACCACGCGTCACCGGTCGTGTATAGAGTTAACCTTTAGCAAGAACGTGTCTAGCACAGAAGTACAACGGATTGCGGTGTACCACAGTGAACACAAATCTATCATCACTGTGGTAACGAATGAGAAAAGGCTATAGAAAGCACGAAGTCACGTTTTTATGTCATTATTCGATCAATATAGCAATAAGCACATAAATCAATATAGTTGTCAATATATTCATCCCTATACACCTTCGCTGGTTATCCTTCTTCAAACAAAAGTTTTTCTAGTCAGTTTCCCCAGAAGTGCGCGAATCTGCTCGCCTGCCCTGCCCTCTCTATTATCACCGGTTCTACTTTACGCATGTTTCATCCCCCCGATAAAGACAACTCGACGTCTTAAACTCCAAATGCTTTTACGTGCCGTTGTCGGCGACCTTCAAGTGACCTTGAGCCAAAAGCCAAAGCGGTCATCTGGGCACTCGAACGATACCACCTGGGCAAGCTGCGAGAACAAAATGAGACCATGCGGGCAACTAGTAAAAAATGAAGAAAATGCCGTCAGTGGCCCCCAACCAATTGTACAGGATTGCATTACATACGCTGGTTACCACCCAAAAAAGTTACAAAAATATTGCTTCCGAGTTCTTCGTAATGTGTGTTCACAATAACACTCAAATTGTAACTTCTAGCAGGCTCAAGTTTTACTTGTCATTTCCAATAGAGGCGTTCAAAAAGGCAAATACAGGGCACCATACACTTCATTGGCTTCTTTTAGCACTGAGACAGGGTTGCCTGTGCTCTTTTGAACGCCAGTGGTAGGTGAGTTTTGCGGCGTCGGTTTTACGCCACGTCGAGAGACCACGCCAGGCTATGTGGCGCCTCTTTCAGGCGCTTTTCTTCGAGACGAGCAGTGCGCTCTGCCTTCTGGCGTCTTTCGCTGCTTGTCGTGCCGCCTTCAGTCGGTTTTCTTCTTCTAGCTACGCAGCGTCCATATTGACCAGCGCACAGTATGACGTGGTGCGGTATGCCGTTGCGAACATGCACTGCACCCATTTTAGGAGTGTGGCTACTATCATCTCCAACCACTTTGGTTTGCCGGTTCCCATTTCATGCTTACATGCACTCTCGATTACGGGAGAGGTAGCAATTTTTATTCCTTCTCCTCGCCACTGAATGCTGCACCTGAAGCCGCGATGCGCAAAGATTTCGCAATGGCGAAATCTTTGTTCACAGTGTCTTGAACAAGTCCTGTTACTGGCTCTAGTAAGAGATAGGTAGAACGCAGATGAACGACGTCCGGCCTGTTGCCTGAGCCGACAACATCAGGCCTGTTGACATCTGCTTCAACTCTTGCGTTGAGGCCTGGAAATGAAGGAAGGCGCTGTGAGTCAGAGTCTTCGGACAGTTGCGATCCCCTCTTTACGCATGCGTCTGAGGAACCAAAATTTGGCATTCGACACTTCCCTGAACACACAGAACCGGCGGATGTGGACTTTAGAGGTCCCAATGGCCTCCTGGCTCTTCGAGACTTTTTATTCTCGCCTACCAATCTGTGACGGTCAGAATTTGCAAACAATCTCGAGTTTGTCTCGGCTGTAGAGAGCCCGGATGACGCCAATCTCACACGCATTACAGTTATCGTAAGGGACGTGCATGGCTAGCTTTCAACTACATCGTCCATTACTTGAAAGCAGTCGTCGACCATTCTCGTTACAGTTTCAGCTCCTTGTACTTCGTTGTACCTACGCTGTGTCGAGCCCACTTCGGTTTTAATTACGTCATCCATGACTTGGAAACAGTCCTCGACTATTTGAACTACTGTTTGGGGCCCTGGTGATTCGGTGTACTTAGATGGCGCGGGCGTGCTGGACGTGTCCTCGTACATGGTGTCTGTCCACTTCGCCAAATGACAGAGTTCGTCGACTACGCCTCCTCTCCCGTGAGATCATCCTGATGGGAGTCGTCAGCAGCGATACCGAGCGCATTCGCAAGGAGATTCAAGGCTTCGCTTTTCGGCTGTTCTATTGAAGGTTGCTGGATTACTTGAGTAATGTTTGATGTGCTGTTTGATGATGCTGTACGTTGGAGACTTCGGCTTCTTCCGTACCTTCAACTGCATGAATGATGGGCTTTTCTACAATAGTGACGTTAGGTACCATTACGGTTGACTTCTCCATTATGTCCAACAATGTCCACCTGGCAACATCAAGGAGCTCATTAACGACGCTGCTCGAGAAGCCACAAGAGTGTTTATGCCTATTCCTAAATTTTCTGAATTCAAAGCAGAATTGGAGTGACTTCGAGCAATTCGCCGTCGCGTGGAACGAAGGTACAGGCGCACCAAGTCCATCTACGACCTAAGGGAGGCGAGAAGCATACAGAAGAAGATACAACGTCGGATCAACTCCCTGCAGTCTCTAAGATGGAAGACTTTTTGTGATTCCTTTGATCCGCATAAACCCCTATCAGATATATGGAGAACGGTGCGCGGTCTTCGAACATCACCACAACAACGCCACCCCTTCAAATGCCTGGCTCTCTGTCAAGGTCGCCGAGAGATCGACGTAGCGGAGGATTTTTGTTTAAGGGTAGCGGGTCTACCATCCTCGTTTCCCGTACATGACCCCTTTGACGTTCCGATCTCGCGGGATTCTCGTATGGACAATCTGTTTTCCATCGAAGAGTTACAAGCGGCGTTGGCAGCGTGTAGACGTTCCTCATCGCCTGGGCCTGACGGGGTGACTTACGCAGCTCTTGGCAACCTCGGTCAAACAGCCCGGCATGCTCTTCTAGAGGTGTACAACAATTCATGGCGGGAAGAAGCGGTTCCAGCTGCACGGAAGTCAAGCCGCCTTGTGCCTCTGCTCAAACCAGGTAAATCACCCCTAGATGTGGCGTCTTACCGTGCCATTGCTCTGGCCAGTTGTCTAGGAAAAGTGATGGAGAGGATGGTGCTTACACGTCTAGAGTGGTATCTAGAACACTACAATATATACCATGACGCTATGGCAGGCTTCGGACACGGACGCTCTTCAGTAGACAACGTCATAGATCTTGTCTCGTCTGTTCAACACGAAAAAAACCTAAGGAGACTGTTAGCGGCGATGTTACTGGACGTTAAAGGCGCTTATGACAACGAAACACATCGAGCCATCCTGGACGCCTTGGGCGATGTCGGCCTAGGGGGACTTGAGTTTCGATGGATATTCAGCTACTTGGTAGACAGGTCATTCTTTGTGCAAACAGAGGATGGTGCATCATCACAACACAACACCTACCGTGGAGTACCGCAAGGTGGAGTCTTGAGCCCCACTCTATTTAACATCGTGCTCATCGACCTGGTTCACACCCTTCACCAATCCGTCCATGTGTCGATCTATGCAGACGATATGTGCGTTTGGTCATCAGGAGCGACGCGTCCACAGGTGCGCGCCAGACTGCAAAAAGCGGCCACACTAACATCCAGCTATCTTCGAGCACGAGGTTTGGAGGTGTCCTCCCAGAAGTGCTCTATAGTCGCTTTCACGCGCAAAGCAATGAGACAATACGTTGTTGGAATTTTAATGGACAACCTATTGCCTACGAGAAGACGCACCGTTTTCTAGGAGTAATAATAGATCGAGACCTCTCCTGGAGTCCTCACGTCTCTTACCTAAAAAGGAAACTAGTAATGATAACAGACGTGCTCAGATTTCTTGCAGGAAAGTGATGGGGCGCGTCTGTGAGTGCAATGCTCCAACTCTATAACGCACTGTTCTTGGGTCTCCTACGCTACAGCTTACCTGTACTAGGTGGGACTGGTAAGACCAACCTCCGAGCCCTCCAATCGGTACAAGCTCAAGCTCTGCGAATTTGTCTCGGCCTTCCCAGGTGTGCATCAACGGCAGCAACAATAGCCATCGCGCATGACCACCCTGTCAATACGTAATTTCATGTCGACTCCTTAAGGGTGCACATCAGGCACTTCGCCCGACTTCCATCGCATCATCTCGCCTCCCTCCCTGCCGCTCGACCTCGTTCAGCGTTTATAAGAATTATTTCCGCCAACCACGGAAGTTTACCGTCAAACTTCACACCTGCAGCACGACCATCCCTACCGTTGTGGTGCCCGCATCCACTCCAGGCCCTTCTTGATATTCCCGGCATCAAGAAGAAAACGGAGATGTCATCTTTCGCCCTAAAAAAACCGTCCTTTCATTCTTACATGAAAAACACAAAGAACGCACCCACGTTTACACGGACGATTCTGTCTGCTATAAAAGTTCAGCTGGAGCAGTGGTACTTCCCGCTCAATCTGTCACCACCAAATTCAAGACGTCTCACGTTACATCATCGACGGCTGCAGAACTCGCAGCTATCCGAGCTGCTCTGGAGTTTATAGGTCCCGAATCACCATATTCATGGTCCCTCTTTTGTGATTCAAAGGCAGCTCTCCAGTGTCTGCTGTCCCCTTTCAACCACGGACCAAATGAGCAATTAGTCGCAGACATCCGACTACTCCACCATTACGCAATCGACAAGGGACACAATATCATCTACCAGTGGATACCGGGTCAGTGCGGAATTTCGGGAAATGACAGTGCGGATGACGCTGCCCGGTCGGCTCATGATGGTGCCCAGATTGTACCCATACCGCTGTCAAGAACAGATGAAGCCACAAGTCTTCGCTCCCTCGCACGCGAGCTTACACTGACTCTGTGGAACACCAGTGAATTCACGAACACACGTCGTCACAGATTGGATCCAAGTTTGCAACTCCGTCTTCCACAAGGGTTGCAACGAACGGAAGCAACACTTCTCTGCCGCCTATGGCTCGGCGTGGCATTCACGAACTCCTATCCCTTCCGCATTGGAATGGCCGACAGCCCTGCTTGCGACCCCTGCGGCTGCGAACAGACGATCGCGCACCTCCTCTGTGATTGTCCACGTTACAATGTGCAAAGAAACGCGCTCATGAGCGTGCTCAAAAACTGGACAATCGCCCCTTCACAGAAGAGAAAGTTCTAGGACACTTGTCCAGACGGGTTTCGGCACTCAAGGCCTTAAGGGCTTTGCTCAAGTTCTTAAGGACACGTGAATTGTGCGAACGCCTTTTACTATTGTTGCACGTAACATCGCGTTACTGTGTGCATTTTTCTTGCTTTCGTCTCTCTTCCTTCTCCTTTTATTCCCTTTACCCCTTTCCCCAGCACAGGGTAGCCAGCCGGTATTTACACTGGCTAACCTCCCTGACTTTCCTTCCCTTTTCTCTCTCTCTCTGTCTCTCTCCATTATTGTTGCTCATATCTTAGCTTGACCTTGTATTGTCCAGCCGAATATGGTTTCTGTTGCTGTCAAGCTTTCTTCTAGTCTCCGGATCCCACCTTGCATTACTTTCCAGTACTTGTCTGATCCAATAAGTAGACCGATTTCCATGCATGATGTGTTTCTACATAAACTGTCAGCCAGCTTGAATATGTCGTCTTCATACATCTTTAGTAGTGATATAGGCAGGAACGGTAATCTTTCTTTTGAAATTATGTCTCTCTCTAGTGCTTCCAATAACACTTCTTCACTACTGTAGGTACTTTTCAGTTTAACTTCAACCGAATTCATGTCTTTTTCATTTTGACTTCCTCCGAATGATCATATCGTGAGCCTTTCTTTTCATTTAACTTTACAGCCAAGTTTCTCAGGTAGGCTTTTCAGTATGAATGGTCTTTCCAGTATCAGCAGAACACGACAATAACATGACTGCCTCCTACCTTCTGCTAATGCAACTGCAGTCCGCAGAAAAACACTTGATGAGAGGTTCATAAACTGGCAAGTTGATGTTTTCTCTTCCTGATCTTCAATTTCACCAAGAGTAGATGCTGTACACTTTGCAGTCAGTTTTTTGCTTCGGCACATAGACGTCGCATACCATTTTTGACATACCTTGCATCTAATGTTTGCCTTATATATTTTAGCAGTATGGTGAGGCCTGCTACAGCGGAAACACCTGTTTGCCTCTTTGAGCTTCATTTTCTTGTCTTCATAAGACATTGTTTTCCTACATTGTTTTCCTACAGTAAAATGGGTCGTATTCTCGCAAAAATTGGAGGACGCTTAAGCTTCGCCTTCAAGAGTGGAACGCGATAGCATTATCGCACCCCGTTCGCAACGCCTACTCAAACGCGCTACGCCAGCCAAACGTCGGGATCGGCACAGATAGCCGGGCCCCGACGCGCCATGAAGGCGGACGCGATCATGGGGCGAGTGGCGCGCCACGTGCCGGGGCAGCGTCGTACATTGCGAGGAGGGGGTCTTCTGTGTTTGCCGCAAGATGGCTCTGCGTGTGCGCAGAGCGCAGATGAAATGTAGTGGAAACGTACTTCGCTACTCGTGAAACTGCGACTTCTGTAAGTTACATGATCATAATTACCGATATACACCGCCGTAAAACTTGATACGCACGTTTCTAAGGCAACGCCGCATTCACTAGAGGCGATTCTGTCCCGTTTTGAAGGACCGAACTCGTGGCTGAGTGGTAGCGTCTCCGTCTCACACTCCGGAGACCCTGATTCGATTCCACCTAACCCATCTGGCAAGATGTTTTTTTATTTATGAAGTGCCTTCTGGGATTTATCGCTCACGGCCAACGCCGCTGACGCCGACGACACCGGCTTTTCTGCAACACGAGCTCCTTAACGCTGTCGCGTTAAAATATGCAATATTTTGCAGCTGTACTTTGAAAATTAACAGTTCTTTCTACTGCTTACTCTCCGTTCTGTTGCCGTAGCTTTTTCTCCTTTCTCTCGACAATTCCTCTCTGCACTCTCCCTGATCTTCTATGTATTTCATCAAACGCCCAAGAATATCTTCTTGACGTAAAGCCACATTCTGATCTTGTGCTGAAGATCTACTGATCATTTCACTTTGTTTTAACTGGAATCCAATGTACAGATCCACTGGCAAGGCTCTTTTCAAGATCGGAAGCAACATCGCTGCATAGCACGCGGCGGAACGTCGGCGACGTTCCGCCGCGTAACCGAGCGAACGAGCGTAGCAAAAGATAAAAGAGAACACGCCGCGCAGCATGAAATGAAAGAGCATGAGGAGGAAAGTGGTGGAGAAGGGTACAGTGAAAGAACTAGGCGGAAAGTGTATGTGGCGGGGAGGGGAAACGGCCTGCACATGCGCCGATTGACGGCGGCCACGGCATCTGCCGCCGCGTGGGCGATCTCATCTCTGCTTCCGAGGGAGGGCAGGGTAATGTGAGGTGGGGAGGGCTACGGTCGTCCGAGGCATCAGCTGCTAAGGTCAGACCGCGGTACCGGACTGACCTCAGCAGCAGTGTGTGTGTGTGTGTGACGGGGATCACTGCTCCTGCAAGGGGGGATAGCGAGCGGCCACGAGTAAAGGCCCAACCACACGCGGTGAATCGTGCGCGCCTGGCTACGCGTCACGCGTCTACGAGGCCGTACGCGCCTGTCCTACGCGTCTAGAGAGGGCAGAAGCGCAGGAATCGCGCGCGTTAAGGAGCTCTTCATCTTGGGCGTCATTTTGAGCGTACGCGACGGAAGTGGCAGCTTGTGCACCGACGTCACGTGGGCCGCATGTACACTTCGGCGGTTAGGAAAGGTTGTTGAAGTTTCAGAATCGTGCGGAGACGCCGGGAGTCGCTGCTGGTTTCGTGTCGATAGAGCACAGAGGCTATGGAGGCGATCAACAACGAAGCGCTGATCGCCTGCGTTGAGGCTCGACCTGCGCTTTGGTAGCAGGCGAAACACAAGCGCCACTAGAACAAACACATGACGAGGTGGTCGTGGATCGTCATGCCCAACGCTGCCGAACAGGTGAGTGCTCGGAATTTTATACGGGCGTCATACCGGAGCAGTTTCGATCGCGATCGAGCCCGATCGGGGTCGGATTTTGTGATCACAATTGCCTGTACCGCACAATCTGCGTAGAACCGATCGTGATCGAGAAATTTGATCGCGCTCGCTCGCGATCGAAAGCCTAGCTGTGTGGCACTGGTATAAGCTGCCTCTCTCATCAGCCAACTTGCAGATGTCGAAAACGCGTTTCATGCATGCAGATGACGTTATCACAGCGCTGCAGAAGCAACGGAAGTCCCTGGGGAATAAATTTAGGTGCCTGGGAAGACGTTTCAGAAAGAAAAGAGCCGCGCCGTGCCAGTAGACGTTCACGACGACGTCATTTGGCTCTTTTGCGACCAGATGATGTTTCTGCGCTACACAATGCAGTGTAGACCGTAAGTGATCTTGAAGTTTCCATCTTAGCGAGCGTGTTAAAAATGAAACAGGGGATTCTAGTGCTTTCCCTTCACCACGTTGACCGGCGATGCCGTATGTTTGTATTATAGCTGGCAGTGCACCGCACTTATGGGAATCGACTCAAAATTGTGCTTACACAAGTAATTCGACGCACAGTATGCATTATATTCAGCTTTGTCTAATTGGCAATAAAATATTTGTGTGGCATCGCTGCCCCGATTATCGCATATTTCGTTAAATGCGATCCGGTAAGGGGACATATAAGCAGTACAAGGATAGTTTTGTATGTTTATTTAGGTACCCACAAAGCCAGTTTGGCTTTGCAGTGGGGAGCAGAGAAAGCAGAAAAGCAGGTACAAAATAACAAGTAACATAGCACATAAAAACCTAACAATAAAGCATAAGAGAGAAGTACAGAGAATATCACATACAAATTAGCAGGATGAATAAAAAGAAAAGGGCTTGTATGATGCACACACAAAAACAAAACACAAAAGGTGCAAGCAGTTTTTTTTTATTCTGTGCACTAATCATAGAAGGCAGCGTGCAAGTCAATGGCCAGTATTTAACCGAGTATTGAATGTTGCTTTATTCACGTGTGCCTTGGGCACTGCAATGCACAGCTTTAATTTTGCATTTTGTTGCTTGCCAGCACTGTGCAAATCGGTGCTTCATCACAGACCCTCAAATACTACCTAGCTTGCTTAGGGATTCATTCAGTGTCATCATGCCATAGGAATAAATGCACCATACTACTGACGACATTGTCAGCTGTGTAATTGATAATTCTTCTTTTTGTGTCTGCTCAGCAGTGTCCTTACCTAATTATCAGCCTGCGGTTATTCTGCAGATCCCAGGTGCTGTGGTTACTGGTTTAAGCGAAGCTTCCACGATATTTGTGGAGAACGCTGTTCCTGCTTAGCAAAATTCCCAACGAAAGACTAGATGATCCAGTTAAACACATTCGCACTCTGCAAAAAATGATTATTAAAATTTTACATGCCAAAACCACGATCTAGTTACATTAATTTAATTGGTATTTGCATTACGTCCGGTACTGGTCATTCGTGCAAGACAGTAGCCAGTAGTCAGCTTGGATGAAAATGGTTCAACGACTACATTAATATCAGTATGAGGCATTCAGTAAGAGCCATTTGGCAAGACAGTAGGAGCAGCGGTGGGAAAGTCCAGAGAAGAGGCAAAAAAAGCTCGGCTGTAAGAAACCTTGTGGAAGGATTTGCTCGCTAAGGTCAGCTTTGCTGGGCCAAAACACCCTTTACAAGGCAGATGGCAAGAAAATAAATATTATTATACGTAACTTCCTAAATACAAACAACAAATGCACTGACTACTACGTACACAGCTTCACAGTGTGTTTAGACGTACATTCAGTTAAAAAAAACTGTTTAGAATGAGATGAAGTTTACAAACAAGTGAAACGAAAACAAAGTTACAAGCCAAGAACGTTTCAAGCAGAAAAACTAGAACAGGAGAGAGCCTTATGCTAAAGCAAGACCTAACAATACTACTACTCTATGTTTAGAAAGTGCAAGCATAGGTCTTTCAACAAGAAATTTATTAAGTGGTTGTACTGATTAAATGTACTGGAATGCTTGCTGCTAATTATTTCAAAACTGAAACATTCCAAATATCATGCACTGTATTGAGTAGAAGTAATCACTAGTCTTTAGGCATGCAGATCTCATAAGAAGTGCTTAAATGCATCACAAGCGGAAACAGAAAAAAATACAAAAGCTACACTTAAGCGCATGCAGAAACTGTTCATTCTGGTTGTGTAGGCAAGCCACTTTTGTCCCTACAAAACTTACTCAGAGCTTCGGTGTTCTCTAATAAAATCACACACTAAAACAAATGTGGACGGATTTCAGCCTTCATATATTTTTGCATCCAGACTGGCACATTATTTACACACTGACAATATGTGCAAACCTTATTACGCTCACATGCAGGACGTCAACCAACCTTCCGCCAGTGCCCTCATCGAGTGAGGAGGGAAGTGCTGCAGACATCTTAACAAAAAATGTGCCAGTTTTCTGATCTGGAAACACTTGAAGTGTCATCACCGTCAAGTGAAGAGTCACAAGCGCCAGCATCGACTCTGTCTTCGGCGTCTCATGAGTCTGTGGAGTCACAGGACATTTTGGAATCTCTTGAATCACCGATGTTTGAAGAAGTTCTGGTTCCTGAGGATTCTGAGGCACACCAAAGCAGGTCGCAGTCACAAGCATCGCTGGCTTCAGCAGGTAGTCGCAGGCTGGATACGTTGGGAAGCATTGCTTCTGAAGCAACGTCAAGAGGGAGGAAAAGGAAAAAGAAAGATGAGAGTCAGTTAATATTAGAGGAATTAAGCAATGTTTCAAGTGCAATCAAAAGATGCAAACCACAGGACGACCTCAAACCTTTGCCATCTCTCTGCTCAAACACATGAGAGGGGTCAGTGAGGATAAGCATCTCGAATAAAATTAAATTGATGCAAGTAGGAAAGTAAGTCAAAGATTAATGTTTTTTTATTGTATAATTTCTGTATAATAAAGCCAAGAGACAATGAAACAAAAGGAAATCATTGATGAATTTAATTACTTTATATCGAATTGGAAAAATAAGGAAGAAAATGAAAGTACACATATGAAAAGGTAACTTCCCATTGATAGGAGACGAACCCACAACCTTTGAATTATGCTTGCATTGCTTTACCAGTACAGCTGCAGCAATGGCTATCCCTCTGTAAACTTTCTTGAGCCTGTATGTGCATGTACTAGATCTCACCCTGGTAGTGTTAGCCACTGTTACGCGTGCAAGAACACTCCAAGAGCCTAATCTAATACACATAAACATTCTAAGAAATTGAAGGTGGAATAGCCTCCAGCTCAATTGGTTTTGGGTTCAGCTCCCATCAGTGGCAAGTTATATTTTGTCCACTTTCATTTCCCTTCTCCTTGTGATGTTGACATTA
Organism: Dermacentor andersoni; assembly: GCF_023375885.2. Taxonomy (NCBI): domain Eukaryota; kingdom Metazoa; phylum Arthropoda; class Arachnida; order Ixodida; family Ixodidae; genus Dermacentor; species Dermacentor andersoni. The sequence continues at coordinate 8,117,107 of NC_092823.1, read as the reverse complement.
CAAATAAAACGACAGTTATTTTTCTTTATGCTTTATATACGTTTCCTTGTCTGTTGTTGTCATGTCAAAGCCCCTCAGCTCTTCCTTTTTGTTCATTTTACATTGTGTTGTATCCATATTTTTGTGCAGTATTGTTCAAGAATTTCATAACGTTGATATCTGTGGGCCTGGTTGGCTGGCCATTGCAGCTGTAGAGATGTGTGAACATGTTTTAGCAACACATCTACGATAAAGAAGCACTGACTTGCAACTAAAGGTTTGTTTTTGCAAGACAGATGTTTATCGCTTTCATCTGTGTTTACTCATTCAGCCTGTCTTGCAGCAATGAACCTTTTTGAGTTCACCACCTGTGCATGTAGAGTTTGTGCATACATCTACAGATACCTGTACATGGCTGTAAAGAAAAATGCAATGGAGCTTCAACCAGACCCCATTGAAAATTTCGGTTATATACTGCAAGTTGTAAAGCCTGTCGGGGCGTTCTAGCAGCGCAAGCATTTTTCAAATTGTTTTATTATTATTAGAAGAGGTAGCAGAGAGGGAAAAGTCTTGCCACCACATAGCCAGGAGGCGAGGTTCACTGCCAACATAGACAACCTCTATCTCTCCCACAACTATCATCCACAAGCCACATTCCTTGCATTTTTTTTGTGTGTTCCATGGCTCAGTTCCAGAGTTGGTTTTGCATGTTCTGCATTGGATGTTTGGCCAAAGTGTTTGTACGTAATCAGTGACATTGAAGGCAGTGTGTAAATGAGACATTTATACGTATGACCCTGCTTCTCTGGCAGGAAGCAGGGCTACCTGACGGGAGCCGTGAACAGCATGTGAGCTTTAAAAAAATTGTTGAGCTGAAACAAATGTAAGGAATTTCTGCGGCTGTCATGCTGTTCTGCAGCTGTTTAATGCTTTGCAGGCACGATCGCCACTATATAACTTACACACCACTGCAGAGTCTAGCCGCCTCAATCCCCACACAGTAAGTCAAGGCAACGTCTTTTATGTCTTGATGGGATGTCAAGTAGCTTGAATGCAAGTTGAAAAAAAAATAGTACGCATGTCTCAATTGTTTGAATACTAATTATGATGACATAATTTTTCTTTACAATGATCTCCATGGCTGTGGGGGCCCTTTTCGGGTGACATACGATCAAAATTCGTTTGTGTAGGTTAGCTACAACCTTTGTTTAATACCACATGTGCAAGCATTCCTCAGTGCATGTTTTACAGGTCGCGCAAGGTCAAAAGCACTGAGGTAGCTTTTGTGCGATGCCATTCAATGGCAGTGTTTTTTTTTTTAGGTTAGCCGTAACTGCTACACTGGTGATGCAGTAAGTGGAAACTTTGAGTCTCTGTGATCATGCGATTATTTTTTTCTTGCATTTCTTTTCACGCGCATTGTCAGTACCATCATTACTATTTCTCGTTTCGTATCAGCATGTTGTGTCCCATTTTTTTTATTTGTTGATGAGCTAATATATAGTCAGTTGTGTATATTTCTGTATTCTGTGGAAAGAGAGAAATAAAGATTATTATTATTATATTATTATTATTATCTATTAGTATTTTTTATGCACACTCATTGTCAGTCGTTTCCTTCTTTCTTTTGTTTTGCTTCAATGTGTTGTGACCTCTTCCTGATTTGGCTTCCAAAAGGCGGCGGGCAGTAATATTTTATTTTTTATTTATTTTGTGATACTGTCAATCCCATCAGGGATTTTTACAGGAGTGGGTTAGAAAGGTCTGTAGACATAGTAGTTACAGGCATTTACATAAGAATGCAAAAGGGCACTTGGCAAGAGTAGAGTTTCATGGAGCTATGTTAACAGCAATAAGTATGGAAAAAACATAACGCACAAAGAGCTTATTTCAATTACATATAATATTTTGCGAAGAGACAAAAAGGAAGAAGGATAAGCATATGGTTATACAATTGATAGCATCATGCATCATTTCACATCACACATTTCCAAAAACATTTGGTAATTAATACAATGGTAAAGACAATGTTGATAACATCATTTAGTAGTAGTTGACAGTACTGTTGCGCCAACGATTTCAACAAATTTGTCAAGAGTGGGCTGAGCGACTACCGTCTGGGCTAAAGCATTCCAATCGCGAACTGCTCGCGGGAAGAACGAAAAGCCGAATGTATTGTTAGTGCAAGAATATTCTTGGAGTGTTAGGTGATGCTTGTGACGGGTTTCTCTGGATGTGTTATAGGAAATATAGGTGTTAGAATCCACATGTACCTTATTATGCAGGATGAGATACAAAAATTTGAGTCGGTACAGCATCGCACGACTGCTTAGTGTGTGAAGGCCGATTTCGGATAGCATCTGAGTAGGCGAGTCGGTGCGCCGAAATCGGTTACAGATAAACCGCGCGGCTTTTCGCTGGACAGCCTCAAGAGTGGCGATTTGATTTTGGGCAAAGAGAAACCACGCCACGTTCGCATATTCTAAGATAGGACGTATGATTGTAACATAGGCCAAGAGCTTGGCCTCCTTCGTAGAGTATCGCAGGGCCCGTTTTAGGAACATAAGCTTTCGCATTGCTTTGCTTGCTACGTGCTCTACATGTAAAAATGTAATATGTAAATAAAATAAAATAAATGATGCATTAGATGACAAAGAAACGGTGTTCTGTATTCCTCCAATCGCACATTATTACTCTAGGGGCAACTGTCCTTTACCAACCTCAATGCTACAGCAAGTCGTTCTCCGGGCTCCAGGGGTTCCTCGAATGTGGTGCTGCCATGTTAGGTCCTCTGCGACAAAGCTCAATAGCTTGTCCAAGAGCTGCGGCGCCTTGCGAAAGAACTTGTAGAACAATCCGTGGTCATCCTGCCGTATCCGTTGCATCTGTAAAAAATGGTGCATTATTACCTGGCAGCAAGACCATGCCCTGCCCACATGCACGCGAAGGTATCAGGAGCTGTACACTTTTCACTGACACACACGTATAGCCACTAGCCATCATTAATTTTACCCCCTGCTTTGTTTATGTACTTAAATACAAACAGTGGTTCGGCAAAACAGGAGAGCCAGTCAACGGTATATTAAAAATCGTGCGGCCACTGCCAAGAAACTTCCGAAATTAGTCGCACAGCATTTTAACCTGCCAGGTCACAATTTATTTACATTACACTTCGTATTCTAAAAAGTCACACTTCTGAGAGACAGACAATATAGGAAATCGTATGTGATCCACAAGCTTCATTTTGACAACCAAGACGTGTAAAAAGAAGTTCTTGAATCTATGTGCTATACTAACGGCGCAAATAAAACTAGCAGTCCTTAACTTTTTGTAGGGATGTGTCAATACCGAAAAAGTACATTTCGAATCGAATATCTAATCAAATGAAGAAAACATAAGCTGGATATCAAATAAAATATCGAATAGCAGAAAATGTATTACAGAACTTAATCCCTACAAGTTTTGTGCAAGAGGGCGCTACACAAGCTCTGTATAAATAGTATGGTCTACTGTTAATAATGAAGGAAGCTCCAAATTAGTATTACAGATTGTCCGTTAAATATAATCCGGTGCTTCTTCCTCTATGAAGCTGAAGAATTAGTGACAGTATGTCGTACTGCCTACACGGGTTAGACAGACGGCTGTTGAAACGTCGTGAGGTTTCGTCAGCACGTATCCAATATACGATCTGTGTGCTTCCGGCGGCTAATCAGTCCGATCTTCGCCGATGCTTTCGCGCTTTCCGAACTACACCCTTCTCTAGTCGTTCCCTCTGTTCGCGTACGTCACGTTATCGTTTCGATCGGTGCTATCAACCTGGGCGAACCTTGTACCGACGACGCGATACTGTTCACCGAATTGGGCGTTCGCGCGCTGCGAGTACGATCCCCGCATTACTACTTTAACCATTTCACTTATGCGCGCCCTTAAAAGCGCTGATAAGTAATTGCTGTCGCGACGAAGTCCCCATGTCCAATCACTGGCTCCTAGTTCTACCACTGTTGATCACCGAAAGGAAAGAAGTTACTCACAGCCGTAAAGTCCTTCTTTACGCCGTTGAAAAACTGGCCGGACCCACCAACGTCGCCGCAGACGCTGAGTTCCCGCCGCCTTTGCAAGAGCAGCAGCAGCAAAAGCTTCTTTCCCATGTGGTACATTGCGGGAAGAGAACGCCGATGCCGGTGAAGCAAGTGGCTAAGGTAAAGCTCGACAGCAACGTCGTGTGTGGCCGCGCGCAGATGTCAGCTGCAGTCGTGAGCAAGCAGGCGCTATCGCGCGTGATGTTCATCATTGGTGTAGCTTTTCTTGCCATAAGGATCTGTAGATACAAAGGGCGTGCATTTCTCAACTTAAAAACAATGTACTATCTCTAACATTGATAAATTAAATAAAAAAATTGGCTGAAGGCTTAGCTTGGTTAAGCATGGAAGATTGCGAAAGCAATACGCTTGGCTGCGCCTTGGTTGGGCTGATGGTGTGGACATGGTTGCCCTTTGTTAAACTTATGGCTATACATCATCCGACACAGCGCAAGGCAGCGCGCCGACCACTGCGAAGTGCCGAGCTGTAGCCCCATTTATCCTCCTTGCGTGACGTCACACCAGCGAGCGCCCTCTCTCAGTAGCGCCGCAGCAGCGGCGCGAAAGGCTTCGCCTCCACCATCGATGCCGCGAGCTGGGGCCCCGTCTCTCGGTCTGGCGTGACGTCACACCAACGAGCGCCCTCTCTCGGTAGCGCCGAAGCAGCGGCGCGCAAGGCTTCGCCTCCACCATCGATACCGCGAGCTGGGGCCCCGTCTCTCGGTCGGGCGTGACGTCACACATTCACGTGACGCGTAGCTCTGTAAGGAGGCGCCACGACCACCGATGGGCCGAAAGTGCGAGAAGTATTGCTTTCGCAATAAAATGGCTAGCGATAATGAAATTGAGGATCATCTTTTCTCAAAGCCACAGACGAAAGTTTCCGCCATCACTGGTCGGTCAACCCTGTGCTACGCGCAGCCAAGCGTGCACGTGTGCGCGTATCGTGTGACTGGCCGCCCTTCCCTTCGTCACCCGCGTACGCGCACGCAGACGCGTAGGCTCGATGTGACGCTCCCTTGGGTGTTGTCGCCGCTGACATTGGTGGCAGGATTTCCCCGCTACGAAGGGCCGCTCTCGTCGCTGGTGGAACGAAAGCGTAAGAAAAGCGTAGTGCCGCGCAAGACGGGCTGTGCGGTGACATTGGCTGCGATATGGTGCCATGGTAGCATGCGTCGTCTGTACGGAAAGAAAGCGTGCTGCTCACAGCGTTCTCTTTCAGATATAAACCGCGTTCCTTTATAATCATGATACAAAATACTGACACGTGAAATGAAAACACATGTAGACCTGCGCTCAAATCTTGCATCAGGGAATACAGTAATTGTCAGTGAATTCGTGATTATACCCTTTGTTACTATTGCTACGTGAGCTTGGCAAGACTAGGTATCATTTCATACTGTTTTTATGTTCATTATGACTACTAAATGAGCGAAATGTTTAATAAAACTTTATCGCTCTGGCGTGCTGTTCCTGCTGCTCTGAGAAGGCACTTGAAGAATTGTTGGGCTAGTTCGTTTTCCAAAACTGAACATGTAACTTAGCGATTGTCTTTGTCCGCCTTTCGTGTGTCTGTGGTTTTTATTGCACTAAGTTACTTGTTCAGTTACAGAAGGCAGCTGAGTTGGCACGTCTGTTCTCTTAGGTGTCACTCGAACGAGTAGCCTGGATTTGTCTAGGCACTCTATCTGGAGTTGCCCGGAGAGATTTGCGCGGAGTGCCCGATGATGATGATAATTAATTGGCATTCCCTTTGCAACGGGGCGTTAACAAATAGCCACTCAGCCTGCTTGAGCTAACAGGTTTGCTATGCATGCCTTTTATTTTAGCATCTTGGATACATTACTCTTCTTTCTTTTCTTCAAAACGTCTCTACGTAGTACCACTACGTAATCCTATACAGATCCGGTCGTGTCGATCTGTTTTCTACATTTTTTCCCAACAATGCCCTAACATCTATTGCTTATCTAGACAGCTGACCGGTTGATGCTAGCGTCAACTTTAAAAAGAAGTGCTTCTAAAATGTGTACGTTACCTGTACCAAGTCAATACCTTCGCGTTCCATTATGACGTGCTCAGTGGTCGCCGGATTTTTGCGGAGAGCCCGAACTCCGCGCTGTCTGGCGGAAAGCGCGGCAGTGAAGACAACACTCAGTGGTGGCGTAGCCGAAGCCGAGAGCGACGCAGAGGCTCGCGTCCCACCTCGCTTAGGGCTAATTGCAGTCTTTCTTAGTTATATTTTACTGATTACTGCGGCGGGATATCGGCATGGCGAGGTATCATTTCATACTATTTTCATGTTCATGCCACGTCTGCAAGCGATCTGACCTACCACTGTTTTTATTGAAGTGGTTACAAGATACCCAGATCCCATACACGCCAAGGCCGTCTGAAGTCAGCTAGGAAGACATTGTCTTCTTAAAGCGAGGGAATAGCAGAATGCAAATTGTTTATGAGCGTTGCCTTCCTTGTAAGAATACTGTGAAGTGAGCGTGCGCGGATTAACAGTTGCAGCTATGTTAATGTAAGCATTCCTGCTTATCTGGCTAGATCATATGCTCCACAGAATACGCAGTGGCTGGTTGTAAACAGTGCACTCCCTGGCAAAAGAGAGAACATGCAGTTACAGGTTTTGCGGAAACGTAACCTTTCCGAATCACAAAAAATAACTCAGTGCTGCAAAGGACAAGACGCCGCATGATTGGATAGTCTCTCTAGTGTTGATGGAACGTGAGGAAAGCTGCTACATAGCAACCGTGCATGCTTATTGTATTACGTGTTTAACTCTCATAAACGCGCCTTTTTCACCCATGATCATTAGCCAGTAATATCAGAACACGTTTTGTGTTACTCCTTTGCATTATTATGCAGGAGGAATCAAATTGTCTTCATTTGGGTGATGCCCGGGGAAAAAAATGCTTTGAAAATCGGTTGATGGAAGCCATTAAGAAAATGTTGCTTTCTGTCCACGTTTTAGTTACGAAGTGTTCCTTGCAACTTTCCTGTACCTCTGCGCATAAAGCATCCACCACTAGCGCGGTAAATTTTATTCTGTGCCTAACGTGTCCAGTCAGTATTTCACATTGCTCCTGCCAGAATTATATAGATAGCCCTCCCCAGACATACCTCCACCAAAGTGTAAATGTTCCGTTTCTTCCTTTTTTTCAGCAGAGGATACTCCGTGTCCGCTGACGTCACTTCCTTAGTGCAGACCCAGGGCTATTGGGCATCCTACAATATTCCGTAAGTACATGACTCAAATTCATCTATGCGATGGCCAAGCGCGCCCACATACCCTTAATCCGGCCAGTTCTCAAAGGTCATAGAGTAATCAGGCATATATTATTCACGTGAAAGGTTACTTTCCTATTGTACGCGCAAGCGTAACTGGCCAGCTTGGGAAATTGGCGGTGTCTGAAGCCGCGCAGCGAGCGAGGAATGCGCCTGGAGGTGAATAGAATTGTGCGCCGAGAAAAGTACGAGCTGAGCGCGCGGCAAGTTAACCCCACCTAGAGGAATGTGTAGGTAACGTTGAGCGAAGTGGGGATGGAGAAACAAGGCGAATTGTCGCGTACAAGGTAGGTAGGTGGAAGCACGCTGGGTTGATCTCCTCTGCAGTTGCTACAGGTGTTCTTTGCGATGCATACGTATCAGGTTCGTCGCATGATAACATCATTCTCGACCTCTGTACGCTTTGTGTGCGAGTGAACGCGTGCCACGGTGAGCTCAATCTCCCGTGCGCAAGGGCAGGAAGCGCGCCGTATTTTAACGCGCCCATGGCACCGCGGGATATACATGTATATGTATATATATATATATATATATATATATATATATATATATATATATATATATATATATATATATATATATATATATATTGACACGTGTACTTGCTTATCCGCTGACCAGGTGACACCGCCTAAATGGTATCGCAAACGCAGGACGCACCTGCATGTATTGGAAGATTCTGTAATGTTATCGATGGGTCTACCCGCTGCCTGTTGTCACCGAACCTTGTGTAACTTGATTTCATGTATGCGCGACGTCAATGGTGTAGAACTTTCTGGAACACACGTGGGCACCAACGATAACTCTGGAAGTAGCGATGACTGATGTGTAAAAGCCAACGCGCCTTATCCGCTGATCAGATTTTCCAGGATCGCCGTATGTGTTCGCGGGTATGGTTGTTCTTTGAGCGTAGCCTGCTTTTGAGGGCACAGGTCATAGGTCGGCGCACTCACTCACACTCGCACTCGCCTCCGCTCACACTCAGTGGCACTCACTCGCACGCATTTCAAAGGCGTGATTGCGAATGAGCGCCAGTGAGTCTCAGTGGAGGTGAATGCGAGTGAGGGCCAGTGAGTGTGAGTTGAGGTGAGTGTGAACATGACTCAGTATTGTGAGTGTGAGTGGAGTAAGTGTGAACGTGACTGAGTACTGTGAGTGTGAGTGGAAGGGAGCGTGATCGTCGTAAGTGCTTGTGAGTGAGTGGAGGTGAGTGAGTGGAGGTTAGTGCGAACGTGAGTGAGTGCCTGTGAGCGCGAGTGCAGGTGAGCGTAAACATGAATGAGTGTGAGTGGAGGTGAGTGTGAATGAGAGTGAGTGCTTCTTAAGTGGAAGTCAGGGTGACGTGGTGAGTGCTTGTGAGTGTGAAGGTGAGTGAGTGCCTGTTACTGCAAGTGCAGGTGAGTGTGAACGTGAGTGAGTTTTGTGAGTGTGAGTGGAAGTGAGTGTGAACCTGGTGTTTGTGAGTGAGTGGAGGTGAGTGTGAACGTGAGCAGAGCGCAAATTATCTTGGCGTGTATGGGATCTGGGTGAATAAAGGCTGGTGAGTGCGAATGTGGGTGAGTGTAGATGAGCGTGAACGTGAGCAGAGCGCAATTTTTCTATCACCGAGCGCGAGTGCCTCGCTCTTGTGTGGGCAGTGGCTAAATTTCGCCCTTACATGTTTGGCCGACCATTTTCTGTCATCACGGACCACCATGTTCTGTGGCGGCTATCGTCACTGCAAGACCCGACTGGCCGCTTTGGTCGCTGGGCACTCAGACTTCATGGGTATTTTTTCATTGTGATGTACAAGTCCGACCGCTTGCATCTGGACGCCGAATGCTTGTCTCGTCATCCCGTCAATCCTCCTGACAATGACGAACAGGATGCCGACACTTGCCTTCTGGCCATTTCTGACTTTCACGACATCGTTACTGAGCAGCGAAACGACGACTCTATTCTGTCGGTCATTGAACACTTGACCTCAGGACAATCGGATCGTTCTACCAGAATGTTTGTGCTACATGACAACATTCTTTATCGACGCACCATCAGCTGTGATGGACCAGATTTACTGCTAGTTGTGCCTCGTCATCTCCATTCTACTGTACTTGCTGAGCTCTACGACGCGCCTACTGCCGGACACCTTGGCATCTCCCGCACTTACGAAAGAGTTCGACGTCGCTTCTTCTGGCCAGGCCTTTACCGCTCGGTGCGACGTTACGTTGCGGCTTGCGACCCCTGCCAGCGTTGGAAGAAGCCATGTGCGCAACCTGCTGGCCACCTTCATCCAATCGACGTTCCCACGGAGTCTTTCTTCCGTGTCGGTATGGGCCTTCTTGGCCCCTTCCCCACATGCATACAAGGAAACAAATGAATAGCCGTTGCCAAAGACTACGCGCCGTGCCATGCGACCGCGAGTGCCCTGCCCACCTGCTGTGCTGCAGAGCAGCAGTAAATAACCTTATTGAGTCCTGAGGGACCCCTCCCCACCCACTCTTGGTTTAGTGGTCGGCAGTGGTCGCGGGCCGCACCCACGTTGTGACGGGAAGCCAGTGAGCCTCCGCCCTTTCGTGGGCCCTCTGGACGGCCCGGAGCTGGGTCTGGTGGTCCTCGCTTCGCAGGGCTTCCACCCAGTCTTGTTTACTGAATACGGTGCCGCTTAACGCGGAGCATTGCCCGAGCATGTGCGCTAGCGAGCAGTACGATTCGCCACACTCCGGACATTGCGGCTCTACTTCTGGTGAATAACGGCTCAGTCTGCCTCTCAAAGGGAACGACCCTGTCTGAAGCATTCTGAATATCGATGACTGTGGTCTAGTGAGTTTAGCGTGGGGGAGTGGGAAGGTCCTCCTCGACAGCTGATAGTGTGTTGTTATTTCGTTGAAGGTGAGCAGCGGGTCTCGGAGCTCCCCTCCCTCCCCGCCACTTTGCTCGCCACGATCGCCGCGGTGCGTGAGTCCTCGCGCGCGTCCGTGCGCCAGCTCGTTGGCGTTCGGAAAGTCGGGGTGCACGTCGGCCCCCATGTGGGCTTGAAACCATTTGACGATGTGATGACCCGCGATTCCTTCGCTGCCGAGAACGGCCGCCGCTTCCCGGGATATCGAGCCCGAGGCGAATGCTCTGGCCGCCGATCGCGAATCTGTGTACAGGTAAGGACGTTCGGGGTCCCTCTGCTTCTGCATTTATCCTTGCTTCTTCTAGGAGGCGTCTGCCGGCCCTGGTGGTCGACAGCCGCACGAGCTGTGCCTTGGTCTGTGCTTCGATGATTTCTGCTAGTGAATTGTGGACCCCTAACCGATCGAGCCGCTCCGTGCTTGTAGTGATCGGAAGACCTAGCACGATTTTGATGATCTTGCGCACCAGTGTCTCTATCATGGCCGAGTCTTTCTTGGCCTATTTTAGCGCCGAGGCTACGTAATTTACGTGACTCATGAGGAAGACGTGGTAAAGTCTGATGAGATTGCTCTCGCTGAGTCCTCCCCTGCGGTTCATCACCCTGAGGATCAGCCGGAGCATGTTCTCCATTTTGGACGTGAGTTTCATGACCGTTTGCGTGTTACCGCCTTTGGCCTCAATTAGCAGCCCCAGGTTCTTATAGTGTCCACTCGGGAGATCGGCTGGCCGGCACTCGTGTGTAATTTGATTGGTATTTGATCGATCAGCGTCAAATTCCTCATGCCTTGTTTCGAGGGCCTGTACAGCAACAGTTCCGATTTCCTGGATGACAGACGGAGTCCCGTTTCCTTCAGGTACTCTTCCGTTGTGTCCAGCGCCTCTTGAAGAGCCCGCTCGACTTCTGCGTCGGACCCTCCCGGGCACCACTACATAATGCCGTCTGAGTACAGGGCGTGATTGACGTTGGTCACTCTCGTCAGCCCGTCCGAGAGCCCTTTCATTGCTAGATTCGATAATAGTTGCGAGAGCACCGCCCCTTGTGGGGTGCCCCTCGCGCCCAGCGTGTACCAATCGGACGTGGCCTGTCCTAGTTTTAACGTGGCTTATCTGCCTCCGAGGAAGGAGTCTATGGAAGAGTCGAATTTTCGGCCGAACCCCATCACCGAAATCGTCTCCATTGGAAATCTGTGTTTGACCGTGTCGAACGCTTTCGTTAGGTCCAGGGCCAGTATGCCCCTGGCGTCTCTGGTCATGTCGTCGATTATATGCTTTTTGAGTAGCGAAATTGTGTCCTGTGTGGGGAGGCCCGGTCTGAAGCCCACCACGTTATGTGGGAAGAGGCCCTCTTCCTCTATGTACCGCGATACTCTGTTATGTATGGCATGTTCCGCCGTCTTGCCTACGCACGAGGTTAGCGATATTGACCGCATGTTCTCCGCTGTAAGTAGTTTACCGGGTTTCGGTATTAGTATGACCGAGGCCTCTTTCCAGACCTCTGGTACTCGTCCCGTTTCCCACGCTCTGCTGATTTATTCGGTGAGCTTCTCGACCGACTTTCCGTCTAGGTTTCTCAACAGTTTGTTCGAGACTTCGTCAGGGCCCGTCGCGGAGCGTCCGTTGAGGCCTTGTAAGGCATCCCAAAGTTGCGATTCCATGAAGCAGACTTTTTACTTCAAGACGTGATTCTTCACCATGGCACGCCAAGGCAGATGCTTACAGGTTGTGGCCGCTACTTCCTGTCCCAAGTTGTCTGAGATATACCTCGTTCCTTCTGTACTGAACACAAGCTCGCAACTGCATATCACCCACGAACGAACGGACAGACTGAACGACTGAATCGTACCATTACAGAGATGTTGTCTATGTACGGTTTAGCAGACCATCGCGATGGGCAGCATTTTGCCCCGCGCGAAATTTGCGTACAATCCGTCACGTCATGATACTACGGGCTTCTCACCTTTCTACCTCTTGTTTAGCCGCCATCGCACTCTGCCTTTTTGATACTCTGCTACCTTCGGTGTTGCGACATATCATGGAATGCGCCCATGATGCCGTTGATCGGTCTCGTATGGCTCGCCAGATTGCATGTAATTGTCTTACAGCAGCTCAGGTGTCAGACAAGACTCGCTACGACAGTCGCATCCGGAACCTTGATTTCTCTCCCGGAAATCTCGTTCTGCTGTCGACTCCAAGTCGCCATGACGGCCTATCCGAAAAACTTATGTCACGCTATACCGGGCCCTACCGGTTATTGCGACAATTAGGCCAACTGAATTACGAAATCTCTCCTGTTGAAGACACGCCGTCCTCGCCTCAGCTACGAATGACGCGTCCACATGACCCATATAAACCGTGCTGTTCGGCTAGTTCTTTATCATTATAGGAAGCGCCGGGACAGCGCTCCAGCCCCCGGGGGTTATAAGACAGTGTATTTGGACAGGACGGTGCGCGCAAGGGGAAGACGAAGAGGAAGTGGTAGGCTGTTTCCTGGAGCTCTGACCAGCCTGCGCCCTTACCCCTTTTTCCTATGTAAACAGTTGTAGATATATTTGTGCATCGGGCTTCCTCTTCGTAACAATATGAACACTCCCTGCAAATTTTTAACGTCGGCGTCGCTCGTGAGGTTTCGTATAATGTTCAGGTGCGGTAAGATCCTATCGCGCCCTTCACATCGTATGCTGTGGATGCGAAAAGTAGTGTACGAGGGTCAGCCGAGGATGGTGGCTTCGCGCCCAGTGTGGGAGGTAGCGAGATAAAGCGCGCGCTGGCGGCGGGGCAGAGGGAGTAGCAGGTGAGTGCACGTCTCATCCACTAGCCCAGCTGTGCGCGGCCCTATCGTGGACCTTATCTCTGGCGGAGGCCAGATTGGGCGAGGCAACGCTGCCTTCGCGCACGCCTATTGTCGAAGGTCGTGGAATGTCAAGTTTTGGTTACGCCTTGAAGCTAAAAGCAGCAGAAGATCGTCGCTGCACTCGTCATCCCACCAGCTTTGTGAAAGTGAGTGTTCGCGGTCATCAAGTGAGATCTATTCATTTTTGCGTGTGCTCGCATGACACCAAACTTGCTAATTTAATTAGCAGCCAAATGTTTACTGCAATATTTACGCCGGATAGAACTAAGAACTGTACTATGTGTAGTTGTGTAATACTTTGCTGTCGCTAATAAAGCCCCGCCGTTTGGGTGAAACTATGAATGATTTTTATCTCGTCGGGGTACTTGGAGCGACCCGCAGTACATACGAGTGGCCGGTGTTAACGTTACACTAAGTGCACCTTAAAGACAGAAGGTGTCCTATTTTATGGAGACAGGCGTCTGCACGCGAATAGATGGCACGCATGCGCAACAGCGGCAACTATGCAGGTCGTTGAAGCCATATGTAATCAATGCATGATTATCCGCTGACAGGCCCGGTGCGAGGGACACAAAAGGGCTGCGAAGGTCACTATGGAGCACGCTGTAATTTTCTGCAACCTTGCAGATAATACTGCTTACGCTGTCCAAACCACACTTATAGAGGCTCTTATGTTCTGGCAAAGAAAGTTGTGCTTGCTTGAAAACTGTCTTTGTAAAATTTCCTTAACATGTGCTGTAAAGCGTTATATCCTGGTAAAACTTCAAACAGTATGTTTATGTACAGAGTTTTCAACTATGTGATTAACCTATAGTCAACCGAATCTTACTGAAACTGCTCGAAATAAACAGCTTCAGCAAACAATTTGGATGTGATTGTGCAAGGTTGCACAAGTCCGTTGTTAATGTTTTCTGTTGACGTTTCTGTCTATTTACACCATGATTGCTCTAGTATATTTGTTTCTGCTTTATTTGCTGTGCCTCGTCGATGCACGTTTATATCAGATTTACTTGGTGTATGTATTTGCCCATATTGGATAACTTGATTCGCATAATAAAAACTTAAGTGACTATAATAAGCGGGAATGTGTGTATTGGAAACTTAGAGGCAGAAGTATTCCACACACTACCACTTGGCAAACTTCGTCTATTACGCCACTTTTCCTAGAAAGCCACCTGAAAATTTTCATCTTACTTCGTCTGTTTTACACAAGCAAGACCCTCAGGAGCGGCTCAATGTTCTTCCTCAGTGTGACGCCGCTGTGGCGCTACACCCTGACTGCGTAACTAACCCCCCCCCCCCCCTCCCTGGTAGCAGTACTTGTTTTATATTTAGTTTATTTTCTAATAAACTTATGAAGCATCATTGTTATCACCCTGTATATTATATAACTGCATTTACCATTTATTTATTTAACATATTCTCACCTTCCTGCATAACTTATGCTTTCCATTTAGTTTTCTTACTAAGAAATCTGTACAGCTTAATTTTTATCACCCTGTATGTACTTAAAGAACATATCTGGAACACCGACCTTTGTTGACGCGGCACGACACGCCAGTTCCAACAAGTTCTCCGTAGCAATTTTATTTATTTATTTATTTAATTATTTTACCCTCAGGGCAAAGCAATAGTCAATGATAGGGGACAAATCCTCTCGGCAGTTTCGCTGAAAACCTCCTTGGTCGACGTGGCGGAACAGGCTCCCATAGCTATCGCTTTACTTGACACAAGACGCGCTACGGTGTACACGGACTCTAGAGCGGCCGTTAGAGCATTCTCCTGGGGACTGATAGTCAAAGAGGCAGCCAGGATTCTGAACGGCACACCCCCCTCTGGCATTATTCATCACATAGTCTGGTTCCCAGCTCACATGGGACCAGACGTATTACCGGGTCACCTGAAACCCATTGAGATGGCCCAGGACCGTGCGCGAGGTTTCTTATGGCGCGATGGGACGGTGTCTCGGTTGAGTTCGGGAGAGCTTGTCCACAGTGATCGTCTAGTTACTCGAGTTGCAGAGCGAATAGGCAGAGTTTTCCCTTCTCCCATCATAAGCTCAACAGATCGCAAGCTAGCACTCTCCGCATGCTCCAAACGGGGTCCTACCCCTCTAGGGGCTTTCTGAACATTCTCCACCCCGACACTGATCCACTCTTACTAGATTGTGGCACTGAAAGTTGCTCATTAAACCACATGCTCTGGCAGTGTCCTGTGTTGCAGAATTTCCACCAAGAGGAAGACTGGACGAAGGCCATCACAGAACCCAGCCAAGACGTCCAGCTCGTGGCTGTCGAGAGGGCCCGTGAATGAGCGGAGAGGCATGGCCTCTCTATTCCGACATGGGAATAGCCAACGGCTGTGTACGGACCTACTAGCAAGCCCCCCGCCAGCTCCTCAGGACCCCAATAAAGTTGTTTACTACTGCTACTACTGCTACTCTGTATCTTATATAATTGCATTTAACATTTATTTATTTAACATTTTCTAACCCCGCCCTCACCCCTGAGCGCATAACTTATGTTTTACATTTAGTTTACTTTCTAAGAACTGTGTAAAGCTCAATTGTTATCACCCTGTATACTGTATAACTGCCTACCAATAGTACTCAATGTCCGCGATCCTCTTGACTGCTAATATTTGTGCGATTGTGTGCGAGTACAAACACGCATTGTTTAGCGGCCTACAAAATGCAGTGCACGCAACTTGAATATGCGCAGATTCTTCCCTACCATCTTCAACGTAAGCGGTATGGCAAAGCTGGCCGCTGAGTACGGCGACTGGTTCACCTACGACAGGTGCCCACGTGCGCTGATGTTCAAGAGAGGCTTCAAAGACCCGAGGGACACAGAACGAGTTTTGGACTTTCTCAGGTGCCCAATTGTGTACTTGCTTGCTTGCTTCGTCACCCTCGCCCCCTTGCCATTACGAGGGGGCGTGTCGCTGTTGCGGCCATAACGTGCTGCAAATGATCAGATTCCATTCAGAAGCTGCCCAATAACATACAAATAGAAAAAAAAGACATTTGAAGAAGAAAAGCCAGCGAAAAATACAGTGCACACAAAAGACGACGAGGCTAGGCTAGATCCATGCACGTCCTGTCGTCGTCTACTTTGTGCACATTGTTTTTCGCTGGTTATCTTTCCCAAAGTTTGCCACAGAAAAAAAATTGACGTCTTGGTTATTTTTCTCCTTTAATAAATAAATCGCTATTTTTTTCAAAAAGAAAAGGAGAAAGTGGAATCACAAGAAGCTTTTCCCGCAAGTTCGATGACGCATATCCCGAACCTGGTGCCCTCCTGAAAATATGTTCCAAGTGGATATGCCTTGCGAACTCACCCACTGCAATGCGTAAACTGCATGGGAGGTCAGGAAATTAATTGATACATAATTAACGCTATATTGCTAATTAGGTGATATTGCACTTGGATTTCTCACGCATGTCCGCCTCTTCGGGTAACCCAAAGAGTCGAGGTATGCTACCAGTCACAGACGATTCTTTAAGGATATGGTATAAAGAAGAAAAAACTCGCCTATATTGTTTAAGGTGCTACAAACATAGGGAACCACGGCATATCTTACTTTACTAGTGTTTTCTTTCTTCCTCGCCGTGTTCCCTGCGCCTTCAGTGGGAGTTTTCCCGCCACATATCTTACCAGTGAACCCTGGAGCCCTGCAGTCATGAGGCAGTACACGTAATTAACGAAGGAAACTTGCATTATGTGTACGAACGATTCTTTGAGGGCTGACTGTAACCAGAGCATAGCAACACTCCGCTATTGAATCCTGCATTGACAAAAGCAGAAAGACGCATATTCCGTTCTCGCGTCGCCTCCATTCTCGTTTCAGAAAATTTCCAGCAATATTGAGTAGTCCGCTAGAAATCGCAATTTTTTGTTCTTTTTCAGCATAAAATGAAGATACACCACGTTTCGCACTGTTCGTAGCATATATTTGTAGCAGGGTGATTGTAGAGGCCGTGTACATCCAGATAAAAATTTCGACATACTCTCATTCAGTTTAATGGCTTAACTGGACATACAAGATTTAGTAAATCTACCTAGACAACGTGATATTAGATCAGTTTTCTACAAACTCGGTGCGTATCTTTGGAAGTACAAATGCGTAGAACAGAAGGATCGCGCACTGTACCTTGTCTGGGTCTATATCACTGCTTTCGCTTGGGAATTCCTTTGTGGCTGGGCTGAAAGGAGCACGAACGAAAACAAGAGAGAGATAATTTAATTGAAAGAAGGCAGAGAGGTCGGCCTGAGCTAAGGCGCTCTAGCCTGCTACTCTGCACAGGGGGAGGGGGAACAGGGACATAAAGGTGTGATGAGGGATAATGATGACATAAAAAGAGGGATGCCCAAAGGTGAAAGCAAGTTCAACACTCTGATGATAAACATTCACAAATGTCATCCATGAAGCCACTATCAGGTTCCGTATCAAGTCTGTAGTCACCAATTCAACTGAACTTAAATATAAAGGCACTAGGACGAAGCTGGTGTGGGGGCCTTCCCTGCGTGAACAGCATAAGCGGCAAACAAAAGCTTTATAGTATATAAAGAGCTGCAATAAGCGGCTCCAGCACGGCGAGCACTTGTAGGACACTTTTAGCGGCCGGATTCTCGAGACCACCGAGAATCACGCGCATTGACTCTACCAGGTGCTTCAGCATTTTTTGTACACTCTCCTTCTCATTGTATTTATCTCCTTGCTTGCCCGTAGTGTCACCGGTTTCATTGGCCCTATAATTCTTGGCTTCGTGGCGTAGAGGACCACTAGGGCCCGCTGGCATGGCCGTGGGCCTAGAGGGCAGCAAAGGCCATTCCGTGTCTGTAAACAAGTTTTCTGCACAAATTGTTGTCCAAAATTTGCATTGTTATTATTTTGGGATGAAAATCCTGACCAATTTTTTTAGTACCCCAACAAAAACCATATGCCGAAATGAGCAAGTTGATCACACACATCGCAAACGCTGCAGGAGCAAGAAGGAATTAACAGACGTAGAGACAGGGAAACTAGCCAGTTCTCAGACCGGCTGGCTACCCTGTGCTGGGGAATAAAAGATAATACAAAAGAAATGAAACAAGAAAGGGAAGAGCAAAGGAAAAGAAAGGCACCGCAGCAAACGAGAATACGGCACTGCTTAAAGTCTGCCTCTAAGACCAGTTCTCCTCAAGAAGCACAACGCTTTCGAAGCCTTCTGTTTTGAGGGCGATCACGGACCCAGGCATCGTGCCCCAGGGATCGCGTCCCAGGACCCTTTCTTCCAACAAAGGTCGTTTGCCAAGACTATATAACACTCTTGAAAGTGCTTTCCTAGGCCCACGGAAACAGGGACACTCGCAAAGAAGATGGGCGATTGTTTCCTCGCACATACAGTTATCGCATGGAAGCGCTGCAGGGTGTGCATATGTAGCAGGGCGCACAAGCAGACCCAATACATATTCAGTAATTATCACCTTTCAATAAATATCAGAGCAAAGATGGGGGCCCGCGTTGCTGTACGTATTTCGTCCGTGTTTCCAGGCGCTTTGTGTTTCCCCAAGAGAAAACAAAAAACTCATACAAATACTACGTACTGCAACAAGCATGTAAACGAAATTTTCTGTGCTGAATAATGACGATTCACAGTAATGCTGGCAGCATACGACAATGGGAGGTGATGCACGGCCACTTGCAAAGTATCGTCTTGACGCTGCAGTGTAGGGGTGTGCGAAGAGTGAATTCTAGAGCGAAATCGAATACGAATCGAACAGTGATAATACAGAATCAAATACGAATCCAGCAATATTTCAATAGTTTTCGAAAACTAAGACAACCAATTTCCATACATCCCTATTTTTCGCAGCACGTTATTTGAAACAAATATTCACAAACTCGAAGAAAATAATGTTACTATTAATCTTAGCCGATAAAAAGATTCTACAATTATGTAAACTGAGGTAAGCTCGTAAAACAGCAGCGACTAGAGTGTTCGAGATATTTTGTAACTGTAAGAAGAAATACAGCAGTGACTACAGAACTCAAGGTGGCATTTTGTCACCAGGTTTTCCATAAAACTGAGACAAAAATTAAACAAAATGTGACATAAACAATAAACAATGTTGAAACTAACAGTAAAAATACAGCTAAATATGAAATGAAACGCACAAAACAGTTATGACAACATCGGCCTTATCATCAACAGAAGGTAAACATCAGTGTTGAGTACTCTATCTGAAAGAACAATTTATACAAACACAATACTCCCGTCTGTTATTCAAGTAAACTTGTACATAAATAAAAGCCTTTTCCTTAAAAAAAGATGGTGGAACGTGAAGCTTTCCCCCTATGCAAACTGAATCAAAGTGAAAGTCCAAAGCCAACGACCACGCAAACAACCTAATAAATGCTGAGCGGCCCGATGCTATGCATATGTGATTTGAGAGCTTGTTGAAGATTGTATTTTTGCAACGTTGAAGCTGAATGAAGACACATTTCTTTCAGTTACAAAGTTTTTATTTGAGATCATGCAGCCGTTGACTACAAGCACACACTCGCCCTTTCATGGACGGCTCTGCACTTGCACAGTATTGCCTTGTGATCACTGTGGTAGACGGTCAAGGGCTCTGCCATCGCAACGTGACACAGCCTGCTTGCAAACGTGCGATCAATGCAGGAACAGTGTTGCGTCGTGGTTCTCTGTAGCATCTGCAGTTTCATCGAGTAGCAGTCTAGCAAGAAACTCTCGATTCATTTCCCGTGCTCCTTCGCCACATAATTGTTACAGCCACCGCACACGAGGATCAACATACTACGTGGCTTTAACGTCATCATTGTTTCTGCCGCGAACGTTTCCGCGCTACAACGAGACGTGTTTTGTCTGATGTACACGCTGACGATCTCAAGCCCAGTAGATATCTCGGCTGCAGAAATGTCCCCCACATGGCTTCTGCATGCCGTTGCCGATACACGGGATTGGCCTTACGGACACGATCGCGCTTACGTTCGTGTACCGCAGCCTGTTATGCCGTGCGCTGCACCCGTGGCCTACCCATGGTCACGGCCGGGAATGCATTGCGTGACGCGCATAACACAGTGCAGATGTAGACAGTTCGTCTGGGTAGCGCGGCGTTCAACCATCTTTGTTTAAGAAAGGGGCTTTCATTTTTTTACCACATTCTACGACAAGCCCGTGTTCATGCGCACTTTGCTGTCTCCAATAAGCAGGGAAGCTCAGTTAAGGGTAATAGAAGTGGCGTCATGCCTATCAGACCTAACTGGCGCTTCGCTTCCAGTGAACTTTGTGCGCACGCGCTGCTCTTGCTCAGCTGGTCGCTTCGCGCCGTTATCAGGCACTGACCGGCCGGCCAGTCGACGCTGGCGCGGTACTGCGAATGTAAACGGTAGTGTTCTAAGCAGAAGTGTGAGTTGGCTTTTCTGCAGTCCTTTTTCGGCGGTCACGTACGAATCAGCGAGACATAGAAAGCTTCGCTTTAAAATTGAACTTCTAGAGCATGCGCAGCCGTAGTCCTCATCTTCAGTTGCTCAAGGATGAATGTAGGAACTGACTGATGTGATGCAGGAAGAGAAACATAAACAACATTACAGGAAACAACACGCAAGTGCCTATTTTCAACCAAAATAGAAAACAAACAAATTGAAATGTACTAACTTCATAATGCTAACTATTGTCACGTGGTAGTGACGGTCAAGCACACAGTAGCAAAACTGTGAATGGTGAAACTCACTTTCTATTGGGAGAACCTATGCCCAGAATTACAGGATGCACTCAAAGCACAATGAAAGTGGCGAACACAGTCGGCGATCGTCAAAAATCTGATCTTCCGGTCAAGCGCATGGGCTTTTATAAGAGTCATCGAATTTTCCAGAGTCATTGCTTGTGCCCTCATGTCGTCCGGAAAGTACCACACAAATCGCGTCACGCATACAATCAGATTATAGAAGCTTAGGTTATACCAGATAACGCATACAGCGATCGGTCACGTTCCACTAAGTTCCAACCATGCAGGCGCGTCTTGCGCTGAGCGATAACCAAGTTCTTAGCGGGTGAAATGCAGTATCCGAGAAAAGAATAAGTATACGCGTCACTAATATCTTGTGAGAGCAATAGCAATGGCTACTTGTGAATTTATCACAAACAGCATCAGTAAATTCCAAAACTGTTCCATGCGAAGCTTACATGGTACAACCTCTTGCGGTTAAATGTTAAAACATCACAATGCAAGCCACTCGGATCCTTAGAGTGGTTTAGGACAATAACGTAAGTTCCCGTGTAAGAACATTAGTTCTTAACACCTCTTCAAGTCAGTGACTCCCTCCTGCTAGTAATTGTGTTAGAGCAGGCTGAGAAAAGGCTTTCGCTTGCCACCTGGCTTGCAGGAATGTCAAGCTAGTGCTTCGCTGCAGTCACTAGCCTTTTGTACTTCGCTTTCCCTACTGTTTGCCATCACTAAAACAGGCGGTCCTCACGTGGCAGCAGTGGCGCGTGAAGGCAATCTGACAAGTCCTGCATTCCATCTTAAGGAAAAAGTGCTCGAAAAAGACATAGATGTAAAGAGAGAAATAACGAACACGGACGCTACACGCAACTAACACTTTATTTCGAAAGAAACTGAATCAGCGGAAAACTACGCTGAAAGGAGGACAACCACCCTCGCTCCGGGGCGCGCGCCCTCTCCCGAATATTACGGTGAGGGGGGGGGGGGGGGGGGGGGCTTGCTGTCCCGCCGATGCCGAAACTTACTCCCCCGTCACCTAAATTGTACTTACCCGAATTTGTCACCCACATCATTGAGGTTTTCTTTGCCTTGCCTCGACCTTCTGACTTCAAATTTTACTGTGGCTTACTTCATCGTTGTGGGCGCGGATGTGCACGGATCTTAATTAATACTTTCGCTTTATTTCACTTCTGTCAATTGGAGCACAAGGGCATTAGAAGTAACAGCGGCGGCTGCCTCATGCGTTTTTTCTCATTTCTACATTGTTTTACACTTCCACTGTGAACACCCATGTACATACACAATATATTTAAGTATATACTCAGGACAATGTTTGTGATATTTTTGAAGAAGAACCAAGTCAATTAACAATTATTTCTAAAGGTATGGATGGCCAGGTCTACAAAATGAATATGTATCTTCAATTCGCTTCAAACTGCTTTGCATGCTTTTTCGACTCTGAAAAACCCATAGACGTCAGTGGCCCCTTCAGCAGACTCTTAACAACGGCGTGGGAAATGCACGTGAATAATATGCAAGGTCGGTCCAAGTAGGTCGCGAAGCTTCAGGCGAAAAGTTGTTCACCACAAGTTGTCACGGACATCAGCAAGGGTGGTTATGGGAGCAGCGATTGAAGCGCGACTATGTATGGAGGGAACAAACATGGGGAAATAAAAAAGCGTTTTTTAATTCTAGCGGGACACAAATTCATTCAGCGAAAATCTAATTCCTGGTCACTTTTATATATTCGTGAAGAGTTAAGAAAACAAGTTTATTTAATTGTATTATTATTAACAAATAGATTTCTTTACAGCGCCCATGGTTACAGGTGACGTTGACGCCGCTATCACTCACAATGCAATGCGCCTCTTGAAATGTGCAGAACGGCGCGCTGGTAAAGTTCACGTTTTGAAATACGACCCCCTCACGCGTTGTGCCTTTTTGCTTGTAGAAGTTTGTCTGAATTTAGTGACGCGGCTAGCTTCATCGCTTCTTAACCTGTTCAGTCAAAAGTAATGAGTTACGACCGTCAGATAATTGTGTAGTTGTTTTCGTGCGACTGCGCTGGGCGACGGGCTTGGCATTCGACGCTAGGATCAGCACTCTACACCTAAAGCTTTCGTCGCCCTCCAAAAGAAGCATGCTCTATGCAGGGGCGAAATTTGGACAACCGTACGGCCGGCCTTTTCCTGAAAGCTCGAAACGCCCATCAAGTCGAATGTCGGGGCATTTGAATATATAGCTATAAAAGCAGGCCAACAAAACCAATTTTGCGCCTTGGAAAACAAAATGAAGTCACTTTTGTTTTTAGCGGATATGGCATCACATTATATTTTTCTTCCGCCGGAAGTGTTCCCTCCACATACAGATGGAGTTACGCCCCATGAACAGACGATGAACCACCATGTTTTGAACGTATTGTCACGTGGTGGTGATGTTGAAAAGCACAGTAGCAATACTGTGAAGGAAAAGTAACCTTTATTGGGCGAATCTGTGCCCACAAAAACAGCCTACACTTATAGCTCAACGATAGCGGCGAACAGGGTCGGCGATCGTCGAAAATCTGATGAGCGGGTCAAGCGCGTCGGCTTTTATACATCAGTCGTCGAATGTTCCAGACTAATCGCTGGGACCCGCGTGCCTTGGCGCACCACGTGGACCACTTCAGATCGTGCGCGGCGCCGCTGTGAATGCGGAATGCCGTCTGGCACGACCTCATAGTCTCGTGCGCCAATACGTCGGATGACTTTGTAGGGTCCGAAATAGCGACGCAAGAGCTTCTCGCTCAGTCCTCGTCGGCGTATAGGGGTCCAAACCCAAACACGGTCACCGGGCTGGTACTCGACAAAGCGTCGTCGGAGGTTGTAGTGTCGGCTGTCGGTCCTCTGTTGGTTCTTGATCCGCAGGCGGGCGAGCTGTCGGGCTTCTTCGGCGCGCTGCAGATAGCTAGCGACGTCAACATTCTCTTCGTCAGTGACGTGGGGCAGCATGGCGTCGAGCGTCGTCGTCGGCTTCCTGCCGTAAACCAGCTTAAACGGCGTGATCTGTGTTGTTTCTTGCACCGCCGTGTTGTAAGCGAAGGTTACATACGGCAGGACCGCGTCCCACGTCTTGTGCTCGACGTCGACGTACATTGCTAGCATGTCGGCGAGGGTCTTGTTGAGGCGCTCCGTGAGACCATTCGTCTGCGGATGGTAGGCAGTTGTCCTCCTGTGGCTTGTCTGGCTGTACTGCAGAATGGCCTGGGTGAGCTCTGCTGTAAAAGCCGTTCCCCTGTCGGTGATGAGGACTTCTGGAGCACCATGTCGCAGCAGGATGTTCTCGACGAAAAATTTCGCCACTTCGGCTGCGCTGCCTTTTGGTAGAGCTTTAGTTTCTGCAAAGCGGGTGAGATAGTCCGTCGCCACGACGATCCACTTATTCCCGGATGTTGACATCGGAAACGGCCCCAACAAATCTATCCCAATCTGCTGGAATGGTCGGCGAGGAGGTTCGATCGGCTGTAGTAATCCTGCTGGCCTTGTCGGTGGTATCTTGCGTCGTTGACAGTCTCGGCATGTCTTGACGTAACGGGCGACGTCGGCGGTCAGACGCGGCCAGTAATACCTTTCCTGTATCCTCGACAGCGTCCGCGAGAATCCGAGGTTCCCAGCGCTTGGATCGTCGTGTAGGGCGTGCAGTACTTTTGGACGCAGCGCTGACGGTACAACAAAAAGGTAGCTGGAGCGGACTGGTAGAAGTTCTTCTTCACGAGCAGGTTGTTTTGTAGCTTGAACGAAGACAACCCGCGCTTAAATGCCCGAGGGACAACGTCAGTGTTCCCTTCCAAATACTCGAGGAGGCCTTTAAACTCCCAGTCGGCTCGTTGCTGTTTAGTGAAGTCTTCCGCGCTTATTATTCCAAGGAAGGCGTCGTCGTGCTCGTCGTCTTGCGGTGGGGGATCGATGGGGGCGCGTGATAAGCAGTCGGCGTCGGACTGTTTTTTTCCGGTCTTGTATATTACAGGGATTTCATATTCTTGCAGTCTGAGGCTCCACCGCACCAGCCGTCCTGAAGGGTCCTTTAAGTTAGCTAGCCAACACAACGCGTGATGGTCGCTGACGACTTTGTATGGCCTGCCATAGAGGTAAGGGCGGAATTTTGCTGTAGCGCAAATGATGACGAGGCATTCCTTTTCAGTCGTAAAATAATTGCCTTCAGCTTTTGGCAGCGACCGGCTAGCATATCACCCGTTCAAGTCCGTCTTTCCTATGGACAAGGATGGCGCCGAGTCCTAGGCTACGGGCGTCATTGTGGATTTCGGTATAGGCGTCCTCGTCGAAGTGTGCAAGTACCGGCGGCGACTGCATGCGTGGTTTGAGTTCTTGAAATGCGTCGGCCTGCAGTGTTTCCCACTTGAACTCGATATCACATTTGGTTAGATGTGCTAGTGGCTCCGCGATGCGTGAAAAGTCCTTGACAAAGCGCCTATAAGGCGCACATGCCAAGGAATCTGCGTACTGCCTTCTTGCCCATTGGCTCGGGAACTTTAAGATGACAGCTGTCTTCTGCGGGTCGGGACGTGCTCCAGATTTGCTGATGACGTGGCCTAGGAACAGAAGCTCATCGTAAGCGAAGCGGCACTTTTCCGGCTTCAGAGTGAGCCCTGATGACTTGATGGCCTCTAATACTGTCGCAAGCCGCCTAAGGTGATCGTCGATATTTCCGGCGAAGACAACGACGTCATGGAAGTAAACAAGACACGTCTGCCACTTCAATCTTGCTAACATCGTGTCCATGACGCGTTGAAACGGTGCAGGCACCGAGCACAGTCCGAATGGCATGACCTTGAGCTCGTGGAGTTCGTCTGGCGTGATGAAGGCGGTCTTTTCTCGATCTGTCTCGTCGACTTCTATTTGCCCGTAGCCAGACTTGAGGTCCATCGACGACAAGTATTTAGCGTTGCATAGCCGATCCAATGCGTCGTCTATCCGTGGAAGGGAATACACGTCCTTCTTCGTGATCTTGTTCTGTCGACGGTAATCGACGCAGACGCGTAGGGTTCCGCCATTTTTCTTCACCAGCGCTACAGGAGATGCCCACGGGCTTTTCGACGGCTAGATGATGTCGTCGCGCAGCATTTCGTCGACTTGTTGCCTAATATCTTCACGTTCTCGCGTCGAAACTCGGTAAGGGCTCTGGCGGAGTGGTCGAGCGCACTCTTCGGTTATTATGTGATGCTTTGCAACTGGCCTTTGTCGAATGCTCGATGACGTCGAAAAGCAGTCCTTGTATCGTTGGAGAAGACATCTTATCTGTTGCTGCTTACTCATAGGAAGACTTGCATTCACGTCGAAGTCTGGTTCGGGGACTATGCTCATCGGGGGAGATGCGGCGGTATCCGAGAGGACAAAGGCATTGCTGGTTTCCACAATTTCCTCGATGTACGCGATTGTCGTGCCCCCTTTGATGTGCTTGAACTCTTGGCTGAAGTTGGTTAGCATCACTTCCGATTTCCTTCCGTGGAGTCGCGCGATCCCTCTTGCGACGCAAATTTCACTGTCGAGCAGTAGATGTTGGTCGTCCTCGAGGACGCCTTCTACGTCAGCGGGTGTTTCGGTGCCAACGAAAATAATAATGCTGGAACGCGGCGGGATGCTAACTTGATCTTCTAGCACACTCAAGGCGTGGTGACTACGAGAGCTCTCCGGCGGTATCACTTGATCTTCCGACAGCGTTATCGATTTTGACTTCAGGTGTATGATTGCGCCCTGTTGGTTCAGGAAGACCATGCGGAGCATGACGTCTCCTGAACACTGTTGGAGGATAACGAAGGTGGCAGGGTAAGTCCGGTCATGAACGGTAATTCTTGCCGTGAAGATTCCAGTCGGCGTAATGAGGTGTCCTCCAGCGGTCCGAATTTGGGGGCCTTCCCATGCAGTCTTAACTTTCTTCAACTGGGCGGCGATGTGTCCACACATGACGGAGTAATCGGCCCCTGTATAGACTAAGGCGATGACTGCGTGGCCGTCACGAAGCACGTTGAGGTCGGTGGTTCTTTTTCTTGCATTACAGTTCGGTCTTGGCGTCAGATCACGGCTGCGTCGTGTTGACCTGTGGCTGGTATGTGACGTCGTCAGGTCGTTTTCGTCGTCGTATTCTTTGCTTCCAGGCTTCGTAGGGACTGCGGCGTGTCGTTATGTCGTCGAGGTAGTTTCTTCGGCGTCTTCGTCGGCGGCGGAGGATCTTCGTCAGTTCGACGAACAGCAACCGAACCTCGATCGGTTGCTGCTTTTAGTTTTCCGGATATGGGCTCGCAGAGCGGCCCCGGGCTGGGCCGGTGTATGGTCGGCGCTGCTGCGACAGGTAGCAGCCTGGTGACGGCAAACGGGACGGTCGTCTGGGGTTCCACTGAGTGGCAGCGACGTAGTCGGCGATATCGCGAGGTCGTTCGCGAATCTGTGATAGCGACGCGTTACCGGCGAACGCTCAGAGTCCCATCTCCCGGTATGGGCATCGGCGGTAGATGTGCCTGGCTTTTCCGCAGTGATAGCAAAGCGGACGGTGGTCGGGGGCACGCCAAACCTCAGTCTTCCTTGGAATGCCGCGTGGGGTGACGGGTTGGCGTACTAGCGGCGGGGGTGGTGGTGGACGACGGAACTGTGTAGTCACTGGGCCCGGCCGTGGGCGCGGAGGGGGAACGGGACGGCGGGCTACAGTGGCGTACGTCATCGCTTGCGGCTGAGGCAGTGGTGATTCAGGGGCTACTCCGAGTTGTTGTAGGAGCTCCTCACGTACGTTGTCGACAATCGAAGCCACTCGAGGCTGTGATGACGGGTGATGTCGATGATGTCATGATGTCGACTCCCGGTTCTCAAGCCACGCTCTGGCGGCGCCTTCTAAGGCGAAATATACATGCCGTCGCTTGTCGTTGGAGTCCCAGTTCTTGAAAGTCGCGATTCATTCGTAGGTCTCCAGCCAGTATTCCGGGTCTTCAGTAGCTGCTCCATGAAAGGTCGGTGGGTCCCGAGGTTCTTTCAGGATAACGGGGGACGCTGAGGCAGCCATTGCGGTTGTCTTGGCCACGATCTTCTTTGTCGTCTCAGGTAGAAGTCCGTGCTCTGGGGGCAGTCCTTGCAGCCAGCGGCTAGCACGCTGGTCTTGAGCGATGTTGCTTTTGTCCTCGGGCATCGGGCTTGAATCGCGGCTTTGCGGGGGCGTTCGGTACATGAACGCACAAGCACCTCCACCAGATGTTACGTGGTGGTGACGTTGAAAAACACAGTAGCAATACTGTGAAGGACAAAAGTAACTTTTATTGGGCGAACCTGTGCCCACAAAAACAGGCTACACTTATAGCACAACGATAGCGGCGAACACGGTCGGCGATCGTCGAAAATCTTATCAGTGGGTCAAGTGCATTAACTTTTAAACATGAGTCGTCGAATGTTCCAGAGTAATAGCTGGGACCCGCGTGCCTTCCACAAACTTCTACATCATTAGCGTCGCGCACACATGCGATCAGATTACACAAGGCTCGGTCACAGACAGCGGATGGAAGCATCGATAACATTCCAGAAACTTCCGATACATGCAAGTGCATTTTGAGCTGTGCGATAACATTCTTTAGGCGGTGAAACGTGTCGCCCGATAAGGACAAACAAGTACAAGTGTCAGTATGGGCTCCTATGGAAGCTTCGCTACCAGGTATATTTACCTTGTAATATATGTCTCCGTTTTTTTTCTCTTTCCAGTAAGCAATACTAAGCACTCATGGAAAAAAAAACACTTCAATTTTTATATATTCATTAGGGGTGGAAATATTGTCACCAGCCTGCAAAGATTATAAAAAAATACAGGGGGTCACAATTACCTGTCATGCACCAAGATTTGAAAGCGCAACAATGAGTTACTTGAAGAAAACCTAGTGCATATTGTTTCTAGTACAGTGGAGGAGCCGCAAGTAATTATTTCGTAATTAATTTAGCTGTTGTTAATTATTTCACAGGAGACGTGCTATCCTAATCATGAAAGTGTCAATGAGGCGTCTGTAGGCACATCCTAGGAATGTCTGACGTCGGTATCTCCAGCGACGTACTAATTGCGTACTAATTTTTCCCGACCGATAAATAAACCCAGCGAAATATGTTGAATACCACGTGACCGCGCTCCCACCCGCATAATAAAACGGCGCCCTCAAATAGGCTCCTTCTGAGTTAGCCAGAATGAAATGAAGGAAATAAAGAAAAAAATCACCGCCCAAACACTCCGTACAGGTGGTTAACCAGAGGAGGTGGAAGGTGCTGCCCCAGTGTACATTTCTCGGTTAACGCCGACGATTCATTAAACGATGACTTGGTAGGCTGCGCATCCTGGGTACGCAGTTGCTGCTTGCGCTCGGCTACACGAGCTTTTTCTTGTGCCCGGGCTGCAGCATTGGGACGGCGTGGACGAGCTCGTCCCCGGTTCAGCTCGCGGCGTTACTGATCGAAAGCTGCCTGCTCCTGAGGAGTGCGTATGATGCGTCATCTACTCATTTCGCAGCCAGAGGCAAACTGCTGCGCACCCGCTAGGCTGCGACGAAAAGCAACGACGTCACTGCTGTTGCAGCCAATCGCGCGCCTCTCCTCCACTTTTTTTGTGCATTCGCATGGGGTTGCGCCGGAGGTGTTTTCGGCGTACAGGCGACAGACGGACTAATCGGTTACCAATATACAGCTTCGCTGTAAAACATCGTGATCGAGCTAGTGCATGATCTGCCGCGCCTCGGCCGAAGTAACACGTCGGATTTGGAGTTGGAAACAAGCTGTGATAGCTGTTGTCTTAGTGTACGTAAAGTGCACGGATGGTTCCTTCTTCTTTTTCGCCACAAAAGCTATCACCACAAAAGCAAATTGACAACTTCAGTGTAAATGTTTAAAGGTACACTTTGTTTCGTCCCAGTCGCCATGTCTTTCTCTAATGAGCACAAGGTAAAAATTATTCTTGCCTTGGGAGCCGCAAATGACAACAAGGGGAAGGCCGCAAATATATAACAGTCATGGCAGTGCGGTGGTAAGCCAAACGCATCGACTATCACCAGAAATAATGAAAACCTGAGAAACGGCAGCTTCAAGAAACAGCGGTGAACGACTCCATATTTGAGTCCTAGCCTTGTTAGGAAAGGCCTGCAGAAGGGCCAACATGAAAAGTTTTCCGAGCCAACTGTAGCCGCGGGGTTGGCGTTTTCTAGGAAACGACCGTAAGTCTCCAGCCGAACGGCGCCGCAAGGTCTACTGTGGAGACTTGCTTTGAAAGGACGAGAAGACGTCATTCCGCAGCGTCTTGGCGTCAGGATGTGTGCTGCGGCGAATGATTGTGTGAGGAGGACAATACGCAGAGTCAGCAGCTCTTCGTCGCCGGAATGCCGGGACGAGGTCGGCGAACCACGCTTTGTTGGTGAACTCGCCATCACCGACCTGATCTGTCGGGAGGGGGGAGTTCCTGAGGGAATGTATTTGGCGGCACCGTCCCACGCGCCTTTCAAGACGCATGACCCAGTTCTGCGAAAACCGTCTCGCCTCGGTGGGGGCAGTGAAACCTGTGCGGAAATGTGAGTGTAAGCCCTCCCCCTCAAAGGCGGCTCGGCTACAATGTCTCTAGTCGAACGTTTTCCCTCACCTAGGGATCTAGCAAGGACAGAGTGTATTTAAGGAGCTGTTGCGCGGCTCCTCAGTGTGCTTTCTCTCGCAATCATGCTAGACTGATGAACTGCAACGTCCTTATGTAGATACTCTAAATAAACCCATATGCTTCGTTCTCGATGAGAACAAGCTGTAGTGCTTAGTTTTCCGGCTGGATCCGGCAGCCGATAGGCGGCGAAGAGAAACGACGGGGTTGCGGCGAACGAGACTGATGGCGTCGAAGTGAGAGCGAGCGGCTGTAACGAATGTCTGGAGCAGGAGCATCAGCGGCAGTACGTTCACCGCGGTTTGTATAGGGAACAGAAGGTCCAAAGGTGCGGGTATAAGCGGCGGCGTATGTCCGAGGATGTGGTGGCCATCGGTTGCGGCAGTGACGAGCGACGTGGCCGATGCGACAGCAGTGGAAGCATATTGGTCTGTCATCAGGGGTACGCCATTCGGACGGGTTGCGGCGAGATGTGGTAGAAAAGGACTGTCGGGGACGAGGAGGGCCGCTAGAGAACTGGGGAACGCTGGGCTGAGACGTGGAACACACGGTGCTGAGACATATGTTCTGAAATTCTTGTCTGACGACGGCCTGAATCATCGCAATGGTGGTTGCTGGCGGATCGGGGGGCGTCGCAGAGAAAGCTGGCGAGCAGGTGGCCTTGAGTTCGCAGCGAACAATACGGGTGACGTCGTCACAGGTGGTGGTCTGACGTGGTCGACCCTCACATGTCGATGCAGCAGCAGTGTTGGGTAGCCGCGTGATGCGGTGTGTGATACGGCGGCTCTTAGCTTGTTCAAAGCGACGGCATTCTTTTATGATGGCAGCGATAGTCGAGACGTTGCCGAAAACAAGCAAATTGAAAGCGTCGTCGACGATACCTCTTAGCACATGTGCCACTTTATCTGCTTCGGACATATGATCGCCAGCTTTGCGGCGTAGAGCCAAGACGTCGAGGATGTATGAAACGTACGGCTCTGTAGATGACTGAACACGAGACGCAAGAGTCATTCTCGCGGCAACCTTGCGCCCCAAGGGGTCGCCGAACAGTTCGCGTAGCTTTTCTTTGAAACTGTCACAACTGGTGATCTCGTCTTCATGCGTTTGGCGCCACACGCGTGGGGTGCCGCCGAGATAAAAGATGACGTTGGCGAGCATAATCATTGGGTCCCACCTGTTATTAGCACTGGCGTGTTCATACAGCTTGATCCATTCGTCAACATCCTGTCTCTCCAGGCCAGAGAACACACCAGGGTTGCGATGTGGGGCAACCGTGACGATTGGAGCAGTCGGACAAGCCGAAGCCGTTCCAGAGGGAGGGTCGTCACCGGGAGGCATGGTGACAAGCTCGATGTGCTGACCACTTGACAGTTCCGTGGCAAGGACGGGGATCGCTAACCTCCACCAGAATGTTATGTGTGAAACGACACAGACGGAAGAGGCTATTTACAGGCTATTCACACTGGAGCCAGACAGCCAGGCCGACCCTCGCCCATGCTAAGGGCAGCGACCAACTTCATCGTCGTTCTCGCGGCGGCTCGTCTTTTGAGCATCGCTCGATAATACCGTAATAATAATAATTATATATATATATATATATATATATATATATATATATATATATATATATATATATATATATATATATATATATATATGTATATATATATATATATGTATATATATATTGTTACGCATGAAGAAGACAAAGACCGCGAACGTGCTTGCGGTCCCGAGTGGGGGAAGGAAGAAGAGAACGACGCTGAGCTGATCAACCAGCTGGCCGCTCTTGACATCCCCTTCGCGACCTAACGTAAACGGGGCCCTTCATCCGTAAGGGTGGTAAACGGTCTCCCTCGTGCGTAACAAAGTGGTGGAGGTGCGGTGTACCGCATATAACAACGGAACCGTTACTGCCGTGGCTTCGTCGAAGCCGTCGACTTGCCGGCCTCCCGCAATCAGCCGTGACCGTCTTCGACATGCCAGAAGAAGGAGCCGCTCCGAGGGCAGCGCCTAGTAGTCCACTGCCATACTACCGAGTTCCAACCACCTTCGGAGGGAAAGCGGGGCCAGATGCCGACGAATGGCTCGTCCACTATGAACGAGTGAGCAAATCCAACGGGTGGGATGCAACCAATCAGCTTACCAATGTGGTGTTCTCCCTGACCGATACCGCCGTCGTGTGGTACCAGAACCACGAGGAAGCGCTTACGACGTGGGAACATCTTGTTGGCGAGTTAAAGGCGTGTTTTGGGGACTCAGTCGCCAAAAAGAAGCGTGCGTAGCAGACACTGTCGCAACGGGCGCAGCTACCAGGTGAGACATGCACAACATATATCGAAGAAGTGTTAAAGCTGTACAAGGTGGTCAGTGCTCGCATGTCGGAAGAAGATAAAGTTGGACATTTGCTGAAAGGAGTGGCTGAGGATGTGTACAATTTTCAATTGGAAAGGAGAGCCTCAGTTCTGTGTCCGACGTCATTCGGCACTGCAGAACTTTTAAAACGCTCAAGATGCGTCGGATTGCGCCAACGTTTGGTCGGTTGGCAAACGTTACGACGGTTGCCAGTGTGGACACGAGTCCTTGCCTCGACCTTCCTTTGACGATCCGGCAGATTGTCTGCGGGGAACTTTCCCGCCGCGAAGAGTTATTGCATTCAACTGCTAACCACCATGGCGTGTACACGTCACGTGAGGCTTTGACGTCGCCACTTTCGGCCCCTTGGCAACCGATGGTTACCGCAGCGGCCGTAGGGTACAGCGCAGCCCCACAGTCGAGGATGACAACACGCCCTCTGACTCCGCGCTATGACCAACGCGTTCAGCGCATGCCTTCTCGAGGCACGATGTATCGTCGTGACACACGCCACGAACCAACGCGCTACACGCGGGAAAATGATAATATCAGCTTCTTCGACGAACAACCAAGGTTTCGACCTCTCCCAGCGTGTTATTCCTGCAGTGTCCCGGGTCATATATCACGGTTTTGCAACCAGCGTATGACCACGTGGTATGGCCAGCCCTCAGAGTTTCTCGGCCCTCCGAACGGCCACACGTTGCCCCGTGGCCAGCACACGTATCATCTGGCGACGAGTATTGGCCGAGCAGCTCCCGGAATCGCTCCCTGGCATCTGACAGGAGTTTGGCACGCCCACCGGTACGTCATGCTCCCCGTTCTCCCTCACCGCTGCGTCGCATCACGTCCCCTTCGTCACCGTAAAACTAGCTAGCGCGGCCGCTGGAGGTGAGGTCGCTGAAGACGTGCTACTGACAGAAATACCTCATGTGTTGATGCTGAAAAACAAAGTGCGCGTTCTTCTGGATAATGTCCCTGTAATGGCTCTGGTGGACACAGGCGTAACAATTTCGGTCATGAGTGTCTCTTTTAAACACGTGTTAGGGCGAGAGGTTTTGTTTAAATGGGACGAAGATTCAAAGTTCTGTGGAGTGAGTGGTGAGCCGTTGCGACCTATTGGGGTGTGTCGTGCTGACGTGTTTCTAGGAGGCCATGTTATTACGACAGAGTTTGTAATTATTCCTCGGTCGACCCATGATGTTATTCTCGGCATGGACTTCTTGCGGGAGTGTGGTGCTACTGTCGACTGCCGTACAGGGAAGGTATTCATAAGTGGTAAGATTCCATCAGGACTCCGAGAGAACCCTGTAGATCGCGAAACTACACTGTGTTTGTGGTGATACGGTCATACCTGTATCATCTACCGTTTGCGTTCCCGTTGTCTGTTGCGGCGCCGATTCCGACAGCTTCGAAGCTACCGTAGAACCGATGCACTTCAACTATGTGAAGAAGACTGTGTTGGTGCCACATTGTGTGTTGTCGATCAAAGGCAGACGCACTGGCTTATGCACCGTAAACTGTTTTAAGGAGCCCGTTATACTACCAGACGGCATGAAATTAGCCTTCGCCAGGGAACACGCGTCCTTATCAGTGGCCGAACTTACAGATGTGCCGGAAGAACCTGATGGCCACAGTTTGGAAACGGCCTCTTTTGTCGATGGTAAATAAATCGTTCAGCACGAGTGAACGCCGAACGTTAGTGGGTGTGCTTTCGAAGCACGTTTCAGTATTCGACTTTGCGCAGAAGGACAAAATACCTGCAATCCTTGCGTCTCGAACGCGTCATACCATCAACACGGATTCGGCAAATCCGATTAGACAAAAGCCATATCGTGTTTAACCATAGCAGCGCCAGATTATCCACGAACAAGTGCACGAAATTATGAAAAAGGGAGTTGTACAAGAGTCAGCGAGTCAGTGGGCAGCTCCAGTGATTCTTGTTAAAAAAAAATATGGATCTTGGAGATTTTGCGTCGACTATCGCCGTTTGTATGCTGTAACAAAAAAGGACGTGTACCCACTCCCACGTATTGATGACGCAATAGACTGCCTTCATTCTGCCTCTTAATTTTCCTCAGTAGATTTACGATCCGGCAATTGGCAAATTCCGATGCATCCTGACGACAAGGAGAAGACTGACTGCCTTTGTAACCCCTGACGGGCTCTTCGAATTTAATGTGATGCCATTTGGGTTGCGCAACGCTCCGGCAACTTTCGAGAGATTTATGGACACTGTTCTGCGCGGCTTGAAGTGGAACATCTGCATGTGCTACCTCGACGACGTCGTCATCTCTGGCCGCACCTTCAGCGAGCGCAACTCGCGTCTGGATATTGTCCTGAACTGCATCAGAAACGCTGGTCTAGTTTTAAACTCTAAGAAATGCCACTTCGGAGACCGCTAAACTCTTGTGCTTGGGCACCTCGTCGACAAGGATGGCATCCGCCCTGATCCTCAGAAAACAGCAGCCGTTGAAGCGTTCAGTGCACCGCGCTCTGTCATGGAGCTCCGTAGTTTTCTAGGGCTTTGTTCCTATTTCCGCCGCTTTATTCCTAAATTTGCCGATGTCGCGTATCCGCTGACATGCCTGCTACGAAAGGACACCCCCCTTTGAGTGGCCTCCGGAGTGCGACTCTTCTATTCGTCAGTTGAAGTTTCTGCTGACGTCGCCACCGGTTCCTCAACACTTCAGTCCTTCAGCTCCGACGGAACTCCGTACGGATGCCAGTGGCATAGGCATTGGTGCCGTCCTAGTTCAACACTACGGTGACCGCGAACACGTGATCGCATATGCAAGCAGCTCATTAAGTAGGCCCGAACAGAATTACACTGTCACGGAACAAGAATTTCTCGCGGTAATATTTGCAGTTCAGCGGTTTCGTTCTTACCTGTATGGGCGCCCCTTTACAGTGGTCACCGACCACCACTCATTGTGTTGGCTTGTGAATCTTCGTGACCCTTGTGGCCGCCTTGCGCGATAGGCGCTCCGACTGCAAGAATACAGCTTCACCGTCTCTTATAAGAGCGGTCTACGACACGCTGATGCGGACTGCCTTTCGCGTATGCCACTTAGCACTACGGACTGTGACGCCGACGACTTCGATCACCTCGTGGCTTCTGTGTCACCGCGGTTTCCAGACGTCGACTGCTTCAAAGCCGAACGGCGAAAAAACGATAAATTGGCACCGCTCTTCACCGCTACGACCGTCTCGACGACAGCAAACCATTTCTGTGTACGTGATGGACTCCTGTTTAAGAAGAACTTTTCCAGCACTGGCGCACGTTTTCTCCTAGTGGTACCGGAGAGCCTTCGCACAGCGATTCTGAGTGCTATGCACGACGACCCTACGTCTGGCCATTTAGGTTCCGCGAGGACGCTCTACCGGATTCAGGAACGCTTTTATTGGCCTGGAATGTGACAGTCTGTTCAGACGTACGTAGCCAGCTGCATGAGGTGTCAGCGCCACAAACGGCCATCTACTGCTCCAGCTGGTCTCCTGCACCCGATCCCGCCTCCAAGCACGCCTTTCTAACAAGTGGGAATTGACTTCCTAGGCCCTTTTCCAAAATCAGCCAAGGGAAACCGTTGGATAGTTGTTCGCGTCGACCACCTCACACGCTACTGCGAAATGGCGGCCGTGCCCTCCGCAACTGCCACTGACGTTTCAACATTCCGGCTGCAATATGTCATCCTGCGACATGGTCCGCCTCGCGTGATCATCAGCGACCGTGGACGACAATTCACAGCGGACGTCGTAGAGGAGCTGCTTCGTTTGTGTGAATCCCACTTGCGTCACTCGACACCATACCATTCACAAACGAATGGGCTTACAGGGCGCACCAACCGAACAATTGTAAACATGCTATCTATGTATGTTTCATCCAACCACAAGAACTGGGATGACGTACTGCCTTTTATCACGTACGCGTTCAACACCGCCAAGCACGAGACTACCGGCTATAGCCCTTTCTTCCTGCCGTACGCACGACCACCCCGGTACACAATCGACACTGTTTTCCCTTTCTGTAGTCATGAAAATCCCACTGTCGCCGAGACTCCCTGCCTTGCCGAAGAAGCTCGTCGTATTGCTAGTTTTCGCACTTTGGCATCGCAGGACAGATCAAAAGCACGCTACGACATTCGCCACCGTCAGGTAACCTATCGCACTGGTGATTTAGTCTGGCTGTGGATTCCAGGACGGAAACGCGAGTTATGCCAGAAGCTCTTTTCCACCTACAATGGACCGTTTGTTATTATTAACAGACTCACGGAAGTCTCCTATAACATAGCTCGCCTCACGGCGAGTGGTAGAAGAGCTGCCAAGACACAAGTGGTCCATGTCGCCCGCTTCAAATTGTTCACGTCAAGACATATGGATTGACTCGCCCGGCGGGCTTCGTCTGCGACGAGAGGAATGTTACGCATAAAGAAAACAAAGACCGGTGAACGTGCTTGCGGTGCCGAGTGGGGGAAGGAAGAAGAGAACGACGCTGAGTTGATCAACCAGCTGGCAGCTCTTGCGCTCACCTTCGCGACCTAAAGTAAACGGTCCCCTTCATCCGTAAGGGTGATAAACGGTCTCCTTCGTGCGTAACAATACATATGCGAAGGTTGTGGGTTCGGTTCCCACCTGCGGAAAGTTGTTTTTTCATCCACTTTACTGTCGGTTAATTTATCGTTTATTTCTTTCATTAATTAGGCACAAGTAATTTCCCCCATGTTGTCCTTGGTGTCAGTGTTTGTTGGCTTCTTATGATGTGACTAATAAAAATCGGGCCCCTCGGTTAACCCCCTTTCTTCTCGTTTATTACTTAACGAGGGTCTCGAATCCGGCAACATTGATGCCTTCAGGTAGCATATGTGGGTTTATTGACCAGTTGCCTTCGCCCAAAAAGGTCACGTTCTTGTGACGCCTGCGGGGCAAATGACGTACCACGTCCGCCGCCAAGGTCTGTGAGTGGTGGAGCTGTCTAACGCTCCCAGGGTTCTACTACGACCCATAAATACCCAAGAAAGTGGATGGAAAAACGGCGCCGCAGTAGCTCAATTGGTAGAGCATCGCACGCGAAATGCGAAGGTTGAGGGTTCGGTCCTCACCTGCGGCAAGTTGTCTTTTCATCCACTTTAATTTCAATTGATTTATCGTTTCTTTATTTCATTAATTAAACACAAGTAATTTCCCCCATGTTGTCAGTAGTGTCAGTGTTTGTTAGGCTTCTTATAATATATATATATATATATATATTATAAGAAGCATATATATATATATATATATATATATATATATATATATATACATATTGTTGCGGGCTACTGTCTGTGTGGAGAGTTTATTTTATTGGGACTCAGCTGACAGTCCTGAGTGCCAGCCGAGGTTCCGTTATCACTAGGCGAAGGTCTTTGCTTCCCGTCTCTTACCCCGTGTCCCACTGCTGCTGGCGGTACATACTCAAATGATACAAGACTTTCACGCTTGTAACACATCCCCCGCGTAGACGAAACCGACTGGGCAAGTCAAACGGCATATCGAGTGGTACAGGGCTTCAAGCGGGCAACATGAGTCAATTGAGTCTTTGAAGAGCATCGACCATTTGAAAGGAGACGCGCTATGCGACACGTCAATTCGCTTATACGGTCTCACACGACGTAAGGTCCAACATAGTGCACCAGTAGTTTTTCGTGCGACCCATGTTTTCTGGTAGGCGTCTACAGCCATGCTAAGTCACCTGGATCATATGTGACGTGTCGGTGTCGGCGGTGGTAAAGTGCTTTCGAGCGATCTTGTGAAGCAAGAGGCGGGCTTCTTCTGCACGACAGATGGTGTCAGATATACAGGAATTATTGTGTTTCATAAATGGGACGATCGTATGAAAGGTATAACGTGGCGGGCCAGCGTAAAGCAGAAAGTAGAGGCTGTAGCCGGTAGTTTCGTGCTGGGCGGTGTTAAATGCATAAGTAACGAAAGGTAGAACGCTGTCCTAGTTCTTGCGGTCCGTCGAGACGTAAGTGGACAACATGTTCGTCAGAGTTCTGTTGGTGCGTTCCGTAAGGCCGTTTTTTTTTTGTGGATGGTACGGCGTAGAGTGTCGAAAAGTTGAACAAAATAGACGAAGCATCTCTTCAAACACATATGCAGTAAACTGTCGCCCACGATCACTAATAACGACGTTAGGAGGCATGTGTTGGAAAATGATAAAACGTAGCAAGAAAAGGCACACGTCGGCTGCAGTAGCCGATAGTATTGTAGCCGTCTCACAGTAGCATGTCACGTACTCAGCGCACACTACGAGCCAACGATTTCCATTAGAAGACCGTGGAAAGGGGCCGAGAAGGTCCGTGCCGACTAGCTCGAATGGAGTCCTTGGGGGTGGCGCAGGGTGTAGTCTACCAGGAGGTGTACTTGTGAAACGTTTGCGACGTTGACATTCGTTGCAGCTAGACACGTACGTCCGCATTGTCTGGCGCATATTAGGTCAGTAAAATCTTTCTTGAAGACGGCAAAGCGTTCTAGCTGCTCCCTAATGACCGCAGTTTGGTACGCCATGCAGAGTCCCCAAGATGGAAGTGCGTACACATTTCGGGACCATCAGGAGATATCGTGAACCTGTGGTAGAATAGTTCTTATATAGAAGCACATTACGTGTGTGAAAACGATTGGCTGTTGATTTTTGTTTGGCAGCAAGCAGTTGTTTTAAAGTGTCGTTGTTTTCCTGCTCAGTCTTAAAGGTATTGAGATTAAGAAATGCGGGCTCCAAGGATACAATGTAGTGTACAAAGTTGTCCGCGTCACAGTCATTCGTGGGAAGCGGTAGCCGCGACAGGCAGCCGGCGTCGGCATGCCATTGATCGCTTTTATAGTAAACGGTGAACTCGTGCTCCTCTAGACGGAGTGTCCAACATGCAAGCATACGAGATGGATAACGCAAATTAACGAGCGAGCACAAAGAGTGATTCTGTAAGGATGGCGAACGGACGTCCTACAGGTATGACCGAAAGCGTTGTACTGCGAAAATCATCGTGAGACATTCCTGTTCTGTGACGGTGTAATTGCGCTCGGACTTGCTTAGAGAGCGCCTCGCGTACTACGACGTGTTCTTTGGTGTCGAAGCGTTGAATAAGAACAGCGCCGACACCAATACCGCTAGCATCCGTTTGCGGTTCTGTGGGAGCCAAGAGGTCGAAGTGTTTGAGAACTGGATGGGACGTCAAACAGGACTTCAATTCACGAAGAGCAGAGGCACATTCTGGGGCCCAGTCAAAGTGAACGCGTTTCTGAAGCAGACACGTCAGCGGATGCGCGATGCGAGTGAAAACGGGAGTAAACCGACAGAAGTACGAGCCAAAGAAGCTTCACAGCTCTTTTACCGAGCTAGGTTGCTGAAAGGCATTGACAGCAGCCATTTCGCTGGATCACGTCTTTGTCCACTAGGTGGCCTAGAACAAGTGTTTGGCGTTCTCCAACGCGACATTTCTTGGAGTTTAGTACCAAGCGTGCTTTTTTTAGGCGCTCTAGTACAAGACTGAGACAAGCGTTGTGTTCACTAAACGTGCGTCCGAAAATCACGACATCATGCAGATAACAGATGCAGACTTCCCAGTCCAAATCACGCAGAATGTTGTCCATGAAGTGCTCAAAAGTTGCAGGCGCGTTACACTGCCCGAACGGCTTCACATTAAATTCGAGAAGTCCGTCTGGTATAACGAATGCGGTTTTTTTCCTTGTCGGCCTTGTGCATCGGAATCTGCCAGTGTCGGGACCGCAAGTCTATACTCGCAAAGCATGAAAGTTTGAGGCTGAAGGAAGGAAATCTAGAGCATCATCAATCCGTGTCGAATAGTATACCGTATTTCTTGGCAAAGTCGTTGAGGCGGCGGTAATCAATACGAAATCGCCATGTGCCATCTTTCTTTTTGAGTAGAATTACTGGGGCTGCCCACTGTTAAGAATGGCCATCTGCGGTGCAAGATTGCCACCCACTTACGACAATAGGCGGCAACATCCCAGCGCTGCTAAGGACGGCGAGCTGCAGTGCAAGATTGCCGCCCACTTACGACTATAGGCGGCAACATCCCGGCGCTGCTAAGGACGGCTAGCTGCAGTGCAAGATTGCCGCCCACTTACGACTATAGGCGGCAACATCCCGGCGCTGCTAAGGACGGCTAGCTGCAGTGCAAGATTGCCGCCCACTTACGACTATAGGCGGCAACATCCCGGCGCTGCTAAGGACGGCTAGCTGCAGTGCAAGATTGCCGCCCACTTACGACTATAGGCGGCAACATCCCGGCGCTGCTAAGGACGGCGAGCTGCAGTGCAAGACATGCCACAGCGTGACTAAGTCGACTTTGTGACGGGACGAGTTCGGCGGGCCGACTATTGCTCCCAAACTCCCGAACGCGCTACCCGGAACGGCTCCGAGTTCTACGGGGCCTTCGAACGTGTGTTCTTTTGTGTGCGTAGACCGTCCTGCGAGAGGCGGCTGGTTTTTGATGACTAAACGAACGTTCGCTGCCTTGTATCGCGGGAGGACCGAGTGTTTAAAAACTGCTGTTGTGCGGATGCTCGACACACTTCTCTTAAGCAGTCATGTTAGACTGATGTACTTTCTCAAACAGTCATGTTAGACTGATATAAATATTGTAAATAAACCCATATTCCTCGTTCTCGATGAGAAGCAGTTCTTCCCTTCATCAACGTCCTCAGCGTGGATAAGTTGGACGACGGCATGGGCCAGCTACCTTCTATTTCATGCCGGACTCCAATCTTGACAACGGATCACGAGCGACGGGATTGAGCTCCCAATCCTGACAGCACGGACTACTCGACTCTTGGCTAACGTTTTTCTTCAGCATGTCATGGGCTTGGTCAATGATCACTTTGCGCTCCCAATGTGACGTCCGGTATGGCTTTTGTCGCTAAGGCTGGTGAGATCCCGTGTCTGTGCGATGCTGTACACGAGATGGGAAGAGAATGGCGAAGCCTCTTGCTGAGAAACGTCGAATACTGCGAAGTGTGTTGGTAGAATATTTGCCAGATCCTGACGTTGGTTAGTACGGAGCGATTTGTTTATCATAGCCATCATGGAAGAGTCCGTGGCACATGCATCCGAACGGGACTCATCCCTGGCATCGGGATCATCTGCAAGGATGGCCAGCGACAATATTTGATCTTCACAAATAGCCGCAAGTTTCAGACCCTCCGGTAGTATTGTCGATTCATTGATGCAATTTATCGTCCATAAGACAGTGCGCCCATCGATAACCGACAGCGTAGAATAGGGCACTAGAACATTCTCCTTAATGCTACTAAGGTGAACTGGTTCTGCGGTAGCGTCAAATGTTCTTTCGGTTGCAGGAGAGCAGGCGACCGGGACACATCTGGCAGACGACGGCGGCACGACGGAGTCTGCGGACACACAAAAGGCACTTTCGTAACACGGCGGGTGTTCTACAAATACAGCCGGAAGGCTCGAATCTACAGAAATTTCTCCCTGTTCGGCAATCGACATTGGTACTACAGAGCTTCAGAAAATCGAGGCGCGAATTACGTCATGCGCAGCATGAGGTAAAACTACGAGCTGCGCGTTAAACGTTTCAGGCGTAGCAACGGGGAGGGGGGGGGGGGGGGGGGGGGCGTGGGCCCCGGGTGCACGGGGCCAGTAGGGGGGGGGGTCTCAGATACGTCTGAAGACACCCGAAAATTGTCGATATCCCCGCTTTCCTTGACTACAGCCGGGGGAGGGTTGACAGAAGAGCTATCGGCCCCGGGTGCCAGACGGCTTAGCTACGCCACTGTTCAGAACCCTTGCTAACTGCTGCACTGCACGCACATACAAGGTCCAATAGTTCGCCACTCACTCCACGAAACAT
Organism: Dermacentor andersoni; assembly: GCF_023375885.2. Lineage (NCBI taxonomy): Eukaryota > Metazoa > Arthropoda > Arachnida > Ixodida > Ixodidae > Dermacentor > Dermacentor andersoni. The sequence goes on along the minus strand of NC_092823.1, from coordinate 8,074,431 downwards.
ATCGGCATGGTCCCATGAAAATAGCACTTTTCGTCCTAGCAGGCATTTGAATGCGTAACTCACGACGGAAACGGTCACTCCAGTGTCCACTAAGGCCATTTTTGAGACGCCATCTACACGTACACAAATGTTTTAAAATGGAAATTGGCGGAGGTATTCACCTCAAACGGCAGCGCTGACTAGTTTTGCGGAGAAGGCGACGGGCAGCAGCGCCAGGAAGACGGTGACCGGCTCACGCGAAAGGCTGGCGGCGGTGTCAAGCTCCGATCGGAGGCCGGTGAATGGTTTGGCAGCGTTCCCAGGGTCTCGTTGGAGATACCGCGTGGATATCTGAACGCACGGTCAACGTGTTTCTGGCCAGATATTGTTGATCGGTCGTACCTCGGCTGCTGGCAGGGTTATGGGGCCATGTTGCAGTACCTGGCGATGTGGCCCTCGATACCATAGTTGTAGCACAAGGGCAGAGGACGCTCTACGAAATGCCGCTCAAAGCGCTTAGCCGGCAGAGCTCGTGGAACTGGGTACGGCACCTCAGTACGTTGAACAGCAGCTGTCCGCCTCTGTGCATCACGACTGGTGTGAAAACGTTGCCCATATCGCTGTTCTGACGGATAAGTCTCCGGATGGGGCCTCGTCGTTCCTGCCACATTGACGTCCGTGACACACACAGACGGTTGCAAAGTAGCGCATGGTGCTGCGGGAGCTGAATGATACAGTGGGCACGTAGCCGGCGGCTGAACTGTGTTGCACACTATTTCATTGTGTCGACGCAGCTCTTCGCGTACTATTTCCCTAACAGTAGAGGCAAGGTCAGTGGATGGACTTGCGTCGACGCCGGCGACAGTTGTCACGTTTGCCATTCGTCTAAATTTGGGTGCAATACGAGATGTCTTCCCCGTCTCAAACGTACGGCAGTGACGGAAGATAGCTGAGATGGGCGTGAGGTGTTCTCTACCTATCAGAAAATTGTAGACGTCTTCTGCGAAGCCTTTCTGAAGATGCCCGACTCGGCCTTCCTCAGCCATCCGCGAGTTTATGATCTTGTACAACTTGAGTACTTCTCTTCTACATAGGCAGTGCATGACTCTGTCGGAGTTTGAGCTTGGGCAAGTGTTCTCTCCCCATTTTTCTTTCGGGCATCAGAGTCACCAAACCATTTCCCTATTTCTTCAACAAAGAGTTCCCATGTTGTTCATTACTCTAGTGATTCTCGAGCCATATCACGGTCGTTTCTCTCAAAAATAAGACGACGTTGTCAAGCTTCGTGACCGAGTTCTAGTGGTTACATCGGCTAACCCATTTGTAGTGCGTAAGCCACTCGCCCACGTCTTATCCCGCTCTTCCTGGGAACGAGCATGGTTTCGTGTAATGGTGTGCGGCAGCAGCTGGCGTTGGCTTTTGCGTGGTTGCAGCTGGCTCCTAGACTGGTCCTTCGTTCTGTGGCATGATGACTGTTGTCGGCGAGAGACCGGCTAGACGGCGGCTCTGGCGAAGTTCAAACGGTTGCGACTCCGCAGTACGGCGACGTCTGTGTACCCCGCACCTTCACCACTCTGCTACGGCTATTCTCTGTGTAGAGAGGGTTTATTGGGACGCAACCAACGGTCCTGAACGCCAGCCGAGGTCTCGTCATCGCTAGGTGCACGTCTCCTTTTCCCCCTCTTACCCCGTGTTCCACTACTGCTCGCGTGACATACCGATACATATATATATATATATATTGTGGCGAAGAAGAGTGCCCAATGGACGCACTATCATCATCAGCCCGCCGACGAAGAGGGGCTCGCGCTCTCGGTGTCTGACACTCGACTGCGACGGTCGCGTTTCTGAGTGCTCAATAAACCGCGTTACATAGTTGGTGGAGGTGCGGGGTAGTACTTCCCCAACCACCCTGGAACTACGTAATCGGACACTGCCGGCCGTCATGCCTGACGACGCCAGCCAAACACCTCCGGCATCGCCGACATTGATTTGTCCTGCCTCAGTGCGTGAACGCGATCCTCCCATCTTCAGCGGTCTCAACGAATACGACGTAGAAGATTGGCTCTTCATATATGAGCGGTTGAGTGCCCACAATAAATGGGACGACGCTGTGAAGCTCAGTTGCGTGAACTTCTATTTGACGGGTGTCGCTAGCGTGTGGTACCACAACTACGAATCCGACCTCAGCACCTGGCCAGATTTCAATGCGCGCATTACGCAAGTGTTCGGTCGCCATGAGGTGCGGCAGCTCCATACCGAAGAGCACGTGCGCAGCCGTTCCCAGAAACCCGGTGAAAACTTCACCAAGCACACAGAAGACGTTGTGGACCTTTGCAAGCGCGTCGATTCATCGATGACGGAGTCTGACAAGATCCGTCACGTAATGGACGGCATCGAAGACGCATTCTAAGTGCTCCTCTCGAAAAGCCCGCGGACCGTGGTCGAAGTCGCTGAACTTCGTCAAAGCTACGACGAACTTAGTAGGTAACATCTACTCCCTCGACCTTCTTCAATCCCCAATACTTCCATTGCAAGTTTAGCCGCTGTGACTAACAACGACCATCTGTTCGGCAAAATAAAGGGATTTGAACGCTCCGAAGTCACCCGCCAGCTATCCCTACTCACCGCCGTCCCAGGGCCTACGCCGTCCTTGGCTCCTACATAGCCTCAGATGCTCCAGGAACAAGTGTCCGAAGCTATTCAGTCCCCTCGTGCAGCGCCACCATTGCCTGTACCTCGAAGATACGCCGAGGTTGCAGCACGGCCACCTCCATCGACTTTTTCAGCACCACCGTTTGCTGCACTGCCACGTCCGATCCCTCCAGTGTACACAACCAGATCACCAGCTGGCAGGGGACCCTGGCGTACACCCGACAATCGCCCCTTGTGCTTCTTCTGTAGAATCCCAGGTCACGTGGCACGACACTGTCGCCGTCGCTTATGGCTTCAAGGTAATGACCAAGCTGTCCGCTCATACGTTTCGCTAGCTTCGTCCTTCTCGCCACCAAATGACTCGCACTTGCCGTCTGCAAGCAACGTCATTCCTTCTGCGCATGATCGTTGCTCGCCATCACCTTGTCGCCGCCCACTTTCCCCCATGCGGCGGCGTCCGGCCCCATCGGATAAGGAAAACTAGCTACCGCAGTTCAAGAGGCCAGAACTGCGTTCTAGTCAAACCACACAAAGCCTCGTTCTCTTCCGGCGAACGTAATCGAAGTATCTGTAGAAGGAGTCGTCACACTGGCCTTAGTCGACACAGACGCCACCGTTTCAGTAGTTACCGAAGAACTTTGCCGCAAGCTTAGAAAAGCAATTTATTTTATTTCTTTATTTATTTCCAATACAGTGAGCCCTGCCGGGCTGTTACAGGGTGGGAATACAGAGCACAAAGTTCACGCAAAGAATGCAATCAAGTTTTCTTCAAAAGAGTCAACCATGTTATTGCTCGGAAACACACAAGAATTCAAGTTATTCCACTCAACAATTGTCTTGACAATGAAAGAGTGCTTAAAGACATCAACTCTTAGCACATAATGCATTATAGCGTAATTGTGGTTAGTTCGTGGACGAACCCTTCCAGGAGGCTACAAATACAAACTGGAATTCAGGTTCAGCTTATTGTGATAGAGTTGATATAAAAACTTAGGCGCGCGATTTTCCTTCGCACAGTCAATGTAGTGAGACCAGCCCTGGCGAGCATGGAGGTTACCGAGTGCGTTTTGTCGTAATCAGAAAAAATAAGCCTAACCGCCATTCGCTGAATGCGCTCTAATGTATCTGTTATGTATTGTTGATGAGGGTCCCAAATTATGCAAGCATACTCTAAATTTGGTCTAACAATGGTAGTGTATGCCTTAAGTTCATTATCAGGTGCAACATCTCTCAATTTACCCCGTAACAAACCAAACTTGCGCTGGGCTGATCCACATATGTTTTCGACGTATTCATTCCAGTTGAGGTTACTAGTGATTGTTACGCCAAGATATTCCAGCTTTCTGGAACGCCTAATTACATTATTATTTACAGCGTACGAAAACCTCAATGGAGTTTACTTATTCGTAACTGTCATGCAAACAGATTTATCAAAATTGATTGGCATATGCCATTTTTCACACCAGTTATAAATTCGACATAAAGCATCATTTAGTCGTTCTTGATCAGAAACACTCTTAATGCAGCAAAACAAGAGGCAGTCATCGGCAAACAACCGCACTTAAATCATAGGATGTACACCAGTTGCGATATCATTAATGTGCAGTAGGAACAAAATTGGACCCAAAACCGAGCCCTGAGGCACACCTGATGATAGAGGAAGGAAAGAGGAGCACTCGTCATCTATTTCAACAAATTGTTGTCTGTTGTGTAAGTAAGCTTGCATCCACTTAATAAATTTAGAATTTACATTATACCCATAAAGCTTTTCAATTACTTTGCTATGGCTAACCCTATCAAATGACTGATAAATCCAGAGCGATGACATCAACTTGTTCGCGACAATTAAGGGCTTCTGCAGAACTGTGTATTGTTTCAAATAATTGCATTACAGTTGACAGACGCCTTCGAAAACCATGTTGTTTGTTGTAAAAAATGTTTATTGTTTTCAATATATTCTACTAACTGTTTACTAATTATATGCTCTAAGATTTTGCAAACCGTACAAGTTATGGAAATCGGACGGTAGTTCCTAATGTCTAGCCTGTCTCCAGCCTTATAAACCGGCACAATGCTCACTAATAACCATTGACTTGGTAATGCACCATTTATTAATGACAGGGAAAAGATTTTAACCAAGAAGCATGCAATCCATTCACAGTATCACTTTTGTACTGAAGAAGAATGAGCAGTAGGCACTGCTTAGAGAAAGACGATGACAACGAGTGTATGGAAGCCTTGTGCCTGTGTCGACGAAGCTCTGTGTCCTCTCGCCGCGGTGCTCTGCTATCTGAGCGTTTTAGCAATCGAACTATAACGCCTCTTGACATTTGGTGGACGTGCTGGGCCCTTCCCAAACCTGGAACTCCGCAGCCGGACGCTGCGCAGCCCGATCGTCCCCTGGCATCGCCTGTCGTCTGCTTCGGTGCTCTACGCCAACGAGATCCTCCGGTCTTCAGCGGCAACGACGACCATGACGTGGAGGATTGGCTGTCGTCATACGATCGCGTGAGTGCGCATAACAAATGGGACGACAAAGCTAAACTGACTAACGTCATGTTCTATGTTTCTGGAGTCGCTAATCTCTGGTTCCGGAATCACGAATCCAACTTTTCCACCTGGACAGCATTTACCCATTCTTTCAAGGAAGTCTTCGGTCGCCCTGCTGTGCGCAAGCTTCGCGCAGAACAACGCTTGCGTAGTCGCGCTCAGCAAACGGGTGAAAACTTCAGAAGCTACATTGAGGACGTAGTTGACCTTTCATCATCATCATCATCATCATCAGCCTGGTTACGCCCACTGCAGGGCAAAGGCCTCTCCCATACTTCTCCAACTGCCCCGGTCATGTGCTAATTGTGGCCATGTTGACCCTCCAAACTTCCTAATCTCATCTGCCCACCTAACTTTCTGTCGCCCCCTGCTACGCTTCCCTTCCCTCGGAATCCAGTCCGTAACCCTTAATGACCATCGGTTATCTTCCCTCCTCATTACATGTCCTACCCATGCCCATTTCTTTTTCTTGATTTCAACTAAGATGTCATTAACGCGCGTTTGTTCCCTCACCCAATCTGCTCTTTTCTTATCCCTTAATGTTACACCTATCATTCTTCTTTCCATAGCCCGTTGCGTCGTCCTCAATTTAAGTAGAACCCTTTTCGTAAGCCTCCAGGTTTCTGCCCCGTACGTGAGTACTGGTAAGACACAGCTGTTATAAACTTTTCTCTTGAGGGATAATGGCAACCTGCTGTTCATGATCTCAGAATGCCTGCCAAACGCACCCCAACCCATTCTTATTCTTCTGATTATTTCACTCTCATGATCCGGATCAGCAGTCACTACCTGTCCTAAGTAGATGTATTCCCTTACCACTTCCAGTGCCTCGCTACCTATCGTAAACTGCTGTTCCCTTCCGAGACTGTTAAACATTACTTTAGTTTTCTGCAGATTAATTTTTAGTCCCACCCTTCTGCTCTGCCTCTCCAGGTCAGTGAGCATGCATTGCAGTTGGTCCCCTGAGTTACTAAGCAAGGCAATATCATCAGCGAAGCGCAAGTTACTAAGGTATTCTCCATTTACTCTTATCCCCAATTCTTCCCAATCCAGGTCTCTGAATACCTCCTGTAAACATGCTGTGAATAGCATTGGAGAGATCGTATCTCCCTGCCTGACGCCTTTCTTTATGGGGATTTTGTTGCTTTCTTTATGGAGGACTACAGTGGCTGTGGAGCCGCTATAGATATCTTTCAGTATTTTTACGTACGGCTCGTCTACACCCTGATTCCGCAATGCCTCCATGACTGCTGAGGTTTCGACTGAATCAAACGCTTTCTCATAATCAATGAAAGCTATATATAAAGGTCGGTTATATTCCGCACATTTTTCTATCACCTGATTGATAGTGTGAATATGGTCTATTGTTGAGTAGCCTTTACGGAATCCTGCCTGGTCCTTTGGTTGACGGAAGTCTAAGGTGTTCCTGATTCTATTTGCAATTACCTTAGTAAATACTTTGTAGGCAACGGACAGTAAACTGATCGGTCTATAATTTTTCAAGTCCTTGGCGTCCCCTTTCTTATGGATTAGGATTATGTTAGCGTTTTTCCAAGATTCCGGTACGCTCGAAGTCATGAGGCATTGCGTATACAGGGTGGCCAGTTTCTCTAGAACAATCTGCCCACCGTCCTTCAACAAATCTGCTGTTACCTGATCCTCCCCAGCTGCCTTCCCCCTTTGCATAGCTCCCAAGGCTTTCCTTACTTCTTCCGGCGTTACTTGTGGGATTTCGAATTCCTCTAGACTATTCTCTCTTCCATTATCATCGTGGGTTCCACTCGTACTGTATAAATCTCTATAGAACTCCTCAGCCACGTGAACTATCTCATCCATATTAGTAATGATATTGCCGGCTTTGTCTCTTAACGCATACATCTGATTCTTGCCAATTCCTAGTTTCTTCTTCTCTGCTTTTAGGCTTCCTCCGTTCCTGAGAGCTTGTTCAATTCTATCCATATTATACTTCCTTATGTCAGCTGTCTTACGCTTGTTGATTAACTTCGAAAGTTCTGCCAGTTCTATTCTGGCTGTAGGGTTAGAGGCTTTCATACATTGGCGTTTCTTGATCAGATCTTTCGTCTCATGCGACAGCTTACTGGTATCCTGTCTAACGGAGTTACCACCGACTTCTATTGCACACTCCTTAATGATGCCCACAAGATTGTCGTTCATTGCTTCAACACTAATGTCCTCTTCCTGAGTTAAAGCCGAATACCTGTTCTGTAGCTTGATCTGGAATTCCTCTATTTTCCCTCTTACTGCTAACTCATTGATCGGCTTCTTATGTACCAGTTTCTTCCGTTCCCTCCTCAAGTCTAGGCTAATTCGAGTTCTTACCATCCTGTGGTCACTGCAGCGCACCTTACCGAGCACGTCCACATCTTGTATGATGCCAGGGTTAGCGCAGAGTATGAAGTCTATTTCATTTCTAGTCTCGCCGTTCGGGCTCCTCCACGTCCACTTTCGGCTATCCCGCTTGCGGAAGAAGGTATTCATTATCCGCATATTATTCTGTTCCGCAAACTCTACTAATAACTCTCCCCTGCTATTCCTAGTGCCTATGCCGTATTCCCCCACTGCCTTGTCTCCAGCCTGCTTCTTGCCTACTTTGGCATTGAAATCACCCATCAGTACAGTGTATTTTGTTTTCACTCTACCCATCGCCGATTCCACGTCTTCATAGAAGCTTTCGACTTCCTGGTCATCATGACTGGATGTAGGAGCGTAGACCTGTACAACCTTCATTTTGTACCTCTTATTAAGTTTCAGAACAAGACATGCCACCCTCTCGTTAATGCTATAGAATTCCTGTATGTTACCAGCTATATTCTTATTAATCAGGAATCCGACTCCTAGTTCTCGTCTCTCCGCTAAGCCCCGGTAGCACAGGACGTGCCCGCTTCTGAGCACTGTATATGCTTCTTTTGGCCTCCTAACTTCACTGAGCCCTATTATATCCCATTTGCTGCCCTCTAATTCTTCCAATAGCACTGCTAGACTCGCCTCACTAGATAATGTTCTAGCGTTAAACGTTGCCAGGTTCATATTCCAATGGCGGCCTGTCCGGAGCCAGGGATTCTTAGCACCCTCTGCAGCGTCGCAGGTCTGACCGCCGCCGTGGTCAGTTGCTTCGCAGCTGCTGGGGACTGAGGGCCGGGGTTTGATTGTTGTGTTCATATAGGAGGTTGTGGCCAAGTACTGCACCAGGGTGGCCAATCCTGCTCTGGTGAGGGAGTGCGTTACCGGTTCTGGTCACCGGGATCAGGCCACACTCCAGGCCTGTTTATGCAATTTTATCAACCCGCGGATTTTTTTTTTTTTTTTTTTTTAAATCCGGTGGAAAATTGCGCGGCACCGGGATTCGAACCACGGACCTCTTGCACGCGAGGCGGGTGTTCTACCTCTACGCCACCGCTGCACCTGCCAGTTGACCTTTGCCGGCGCATTAATCCCGCCACGCCCGACTCTGAAAAGATCAAGAATGTCATGAAGGGCACGCCTTCCAAATGCTCTTGGCGAAAAATCCTCAAACGATTGACGATGTCATTACACTGTGCCAGAGCTACGATGAGCTCCGCAAACAACACCTTACTACGCGCCGAGCTGCCGCGCCCGACGACACGATTTCGGCTTTAACTGGCACTTCCAGTGCTGCTCCCGCCCACTCTTCGTTCCTCGACCAAATCAAGCAATTCGTTCGCGAAGAAGTCGCGCGCCAACTGTCACTGCTGCCTGCTACCCAGTCGTCTGAGTCTTCTTTGTCCCCGGAACTCCGACACGTCATACACGAACAAGTAAGCGACGCACTACCTCTCGCTAATCAGCCACCCTCAGCGCCGGTTCCGCTCACGTACGCTGCGTCGTCGCCAGGCCAAGACCACCGCCTGAAGTTGCGCATTACACCCCACAAGCGGCTTCTACGCCTCGCCTTCTCCAGCTGCGAACTACTTGCCCAGAAGCGGCTTCTGCGCGCCTCCGCAGCCCCTACACCCAGCTCAAAACAGTGCACCGCTACCTAGGCCCTCTGTTGATAAACCGTGGCGTACCCAAGGCAACCGGCCGATCTGCTTCGCGTGTGGCTTTGCTGGCCACGTGGTACGGTTCTGCCGCGGGCGGGGTTGGTATCCTGCCGATACTGCGATATGTCAAGGGAATACTACTGATTCCCAGTCCCGCTATTCGCCACAAGTTCCGCACTTCGCTCCTTCATCTCCTGTTCCCCGAAGCTTCAACACACGTCGGTCTCCATCTCCCCGTCGACGTTCCCTCTCCCCCATCGTCCGCCGCCCTTCCGCTGTGGAGGAAAACTAGAAGGCGCAGTTCCGGAGGCAAGAACTGCGATCTCTTCGAACAGCTCAAGCCCTCGTTTATTGCCTACGAACATCATTGAAGTTTTTGCCGAAGGTGTCGCCGTTCACGCGCTTGTCGACACGGGTACCGCAGTGTCCGTGATTGCCGACCAGCTTCGCCGTACGCTCCGAAAAGTCGCGACGCCGTTTTCTGTCATTTCGCTACGTACAGCAAGCGGTGAGCCAATTGAGCCCTTAGGAACATGTACCGTCCGTGTCGCCATACAAGACAGTCTACACGACATTGAGTTTGTCGTTCTTCCCCGCTGCTCTCATGCCATCATTCTAGGATGGGACTTCCTCTCATCTCATCACGCTGTTATTTATTGTGCCCGTGCGGAACTTGCGCTGACTCCATTTTGCGGCAGTCCTTCTGAAGATTTGCCTCCACCTTCTGCTCGGGTGTTCGTCACCACCGACGCTAATATCCCTCCTTTCTCTGCCGCCCTTGTACCCGTTTCCTGTGCTGCTTTCTGCGATTCCACAGTTCTTTTCACGCCATCTCAACTTGCTGCACGCCGTCATCCTTTCTTGCTTCCCTTTGCCCTCCTTCCCTTTCGCCACTGCTCCAGCGCACTATACGTTTCGAATCCGTTTTCGTGTCCATCAAGCTTACATCGTGGCGAGTGCCTCGGCTTTGCTGACGAATTCGACACGAGCTCTGTGTACGATGTGCCTGATGACTCGACTCCTCTTCACGTTAACGCTATGACTCTCCCTGCCTCTGCGCCTGCGCCTGCATGTGACCGAACGTTTGCTCCTTTTATTGATTCTAACCTCACTCCGAGTCAGCGCACGCAGATCGTTGACCTCCTTAACCAATTTCGAACTTCTTTCGACCTCCAAAACAATGTTTAGGACGTACCTCTACAGTCGTTCATCACATCGACACCGGCAGCCACGCGCCGCTACGCCAACGTCCATACCGTGTGCCCGCGACTGAGCGCCGCGTCATCGATGAGCACGTAGGAGACATGCTTCGACGCGGCGTTATACAGCCATCACACAGTTCCTGGGCTTCTCCGGTAGTGCTGGTCAAAAAGAAAGATGGGACTATTCGTTTTTGTGTGGACTATCGGCGTCTAAATAAGATAACCCGGAAAGATGTCTATCCTCTTCCCCGTATCGACGACGCACTGGACGGCCTCCAAGGCGCTGAATTCTTTTCGTCCTTAGGCTTACGATACGGTTATTGGTAGGTCCCCGTGGCTGACGCATACCGCCCGAAAACAGCATTTGTTACGCCTGATGGCCTATATGAATTTACCGTGATGCCCTTTGGCCTCTGTAATGCGCCTGCAACATTTGAAAGAATGATGGATAACATCCTGCGGGGCCTCAAATGGCAGACATGCCTTTGTTGTCTCGATGACATTGTCATCTTTTTCCCAGACTTTTCTTCTCACCTGTTCCGCCTCAAACGCGTGCTCACTTGCCTTGCCGATGCTGGACTCCAGCTCAACTTAAAAAAGTGTCGCTTCGCCGCCCGGCAGATAGTCATCCTCGGCCACGTTGTTTCGAAAGATGGTGTGCTCCCACATCCAACCAAACTCCAAGCCGTTGCCGAATTCCCACGGCCAAAGACCACAAAAGAACTCCGCAGCTGCATCGCAATATGCTCCTATTTTCGTCGTTTCATCCGCAGCTTCGCCGCCTTTGACGCAGCTTCTCGCGGGTAACCACGACCTCTTGGCCTGGCCGCCAGTTTGCGATGCCGCATTCACGACGCTGCGCCGTCTTCTAACCTCACCCCCCATACTCCGACATTTTGACCCAAGCGCACCGACAGAAATACACACGGATGCCAGTGGCGTCGGCATTGGCGCTGTTCTTGCACAACGAAAGACTCGCTTCGATGAATACGTTGTTGCCTTCGCTAGCCGCGCACTCACAAAAGCGGAAGCAAACTATTCCGTTACAGAAAAAGAATGCCTGGCTATCATTTGGGCCATAACTAAGTTTCGTCCTTACCTCTATGGCCGCCCGTTCGACGTCATCACGGACCACCATGCGCTCTGCTGGCTGTCGTCCTTGAAAGATCCTTCAGGCCGCCTCGCTCGATGGGCGCTTCGCCTCCAAGAGTATGATATTCGAGTCCTGTACCAATCTGGTCGCAAACACTCAGGCGCGGATGCCTTGTCTCGCTCCCCAGTGTCAGGTCAGCCCAATCATCAGAAAGTACAAATATGCGAGTCCTCCCTCACCGCCACGGATATGCTTTCGGAGCAGCAGAAGGATCCATGGATTGTTGCCATGCTGGCTTTTCTTTCAGACCCATCAGGGCCTTCCACTGGCCGTGCATTGCGTCGCCAAGCACACCACTTTGGTGTTCGTGACGGGCTCCTATACCGCCGTAACTACCTCTCGGATGGGCGAAAATGGTTACTCGTGGCTCCTCGGCATCTACGTTCAGATATATGTGCAGCGTTTCACAACGACCCGCAATGCGCATATGCAGGAGCGCTCAAAACATACGCGCGTCTGCGAATTCGTTATTACTGGCGCGGGATGTACCGATTCGTCCGCCAATATGTCCGCTCCTGCCTCGCTTGCCAACGCCGCAAGAATACCCCTCATGCCTTAGCTGCTCCACTGCAACCATCGCCTTGTCCAGCACGGGCCTTTGACAGGGTCGGAGTTGATCTTTATGGGCCCCTTCCGAGTACTTCAGATGCCAACTGATGGGTGATAGTGGCGATTGACCATCTCACACGCTACGCCGAAACTTCGCCTCTGCCCAACGCATCTGCGCGGGATGTTGCCTGGTTCCTTCTGCGTAACATCATACTTCGCCATGGAGCCCCCAGAGAGTTGCTGAGCGACAAAGGCCGCGTCTTTCTGTCTGATGTTATAGAAGCCTTGCTCAAGGAATGCAACATAATTCACCGTACCTCTGCTGCATACCACCCGCAAACCAATGGCATGACTGAGCGCTTTAACCGCACTCTGGGCGATATGTTAGCCATGTACGTCGCATCTGACCAAACCAATTGGGACCGAATTCTCCCCTTCGTGACGTACGCTTATAATACCGCCACACAGACCACTACAGGATTTTCCCCGTTCTTTCTTCTTTACGGACGCGAGCCTTCCTGCACAATGGACACCATCCTTCCGTATCGCCCTGACACAACGGAGGCTACTACCCTGTCCGAGGCTGCTGCACACGCGGAAGAGTGCCGGAAGCTCGCCCGCACATTTACTTCGGAAGATCAGCAACGACAGAAGCACCTTCGGGATATTCCCTCTTCTCCGGCACCCTATGCCCCTGACTCACTAGTCTGGCTTTGGGTTCCCGCTACCAGCCCTGGACTTTCACCCAAGCTTGTGTCCAAGTAGCAGGGTCCCTACCGTGTCATCAGTCAAACGTCTCCTGTGAACTATATGGTAGAACCCCTTGAGCCGCCTTCCGATAAGCGCCGCCGAGGGCGCGAAATCGTGCAAGTTCAGCGACTCAAGCCGTACTTTGACCCACCTGTGCTATCTTGCCCGTAGGTCGCCGAGACGGCTCCTTTTCCCCGGGGAGGCAATTGTACTGAAGAAGAATGAGCAGTAGGCACTGCTTAGAGAAAGACGACGACAACGAGTGTTTGGAAGCCTTGTGCCTGTGTCGCCGAAGCTCTGTGTCCTCTCGCTGCGGTGCTCTGCTATCTGAGCGTTTTAGCAATCGAACTATAACGCCTCTTGACACTTTAAATACTCACTGGGTATTTTGTCAGGACCAGGAGACTTTTTTACGTCCAATTTTAGCAGCATGTCGACTTTACCACTGGAGGTCGCTGCCCGGAGCACCATCCCCTTTAAATAAGCACGCACCGACGCCCATCCTTCACTGGCAGCAGTGGCATTGCATGAGCCACATCTTTAAAGAATTCTTCGTCTACGCAGATACCCTGACCGGACACTTTTCACCCAACCCCCTGTCTCAATCGGCGATCTTCGTGGTGACGCATCGACGTACTGCCCTCCCGGACGCTGAATCATCGCCACGTGGTGAAGCTGAGACTGCGTGAATACCTCGTGGCCTGCTGACATCATCAAGAAGATTACCACTCGAGGTCGCTGCCCGGAGCACCATCCCCTTTAAATAAGCACGCACCGACGCCCACCCTTCACTTGTAGAAGTGGCATTGCATGCGCCCCATCTTTAAAAAATTCCTCGTCTACGCAGGTATTCTTACCAACTCTTATTTTTCTTTTTCTTTACTTTTTCCATACCACTACCGCTGCTGCCACCAACTGTGTTCTCCTCCTTCTTTTGCTTGAGTTTGTCTTTCATATTTTTACCATGCCAACTAATGCTGAACTCTCCAAAAAAAATCGAGGATCTAGAGGCTAAAATTAACGGTTTAGCTAAAGACACCTCTGATAAGGTGTTCGGCAGGTTTTTGCTAAAAATGAAAGATTCCGGCACTGATGTTGCGGAGTTAAAGAAGAAAGTTGAGTCCCTTCAATCAAGTGCACAACACATGAATCAACTTGTCGAGGACTTACGTGGCCAAAATACATCATTGGTAAATGAGAATAAAGAACTAGAATCTCAAAACTCCTCACTCACTGGTAAGGTCGAAGAACTTGAGCAATATTCATGCCTCAGCAATGTTGAGATCAAGGGCGTTCCCTGTCCCCAAGGGGAGGACTGCGTCGCAATCTTAGAAATGCTAGGGGGATAAGCTGGATGTCCGATATTGCCTAATGATGTCGACATTGTTCATCGTGTGCCTACACGGTCTACTGACAAAAAAAAACACCATTGCACGTTTCTGCTCTCATACTAAGAAATCTGACTTCATCAGTAAAACACGTAAGGCCAAGCTTTGTGTGAGTGATCTAGACTTCTCTAGCATTTCTAACGCGCCTATGTTCCTAAACGATCATGTGACCCCAGGTAACAAGGCCCTGTTTTCTAAAGCCCTAACACTGAAGAAAGAAAAGAAGTGGATGTTTCTTTGGACTGAAAACTGTCAAATCAAGGCTAGAAAGACTACTAACAGCAGAGTTTTGCACATCCGGGATCATTCCGACTTGACTAGAATAGACTAATACCATAGCAACCAGTGTTCATTGTCTCACCACTTATTACATCAATAATGGCCTCTTTACTGGAACCTAATCAAGTTAACTCTTTCATAAGTGGATTTCATTCCATTAATCATTTCAATGCTAGAAGTCTTCGCAAACACTTTGATGACATTGTTCATTTCCTTTTATCATCTTCTAGTTCATTCTCATTAATTTCCTTGACTGAAACTTGGTTATCAGACGATGACAAAAATCTTTATTGCTTCCTCAACTACAATTCAGCATACTGTAACATATTAACTAGCAGTCATGGTGGTGCGGCATTATATATCTCTCCTAATCTTAGTTATCGCAGACGACATGATCTACACTTGCCCATCACTAATTGCGAATCTGTCTGGATTGAAATCGTTAATTGTTCTCCCTCTAATGATGACAGAGACTTCATATTTGGTTGCATTTAACGTTCCCCTTCATCGTCAGTCGATGACTTTTTGTATAATCTCGATCATACTTTACATACCCTTTCACTAGAAAATAAAAATGTCATTATAATGGGTGATAATAACATTAACCTACTCAATGACACATCACCAACAGTTATTTCTTACACCAGTCTACTAGAAAGCAACGGATTTGAATGCTTAATTGATGTTCCTACACGATAGGTTCCTAATAGCACAGGTACGCTAATTGATCACGCACTCTCTAACTTAATAACTTCACCAGAGGTGAAAGTTCTTGATATTGACATAACAGATCACTACCCATTGCTTCTACATTTTAAATACAACTCGAGTCCCTACCCTCTTCCACACTCTAAATACGTTCTGGACAAATAGAGCTTCATAACTGCCATTGCTAATATAGACTGGTTTGAAATAAAAACTTTAGTGATCCTCAGAAAGCATTTTCTAATCCTTACTGTAATTATATCACTCATTCATAAGTTCACTTGTAAAAGGAAATGTAAAAAAACCATTGCATTCTCTCACAATCCATGGATGTCGAAAAAGTTATTAGCAGCTTTGCGGAAACGCGATAAGCTGTACAAAGAAACTAAAAACCAGCCTTTTAATACCAAATTAATTGCCCGATATAAACGGATACGTAACTCTATAGACAGCCAGCGAAAAGGGGCAAAACGATTATATCTTGAACAAAAAATCTTACAAGCCGGCAATAACAGCAAGTTGAAATGGAACATCGTCAACTCCTTTCTAAACAGGAATTCTAAACTAGAACAGCTATCAAAAATTATATAAAACAACTCAGAGTATAACTCCCCTGTCAAAATAGCCAACGCCTTCAGCTCCTATTCTTTTGATAATGACACACCCTCTCCTTCACATGTAACTCAACTTAATCGTCTCCCTCATTCATTTTTTTCTTTTCACGACAACGCCAGAAGAAATATATAACGTTATATGTCACCTAAAACCCACCAGTGCGGGAATAGATGAAGTTCTACCTGCTACCATTAAAATGATTGCCCACCTAATTTCTCATATCATGTCTTATATTATTAGTTCGATATTCAAGACTGGTGTGTTTCCTAACAAGCTTAAGCGCGGTAAACTCATTCCAGTTCTAAAAAAAGGTGACAGCACATTAATACATAACTACCGCTCAATTTTTATTTTACCTTTTTTCGACAAAATTCTGGAGAAATTAATCGCATTGCGTCTAATCAAATATCTCACTAAATTTAGTATTCTCTCGTCATGCCAATTTCGCTTTCGTAATGGATACTCCACGGACTTGGCACTCATACATCTAACTGACCAATTAAAAAAATAATTGACGATGGTCTATTTGCAGGTTCGGTTTTCATTGGTCTAACAAAGGCATTCGACTGCTTAAACCATATTATCCTTTTTGCTAAGCTTGAGGCTAAGCTCGTGGTCCTGCGCTCTCACTATTAAAACGTTACTTATCAAACAGAGTTCAGAGAGTGTCTGTGTCTAATGTCTGTTCCAGAGAACAAACCACTAACACTGGCGTCCCTCAGGGATCCATCTCAGGACCACTACTGTTTTTGATTTCTATCAGTGACCTACCTACCTGTTTGTCGTCTACTAAGTGCATTCTGTACGCTGATGATACTACCATATTTGCCTCTGATAAAAACATGTTACTTCTTATTACCAAGCTAAATACTGATCTAGAAAATGTTTCGAGTTGGTGTAATGCTAATCTATTATCTATTATTGCCACCAAGACTAAATTTGTTGTATTTTCCTCACATCAACAACATTCGGCATCCTCCCCCTCTTTAACTTTTGGCTCACACTCTATCTCTCCGAGTCCATGCTCATATTTTCTTGGGATTTCTCTTGACTGCAGCTTGAAATATAAAGATCACACTTCTCACATCAAAAAGAAAATAGCATACGGTATTCGCGCTCTAATTAAAACTCGTCCCTACTTCACACATAATACATTAATCTCGCTATACCACTCATTCATTCACTCTCATATTACCTACGGCATATTATGCTGGGGTAACACTTATAACACTCACTTGTCATCTCTTCAGGTAATCCAGAACCAATCCATAAGAATTATTACAACCAGTTCACGCTTTGCAAAGGGGAAAATCCCTACTACATGAAAACAACATCCTAACCATTTCAGAACTCACCAAATATAATCTAGGGATTTTATTCTACAAATATATGTCTAAGGAACTACCATCAATCTGCTTCTCACCTTGTGACCTGATAGCTCATAGTCACACTAGATTTGCACTCAATAATAATTTCCGTCTACCTAAAGTGCGAACTAACTATGGCAAACAGACTGCGGAATTTTCCTCGCTATCGCTTTGGAATACTCTACCACCTATAATCAAAAATGCTAAAAATTTATTCCAATTTAAAAGAGAACTAAAATCATTCATAATAAATACATATTGACATTGTCCATTTTTTTATATTATTTTGATAATTTTTTATATTATTATTCTGTTAACAAGTGTTCTTATTACTCATGCTATAAACATGTTTTGATATTACTCTAAGGTCTCATCTGTACTATACTGTTGCTTTAAACATTGTATAATATCATAAGTGTCTTTAACAGGAGGTCCCGATATAGTATTTGACTATGGGACCTCCTTATGTATACTACGCACATGTAATTATCTGTACTTTTACTAATAAATCAATTATG
This sequence comes from Dermacentor andersoni, assembly GCF_023375885.2. Classification (NCBI taxonomy): domain Eukaryota; kingdom Metazoa; phylum Arthropoda; class Arachnida; order Ixodida; family Ixodidae; genus Dermacentor; species Dermacentor andersoni. The sequence continues at coordinate 8,056,699 of NC_092823.1, read as the reverse complement.
AATTATGAACCTTCTTTAGAGATAAAAATGCTATCATTAGTATGGTCCTCGCATTCTAAATCTATTGTAGCACTCTTATCGCCCTTATCTGCGCTGTCACTCCGAACAGCGAGTGCGTTGCCCGTGTTGCCGCACGTACCGCCCGCATCATCATTCGAGGGTGCAGTCGAGTTTGTCGTCCTCTCATCCTGTTCATACGACGTCATCTTGGGGTGGGACTTCCGATCATCAGGCCATCATTGGTTGCTCTAGCGCCGAAGTTGAATTTTCTCCGCTTCCCGATACCCGTTCACATGGCCTTGACGATTTTGGTGACAAACTAGCCGTTACACCACGATCCCTCCGCACTCTTCTGTGATTGCGAATGCCTGCTCTATTTTCGCCACTGACACAACTGCCCTGTTTGTCCCATCGGACACTTTTGTTCGCCGCCGATGTTCCCTTCCCTTCGCTGTCCTAACTGCCAGTGGTGGCTGCACGCGACTGCTCGTTTCCAACGCTAAGGCCACGCCCCTCATCTGACGTCGTGGCGAGTGCCTCAGATGTCTTCAGCCTGCCGTTTCAGTGACCATCTTTGACGATCCTCTTGACAACACCTGTTCAGACGTGAACTCGTTGAATTATAGCTTGCCTTGTTGCCAGCCTACGCAAGACGTCTTCCATAGCTCAGTAGATGCCCTTCTGAGCCCTACGCAGCGTTCGCAGATTGTCAGCCTTCTACGGAAATACCAATCTACGTTCGACTGTCAACAAGCCCCACTAGGCTTCACATCGACAGTACGTCACGAATCGACACCGGCACCCACGCACCACTGTACCAGAGGGCTTATCGTGTGTGACCCGCGGAGCATCGTGTTATTAAAAACCAAGTAAGCGAAATGCTTGACCGTGGTCTGGTTCAACCCTCTAATAGTCCCTGAGTGTCACCTGTAGTCCTGGTTAAGAAAAAAGTTGGTTCAATTCGATTTTGCGTCGACTACCGCCGTCTTAATAAGATAACTCGCAAAGACGTCTACCCTATACCCCGTCTGGATTGTTTGCACGGTGCAAAATATTTTTCTTCGCTCGATTTAAGCTCAGGCTATTGGCAAGTGCCTATTAATCCTGCCGATCGCCCGAAGACAGCTTTCGGGACCCCAGACGGCCTATATGAATTCAAGGTTATGCCGTTTGGGCTTTGCAACGCCCCTGCTGCATTCGAAGTAATGATGGAGAATCTCCTGCCTGGACTAAAATGAAAGACATGCCTATTTTACCTTGACGATGTCGTCGTCTTTTCTCCAGATTTTCCCACACATCTGTACCTTCTCGAACAAGTCCTGCAGTGCTTCACCGAGGCAGGCCTCCAGCCCAACTTGAAGAAATGTCGCTTTGGAGCCAAGCAGCTTGCAATACTCGGACACGTCGTATCGGAAGATGGCATACTACCTGATGCTTCCAAACTTCGCGCCGTCGCCGTATTACCAAAGCCCACGTCCCTGAAAGAACTTCGGAGCTTTATCGGGCTCCTACTTTCGTCGTTTTAGCCGGAATTTCGCTTCTATCATTGCTCCCTTGACTCAGCTGCTTCACGGCTGCTTTACGGTGACACACGACTTTCTACTTAGACCACAGCTTGCAACGATGCTTTTGAAACAATGCGGCGTTTGCTCACTTCGCCTCCCGTTCTACGCCATTTCAACCCTACGGCCCCCACGGAAGTCCACACTGATGCCAGCGAAGTAGGACTTGGTGCCGTGCTTGCACAGCGAAAAAGTGGGCTTGATGAATACGTAGTAGCTTACGCAAGCCGAACACTAACGAAAGCGGAATCAAACTACTCTGTCACCGAAAAGGAGTGCCTGACTATCATCTGGGCCCTTTGAAAATTCCGACCATAGTTGTACGGCCGCTTCTTCGACGTCGTTACAGATCACCATGCTCTATGTTGGTTATCAACTTTGAAAGATCCGTCTGGCCGCCGTGCGCGATGGGCTCCACGGTTACAAGACTTCCGACATACGCGTCATTTACCAGTATGGCCGGAAACACACAAACGCGGATGCCCTCTCTCGGTCGCCCACACCAAATGACATGACTTGCATTTCAGTCATCGAATCGGCGTTTTCTTCGCCTATGCACGTCAACAGGGCTGTGGAGCAACGTAAAGATCCCTGGATTGCGGCACTTATGGATTGCATTTCTGACACTTCAACAACACGCCCTTTGGGCGCTATCCGCCGGCAAGCTTCTCATTTTGAATTGCGGGATGGTGTTCTCTATCGTCGAAATTACGCTTCCGATGGCCGCAAATGGTTATTTGTCGTCCCCCAACATATGCGCACAGATGTATGCTCCTCTCTCCATTCAGACCCGCCATGCGCCCATACCGGCCTCTTCAAGATTTACGCCAGGCTTCGCTCCTGCTTTTATTGGCGTGGCACGTATACTTTTGTGCGAAAGTACGTTCGCTCGTGCAAAGTGTGCCCACGACGCAAGCTTCCTGCCCCTCGTCTTTCTGGTCCTTCGCAGCCCTTGTAAGTCCCGACCATTCGACCGCGTCGGCATCGATCTCTACGGTCCTCTTTCCTGCACATCAGCTGGCAATCGCTGGATTATTGTCGCTGTTGACCACCTCACCGGCTATGCAGAAACTGCGGCACTGCAAACAGCGACAGCCCGCAACATTGCGTCTTCCTCCTGCGTCACTGCATACTGCGTCGTGGGGCACCGCGGGAACTCCTGAGTGACAGAGGGCGTGCGTTTATTTCCGAAGTTCTTAACGTCCTTTTGACCGCGTGCCATACCGTTCATCGCACCACTACAGCTTATCATCCGCAAACGAAAGGCATAATAGAACGGTTCAATCGTACTTTGGGGGACATGCTATCCATGTGCATTACATCTGATCATGCCAACTGGCACCTTGTTTTTCCATAAGTTACGTACGGCTATAACACCGCTTCACAGGCCACAGCGGGATTTTCACCATTGTTTCTCGTATATGGCCGTGCACCTACCTGTACGCTTGACACCATTCTCCCCTACCGGCCTGATCTATCAGAGGGCACGCCTCTGTCTGAAGCCTCCAAGTATGCCGAGGAATGCCGTCAGCTGGCCCGTTCGTTCACGGCGGAAGACCAGTCTCCAAACATTCCGTCGCCATGAAGACCGACCTCCTTGCACCTACCATCTGCACTCACTAGTATGGCTGTGGATACCTTCAAGCACCCCTGCTCTATCCTCTAAACTCTTCACTCAATACCATGGTCCCTACCGCGTCGTACAACAGACGACGCCAGTCAACTACGTCGCCGAGCCGCTAACGCCATCTACTGACTTGAGGAGTCGCGGACGCCAGACAGTGCACGTCCAGAGGCTTAAACCCTATTCGACCCCCTTGTCCTCGCTTCCCCTTGAGTCACCAGGATGGCTCCTTCTCCTCCAGGGGGCAGTCGTAGCAAAGAAGACTGGCGCACCCTATGGACGCAATATCATCATCGGCCCGCCAACATAGAGGGGCTCGCGCTCGCTGTGTCTGACGCTCGACTGAGACGGTCGCGTTTTTGTGTGCTCAGTAAACCGCGTTACAATATATATATATATATATATATATATATATGATGTAGAATTTAATGAGAAGTCCTGTAGGTCCGGTGCATAGGTAGTTTTAGAAACGAAGGTGCACACTTACGAAAATTGCATCTTTATTGTTTTTCACGTTTCGGCCGTGGCACGGCCTTCGTCAGAATAAACACAGATACAAGCGCGCAGCCGCTTTTATGAGCATGCGCACGCGAGCATAATCAGTAGTACATGCACGTGTACACATGCAAATAATAGAAAAGAAGTGCAGCAGCAAATTTAACTTAAGCACGATAAATGATATGTATTAAATATCATTAACGTGTCACGATGGTTGTACATGAAGTACAACATAATATCGATTGCGAAATGGCAAAACTGATTTGGCATACTTTGTCAATTCTTTACAAGAACATACACATCAAGGTATGGCAGAAAGGCACGACACTTTTCCTACGCTCTCGTTGATACCGGATGACACAGTGTTAAATTTATGGATGAGAAAGGATTCTCGTATTTCTCGATCATGGTGCGATTTGAAACCTGATTGTATTATGGTTACACTGATATTGTCAAACGTGTGACCTGGCAGTCGAACATGTTTAGATAATGAAAAGTGTAGCAAGCTTTTAACGTGTGCTTTGTGGTTATTGAATCTGACACGAAAAGATGTTTCGGTCTGACCGATAAACTGCATATGACACACTGAACATTCAAGCAGAGAGATGACGTTAGTGCTGTCGCAAGTGAAGTCGCCGTTGATTTTAACAGAAAAATTGGATGCTGTGCTTCTAGCAGTCTTTTATGTGGTCACGTATGTACAAACTTTACAACAGGGCTTATTGCAGGGATGACAACTAGCAGGAGCAATAGCTTTAGTTTTGGAAGAGGTTACTAGGTCACGCAGATTCCTAGAGCGACGATAGACAACTCTTGGAGATTCCGTGAAAATGTGTTTAAGACGGTCGCTTTGTGTTAGTAAGTTGTAATGCTTCATGAGAATGTGGGACACGTTAGGAATAGATGCAGAGTGTGTTAGGATAAGGTTAGTTCGTGAAATCGGCGCCGATTGCTTGTCCGTGCAGATGAGTTCCTTCTGGTCGAGGTAGTCGGCCCTTTTAAGGGCATCGTCAATTATTTGTGAAGGGTATTTCTGTACGGTTAGTTCGTCACGAAGCTGGTTGCAGTTGCGAGTGAATTCATTGTCGTCCGAACAAATTCTTTTAAACCAGATAGCTTGGCTGTAGGGAATGCTCGTTTTGCAATGCTTGACATGGCTGCTTTTAAAATGCAGATATCGCTGTTGGTAAGTGGGCTTCCTGGTAAGATTTGTCGTTAAGTTACCATTGCAAAGAGATATCGAGACGTCAAGAAAGTTTATGCTGAGTGATGAATAGGAATGGGAGAAGGAAATTGACAGTGCGGCGTTGTTAAAGTCGCTAATGATGGAAAGTAATGCAGCTTCACCACGGTGCCAAATTAAGAAAATGTCATCGATGAAGCGTTTGTAATAGAATGGTTTGAGGTGACGAGTATCGAGGAAATTGTTTTCTAGTAGGCCCATGAAAATATTAGCATAATTGGTTCCTATTTTTGTGCCCATGGAGGTACCACTGGTTTGAACGTAATGTTCGCCGTGGAATTCAAAGTTGTTGAGTTCAAGGATTAGTGTTAGAATTCTGCCAAGGGTAGAATCGTCGATGGCTTTGTCATCTACAGAATCGTTATATGCACGGAGTGCAGATTGAATCCCATCTGTATGGGGAATGTTCGTGTACAGCGACGCCACGTCCAGTGTGACTAGAAGAGCATCGCTTGGAACACGCAAGTCAGCGATATCAGACAGGATATCGCTGATAGAAGAACGACGTGGATTCAACGAATCGGGAGGAATAACTTGAGACCAACATTCTCCACATGAGTATACGAGGTAGTAGCGAGTCTCATAGCATAGTATATGCTAGTCTGGCGTAATTTGTTGTGACCCATAAAGTAGTAGATATTGCACAGTTCACTGATGAAGTTGCCACTTGGCCGCACGCTTTCACAGGATTCCTACGTGACGTGTGCTTGGTTTATATAAGCAGTACGTTGTCGTAATGTCGCTTCATCGTAATGTACGCCGACAGGCTTGAATTCGCATGCCCGCGAGGCTGCGTGCGGAAACGCGATTACGAAAGCTTTAGGATTCTGCGCATTACTTTTGACAAAATTTGAGGCTGGAGCTTGAAAACTAATCTTAGGAAAGCAACTCTCTGCATTTTGTGGTTACTACCTTGCCTTCTTTAGAGCGAATAGCTCTAATAGCGCTCTGTGCCTTTATTGTTCATGTTCTTCATTGGCGGTGAAACGCTGAATTTGCTATAAAAAGCGATAGTGTGCGTTCTCTCCCGAAACCACGTTCGTCGCCTAACGGCAGCATCATAAGTCTTTGAGACGTGCCTGTTCGTGTCCGCTTTAAGATGCGTGTTGTTTAAGATGTGGCCGTGGGGACCCGAAAAGAAAACGTGCAGTCGCCCGCTCGTTCACTGGCTTGTTTAGTCGGCGTATGCTCGTTTTTTTAGTCGTTGGCTTACTCGTTCGTTCGCCTATTAGCTCGTTCGAGCACTATGTCTCTGAGATACACGTAATGAGACAACAAATGGTGCCTCAATATGCACGACTGCGTCGTTTCACTTACCGCAATTTAGGCCGCGTCATAGTGTGGCCATTCTTTGCGTGGTCATTTCAGTAAAGTCATATCTCGCAAATGTTATTTCGGAGCCAACGCAACAGTCCTCAATGCATTCACAGTAGTGAAACTCTGTTAGCGACAAGTAAGTCACTTCGTAAACGGACGAGCTAGCACACGATGAAATGTTATTCGTGATGAGCCAAAACTTCAAAGAAGTAATGCAATTGTTTGGGCCTGAATGAAGCGCTGCTACCGCATTCCCGCTTCGCGAACGAATACTAAAAAACTGATTTCATTTTCTATATGCGCAGAATCCCCACTCGATGATCGGCTGCGGGTATTTCTGTCGACGTTGAGGTACGAGAAACATAATAGGACCATCGTTCACCTCTAAGCCTTTGCGCGTGCTTAGAACATTGGCAAGCACGCACGTTGGCGGCACTGTAGCTTTTAATACCCTTGCGAACCTGCAGACCAGCGTTCGTTCGTGCCCTCTGTTGGCCTTTGTGCGTCATACGCTCTGCGAATCGACATGGTAAGGACGGCTCGGATTATTTAGGCTACTGAGGGCTTGCTGGAGGTCAGGATGTTGGCATTCGATCGTACATGTTTTGTTTACAACCATTTGGAAGAAGATCTCGTGACATGCACTTGACAAATGTTGCGTACATAATTGTAGAGCACGCGATACATTCAGAGTCGTCATGACACAGCGTTGGCGCTCGTTCAGATACTTTAAAAAATGGTTATGAAAACAACAAATAAGAATGCTGCCGTCACTGAATTTCTATAACCGTCCGTATAGAAATTCTATGCTGTAGACAAAGTTACTCGGAGCTAGAAAGCCAACGTGAACGCTTAAAGCGCAACTCCTTGCAATGTGTGTATTTGCTCTGCGAAAGGTCGTCGGCTACGCTCTAGCGGTGCAGGCGGCGACACGGTCGAGCGTGAAAGAGAGGAGAAACGAGGAGGAATAAAGGCGGAGGGGGAGAGTGTCGCTACTTTACGAAGTTTAAGGGGTTTTAGGTGCGTTCAACACTCCAGCGGATCAGCCCCATGTTTGCACATTGGTAGCCCTTGCTAGAACACAAGCGAAAGCTTGTGGTGACGTGGTGACGTTAGTACTACCAGCACACTAAAACAGCGTACCACGCGGATAGCATCGAAGATCGCATAAACTATGCTCTGGGAATGTATTGTAGCTAGAAGCAACAAGAAGCGATCGCTTGTCACTAGTGCTTCGCTTCACGCCAGCGTTCTTACATCGAGTTTACCGTCATCCAGTGAGACGTGTTCATGCTTGGCTTTGTGCACAACACCAAGTTCGTTAATTTAACAATGAAGCGAAGTTTTACTGTAATTTACACTGGCGATAACACGTACAGCTGCTTAATTTACTTATTGCAGCTGTCTGGTAATTTGCTGTCGGAATCAGTGCTCCGCTTTTCAGGCGAAACTGTGACGTTTTTTAATGCTATCAGCTCGTTTGACAAAGCTATGCAGAAGTAAATTCTACGAGAATTCCTTTTATCTTTGTGCAGAGCTGGATTTATTATTTCTCTTCTGGTGACTGTTAACTCAGCATGGTTGCATAAAGACACAATGAAGCAAAGTTGCTTTGAGAACGAAGAAATTGCTGTTGAAAGTGCAGGTTATTAACATGCACATGGTGGGTCGAAATCATTCTTCGTTGCTGATAAGTACAGAAACCAAGCCCACATAACTCTCCCACTAACTTTCTTAGACCCTCTGATCTTAACAATGCATTATCCTACAGGATGACTAGTGAATTATGTAGTCGCCAGCCTACCCGTGAGCTCTTCTCGTAATGGCAAAGCCTTTAGCGCAACTCAGAAAGACAGGGACGTCGCAGAAACACAGGACAGCGGTGTCTTGTGTCTCTGTCACGTCCCTGTCTTTTTGAATTGCGCTAAAGGCTTTGCCATTATGAGTAAACCGTACCAATTAGCCCAAGAATCAGCCTTGGTGATCTCTTCTGTTCTGTATCTGCCACCTTGGATGAAAGGCTGCACCCAGAAAAAGGTAACTTCCTTATAGACCGATGAACCTAAGAACTTTGGATAAGTTTCTGGCTCTGTGACTGATGACACAAGTCCACAGAAATGCCCCACTAAATTTCTTGCTAGCTGTGAACTTCAGTGTAATTGTCTGTGACCGCTCGAGCCAGCCCGCAGCAAGCATTAATAAATTGTTCAGTCGCCAAGAGGCCTATGATATTCAGAAGTATTTGTACCTGGTGCCACGGAAGAACAGCCACACTCTGCCTAGATCTGGTACCTTCCACCGAGGCCGTCTGATGGAAGCGAACTATTAGGATTAATTTGTATTTGTGTGGGAGAGCTGAAGCAAGCCCACACAAATACTCTGTTAACTTTTGATACGGGTCAACTGATACAATGCATTTTTGTGTCTGTGACCGCTGAAGGCAAGCATGCTCCAAACCTTGAGTTAATTGTGCAGTGGCCAAGGTACCTGTGACGGCTTCAGCAATATATGACTGTGACCACGTGCGATTGTGTACTGATGGTTAGAGCATGAAAGACAGGGTTCAACTCCTTCATTAGTCACGCTTTTCTATATAGCAACATAGGCGGATTTCACCCACTTTGGCAGCATTCAAGAGGAAGCTAGAGGTGTGTTTAGCGTACGCGAGCACGTCACAGTATGCATAAAATCGGAAGTTCAAAGAAATACGAAGTATACAAAAACGCCACTTTAATAAATTCGAGTGTACGAATTCGCATGTACGTTTTAACGCATACATCGAAGGGTACCAATCCGAAAGAGCGTGTGGTTAACGTATGTGTCTTTCCCCTCTTTTGTTTCCTTCTCTTTTTCAAGAGTTCACGGTGCTACGTTCTTGGCGAGTTTTTTTAGTAAAACGTAAACATTGAATAATTTCTTGCGAGTTACGGGACAATGCTGATGAAAACTATGTTCTTGATACTTACATTCACCATATGGTTATAGCGAGCGATAAGCCTAACTATATTGGTAGCATTACGAGGAGAGTTCGTTCATTTTACCCCGCATGCGAGGTTACCGTTCTTTCTGACGCAGGTACAACAACTACGAGAACGATCCGCTGGCCGTGTGTGCCGCGTGCAATCCCAAGTACAATGCCGAGAATGCCCTGTCTGCACGGAGTGATCTGAACCCATCGGTGGGCCGGTACCCGTTCTTCGAGATGGGCCTGCGGCCGCACGGAGGAACTGATGCCAAGGTGAAGAAAAGATGACACGTTCGTCGTCCAATGCCATTTTTGGTAGCCCATGCACCGTGGCCGAAATATATAAGATAATAGCTGTGTTCTGTACGTTATGGCATGTTTTCTCAAGAGGCAAAGTAGACACGTGAAACACAGAGGAATAAGGCACACAATACTCTTGCAAATGCAGTGTGCGAATTATTATTTTTTCTAGACCGAATTGAATAAGATAGACAAGTACCAGAAGCGAATTGATTACTCCTAGTTCGATTAACTCACAGCCGTTCTCGACCTCGATATTCCCGTCTTAGTATTGGGGGAGAGGACTTACGGACTTGCCATCTGTCGGATGCGCCTCCCTTGCATAGTATGAGGGATCACGCGGTGCGCTCCTCACAGGCTTGGCTTATGACTTTCAATAACACCACGTGGCAGTCCTCCTGAACATTTCTGTAAGTATTCTCAAAACGATGGAAGCTTTTATTGCGAAAGCAATACTGCTCGCACTTACGGCCCATCGGTGGTCGTGGCGCCTCCTTACACAGCTGCGCGTCACGTGACCATGTGACGTCGCGCCAGACTGAGAGACGGGGCCCCAGCTCGCGGCATCGATGGTGGAGGCGAAGCCTTGCGCGCCGCTGCTGCGGCGCTACCGAGAGAGGGCGTTCGCTGGTGTGACGTCACGCTAGGAGGGTAAATGGGGCTACAGCTCGGCTCCTCGCAGTGGTCAGTGCGCTGCCTTGCGGTATATCGGATGATGTAGAGCCATAAGTTTAACAAAGAACAACCATGTCCACACCATCAGCCGAACCAAGGCGCAGCCAAGGGTATTGCTTTCGCAATCTACCAGGCTTAACCAAGCTAAGCCTTCAGCCAATTTTTTACTGTCGAAATAATAATCTTGCGCAAACTGAAAGCATAGTTTACAGACGCAATCTCTTTACCGAATACTTACAGTGAACGCCACTGCGCGCTATCGCCGTGATGGAGTCTCCTGAATCGGCTTCTTGCGTGAAAAGTAGGTGAACGCAGACAGCAAACTATGTGAAATATGTCTTACAGTGGGTTGTCTCTATAATCAAATGGAGCATAACGGAATGAAGCCTCAAGGCAACGATCGCACGAGTTCTCAGTGACCGACTGCGCCTCGGCATGCATGTTCGCACGCAACGTTTCCCGTTCGCTGCGTGCGCGTTTTCGCACCGTGCCGTGAGCTTTAGGACTCGGAATACGACCATTTGAAGGTGCATAAGAAACCATTATTGCGTGGACACAATCAGAGCTGTTAAAAAATAATTTCTTGATAGACTCCGATGCCTACGGCGACTATGATGTGCCGTCACGACGATTCAAACTTTTTTCGTTTCTTCTAAATTCTTGGACGTTTCAACATTAATGTTGAATTCCAATGGCGGAGTCGGAGCAGCCGACGGCCTCCGCGAGTGAGCACTCGACTCTGGCGTAGAGCAACACCTCCAAATCCGCGAGTGGAACACAACCTGCGCCGCCCGAGCAAGGCGGAAGCGGAACTTCTATCTCCGAGTTACCCAGGATGCCTTGCGTGTTGTCATTTTCTTCCGCTGTTTGCTCCCAGCACCGCCGCACCAGTCACTTGTCTCTTCAGCGCCGTTCACCTGTTGTTTTTTTAAAAGTGCGGAATGGATATCTCACCAAGCGTGCAGCAGCTTTTGCTTCCTCGCGAGTCGTGACCGGTGGCGCCTCCCAGCAGACAAACGTGGTAAAGCAAATACGTCACGCAGAGTTCCGGTCCACTCCGCCGATTTTGGCGGAGCATCTTTTCCTGCTCTACGGAGTGACTCCCGCTCTGAATCCCCTCTGACTCTCTCATTGGAGCACCTTACTCCCGCCCTCACTCTGTCATTGGAACAAACTTGCTCCGAAACGAGCAGAAAAACTTGCTCCGACTCCGCCATTGGAATCCAACATAAGTCTCAGGTTGCGTCACACTGTATGTTTATCGGTCTTCTAAACGTGCGATTTCCCGCTTCTGTTTCTTAATCTAGTGTATTATACCATAACACAAACATGACCATATTCCACGTCTTTTTAAAGCGAAGCGGTGTACCTCTACCATACAATGAAATTTTTGTGCCGTTGGCGTGGTAATCGAAAAACTCCCATACGTGGGCCGATCCCGGAGATTGCGAAATGCTGGGCAGACCCGCGGCGGAGGTGAAGCAGGCGTTAAGCGCACCCCATACATTAGCCGATCCCGAAAATAGTGCAAAAATTAGAGGACGCTTAAGCTTCGCCTTCAAGAGTGGAACGCGATAGCGTTATCGCACCCCGTTCGCACCGCCTACTCAAACGCGCTACGCCAGCCAAACGTCGCGATCGGCACAGATAGCCGGGCCCCGACGCGCCATGAAGGCGGACGCGATCATGGGACGAGTGGCGCGCCGCGTGTCGGGGCAGCGCCGTACATTGCGAGGAGGGGGTCTTCTGTGTTTGCCGGAAGATGGCTCTGCGTGTGCGCAGAGCGCAGAAGAAATGTAGCGGAAACGTACTTCGCTACTCGTGAAACTGCGACTTCTGCAAGTTAAATGGTCATAATTACCGATATACACCGCAGTATAACATTTTACGGCTCGTTTCTAGGGCAACACCGCATTCACTCGAGGCGATTTCGTCCCGTTTTGAAGGAACGAACTCGTGGCTTAGTGGTAGCGTCTCCGTCTCACACTCCGGAGACCTTGGTTCGATTCTCACCAGCCCACCTTGCACGATGTTTTTTTATTTATGAAGTGCCTTCTGGGATTTATCGCTCACGGCCAACGCCGACACCGACGCCGCCGACACCGGCTTTTCTGCGACGCGAGCTCCTTAACGCTGTCGCGTTAATACCGGCCCGAGCCGTGGCTGAAGTGCAGTTCGCCATTAAGGGGCCCACATACACAGTTTCGCTGATATGTGGGCTTCACAGAGCGGAAGAGCACTGAGATTTTTTAATGTGCTTCTTACCGCTCCTGTTCCCTTCCAGTGAACTTGCCAGTATCTAGCATCAACAATTTATTAGACCAAACCTTCATTACATAAGCCGGGCAACGGCCGCGGGCGAGCGCTGAAATGCGCGTTTACTGCTATTCACCGAACATAACAGTCCCGGAGCCGTAGCATAAATCTTCCTCGCGTCTGTGCTTGCTGCGTAACCGAGTTGTAGCCGATGGCTGTTTGCCAGCTCTAACTTTCGCGAGCCAAGCTTCACGCAGCTTCTTGTCCTGTGGCTACGTGTGAACAAGGCTGACACCGGGCTCCGTTGCGTACGTCCGCCACTGCGGCACTAAGCAGTAGCCTACCATGCTGCACGCCTCCAAAGGCAGCCATTACCTATTATAGTGCTTTCAAATGCTGTCAAGCAGACACCCAAAGCGAGAAAGCCTCCCCACTTATTCACAATCACTGCGCAAGTAGGATTTTAAACTTTCGTTTTCAGCTCGTTTCGGCGCTTCCGAAGCAGCCTACGTGGCCGCTGTGTCCGCGTGATCCCTCATGCGATGTCACGCTGATGGTGGTGCCAACTCTTCCAGTGGTCGACCTCCCCCCCGCGATAGTGCCTGAGGACATACGGTGGCGCCACCTACCCCTCATGTCTTACGAGGGATAACACTGCGCGCTCGTCACATTAGGCTGCTGGCGCTCAAACGAAACACCGCGCATGAGTGCCCTTCTGGACATGTCTGTGAGGGCCCTTTAATGCGCGTGAAGTTGGTAACTGCCAAATGATTGGCCCTGGTAAAACTGCAAGCAACAGATCACAACCGCCGTTCCTTAACAAAATAGAACACACGTCACTGTGCGCTGTCACTGCAATAAAGTCCACAGAGCCGTTCTTAATACGAATAGTGTTTTCCTTCATTCGTGTCACTTTGCGGTACTTCTAGGTAGGGTCCTGTCTTACCTCGCTTTATCAAATACAAAATAATATGTGAATCGAACCTTTGCAGTCGACTACAGCAGCCTGGTTCCCAACCATTAGGCAACGGTTGCATGCACAAATATCTTGTTCTAAAACAAGCCAGTTCTTTGACACACTCGGCACGCACACCCCATAAAACTTTCTCGCCTTCTTTCCTGCTAGTGGAAGGGCAGATAACGGTACGGTCGTAATTAGGGCCAATATAGTCGAAAATGTACACCTCAGTGCATCGTAGAATGCAGAATCTCCGGGATCGAATAATTTCAACCACCATGTACGTAGACCTTGCTTTATTTAACGTCGAAACTTTGTTGACCCTTTCTTTTAAAAAAGGAAAATACATTAGCGTGTATTGTTAAGGCGCTCACAGGAAAAAAAAATATTTCGACACTTTCATGCGCCAATAGAGAGTGAAATACGCAGCAAAGCGCACAGCATACAGCTCTGAGGTCTTTATGTGAGACCATGGCAGAATGGCCTCCCGCTGATCGGGATATCGGGTGAATTTTCGCCGTTCAATTGAAACAAAAATAAAATAAAAATCTTTATAGGCTCAAATTAGGAAAATGACAGGTGCGAAAGGTCACATGCACTACAGCTGTTTACAATATCACCAGATAATTCCGTTAAGTGCAGGCTGCACAGTTCCCATCGCACGGGAACTTTTCCTACGGTTCGCAGAGTGAGGTCTGCAGGATTGTGCTGAACTGGGCTGGTTGGTGCTTTTTTTTTGGGGGGGGGGGGGGGGGGGAAGGAATCCAAAGTGCCAAATACGGAGTGTATAGCACCATCTAGTCAGCACTGCCTCTCGGTCATCTGCGATCTTCGTCAATTTTTCTCTATTCGAGTTTTCGGGTTCACAGCTCACAGAAGCGTTTGCATACGAGAATGATAAAGGGAAGTGGGACAAAATGTCTCGTAAGTGCTATTACCTTGCACAGTCCTAAGACAATAGCTCCTTTGTCGCTTCCCAAAATGCATCCATAAGTGCGACAAAACTATGTCGCTGTGCTGCTACCTCATGCCTTTGTGCCTCTAGAATCGTCGTTGGCAGCGACAAGCGGTTCCCTGCAAGTCTAATACTGCACTGGAGGCGCAGCTCCGCGAGAATGTAAATAGACTCACTTTACTCACAATTAAACTTATATCTAGGCATTTCTTTTTAACAAGACATCAATTTTGGAAGAAAGTATTTTATAATTTTCGTCTGAAATACTTCATGGCGAGTCTGTTCTTGCGCAGGTAGTGAATTCAACAATGATGGCTCGCCACAGCCTGTGGACCCAGTGTGGCCCAACCTGGTACGAGAAACAAGCCTTCTCCTGGAGCTCGTCACCGTTCGCGTATGTGCCGCATGTTGGACAGCCGGACTATTGGAACTTTCCGCCTGCGCTTAAAGAGTGGCCCGATCACGTGACACTGAACAACAGAGAGTCACCCTCCCTCCTGTGAACGCCATCAGGCTGCCATCGTAGAATCTGTATAATTTTGTTTGGTTGATTACATGACGATTGACGCAAAAAATTTGTACTTTTTTAATGATAAATAAAAACCTGCAGACCCGAACGATTCATTTGACTATGCGCTTTCGTAGACAGCAGCAGCCTCTCACACTGAACGCTGTTATCGCTTAAAAAATAACCACTTCCCGATCATGGCCTTCGAAGTCACACTGCGCGAGCCCGCGTTGCCTGATCTCAGAGGACATGTCGTGATGCCCATAATGTCGCTTTCGTTCGCTGGAGTGGAGCCTGCTGTGGCCTCAGTAATTCATAAACAGACGTCACCACTCTAAGGTGCTGTATGGTGCACAGAGGATGAATACATTTACGGAAAAAGCGTATCATTTGGCGGACCGTGGAAGGCCTACTATTGATCGAAGTAAGCCACCCGATGACTTTTATCTCAATGGCCTTTGACCAAAGGCAAAGCAAGAAATGGCGGCACGTTCATCCTTTGGAGAAAGGTGACATTAGTTCATGTGGGGTCCTGAGGTGACATTAATGCTAGTAACAATTTACCTTATGATGGGTACGTAGCTAGTCATGTTTAATATGATGATTAATATAACAAGTGGCACAAAGCAAGACGCCAAGATGACGTCAAAGAACTTTGTTGAATAGTGGCGCGTACCCAGTGGATCAAGTTACGAGGGACGTTCAAAAAGTAACTTCTGTCACTTATTTTCACAAATAAACTTTATTGCAAAAATATACACAATGGCATCATGAACTATACAACTTGCACTATTTTTCAACATTGTCATCACTGACATTGGGACATTTGTCATAGCGTGTAATCATTTTGAAAAAAAAAAAAACACTCAGGTGAAAATTAGGGCCCTGCGATGCAAGGAATTGTCACACAGCCTGCTCCACCTGAGAATCGTTCTGGAAGTGACGTCCCGAGAGTGCAGCTTTCAATGCAAGGGAACAGGTACTCATACCGGATAATAGTGTCACGTGATATTGACGGTGAAGAAAGCAGCAAAACTGTGATTGGCGAAAATACTGCTTTATTGGGTGAACATGTGCCCTCAAAAACAGGCGACACTCAAAGCACAAGGATAGCGGCGAACACAGTCAGCGATCTTCTAAAATCTCATCTGCCGGTGAAGCTCATCGGCTTTTTACACGAGTCATCGAAGGTTCCACAATAATCGAGGGTACCCGAGTGTCCTCCAGAAAGTTCTACACAATTCGCGTCACAGGTGTAATCAGATTACACAAACTTCAGTGACAACAGAGACATAGATAACATTCGAGAAACGACCGATACATAGGGCACGTCCCGCAGTGAGCCATAACATTTGTCAGAAGGTGAAAAGTGCTTACCCGTACAGGATAAACAACCCCACCTATCAATGCCCCCCTCTCAAAAAGCATCGTCCCGATGTTACAAACATAACAGGAGAGCGAAACCGAAAATGAAACTTATTAAACAAAAGTAACAAAACACATAAAAAGCAAAGTCCAAAGTAACACAGACCCGCCCCCTCCCCGCCTCAAAAAAAAAAAAACATCCAAAATTCATCTATGTAAATTCCCTAAGTTCGTTGGTGCTGTTAAAACATCTTAAGTCGCATAACATGGGTGATTTCAGGTCGGGAGCGGCGCCGCTGTGATGGCAAAATGCCGTCTGGCACGACCTCATAGTCGAGAGCGACAATCCGTTGGATGATTTTGTAGGGTCCAACATAGCAGCGCAAAAGCTTCTCGCTGAGTCCTCGTCGGCGTGTCCGGGTGCAAACTCAAACACGGTCGCCGGGATGGTACTCGACGCAACGCCGTCGAAGGTTCTAGTCTCGGCTGTTGGTCCTCTGCTGATTCTTGATCCGAAGCTGGCAAGCTGCCAGGCGTCTTTGGCGCGCTGGAGATAGGTGACGACGTCAATGTTCTCTTCGTCAGTGACGTGCGGCAGCATAGCGTCGAGGGTCGTCGTAGGGTTCGTGCTGTAAACCAGCTTGAACGGCGTGAGGTGTGTTGTTTCAGCAAAAGTTACGCATGTATGGCAGGACCGCATCCCACGTCTTAGGCTCGACGTCCACGTGCATTGCTAGCATGTCGGAGAGGGTCTTGTTCAGACGCTCCGTAAGACCATTCGTCTGCGGGTGGTAGGCAGTTGTCCTCCTGTGGCTTGTTTAGCTGTATTGCAAAATGGCTTGGTGAGCTCTGCTGTAAAGGCCGTTCCTCTGTCGGTGATGAGGACTTTTGGGGCGCTGTGTTGCAGCAGGATGCTCTCGACGAAGAATTTCTCTACTTCTGCGGCGCTACCTTTCGGCAGAAGCGGGTGAGGTAGTCAGTCGCCACGACGATCCAATTATTTCCGGATATTGACGTCCGAAAGGGTCCCAACAAATCCATCCCAATCTGCTCAAAAGGTCGGCAAGGAGGCTCGATCGGCTTTACTAATCTCGCTGGCCTTGTCGGTGGTGTCTTGCGTCGCTTACAGTCTTGGCATGTCGTGACGTAACGGGCGACATCGGCAGTCAGTCGCGGCCAGTAATACCTTTCCTGTATCCTCGGCAGCATCCGAGAGAAACAGAGGTATCCAGCGGTCGGATCGTCATGTAGGGCGTGGTGTACTTCTTGACGGA
The DNA here is from genome assembly GCF_023375885.2 of Dermacentor andersoni. Classification (NCBI taxonomy): domain Eukaryota; kingdom Metazoa; phylum Arthropoda; class Arachnida; order Ixodida; family Ixodidae; genus Dermacentor; species Dermacentor andersoni. Next base: position 8,039,199 of record NC_092823.1, on the reverse strand, counting down.
GTGTTAAGGGAAATAGAAGGACGTAGTTGACGCGGGCTGGCGAGAAGGTTTTCTTTACGAGTGGGTTGTTTTGAAGCGAAAACGAAGACAATCGTCGCCTAAGTTCCTTAGGGAATACGTGGCTGTTCCCTTCCACATACTCGACGAGGCCTTTTATCTTTGGGTCTGCTCGATGCTGTTCAGTGAAGTCTTCAGCGCTTATTATTCTAAGGAACGCGTCGTGATGCTCGTGATATTGCGGTGGAGAGTCAATGGGGTGCGTTATAGGAAGTCGGCATCAAAGAGTTCTTGTCTACACTTGTAGATTACAGTGATGTCATATTCGTGCAGTTTGAGACTCCACCGCGCCAGGCGTCCTGCGGGGTCCTTTAAGTTCCCTTGCCAACACAACGCGTGATGGTCACTGAATACTTCGAATAGCCTGCCATATAGTTAAGGGCGGAATTTTGCTGTAGCCAACCGGAACTACCTCTGGTTAACCTTCCTGCCTTTCTATGCATCCTTTTCTCTCTCTCTCGCTGTAGCCCAAATGATGGCGAGGCATTCCTTCTCGGTCGTAGAAGAATTGCCTTCCGCTCTAACAGCGACTGCCTGCGTAAGCTATAATCCGTTCAAGTCTGCCTTTCCTCTGCACTAGGACGGCACCGAGGCCTAAACTGCTGGCGTCTGTGTGGATTTCTGTATCGGCGTCCTCGTCGAAGTGCACGACTGCATGCGTCATTCGTTTGAGTTCTTGAAATGCGTCGGCCTGCAGCGTTTCCCACTCGAACTCGACCTCAGATTTAGTTAGATGCATCTGCGGTTCAGCGAGGCGTGAAAAGTTCTTGACAAAGCGCCTATAGTAGGCACACATGCCAAGGAATCTACGCACTGCCCTCTTGTTGATAGGCTGCGGGAACTTTGCGATGGTAGCTGTCGTTTGCGGGTTGGGGCAGACTCCAGACTTGCTCATTGAGAGTCATTGACCAGAAGTGTTTTGCGTTGCAGAGCCGATACAATGCATCGCCTATCCGTGGGAGGGGTATACGTCCTTTTTCGAGATGTTTTTCAGTCGACGATAATCGACGCAGAAACATAGGGTTCCGTTATTTTTTCTTCACCAACACTACAGGTGATGCCGAGAGGTTTTTCGACGGCTGGATGGTGTCGTCGCGCTGCATTTCGTCGACTAGTTGCCTCATAGCTTAACGTTCTCGTGTCGAAACTCCGTAAGGGCTCTGGCGGAGTGGTCGAGCACACTCTTCGGTTATTATGTGATGCTTTGCAACTGGTGTTTGTCGAATCCTCAATGACGTCGAAAAGCATTCGTTATATCGTCGAAGACTTCTGAGCTGTTGCTGCTTACTCAGGGGGAGACAAGGATTTATGTCCAAGTCTGGTTCGGAAACGGTGGTCGTCGGGGTAAGTGCCCCAGAAGCTGAGAGGACAAACGCGTTACTTGTCTCTTCAATTTCCTCGACGTATGCGATCGTCGTGTCTTGTTGACGTGCTTGAACTCCTGGCTGAAGTTTCTTCCTTGCAGCCGAGCGATTCCTCTTGCGATGCAAATTTCGCGGTCGCGTAATAGACGTTGATCGGCTTGGATGACGCCTTCTACGTCTGCAGGTGTTTCGGCGCCGACGGAAATGACAATTCTGGAGCGAGGGAGATGCTCAATTGACCTAGCACACTCAAGGCGTAGTGACTACGTAGGTTTTCCGGCATTATCGCATGATCTTCAGACACCGTTATCGACTTCGACTTTAGGCTGATGATTGCGCCGTGTTGCTTCAGGAAGTACATGCCGAGAATGACGTCTTGTGAACACTGTTGGAGGGTAACGAAGGTGGCTGGGTAAGTCCGGTCATGAACGGTAATTCTTGCTGTTTAGATTCCATTCGGCTTTCTTAAGTGCCCTCCAGCTGTCCGAATTTTATGGCCTTCTCATGAAGTCTTAACTTTCTTCTACTGGGTGGCGATGGGTGCAGTCATGACGGAGTAGTCGGCTCCTGTGACAGCGTGGCCATCGATAAGCACACCCAGGTCGGTGGTTCTTCCTCGTGCGTTGCAGTTTGGTCTTGACATCGGATCACGGCTGCGCCGCGTTGACCTGTGGCTGGAACGTCGCGTCGTCAGATCTTTTTTCGGCGTATTCTTTGCTTCTAGGCTTCGTCTAGGTGGCGGCGTCTCGTTGATACGTCGTCGAGGTAGCCTTTTCGAGGTCTTCGTCGGCGGCGAAGGAGGATATTCGTCAGTTCGACGAACTGCAACCGCACCTCCATGAGTTGCTGCTTTTAGTTTTACGGATATGGGTTGACAGACCGGCACCGGGATGGGCTAGTGTATGTTCGGCACTGGAGCGAGAGGTTGCGGCTGTGTGACGGCAAACGGGACGGTCGTCGAGGGCTCCACTGAGCGGCGGCAATGTAGTCTGCGATGTCACGTGGCAGTTTACCAAGTTGCGGGCACGGTGCGTTGACGGCGAATGCACGTAATCCCCATTTCGTAGTATGGGCACCGGCGGCTGACCCGCTTTTCCGCACTGGTAGCAGAACGGGTGGTGGTCAAGAGTGTGCCAGATGTCTGTTCTCCTTGGGTAGTTGCAGTGGACGACGGTTGGGAGAGCTGGAGGAGGCGGCGGATGACGAAATTGCGTCGTTACGGCGCCATGGCGCGGGCGCGGAGGAATAGGTTGACGGCGTGCTACGGTGGTGTAGGTCATCGCTTCAGGCTGGGTCTTTGGCGATTCCGGCTGCCTTCGGGAAATCTCCATGACCAATGGATTTCTTCTCTCACATCAGCAATTGAGAAAACCTGAGGCTGCGATCTTGGGAACATTCTCTGAAGGTCCTCTCGCACGATCGCTCTCATAGTCTCGCGTAGGTCGTCGGTGCCCAATGGTTGAACTTCGGCGTAGTTCGTTGGGAGCGTGCGTCGGTTGAACTGCCTGTTCCTTGCTTAGAGCGTTTTGTCGATGGTTGCGGCCTCAGAAGCAAATTAAGAAACTGTCTTGGGCGGGTTGCGTATCAGCCCGGCGAAGAGCTCTTGCATGACACCCCTCATCAACAAGCGAACTTTTTTTCTCTTCTGGCGCATGTCGGGGCCGGCTTGTTTGAACCGACGAGTGAAAATTACGAAACTTACTTTCGGAACGTCCTTCTAGTATGAACCGTGTTGATCGAAGCGTGGCATATACTCGTAGGCACATGCCCTGCGACCCAATTTGGCGTAAAATATATTCATTGAAGAACCGCACGCAGACATTGTCGCATGCCCAGACACTCAAGTTGGTTTGAAAAATGTTCATTGAAGGGGGGCTCATATCAAGTGTTAGAGACTCAGTGACTCAAGTCGGTGCGACACTTGGTTTTGTACCTGGTTTCCTCAGCACAGTAGCCCGATGCACTACCCAGTTGAACATGTCCCTAAATTTCCCGAATTAAACTACACGAAGCGGTACTCTTGTTCGCCTGGCCTCTCCTTCTCCTCCTCTCCTCGCATGGGATGACGTGACGATTCGGGGCTTGTTTAGGACAACTTCACTCGACGCGGTTGAGGAAGAGGGAACTGGCATACAAATCCTTTTGAAACGGTTATGTAAATGCTCAAGCTCAGGTGGTAGCCCTTGAGGTCGACGGCTTGTCGATACGTGAACAGGACTCAGCTCGACCGGACTTCGTAATGGGCTTGTAGACGAGGGTCGATCTGGGAGCGGTAGTATGCACCCAGCACCTCCACCAGAAACGAAATTGGAGGATGCTTAAGCTTCGCCTTTAAGAATGGAACGCGATAGCATTAAAAGATCTCTGACTGCTTCTCACGCTTCCCGGCAACTAGAGCGTATGCAACCATAATGTTTACCGAGAAGCGCTCGCTGCGAACGCTATGCACGAAGGCGGGCTTTTCGGTAGAAACACGGCCTCTTGCGTGGGCCGCGATGCGGCGAAGGTGAGCGCCAGCTGGAGGTATTTCAAGGAACCGAGTGCGCCGCTATTTGGCCCCTGAGACACCCACGTGCCGGCGTGCGCAAATGGAGGACTCCGCGGTCGGTCTGTGAATTGTGGAAGCGCTGGAGTCTGAGTTTTCGTATAACAGAATTATGTTTTCTCGTATAATTACAGTCCGACAGCTATCATGTTTGTAAGATGTGTATGTCGTAGTTTACGATTTTTCCACGTATTTTAGCTTGACAAATTCAATTAGTTCAGTAAATTTCTTACGTCACAGGGATGGCCTGAGTATGGGTCGTTGGAAAATATCTTTTGCCGGAATGACGTCCAACGCCGGACGCTGAGGCGCGACGCTGGAGTCGACTCCGGATTTTCGGCGACACGGGCTCCTTAATGCTATCGCGTTAAAATGTAACGTAGGTTCAAGGCTGAGGTTGTAAAAAATAGACGCTCTTTCTTTAATGGCGGGCCAGAAAGAGAGCGTGCAGCCAACGCGCTTCATCGTCTTTCGTGGCGTCGACCTTTGCGCGCGCCATCCCGCGGTGCGGAAGCCCCACATCGTTGTTTAAATATGAATTGAATCGTGTCACACTTCGATGTATCTACCTGGAAGCAGACACCATCTAGTATGCTTTGTGCTGGTGGCACTTGTAGATTGCAAGTGCAACCAGCGTGTTTGGCTTGATGATTGGAATACGATTTGCATGTCAGCCAAACACATAATTCGATAGATACGTTAGGTGCTTGTTTAAATCAGGAAGTGTTCATCTTTATTTGCAACTTTTCAGGAAACTGTTTGGGAAAGCACATGAGTGTCAGCTTTACCTAAAATCCAACTGAAACCCACCGAAATTCATTTCATGAGATCACTCGAATGCACAGCGCAGAGAAAGCGAATCAGCAAGTAGCAGACCACTTGGTTTTCAACTGGCATCACATCAGACTTGTTCATCCCACTTAAAAGCCCGTGGTACCATTTGAAAATTAATAAGAAGATTTTTCACCGGGGGGCTTTTTGATCACGGCTATATGAAAAATTTTGTTTGACAGCTTATGCTCGATTTATTGGCGCTCTTTGGCCATACGTGGCCCTTGCGCCAATAAAAACCCCACATTCATTCGTTATGCTCGATCTCAAGCAATTTTCGCTCAAGGGACGCTGGCAGCACCGATCACTGTGACGCTGTCAGCAGAAAGCAGCTCGGCCGCTGTGGCGCAGTTAGTTTGGCGTGTACTTGCTGGGCATGTTTGTGACTCTTTATAGGGGCCTCAAGGTTATTGTAACTTATTTCGGTGCTGATTTGGGGTACGTTTTGGGCCAGCTGGGAACACTGACTGCTATGGCGCAGTTAGCTTGGCGTGCACTGAATCTTACTAGGACATAATTCTGACGCTTTCCCCCCCCCCCCCCCACACACACACACACAGAAGTTAACATCTTTTCGGTAATCACGCATGTCAAAAACGCGACGAGCGATCGTCAGGAGTCATAAGACGGGAGTGTGTTGCTTGCACCACTCCTTTCTTATGATCCGATGGGATTCATTCGCGCGGTTACAACTTATTCAGGCGAGACCGTTGTTCGCGTGGGGAGGGCGTCGCAATTATCGTTAAATCCAACAATTGTGTGATCATACTGAACCAAATCCCTAAACACGGAAGCTTGATTGTATGGCTTGTCCTCCTTGCTATGCACTGTTTATCGTGCGCCATATTCTCCTGAGTTATTGCATGAGAAACTTCATCAACACCTTTTAACTCTACGTAACAGTCACACAGTTCTAACCGGTCATTTTAATTATGTACACATCAACTGGAAATGCCCATTGTACGGACACTGCAAATATTATTATGTTTTTGCTGGACAATATGTTCGGTTTAGGTAGTCAACAAATTGTGAATGGATGTATCCGCGGAAATTATGCATAAAATCTTTTTGGGGAATCAGACGTGGTCTGATGGTGTCAGCGGCACCGAAACTGATATTCGCAATCGCTCTTTATATCTTCTTTTTCTGGACCATTAAACAGGTCACAAGCCACCCTCAAATTTCGAAGGCCCTGAAAAAAGACTTTTTGCCGCGCAAGCGACACGGCCATTATTGAGTACTTGGCAGATCAACTTGATGATTAATGATAGTGTTCAGGAGGACGTATATGGCTTAGAAAAAACTTCACAAACGCTATTAAGTATTGCAGCAAATATTTCGTACTTACATGACAAGTTAGAAAACCCAACAAAATTCATGACTAAAAGGCATGTGATGTCAGTCATAAACTAAAACGTCTGAGAAAAAATACAAAAGGCAAACACAAACCTTCCATGGTAGAAAACGCAACTTAGATGAGCAAATTAAGAATTCACATAATCAGTGCTTCAATGCAATCCTTAGTTCTTTAAAGAAGGATCTATTAAAATTTGGGGCATTATCTCGCTCAAGGTAGAGATGATATTAAGAAAACTTAAATTGGAGATAAATTGCGGAAAGCAAGGATATCGCACAGTTTTTCTATGAGTAGTTTCAAATTGTTTTCTCATCTGCTAGCGAACATAATCTGTTATATCTACGCATTTTTTGACGATGTACCTGTTCTATCGGGTGGAGTGGTCCTCAGCGTTTTGCGTAAATGTAATGAAAAGAAAAGTCCAGCTCTAGGTGGTCTTCACAATGCTTACTTAAAACGTTAGGCAGTCCATGTTACACCTTTTCTGTCAAAAATTTTGCAAGCTTCTCTAGATACCGGCAGAGTCCCAGCTAACTGGAACAGAGCTCATGTTGCACCATCACACAAAAAGGGAGACAATTTCTAGTTTGTAACTACCGGCCTTTATCATTCACGTTCTCATGCTACAAGGCACTAGATCATATTCTATCAGGTCATATTTGTTCCTACTTAACTGAAATCAACATTTTATCACCGCACCCGCACCCTGGGTTGCCGCAGCGGAGTGCATTCGGCCCTCAGTGGTTTTTTATTATACATTACTAACCTAACTCAATTAATTTATGACACTGCGTCCATTTGTCTCTTTGCAGATAACCGAATTTTTTACAAGCGTATACCATCAATTAGTGACCGCAGCTATCAGAACAATATATTTTTTTGCTGAAGAGTGGTGTCATGATTTGAGGTATGCAACTTATCACATAGAAAAGAGTTCTTAGAATAACTTGAAAAAACCTGTCCATTCCAGTACCTCTTGCACAACTGTTCTATTTCCGAAGTTTCAAATTGTAAATATCTTGCCGTAACTTACTTGCTGTACTTGCTGTAACTTGCCGATTGTCAACAATCTATCACAGAGTACATACATTTCAAATATTCGCGAAGCATTGCTTCCTCAAACTCAAGGATACTCCGTCCAATCTTAAATTTCCGGTTTACAACGCATATATCAGATCTAAATCTGCGTCGATCATCAAGGACCCTCACACCAAAAAAGGATATTTATTGCCTTGAACAAGTACAAAGGAACGCTGTGAGGTTCATCTTTGGTGAATATAAAAGAACAGACTCTCCTACCAGCCTTATTACTGCCAACAACATTCCACCTCTGGAAACTCACAGGAAGATGACTCGCATACTATTCCTACATAAAATTTTATGCTACCAACTAAACCTCAGCCCTCCGCTGTGTGTAAAACAATCCTACACTAGACGAACACGGTAGCGCCGCAACCATTCTGTTCAGCCCGTCCTTCCAGGAACGAAATATTTTATTCACAGTTTTTATCCAAGGAAAATTTCTGACTGGAAGTGCCTTCCAGAAATTTGTTACATCATCAAACTTCGACCAGGCACCACATCAGTATCTATTTCTTGTTGATGGCGGCATACGTTGGTTGAAGCTTTTCTTGCTTTTCGTGATCTAGATGTATAGATGTATCTTTTTTGCATTTACATTGCCTCGGTTTGTATTGCGGGTTACTTGTACTTTCATTCACTTGCTTGTACGCTCTATTTATGTATGCCACTCCTGCTAGGGCCAAAGGGCTGGCCTGCTGTATTATTTAAACAGCTCGCAACATATTACACATTTCGTGCCCGCGTAAGCGCAAGTCGCTTGTAGGCTGGTCACGGCAGACAGGAGGTGTTAGCTCGTTGCTTACAAAACAGAACTGTGACACATTTATTTATTTATTTACACATACTGCAGCCCGATTGGGCTATCGCAGGAGTGGGTTTGTACATGCACGAAGCAAAACATTCTTCTGCACCAATCAACTTCGACACCGTAGGAATCATAACCTTAAAACAAACAATACAACGAGTAATAGTAAACACTGCGTGAATCAAGTTAACTTATACGAATATTCCTCTAAAGACGATGACCTAATTTCATCTGGCAGTAAGTTCCATTTTTCTATTGTACGAGGAAAGATGCTAAACCTAAATAGGTTAGTACGCGGATGAAATAGTTCAAGGTTAAGCTTGTGGCTATTCCTAGTATGTTTCAATTTATGAGCAAGCCAATAGTTGCTCCTTAACGAGTAGCGTGGGGTGTTAAGGAGATTATGCAGCAAGGCATTCCCGATCGCACCGCTCGGACAGAGGTGGTACACCTAGCAAGGTGAAATGAGGATGAGAAGTCCCAGTCATAACGGCGGTATATGAAACAGATTGCTTTGTTTTGAACTGATTCGAGGGTGTTAATGTCAGATACTTTATAAGGGTTCCAGATGCAGCAACCATACTGGAGAACGTAATTTTGTTTCACGCGGAGCTTCTCGCAATGTACGAGCTAGATAGCCTATTTTCATTAGTACTTTATTGCATGTGTATTAAATATGCCTAGACAATGAAATATTAGGTGCGAAGATGAGGTTAAGGTACTTGTATTCAGGCACCCGTTCAATGAAGAGCCATTAAACGAATAGTTAAACAAAGAAACAAAAGTGCACTTACCAAAAGATAAAGTGGCTGTTTTTACAAAGTTTATATTCATCTGCCATTTGTCGCGCCGCCAGCAAAATTGTGTAAAAGAATCGTTAAGTGAAAGGTGGTCAACATTCGTGTTAATTACGTTATATAGCACACAGCCGTCAGCATAAAGGCGCATTTTCGCGGACATATGATTCGGCAAATCATTGATATATAATAAGAACAAAAGTTGTCCCAGCACTGAACCCTGGGGAACTCCGAACATCACATTTACTACAGACGGGTTTGAGAAATTAAACGAAACATACTGGGAACGGTTATGTAAAAAACCGGCGATCCAGTCAACTAAGGAAGAGTTATTAAGTATAGCGCCAAGCTCGTGAAGTAGCTTTGAGTGTGTAAAAGTGTCGAATACCTTGGAAAAATCCATGAAAATGGGATCTATTTGATTTCCAGTGTCCAGAGTGCGTGAAATGTCATGCGCGAATTTTACGAGCTGAGTTATTGTACTAAACCCGCGACGAAAACCATGCTCCGAGTCACTCACAATGTTATTATTTTCAAGAAATTCCATAATATGCTTAAAGATTATATGTTCAAGACGTTTACATGATTGAGACGTTAATGAAATCGGACGATAGTTTAATGGTGACTTCTTGTTGCCGGATTTCTACAAGGGAAGAATTTTTGCCAATTTCCAAACCAAAGGGACTGTCCAAGTAGATAAAGACTTGAAAAATTATAGCTAAATATCGACTACTCCAAGCACAATATCTAACAAGAAAAGCGTTGTCAATGCCATCAGGGCAACATGATTTTTTATTTTCTAAGCTTAACATTAAATTGAAAACATCTTTGAGAGACACGGTAATTTCGCCAATTGAATAATGTGAGGCATGACTGAATGTAGGTAAGTCGAAGTTATCAGTAGTGAATACCGATTGAAAATATTCATGGAATGAGCTAGCGATAATTATTGTATCATTGGAAGGGGCAATATTTATAAAAACTATATTTGTGGAGGCTAAGCTGGGTAAGATTGAAGCCCAAAATTTTCTTGGGCAATTTTCTTTTCATTAGACCTTGTAATGTAACCCTGAAATAGAAGTCCTTTGATGAATAAATTTTGAGGCGAAGTTCAGCCTTCGCTACGGTAAATTCGGCTATTTTAAGGGGATCACCGTTTTTTTTTTGATCGCCTTAACCTAGCAACGCGGCGCGACAGGTGAAGTATCTCACGCGAAATCCAGGGAAGATTAGGATTTTTCTTTTTCGTTTTCATAGGGACAAAGCGCGGATGCAGCTTGTCCCAATCTTTACAAAATAAGCCACAAAGATGTTAACATCAATGGATTGGCTGAGACACTCGAAATGTTCAAACGAATTACGTGAAAGATCAAAAATAGATGCATCGTCGGCATGTGAAAAATCAGGGAAAGTAGAATAAACAAAAGCAGTGTTACAAACCGGAAGTGGATACGAAAGCGGCCTTGCAGTCTGAAATACCATCTTGTAACTTCACTTTCGAAACCATTATCTGAAAGGCGGTGACTAAAAAAAAAAAAACCTAAGTATAAAACTGGAGCGCCCCTTGTGTTCGAGAAAACAATTTGCTTTAAACCAAAATATAATGAAAAATCGAACAGCGCTTTGCTTATTTCCACATCATAGCCGGTGAGCGATAAAGATGGCCATAAAATATCGGGGGCGTTAAAATCGCCAAGACAGATCAGTCTAGAAGAAGACAAGATACGCTCGTGCGTGAATGTAGTCAAAGCATGCAGCTGAGCTATGCTCGATGACGGCGGGCGGTAGATACCGCCAAACACTATAGAAATGTTTTCGAAAAAGACGTTACACCAAACTGATCCGGTGTCAGGTGGGATAGGGACTATCCAAAATTTAAGGTCAGACCGCAACAAATAACGCAAGGCCACCTCCTCTTCCATGACATCGATCAGTTCTAACAACTGTAAAACCTGGAGGTGTTATTTCGCAGTCGTATATGTTATGCAGCCATGTTTCTGCTACACCAGCAATATGTGGCGAATGAGCGGATATAAGTGAAATAAACTTTGGAAACTTGTTACTTAATCTTCTGGCATTAACATTTAAGATACGTAGGGGTTCTTGTGGTTGGTTACTCAGGCGTCAGGGGGTAATAGTGGAGACGTTGGAAAGAGCTATTGATACGCGAGAGAACCTTAATGAGGCTGTTAGTATGATCGTCCCAATTGGACCTAACTTTATCAATAAATGCGTGGTCAAAGCTTAAGTGAAAGATGGAGCCATTATCCTGAAAAGGCTTAGACACTTCACATATCTTTTTTTTTTTTTCTGATTGATCGTATACGCATTGAAAGATGCTCGAAAATACGGAACTCAGGACCTTTAAGTTTGTGACAGTCTTTAAGGACCTTTGTCTTTTCGCGATAGTCGAGCAGTTTCATGGTAGCGGGGCGTGGACGATCGGCATGCTTTCAGCCAATCCTGTCGCACTTATAGATACTCGTGCAATCAATTTGAAGATTTTCTTTAAAGCACGCGCAAGTTTTCTACACCAGAAGATCATGGGTTTCATCAGGTGTTGCAGTGGAGCCACGCAGCAGCAAGTTCTTTCGGCGAGATCGATTTTCTAAATCGTCATTCGACATATATTGTACATATAGCAGTCAGCTTCAAAAGATTACGGTGCATAAACGTTTTACAGAGTTAATAGCGAGTAAAGAAAACGATTGGGTGAGTTTTTCGCTTGAACGCTGTCCCGTTATTACTTCGGGAAACAGATAAATAAATTGAAAAAAGGAAGATATTTAAAATGAACACAATCTTTTCCCTGTTTGAAAGACAAGAGGTAAAACGATGATAGCAACACTTTATTAAAACAGCAATAACAACAAATATTTTAGCGAGAAAGCAACCATGCTTTTGTATGTTGTTTTGCTTTGTTTTGGGAATGTTGTCCAATTATTTTCTTTGGGCAAATGGTTAAAATAAAAAGGAACGTAATATTCTGGACACTTACTACTATAGTTCGTATATATGCGCGGTAACTTATAGGGGCTTGTTTTTCTTCCCTTTTTAGGTTTACTCTGTAGTATTTTATGACGATTCGAGGAAATATTGTACAAGAGTAGCTCATGCAAAAACAAATCCGAAATTATAAGCAGTATCATACAATATGCTCGCAGATATACTATCTAATAGCTTATCCACTCGATGGTCTTCCGTTTGTGCATAGAATCATGGGCCTGGCCCTTTTTTCGTGTCCAGGTTTCGGAGAAGGTTCAGTAGCCCGGCCTCCGTGATGATTAGAGGACTTAGTCTGCTATTAATGGTGATGTCTATTCGAGGTAGTTTGCCATCGTCAGTTGTGAAGAGAGAACAAAAATAATTATCGCTGAATTAGCACTTTGTTAGTTTCGGGTGACACTTGGGGATCACTAGATGCCTTATGTTTAAGGCAGTTCCAGAATTTATCGGTGAACTTCTTAAGAATCCTTGAAGTGCGTTTGAGTAAAAGTTTACTTCGGTGCCTTTACTTTAGATATCATGCCTTGGATAGCTAGAGTAAGATTACTTCTAGATGAAGGATTAGCTGCTATTTTCATTGATTTTCTCACAAGGTTAACTATGTTTGGCATGAATGATATCACGCGAGATGCAGGGATTGTGCTTCCTCGATTTTTTTAGCTTTAGAAGGCGCGTGCTTGGAAGCGCAATGAAATGTTGTATTTTTGGAACTATGCCACAACGTTTCGACGTTAGTGGTTGGACGTACTGAAAGTGCTTCAAATGCGGTAAATTCATTAGATAAGTAGTCAATAATACTGGTATCGTCTGCTCTACTAAAGTCCGGGAAAGTGATGCCTGGTTGGGAAGAAAATGTAGTATTCTGAGCAGGTACAACACATAAAGTAATCTTATGACAAGATATGCCATTGATGAATTAAAGATACGTTTGGTCTAACGGAAAATGCTGGCTCAAAAAAACTAAATCAAGTGTGTTGGAAGTAGTTCCTTGAACACGTATGGGCTCTCTGACGATTTGACTGAGATTCAATGAAAGCATAAGACTATAAAGCATGTCATCACTTGGTGAGTGGTGTTAAAATGTTTGCCACTTCACATCAGCCAGGTTAAAATCCCGTAGAAATATTATTCTGGCCCCCAAACCGTTATTTTCCGCATATAAACACAGTCTTTCCATCACTTCAACCTCACATGAGGGACTACGATAAATAGAGCCGAAGACAATATTGCATGTACAAAGTGTTAGCTTAAAAAAATGCCTTCCACTCCTGTGATATCAGGTAACACGATATAAGGAATTTCCTTTTTAATGAATAAGGCTACGCCACCATCACGCGTTAATCGGTCCTTCCGTACGATTACGTAGTGTAGCGGTGTGATTTCAGCATCCCTGATATTGATTGTTAGCCATGTCTCGGTTAAAGGAACAACATCTGGTTCGTTACCAAGATGTAATGCTTCAAGAAAGTCAATTTTCTTTAATATCGTAAGCCCACTAATATTGCAGAACGCTATTTCGGATGCAGTGCATTGCGCCGAGGGCGTGTTGCTTGCCTTTTCGCTTCATGTTTTTTTTTTCAAGGTAGCTTTATTTGGTTGGAATAGGCCCACATCATTTATTTCGTCATCCCATTGATAGAGGTCCTGGTAGAGGTCCTGGTAGATATCGTAGACGAGCGATACCTTGTCCCCATATTCTTTGCTGGTTTTAGCGTAGTTCCATTGATACGCAGTTTGTCGTAGACCAGCGATACCTTGTCCCCATATTCTTTGCTGGTTTTCGCGCAGTTCCATAGTTTTTTCCTGACGTTTCTTACTCGCCATGAAAAATTTGCGCTGATTGAAAAACTGCTCCCCTTCAGCTTATAACAGTTGCTTAGTATTTGCGATTTGTCGTGGTTGTCCAAGAGCTTCAAAATAACCCGTCTGTTTTTATTAGCTGCTGGCCTGCCCAATTTCTGAATCATTTCAATTGTTTCATCTTCAAATTTCAGGATACTTTTAAGAATGTTTTGTGCACTTTGTGTTCCAGCGAGCCTTTGTTTTCCTCAGTTTCCAGGGAAGACCATAAACGATTATATTTGATCTTCTGGAACGAATTTCAAGATCATCCACTTTAAGTTCAAGTGATATTAGTGCTTTCTGGAGGCTGGTAATTTGTTCCATGCATGTAGAAACCTTGGTATCGAGATGGCTCAGGCAGTGAAGCTTAAAGTCGTTGGATGTTAGACGTTCTTCCTTAATAACATGAAGGTCGTTTGCAATTTGTTTTGGCTGCTTGGAAAACTGCTCATATTCAGGCCCAGGGTTACTTTCGACATCCCCTGCTATAAGTAGCAATTTAGAAACATGCACGCAAAAGTCACACAACAAATTTGAAATTAGCCCTGGACATGGCATCGCTATGAGCCACAATTCATTGGATTGTAGGCACTTCCCGAGACGTTTGCTCACCTGTGTGGCAAAAACCAATGGGTTTGAGGTAATCGTGCCAGCAGAGCTGCCATGCCCAGTGGTCTATTGAGGTTTATCTCTTCCTTTTATCCTTAGTTAGTTTATTTAGTCCGTAAGCGTATCTTTACAAGTTTACACGGCTGATAAAACTGCTATCCTTACTTCGTATAGCAGTCTAATAATTCCCTATCACAATCGATGCGTCGCCTTTCCGGTGATAATGTGACATTTTCTTACTGTTAATATTACTATCATCATCATCATTAGGAATGTTCTTCGTGTCCGTCTCATTCATTACCCGCGTCGTCTGATATCTACGTTTATTTGTGCCGAAAAAAAACCATGCGTACTCGTCATACTCTTTTTCACGACAATCTAACCGACTCTGCTGTTTCAATGGGCGTGGCAGGCGGCAACAACTCGAATCAACATGGTTGATTCGTGTTATCAGTTATCAGCTGCAGTTATCTTACTGCAGGAGACGCTCGCAGAAGAGATCATTCTGTCCGGGTATCGCGCAGTAGCGTACAAAGGCGAAACGGGGACAGACATCGCTGCCTTAGTTAAAACGAACGTTTCCTTTGTGGAGCACACTGTTCCAAAATATCAGAGCGGACTAGAAGCACAACTGATCGAGCTCGTGCCCAGTAGATCGAGCAACGCGAATGTCTTTATTCTTAACGTCTACAGATCGCCTGCAGATAAGAACAGAGACTTTAATGCACTATTCCATTTCGCAACCAGGGCAGCCAGAAACGCACCCCTCTTAATTGCGGGAGACTTCAACGCTCCGAACACGGAATTGGGATAAGGCTTTAACAGCAAGAAGGGCACACAACCTTAGCCATGTGTGCAGCCGATTTCAACCTCACGCTTGTTACGGATCCAAGGTTTCCCACTAGAAGGGGTAATTCGGTCAGTCGAGACACAACGCCAGGCCTCGCATCCTTCCGCAATATCTACGGCACGTGGGATAATCTGCAGGAGGACTTGGGTAGTGACCACTACGTTCTCGAAATCGCGGTCCAGGTCAAACCCAAACGTCCGGTCAAATGCGAATACGTCGATAGGGATCTTTTCCGGAAAGTTCGAACCCGAACGGCCTTCTCAACCGAATCCTTCAAAGATCTAATTGCCAATCTTAAACAGGCCGTCAAAAACGCCACCAAGGAAATCAGCAGATAACTTGATGTCCCATAACTGTGCTCGCGGTTAGCGCATCTCCTGGAGCCTAAACGCGCTTTGGGGAGAGGTGAAAAATGCAGAAATCATATCACCGATTCCGAGCAAAATTTACGTCACAAAACAAGGAAATAGAGCGGTATTCCAGACAACTGGTCCTGCAGCAGTAGGACAAGACGTGCAACGAAACGGACGGTCGCATGAGAAGAGGTAGTGAGTGGAATGTGCTTAATATCTTCCTCAACGATAAACAGTCCAGGAATGCTCTAAATCTCGCCGTCGATAGGCTCATACATAAGCAGGTCACCTCGGGCGTCACAAACGAATTGTGAACAACCTGGCACGCACTTCCTTCTAGGAAGGAGATTCGCAAGACATAAACGCGAGAGTGGCTTACACGGGGCTAGACAGGCCAAAATTAGACGAACTTTTTACAATTTCAGAATTCAGACACGCACTCTTCAACCTAAATGGAAGGTCGGCCCCGGTGCCACACGGGGTCACCAACAAGCTCCTCCGTTACCTGGACGACAAGGCCATCGAAATTCTAACGGCAGAGATAAACAAGGTGTGGAGCTCGGGGTAGGCCTCGTCGGAATGTCACACCGCCAAGGTGGTGCTCATCCCCAAACCAGGGAAACTTCCGCACATAAATAACCTGCGTCCCATCTGTCTAGCATCGCGCATTTGCAAAGTGGCCGAACATGCAGTACACAATCGAATCGTTGAACACGTAGTAAACCACGAACTATTTAGGCATAATATAATAGGTTTTAGAATGGGGCTCTCCACACAGGACGCAATGCTTCACCTGAAAAGATCCATATTCGACAACGAGACGCGGGAGTTACCAGGCATCATTGCACTCGACCTCGCTAAGGTCTTTGATAAGGTGGCTCACGAACACATCTTGAAAGAAATTTCCTATCTCAACCTAGGGCGAAAATTCTTTAATTTTACTCTCTCGTTCCTATCGGAAACGAAAGCGTTCCTTCGAGTGGGCACGATCTGGGGCGTTCCTTGTAAACTGGGCAACTGCGGAACCCCTCAGGGCTCGCTCCTATGCCCGCTACTATTTAATATCGCCATGAATAAACTCTCCGAAAGGCCGCACTCCCAAAAATAGGTCACACAATCTATGCAGGCGATATCCCAATCTGCTCCCCGTGAGGATCTCTCCAGGCGGCCATAGATGTAACGGAAGAATTTTTTACATGCACGGGTCTCAAGCTGTCACCGACCAAATCCGAATTCCTCTTCCACAGACAGTCGAAGCAGGGCGTAAGGAACCTCGAGCTTCTGGAAACGCTGCCAGTCGAAATTACAACACGAGAAGGGCACCCCATTCGGAGGGTGAACTCCATAAAATTTTTAGGATTTTTAATCAACGCCAAAGGCTGTAATGCAGAAGCTCCAAACAAGCTAGGCGCGCAGGTGAAAAATATACTAAGACTCATCACTAGAATCGCAAGCAAAAGGGGGAGACTCAAGGAGGACAACCTACTCAGGGTCTTCCAAGGTTTTTTTCATCAGTCATATTACTTACACGGCACCGTACCTCAAATGGAGTAAAATGGAAAAGAACAAACTCGACACGCTCATCATGTCCGGCGTCAAAGGAATACTCGGTATTCCACAATCAGCTAGCACGGCAAAAGTACTTGAACTCGGAATTCACAATACCTCAGACGAATTCATTGAAGCACAGTTTATTGCACAGATCTGCAGGCTTTCGTCAATTAAGCAGGGAATTAAGATTCTTGATGAAATTGGTCTACTCCCTATACAGGCACCGCTCGACAGACACCCCCTGTCTAAGTTAGCCCGCGAAGGTATAAAGGTTGAGCCCGTACCGTGGAACATCCACCCAATATATAACGAAGGTCGCAGAAGAGCACGGGCTAGAACCATCCTTCGACGAATCGATCCTTACGGGGCAGATGCATTCTTCGTCGACGCCCCCAAATATGGCAGCGAAGACAGGTTTGCAATCTCGGTCATTGACGCGCGCGGAACACTTATCATGGCCGCGTCAATCTAAACTAAACACGTGGACGAGGCGGAGGAAACCGCGATAGCCTTGGCTCTTCAAGCCGCAACAGCACCGGCAACCATTTTCTCCCACTCGCGCACGGCGGTCAGGGCTTTCTTCTCCACTCTAGTTTCTAAACAGGCAGGCGGCATCGTCAACAGATCATTTCGTATTACTACGGGAGAAGAAACTGGAGGTCATACCATAACGGGGTTCCCGGCCCACGTGAACGATGTAACTAACCAAGCGGGTTGCAACCCTAACGAGCGGGTCAACTGCCTGGCGCATGAATTCACGAACCGCGCCCGAGCTAATGGTCCGGCTCTCCCACAGGATTGCCCTTTCAAAGATCATCTTACCACTTTTCACGAAATTACGTCCCAGTACAGACACAGCAGGAGGAAATTACCTCCCCCCAGCCCGAAACTGAAAAGGGCTCAGGCCGTTACTTTCAGGCTCCTACAAACGAGATCCTAGCTCACCCCCAGAGCTCTTAGTTGGATAGACCCGAACTTCCCACAGTCGGGCTCCAAATGCGGTCACGCATGCTACTCCTTCGACCCCATGCTCTGGCTGTGCACGTACAAAGCGGGCTCCGACCAAGTCCAAGCGGGACGCCTCGCTGAAGATTTCACGAACCAACTACAGGCCTTCCAGAGGGCCCATGACGTCGCGGAGAGTCACGACCTCCCTGTCACGTAGCCACCAACTTGATTTGGGAGCCTTCGGTTCCCCCAATCAAGTTCCTCGGGACACTCTAATAAAGTTCTTGTCACTGGCATTGCCATTACTCTCGAATAGTATTACTACTTTTACTCGAGAGTCATAAAGCATTGCTTATCCCTCTCAGCAGTTGTAGGGGGGGTTTTCCACAGCTTCGCTGGACGTCAACTTTCACAGGGCCGGGATGGCGAGCCACTTTTTAACAATGTTTATAAACACAGCGTCATTTGGTGCTATACTTTCGTTTTACGTAATTCTTTCAACACATAAACGGGAACATCTGCTGCAAAGAAGCCATATGCCCCATAACTTCCATATGCAATAATTTGATGTAAACGTATGATACGATATAAAAGCCAGTATTACCTATATGTATATGATGTCGGTGTATACGGGAGCTATGGGGAATACTGGGTGTTTTTCAGTACGGGAATTCGTGAATTAAACCCTGTGGCCCAAAGAAAACCATTTTTGTTTATTCCATATTTCTTAATTACAAATCCTACAGATTCAATACGAATTTTGGAATATATGTGAAGGGAATATATGGTAGAGTGGTGGATAAGCGGTGGGCAACTGAACGCGATGTGTGCAATTGTCTTTATTTTCAGCTCATTGAACCTGTAATCTCATTGATTATTTACGCAGGGCACAGTTCCCAATCATAACGTCATGGACTGTTTATACACTGCACTCGTCATAATTGACACGGAGATCCAAACATCAGTTCAGGCGGGTGCGCACTGAGAGACGTGGACGCTGCCATATGGCAAGGACAAAGGCCACGCGTGATCCTCGTAGTGCGGAAGAGAGACGCACTGTACTAGTTGTGTGCACGCGCAGGTATGTAAAGCACACTCAGGGCTCCTGTACCAATTGCGTCACATTTGCACTTACCCATTCTCGGGGATCGGCCTGCAATGAGCACGGAGACCGTGGCACGTGTGCATGGACTGAGCATGGAGCCGGGTCAAATACCAAAACGTTTCAAAAGAAGTGTCGAGTGTCACAAGGTATTCCAGTAAGAGGTATGAACGCATTTGAGGCGCTTATGAGATGAATATATGTACGTGCTATTTGTCCGGATTTATTGTTTGATTACGCGCAAAAGAGGTGCGCTCACTGGCACGACTTTGGAGTTCGACATGCGTGCTCATATGAACCGGTATGAAGGTTGCATCTGGTGCACATATAACCTTCTTTTTTTGCTTTCTTCGCGAATTTCCCTTCAAAATTCTGTTTGCGTGCAGTATGGACCTATTGCTCCAAGTCCAGTTCTGCTTGCAGCTTCTGAAGACTCGTTATTTTGCGTAACATTTGTCACGTCACTGTCATGAATTGTTGACCTCTCTTATTTCCATATATTTTGTTAGCAATTTAATAAGCTTCTGTTTTTCCGCATATAAATCCAGCCAGATGAAAGTATTGACGGACGCGAAACCATGATCAGCTAGGCAAAGAAAGCTTTGCTTTAAAGGGTTTCTGCTTACGACTGACCAGAAATCCTGCAATAATCCTGGGCTCGTCTTCACAAAAAGGTCTTACACTCTAATTGTTCGTGAGAGAAAATTTCAGCCAATTGTGGTGTTGGATGTAATACTATCGAAGGCGGCAGCCGGCTTCTGGCCAACACTTCCGAAAGGAAAGATTTGTGAATTCGGCTCCTGTTCTTTTCATTAATTCTGTAAAGAGCTCTTTCGTAATTTAGGGTGATCTGTCTTATGTGACCTGCTCATGATAGGACATTTGCGCAGTACAAGCTCAGAATTTTCATTGTCAGTTTTATGCGACAAGTCTGAATAATTTCCGATAGCCTCATTTAGAAACTTTCTGCTGAGCAAAGATACATAGAGCGTGGCTGTACTATGGCTTTTACTTTTTCTGCAAGGCAAAATTATTTTCTTCCAATATTCTTCTTAGATATGTTTATGAAAGAAAAACAAGATATCACAAGAAATAGGCGCAAGAAAATGCACCACAAAAATTATAAATTTTGTGACGGTTTCTTTTGCAAACTTCAAAAAGCATCGTAACCTGCTTCTTCAGATTCCTTATTTGCGATATGTATGTTCCGCGCTAGAACTATGCCGTGGTATACTCGTAATCGTTCCGTCCCATTGGAAGTTCAAATGATGCGTAAAGGCAGTCGCCATTGCAACCGCCTTTACGCCGATTGGAACAGGTTAGCCGTGCAGCAGGCGGACTTTCTGTGGAGGATGAGACTTCCTGAGCTTCAAAAAAGTAAAGGAAACCCTTTTCTAATAAATCACCGTGAAATAACGTACTGGCTCTCGGAGATGCCATCGTAAGTGATAGCCATAGCAAAACGATTGCTTTAGGTCCTAAACACTGTTTTAAGCCTAACATAAAACCCGTTGACGTTTTAAGCCTACCGCGCTGAATAACCATGTTTGTCCAGAAAGGAGAATGCTCCCGTTGAATTTCAACGTGCACTGTAAGCATTAAACAATCGATTATTCATATTAAGACGCGTGACCCTGTCACACAGTTGGTTAATCACTTTATGGAGAACAAACTTAGGCCGGTAATACCAGACAAGGAAGGATATTTCGCAATCATGTCAGATGACATGTTTCAATAAAAGCGATATCAGTTAAAGAAAAGAATTCTCAGCTAGTAAAACTGAAGCCTTCGGCAGTTAAGCAACGTGCGGTTGACCTCCCATCAAGACATAATCTAGATAGAATTGTCTCTAATGTCAAAAAAGCAAAATCGCTCACCTTGGAACTGTTCTTCTCTGCGATGACCCATAAGCAAGAGATTCATTTTCGTGCTATAGTGTCAGAGAAAGGAACATGGCCGGTCTGTGGGGCTAGTTAGCGACAGAACTGCTTAGCTTCACTAGTTTTTTCAGACCCCTTTTGCTTGCGTAATTCTCAGGCATTAGTTCCGTTTTTGACAGAGAACTATCCTGGTGATTGTACAGGTTTTATTATGAATATCGATGCCACGTATTACTCCTGGCGGCTGTTTCATTACCTACATTATGCACCTGTCATGCTATTCATGTCATGACCTATGATTTATGTTCGTCATACACACTTTTCATACTATGCCACTTTTGGTACATGCCAAGACGGATGCGGCTGTTTCATTACCTACATGATACACATGTCATGATATTCGTGTCATGACCTATGATTTATGTTTGGCATACACTCTTGTCATACTATGCCACTTTTGGTACATGCCAAGACGGATGCGGCTGTTTCATTACCTACATGATTCACATGTCATGCTATTCATGTCATGACCTATGATTTATGTTCGTCATACACTCTTGTTATACTACGCCACATTTGGTAGATGCCAGGACGGATGCGGCTGTTTCATTACCTACATGATACACATGTCATGCTATTCATGTCATGACCTATGATTTATGTTCGTCATACACACTTGTCATACTACACCCATTTCGGTGCATACCAAGTTCACGAAACGACCATGAGATCATCAAAAGACGTAGGCGGCTAAATAAACACTCTCAAAGTGGCAAACGTTCGCAAACAAATGCTTCGCATTTAAAACTGAAATAAGTAGGGCTGTTCTTATGACATATTATTGGTGTTCTTTTCTGTTTCCTGCTATCTTGTTTTTCTGTGATTTCACCAAAATAATCACGTTATTTTTTTCCATATTTTGTCAGAAGAAAATGATACATAGTTAATTTCATTAAGGAAGTACCTTATTCTCCCGTCATTACTGCGGCTTTCACACAGTACGAAAGGGTCAAGAGCTGGATCTGGTTGCAATGCAACAGATTGTACATGTATAGATAGATACGCACGCATATTGTCATGTTGTGGTCACGGTAGATCAGAATTCACGTAGGCAGAGACAGATTCCTGAAAAAAACACTTTATTAGGCTAACTTGCACCTGCTAAGAACTGCACAACTCGGTGGTGGCTACAGCAACACGCGTGCTCGGCTGTCGACGATGAACAAAATGCCCGCCGTACTAGGCCGCGCTCAATTTAAAGCCGGCAAGGAATCTTCGAAATATGCCGACAACGGCAACTGCAACGGCGTATAACAATCTGGAAACACCTGCGCCTAGCTTCGCTCATTCGAGATAAATGTATGCGCACATCGTATCACAAACAAAAGAATGACAAAGCTGACTGCCGGCTGTTTTCAGCGCCATCAAAAGAAACACTGCAGCGTGAAGTTTAGCGGTAACATGGGACGTTACCGTCGACATTTGGCGCTAAAACACCCGGCTTTGCGGGACACCATCCAAAATCCTACTCTACAAGTTCACATAGCCATGTTCTGAGCGGCATGACCTACCATGATTGGCTCTAAGTACGACCCTAACAAGCAAGTTGTTTTTCCATCCAGTTTTATTTCCCTTAGGTAGATCATGTCTGCACTAAAGCAAAACTACAAAACTCGTCCGCTACGCTCTTCTTGGCTTCATTATCTATTAGCTTCATATGGTACTGATTGCAGTTGCTGTTGTATATTCATCAGAAAGTAAAACCAATCGTCTCGCGAAAGATTTATTTTCCTATATACTTGCGGGGCTGTTGATGCTTCACATAAATTTTAATTGAGGATGGTACAGAGACGAACATATCTCCTTTTGATAACGGTATTGATGGCAAATGTTTCACTTTACTCTAAGCGAACCGATTCTTATAAAATCTAGAAATGTATTTGATCATGAAGAGGAAACTGAGATTTTTAAAGTAAGATAACCTCTGTTTTTTCCACTGAAGAAATTTTCTGTAGTAAAGACTTTTTCTTCTTTTTTTCATTTATTACACTTATTTTTTAGTGCACGCATCGGTGTTGGTTGGGAAGCATTTATTTATCGCTTTATCTATGCGTGACTTCACATTGATTCCATCAGGTACGCTGTATCTGCATATTTTTTTAGTTATCTCTCGAGAAGCCTAGTGTTAGCACTTTTATTTGGTCGGTCCTGTCTCTAGTACTCAGAACCACAATATCTGAGAGGCGGCTCTAGAAAAAAAGTGATTGAAGCAGGATTTCTGATATAAATAGTAGAGGTCCCTCCAGAGCTACAGCAGTCAGTGTAGCTGGGCCGTCGAATAAAGAAAATGAAGCGCTATGACAGCGAAAGAAAGAGATGAGACCGGAAAGGCAGGGAGGATAACTGGATTATAAACAGCTGCATTGCTATACCATATTGTCACGTGGTGGTGACGTTGAAGAACACAGTAGCAATACTGTGAACGACAAAACAAAATTTTATTGGTCGAACCTATGCCCACAAAACAGGATACACTTATTGCACAACGATAGCGGCGAACACAGTCGGCGATCGTCGAAAATTTGATCAGCGGGTCAAGCGCATCGGCTTTTATAGAACAGTCGTCGAATGTTCCAGACTAATCGTTGGGACCCACGTGCCTTCCACAAAGTTCTGCACCATTCGCGGCAGGCGATGAAATCAGATAACACAAGGTTCGGCGACAACAGACAGCGAATAGAAGCATCGATAACTTTCCAGAAACTTTGGACACATTCAGGCGCGTCCCGCGCTGTGCGATAACACTTGTTAGGCGGCGAAACGTGGTCGCCCGATAAAGATAAGTACACGTGTCAACACCCCCCTCTTAAAAAGCATCGACCCCATGCTGCGAACAAACGAAAGTAATAAAGAAAAGCACTCGTACCAAAGAAAAGAACAAAATCAGGAAGTTCGTCAGCGTCCGTAAAAGGGTTTAAGGCGCACCACGTGGACCACTTCAGATCGTGCGTGGCGCCGCTGTGAATGCGAAATGCCGTCTGGCAGGACCTGATAGTCCAGTGCGCCAATACGTAGAACGACCTTGTAGGGTCCGAAATAACGTCGCAATAGTTTCTCACTCAGTCCTCGTCGGCGTATCGGGGTCCATACCAAAACACGGTCGCCGGGCTCGTACTCGACGAAGCGTCGTCGCAGGTTGTAGTGTTGGCTGTCGGTACGCTGCTAGTTCTTGACCCGTAGGCGGGCGAGCTGTCGAGCTTCTTCGGCGCGCTGGAGATAGGTAGCGACATTCAACATTTTCCTCGTCAGTGCGTTCGGTAGCATGGCGTCGAGCGTCGTCGTCGGGTTCCTGCCGTAAACCAGCTTAAATGGTGTGATCTGTGTTGTTTCTTGCGCCGCCGTGTTGTAAGCCAATGTTACGTACGGCAGGACCGCATCCCACGTCTTGTGCTCGACGTCGACGTACATTGCTAGCATGTCGGCAAGGGTCTTGTTCAGGCGCTCCGTGAGACCATTCGTCTGCGGATGTTAGGCAGTTGTCCTCCTGTGACTTGTCTGGCTGTATTGCAGAATGGCTTGCGTGAGCTGTGCTGTAAAAGCCGTTCCTCTGTCGGTGATCAGGACTTCTGGAGCACCATGTCGCAGCAGGATGTTCTCGACGAAAAATTTCGCCACTTCGGCTGCACTGCCTTTAGGTAGAGCTTTAGTTTCAGTGAAGCGGGTGAGATAGTCTGTTGCCACGACGATCCACTTATTTCCAGAAGTTGATGTCGGAAACGGCCCCAACAAATCCATCCCGATCTGCTGAAAAGGTCGGTAAGGAGGCTTGATCGGCTGTAGTAATCCCGCTGGCCTTGTCGGTGGTGTCTTGCGTCGCTGACAGTCTCGGCATGTCTTGACGTAACGGGCGACATCGGCGGTTAGGTGCGGCCAGTAATACCTTTCTTGTATCCTCGATAGCGTCCGGGAGAAACCGAGGTGCCCAGTGGTCGGATCATCATGTAGGGCGTGCAGTACTTCTGGACGCAGTGCCGACGGAACTAGAAGAAGGTAGCTGGCGCGGACTGGCGAGAAGTTCTTCACAAGTAGGTTGTTTTGAAGCTAGAACGAAGAGAATCCACGCTTAAATGCCCTAGGGACAACGTCGGTGTGCCCTTCAATATACTCGACTAGGGCTTTTAGCTCCGAGTCTCCTCGTTGCTGTTCGGCGAACTCTTCCGCGCTTATTATTTCAAGGAAGGCGTCGTCATCCTCGTCATCTTGCTGCGGCGGGTCAATGGGGGCGCGTGATAGGCAATCAGCATCCGAGTGTTTTCGTCCAGACTTGTATGTTACACTGATGTCGTATTCTTGTAGTCTGAGGCTCCACCGTGCCAGCCGTCCTGAAGGGTCCTTTACGTTAGCTAGCCAACACAACGCGTGATGGTCGCGGACCACTTCGAATGGCCTGCCTTATATGTAAGGGCGAAATTTCGCTGTAGCCCAAACGATGGCGAGGCATTCCTTTTCGGTTGTAGAATAATTGCGTTCCGCTTTTGACAACGACCGCCTAGCGTAAGCTATCACGTGTTCATGTCCATCTTTTCCCTGGATTAGGACGGAACCGAGGCCTAGGCTACTGGCGTCAGTGTGCATTTCGGTGTCGGCGTGCTCGTCGAAGTGCGCAAGTACGGGCGGCGACTGCATGCGTCATTTTAATTCTCGAAATGCGTCGGTCTGCGGCGTTTCCCACTTAAACTCGACGTCACATTTAGTTAGCTGTGTCAGCGGCTCAGCGATGCGTGAAAAGTCCTTGACAAATCGCCTGTAGTAGGCACACATGCCAAGAAATCTACGCACTGTCTTCTTGTCGATGGGCTGCGACAACTTTGCGATGGCAGCTGTCTTCTGGATTTGCTGATCACGTGGCCTAGGAACAGAAGCTCATCGTAAGCGAAGCGGCACTTTTTTGGCTTCAGAGTGAGCCCTGATGACTTGATGGCCTCTAGTACTGTGGCAAGCCGCCTAAGGTGATCGTTGAAATTTCCAGCGAATACAACGACGTCATCCAAGTAAACGAGACAGGTCTGCCACTTCAATCCTGCTGAAACCGTGTCCATCACACGCTGGAACGTTGCAGGCGCCGAGCACAGTCCAAATGGCATAACCTTGAACTCGTAGAGGCCGTCTGGGGTGATGAAGGCGGTCTTTTCGCAATCTCTTTCGTCGACTTTTATTTGCCAATAGCCAGACTTGACGTCCATCCAGGAGAAGTATTTAGCGTTGCAGAGCCGATCGAATGCGTCGTCTATTCGTGGGAGGGGGTATGGACGTCAGACTCTGGAGTTTTGCAAGACTCGTAGCGCCACCTGCCGGTGCGAAGAGGCAGTAATTGAGTAGTGCGAAGCCCGACTCCCTTGCTAAGTTGCCTATGCAGCTAGCGACTGCGAAACAAGAATTTAACTAGAGTTTGGTCCATATTGCGAGTGTTTTGCGCATTTAACACCCTGACAGAGAGCTATGAATTTCTCGGATAGTCGGACGCGCCGCCGAACTGCCATAAAGCGCTTGCTGGCTCTCTCTTGAGACTGATGGCGGGAACGACGGCAACCGCGATAGCTCCGCGCGCTACGAAGGAACGCCGCATTCGACGCTACCGTTGTGTTGTAAATTGCCATGAACATGAAGGACGGAATAACAACGTTCAGTTTTACCGATTTCCATCGCGATCGTATCAAGGGGAAAGGCGAGAGCGCTGGATACGGGCCGTTCAACCTGTTGGGTAATCGGATTACTTGCATTCCCCACAACACAGCGGCTCGCATGAGAAAGTGTGACAATTTTGTCCTTCTGTAATTGTGTTGCGTAGCCCTGACGGAGGACCGTGGTAACCAAGCGAAAACTCAAGAACCTGTATCCGCCACTTCGTTGGTACTAACAGGAAAAACAATGTCGCGAACCATCCTGCTTATGTGCCATCGATATCTCCACCTTTTAACAGACGTCCGTCTCCGCTTGGCTCAACAAGTGGAACGGAGAGATTTGGCAGGTCAGCTTAACCAGTCATTTTGGCTAGTTTATGAATTCAACATCCTGTTCTAGAGCATCGTTGTATCGCGAGCTCATCTCTACTTTCGGCATTTTGTATGCTCTGCGCCGATACAACAAGCATGCTTCGCAATGTGCTGAGCCTGCTCGACTGCGTTTTTCAAATGTGAGCAATAAAGCTGCTGTAGGAGCACTGGATGAGTAATTGTCGCGTTTATTTACATTTATTTGTGCGCGCTTGTTGCTCGAAGCGTCTGCGCAAAGTTCAAATTAAGGTACTGAGCGATGCTGTAGCTCCTGCGAGAAAGAAAGATGCAGCGCGTAGGCACTGTAGGAAGCTTACTTTCGTTATGATCGCACGCTGTTTGCTGCCTTGGAAAACTTTTTCTGTTTGCTGCCCTGGACAAGGCTATGAAAGGATTTACTCTCTGGAAATAATTGCGAGAGAAAACATTACGATAAAATACATAAAAATATA
Source organism: Dermacentor andersoni (assembly GCF_023375885.2). Classification (NCBI taxonomy): domain Eukaryota; kingdom Metazoa; phylum Arthropoda; class Arachnida; order Ixodida; family Ixodidae; genus Dermacentor; species Dermacentor andersoni. The sequence goes on along the minus strand of NC_092823.1, from coordinate 8,011,714 downwards.
GCAGATACTTAAGTCTTGTGTTCAGGAAATTCACTATGAACCAATTTGGAATGCTTAGATTTTTATGCTGATATGCCGATAGACAAACCTGATGCTCTCTGTACTTGCGAGTTGAAGCGCGCAGAAATAACACCTGAGACATTATTTTATATTGTACACGTACTTCGCCCTGCTGAGCTTCCTGTCCGGAAGCGTGGACGGGCGGAAGAAGCTTTCCAGGTCCTTGATTTTTAGGAAACCGTGCCTCAACACAAGCGAAAGAGAAGGGTTCATTGTGGCTTATGCACCTTCGCTTGCGGACAGCTCTCCTTGCACTACTCAGTTCGCGCCAAGGCGGCGATGGGGGCGCTGGTGACGGGTTTTTCCGCAGCGCCGGCTGGGCAGAGTCTGAGGTCTATACGTCCTTCTTCGTGATCTTGTTCAGACGACGATAATCGACGCAGAAACATAGGGTTCCGTCCGTTTTCTTCACCAGGACAACAGGGTATGCCCACGGGCTTTTCGACGGTTGGATGATGTCGTGGCGCAGCATTTCGTCGACTTGTTCTCTTATAGCTTCGCGTTCCCGCGGCGAAACTCGGTAAAGGCTCTGGCGGAGTGGTCGAGCTTTTATCGGGCGACCACTAGTGGTCGCCCGATAAAAACGTTGTCGATAAAAACGTAAACGTGGTCGCCCGATAAAGATAGGTACACGCGTCAATATACAAGGGTAAGTGGAAGGAAAGCAAAAGCCGGAAAAGATAACGCATAGATCACAGGTTTATTAAGCAAATACAGAATGGGAATTACGAAAGCAACATTAATTCTAAGTTTCGTGTGCTTCACTAGCAACAAGAGCGGGGAGTTGTTTCCCTCGTGTCCTTGTTATCGGCAGCTCTTATCTTAGAAAAACAGCGGTGCTTGGAAGGTCTCAGAACCCAGCGCTGCACTTTGCCATTCAGCGCTGGTAGCACTTGGCCGCGCGGAGTTCCACGTGCATCGAGCGTTCCCTTCTTCGAATTTCATTTGGTTGGCATTCCTTATAACATCAAATGGAATGCTGATCACGCAGTTCGCGCTAGAATAAGGCACTATACAGCAATATGCCTACGGATACAAAAACTGACGCGAGAGCAAAGTTTCAGCACTTATCAGGTGAGTGCCGTTCTATTTCTCATTGCTTCTTCTGGAGCTCGGGGGGGAGGGGGCGACTGTGAAATATAAGGTGCAACCTCACTGAAGGACAGCCAAGCAATCCTTTCTGACTCAAGCGCAAACTTCAGTTTATCCATTCACCATTGCTTAGCGATATATGTTTATGTAACATTCACAAACACATTTGCACTGCATTTGTTAACTCCTAAGTTACGCGCATTTATTGATATATAGACGAGTACCTGATTCTTCTGAAGCAGCGACCTGGTTATTGTTTTGACGAAGTAGTTAAAAATATTCTGAGAATTTTTAGTAGGCACAGTGGGGGACTAACGTTAACCTTTGAACTGCGGAATAAAAGTTACATTCAATTCCTATATTAATCTTTCATTTGCTTGAAATCACCATGTTTGCAGGGCTTGTCAACCTAGGTCTAAGAAAGACATGCTTCCCTATGACAGTGCTTATTCAAAACTCGCGAAAAGGGGAATAGCCATCTCGTATTCAAGCTGCAATGAACGAATCTTGTGAGCACTAAATGAAAAATAGGCTTCTTCTGCAGACAGAACGCCTAAAAACAACCGGGTACCCATCTTCCATCATCACAGCCATGTGCGAAGCACTCCTGCAAAAAAAAAAAAAAAAGCAAAACGTTCTGGAAGAAAAATCCAAAAGCTGAAAAAAGAACAGATACCTTTTCATGTAATACCGTTGTTCACAAGGTAAGCCATAGTCTAAACAGAGTGGCCAATAGGCACCAAATCAACCTATTGTATTCCGCTCCTTGTAAACTGTCGAAATTAGACAATGGTATGAGAAATTGTAAACGCCAGGAATGCACCCCGAATTACGAAAATAAATTCGAGAAGTGTGCCTCTGACGTCGTTTACGAGATACCTTTAGATTGCGGAAAAGTGTACATCGGGCAAACCGGGCAATGTTTTAATGGCAGAGTTAGGCAGCATAAAAACAATGTAAAAAACCGGTACGGCAGCCATTTACCTATTCATTGAAACAAATGTTCAACCCCAATGTTCCATGAGACTAGGTTTCTAAGGCACGCAAAGAGTGAAAAAAGAAAGTGAAATCGTAGAAGCTTATTACATTACCAAAGCAAGAGATAAATGCTTTAGCACAGCGTCGCTCCGACAAAAAAAAAGATAATATAATTTTTTAGATAAGCATCTATACTTGTAGGCAGTACTCATGCGTTTCAACCTTTGGTTATTGGTGTATCTTTTTTTGACATGGTATTAAAGCTGTGTGATCGTTCAGTAAATTTCCCAGTCGGCAGTACAGTGCTCGCCCTGTTGTGTGTGTTTTCGCTTGTTATCTTCGTCTTGCTCGCGCTGCTTCAAGTTTTACACAAGCGAATGCTGATATGGCAAATATTTTTGCCTTGTTACCAAGGTTAACATCAGTTCAGGAGAGCGGATTTATGAACAATTTGTTAGCCACTCAACAAATAAGTAAACCGTGGCAGTTTATTTTCTCTTTCGTAAGGTCGCCCTCTTGAGCGTATTCCAAGTGTTAAATAGACGCTTAATTTTGAAAGGCCATGCGTTGAGGAATATAACGCCAGTGATGATGATGAGCTTATAGTACATGTCAACAATATGAAGAGTGAACATAATGTTATCAAGCGAGACCTTGATTTAGGCACGCTGGCCCATAGTTCCCCATAGAGTACGCAGCGCGAAAAGACCGGGACAGAGAAGACACAAGCAGCACTCGTGCAGTGTACTTAAAGTCCTTCATTCTTAATTTTCGGGTAACACGAGATAATTCTCGATTTCTGCACCTCGAACAAAATCCACAAAAAACGAGTTATCACCCCGAACACTGCTTTTTGTAAAAAAAAAAAAAAAAAGAACTAGTAATACAAGGACGCGTTAAAGAACTGATAGATATAGTTCAAGATATACCATGTTCCAGATATACGAAGATATACCATGGTCAAGATGTACCATGTTATTACTATTGTACTGAAGACACTGCGCAGTGGGCATGGTGCTAGTGAGACAGAAGAAGACGACAAGAAGGGTTTGCTTCCCCGTTCCGATGTAGCGCCAACCTGTTTAAGCCTACCGCTACAACCTAGAACTAGTGCTACTAGACGAACACCCCCGGTGCATTTGGTGGAGGTGTGGGGTTACTCTCCAACATCCTGGAACTCCGCAGTCGGACGCTACCACCAGCTGTTTCAATGGATGAACCGGGACCGTCCCAGGCTGCTGCTACCATGCCCCCGGCCATCGTATGTTCTGGCGTCATCCGGCAGCGCGATCCGGCTATATTTAGCGGCACAGACGACCACGACGTGGAAGACTGGCTCGCCGAATATGACCGCGTAAGCGCCTATAATAAGTGGGACGACCGCGCCAAGCTCACAAATGTCATCTTTTAGTTGACTGACGCGGCAAACCTATGGTTCCGCAATCATGAAGCCGATTTTACCACCTGGTCCGCTTTCACGCCCAATTTGGCTGAGGTCTTTGGCCGTGCCGCCGTTCGCCGGCTTCGCGCTGAGCAGAGCTTGCGTGGTCGAGCTCAACGCCAGGACGAGACCTTCACTAGTTATATTGAAGACGTGCTCTCGTTCTGCAAGCGTGTCAACTCATCTATGGACGAAGCTGAAAAGATCAAGCACGTCATGAAAGGCATCGATGACTATGCCTTCCAGATGCTCATCGCGAGGAGTCCCCGGACGATTGCCGAGGTCATACAGCTTTGTCAGCAGTACGACGAGCTGCGCAAGCAGCGTGCATCAACACGCGCTGCTCAGCAGGACACCGCGGATCTATCTCCATTGGATTTCCGCCGCGTAGCTGCCGACAGCTCTGCTTTCACGCCGCAGATAAAGCAGTTCATCCGTCAGGGGGTCGCACGCCAACTCTCTCTGGCGAATAGCACACCCGAGCCGTCGACAACCATGGCTCCTTCGCTTCGTCACGTCATGCAGACGCAAGTTGCCGCGGCGCTGCCATCTGCCCCTCCTCTGCAGCCTGCAGCTGGACCGCTAACTTACGCTGTCGTTGTTGCCCGGCCTTACGCTTCTCCGGCTCCTGATGCCTACCAGGCCACCAGTACATTCCATGTGCCGCCGCCATTTTCGCGTCCGATTGTCGTCCCTAACTCGGCCGCTCGAGCCCCTGTCGTCAACTCGTGGCGTTCACCTGATAACTGGCCAATCTGCTATTCCTGCCAATTTCCGGGCCATGTAGCACGATTCTGCCGCCGTCGCAGCCCCCGTTTACCTGACAGTGGGGGCGCCTCAAGCTACAGGCCTGCTCGACTTCCGCGTCAGGAACCATCTAGCCTTCCTCCGGACTCATCTTACAGTCTCCTCCCTTTCGATGCCCGTCGGTCACCTTCCCCACGTCGCCGATCCATTTCCCCGATGGTTCGCCGACCCAGCCCAGCCCGAGAAGAAAACTAACAGTCGCAGTTCCAGAGGCAAGAACTGCGTTCACGTCGAACATTTCAAGGCCTCATTCTAACCCGGCGAACGAAATTGAACTCTCCGTAGATGGCGTCACCGTACACGCACTTATCGACACCGGAGCCGCCGTTTCTATTATTAGTGAGAAGCTTTGCCGCAATTTGAACAAAGTGACCATTCCCCTTACCTCTCTTTCTCTGCGTACGGCAACCTCGCATCGCATTCAGCCTTCAGCGTCGTGCACAGCCCGGGTCGTCATTCAAAACGTTATGTATGTTATAGAATTTGTCGTCTTATCTCGTTCGTCACACGACGTTATTCTTGGATGGAATTTCCTATCTGTCAATCAAGCACTTATCGACTGCGCTCGTGCCGAACTTACATTATCAGTGCCGTGCTTCGACCCTGATGACCATTCTTCTCCTAAAGTTGTTGCCGCCTCCGACATCGATATCGCACCTTTCTCCGCCGCTCTGGTTCCTGTGTCATGTAACTCTGCTGCAAACTCATCTGTTCTGTTTACACCGTCGACCACTTGTGCGCGCCGCCGGAACTTTCTGCTTCCGTTTGCTGTCGTCACTTTTTGCGACGGTTCTGCTGCCCTGTACGTGTGCAATCCGTCCGCCTGCCCATCATCCCTACTCCGCGGCGAGTGCCTGGGTACCGCTGAAGCTTTCGATAGCGTTCTCCTGGCCACCACGTTTGGTGATACGGCATCACTTCCGATTTATTCCATCACTCCTCCCGCCGCGACTGATGCCCCTGTAGACGTCTTCGCTCGTGCCGTCGACGCAGAACTCACACCTGCGCAGCACACAGAAATTTTCATGCTCCTCCAACGCTTTCGTTCCTCATTTGACATTGACCAACCATCCTTGGGCCGAGCGTCCGCAGTCGTTCACCGTATCGACACCGGTCCACAAACACCATTGCGCCAGCGTCCGTATCGTGTGTCGGCTGCTGAACGCCGTATCATCGACCAGCACGTTGACGACATGCTGGAGCGTGGCATCATCCAGCCCTCTAACAGTCCCTGGGCATCTCCGGTTGTCCTCGTTAAAAAAAAAAAAGATGGCTCCATTCGGTTCTGCGTCGACTATCGCCGCCTTAACCGAATAACGCGCAAGGATGTCTATCCTCTGCCGCGCATCGACGATGCCTTGGACTGTCTGCAGGGAGCGGAATTCTTTTCCTCGCTGGATTTGCGCTCCGGCTACTGGCAAGTGCCAATGGCAGAGGCCGATCGTCAAAAGACAGCCTTCGTAACGCCTGATGGGCTATATGAATTTACTGTCATGCCATTCGGCCTCTGCAACGCGCCTGCCACTTTCGAGCGAATGATGGACGCCATTCTTCGAGGGCTGTAGTGGAAAACGTGCCTCTGCTATTTGGATGACATTATGGTTTTTTCCACCGACTTTGCGTCGCACCTCAACCGCCTCGAGCAAGTACTTGCGTGCCTCTCCACTGCAGGACTGCAACTAAATTTGAAGAAATGCCACTTCGGCGCTCGTACGCTTACTATTCTCGGCCATGTAGTGTCAAAAGACGGTATCCTTCCGGACCCCACAAAACTTAGCGCCGTATCCGAGTTCCCTAAACCAACCACCATGAAAGAGCTTCGCAGCTTCATCGGCCTGTGCTCATATTTCCGACGCTTCATCCGTAACTTTGCTTCTATCATTGCCCCCTTGACGCAGCTTCTCACCGGCAGTTCTCACCTATCAGCCTGGTCCTCGGCGTGCGACGACGCATTCCAAGAACTGCGATGCGTTCTCACCTCGCCTCCAGTGCTGCGACACTTCGATCCCTCTGCTCCAACTGAGATCCATACGGACGCTAGTGGTGTAGGGTTCGGCGCTGTTCTTGCGCAACGCAAGGATGGCTTCGAAGAGTACGTCGTCGTGTATGCCAGCCGCACCTTTACCAAAGCCGAGGTGAACTACTCGGTTACTGAGGAGGAATGTCTGGTTATCATTTGGGCTATCGGAAAATTTCGTCCTTATGTATACGGGCGTCCATTTGACATCGTGACCGACCATCATGCTCTATGCTGGTTATCTTCACTAAAATATCCAACTGGTCGGCTCGCCCATTCGGCATTGCGCCTACAAGAGTACAACATCCGCGTTGTTGATAGCTCAGGCCGAAAGAATTCAGATGCAGACGCTCTATCCCGGTCACCCCTGCCCTCTGGTCCTGTCCACTCGTCCATTTCTACATACGGAGCCTTCGCCCTCGTCATTTCCGACATGACATCATAGCAGCGCAAAGGCCCATGGATCGCTTATTGACTTCCTGTCTAGCCAGTCACCAGCGCCGACCTCTCGGACGCTCCGTCGTCAAGCCGCGCACTTCAACATTCGGGATGACCTGCTGTGCCGCCGCAAGTATACAATTCGAGTGGCCGCGAGTGGTTGCTTGTTATACCCCGACACCTCCGCTCCGACATCTGCGCCACGTTCCACGATGACCCGCAATGCGGCCACGCTGGTGTATTAAAGACGTACTCTCGTCTCCAGCTTCGGTACTACTGGCGTGGTATGTACCGTTTCGTTCGCCACTATGTCCGGTCATGCCCCATATATATGCCAACGACGCAAGACGCCACCTCAACATGCCACCGGCCCTTTGCAACCTTTGTCATGCCCCGCACACGCGTTCGACCGCGTCGGCATTGACCTATACGGTCCGCTTCCCAACACTCCAAGCGGCAACCGCGGAGTTATTGTTGCTATCGACCACCTCACGCGGTACGCTGAAACTTCAGCTCTAGCATCTGCCACAGCAAAAGACGTCGCCAGTTTTGTCCTTCAAAACCTGATTTTACACCCTGGAGTACCTAGAAAATTACTGAGCAACCGCGGTCACGTTTTCCTCTCAGACGTCATTGGATCATTGCTAAAAACGTGTCGCATCATTCACCGCACTACCACGGCATATCATCCGCAAACTAATGGGATGACAAAACGTTTCAACCGCACCCTTGGCGACATGTTGGCCATGTACGTTTCATCTGACCACTCGAATTGGGATCGCATTCTCCGTTTCGTCAGCTACGCTTACAATACCGCCCCGCAAAGCACCACTGGGTTCTCCCCTTTCCTTCTCCTTTACGGACACGAACCTTCATGCACTATGGACACGATTCTACCTTACAGGCCAGATGCTTCGGAGTAGACGACTGTTTCTAGAGCGGCTGCTTACGCCGAAGAATGTGGCCAGCTAGCTCGTTCATTCACATCCCACGACCAGTGGCGCCAAAAGCATCGCCATGATTCATCTACTACGGCTACGTGCTTTGCTGCTGGCTCGCTGGTATGGTTGTGGGTGCCGTCTACTCCTCCAGGCCTTTGCTCTAAGCTGCTCTCCAAGTACCACCGTCCTTATCGGGTAGTGAAACATACATCCGCGGTCAACTGCCTCATCGAGCCAATGGAAGCGCCATCCGACTTGCGTTGTCGCGGCCAGGAAGTTGTCCACGTCTGCCGGCTCAAGCAGTGCCATGACCCCCCTGTGTTTTCCTGTCCTTAGGTCGCCAGGATGGCCACTCTTTCGGTGGCGAGCGATGGTACTGAAGGCACTGGGCAGTGGGCATGGTGGTAGTGAAAGAGAAGACGACGAGAAGTGTTTGCTTCCCCGTTCCGATATAGCGCCGACCTGTTTAAGCCTACCGTTACAACCTAGAACTAGAGCTGCTAGGCGAACACCCCCGTTGCACTCTTATTAACATATGAATATGGTATAACCTCGTTCACTCTTAACACTCAAGCAGAAACCTGTATATACAGGGTGTCCCAAGTATTATGCATCAAGATTTAAATATATGCAAATGCCACGTAGCTGAACAGAACGAAGGTAATTTTGTTTGCCGTCGCTTGGCAAACTGCTCCGGTTTTCTTTGTAATGCGCACTTCACCTACAACTCAAATATATACAAGCAAAAAGAAGGGACCGCAATGGGGGCGTTGATATCAGTGACTACCGCAAACCGTGTGATAGACACACTGGAGCAAAAAGTTCTGACAGCGTTGAAACCTGCGCCAAAAGTCTTTCTACGTTATGTGGATGACTGCTTTTGTATCCTGCACAAGAACGACCTCGACCGGTTGCTACAGAGCCTCAACACCGTACAATCAGCCCCGCAATTCACTATCGAATTAGAACAGAAGAGGAAGCTGCCTTTCCTTGACGTATTTGTCAGTCACTATGACGGCGGCCTGTCCTTCTCCGTGTACCGGAAAACGAGCGATAACGGTCGCTACCACCACTTTGCGTCCTGCCATCAGATCATCGGTCGTGTCTTTGATTCGTCGTGCCACCAGCTCTTGCCCTGGTGGTGATAGAGCACCAAAGAGAGCTTCTGACCATACACTGAGAGCAGAACGGCTATTCGGCTAGGTTCGTGCGCGGAATCGAAAAACGGACGCTGAATTCGGAACCAGCAGACTCATCAAAACCGGGGGGCATTCCCTTCATACCTCCTGTCAGTGAAGTGCTGTCGCAAATATTTTCAAAATACTATTTATTTATTTATTTATTTATTTATTTATTTATTTACAGATACTACTGCCTCAGGTTTTAGACATTGCAGGAGTGGTTACATAAAAAAAAGGAAACATCATAACACAGAATAAGACATTTGCTTTACAAACTGTACATGTGGAGGTTGTCGCAAATGACTATCAAGTTTATTCCAAGTGTCAACTGTGCAAGGAAAAAAAGAATATATATGACAGTCAAGAAAAGACCGGAATGATATAATGTTCAAAGCATCGCACAAGCGGGTCACAGATGTAGAAACAGCAGTGATAGAAATAGGGGCAGCAATACAAACGGATTTATGCACAATATTATGCAAGATGATAAGCCAATCGCATGTTCATCGATGTTCTAGGCAATTAAGTGATAAGACGTGGTCATGCTCTGAAGGGGAAAAGCCTGCATTCGTAATGGTTAAAAAGGAATCTGACAGCTTTCCACTAGACAGGCTCGAGTTTATCTTTGTCATGTACAAGACAAGGTGACAAGACTAAGGTATTTAAGTTTCTGGACTCTTCCTAGTGTGTGTTCCGCACTGCCATAGTTAAGTTGCGAGGGTTGTTGCTTACTAGTGAATGTCATTATCACCGTTTTCTTTAAAAGTTAATCTCCATTTACGAAGTTTTTCTCCAGTCGTAAAAAGAAGAAAACACATCATTTAGTAAAACATGATCAGTGACACTGTAGGCATTAGAATATATTACCTACGAGTCAGTGGCGTAGCCAGCAATGTTGTTCGGGAGCGGGGGGGGGGGGGGGGGGGGGGGCTGACGTTGCAGGTCGGCCTCCTTGTTATAGAATTTGTCGTGGGATTAAATACGTGAATAAGAACTGCATTGCCATTGCCAAAGATGCTGCAAACGAACTCTTGAACGCTGTTCACTGTCAAGACAAGTCAAATATGTATTTTATCATAAAAGAATATCTTCGTATGTCTCAAAAATTGTGCCAGAAATAACCGATATCAATGCTTTCATATTTTCTGTCTATTTAATAAGTAAAGACAGTATCACACGATCTTTACAACTATATCAGTTTGAAACCAACGAAGTAGTGCATGCCACTGATATAAAAATGTAAAGGCTATGCAATGGACAAGTTGAGGACAAATATTTTAATGAAGCTTTGTCGTTCAAGAACTTTGTTTGCATTTTTGTACATATGACACGGCTAGGGAAAAATTTCAGTGACGCTTTCCTTTGTTCCAATGCATTGAGCAGGAGCAGCTGTCACCGGTCATGTATTGTAATTGCACCGGAATTATAGTCGCAACAGAGAGCACATATAAAGAGCGGGAGTTCTGCAAGGTATACGAGGGCGAGTCAAATGAAAGTGAGCCAATGCGTATGTATGACAAACGGGGTACCTTATAAAAAATAGTCTCCATGAGCATTTAGATATTTGTCCCACTGACTAACGAGTCGCGTGATTCCCGTCTCATAAAACTCCGCGGGTTGCTGCTTCAAAAATTCTGTAACTGACTCTTTCACGTCATCGTCCGACACAAATCTGGTTCCCTTGAGCTGTTTCTTCAATTGCCCCCGAATGTGGAAGTCCCATGGTGACAGGTCCGGGCTTTATGGCGGATGTTGCAGCGTATCGCTCTTGAACTTTGCCATGTTATGTTAACGACATCAGCGACGTGAGGACAGGCATTGTCGTTGAGCAAGATGACCCCATTGCCAAATTTTCCACGTCGTTTGTTCTTCATAGCGACACGCAGCCGATCCAGTGTTTCAAAATATCGGAAACTATTGATAGTCTCTCCCGGTTTAGTAAATTCGAGCGGTAATGGCCCCTGACAATGGAAAAAAAAAAGTCAATAACACCTTACCGGTGGAAATGACCGCCTTTGCTTTCTTTGGGGGCTGTGAATTGGTATGTTTCCACTGTGAGCTTTGCCGTCGTGTTTCAGGCTCGTAGTAGTGGCACCATGATTCGTTCCTGGTCACAGTTGCAGACAAGAAGACGTCGACCTGACTGTGATAGCGGATCAGATGAGTCAAGGCACCACCAAACTTCTTCGTCTTCTGGTGGTGGTTCAAAATGTAGGGCACCCATTGCACGCACAAGAGCAGATAACCAAGATGTTAATGAATTATGGTGTGAACCGAACCGTGACTTATATTCACATGATCAGCCAGTTCATCGATGCTTATCCTCCGTTATTGCCTAATCAGCTCAACAACCTTGGCAACTGTGTTGGGGATGATTGCATGGTGGCTTCTTTTTTTCTTGATCGCCTTTGCAATTTTCACGTCCTTCGTTGCACCGTTTCCTCCAAAGCTTCAGAGTGGCCAATGAAATGCAATGTTCAACGTGCACGGCAGCCATACGGCGACTAAGTTCTTTTTGGGAAACACCTTCAGTTGTCAAAATCCTCAGGACACCAAGATGTTCAACTTTTGAAGTGTCGATTATGTCACGCAACCTTAGAACGACAGAAAGCTGAGCTAGTTGGTAAGGATTCATAATGCAAAAAAGAGGTGAGGCGTGCAGACAGGACACAAGAGTAGAGAAGTGGACAACACGAACGCCGACTATCAACTGAAAGGAGCACTGAGGCGAAAAAAGAAAGAAGGCACAAAACTCATCTGCGCAAACTCAGGAATGGAATCACCACGTGTCAGTCGGGTACATGTGCTGGTCTACGTAAGAGATAACTGTTCAGGCACTTAATCTCTTCCTTATGTAAAGTAATCGAAGGCTGACTCACGCATGCACTTCCACCATTATAGATATGCCAAGCCTCTACCATAAGACGCGTATCTTCATTCTTATGTCTGTACAATATCGCGCATTCATCTAACTCTGGTGTGTAGTTACAATCTTGGAAATGTAGGGAAAGATTAGAAGGCAATCCACCGGTTAACGACGTTTCATGTTCCATTAGCCTCTGATTGATACACCATCCCGTTTGCCCTACGTAGAACTGGCCACAGCTAACGGGAATTTTATAAACCACACCCACATGGCAGTCAGCGAAACTGTTGTTCTTATTCTGCTTCACCGGACAAATATCTGTCTTCTTGCCTTGTACCTGCTCCTTTTTCCTCCGTACGGCAGCGCATATCTTACCTAGCTTATTGGGAGCAGTGAAAGCAACATTAACATCACATCGACTTGCAACATTTTTAAGCCTGTGCGACACTGAATGAATGTACGTAATAGCCACTACTATATTTTTGTTATTACTGGTTTTTGTAATCACGTCCGTCCCCCTCGAAACCGACTTCTTTAGGCGCTCAGCCACAGTGGCCACTGCTACACTAGGATAACCTGCTTCTAATAGGCGCCGGACCTGCGCTTTAAAACTTGCGCTCAATTTGTGCATGCAGGATCTGGTGTGGGAAGACTTACGGCATGACATGTCAATTGCGTTTTTTACTACTTTGGAATGCTTGGATTGAAAGTTTAGCAACGGCTTCGAAGATCTTGGGGAGTACTGCCAACAAACGTGATATTATTCGAAGACCTAGGAAATGTCAAGAAACTGAATTACGCGTCGCTGACGAAATTCCTTGGTAAACTTTAATCCTTCTCCATAAAGTTTAAATTGCTCCCTTACTGAGGTAGCAGCGGAATCGAATTCTTCCCTATTGCAGAAAATCAGGTAATTATCAATGTAACGAAATATCTTAATAACGCTATCACCTAAGGCTTTCTCTAAGCAAGTGTCAACCATACTCAGGTAAATATTGCTAAGAATAGGGGCAACCTTTGAGCCAATACAAATGCCTAATTTCTGCAGAAAAACGCCATCTCTCCACCCAATCAGCGTCGACTTCAGGTGCATTGAAAGAATTTCTAGAAAAGTTCCCGTGGAAACACCGCGTCTGTCAATAAAAGCCGACTCTTGCACTTGTTCTTTAATGCACTCATTTACGGAATTTAGCAACCCGTCACGCGGCAAGGAATAATACGAGTTCACCAGTTTTTTTCAGACCCCTTTCGCTTGTGTAATCCTAAAGCACTAGTTCAGTATTTGAGAGAGAAAAATCCTGGTGATTGTACAGCTTTTAGTATGGATATAGAAGACCTATATTATTCCTTGCTGCATTACGGGTTGCTAAATTCCGTAAATGAGTGCATTAAAGAACAAGTGCAAGAGTCGACTTTTATTGACAGATGCGGTGTTTCCACAGGAACTTTTCTAGAAATTCTTTCAATGTACCTGAAGTCGACGCTGACTGGGTGAAGAGCTGGCGTTTTTCTGAAGAAATCAGACATTTGTATGGGCTCAAAGGTTGCCTCCAATCTTAGCAATATTTACCTGAGTAATGGTTTACAGATGCTTAGAGAAAGCCTTGGGTGATAGCGTTATCAAGATATTTCGTTACGTTGATGATTACCTGATTTTCTGCAATAGGGAAGAATTCGATTACGCTGCTACCTCAGTAAGTAAGCAATTTAAACTTTATGGAGGAGGAATAATGTTTACCAGGAAATTTCCTCAGCGACGCGTAATTCAGTTTCTTGACATTTCCTTGGTCTTCGAACAATATCACGTTTGTTGGCAGTACTTCCCAAGATCTTCGAAGACGTTGCTAAACTTTCAATCCAAGCATTCCAGAGTAGTAAAAAACGGAATTGCCATGTCGTACCTTCTGTCTTCCCTCACCAGATCCTGCATGCAGAAAATGGGCCCAAGTTTTAATGCGCAGGTCCGGCGCCTATTAGAAGCAGGTTATCCTAGTGCAGTAGTGGCCACTGTGGCTCAGCGCCTAATGAAGTTGGTGTCGAGGGGTACGGACGTGCTTACAGAAACCAGTAATAGCAAAAGAAGAGTAGTGGCTATTCCGTACGTTCATTCACTGTCGCAAAGGTTTAAAAAAGTTGCAAGTAGATATGATGTTAATGTTGCTTTCACTGCTTCTAATAAGCTAGGTAAGATATGCGCTGCCGTACAGAGGAAAAAGAAGCAAGTAAAAGGCAAAAAAAGAACAGATATTTGTCCAATGAAGCACAATAAGAACAACAGGTTTACTGACTGTCGTATGGGTGTGGTTTATAAAATTCCCCTTAGCTGTGGCCAGTTCTACGTAGGGCAAACGGGTCGGTGTATCAATCAGAGGCTAATGGAACATAAAAGATGGTTAACCGGTGGATCGCCTTCTAATCTTTCCTTACATTGCCAAGATTGTAACTGCAAGCCAAAGTTAGATGAATGCGCGATATTGTACAGACATAAGAATGACGATACGCGTCTTATGGTAGAGGCATGGCATATCTATAATGGGGGAAGTGCATGCGTGAGTCAGCCTTCGATTACTTTACATAAGGAAGAGATTAAGTGCCTGAACAGTTATCTCTCACGTAGACCGGCACATGTACCCGACTGACACGTGGTGATACCATTCCTGAGCTCTCGCAGATGAGTTTTGTGTCTTCCAATTTTCGCCTCAGTGCTCCCTTTAGTTGACTGTCGGTGTTCGTGTTGTCCACTTCTCTACTCGTGTGTCCTGTATGCACGCCTCACCTGTTTTTTTTTTTTTTTTTGCATTATGTCACGCAACCATGTTAAACCAAGTGAATGAGAACGTTAAAAACTTTTATCCTCACACCTGCGGCGTCTCACTTTTGTAAATGAAAGATGCCCCTGCGCTACGCGCATGCCTCGCACATAAAGAACCGAACCATTATTGCGTGGGATGGGTTAGCTCATTTTCATTTGACTCGTCCTCCCACTTTAGAAATTAGAAGATACAATGGAATATACAAATGAGAGGATAGCTTGGTAAGGGCAAAAGAGTGTCACAGCAAACAAAGTTCACAGCTCGCATACACAAAACTTCGCAACAAGATATTTAAGTATACGTATAGGTCTCCAATAAATCTATGTATCTAAGAAAAAGTCACTGTATATAAAGCGTCAAACGGGGCCAATAAACATGTTGCGAGATCAGGGATACAAAGATAATAGCACTCCCTCCCTCCACTCGGCTTGATGTATTTACGCGGCACAGGAGGCGGTGCGCTTCCTCCGCGCTTTTCACCCTTGCACACACAAGACTGAGCCACCATCATCAGCTCGCCCATGCCACCGCCCCCCCCCCCCCCTCCCTAGCTTTCCGTCGCACAAACAGCATGCGGCGTGCGGCCACGATGTTATCACCCTTGGGCTTTATACGGAACATGAGGGCGAGCGTACCGGAATCTTGGAAGAACGCTAACATAATCCTAATCGATAAGAAAGGGGACGCCAAAGACTTGAAAACTTATAGATCGATCGGCTTACTGTCGGTTGCCTACAAACTATTTACTAAGGTAATTGCAAATAGAATCAGGAACACCTTAGACTTCTGTCAAGCAAATGACCAGGCAGGATTCCCTAAAGGCTACTCAACAATGGACCATATTGTCACGTGGTGATGACACTTAAGAACACAGTAGTAATACTATGAAAGACAAAACTAACTTTTATTGGGCGAACCTGTGCCAACAAAAACAGGCTACACTCATAGCACAACGATAGCGGCGAACACGGTCGGCGATCGTCGAAAATCTGATGAGCGGGTCAAGCGCGTCGGCTTTTATACACCAATCGTCGAATGCTCCAGACTAATCGCTGGGACCCGCATGTCTTCCACAAAGTTCTACACCATTCGCGTCACGTGACGAAATCAGATAACACAAGGTTCGGCGACAACAGACTGTGGATAGAAGCATCGACAACATTCCAGAAACTTCCGATACATGCAGGCGCGTCCCGCGTTGTGCGATAACATTTGTTAGGTGGTGAAACATGTCGCCAAATAAAGACAAACAAGTACACGTGTCAATATTCACACTATCAATCAGGTGATAGAGAAATGTGCGGAATATAACCAACACTTATATATAGCTTTCATTGATTATGAGAAAGCGTTTGATTCTGTCGAAACATCAGCAGTCATGGAAACATTACGGAATCAGGGTGTAGACGAGCCGTATGTAAAAATACTGAAAGATATCTATAGCGCCTCACTGCCACCGTAGTCCTCCATAAAGAAAGCAACAAAATCCCAATAAAGAAAGGCGTCAGGCAGGGAGGTATGATCTCTCCAATGCTATTCACAGCGTGTTTACAGGAGGTATTCAGAGACCTGGATTGGGAATAATTGGGGATAAGAGTTAATGGAGAATACCTTAGTAACTTGCGATTCGCTGATGATATTGCCTTGCTTAGTAACCAGGGGATCAATTGCAGTGCATGCTCACTGACCTGACCTGACCTCACTGACTAAAGTGATGTTTAACGGTCTCGGTAGAGAACAGCAATTTACAATAGGTAGAGAGGCACTGCAAGTGGTAAGGGAATACATCTACTTAGGGCAGGTAGTGATGGCGGATCCGGATCATGAGACGGAAATAATAAGAAGAATAAGAATGGGCTGGGGTGCGTTTGGCAGGAATTTTCAGATCATGAACAGCAGGTTCCCATTATCCCTCAAGAGAAAAGTGTATAATAGCTGTGTCTTACCAGTACTCACCTACGGGGCAGAAGCGTGGAGGCTTACGAAAACGGTTCTTCTTAAATTGAGGACAACGGAACGAGCTATGAAAAGAAGAATGATGGGTGTAACGTTAAGGGATAAGAAAAGAGCAGATTGGGTGAGGGAACAAACGCGAGTTAATGACATCTTAGTTCAAATCAAGAAAAGGAAGTGGGCATGGGCAGGACATGTAATGAGGAGGGAAGATAACCGATGGTCATTGAGGGTTACGGGCTGGATTCCAAGGGAAAGGAAGCGTAGCAGGGGTGGGAGGGGGGGGGGACAGAAAGTTAGGTGGGCGGATGTGATTAAAAAGTTTGCAGGGACGACATGGCCACAATTAGTACATGACCGGGGTTGTTGGAGAAGCATGGGAGAGGCTTTTGCCCTGCAGTGGGCGTAACAAGGCTGATGATGATAATGATGAGAGCGATGCAGATGGCAGGAATGCGCCTGGACTGTCCATATAATTGCTACCGCAATAACAAGAGTATCCGGCTACTCAAGCGTCCCGTGGCCCATTACTTTCAGCAAAAAAAAAAAAAAAAACAGTAACAAAATCGAACTTTCCCCATGGGACAATTTGTAGCACCGCAATAATGTTCTTTTTTTTTGTGGGGGCGGGGGCCACGGAAATAAAAAGCACAAAGGAAAGCATGTTGGCCACAATCGAATGCCTACTTTGGGCACTTCATGTGGCTGCCGAAGGAATATCGAAGAAACCATGAGCGGCTTGGTCCACAGAGATCCATACGCATACTGCTCGGTATCCTACACTGGCGAGACAAAACTTTCCGGAAAGGTTGCCTTCAAGCGAACGGGTTGCAAGCCGTCGAGTCCCCGTAGTGATGGCGGCGAGCGTCCTTTGTTTCTTTTTCTCGTATGCTAGCCAGAAAGCGCCCAAAACGCTGCCAGGCGAAAAATCCACTCGGCGACAGAAAAACGAACGCGCATCGAAGTGCTCCGCGCGGTCGACCGGGCAACACGAGAAAAGAGCATGCGCTCTGGCTGACTATGGCAGCCCGCGGGTAGCGAGAAGAAAAAAAAAATAAAGAATATCAATGCGTCCTCGCGAATAAAAGTCAAAGTAGAAAAATAACTAAGAACGTAGTTACCTTTCCTGGCTTTAGTGTCTTGACAACGATGGTTTGGCACAGTAAAAAAAAATAAAAAGATCGTTTCTGAGACATAAGGGAAAAAGGAACCACCACGGATCTCGCTGCGTGCTTTGTCAACTTGTCTGATAGAGTGTTCGTATGGCTTGTCTAGTTGTATGGTCTGATGTACGACTTTTAAAATGTTAATCCACCTTTGCCGTGAAATGTTTACAACAACATTAAACTCACACAGTTTAGAATGAAAATCTAAATAAAGCATGACTTTGGAAATGTCAATGCACCTTCGCATCAAAACTTTATGAGAACATTATGCCCATACAGATTCGGAATTGAAACAATTGCACTCTATAGATTCCGCGGCATCCGCGAGGTGCCGCGACGAGCCCGCTCACCATCAAAACGCCCTTGAAACTTTCTGCGTTATGTGACACCCGGTGCATGTACGTTGCTGCGAAATCCAGCCCGATTTCACAATATGTGCGCTGAAATGTCTTGACAAAATCCAGCATGATTTCCGGCGCCGGGGGTTGTTTTGGTCGGCGGTGATTGAGTGCCTAGAAAATATTCGGGGGGGGGGGGGATGGGATGGAGCCCCATAACACCCCCCCCCCTGGCTATGCCCCTGCGAGTACGCGTTGCGCATGTGCTATCCAATAAGCTCCGCAACGAGATTTTAGATGTTAAGGATCGCTCAGAAGAAACGTTCCCGGGAGTAATCTGCAACATCCCACAGGAATGCGGTAATTCGTGCTACATTGCTGAGACGGGAAGCTTCAGTGGACGGCTCGAGCACAAAGGCTATCTTCAATATGATCACCACGCATTCAACGCACTTGCGAGACATCTAGTACACAAGAGTCATCACTTCATCGCTCGGGAAAACGCTGCAACCATTGCTAAAGAAAGAAGCGCGACAGCCGGACTGCTGCACGAATTCGTGCGCATGCAACCGACGCCAGATAAAGGAGGGACGGAAACATGCTTCAAGTTTATCCGCATTCATTACGTCGTCTACTACGTACTTAAGTGACCAACGGCACTGTGTCTGATGCATTGTAAACATGGAACCTACATACGTTTCGAAATTTAAAGCTTTTCATTTTTGGCTTGGTCAATGACCCTTATTTTTCATTAATACAACCTACTTCCTGACCAGACAGAGTTTTGTCCATTTGATTATGATCTGAGGCTTGTCGCAATTTTTTCTAGAGTTTATAGTTGTGGGACTCATTTAACGTAATGAAATGAATAGTCCGAAATATTATGTCGCTACCTCTTCAAAGCGTTAACGTGTATCGTCCAGCACTTTAATTTGAATAACACTCCATAATTGTTTTTATTGCAATTATAAAAAAGGCAGCTATAATCCACAAGGAAGCACCAGACGAATCTGCTGTATTCTTGCCCAGTCCTCGGCTTTTCTGCTCGCGGTTGGTGACGGCAATGTCCGAGGAACATAGCTAAAGTTAGGATTGCAAGTTTGTGTTCGCCGTGTTCATGTGAGTACAATTACGCACGCACACACACACACACACACACATACACACGCATATATATATATATATATATATATATATATATATATTCTTACGGTTAATGTTAAACCGGCTTTACTCAAGGGACGAGATTGATGGTAAAGTCAAGATGGCGTCCTGAGGCTGCACCAGCTCACGTCTTCTTCCTCTTCTCCTCGCCTGGCTCATGCCGTAGCGATTCCCGGTTGCCAGACGAAGCCTGCTGGGCAAGTCCAAATCACTCGGAAAGCGTAGGGTGAAACCGCTTAAGACGGGCAACATGTACTAACTGGGTCCGGCTAGACCGACGACCAACCGACGTCAAGCGTGCCACAACGTACGTCAAGTCACTCAAGCGATCTACAATGACGAATGAGCCCGTGTACTGGGGTAAAAACTTTTCGCATGATCCACGTTTACGTTGCGGAGTCCACAACCACACAAAGTCTCCTTTGGCGTACGAGACAGACTGGTGTCGGCTGTCATAGCGCTCTTTCGATCGGTGTGGCGATGCCACAGTACGAAGACGAGCGATACGCCTGGCTTCTTCGGCAAGACAAAGCGTCTTGGCAACAGAGTACTCGCTGTGAAAGTCAAACGGTAGTATAGTGTCAATGCAGCTTAGCGGTGAACGTGCATAAAGGAGATAAAAAGGACTGTAATCGGTCGTCTCATGCTTTGCAGTATTATAAGCATAGGTTATGAAGGGGCGTACGTCATCCCAGTCCTTGTGATCGGAAGATACGTACATGGCCAGCATGTTAGAGTTCTGTTCGTACGCTCTACAAGCCCATTTGTCTGAGGGTGATAAGGCGTTGAATGACGGAACTGCAAACTGCAGAGACGAAGCAGTTCTTCTACGGCGTCCACAACGAACTGACGACCGCGATCACTAATGATCACACGGGGGGACCATGTCGAAGAATAATGAATCGAAGCAAAAACGTTGCAACGGACGCAGCTGTTGAAGATGGTAGGGCTGCCGCTTCCACGTGATGGGTCAGATGGTCGACACATACGATCACCCATCGGTCGTCATTAGATGATCGGGGAAATAGGCCCAGAAGGTCGGTACCCACTTGTTCAAATGGCAGGCGAGGCGGCGGCAGAGGTTGGAGAAGACCTGGCGGAACGGTCGTAGGGCGCTTGTAGCGTTGACATTGTTCGCAACTGGCGACGTAGTGCTTGACTGTGTCCCGCATTCTGGGTCAGTAAAAACGCCCCTGTGTCCGGTTCAAAGTTCTGATGAATCCTAGATGGCCAGAGGTCACATCGTCGTGCATGGCTCTCATTATGTCCGTTAACAGACTCTGCGGCACCACCAGAAGGAAGCGTGCGCCTTTAGCCGAATGATTAGTCTTCTAAAGCAGGCCGTCACGGACACAAAATCGACCGGTGACTCCAGGACACGATGCGGCTACAAACAGAGGTTCCAAACTAATGTCATTTTCCTGCTCTGCTTTGAAAGTCATCGAGTCTGGGAATGTAGAAGAAATAGGAGCAAAACAGTCATCAAAATTGTCTTCGTCACACTCCGTCGTTGTCAGAGGAAGGCGGGAGAGACAGTCCGCATCTGTGTGGCGACGCCCGGACTTGTAGGAAATAACGAAGTCGTACTCCTGCAGTCGAAGAGCCCAACGTGCCAGTCGTCCACTTGGGTCACGGAGGTTCACCAACCAGCATAACGCGTGGTTGTCAGTAACGATAGTGAACGGGCGTCCGTAGATATAGGGCCGAAATTTGTGCACAGCGAAAACAGCTGCCAAGCATTCTTGCTCGGTCACAGTGTAATTACGTTCCGCCTTAGTCAAAGAGCGACTAGCATAAGCCACAACGTGTTCAGCTCCTTGATGACGTTGCACAAGTACGGCACCGATGCCGATGCCACTGGCATCAGCGTGCACTTCCGTAGGTGCGGATGCATCGAAGTGACGCAATATGGGCCCTGACGTTAGTAGAAATTTTAGCTGACGGAACGCGTCGTCGCAAGCCGATGTCCAGTTGAAAGGGACGGCGTTTTGGAGAAGACATGTTAGGGGGTACACCACGTCGGCGAATCTTGGAACGAAGCGACGAAAATACGAGCACAGGCCCAAGAAACTCCTCAACTCCCGCACTGACTTCGGTGCTTCGAAGGAGCTGACTGCCTCAATCTTCCGTGGATCTGGCCTCACACCGTTTTTGTCGACCAGATGCCCAAGTACTAACGTCTCGGTTTCTCCGAAAAGACATTTCTTGGAATTTAGGATCGAGCCGGCTTGTTTGACACAATCCAGAACAAGATTGAGACGGCTGTTATGCTTACTCAATGTGCTGCCAAAAATTACTACATCATCGAGGTAGCACAAACAAATTTCCAATTTAAGTCCTCGGAGGATAGTATCCATGAATCGTTTGAATGTTGCTGGCGCGTTACAAAGGCCGAAAGGCATAACGTTAAATTCATAAAGACCGTCTGGTGTCACGAAGGCCGTTTTCTCCTTATCGTCTGGGTGCATGGGTATCTGCCAATACCCTGATCGCAAATCCAGTGATGAAAAGTAGGCAGCGGAATGTAGACAATCGATGACATCATCAATTCTAGGAAGCGGATACACATCCTTTTTGGTGACCGCATTCAGTTTCCTGTAATCAATGCAAAACCGCCACGATCCATCCTTCTTCTTTACTAAATTTACTGGTGCTGCACACGAACTAGAAGACTCTTGAACAACACTTTCCCGCAGCATGTCTTTCACCTGTTCAGCAATAACTGACCTCTCTGTTGAAGAAACGCGGGAAAGCTATTGCCGAATGCGGTGCGCAGATCCGGCGTCAATTCTGTGGCGAGCACGAGAACGCGGGAATGAAGCCTGCTTGTGGCCTTGTGTGAAATCGAACACAGAAACATGTGCCCCCAAAACTTGTGCGAGAGCGCGGCGCTCATGTGAGGGCAGTGCCTTGTTGATCATTCGTAGGATCTGCTCTTCAGAAATGCTTCGTTGGGGATCGCTAGTATGAGACTGCTCCTCCTCGCTTAGAACTGTAATGGAGCTGTAAGTAATCTCGTCAAATTCAGCGAGCTTCACATCACGCGGGAGAACGGCAGGGACGCAAGAACAATTGAAAACCCACAAGTTTCAGGCGCCTTTCACTACTCTCACGACAGAGCGTGGTGCAAGTACATCTTTCTTTGCGCAGCTCGACGTAAGTGGATCGACTTGCGCGTCAAACGATGAAAGGTCGGCAGCAGCGAAATTGACAGGGATACGTGATAGCGACAAAGGAGGTAGCAGAAAATCGTTCGAAATAACACAATAGTTTTTCACTGGTAAGGATGTGTCGGCAAGGGTGGCGAGAAGCGCGCTATTCAAAGTAATTTCGCCTGTGCCACAGTTAACGGATGCACAACAATCCTGAAGAAATTCAATCCCGAGCATCACATCATGAGTGCATCGCGGTAGTACGAGAAATTCTGTTTTAAGATCTTCTCCGAATAAAACACTTGCAACACAAATACCAAGGTGAACTAGGCACTCTCCTCTGAAACCACGAAACGTCACACCATCATTCCACGGGAACATAACTTTCCGACCCAGCCTCTCTTTGAAAGTCACACTCATGACGGAAACGGTAGCACCAGTATCCACTAACGCTGTTGCAGGTATACTATCAATTAACACACGCACTTTGTTCTTCACCATCATAATAGGCAGAGGAGTATTTCGCAGAGACGCAGACTGTCCATCGACCTTACCTCCATTGGCCGCGCCGGCTAGTTTCCCTACGGCGGTGGAGACGTAGCACGTCGCCGTGGTGACGGTGAACGGCGTTGGCGACTGGTTGGGGGCGTCAGGCTGCGGTCTGAAGCTGGCGAGCCACTCCTTCTACTATACTGACGGAAGCTATTCCGAGGTGGCGCGCCTGTGGTGTTTGCAGGGTCTATCGGTCAACGGTCGTCATAACTATCACGTCCAAAATTAGGCCAAGTTGGTGGTAGGCCATATGTTGTTGTCTGTCGGCGCCGGCGACAAAAATGAGCAATGTGTCCTGAGGCGCCACAGCTGTAAAATACAGGCGATGCGCGACCGACGTTGTATGCCTCGGAGTAAACCCTGGGACGCTGAGAATAGTAAACGCGATCTCCGAATTCCGATTCGTGGTGGTAGCTCGACGAGTTCGTTAGTCGTGCGTCATGTCGTCGAGAAAGGTACGTCGGTGCTGTCGCAGCTGATCGACTCGACAGTCTGCAACGCCTGGCATGGCAGACAATGCTGACACAGCAGATGGATGTTCTTGAGCTTGGTTGGAAGCGCAACCAAGCTGTTCAACATCCGCCCCTTTGGTGTGTCGTTCAATTCCTTCGTGGATAACTTGACTTATAGTTGCAGCAAGGTCAAATTGAAAACTATAATTGTCGTTTTCGTCAACGCTTGCCACCGTTGGGACATTTGCTAGCCTGCCAAACGTTGGCATGATACGGCGCAGCTTCAAGGCCTCAAATGTGCGACGATGCTTGATGAGGTCGGCGACCGAGGCGAGACTCTCCTTTCCGATTAAATAATTGTAAACATCCTCGGCTATGCCTTTGAGAAGGTGTCCAACCTTGTCCTCTTCGGACATTCGAGGATTGACCGTTTTGCACAGCTTCAGGATCGCCTCTATGTACGTAGTACAGGTCTCACCTGGGACTTGAGCGCGCTGAAGCAATGTCTGCTCCGCCCGCTTCATTTTCGTGGTGGAATCGCCAAAGCACTCTGTGAGGTGAGTAACGAAGCTGTCCCACGTTGTGAACGTATCTTCATGGTTCTCGAACCACACTAGCGCAGTGTCTGTGAGGAACAGAACCACATTGTCGAGCTGAGTCGTGGATTTCTAGCCGTTGTACTTTCTCACACGCTTGTTAGGGGGTAAGCCATTCCTCCACGTCCTCGCCGAATTTTCCAGAGAAACGGCGGGGCTCCATCTGATGCATCCAGGCGCCGGTTGTTCGCACTGGAGCAGCCAGAGAAGGCTGTTGGTCGCTGCTGTGGGACATCGGGATCTCAAGTGGTGTTGGAGGCAGTCGAGCGAGGCGTCGGCTCCGGCGTGGCACTTGCTGCAGCAGCTTCGTCGTCTTGGTCGAAGTACCCCGCACCTCCACCACAAAACTGTTACGGTTAATGTTAAACCGGCTTTATTCAAGGGACGGGATTGATGGTAAAGTCAAGATGGCGTCCTGAGGCTGCACCAGCTCACGTCTTCTTCCTCTTCTCCTCGCCTGGCCCATGCCGTAGCAATATATATATATATATATATATATATATATATATATATATATATATATATATATATATATATGCGCGCGTGTGTGTGTGTGTGTGCGTAATTGTACTTGCATGAACACGGCGAACACAAACTTGCAATCCTAATTTAAATAGTATGCGTTCGGTTCAGTTCGCTTCAGACGCACCATTCTTTTGTCAGTTATTGTGGAAAGTTATGTGGGGACACTGTGTTTGTGTATATATATATATATATATATATATATATATATATATATATATATATATATATATATATATATATATATACAGTGCCTACACATAACTTGCAACAATAACTGACAAAAGAAAGGCGCGTCGGAAGCGAATTGAACCGAACGCATACTATTCGCGATAGCTTATAGTAACTCGAACATTTTTTTTGTTTTCCCATAGCTCACTAATTAAGTAAGTTTATTTACCCAACCTTTATCTATTGTTTGAGGGCCCCAAGTATGATACGCAGATTTGTAGAGCGCCTTCAGAAACCACCCATCAGGTTGTTTCCTTTACGATACGTCTCAGTCGACTTTTCTTTTTATCGGGTTCCAAAGAAAGCCGGCGATATATGAAAAAAGGCACGTGAGGGCGCGTTCGCGCAGTGGTATCGTGCGCTCGGTGAACAAGGTAGGCTCTCGTCGGACGACGCCGAAAATGCATGCTGCTGGCCGAGCGCTGCCGATGAGATAAAGAACGCCCTGCAGCTTCCTCGTCGCCAGTCACGATGGCCGTGTAAGGTCCATTAAAACGCGTGAGAATTTTTTCGCATAAGCCGGGAACAAGAGTCCGAAGAAGAACTTCATCGCCCGGAGAAAAAACCAGAAATCGGTGAGTCGAGTGATTGCGGGCGTCCTGGAAGATGCCGGTGATAAGTCGGACGAGGTGACGGTAGTCCGCGAAGCGCGACAGAAACTGTTCTGAGAAAGGAGCTGCCGCGGATACAGGAGTCGTAAGGAGCGATAAATCATGAACGATACCTGGTGAAGGGCCATACAGGAGGAAAAAAAAGTGAAAAGCCGATGGTATGTTATGTAGCCGTGTTATAGGCGAATGTCACGAACGGCAGAATTGCATCCCAGGTCGTGTGGTCGGGGCCGATGTATATCGCAATCATGTCGGAGAGGGTACGATGAAGATGCTCCGTCAAGTCGTTGGTGTGCGGATGGTAACTGGTAGTCATCTTGTGAATTGTGTTAGAGGCGCGCAAAACTTCGGTAAGGATTGAAGAGAGGAAGACTCTGCTGCGGTCGCTGAGGAGAACGCGCGGAGCGCCGTGGCGTAAAAAAATTTGCTGTAGAAAAAAAATCGGTGGCTTCAGCAGCAGTCCGCGTTGGTAGAGAGGCTGTCTCCGCGTAGCGTGTTAGGTGGTCTACGGTCGTCAGAATCCAAGAATCGCCATGTGGGGTCGCGGGAAGAGGACCGTATAAGTCTCTTCCAACTACTTCGAAAGGCGAAGCGGGACAAGGCAGAGGTTTAAAAGAGCAAGAAGGAGCTGTTGTCGGTCGTTTGCGGCTTTGACAATGAACGCAGGATGCGACGTACTTCGCAACAGCTGAAGGCAGGCCAGGCCAGGAGCAGCGACTTCGTATTCTGTCGTAGATACTTCTTTTGGTAGCCCAGATAACCGGCCGTCGGATGATCGTTGCCGGGACCCATTTGTTGCCACCAATGTGATAAATGCGCTGTAAAGCCCCATTTTGCAGTTTGAATTGCTGAAGTTGTCGATGAAGTCGGGCGTTTAGAGGCGACGAAGAACCTTCCATGCGTTGGAGAATAGTTCGACAGTATGTGTCGAGACCTTAGTGGGACACAAGGAGAGATGGGCTGTCGAGTCTCAGCCAATCAAGGGTTGTGACGGGTAAAGCTGGTGAAGAGGACGTGGGACGTACGCCAGTACAGAGAGGCGATGGTGAATCGTCATGGTTCGACAAAGGGTAGAGAGATAGAGCATCGGCGTGTTGATGTTTCTTTCCAGTCCTGTAGGCGACATCGAGATCGTACTCCTGTCAGCGAAGCATCCAGCGGCCAATGCGACCCGATAACTTCCTTAGCGATCAAAGCCAACACAGTGCGTTATGGTCGGTAACGACTGTAAGATGGCGACCGTGATGATGTGGCCGAATTTTTGCACTGCCCAAACAACAGCAAGGCACACCAGCTCGGATATGGTGTAATCCTTCCCTGCAGTGGTTAGTGTACGACTAGCGTAAGCAATTACTCATTCGCGAAAGGTGTTGTCACGTTGTAATAGAATGGCACCGAGACCATCACTACAAGGGTCAGTGTGATGGATGGTGGGCAAGGTCGGATCGAAGTAGCACAGCAATGAGTTCGATACCAAGGCATGTATTAAAACCAGGAAAGCACGTTCACATTCCCCGGGACAAACGAAGAGCGCATTACTGGCGAGGAGTTGATGGAGCTGGGACGCAAGCGCAGCGAAGTTGCGTATGAAGCGCCGGAAGTAGGAAGCAAGTCCGAGAAAACTGCGCAGGTCTTTCTTGCGTAGGGGACGTGAAATTAAAGGATGGCGGCAAGCTTCTCAGGGTCCGCTCGAGTACTTTCTTTGATGACTAAGTGCCCCAGAACTTTGTTAGTCATGCTGGTGAAACCACAACTTTTTTTTTTTTTGCTGAGCTGCAGGTTAACGTTATCAAGGCAGGCAAGCACTTCATCAAGACGTTGCAAATGTTGTGAGAACATGGTTGAAAACACTACAATTTCGTCAAGATAGCACAGATTGGTTTTTCAATTCAAACCACGCAAAGCATTCTTGATCATGCATCATATTGTCACGTGGTAGTGACGTTGAATAACACAGTAGCAATACTGTGAACGACAAAACTAACTTTTATTGGGCGAACCTGTGCCCACAAAACAGGCTACACTTATAGCACAACGATAGCGGCGAACACGCTCGGCGATCGTCGAAAATCTGATCAGCCGGTCCAGCGCGTCGGCTTCTATATAGTAGCCGTCAAATGTTCCAGACTAATCGCTTGGACCCGCGTGTCTTCCACAAAGTTCTACACCATCGCGTCACGCGATGAAATCAGGTAACATAAGGTTCGGCGACAACAGACAGCGGATAGAAGCATCGATAACTTTCCGGAAACTTCGGATACATGCAGGCGCGTTCCGCGCTGTGCGATAATATTTGTTAGGCGGGTAAACGTGGCCCCCGATAAAGACAAGTACACGTCTCAACACCCCCCTCTTAAAAAGCATCGACCAGATGCTGCAAACAAACGAAAGTAATAAAGATGCACTCGTAGCAAAGTAAATAACATAAGGAAAGTTCGTCAGCGTCCGAAAAAGGGTTTAAGACGCACCACGTGGACAACTTCAGATCGTGCGCGGCGCCGCTGTGAATGCGAAATGCCGTCTGGCACGACCTCATAGTCCAGTGCGCCAATACGTCGAATGACCTTGTAGGGTCCGAAATAACGTCGAAGTAGTTTCTCACTGAGTGCTCGTCGGCGTATCGGGGTCCAAACCCAAACACGGTCACCGGGCTGGTACTCGACGAAGCGTCGTCGGAGGTTGTAGTGTCGGCTGTCGGTACGCTGCTGGTTCTTGATCCGTAGGCGGGCGAGTTGTCGGGCTTCTTCGGCGCGCTGGAGATAGCTAGCGACGTCAACATTCTCTTCGTCAGTGACGTGCGGCAGCATGGCGTTGAGCGTCCTCGTCGGGTTCCTGCCGTAAACCAGCTTAAACGGCGTTATCTGTGTTGTTTCTTGCACCGCCGTGTTGTAAGCAAAGGTTACGTACGGCAGGACCGCGTCCCACGTCTTGTGCTCGACGTCTACATACATTGCTAGCATGTCGGCGAGGGTCTTGTTCAGGCGCTCCGTGAGATCATTCGTTTGCGGATGGTAGGCAGTTGTCCTCCTGTGGCTTGTCAGGCTGTATTGCAGAATGGCTTGAATGAGCTCTGCTGTAAAAGCCGTTCCTCTGTCGGTGATGAGGACTTCTGGGGCACCATGTCGCAGCAGGATGTTCTTGACGAAAAATTTCGCCACTTCGGCTGCGCTGCCTTTTGGTAGAGCTTTAGTTTCAGCGAAGCGG
Source organism: Dermacentor andersoni (assembly GCF_023375885.2). NCBI lineage: Eukaryota > Metazoa > Arthropoda > Arachnida > Ixodida > Ixodidae > Dermacentor > Dermacentor andersoni. The sequence continues at coordinate 7,983,139 of NC_092823.1, read as the reverse complement.
GTGAGATAGTCCGTCGCCACGACGATCCACTTATTCCCGGATGTTGACGTCGGAAACGGCCCCAACAAATACATCCCAATCTGCTGGAATGGTCGGCGAGGAGGTTCGATCGGCTGCAGTAATCCTGCTGGCCTTGTCGGTGGTGTCTTGCGTCACTCACAGTCTCGGCATGTCTTGACGTAACGAGCGACATACCTTTCTTGAATCCTCGATAGCGTCCGGGAGAAACCGAGGTGCACAGCGGTCGGATCGTTATGTAGTGCATGCAGTACTTCTGGACGCAGCACCGACGGAACAACAAGAAGGTAGTTGGCGCGGACTGGTGAGAAGTTCTTCTTCACGAGTAGGTTGTTTTGAAGCGTGAACGAAGACAATACACGCTTAAATGCCCTAGGGACAACGTCGGTGTGCCCTTCCAAATACTCGACTAGGGCTTTTAGCTCCGGGTCTCCTCGTTGCTGTTCGGCGAAGTCTTCCGCGCTTATTATTCCAAGGAACGTGCCGTCATCCTCGTCATCTTGCGGCGGCGGATCAATGGGGGCGCGTGATAGGCAGTCGACATCTGAGTGTTTTTGACCGGACTTGTAGGTTACAGTGATGTCGTATTCTTGTAGTCTGAGGCTCCACCGCGCCAGCCCTCCTGAAGGGTCCATTAAGTTAGCTAGCCAACACAACGCGTGATAGTCGCTGACGACTTTGAATGGCGTGCCATATATGTAAGGGCGGAATTTTGCTGTTGCTCAAATGACGGCGAGGCATTCCTTTTCAGTCGTAGAATAACCGCCTTCCGCTATTGATAGCGACCGGGTAGCATAAGATATGACCCGTTCATGGCCGTCTTTCATCTGGACTAGGACGGCACCGAGACCTAGGCTACTGGCGTCAGTATGGATTTCGGTATCGGCGTCTTCGTCGAAATGCGCAAGTACAGGCGGCGACTGCATGCGTCGTTTTAGCTCTTGAAATGCGTCGGCCTGCGGCATTCGCCACTTGAACTCGACATCAGATTTGGTTAAATGCGTTAGCGGCTCACCGATGCGTCAAAAGTCCTTGACAAAGCGCCTGTAGTAGGCACACATGCCAAGGAATCTACGCACTGCCTCTGTGTCGGTGGGCTGCGGGAACTTTGCGATGGCAGCTGTTTTCCGCGGGTCGGGGCGTACTCCGGATTTGCTGATGACGTGGCCTAGGAACAGAAGCTCATCGTAAGCGAAGCGGCACTTTTCCGGCTTCAGAGTGAGCCCTGATGATTTGATGGCCTCTAATACTGTCGCAAGCCGCCTAAGGTGGTCGTCGAAATTTTCGGTGAAGACAACGACGTCATCCAAGTAAACAAGACGCGTCTGCCACTTCAATCCTGCTAACACCGTGTCCATGACGCGCTGAAACGTTGCAGGCGCCGAGCACAGTCCGAATGGCATGACCTTGAACTCGTAGAGGCCGTCTGGCGTCATAAAGGCAGTCTTTTGGCGATCTCTCTCATCGACTTCTGTTTGCCAGTAGCAAGACTTGAGGTCCATCGACGAGAAATATTTAGCCTTGCAGAGCCGATCCAATGCGTCGTCTATCCGCGGAAGGGGGTATACGTCCTTCTTCGTGATCTTGTTCAGTCGACGATAATCGACGCAGATACGTAGGGTTCCGTCCTTTTTCTTCCCCAGGACAACAGGAGATGCTTACGGGCTTTTCGACGGCTGGATGATGTCGTCGCGCAGCATTTCGTCGACTTGTTGCCTAATAGCTTCACGTGGTCGCGTCCAAACTCGGTAAGGGCTCTGGCGGAGTGGTCAAGCGCACTCTTCGGTTATTATGGGATGCTTTGCAACTGGTGTTTGTCAAATCTTCGATGACGTAGAAAAACAGTCTTTGTATCGTTGGAGAAGGCTTCTGAGCTGTTGCTGCTTGCTCATGGGGTGAGTTGGATTTACGTCGAAGTCTGGTTCGGGGACTTTGGTCAGCGGGGTAGATGCGGCAGACCCTGAGAGGACAAAGGCATTGCTCCTTTCCAGAATTTCCTCGATGTACGCGATTGTCGTGCCCTTGCTGATGTGCTTGAACTCTTTGCTGAAGTTGGTTAGCATTACTTCCGCTTTCCCTCCGTGGAATCGAGCGATTCCTCTTGCGACGCAAATTTCACGGTCGAGTAGTACATGCTGGTCGCCCTCGATGACGCCCTCTACGTCAGCGGGTCTTTCGGTGCCGACGGAAATAACAATGCTGGAGCGCGGCGGGAGGCTGACTTGATCTCCGAGCACACTCAAGGTGTGGTGACCACGAAAGCTCTCCGATGGTATCGCTTGATCTTGCGAAAGCGTTATCGATTTAGACTTCAGGTCGATGATTGCGCCGTGTTGGTTAAGGAAGTCCATGCCAAGAATAACGTCTCGTGAACACTGTTGGAGGATAACGCAGGTGGCAGGGTAAGTCCGGTCATGAACGGTAATTCTTGCCGTGCAGATTCCAGTCGGCGTAATGAGGTGTCCTCCAGCGGTCCGAATTTGGGGGCCCTCCCATGCAGTCTTAACCTTCTTCAACTGGGCGGCGATGTGTCCACTCATTACGCAGTAGTTGGCCCCTGTGTCGACTAAGGCAGTGACTGCGTGGCCGTCGAGAAGCATGTCGAGGTCGGTGGTTCTTTGTCTGGCGTTGTAGTTGGGTCTTGGCGTCGGATCACGGCTGCGTCGTGTCGAACTGAAGCTGGAACGTCGCGTCGTCAAGTCGTCTTTCGTCGGTGTAGTCTTGGCTTCCTGACTTCGTCGGGACGGCGGCGTGTCGTCATTAGGTCGTCGAGATGGCTTATTCGTCTTCTTCGTCGGCGGCGGAGGATCTTCGTCAGTTCGACGAACAGCAACCACACCTCCATCGGTTGCTGCTTTTAGTTTGCCGGATATGGGCTCGCAGAGCGGCCCCGGTCTGGGCCGGTGTATGGTCGGCGCTGCGGCGACAGGTAGCGGCCTGGTGACGGCGAACGGGACGGTCGTCGAGGGCTCCATTCAGTAGCGGCGAGGTAGTCGGCGACGTCGCGTGGGCGCTTTCCAAGCTGGGGATGCGGCGCGTTGACGGCGAACCCTCTCAGTCCGAAGTCGCGGTATGGGCATCGGCGATACACATTGCCGGCTTCTACGCAGTGATAGCAGAGCGGGCGGTGGTCGGGGGCTCGCCAAATGTCCGTGTTCCTCGCGTAGGTGCGCTGGGCGACGGGTGGGCGTGCTGGTGGTGGCGGCGGCGGACGACGGAATTGCGGCGTTACAGGGCGCTGGCGCGGTCGCGGAGGGGGGCCTTCACGGCGTGCGACCGCGGCGTTGGTCATCGCTCCTGGCGGGGGCTCCGGTAACTGAGGTTGCACCTCAGGAACTCTAAGCGATCGCTGAACCTCATCTTTCACGATGTCGGCGATCGAGGCCACTTGAGGCTGCGACGAAGGCAGTACCTTGCGCAGTTCTTCGCGCACAATGGCCCTGATGGTCTCTTGAAGGTCGTCGGAATCCAGTCCTTGGATCGCGTACTGCGGCGTGAGCCCCTGGTGTAAATATTGCCGGGTGCGCACCTCCAGAGTTTTCTCGATCGTCGATGCCTCTGCAGAAAACTCAGCTACGGTCTTCGGCGGGTTACGAATAAGTCCGGCGAAAAGTTCTTGCTTGATGCCCCGCATCAGGAAGCGAACTTTTTTCTCCTCCGACATTTTCGGGTCGGCGTGCCGGAAAAGACGGGCCATCTCCTCCGTGAAGATCGCGATTATCTCGTTTGGCAGCTGCACTCTGGTTTCTAGTAGAGCTTGGGCTCGGTCTTTTCGCCCGGCGCTTCTAAACGTTTGCAAGAAGCCGCTTCGGAACAGGTCCCACGTCGTTAAGGTGGCTTCTCGATTCTCGCACCAGGTCCTGGCGAGAATCGAAGTAGACATGCCGCAGCTTGTCGTCGCTGTCCCAACTGTTAAACGTAGCGACCCTCTCATATGTCTCCAGCCAGCTTTCCGGGTCCTCAAATGTGGAACCGCGGAACTTCGGTGACTCCCTGGGCTGCTGCAGAACTATTGGGGCTGCTCCGGCTGCCATTGGAGCTGTCTTCTTAGTCGGCTCTGGACGAACTTCTCTAACGCTCTTCTTTGTCGTCTCTGGTTGAACGGTTTTCCGGGGGCAGCTGCTGTAGCCGGCGGCTTGCTCGATGTTCCGGGAAGGCGCTGGTGTTGTCTTTGCGGTCCGGGCTTGAATTACGGCTTGTCGGGGGCGTCCGGTACATGAACGTAAAGCAGCTCCACCAGATGCCACGTGGTGGTGACGTTGCATAAAACAGTAGCAATACTGTGAACGACAAAACTAACTTTTATTGGGCGAACCTGTGCCCCCAAAACAGGCTACACTTATAGCACAACGATAGCGGCGAACACGGTCGAAAATCTGATTAGCCGGTCCAGCGCATCGGCTTTTATACAGCAGTCGTCAAATGTTCCAGCCTAATCGCTTGGACCCGCGTGTGTTCCACTAAGTTCTACACCATTCGCGTCACGCGATGAAATCAGATAACATAAGGTTCGGCTACAACAGACAGCGGATAGAAGCATCGATAACTTTCCAGAAACTTCGGACACATGCAGGCGTGTTCTGCGCTGTTCGATAATATTTGTTAGGCGGCGAAACGTGTCCCCCGATAAAGACAAGCACACGTGTCATATTGAACACGCAGAGCACATCTGCGGTAGCAAACGGAGTCTTTTCTTTGTCGGATTCGGGCGTCGGTATTTGCCAGTAGCCTGATGTAAGGTCGTCTAGAAAAATATTCGGTGCCGTGCAGCGTATCTAGTGCATCGTCGATCCGCGGCAAGGGGTAGACATCTTTGGCAAACTAATTATATACACAATTAGTGCGAAAAGGTTAGGAAAAGCTTACGCCTTATGGAAAAGGTTTATCTTCGCAGCAAAAGTCAATACGGTATTTATGTCCTATATACCTAAAATGTGAAGGTGGAAAAGTGTATAACAAGTGAAGGGGTAATTATTACTGATATAAATGTCGAGAATTTGTGCCTCTGATGAAGTTAGGAAGTTGCAAAGAAAGAGCAAGCTCAATATGCGTACTTACGTTCTCATAAACTTGGCGTGTGCAAACATACATAGCCTGAGAGAACAATATTTGCTCTTGATTTGATTTGAGGTGGGCAAACAAGATCACCTGGTTTTACATGCTCTATCATTTGCCATGGTAGTTTCAATGCACCATAATTGTCACGATTTACGTTTTTATAAAGGCGAGGTAAATCCCCGTTTTGCTTTCATGGACTTAAAATTGTCAACTGCATTTGACATATGGAGTATAAAACATATTCTACATCTCTCAAAACACGTTTGAACTCACTGTTATCATTCGTGTGGCTTTGTTTGATTGATTGGCGCCACCGTTTGGTTGGAGAATGGAACTATGTGGGACACGTACTCCGGCCCGTTATATTATTGCGATATTATTTTTTTATTATTTATTTCCATTAACCTAAGGATATAAATACATTACAGAGGGGAGTGGAATACATAGTAAATGTGAACACGAAAAATAACAAAAACAGTGACAAATATTAGTGCTGAATGCTACTGTAACGATCGACGTCGCTTTACGCGCATTGCGATGGCATACGTCAATTGGCGTACTTGTTCCGGCTTTTTGTCCTCAAACACGTAGGGCTTGCGAAACGACAGATCTTGGTTTTATTATTGCGATATCCTTATATGTCCCAGGAGGCAGAAAATCTCGCCTGATGAACCGATGCTTCCGAAAAAGTCGAAGTTTCACCGGAAAGGCGAAGCACCAATTGCGATAGCAAAGGAGTAGATAGCTGTGCGAAGTAAGGATAGTAGTTTTATCGGCCGTGTCAACTTGTAAGCATTCGCTTACTAACTAAATTATGAATCATATATAACGTAAGCGCGACAGGACGATCACATAGAAACAGACACACAGAGACAGCGCTGTCTTTGTGTGTCTGTTTATTTCTGCGTCCTTGTTCTATTGCGATTACCCATTATCATCGATACAAACCAACTAGCCCGCCAGCGTGTTTTAACTAAATTACCAAGCAGCGTGTCACGAGCGCGAAGGTCAACATTAACACATCTCGCTCCGATGAGCTCAGAAACTTGCCGTCAAAATGCTAGACTGAGGAATCACGGCAGTAGCAGAGATCAAATTGACCTCCGTGTACCTCTAGCCCCAGCGTGAACGAAACATTGAAAGCACTGCGCATACGAAACTACGGGCACTACGCTTACTCTCCAAACACCGCGTTGAAGATCAGGCCTGCACGGGCTCACACTTTGGCAACGTTGCAGATCTCTTCGAAGATACGGCGCCCGCACGGCCACGCAGCAGCAACGCCCCTCCCCCGCCTCACCTCCTCCCCGTGCCTCGCGCGCCACAAAAGAGGGCGCGCTGCCTGCCCGCCGTCCTCCCTGGCACACGCCAGATTGAGCCACGTCCGCTCGCTCACGATCGCACCCTTTCACTCGCTCATACAGCACGCGGCTTGGCCTCGGAAACTCCGCCGCTTCGGTGGCAGTATAGACAAGAACGGCACCGAGAGCGGCGCTGCTGCGCCGGCGTTGAGAGCGCCGCATGCGAAGCAAAATTCTATTAGCGGGTGGTACCCCTCTCCCATCTCTCGTTCGCGCCGCCTTGATTGCCTCCTGCACTGCGCGTGTTTGGGCACGTTTCGCGCCGCGCGCGGTGTGTGCCTACGTGTGTGCGCGTGAAGGGCGCTGTACAGTCTGTTTCACATTTAGGGGAAAACTCGTAGCGCATTGCATCGCGATGCGGCGAGCGCGTGAGTCAGGCGGCGGCAGCCGCTCGCGCAGGTGCTCAAGGGGCGGGATCTAGAACGGCGTCGTCTGCAACGGCGGCGCGCGCTGGCCGCATTGTTGCTAAACGTTCTACTATCAGTTGCAGGGCGCCGATCTCATCGTTACGGCGTGAAATGAGCCGGTATTCTTTACTATGCGTTGTGCGACGCCAACTGATATGCCTCGAAGGTAAGTTCATCACTGCAGGGCAGTCATAGACGACGTACTGATTCCATACATTCTTGACGGCCCGTTTCTGGAAGGCGACTACATATTCTAACGCGATAGGTCGCCGATCCACACTGCTCGTGTGGTGCAACAACTGCTAGAAGAGCGCACAGTCACTCTCTTGGAGTGGCCGCCTCAATCTCCGGGCGCCAACATCATTTAAAATGTCTGGGGCTCGTTGAAAGTATCGCTGGCGCACCATCCCCTCTATCAGTCGCCCGAGGATAGGCTTCGATCCACCATCGTCAGCGACTGAGACGTGCTGCGAATGAACACATCCCTGATCAAGTCATTCTGCACTTCACTTCCTTCCAGGATGAACGCTGTCATCGCTGCCGCTGGGGACATGACGAGATACTGAAGTTCCGTGCGTGACGTGTCCAATTCCCCGCCGGCGGGCAGAGTCTGTCTGGTGTAGCGAATGACTGTCGAGAAAAATCATTTCCAGCTCATTGTCTGAACCTAAAACATTCATTTAATCGTATCCGTTTGTTTCATCGTGTTCGACTCCCATAGTTATCATTGTTGAGTGCTTTGTTTTCCTTTCGAGTCAAACAAAGACTGAACACGTTGCGCGCACATGTTAGTGCGTCTTGTCGCTGCTTATTACGGTAGCACACACAGTGAAGAAATATACGTGCACTGCCCCTGACAGTAGCACGCTTCCCGACAATGCGGCCAGCGCGCGCCGCCGTAGCAGACGACGCAGATCACGACTTCGCCGCTCGAGCGTCTGCGCCTGCTCGAGCTGCTGCCACCGCGCGACTCCATTGCTTGCCGCATCGCGATGCAATACGTTCCCAGTTTTCCCCTAAGTGTGAAACAGACTGTACCCGCTTCTATTTGCCTTTAAGAAGATCGGTACGCTTGACGATTGTTTTTATGGCTGCAATGCGGCGAAAGGGCAGCGTCTGCGTAACCATGTAAGTGACGCTGAGCAGGTGATTGGAAACGACATCGTATGTGCCGCCGGAAAAATCGTCAGCACATACGATGCGGCACATACATACGGCACATACGAGCTAAAGTCATTTTTGCAGTTTCTCACAATATGTTTGCTACAAATCCGTGGTGTCTCTGATGGCGACAACGGTCTTCCATCGACACTGTGCGGAAATAAACAAAATATATCGATGACTTAAATGATATTGCGCGACAAAAAACGACACGGACGTGAGAGACGACACACCAAGCGCTTGGTGTGTCGACGACATGCGCTTGGTGTGTCGTCTCTCACGTCCGTGTCGTTTTTTGTCGCGCAATATCATTTAAGTCATCGATATATTTTGTTTATTTCCGCACAGTGTCGATGGAAGCAATGCCGGCGCGACCAAGACGCGGGCGTGTATAGTCCAGCAACTCGATCGATCGGTGCAGTGGTGAAGCGGGAATGAACTCCGGTCATGTTCAATGCATCGTGCACATATTCAATTCCTCGGCACGCGTGAACTTCGGCCACTGCTAGCGCATACAACAGAAGTGGTTTCCATTCTTGGGCAGCGCACACATAAACGAAACACGAGAAAGAAGACAGGACAAGCGCTCGTCGAACAACTTAAAGTTTTTATATGAATAAAAGGATTATGTACCGAGTAATTATTAAATTCATGTGGGTTACATATAAAAACCGTCATACACTCAGGAGTGATCAATGAACGAGCTCGCTTCGTTTTCCAGTTGTTTACTTCGCTCGGCGCACCGCAGTAATCCATGTGTGTCGTCTGCTTATTTCGTACCATTTTCTTGTGAATCGGCAGAATTTCACTGGTGGCATCAACCCTTTCGTGTTTACATTGCTGTCGTGACAGTTAACAACACAATAATAATTTCCGGTCATCCGAAGAGGCGCCGTCGCAAACAAGAGACGTTTCGCGCGCAGCGCGAACTGAACGCGGGCGCGACCGAGGGAAGCGGCGGCGGAAACCTACACCCGTTGGAGATGAAATCGTTCCGCCAGGGGAGAAACGAGCGCTGGCGTCTAGGATGAAACTTGGCGTGCGGTCGTCTATAGGGGCAAGAGGTAATTGGTGCCATCCATCAGGAGGGCGGGCTCCGCTTACTTTGCGCGGTCTCCTGCATCGGCGCACGCCCGCGTGCGCGCTAAAGTCCCTTGATGATTTGAAAGTAGCGACACTCTTTGAACTCTGCCGCCGCCGCGCGACCTCCTCGCCTCCTCCTCGCCCCTTGTTCGTTCCCCCGTTTTGCCCCCGTTTTTCTGCACGACGATTGGTCTCCCTGCCGTTGCCCTTGGAAACGCGCGGATCTTGAGTTTTGCTTGTGTTTTTCTTTTTCGTCCGCGCCATTTTCCTCCTCAGCACGGCTGGCTCGGCCCTTTAGCTCGGCGCAGCGAACGTTGTACGCTGTGTTTCCTGCTCTATGTGCTAGCGCTATGCCGGCCTGTTGCGCATATAACAGCAGCAAGAAGCCTGAAGATGGTTGTGCCGTTTTTGTGATACCACAAGGAAAGCGTGACGGCTTGCGCAGGAAGCAGTGGCTGCATGACATTGGCCGAGAGAACTTTGTTCCGACAAAGAATAGCGTTGTTTGCGAGCTGAGGCATCTTTCTTATAGCTCGTAGGAAAGCATCCCGTAATGCTGCATTTTTTTTTCATTCTTCCGGCCTGCTAACCAGCGTTTTTGTTGCGGCTGTCCTCAGTATGCTTAATATTCTGGGGCGGCTCCATCACCTCGCACGTCGCTAACTGTTGTTATTCAATCGGAAGTGCAGCATTATAGATTCTGCTTTGCGCCCTGAAAAAATCAGTGGAAAGTATACCCGTGGTTTTGCGGGTGATAAGCGTAAGCCAGTCAACATTGAGTTTTTTTTTTCATGTTTTAAGGCAAAAGCCTTTAGATCTCTGTTTCAAGGTCGCGTTGTAAACTGGAAGTATCACGTGACCCAAGGAGGCCAGAGGTGACCCAAAGCATGTCCACCCCTGTATAAGAGAATGATTACCTAAGTTAATTAATGAATCATTAGTGATTGACCTAAGGTGGATTAGGGATGATTAAGGTTGATTAGAGTGCATTAAGGAAGATTAAGGTGGATTATAGTGCATTAAGGAGGATAATGTGCATGAATAAAGATTAAGGTGGGTGGAGGGAAATTAAGGCGGATTATGGTGGATTAAGGTGAAGGGTTGATGAAAGGGTATTAAGACCGATTAGGGTGCATGAACAAGGATTAGGGGGGATTAAGGTGGACAAGGTATTAAGACCGATTAGGTAGCATGAACAAGGATTAGGCGGGATTAAGGTCGATTAATGTGGATTAAGGTGAATTAGGGTTGGTAAAGGAGAATTAAGGCCGATTAGGGTGTATTAAGGTGGATTAGGGTGTATTAAGGTAGATTGGGACTATTAGGCAGGATTAAGTTGGATTAAGGTGCATGAATAAGGACTAAGGTGGGGAAAGGTGGATGAAGGTGGATTATTATAGATTTGGGTTGATAAAGGAGGATTAAGACCGTATAGGGTAGGATAAGGTGCATTGGGGGCGATGTGGGTTGATTAGATTGTATTAAGGTGGAGTGGGAGAATTAAGCTGGATTAAGGTGGATGAATGAGCATTAAGGTGGATTAGGGGAGACTAATGAGAATTAGGGTTCGTTGAGTATTAAGACCGATTAGTCTACCATAATCCTCCTAATGAACATTAATCCACATTCATCGACCTTAATCCTCCTTCATTCAGTTTAATCCACCACAATCCACAAAAGCCCTCCTTAATGCACCCTAATCCACCTTCATCGACCTTAATCTACTCTAACCCTCCTTAAGACACTTTAATCCTCCTTAATCAACCGTAATGCTTCCTCATTCACTTTAATCCACCCTAATCCACTATAATCGTTCTTAATTCACCTTAATCCACCCGAATCCACATTCATCTACCTTTGTCCACCCTAATCCTTATTAATCCCCCTAATCCTCCTTCGTTCACTTTAATTCACCCTAGCCCACCATAATCCTCTTTAATGCACCTTAATCCGCACTTATCCTTCTTCGTGCACTTTAATCCACCCTAATCCACTATAATCGTCCTTAATGCACCTCAACGCACCTTCATCCACCTTTATCCAACCTTCCTTATGACCTTAATCCACCTTCATCACCCTAATGCACCTTTATCGACTTTAATCCACCTTAATCCTCCTTAATACACCCGAATTCATCTTAATCCAATCACTAATCAATCATTACTTTGCTAATCATTAATCATCTCTTATACGCGGCTGCATATGTTTTGGTTCGCTTCCCGCCTTCCTTCGGTCACGCGATATTTTATGTAGCTCACAGCGGGACCTTGAAGCAGAGGTCTAAGGCTTTCGCTTAATAAGCCACACACAAAGGGATGTGTCACAAGGAATACTAGATCAGACGCACGAAGTAAATCGTCTGATCGTGTGGCAGAAAAATTGTCTGGAGTATAGAACTCGCCTCAAAACTCCCTTTAAACCAGTATACCCAGCTCATACGGCTTTAAGAAAAAACCAACCTCCTCATAAACGTTGCCTCCAGCATTATCGATGCTGTTATTAGCATTTCTCAAAATTTTCAACCCCACTGGGGCGCGAAACTGGCCCAAAATAACACACCTCCATAGAATCCTGCGGCCCGTCCGCGGGAGCCCAGAAGGAATAGCGTGCCGTGCGCAGCCGGCGGGCGAGGAGAATCGAGGAGGAAAGCGCCGTGAGGAGGAGAGTGTCGCTACTTTTAAATTATCAAGGGGTTTTAGTGCGCGCCAATCCAGGAGGCCGTGTCCTTTCGTCCCTTCTTTCAACTTCTCTCTCCTTGCTCTCCCTCGCAACTCCCTCACTTTCGACTGCCTCCGCGCACGCACGCCGGCCCAGCGCCAGCTTAATCCGCTGCATGAATTTCGTGTTTCGTTATCTGCTGTAATCGGGAAGACTGCGCTGCTGTGCGTTGAGCGGTGTGGCCAGTTTCATCAGTTTCGTGGTCCTCGGTAGCTGTGTGCTTTTGCTCCGCGATGTTTCACCAGTTTCACGACTCGCACCGCTCGTGCATCCTGCAGTGGTGCACGAATACCTCAAAAACAATCCCTGCAAGGTTCTTCCGGGTGATTAAAGGCAGCAGCTCAGCGCGCAGATACATGGACATAAGAAGACGCATGTATACGAACACGGCAGTGGCGTAGCCAGAAATTCCGTTCGAGGGGGGGCTCACAATGCAGCTCGGCCTCCTCCTAAGAAAAAACAGGTCGGATGCTCCTATCTAAATACATGTAGAAGGATAACTTGTTTTTCTTGGCAACCACTGCACCAAATTTGATGAGGTCTGTTGCATTTAAAAGAAAAACTTAAATCCTAGTGATTGTTTGTTTCGAATTTTCGATTTAGGTCCTAAATACTTTACTGAAAAGTGGCAAAAATTGAAAATTTTCAGAAAACGATACAATGAAGTTTACAACTCTGTAAATCAGCAATGAAAATCGTTATCACAATTCTGTGAACCGCACATAAATAGTTCATCTACAGCGGACAAAATTGATGTTACAGAGGGGTCTAAAAAAATTAAGCATTATGGAAATACGGCTGTTGCAGAACCCTTGTACATAACGTAACCAATTCACGTAAGATACAAATAGACATGTCGAATTTGTCCGCTCTGAATAGTGTAATGGGTGCCGTTTACAGAACCGCGATATCTGTTCTTGATGCAGAGCTATTAATTTTTAAACTTCGTGCTTCTATTTTTTTTCCGAAGTTTCGAATATTTCAAAATATCTCAAACAAAGTTCGGGCCCTAAATCGAAATTCCGCTTCCAACAAACACTACAATTTAACTTACTCTCTCAAATGTAACAAATTTGATTAAAAGTGATTCAAGAGTTATCTCAAAAAAGCGTTTCTACGTTTTACATGTATCTGAATAGGGCACGTTGGAGTTGGGCCCGAGCTAAAGCTTCCTCTTAAACAATTTGCCTAGGAATCAAATACATGAATAATTACTTCATTGCCAGTGCCGAAGATGCTGCAAACGAATTCTTGAACCCTACGCACTGTCAATACAAGCAAAATATGTATTTTTTCATAAAATATTATACTCGTATGTGCCAAAAATTGGCCCAACATAACTGATGTCAATGCTTCCATGTTTTTGTCTATTTATTAAGTAAAGAAAATATCACACGAACTTTAGAACTGCATCAGTTCGAAACCAGCAAAGGAGTGCATGGAGCTGATATGAAAAATGTAAAGGCCATGAATTGAACAAGTTGAGGACAAATATGTTAATGAAACTTTGTCATTCAAGATCCTAGTTTACATTCTTGTACATATGCGACGGCCAGCGAAGAATCTCAACACAATACAGGGAGTCACAAAAGGGAGCACGTATAAAAAGCAGTTCTGCACAATATACGAGGGCGAGTCAAATGAAAGTGAGCCAATGTGAATATATGACAAACGGGGTACTTTATTTAAAAGCAGCCTCCATGAGCATTTAGACATAAAGCTCCTTAGATTGTTGCTTTCAAAACAGCTGCAACTGACTTTCACGTCATCGTCCGAGACGGATCTGGTTCCCTTGAGCTGTTTTTTCGGTTGCCCCAAAATGTGGAAGTCGTAAGGCGACAGGTCTGAGCTGTATGGCGGATGTTACAGCGTTTCCCGTTGAACTTTGCCAGTTTTGTATTAATCACATCAGCGACGTGGGGACGGGCATTGTCGTGTAACAAGATCACCCCATTCGCCAATTTTTCACGAAGTTTGTTGATTGCGACACGCAGCCGATCCGGCGTTTCGCAACATCGGAAAAAATTGATAGTCTCTCAAGATTTAGCAAATTCTATCAGTAATGGCCCCTGACGATCGAAAAATAAAAGTCAACAACACCTTACCGGTGGAAATGATGACCTTTGCTTTCTTTGGGGGTGGTGAATTCGAATGTTTCCATTGTAAGCTTAGCTGTCGCGTTTCAGGCTCGTAGTAGTTGTATGATGGTTCGTCTCCGATCACAATTGCAGACAATAAATCGTCACCCTTATTGTGATACCGGATCAGATGAGTAAAGGCAGCGCCGAACTTCTCCGTATTCTGGCGGTGGTTCAAAATCTTGGGCATCCAATGCGCACACAAGGGCCGATAACCGAGATGTTCATGAATTATGGCGTGAACGGTGACGGTGAACCGAGCCGTGACTGATGTTCACACGATCTGCCTGTTCATCGATGCTTATCTTCCGTTTATGTGTCATCAGCTCATCAACCTTTGCAATTTTTTTAGGGGTGATTGCACGATGACTTTGGTCCGGTCTGGGATTGTCTTTGAAACTTTCACGTCCTTCTTTGAACCGTTTGTTCTAACGCTTCACAGTGACCAATGAAATGCAATGTTCAATGTACACGGCAGCCATACGGTGACTAATTTATTTTCGGGAAACACCTTCACCAGCCAAGAACCTCACGGCACCACGCTGCTCAACTTCTGGAGCGTCCATTACGTCACGCAACTATGTTCACTCCAGTGTATGAGCTCACTGAAGAACATTTATCCTCACACCTGCGTGTCACTTTTGTAAATGAGAGATGCCTGTGTGCTACGCGCAGGCTTTGCAGATAATGAACAGAAGCATAATTATGCAAGGTGGGTAGGCTCACTTTCATTTGACTCGCCCTCGTACATTGGAAATGCGAAGATACAATGGAATATACAAATGCGAAAATACAGCTTGATAAAGGGCAAGGAAGTGCAGCTGGAAAAAAAGTTCACTGCACGCAACGTGGGAGCGGCCCGCCTTGACATAAGAAGTCGAGCCTCCGGACCTCATTCCAATAAATGTTTTCACACACACACACACGTATGCACAAAACCTCGCAACAAGATATCTAAACATACGTATAAGTCTCCAATAAATCTACGTATCTAAGAAAAAGTCACGGTATATAATGGGTCAAACAAGGCAAATAAACATGTTGCGCAATCGCAGATTCACATAATTCTAGATCCCACCTCCATTCCATCCATCCCCCCCCCCCCCCCCCCTATGTATCGCGCGTGACGGAAGATAGCGCACTTGAACCTCACTTTTCTCCCTTGCGCACACAAGACTGAGCCACCATCGTCGGCTCACCCATTCCTTCCCACACCCCAAACGCTTTCACTCGCACATACAGCATGCCGCGCGCGGTTACGATGTTATCGCCCTTGGACTTTATGCGTAACATGAGGGCGACGGCGATGGCAGGAATGCGCCTAAAGTGTCCATATAAGTGCTATCGCAATAATATAATAAGAGTATACGGCAGCTGAAGCGTCCCATGGCCCATTACTTTCGGGAAAAGAAGTAACGAAATAGAACATTCACTATCCGACAATTCACTGCGCCGCAAGAGCGTTCTTTTTTTTTTTTTTCCTATTGTGGGGCGGCGGCACCGTAATGAAAAAAAAACGCAGAGGAAACTATGTTGGTCACAATCGAATGCATACTTTGGGCAACTAAAGTGGCTATTAAAGGAATATCGAAGAAAACACGAGACGCTTGGTCCACCAAAAACCATGCGCATACTGCTCGGTATCCTACACCCGCGAGACAAGACTTCTGGAGAGGTTGCGCTCAAGCGAACGCGGTGCAATCAGTCGAGTCCCCACAGTGATGGCGGCGAGCGACCATTGTTTCTTTTTCTCCACTGCTAGCCAGAAAGCGTCCAAAACTTTGTCAGGTGAAAATCCACTCGGCCAGAGCAAACCGAAGGCGCACCAACGTGCGCCGCGCGGTGGTCGGGGCATCACGAGAAAAACGTATGCACTCGGGCTGACTCTGGCAGGCCGCGGGTAGGGGAGCGAGCACAAAAAAACTGAAGAGGCTCAATGTGTCCTCGCGATTAAAAGTCATAGTAGAAAAAATAAATAAGAACGTAGTTACCTTGGCTGGCTTTAGTGTCTTCACTGGATGCTTTGGCACAGGTGAAAAAAAATGTTGATATTTTTTTATGTGACATGACGGCACTGGTGAACCACCACAACGCTTCGTCTCATCGGGCCTCACTGCGGGCTTTGTCAACTTGTCTGATAGTGTGTTGGTTTGGCTTGTCTCGTTTTCTGGCCCGATGTACGACTTTGGAAAACTTAAGGAACCTTTGGCGTCAAATATTTATGGGAACATTCAACTTACAAAGTTCCGCAATTGAAAATCTAAAGCACACGTTAGGAAATGTCAATGCGCCTTTCACGTGAAAAGTTTGAGAACTTTATACCCATAAAGTTTCGGAATTGACATCCACGCGCTCCGTAGATTCCATGATATAGTGTAGATTCCGCGGCCTCAGCGAGATACCGCGGCGAGCCCGTTCGCCATCAACACGTCCTTGAAACTTTGTGCACGGATGGGTGTGCTTGCGTTATGTGACTCCCGGTGCATGGGCGTTGCCGCGAAATCAAGCCCAAGTTCGCAATTTTCGCGGTGAAATGGCTTTTCGAGCGTGAAAAAAACGTTCTAGATAAAATTCCGAATGATTTCCGGCGCCGGGGGTTGCTTTGGTCGGCGGTGCATGGATAGCACGAAAAACTTTCGGGAGTGGGGGGATTGAAGCCCCATAAGCCCCCCCCCCCCCTCCCTGGCCACGCCCCTGGTCATTTGTGTGATACATGATTCTCCGGACGTCGTTGCGTCTTGATTGTGCTACACGTCCCTCTTACCTGCAGAGAACGTTGAAAAATAGATGTTCCTCCTGATTGTCACCTGGTCAATCACGTGTTTTTCTGTGCCAAGTCTCATTCTGCAACTTCAGTAACTCGCCCACCCAGCTTTCCATTCCACCCTCACTGCTTGGGCTGTACGTCACCGTCTACAAACGCACTGACAGCTGGAAAATTACTTTTCGTGTTTATGTGTGATCTCAGTAATTACGGATGGGAAACCGCATGAACCTTCATGTGTAGGCATGATACACTTTCTTTCTGGATATGCAGATTTTTGCAGTTAGTGTTTATTACACGAAGGAGTGCCCAATAGGTACGACTTAGTGCCTTAAGTGGCGTAATTTTACTGCTAAGCCTTGCATTCGAGGGGAAAGTCATGTTGTTGGCTCATTTCACCTGGTCTTTGATAGAAGAATAGGCCTTTCTACGAATGTTTTCTGTGCGCTGCTAGAAAAGCTGACTATCTTCTGCTCCCCCTTGCCACCGTTACTAAAGTTGTGACCATGTGGAAAATCAATCAATCAATCAAACAATTTTATTTACCAGAAACAATAGGAATTGGATGGACACCTGGGCAAAAAACTGTCGCAGCAGCTTGACGGAGGCCCAGGGTTCCTTACATGGCAGTAGCACTCGCATGATATGTACAAAATAATGTGATAATATATATTTATGTTTTTAGTACAATGTTATTTTTGTTCAGCCATGTCTTTCATTTTGTTCAGTAGTAATGAACATGTCACGCATTTCATATACTTTTGTGCAGGTTTATAAGTAAGTTCTTGTGTTTTTTTGTATGGCTGTGAATAAAACAATGTTACTATTTTATTCTATTTCATAGTTCTTTTACGTGTCATTGTTTTTGTCATTACCAGTGAATTTTCCCTTTCATGAGTTGTCATGACTGTGTCGTACACGTCGTCCAGTTTTGTGTAATATCTTAGTAATTATAACAAAAGCTCTCAGTGCGAATATCAGAAGCTCTTCGGCACTTTGTTCTGTAGGGCATTATATACAAATCATTTATGTGTGTACGCGAAATGGCCTACGTGTTTCCTTGAGTTTATTTATTTTTTTGCTATTTGACTGACAGTGAACTTTGTGTTGTTGAGTAGTCATATACATTTCATGCATTTTTAACTTTTCCTAATTTTCTCAGCATGTATCATACCAGTTGAGTTATGTGAAAATATTTGTTTTCGGAAACGTAAGTCGATAAAACGAGGCCAGAGATGTGTTGGAAGTGGAATTTATATATGTTCTAGCATATGCTGGCATGCTCAAAGTATGGACAAGACTGCGTGCGTGCTAACGCATAACGAACCCACGGCATACCACGCACCACTTCACAAACAATGATAAAAATAAATACGCACCGCTCACAGGTACAAAGAAAGGAAAAGTGAAGGTTGGCGGGGCATGGGGAAGGGTGGAGAGGGCATAATAAAAACAAAAAGAAAAAACAAAGAGCGCTAGGGCGAGGACTTCGGAGGCGCCACGCGGCTGCTGTTCCTGTTGCCGTGATAACGTAAACGATCATGTGCACCGTCAATTTGCCACAGTATCGCCCTCCTGCTAGGGCCGTAACTGAGCGGGACCTTGGCACTAGCGTCGAAAGAGCGTCTGCTTAAAAACAGCCAATGGCAGCCATGCGGAGATTCAACCCTAGGACGCGGCGACGATTTAATCGCCCTGGGACGTCATGCGGACCCTCACGGCGACGACAGAAATCCGCCTGTAGTGTCCATATAGTTGCTATCGCAATAAAATGGCCGACGGCGCAAAGAGTATAAACACGTCAAAGCTGGATCGTACTGACGTCAAATTTCTCATGGAGGATCTGGTAAAAAAAGTGTATTACCCTTTTTAAAAGAAGTTACAAATTTTGGTCTGGGTGGGAATCGAGCCCGCGCCTACAAAGTGCGAGGCGAGCACGGCGGCTCCACGGCTGCGGGTAACGTGTGCCTAGTGCGTGCGTCATTGCACACGTCACGTCGCAGCCACATGGCTGCGACGTTAAAGTGACGTAAGGTGTGGTAAAGGGAATTAAGGTGAAGTAAAGTGAATGAACGTTAAAATAAGTGGAGTAAAGTGGTTTGAGGTGGATTAACGTGGATTAAGGTTGGTACAAATTGGAGCTAAGAGGATTAAGGTGCATTGCGGTAGAGTTGTTAAGAACACGTAACAATGTGTGACATGACGTATCATGGTCGCGTTATGTTCGAAAGTAAAATTGGTTGCGATACGCTCATGAGTGAAGTCACCTCACGTGTCACGACTTGAACCATATTCTGAAGAAATCACAATATGAAACCGCAGCTATTTTTCGATGAGTTCTCAGTGGTAGCGGTCCCGCTATTATTGAACGCAGAGAAAGAAAAGTGAAGAAAGGAACACAAACATTAAGTCTTTAATGGTGATAACTTAGAGAAGTCACAATACTTTCGCATTCAAATAACGTAAGGATACTTATGTGACTGTCAATTTTTGCTATAGTAATTTTGAGCGACATGCATTATCCACACTACCCATCAGTAGACGTATTCTTTCCGAAGAGAGTGCTACGAGAAAGGGCATTTTGCTTCATTATTCAATGACGAAGCATTAGGAATAGTTACAACTTCGGACCTCCAATAATAAATTGCCATGACATCATCGTTGAAAAGAGGCGAGCAACGATTCAAAAATCAGGCGCATCGCGAGCGACATTCGGTTGGTTTGAACGAAGCTGTGCTAAAAACGTGCCGTACTTTAGACATTTATTTCATTTACTTCCACTTCAGTCCTTCTTCATAATCCGTGGTATTGATGGTACTTTCTTTATCTCCATGGAAACTAATTTCTTCTTTTTCTTTCTTTTCTGAGGAGGCGGGAAGGCAAGATTGCATATGTGCTGTGTCGCGACACTTGTGCTCATTTTTGCGCGCGTTTGTGTGACTTGTCTGCTTCATAGGGCGTGCATGTTGTCTTGCATCAGAAGCAGGTGCCACGCTATTGAGCATTTGGCTCACAGTTTCCGTGTGCACTCTCACGAAAATGAAGCAACTTTCTTTTCTTGACGCAGGCCCTCCTGTTCTCACGCACGCGCTTCTTCCTTTGGTGATCATGCTGCTCATGCCAAACGTCGTCGTGTGCACCGTGTGCTTCGTAGTTTCTCACAGCTCGTCCACGACAAAGGCCTTCGAGTTCGGCTTCTCCAAGTTCTGGCACGAATCCTGGGCAAGCCAAGGCTTTGCAACGCTGGAAACATGGGCGTTTATTGTCGCGTTTACTGTTTACAGCGGTCTCTCTCTAGTACTGATCCCTGGTAGTACTTATCACGGCCCACCAACGTCGTCGGGGCACAGGCCTGTGTACCGGAAGAGCGGCTTCACCTATTACGTCATCAGCATGACTATAGCCGCTTGCGTTTTGATAGTTGTTGACGCTCCTTGCCAGGTAGCATACAGGTGCACACCTGGATTGGCCGTTGCGCTCGCACTGTTCGCCTTCGCAATTCCGCTGCTTCTGTACGCGAAGGGGAGAGTGAGTCCCTCGCCAGGAGAACACGGCAC
The DNA here is from genome assembly GCF_023375885.2 of Dermacentor andersoni. Taxonomy (NCBI): domain Eukaryota; kingdom Metazoa; phylum Arthropoda; class Arachnida; order Ixodida; family Ixodidae; genus Dermacentor; species Dermacentor andersoni. The sequence continues at coordinate 7,962,874 of NC_092823.1, read as the reverse complement.
AACAGGAAGCCTGGTATTCGACTTCTACTGGGGCATGGAGCTCTATCCTCGCATCGGGGAACGACTGGACATCAAACAATGGACGAACTGCCGCTTCGGGATGATGATGTGGCAGCTGCTGGTCTTGGTCGGCTGGAAGGCTCAAGTCGAGGCGAGCGGCTGGAACTGGTGCGTGGCATCTACGGCTCTGTTGCAGACGATTTACATCGCGAAGTTCTTCTGGTGGGAAGATGGTTACATGCAGACCATCGACATCACAGTGGACAGAGCAGGTAGGTAAATTATATTTCTGGCAAATAGAAACTGCGGATGCTCGCTATGTGGCTTTGATGTTGCATTAAAGAGTAGCTATGCTTGAAGTGCCGGCACCTTCTTGAATAATCTGGGTGCCCTCGAAAGCCGGTTTCTGTAGCTTGTAGTTGGCCAGAACTGATTGCAAGTTATTTTTGTCGGCCTAAGCGCTATGACACCGAAAATGTTCTTCTGTATTCTTTATTTTTTTACTAGTTTTGGAGCTCGTGAATGTTCTCTCTCCCTCTCATCCCTCGCTTTTTGTCGCAGTTGGCAAAAATGCCCTAAATGCAAAAATACTTGCTAAAAATTAACATGGTACACTCACATCTTCCCCCTTTTCCTTTGGTGTGCGTGTACAAACGCGGCAACGGGTGGGCAAGTCTGAATATTCAAAGTTGTTAATTGATAATACGTGTTCGCGCAACGTCACGTTCAGACAGCAGCCTATTTTTAATTTTTAATGCTTCATTGCATTTTTCCATGGCCTCTTTATGCTAATATAGTCACTGTTCTTTCGTAATTTTAATTCCAGATTTCATTCTATTTCTCAGCCTAACTTGAAAAGAGCAGCGCATTTTAGATCCTAAACTCGAATCCTGTTACGCTTTTCGACAGTCTTTCTTAGAAACTTTGTACTTGTTTACCCCAATAATAATCGGCAGTTCTATATAGCTGCTTATCTAATTCTACCTATTGCCTTAGGTACATCAGCGGGGGTTACCGTATACATGGTTCCCTCATTTATCCACACTCCCAGTTATTAATATTTATCTACTGCCGCTAATTGACGATAGTCTATATTAGGGCGCCTGATATTACTGCGATGGCGTCAAGGGTCCCCTGACACCAAAAATCCGCTGTCGGCGTCCGGCGCCGCGCGTCCTGTGAGCGAAGATTGCGGTATAAGTTTAGTTAATGTATGCTACACGCCACGCCATGCTATATGACATGCAGTATATGTGGGTTAAATCGCCACCCCATTTTATCACTAAGGTTGCTCATGCGTTCTCTTCCATCCTTGACAAAGTGATTCCTTGAAATTTCGATAATGACAGCCCACAAACAAATGTTGTAAGACAAAACGATGACAGCGCATGCCTTTTATGGTAAATATTCTCAGGCTGAAATATTAAATGTGTCAAACGGGAACAGATACCTGAAAATGATGCAAATGTTTTCGAGCGGCTGCACACAATCTCTGTGACCGGCCCACGCAACAGGCCGCGTTTCTACCACAAAGCTCGCCTTCGTGCATAGCGTTCGTGGCCAGCGTTTCGCCGTAAAGATTAGTTGCATAAACGGCAGTTGCGTGAGAAGCAGTCAGAGATCTTTGAATGCTGTCGCGTTCCACTCTCAAAGGCGAAACTTAAGCTTCCTCCAAATGTTTGATATTGGAAACGATGACACCTAATTTTTCTGCATTAATTTCCATCCTAGCACTTCACTCGTGCAGGTCACGTATATTAGCTAATTTATCAATATCTATATGGCTTTCAGTGTCAGTGTCGCCTGCGTACACTAAGCCTAGCAGACTTTGTCTACCAATGGTGCTTAATACCAATTTTTCTACTAACTTATTGTCCATACCTGCTATTACATGATGAGTAGAGGTCGGGCAATGAACAGCCCTGTCCCAGACTGTTGTTAAAATTCTGAGCGCCACACATGCCTGACTTTGGACTTCATCATCTCCACATATTATCATCCATTGTACATCTTCATCATCTGTATAAATCGTCACCAACAGCACAGCTTGATTTTCGTGGTAGTAGCACGAGCTTGGCTGGAATAAAGCGGTTCCTTACAAGTGGTGGACGGCGATTTTCTTTCGCCAAGACCTCTCGCACGTTCTCACTGGAGCTCCGCTCGGGTCGCCGCTTAACACCACCGGCCATGCTCGCTTAAGCGAATCCAGGCACGTCCCAGCCCGCTGCTCCACTGCCACCTTCGCTTCCGTCGTGACCATCAGAAGCTGCCAGTGCGACCCCCAAGTCTTCGCTGGTCTACGCGGGGAAGACGTAGAGGACTGGCTCCAAAACTACGACCTCGTAAGCGACTTCAACAAGTGGGACAGTTCATAGAAATTACCGAACGTCGACGTTCTCCCTGTCCGATATCGCGAAAACCTGGTTTTGGAACCATGAGCCAGATCTCCCAGACTGGGCGACGTTCACGCAACAGCTTCGGCAGGTTTTCGGTGCCCTAGCTGTTCGCTCTGAAGCCGCGAAGAAGAAACTCGGTGAGCGCTACTGTTCCAAAGTACTTGAACCTTGCCCGTAACACTGAACTTTATTAATAGTCCCTGTACACTTCCTTTGGTGGTTCTCTATAACCTTCACTCGCACCCTTTTCTTTAAAAGCATTCCACGAAATTTCTGTTTACATTGTCAAAGGCACCACTAATATTCCAGAAAGCTTTTCGTCACGGTGTAGCTACAGCCATCGCGATTTTTATAACCTGGGCTATCACAAATAAGTTATCATCTATTCATCCGAATTGAGTTGTTTGTCCGCAGGTAAACAACAGCATTTCTTGAAGGGACGAAGAAAGAGTTATACCTTGAAGATGCAGTGCGCGGTCCATTATGGTGATGAACAGCTGCTTCCAAAGCACACTTCCACCCTCCTTTGCTGTGCGGTAGAGAAATAGCAGCGTCAAGCTTGAAGAAACCATTCTTGCTGCAAAACTGTTTGCTTTTGTGCAATATGGTGCCATAAAATGCAGCTCGATGTGTTTTGATTCAGCTCATCGGCAAAGTTTTTCGCGTCTTAACGCTGGTGCACTTTCTGCAATAACAACAAATGTCGCATCCACCCATATTTAGCAGCTGAAAACTGCGCTCCTTCGTCCGATGCGATTAGGAACGCTTGAATTTCTGGCAAATTCTACCACAAGGTATTTGCCTTGCCAACGTTGATTGTCTCGGCGACCAACACGTGGCAGCGTTATCAACCGATGCTTCTTGTGAGCTTAGCAAGCCCATCGTGCCAGCTTTGGCCGCCGATCCCAAGATACAGAAAATGGTTGCGACGGACCTGTCTTCTGCGCAGGCTGAAGACCTTTACCAAGTATTATCGTCCTACAGAGATATTTTCGACTTCGACGATCGCCCTCTAGGCCAGACGCTCGCGGTCAAGCATCGGATTCTTACTGGCGATGCTACGCCTATTCACCAACGACCGTATCAAGTTTCTGCGTCGGAACGCCGAGTAATTCAAAGCGAGGTCAACAAAATGCTAGACAAAACATCATTGAGCCTTCTTCGAGTCCCTGGGTATCACCTGTAGTGTTGGTTAAGAAGAAGGATGGCACGTGGCGCTTCTGTGTAGACTACCGCCATCTGAACAAGACGGAAGAGGCTATTTACAAGCTATTTACACTGGACTGGAGCCAGAGCACCAGGCCGACATTTTCTCGCGCCAAGGGCACCGACCCACTTCGTCGTCGTTCTCGCAGCGGCTCGACTCTCGGGTATCTACCGATAATATCGTAATAATCATTATATATATATATATATATATATATATATATATATATATATAGAACTGGGAAACCAGGAAACCAGCCAGGTAACTTTCATTAGGTACACTGAGTAATGATTATGCATGGACCTTGTCTTTCTTCTGCAATGCGCGAGATCTTCATGCATCTCTACATGCCACATATTGGATATGGCAATATATACACATATAAAAGCACAAACATTTAATTTCGACGTTTCGGCTCAGGTCTGGCCTTCGTCAAGAGCCGTGATGAAGGCCGGACGCCGGCGGAGACGTCGAAGTTAAATGTTTTTCCACCTATGCGTGCGCCTACACTTCGTGTAATTTACTGAACACCGGATCCGAGGAACTACTGCATTTTGTTTCACACACACACACACACACACACACACACACACACACACACACACACACACACACACACACACACACACACACACACACACACACACACACACACACACACACATATATATATATATATATATATATGGGTTTTGTTCAAAGTGTGCGGCTTGCAGAGAAAACAGAACCACCGGAGTAGACGTGAAGACATCCACTGTGTTTCTCATGCAGCAATGTGTGGTCTGTTGCAGCGCTGGAGATGACAACTGAGCTTTCTTTTAATACGTGAGCTTTAGGAGTGTCACAGGGAGCAGCCTTCGTCAGAGTACAGGGACTGACTCTGACGAAGGCTGGTCCACCAGCCGAAAACGTTAAGTAAAAGAAGTCTTCCAAAAAGTTCGTCGTCTCTTTCCTGCGTATATATATATATATATATATATATATATATATATATATATATATATATATATATATATATATATATATATATATATATATATATATATGCGTATGTGTGTGTGTGTTTGTGTGTGTGTGCGTGCGTGCGTGCGTGCGTGTGTGTGTGTGTGTGTGTGTACGTACACATGCGTACACGCTATTCTAAGCTCTCCCATTCCCTCTACCTGTACCACGTGACCGGCTTCCCACGTACACTACACACACATGAACTTTTTTCCTACTTTGACACTCCTAAAGCTCACGTATTAAAAGAAAGCTCAGTTGTCATCTCCAGCGCTGCAACAGACCACACATTGCTGCATGAGAAACACAGTGGATGTCTTCACGTCTACTCCGGTGGTTCTGTTTTCTCTGCAAGCTGCACAACCCGCCCCCTTCATGCTGCCCTGCAGTTCATGGTTCAGTAGGCGTCACAGGAATCGTCCATCTTCTGTGACTTCGAGGCAGATCTTCAGTGCGCTGTGCGGCCATTTCATCACAGGCCTAAGGGGCAATTCAGGCTCACTCACACCGGCGACTCACAGCGGTCACGCTGCCAACTTGGTCGCAAATAGCCGTAAATGGTCGCTTTTCTCGAAAAGCGACAATTCTAGGCCAGTCGCTCGCTCCCCGATTTTCAAGTCCTGTGACCGCAGTCGCAAAACTACTGCAACAATCAGCAGCATTCAGCAACGTGCTTGTTAAGTGAGCTAGTAAACGAATGTTTACAGCCGTTCATGCAGCTGATAAAATGACCAACCTCACTTCGTATAGCTGTCTAATAATTTGGTAAAAATAACGGTGAAACAGCGACTTAATTTGAATGTCGTTGCCCCCAGTACAGTCATGTTGCCTTTTCAACCATTGGCACCGGTGTTGTAGCTCATATTGAACATTAGCTGCCAAAACTCTTTACATAAATATATATCCCCGAAAACTATTCGCATCCTCCGTCTCGTCAATTCGCCTATTTGGGGCATTGTAATTGTGAAAATGTCGGTTTGCCTCTTATAGATTCTACAATGCATGCGCGAGAGACATTATTGCTTTTCTAGTAATGTATGTAACACATGAAGTGGGAAGGGGGGGGGGGGCGGTGAGGTTGCGTCGACAGTTTGATTATGCCCCAATCAAACTTCCCTTCGAGCTCTTATATATGTGAATTTTTTTTCCGCGCCAGAGCCCATGTGCTTTCTTTCTCATGACACTTTTATATCGAAGTTAAAAAGGCATTCCTGCGGCTCCTCTAAAGGCGTCGATGCACAAATGTCCAGGGAATTTCGACGAAACTTAATCGAAGCATATGACTGTCAGGTCTTGAGACCGACTAAAATTAGCATGGTCGGTGGAGATAAGGAAATTCCAAGAATGTTCATAAGACCTGGATAACGGAAAATGAAATTCAGCTCCTAACATGACAAGGCACTTCGCGATGTGTTTTGATCTTTCAAATGTGTTTTTGCCTCAGTTCATTTTGCAAGCTATAGACATGTTCGTTATAACTTTGGACTATCACATCAGTGCAGGCGAAAATTTCCTCTTCGTCTACTATTTTCTCATTAATCAGACTGGCCGAGCGGCTAGTGTCCTTGATCAGGCGCTGAAATCTTGCAATTAGTTACGATCATTCCTACAAAATGTTTGATTTCACAAGGAGCGCTGCGTCCGATTCCTTGGGTGTTCCCTCGCTTGTACATTTTGGGAACACGTTCTTAGTATATTCGCGTTTACCTGGCATGAAACAACACATGGCGGAAAAGTAATCTGGCAATTGACCACGTGACCTTTCTCTTCTCACATTAGGCTGCACCCGGGGTATCGCAGTAGAGTAGGACAAGGTTTCGTGTGATACTGGCACATGTACTTATTTATCCCATTTTCGGGGACTGCATTTCATCCGTTAACTTAAGGTTATCGCTAAGTGCAAGACGCGCCTGCATGGTTGCAACTTTCTCGAATGTTATGGTTGATTCTATTTGTTGTGTATGTTGTCGCCGAACCTTGCGTAATCTCATTGTATGCGCGACGCGAATTGTGCAGTACGTTCTGGAAGACACGCGGGCACCGGCGATTACGCGAGAACCTTCGACGAGTGATGTATAAAAGTCGACGCGCTTGAACCGCTGATCAGATTTCGACGATCACCGACTGTGCTTGCGGCTATCATTGTGCTTCGAGTGAAACCAACACCACCTAGATAGCACAAGGCCTGTCCACTCCGATCCCCGACTCCATGCTACCTGGCCCGAAATTTCCATTGCCAAGGATGGCGTGACAAAACCGGTGACGTCAAAGTCACCACGCTTACTTGGGAGCACCCCCGTTATATTCTATTGCAGTCGGGCCAGGTAGCCTGACGTCATGGATCGGAGTGAACAGGCCTTATGTTATGTAAGTGGTGTCGGTCAAGCCTGTTCTTGTGGACAAGGGTTTGCCCAATAAAGAGTTAGTTTCGTGATTGACAGTTTTACTGCCGCGTTCTTCACCGTCACTGCAACGAGAAAATACAATATTTCAAACAACATAAACGCTCCTCTGAACTTAACGGTGAAGACCTGCACTTGTCTCTGACACTCTTTTCTCGTTCTATATATAATTATATATATTTAGTCCCCGAGTTGGAAGCCGGGAGTCCACTAACTGCAGTAGGCGCTTCTTCTTAAATAGTAATCTAGCAACTTACTGCCTTTCTCATTAAGAAAACTCGTCTGTCCCACAAATGAACTAAGTTCCCTTAAACAACTTGCAGAAAAATGTTTTTGCATGTTTGCCGCGATTGATTTATATGTTGCACGACGCACAAACAATTTCACCTTGTAGCGTTGGCAGGTAGGTTCGGCCGCACGTTTATTATTTGATGCGCAGTCATTTAACCAGGTATTTCGCTCAAGGCATACTGAAATAATAATAGCTAGAGAGCTGCACCAGCTGTACTGCCAAGGATCATATCTGACTTCACTGTCTATTGAATCGTACCTGCTGTAATTATATCTTCTGGAGGGCCTGTTGCTTCCTGTGAGTGAGTTAGCTCTGCTATGGCATTCACTGCATCCTGTGGAGAGGGTGATTTCTTAGTGCATGTTTGTCTGTGGATGTCACTGCTAAACAGGTACTCACAGGAACATTCTTACTCTAAATAACTAGTACATTCCATTGCTGCGAGCTCATTAGTGTCGCGTGTAACGTATGAATAGCACAAGAAGCTTAAAACGCATTTTAATCTTATTTTGAAGATTTTGCGAGCGACGAATAAGAAAGCACAGCGCCTATCAATGTAGTCATCAGCGTAGGTCCTGTCTGTAAATAATGCTACGTCATGAGCTTCGGCAATGGATTTCGGTGGCGTGCGACGTCATTGGCTTTCCTCGCCTTTCGAAAGATATTTCAGCACTGTTTGCATACGCTGTCTTGCATTAACCGCACACAAAGCGTACGTACGTACGTGCACATGCGCAGCTATGTGCAGGCTTCTTCCCGTTTACGGATTACCAGGGGTGCTATGCAGGATGCGCAGCCAACCGATGACACAGCAGCCATCTCAAACGACGGCTGCCATTTTCATTTACCCCGGCGCATATTCGAAACTTTCTTGCAGGTGCGCGATGCTGACCTGCTCATTTTATATGATGCCCATGTTTGGGGGAAATCGGCGTTAAGGCAGCATATCGAGCGGGGGCTCCTTATTGAGGATGGCGACTGCTTGCTTGGCAAGTATTTTTTCCCTAAGTGGCTGCATCTGCTGTTAACAACACAGGGGGGGGGGGGTGCAAAGAATACTGCAGTTCTGTGCTTAATGACTTTCCTAAATAAGCAATTGGTGCAAGAGCACCGTACTTGAATGATTGCGATAAAAGTTATAAAAGAAGAAGTGTTCTGCATCACAGAACACTTCTATTCGTGGGTATAGAACCCCCTGTATGCGTGTTAATGTCTGCATATGTTTGTATATGTGCATGTTTATATACGCATACAAACCATAAACATTTTTTTTTGGGGGGGGGTGAGGTTCAACTCCCTCACCGCTGCTGCACAGCATGCTGTGTGCTGCCGAGAATTGAAGCACAGTTTGCTCCTTGTGAGCTACTAAATGTTTATTTTTCTTTCACGACAATGTGTTTGACGTACACTTTGAAATCACTACTTGCAGCAAGGCAGCATGCTTCGTGCTCATTGTGTGTCGTGCGTTTACGCATTTCAGCTTTTAAGGACATACAAATTAGTAAGTTTCCATCATTCTGCAGTGTTCTCACATGCTAACCAGTTGTGGTTGTGACTAGAGCAATATTCCAGGCAGAGGAACACAGCCTCACATTTATGTGAATGCACACTTTTGGTGAGTACAGGCACTGAATATTTACATCTAATGGAGAACACGCCTGAAAACAGTCGTCGAAATTGCCCCCTCATGTTTGCTCATTTTGGCATTAACTGAGCTGGCTGTCATATCTCTTACAAATGCATTGCCCTTCTTACCATGTCTCAACTATCATCATGCTTTGTAAACTTTTCGTCAAGGCAGTCAAAATGAGGTCCCACCCGATATGGCATTCCGTTGGTGATCTTCAGAAATAAATATCATCATCATCAGCTCATTTTGTCCACTGCAGGACGAAGACTTCTCCCAATGATCTCCAGTTTAACCTGTCCTGCACAAACTGATTCAATTTTAAGCGTGCGAACTCCTCAATTTCATCACTACACCTGACCCTGTCGCCCTCAGCTGTGTTTCCCATCCCTTGATATCCATTTTATCGCTCTCACTGTCAATCGTCTGTCCTACACATAATGTGACCCGGTGAAGACCATCTTTTTTTCCTTAATGGAAACCAGAACATTGGCCACCCCCATTAGTTCTCTGATCCATTCTGCTCCCTTCCTGCCTCCTAACGTTACACCTATCATTTTTCATTCCATCGCACTCTGTGCAATCCTTAACTTCTTCACGGCTTTATTTCTTTGTGTCAAAGTTTGTACCCCATATGTAAAATGTAATGATTGTACACTTCTCGCGCTAGCGGCAGTAGTAAATTGTCTGCCATGATTTGGGAATACCTGCCATACGCACTCCATCCCATCCTTAATCTTTGGTGGGTTTCCTTTTCATGAGAAGGCTCCGCTGTTAGTAGCTGGCCTTAAATATGCATTCTCTTGCATGGCTTCTAGGTGTTGATTGCTAATCATGAATTGTTCTTTTGCCTTGCTATTGAATATTATCTTTGTCTGTGGCTTGTTTATTTTCAACTCTGTTTTAATACTTGCTTAGTTTAGGACTTCAATAATGTTTTGCAATTCGTCGGCTTCATTGCTACGGCACACAATATCATCTGCATACCCTAATTTGCTAACACATTCTCCGTTGATCTTTATTCCTGTTTTTTCCCAGTCCATTTCTTTTAGCACTTCTATGGACGCAGTGAAAGTGTTGGAGAGAGTGTACCTTTTTGCCTAACCTCTTGATTGCAATTTTTCTGCTTTTTTCGTAGAGAAGCAGTGTAGCTCTGGAAGCTTCGTAGATGTTGACTATGGTATTGACGTATGTTTCCAGTATTACTTGATGCCACAACGCCTCTAGAACTGCTGTATTTGTCTCCATTTTTCCACAGAATCGAATGCATTTTCGTAGTCTAAGAAAGCCACATAAAGGGGTTGTTTGTATTCAACAGGTTTCTCAATTACTTGATTGATCATGTGCCTGTGATCCATTGTAGAGTATCCTTTCCTGAAGCTTGCTTGCTCTCTAGGTTAGTTGACGCTAAGTGTTTCTCTTAGCCTATTCGAAATTACCTTTGTGTATATTTTGTATATAACTGAAAGTAAGCTGATGGGTCCGTATATTTTGTAGTCTTTTACACCTTCTTTCTTGTGTACTAATATAAAATTAGCGTTCTTACAGCTTAGTGGAACATTTGAGGTCTTAAGACATTGTGCGTAGAGTACCGTGACTTTCTTAAATACAACCCCCCCATATCTTCGATCAAATCGGCTGTTATACCGCCTTCTCCGGTCGCGTTTCCATAGGACAAGTCTCGTATGGTGTTTCTAACCTCATCTGTAATAACACATGGTACTTTGGTGTCCTGTTTGACTTTGAGATAGCTTGAGGTTGAGAGACTTGTCTTTGAGCTGTGCAGTTCAGTATAGGAGTCTTTGGCCACCTTCACTATGTCACTGAAGTTGCTGATTACATAACCCTGCTTCTCTTTCAGTGCGTGCATTCTGGACATTCCTGTATAGGAATAAATGTATTGTGCACATAATTATCATCACTCAGAGGTGTGCATAACAGAGTGCTGACAACTGAACTTTATTGCTGTTTTACCAGTGCCAGTATATCCGCAAAAGTAAGACAAGCAAAATAGAAAGAAAAACATCTATTGGCCTTCCTTCACACATCATTGCGCATGAATATAATTTCTTCGTATAAAACTACATAGGTATCACTGTTGCATGGGGGCACAATATTTCTGTGTTGGTTGTCTTTTGAACGAGTGATTTTAAAAGTGACATAGTCAAGTATAGGTTTTTCTTCTGGAAATTGCAGTTTCAGAGGAACATTCAGGAAAATCAGTGTGTTGCATGCATGTACTGATAGACTGGCAAGAGTAAATATAGCTGCTGTACAGATGGAAGGCTGTGTGAATCTTATGTGACCGTGCCTTTTGTCAGGTTAATGCCAAAGTATAGGTATTTTGGCTGATTTTGTCCAGAGTGTGTCCCAGTTCGATTTATTTTACTCTGCCTGCTTGTTGATGTGCCTCAAATTTGTTGCTTGCTACCTACCATTTTATCTCAATAGTGAATATATAATTTCCAGTAATTAGTGCACCTTGTTATCGTGTGGTCAATTTGCAAGTTCATTAGGGTCACAACTGCAATGAAAGGCCACGACTATGTGCATGTATGGTTACACTTTTAGTCTCATGGTAGTCATTCCTGTTCTATGCCCCATTTTCTCAACAAGCACAACTGCTGTTTTCTTGAAGGCGATAGTAACTACCCACTGGAGCCATGGCTTTTAACTCCTGTGGCAGGCCACCCATCACCACAGTCACCTGAGGCAGAGTACAACAAGGTTCACACAGCCATGCGAGCAGTTGTGGAGCGTTGCATTGGCATTCTGAAGGCAAGATTCTGGTAATTACAGAAGTACCGTGCTTTGCACCATGAGCCTGGCCGAGCATGCCACATAGTTGCAGCATATGCCACACTCGACAATATTCGCTTGCTGCTGGTGAGCCCATCCTATCTGATGAAGAGGTTGATGACAGTGATGACATCGACACTGATGATGAGCAGCAACCTCACCAGCCAACACCAACTGTGCCTCTATCAACGCCTTCGACTGCTCAGCCTGTTTCGCAGCAGGTTAGACGAATGCTGTTTTCAAAAGGAAAGGCCCTGCGTGACTCAAAGTTGCAGCTTTACCAGCAATGCAGGCCTCAGCGTAACAGCTGCCTCAACAGAGTGGGGCGTCGCTTTCGTCGTCTTCCTGCCACATAGTACATGTCAAATAAGTTAGATTTAAGTTGTCACCATAGCAGCGTGTACACGTATAGATTCAGTGCCGCGTATGCAGTGTTTGCGCTGTGACAGGCAGCACTCGCCTTAACGAATGTCACCGTTATTGTGATTAGCCTTTAAGCAATGTCGAAACATCTTTCTGTATTGGTATTTTGTTGCTTTCTTTATGGAGGACTACGGTGGCTGTGGAGCCGCTATAGATATTTTTCAGTATTTTTACGTACGGTTTGTCTACGCGCTGATTCCGTAATGCTTCCATGACTGCTGAGGTTTCGACTGAATCAAACGCCTTCTTGTAATCAATGAAAGCTATATATAAGGGTTGGTTATATTCTGCACATTTCTCTATTACCTGATTGATAGTGTGAATATGGTCTATTGTTGAGTAGCCTTTACGGAATCATGCCTGGTCCTTTGGTTGACAAAAGTCTAAAGTGTTCCTGATTCTATTTGCGATTACTTTAGCAAATACTTTGTAGGCAACGTACAATAAGCTGATCGATCTATAATTTTTCAAGTCCTTGGTGTCCCCTTTCTTATGGATTAGGATGATGTTAGCGTTCTTCCAAGATTCCGGTACGCTCGAGGTCATGAGGCATTGTGTATATAGGTTGGCCAGTCTTTCTAGAACCATGTTCCCACCATCCTTCAACAAATCTGCTATTACGTGATCCTCCCTAGCTGCCTTCCCCCTTTGCATAGCTCCCAAGGCTTTGTTTACTTCTTCCGTCGTTACTTGTGGGATTTCAAACTCCTCTAGACTATTCTCTCTTCCATTAGCGTCGTGGGTGCCACTGGTACTGTATAAACCACTATAGAACTCCTCAGCTACTTGAACTATCTCATCCATATTAGTAATGATATTGCCAGCTTTGTCTCTTTATGCATACATCTGATTCTTGCCTATTCCTAGTTTCTTCACTGCTCTTAGGCTTCCTTCTTTCCTGAGAGCATGTTCAATTCTATCCATACTATACTTCCTTATGTCAGCTGTCTTACGCTTGTTGATTAACTTGGAAAGTTCTGCCAGTTCAATTCTAGCTGTAGAGTTAGAGGCTTTCATACATTGGCGTTTCTTGATAAGATATTTTGGCTCTTGCGATAGCTTACTGGTATCCTGTCTAACGGAGTTACCACAGATTTCTATTGCACCCTCCTTAATGATGCCCATAAGATTGTCGTTGATTGATTCAACACTAAGGTCCTCTTCCTGAGTTAAAGCCAAATACCTGTTCTGCAGCTTGATCCGGAATTCCTCTATTTTCTCTCTTACCGCTAACTCATTGATCGGCTTCTTATGTACCAGTTTCTTCCGTTCCCTCCTCAAGTCTAGGCTAATTTGAGTTCTTACCATCCTATGGTCACTGCAGCGCACCTTGCCGAGCACATCCACATCTTGTAGGATGCCAGGGTTGGCGCAGAGTATAAAGTCTATTTCATTTATAGTCTCGCCATTCGGGCTTCTCCACGTCAACTGTCCGCTATCCCGCTTGCGGAAGAAGGTATTCATTATCCGCATATTATTTTGTTCTGTAACCTCTAGCAATATCTCTCCGCTGCTATTCCTAGAACCTATGCCATCTTCCCCCACTGCCTTGTCTCCAGCCTGCTTCTTGCCTACCTTGGCATTGAAATTGCCCTTCAGTATATTGTATTTTGTTTTGACCTTACCCACCGCCGATTCCACGTCTTCATAGAAGCTTTCGACTTCCTGGTTATCATGACTGGATGTAGGGGCGTAGACCTGTACAACCTTCAATTTGTACCTCTTATTAAGTTTCACAACAAGACCTGCCACCCTCTCGTTAATGCTATAGAATTCCTGTATGTTACCGGCTGTATTCTTATTAATCAGGAATCCGACTCCTAGTTCTCGTCTCTCCGCTAAGCCATGTTAGCACAGGACGTGCCCGCTTTTCGGCAGTGTATATGCTTCTTTTGTGAATAAAGGGAAAATCAGACATCCACCCGTTCGTAGCAACTGCTACGAACGGGTGGATGTCACTCACTTTCTTCGACTACGAGGCTTTCCTTTGAGGAACCCGTATGTGTTTCCTTTGTAGCAATTACTACGAACGGGTGGATGTCCGATTTTCCCTTTATTCATTACTTCTCTCCACTTTGCGGGTTTACGCAGAACTACTACGTCAAACTCTTGCCTTTGCTTCGTGTTGTCGACACATTCGACTTCGCCCTGCCATCTGCTAGCCGCCTGGTTAGCTCAGATGGTAGAGCGGCTGCCCCGGAAAGGCGGTGGTCCCGGGTGCGAGTCCCGGACGAGGACGAATTTTTCTTCAACTACGAGGCTTTCCTTTGAGGAACCCGTTTGGGTTTCCTTTGTAGCAATTGCTACTAACGGGTGGATGTCTGATTTTCCCTTTATTCATTACTTCTCTCCACCTTGCGGGTTTACGCAGAACTACTACGTCAAACTCTTGCCTTTGCTTCGTGTTGTCGACACATTCGACTTCGCCCTGCCATCTGCTAGCCGCCTGGTTAGCTCAGATGGTAGAGCGGCTGCCCCGGAAAGGCGGTGGTCCCGGTTTCGAATTCCGGACCAGGACGAATTTTTCTTCAACTATGAGGCTTTCCTTTGAGGAACCCGTATGGGTTTCCTTTGTAGCAATTGCTACGAACGGGTGGATGTCTGATTTTCCCTTTATTCATTACTTCTCTCCACCTTGCGGGTTTCCGCAGAACTTCTACGTCATGCTTCTTTTGTCCTCCTAACTTCACTGAGCCCCATTATATCCCATTTACTGCCCTCTAATTCCTCCAATAGCACTGCTAGACTCACCTCACTAGATAACGTTCTAGCGTTAAGCGTTGCCAGGTTCAGATTGCAAGGGCGGCCTGTTCGGACCCAGGTATTCTTAGCACCCTCTGCTGCGTCACAGGTCTGACCGCCGCCGTGGTCAGTTGCTTCGCAGCCGCTAGGGACTGAGGGCCGTGGTTTGACGAAAAGGGTTCTACTTAAGTTGAGGACGACTCAATGAGCTGTGGAAATAAGACTGATGGGTGTAACGTTAAGGGATAAGAAAAGAGCAGATTGGGTGAGGGAACAAACACGAGTTAATGACTTCTTAGTTGAAATCAAGAAAAAGAAATGGGCATGGGCAGGACATGTAATGAGGAGGGAAGATAACCGATGGTCATTAAGGCTTACGGACTGGATTCCAAGGGAAGGGAAGCGTAGCAGGGGGTGGCAGAAAGTTGAGTGGGCGGATGAGATTAAGAAGTTTGCAGGGACAACATGGCCACAATTAGTACATGACCAGGATATTTGGAGGAGTATGGGAGAGGCCTTTGCCCTGCAGTGGGCGTAACTAGGCTGATGATTATGATGATGAGTGTTTAGACACGCCATATTGCCAAATTTGTCACTTCTGTGTCACTTAAATTTTGTGTTACCAAGATCTCACTTGCGGCTGCCTATGATACTGATTTTCTTGCTGGTTGCTGACTTTTTCCCAATTGTTCTGTCTGTCAGGGTGCCTTCCAAATGGCTCACTTTCTTAGGAAAGTTGTTAACTAAGTGTAAATAGATAAATGGATATCACGAATTGCGTGAAGTACCCTATGAATGCTAATCTCATAAAAAACTTGGGGTTCTTCATTAGTAAAGTTATTTAGTATGCATAATGCTGAATTTTGGTCATGCATCATCTATCGGCCGCACTATGAAACAGCGAGGCATTGCACAATTCCCTGCAGCGCGTGTTCGATGTTGCGCCAAGCCAGTTGTGCTTATGCACTTGTCGCGAAATGAAAATGCATTGAGAATCTTAGTGTGCTGGCTTGCATGAAGGAAATACTTCAGGGTGTTTGCTCTGTTCATTGTTGGTGCATGTGCCAGAGGTTCAGTGTATCTTGTTTAGGGGGGGGGGGGGGGGGGCAGCGTTATTGTGGTTGGGTAAATGATATATTTTCGTCGCATAATGGGGCTCTAATTCTTAAGCACTAGAACAATGCAGATCCAATGCACTGCATAACTAGGTGTGCGTGAAGATGTCATGAACCACCAAGGCAAAATTACATATCTGAAAAAGTGTGGTGCAGATGCCAATGAAAAGGGAGTCTTTAACCCACCATGATACAAATAAAAATTGCAGAATGAGTAGACGCTTTGTGCAGCTTTACAGCAACGATTACACAAAACGTGATATGCTCAAACGTGTAAAAGCTTGCCGCAATGCCAAAGTAGGATGAGCCACATGCAGCATATTTTGGCATTGAACATGTCTTGTAATTACTATTTTTATTGTAAGCCTCGCTGTCACGCCTTTCCCTCGGGCACTCCCTTTACTGAAACGTGGCACTGTCTTTCCAGTGGTGTCATGATGATGATGGTAACAGCAGCAGCAAGGCTGGTTAATGCTTGCCCCTTTGATTCCTGTGAGTTTAGTTGTACAAAATATGGCACGTGCATAAACCTGTGCTGCAAAATTTAACGCTTGTGGTGATTTTTTGGAGAGCTAATTTGTGTTGGGACATTTCAAAGATGTGTGCCATTGTAGCCTATTAACTAGAGCATTGGTGAAGTTGAAGACGGGGTGTACTGGTATAGCAGACTTGAAGTTGAATCGCACAACAATTCCACGGGACCCTAAGAAGAGAAACACACACAGCAGAACGCTCTGCTGTGTGTGTGTCTTTGTGTGCCCTCGAATTGTTGCGCAATCCAACTTCAAAAGAGCACTAGGCTTCTTAGGTACAGGACCGAGGAAAATGAGCCATTCGACAACATGCCAGTGCCTTGCCCCACAATTATCGAAGCCTGAAGGCTTGCAAACAAAGCTTTGCTTTAGAATCCACCTGCTCATGTAATAGAATTACTGATTGAAAGAACCTTCATACAAAAATAATGGTGAAATGAATGGCCTTTGAAAAGTGTAACTTGCATATTGACACTGTTGACATAATAGATGCCACACCGGAGTCAACAATTGTACTGGACAGAGCAGTTTGTTTCCTATGTGAAGCACAAGCTTCCATTACATGCTGTGCAGGTAACGAAGCTCAGTTTGTTTTTACGTGGTACACAACATTCGCTGTGATCTGTTTTTGATTCTAAAGAAGTGCCAAACACCACCTCTTTTTAAGGATGCCATGGGAATATTTGGAGAGGCCTTTTTACAGCCCCTCATATGAAACTGTAGTGAGCCCGCTTTGCTTGGATGCCTTCATAGATTTCTGTTCCTGATCATTGTGCTACAACCGGTGCAAGGCATTACGTGATTCTACAGTCGGATACAGCTTTAGGCGGCCGCGGAATCTGTATTTCAAAGGAAGGCGAACACAAGCCTGCACCAATGGGCACGCACTCTAGACTGACATCGTGCGGCCGGATGCACTATACCCGCTCGTCGGAGAGGGACTATTTCTTTAGACGTGGAGGCAAAAAGCTGCTGCGCTTTGGTCATCAGGGCGGGGCCTCTCCCGCCTTCTGAAGTTGCATCCGACTGCAAAGGATGCCGCTTTTTGTACAACACAAAAGGACAAAGTGCACAATTATTTTGCCTATGAAACGGATACATCACAAGTGAGCTATGCAACGGCCTAAGCTGTGCAAGTTGTGTGAAAATGAGTACTTGCAAATATATGACATTGTTAAAGAATATGTGGTATCGAAAATGCATGTAATGGCACATTTGAATCGGCGAGTGCTGCATTCATATACACAGTCTATAGGTGACAGCATTATCAAGCTCCTGCTGTGTTTCCTGTTTTTTCGTTGTGAATTACATACACCGGTTCATCTTGTGGCTAATCAACACACACTGTATTCTTGCGCATAGAACAGCACAATGACATGTATGCTGCATTAGTGTATTTTTCATTTACATGGTCCAAGAGTGGCACAGGTTGTCTTACGTCTTTGCTCATTTTGAACAGACACCAAGTGTGTGTTACAAGTGTCTTAATATGCAAAGCACAATGTTTACTGCAATAATTTTATTCCTGCTCTTGAATAATAAATAAACAAAATGATCAACTGAAAGGTTCTTTATAAAGTATCTTTTGGGGGCTCGACTGGAGAACAGTGAGGGCACCGATACTGCTGTTACAGAGCAGCCCTCTGTACCTCGGCCACACTCTCAAGCGACGTGCCTGGCGCTCGCCTACTGCCACCAGGTGGTTCAGTGCCTGCAACAGTAGAATGCTTTGCTGTGAAAAAAAAAGCGGATTGTTGTAATGAATCAACCACATATAAACCATTATTTACAAAGAAAAATAGTCATTGCACTATGGTACTAAGCACCCTTAACTGTGGAAGCCTTTAATGTAGTATGCATAATAAAACAATGTGCCGGGACAACGTTGCTTTATTTTTTATAACTGGGTTTGTCTTTTTCAGAGCCAGTTCTCATGTTGATTAGTGTGCCAGCAGCTGAGGTGTCCCCGCACCTTCACGAGTCTCTACTATCAGCACCACAAACCTGTTTTTGTTCACTGCAAAACATGCATCTCCCTACAATGCCGTCTTATGCGAGCCGATTGCATCCTATGCCTACAAACATCATATTTTCGTCCCATTGCACAATTTTCTACCATCCTCGGCTGCAGTTCTCTCTCCTTGACATCCATTCATGAATTGGCAACATGTGATTGAAGACGTGCATGGCCTGCCCACCGATTGCAGTTTTTTTTCTTAATCTCAACTAGCATATCAGTTGCCACTGTTTACTACGCCAACGTCTTCCTGCCTTAATGCTGTCTCCAATTTTTTTTACTTCGCTTTCTGCACAGTCCTCGACTTCTCAAGTTTCTTTGTTTACCTCCAAGTTTATGTCCCATATTGCATAACTGGTAGAATTCAATGATTCTAAACTTTTTTCAATGATATTGGTAACGTGGCGATCACGATTCGGTAATGCCTTCCATGTGCTGTTCAACCCATGAAATTTTTGTATAAGTTTCCTGCTTTATATCAGTAGCTGCTATTGATATTCCACCTTGATAAAGATACTCTTCCATGGATTCTGCAGGCTGAATGTCACTCATGAATTTCTGTTATCTCACCAAGTTAGTGAACGTTACCTTTATATTTCCATATTACTCAACCTTCCAAAGCTCACCTAGGTCTGCCTAAGTGTAATAATTCGAATACTTCTCACTGTGAAGTGAATAGCACCTGGGCGATTTTGTCTCTGTCTCCTGACCCCTTTCTTGATTGCTATTCCACTTTGCTAGTGGCGAAATAATATAGCTGCACAGTCTCGATATTCCCCAGGGTATTGTGCTTCTTGTGCTCTATGATGTACAACGTCTATGACTGTATGTGCTTCTAATTAATCCAAATGCCTTTTTGCTACAAATGAAGCCATGTAAAATGTTTCTTGTGCTCTGCAGATTTTTCAATTACTCGATTGATGACATGAGGTGCTCCATTGTAGAAAACTCGTACCTTCAGGCTGTGCCTGTCTGGGTTGGTTGGAATCAAGTGATGTGCTGACTTCCTCGGAAATCACCTTGGTGAATGTTTTATACAATATTGAATTGCCCTAATTGTCTGTCAATGTATACATCTCTATCTTTCCTATGCAAAGTTTCTGCTCGCAGATGTCATTCTGCTTGTATTATTTACTGTTTCCTTACTCCTTCCAATGCTGTAATTTGATTATCTCTAATAATCTTTCTGTCTATCAGCTCTAGCAATTTGTTGAGTAATGTTTTATTTCTGAGGCTACACACCTTCATGTTCATTTCTCACACTCTGTGTTACTTCAGAAACGCTGTCTGCTTGTTGCTCTGGTGCCTTACATCCTCGTTAAATTTCATCTTCGTAGTATTGTAATGTTCCATTCATTAAATTGAAGTTACCATCTTTTCACTCTTTCAATTTTTCTGTTGTATAGGTGCATAGTTATTTGTGAAGAACATGATATAATCTGGTTTCAGCCTGACTGCACATACAGTGGTTTATTTTTCCGTTGACTAATTTTGCTCTTCTCTTCAAAATTAATTGGGATTCGACACCTATGATCACTGCCTTTTACCCTACATAACACTTCCACATATTGTACTATGCTCACATAGGCGTATGTAATGAAAGTTAGTTCATTTTTTTGTTTTCCTGCTGGTTTTTGTTTTCCTGCTTTGGATAGTAAAGACATTGATGTCCATTTGCAAACACAAGCCATAGGCTTGCAATACTTGCCCCATATGCCAGGTTGCCCTAAGTGATGCGTTTCTAGATTCTGAACATTCTCTGCATTACACCTTGTGAAATTACTCTTGCCCTAGTAAATATTACAGGTGAATAAACCCATAAGTTAACAGCAAAGGAGCAAGGAAAGCTAACACAGGGCCTCTTTCAGAAATACCCACTGTTACGTTTCGCCTACGACGCGCGGTATAGCCGGCGCGGATGCAACGGACGCCGGGGCTTCGTTCAAAGCGGCGGACATTTTGGCCCGTTCGGAGCTGCCGCAAAGCCTCCCCGCCAAGCGCGTCCAGGCGTGTTTCAGTGCCACGTGTCTTCGTGTGTGTGTGTGTGCATGTTGGTGCCCACGCTTGTCAAAGCGCGGCGGCCGGGGAGAGGAGCTCTCCAAGTGTGAAGCGAGGAGGTCTGACTGGCGCCGGGCCGGCGGATGCGTCACTACACTCGTCTCAACGTGTCTCTCAGCTCGTCCGTGCCCCGCCGTCTCGTGGTCTCGTCACGAGGCCTTCCTCTTGCCCGCGACGCCGAGAGTATAAGAGCAGCTGCCCCCGGACGCCAGGAGAGAGGCTCCGATTTCTTCCGTTGAGTTACGTGCTCTCCTGTCTCTCCACTTCAGTCGACCTGACCGCCCGCTCTTTTGCGATGTTAGAATAAACAAGTTGTTCTTTTACCAGTCGACTCATGCTTTGCCGGGACCTTCGGATGCTTCCAGTTGTGCCCCAGGCCGCCAGGCCAACGCTACCCTTGGGGCTTGCGACCCGATTGCAACAACGGGCGTCAGCACTGAGATTACAACAACTCGTGCCAGCGGTGCGATTCCAACAACTGGCTGGTAGCGGTGAGATCGCGACAACGGAAGCCAGCAGCGAAGATATGCGGTTGACTGTATGCTGAGCAGCACAACGACCATCCGGGAGCAGTGCAACGAGCCCTGTGTGATGACTGGTTGCCTGCAGCGGAACGATTGCGCTGAATTCTTGGCTGCGAGGTTTGGTGAGTGCGGGACTTTCTTCTTCTGAGTTTTGCCAGGCATTTGTTAGTGTCAGAAACAGAGCTGGTAATTGTGGTTGTCGTTGCTGCCGGGTTAGTTTGCGGCAAGACAATAGTAGGCAGTAGAGAAAGCAGCATTCAGAGCAGCCATGGATTTGAAGTCGTTGCGCAAACCGATATTGCTGGAGCTTGCAAGAGAGTTGGGTCTGGATGTCTCAGACAAACTCAGAAAACCAGAACTGCTGAGGTTTATTCTTGAGTTACAGGCTGAGGATGACGAGCTGTCGGAATGCCTTGAGACCATTGAGGAGCGGGCAAAAAGACAGGAGCTCGAACTTAGAGAGCAAAAAGAGAAACAGGAGCGCGAACGAAAAGAGCAGAAAGAAAAAGAAGAGCACGAACACGCTTTGGAAATGAAGCGTCTCGAGGTAGAGATCGAACGCGCTCGCAATGGAAGTCAGGCACACGGTGCAGGAGAACGAGTATTGTTCAAAATGACTGACCTGATGCGGCCGTTTAAGCTTGGAGAGGACATTGGTTTGTTCCTGCTTAACTTTGAGCGAACGTGCGAGAAGCAGGGGTTCTCTCGGGAAACGTGGCCACAGCGCTTGCTCACTTTATTACCCGGCGAGGCGGCCGACGTAGTCGCTCGCTTGAAGAGAGAGGAGGCAGAGGATTTCGACAAAGTGAAATCGAGTCTGCTAAAAAAGCACAGGCTGTCAGCGGAGGCTTTCCGTCGGAAGTTTCGGGAAAACGAGAAAGGCAGAAGTGAGTCATATACAGAGTTTGCGTACAGGCTTATGTCAAACATGGAGGAGTGGCTCAAAGAAGAGAAAGCGTTTGGTGACCACGAGAAAGTTCTGCAGTGTTTCGGGCTGGAACAGTTTTATAGTCGGTTACCTGAGAACGTGCGGTACTGGGTCTTGGATAGGCCAGACGTTAGTACGGTGGCTAGAGCCGCTGAGCTAGCCGAGGAGTTTGTGACGCGTCGGGCTCGCGGAGCTAAGGACGGTCAAAAGGGTGAATTTGGCTCCAAGTTTGAGAGGCCGAAGTTCACGCCCATGAGAGCAAAGGGGGACACACGTAGTGCGGATGCGAGTGAAAGCAGTCCGACCGAACGTAAGGAGACGGTGGCAGCCGAAGCCGAACGCAGAAAGCGGTTCGAGACGAGGCAAGCGCGCGTTTGTTATACGTGTCAGAAACCGGGTCACTTTTCGGCGCAGTGTCCAGAAACAAAAACAAAAGTCGTGTTTTTGTCATTATGCAGCACTGACGAGAACATGAAGCTTCTCGAGCCTTACATGCGAGACCTCCTCGTGAACGGGAAAGAGTGCCGAGTGCTTCGCGATTCCGCAGCTACGATGGATGTAGTTCACCCCTCTTACGTAGAACCCGATATGTTCACGGGGGAGTGCGCATGGATCAAGCAAGCCGTGGAAGCTCATAGCGTGTGTCTGCCCGTAGCAAAAGTGCTTATTGAAGGACCTTTCGGAGCGCTTGAGACGGAGGCGGCAGTGTCATCTATGCTGCCCCCCCCAGTACCCGTACCTATTTTCGAACAGGTCCGATCACCTCCTGCGCGAAAAGGGGCTTTTGTTTGGTGAGGCTAGCGTTCAGGCCTTAACCAGATCGAAGGTTCGGGAGCTCGCTGCAAAGGCGGTAGTTGCGGGACCGACGTTGTCGAACGATGAGAAAGGGTCAGAGGCGCAGCAAGCTGATATTCAGAGCACGCCCGAACTGAATAAAATTGAGCCTGTAGCGTTAAAGGCACCAGATACTGGAGAGGAAATTCCCGATGCGGGAAAGTTAGAAGAGCTATCTGCAGATTTGCTCATCGCGCCTACGTCAGATGGACTTAATAGGTTGCTAAAAGTCAGCCGGTCGGCTTTGATAGCCGAGCAAAAGAAGGATGGCAGCCTAGAAAACATACGCTGCATTGTCAAGGAAGGTATCGCCAAGAAAAATGCTCGCTTTGTGGAAAGAGGTGGGGTCCTGTACCGGAAGTATCTAGACCGCAGGGGAGTGGAGTTCGATCAGCTGATCGTGCCTCTGTGCTACCGTCACGATCTGTTGCGCTTGTCGCATGGGGGTTCGTGGTCCGGACACCTAGGAGTTAAGAAAACTAAGGACCGTCTCTTGCAAGAGTACTATTGGCCAGGGTGTTTTCGGGACGCAGACCACTTTGTGAAGACATGTGACACCTGTCAGCGGGTGGGCAAACCAGGGGACAAATCGAGGGCGCCGTTGAAGTTGGTACCTATCATTACGGAGCCTTTTAGACGGCTCGTTATTGATACAGTGGGACGTCTGCCGGCAACAACCACGGGGTACATACACATTTTGACTGTGATCTGCCCAGCGACAAAGTTCCCTGAAGCAGTGCCGCTTAAAGAACTCAGCTCAGTTGAGATAGTCAATGCACTACTGTCCATATTTGCGCGAGTTGGTTTTCCTGCGGAAATCCAGTCAGATCAGGGCACGGTGTTTACGAGCGCTTTGACGACAGCCTTTCTCGAAAGGTGCGGGGTAAAGCTCTTACACAGCTCAGTCTACCACCCGCAGTCGAATTCCGTTGAGAAGCTCCACTCCGTCATGAAGCGCGTGTTGAGAGCATTGTGTTTTGAACAACAAACTGACTGGGAACTGTGTCTGCCTGGGCTGACGTTGGCATTAAAGACCGCGCCGCATGCGGCTACGGGGTTTTCGCCACCTGAGCTAGTGTACGGTCGCTCGCTACGTTCTCCGCTTCGCATGCTTCGAGACGGATCACTGCCCTCTCCAATGGCTGCAGACCATCTCTTCCACAAATGGCCGCCTCCTGCGCTGGAGCCTCGCTTTGCAACAATATTCCTTTGAGGTGCGTTACAAAAAGGGGAGTCTCAACGGTAACGCCGATGGCTTAAGTCGAAGCCCCTAACGTGGGAATCAGCCTCAAAATTGTTTGTTACTGATGTTGTTCTTCCTGAGGCAGGATTTTTAACATATTGCTTTTGTGTAGTGTTTCAAAGTGATGATGTGCTTTCTAGTGCAATTTTCCGATTTGTGGACGCGTTCTGAGTGCTGCTAAACTACTGTAAGGAACTGGGCAGTAGTATAAAAGGGGAAAGAGCCTGGCAGGGCTTAGTGAGGGTTGTGCCGTGCTTGCTGACTGAACGGTTGAGTTTCGGCGTAGTTCTAACGCTTGCCGGGAACGAGAACAAAAATGTCAACTCTCCCGAAGTCACTTTGCAGTGTCCTGTGTGAACCTGAACGAGAGAACGAGGCCTTCTCTGTGCTCTGCGCTCAAGAAACGCCGAAGGACGCCCGACTTCGGTTATGAGCATCATCGAGCGACATCCCTCCGGACAGCGGATGCAGTCCCCTGTCCATCGGGATCTCCCTCCCCCGGCGGGGCGGTCTGTTACGTTTCGCCTACGACGCGCGGTATAGCCGGCGCGGATGCAACGGACGCCGGGGCTTCGTTCAAAGCGGCGGACATTTTGACCCGTTCGGAGCTGCCGCAAAGCCTCCCCGCCAAGCGCGTCCAGGCGTGTTTCAGTGCCACGTGTCTTCGTGTGTGTGTGTGTGCATGTTGGTGCCCACGCTAAAAGCGCGGCGGCCGGGGAGAGGAGCTCTCCAAGTCTGAAGCGAGGAGGTCTGACTGGCGCCGGGCCGGCGGATGGGTCACTACACTCGTCTCAACGTGTCTCTCAGCTCGTCCGTGCCCCGCCGTCACGTGGTCTCGTCACGAGGCCTTCCTCTTGCCCGCGACGCCGAGAGTATAAGAGCAGCTGCCCCCGGATGCCAGGAGAGAGGCTCCGATTTCTTCCGTTGAGTTACGTGCTCTCCTGTCTCTCCACTTCGGTCGACCTGACCGCCCGCTCTTTTGCGATGTTAGAATAAACAAGTTGTTCTGTTACCAGTCGACTCATGCTTTGCCGGCACCTTCGGATGCTTCCAGTTGTGCCCCAGGCCGCCAGGCCAACGCTACCCTTGGGGCTTGCGACCCGATTGCAACAACGGGCGTCAGCACTGAGATTACAACAACTCGTGCCAGCGGTGCAATACCAACACCACGAAGCCCCTAAGCTGCATGAAGGCCTTGTCTTATGGTTTCAAAAGCCAAGCACTTTGTGTGGTTGTAGAATGGTTCGCGATTAAAGGTTATACATGTCTGTGCTGTGTCAGCCCGCAGACCCTCCAGTGCCTCGACCAGCCTCTTTTGGTCATCTCCCATTATCTGTAAAGTTCCAGTCTTAGGCTGTGCCTGCAAGCCTTTTGGTATTGTGCTTGCTTGGGGAACTGTGGTGTATAATGAGGAGCAAAACGAACAAGGAATTTAAACAACACAGTATGGCATGTTACACGCATGCTTGTACTAGCTCGTAAAAAGAAAAACGGTAAGCTGCAATTGATTGAGTCATCTTTAATTGCACAAAAATGCCAAGGACACACCGGAAATCGAGTGCTGCAGTGGCACTACTGGGAGGTCGAACTGGCAGGTCGAGGTCTGCGACTCCTGCAGAACGATGGTAAAAGAAACAGATAAGTTGCCTAAATAAGAGCATGCAAACAAACCCTTTTAAAGTGTGACAATGATATCCGTACCAACGTTATTAGACTAGTTTCAATTGTAAAACTCTCCGCCCGCGCGCTTACAGCCGCTGTCGCCACTTCTGCGACAGCCGCCAGATGGCAGCGCCGTTCCATCGAGCTCCACTGCAGACGCCTCGCCGCAGCCTTGAGCTCGTGCGGACGGGCAGTTTGCGCTTGTTTCCCGCTCGCTGGCGTTCTCCCTGGTCCGAATTAGTGATACCATTAGAAAACCGTATCCACCTACAGCAATAAGATTTATCGGGCAGTTGGTTCATACTGAAAGAAGGGTAAACTGCACGAAAGGAAGAAACGGATGCAGCGAAGCGCAGAAGCTGCGTTTCTAAATGTGCGTTTCTTCCTGTCGTCTTAAGGTTTCGCACAGTTTCTTAACGTTTCGCGCAGTTTAAGCTCAGGAGCCTGAAGATCTGGCCAAAGTGCGTGATTGTGGGATGATCTTCATCCCCACCGAAGGTTCTCACCACGCCAAAGAAGCGCTACAAAAGGAAGGATGAGGTCAGTCTTTGAACAGACAAGCCACAAAAAAAAAAAAAAAGATCCGCCGTTCTCGCTTGCCTTCGATGTCTCGAGTTTGCTTGGCGGCGTAGTTAGCAGCCTTCGCCCGCCATTTGCCGCTTGTCATTCTTCGAAATGAAATTTTTTCAAAAATTATATCCGTCCGTTACGTAAGCCAACGAGTGGCTCATACTCCCTTAAGCAATGGCTCATGCCCCCGTAAACGCGGCCTCCCCATAAACGACGACAGAAGTGGAATTCTACGCTGCGATGATGAACGGTGTTACGTTTCACCTACGACGCGCGGTATAGCCGGCGCGGATGCAACGGACGCCGGGCCTTCGTTCAAAGCGGCGGACATTTTGGCCCGTTCAGCGCCGCCCATATGCCTCCCCACCAAGCGCGTCCAGGCGTGTTTCAATGCCACGTGTCTTCGTGTGTGCGTGTGTGTGTGTGTGCATGTTGGTGCCCACGCTTGTCAAAGCGCGGCAGCCGGGGAGGGGAGCTCCCCAAGTGTGAAGCGAGGAGGTCTGACCGGCGCCCACCCGGCGGATGCGTCACTGCACTCGTCCCAACGTGTCTCTCAGCGTGTCCGTGCCTCGCAGTCACGTGGCCTCTTCCCGAGACGTTCCCTCTTGCCCTCAACTCCGAGAGTATAAGAGCAGCTGCCCCCGGACGCCGAGAGAGAGGCTCCGATTTCTTCCGTTGAGTTACGTGCTCTCCCGTCTCTCCACTTCGGTCGACCTGACCGCCCGCTCTTTTGCGATGCTAGAATAAACAAGTTGTTCTGTTACCAGTCGACTCATGCTTTGCCGGGACCTTCGGATGCTTCCAGTTGTGCCCCAGGCCGCCAGGCCAACACTACCCTTGGGGCTTGCTACCCATTTGCAACAACGGGCGTCAGCGCTGAGATTACAACAACTGGCTGCCAGTGGTGAGATCGCGACAACGGAGGCCAGCAGCGAAGGTATGCGGTTGACTGTATGCTGAGCAGCACAACGACCATCCGGGAGCAGTGCAACGAGCCCTGTGTGATGACTGGTTACCTGCAGCGGAACGACTGCGCTGAATTCTTGGCTGCGAGGTTTGGTGAGTGCGGGACTTTCTTCTGAGTTTTGCCAGGCTTTTGTTAGTGTCAGAAACAGAGCTGGTAATTGTGGTTGTCGTTGCTGCCGGGTTAGTTTGCGGCAATACAATAGTAGGCAGTAGAGAAAGCAGCATTCAGAGTAGCCATGGATTGGAAGTCGTTGCGCAAACCGAAATTGCTGGAGCTTGCAAGAGAGTTGGGTCTGGATGTCTCAGACAAACTCAGAAAACCAGAACTGCTGAGGGCTATTCTTGAGTTACAGGCTGAGGATGACGAGCTGTCGGAATGCCTTGAGACCATTGAGGAGCGGGCAAAAAGACAGGAGCTCGAACTTAGAGAGCAAAAAGAGAAACAGGAGCGCGAACGAAAAGAGCAGAAAGAAAAAGAAGAGCGCGAACACGCTTTGGAAATGAAGCGTCTCGAGGTAGAGATGGAACGCGCTCGCAATGGAAGTCAGGCACACGGTGCAGGAGAACGAGTATTGTTCAAAATGACTGACCTGATGCGGCCGTTTAAGCTTGGAGAGGACATTGGTTTGTTCCTGGTTAAAGGGCCCCTGAAACGGTTCGGACAAATTTTGTAGGCGCGTAGGGTACAGCTTAAGTAGAACATTCGCACCACAATTTAAGTGAAGCGTTACGTATTAATGGAGCTGCAAGCGATTAGAAGTTAAAGTCCCTTGATGATTTGAAAGTAGCGACACTCTTTGAACTCTGCCGCCGCCGCGCGACCTCCTCGCCTCCTCCTCGCCCCTTGTTCGTTCCCCCGTTTTGCCCCCGTTTTTCTGCACGACGATTGGTCTCCCTGCCGTTGCCCTTGGAAACGCGCGGATCTTGAGTTTTGCTTGTGTTTTTCTTTTTCGTCCGCGCCATTTTCCTCCTCAGCACGGCTGGCTCGGCCCTTTAGCTCGGCGCAGCGAACGTTGTACGCTGTGTTTCCTGCTCTATGTGCTAGCGCTATGCCGGCCTGTTGCGCATATAACAGCAGCAAGAAGCCTGAAGATGGTTGTGCCGTTTTTGTGATACCACAAGGAAAGCGTGACGGCTTGCGCAGGAAGCAGTGGCTGCATGACATTGGCCGAGAGAACTTTGTTCCGACAAAGAATAGCGTTGTTTGCGAGCTGAGGCATCTTTCTTATAGCTCGTAGGAAAGCATCCCGTAATGCTGCATTTTTTTTTTCATTCTTCCGGCCTGCTAACCAGCGTTTTTGTTGCGGCTGTCCTCAGTATGCTTAATATTCTGGGGCGGCTCCATCACCTCGCACGTCGCTAACTGTTGTTATTCAATCGGAAGTGCAGCATTATAGATTCTGCTTTGCGCCCTGAAAAAATCAGTGGCAAGTATACCCGTGGTATTGCGGGTGATAAGCGTAAGCCAGTCAACATTGAGTTTTTTTTTCATGTTTTAAGGCAAAAGCCTTTAGATCTCTGTTTCAAGGTCGCGTTGTAAACTGGAAGTATCACGTGACCCAAGGAGGCCAGAGGTGACCCAAAGCATGTCCACCCCTGTATAAGAGAATGATTACCCAAGTTAATTAATGAATCATTAGTGATTGACCTAAGGTGGATTAGGGATGATTAAGGTTGATTAGAGTGCATTAAGGAAGATTAAGGTGGATTATAGTGCATTAAGGAGGATAATGTGCATGAATAAAGATTAAGGTGGGTGGAGGGAAATTAAGGCGGATTATGGTGGATTAAGGTGAAGGGTTAAGACCGATTAGGGTGCATGAACAAGGATTAGGGGGGATTAAGATGGACAAGGTATTAAGACCGATTAGGTTGCATGAACAAGGATTAGGCGGGATTAAGGTCGATTAATGTGGATTAAGGTGAATTAGGGTTGGTAAAGGAGAATTAAGGCCGATTAGGGTGTATTAAGGTGGATTAGGGTGTATTAAGGTAGATTGGGACTATTAGGCAGGATTAAGTTGGATTAAGGTGCATGAATAAGGACTAAGGTGGGGAAAGGTGGATGAAGGCGGATTATTATAGATTTGGGTTGATAAAGGAGGATTAAGACCGTATAGGGTAGGATAAGGTGCATTGGGGGCGATGTGGGTTGATTAGATTGTATTAAGGTGGAGTGGGAGAATTAAGCTGGATTAAGGTGGATGAATGAGCATTAAGGTGGATTAGGGGAGACTAAGGAGAATTAGGGTTCGTTGAGTATTAAGACCGATTAGTCTACCATAATCCTCCTAATGAACATTAATCCACATTCATCGACCTTAATCCTCCTTCATTCAGTTTAATCCACCACAATCCACAAAAGCCCTCCTTAATGCACCCTAATCCACCTTCATCGACCTTAATCTACTCTAACCCTCCTTAAGACACTTTAATCCTCCTTAATCAACCGTAATGCTTCCTCATTCACTTTAATCCACCCTAATCCACTATAATCGTTCTTAATTCACCTTAATCCACCCGAATCCACATTCATCTACCTTTGTCCACCCTAATCCTTATTAATCCCCCTAATCCTCCTTCGTTCACTTTAATTCACCCTAGCCCACCATAATCCTCTTTTTTGCACCTTAATCCGCACTTATCCTTCTTCGTGCACTTTAATCCACCCTAATCCACTATAATCGTCCTTAATGCACCTCAACGCACCTTCATCCACCTTTATCCAACCTTCCTTATGACCTTAATCCACCTTCATCACCCTAATGCACCTTTATCGACTTTAATCCACCTTAATCCTCCTTAATACACCCGAATTCATCTTAATCCAATCACTAATCAATCATTACTTTGCTAATCATTAATCATCTCTTATACGCGGCTGCATATGCTTTGGTTCGCTTCCCGCCTTCCTTCGGTCACGCGATATTTTATGTAGCTCACAGCGGGACCTTGAAGCAGAGGTCTAAGGCTTTCGCTTAATAAGCCACACACAAAGGGATGTGTCACAAGGAATACTAGATCAGACGCACGAAGTAAAGCGTCTGATCGTGTGGCAGAAAAATTGTCTGGAGTATAGAACTCGCCTCAAAACTCCCTTTAAACCAGTATACCCAGCTCATACGGCTTTAAGAAAAAACCAACCTCCTCATAAACGTTGCCTCCAGCATTATCGATGCTGTTATTAGCATTTCTCAAAATTTTCAACCCCAGTGGGGCGCGAAACTGGCCCAAAATAACACACCTCCATAGAATCCTGCGGCCCGTCCGCGGGAGCCCAGGAGGAATATCGTGCCGTGCGCAGCCGGCGGGCGAGGAGAATCGAGGAGGAAAGCGCCGTGAGGAGGAGAGTGTCGCTACTTTTAAATTATCAAGGGGCTTTATTAGAAGTTACCCTCCTCCCTAGCTATGCTTTTCCTCCTCAACTCGCTCGCCGAACGAGCGGCGCTAAGCTCCGCCTTCACTGGTTCAGCGTCACGATGCGACGTCACATCGCTCACTTCCGGTTGTTTAGGAGCACGCCCCCTCCCGCGCGAGACCTCTCCGCTAGCCGCTTGGCCGTCGACCGAGAGCTATCGAAGCAGCGTGCGTTGCGAGCATTCTGTCGTAGCGCCGAACGTGTCCGGTACTCCGCTAAAAACAGGCAAGCTGGTCATTTCGGCAAATGACTGGAGGCATAAACTCAAGCTGATGAAGGAACTTTAGCGTAGACGTACGTGAGCAGCCTGATCGGTCTGCACGGTCCAGGCACTTGCTGGCGCAGCGCTTAACCAGTCAAACAAAGCGCTAATATTGCTCTAACCAAGTGTAAAGCATGTTAAACATTTATAAATCAACGTGTTGATGATTACACTCCTGCGAAAAATACACACCAGCAGCAAAGAAGAATACACTTCGTTGCTGCTACTGTGTATGGTTGAGCTCTGTGCCACCAGGTGGCTGCACCGTGCAGACCATTCACATTTGCCCTTCTGGTCATCTCGTGGCTCATCCCGGCACAGTCAAGCGGCCAGACCCTGTCCCCTTGCGCTCGCGTTTGCCCTAATACTGGACTCGCGAAACGGTATTGCGTTAGTAATCTTCCGGTGTAAAGTGACGGCCACAAACGCTCAAATCCTGGCGCCGATCGGATACCGGCAGTCCCATGCGCAGCAGCCAGTTCGCTTGTATACTGCCTTGCAGAGGGACACAATGTCGCAGCTTGACATATTGCCAGTCGCTAGGTTTGCAGTCCACAAGGCAACAAAGTCGAATCATAGTGCTCGCGAAAAGACTGAGACCGACTGTGACCGCGGAGCTCTCGTCAAAATGGAGTACGTTGTAACACAAACAGACGACACTTGCTGTGTGCCGGAAGTGCTGAAGTGTACTGAAAAATTGTTCTTGTGCATTCTCTTTATGTTACTTTCATTTTATAAAAACAAATGAACTAACATTCCAACTATTACGAAGATTATTTGTTTACCATACAGTTGGAAAAATTATCGACCACGCACACTGGTCAGCCAATCAGATAGCTCACCCACGTGACGTCATATGGGTTATTTGCATCATATGGGTAGGGGCGGCTTAAAATTCCGCCGAGCAGTGCGCTACGATCGGCAGCGATGTGTATTTTTAAAACCTTATAATAAATTACACGCTTTACGCAGAGCACTTAGATGCATCAATTAATGATCAGAAGGACCTACTCTAACGACTCAGTACGTTTGTAGAAAATCGCCAAAATCGTTTCAGGGTCCCTTTAACTTTGAGCGAACGTGCGAGAAGCAGGGGTTCTCTCGGGAAACGTGGCCACAGCGCTTGCTCACTTTGTTACCCGGCGAGGCGGCCGACGTAGTCGCGCGCTTGAAGAGAGAGGAGGCAGAGGATTTCGACCAAGTGAAATCGAGTCTGCTAAAAAAGTACAGGCTGTCAGCGGAGGCTTTCCGTTGGAAGTTTCGGGAAAATGAGAAAGGCAGAAGTGAGTCATATACAGAGTTTGCCTACAGGCTTATGTCAAACATGCAGGAGTGGCTCAAAGAAGAGAAAGCGTTTGGTGACCACGAGAAAGTTCTGCAGTGTTTCGGGCTGGAACAGTTTTATAGTCGGTTACCTGAGAACGTGCGGTACTGGGTCTTGGATAGGCCAGACGTTAGTACGGTGGCTAGAGCCGCTGAGCTAGCCGAGGAGTTTGTGACGCGTCGGGCTCGCGGAGCTAAGGACGGTCAAAAGGGTGAATTTGGCTCCAAGTTTGAGAGGCCGAAGTTCACGCCCATGAGAAAGCGGTTCGAGACGAGGCAAGCGCGCGTGTGTTATACGTGCCAGAAGCCGGGTCACTTTTCGGCGCAGTGTCCGACCGAACGTAAGGAGACGGCGGCAGCCGAAGCCGAACGCAGAAAGCGGTTCGAGACGAGGCAAGCGCGCGTTTGTTATACGTGCCAGAAACCGGGTCACTTTTCGGCGCAGTGTCCAGAAACAAAAACAAAAGTCGTGTTTTTGTCATTATGCAGCAATGACGAGAACATGAAGCTTCTCGAGCCTTACATGCGAGACCTCCTCGTGAACGGGAAAGAGTGCCGAGTGCTTCGCGATTCCGCAGCCACAATGGATGTAGTTCACCCCTCTTACGTAGAACCCGATATGTTCACGGGCGAGTGTGCATGGATCAAGCAAGCCGTGGAAGCTCATAGCGTGTGTCTGCCCGTAGCAAAAGTGCTTATTCAAGGACCTTTCGGAGCACTTGAGACGGAGGCGGCAGTGTCCTCTATGCTGCCCCCCAGTACCCGTACCTATTTTCGAACAGGTCCGATCACCTCCTGCGCGAGAAGGGGCCTTTGTTTGGTGAGGCTAGCGTTCAGGCCTTAACCAGATCGAAAGTTCGGGAGCTCGCTGCAAAGGCGGTAGTTGCGGGGCCGACGTTGTCGAACAATGAGAAAGGGTCAGAGGCGCAGCAAGCTGATATTCAGAGCACGCCCGAACTGAATAAAATTGAGCCTGTAGCGTTAAAGGCACCAGATACTGGAGAGGAAATGCCCGACACGGGAAAGTTAGAAGCGCTATCTGCAGATTTGCTCATCGCGCCTACGTCAGACGGACTTAATGGGTTGCTAAAAGTCAGCCGGTCGGCTTTGATAGCCGAGCAAAAAAAGGATGGCAGCGTAGAAAACATACGCTGCATTGTCAAGGAAGGTATCGCCAAGAAAAATGCTCGCTTTGTGGAAAGAGGTGGGGTCCTGTACCGGAAGTATCTAGACCGCAGGGGAGTGGAGTTCGATCAGCTGATCGTGCCTCAGTGCTACCGTCAGGATCTGTTGCGCTTGTCGCATGGGGGTTCGTGGTCCGGACACCTAGGAGTTAAGAAAACTAAGGACCGTCTCTTGCAAGAGTACTATTGGCCAGGGTGTTTTCGGGACGCAGACCACTTTGTGAGGACATGTGACACCTGTCAGCGGGTGGGCAAACCAGGGGACAAATCGAGGGCGCCGTTGAAGTTGGTACATATCATTACGGAGCCTTTCAGACGGCTCGTTATTGATACAGTGGGACCTCTGCCGGTAACAGCCACGGGGTACAGACACATATTGTTTGTGATCTGCCCAGCGACAAAGTTCCCTGAAGCAGTGCCGCTTAAAGAACTCAGCTCAGTTGAGATAGTCAATGCACTACTGTCTATATTTGCGCGAGTTGGTTTTCCTGCGGAAATCCAATCAGATCAGGGCACAGTGTTTACTAGCGCTTTGACGACAACTTTTCTCGAAAGGTGTGGGGTAAAGCTGTTGCACAGCTCAGTGTACCACTCACAGTCGAATTCCGTTGAGAAGCTCCACTCCGTCATGGAGCGTGTGTTGAGAGCATTGTGGTTTCACCAAACTGATTGGGAGCGGTGTCTGCCTGGGGTGAAGTTTG
The DNA here is from genome assembly GCF_023375885.2 of Dermacentor andersoni. Taxonomy (NCBI): domain Eukaryota; kingdom Metazoa; phylum Arthropoda; class Arachnida; order Ixodida; family Ixodidae; genus Dermacentor; species Dermacentor andersoni. The sequence goes on along the minus strand of NC_092823.1, from coordinate 7,928,646 downwards.
CATTAAGGACCGCGCCGCATGCGGCTACGGGGTTTTCGCCAGCAGAGCTAGTGTACGGTCGCTCGCTGCGATCTCCGCTTCGCATGCTTCGAGACGGATCACTGCCCTCTCCAATGGCTGCAGACCATCTCTTCCACAAATGGCCGCCTCCTGCGCTGGAGCCTCGCTTTGCAACAACATTCCTTTGAGGTGCGTTACAAAAAGGGGAGTCTCAACGGTAACGCCGATGGCTTAAGTCGAAGCCCCTAACGTAAGAATCAGCCTCAAAGTTATTTGTTACTGATGTTTTTCTTCCTGAGGCAGGATTTTTAACATATTGCTTTTGTGTAGTGTTTCAAAGTGATGACGTGCTTTCTAGTGCAATTTTCCAATTTGTGGACGCGTTCTGAGTGCTGCTAGACTACTGTAAGGAACTAGGCAGTGGTATAAAAGGGGAAAGAGCCTGGCAGGGCTTAGTGAGGGTTGCTTCGTGCTTGCTGACTGAGCGGTTGAGTTTCGGCGTAGTTGTAACGCTTGCCGGGAACGAGAACAAAAATGTCAACTCTCCCGAAGTCACTTTGCAGTGTCCTGTGTGAACCTGAACGAGAGAACGAGGCCTTCTCTGTGCGCTGCGCTCAAGAAATGCCGAAGGACGCCCGACTTCGGTTATGAGCATCATCGAGCGACATCCCTCCGGACAGCGGATGCAGTCCCCTGACCATCGGGATCTCCTTCCCCCGGCGGGGCGGTCTGTTACGTTTCGCCTACGACGCGCGGTATAGCCGGCGCGGATGCAACGGACGCCGGGCCTTCGTTCAAAGCGGCGGACATTTTGGCCCGTTCAGCGCCGCCGATACGCCTCCCCGCCAAGCGTGTCCAGGCGTGTTTCAATGCCACGTGTCTTCGTGTGTGCGTGTGTGTGTGTGTGCATGTTGGTGCCCACGCTTGTCAAAGCGCGGCAGCCGGGGAGGGGAGCTCCCCAAGTGTGAAGCGAGGAGGTCTGACCGGCGCCCGCCCGGCGGATGCGTCACTTCACTCGTCCCAACGTGTCTCTCAGCGTGTCCGTGCCCCGCAGTCACGTGGCCTTTTCCCGAGACGTCCCCTCTTGCCCTCAACTCCGAGAGTATAAGAGCAGCTGCCCCCGGACGCCGAGAGAGAGGTTCCGATTTCTTCCGTTGAGTTACGTGCTCTCCCGTCTCTCCACTTCGGTCGACCTGACCGTCCGCTCTTTTGCGATGCTAGAATAAACAAGTTGTTCTGTTACCAGTCGACTCATGCTTTGCCGGGACCTTCGGATGCTTCCAGTTGTGCCCCAGGCCGCCAGGCCAACGCTACCCTTGGGGCTTGCTACCCATTTGCAACAACGGGCGTCAGCGCTGAGATTACAACAACGGCAACGCAGCCAGCACTGGAAGACGACGACGAACGCGGGAGCAGTGGCACGAGCGCGTGCCGTGGATATCGCAGAGAGTTCCCGGTCGGCACGAGGAATCGCTCTGTTACATGATGAGCGAAGCGTCGCATTGCTGACAGCACAGAAAAAGTGGCGCACCGAACTGTCGGCATTGTTCCGATAGCCGCCTATGCAGCCAGGTACGCAGCACGCCGGCATTGTCTGCTCATATTCTGAACAAACTCGGCGAAGGCTACAGTTTCGAGGATGTCATGCTTGCTGAAATTTGCCGTCAACAACGAACCCAAGAATACACCAAGGCTGCACCGCGTGCTTAGTTCTGCCCGCCCGCGTAGCCGGCTAGTGAGGAAGTGAAGCTGGGCGCAACTGCAGCGCCGCGAAGGCGCGGGCGGGTGGCGGTTCCGCGCATCGGCGCCGAGTTTTAAAACTGAAGCTAGTCTAGTAACGTTGATCCGTACTCTATGGTATGTAGTGGAGTGCAAGCTCTGCAGTTGTGTGCTAATGGAACTTTCTGCAATCCTTACATGGCGTTTGCTGTAGTCGAGTGGAAATGGAAGATTTTATGCAGTCTATGGATTACATTTTCACGATAGAGACTAAATAACTACAATTAAACTGCATACGCAGTACCGCACTCACCGGTGTGGGATCTTTCAGCAATACTGAAGGCCCCAAGCCCACGGCACATTCACGGCCAATCAACGAGAGCACCCTCCCTCCTAGCCCTGGTAGCTTTGCCACCTGTGCCACTGAAATTGAGGGCAAAACGCGTTTAAGAAGGAGGTACGCAGAAAATTTCCAAATGAGCAAGTTACTAGCAAATGTAACTGGTCAGTCGTTTGCAGAAACGTATTTAACATGAATAAATACTACTAAAAGTAGCTGTCACACCACGGCCACGCAGCTCTAAGTTGGTCAACATTTAATGAGTTAACGAATAAGGCAACATTTCATTGTGAGCATAACGCAGACCGACCACAGCAGCGGCTTTTTCCTTAAAGAACTGATACCAGTGCCACTTACGCGGCTTCCGACACAACGACTGCGTGCCGCTTGACTTGTGCTACAAGCTCGGACCAATATCGCCGCCAATTTGTCGCACTCTTCTTCGCAGGGCCACGTTCGTTGAGGAGGTCCGCCAACTGGGCCCACAATTTGATGACTTGATGACTTTGGACTTGATGACGTCACCACAGCGTTCCCTCGTGGTATAATGCGAAGCGTACTATATTACGAATGAGTCTAATACGCATTCAGTGTACATCTCATAAGCTTTAAAATGATTTTAAACCACGTTGAAGCAACTAAGAATATTGTAATAAATGCATTTGTTTTATAACTTGCTTTGTGCATCTAATGCACTCGGTGGAACGACAAACAAGTGAAAGAAGGCACGACCATGCACTGACGGTATGATCACGTGAGCCCCAGTTTGTCGACCGCCCAGCAGGCAACGCCCAAGGAATGATAGCCACCCAGAGTGAATCTAGATAAACCAATGAAACTGGAGGCTTGTCGAAAGATAAACTCTGTCCCGGTACCATTTGTGCTTTCATCTTGGGGTGTCGCCAGAGCTCGTGAAGATCCCGAGTTTCGCCAAACTCGGCGCATCCTGCATAGCACCAAAGGTTACGGTGCCGTGGCCGGCATTAGCAAAGCTGGTGACGCACCCTATCACTATTTATTTGTTTAACTGGAATGCATCTGAATATTTTTTATTTTTACATCAGTGTAATTCCCTAACCGGATTATCATAAAAGTAAGGTACTTTAACGATTCGGTTACAAAAGCTTTGCGCCAGTAAGTAGTGGAATTTGCAAGTTGCAATATTGGTTTAGCGGACTCTTTCATTAAATACCGTGTCACCAGATGCTGCTATCCCTGCTGTTTCTGCCGTAAACATCTCCGGTTATCCAGTAAACAGCAAATGGTATAGAAGCATGCAGGCAGGTTAAAACTCTCCAGGGCCAGAATCATACTGAGTAGTGGAGTTCTGCCAAACGAACCAATTTGGTGATGTAGCAATGCACAGGTTCCACACGAAACTAGTAGACAAAACAGAGCACACATTGTATAGTAGACAGTAGGCCAGGTACGTCACAGGTCTGCGTGCTCACGTGATCATTGTTGTTTACAAGGAAGCCTCTTAAGTTACGGGGCGCGAAGGGCTCTTCGAAATGGAAACCGCGATTGGTCGTAAAATACGGAGATATAAATAAAAAATCGTCGCACGCTAGGCCAAACTAGTGCTTTGCCTGGATTACTCGGTGAACAGCTACTAAATAAGCGCAAAAATACAGCGCAATGTACTTTGCGGCAGTACTCATTTAATGTGGTTTCTCCTCCAGGACTCAATATCTGCCAGTTTCATGTGGATTTTTATGGTTCCGTCCTTTTTGGTGACGCCACTGATTGGGGCTTTGGTTTACTCACGATAGCATTGAGGAGGCCAGGAGTCGTCAGTTTCTTCGAAGCTTGAAAAACGTCCTCGCCATCCAACGTATTTTCTGTGATGACAGGACCACTGCCACGTCTTGAGAGGTAGAATGTTGCCCACGTCTGTTTGCTCCTGCCAACTTTGCCAAATATGAAATTCCGACGCATGATATGTGCTATTGCTGCTTTAATTCTACGAGTAACCAGCCATTACCACCTTCGGAGTACGCATCGTTCTTTTCCTTAAATTGTTGTCTTCTTCATCAGCCGTTCAACCAAGATTACTTTAACACATAGGACGATTTGGGTTGTGAGCGCGTGCCTTAGAGCGCAGAGATAAAGCTGTCAACCTAGTTGAAATTTGAGCTATGAATAAAAAGTTTCGCACCAAAGTATTTTATTGCCATGATGCATTGCTTAATTTTCTCCCCTACAATGTTCGTTTTTCTTCGCAGGCTTCTACCTCTGCTGGGGATGCGTCGGCTTCATGGGTATTATGTTCCCGTTAACCAGTTTCTACATGGTCGAGAACACTCCAGAGAACAAACCGGTTGTGGCAACCGCGACGTTTATTGTGGGGGTTACAATGATAGGGCTTAACTATTGGACAGACTACCAGAAACAAATGGTACGATCGACGCAGGGGAAATGCACAGTGTGGGGGTCGCCGCCGAGGCTCATACGGGCGATCTATTACGACGCAAGTGGAAATCCGAAGAACAGCCTTCTACTGGCCTCGGGTTTCTGGTCACTTAGCCGTCACGCCAACTACATGTTCGAAGTGCTCGTTGGCCTATGCTGGGCACTGCCATCTGGAGCTTCCAGCTTCGTGCCCTACTTGTACGTCTTATTCCTTGTGGTTTTGCTGTTGCACAGAAGTTACAGAGACGAGAAGAAGTGCTATGAAAAATATGGGCCGTATTGGAAGGAGTATTGTCGTCTAGTGAAGTATCGAATTGTGCCTGGTGTCTTCTAGCCTAATTACGCAAAGAAATGAAGAGATAGCATGAAACCATTTGCAGTGTTCCCATGCGGTCTCGTTGTTTGTTGTGTGCCCACATTGAAGCAGTCAGACGAAATATCTTGTTGTGTTACCAGTCCATCATTTCTAAGCTCATGGTCAGGTAATCACAATTTCACTCTGATATGCGCTCACCCTAGGTCTCACACTTAACGGCTCGTCGGTACTAGCTGTAGACGCATGTGCCCGGGGTTAGTCATGTGGGGAACCAATGGTGCCACCGCACTTAACGTTAAAACCCTTTACTGTCATCTGTTAGCATGAAATCGACACACTTTCCCTCTTTGATGCCGTCCCTCCAAACCTAGCAGCGTCAAAACAAACTGACTTGAATAACATCGAAAAATAAGCTGCAATTATACTTTTTCGTCAGCGAGAGATGAGATTAAGGAGCGGCTGATTTTATCATTACCTGCTGTAGCGACGGAAGGCAATAACATAGGCGAATTACGATCGAAGTAGGCAGCTTGGTCATTGCCATTTTGTTATGCAGTCGCGGTAACTGACGGGAACATCCAGGTAAAATTTGTGTATGCGCAGTTGCGGCCGCCGGTATCCGTATCGGTAACGGTAACAGTAACGAAGTAACACTATGCTAAAACACTCTTTTAATCCCCATCGCGTCCCATACTGCATTCTCAGGCAGTGCATATTCTCTGGAATGAATACACGCAAAAAAAAAAGGCATGCGTCTACTGCCGGAAAAGCCCGGAGACCACTCAGCACATCCTAATGGAATGCGAAGGTGTTCACATTCCGTAGGTATCCCATACCTTCCAGAAACAATGAAAGTGCATAGGAGTATCAACGGGTCACAATTTGAGATAATCCAGACAATTTTAGAGTATTGGGGGAATAATAAGCCGGAGAGAGATTCATGTGACCGCATTCGCTACAGACATAGGTAGCGGCACAAGATAGATATGGAAGTTTTAAGGAAGAGAAAAAAGATTGAGATGTATAAACAATGCTATATTGAATAAAACATGCGTAGCATACATGAATTACTCAATTAGGCGAGGTGAATGTTTGTCGCTGCCCCATTTCAATGTGGATGCCGTCCTTTATTGGTTATTGCTTGCTATTTGGTTGCGACATTTAGCAACGTGCTTAGTGAACACCAACTGTTCCAATTTGTCGTCGTACTAAGGGGGAATTCGAGTGCTAGTGACTGGGGCAGCCGCATGCAGCGTGGTTTCAGCCAGCATGTGAATGACGATTCGTAACTTGATTGATCTAGACTTCGCGTCCTTCTGCTCTTCAGCGGATTAGCGACTTTTCAGATGGTCGTTACCAATAAAATATCGCGTTTCAAATGCAATTGTCAGCAATGAACATTCAGGTCAGCATGAGCATTGAGTTCCCGTGCTTATAACATGAGTGCCTCACGCATTACAAATATAACGGGCGGGAACAAACGCTGTAAGAAATAGGGTGGTTGCTTGGGCTAGTTGGTAATTCTTGATCAAAAATAACGTACAGCGCGAAGACAAGGACTGCGAGAGACGACATACACAGCGCTGTGTATGTCGTCTCTCGCAGTCCTTGTCCTTCGCGCTGTACGTTATTGTTGCTGTAAGAAAGCACGGATGTATAATCAAGCATATTGGACAAATTCATGTGCTGCCCACACTTCCCATGAAAGCTGAATTGTCGCATGCACTAAGCTTAGTAAGGAATCTTTTTTTTTTTTTTTTCATTGATATGATATAAGGAGATTTTGACGCACAATTTGAGGCGCCGGCTACTTCTCAGCTCTTAAAAGGGTCTAGCTTACAAGATACAGGGTTGATGATTACATAATAACTAAACTTTTCATACAAGCACCTGGACTTGTCAAGCAACGTTTTCGCAATAACACTATGACGTAAGAAACGTATGGCACATACAATATACAAGTTAAATGACTCCACACTTCTGTAGAAAATAGTCTCAAAAATACGAATGATAATCTTGATTATTGACACTTAGCGCCGTAGATGTAGGCAATCTCAGCGCGAATGAGTTACATGGCCGAATTCGGCTCACAGTTCACGACGCAACTTACTCTTCCCCCATTTCGATGAATGATTTCAGTTGTGTCGCGGAACGCAAAGCCAAAAAATAATATTCAAGTGCATCAAGAGCAAAGGCAGGGAACCCTGGTTGTCACTTCAGTAATCGCAGATTTGACTTCCTGCAGACGATGGTCAATAGTCGGCCAAGGAAATTGTCAAAATGTGACAAGCAGCTGCTAGTGCGTATATGCAGTTTAAAAAGACGATAAAATGCGGTTGAAAATACAAAATTTCACTAACGATTACGACACTCCATAATGAGAATGTTGACAAGTTGTTTTGAATCCGCGACCTAATGTCATTCATGCACCCGATGCAGCACGCTCACGGCACTGGGCCTGTGCTCTGGTAGCTCCTGTGGCAGCATTTCAACCGGTCGCGCGGCTCATTGTTAAGAAAGAAAGCTTGAACAAGGGAACGCGTTGCTCGCGGGGAGCGTATTCTCTAGCGGCAGCAGCACCGCGCGCGAAGTAGCGCTTGCGCAGTGGGTCCGAAGCACACGTCAGCGCTTTTTTTTTTTTCACGCACACCCCATGCCTGGTCGCCGCCGGTACTCCGCTTTCCAGTTCAACCGTTCGCCGTACCCTCCTCCGCTTTCTGCCTGCACCCTCCTCTCCACTTCCTCGCCCCACTTTGCTGTCGCCTTCATTCCCCGCGTTAAGCGCGGGCTACATGGAGCGAATTGTCACGGCGAACGCGGCGCGGCGAACAGGGGCGCGGCGGCAAGACATCGAAGATGCGCTGCATAGCAATACATGAGGCTGCAGACTTAGCATACGCGTTGTGGTAAATGATGAAAGAAATATAAACGCTTTTTAAGGTGGCATATACCGCTTTTATAATTGAAAAATACACCAACACTAGCGCAGACACCAACGTGGTTGCAGAAGACGAGAAAAGGCCCGCGCGCGAAAGACCAGCATGTCTAGCGACCGGAACTGGCGCCTCCCGATTGGCTGTCGTCCGCCGCTGCGCGCTCGACGCTTCCGGCGGCCCGACGAAAATATTTGGACAGGCAGGTCGGCGGCGGCCGTCAAATTTTTGGACGCCGGCTGTCGGGCGTTCGCCGCCCAAGGAAGTTCGTCGCTCGGACGCCAGTTATTCGCCCCATGTATTCCGGGCTTTACGCGGCGTTCGCTCTCATCTTTCGCTGTGCTCGTTCACAAGTAACGCCGACTCTCGCCGCAGAAACGGGCGCCTAATGCCCCAACCACGCGTCGGAAAGATTCGGCTTTCGCTGACAAGCGAACGCTTCGCTTCGCGTTGGTCCGAGGAAGAGGGCACGCAACCACGGGACACAAGCTCTCACAAGGTATATGCAAACTCGTAGCGAAGCTTCCATTGAAGCCCACATGTCAAGAAAATGGCGACTCGTTGCAACCATCGCTATCTACGTATCGTGGCAACCATGGAGTTTCATACAATAGTTATGAAACTCTATGGTGGGGACAAGTAACAGCAAGCCAAAAATAAAAAATACAGAAAGTGACGTCACAACCGGAAATTGCAGTGACGTCATGATCTTACGCTGCTTGGCGCGAGTGTTTGAATTTCTTTTGTGTCCAGCCTTTCGACCACTACGCTAGAAGTTGTTTTTTTCTTTTGAGGCTGAGAAGAGCTTGCGACTCGCCTCAGCTGAAACGTCAGCGTGTCTTTTAACTATACGAGTGGCGTATGTCTTAATGGGAACATAATTAGCCTCTTATTGACGGCAATTGCTCCAGCAGCGTTTTTTGGAAAGTGAGCGAATAGGATGGAAATAAATTACTCTTCCACAGAGCTTTCAAAAGCGACTTCACATTTATTTGTCTAGAATAATGCAACCAATATAATGGACCAAACAAAACATGTTTGAATGCATGAAAAGTACTCTGGCCAGCAGACAGTCGTAATGTATAGCAACATATGCAGATCCTCTTCACAGAATCATTCGTCATTCCTTGCGACATCATCTATTAATATGCAACAGTTATCTGGCAATATTGCCCCACATTATCAGTAAGTAAACATTCGACTTACTAATTCTGCTGCCCGTCGGACTGAGAGCATGTGTTACGGAGAGTAAACGAACAAGCGCGACGTTTCTTCGTGGAGCGTTCCGCATATATCGTCACGACGAGACAAGCACGTCGGATACCGCAGCGTGAACTTGCACAACAAAAAACCTGCACGCACACGCTTCGCCAATGAATGCTGTGCGCTAGGTCACGCAAAATTTGAAGTGGTGCGCACGCCACACTTAGAACAGACGCGCAAGTGAATAAAAAAAAAAGAAAAAAACTCGGACGAAACTGCCGCGTTCAAGCGAGCAACGCAATTCCGCACGACATAGTAGCTGGTTTGCACAGCCTTGCCAAGTCTTGGACCAGATTCACTGGTTGGTAGGGGTAACCGAGAACGAACTAATAAATGCAGAAATAGAAAACATTGCGATTTGTTGTTTTGGCACAGCAAAAATACTTGAAATGGAATATTTACTCGTATGACAGTAGTGTGACCAAAAATTTTCCAACATTTTTTTCGCATACGTTTTCTAGTTTCAGTGTTTGTCCCCCCCCCCCCTCATCTAGTCGCACGTAAATCGTACATCACTCACTGATATCTTTGGCGATAGGTTTTGGTGCGCTTTTCGTTCCAAGCTTCGCGACCTATTTAGATGGAACTTAGCTCTGACGCCCGCCGAAGCTCTCTTCGGCTGCGGCGCACTGTTGCTGGACTATTCTGTCTTGATCCGTCAAAGTATGGCCTCAAATAGCCTGCTGTAAACTAAGCTTCAAGCAATAAGTTAGTGATCTGTATGCTCTTTCAGATATGAAAAACACGTTTGAATAATGATGTACGCCTGCAACAACAGTTTTTTTTTTTATTTTTGAAGTAACAATACTGCACAAAATATCGACAGCAGCGCTCGCGCTCGCACGTCGTCTGTGTACAAGATCACTTTACAAACACCTGCATGACGAAGCCATATGATATCAAAAACTGTCGTACCATTTCACTTTTTGGAGGATCATTGCACTGCCAACTGTGTGAGAATTAGGCATGCAAAGTATCATTGAAAAAATCTGTGTCGGAAATAATGTCACATAGTAGTGACAGGTAAAAATGATGCATACTCAATCGCAACGATAGCGGTGAGCAATGTCGGCAACCGTGGAAAATCTATTCTGCGGGTCAAGTGCGTCGGTTTGCATACATCAGTCGTCGAAAGCTCTGCGCGCCTTCCAGAAACTACTGCACAATTCGTGGCGCGTACGTATGCAATCAGATTAACAAGATTCGTCGACAACAGACAACCGACAGAACCATCGATAACATTCGCGAAACATCCGATAAGTTCAGGCGCATCGTGCAGCGAGCGATAACGTTTAACATTTCTTAGCCGGGGAAATACGGTCACCAGATACACATAAAGTATTCGCGTCACTATAATTATGCTTGCTGGTGCATGAAAGAAAAGTCAAAAAGTGGTTCTGAGAAAATCAGCAAAAAAGAATTTAAACACCTGTAGCCCTCATAAAAAAAGAAACAATACGTAATTTACGTAATTCGTAGGTTGTCTCCTCCCGATTCTTGATTCTGTCAAATCTTGCCCATGGACCACCACATTTATTAATCTAGGATTTTGATCGGGAGGCCTTCACATCGAGTGTATTAGTGGAAGACATTTTCAAAGTGTAAAGACCACGTTCCATTTTAACTGGTTTCAACATGCGAAGTTTGTCTTTCTGGACATTAATGAAATGACATGCCGTCAGATAATACTAGCTTGAGAATCAGAGGGTTTTAATAGGCGTCTTTCATTACCCTTTGCCAAATCGGTCTAGTGAAGCGCTTATTCGAACGTATGGGGGCAGCTTATTTGCATATTATAATAAATATATATATAAACAGGTTATTTTCACAATTTATACACTTTGTCACCACACAAAAAAAGAAAGAACGGTGCACTGTTTTCACCCTACTTTGATGTTCTGACTGAGAAGGATATATTCAGTTTCTTCTGTGAGGCACGTAATAATTCTTGTAGCATATTATTTTATTGCACAACACTGGATACAGTAGCAATAATAACCAACCATTATTAAAACTCAGAAGAAATTAATAGCACAGTGCACACGATGAGACACATTGCATATTATTACAGTTTCTTAATTCATGCCTTTTCAAATTGCACAAAAGCTACTGCGGTGAAATAATATGCTAGCACATACAAAAAAGCACAATTTTATACTGAGGTAATAATGAATCATTCAAATGTTTATTGTAAGGCGTAGGAACAGCAGGAGAGCCTTCGCTTCGTACTGGTGCAATTAACGAGTAATATACGAGAGAAAATGTACAGAAAACATGAATGTGGTAGACAAAAAAAAAACAATCGATAGAGAAACAAATAGGGAAAAAAGAAAACGAGGAAAAGTAAAAGAGAGGTAATGATACAGGATTATCTAGGGATGCACAAATTATAGGAAATGAACTCTGAAGTATGTCAATACAGGCACACTTCTTATTATGTGTTTTGGAGTCGAGTCATATATAGCACAGCCTTGCAACAAGGCCAGGCAAAGAATGTGGAATGCTGCCTGGTATACTGTTGCAGCACGACCAAATGCATATGATCAAGAAACTTTCGCGAATGTATAATCTCATGGACCCCCTCATACAGGAACAAAATGTGTGATTAATTCGGTCTTCAATCTTGAGGTGCGACTTCAGGTATATTTGAGAAGGCTCAACTGTGGTCGCTAGAATGGCAAAAGTGGTGCTTGAAGATAGATATTAATTTATTCTGGACGCTTTCAATGAGGTCAGAATTAGATTTGCAAGTTGCATCCCCTCCTACAGAGGCACATTCTAGTAGTGGAAGGCACACAGCAGAATTTCAAAAACACAACAGGTGAATGGAAATCATGCAATATGCGACATGCAATTCCAAGAGTGTGAAGGACATGTGTTATTATCTATGTGAAGAGAAGCTTAGCATTTTGTCGAAGCAGACACCAAAATATCTTATTTCATCGATCCTAAGGAGTAGAGCATCCCCTAGGGTGTACGAAAATTTAACGTGGTGTGTTTTCCGCACATAACTTAATGCCATAGTATTGGAAGCATTTAAGAGTACTGATTATTCTGCACCAGTTTAAGAGTGAAAACATCTCTTTTTGGAGGTTGATGTAGTGGTGAATACTGTTGATAGTCTCAAATAGTTTTAAGTCATCGGCGCACAAAGCCATGCTGTTTATTTATTAAAATGCTCTTAGCACTAACAGAAAGCAAGGAATCGAATACCCATTCAAACACTTTTGACGCACTGCAGAGGATAGATATTGGCCGGCAGTTAGTAACTGCACATCTAGGGCGCGATCTTGTACGCGTTCCAAAATAGAACGGACCGCCTCCGTTCTAAACGTCACGAAATAGGCGGTTCGCAGTGTTCGCGAGAACGAGAGGAAGCAAACAGCCAATGAGCGAAGTGGAAGCCTGCGTCACGCTTTTGACGTCTGCTTGGGGACCGTATAATATATTGAGAAGCGTTTGCAACATGTTGAGAAATATTTTGCTATTATGAGTGACTAGCAAAATGTGTTGGTGTTGCTTTTCAATGATTCAATTTGGAATGGAAAACGACTGAAACAAAATATTGCGGTTAATGTCTTCAAATGGCGCTAGGTGGTGTCGCAGTTTTGCGAAACGTTTAGTGATGGCGCTAGCTACCACCCCGTTTCACGCACACGGCGCGAATTTTGAAGCGGTTGGTTCAGTCGTTCAGTTGAAGCCATGGCGCTTAACCTATAAGCACCGGCGAAGGGGCCGCGCGTGTCGGAGGCTCAGAAGGAGACGGTGGTCGCCTTCATGGAAGCGCATACCCAGCTGGCTATAAGATCCAGCGAGCTGGGGCCGCGCTTCACTGCTGGCGACCGCCGACGGCTGTGGCAGCAGCTAGCCGACCAGCTCAACACTCAAGGCCCCGTCGTGAAAACCACCGAGCAGTGGCAAGAGTGGTGGCGGAAGCAGGTGTTCGAGGCCCGCCGCAACGCTGCCGCACTTGCCCAAGAACAAAGGTGAGTGACCTTCCAATGGCCTGGGCGATTTGTCCTTCGACATTGGCGTGTAGTTTCAGAAGCACAGGAGGGGGGCGGCTACGTGGCTTTCATGGCCGAGTCCTGGAGCTCACCGGGACGGTCCGCCTCCACGGTGTGACCGACCTCCCCTACCAAGAGGTAAGCACACTGCCGCCGTAATATCATGGGTTCCTGAATGGTGCCGGTTTAGAGTTTGCCATTATCTGTAAGTGCTACCTTTAGCAGAACGCGACACCGTTGGTGAACAGGAAAATAGCGTAGGAGAGAACGGAAAAGCAGGTAGGTTAATCAACTAGAATCTCAGTTGGCTGCGTTTTCGGGAAATGGGGGGTTAAGTGATTAACACAGAATTAAAATGCCTTCGCGGAAGTGCACGAGGACGGTAACACATGGGATCATTAAGCACTCAATAATTGCACAATATTTTCGCAAATTAGTACGAAAACTTGCAACGTAGGCATTGTAACAAATAGCCACGCTTATGACATTTTCCAGCAGGCTGACGTCCCCACCTGCGCGATGGAAGTCGTCGTGCAAGACGAGGCTGCGGGCGTGAGCACAGCGACACGTAAGCATAAGAGGAATGAGTGTTTTAATTATCGCCAATTGTGTGTGCAGTTCGTAAACATTAATGTGTTTACTCTACAGCGGCAGAGGATCCACCGCGCGGCGCGGCGCCTGCCGAAAGGGTGGCCGCTGCACCTGGTAAGTTATTGATCCTCAAGCTGTTAAATAAAATGAGCTCTTGTATTTTACCGAACTAGCCCAATAAGCCATAACATGGCCATAGCCACTTTTATTCGTACAATAAAATGCAGTGCAACTGTAGAAAATGCTGTATGTTTTCAGTGTTGCAGCACCCTGTTCGGCCACCACGTCGACAGCGACCGCGACGGGTGGATACCCTGACGACGATGTCGTCGCAGTGCGCCCGCAGCCTGGAACAGGGCGACGAGGTGCTGCAGGTTGGTAGGCCCTTTGGTGTCATTTTACATGAAGGACATAAATATTCTTTATGCTTTGTTATAAGTAAATCATGAATCTGAAAAACAAATCAGCTTGGGATGTAAACAAGAAATATGCGTTGTATAGAGGGCTCGGTAACGTGTCTTGCCAACGATCAGCCGCCGGACGAAAAGTTGGTTAGCCCTGAAAAGGGCTGTTTGATGGTGAGAGATGCATTAGAGTAGATGACGGAAGAGTAGTTCCAGCAGGTCTTTGTCTGTCCAAACGAAGAGGGCATAGCTTGTACGCGACGCTTGACACTGCCAAAGGATGCCATCAGGCCAGTGGCTCTTCAGCAGAGAGGGAATCGTTGTGCACGTTGCAATTCTTCACAACAGCAGCTTGCAGCCGTGAGCTGGTTGCGAGTAATCAGCAACTGATGCGAACAGTTCCACCATGATTATTCATTCCAGGTGCTGCGCAGAATCGAGGCCTCCACAACCCGCCTCGCTGTCGCGGCAGAGCGGACGGCAGCAGCCCAGGAGGGGATCCTGGAGCAGGTGCGCGCCATAGCGCAGGACATCACTGAGCACCTGCAGCAAGCGAGACATTAATTTATCATTTTATTCATTTGTTTCACCAGTTCCGTTTGTTTTGTTTATTTATTGTTTGAGTTTCCTTTCAATAATAGAGGAGGATTTTTTAGTTGAGAGGTGCAATGCGCGCACCCATTTTTGTTCTGTTGTTTGAGTTTCCGTTGAGTAATAGAGGATTTTTTGGTTGAGAGGTGCAATGCGCGCACCCATTTTTGTTCTGTTGTTTGAGTTTCCTTTGAGTAATAGAGGATTTTTAGGTTGAGAGGTGCAATGCGCGCACCCATTTTTGTTCTGTTGTATTTGCCTCTTTTTATTTATGCTTATCCAGCTGCAATGCCAGCGTGCTTTTTTTATTTACACATTTCGAAGGCGCCTAGTCATTCACACTGGAATCGTTACAAATAGTTGTCGATTTCTGTGTATGGGTTTTGTAATGCGATATTTATATTGCTTCACTGTGTTGTAGCTTACTGCACTCATTATGAAGCGTTACCGCATAGTGTTTGCACTGTGATATTTTCATTTCGGCACAGTGAGGCTAAGGTGCAACGACTACAATGTCTTTTTTTCAGAGCACCAAACTAGTCACTCTTTAAGTTGCATAGTTTCAAAATGAAAATGACCATCATTGCACCACACCAGTGATTGGTTTCCTCTAGTTTTCGTTCCAAGGGAGTCATTGCAAGAATAACTTTCACGCATGACACTTTCTGGGTGCTGTGAGATTGCAGAGCCAATTATTCATGTTTTATGTAACATGTTTCATCACAGCTGGCAAGTGCACTCAGCTTTTTACAATTATGATTCACCTGTTTAGCATCGCACTACAATTGCTGCCGAGAAATGAATGCTTCTAGTCAGTGACTCATAACACTGACAAGGGAATGGACATACGTGGGATAGTCATACTTTCTTGCAAGGTCACGTAAATGTAATTGCAAGTTTTACATGCCGTGGTGAAAAAGAATTGTGTGATGCTGATGTTGCAATGTTGTCACATGCTTTGCTACCTGAAGCATGTTGTACTACAAGGTTTGTGATGTACTTGTCATCATAGTGTGATAAAGTTGACCTATCTATTTTTTGCACTTTTACGTTAATTTACATCTACCCATTTGGACATGATGTGACGAGTATAATGCTGTCACTACACTCGGCGTTACATTTTGTTTGTGTTTGAATCCGCATTCATTACGCGTTACTTGCTTGCCTCGCCTGCGTATTCATGCTTGCACAGAAGTTTTGATACACCTAGCACAAGAGATGGCTAGCAAGCATATTGCCTCACTCCTACCAACGTACACTGAGCGTCAAAATGCACAGGATGCGGCGGTTGCGTTCATTCTGATGTGCTTTATGAACATTTTTCGCACCTTTTGCTGATGGTGACCATGAGTACAGAGTGCCAATCATATGCATTGCTTCCATCAAGTCTGTCATGACTATGATGGGTCAAGGGATGTTTTTATTTCATATTTCATGTGATATTTAAAGAAAAGGCTGCACTTTCACGTTGCTACCGCGTTTCATGTTCCACTAGGGAAGAAGTACTTTGTGGTGTGCATATTGCATAAGACAATGCTAGCTTGGGAGCAGCAGCGAATGCAGTTCTTCACAGATGAAGGGGCATGAAGCATTGCCTTACGACTGCTTCGCGAGTACTACTGTTAATAAGTGGCAGCCTTGGAGACTCTTGCATAGTGGCGAGGGTACAATTGTTTCCACGGCCGTGGCATTCTATTTAAAGGATTCTTTGTATAAGTGTACTTCATCATCATCATCCTGGTTACGCCCACTGCAGGGCAAAGCCTCTCCCATACTTCTCCAACTACCCCGGTCATGTAGTCCCTGCAAACTTCTTAATCTCATCCGCCCACCTAACTTTCTGCCACCCCCTGCTACGCTTCCCTTCCCTTGGAATCCATTCCGTAACTCTTAATGACCATCGGTTATCTTCCCTCCTCATTACGTGTCCTGCCCATGCCCATTTGTTTTTCTTGATTTCAACTAAGATATCATTAACTCGTGGTTGTTCCCTCACCCAATCAGCTCTTTTATTATCCCTTAACGTTACACCTATCATTCTTCTTTCCATAACACGTTGCGTCGTCCTCAATTTAAGTAGAACCCTTTTCGTAAGCCTCCAGGTTTCTGCCCCGTACGTGAGTACTGGTAAGACACCGCTGTTATAAACTTTTCTCTTGAGGGATAATGGCAACCTGCTGTTCATGATCTGCGAATGTCTGCCAAACGCACTCCAACCCATTCTTATTCTTCTGATTATTTCACTCTCATGATCCGGATCAGCAGTCACTACCTGTCCTAAGTAGATGTATTCCCTTACCACTTCCAGTGCCTCGCTACCTATCGTAAACTGCTGTTCCCTTCCGAGACTATTAAACATTACTTTAGTTTTCTGCAGATTAATTTTTAGTCCCACCCTTCTGCTCTGCCTCTCCAGATCAGTGAGCATGCATTGCAGTTGGTCCCCTGAGTTACTAAGCAAGGCAATATCATTAGCGAAGCGCAAGTTACTAAGGTATTCTCCATTTACTCTTATGCCCAATTCTTCCCAATCAGGTCTCTGAATACCTCCTGTAAACACGCTGTGAATAGCATTGGAGAGATCGTATCTCCCTGCCTGACGCCTTTCTTTATTGGGATTTTGTTGCTTTCTTTATGGAGGACTACAGTAGCTGTGGAGCCGCTATAGATATTTTTCAGTATTTTTACATACGGCTCGTCTACACCCTGATTCCGCAATGCCTCCATGACTGCTGAGGTTTCGACTGAATCAAACGCTTTCTTGTAATCAATGAAAGCTATATATAATGGTTGGTTATATTCCGCACATTTCTCTATCACCTGATTGATAGTGTGAATATGGTCTATTGTTGAGTGGCCTTTACAGAATCCTGCCTGGTCCTTTGGTTGACGGAAGTCTAAGGTGTTCCTGATTCTATTTGCAATTACCTTAGTAAATACTTTGTAGGCAACGGACAGTAAGCTGATCGGTCTATAATTTTTCAAGTCTTTGGCGAAACGAAGTGTACTTCGTTTGTGTTTAAATTATCATCTGTTGGATGTGTGGATTGGGAACACTGACCATTCGTATGGAGGTGCACTTGTCGTGTATACAAATTTTTAAATGTATTTTCCGCTGTACAAACACACCCCTGTGATAGCCTAAGGGCACTGCACTTTGTATAAATAAATTATGTATTATGAAAACTCACCATTCCTGTGTCCTTCAGAAAAGGTTGACAACTGCGCTGCGCTGCTGCCTTCCTCTGAGGAACACGTCTTGTGGTGCCAGCACCTGGATGTGTCCTGGCTCCTCTGGCTCCTCAGCTGGTGGCACTTCCCCACCATAATCCTCCAATGTCCAGTCGCCCGCCTCCAAGGCAATGTTATGGAGAGCAACGCATGCATAAATGATTCGCGCTGCTCTATCGGGGCTGTACAGCAGTGTCCGAAAGCGCTGCAAGCAGCGGAACTTGCTTTTCAACACCCCGATACATCTCTCCACAACATTGCGCATGGATGCGTGCTCCTGGTTGTAGTGGCCTTCAGAGGTGGTGCCGGCATGGCTGCCAGGTACTGGAACAAGCAGCCATGGCTCGAGAGGATATCCTGAGTCTCCTATTACAGAAAGTGACAGCTGAGTGCTCTGCCCTAGTTAGGGGTACGCATTACGAATACTAACCAAGCAGATACTCGCCAGGCTGCAGTTGTGCGGCTAGGCGTGCACGCAGCGGGTTACGCTGCCGCACCCAAGAGTCATGGCACGAACCAGGGAACCGGGGGTCCACAACAAGAATGCGAAGTTCCGCATTGCAAACCTGCAATGGGGATCAATACAATATAGCGCTGCAGATATGCTCGAAATCCGTTTTGCCATTCATATGCACAAAAGAATACACGTACGCTGGTACAAGTAGCAGACTGTTTCAGCCATAGGCGTGCACAGGGTCTTGCAATTGGGGGGGGGGGGGGCAATGCGCCACCCCCCCTTATGTGGACGCCTATGGTTCGAAGTAATTGATAGCTAAATGAAAACTCGAGGCCCGATATTGCGCAAGAACCCCCATACGAGCCAAAGCCAGCCCATGCAATGGTTGTAAGTACTTCCGTGTTCAAAATGCTTCCATCGTGTCTTCCCTACAGTGTATCCATTTCTGCTACGACTGCTGCCCATTTAAAACACAATTTTGGAACGGCAGACTGATTATGCACAACACATGGCACTCATCATTACTCCCGACATGTCAGATTTCAACGAGCTCGTAAACAGTTCCCCGCATGTCCTCTTTTAATCGTTACATTACTTGTTATGCCAGCTTGGGCATTAAACCGAACAATTGCAACTATGGGCGAGTAAAAATGGCAACCACAGTTTGAAGTAAAACATTCCAACGGTACTTACGACCATGACGTTCAGGGCGTAATAACTCTTTCTCGACATGAAGCTCGCCGTGTCAGCCGGGCTGAGTCCTTCTGGCTTCATAATGGCGATCAATGTGCCATCGACGCACGCTAGCACGCCTGGAATGGCGCCGCGTCGCGCAAACGCCGCCTTTGCCTCATCCTTGGCAGCCGGTGTTAATGGAAAGTCCACCAACTTTCGCCGGGCAGACACGGAAATGATGGCCTCCGTCACCTCGTGAATGGTGCTGCTCACGGCCGACTGTGCCATGCCTACGTGTTCCTCGCGACCAACGCTCCTCTGGAAGCTTCCGGTGCCGAAGAATCGCAGCGCGCACAACACCTTCCTTTCTGTAGAAAGGCCACTGGCTCGCTGGCATCCAATGATAGGGTCAAGCTCGTCGCACAAGCTACGCACTGTTCGTTTGGACAGACGAAAATACTGTCGGAACTCTTCTTCCGTCAACTCTTCAAATGCATCATCTACCTCGGGTCGTCGTCTCTGCGCGACTGCAGCAGCCGCACAGGCGACACGAAAAGGCACGGCAGAGAAAAACGCCATGTTCTCCAACTGTTGGAACGCGGAATCGGATCGACCCGGATACGAAAGATGCTAACTGTTCCAAGCACTTACGTTCTAATCCAATCCAAGCCGTCTGGTAGCCGTTCTAATCCGTTCTATCGCTCCGGACGGACTCTCCGTCCGTTCCGTGGCGTTCGTCCGTTAGCAGACGACACGGAATAATTATGAGCAGCAAGACGTCACGGCTCACGTGACAATTGACGTCATGGCATTCGTCGCGGCTCAAATTGACCAATCGTGTGCGGCTCGATGGAACGGTCCGCCTCCGTTCTATTTTGGAACGCGTACAAGATCGCACCCCTAGTGCCCGATTTGTGCACGGGTAATGTCGATGCTACCTACCGAGTGCAAGAAAATGTACTAGACTTTAGGGAACTATTGAAGATGCTTGTGAGAACAGGGAACAAGTATGCTTCCATTCGTCCTCAGCTCTGCGGAAGAAATACCGTCAGCACCACAACAAAGGGAAGATTTGAGGCCGTTCACACACTCGAAAACAAGGCTTTCATTGACTGATAGCGTACACACCATGCCAGACAGAGAAAGAAGGTTACTTGAAGCATATTTGACACCATATAGCGAACAGAAGTGATCGGCAAAGGCATCAGCAGTGTTCAAGACAACACCATCTTCATCAAGAACACATACAAATTTGGCACTCTCTTTAGAAGAGTGAGAGCGCACGAAGCACCAGAAATATTATGTGTCACACTGGCTTCAACAAAATCAATGTGGTCGTAGTGATGATTCTAATAATAATAATAATAATCTTAGTGGTAACATAGCAATGCAGACTACAAAAAAAGATGATGCATGTGTGCTAGAGTGTCGATAGCCAGCCATCTAGACCAGGAATTTGCAGGGTGCAGAAGACACCCCATTCCCCTTCAAGTATGCGAACACACACACGCACAGACACACTTGCTCAACCACAGAGCACGGCACACGCACATAGTCGACAGCTGCACAACACGTAGGAAGGCCAATTCAGTCCGGTCGAAAGGAAGGGGAGTCCAAATGGCCAGGGGGGTGGGGAGAAAGCTCTGTATGTCAGATATAATCATGGAGCTGTGGTGTCGGGCCATACATGCGTGATGCGGCTTAGGCTGTGCTGACGACTTGTTGAGACGGACTGAAGAAGAAAGATGAGTGCTGTCCATAGAGCCCTCAAGCACCTTGCAGAATAGACTAGTTCAATGTTGTGCAGGTATTACGGGGTGTGCAATTGCAGGATTTGAGGCAATCCTCGTAGGCTGGCATGAATGAGCTTGTGACAACCGAAAAGACGGGAGTAGAGAGTGCCGGTTGTCCGGCGCTGAGCAAGCTTAAGTTTCTTAGCGTCGCGAGTTTGGTACGGGGGCTATACTGAAGAGCTGTACTCAAGTCGTGACAGAATGATAAAAGTGTAGAGTGCTCGGAAAAGCTCAGGTCATCAGGGAAGGGAGACACGGGGCACAAATTTGAGAATGGGCTGATGCTTATACACAGTGCTGGTGACATATACGGAAAAGTTGAGAGAAGAGCTGAATGTTACATCCAGAATGGGAAGAGCCCAAGCAATCTTTATAGAGGTGCCTCCAAGGAAGTAGGTTGGACGTGCAGCAACTTTGTTGTGGCTGATACGCATGGCAGCACTTCTTGCAGTGCTACTAGAAAGTTTGTTATTGTAGAACCAGTCCTTCACCTTTACGGAATGTATTTATTGCAAGCACATATGCTGTGCATTGGCATATTGTTGTTGTGGAAGTGTTAACTTGTTAGTCAAACACATTCTGCGCAGAGGTATTATTAACTTGGTTTTGAGTAGATCTTTGTCCTGACTACAATTTATAGTATCGCAGCAAGAAACATTTAGTAGAAGGTGATGGGATTCCAGCAGTTTAAGTATACCGACTGCACTCACGCAATGCACTCACATCATCTACACTTTCCATAAACAAAAAGTGAGATAAAAAATCAATTACAGTTTCATTGACTCAGTACTTGCTGCTTCTGAAGCGGGCGTCGCAGCAATCCAGGTTTATGCTGCTACAAGCATAGTTCTTGCAGTGCCTACTATGCGCTACACACGGTGCACACGTTGCAGACATAACATTTCTTATTGCAGTGCTCAAGTATAAGGACACACTGACTCAAACATGACTGCGCTGTCACGTATGCTTCAGTGCATCAGTGTTCTTGAGTGCTGCACGAGATATTTATCCCCAACTAGTCCAAACGATGCATGCACTTGTAAGAAGTGAGTGAAGGAGTACAGTGAATTTGTACTGAAGTGGATTCCCATGCCGAATAGACGAGCGCACTGTCAGATGAAATGGACGGCATGACTGATGATTTATACGTACTTCCCATTCTTCAACTACTAGGGACTTTCGCTTTTGAAAGTTATCTTTGCCACTGGAAACAGCACAGAGCTCGCCCGTTTCAACTTGAGTTACCTGAGACCACACGAAACACGCCGCGGTTGACCACACGAAGTTCCGTACGGCTCATTCACCGCATCACACACCACACGAAGTCCGGAGTGCCACATCTTAAATCGCTGCAGTACCAAACGAAGCTGAAAATTCATTTCCTTCGACAGAGTTTCTCAGCTGGGCTCGTTGACTCGCCAGTTACGAACTCGATAGATGCGCTAGGCCTACGCGTAACGTGAACAACATGGACGGTAGTCGAGTGCTGATTATCCAGACTTCGGAGTTCGTAAACATGTTTCTATTTGTTTTGAGCACAAAAAATACACATCAACATGCACAGACATTGCGGTATTCGTTATTTGGTTGGCTATTTTAGCAGACGATCGCACTGAGCCCGGTGGAACCCAGTGGGCTGGTTGGATTAGTCGGGGTGGTTCGAAGTCGCTTCGGATCCACGTCGCACTGCCACAACCCATGGTCGTCGGTCGTGTCGTTGTGGGCCTACTATTACAACATTGTCTTTCAGGAATAATGTCGCGCGCGTCGTACGTCCGAAGAATTCGTACGATCGTTGGTGTTGGCGCCTTCGCATGGCGGCCATCATAGGCATAGCATCTGGAGGCTTCGCAGCCTCCGATTGGTTGACGCCGCCAATGCGTCGTAGCCTCTCATTGGTGCGCGCCAGCGAAGCTTCGCCTCGTGTCGGCGATCTTCTAGCATCAGCAGTCGACATAATCGCTGCGCGTAGTTACGCTTCGCCTTGTTCCCGACCGACGCTTTTGACGCTTCGGCGCGTGCCGAAGCTTTCGGACGTGTGCCCGTGGTTGGGGCTTAATAGCTGCGCTGTAAAAAAAATTCACGTAGAAACTGCTCTGGGAGTTCTCTAAAGGCTGTTTCCCACGCTGTGACTGCAATGACGAAAATCGGTGCCGTCGCACGCGTCGCTATGCGATTTTTAGAGGGCCCATTTCACATGATTGCGATTTCAACAATGCGACTGGTGCGACGCCCAGGTTTCGTGGCACACGCTGCATAATTCTTTATTGTGTTGCAATACATTATATTATTGTTATGGGGTTGTGGGGAGTATAGAAAGACTATATTTACACTATATATACAGGATGAGTCAGAGTAGTTAACATGGCTGCCCAACAACAATACGCAGCAGCCAGCGTCTCCGATCTTCTTCCTCTCTCTGCTTTCATCCTTCCGTAACGGGACCCCCGGGTGGCGGAGCGCCGTCTCGGCGCATGGTAGGCGAAAAATTGCGAGAGAAGTATGGCTTCAGCCGCGAAACGTGCACGACTTTAACAGGCGTCTGACCTGAGGGTGCATCAAAGTGTAGCTGCGAAATCTCGTAATTTACTTCGTTAACCTGGCGTAGGACTTCATAAGGCCCTGTGTAGCGAGAGAGAAGCTTCTGGGAGAGGCCAACCCGACGACATGGTGGGCAGAGGAGCAACCAAGCAACTGGCGCGAACTTAACATCGTGATTGCAGCGGTCATAACACTCTTTTTGTATATGCTGCGAGGCTAGTAAACGAGATCGGGCGACTTGACGAGCCATGTGAGCGCTATCAATGACTTCACGAGCGTACTCAGTTGCAACACGCGGCACAGAAGGGAGGAGGGTGTCAAACGGCAATGTGGGTCCGCTACCATACAAAAGATAATTAATTTATTTTTATTTTATTTACAGATACTGCTGCCTCGATAAATGAGACATAGCAGGAGTGGATACACGAGACACTAGGTCAAAACAACATACAATGAAATATCATAAGAAGCCACCAAACGCTGACATCAAGGACAACATAGGCGAAATTACTTGTGCTTAATAAATGAAACAAAGAAGCGATAAATAAATGGAAATTTAAGTGGATGAAAAAACAAATTGCCGCAGGTGCGAACCAAACCCACAATCTTCGCATATGGCATACAATGAATTGAAACGTACTGACAAAATGTGGATAGACAATTCTTTCACAAACCGTTCATTAGGTTTTTCCCGCAAGGAACCAGCTAGGTTGTTCCAAATTTCAACAGCACTTGGAAAAAAGGAATACTTAAAACAATTTACAAAATACTGGAAAGGAACAATATTAAGTGGGTGGGAACGGCGCGTGGAACGCCCAGTGGGATGACTGGAAGAAATCGGTGCATGAATGCAACTTTGGCCTTGTACTATCTTATGTAGCAAAGTGATACGTTCAAGTGTGCGTCGATGAGCCAAAGGTTCTATCGATAATGCGCATGCGTGAGATGAGGAAGAAAAGTTGCAGTCATATTGGCGAAAAAAGAACTATATTTTCTTTTGTATGGCTTCAAGTTTACTAATGTCAAGTGCAGTATATGGTGCCCATACCACTGAGGCGTACTCTAGTAGTGGTCTGACGAAGGATTTATAAGCTGTTCATTTGTAGTCCTTAGTAGAGCACTTGAGGGTTCGCTTTCAATACCCCAGTTTCCTGAGTGCCCTAGCCCAAATTGTTTCAATCTGAAGGTGCAATTTTAAGTTTGGGTGAAGGTAACTCTAAGATATTTGAAGGTATTCACAGAATTTAGGTAGTGACCATTGCAGCTATAACTGAAACTTAACGGCTGCTTTTTATTAGTGCAACTTATTTGTACCATTTTTGGTAATTAATACTCATTTGCCACCCGTTGCTCCAACCACAAAAGGACGAAAATACATTGTGAAGAACTTCTTGATCTCGTCTGTTTGTTACTTTGGTATAGAGCACGCAGTCGTCAGCGTAATATCGCAGTTTCACTGGTGTGTCCCTAATGACCTGTGTGACATCACTAATGTAAATAATGAAAAACCGGGACCCAAGGACCGAGCTCTGCGGAACCCCGGAAGTGACTGCGGCCGACGATGACTGCGCGTGATTAAAAGTAACATATTGGGAACTTAAATGTAGACAATCAGCTGTCCAGCCAAGTATTTTGTCATCGTTAAAAATTTTACTGAGCCTAAGAAGAAGTTTTCAGTGGCACACCACATAACACGCTTTGCTATAATCGATGAATATGGCACCAACCTGACTTCGATTATTTAGAGCCGAAGCGATATCGTGAGTGAATTCAACGAGTTGAGTAGTTGTAGAAAAACCAGAGCGGAAACCATGTTGATCCTGTGACAATATGGTATTAGCAGTGAAATACTGGAGGACATGTTTGTGAATTATGTGCTCTAAGAGTTTGCAACAAGTACAGGTTAATGAGATAGGCCTGTAGTTGGAAATTAGTTGCTTATTACCCGAATTAAACACATGAATTACATAGGCGATTTTCCAAATTGCCTGTACAGTACGTGTCCTTGATGATTTACAAAATATTATGGTTAGATAATGAGCCTTTCATTCTGCATAGCGCTTCAAAAACGTGTTTGGTATACCATCCGGTCCGGCACCCTTAGTAATGTCGATGTTCAAGAGAAGGTTATAAATACCGGTATAGCTAATTTCAATTCTTGGAAACGGAGCCATTTCCTGGATAATACCAATGTCGGGTGTGGTACCATTGTCATCTCCAAACATAGATCTGAAATAGCCATTAAACGCCTCCGAGATTGTCGAAGGGTCCGAACAGGACACATCATTTATTACGAAGGATGACAGGCAGGAGGTAGCAGGGTTGATGGTTTTCCAAAACTTAAGTGGATTATTTTTCATAAAAGAGGGTAATGAGGTATTAAAATAGAACTTTCTAGCTTTACTCATTTTGGCTTTTCGTTCAGATTTAAGTAATTTATTTAGAGACTCCCCGTCATTATTGTGTGGATTCAGTCGTTTTCGCAGTCGCTTAATGAGACGTTCGAGCTGTATAATTGGTCTGGTATACAATGGGCGTGTAGCATGACGTTTTATACTCTTTTGAGGAACAAATTGCGCTATACATTCATTAACTATACTATAAAATTGGTTAGTCAACATATCAACGCTGTAGTGTTCACTACAAGACACAAAATCATCAAAACATTATGCAACTTTAGCAATAATAGAAGTGTCGTCAGCACGCTCAAAATTCAGGACAGTTTTAAACGTTGGTCGTACTGGTATACAACCAACATTTAGATGAGCAATAGCAGCCTTATAGTCGGAAATTCCGTTAACAACACGGCACTGATTACCATTCTTTACCAACTCATCATTGACAAAAACAAGATCTAAGACAGAATCTTCGCGCGTTGTATCGACAAGCAGCTGCGATAGATAAAAAGCTACTGACAGGTCAATTAAAGAATCGGATTATCCTACTACGGCCAGTTGATAATATCGAATTCCAATCTATAGTGCGTGCATTAAAGTAACCGGTAAGTACCAGTTAAGAACAGTTAAGCTTTTGTCCGGCAATATAATCACTGATAGCCGAGAAAATGCCAGGGGTGGAATTTTAAAGGCGGTAGATAGCACCGATAACAATAGCGTAACCGTCAAGTTTTAGTTTACACAATATGATTCAACATAAAAGGGCGAATATCCTGCGGTGTCATGTCGGGACAAGCTGTACGGGAACGTCACGTAAACTAGTAGCGTGGGGTCCCAGTCGCTGTGATTGTTGAAGACGTACATCGACAGCACCTCTGTAATTGTTCGGTTGAGACGTTCCGTAAGACCGTTCGTTTGTGGGTGGCAGGCGGTGGACAGCTTCTGCTCAGTGGCACATGAGCCGGGGAGGTCGTCCACAACTAGAGATAGGAACGAGCGGCTGCGGCCTGTAAGTAACTGTCGAGGTGCAAGGTGGTGGAGAATGACGTTGTGGAGGAGAAAATTGCCGACACCTGTTGCGCAACTAGTTGGCATCGCCTTTGTTATCGCGTATCAGTAGCGACGGTGATCAGCTTATTCCCTCTAGTTGTCGTCGGAAAAAGGCCAAGCAGGTCAACGCCTTCGCAAAAGAACGGTTCAGGGGGAACTTCAATAGGATGGAGTCATCCGACAGGTGCCAGAGGAGGTTTCCTCTGGTGTTGACACAATTCGCAAGTTGCCACATAACAACGGACAGAGCGGTAGAGACCCGGCTAGAAGAACCGGCGTGGTACGCGGTCGTATGTGTGCAAAACTCCCAGGTGTCCCGCTGTCGGTGCATCGTGAAGTTGTTCGAGAACGACGGATCACAGATAACGAGGAAGGACAAGGAGCAACTCAGGGCCGTCGGGGTTGATATTGTGGCGGTAGAGGATGCCGTCATGAAGCACGAACATGCGGCACGTGTCTTCGGTGCTGCCAGATTGCACTCCGGCGATGATGTGCTGCGTTGGGTTCAGCGGGCATCTCGTTCATGTCAGTCAAAGCCATCATGCAGGCCACCGGATCATGCGCAGCAGAATTGGGAGGATCCACGGGGTGACGCGAGAGGCAGCCAGCGTCCTTGTGGAGGCGTCCAGTCTTGCAACGGACACTAAATGAAAATTCCTGGAGCCGCAGAGCCCAGCGACTAAGCCGTCCAGTCGGCTCCAGAAGGGAAGACAGCGAGCAGAGTGCGTGAAGGTCTGTGACGACCGAAACGTGCGACCGTACAAATATGGCTATAGCCACAGCCAGCACAAACGACAGCGCTGCGGCGACACGAACTGGTGCGAACGCCAGCGCAAGATGCATTGATAACGCAAAGTACTGCAGGCGGCGGCGCCAGGTGAGCTGATAACTTTCCTGTCATTATAAGCCGTTATCGCTCTTTAACGCCTTATCCATTCGCGTCGAACCATTATGAACCGTGCCCAAACGTATTCCGCCGGCGGCTACGTCTGTCATGGCGCCGCGGGCCATAGATTTTTTTAAATTAGGGGGTTTTACGTGCTAAACCACGATATGATTATGAGGCACGCCGTAGTGGGAACCTAAATCTATGAACGCGGATGTTTTCGCATTTCGCCCCCATCGAAATGCGGCCACCTTGGCGGGCCGTATCTTGAGAGCGATCTGCGAAATGGGCCGAGTGTAGTGTGCGCTGAGAGCTCCGTGAGCGCTGTGTTCTCGCCGCTTCGTTCGCCTTGAAGCGACAAGCAGAACGAAGGCAATATCGCTCTATGCTGCGGGCTCTATCTTGAAACCGATCGTCTTACATGACGGGCGAACGGACGGTTGTCTTGATGGGTACGTGCAGAAATGCTCACGAGTTTAAAAGACGGCTTACCCCGCATGTGACAGATGGGTACGCCTGTCCTCACAGTAACGCACGTATCTCTGTCACGCGGCTGACATCGTCCACCGCTCTCGCCCACTATTGACGCCTGCCGCAACGCTGGTGTAAGTATTCCTGTTCTCGCTCCTCTAGTCTTCTGTCTGTCATTATGTTGCGTTTTAGCAGGTAGATTACTGCAACACGGAATAAATGACGTTTGAGTATCATCAGCCCTTTTTTACTAGGGAAGCCCACAAACAGGAGAAAACGTCAAGAATCTTTAAATTGAAATTAAAATAAGTACAGCAATCAAAAGACACGTCTTAAATGACAATAAAACTAACATACTGCATGATAAACTTCAGCATGACAGTCGGGTAGTTGTAAAAGCGAGGCTGAATTAGAAAGCTGGTTCATTGTGACAAGAATAGTAACTAATGTTCACCAGAATGGCGACGCTTGCTGTTTCTATTATGAAAAGTAGATACTCACTGATTGCACCTGTTTGAGGAGTAGTGCCACAATCAACACAGCCGGAGTAGCTCTGGAAGTCCACGAACCCAACAGTGCCAGGAACATCTCGTCACTAGTCTGCGGCATGTTGTGTAAAAGGGATTATGAGTGCACTCTAAGGATTGGGTGCTTTTCGAGGTTATCGAGGCGTCCGCAAGGATAGCTTGAAAGCCAGGTAGGGTTCCAAGGCCTAGACGAGAACAACATAGCTGCACTGGTATAATTCAAAGCATAGTACCAGCGGCTGCAGCGCTGGCTTGTAGAAATAAGCGACTGGTAAGCTTACAGTAGCAGCATGTCAAAAAAAAAAAAGAAGTGAAGCAATTATTTTAAAAGCCGGAATAGAGGTGCTTTAATTTGAGTGGCAACCGCGACCAGTTCCAGGCATATTTTCTCTCAAGGCATCTATATTGAGAAACAAATAGACATTTCGCTGGAAGCTTCTTAGGTGTGGTGGTAGTCCTTAGTCTGAATCAAGAATGTCGTTCACCGGCACTGAGTATGCTGTTGTCAGAACACCTCGGTGTGAAGGTATTTGCCGGAAGCAGACAGACGCATTGCATCGACTTAGCCGTCTTTACTCTTGCCGGGTCACGTCACCACCGAGTCGGTGATAACAACTTGTCGCATGAATCGCATCACAAAGCCGTCCAATTATCGTAGACAGCCTCGTCGCAGTCAGCGCATGGCAGCAGTGGCAGTACAGTGTGTTAGAATGGTGTAGTGGATCTAATGGAGGCCACCGCAAGCGGCGAGAGTGAAGCGAAAAATGCTGAAATTGGCGGCGGCGCTGCCGTCGCCTTCTTCTGAAGTTCCGGTCAATCCGATGCCTCGGTGGCCCGGCGGAACCACACGTACCGGCGGCGCTGAGCTGTCGTCTGTTCGACGCGCCGCCGTCTACTGAACACACCGTTGTGCTTGCGTTTTTTAGAGCGCAGCTCTTTGGCGTCCGTTCCTGGGTTTCGCGTCGTCGTCGGCGTTGTCGTCGGCCTCGTAACCAGCTCCGCCCCCCTTTCATCCCCCCAGCGCTAGCAGCGACCGACTGATACCGCTGGATGCCGCTGACGCCGCTAGAGAGTCAAGATAACGTGACTGCATAGAACACCGTCACCGCCATGCAGAAAGAGGAGGAAAGGGTCCCCCCCCCCCTGTTCTTGTGTGGCGGATAGGGTGCTCTTCAGTTGCCGACGCGCCGGTTATTTCACGTAGGCCCCGGCACGTCGACGAATACGTGACCACCTTCCCACGGCTAGACCTGGTTCTTAGCGCTGCGGAAGCGAGGGTATCATATTGTTTGTGTCGGCATCGGCGGCGTTGTCCCTGAAACCAACTCCGCAGCTGGGGTTGACTCACTATCGGCGTCAGCGGCATCAGTCAGTCGCTGCTATCTCTTCCCTCCTCCCTTTATCGTGTTGTCCGCTTGCTGCGCGCGCTTCTGCCCCCATCGTTTGCCGCTGGGTGTACACGCCGCCCCCCTCCCCCCTCTTCCTGCGAGTCTCCGGTTGTCAAAGCGCCGGCTCGAACTTAATTCCTTTCTTCGCTCCTCCTCCAATGCAACCCCTGTGCGGTGGCAATCAGAGAGCCAGATCGGTGGCGGCGGATCTGTATATGTGCACCGCCCGAACCGAAATTGCCGCTGCCGTTCGCCACTGCGAAATTAGCTGCCAGTTCTTTCTGAGCCATGAGCGAGACGACCGATGGAAGTCCTCCGTCTGCTGCTGCTGCTGCTGCTGCTAAACGAGCTGCCAGAGCAGAGGCCCAGCGCCGTCGCCGTCAGAATCCAGAGGTGCGTGCCGCCGAAGCAGAAGCTTACCGTCGCCGCCGTCGAGATGATCCAGGAGTACGCGTCGCCGAAGCAGAGGCTAAGCGCCGCCGCCGAGAAGACCCTGCCGTTCGCGCCGCCGAAGCGGAGGCTCATCGCCGCCGTCGAGAGCAACCAGCAGTAAGCGAGGCTGAAGCAGAAGCTCATCGCCGCCGCCGAGAAGACCCTGCAGTTCGCGCCGCCGAAGCGGAGGCTCATCGCGGCCGTCGAGAGCAACCAGCAGTAAGCGAGGCTGAAGCAGAAGCTCATCGCCGCCGCTGAGAAGACCCTGCCGTTCGCACCGCCGAAGCGGAGGCTCATCGCCGCCGTCGAGAGCAACCAGCAGTAAGCGAGGCTGAAGCAGAAGCTCATCGCCGTCGCAGAGAAGACTCTACCGTTCGCGCGGCCGAGGCCGAGGCCAAACGCAAACAAAGGCTCGCAAACAGTCAGGGTGAAACAGCTTATTTGCTGCGCTCAAATTTCGCATTAGGAAGTAACGTAATCGTCGGTAATTTTTTCTTCTCGTCATTTCTTGTAAGTAGTCTCTGCAAAAAAATTATACAATAAAACTACTTCTTTGCAATGAATTGAGGTTCCTCGTTTCCGTCAAATGATGTCAACTGATGACAAACATATGTCTAGTTTGTCTGGCAGAGTGTTCGAACTTGGCAGAGTGTTCGAAGGATGAGAGGTGGAGCACAGCTCGGTGAAAGGACTACTTTTTTGTAGTGGGTTGCAAAACCCTATACGGTAGATCGAAAGGTCAGGCTAAGCTCTCGCTCATCGGAGCCCCTAAAGATGAAAAAAGGTGCCGCGTTCGAGAGCGCAATCTTCACCGTACCGATCGGCCCTTTGGAAACGACCGACTCCATTTGTGAGCTGCACTTTTGAGGCAAAGTACATATTGAGGCATTATGTACATATCATTGAAGGCCAGGAAGTATATACACAGGATGGAAAGCTTGCACTTCGGTCTGATAGGGTACTCACAATCTTGCCGTATCTTCCGGACTATTTCTATAAGCAGCCCACATGCGAGCAGTCCACGCGAAAGAGAGCGGCCTCACATGCAACAGATAAAGACCGGTCATCAAAGAGAACACCCTCGCTATCATTTGAACCGTCATTAAGATTGGAAGCATGTGACAATGAAAACCTGCGCGAGCTCGAAGACGTAGACAACCTATAACATGCTTTCTAATTCATGCAAATATAAACAATGTGTTTTGCCTTATTCACCTAGGGTAGCTGGAAAACGAACTACGTCTCCGGCGTACGACGCATAAAGATAGGGAAAAAACTGTTCATCTGTAAATATGTTTAAAACACACAATTAACCTACAAAAAAATGTTCTGCATGTAACGAATAATATGGCCTACATTCTCCTTAAATGTCAAATTGATGCCGTTATTAGGGCATAGGGGATATCTTGTTAGAATTCGATATATCACTTTAAGAAAGGCAGAAAATGACAGTTTACCATTTTAACGCGATAGCGTTAAGGAACTCGTGCCGCAGAAAAGCCGGTGTCGTCGCCATCGGCCGTGAGCGAAAAGTGGCGGAAGGCAATTCATAAAAAAAAAACTTGCAAGACGGGCTGGGTGGGAATCGCACCAGACGGAGGCGCTACCACTCAGCCTCTACTGAATGCGGTGTTGCCTTAGAAACGAGCCGTAGAAAGTTATACTGCGGTGCATATCGGTAATTATGAGCATTTAAATTACAGAAGTAGCAGTTAAACGCGTAGCGAAGTACGTTTCCGCTACATTTCTTCTGCGCTTGGCGCACACGCAGAGCCATCTTGCGGCAAACACAGAGGACCCCCTCCTCGCAATGTACGGCGCTGCCCCGACAGATGGTGCGCCACTCGCCCACTTCTCTCCTTCGTCTGGTTTGAGCGCATTGAGGCCGTGCGGGGACCGGCGCGAGGATGCCCCAATACCCGTGCGTTTAATAATATTAGTTTTTCCGCTCTCTCCCCTTCCAACTTCCAGCGTGTGTCACTCGAACCCTCATGTTTAGGCGACGCGGCTCCTCTTTCCGCTATTCCTAGGTGCAGCGTCCGATGCGGGACGCCTCTGACATGATCACTGCGCCATAGCGCGTCTGGTGGGAAAGCGTCCCCTGCGATGTGTGCCGTGCTGCTAGCGAGGAGTCATGCGTCTGCATGGGGCTCCCAAGCGAGATAGACGACGATTCCATCGAGGCGTCAGCCCCATGATCGCGTCCGCCTTCATGGCGCGTCGCGGCCCGGCTGTCCGTGCCGATCACGACGTTTGGCTAGCGTAGATCGTTTCTGCCTCCGAGACACCGAGTTCTTTGGTTCGTTCCGCTTGCTCAGGCGCACGTTTCGTCTTTCTATGACTCAAAAGCATGCCGAGCGAATGAGTGGGCGGTGTGAACGGGGCGCGATAACGCTATCGCGTTCCACTCTTGAAGGCGAAGCTTAAGCGCCCTCCAATTTTTGTCTGTATTTTCCATGTTTGCTCGCAGCCTGGAACTACGTCTACCGCTTCCGCTATCAATCTCGGCCTTAGTCTACATAAGGAGTCCTCGGCAAGCACTTCACTGGGGCACAACACCGCTGCAGGAATGGCGCACTCACCCTATTTAATGTTCCAAATGGTCGTGCTGACGATTGTGCCCGTGGTTGCGTGCCCGGCAGCTTCAATGACTGCTGCTGCATGCACTGCGGATGCGGCAATAAGCTGACCTCCCCCGGATCTATTCGACTATTAGACGCCACCAGTGCTTTTTGGATGGATTTCCCAAATTTGCTGGCATCCTGGATCTACGCTGTGGGCATCCCAGCTGCACTCTTAACCACACGCTGTGGCAGTGCCTCGACTTGCGCGGGGGCTCAGGGTTTCCCTCTTCGGAGGAAGACTGGATCCGGCACGTCTTCAGCTCCGCCGAGGAAAAGAAACTCAGGGCTGTCCAGAGAGCCCGCAATATCGCCGAGTCTCAGCCTCCCGGCTTCGTCGTGGTTGCGGCCCGCAGACGCTGCCCCCTAAGGGGGACACTCGTCTTCTCAGGACCAAAATAAAAGTTCTCTGTCTGTCTGTCTGTCTGTGCGTCTGTCTGTCTGTCTGTTTGTCTGTTTGGAGCAAAACCGGATATGACGTGGGGTCAGTGGTTTGCTCCTTGCCCCCAGATATGTACTTGTACGCCTAGGAAAAGACACTGCTTGGTGCTGCTGGTAAATCCCTGTGGTTTCTGCCGGTTCACCTAGGTCGATATTCACGTGGTCCTGTAACGGCTCACTAGATCGTGTTCAGTCATGCCGTCCTTGCACGGTGTCATTGTCGGCGACATTCAGGTCAAATTCTTAAATAGGTCACGCCTGCGCCTAATTGAGTCTATTAAAACCTGCACATTGAGTTTTGCTGGCTACAATGCACTGCGGCTGGTAAGAGCGTTCTCCACGATGCGCTTCAAGCGTGTCGATTTCGCCGTTCTTTATGTTGGTGGAAACGACTTTGAAAGCAAGATGTCTCCGCAAGAAATATGAGGCAACATCAAGGTAAGTCTAGAGAAATCACAAAGTTCTAAACGTTAAGCGCTGATAGTGGTGTTTTCTTTTAAATTTTAGGCCTTGATGGTTCAGCTTCAACGAGACGTGGCCGCCGTTGTGCTGGTTTTCAAGGTGCTCCCTCGCTGCCTAGAAGATGCTGATGCGGAGCAGAAAATGCAGAAGCGTCGCTCGCTGAACCGCAAATTGACGGCAATGCTTAAGCGCATGCCGTGTCCGCGGATATTGAACCTCGAGGTATGGACCGCCTTTTTCCAGCGGCATGCCGTTGCATACCGTACGGAACACGCTTGGCTTATTTTTGACTCGGTTGAAAATCTTTTACTTTTTGTCGCTGCTCGCTGCGGTAGAAATGCAGACCGCTTGTCGTAGTTGTGTCTCCATTACAGAATCGCATTACTGCGGTGAACAAAGCAAGTGTTGCGGAACATACTGTGCGCACTTCACCCTTTCTTGGACAGTCGGAAGCATTTGTCCCACTTTTTAGGGCAACTTCGCTACTCTGTAGCGGTGAAGTGCAATTTGTACAATTGAACATTCCTGTGTAGATATATGTTACTGAATCACTTTAAAGATATTTTTCGTTCATTTATTTGTCAAACAACGCGATAGAGCGACTGCGCAGATTGTTTACTTCCTTTTCTGCAATGTTTAGTTTATTCTATCGGCTTCCTTCAATCCACCACAGCGGCAAACGGACAGAAATTCCGTGTTTTCATAATAGCTGGATTTTAGTGCGGTTAGGTGTCTAAATTTCTCGTGCGCACAGCTGCCAAAACTGGTGATCAAATTATTAGCATCATGAAAAAATCGCATTGCTACATATGAGAACTGCTACATATGAGCCTTCAAGGATCTTCAAGAAGCATCTTTTTTCTAAGAACCCTTGCGCTGTTGGAAAGCCCTGAATGAGGATTCTCATAAAAAACATGCTCAATAAGTATAATGAAAACGTGCACTAACTTCATGTATAATGTACTAGGTACTCTGGCTGCTTCTAATCACATTACAGGTGACCACGAGTAGGTAGAAACGGGCCTTGAGGCTTTATAGTGGGACGTAATATTCCCCCTTTTTGCTATTACAGAATCATTGTCAGCTTTGAGATTTTACGTTATGTGAAACATACTTCATAAAAAAAGCACTTGTAATGTGTCGGACACAAAGCGATTTGTTCTCTGCTTGCGTCCATGAAAGGGTTAAGATGCACGCAATATTCAAAGGTAAAACCGTGTACATAGTTTTTAAAACGAAACCCTCTTTGCCTCTTCCTTCCTGAGTGGGTGGTGGCTGCTGCAGTCCTGCAAAATATTGGTTACTGTGTGTCTGGCACTGGATATGTGCTACTTGGCATGTGTACAAAAGGCAACTTGGATTACCGGTTAAGTGAAGGTCAACATGTACCACTGGATAGACAAGTAGAACAAGAAGCAAGAAATTAGGTATACA
Source organism: Dermacentor andersoni (assembly GCF_023375885.2). Classification (NCBI taxonomy): domain Eukaryota; kingdom Metazoa; phylum Arthropoda; class Arachnida; order Ixodida; family Ixodidae; genus Dermacentor; species Dermacentor andersoni. The sequence continues at coordinate 7,893,265 of NC_092823.1, read as the reverse complement.
ACAGGAAATTTAAGAAGTCAGCCACATTGAAGTCGGAAAGCCGGCATCAAAAGCAGCCGAGTGTGGACAAAAATGAACTAAACGAGACCAGGACGTGCATTGAGTATAGAGCTATAAAAGTGAACGAGTGATTACATGTTACTGAACATTACAAAGGCTTCACTTATAACCGATTTTCACATATGCATGCAATCTGCTAACTTTTCTGTGCAAAACTCTACCGGAAAGGATATATTGCATCCATCGGTGTTAATATATTTTCTAGCATATCTTATTGTTCTCAGCCAACACACATCCCCATTGAATGAAATAGGTCACTGTAGATGGCTGCTACAAGCAAATTACAAGAACTGTGAATTGGAAGCTGTTAGCTACCTGTGGCACGAAGTCATGCAAGGGTACATATAGTCTTTGTGTGCACACTGACTTCATATGCTTTACTAATTTGACTGGCTCCTATTGCACCCCGACTGGAGAGCAATAAGACACAGGCCACTTTACGTTCGAGCTGCTCGAAAGCCTGCGAAAGCTGAAGGTACATTCATAAAAGTTCACAAGTCCATGGCATTAGCGAAAAAAATTCAAACCTTTTCTGGTACAGCTGTGCGCTGTCAGAAGTGTCTCAATGCATTGCATTGGTTGAACAGGCACGTATTGGCTGCCCCACTTGGATTTCAGCTTGAATGCGTAGGCTGGATAAAAAAAATTCTACCATATTTTGCCTCGAAACTTTTGCTCGCGAGTGGAAAGCGTTGTTCCTGTTGTAAATAGATGTGGCTTGCACGCAAGGCATATGCATGCTAAATTTCTGGGTAAAAAAGCAAATGTATCCTGCGTGAACAGAAGGTGCTGCAGCCACATAACCTGACCTTTGATCTTCATTGCGCTCACAGATTGAAGGGATGGAACTAAGCGAATGGTCTTTTAAATGCTTGATTTCAGCCAGTTAAATTTGCCAAATCGGGGATTCAAACCACGGGTGTCCATCTGCGGTTAGGCTGGGCTCTATTTAGTGAGAATTCTTACTACTGCGTTCATTGGTGCTGACAGATATCAAGTCAATTGTAACTCAGCATACTGTATTCTCTTTGTCACCAAAATTCTTGAGAACTGCTTGAGATCCTTCGATGTCAGCATCCTCATAATCAGTGGGCACCCCATAAGAACAATAGACAAGGTCAATTTTGGATGGTATCCTTGCAAGTGCTAAAGGTTCTTGAAACATGAATCAGGTGACACGAGCAAGTGTCAGAAGCCTAGCCCACAGAAACTCGCGTTTCTGACTTGTGCACTATTTGTTCAGCCCCGTTAAAATGTGTGGAGCTTTAAAATGTTAGTAGCCTAGACATCTAAAATACGAGGAGCAAGCAAATTGACTGCAGCTACCAAGCAAAAGAATGTGCAAGTGTAAGCTGTTTATTTCGACTCTAAAGGCACGTTCACACCGAAGACGGAGCGGCTAAAGCGGGCGAACCTCCTCGCCAGGCGGATAAAAGCGGGCGGAAAAAGAGGCGGCTAGCCCGATCGCTCGCGTACCGACTTTTTTCCGCCCGCCGGAGCTCTCCGCTTTGCCGCAGCCAATCGGAATTCCAGACGACATTGACGACGCTGGCGCGCGCGGGATGAGGGCCGACGACCGGTGCCACGAGATGGAGACACGTGCGCCACAAAAACGTTAGATGCTCAGCCTCCTCGGCGGCGTGGGCTGCCAGGTAAGCCGTCAAGTCTGAACAGGCCCGCGCGCTCACCGCCTCACCCCATTGAAAATCCTCTTGGCCGCTTAGAAGTGCTGCTTTCGGTGTGAATGTGCCTTTGGGCAAACACAGGGAGAAGAAAAAGTATCCAATGAGAATACTTATTTTGCATTAAGAGCCAACATTTGACAGTCTGGCCAGCAACTAAAATATCACTATTTAGAACCCACAAATGTATATATAGCAAAGTGCGGCAAATATTTGCACATGTGGATGCTTGTTACCTACTTGCACCGCATGCAATGTCCAGGTTTGTGCTGCAGGCTGTGCATATCGAAGTGAACTGAATACTTTACAAATATTTGCCACAATTGCACTGCGTTTTTTTTTTCCTTTCAGCATCGATTTCTCAATGCGTCCGCGAAGCCGAGGCGCCTCATGTTTTTTGGTACCATGTGCACAGGGGCCAAGGAATCGACCAGTTCACAAAGGTCATTGTTAATGCTCTTGCTCAGCAGTTTCGCCATGGTGTCAAGTCACCTGCACGTGCTGAACCAGGCGCTGTCCACAAGGCAGTCAAGTGCTGCTTCTGCAACACCAAGGGCCACAAATCAAATGAAGGCATCAAGTTTTGTAAGCCAGCTTCTCGGCAGATGTCAATACAACACTAAATGTTGCCTGGCATCAAACGGCCCTTCTCAGGGCCACCGATATGTTGTCCGGAAGCCCGAGATGTTCCTGACGATTGCCCTCTCCATTTTCCTGTTTAGCTAGGAATCGCTTTGCTTAGCAAGGCATGTCGGGTAGGTAAGGGTGCACATCTGGCATAATGCTAAGATTTCTTGCTTCCGATTCTGTACTTATAGTTTCTGCAATAACATATGCAGAGCACTGCTCAGACCGTGCCGTGCAAAAGGGATAAGATTTGTATAACTGTTTCTCATAATGAGGGTATTTGAACAATATGGAGTACAATATACAGGGTGTTTCAGCTAACTTGTGCCGAGGCTTTAAAACGGAAAGAACGAATAAACTAGGCCTACAGTACTCAAACTAAATCAATTCAGTAGACTACCCTGTTGAGCAACTTTAATACTTACGGCTTATGGGGAAATATCTAACTGCTTTATTTTTATGAAGATAGGTGCTGTTGTTATTTTTTCAGGACAAAAGAAATTGCACAAAATGGAAAAATATACCATGGAACTCTACACTTTTGAGAAGTGACGTGAGTGCTCTCGTGCATGCTTTAAACAAATGAACAATGCGGCATGCAGACAGGATGTAAAAGATATGCAGATCCGACACACTGTGAAAATTATTTGAGCTGAGCTTTCTTTGCCGTTTGGGTTCGTTGACGGCATTTAGCAGTGATGTGTTAAATGTTACCTTGCGTGCACCACTTGTGTTTGTAGTGCACAGAGCTCACAGGGAGACGTGCGCTCTGACGCTCGAGGTGGTCTTGTGCACCATCCATATCCTGCGAGAATAGTGGCACTGTCATTACTTCACACGGCGCATCGCATGGTGGGTGAGGTAGAGAAATCCTTTTACTGAATCCTTAGGAGAAATAGTTGCTGCCACGTCCTGTGACCGATGGACCAGCGCCTGCTGGCCACACACACTTCCGTCACACGGCACGGCCTCCCAGTGTTGCAGTGTAGGGACATTGGTTGAAGTTTTAATGCTGGACCACAACTTGCGTATTGTCGTTTTGATGCCGTGGTGCTGTATCGCAGCTGTGCATCTGCACATACTGTGTCAATTGTTGCCATGGACACACTTGCCGTGTTTATTTTTCAAAAATCGCATAAACGTGCCATACCATGCATTGAATCAGCATTATAATATTTTTAGTTTCCCAAGAACTGTCACAATGTCTAGTTGTAGCGTTTTTCTTTTAAAGAGACTCCATACGAAGAATGCTTCATGATGGCATCTTTACCTTCTACCGTGATCATTCAGCGAGCACAAAGGTAAGCGCTGCAGCTTCTGCAATGCTTTTGTCTATTCCTTTCAAGCACACTACTCTCAATGTATCATTAGCGCTGAAATACAACACCGCCCGTTGCTCAAAGCAGCTTCAGTGTAGATCCCAATCGGAACAATAGGCACAGATTAGTGGCAGTATACGCCTTTCTATAGTCATAAAAGGCACGCTAGCATAGTGGGGCATCTGAATTCTCGGAAAAGCATTCAACTCCATATATCTGCAAATAACTAAGCTAGAGCAGACACTGTCGAAATCCGTGCATATTACGGTGACTTGGTGCGAGAACTTCAAAGTACGGCTTTTCCTTCACTTTTTCGTATTTTATGCTTTTGCTACGGCTCTTGCCAAAGTTACAGTTCCTCTTGTGGTATATTAAAGGGTAATTTATTAATCACCTAGGCGATGTCTTTCCTTCGTTTGGTTGCACTGTATGCATCAGTGCAATAAATGGGTCAAACGGCATAATACGAAACGTTGACAGGCCTTTCTGACACGACACTCGTGGATAACATTTTGGTGCGGCTTGGGTGAGACCGAAAGAGAGAAGTTCATCCATATAATCACAAAGGCCAGGCACTGTTCCCTTGTGGCCTGCACCCCTAGTGTTCAAAGCACAGTCAGTGGAGTAGCAGCTAGTCTTATCGATTCATACTGAGTATCACAAAGTGAAACACTGCAAGAACTGTAGCTTGGTTGATGAGACAAGGCACACACAGGTACAGCTGAAACATGTGGTGTGATCAACATGTACAAGGTTAGGATACTCTTCACCCTTTTTGTATTTAAGACTTCTTAAACTTTGCCCACAATCTGATTAAAGCTTTCCAGAGGGCATTGTTGCAAAACCTACAGAGTTCCTTGGAAAATCCTCCCATGTACCTGCCATGTACGTTGCCCCTCCTCCTCGATGTGGCATGCAACATGGCAGCAGCAGCAATGGAACAGTTGAAGAAGCGAAGAAAGGTTCACTTTATAATAGGGTGCGTGTAAATAAAACTGATCGAACACAACTGATTCGGCTTCCTCTTTTGTCAAGACAATTGTCAACAAAGCAATGGAGCAATTTCACTAGGGCGATACTAATGAATCGTGCATAGAAATTCTGGGAAGCACCGTCAGCTTTCTGGCTGTTTACAGGCGGTGTTGGGGAGGTGGTTTTGGCAGGGAATGCGAATGCATGATGGATGGTCATGGCCATCGCCTCACATCAACGATGTTCAATGTATGTGCAGCATTAATCAGTTCTCTAGACCAAGTGAACTAATGTCACGGCAGGCCACCACTTAGTCGCATGATAGATTTTCAAACCTCGCATGCTTTCTTTGGGGCTCTGGAAAAATTAATGAAACGTGAAACTAAAATCGGCATGTTGGAGTTTTCAATGCATCCATCACACTGCATTTGTCTATTCTTGAAACAATTTTTTTTACCAAATGCATACAGAATGAATTTGCGGTATATCCGAAGTGCATTTTGCTTGTTTTGGTCAAGCAGCTTGCAGAACAAACCCACAAAGTTCCAACGCAGAAAGGTAACGCTTCTTTTGAAGTACGCAACTGGCGAAACAATGTTGCTAACACGCAACAAGTGCAATACTTGTCACCGATTAAAAAAAGAAAGGAACTGCTACACACCATTTCTTGGTTCCTTGACCATTTATTTTTCTTGTGTAGTTGATGTTTAAAACACCTTGCAATAGCAAATGCAGAGATATAAAAAAATCAACGCACGAGAGATATGGACGCTGTGGTGTAGAGTAATGAAGATATGATAGTTTTGCAAGCACATTATTTAGTCTGAAATAGAGGGATACAACATATACACCACAAACATTACTTTTCAATACCGATAAAAGTATGGAACTCGTGCGCTACAAGAGGGCTACGGATGAATCTTGGGGGCCTCGGAGTCTGTAATATTCAGCTATACCTAAGCACACAAGTATTTTTGCATTCAGCCTCTACCTCCGTGCAGCTTTGTGACCTGGAATGGAAAACCACAGCCGTCGAGCTACTGCAGTGGCGACATCAGAGTAAAAGGTAATAGCGAAAAATTAAAACGTTAATAATGTGGCCATGCAACTTGAAATTGAAATTGATTTTATTCATTATAGATTACAGGTTATAAAAAAAATAATATACAGAAGGAGGTCCCATAGTCAATGACTGTATCGGGACCTCCTGTTATGTTTAAATATGGCTTTTCTAAAGCAAAGAATTGAACTACATTAAAATCATATATAAGCAAACATGGAAGAAAGTAAGTACTGGAGAATGCGAAACAAGATTACGAGTTAGTTACAAGAAATCTAACGAAGGAAATTATACAACTGGAAGGAACAAATGCAGCAAAACCAAATGAACTAAAGGAATTGAACAGCGACGGACATTTTACCCAAGCATGCAATAAAAAAAGAATTTCAAATATACATGACCATAAATGCAACAATAGAAACAACAACAAGAAAACAATTTCGAAATACACATGACTATAAATAAGAAAAAATATGTGAGTAAAAATGATATGTCACCTGAAGCTTCTATTTCCAATTTCTCTGGTGTTGCAAAAAGGAAAAACATTTTGAGAAGCTGTAGTGTACGATTTTCATATATTAACAATTGTACATATGTAATTTTCCTTAAACCATGCAGATATTTCATAAAGAGGTTTGAGCACAGAGAGCCCGGCGTTTATGCAAAGGTGTTTCTAGGTGAGGTGGACACACTTTGCAACTAATAATGCGAACTTCAGAAAATTAATTTTGAAAAATTCAGTAACCTTGGGGGCAGCAGTCTAAATGGCATATTTGGAGGCAGTCGCATTTGAATGCACACTCTTTCTTTTTCTAAATTTCAAAAATTGCACTTCTTTTGAAATATTCGTTATTGTATTCAATTGAGTACATTCAGAACTTCGTGCATGCTGCTCCACATCAGGCAACAGTGCCCCGTCGAGAAGTGTGGGGAAAAGCTTAAATGATAGGCTGACACAGCACACTGATACACATGCTTGCCAGGCCAAGTGTGTCGTATCAGTAGCTACAATGACTGGCCATGATGTTGTTTCAGACTTTCTCGTGCCTGTTGTCAGAGGGGGGGTGTTTCCATCCGATAACATAGCGGGGCCTTCACTTCTGTGCTCCTAGCACACTCGGTTCCAATATTGCCCCGATTTACCATTGAAAATGAATGACTAATATCTTGAATTGGGTGCAACTTTAAATATTTCTAAGAAATGAGGGTGCATTAAAATGTGACTGCCTCCAAAAGTTGTGGAGTTCCTAAATAGAGGGATTCCTCTGCAAGAATGCCACATTTGGCGCGCTGATAACTTTAAAAGAAGAAAACCTGTATGTTAAAAAAGCCACCATTTTCGCATACAGTGTTCACTGGAGCATTTCAGGCAACCAATATTCAAGCACCTTCTGTCTACAAAGAATTCATAAAGCAATGTTATGCACTAAGACTGGAATTGGTTACGAACACTGGAAATATATCTGTGCAGGAAAGACTTGTTGAGGCAGTTGCAGCAGTCTGAAAAGAGGGAAAAACCTTGCATAAATGCAGCTCTAGCACTTTTATGCTACTAACAGATGAACGCGCAGACCTTGATGGATAATGTTACCAGCAAAGAGTGAGGATACAGAAAGTTGCATTGCTACCCATACTGGTTACATGCCAAGCATTGTGTTGCTGCTCTCTGCGTAGGACCTATGAATGAAAACCACCTTCCACATGGCACAGTAAGCTCCCAATCGCTACGTGTAGGAAGACTTACAGGTTTTTCAAATGCAATCATGACGTAGAAATACGAGAGCTTTTCTTTTAATGTGCTTGTGGTGAACAAGTCCCCCAAACATGAAAAACTCTGAAGCTATAATGTCATTATTATCTTAAAGATGCACTGCACATTTTTTAACGCAGTATGGAAACATTCACAATATACAATGCCATTATGGACATGAGAGCCATATAATATTGTACTGCGTGCAGCAAGGATAGCACAACCTCACAGAAAAGATTGCTCTCTTCCGCATCCTTTGAGGCCCCCTTTATATTGTATCGCTTATGATACCGTGACATGGTACGAAACCATGATGATGTAACTTATGATCGTGTTACTCTTGAATGAAACGTTGGGCACACATGTACATCCCTGCATTGTAAATCTGGAGTGCCCTTACAATAAGCACACTGTGAAAAGAAGAAAAATAAGGGCAGCAGCAAGAACCAGGCAGCGCAATGCTCTTTCCAAATTCTAGGCTGCTGACGGTTTAGGTCACCTTCGCCGCAGAACAGTAGTGATATGCGGCGAAGCTTATTTAACCTCATGCATTGAAGCATATTTGAAGTTAAAGAGGAGACTGTCACAGGGCCCCTGCTGGTGCTTATGGTTACCCGACACTATCAGCCTAAGTACCCACACTGCGACCTCATCATGCATTTGGACAACACCAGTCGCCATGGGAAAACCTCTGTGCCTGCTGGTAATCTGAATAAGAGAATAAATTGTTTCCAAACTACAAATTTCACCAAGTGGCAAACTTGGCAATGCTTCTGGAACCTCATTCTAGCGTACTCTAGTACCACGAGGATGCTTAAATATCAAACTGCATTAAAAACCTGCAAAGAGATCGCGCTAGCTTCTAGCTTACTGAATGTTCGCTTCACTTTCTACATCACTGAGTAGGCAGTGTTCAATTGGCGCTCCCGCTTCACCAAAGCAGACGTGGGCTGACGAAAGCACGGCGAAGGCGAATAATGAGAGCGCAAGCAAACATCCAGAAAGCGAGATGCTTGTTTGAACTCGCCCTTGGATTTGGAGAAAGCAAGAATAATTTCAACACCAAGGACAACAGGTATGCGTTCAACAACTAAAGCTTCTGAAGAGGCCACTTACAATTCAGCACTGCGGAAAGACTCTGATGAGCTCATGTCCGGCGCACGCCGGAGTGAGGGGTAACGAGAGGGCGGACCGCCTCGCTCGAGATTATAGTATCCGAGCGACGGAACGCACTCTCGTAGAATCTCCGATCACAGCAAAAAATATCTTGGAGGCACAGAGACGAGGAAGCCAACGGTATAGCTTTCCAGACACATCCTTGGACTCAGCGCAAATGCGGGACTGGCGACGACTACAAGCCCGTACATACCCACACCTACTCCTACTACACCACATACACCCCACCCGGTATCCCAACACTTGCCCTTGGTGCGGAGGGCGCCCATCTCTTGACCATATCACATGGTCGTGCCAGAGTCGGCCACAAGCAATCCAATCACCCCTTATGGGGCAAAACTCCAACAGTAGGCAGTGGGAGGTGTGGCTAGCCAGCACGGTGCGGCAGGGCCAATTGGCCCTTCTCGACGAAGCCCGGCGTGCCGCGATCGCCAGTGGGGCCCTGGGCTGAGGGACCCACCCACTGGACCTGAATTTAATTTTTTTAATAAAGGTTTTATGCTACTACTACTCATGCTACTTATGCTACTACTACTACTAAGCCTATGGAAACGACGAAAATTTGTGCTCGATTTTTGAGGCAAGAATGATGACTGTAATAAAACTATCCCGTGTATCGTTAAATCCAGCGCAGCGCGTGTAGTCCGGAGACTCAGCTTTCGATTGATGCCTATCTCGACTCTCCAGATATGGCTTAAGACTGTTCCCGAAAGCGATTTTTGTGACACTGTCGTGAAAATTCACGTTGTATCTATAAAAACATAAGCGTACCGCTTGGCGAAGCCCCGGTAGCCGTGGCTGAGTGGTAGATTAGCGAGCCCCTTTAGTCCCGCGTCACGGTGGCCGCGGTTCGATTCCCGCTTCGCACTTCTTGTTTTTAAAGCCGCATAGGACCTAGTTTTGTAGTCTCTCACTAGATGGCAGAAACACAAAACTCAAGATTTTCTTTCGGTTCTGGTTTTACAGTGGTGCTCTTGAAATATTATGCTTTCTATGTTTCCTTCATAAAACGTAGCAGTATCGTGTTCATTTGTTAAGTCATCGGTTTTATGAAGATTTTATTCATTGGACATCATAACTTGAAGCTTGCGCATGGCTTTGTGTTATGAAAAAAAGAAACTTTCGTGCTTTGTAGCGTGGAACGTGGGAGAACAAAATGGCTATTCTTATTGCGTTCTCCTTGAAGGTCCGTTTCCTTCGACTTTCGGCTGTCCTTAATGGCACACACGCCGAGCGAATCACGTCCACCTGTGCCCCAATGCCACCCGGTGGCCAGTGCCAATCCTATGCAACATTCGTGTGGAACAAAGGGTCTGCTAGGCTGAGTCGCTGCCCGAACGTTAATTATTTCTAAAGAATTATCCAAATAAGAAATGCACCAACTAGGAGAAGATGTGCAGCGCCTGGATTAATAGCTACTGTTAATGTGTTCCCCACAGCCAAGTGGTATCAATCCGTATGTGTGGCCGTAAAAAACCATTTGAATAAATGGCCCGTGCTGTGCCTGCCCCGGTGTCTCCACAGAGAAGCTAGCTTGGCTAGCCGTCAGCATTTAGGATCAACATATGGTGTCCTTCGTTCGGTGCATTTGCTTTTAATGCGCAGCATTCTTTGGCGAGTACCCCAGCAATTTGGTAGCAAAATCGCGCAAAATCGTGTCTGTAACGCCAAAAGCTTGACGCATTTCCCATATAAATATATAGGTCTTCATAAGAAGGGTTGGGGTGGCCAACTTGAAATTGGAAGTGACATCAGCATAAATTTGGGCGTGATACAGAGATGGGCCAAGCTGAATTTTGTAGTGATATGGGAGTGGCCCTACCTAAATTTGGGGTGAAACGGTAGCGAACCAAGCTGAATTTGAGGCTGATATGGGGGTGGCCCAACCTTATTGGGGGATGATTAGCGGTGGGCCATCCTAAATTTGAGGTGATCGAGGGGTGGGCCAGCTTTAGTTTGGGGCTGATATGGGGCTGGGTCAACCTCGATTTGCAGGTGGTATTGGAGTGGGTCAATATAAGTTTGGTGGTGTTGTGGAGGCGGGCCAATCTGTATTTGGTGGCGATATGGGGGTGGGCCAACCTAAATTTTGGGGTGCGTCGACTGGAAATTTGGGGGACGATTTATGGAAATTCGTGGGTGGACCAACTTGAAATTTAGGGGTGGCCCAATTGAAATTGGGGATTGGGCCAACTCCAAGTTTAAGGCTGGGCGACAAGAAAATCGGGCATGGCCGACTTTAAATTTGGGGGTGGGCCAATTAAAATTTTAGGGTGTGCCAACTTGAAATTTGGGGATGGGCCTTTATAATGTTTCGGGGTGGGCGAATTGAAATTTGGGGGCCTGTTTACGAATAGTTAGACAACACCAGTGGTGTTTCTGCATCTTTTTCATCATCGCAAAGTACGTATATTAATAATTGTTACCAAATACACCTCAAGGTGAGCTACCACTCGAGCCTTCCCAGCCCACTGAGCTAGTAATGTCACAGGAGTGCTCTCATCGTGACGACTGCGACATTCTATGTGGAGATCCACAAGAACAAATCGCAGACCGAGCTGACCGTTTTCACACCAATGCCATCGCTAACACTACTCGCTCGTGCTAGAGGCAACACAAGCTTACGACGATCATATTTAAACTTTCACTCGCACGCTAGTCGACACGCTCTCAGTGCACAATTTCGTAAATCATCTGGATAGGAACCTTGCTGGATGTTTTACTGTTACGTTGCGTCGTTTTTCACGAAAGCCTTCTCCCGCAAAGAGAATACATTTTTGAGATTGACGAGGCAAGCTAGTATATAACTCATACGAAGCAAATGTATAAACGGTTATAGTGGTTTTTCTACAATGAATATAATAAATAAGATTTCAGATGCTATTGTTTCGACCGGGCATGACAACGAGTTTTTCCCGCCTGTCACAGTGCTTTGACCGAAAACCTCATCATTTTGCTCAAACGTGTTGCCTTAATACTACATGTGCTAAATGTACGAAAGTGCGGTGCGTGGTCACAGCTTCAAAGCCAGTCTATTTTGTGTACGGTTGTTGATATTGTAGTAATGTGGAGTTTTCTTCTTTATAAGAGCACAAAAAGAAAAAATATAACAGATGATAGCTAAGCGCAAAGTAGATTGGAAGATCTGAAACCAGCAATTATTTTTAATTTGTGGGTTGGTCTTCCCCGCTGGTAGATCGCTGTCCGATCACTTCAAAGAATTTTGTTTGCGTGCAACTGCAGCAAAATCGAAGATACTACCATTTCATTGCCAGGACCTTTACGCCCTCCACACACACAAGAAGGACACCAGATAATTGGCATTATCATTTTAGAAACTGACATTGTTTTGCTGATTTCAGTGTAGCGTGGTGCCTGCGGATGGAGTATTTTCTTAGCATCAGTCCAGTGTTAGCAGTGAGAAGCAGTTCGGTCTACGATACCCATGAGGGCATACTAGCCATTGTAGCGCTTTACTGTAGGACAAGTTAAGTGCTAAAAACTTGGTGTGCCTTGTCCTTTCCGCAAGTCGTCCATCCATTCTGTTATGGTGACGATCAACGTTGTGTCCGTCAGGCCTCCTCCTCATTTTTAGCTTCACCATCGCGAGAGTGGACAGAGAAAGGAAGCTTTCTTCACAATCAGCCCCAGCGGGATTCCACCACTCGTATCTGCTGCAATTTGCATTCAGTGGCTGGGCATGCTAACCATATACTTAGTTTCACAATGACTAGAGTACGCAGGAAAAGTAGAGCTTTGGTCGCTATCACTACCACGAACCCATGTCAATGCAGATATAAGTACGTGCAGGGGCTGGGTATGCTAACTTCTCCGCTACCACCTGCATCCACCACCTTAGATTTTCCAGGCATACCTGCTTCTTGTTTTGATCGCAGACGCATGCAGGATAAACGCGGATAACTAAAAAATTTCAGTGCCCTTCCACTCTGTGAAAAAAACATGACCTGCAAAGCTGTGTATGTGGGCCCCTTAATGGCGAACTGCACCTCCACCGCATGTCGGCCCCGCATTGTACTGTCTTCGGGATCAGCCCACGTATGGGGAGCGCTGAACGCATGCTTCACCACCGCTGCGGGTCGGGCCGGTATTACGCTATCTTCGGGATTTGGCTCTACACGCGGACGCGATAGTGGGGAATGTAGCCCTTCAGAGGAAGCTTTAGCTCTGGTGGTCCTATCTAAATAAATGTAAAAGTTGAATTCCCTTTTCTCGACAGCCACTGCATCTAATTTGACAAGGTTTGTTGCATTTAAAACAAGAACTTAAAATCTAATGTCTGTTGGTTTCGAATTCTTGATTTAGGTCATCATTTGTTTCTTCAATATTGCCAATAATCGCAAATTTTAAGAAAACGAAACCATCAAGTTTACAACTCTCTTTCGCGAATGAAAACTGATGTCAAAATTATGTACATTGCATCTAACAGCACATCTAAAGCAGACAAAATTGATATATTGCGCATGAATCTCAAAAAATTTAGTGATATGGAAATACAGCTTTTCCACAACCCGTGTTAACAGCGTAAGGACTTCAAGTAAGATATAAATCGGCATATTGGATTTGTTCGCTTTGAATTGTCTAATGGATGCTGTTTACAAAAGCGCGATATCATTTCTTGATGCGGAGTTAATAATTTGTAAACTTCGTCCTTGTGTACTTCTCGCACTTTGGTATTTTTGAATATCTATTACAAAAATTCAGGCCCTAAATAGAAATTCCGCTTCCGAAAAGTCACTGGAATTTACCTTTCTCTCCCGAATCCAACAAATTTCATTAAAATCGGTCCAGGGGTTATCTAAGAAAAGCGTTTCGGCGTTTTACATCTATTTGAATAGGCTGAGCGGGAGTAGGGCCCGTGTTAAAGCTTCCTCTTAACGACTTCGCTGTAAAAAAACGAATAGAAGAAGAAAAGAAAAAAAAAAAACGCTGCAGCCATCAATATCGCCGCCTCAGAATTCGTCATGATGGCACCGTCACCATCGGCACGGCTCCCTGAGCAGCTACCAAGCTGTTCACTTTCGTTATCTTCCTTCCCTTGGCGGCCGCGAATTGTCTTGATGCCAGCGACGCGCTAAATCTGCACCATCATTGCGTCATGCATCGCTTCTGCGACCAAGCAAGCTTTCGGCGGCACAGGTACACTGCCGCATTGACACCAAAACGTTAAAATGCTTGCCTTCGAGAAAGCAGCATGAATAAAAATGGAACGCGACTATGTGGCCACGGGGGACATGTTCGCGGGGCCATACTATTGATGACAGCATCACAAAAGGCTAGGTGTGGTCAGGTTGACTTTACAAGTTTGGAAGGAATGACTGACGGGCTAGTAGCTTCATTATCACATAAAGAACAGCGCTTAAAGTTAGCGCAGTTTGTGTGTGTTTCCTCCTTTGTGTCCCGTCGTGAACTGCTGTTCTTTCTGTGGCTTTACAGATGTTCTTTTTCTGCGTCAGTTACGCCTTCCAAGAGTGTTTAGTTGGAAAATTTTTTTCGCATGGCTCTTACAGAAGCATGTTTAGTCGAAAGTTTTTCGCTTGACTGCATAATCTCGAGGACGGGCTCCAAACTGCTCATTTTCTTCAGCCACGTAAGAACCATTACTGAAAATGTAATTAACGTAGATTTGTTAATTACGGAAAAAACTTCTTAACTTACTCCGCATCTAGAGATTACCAATCTGAACACTCGAGTGATAAAATGATGTTAACATTCTTTGTATCGTTTCAATAGTTTTGTTTCGTGCAGTTAAAAGCAGCCGGCATATTGATGGTGCTGTAGACTTCTTATAAAGTAAATGTGAAAGCTTGGACAGGTTATCTTGGCACAAATGTTGGCAGCGGTGCGCAGACGGAAAGCACGTCGCTAATTCGCTCGGCTATTTGCAGCATCAAACGTCTACATTTCGTCACACGTGCCTGAGCTCCGTCGGACTACACTGCGACACCACTCCTGCCTGGACACAGCGGATTTCCTGCAGTACTTGGGCCGCAATCGGCGTCCAATCGGCGCCCGACAGCTGTTTTCTACGAGCATATAAACAGCGACACTCCTGGATCTGCAACAGTTTGGCAGCGGTGCGCAAACGTAAAGCACGTCGCTAATTCCCTCTGCTCTTTGCAGGTGAGCGACTTGAACAGATTTTTATTAGTGCATAGTTTGTTGCAGGCACGTACCCAGGGGGGGGCCCGGGGGGGCCCGGGCCCCCCCCGAAATCAAGTGGCATACCTCCCCCCCCCCCTCCCCACCCACTCCACCACTCCTCACACATTCCTAAAGCGCCGCCAGATCAATGTTGAGACTTGGCAGCTAATCATCAGTCAGCATTATGCTGCCTTTTTCACTCCTTTTAGATGGCGGTAGTTATCGGCATCTCTTGTAATGTGAAGGACAGTTTTCTCATAGATTCCGCACCCGCGCGATTAACTCGAGATGCGTCCAGTTGTCACCATCTATTCAACCATCACGCGCATAGCTGTTGCTTTTGTTAGTTCAACCTTCTTTGTTTAGGCTGATCCTGGGACCAGGAGAGGGATGCGGCTGTTACTTAGCTGGTCTGTACTCTCATGGAACGAGTTGCGGCCGGAGAAAACGCCCATTGCGTTTAACTTGTTTCTTTGCTTCATTATTTCCTCGAGTTACGGCTCGCCGCGACGCTGGCAGATGCCCGGAACCACATACACGTGATATGGGTTAGATAAGGTCGGAAATAAGATAATGTGAAAGAGCGTCCATCATGAAACCCTGCAATAACCCTTAAACCCATAAGCAAGATGACTGTCGCCCGTTACCTCGTCTGTTTTTCCCTAATTGTATAGCACTTTTCGTGCAAAATTGGCAACTGGAAACAAAAATCGCAAGGAGTTGAGAAATTAAGCGATCTACTAAGGGAGAGAGCCAAGGCAACAACCAAATTGCAAGGAAAAGCGAACAATAAAAAAGTTAACCGTTGTTTATGAAAATATTTATGGATCAACATCTTTTTATTTAAAAAGGAAGTAGAGAAAACGCCGTCGGAAGTGGAGAACAATTACTTGTTTTGAATGGCGCTTCTACAGTTATCGGTCGAACCGCCTCACGTAGCCACTTCTCTGCTGTGCTTATGTGGGTGTTTTTCTAACCTTTTGCGGTGGGCGCAGTACGTCTAGAATCGCAGTGTCCTGCGCTCTACGCGGTTGTATGGGACTGGCGGCCGCACAGTGTTACGCAATTCGCGGAACTGTCAAAACTAATCAACAAGGCGAAAATAACTGATATTCGAAGCTATAATATGAGAAAGACTGGAGAAGCCGTAAAAAATGAACGCAGCCTGAAATCAGTAAAAAAGAAACCTGGCATAGGACAAACCTCGATGTATGCACTAAAAGATAAGAAGGATAATATCATCGTAATCTCGAAGATATAGTAAAAGCAGCGGAAAAATTCTAAGCTGACCTATATACAGTACCCAGAGGAGTCACGATACCTCACTTAGAAATAGTAATGAACAGGATACAGAAACTCTCCTATAACTAGCGATGAGGTCAGAAGGGCCCTGCAAGACATGAAACGATGAAGAGCGGGAGGAGAAGGTGGAATAAAAGTCGTTTTAATCAAAGATGGAGGAGACATAATGCTTGGAAAACTGGCGGCTCTTTATACGAAGTGTCTATCGACTGCAAGGGTCCCAAAACACTGGAAGAATGCAGACATTATACTAATCCACAAAAAAGGAGACGTTAAAGAATTTAAAAATTATAGGACCATTAGCTTGCTCCCAGTATTATATAAAATATTTACCAAAATAATCTCCTTAGAATAAGGGCAACACTGGATTTTGTCAACCAAGGGAACAGGCTGGCTTCAGGAAGAGATACTTTACAATGGATCACATCCATGTCATCAATCAGGTTATCGCGAAATCCGCAGAGTACAATAAGCCTCTCTATGTGGCTTAGATAGATTACGAAAAGGCATTTGATTCAGTAGAGATACCAGCAGTCATAGAGGCACTACGTAATCCAGGAGTACAGAACGCTTACGTAAAAAGCTTGGAAACTATTGCTACATGCGTGTGGTATTTGTTTGTTTGAACGAGGCGCGTGGGTGCCATCACTCCAGAAAAGAGGAGGAAGAACGAACTGGCCTCGCGCTGTGATACTAAGCGGTCAGCGCTGCAAACGTTGTTTTAAATATAATCTGTAAATAGTTTCTCGTCTTACTGACTCGTCCTTCGCGTGAGAATATCTACAGAGGTTCTACAGCTACCTTAATTCTACACAAGAAAAGCAGGGAGATACCTACAGAGAAAGGGGTCAGACAGGGAGACACAATTTCTCCAAAGCTATTCACTCAGTGCTTAGAATAATTCAAGCTATTAAACTGGGAAGGCTTAGGAGTAACGATCGACGGCAAATAGCTCAGCAACCTTCGGTTTGTCGATGACATTGTTCTATTCAACAACAATGCAGACGAGTTACAACAAATGACTGGAGACCTTAAAAGAGAGAGTGTAAGAGTGGGGTTGAATATTAATATGCAGAAGATTAAGATAATGACAAATAGTCGGCCAAAGGAACAAGAGATCAGGATCGCCAGTCGGCCACTAGAGACTGTGAAGGAGTACGGTTACCTAGGTCAATTGATCACAGCGATCCCTGATCATGAGAAGGAAATTCACAGAAGAATAAAAATAGGTTGGATCGCATACGGCAGACATTGCCAGCTCCTGACTGGAAGCTTTCCATTATTATTGAAAAGTAAGGTGTGCAATCACTGCATTTTGCCAGCGCTGACATATGGAGCAGAGACTTGAGAGCAAGTTAAGGACCACGCAAAGAGCGATCGAACGAAGATTGCTACGCATAACGTTGAGAGAGAGAGAGAGCGGTTTGGATCAGAGAGCGAACAGGTATAGATGATATTCTAATTGACATCAAGAAGAAAAAATGTAGCTGGGCCGGTGATGTAATGAGCCGGTTAGATAACCGTTGGAACATTAGGGTTACAGAATGGGTACCAAGAGAAGGAAAACGCAATCGAGGACGACAAAACACTAGGTAGCGCGATGAAATTAGGAAATTCGCGGGCGCTAGTTGGAATCGGTTGGCGCAGGACAGGGGTAATTACAGATCGCAGGGAGACGCCGTCGTCCTGCAGTGGGCATAAAACAGGATGAATAATGATGATGATGATGATGATGATGGTGGTGGTGGTGGTGGAGGTGGTGGGCCCCCCCCGAAAAAAAATCCTGGGTACGTGCCTGGTTTGTTGCACTGTAGCGCACCGCTGCCAAACTTGAAAACTTGAATCATTTGCGTATTTGCTTTTCTGCCGTTCCTGTGCCATGTGAAAGAAAAAGAAATCATGAAGGCTTTAGAAGATTTCAAACGTGAGATGAGGGCCGAGTTGCGTTCCACCAAGGATAGCCTGAAGTTCTGTAGCGACACTTGTGACGAGACGAAAGTTATCAGCTCTGATATCAAGGCGCTAAGAAAGGAGATTAGCGATCTTGTAAGCTGTAATGAAAATCTTCGATCTGAAAACAAACGCTTGGTCCAAAAAGTAGAAGAACTTGAACAATACAGCCGCCTAAACAACCTAGAAATCAAAGGTGTGAAGTCAGATATTGAACCCGGAGAATTAATTGAGAAGCTTGGCGAGGCCATCAATGAAGAAGTTTCTATCGCCGACTTAGACACGTGTCACAATCTTCCCATCAGTAGTAAAGGCGAAACCAACATTTTGGTCCGCTTTGTCCGCCGAGATAAGCGCCATGCATTTCTTTCTAAGGCTAGAAAGCACACGCTATCTAACAGGGACCTTGGTCTCAATGATAGCGGGCGCATCTATGTCAATGAACAATGACTTACGGCAACAAACAACTGCTGGGAGCAACCATTGCCCGTAAGAAAGAAGTTGGTTGGAAATTTGCTTGGACGAACGGAGGCAAAATCTTTGCACGCAGGGATGAAACTTCTGACACAATAAAAATTTGTGCACGATCTGACCTCAGTAAAATGACCCATTAGGCATCCACATCTTTGTCAGCTGGTGACTAGCCAGTCGATATCATGGATTGCCCGCCCCACCTTATTCATTGTGATGCTTCTTGCTTTAATAGTAAGTTTACTCCTCTCACAGAAATGTTCTCTGCTATGCATATTAATGTCCGCAGTATGAAGAACAAACGCGACGGTCTAGATATGTTCCTTGGATCAATAAACCAACCGTTTGATGTGCTTTTGTTTACCGAAACATGGCTTACAACGCACGATGATCATCTTCCATTATAATATTACCACTATCATGGCCTCCTTCGATCGAATATGAGAGCTGGTCTTGCCGTGTATGTAAAAAGTTGTTATCCACAGTGTGTGTTAGACGAAATTTCTGTAACAAATTCCAATGTTGAGTGTTTTGCCGTATCACTGTCCAGTGTCATTGTAGCTGTTGTATACAGACCTCCCGCAGGGAACAAACGACCTTTTTTCAAATTTTTCGAAAGCTTACTCTTGAACCTCGCCAATTCCCGGTTGCCTTTTGTAATAATGGGTGATTTAATATTAACCTCACGCACGATGATCACAGTACGCGAGAATTTAATAGCCTTATTGCATCCTATGGTTGTTTAAATACTATAAACAAGCCTACCAGAATTAGCGTTGCTACAGCTTCCCTGCTGGATGTTTGTGTCACAAATATGGTGTCTCCAGAAACGGAGTCTGGCCTGTTATCTTGTGAAATCAGTGACCATATCCCGATTTTTTGTTTTCTTCCTGTGAAACGCATGAAGACAGTATCGAAAAATGCCACGAGGGTAACTAGGGTAATTTCCGATGATAATCTCACCAAATTTATGACTCTAATTCAGACTATATGTTGGGAGAACGTATACAGCATATCTGAAGTCAACGCGGCGTATACTGCTTTTCTTGCCAAGTTCATGGAATGTTATAATGCTGCATTTCCTGCAATTGAGGTAAAACGCAATTTCCGAAAATCTAGAAAGTTGTGGGTTGATAAAGTGTTATATAACAGGATACGTATTAAAAATAAAATGTATCATGACATTGTACGTACTCGCGATGCAGCCCGTTTTAGAGAATTCAAGAAATTTAGGAATAAACTAAATAAAGACCTCAAGTTTGCAAAAACAGCTTACTATACAAAACGGTTCTCCAGAATTTATAATGATCGCAAGAAAGTTTGGGTGAGATAAACGAACTAATAAACAAACACAAGTGCAGGGACCACTCGGAAATCGCTGCATCTAATTCCCAAGCTAGCGGAACTCAATTAGCTAACACCATAAACCATTTCTTCATTGAAGCTGGCAAGCATACATTAGATCAAGCTCTGTCTAATGCTCCCGTATGCAACCTCATTATCACTTTACCTAACTCTATTTCGTTGCTGCCTGTGATCCCACAAGTGGCTACCTACATTGGGAAAATAAAAAAAACAATGTTTCAGCAGGCCATGACGACATCAAAGCGATACCATTGAAGTATGTGCCTGCATTAATATGCGAGGTTCTAGCGTATATTATAAATTTGATGTTTACAAGTGGTACGTTCCCAGATCAATTGAAGATTGCTCGCGTTTGTCCTATATATAAAGGAGGAAATCGAAATGAAATCACAAACTATCGTCCCATCTCCGTGTTATCAGTGTTATCGAAGGTATTTGAAGGAGCCATTAATAGTAGATTAGAAAAGTTCTTTAGCGTACATAACATTGTTAACCCTTCTCAGTATGGTTTTTTGAAAAATAAATCTTCTGAGCAAGCATTACTCGCCGTTAAAGAAAAGATCATTGACAACATTGAATCCAGAGCATACACTCTCGGTCTGTTCTTAGACCTCCGGAAAACTTTTGACTGCGTACAGCATGAAATTCTTTTGAGTAAGCTGAACAGTTACGGTATACGCGGAATAGCTCTAACCCTGCTGAAAAGTTACCTAAATAACAGAATACAATACGTTAAATGGAATAATTTTGTTTCGGACCGTTTGCGCATTACCCAAGGAGTTCCACAGGGGTCTATATTAGGTCCACTTTTGTTTTTATTGTATATAAATGACATCTGTAACATACCTGATTCTCCAGATTTGGTTATGTACGCTGACGATACAAATATTTTTTTCACATCACGTACTCTGCCGGAATTAGAAACTATCGTGAACGCTTATTTGGTAAAATTATACGCTTGGATGCAGGCGAATAAGTTTAGTTTAAACTTGTTAAAAACGAGGTACATAATTTTCAGACCCACTAATGCCTCTGTTCATTACACACTTAACCTAATATACGCCAACGCAAAACTGCAACAGGCAACAACTCAGAAATTTCTCGGTGTCTGGTTTAATGAGCACTTATCATGGAACACACATATTTCAAAACTTATTACGGACCTTAGTAAAACTGTAGGTTGTCTTTACCGGATCAGCGATCTCTTGCCAGTTTCCCTAAAGGTGTCCATATACTATGCACTATTTTTTTCCAAATTGTCCTATTGTGCACTGGTCTGGGGCACTACAACAATAAGTAATTTACAGAAGTTATTGCTTTTACAAAAGAAGGCATTGCGGGCTATTTAGGGTTACCATGGTAGGCCCGAAAACCTATCAACATTACCACTCTATCACAAGCATAATTTACTTAAAGCAAACCATGTTTACATATATTGCCTGTTACAGTGCAACCATCGTAATCGTTTGTATTCCATTGTTCCAAACAGCCCTCCTTTTAAATATCCCCTTCGGCAACACAGAAACTTGGTCCCTAAAACGAGGACAAATTACGGCAAAGAAAAGCTCGATTACCAAATTACAGTTGTTCTCAATAACCCATCTTTAAGCGTCATGTTTGATCTCTCTAAGAACATATTTAAAAAAGACATAAAAAAGTTACTAATTAGCACTGACTCAATATGATTTCAGTTTTTCACTTAGCGAAGCATGTCTTGTTTTCGTATCAAGTTGTTTATGTGTGTGTTTTCTTTATCGACCTCATGCCATGTTTATACACTGCCTTTGATTTATGGTGCACTGTCTTTGTATTAAAAGTAATATTTTTTACGGTAATATTGTCGTTTCATGAAATGTAGTTTGTTCACTATCATACTATGATGCAATGTATTTGATGCAATGTTGTTTTGATGCAATGTATTTTTCACTATCATACTATGTTAATATTTATTTCTGTGTTGCTCACTGCTGTATCGGCTGTTTTGGGAAACTGTGACCTCGTCAGGCTTTACCGCCTTTTGTCGCAGTTCCCTCTTTCATCTTTGAATGAAAATAAACTTCAGCTTCAAAACTTCAAACTTCAAATCAACTTCATGAGCTTAAGCACATGGCCCAACCTTGCACGTCTGTTTTTACAACCGATTCTCATACATTATACAAGAAGCACCTCAGCGCTATGGCACATCCCACAAGGTGTGCGAGAACATTGTGCGCGCTCCTAATTAGGTTTCTGAGCGTTGGTGGCATCAGGCTCGGTTTCCTGGCATCATAAGGAATAAAAACAGCTTCCTGGAGGAAAGCATTGGGCACATTTTCAGTACTTTGTAACATATGGATAAGCACGGATATGTACGTTAGAACGAAAAGTACTGAAATATTAAGGCGAGGGTTTCGCTGGATGTATTTTAGCTGTCTAATGATACGATCTAAAAAAATAAATACTGTGATTTTGTGACAATTAATGCTAACATGAAACACGAGCTCCGACACAGTACCCGTGGTGGAACTGGCCCCTGGACTACAGGGCTACATTGAACCACGATATGCTGGTTTGATAAATACCAGTAATTGGAAAGTGGTTCGCTCTTGAATTTCCTGTATGTCGGCGTCGCTGTGCAGTGTTGGGGGCCCTTTTTAAACCACAAGCATTATGTTTCAGGGTGCAGCGGTGGCGTAGAGGTAGAACACCCTCCTCGCGTGCAAGAGGTCCGTGGTTCGAATCCCGCTGCCGCGCAATTTTCCACCGGATTAAAAGAAGAATCCGCGTGTTGATGAAATTGCATAAACAGGCCTGGAGTGTGGCCTGATCCCGGTGACCAGAACCGGTAACGCACTCCCTCACCAGAGCAGGATTGGCCACCCTGGTGCAGTACTTGGCCACAACCTCTTATATGAACACAACAATCAAACCCCGGCCCCTCAGTCCCCAGCAGCTGCGAAGCAACTGACCACGGCGGCGGTCAGACCTGCAACGCTGCAGTGGGTGCTAAGAATCCCTGGCTCCGGACAGGCCGCCATTGGAATATGAACCTGGCAACGTTTAACGCTAGAACGCTATCTAGTGAGGCGAGTCTAGCAGTGCTATTGGAGCAATTAGAGGGCAGTAAATGGGATATAATAGGGCTTAGTGAAGTTAGGAGACCAAAAGAGGCATATACAGTGCTAAAAAGCGGGCACGTCCTGTGCTACCGGGGCTTAGCGGAGAGACGAGAACTAGGAGTCGGATTCCTGATTAATAAGAACATAGCTGGTAACATACAGGAATTCTATAGCATTAACGAGAGAGTGGCAGGTCTTGTTGTAAAATTTAATAAGAGGTACCAAATGAACGTTGTACAGGTCTACGCCCCCACATCCAGTCATGATGACCAGGAAGTCGAAAGCTTCTATGAAGACGTGGAATCGCCGTTGGGTAAAGTCAAAACAATATACAGTATACTGATGGGCGACTTCAATGCCAAGGTAGGCAAGAAGCAGGCTGGAGACAGGGCAGTGGGGGAATATGGCTTAGGCACTAGGAATAGCAGGGGAGAGTTATTAGTAGAGTTTGCGGAACAGAATAATATGCGAATAATGAATACCTTCTTCCGCAAGCGAGATAGCCGAAAGTGGACGTGGAGGAGCCCGAACGGCGAGACTAGAAATGAAATAGACTTTATACTCTGCGCTAACCCTGGCATCATACAAGATGTGGACGTGCTCAGCAAGGTGCGGTGCAGTGACCATAGGATGGTAAGAACTCGAATTAGCCTAGACCTGAGGAGGGAAGGGAAGGAACTGGTACATAAGAAGTCGATCAATGAGTTAGCGGTAAGAGGAAAAATAGAGGAATTCCAGATCAAGCTGCAGAACAGGTATTCGGCTTTAACTCAGGAAGAGGACCGTAGTGTTGAAGCAATGAACGGCAATCTTGTGGGCATCATTAAGGAGTGTGCAATAAAAGTCGGTGGTAGCTCCGTTAGACAAGATACCAGTAAGCTATCGCAGGAGACGAAAGATCTGATCAAGAAACGCCAATGTATGAAAGCCTCTAACCCTATAGCTAGAATAGGACTGGCAGAACTTTCGAAGTTAATCAACAAGCGTAAGACAGCTGACATAAGGAAAAGTATAATATTGTGACGCTCTTAGGTGCATAGTGGGTTCACGAATGTGACGCGCTTAGGTGCATAGTGGGTTCACGCCTCAACAAACAGTATGCGGGGGCACCGAAGGGTGGTGAACGAGGACGACGACGTGTGGCTGGCTGGCTGAATCTCGACTGGCGCTCAGTTGACCAAGGCCATCGCTTCTAACTCTACCCGGCTTCAAAGTAACGCCTTTTGTGGGCGTAACAGAGTGGTGGAGGTGCTGGGTACGACAGAACGTTCCACGGAGTCGCAACATCTAGAACTTCGCCGGAGCCGTCGTCTTGCCGGTCTCTTGCCAACGACCTTCCCTATGGCTCAGGACGGAGGTGGACAAATGCCAGCTATAGTTTCACCTTCTCAAAGGTCAGCGCCAGTTGGACCTTTGCGGCACTACATGGAACCACGCTCGTTCGCGGGAAAAGTGGGCGAAGACGTCGACGAGTGGCTGATGCACTACGCAAGGGTGAGCCGCTACAACCGTTGGGATTCTGTCACCCAGCTTGAATATGTTGCACTCTTTCTGAGTGAGACAGCGCTGATGTGGTATGAAAACCACGAAGACTCCCTAACAACGTGGGAGCACTTTGTCGAGGAAATTAAGAAGTGTTTTGGCGACACCCACGCCAAACAGAAACGCGCCGAGAGAACACTTGCTCAAAGAGCTCAAGCTCCTGGAGAAACATGCACTATATACATAGAGGAAATCCTCAAGCTGTGCAAAATCGTAAATCCGCAGATGTCCGAGGAAGACCGAGTCGGACATCTCCTCAAAGGAATTGCAGAAGATGTGTACAATTTCCTCATAAGTCGGGAACACGTTGATTCCGTCTCAGATGTCGTGCGTCATTGCCGTACGTTTGAGACGTTGAAAACACGTCGCATTGTGCCAAAGTTTGGACGCCTGGCGAATGTGACAACCATTGCCAGCGTCGATGAGAGCCCGTCTGCCGATCTTTCGTCTACTATACGGCAGATCGTGCGTGAAGAACTGCTGCGGCACCAGGAACTTGCGCGCGACGTCATACGACAACCTGACGCTTATTACCCGCAACACATGGCGCCTGCCGCACCCTGCGCTTCCTGGCAACCGGCTGTATGTGTCACAGACGTCAACCATAGAGGTGCTCCATGGCCACGTGAGGACACATTTACGCCCGAACACCGACCAGCAGAACACCCTCGCCCCAGCAGGTTTGCACGCAGACCGACCGTTCCTCCTGTGCAGCAGGCTCAGCCGCTCCGCTCTGCTACACGACCCCCCACGGCTGAGCGCTTCGAAGGACAGTTCATCGATCGTCGTTTACCTGTGTGCTATAGCTGTGGCGACTTGGGTCACATTGCCAGGTACTGCAATCGCCGCCAACCACCGAGGTTCGACCGATCGACGATGTCTAGGCGGTACCGCACTCCTCTGGGCGAAACATATTCGCCCTCGCACACATATTTAGGAAGCTTGCCTCACCAGCACCCGGAGCCGCTACGGAACCGTTCTCCAGCATCCGATCGCAGCTTGACACCACCACCCGCTCCTCGTGTAAGCCGGTCACCCTCTCCGCGGCGTCGATACCCGTCGCCACCTCCGGAAAACTAGCCAGCGCGGCCGTTGGAGGTGAGGTCGCTGGACAATCTTCAATATCGACAGAGATACCTCCAACCATTTGTATGTTTAAGAATAAGGTGTTTGTATTAATTGACGGGGTTTCATCCATGGCCTTAGTGGACACGGGAGCAACCGTTTCAGTGATGAGTCTTGCGTTTAAAAGCCTCCTAGGACGAAAGGTGATGTTTCGCTGGGACCGTGCCGATACGTTTCGCGGAGTGAGTGGGGAGTTGTTGTATCCTGTGGGCGTGTGTAATGTAGACGTTACCTTGGGTGGTCAAATATTTAACGCGGAGTTCGCTGTTCTACCTCATTCTACGCATGACGTAATCCTGGGTCTTGATTTTTTGAAACTGTGTGGTGCCACCATCGACTGCAAAACGGGTGAAATCAGTGTAGGTACGAGCTTTGCTGCGGCGTTTATGGAAGCCCCACCGTATCGTGAAAGTGTGCTTTGTGTATCCCGGGATACAGTTGTGCCTCCGTTATCCGCAACGTGTGTTTCAGTCGCCTGTTTCCCCACCACCGACGGAACGTTTGACGCTACCGTGGAGCCCGTTCACCTGAGTTGCATCAAGAGGAATGTACTGATACCGTATTGCACGCTGTCAGTTGTTCAGGGACGCACCAACTTATGGGCCGTAAACTGTTCGAGTGAACCTGAAATACTACCACAGGGTCTGAAACTTGCCGCCTACCACGAAGATCACGTGCTATCACTCGCCATTCTTACAGAGGCCCTTGATTCTGCGGATGAGCGCCATTTCGCTAATGTCTGCCCTGCGGCGCACTCCTCATTTCTGACTATGGTAAACAAGTCGCTCAGCACTAAGCAGCGTCACGAAGTGGCGACTATTCTGCTAAAACATGCCCGACTGTTTGACTTCTTCCAGCAAGAGGGACCACCATTGTTTCCTCCTTCTCGTATACACCATCGCATCGATACGGGATCTGCCCAACCGCTGCGACAGAAACCATACAGAGTCTCACCGTCGGAACGCAAGGTGATCAATGACCAAGTCCACGAAATGCTAAATAAGAATGTAATCCAAGAATCCTGTAGTCCGTGGGCAGCGCCAGTGATCCTGGTTAGAAAGAAAGATGGTACATGGCGATTTTGTGTTGACTACCGCCGCCTCAACACCATCACTAAAAAGGACGTATATCCTCTTCCGCGTATTGATGATGCTATCGACTGCCTCTCATCAGCGTCTTACTTTTCGTCTGTAGACTTGAGGTCGGGGTACTGGCAGATTCCTATGCACGAGGCAGACAAGGAGAAAACGGCATTTGTAACACCAGATGGACTTT
Organism: Dermacentor andersoni; assembly: GCF_023375885.2. Classification (NCBI taxonomy): domain Eukaryota; kingdom Metazoa; phylum Arthropoda; class Arachnida; order Ixodida; family Ixodidae; genus Dermacentor; species Dermacentor andersoni. Next base: position 7,866,329 of record NC_092823.1, on the reverse strand, counting down.
TTGAATTTAATGTGATGCCGTTCGGGCTCTGTAATGCGCCTGCAACTTTCGAGCGCTTCATGGACAAAATCCTGCGTGGTTTGAAGTGGGAAGTATGCATGTGCTATCTAGATGATGTAGTGATTTTTGGGCGCACGTTCAGTGAGCACAACGCACGTCTCGATCTTGTGCTAGACTGCTTGGACAAAGCGGGTTTGGTGCTCAACTCGAAGAAGTGTCATTTTGGAGAGCGTCAAACACTCGTTCTGGGACACCTAGTGGATAAGGACGGTATACGGCCTGATCCAGCGAAGACTGCTACGGTGGAAGCCTTCAAGCAACCACGCCATGTAAAAGAGCTACGCAGTTTCCTAGGGCTTTGCTCGTACTTCCGCCGGTTTATTCGTGGATTTGCCAACATCGCGTATCCGCTCACATGCCTCCTTCAGAAGGGCGTTCCCTTTGAATGGACTCCTGAATGTGAAGCTAGTTTTCGTGAGCTGAAGTCTCGTCTGACGTCTCATCCCATTCTCCGACACTTCGACCATGCGGCTCCCACAGAAGTTCATACGGACGCTAGCGGTATTGGCATCGGCGCCGTCCTTATTCAACGCGTCGACACCAAAGAACACGTCGTCGCCTATGCGAGTCGTTCTTTAAGTAAGTCCGAGCGTAACTACACCGTTACAGAGCAAGAATGTCTTGCAGTTATTTTCGCAGTACAGCGCTTCCGGTCGTACCTGTACGGGCGCCCCTTCACTGTGGTGACAGACCATCATTCTCTCTGCTGGCTGGTTAATCTCCGTGATCCGTCGGGCCGGCTTGCGCGTTGGACACTCCGTTTACAGGAATATAACTTTACCGTTTCTTATAAAAGCGGCCGCCGACACGCCGACGCTGACTGCCTCTCGCGCATGCCGCTTCCAACGACGGACTGCGACGCTGACAACTTCGACTGCTATATCGCATCACTGGAGCCGGGATTTCCTGATATAAATACCTTCAAGGTCGAGCAACAAAAAGACAGAACTTTAGAACCACTGCTCATTACCGCAAGGCAATCAGCACCATCCACTCGTTTCTGTGTTCGTGATGGGGTTCTTTACAAAAAGAACTATTCTACTACAGGCCCACGATATCTTCTGGTGGTCCCGGAGAGTCTCCGTGTCTCCGTCTTGCGCGCTATGCATGACGATCCAACATCTGCACATTTGGGTTCTGCGCGAACTCTCTACCGCCTCCAAGAAAGGTTCTACTGGCCTAAAATGCGCCAGACGACCGCCCAGTATGTGTCCAGCTGCAGCGAGTGTCAACGTTATAAGCGTCCGACGAGTGCTCCTCCTGGTCAACTCCATCCAGTGCCACCCCCCAGCTCTCCCTTTGAGCAAGTTGGCATCGACCTCCTCGGTCCTTTCCCGCGTTCATCCGATGGGAATCGCTGGATTATCGTGTGTGCCGATCACTTGACACGCTACTGTGAGACAGCTGCAATATCATCGGCTACTGCGACCGAAGTGTGTATTTTTCTGCTGCGTTTTGTCATTCTCCGACATGGACCTCCCAGAGTCATCATCAGCGATCGTGGGCGGCAGTTCACTGCAGACGTGGTCGAAGAGATGCTTCGTTTATGTGCTTCAAGGTTTCGACATTCCACCCCGTATCATCCCCAAACAAATGGCCTTACGGAACGCACGAACAGAACTCTTACTAACATGCTGTCCATGTATGTCGAGTCAGATCATAAGAACTGGGACAGCGTGCTACCTTTCATTACGTACGCATTTAACACCTCAAAGCATGAAGTTACGGGCTACAGTCCCTTCTTTCTTCTCTACGCTCGTCCGCCTCGTTATACACTAGACACTATCTTCCCGTTTTCCAGCCACGATAATCTTTGTATATCAGAGACAGTCTATCTTGCTGAAGAAGCCCGACGACTTGCTTCGTTACGCACTCTTGTTTCACAAGACCGCTCGAAGGCACGCTGCGACCGCCGACGCCGACACGTGATATATGACCCTGGTGATTTAGTGTTGCTCTGGAAACCAACCAGGAAACGTGGACTAGGTGAAAAACTGCTGGCCCACTATGTTGGACCCTATGTTATTACGGAGCGCATCAGCGAATTAACCTACCGCATAGCACGTCTCACATCAAATGGCGGACGGTCAGCAAAGACTGAACTTTCGCATGTCGCCCGTTTAAAGCCCTTTATTTCTCGACAGCCTGTTTGAGTTGCCCGGCGGGCGTCGTCTGCGCGGAGGGAAATGTGACGCTCTTAGGTGCATAGTGGGTTCACGAATGTGACGCGCTTAGGTGCATAGTGGGTTCACGCCTCAACAAACAGTATGCGGGGGCACCGAAGGGTGGTGAACGAGGACGACTACGTGTGGCTGGCTGGCTGAATCTCGACTGGCGCTCAGTTGACCAAGGCCATCGCTTCTAACTCTACCCGGCTTCAAAGTAACGCCTTTTGTGGGCGTAACAATATGGATAGAATTGAACATGCTCTCAGGAACGGAGGAAGCCTAAAACCAGTGAAGAAGAAACTAGGAATTGGCAAGAATAAGATGTATGCGTTAAGAGACAAAGCCGGCAGTATCATTACTAATATGGATGAGATAGTTCAAGTGGCTGAGGAGTTCTATAGAAATTTATACAGTACCATTAGCACCTACGACGATAATGGAAGAAAGAATAGCCTAGAGGAATTCGAAAACCCACAGGTAATACCGGAAGAAGTAAAGAAAGCCTTGGGAGCTATGGAAAGGGGGAAGGCAGCTGGGGTGGATCAGGTAACAGCAGATTTGTTGAAGGATGGTGGGCAGATTGTTCTAGAGAAACTGGCCACCCTGTATACGCAATGCCTCATGACTTCGAGCGTACCGGAATCTTGGAAAAACGCTAACATAATCCTAATCCATATGAAAGGGGACGCCAAAGACTTGAAAAATTATAGACCGATCAGTTTACTGTCCGTTGCCTACAAAGTATTTACTAAGGTAATTGCAAATAGAATCAGGAACACCTTAGACTTCCGTCAACCAAAGGACCAGGCAGGATTCCGTAAAGGCTACTCAACAATAGACCATATTCACACTATCAATCAGGTGATAGAAAAATGTGCGGGATATAACCAACCTTTATATATAGCTATCATTGATTACGAGAAAGCGTTTGATTCAGTCGAAACCTCAGCAGTCATGGAGGCATTGCGTTAACAGGGTGTAGACGAGCCGTATGTAAAAATACTGAAAGATATCTATAGCGGCTCCACAGCCACCGTAGTCCTCCATAAAGAAAGCAACAATATCCCAATAAAGAAAGGCGTAAGGCAGAGAGATACGATCTCTCCGATGCTATTCACAGCGTGTTTACAAGCGGTATTCAGAGAGCTGGATTGGGAAGAATTGGGAATAAGAGTTAATGAAGAATACCTTAGTAACTTGCGATTCGCTGATGATATTGCCTTGCTTAGTAACTCAGGGGACCAACTGCAATGCATGCTCACTGACCTGGAAAGGCAAAGCCGAAGGGTGGGTCTAAAAATTAATCTGCAGAAAACTAAAGTAATGTTTAACAGTCTCGGAAGGGAACAGCAGTTTACAATAGATAGTGAGGCACTGGAAGTGGTAAGGGAATACATCTACTTAGGACAGGTAGTGACTGCAGATCCGGATCATGAGACTGAAATAATCAGAAGAATAAGAATGGGCTGGGGTGCGTTTGGCAGGCATTCTCAGATCATGAACAGCAGGTTGCCATTATCCCTCAAGAGAAAAGTTTATAACAGCTGTGTCTTACCAGTACTCACGTACGGGGCAGAAACCTGGATGCTTACGAAAAGTGTTCTGCCTAAATTGAGGACGACACAACGAGCTATGGAAAGAAGAATGATTGGTATAACGTTAAGGGATAAGAAAAGAGTAGATTGGGTGAGGGAACAAACGCGAGTTAATGATATCTTAGTTGAAATCAAGACAAAGAAATGGGCATGGGCAGGACACGTAATGAGGAGGGAAGATAACCGATGGTCATTAAGAGTTACGGAATGGATTCCAAGGGAAGGAAAGCGTAGCAGAGGGCGGCAGAAAGTTAGGTGGGCGGATGAGATTAAGAAGATTGCAGGGACAACATGGCCACAATTAGTACATGACCGGGGTAGTTGGAGACGTATAGGAGAGGCCTTTGCCCTGCAGTGGCCATAACCAGGCTGATGATGATAATGATGATGATTATGCTTCAGCTGATATTGAAAGCAACTGTATTCTTTTTTTTAGGGGGGGGGGGGGGGCTTTTTTTAGCGTCTAACCACAGTTCCAAAGTTATCAGTTAGCTCAAGATGCGCCTGCATGTGTTTCTAATATCCAGTATGTTGTCACGGATTCAATAGCGAAAGAGCGTTATCTTATCTAATTGCGCGCCTGAAGCGAACACTAGCGTACATTCTCCATCACATTTGACGACCCGAGATTGCGCTGCAATATACGAGCATTCCAATCTGACGAACCGACGCCTTGATCCGTAGATCGGAATCAGAGGAAGCACTTTGCGCGCAGCCATCGTTATGTTTGAGTGTTATTTTCTTTTCCAACGCAAGCCCATCTTATAATGAGTAACATTCGTGACTGACTCTTTCGGAAGTGTTTTGTTCTTGACATTACTACAACGTGAGAGTATAGAGGTGCTCCATCTTCATTGAGTGAATACTGGGAAACTGATTATAGCCTTTTTCTTGCGTCTGCGTTTGCACAGTTACCGGACCAGTTTATTTTTCATAACTTACTTTTTAATTTGGGGGGCTGTAAAGCACAACCTTTTATTAACACGATGTTTAATAACACAGAAAACTTATATGCTTATTAGTCGGCTTTCACCTCATGGTAACGAATTTATATGAAGACACACTTATTATGATAATTAAAAGCCTATCCGTTTTCATTGAGTTCCCCTTTGCAAGGTCATACAGACTTGCAGGTGGTTCGTATCGGGGACCCTCGACATATGTCCAACCGCCAAACAAAGGGTTATTCCGAATGTTTCATTTCAGGAAGGCGTGTTACCCTCCTGTCTTTCATTCCCGTTCGCCAACACACATAAGACGAAAGTGCTGCGTGAAGAGCGTCGTTAGTCCAGGCCAACGAGCTACCATAACTCACCTCGCCTATATCGCTGTCATTTAGGCTTAGATAAGAAATATATATATTTCAAATCGACGCATCACGAATCCAAAAAGAGCTGCCCGTGACCAGCCCAGCTAGGTTTCTTTCACTTCGTACTTCGTCGTAGCGGCTAATAGTAGCTCACGAAGCAGAGCACTGAGTGTGGATATGGCAGAGAAAGTGTTCTATATACTGTCTCGTCACCCGTCTAAAATTGCCCGCCTTGCTACTGGCCATTCCTAGAAAATTGTTTATGTGACGCCCAGCCATTTGCAACACGGCAACTTTGTTTTGCGATGGGCGAGTCCAGGTGAGGGACAGGGTGGTTATGGAGATAAGGACACACTATTTTCTGCAGTAACTTAGGAATGCATGAATGAATGCCTTCATTTATTGAAAAAAAGGAGGAGCAAGCATCAGTGGAAGCACGTCTTAGCAGATTGGGAAAGAAGCGGGGGACAAAGGGGAAAAGCTGGGGCCCGGGTGGCAGGTGAAGTCGCAGCTTAGGGGCGAGAGAACATAAGCAAGAGTTGGCGAAACCAGTTGAATTCCAGTGTAGATGTGTGATGTGCCGAGTAAATGATGGTAGTCACCGCCCAGCATCCGTCCTTTGCGGCAGTATAGGCTCCCGCCGTTTTTGGTAACAAACCTTTACTGAAAACCAATCTTCGCAATTACTTATTCATCAGCCATGCCTAGCCACGTATTCCTCAGTGGCAGGGTATGTGGATTACACTCTACGCTGTCCCGACAAGTTACGACTATAACATGACGCTTGCGGTTACGGATGCCATACTCGGTGACTCTTAGCATACTACAACTATACTGCGCGAATACTATAAACATGGGTTTATTGCACAAGTTAGTGAACAGACATTTTTGAACCGCGTTTTTCGCCTTACGTACGCTCAACGCAAGCACCACTGCAGCAAGTTAGGGTGCGCGTCCCTTCAAGACAGAGACGCGAACGCAAAGAACACGTTTGAAGACACGGTCTTGGGCCTCGTGCCAGACATATCCAAGCCAACAATATGTTAACAATCATGCCGTCGTTTCTATGCAAAGAGGTTATCTATTTAAACTTCTGGAGTGACAGTCAAATCCGCCACCTACGGGAGCGCGTGAAGCCGCCGGGGGCCACATTGTTAGAGAAAAAGGAGCGCGGCCACAGTACGTGGCTGCGGTATACGCGCGACGCAACCTGTGCTTGCGGTTCTGCGATGAAAAAATAAAATGAAACCCCTTTAGGAAGTATATCAGTCCGCCACTGTGTGTCGCTGTTGTCAAAAATAAAATGCCATGGTGGTGGGTGCCTTGTGTTCAGTGTACAATATGTTGCGAAAACTGAAAAAAACAGTCGTTTCCTGTTTTCTTCATTCAGTAACCTGCCGCGTGCATCGGCACTGTGATGCCCTTTCGTCGATAAGTGGTGCGGGCCCGTATTGACACAACGACATGACCTCGAAATATAGAATCCTTATGCCATTTCTTAAAAAAATCACTATCTGTGTAAATTAGAGTTTTTGGTTTAAACCTAGAAAACAAGAAAAAAATATTGAACGGTAGGTCTCATTTTTGTCCGGCATTTGAGTTCTAGTTGAAAAGAGTCGGTGAAACCAAATTTACAATAAAGCTAAGGGGACCCACAATCTGCACGCGGCCGCAAGCCTACAGGCGCTCCAATGACAATGACCTGTCAAAGTTAAGTTCATGTGTCAGCTGGCGGATCAAGCAATCTTTACTTTTTTTTTCGTTCTGCATCCGTTCTGCCTGCGTCTGAGGCATAAACGTGAAGTGGGAAGGCAGATAAACAGAAATTGGTGGAGGCAGGTGGTAGCGTAATGGTTAGCGTGCCCATCTCCCAAATGCAAGATGGTGCGTTTGGGAGATGGGCTCGAATCCCGGTGGTTTGTTTGTAAAGACAGCTTTCTCGGCTCTCTGGTGACTGCGAAGCTCAGAATGAGGCGGTAGCCTGACGATAACGGTCGCCGTCAACGTAACAGAATAAGCGGGCGTAGCGGTGTTGATGAGCGAGGCCGTAGACGGATAATGTAACCATAGACAGGACCACGCTTCAATCCCGGTGCTCAGCGGAAATATACATAGACAGCGTGTCAACTAGCGTGTAAATGATACTTCATTAAGGTCGCTGCGTGTTTGTGTTGTGTCTAGCATGAGCGAGTAGTGTAAGAGATGACACTGGAGAGAAGGCGGTGAGCGAAGTCTGCGAAAAGTAATTGAGGATAGCCATATTGAACGTCGACGCCATGTTGAATGAAGCCTGCGATTCATTTGCTCAGCCGCCAGAAAGGCTTGAGTGGTAGCATACCGCTGGGCGTATTTGGTACCCACAGCGATAAACACATACTTTGCGGAAGTAAACAGAGGAAAGGGACGTAGTGAGTTGGCCGCCCTTTTCGATCTCTGCCATAGTTTGAAAAATGAATGTTGCGAAGTGTGACGCCCAAAATAGTATATGTCAACCCAAATGAATCATCGTGGTCATACTTGCGCGACACGCCATGGTGGCCTGCCACCAGGACATCATGAAGTTGCAGCCATGAGAGTTTTCATTGGGCACTTGAGAATAAAAATGAGCACATCAGACACGTCCGAGGGACATTTCTAGGGTACAAGAGCACCATCGCCCCCCCTCCCTCCCAAAAAAATATATAAATCGCGAATATAAGCTTACGAATAGGGACATCATAAGATCGAGCACTACGGCTCTTGTTGATCTTGTTCAGGATGACGTCAGCATTTCATTCAACATTTATTTCTGAGAAAATGAGTTGAAGTTCCGTTTGTTTGCATCACAATGACAGGGGTAATCAGGCAAACATTGACAGCATTTCATTAGAGAGTGCCTGTCTAGTCTGTGGAGATTACGTATGACAATGACAAAAAACACAGAAAGCTTTGCTTACATCGATTCGCACATACATGGGATCCGCATAATTTTTTGACTGTCAATTTAAATGCTTAAGAATGGCGTTCATTAACGCAATATTTCCATTCACAGTGAGGAAAAGCGGCTGTCGTATCCACAGTAGAATTGATTTAAATGGCTTTAATTCCATGCACATTATATCATTGCCAACTTCCGTGGGATTGGAGTCGTCATAATTGGATACACTTGACACGAAAATCAGGAGGTTGATGAACGGCAACAAGGCAGAAGCTTGCACAAGACCTCAGGGATATAAAATAACTTTTTGAGCAGCTTGGTCAGGGAGCCACGCAATTGTTTCCAAGTCTATTAAAAATCCTCAAAAAATGCGGGCATTTTGGGAAAGGTGAAACCACTGAGAATTTTATAACAGTATTAGCCTAAATATAAAAGATTACTTAAAAATAAGAAACCATAACGTTGACAAGGTGGCCAAATTTTGGCATAAATAAATTGGCTGTTGAAGCAGTTCAGCTGAAACGCAATGGTGCGAAATAAGGCGAGAATGTCGGCAAGTGTTGAACAAAGGTCAAGTAGGTCTTGTGGCCGACGCCAGCGCTCGGCAGCTGTCAAGCGAATGCACGTATTAGCGAGGTGCCTAGTCGTCAGTAGTTACAGTATGATTCGGGTCTGAAATATTGTATGCGGACTCCATTACATTGAATACAGTGCATTCTGTATATAGTATACGGTGTTATTCTTCGACAGATGGTAACGATTCTCGCGCGATGAGGATGGGAACAAGTTGTCTAACGCGCCGGCTGTCACCTTCCCCCTACTGCCAACATTCCTTCCCCTCCATAGTTGCTTAGCTTTTATTGGGTTCGACTGCTAATCACGAGGTCTCGGGATCAAATCCCAACCACGGCCGCCGTATTTAAATCGGTGTTAAATGCGATAACCCGCGTACTTAGGGTTAGGTGCACTTTAAAAAATCCCAAGTGGTCTAAATTATTCCCGAATCCTCCACTACGGCGTGCCTCATAATGAAATCGTGGTTTTGGCAAGTAAAACCTCATAGTGTGTTATGTAACATTTGTTAAGGATGTCCTGGACAGTCGGACAACTCTTGAATACAATTAAGTGTCAGGAAATGTGCGCGAGGTCTTTGAGTGTGTGGATAGCCATTATGGCGTTCGATAGCTGCTAGTCTACATTGCGGCTATATAATAAAGGCGGAACGGCAACATGGTAGAGAATGTGGAGAATATACAAATCCTACATATATTACTGCACAATAACTTTAAATAGCGTTCTTGCTTCACGCACGTGGATAACCGCCATAGGAGACGACTTTGGAAACTAACTGCAAGTACTGCATATGTCGTACCCAAGGGTGAACCTGGCCTGGTGGCCAGTAAATGTGACGTAATATTGCGAGCAGCTTCGGCCATAGCATGATAGCGGACGACGACACAGACGGAAGTGACTAGCGCAAGAGGCAGGGCACACTAAAGACGCTACAAGGACAAGCGCCCAGTTGGAAGCTTGCGCTTATCCTTGTCGCCTCTTTAGTGTCCCGTGTCCACTCTTGCGCTAGTCATTTTAGCATGGAATACCAACTAGCCCGGTCTCACACCCTGCCACGACACAGGGACAGTTTGCTCAACTCTTGTGCCGTGACTTTTGTGTCAAGGTGAAAAACCAACCTATCCATGTATATGTCCTAATACTTAAGCACATCTAGATTTGCAGCTGCGGTGGTAGCCCATGAGTGTACATTAAAAAGTCGTTAGTGAAATAATTGTGTGCGCCTGAACAAATTCGATAGGGGAAAATCAAAATCCGTCCACGACGAGGTCTCTAGTAGACGCTGTGCGATGTTCTGACGTTAACAATGTGAGCCGTCTGAAGAAAGGGTGCCCCGAAGTGCTTCTGACGGTTAGGCTAGCTTATTTACTCCGTAGAATGAAAAAAAAAGAAAAAGAAAAGGAAAATAAAAAAGCAAGAAAAAAAAAAGAACCGCATCAAAAGCCCGTCGCGACTGAACGCTCTTAGGATGACAAGTAATTTCCAGGCAACGAGCGAATACGCTTTATCAAGAACACTGATAACACCGGTGGGACAAGCACTGTGGCGAAGTTCAATGCGCAGGGATAGCTTTAATTTTTTTATTTTTGTTTAGTTGGCGTCATCACGCGTCACCGCGGGAAGTTTGAAAAGTTGAAGGTCAGTACGCCACGTGGTGGCACTCACGCGAACTAAACCCTTGTGTCCAGAAAAGCTGGATACGTGTACACTGTATACGTACAAGGTGGCTTTTTTTAACATACAGGTTTTCTTCTTTTAAAGTTATCAGCGCGCCAAATGTGGCATTCTTGCAGAGGAATCCCTCTATTTAGGAACTCCACAACTTTTGGAGGCAGTCACATTTTAATGCACCCTCATTTCTTAGAAATATTTAAAGTTGCACCCAATTCAAGATATTAGTCATTCATTTTCAATGGTAAATCGAGGCAACATTGGAACCGAGTGTGCTAGGAGCACAGAAGTGAAGGCCCCGCTATGTTATCGGATGGAAACACGCCCCCTCTGACAACAGGCACGAGAAAGTCTGAAACAACATCATGGCCAGTCATTGTAGCTACTGATACGACACACTTGGCCTGGCAAGCATGTGTATCAGTGTGCTGTGTCAGCCTATCATTTAAGCTTTTCATCACACTTCTCGATGGGGCACTGTTGCCTGATGTGGAGCAGCATGCACGAAGTTCTGAATGTACTCAATTGAGTACAATAACGAATATTTCAAAAGAAGTGCAATTTTCGAAATTTAGAAAATGAAAGAATGTGCATTCAAATGCGACTGCCTCTAAATATGCCATTTAGACTGCTGCTCCCAAGGTACTAATAAAAAAAGTTACTGAATTTTTCAAAATTAATTTTCTGAAGTTCGCATAATTAGCGGCAAAGTGTGTCCACCTCACCTAGAAACACCTTTGCATAAACGCTAGGCTCTCTGTGCTCAAAACTTTTTATGAAATATCTGCATGGTTTAAGGAAAATTACATATGCATAATTGTTAATATATGAAAATCGTACACTACAGCATCTCAATTTTTTTTCCTTTTTGCAACACCCGAGAAATTGGAAATAGAAGCTTCAGGTGACATATCTTTTTTACTGACATATTCTTTCTTAATAATAGTCATGTGTATTTCGAAGTTGTTTTGTTGTTCTTGTTTCTATTGTTGCATTTATGGTCATGTATATTTGAAATTCTTTTTTTATTGCATGCTTGGGTAAAATGTCCGTCGCTGTTCAATTCCTTTAGTTCATTTGGTTTTGCTGCATTTGCTCCTTCCAATTGTATAATTTCCTTCGTTAGATTTCTTGTAACTATCTCGTAATCTTGTTTAGCATTCTCCAGTACTTACTTTCTTCCATGTTTGCTTATATATGATTTTATTGTAGTTCAATTCCTTGCTTTAGAAAACCCATAGTTATGAATAACAGGCGGTCCCGATACAGTCATAGACTATGGGACCTCCTTCTGTATATTATTTTTTTATAACCTGTAATCTATAATGAATCAAATCAATTTCAATTTCAAGTTTCATGACCATATTATTAATGCTTTAATTTTTCGCTATTACCTTTTACTGTGATGTCGCCACTGCAGTAGCTCGACGGCTGTGGTTTGCCATTCCCGGTCACAAAGCTGCACCGAGGTAGAGGCTGAATGCAAAAATACTTGTGTACTTAGGTATAGCTGAATATTACAGACTCCGAGGTCCCCAAGATTCATCCGTAGCCCTCTTGTAGCGCACGAGTTCCATATTTTTTATTGGTATTGAAAAATAATGTTTGTGGGGTATATGTTGTATCCCTCTATTTCAGACTAAATAATGTGCATGCAAAATTATTATATCTTGTTTACTCTACACCACAGCGTCCATATCTCTCGTGCGTTGATTTTTTTATATCTCTGCATTTGCTATTGCAAGGAGTTTTAAACATAAATGAATTTTCTGAAGCTCGCATTATTAGCGGCAAAGTGCGTCCACCTTACCTAGAAACACCTTTGCATAAACGCCGGGCTCTCTGTGCTCAAAACTTTTATGAAATATGTGCATGGTTTAAAGAAAAACTAGATATTGTCACGTGGTGGTGACGTTCAAGCACACAGTAGCAATAATGTGAATAACGAAACGAGCGTTTTATTGGGCGAACCTGTGCCCACAAAAACAAGCTACACTTATAGCAAGCACAACGATAGCGGCGAACACGGTCGGCGATCGTCGCAAATCTGATCAGCGGGTCAAGCGCGTCGGCTTTTATACAGCTGTCGTCGAATGTTCCAGACTAATCATTCGGACCCGCGTGCCTTCTACAAAGTTCTACACCATTCGTGTCAAGCGATGAAATCAGATAACACAAGGTTCGGCGACAACAGACAGCGGATAGAAGCATCGATAACTTTCCAGAAACTTCGGATACATGCAGGCGCGTCCCGCGCTGTGCGATTACATTTGTTAGGCGGCGAAACGTGGTCGCCCGATAAAGATAAGTGAGCGTGTCAATACCCCCATCTTAAAAAGCATCGACGCGATGCTGCATACAAACGAAAGCAATAACGAAAAACAACCGTAGCAAAGAAAACAAAACAAAGTAAGGAAGTTCGTCAGCGTCCGTAAAAGGGTTTCAGACGCACCACGTGGACCACTTTAGGTCGTGCACGGCGCCGCTGTGAATGCGAAATTCCGTCTCGCACGACATCATAGTCCCGTGCGCCAATATGTCGAATGACCTAGTAGGGTCCGAAATAGCGGCGCAATAGTTTCTGACTTAGTCCTCGTCGGCGTATCGGTGTCCAAACCGAAACATGGTCGCCGGGCTAATACTCGACGAAGCGTCGTCGGAGGTCGTAGTGTCGGCTGTCGGTCCTCTGTTGGTTCTTGATCCGTAGGTGGGCGAGCTGTCGGGCTTCTTCGGCGCGCTGGAGATAGCTAGCGGCGTCAACATTCTCTTCGGCAATGACGTTGGGCAGCATGGCGTCGAGCATCGTCGTCGGGTTCCTGCTGTAAACCAGCTTAACCGGCGTGATCTGTGTTGTTTCTTGCACAGCCGTGTTGTAAGCGAAGGTTACATACGGCAGGACCGCGTCCCACGTCTTGTGGTCGACATCGACGTACATTGCTAGCATGTCGGCGAGGGTCTTGTTCAGACGCTCCGTGAGACCATTCGTCTGCGGATGGTAGGCATTTGTCCTCCTGTGGCATGTCTGGCTGTACTGCAGAATGGCTTGGGTGAGCTCTGCTGTAAAAGCCGTTCCTCTGTCGGTGATGAGGACTTCTGGGGCACCATGTCGCAGCAGGATGTTCTCGACGAAAAATTTCGCCACTTCAACTGCGCTGCCGTTTGGTAGAGCTTTAGTTTCAGCAAAGTGGGTGAGATAGTCTGTCGCCACGACGATCCACTTATTCCGGAATGTTGACATCGGAAACGGCCTCAACAAATCCATCCCGATCTGCTGAAAAGGTCGGCAAGGAGGCTTGATCGGCTGTAGTAATCCTGCTGGCCTTGTCGGTGGTGTCTTGCGTAGTTGACAGTCTCGGCATGTCTTGACGTAACGGGCGACGTCGGCGGTCAGGCGCGGCCAGTAATACCTTTCCTGCATTCTCGACAGCGTCCGGGAGAATCCGAGGTGCCCCGCGGTTGGATCGTCGTGTAGGGCGTGCGGTGATTCTGGGCGCAGCGCTGACGGTACAACAAGAAGGTAGCTGGCGCGGACTGGTGAGAAGTTCTTCACGAGCAGGTTGTTTTGTAGCGTGAACGAAGACAACCCGCGCTTAAATGCACTAGGGACAACGTCGGTGTTCCCTTCCAAATACTCGAGGAGGCCTTTTAGCTCCGGGTCTGCTCGTTGCGGTTTAGTGAAGTCTTCCGCGCTTATTATTCTAAGGAAGGCGTAGAACTAAGGTGAAACAGCGCGAAAAGGACGAGGACACAAGGAGAAAAATACCAGAGACAAGCATTGACTGCGAAGGAAGGCGTCGTCGTCCTCGTCGTCTTGCGGCGGGGGATCGATCGTGATAAGCAGTCGGCGTCGGAGTGTTTTCTTCAGGACTTGTATATTACCGTGACGTCATATTCATGTGGTCTGAGGCTCCACCGCGCCAGCCGTCCTGAAGGGTCCTTTAAGTTAGCTAGCCAACACAACGCGTGGTGGTCGCTGACAACTTTGAATGGCCTGCCATAGAGGCAAAGGCGGAATTTAGCTGTAGCCCAAATGATGGCGAGGCATTCCTTTTCAGTCGTAGAATAATTGCTTTCCGCTTTTGACAGCAACCGGCTAGCATACGATATCACCCGTTCAAGCCCTTCTTTCCTCTGGACTAGGACGACACTGAGGCCTAGGCTACTGGCGTCAGTGTCGATTTCGGTATCGGCGTCCTCGTCGAAGTGTGCAAGTACCGGCGGCGACTGCATGCGTCGTTTTAGTTCTTGAAATGCCTTGGCCTGCGGCATTTCCCACTTGAACTCGAAATCACATTTGGTTAGATGTGTTAGCGGCTCCGCGACGCGTTAAAAGTCCTTGACAAAGCGCCTATGGAGGCACACATGCCAAGGAATCTGCTCACTGCCTTCTTGTCGGTTGGCTGCGGGAACTTTGCGATGGCAGCTGTCTTCTGTGGATGGGGGCGTACTCCTGATTTGCTGATTACGTGGCCTAGGAACAAAAGCTCCTCGTAAGCGAAGCGGCACTCTTCCGGCTTCAGAGTGAGCCCTGATGACATGATGGCTTCTAACACTGTCGCGAGCCGCCTAAGGTGATCATCGAAATTTCCGGCGAAGACAACGACGTCATCCAAGTAAACAAGGCACGTCTGCCACTTCAATCCTGCTAACACCGTGTCCATGACGCGCTGAAAGGTTGCAGGCACCGAGCACAGTCCGAATGGCATGACCTTGAACTCGTAGAGGCCGTCTGGCGTGATGAAGGCGGTCTTTTCGCGATCTCTCTCGTCGACTTCTATTTGCCAGTAGCCAGACTTGAGGTCCATCGAAGAGAAGTATTTAGCGTTGCAGCGTTGATCCAATGCGTCGCCTATCCGTGGAAGGGGGCACACATCCTTCTTCGTGATCTTGTTCAGTCGACGATAATCGACGCAGAAGCGTAGGGTTCCGTCCTTTTTCTTCACCAGGACTACAGAAGAGGCCCACGGGCTTTTTGACGGCTGGATGATGTCGTCGCGCAGCATTTTGTCGACTTGTTGCCTAATAGCTTCACGTTCTCGAGTCGAAACTCGGTAAGGGCTCTGGCGGAGTGGTCGAGCGCACTATTCGGTTATTATGCGATGCTTTGAAACTGGTGTTTGTCGAATCCTCCATGACGTTGAAAAGCAGTCTTTGTATCGTTGGAGAAGACTTCTGATCAGTTGCTGCTTACTCATAGGAAGACTCGGATTCACGTTGAGTCTGATTCGGGGACTATGCTCATCGGTGTAGATGTGGCTGAATCTGAGAGGACAAAGGCATCGCTGGTTTCCACAATTCCCTCGATGTATGCGATTGTCGTGCCCTTGTCGACGTGCTTGAACTCTTGGCTGAAGTTGGTTAGCATAACTTCCACTTGCCCTCCGTGCAGTCGAGTGATCCCTCTTGCGACGCAAATTTCACGGTCGAGCAGTAGATGTTGGTCGCTCTCGATGACGCTTTCTATGTCAGCGGGTGTTTCGGTGCCGACGGAAATAATAATGCTGGGGCGCGGCGGGATGCTCACTTGATCTTCTAGCGCACTCAAGGCGTGGGGACTACGACAGCTGTCCGGCGGTATCGCTTGATCTTGCGACAGCGTTATCGATTTCAACTTCAGGTCGATGACTGCGCCATGTTGATTGAGGAAGTCCATGCCGAGAATGACGTCTCGTGAACACTGTTGGAGGATAACGAAGGTGGCAGGGTAAGTCCGGTCGTGAACTGTAATTCTTGCCGTGCAGATCCCAGTCGGCGTAATCAGGTGTCCTCCAGCGGTCCGAATTTGAGGGCCTTCCCATGCAGTCTTAATTTTCCTCAACTGGGCGGCGATGTGTCCACTCATTACGGAGTAGTTGGCCCCTGTGTCGACTAAGGCAGTGACTGCGTGGCCGTCGAGAAGCATGTCGAGGTCGGTGGTTCTTTGTCTGGCGTTGTAGTTGGGTCTTGGCGTCGGATCAAGGTGAACATTCAACTTAAGGTGAACATTCCAGGGAAGCCGTTTAAATGTGCCTTGATATATGATGCAGTGGTCGATGTGGTTGGCGCATGGAAGACGAGCCTTGCTGATGACACCAGGGCAGCAACATGCGCGTCGACGTCGGTGTCAGCTCAGGTTGCGTCAGGAAGATGCGCGGAAACGCATTCTAAGTCGGTGGGTGTGTCCGTTGATAGCGCCTGCAGGAGTAGCGATAGCAGCCTGCACAGGACAAAAGCAGAGGTTACGAGCCATGCCGAAAGTGCTGCTCGATGCCCACTGAAGGTGAACATTCCAGGGAAGCCGTTTAAATGTGCCTTGATGGATGATGCAGCGGTCGATGTGGTTGGCGCACGGAAGACGAGCCTTGCTGATGAAACCACGGCAGCAAAATGGGCGTCATCGTCGGTGTAAGCACAGGTTGCGTCAGGAAGATGCGCGGAAACGTATTCTAAGTCGGTGGGTGTGTCCGTTGATAGTGCCAACAGGAGTACGATAGCAGCCTGAACAGGACAGAAGTAGAGGTTACGGGCCGTGCTGAAAGTGCGGCTCGTGTGCCCACTGATTGTGCCGCTAGGGACAGAGCGTTCGAGAAGACTGGCGCTAGTTACAGCCTGGTCGCTGTAGTCTGCTTCTGCGATCTATTCAGCGCTCGTGCTGCCATTACGGCAGGCGCAAAGCGCTTGTACTGGTGGTAAATGAATAAACTCACAAATATAAAAAGAAAACAAAAATTTTCCAATGGTTTGCGTTCGAATAGTGAAATTAGAGGAGGGGAAGGAGGAGCGGTGCAAGAAAGGTAAACAACGAGCGTAAGTGGCCGCTGCAATGCTAGACGGCATAATTTTCCCTTTTCTAGTCTCTGCAAAAGACTAGAAAAAGTGTTTTAAAGGATTCATACTATAATGTAGCTTCTTTTAGTTGATTACAGATAGCATAATGTCGTAGATGACATTAGGATTTACTACTTGTCACGATCCGCCCGGATTCGTGAACGAGGGAGGGCTGGAGGAACCCTCCGTTAGACGGCCGCTCCGCAGCGTGGTGGTGGCGAACGATGAGTGACCGCCGAGCAGCCGTGCTCGTCGGTGATTATTGCGGTGCGGTGGCCAATGTTGCCTACCGAGCCTGGCAGGCCACCGAGCCTGGCGTGCCAACAAAGATTATGCCCGAGGGGGCGTCACAAACTTGTTCTGGGGCTTAGGCGCCTTGAGCACAGCATCAATTTTGCGGGGCGCCGGAGCTAGGCCACCGGGGAAAGGACATTTCCCAAGTACTCAACACAGGGGCCAGGAAAATGCGCTTTTCTAGCTTGAGCTTGAGACCGGCGTCCTGCAGCCGTGCCAGGACGTTGTGCAAGTTCTGCAGGTGGTCCCCGACCTCGCTGCCAGTAACCAGGATGCCATCCAAGTACACCGCCACCTGCCTCATGCACCTGAAGAGGTTGTCCATCCCCGCTGAAATATGACTGGGGCTGAGACCACGCCAAACGGTAAGCGCGTGTACTGGAAGAACCCCAAAGTCGTCGATAACGTGACATACTTTCGGGAGGCATCCTGGAGCATCAGCTGCTGGTAAGAATCTCTGAGGTCAAGCTTAGTAAACTTCTGTCCACCACACAACGATGACCAGAGATCTTCAATGCAGGGCAACGGGTACTTCTTGACGGTAATGACGTGGTTGATGGTAACCTTGAAATCCCCGCAGTTCCTGACACTGCCATCACGTTGAGGACTGGTACGATGGAAGCGGCCCATTCAGACGTCTTGACGGGCACCAGGATGCCCTCTCTCTGTAACCGTTGCAGCTCCTTGGTGACCCTGTCCTTCAGGCCGAACGGCAGTGGGCGGGGCTCGAAAAGCCGTGGCCGGGCTCAATCCGGTACATAGATGCCAGCCGTCGTGCTGGCAAATTCTCCCAACCCTGGCTAGAACAGGGTCTTGAACTCGGTAAGGAGGCTGGGGACGTCTTTCACCAAATGCAGGCTGCCTTCATGGTACTCTGGCAGATGAACGCCCAGTGCATGAATCCAGTTTCGAATCCCTTGGTTAAGTAGAGGGCAATGGTTGCCTCCCTGTCGCCAAAGTGAACGCTGACCTGTGCCTGACCCTGGACCTGCGAGAGCTGCCCGGAGTAGCTATGCAGTATCACGCCCGATGCCTCGACGAACAAGCCGGGGAAAGTACGCTTGAAGAGTTTCCTGGCCATTACTGACACGCTGGCCCCTGTGTCCAACTCCAGGGAAATGGGGTGCCCACAGATTTCGACATTCAGCATGTACGGCGCCACAGACGACGGAACAAAGCCTGTGTGCCACATGTCAAAAATCGGCGGGTCCTCGGCTACGACGTGGAGCCTGGCCGCAGAAGAACTTGAGCCTGCTGCCGCACGCCCCCGCCGCGTACCCTTGCGACGGCTACCCTAGCCGCGGGCTGGCGTGGTACCTGTGCTTGAACCAGGCTGCTGTTGCTGTTTGCTGTTCGTCCTTCCCTTTCGGCATACCCATGCCAGGTGCCTAGTTTTCCCGCACGGGAAGCATTGTGCTTGAGAGAACTGGCACTGTCTGGGAGAGTGGGCACAACCACAGCGACCGCAGGTACTGCCCTTTGTCGCCAACTTGTTTACCGTCGCTTCAGCCGACGGTGAGCCAGTCGCACCGGAAATCTCGCCGGCGTCCTTAGCGGCAGCTTCTATTGCCTGCGCTGCTTTCACGGCGTCGTCCAACGAGGGGTCGGAAAGCTCCAGGAGTCACGTCTGCATGGCGCGGTTGTTGAAGCCGCAGACGAAACGGTCCCGGAGTAGCGAGTCCAGTTGGTCCCCGAAAGCACAGGCACTCGCTAACCTTCGCAGCGCAGCAACGAGCTGTCTGACGGTATCTCGTTCCCGGCGGCTGCGGTTGTTGAAGCGGAAACGCTCCATTAGTGTGGGCGGTGCTGGGTTGATATGCGAGCGCAGTACGGCAGCAGCTCACCCAGCGTCTTAACTTGCGGCGAGATTGGCTTGAGAAGGTCGAGCAGTAGACTGAAGGTGCGGGTCCCGCAGCTGACTAGGAAAATCTCCCGCTGTTTGGCCTCGGGTGTGTCGTTTGCCCGGAAGAACACGTGGACTTGTTCCTGTGTCACGGAACTCTTTTCCAACTGCAGCGCTATAGCTTTCTGCGTGGTACGGCGGCAGCATAACGATGGTGCGAACAATACGTACGCAGTGGAGCTATATGCGCTAATCTCTTTTTGAACTCACGACGCATTCACGGACAACTTTTAAGAGGTAAAATGAGTGTAATAGTAATGTCGCCGAACGCTACGGTGGCTTGCACTTTCAAAGGAGAGCAGAAGCGAACTTTACAACGAACACAATGAAACTGTTCTGTACTTTACGAACTCTATAAACATTGTGACTTATAATAATCTGCAATATCTGTGCAGTTTCTACTGCCTGAAAAAGGCAACAGGAGCGGCTATTTAACGCTATCTTAGAGAGCAGCGGACAGTACGCACCGACATTTTTCAGGCTAGGGCGGTCAACGTTTGGTGCCAAGGGACCTATCAAAGCCTTATGAGGTCGCTGTCACTGTGTTCATAATAATCATCAACTAGGCAAGCAGTTCGTCATAGCACAGCATTTGCTATACTAATTACAAAGCCGCACCCGTGAACCGTAGAGTAGCAGATGGATGGATGTTAAAAGCATCCCCTTTGTGATGGGGCGGTGGGTTGCGCCACCAAGCTCTTGCTATTATACTGCCTAATGTTCTACCTAGGTTAAACAAGAAAATAAAAGAAAAAATGCTGTGAACTCCCACAACCAAATTTTCTTATCCCCTATTGCGAACTGTGCTTTTGCACGTCTCCGTCTTTTGTCGTTTCCCTACTTTTCTTCCACCAATCTTCTAAACGCCTCTTACTAATCCCTATTGCGGACATGTTTACTTTTCCACTGCTCTCGCTGAACCCAAGGGCTTCAAGGACGCCAGTGGTGCCTAAATTGACCGTTGGGCATACGTCTTCACATTCTCATAAAACATTCTCCATAGTTTCGCTAGCTTTACCGCAGCAAGCACATGCTTCTCCTTCCTTCTTATATCTCGCTTTATAAGTGCGTGTTCTAAAGCGTCCCGATCTCGATTCGAAAAGTAGTGAGCTTCCCATTGAGTTACCATAAATTGTTTCTTTCCTCATTTCGTTTCTTCCTCTTAAGTAGTTACTCATGATGAACAAGTTATAAAAGCGACCCCAATGGCCAACGGTTAAACGAGAGTGGGAGCAAGTGGCTCCCATAGAAGCCGGATACCTGTATAGGCCTGCAGTTCCAATAGGTCGTGCAGACGCTTATGTATACAGGATTTATGGGAACTAGAGTTACTGTATATGCTAGTAAAGGTAGCACATACCTTTGGTAGCATATACAGTAACTCTAATGGATGGATGGATGTTATGAGCGTCCCCTTTGGAACGGGCGGTGGGTTCTGCGACCAAGCTCTTGCTATTATACTGCCTAATGTCCTACCTACGTTAAACAATACAAAAAAAGACACCATGAACTACCACACCCAAATTTTATGATCACCTATTGCGAACTGTGCCTTTGTACGTCTCCGTTTTTTGTCGGTTCCCTACTTTTCTTCCACCATTCCTCCAATCGCCTCTTACTAATGCCTACTGCGGACATGTTTACTTTACCACTGCTCCTGTTGAACCCCAGGGCTTCAAGGAGGCCAGTGGTGCCCTAAGTCGACCGCTGGATAGACGTCTTCACATTCTAATAAAACATGCTCCGTCGTTTCCCTAGCTTTACCGCAGCAAGCACATGCTTCTTCGTTCTTCTTGTATCTCGCTTTATAGGTGCGTGTTCTAAGACGTCCCGATCTCCCTTCGAAAAGTAATGAGCTTCCCTTTGAGTTATCATAATTTGTTTGTTTCCTGATTTCTATTGTTCCTCTGAAGTAGTTACTCATGGCAGGTTTCTTTTCCATTGCCGCCGCCCATGAGATTATTTCAGGCTCTGACACATGGCCTAATGGAAACAACGCCCTAGCGCCACCTAGAGAGGCTTCAAATTCCTAAACTGTACAGTTACTACACGGCTCGATAGACGGCGCTAAAAGCTAACAAAGGAGCCGAGGTTCTAGACGAGGTTCCCGTTAGGCTGATTAATGAACTAGGACCAAAAAGTAAGGAAGCTCTGGTGAAAGCAGTGGACAAAAACTTTAACAGATTGAAAAATACCAGACACTTGGCGACTAAGTAGAAAGAATTTAATTTATAAAGGTAAGGGGGAGAAAGAATTCACTCGTATAGACCGTTGATCATTACAAGGGTAATATACATGATAGCACTGCAGGCAATCAAATTAAAGCTCCAAGTAAAGGCAGAGAATAATGGCATTTTGGGAGAACTTCAGAATGGCTTCAGAATAGGTAAGCGTCTAGATGATAACATATTTGTTCTTATTCAGTGTATTCAAATATCCAAAGTAGAAAGCAGACCGTTCGTTATATGTGGTCTTTTTATACATTACAGGAGCCTATGACAACGTAGACCACAACATCTTGTGGCATATTCTGGAAGGGGGAGGCTAAGATGACGATCGTCTACAGCGTTTGAAGGAGATTTACCTAGAAAATACCGTTTGCGTTGAATGGGAAGGGATGAGGAGCGAGAAGAAAGTTCATATCAACAAGGGACTGAGGCAGGGGTGCCCTTTGTCCCCGCTGCTGTTTATGATGTACATGGTGAGTATGGAGAGGGCGCTGGAAGGAAGTAATATCGGGTTTAATCTCTCATACTAAAAGGCGGGTACAGTAGTAGAGCAGCAGCTTCCAGGTTTATTATATGCGGACGACATTGTGTTACTAGCTAACAAGCAAAGTTATTTGCAACGTCTGGCTAATATCTCTGGGCAGGAAGGCAACAATTTAGCTTTGAAATTTAGTGTTAGAAAATCAGGTGTTATGGTATTCAATGAAAACAGTGGATAGTGGAGATGCAGGGCCAGGAAATACCTCGGGTAACAGAATATAAAAACCTTGGCATATGGATAAACAAAAACAATATATATATGGGAACACAGGAAAAAAACAATAACAGTGAAGGGGAAGATAAATGCAGCCATAATGAAGCACAGAGCGCTATGGGGATACAATAGGTACCAAGTCCTCCGAGGTATGTGGAAATGTGTAATGGTTCCAGGACTTACTTTTGGAAATGCGGTTGTTTGCTTTAAATCAGGCGTAGAATCAGGGCTCGACGGGAAGACTACAAATGAAGCTGTGCAGGGTCATATGGGCTGGACTAATTTTGAAGTAAGGGAAGCTCGCAGTAAAATTGAGTATGAAGAACGGCTGAGGAATATGGAAGAAAGTTAACGGGCTGGGAGAGTGTTCGGGTATCTGTACAGGAAAAACATTGACTCACAGTGGAGGAAAAGAAGCAGGAAGCTTACCAGGCAAGTATGCGGCCTGTATGGTGGGCAACACAGCAACAAAGAAGGTCAAGCGGAAAGTCAGAGAGGCCGAAATAATCTCATGGGTGGCGGCAATCTAAAAGAAACCTGCCATGAGTAACTACTTAAGAAGAATCAACGAAGTCAGGCGAGAAATAATTTATGATAACTCAATTAGAAGCTCATTACTTTTCGGAGCGAGATCGGCATGCCTTAGAACACGTGCCTATAAAGCGAGATATGAGAAGGAACAAGAAGCATGTGCTTGCTGCGGTAAAGCTAGGGAAACGACAGAGAATGTTTTATTAGAATGTGAAGACGTCTATCCAGCGGTCAATTTAGGCACCACTGGCCTCCTTGAAGCCCTTGGGTTCAACGGGAGCAGTTGTAAAGTAAACATGTCCGCAATACGTATTATAAGAGGCGATTGGAGGATTGGTGAAGAAAAGTAGGGAAACGACAAAAAACGGAGACATACAAAAGCATAGTTCGAAATAGGGTATCAGAAAATTGGGGTGTGGTAGTTCATAGTGTTTTTTTTTAAACCTAGGTAGCACATAGGCAGTATAATAGCAAGGGCTTGGTGGCCCAACGCACCGGGGCCCCGTTCCAAAGGAGACGTTCTTAAAGGGACACTAAAGGTTAATAGTAAGTCAATGTGGACTGTTGAAATACCATCCCAGCAATCTCGAAACGCTTGTTTCGTGCGATGAAGAGACTTATTTTAAGAGAAAATGCGTTCTGAAGCGCCCGCGTACCTGTATCGCAGTTCAAATCACCCGCCCTCCGATCAAGGAGTATTGACGTCATGGTCTCATAGTGACGTTGCGCCGTCGGTGAGTAAACCGAGCTCCCGCAGACGGCGCTACGGATTTTCTGCACAAAGCGCAAACGCGCGGCCAGAAACAGAGCCAAGACAGAGCCGACAGCAGCGCGAAAGCGGAACTGTGGTGGCTAGCGGAAGGGAAAGCGCACGACGATAAGCTGGTTCGTTATTTTATGACGCCAACTTCGACGCTCGTTGCAATGGATGACCCTGACAACGACACATTAGCTCGCGATGCTGGGCTCGAGTTCGGCGATTTAAGCACTGATGAACGTGATCTGCTGTTGAGGGCTCGGGCTGCCGGCGTCGTTGCGTACTACTACGACGACGGCCTGCTTTGAAAGGCACTTCACGCGACTTCAGTAAGTCGGCGTTGAACTCGTAAGCCTCTGGACGAAAGTGCAGCGAGCACACTACGTGATTTTTCGGCTCTTTGCCAGCGCGCTGTGGCAGAGGTACGGCACTTAACCACTTCGAACGGAGAGGTTCTCGTTGGCACACAGTGATGAGCAACGTTGGATTCGCCGCTGCAACTGCCCTTGGCCAAGTTCCGCGGACCGTTCGCGCATCCCACGACATCACATGGTCGTGACATTCTCGCTGCTTGTTCCAAGTGTAAGTTTCGCGAGCCAGCAGGACCACCGCAGCACGACGCGATAAAGAAACAACTGAAACTCCAAAGCGCGCGCGGCGCAGAGTCTAGCGAAAACGAAACCTTTCGATCACCCATACTACGTATTTTCTTTTTTTCCTTTTTTTGTCTGTCGTATCTCATGTGCGCGGGTGTGTTTCGTGTACATTTGGTTTTGCAGGATGGTTAGAGCGCCCTTTCGCGCCATGTGCTTCAGCACGTGCAGCCGGGTGGGACGTTGAGTTATTAGAGAGACTAATAGCTATTATTAATAGTCGAGTATACTAATAGTTGAGTTCACTACTAATAGACTACTTATAGTTGACTAATAGCTGAGACTTATAGCTATTAGTGGTTTTACTGTGCGTGTTTTGGTAGGAAAGTGTCAGCGTGGCCACGTGGTTGAGCGCGTGCGAGAGCGTGTCATATCTTGGGTCGCCGCAGCATTGATTGCTTTCGAAACGGTGGTGAGAGTTGCTTTGCAAAATTTTGAGGATTTGGATCCTGTGCACATCAGTTTTTCCTAAAGGCACGTGCTCCGCATTATTAAATTATTATAGTTTTTGCATCAGAAAAAGCCGTGCAATACATGGCAAAAAAGCCGGGTAAGCAGGCAGTGCGCGGGGGGTCCCTCAAGTCAGATGAGGGCACGGATGAGAATGGAGAGGGAATCGAGTCCACCTGCACACACTGTGATGTCAATCAATCAATCAATCATTTTTATTTCAGTATCAAAGACACTTGGTGGGTGCAGACAAAAAGCAATTCATCAGGCTTGACGAGGTCTGCACCTCCGAATACTCGCAGACAAGGCGCATAAGAAATACAGCACGCCAACATAAATAAACCGAACAGTGTACAGACGTCGGGTGCATATATTTTTTTACGGTTTTAAATCAGCTGCTATTGTCATGAATACTAGTAAAAGAAATAACAAATCATTGTATAGAAATAAATAATAAAATAAGGAAGAAATACTCTTGAACACACGACAGGGTCACATGAGTAATGAATGCTGCATGCGATTACACATTCTATTGCGAAAGCAAAAAGCACCGATAAATAGAACATCACAGAAAAGCAAATAAGACAATTAGGTGTGGCGTTGTCTTATATTTCAAACTCTGGATTATTAAGCAGCCCAGGTATCCGGTATTTTAACATCTGAATGCCGTTCTTTGTACGTGTTCTAGGCACCTTCCAAAACTCACGCATTCTCAATGTACGGGCATGCTCAAGCCGGCGTAGTCCGTACAATTCAGTAAGAAATGAATTGTTATTTTTCACATCCAATTTATAGCGTTTATTTACCATTATAGGGTGAAGCTCATTTACTGGTAATAGATTTAGGGCCTTAAAGATTGGTTCCGTGTGTGTGTCGCATGCAGCATTAACGATGGCCTTCTTTTGAAGTTTATGTAGTTTCTGAGTGTTTGTTTGTGTTGTCGTGCCCCAAACTAAATATCAGTACGATAATTTCGACAAAAAGAGGGCTTTGTAAATTCCCAATTTTATATTCTGAGGCAAGATGTAGCGATATTTGCACAATACCCCTACACTTTTTGAAAGTTCCTTTAATGTTTCATTTACTTGACCTGTCCACGTCATGTGTTCTTCAAAAACGGCGCCAAGACTTTTAGCTTCGCGCGATATTTGTATATCTGTTGACCCAATTTTTAGACTGCTGGTTATATTGAGTGCTTTGTGCTGAGGGAGAAATAAAACTGCTTTCCTGTCTTCAGCATTTAAGTTTAATGAGTTAGCGACACTCCAAGCGGAAAGTTTATTTAACACGACGTTGCCTTCTTCTATGAGGCTAGACGGATCACACCCTGTTATGAAAATACTTGTATCGTCTGCGTATATAATAACTTTTGCGTTTTTTACGTTTGCTATATCGTTCACATATATGTTGATGAGTAATGGGCCTAAGATACTGCCTTGAGGGACACCAGCATGAATTGATTTTACTTCAGATAGAAAACCGTTAACAGTGGTGTGCTGCCGACGATGATGAAAATACCATGTGAGAAGTGTTAGGAAAGTGCATCTAAAGCCATAATGTTCCAGTTTCTCAAGTAAAGACTGGTGAATAATTGAGTCAAATGCTTTAGAGTAATCAACGAATATGCCTAATATGCACAGTCGATTTTCAAAGGACTGCAAAATGTGTTCCTTTTGGCTGAGAAGGGCCGTTTCGGTTGAGCAACCTCTCCTAAAACCAAACTGACATGGCGTGATAATGCTGTGCTTTATTGTAAAGCTGGACATGCGTTCATATATAAACTTTTCAATGCATTTTGAAAACACGGGGATAATTGAAGTTGGCCTGTAATTATAGAAGTCTTTAATATCACCGCCCTTGAATATCACTGATACTTTTGATGTCTGAAGTCCTTTGGGGAAAGTGCCGATGAAAAACATAAGGTTGACTACATGTTCTAAGATAGGTGCGATTATATTCATGGCATATTTCACAGGTTGTATCTCGAAGTCATCAGCATTGGTACACATACTATTCCGCAGGGACATGACGGAACTTACAATTTCGTGCACCATAGTGGGAAACAAAAATGCACTATCCATTATGCGTGTTGTTAAGTACTCAAGGCATTTGGGATCGTGCTTCCTCTTAACTAATGATGTGAAATACTCGTTAAAGGAATCCGCTAATTCGGTATCTCTTAATGTCTCGCCTCTATTGGTGATTGATAAAATTGATTACTCTTTGGGGTCGCCTTGCAGTACGGTATTTAGTCGTTTCCAGACTAGGTGGGGTTTCCTACACACTTCGGGAGAAAAAAGATTGGTCATTTATATCCGTTTTCCTTCTCGGAGCTCTTTGTTTAGATTTTTTCGGAAACGCTTAAAAACCTGCAAGTCCGTTCGGTGTCTTGTTTTTATGAAACGCTGGTAGAGCTGATCTTTTTCTTTCATACTCTGCAGGTGTTCCCATGTGACCCATGGCTTGCGGGCTTTCCGAGTTCGTTTTCTTAACTTACACGGAAAACTTTGGTAATACGCCGCCTTAAAGGCCCTTATGAAATCTGTATAGGATTCTTCTAGTTCAGTAGAATCTATCACTTGGCTCCAATCAGCGAGACGCAGATTATAGCAGATGTCGATACTAGGCTGCATAAAATGGAGGCCTTCCAGGAAGAGCTTGTCAAACAGATGGAACAGCTCAAAATGAGCTAAACAGGGAGCGTGATGCACGCAAGGTAGTTGAAAAAATACTTGAAGCAACCGAGGAGAAGCTGGACAGGGCCATCATTGTGAACGAGAATGTGCGTGACAATAGAACGCATACCGCCGACGCGACAGGAGGAGTGTCAACAAAGTACGTGGAATGCGTGCAGCGTGATGAAGGGTTATCTGGAAAGAGCGGCACCTACCTTGAGGCCGCCACGCGGAAAAAGCAAGAGCCCAGGGGACAATGCCCCTTGTCGAGTACAAATCACGCGGAAAAGGACAAAGGGAAGCAGGGAGAGGTAGGAGAGCGTGAAAGAATAATTATCGCCGCTACTCAAACCTGGTTGGGTGCTCAGAAGCAATTGTGGAGAGGGTGAAAGACGATAAAAAAGTGGCGGCAGGAACATTTTCAGGGCGGACA
Organism: Dermacentor andersoni; assembly: GCF_023375885.2. NCBI lineage: Eukaryota > Metazoa > Arthropoda > Arachnida > Ixodida > Ixodidae > Dermacentor > Dermacentor andersoni. The sequence continues at coordinate 7,838,551 of NC_092823.1, read as the reverse complement.
CTGGAGTCCGTCATGGAGCGAGCAAACGAAAAGCTCGCGGAAATTGCCCACGTGCGCAAGCTTGCCATAGTATCAGGTGGGCTAAATGACGTCGTCCACCCCCAGCGCTTCGCGAAGGGGGTGGACGACTTGCACGAGCTATCCCCTCAGGTGCAGATCGTGGCGTGCACGGTGCCGGAGGTGCCTGTACTTGACAGTCACGTACAAAGAACTGTAGTGGCTGCTAATGAGGCGACATTGAAAGTGAGCCGAGCGAAAGGCTTCGAGGTTGTCGAAGTAAACAGGGAAGTGAGAAGGTGTGGTGGTTTTAAACGACACGGGATCGACTCCAATTACAGGCTGGCACGAGAAGTGGGCTGGTGACTTGGTGGTTGCGCTGTTGCTTATTTAGGGGGCCCACGGGCGCTCAGGAGGCCAGCTTAGGTAGTAATGAAGGTTCCCTAGGAGAATCTCAGAAGAGCATCGGCGTCGATAACAGAAAAAGGAGGAAAGCAAGAAAGATAGCTCGCCACGCAATAGGCTACATAAACATGCAGGGCGGCAGAAGAAAAGAAAAGTGGGCAGAGATTGAGGAGCTGTTAAATAGCAAAGAATAGGAGTGTATGGGGTAACAGAAACGCACCTTAGAAGCTCAGAAGAGCCGCCAGTGATTGAGAATTATGTTTGGGAAGGGTGCAACAGAACCAAGTCGGAAAGCAAGGGAATGCTCATTCATCAGGGAGCCAAATGGATAAGAATAAATTCAATATGTCAAGATCATGTTTGGTTATGAGGTACAATGAGTGGGAAAAAACTTGGCTGTGCGTTACATATTTGTGTATAACTACAATTACGTATTTACGTATAATTGCACAGAGAAGAATAACGAGTTAGTGGATATTAAGCGCTGATATTAAGGCTTTCGGGAATGGTACTGAAATTATCCTATTAGGTGACATGAATGCCCACATACAGGATTTGGATTGCTATACTGACAGCAACGGGAAGTTAATGCTAGATCTTTGTGAGCAACATAACCTCGTTATCGTGAATACAGGGCCTAAGTAGGAAGGGCAGGTCAGCAGGGAAGTGGGAAACCGGCAATAAACCATTAATTACCGTCTGATGACAAAAGGAATTAATGATAAGTTGAGAGAAATAGTCATTGATGGGGGGGAGGAAGGGTATAGCAGCATAGGGAGTGGCCATGAACGCATCATTTTGAAAATGGGATATGAAGTTCGGAAAGAGAGCAAGGAGTGCGAAATGGTTAGTCCTAATTTGAACGCTGAACAAATAACAAATATAGTCACTAGAGTGGAGGAAGCACTTGGTAAATGGCCAAATAAAGAGTGGGAATATAGTGAGCTTCTAAGTGTAATAACAACAGAAATACGGAAAGAGAAACAACATGTTCGTTGGAAAGGAACAAAGAAACCGAAAAGCTGGTGGAACACGAAGATACGAGCAGTGATCGCCGAACGACAGAAAGCATCCCAAGAGCACAGGCAGGCGAAGAATGCGTAGCAGAATACTGACTACTTCATCCTGAGTTGCCGCAGGATGAAGTAGCCAGTAAACGGGAAATATACCGGAAGAAAAAGTCTATGGTTCAAATACTGGTGCAAGCAAAATTAAAATGTGAAAGTGAACGTTGGTTGTCAGAAATACGTGAGAAAAGGAAGCCCGCACCTAGAATACTTTGGAACCACATAAAATTATTAAGCAGGAAGTCACACCACATCAGTTTATTTTCCTTAAGGACCCCTTCTGGGGTGTTACATAAGGGGTGGGGTTTACAAGATGCAGGCGTTTATAGAAGTAGAAAATGTGGATGGACAGGTTATGGCAGAGATATGGTGGGGGAGGCCGTTCCAGTGAGTAGCCGTTCGTAAAAAAAAAATGAGTTCCTGAAGGTAGTAGTACGGGCTCGTGGACGGAAAACTTGAAGTGGTTGACCGATGTGATGGGATCGGCGTGGTGGGGATGCGCAGATGTATGGTTCTTGTCTGAGGGGCGAATAAAAGAACTTGTAAAAAAAAGGACTGGCCATGCGACGGCGAGCAGAAAGATCACACAACCTTGATTGCAATTTTAGAGACGATTTGCTAACGTCGTATGAATATGAAGAGTGAGTAAATCTGGTAGCTCGTGTTTGTACAGCTTCGATGGTATTTGTTAAATGTGCTTGATGAGGGTTTTAGATGGGCGATGCGTATTCCAGTTTAGTTCTGACAAGGGAGATGTATGCTTGTAGTCTGACGTATTGTGGGGCTTCCCGCAGGTGACGTTCTAAGAAACCTAATGTTTTATCAGCTGATGATATTAGGTTAGTCACGTGAAGTCGCCAAGATAAGTCTTCCGAAATGGTGATACCTAACTATTTGTATGACCGGACGAGGTCAACAGGGGTGTTAGAAACAGGATATTCAAAAACAAAAGGTTGCGACGGCGGTGACATGTACAAGACATGTACTTACATTTGTTAGGGTTGAGTGTCATCATCCACTGCGAACACCAGTTTAGCACGTGGTTTAGGTTTGCCTAAAGGGATTCTTGGTCAGAAGGGTTAGTTAGCGAACGATAAATAATGCAATCATCAGCGAACAAGCGGATATGCCAAGATACGCGCTGGGGTAAGTCGTTAATGTAAGTGAGGAATAACAAGAGACCGAGGACGAAACCCTGCGGGACGCCGGAGGTGACTGGGAGCGGGTTGGAGGATTGGTTATTGAAGACAGACTGAGAGTGACGCGTGAGGAATTCGTTCACCCACGCGATGATGTTTAGATGTAGGTTCAACTGGGAAAGTTGAAGAAGCAAGCGTTGGTGAAGAACTTCATCGAACGCCTTAGCGAAGTCTAAGAAGATGGCGTCCGTTTGTAGATTAATATCAAAGTTGGCGTGAATGTCATGAAGAAAAATGGCTAGTTGACTCTCGCACGAAAAACCCCTGCGAAAACCATGCTGTGACAGATGGAAGAAGTTATTGGAATCTAAGAATTGCATGATTTGGGAGTAAATGACATGTGCCTTGATTTTGCAGGGTATATTTGTTAATGAAATGAGCTCATAATTAAGAGGTGAATCAGTATTACTTGTTTTGTGCACGGCAACGACCTTCCCCACTTTCCAGTCGACTGGAATGGTCGCACCGAAAACAATAAACAGAAAATACTGGAACAGGCTAGGTTAGCATTTCTCAAAATTTTTGGATTGATTTCATCTATGCCGGCGGCAGATCGGATCGGATCGGAAAACATTTATTGGGCTCTAGAAAAGAGATCTTCGCGGCTTCAGACGCCCTCTTCCATCTTCTGATGGATTCTTCTGTCTGCAATCACAGGGTTGGTGCCCTAGTCCAAGGCTCCACTGAGTATGGCCAACCCGCGAGCTCGCTCTACTAGGCGCTTTTGGCCGTTCAAGCTTACGCTGGAAAGCATACTCTCCCACTGTTCCGCACTCGGGTATTTAATTTTATAGATAGTTGGGGACTCAATATTTTGACAGGCCCATGATATGTGGTACAGATCTGGTTTCTCTCCGCACCATGGGCACTTAGCCTCATATTGTGTAGGGAAAATTTTATTCAGAAGGTTTAGATTCGGGAAAGTACCCGTCTGCAGTTGTCGCCATGCAACAGCATCCTCTCTGCTTAGATCCTTATCCGGGGGTGGGTACTTCAGTCTGACCCCTTTATAATAATTTAGGATATCTGAGTAGCCCATGGGTACTGACTCGGATTCCTCAAGGCTGGATGTGTCGGACGCCCGGTTGGTATGCCCTCGAGCTATCCTATCCGCCTCTTGGTTCCCTGTTATGCCAGTGTGCCCTGGTACCCAGATTATGGTATGCTGAGCTTTGTTTCCCGGGTCGCATGAGCAGAGTATGTGGCGTGCTCTGCGCCCAATTCTGCCGTTTGTATAATTGCGGCATGCTGCTTGAGAGTCTGTTATTATTGTTAGGAACCTGCCAGATCGATAGCCCTCCAGTGCTGCCAGAGCCACAGCTGCCTCTTCGGCCTCGACTACCGTGCAGTCCTGTAGTGATGCGCTGGTGATCTCCTTGAGGTCCGAATTAACCACCGACGCCACTGCTCTGCTGTTGTGTCTTCCGTCTTTGACGAACGTTGCCGCGTCTGTATACCTTGTGTTGTCCTTGTTCGCCAAGGTTCTCTGCACGTACTCCGCTCTTGCTTCTCTGAGCGCCTTGTGCAGGTTCCGGTCCATATTCTTGGGTATCGGTGCGACTCGCAGTGTACTGCGATACTTGTCCAGAATAGCCTCGGTACGTTCGATCTCTTGGATCATGTTGCCGCCGCCATATCTTCGCGGGAGCACCCTTCCCGTGGGGGTCTGCATCAACCTACGTGCCTGAGAGCATAGTAGTGCTTCTCTTAGTTCACTGAAGGTATTGTGCAGTCCCAGGGCCAGCAGTTTCTCGGTCGATGTGCGCTGCGGCAGGTGAAGCGCAGTTTTGTACGCCTTTCGCAGTATGGCGTCCGCTTGTTCTTCTTCTTGCTTGATGCATTTGTGGTAGGGAAGGCTATACACCACTCTGCTAACCACGAGGCTCGTGACTAGCCTAAGTGTGTCGCTCTCCTTCATACCGTGTCTCTTGCTAGATACTCTGTTGATCATACGAGCTACGTGCATGGTGGCAGTCTTCAGCAGTGTCAGAGTATGATTGCACCGTTGATTGGACTGAAGCAACATCCCCAGGATCCGAATGGTGGTCTTCTCCGGAATGCGTTGTTCCGCGAGGTATACGTTGAGGCTAACCTCATCGCTTGTAGGGACCGTTCGATTTTGTTTGCCTCGCCACACCCTTAGGAGCTCGGACTTCTCCGTCGAGCAGGTGAGGCCCCTGGCCCTAACGTAGGTTTCTACGCAGGTGGCCGCTTTTTGCAGGCACTCTTCTTTTTCGCTGAGCGATCCCCGGTTCACCCATACCGTGATGTCGTCAGCGTAAATGGCGTGCCGTATGCCTTCAAGTTGTTCGAGTTGTCTTGCTAGCCCAATCATTGCGACGTTGAAGAGGATGGGGGAGATGACCGACCCTTGAGGAGTTCCCTTGTTTGGGGTGCGAAACTTCTCTGATATGACTGCTCCCAGGCCGATTGTTGCTGTCCGGTTAGAGAGGAAGGCCTTGACGTAGCCATGAATCCTTCTGCCACAGCTCAGGCTATCCATTCCTGTGAGTATGGCTTCGTGGCTGACATTGTCGAAGGCTCCTTCAATGTCCAGTGCCATGATGACGTGTTCGCTGTTTCGTGGGACGTTGCTGAGCACCTCCTCCTTGAGCTGGAGGACCACGTCTTGCGTCGATAATTTAGCGCGGAATCCAAACATGCTGGGGGGGTACAGCTCGTTGTCCTCCATATAATTTTGTAGCCTCATTGTAACCACCCGCTCGTACAGCTTGCCTAAGCATGACGTGAGAGAGATTGGTCTAAGATTTTCTACTTACAGTTTTTTGGCAGATTTTGGAATCATCATTACCTCCGAATGCTTCCACTCCTCGGGTACTGTCTCCTCCCCCCAGTGCTTGTTGAGATAGTCAGTAAGTTCGACTACCAGCTCATCACTGAGGTTGCGAATCACCGCGTTTTTTATCTTGTCTGCGCCCGCAGCCGTATTCCTAGTGGTATTTCTTATTGCTGCGTATACTTCCTCTTTGGTTATAGGCCTGTCCACATCAGAATTTTCTTTCCCCTTGTAGCACTCCGTGTAGGCTGCTGGGTCACCGTCCCCGAAGCACTTGTGCCTTACTCTTTCTATGAGCTCATACTCTGAGCCCTGAAACTGGTGAACCAGCCTCTGTATAGCCTTGTTGTTCTCCGACTTGGTTTTAGTCGGGTCCAGGAGTGCTTTGAGTATGCTCCACGTTCGGGCGGTTCTCAGGGTTCCGCTTAAGGAATTGCTAAATTGCTACCAATTTGCTCTCGCCAATTGTTCCGCATACTCTTCTGTCTTTTGCGTAATTTCCGCAATCTTCAGCTTTAGCCTCCTATTAAACTTCTGTCTCCTCCACCTTTTGGTCAGGCTCTGTCTTGCCTCCCATAGCCGAAGCAGTCTAGAGTCAACCTCCGGTATTTGCTCTTTGCGCTCAATCTCCTTGGTGTACTCGCTTCGCCTTTCCTTCAACATATTCCCCCATTCCGCGATTGACAGTATCGCGCCCAGCGGATGTCCATCACAGGCTTGTCTAAAGGCATCCCAATCCGTTAAAATTGCTGTACCTATCCGACGCTTTACGTGAGCCATTCCGATTTGCGTGTTGATGATGTAATGATCACTACCCAGGGTTTCCAGCATATTTCCCCAGACCGCCTGTCTCGCTCTTCTTACGAAGGTGAGGTCAGGGCTGGTGTCCTCCTGGACGCTGTTTGCCATCCTGGTGGGGACCTCTGCGTCCGTTAAGAGTCGGCAGTTTATGTTGTCAGCCGCCTCCTTGACTGTCGTACCCTTTTTATCGGTGGTCTTGTATCCCCAGCTAGGATCCTTGGCGTTGAAGTCTCCAACGATTACGAGCGTGTTGTTTTTAGCCAACCTGCTCACACCGTGGAAGAGGTGCGTGGATTTGCCCTTCTTCTGCTTTGGAGGACTGTATACGTTTACAATAAAAGTACTTCCCCCGTTCTTCTTTTTCGGTATAGTTTCGGTAATCTCATGATCTATGTCTGTGTCAGCAATCTTGTCGTGTGCTATGGCGGCAAGGGTGTTGCTGATCAGAATGGCTGATCAGTTGGCAAGTTGAGCGTGGTTGCTGACGATGGGGCCTTCTAGTCTGCGCTGAGGGTCAAGTTGACTTGAGTCGCCAGAGCGGAGAAGGGGGCGTTGGGGGTTGCTGCGCAGAATGACCCTCCGTCAGCCGCGCCGCACAAGGGCGCACGCTCTATCGCGGTCGCCCAGGGAGCGCAAAAGGCAGCAGGGAGCATGACGCTTGGCCCTTGCGCCATTAAATATCAAACATTCATTCATTCTGTAAACGTTATGCCTAGCATTCTTCGTTCCATCGCTCCTTGCGCGGTTCTTAACTTGTTCTCAAGCTTCTTTGCGAGTCTCCAAGTCTCTGCCATATATGTCGGCACTGGTAAAATGCACGGATTTTACACCTTCATTTTCAATGATAATGGTAAGCTTCCAGTGAGGAGCTGTCAATTTTATTCTTCTGTGAATTTTCTTCTCGTGATCAGGGTTCCCTTTGATTAATTGACCTAGGTAAACGTACTCCTTCACAGACTCAAGAGGCCGACTGGCGATCCTGAACTCTTGTTCCTTTGCCAGGCAATTTATTATTATCTTTATCTTCTGCATATTAATATTCAAACCCACTCTTACACTCTCTCTGTTAAAGTCCTCAATAATTTGTTGTAGCTCGTCTGCATTGTTGCTGAATAGAACAATATCATCAGCAAACCGCAGGTTGCTGAGATATTCGCCGTCAATCTTTACTCATAAGCATTCCCAATTTAATAGCGTGAATACTTATTCTAAGGACGCAATGAATAGCAATGGAGAGATTGTGTCACCCTCTCTGACCGCTTCCTTTACAGGTATCTTCCTGCTTGTTTAGAATTAAGGCAGCTGTAGAACCTCTGTAGAAATTTTCCATGGTATTTGCGCAAGCGTTCTGTACTCCTTTATTATGTAATGCCTCTATGACTGCTGGTATCCATACTGAATTAAATGCATTTTTGTAATCTATGAAGGTCATATATTGAGGCCTATTGTACTCTGTGGATTTCTCGATAACCCGATTGATGACTTGGATGTGATCCATTGTAGAGTATCCCTCCCTGAAGGAAGCCCATTACCTTGGTTGACTAAATAAAGTCCAGGGTTGCCCTTATTCTATTGGAGGTTATTTTGGTAAATATATTATATAATGCTAGGAGTAAGCTAATGCGCCTACAATTTTTGCATTCTGTAACGTCTCCGTTGTTGCGGATTAGTATAATGTTTGCATTTTTCCAGTTTTCTGGGACCCTTGCAGTCGATAGACACTTCGTATAAAGAGCCGCCTGTTTTTCAAGCTATATGCCTCCTCCATCTTTGATTAAATCGACTGTTATTCCATATTCTCCGGCCGCTCTTCCTCGTTTCATGTCTTGTAAGGCCTTTCTAACCTCATCCTTTATTACAGGAGGAGTTCCTGTATCCTGTTTGTTACTGTTTCTAATTGAGGTATCCTGACCCTTCTGGGTACTGTACAGGTCAGTATGGAATTCTTCCACTGATTATACTATAGCTTCGAGATTGCTGATGATATTACCCTGCTTATCTTCCAGTGCATACATCTTGGTTTGCCCTATGTCAAGTTTCTTTATCACCTATTTCAGGCTGCGTCCATTATTTACGGATTCTTCAGTCTTTCTCGCGTTATAGTTTCGAATATCCGTTATTTTCTCCTTGTTGATCAGTTTTACCAGCTCCGCGAATTCTATCCTTTCTCTTGAGTTGGACACTTTCATTTTTTGTCGTTTCTTTGTTAGGTCCTTTGTTAGTTGGGAGAGCTTGCCTACTGGTTCCCTTGTTGTCTGTGCTCCCGCTTCAATTGCTACCTCTGAAGCCAACCCAGTTACGGTTTCATTCAATAGCTCTATGTCATCATCATCTCTCCATTCTAAGGCTGCATATTTGTTTGCAAGTACCAGCCTGATTTTGTCTGCTTTTAACCTTACTGCCTCTAGGTTGATCTTCTTGACCGATTTAGCTATTTGTCTCTTCAAATTGAGGCGAATCCTCTCCCTCACTAACCTATGATCACTGCACTTTACCCTACCTATAAGATCTACATCCTATAACATCTATGCTGGGATCAGCAGAAAGTACGAAGTCAATTGCATTTCTTGTTTCACCATTAGGGCTTTTCCAGGTCCACATTCTGTTGCTACGCTTCCTGAAAAAGGTGTTCGTTTATTCGAAGCTTATTCCTTTCTGCAAATTCTACCAGCATCTTTCCTTTAGCGTTCCTAGAAACAACGCCGTATTTGCCAATTGCTTGTTCACCAGCCTGCTTTTCCCCCACTTTTGCATTGAATTCGCCCTTTACTAGAGTATACTGAGTTTGCACTTTTCTCACCGCTATTTCAGCATCTTCATAAAACTCATGTACTTCCTCATCATCGTGACTGGATGTTGGAGCGTAGGATTTGCTACCTTTAATCTATACCTGTTATTACGTTTGATTACGAGTACAGCTACCTTCTCATTAATGTTGTAGAATTCTTCGATGTTGCCCGCTATGTCCTTATGGATTAGGAATCCTACCCCGCATTGCTTCTTATCTAGGAGACCTCTAAGCAGAGGACATGTCCGTTATGCAGCAATGTATAGGCCTCACCAGTTCTTGTAATCTCACTAAGACCGACAATATCCCAAACAATGTCCAACAACAGCGCGGCGGTCCTCGCATTTGCTGCGAGTAAAAAAATTCTGCGCGATATACCTTGGCAATAATGGATGAGGCGGTCATCGCTCCTTTCCTTCACATAAGCCCAGTGCTCTGCCGGAGTGCTCTTTAGCCTTTTCTCTACAAGCGTCAGATTTCCAGCTTCAACCAACTCATGAAGTGACGCAACGTCCCTTTCCTTGTCAGAATTATCAGGTAAGTGAAGCAGCGATACCAAGTCTTCACTGACCTCTGTGTTCCTTGCTTGCACTGCCTTCGCCAAGTTATAAAAAGACATGCAATTCACGACAATAAAGAACTGAGACGGCGCTGAGTGATCGTTGGATCCGCACGACTGCCCACCATACCAAAGAAGTTCTCCAACTTATCTTGGTTTAGTCTAGATGTCAATAATGTGAATAGTTATTTACAACACTCTGCTCCCATGTATTCTAGCAGAGCCAAAGTGCTGCAGAATGCCACACGAAGCCCATCTAGCGCCGACAGGCTCAAGAAGCCGCCAAGTCATTTTGCATGCGTCTCCTAGCGAGACAAAAACTCGAGAAATTCCTTCAGAGTTCTTCTGAGCAAGCATGCTGCAACCGGTGTTAGAATCGCACCGCTGGCACGAGTTGTTGCAAACTCAGCGCTGACACCCGTTGTTGCAACCGGGTCGCAAGCCCCAAGGGTAGCGTTGGCCTGGCGGCCTGGGGCACTGGAAGCATCCGAAGGTCCCGGCAAAGCATGAGTCGACTGGTAACAGAAAAACTGGTTTATTCTAACATCGCAAAAGAGCGGGCGGTCAGGTCGACCGAAGTGAGAGACGGGAGAGCACGTAACTCGACAGAAGAAATCGGAGCCTCTCTCCTGGCGTCCGGGGGCAGCTGCTCTTATAGTCTCGGCGTCGCGGGCAAGAAGGAAGGTCACGGGTTGTGACCACGTGACGGCGGGGCACGGACGAGCGGAGATACATGTTGAGACGAGTGTAGTGACTCAACCGCCGGCCGGGCGCCGGACAGACCTCCTCGCTTCACACTTGGGCAGCTCCTCTCCCCGGCTGCCGCGCTTTGACAAGCGTGGGCACACACACACACACGCACACACGAAGACACGTGGCACTGAAACACGCCTGGACGCGCTTGGCGGGGAGACTGCGGGAGCTCCGAACGGGCCAAAATGTCCGCCGCTTTGAAGGAAGCCCCGGCGTCCGTTGCATCCGCGCCGGCTATACCGCGCGTCGTAGGCGAAACGTAACAGACCGCCCCGCCGGGGGAAGGAGATCCCGATGGTCAGGGGACTGCATCCGCTGTCCGGAGGGATGTCGCTCGATGATGCACATAAGCGAAGTCGGGCGTCCGTCGGCGTTTCTTGAGCGCAGCGCACGGAGAAGGCCTCGTTCTCTCGTTCAGGTTCACACAGGACACTGCAAAGTGACTTCGGGAGAGTTGACATTTTTGTTCTCGTTCCCGGCAAGCGTTAGAACTACGCCGAAAGTCAACCGCTCAGTCAGCAAGCACGGCACAACCCTCACTAAGCCCTGCCAGGCTCTTTCCCCTTTTATACTACTGTCTAGTTCCTTACAGTAGTTTAGCAGCACTCAGAACGCGTCCACAAATCGGAAAATTGCACTAGAAAGCACATCATCACTTTGAAACACTACACAAAAGCAATATGTTAAAAATCCTGCCTCAGGAAGAAAAACATCAGTAACAAACAATTTTGAGGCTGATTCCCACGTTAGGGGCTTCGACTTAGGCCATCGGCGTTACCGTTGAGACTCCCCTTTTTGTAACGCACCTCAAAGGAATATTGTTGCAAAGCGAGGCTCCAGCGCAGGAGGCGGCCATTTTTGGGAGAGATGGTCTGCAGCCATTGGAGAGGGCAGTGATCCGTCTCAATGATAAACCTCGAGCCGGCTAGGTAGCATGACAATTTCTGAACGGCCCACACGATACACGCACACTCTTTCTCGGTGGCGCTGTACGCCTGCTCACGACTGGTCAGCTTACGACTAGCATACAGGACGGGGTGTTCTACTTCTCCATTTTCCCGTTGGCACAGTACAACGCCCATGCCTCGCTCACTAGCATCACACTGAACAACGAACCCTTTTGTGTAGTCGGGCGATCGTAGCACAGGCTGGCTTGTTAGGGCGCTGTTTAGGGCGCTAAAAGCTCTTTCCTTCGTCTCGTCCCAGACGACTGTTTGCGGCTCTGTCTTTCTTAGAGCATCCGTCAGGGGAGCCGCGATATCAGAGTACCTGGGGATGTACCTCTGATAGTAGCCGGCGACACCTAAGAACGACCGAATATCGGTCTTCGTGCGCGGTTGCGGGAAGTCTCGCACAGCGGCCACCTTTATCTCAGAGGGGCGGCGACGACCCCGACCAATCACGTGACCGAGGTAGACAACCTCGGCCTGTGCTAACTGGCACTTGGGAGCCTTGACTGTCAAGCCCGCATCGCGCAGGCGGGTTAGCACTGCCCGCAAGTGGGCCATATGCTCAGGCCAGGATGCGGAGAATATCGCTACGTCGTCTAGATACGGTAAAGCGAATTCTTGCTGTCCCCGCAACACTTTATCCATGAGGCTTGAAAAGCAGTATGGCGCGTTCTTCAAACCAAAGCTCAACACTTTAGGACGGAATGTTCCCATTGGTGAAATGAACGCCGCATACCTACTAGCCTCTTCTGTAAGTGGAACCTGCCAATAACCCCTGACAAGATCTAGGGTGGAAATAAACTGAGCGCTACTCACTCTCTCAAGGCGCTCCTCGATGTTAGGGATCGGATAAATTTGATCCTTAGTGATGGAATTAAGCCTGCGGTAGTCGACGCAAGGACGAGGTTCCTTGCCCGGTACCTCAACTAAAATCAAAGGGGAGGTATAATCACTCTCACCCGCCTCAATAACACCGAGCTGTAGCATTTTCTTTACCTCAGCCTCCATGATATCGCTCTGGCGGGGTGACACCCGGTACGCTTTGGATCGTACTGGCTCTGGGGAGGTAAGTTCTATGTCGTGAGTAAGGACAGAAGTCCTACCAGGCCTCTCAGAGAACAGACCTTGAAACTCTTGTAAGAGCTGGTGTAGTTCGGTTTTCTGCTCAGGCGACAGCGATGCTTTACTGATTAAGTCACTAATGACTTGATCGGTGTCTTTCCTGTTCGTCACTGAGCCTAGTCCCGGAAGCTCGACCGGAAGCTCTTCGGGAGCGTTTACCATCATACACACTACTGCTTCCCGTTGCTTATAGGGTTTGAGCAGATTACAGTGGTAAACTTGCTGTGCTTTCCGTTTTCCTGGCAGACTCACCACGTAGTTAACGTCCGACAGTTTTTGAACAATCCGTGCTGGGCCCTCCCACTGCACGTCGAGTTTGTTCTTTAGCGATGTGCGCAATATCATGACCTCATCGCCCACCTCAAAACGACGGGCCCTGGCTGTCCGATCATAATAAACCTTGGCCTTCTGCTGGGCCTTTGCCATTGCTTCACCTGACAACTCCTGTGCCCTTCTTAAGCGTTCGAGGAGCTTAAGCACGTACTCCACCACGACTGGGTCGTCGCCCCTGCCTTCCCACGATTCTCGAAGCATGCGAAGCGGAGATCGCAGCGAGCGACCGTACACCAGCTCAGCTGGCGAAAACCCCGTAGCCGCATGCGGCGCGGTCCGTAATGCAAACATTACCCCAGGCAGACACAGCTCCCAGTCAGTTTGATGTTCAAAACACAATGCTCTCAACACGCGCTTCATGACGGAGTGGAGCTTCTCAACGGAATTCGACTGGGGGTGGTGCACTGAGCTGTGTAACAGCTTTACCCCGCACCTTTCGAGAAAGGCTGTCGTCAAAGCGCTCGTAAACACCGTGCCCTGCTCTGACTGGATTTCCGCAGGAAAACCAACTCGCGCAAATATGGACAGTAGTGCATTGACTATCTCAACTGAGCTTAGTTCTTTAAGCGGCACTGCTTCAGGGAACTTTGTCGCTGGGCAGATCACAGTCAAAATGTGTCTGTACCCCGTGGCTGTTACCGGCAGAGGTCCCACTGTATCAATAACGAGCCGTCTAAAAGGCTCCGTAATGATAGGTACCAACTTCAACGGCGCCCTCGATTTGTCCCCTGGTTTGCCCACCCGCTGACAGGTGTCGCATGTCTTCACAAAGTGGTCTGCGTCCCGAAAACACCCTGGCCAATAGTACTCCTGCAAGAGACGGTCCTTAGTTTTCTTAACTCCTAGGTGTCCGGACCACGAACCCCCATGCGACAAGCGCAACAGATCCTGACGGTAGCACTGAGGCACGATCAGCTGATCGAACTCCACTCCTCTGCGGTCTAGATACTTCCGGTACAGGACCCCACCTCTTTCCACAAAGCGAGCATTTTTCTTGGCGATACCTTCCTTGACAATGCAGCGTATGTTTTCTAGGCTGCCATCCTTCTTTTGCTCGGCTATCAAAGCCGACCGGCTGACTTTTAGCAACCTGTTAAGTCCATCTGACGTAGGCGCGATGAGCAAATCTGCAGATAGCTCTTCTAACTTTCCCGTGTCGGGCATTTCCTCTCCAGTATCTGCTGCCTTTAACTCTACAGGCGCAATTTTATTCAGTTCGGGCGTGCTCTGAATATCAGCTTGCTGCACCTCTGACCCTTTCTCATTGTTTGACAACGTCGGTCCCGCAACTACCGCCTTTGCAGCGAGCTCCCGAACCTTCGATCTGGTTAAGGCCTGAACGCTAGCCTCACCAAACAAAAGCCCCTTCTCGCGCAGGAGGTGATCGGACCTGTTCGAAAATAGGTACGGGTACTGGGGGGGCAGCATAGATGACACTGCCGCCTCCGTCTCAAGCGCTCCGAAAGGTCCTTCAATCAGCACTCTTGCTACGGGCAGACACACGCTGTGAGCTTCCACGGCTTGCTTGATCCATGCGCACTCGCCCGTGAACATATCGGGTTCTACGTAGGAGGGGTGAACTACATCCATCGTAGCTGCGGAATCGCGAAGCACTCGGCACTCTTTCCCGTTCACGAGGAGGTCTCGCATGTAAGGCTCGAGAAGCTTCATGTTCTCGTCAGTGCTGCATAAGGACAAAAACACGACTTTTGTTTTTGTTTCTGGACACTGCGCCGAAAAGTGACCCGGCTTCTGGCACGTATAACAAACGCGCGCTTGCCTCGTCTCGAACCGTTTTCTGCGTTCGGCTTCGGCTGCCGCCGTCTCCTTACGTTCGGTCGGACTGCTTTCACTCGCATCCGAACTACGTGTGTCCCCCTTTGCTCTCATGGGTGTGAACTTCGGCCTCTCAAACTTGGAGCCAAATTCACCCTTTTGACCGTCCTTAGCTCCGCGAGCCCGACGCGTCACAAACTCTTCGGCTAGCTCAGCGGCTCTAGCCACCGTACTAACGTCTGGCCTATCCAAGACCCAGTACCGCACGTTCTCAGGTAACCGACTATAAAACTGTTCCAGCTCGAAACACTGCAGAACTTTCTCGTGGTCACCAAACGCTTTCTCTTCTTTGAGCCACTCCTGCATGTTTGACATTAGCCTGTAGGCAAACTCTGTATACGACTCACTTCTGCCTTTCTCATTTTCCCGGAACTTCCGACGGAACGCCTCCGCTGACAGCCTGTACTTTTTTAGCAGACTCGATTTCACTTTCTCGAAATCCTCTGCCTCCTCTCTCTCCAAGCGAGCGACTACGTCGGCCGCCTCGCCGGGTAACAAAGTGAGCAAGCGCTGTGGCCACGTTTCCCGAGAGAACCCCTGCTTCTCGCACGTTCGCTCAAAGTTAACCAGGAACAAACCAATGTCCTCTCCAAGCTTAAACGGCCGCATCAAATCAGTCATTTTGAACGATACTCGTTCTCCTGCACCGTGTGC
This sequence comes from Dermacentor andersoni, assembly GCF_023375885.2. NCBI lineage: Eukaryota > Metazoa > Arthropoda > Arachnida > Ixodida > Ixodidae > Dermacentor > Dermacentor andersoni. Next base: position 7,823,290 of record NC_092823.1, on the reverse strand, counting down.
CTGACTTCCATTACGAGCGCGTTCCATCTCTACCTCGAGACGCTTCATTTCCAAAGCGTGTTGACGGTCACGCTCTTCTTTTTCTTTCTGCTCTTTTCGTTCGCGCTCATCTTTCTGTTCTTTAAGTTCGCGCTCCTGTTTCTCTTTCTGTTCTTTAAGTTCGCGCTCCTGTTTCTCTTTCTGTTCTTGAAGTTCGCGCTCATGTCTTTCTTTTTGCTCTTTAAGTTCGCGCTCCTGTCTTTTTGCCGTCTCCCTCTCCTCAATGGTCTCAAGGCATTCCGACAGCTCGTCATCCTCAGCTTCTAACTCAAGAATAGCCCTTAGCAGTTCCGGTTTTCTGAGTTTGTCTGAGACATCCAGACCCAACTCTCTTGCAAGCTCCAGCAATTTCGGTTTGCGCAACGACTTCAAATCCATGGCTGCTCCGAATGCTGCTTTCTCTACTGCCTACTATTGTCTTGCCGCAAACTAACCCGGCAGCAACGACAACCACAATTACCAGCTCTGTTTCTGACACTAACAAAAGCCTGGCAAAACTCAGAAGAAGAAAGTCCCGCACTCACCAAACCTCGCAGCCAAGAATTCAGCGCAGTCGTTCCGCTGCAGGGAACCAGTCATCACACAGGGCTCGTTGCACTGCTCCCGGATGGTCGTTGTGCTGCTCAGCATACAGTCAACTGCATCTCTTCGCTGCTGGCCTCCGTTGTCGCGATCTCACCGCTACCAGCCAGTTGTTGGAATCTCGGCGCTGGCACGAGTTGTTGCAAACTCAGCGCTGACACCCGTTGTTGCAATCGGGTCGCAAGCCCCAAGGGTAGCGTTGGCCTGGCGGCCTGGGGCACTGGAAGCATCCGAAGGTCCCGGCAAAGCATGAGTCGACTGGTAACAGAACAACTGGTTTATTCTAACATCGCAAAAGAGCGGGCGGTCAGGTCGACCGAAGTGAGAGACGGGAGAGCACGTAACTCGACAGAAGAAATCGGAGCCTCTCTCCTGGCGTCCGGGGGCAGCTGCTCTTATAGTCTCGGCGTCGCGGGCAAGAAGGAAGGTCACGGGTTGTGACCACGTGACGGCGGGGCACGGACGAGCGGAGATACATGTTGAGACGAGTGTAGTGACTCAACCGCCGGCCGGGCGCCGGACAGACCTCCTCGCTTCACACTTGGGGAGCTCCTCTCCCCGGCTGCCGCGCTTTGACAAGCGTGGGCACACACACACACACGCACACACGAAGACACGTGGCACTGAAACACGCCTGGACGCGCTTGGCGGGGAGACTGCGGGAGCTCCGAACGGGCCAAAATGTCCGCCGCTTTGAAGGAAGCCCCGGCGTCCGTTGCATCCGCGCCGGCTATACCGCGCGTCGTAGGCGAAACGTAACACCGGCCGCAACACACGGAGAACGCGTCCGTACAGCCCGTGCGGCTGCAGCGCCGCCGCATACATCCGGGACCTGCCTACACTCCCGGCTTCAAAGCAGTGCGTGGCGCGCTCCGCCGCCTGAACACACTGCCCCTATTCTAGTGCACTGCAACCTAGTCCAGTAACGTTGGTCCATAGCTGCCCGCGACCGGAAACAGGCCAGCGTGAGAGGAAGCAGAAGTGGGTGAAGGAAACATGTCACGCGGTCTTCCGGTCAAAACTGCCGATTACGGCGGAGCAAATATTTTTCCTACGCAAAGCGATCCGGCATCGGTGGCTGCTCCCAATCTGCCATTGAAACACACACAACTCGCGCTCCCATTCTGGCAGTGGCATAGTATTGCTCCATGCAGGCAGAGCGGAAAAACTTGATCCGGATATACCATTGGAATTCCACATTAGACATGCTGCATTGCTCGCTCGATCAGCTTCGACCAACACCCCCCGTTTCACCCGCGGGTAGCCTGTGCATAGTTTTCCGACAACAACCACGCATGTCTTTCTGCAGCGCGACTCTATCAAGCCACCGTTGACTCCTTCGTATGAAGGCCCCTTTCGTGTGGCTTCGCGTTCAGTGGAAACCTGGAAAATTGACGTACGCGGTAAACAAGAGACAACGTCGTGCCGCCGCCTGAAACCCGCCTACTTTCAGCATGAACACTGCATTCCTTGCGTCATTCACACCTAAGCCTCTGGCGTTCTAGGGGTGGGGGAGCCCTTTTAGCAACCGTCTGTTGGTGTGATTTGTCCCCCGCTATTGTGAAATTCGCTTACCTCGCCTGGCCTCCCCGTGGGGGTCATTGGCCCCTGCTCTTTCTTGTGAAGTGGCTGCCCGACAGCGGCGCCACCACCGGCCCTCGGCAAACCTGTTTTACGGTGGAATAAAGCCAGTGTACTCGTCGTTCGCAACGTGGCAAAGCGTGTACTCGCCTCCGTTAAGCCGACCTCCAAACTAGAGAAACAAAAAGTAAGTTGCGCAATCGTGAGCAACTTGTTCCGTAAAAGCTCGGAAATAATTCTTGTGAAGATCAACGATCGCAACGCATGCTTTCCAGCTCTTATTGGCACGCAAACTTCTTTTTCCCATTGAAACCCGCAACGAAACCAACGAAGCGACACGCTGCTGCTGATGATAATTTACTGGCATCCCCTTTGAAACTGGGTGCTGACAAATAGTCACCCAGCCTGCTTGAGTCAATCGGGTGTGCTATACATACATTTCATTCTAATATTTTTGCATTCATCTCCTTAATCTTCTTTCTCTTCCTCAAAAATTACCTACCTACTTTGTGCGGACACCTAGCATCTAACGGATCCAGTGGTATCTTCCCAGCTTTTCCCCCACCAGTACTCTAAACCTCTCTTGCTTATCTGGACTGCTCACCGGTTGGTGCCCTTCCGTCTACATTAAATCCAAAGCGCTTCTGGAGAGCGCGCGTTACCTTAGTGTCAATACCCCTGTCAAGCGGGCAAGCTAGTACCCCAGTCACACGAGCATGCCAAAGGTCCTTTCAAGTTAAGGAGCATTGAGCTTTCAAAGTCACATTAGTTCAAGGGATATCTGTCGGTGCTACACGGTCTCCAGGTAGTCTCTGTTGAAGCGTTTAACAGAAACCGCAACGTATCCTTAGCGCTGCCATCACCTCGATAGTAATAAAAAAATATGGCCCAAATGGTTCTTATAATAAATTTGTCACATTTCTTTCAGCAATATTTATGTTTCCTAATACACAGAAACATCAAACCAAATGTACGCATAGTAAAGGCATTACTTTACGAAATACTGATGTATCTATAGTAATGATGGCCACCATGTGTACCACTTCGTACATCGCATGTTGGCGTCGAATATTCGTTGTTGCCCTTGCTTGAGCTGTTTTGTTTCATTCCTTGTGGCTAGGCAGCGGTAGGTACGCGTAAACGCGGTAAAGAACTACAAAATAAACGTGACGAGGGCAGAAGACGCGCAGAAAAAAGCCGAAGAGACTGGGATACCTAGCAGCCGCTAACGAATAGAACCAACTCGCACATGACACCAGTGTTGTGTCTATGTTGCTGCTGACGACAGGCCGTGCCGGCGCTGCTGTACCGGCGCTTTCATGATGGAGATTGCGGGTGTCCCGAAAGTGATTAGTACATTAGTAATAGTATACAGTACTTATAAGCTCGTTCTGAAGAGGTAAAAATTTAACTTCAATATTTCTAGAGATTATTTTTTCTGCTATCGGACGCCCTCTAGGCTCGAGAGTATTCCCTAGAGGTTTCAAAGGACGAACGCGCACTCCTTCGACTCAAAGCTCCCTTCCAGTAGGGCTCCTTTGCGGTGCCCGTGCGACAGCGCGCATTATCCCTTGAAGTAAAGGATCTTTGGTTCAAAGGACTTTGAAAGTGCCCGTGTGACTGGGGTATAATACCCCACAAAGGAGCACCGCAAAGGAGCCCTACTGGAAGGGAGCTTTGAGTCGAAGGTGTGCGCGTTCGTCCTTTGAAACCTCAAGGGAATACTCTCGAGACTAGAGGGCGTCCGACAGCAGAAAAAAAAGATATCCAAAAATATGGAAGTTCAATTTTTACGTCTTCAGAACAAGCTTATAAGTACGAAATACTATTACTAAGGTACTAAACACTTTCGGTACTCCCGCAATCTCCATCATGAAGCCGCCGGTACAGCAGCGCCGGCACGGCCTGTCGTCAGCAGCAACATCGACATGATCGACACAAACACGGGCAACACGGGTGCCACGTGCGATTTGGTTCTTTGGCGAGCGGCAGCTTGGCATTTCAAGTCTCCTCGGCTTTTTTCTGCGCGTCTTCCCTCGTCACTTTTGTTTAGTAGTTCTGTATTTTACCTCGTTTACGCGCACCAACCGCTGCCTAGCCACAAGGAATGAGCGCCTCCGACTCCTCGAAAACGGCAACCCAACAGACGGCCCCGCCGCAACCACGAACAACGTGGAGCGAACGGGAGACATGGGCTCTTATAAGTCTTTGGGAAGAGCACCTAGACCACCTGAGAGGAGAGCGGAGGAATGCTAGAGTATATGATCGCATTGTGCAAGGCCTCGCCAGGCTCGAAATTATCCGGACAAGAAAACAGGTGCAGAGCAAGATCGACAACCTCACCCAAATGTACAGGTAAGCCTTGATATTATGTGCTGCACATTAGCAGAAACAGCGTTGGCACTTAATTTCCAGCCATTTAAGGCTAGTATACTGATGTCGTGAGATGTGTGTGTGGGTTCATGCGCATGTTTTCGTCGATCGGCCGTGGTTCATTCAACGGGTGACTGCATTGTTTTATTTCTTTGTCTTTTTGTATTTCGTGAAGATGCACTTGATATGCCCGCCGAATTGAAACGTTAGACGCAACAGCTGAATTCCCTCACACGAGCACTACCGCAGCGTCCGTTTCAGATCCATATGTGCTGTGCTTGTCTTTCAAAAAAAAAAAAAAAAAAAGAGGGAACGGCTGGGAGCGTAAAGTTAAGTGTGTAGTGGGATTTAAGTGTAGTGTGATTTAAGTGTAGTGTGATTTAAGTTAAGTGTGTAGTGTGAACTGTAGTGTGATCTGATGGAACATAAAATTCCCTAAATTATTCATTCCCTGTTACCAAGACAGCTAACCATGTCTACTGGATGGTGCAAAATTCGCTGGCCTGCTCAGTGACAGTGAAAATTGTTCAAACAGCAGTGCGTGCATGCATGTTAACTTTGAGAGTTGCGCAAATGCTAGTTATGTCATGCTTAATCGAGGTCACTGGCACACGGCCACTGTTTATTTTGAAAGTATAGCGCTAAAGCACACACTGTAATTTTCTTCCTGCATGAAGTGTGCTTACTATGCCTATGGATTTTGCCTAGTTCATGCAATAGCACTTATGCTGTTCACCAACCTTTCCAGAAGTTGGGCAAAGAAACGCACAACAGGCTCTGCACCTGTGCCATAGATGTATTTTAATGAAATACATCGCTTTCTTGGAACGCTGCCAGCGAATGACCAGTCGCTGGTAGAAGAAAGTGCAGCGCACTCAGATGCCACAGTTGAACAGGCAAGTTTGTCATGATCAACCTTTAAAAATGCATGCTCATAATAGTGCATGAAGCAGACTCAGCATGACGTGCTTTTAAATGCATAAGAGTGGACAAGTCAGTACAGCTTCGGATAGGTATGGCTGAAAACGCAAACAAAACAAATTGCCAATTGAGGCAGGACAAGTGCTCCCGAAAATTTTTTATTCAGAAGAATGAAAATTGTACACATAAACTGAATGACAACGAGGTGACAGAAGAGCATGGAAAGCAACATGATATAAAGGCATGATTCAAGTGCAGTTTAATGATGCTGTTGAATTGTTTACACACATCAAGCTTAATTAAAATGCTTCAGCAATTTCCCTTGCTCTCGTCGTACCTTTATTACAGTAAAGAACTGATGTGCACTCAAGCTGTAACAACGCCACATATCAAGCAATGTACCTACATATGCAGACAAGAATGCCCTCTAATGCATTGCAATGTGCATGCAGGCATATAATGAGGTAGTGCCCCATCTTCTCATGTATAGCGCTACAAATCGCATGCTTTCTGGTAAAACTGGATGCAGAAAGTGTGCAACAGGAAGTTTTTTGGTGTCGTGAACACTAGATCCACAATGTAAAAAATGCCTATAGAAGACAAGTGTATGGTTTTGATAATCAGGTGTGATGAGGCAGCCTTAATGAGCTAAGTAGGATGCTACTAAATCAAGTTTCACTGTTATGTATGTGTGCTTAAGATACAATTCTTTTCACCCTTCAGTTTATCTGTAGCATGGAGCATGGCTACGAATCGCCAAACAACAACGAGGATGAATGGGAGCTGGAGCCATCGGAAGCTGTCCCCACATCAGAACTAGCAGATGAGGCACCATCACAGAGAAGTCGGATAACAAATGAAAACCAGCGTCGTTCTCGAAAGAGAAAGCTCACAAGCACAAGTGAATTTCAGCGGGACCTCCTTAACGAGCAACGCCTGCTTCGGCAGGCATTGGAATCCGCGACCAAAGAAGACCGGGTGCTCAGAGAGCGACAAATAAATGCTCAAGAAAGACTTGTTGGACTGCTGGAGCAGTATTTTAATAAAGATTGACGGGAGGTCGCGTCCCGCATTTGTTGTGACCTATTAGTCATTTCATTCTTGTACCTAGTGAAGAATGAAACTGATGCAGCTGTTGCTCAGCTTACAGCCTCAGGGCTGCAGGTTGTTTGTGCATGATGCTGGAATTCTTTAGTAGTACAGAAGCATTCTTAATAGATGTTTTCTATTGTGTACATGCAGGGCTTCTCCAGAAAGTAGTAGGACTGAACTAAAAAAAAATGTATTCACAATTTTGACACATCGACTTAATACTTAGCAAAATATGCCCGGTCTGCATCAACGCAGCATTTTCAGCGACTTTGCCAATCACTGAAGGCTCACTGGAACGCAGAAACTGAAATGCTCTTCAGCTTCCTCGTTACACCCCCCCCCCCCCCTCTTGCTCTCTTCCCTCCTGAAACAATTTGGGCCACTCAAACGCACTTCATTATGCAATGGGTCTCACTCACAGTTATGCAGTTTGATGCAAAACTTCACTACGTAACGCTGCTCTAACAGACGATTCATTCTGCAGATGACGATGCACTTTTAAAGTGGTACAGCTTAAACTCTATCTACACTCCCTGAAGGCTTGCAGACGACTGGCGCAACCGTAGCTAAGACCCCCACCACCCAACCAGTGCAATAACATCTTCCTCCTTCACCACGTTGTGGTGGGAAAAAAATCAGTGCTACTACTTCCCAGACAAACCTTGTATATTGTGAATATACAAAGTGCCAGCATCAGCTGGCGCACATCAGCAACGCACATGCAGAAAAGGGACCACAAAACATGTTTTCAATCAGTCCAGTCTCCTGTCATATTGATACAGAACTGCTAGTTCATTAAACAAAAATGGCAGTTGAATAAATGTTGCAAGACGTAATTGTTTGTCGTAACTATTGGCTGTGCTACAGCAGAGCCGCCACCTGCTACCCACTATGTTTACATGTGCTAGGAGAGCTTAAAGGTGATCTGTGTTGTAGTGCAGTCTGCCTATAAATAATGGTTTGCACTGTTGCAGTGTGTAAAAACATCTGGTCTTGCACTGTTATTGCATTGTAAGGTCAGTGACTGAACAGTGTAAGATAAGTCATTCAGCTTTCAAATTAATTTTCCTACTTTCTCTGCTACAAAAGAAAAAAGTATTGTATGAGGATCATGATCGTGTGTGACATACCAGTTGCTAGATGCAAGAGACATAACGGGGAGCTGTTCAGCAGCTCCTATAATTGGCTATTTACTGTGGAATTGTTAGTTTGACTGAAGGTAACAGCTATTATGAGCCTACAGAAAATGTTGATAAAAGGCCTGCAAAATATTTGATACAATTTCGCATCACTTATCACTTTCGCATCATATTTGATACTATTTCGCATTTTGACTTGGAAACTGCTTTTCTATTTCACAGAGAATTCAAAGGGGGAAACAAAAACACGTGGATATGTATGCGTACAAGTGGACAATGAAGGGCGGCGCAGCAAACTGAACACAGCCCTGCATCACAAACTTTGGTGGCCTTCACGCTCGCGGTAATATTCAACGAGGGCTCCTCGAACATCTGGTCCGCTTCCAACTTGCACATCTGTAGAATGTTCAGGTTGAACATACACCATACTTTCAATATCAGACTCTTGCAGCCACTGCTGTGAAAGAGAGTCTGAAAAGTGTTCACATATGTTGTGGAGCACACAACAGGCCCTTACGATCATTGGCACATTCGTAATGTCGGCGTCCATTTTCTTCAGAACCAGCCTAAATCGAGCTTTGAGCCTCCCGAACGCGTTTTCAACAATCCTTCGGGACCTTGATGAATTATAGTTGTACGACCTGTGCCGATCGTTCTCTCCAAAGCTCTTGAAGGGTTTCATCAGGTTGGAAGTCAGCGGAAACGCCTGGTCGCACAGGATCAACGGTGGTACCACAACTCCGCTGATTGTTGCTGTTGGGCCTTGGAACAAGGGTCCCTCAACCATATCGGCCAATACTGACTGGTGGTACACATACGCATCGTGACAGCGCCCTGGTGAACCGACGTTCACGTACCTGAACCGGTACTTATGGTCGACCAGGGCGAGCAATATGATGCTGTACCTGCAAAGAACAACGTCATAACTATTAAGAGGAAGCTTTAGCTCGGGTGCTCCTATCTAAATACATGTAAAAGGAGAATTCGTTTTTCTTGGCAACCATTGCACCAAGTTTGACGGGGTTTGCTGCATTTAAAAGAAAAGTTTAAAATCTAGTGACTGTTGGTTTCGAATTTTCGATTTAGGTTGTCAAATTTTTATAAAAATTTGGCTAAAATCGCAAATTTTCAGAAAACAAAACTATCAAGTTTACAACTCCGTAACTCAGCAAGAAAAAATGATATCGCAATTCTGTGAATTGTACCTGATAGCACATCTAAAGCGGACAAAATTTATATGTTACACATGAACCTCAAAAAATGGAGTAATGTGTAATTACAACTTTTGCAGAACCTTCGTAAACAACGTAACAAATTCACGTAAGATGTAAACTGACATATCAAATTTGTCCGCTTTGAATGGTCTAATGGATGCCGTTTACAGAATCGCGATATCTGTTCTTGATGCAGAGCTATTAGCTTGTAAACTTCGTGCTTCTATTTTTTTCAAACGTCTCTATTTTTGAAAAGTCTTTTAACAAAATTCACGCCATAAATCAAAATTCCGCTTCTCACAGTCACTAGAATTTAATTTTCTCTCTCAAATGCAACAAATTTCATTAAAATCGGTCCAGGGGTTATCTCAGAAAAACGTTTTTGCGTTTTTACATGTATTTGAATAGGCCGAGTCGGAGTTGGGCCCGAGCTAAAGCTTCCTCTTAAGTTACATAGCACAAGAAAATAAAGAGCAACGAATTACACTTACACAGGTCATAGTGCACCACTAAGAACGAGCGTTATGACTGGTGAAATGTCGAAACGCGCAGCAAGCCTAGCATTTATCTTTTAATTGCTTTGAAAATATTTAACGAAGGCAATGTTAAATGTTAATCCTTCAATTTGGTGAAACGTTTTCATCAACTACAGCCATAATTATTCATCACGTCAACGACAACAAAACGACCCAGAGAGAGATACTTACCAGCCTTTGTAGTTGTAGTAATCACTTGCGTGCTCCTTTGGCGGCGATACTGGTATGTGACAGCCGTCCAGGGCCCCGACGCCTTGCGGAAAGTCACACACTGCCTGAAATTCTTTTATGTGCGCTGGCATGTCGTCCGGTGAAGGCATTTTGACCCATTCCTTCTCGAGGGTGGCAACAACAGTCGCACAAAATTCCCTGTAGATCACGTTCACGGTAGAATGACCAATGCCAAAGATGTCTGCTATTGCCCTGTCCTCCGCGCACGAGCACAGCTTATACAAGCTCACCGCCACACGCTTTTCTAGGGCGACGCACTCGCGCATGTTGGTCGCTTGCCGTTGCATTGCTGGCCGGCAGGCGTCAACCAAGTATCTGAACGTCGTTTCTGATACCCGGAAAGACTGCTTGAAATGCCGGCTGCCAAGGTTTGGTAGCGTTTTCTCGAACCATTGTTCATGGCGACGATAGGCCCAGACCCGTCGCTGAACTGCGCGGCGCGTGGAAGCGAGCGCTGTCAACAGGCAGTTGTTGGCGATGAGACGCCGCCGTATATCGCGCACCTTTTTGCTTGACGCCTCGACGTCCATTTCTAACGATGCCACTGCAGCAATCGCCAGTGCTATTTCATACTTTTTTCGCGCATCTTCAGCGTCGTAGCTCATCTTCACAATCGTTGCTTTGAAAACAGTCGAGAACACTAAACCTAACGAACTGAAGCAAGGGCAACAACGAAGAATCGACGCCAACATGCGGTATACCAAGCGGCACACATGGTGGCCATCATTACAATAAATACGTCTGTATTTGGTAAAGTAATGCCCTTACTGCGCGTGCATTTTGTTTTGATGTTTCTAAGTATTAAAAAAAAAATATTGCTGAAAAAATACATATAAATTTATTATAAGACGCATTTGAGCCATATTTTTTTATTACTTACGAGGCGATGGCAGCGCTAAGGATACGTTGCGGTTTCTGTTAAACGCTTCAACGGAGACTACCTGGAGACCGTGTAGCACCGACACATCTCCATTGAACTAATGGGCCTTTGAAAGCTCAATGCTCCTTAACCTCAAAGGACTTTGAAAGTGCCCGTGTGACTGGGGTAATTAGTGTACTTACGGGAAGTGCACTTCGGGACCTTGAGTGAGATTTTAGGCGACGTGGTGCTAAACGGCAAAACAGAGTGCACTCGCACTAAAAAAGAAGGGCGACAGACTAAAATCATGGTTTTTGAAGATGTAGATTAAAATTTAAAAAGAACTTCTAAAAAGCAATTCTTTTAGTTGTATTATAAATGAAGAACAATCTTAATCTATATTCCCCCCCCCCCCCCCAAAAGAAAAGAAACGAAAATGTCTTTATCATAAGAGTCAAGGCGGGCCAAGACGAATGCCTAGCCAATGCAGAACACGATGGTGGCGTGCGACGAGGCGGAATTCGATCCTGACAGAACTGAAAATCAGCGAGTAGTGTTTTGATTATTTCGTTAAAAGCTGTTCGACACCTAGAATGAACTTTTGTGGCCTTTTTCGATGCATTACATATCGCATCGTTGAAACTGCTGGCGGCGAGGTTACGTATCCCACCAGCAAAGTGCGTTCCGTGAAAGCGCTCCGACTGGAGTGCACTCTTCTTGAGTACACTCCGCTTGCGACGTTTAGATCTGGGAAAGTGCACTTAAACCCGAGCGCACTCTCCGTAAGTGCAATTAACTTGACCGCTTGATAGGGGTATATATGAGCTGCCCCTAGCGGCGTGAACATTCATTCGATATTTATCCCCCATTGTGGCGTGTGCGCCGTCGGAGCACTTTCTTTCGAGCACAGTATTTAAAAGTAACCAACTCTATTTTACAAAATCAAATCGTTAAAGTCTGGCTGCTGTTCTCTGTAAACTGAACAAAGTGTCGCGAATGACCAGGAGTGAAACAACGATAAACGTTTTCGTAGCAATACAGAAACGAAATTCGTAGTGGTGTCGGGGCGGAAGCCTATACGAGAACCCGTGGTATTTGGTTGCAGCATGCCATTTAGTGTTTTCGGCACTCTATTCATGTCACAGTTTTACCTTTTACGCTAAAACCAGGGGTGTTTTCCTTGCAGCGGGCCCTTCACATGTCCCTACGATACGCACGTTCGCCAGCAGTTTCTTTATTTTTTTCTTTTCTACAACATCTGATGTTTTTGCGACAACCATTTATTCAACAATTTTCGAAAGCTAGCCATACAGCAGTGATTCATTCTTAAAAGACCTGTTTGTGACCAGGCTCATAAGTTGTGGATAGGCTGTTCGTGCTGTCTTTTAATGACGATTAGAGATCCTGCGTTTGCAAAAGATCATTTGCCCTTGATAGGTACGGTCTTTTTTGCAGTAGTCTGTACAGATGGTACCTAATTACACTGACCTGTGTTTTCCCCCTGTAAATATATGCGTTTGCGTTTGAGCATTCGATATTTGTGTCAATACCTGACTATGTCAGTTTTCTTATTAGATGTCCCGTAGAAAATCTTTAGCCTTATTATCCTTATACGGGACGGCAACTTTTCCCAATATAGTTCGGCTTTCATCGATGTACAAGTATTGTGCGTAAGTTGCAATTGTAATTTTAATTAGTCGCAATTGAAGACCTTTGTCGAAAGCCTTAAAGAAGTCGACGAAGATTGCGCCAACTTTGTGTAAGCAGAATGTACAGCGTGACAAAGGTCACAATTAATTATGGTATCTCGTATGGTCGTGTAAATCGGTGCTGATTGAAAAAAAATAAGTTATCCTTTGTTTGGTATCTAATGGCAGTGGTTAAACACAAACAAGAGCAGCGTCGTTCTTCATGTTCATTTTTTGTACTTAGTGACAACTGTCAGCAATCTTTTGCACTTCTCTCTGTTGCAAGTGAAATGAAAGGTCTCTAAACGTACCCTGTGTCCTTGGCTTCGTTCATTCCTTTTCCTCTCGATTCCGTAGCAAGAAAGAGCTTCAATTGTTGCATCTCAGGCTCTACTTTCAGGATACGCACTTATGTGAGTAGTAGCATGCTCCTACGTTTTCGAAGCCATTACTAGACTTTTGGTAACGACGCTTTAAATTGAGAAGCGTGGACGCAGTTACGTGCATTTCTTCAGCTTTGAAAGCAAGGGCCCTATAACGTAAAACTATTCCAAAATGTTTTTATTCCAATCTGCTGACGTCAAATTTGCGTAACCGCCGACGCAAGCATCGGGCGGTCACCCGCAGGGTTGTCTGAACAGACCAATCAAACGCTCTCCTCGTTCATAGGAGGTCACTTTTGTTTGCTTAAAAAACGAATAACATTGCCTACGCTGAGCGACTTGTCTTATCTAATTGGCTGAAAAGAGCCGAGGAGCGCTCAAGTGGAGAGGGATTTGATGGGGCTGAGCCACTGCACTGAAAACCGATAACCGGTTGAAGATAGTGGTGCCGGCGTCTGCGATTGGTCCGCTTTCCCTTGTTTAACTGGCGGTGGCTGGTCGAAAATCCCGGTGGCATGCAACGGAAGCTTAAGAATGACGCTAAAATGGATCCTCAGCAAAGAAGAGTTGGCAGAGCGAGGCCGTAAACATGCCGAAAGTGCTCGAAAACGTTGCGCTGCCACGCAAAAAGTGTTATTATACACTAATAAACTCATGCTTTCCGGTAGGTGCGAGTAGTCAGCGCCTGGGCGATCGGCGGCAGCCATCTTTTATTCCTTTCGGAACGGGGTAGCCTGTGGCTATTCAGAAAAGAACTCATTTTTGTTCGGCATATTAATGCATCTTTAACGCGTACAAGTCACTTTGACGCGGTGATATTTTGTGGTTTTATGACGTTGCGTGACAGGCAGGTGAAGTGGGTGCAGCCCGAAAGCCTTCGACCAGTAGCTGAGGACTAATGGCGAAAAGGCGTCGAATCAGAAATAACTATATTGCTTTTGTTCGGTCAAATCATGCATAATCAGTGTGCACACGTCATATCAGATAGGGAGCTATCGCGGTTTTCATGACGTCCCGTGACAGCCAGGTGAAGTGGGGGTGGTCCAAAAAAGTTTTCAACCAATCGCGTATGGCTGATTGCAGAACTGGAATAGAACAGTTTGGAATAGTTTTACGTCATAGCGCCCCAAAATTGTGTTCGCAAAAGGAGTGGGCTAGCCTTTCTGAGCAAGTTAAAGGTGGAGCGGTTGTGTTGCCGACAGTCTTGCGCGGTGAACGTCACAATTGCTAGAAACATTGAAGTCCCCAAATCACGTTAGCGTACATGGTGTGATTGACCAGCAATGAAGTGTTGCCTTTGATCTGCATGTTCACGGGATGCTTTTGTAACGTGTTGTAACGTGTAGGTTTACGTTGCTGATACATTGTATTTTATGACTAATAAGTTGGGTACGTAGATTGTTTCACATAAGCCGCCAACGCGGACGGATCCGAATTGTACGGCCTGGTCAAATTCTTTAAAGGGGCCACTGGCAAACGTTGGCGTGTTAACTGAGGATAAAATGTAACGAAGCGTTTAAGGGATCCAGCAACCAGTGGTCAAACCCGCCTAAAATTTAGTGAGCATGGCAATTTCGTTAAAAAGAAGACTGCCTGTTGCATCACAGCACTTTGAAAGGTTTGACATTACACGCGAATGCGTACTGCAGCGACGTATCATGCATTCATTTACAGCCTTTTAATCTACTGTGTCAGCTTATGGGGTCTCACATACACCTGCCACATAGGAGCATTGTAGCACGTCCAAAATAGCGCTGTTATGATTACGCAGCTCTCTTTACAGCACTCATATGTTGCTCCAACCTTCTCGGTGTTAAACCTCCTCTCACAAATGAAAATTGCATTGTAGAACCATGACATCGCTATATGCTGCCTACTTGAGAAGCCACACTTCATTTATGTCATAGGTAGAAGGGCATCACTCATCCAAACGCTACTAGATTTTCTTTACAAAATGATACGTTACTTCCTAATCACACGTCAAAAGCAATGAGATTCACGTGGTACTTCAATATCTCCGTCGAAACACGGCCCCAAAGGCAGATCATATCAGATTTGCACGTTTCGAAACCTCAGTGTTTCTAATCTACATCATCTAACAAACCTGCCCTATTGCAAAACCCTGTATCCAGTGTCTAGGGCCATGCCGGATTATGGGCCTAGGGTCGCGCGCTCTATGCTGGGGCGCTGGACCGCCTCGGCATACTGGGAGGCACTGGGTACTGGTGCGAAAAGCAGCTCGAGAGTGTAAAATACGCGGTGTCTAGCCACCATATATAGTTTTTGAATAGAGAAAGCAACAGAGAGCGTTTTGGCGCTATAAAGAACTATGGAAAAGAAATCTGCAACAGGATTCGACCGCCTGTCCGACATATCCCAAACCCGGTACCTCACCACTATGCCGCGCCCGCACACGAAAACGTGCGGATAATTGACCATGTGAAGATCCAGGCGCAGCTTTAGTTTATCACCCCGCAACCAAAGCTTGCGCCTGTATCAAAAAGAATAAGTTGTTGTCCGTATTCAGTAGTATGCTTGGAAGTACTACAACACCGATTTTCGATTGGAATTAGTATTTCAACTTCGAAAAAAGCCCTAAATGAACCGCCGACCCGGGACGCTGCATGGACTTACTGCCGATTTTGATAGCCGTTTCTTGTTCTTCGCGCAAGGGATATGCAAGGTTTTTCTTGTTTAATGATGCGTTTCAATGGAAACGTCTGTCTAGTCACATATCTTCGTCAGAGAAGCGTAGGCAAGGCGGCACCACCGGTCGGTGATCGGCTCCGCGACAGCCACAAGCGTAATGCGGCCTCCGCTTAGCTGCCTGCAGGACGTTCGTTAATAAAACGGAGGCAGCCTCACCCTTCCCCTTTTGCAATAATACCCCTCCCTTGCCACCGCAGCGTCTTCGGTGCGTTTTAATGTGGAATAAACGTCTTATCATTCATTCATTTATTATCGGCGCTCATCGCTGCTTGTGCTGACAATGTAGACACGATAAAATGGTTTATTAAGAACAACGATGCGAAAGCTGAAATATCGAGTGATTTATTTTTGTTAGACTTGTTGGTGCTTGAGCCTAGATGGGCCCACAGCGTGTAGACGGACTCTGCGGATGCGCTAAGCCTAAGCTTCGGTGGAGGAAATTGATCTCAGCGGGCTGAGAGGATAAAGGAGGCCCACTTCAAGTAGTTCCTCCCCCCACCCTCTATTCCATTGCCCCCTTCCCTTTAAAGAGGGATAAATAAAGTTTTTTCATCATCATCATCATCTCGGCGCGGGTGCCTGGCGAAGGCTACAATGTGTGTATTTGAGCCTCAGAACCTTTTATGAATTATTTTTTAGTGTACGAGAGAAAGTGGAAGCCCACAAATCAGCTCAGCTTCGTTATCAGTGCGAATAATATTCAGTGGTAGGCTTCGAACTCAGGGTCTGTTCGAATGCGTCTGAACGACTTCTGGGTTTCGTGTCGATACCACAACACTACGACAACTCGCAGTGATCGGTTACGTACAAACTACTAAAAAACAAGGAATCTGCCGTGTTTGCGTGGATTCGTGCAAGAATGTAGCTATCCGCCCTGTTAAAAGGGAAAATGCAATAAACGAAACCGATCTACAATATCAAGTATAGGCATTCATAAACAGGGCAGCTCACGTACCTTTATTCAAAGCGGCGACACAAAATAGACTTTTATGACCTCAAGATATAGCGTTATTTAAGACAAGACACTAGTATGAAGCGATGAAATCGCATGAAGCATTTAGTATTCAGCAGCGCCTATCCTCCTTGCGCACTGGAACCAGTGCGGCACAAATGCAACCAGCGCAGTTTCCAATGCGAGCCAGCGAACTGCAGCAAGAACCAGCGCAACCCAGCGTCATGGCAGTGAAACCAGCGTCTCGTCCAGTGGCCCAGCTCCTATGCAGCGTTCTCACTGGTGTTCCACTGTCTCGTAGTGAGCGCCAGCGTCCCCAGTATGATCCAGTGTTAAAAAACGCGCTGGTTTCACACTGAAAGGCACTGGAAGACGCTGCTTTTGCAATAGAGTTGATCATTGGCATCAGGGCACGCTCTCACAGGCATGGCATCACGCTGACATTTCGCTAATACCCAAACTAAGCAAACCCATAGCCATAGAAAACTTACGGCCGATATTTCTTACTTCATGCATGGGAAAGTTAATGGAACACGTGATTTCGCGGCGTCAGCAATTTTTCCTCGAACGTTCTCCGACTCACAGTTTGGATTCCGGGAACATCTCTCCACGCAGAACGTGCTTCTACATCTTAAGGAAGAGGTTGTCGGCGCCTCGCCCGTGCCCAGACGAGGGCCATCCTCGCCCTTTGTCAAAAAGGAACATTTGATAACGTGGCGCCCGACTTGATTCTTCGAAACCTAGCTGAATCACATTGCGGTGGCCGCACGTTTAACTACATTCGTTCCTGTCTGCGCGACAGAACAGCCATCATTGGGATCGGACAGGATCCGCCTCGCAGGTCGCGGCACCCCACAGGCATCAGCTCTGTCCCCCACTGTATTTTATATTGCCCTCGCAAGACTACCTGAGCGGCTCAACCAGATTCCCGATGTTGCACATGCGATTCACGCAGAAGACATCTGGACGCCGCGAGCATTTGACTGCGGCTGTGATGTCGGCTGGCGCCGGCATCGTCACCTCTTAAGTACGACAGGGCAACTTGTCCTGTGCTTCACAAAAGTCTGAGCTTCTTCTCATACGCGCGCGTAGCATCACCCCAGATCACGGTGCACGTGGATGGCAGGCCTGTGCCCGAGGTGGTTCGTGCTCGCATTCTTGACTACACGTTCAAGCGAACGGGAAGGAGAACTACACTGTCTCTCTCTCGTCCCAACAGACCGAACAGACTTGGCCATGATTCGCCTGGTGTCCAACAGGCGCTCAGGTCTACGAGAACGGGACTTACTGCGCCTGGTGGAGGCCTGCGTGATCAGTTGCATTACTTACCAACTTCCCTTCCACAGACTTACCCAGTCGCAGCAGGTGGACGCGATGCTATGAAAGGCGACTAAGCTTGCCCACGGCCTCCCACACCGCCACGAAACGTCTGCTAGCCCTAGGGACGCATAACACTCTCGGCGAGTTGTTGGAAGCTCAGTGGGTCAGTCAGCGTCTTTTGCTCACGCCCACTGGGCGGCACCTGCTCTCGAGATATCCGGTTCTCCGTAATGACCATCAAGACATCGCCATCGCTGTTCCGACTTGGGTCCGTACAGCCTTATAGGTGCACCCACTACCACGAAACATGCATCCTGAACACGATGCGGGACGACGACGCGCCCGTGTACAATACCTGGTGCGCATACTCGGTGATATACCTGAGACAAATACCCTCTACACGGATGCCGCTCGGTGCCGCAACGGGTATTCCGCGTTTGTGTTGAATGATGCTAAAGCATTTTTTTTAATGCGAGGGTAAATGCCTTAGCGCACACAGGGGTATGGGATGCGAGCGAATAAGGATGATTAAATGAATAAAAAAACATTTCTTACGGCCGCCTCCTTGTGGGGTTCTATACCCAGACACGGAGAACTTGGAGTGGAGATCGATGTGCGACACGCTCTCCGTATTCCTGGGGAGGTGCATATCCTAACCAATTCCCAGCAAGCATGCCGCGTCTTTTTGACGAAACGCGGCTTCTTCAAGGCGGATCCCCGATCCTACACCAGTCACCAAACGCAGACACATCTGTCCCTCGACGCATCCACTTGCTCTGTACTCCTGACCATGCCTCACTGTCGTGCAATGACCGCGCACACGCAGTCGCTCGAGAAATTACCCTCCGAGCTGCCGGGCTTGGCAAAAGTGGAAGTCCATATCAGGTAGGCCCTCCACTCACATACATGTTAGGATACTGCACAAGAGCTACGGGCCCGCCGCTGCTGTCGTCCTCTCGAGAGGAAGAGGTGGCAGTCCACCAGCTCCAAACAAGCACATCTCCCAACCTCCTCTCCCTACATAAATTGTACCCTGACTGCTATGCAAACTCTTGACCGGGCTGTGACAGCTTCCCCACGGCGTTCAGTGTCATGGTGGAGTGCACCGCAAAAGTATTCCCTATCATCTGTCAGCTTTCCTGCACGCCCTCCGCACCAAAGAGCTCTGGGGGGGGGGGGAGGGCGGCCCTCTGGGACGGGCCTCCCGAGGTCGGCCGGGCTCGACGGGCCTGAGCTGGGATCGTTTTAGGGACCCCGGACTAGGTGTCCATCACGCACTCTCGCTACGCTTTTGATAAAGGTGTTTACTCTCTCTATGTCACACGAACTGTTTTGATGTGTGCAAATTTGGAAGGTCCTTGGGATGCAGCGGCGGTGCCAACGTTATTATCGTTTTCGCATTCGCGTATAACCTTAAATTGCAAATATGTCGACTAAATTCTTACTTTAGTCGTTCTTTCTTTTCTGTATCCCATTGCTTAGTCATCATATGCCAGTTCACTGTGTCGATTTGTGTTGCTTCAACATTACACATCCTGTGCAGTAGTTCTGTATTGTTCCTTCTATTTGCAAATTTTTGCCTTTTTAATAATGTATTTTTATATAGCTGATAAGAAGAGGTCTCATTCCAGTTTTAATCTTTCGCGCCTCTTCATGGATAAGGCGACAATTTACGTAAGAATATACCACAATAACTGAAACTGAACTAAATAATTATCAAGAGAGCAGACTGGTGGGCTGGTTGGTACTCCATAACTTGAGATAAAACGCAAAAAAAGGAAACAAGGGGCCAGCAGAAGGGAGCGCTGTGTCTTCGTTCCCTTCTGTTGTCCTTGTGCTGTTTCTTTTTTTTTTTTGCGCTTTGCCTCAAGTTAAATAATTATGCTGCACTTGATTGGTGTGCCATTCTGTTGATAAGTGATATTTGGTTATTCCTTGTTTTACACCAGCATATTTTAGCGGTTGTTGCTTTTAGCTTTAGCTTTCTGAACCCCTGACACGACAGCTGTATCGTGCGTTTTTTTTTTTTTTAATTTTTATCCTTGTCTACTACTCGCGATCAATTTTTGACATACACCCGCTAGAGTATGCCGGATTTCTGAGCCAGCTGTTCTCGTGAACTACAGAAGAAACTGAAATAATCTGAAAAAGAAAAAGAAACGTGCAGACCGGAGGAGCCTGAGCGCTCTCTGACCTAATCAACATGTAAATAGCGTATATAAAGCTTTAAATTCGTGATATTCATTGCGGCTCTGCCCTTCGTACTAGCACTTTCTTGATGCACGCGGACCATCACCGACCGTTCACGGACGTGCATACTTACTTTCGTCACAACACATGCCCAGTATACTGTGCTATGCAGTGTGGAGAACGCCTTCTTTAACACTACCAGCCGACCTATCGGCGGTAATGACACCACGGGCGAATTACGTCAGGAAGCTATAGTTCATCTCCTCGAATTGAACTAGTTTACGCACTTTGAAGGAATTCCCTTTAGAGATTGATGCATCTAGACTAACCCGAAAAGGAGAACGCGAGACCTGGAAGCGCTGCTGCTTTCGACGCATTCGTGGCTGCAAATCGCTTAATCTGGCTTTTCACGGCCACGAAGAAAGGTCGGCGCCCTTCGACGCCATAAGACGAATGCGCGATTGTCTTGTGGCCCGTAATACGGCACTGGAGCGTAGGAGAACGATGCGAGATGAAAACAAAGCGACGGTGCATGTGCGTGACAACCTCCCGTACGATTGACGATTGACAGAACGCGCAAAATGAGGAGAGGCTGAGTCGCGGCACTGTGCACGGAGATTGTCGCCCCGAGCGGGCGAGAGTGCTCAAAGGGAAGCGAAGAATCGGCAAGTTTCGCCCCCCTCCCCCCCCCCCCCCCCCCCGAGCGATGATAGCCGGAGGCGACTTCCTCGAGAGATTTGGAGACGGCGCAAGGCAAGCATGGGAAGAAGAGGAGGGTCCTTCGTAACCCAACACGGCCGCTGGACGCCATCGGGACGGCCCGGCGGTAATCTGCAGCAGCACTGGCCGCTCCTCTTTCCACCGAAAGTCACACGAGGCGTGCCAAGGAAAGAAGGCGGTGTGTGAGGCCGGCGGCGACAGGCCTAGCGACGCTCCTTTCTCGAGCTGGATGACTCGCAGGCTCCCGGCGGCCTCTTCCACCGCGCCAGCACCATGAAGACTACGAGCGAGCGCCTGCCTCCGACCACGAGCCGGACACTGTTGGCCGCCGACCAGTACCGTCTTCGGCTTGTTCGCCGCGGTCGTCGCCTGGCCGCATATCTGCTTCGGCGGTGTCATCTCCTCGTCACGGCCCTCACCGTATGCGTCCTGGTGATGGCGCCCGCTGTCGAGGGGTCCTGTCCATCGCGGGAGTTCATCTACCCATGCACCTGCACCGAGACCTTCATAGGGAACTACGTCATGTGCACCGTTGTGCGTGAAGAACAGCTGAGGCTGCCGTTCCAGTACCTTAGAGATTATAATCTGAGTCGGTTGTTCCTTAGTAACGTTACGTCGAGCCTGAATCCGGACGTGTTCACCGGACTCAAGGTCGGCACCTTTAAGGTGGCCGATTCTAGATTTAAGATGGAGGACACGCGTCAAATGGGAGGTTGGTCTTCGGTTTCGACAGAACGCTGGACGAGGATCCAGAACCTGGAGTTTATGCGCTGTTACGTGGACGCCGGTGCCAACTTCTTCGGTGCGCTGGACCAGCTGGAAACGTTATCGCTGCTGAACAGCACGGTGACCCGCTTCGGCCGCGAGTGGATTGGAGCGCTTGTGAATCTGACCCATTTGATGGTCGATGCTGTGAGTTTCCACAAACTCGATGACGACGCGCTCGCGGACTTGCCGAATCTGAGCACGCTGGTGTGGTCCGGCAACGGCGCCATCGTCCTGAAGCGCCAGTTCTTTCCCCTCCGAGCACGATGCCTGAAGAGCATCGATCTCAGGTGAGCAGGCATCGCACTTGCGGCGACGCGCGCTGCGTGCGACGGAGAAAAAGAAAATGATTCCGAACCCAAACCTGTGAAATATTCACAACTCACCAAAACTTTCTATTTCGGCCTGAACAAGTCGCAGGATTTTAAGCATATTCATAACGAGAGTTTACTGAAGCAGTACATCATTTATCGAAATTCCATTTATTTGTTGTTCCAAAAAAAAAAAGAAAGACTTTACGAAAGGAGAGGATAACTTGATTGCGAGAATGGCCTCGAGGTCACCCTGTGGCCGTAACGTATCTTCTCTCTGTGTAATTACTTTCTTGTTATTTAGTTGCAAGAATATGAGCTCGTAGCTTGCAGGCCTCGTGATACGTTCGTTACAGATAAGTAAGCAGCGGGCAAAAGTCTCCAGCGGATGCTGCACGCGCCAGCGCACTCTCAGAGCAAGAAGACCAGACGGATTTTCTCGCAAAATACTTTTGCAGAACAGTATTTAGTGGAACCGGAAGCACAGCGCTTAAAGAGACAATGCGCGAATGAAACGGCGCCTTGGACAAGCGGGGACAATATCGTCATTGGGTGGCCGTTGCGAAAACTGTCTGGCTGCCAAAGTGACATAGCGGGAAATGTAAGTACACAACTCAAGGAACGCGGGGTCTTGCTTCGATGATTTCTTGGGATGATGACGTTGCTCAAATTCTGTAGAAAGACCTGTAGGTCGGTGGCCGCATGTCGCAAATGCTTACTAGATGTACCGGTGACAACAGGTTACATAAAGGTGGCACCTGTTGTGGGAATGCGCAAAAGGTTTCTTGAACGGCATATCGTGACAGGTGGTTGACGGGCGGGAAAACGCTGTGTAACACTGCATTTCACTGACAAAACTGTCTATCTCAAGAGGCCAAGAATATTGTCGGGTGGGGAGGGGTGCACATATAAAGGCTAAAAGAGCGTAGCGCCAGAAGACGGAAAGAAAGACCTGCCGTCCATTGTTTCGTTGTTAATTGTGGCTTCACTGCCTTGCTAAGCACGTGGAGAAGGTCATGTGCCGTCGAGTGGGCACAGACACTCTCAAAGTTGTCTACAGCCTACGTTCTTTCGAAGTGTCGAGCTGTGTCCTGTTTACCTGAAAGTAGCTGAAAAATTGAAGATTAATACAGTTTTCGTTCTGGTTAAGCTTATTTCATTATTGGCATAAATTTAGCCTTCAGCAATCGTTGCCATAGTTTCTCCACATTGGCCACAAGTAAGCTGCCAGATAAGACTGGAGAATGCCTATTGTCAATTGACATGAAAAGATACCAGAAGTGTAGGTTACAGTCCTGGTGCTCAAGCATGGTGCGCCCCAAAATGTTTACAAGAGGCACAGACTTCCGAGCATTCCGTTGCTTGGCTGAAGGCCAATAAACCTGGGGTTTTATCTTGAAGATAAAGTTGAAGAGCCTGCGGACATGACGAACTTCCTAATTACCAACAAGAGGGACTATAGCACACATGGCGGAACGCATTATGGGGCACCAGTGTTGGTGCGTAGTTCTTCCGCTTTCGTCACGGATATTTCATTCGAGAAAGTGTGATAAGGCTCAAACGAAGCGGCTTATACCGGGTGCTGTTCCTGCCCGGTTCTGACACAGTGCACCATGCGATAACAGTTTTGCGCTGGCAGATTTCGGGGTGTCGGCGCCTCGCGCGGGGGGCTCTACCGCACGTACCACGATGCTGTCATTGACTCCATGCGTCGTGGATGAACCATGAGTACCGACGCGAGGCGCCTTAGGATACCTATGGATGCCTGAGATAACAAAATCCTTAGGGAAAACAATGCGATTCACGCGTGCTTAGACGTTCCTTTACTATGTACCAGACGCACACTGACACTTTATGTCGAATGGTGATTGAGCTTTTAAAGCAAAGCTTTCTTTGCCAACCTGCCCGCGGTTAGCGCGAGGCATGAGTTTTCGGTTTGTAGCTGAACATGCGCGCGAGGTCCAGGAGTGACAACGTACTGCCCGCGGGCGCATCTTCTGTGTAATCAACGAATAACTCACGTCTTAAAACGTGTGCATATTATGTATACGTATCTCTAAAGCAAAAGGACCTCATAATGGCTTAACGAATGATACGGAACGGCTTCTTCGATTTCTACAATTTACTCATTTTTGGGATACCCCTGTCTTGAGCCATTGGGCCCATGTAATTTGGTATCTGTCGCTGCAGGTACGTGCCTATTCTGGGCCAGTGCGGTGAAGTAAGGGGCATAGAAGCTTTCTATGCATGTGTTTCGTGGCTCTCTGTGAAACACTGCAGCTGTCATTTTTGACACGCAGTATACGTCGCCTTCGTCGCGGATGCATTGCTGCATCGACGTCTCGCCCTGCAGCACATCTGCCTGACTTGGTGTTTGCATGTCGGCATTGCTGTTAGACGGTGTAGCACATAAGCAAAAACAATGTGTGATAATACACGTCACATGTAGGATAAAAATAGCAAAACATTATGCGTCGTATCTTATTGTAGGCTGACTTTCACATGACAAATTACACGCAATGAATTACTTGTAATCAATTGCGCTTTTGCTAGTTTTGTTATTTGACAATTACTTAGTCTACTCGGTGCCGCTCACTGTATTTCAGTAACCAATCACATGTAACCAGTTCCTTTAGTGACGAGGCGAGCCGTAACAGGCGGTGCAGCTTAGAGAACCTGATTTTGGTGAAAACCATGGCAGAACACCCGAGATGGTGCCACGCAGCCGCAGTCTCGCGAATGCGCATGTTCTGGCAGGGCTCAGTATTGGTTTACGTTTCCTCATCTTAACGCTCCGCCA
The DNA here is from genome assembly GCF_023375885.2 of Dermacentor andersoni. NCBI lineage: Eukaryota > Metazoa > Arthropoda > Arachnida > Ixodida > Ixodidae > Dermacentor > Dermacentor andersoni. The sequence continues at coordinate 7,798,885 of NC_092823.1, read as the reverse complement.
AATGTATGCCGACGAAACAAACCCGTGCCGGAATGTCTCGATAGCGAAGGCCATTTGGGACGTAAATGCGAGGCATTCAGATTCGGACAATGTTTTCTGCCTTTCATTGACGACCGTCTTCTCCGAGATGCCGCAACAAAGAAGCGCTGCGCTTCATAGATGCCGCGCAATCGCACTCTTATGCGCCAATCCCGCACATGCGCTAAAACGCCGCCCCAAGCGCGCACTTCGAGCGATCATGCCCACACTCTTCCTCCTAGAGCGAGTTTTAGTGTCGCTGCTTATGTATTCGCAACAAAAAACAAGGAACGATGACAGACAAACATTTTCAAAACCAATTGTTAGTGCAGATCAGTAAAATATGAACGGCCGCCGAGGACGCACTGAATGTACCTGACTAGGTCGTCCTGTTTACTCTATCTATGCAACGCTAACGTTCGAAGGAGAGTAACTTAAAAGTAATCGATTAAGTTTGCAAATATTTCATTACTTTCCAAGGAAAATAAATGGCTGCTGTAATCTATTACATATTTGAACGTACTGTTGTAGTTGTAACCGCTTACTTTTCTTTCTTGTCATGTGTACGAGTCTGATCGTAGGCATCTATTACCCGCTTCACAAAAGCTTCACTTGAAATGATTTCTAAATATGCGGTGGATATGCCTATTTTTGACGTTCCTGCTGCGCACTTTCGTTTGAAATAATCCTTGGCGGGTTTTTTTCCTTAAAGTATACTTCCTCTCTGGAATATTATTCCTCTGCCGGAAGGTAAGTCGGGTGTCATGAAGTGTAGTGTGTCTATGTGGCGGTACGGTGATGCAGGAGTTTCGAATTTCAAGTGTATTTCAGTTGATCAAAACATTACCACATTCATAGAATACGCAGGAGGAGTCTGTGAAGAGTCTTGCTGCCCCATGCCACCAACTTCTCGATAGATAGGTGTCCTTCTAAGCGCCTGGAACTCTCGCCCTAAGCAAGCAGCAGGCCGGGAGTACGCGTGTACCTATTTTGCCGGTATTGATACTCGGCGGCATCGCGCGTCTATACCTCACACAGCAGCGGCGGATCCCCGGCTATTTCACTAAAGCTGGGTTGCAAGACGCTGTCTGTCGTTTCGCTTCTTTTCTGTTGCCCTGATGGTAACAGGTTCATCTTCTTAGCTAAAAATCTCGGAAGGACCTCGAATCCGGAATCAGGATCCTTGATTTAACTTGAGGGAGGGGCGGCCATGTCACCCCGTGTCTATGGGGAATTTTCACCGAATCCAGGTTTGGGGTCAATTCTCCGCCTGCATAGTAGTGTCCAAATCCAGCACCCAGCGATCACTTCCTCGAAGTCACAGAGACAGATCTCGAAGGTCATGCTTTTGCGTGATGTATGCGCCGGAAGCAATTGCGGAGCGGGAACTTTTTATAGCTGCCATGTGTTGAACATCGCCTATATTTGCCAGGGGCCTCCGTCGTTGATGTGTGCAAGCAGCGTATTTCTCAATAGGTGTGCAGTTTGTAGTATCGCTCACAAGTTGCCAAAAAACCGTCAATTTCTCCAAAGAAAAATACCGCAGATCCAACGAGTTGAAATCTATATAAGCGAAGCATGCAATGCACAGACGCACGCACGCACACTATCGCGGGCTCACACAAATTATGCCGAGCACTTTGTTAAGCAGAGTTGCTCACTACTACACTCGGTTTCATACATGTGGTGCAACGCTATTGAGTCTAGAGATACATTTGCAGTGGCTGCATTCGAGTTAGAAATAGTTCGGTGTATTTTGACCAAATTTTGAGAAAATTATCTTTGTATAAGCTTCGTTCTGAATGAAAAAAAAAAAGAATTTGCCCTTAGAAACGAACAACCCATGTCGCACCAGCCTCACGTGCATGCTCGCGCGAGCAAACACCGCTGGCGCGCAGCGAAGCATAAGCGGAACGCGCGGAGGGATGGACTTCGCCGAGCGTACTTCGTGCGTAGCTTCCACAGTGTTGCATCTGACGTATGAAACGGAGTGTAGCGAGTACGACGGGCACCTTGAACGCACCATGGTTTCTGAGGCAGAACGAGCATACATACGTAGCGCAGTTCGATTCCACTATATCCCCAAGAAGCAATTACTTCCTCATCACCGTGCAGGCTAGGATGAGCGAAGGCGAGCTTTCTGGCCCTTCATTTTCTTTCCCCCGCACGACCGCCGTGGCCGCGTATGTATGCATGGATGGATGGGTGGATGGATGGATGCTATGAGCGTCCTCTTTGGAACGAGCCGTCAGGCTGCACCACAAAGCTCTTGTTATTATTTGGCTAATTTCTGCTGATCTTAAAAAAAAAACACGAAGCCTTCCCACCACCAACCTTTCTGAACCCTTACTGGGAATTTTGCTTTTGTACGCCTCCGTTGTTTGTCGCCTCTCTACATTTTTCCACCAAACTTCCAATCGCCCCATACTAAGCTCCATTGCGGACATGTTTACTCTCACGCTGAACCCGAGGCCTTGAGGAGGCCCGAGGGGCCTAAATCGACCGCTGAGCAGACGTCTTCCCATTCTCATGAAACATGCTCCGTCCTTTCCCCAGCTTTACTACAGCAAGCACATGCTTCTTCTTCATTTTTTATATCTCGCTTTATAAGTGCGTGTTCTAAGGCATCCTGATCTCGCTTCGAAAAGAGCTTGGCTTTAAGTTATAATAAATTTCGGTTATCATAAATGGTTTCTTTCCTGATTTCGTTTGTTTCCTCTTAAGTCGTCGCTCATTGCAGGTTTCTTTTCCACTGCCGCCATCCATGAGATTACCTCAGCCTCTCTTACTTTGCGTTTGACGTTCTCTGTTGCCGTGTTGCTGACCATAATGGTCGCACACTTGCTGGCAAGCTTCCTAGTTATTTTCCTTCACTGTGAATCAATGTTCTCAAATATCTGAATACTCTCCCAGCCCGTTCACTTTCTTCCATCTTAATCATTGGTTCTTCAAAATGAATTTTACTCTGAGCTTCCCTTACTTCAAAACTTGTCCGGCCCATTACACCCCGGACAGCTTCTTTTGTGGACTTCCCGTCAGTGCCCACTGCGAGGCGTCCCAATGAACTTTGGTTGCGATCGTGTCCTGATTGTGCTCCTGACTTCACGCAAACAACCGCATTTCCAAATGTAAGTCCTCGAACCATTACACATTTCCACATATGACAGAGCACCGCATACATACTGTATCCTCATAGCGGTCTGTGTTTTAATATGGCGGCATTTCTCTTACCTTTTACTGATATTGTTTTTCATGTGTTTCCATATACCTATTCCCTTAGTTTATCCGTATACCAAGGTATTTCTATTTTTTCACCCGAGGTATTTCCTGGCCCTGTATTGATACTGTATGATCACTGTTTTCATTGAATACCGTAACACCTGATTTTTTAAAGCTAAATTTCAGACCAAATTTATCGCTTTCCTGCTTACAGAGATTCGCCAGACGTTGCATATCACTTTGCTGGTTAGCTAGCAAAACAATGTCATCCGCATAAAACAAACCTAGAAGCTGCTGGTGTACTACTGTACCAGCCTGTTTGTACGAGATAGTAAACCCGATATTGCTTCGCTCTAGCGCCCTCTCCATCCTCACCAGGGGCGTAGCCGGGGGGGGGGGCTTATGCGGCTTCAGCCCCCCCCCCCCCGAAGTTGTTTCGTGTTGTCCATGCACCGTCGAACAAAGCAACCCCCGGCGCCGGAAATCATTCTGGATTTTGTCTAGAATGACTTTTTCACGCTCGAAAAGACATTTCGCCGCGAACATTGCGAACTCGGGCTGGATTTCGCGGCAGCGCTCATGCACCGAAAGTCACATAACGCAATCAGCCCCATCCGAGCAAGAAGTTTCAAGGGCGTTTTGATGGCGAACGGGCTCGCGGCGGCATCTTGCGGAGGCCGCGGAATCTACGGAGCGCATGGATTTCAATTTCGAAACTTTATGGGCATAAAGTTCTAAAACTTTTCATGCGAAACGGGCATTCACATTTTCGAAGTTGTGCTTCAGCTATTCAATTGCAGAAGTTTGTGGGTTTAATGTTGTTATAAACATTTGACGCCAAAGGTGGATTGACCTTTCTAAAGTCTTACATCGAAACATACAACGAGACAAGCCAAATCAACACACTATCAGACAAGTTGACAAAACACGCAGCGAGATCCGATGAGCCGAAGCATTGTGGTTCATTTGTGCCATCATGTCGCATAAAAAAATAAAATTTTTTTTCCACCTACGCCAAAGCATCTATGTCAAGACACTAAAGCCAGCCAGGGTAACTACGTTCTTATTTATTTTTTTCTACTTTGACTTTTATTCGTGAGGACACATTGAGCCTCTTCACTTTTTTTTCTAATTCTCTCTACCCTACCCGCGGGGTGCCAGGGCCAGCCAGAGCGCATGCGTTTTTCTCGTGTTGCCCCGACCACCGCGCGGCGCACTTCGGTGCGCGTTTGGTTTTCTCTGGCCGAGTGGATTTTCGCCTGGCAGATTTTTGGGCGCCTTCTGGCTAGCAGTCGAGAGAAAGAAACAATGGTCGCCCGCCATCACCACGCGATGGATTGCACTGCGTTCGCTTGAACGCAACGTCTCCGGAAAGTCTTGTCTCGCCGGTGTAGGATACTGAGCACTATGCGTCGGTGGACCAAGCGTCTCACGTTTTCTTCTATATTCATTCGGTAGCCACATTAGGTGCTCAAAGTAGGCATTGGATTGTGGCCAACATACTCTCCTTTGCGTTTTTTTTTTCATTTCGGTGCCCCCGCCTAACATAGGAAAAAGAAAATACATTGTTGCGACGCAGCGAATTGTCGCATGGTGATAGTTTGTTACTTCTCCTTTTGCGAAAAGTAATCGGCCACGACACGCTTCACTTGGCGGATACCATTATTATATTATTGCGATAGCAACTATATGGGGGGGGGCACTCCAGACTCATTTCTGCTGCCGCCGTCGCCCTCATGTTTCGTATCAAGTCCAAGGGCGATAACGTCGTGACCGCGTGCCGCATGCTGTATGTGCGAGTGAAAGCGTAGGGAATGGTTGAGCCGACGATGGTGGCTCAGTCTTGTGTGCGCATGCAAAAAAGCGGGGAGCAAGCGCGCCGCCTTTCGTCGCGTGCGATACATAGGGTGGAGTGGATGGAATTGGGGCGCGAGCTAGGATTCTGTGAATCTGTGATTGCGCAACATGTTTATTTGCCTTGTTTGACGCATTATATACATTGACTTTTTCTTGGATACGTAGATGTATTGGAGATTTATACGTATATTTCATTATCTTGTTGCGAGGTTTTGTGTATACGTGCAGTGAACTTTCTTTCCGGTGACCCTTTTTTGCCCTTTATCAATCATTTGTATATTCCATTGTATCTTCGCATTTCTAATAAACGAGGGCGAGTCAACTGAAAGTGATCCTACCCACCGCGCGCAATAATGGTTCGGTTCATTATCTGTAAGGCATGCGCGTAGCACACAGACATTTCTCATTTACAAAAGTGACACGCAGGTGTGAGGGTAAATGTTCTTTAATGCGCTCATACACTGGGTTGAACAAGGTTGCGTAACGTCATGGACGCTCCAGAAGTTGAGCAGCGTGGTGCCGTGAGGTTTTTGACAGCTGAAGGTGTTTCCCAAAAAGAAATTAGTCACCGTATGGCTGCCGTGCACATTGAACATTGTATTTCATTGGCCACTGTGAAGCGTTAGCACAAACGGTTCAAAGGAGGATGTGAAAGTTGCAAAGACGATCCCAGACGGGGCCAAAGCCACCCCTAACAAAATTGCAAAGGTTGATGAGCTGATGACACAAGAACGGACGATAAGCATCGATGAACTGGCAGAGCGTGTGAACATAAGTCACTGTTCGGTTCACCGTCACCGTTCACGCGATAATTCATAAACATCTCGGTTATTGGCTCTTGTGTGCGCAATGGATGCCCAAGATTTTGAACCACCGCCAGAAGAAGGGTCTGCGCTGCCTTGAGTCATCTGACCCGGTATCACATTGAGGGTGACGACTTCTCTGCAATTGTGATCGGGGAATGAACCATGGTGCCACTATATATTACAAGCCTGAAACACAACGGCAAAGCTTACAGTGGAAACATTCGAATTCACCACCCCCAAAGAAAGCAAAGGCCGTCATTTCCGCCGGAAAGATGTTGTTGACTTCTTTTTTTCGATCGTCAGGGGCCATTACTGATAGAATTTGCTAAACCCGGAGAGACTATGAATCGTTTCCGATATTTTGAAACGCCGGATCGGCTGCATGTCACAATCAAGAACAAACGACGTGGAAAATGGACAAATGGGGTCATCTTGTTCCACGACCTGGCGATGGTGTTGGGGCGCTGAGCACGAGGTCGCGGAATCGAATCCCAGCCACGGCGGCCGCATTTCGATGGGGGCGAAAGGCGAAACGACCCATGTACTTAGATTTAGGTGCACGTTAAAGAAACTCAGGTGGTCGAAATTTCCGGAGTCCTCCACTACCGCGTGCCTCATGATCAGAAAGTGGTTTTGGCCCGTAAAACCCCTTAATTTAATTTTTAATTGTTCATCGAAAATGCCCGTCCCCACGTCGCTGATGTGGTTAGTACAAACCTGGCAAAGTGCAAGTGGGAAACGCTGCAACATCCCCCATACAGCTGAGACATGTCGCCTTGCGACTTCCACATTTTGGGACAAATGAAAAAAAAAAAACAGCTCAAGGGAAACAGATTCGTGTCGGACGATGATGTGAAAGAGTCAGTTGCATATCTTTTGAAGCAGCAACCCAAGGAGTTCAATGAGACGGGAATCACCCGACTCGTTAGCCAATGGGACAAATGTCGAAATGATCATGAAATAATGTGCCCCGTTCATCGTATATTCGCATTAGCTCACTTTCATTTGACTCGCCCTCGTATATTTTGCAGAACGGCTTTATATACGTGCTCTCTGTTGGGACAATAATTTCGGTGCAGTTACGATACAGAACCGGTGTCAGCTGCTCCTGCGTAATACATTGCAATAAATGACACCGTCATGCATTTGTTGAAAAACATAAACAAGGTTCCTTAATGACAAAGTTTCATTAACATATTTGTCCTCAACTTGTCCATTTCATGGCCTTTACATTTTTCATATCTGCGGCATGCACTGCTTTGCTGGTTTCGAACTGATATAGGTCTAACGATTGTGAGATATTTTCTTTACTTATTAAATAGACAAAAACATGGAAGCATTGATATCATGCAGTTACGTTGGGCACAATTTTTGGCACATACGAGTATATCTTTTTACGAAAAAATACATATAATACTTGTTTTCGCAGTGCGTAGCGTTCAAGAAATCGTTTGCAGCATCTTTGACAATGGCGATGCAGTTATTACTTATGTATTTGATCCCTCGACAAATTGTTTAAGAGGAAGGGTTAGCTCGGGCCCAACTCCGACGCGGCCTATTCAAATACATGTAAAACGCAGAAACTCTTTTCTGAGATAACCCCTGGATCGCGTTTAATAAAATTTGTTGCACTTGAGAGAGGAAGTTAAATTATAGTATGTGTTGGAAGCGGAATTTCGATTTAGGGCCTGAATTTTGTTTAAAATATTTCGGAAAATTCGAAAGTGCGAAAAAAATAGAAGCACGACGTTTACAAACTAATAGCTTTGCATCACGAACAGATATCGCGGTTCTTCAAACGCAATTATTAAAGAGTCAAAACGGACCAATTTGGTATGTCCATTTGTACCTTATGTGAATTGGTTACGTGGTGTACAAGGGTTCCTGCAAAAGCCGTATTTTCATAATACTAGATGTTTAGGTTCATTTGTAACATATCAATTTTCTCCGCTGTAGATGTACTATTAGATGTGATTCACAGAATTGTGACATTAGTTTTCATTGTTGAGTTAGAGTTTTAAACGTGATAGTTTCGTATTCTGAAAATTTCCGATTTCTTGCCAATTTTTAATAAAGAATTGACCTACTAAATGAAACATTTGAGACCAGAAGTGAGTATATCTTATGTTTTCCTTTTAAATGCTACAAACCTCGTCAAATTTGGTGCAGTGGTTGCCGAGAAAAACGAATTCACCTTCTACGTGTATTTAGATAGGAGCACCCGAGCTAAAGCTTCCTCTTGAGGATCAGGCCGAGTTGCAAATTGAGCCCCCCCCGAACGAAATTTCTGGCTACGCCACTGATCCTCACCGTGTACATCATAAACAGCATTGGGGATAAAGGGCACCGCTGCCTCAGTCCCTTGTTAATATCAGCTTTATTCGCGCTCCTCATCCCTTCCCATTCAACGCAAACGGTATTTTCTGGGTAACGCTCTCTCAAAAGGTGTAGACAATCGTCGCCTATGCATTCCCCTTTCAGAATATGCCGCAAAATGTTGCAGTCTACGTCGTCATACGCCCCTGTAATGTCTAAAAGGGCCACATAGAACGGTTTCCTTTCTACTCTTGATATATAAATACACTGAGTATGAACAAATAAGTTGTCATCCCGACCTCTACCGGTTCTGAACCCATTCTTAAGTTCTCAGAATGTGCCTTTATGCTCTCCCATGCTTGCACCTATAATTTAACCACTTGCATTGCTAACCTGTATATTACCGATGTAATGGTCAACGGTCTATACGAGTCAATTCTATCTTTCTCTCCCTTATCTTTATCAATTGAATTCATTCTACTTTGTCGCCAACAGTCTGGTATTCGACTATCTTTTAAAGTTTTTTTTTTTTTTCTGCTGCTTTCAACGGAGCTTCCTTACTTTTTGCCCTAGTTTATTAATCAGCCTAACGAGAACCCCGTCTAGCCCTGTAGCTGTGCGCTGAGGAATTTTAGGCTTTCTCTTCGGCGCTCACTTCCCCGGATACTTAAGCGCACTGAATAGTTTTGTTCAGGGGGTTTAGGGATGAACGTTACAAATGGCGTCCCATTTGGAACGAGGTGGTGGGTTGCGCCACGAAGCTCTTGTTATTTTATTGGCGCTCGTCTCCGGATAAGTAGTGTTCCTGTAAGCATATACAGGAACACTCCGGATACGCGGAGGTGAGCGCCATCTGGTGGTGCTGCAAGGAACCCAGCGTCGCGCATGTCGCGCTTCCTCGGCTATGATTGGTTGGCCTATTCTACAAGGGCACAGCCAGTCTACAACACCTACGGTCACAAAATCCGGTGAGGTTTTAAAAGTCCTGAAGAGTTGGTTATGAGGCATGTCACTTTGGAAGACTTTGTGTGATCGTTGCGTTAAATGAATTAACTTTGCATATTTCTTAATATGACCGCCACTAAGGGTTTTTGCGTTATCGCTTACATTATTCTGGAAAGAAGTATTGTTTTGTGAGCTTTTCTGGCTTAGGCTTGCTCAAAGGGACAATCAGGAAACTATTTCGCCCTTCTTAAAATGCGCCTAGGGAAGGTACACGTCATAACAATTGATGCATCGCTCGCGTTCTCTGTGAGCTAGGGATAGGGATGAGCCTTAAATATATGGCGTAAACGTATATAGTGAGGTTAGCAGCGCTTACATGAACTCGATAAATTCGGACAGAGTCGGCTGTTCAGGCCCAAATTTGGTCGTCCGACTAATGTACATGCTGGCGGGTTGGGCTGAATGAGCGTCGAGGCAAGATCTGTGAAACTGCCTGCAGAAGGCTGGCTAATTGGCCCAACAAACTTGTAAACGCGGTCGAGACGACTGCGTCAGCTCCAACACTTGTGACTACATACGCGCCGACTTCACTTAAAGGAAGTTCCCAGAAACTTAGCTCAATAAATCTTGTTTTAGGCTAGTATTAAGAATGCCTACGAAAAAGATATTAAGCAACGCGGACGAAGGCGAAAAGGAAGATATATTGATGAGTGAGCAGTACGCCAATTTCTTTGTTTGGTAGCGAAATGAGGTTCTGGCGTGTTGTGTTGAAGCCACACAGTCATTTTGTACATATTTAAACGTTTCTTAAGCAAAACTTTCTTTGCCCTACCACCCCATGGTTTCGCTTGGGTAGGTCGGTGGTCTGTCGGTCACTGGTCGGGTCTCCGCAGGGTAAGATTCAATATTACTCTTGAAGATACCAGTTAAGCGCTTCTGGCGGCAGGATTCGAACCTGGATCCGTAAGCGTAGTAGACGTAGCATTTGTGCGACAAATTTACTGGATATTGACACCTGTACTTGTTTATCTTTATCGGGGACCATGTTTCACCTCCTAACAAATATTATCGCACAGCGCAGGACGCGCCTGCATGTATCGGGAGTTTCTCGAAAGTAATCGATGATTCTATCCACTGTCTGTTGTCACCGAACCTTAAGTAATGTGATTTCATCGCGCGACGCGAATGGCGTAGAACTTTCTTGAAGACACGCGGGTCTCAGCGATTACTCTGGAACCTTCGACGACTGATGTATAAAGGCCGACGCGCTGGACCCGCTGAGCAGATTTTTGACGATCACCGACCGTGTTCGCCGCTATCGGCGTTCTTTGAGTGTATCCTGTTTTTGAGGGCACAGGTTCGCCCCAAAAAAAGCTAATTTCGTCATTGCCAGTTTTGCTGCTTTCTTTAGCGTCACCACTACGTGACCATATCCTGCAAGTTGATGGCCTGGCTCTAGGCCGCGCCGGGGTCAGCAAAGAGGCCCTCGGTAGCTTAACGGGCTTGCTGGATGGCCCGTATTTTACGCCAGAATCTTTGTGTTACTTAGTATTTATCGCAATATGTATAAAAACCATATGCGATAGATGTTACAGGCGCGTATACTTCTGTCGCGCCAAGATCAACTGGCTCTTTGCGGTCGTCCCCACACATAAGCGAGACCCATACAAACGGACACACGGGAGGTGTCCCACATGATATATGCGAGCATACAGGGTTTCACTTTGCTACGGGAATACTGGATGCGGGGTCGTTTTCGGTAGGGCGGTTCTGGCTTTGTGCGAACACCCGTGTGTGCCGGCCGCGTGGTATGTCACGGCCGAGTACGACCTGCTCGCGACTGAATGAAGGCGTAAGCGGACACTGTGCGCGTACGCACGGCCTGCCAAAGATTGCGAACGTGCACCGTGGCCGTAAAGTGAGGAGCCAGGGGCTGCGATAAAGAGCGCGCCGCTTCCGCCCGGGCCGCTCGCGTAGGCAACCCTTCGATACGACGGTGTCCCCACGGTGACACGCCTCGAAAGTGCGCGCCACTGGGGGACGTTCGGCACGGCCGAGCTGGAAGCGCAGTGAGCATGTTGGCAGCATCACTGCATTTCCTTAAAGGGACAAGTGGTGCGCATACAACGCACTCGAGAAAAAAGACGCCTCACCGCAGTTTCAAAGCGAGAAAAAGTCGTTACACATTAAAGCAAGTTTGACGAGCTAGCTCGTTACGGCAGCCACTTGATGTGGAAGGGCATTCCAGTCTCTAGAAGCTCAGCAAGGAAATGGTAATGATAAATAAATAATAAAGAACGAAAATGACGCTAAAAATTTTTCGTGTCCGAGCGGGGTTTTGCTATTGAAAGAGGATGACCAAAGCGTTACGATCCGTGTGATGGAGGGACGTTACATGGTGGGTGATTAAGCGTCGAACAGAATAACCTGTGAAAGAGGGTCGTGATGCGGCGGCGACAAAGTGACGCCATTTGACTCTCTTATATGTTTGTAAGGGTGCTTCATATATTCCATAGGTAACACTAAGGGTCAGATCGTTGCTGGGTTTCCTTTTTGGAGCCCCTTTAGCGTGCACCCAATGCACGATACGAGAGCGCGTCGTTGCCCCCCCGGGATGCGGCGCGACTGAACCCGTGGTGGCATCGAGCTCAGCAGCGCGACGCCACGGCTACCCGGCGCGTTCTTACATTGATTCGTATTCAACGCTAATTAGAAATTATTCCATTAGGAAGATTTCACCCTGCAGTCCAACCACGCTATGTATGGAAGAAACCAAATGATGCAAATATTTGCAAGTGCCCTTAAAACATCCATAGAGACTGCTGAATTTCAAATCTCTTCTTAGCAAAGCAAACATTTCCCTTAAATAGATTCAACGTAGCTTTTATGGCTCAGAATGAACAAATGCTGACCATTTTGCGCCGAGTAGATCGAGATCTGGCGGTGCGCGACGCTGCTTGAAACTCGTCCGAGTTGGCGCTTCAAAACTCGCCGAAACCCCACCGTGCCTAAACCGCTTAAGTTGTGGAAGAAAGAAATAAAGCAAATTATCGGAGAGCGTAAGCCGGGGTCAAGGGATCATCGAGAAGCCAAAAAGTTGGCATTACACGAAGGAGAAGTGATTATTCGATGAAATTATTATTCTTAGATATGGAAACTAATAAAGGGAAAATGAGACATACACCCAATCGTAGCAAATGCTGCAAAGGAAACCCATACGGGTTCCTCGAAAGAAAAGCCTCGAAGCTGAAGAAAAATTCGTCCTGGTCCGGGACTTGAACCCGGGACCATCTCCTTTTCGGCGCAGCCTCTACCATCTGAGCTAACCAGGTTTTTTTTTTTCTTTATTTCCAGCTTGGCTACAAGCTTCAAAAGAGTTTGTGATCATAAATCACACTCGTTTTATATGTGTCAAAGTATCAAGCATTGACACCACAGCTTCATCACAGTCATTCGTCTTGTACGTCACGTACCTTCACAACCATTTCCACAAAATATTCATACACAGATCGGCCTTTAACATCACAATGTATATATGCCAACAGACTACGCCAGACTGTGTGCATCCCAAGTAACATCCATCTGTTCAAAATCGCGTTCAGGTGGTAAAAAACGAATGCCATGTGGATTGAGGGGTAAGTCTATCTTTAACGTTCTCTGTAATATATCCCAAAAGAATATGGCATTATTACAATCAAAGAAAACATGTTCGATCGTTTCACCTTTGTTGCACAGAAAGCATCTGCTTCCCCTTGGCACATAAATTCCTCTTTCCTCTAACCACGTTTTAACAGGCAAGGTTCCCGTGTGAAGCTTGAAGAAGAATGTTTTAACGTTTGCCGGTATCCACATATTTTTAACCCTTTTAAGTACGTCTTGCCCAGGCCCTTCTTGAAACATTAACCAGGAAACATGAACAGGGAACACAGTTTCAATTAGATCCTTCATAAGACGCTTTCTTTTTACATTGGAGAGGTACTCAAGAGAAAATCAAGAGAAATCAAAAGAAAATGACGTTGCCCTATTTGCTGCAGATAGGGAGAGTGTTAGTGCTATATTAAGAATTACTGAAAGTTTTTGCGAGAGAGAGAGAGAGAATAAAGAGGAAAGGCCGGGAGGTTAACCAGATATGAGTCTCCGGTTTGCTAGCCTACACTGGGGATGGGGGATAGGGGTTAGAAAGATGACAGAGAGGAAAACAGAAAAGCAGTAGTGAAATCAATAAGCAAAAGTGTATTGGTCTCTGGCATGGCCATTGGAATACCATGCCCGGTGTTTCTGAAAATATCCGGTGGCTCACGACACCTAGCACTTACCTGGGGGTGCCTTTGGATGGGTATCTTGAGAACGAGTCACTCTGGCTCGAAAAAACGGATGAAATGCGTGCGATGGCCGAAGCATGCGGTGGCCGCGAATTGTCGATTTTTGCTCGTGCCACTATTTGTAACGTTTTTCTCGCTGCGAAAATTATGTATCTTCTGCAGGCACTGTATTGTACACGTAAGCACATTCAAAAATTTCAGCGAATCTTTGCCACGTTTATCTGGTGTTCTACGTGGGAGCGAACATCAAGGACAAATTTGTTTCGTCGAGTAAAGAAAGGTGGTCGGTCGGTGTGCCACTTGTTTCTTCAGCAAGTTGTATCACGTTTCATATTGATAAGGGACGAAAGAAACCCGTTTCTGTGCTCTTTTTTTTTTTTTCAAACCATGTTAGCAGTTTCTATGCCTGATTTTTTTGGTTCTTCAGCCATTGGCCCTCATTACACAATTTCAAGGTTCTTGCGTGATGTTGTAACGCCCTATCGTTTATTGAGCTAACCAGGCGGCTATCAGATGGAAGGGCGAAGTCGAATTTGTCAACAACTCAAAGGCAAGAGTTTGACGTAATAGTTCTGCGTAATAGATATGGAAACATACAAACACACAAGGGAAACAAGTAGGGAGCAAGCTCGCAACTGCCACCGAGAAGGGCACGACGCCTGCCTATTCTTTCGGGAGGAGGGAATGAAAAGAGGAAAAGAGGAGAAGAAGATAGGAAAGAAGAATGCCGAGAAAACAACAAGATGGCTAGTGAGCTCGTGCAAAAAAAAATTAAATGCCCAAGTGATCGTTGGGTGCGTAACGTTCTCGAAAGAGGCAAAGGCGCATGAAACGATTCTGGGAGCATGTAAGAACACTCGGAGCTCCAACTAAAAATTCGGAAACGGCTACAAGGGATGAAGGCGGTACCACCTTCGAAGGAGACGATGCGCTGCGATTCAACGTAGACATTATTAGGGATAACTTCGGCACAAAAGAAAGCGTATATCAGACTCACACAGATCAAGCAACAACCGAGAAGCCCGAGAAATCAAGATTTAGCACATAAACATTTTGCTGGAAAGAAAGCAGAAGAAAATGTCCTTAATAACACTGCCGTAGCACCCGATGAATTCCCAATACAGTTAATCAAGAACCTCTATCCAAAAAGCAAGACACGGCTGACTAATGCGATGGAGCAGGTAATTTGAACGGAGAAAATGAAACACGATGAACTTGATCTACAAAAGCAAAGGCGACAAGGATAAGAGGAGCTCCTACAGAGGGTTACGGTATCGTCGGTGATATATAGAATGACTCGCAAGCCGTATTATTGGAACTGTCGAAGTGTATGGGGAAAAAGTGATGCACTTACGGAACCACATAATGGGTTCAGAAGAGCCAGCGGTGTGAAGACGACGGCGACGCTTAGAGGTTGGCCCTGGCTGTTGCCTCTTGGCCAAGTGCAGCGTTTTCACTTGTAAATATACTCGTATATAGCCTCCCGCTCCCCTAATTACCCTCCCACACGGAGTGCCACTAGCTAGGCTCCGAACCTCCCAATACGCCTGGAAATTATAAATAGCTTTTCGTTTGTGTCATACTACACCTATTAGCAATGCTTGTTTTGAAACTGTATTCCGTGCAGTAAGTCTTTATCCATGGTGTACTGCGCGCTACCTGAAAAAAGAAAAATTGGAATCTTTCCCATTCCACGTGACCGCACAAACCAATAACGCAAGTCCAATGGTGGGAAAGCGTGAGGATGGGCGGGGCGGCGGCTGAAACAACCCCCAATCCACGGTGCCTGAAAATTATCTCCGGACGTCACTCGGGTGCACACAACACGCCTTGGTCTAATGGGCTAGACCTAAGTCAATGCGCTATATGCTGAGATGTCTGGCCTACACCGCGATACACGAGAAACACGGAACACTGTATATAGGACCTTCAACGCGACTGCTTGAGCGCGCACGATTGCGACGAAGAAGGTTTAGCGCTCGATGGGACAAGGCAGTCATCTCGTTGGCGGAGACACGGCAGCAAATAATCTTCTTTCGGCGGTGCTTTTGCATATATGCTTACCCTCTGCTTACGAAGTGCGCTGTCCCGCTTGTTCTGACGACCAATGTCGGCCACAAGGGTAAAACATCGCTATTACGAAAATTGATACAAAGAACTAAGTGTGGCTTATTCTTCAACTTTGTCAGAGACGTGTTTTTGTATTGTTGTTCTTAATAATGTAGTAATGCGACTGTCTCCTGTCGGCTAATCCTGTGCACGAAAAAGCATCTGTCAGCAGCCCTTGAATCATTATCGCAAGCATTGTCACGGTCGGCTTATTGAGACCGTTATGCAATCTGATGCATACGACTTGCCGATGTATGTTCGCCAGCGTCAAGTTTTTTTTTTTTTCGTCAAACCGAAACAAGCAGCTGGTGTGCGAAATTTTGTTCAAGCTGCTTCTTGAAGGCTGTACACCAAGGAGCAGGTCATCGCCACGCGCATGAGGAAGAATGAGACGCGACTGAGCTTAAGGAGATCGTCGCATCGGCTAGCAGAACTCAGATCGGATCCTATTTTTGGCTATAATTGATCATTACTATATATTTGACTGTTCGCGTCGTTTCGTGCCACTTGTTCCCCTTCGCCATGTCTCACTCCATCGAGGTCGTCTGGTCTTCTACGTATTCACCGCGAAGTCCTGCGAACAGATGGGGATCCTGCTGGTCACCGCTAACCATTTAAGAGGTGGCAGCTTGCGGTGCCGGGATCTTAACGGAAAAAACACCACTTTGCTCGTCCTGCGGCCCGTTGGGAGACAGTGGGCACCAGTGGTGAACTGAGTAATGTTCCAAAGAGCAAACCGGGTAGGCAGAAGATTCAGGACTGAGGCACACCACCTGAGACATAGCAGTTACGCCGACCTTTCATTGAGCCCGAGAGAGAAGGTGAAGGCCCCAGGCGCAACCAAGGATAAAATGACAGATGAGCAAGATGGGCCTAATAAGTACCCAGCCTGACAAAGGTGCTGAGCATTGACACGCCCGACAAAGTCCGTTCTTCCACGCCGAGACTAACGGCCGCCCAGAAGGTCATGGCAGAAGCGTGCAAGAACAAGCACAAATGACGCAGAAACACTATTTCGATCGCCGGCTTCGTGCGAGACAGTTAAGTTGGCGACGAGGCCTCGAAACCTCTACGCAAAGGCGGTGAGGTTATAATAATCTGTACACTATTAAGACGGGCTCCCCCAGTGGCTAAAGTTAGGGGCCTCCTTTTTATTTCCTCGCATGCTATGTGCCCAAAGTTTCGCTAGTCAGTGACTGGGCCCGTCTCACTGAGGCGCACAGTAACAACTCAACAACGCGTCATTTTTCATTAGTCTGCGGCCGCTAAAGTGGCCTCTACCTAAGGCCCGCTCACCCCTCTTCTGGGCTACACAGAGGGTCGCTTCGCTCCCCTTGGCAAGAGCCCTCCATGTCAGGCGTGGTGGTGAAGCATAGCATAAGAAAACAGGCATGGCAGAAATCAAACGAGAAAATAATATTGCAGGAATGTAAAAAAAAAAATTGCCACGACCTGATTTGAGCCCAGAATTCCGCGATCATCAGCCCAACGCTTCTCCGCGACGTCAGGGAACCAGACGGGTAGGTCCGCTGTGACACGGATTCTGCATCAGTTTCTGTTAGCCCGTCACTGTATGGTGTTATGGCTATAGTGAAGGGCATCCTCAAGGAAATTCCTAAAAGAGACAACGGAACCACAGCGCTCCAACTCATTTGTCATTTGCCACAAGATTTGATGCGAACCACTTTCATTTTTGATATTGAGGAGGCAAACGCGTCAAGCAAGCTGCGATCACGGCGGACGCCACACGAGAGCAGCCAAGGCACGCGCGCAGCTCTTCACGGAAGCTTTATTCGGCTCAGCTTTTTCATGTTGCATCTAAGCGTTTCCGTGGACCCATTCCGAAAGCAGTGCAGTCTGCAGCGTATCAAAGCGTAAAAAGCGAATAATGCGAGAACCTGGCACGTGACGCACGGGCCTGACATTTCAAATAGCGACTTTGGCGCGACAGAAGCTTGCGTGTGACAGTGGCCTGGACTGCTTTGCTGGAAGACAAAGGATCCATCTCCCCATAGTTGAAGCATTTCTTTGGAGCAATTACGTAGTTGTCCAACAAGAAAGTCGAGGTGTGTATTACGTACGCGAGCCGGTCACAGTGTAAACTAGTTCCTAAGTATGTGAGTGATACGAGGTATAGAATACAAACGTTAATAACGCGAATAGCTTCCTGGAAGCTTTCAGCTATTCGCTTACATTGACGATCACTGTCGACTGGCTCTGAACGATTTTTTATAAGCCACAACGTTATACCGAGCTTTATGGTGCACGATGTCCACCAAGTATTGCTCTGTGGAATGGCGTGACAATAATCTTGATGACGCCAGGGAGGCATTTAGAAACAGATCTTAGTGTTATAAATCCAATAGGCTGCAAAGGTCATGAGCGATGCAGTGGCTGCTCCAGGGGGGTGCAATTTCTGTTCTCGTGAAGAAGTGTCGTTTTGAAGCAGAGTGGGCCTTCTTTGAGGTTGCACTTTGACTAGTATAGCCCTCGTAGATCACGGCGTTTTTTTTTTCTCGGTTTTAGGCGGCACTCAGAGCCTGGAAGTGTGGTGGTCTGGACATAGATGCTATATTGCGACCTTGAGTATTAAAAACCCAATAGTCTGCCTCTGTTCCATGGCAACACGGTTGGAAAAATTCCAACATCGTACTAATCGGTCAGAAGGCAGACACTAATGAACTGAAGAATTGTAGGCCCATGGACGTCAGACTCTGGAGTTTTGCAAAACGCGTAGCGCCACCTGCCGGTGCGAAGAGAGAGTAATTGAGTAGTGCGAAGCCCGACTCCCTTGCTAAGTGCCTATGCAGTTAGCGACTGCGAAACAACGATTTAACTAGATTTTGGGCCATATGGCGAGTGTTTTGCGCATTTAACATCCAGACAGAGTGCTATGAATTTCTAACTCTAGTCGGACGCGCCGCCGAACTGCCGTAAAGCGCTTGCTGGCTCACTGATCAGACTGATGACGAAACAACGGCAACCGCGATAGCTCCGCGCGCTACGAAGAAACGCCGCAATCGACGCTACTGTTGTGTTGTAAAGTGGCATGAACGTGAAGGACGGAATAACAACGTTCAGTTTTACCGATTTCCAGCGCGATCGTAAGAAAGGGAAAGGCGACAGCGCTGGATACGGGCCATTCGTCCTGTTGGGTAATCGGATTACTTGCATTCCCCACAACACAGCGGCTCACATGAGAAAATGCGACAATTTTGTTCTTCTGTAATTGTGTTGCGTAGCCCTGACGGAGGACCGTGGTAACCAAACGAAAACTCAAGAATCTGCAGCCGCCACTTCGTTTGTAACAGAAAAAGCAACGTTGCGAACCATCCTGCTTATGTGCCATCGATATCGCCGCCTTTTAACAGATGTCCGCCTCCACTTGACTCAACAAGTGGAACGGAGAGATTTGGCAGGTCAGCTTAACCAAACATTTTGGTTCGTTTATGAATTCAAAATCCTGTTCTGGAGCATCGTTGTATCGCGAGCTCATTTCTGCTTTCGGTATTTTGTATGTCCTGCGCCGATACAAGCACGCTTCGCAATGTGCCGAGTCTGCTCGACTGCGTTTTTCAAATGTGAGCAATAAAGTTGCTGTAGGAGCACTGGATGAGTAACTGCGAAATAACGTACGTGTGCAAAGTAAAAAAAGTATAGCGTTTATTTACATTTATGTGTGCGCACTTGCTGCTCGAAGCGTCTGCAAAAAGTTCAAATTAAGGTACTGAGCGATGCTGTAGCTCCTGCGAGAAAGAAAGATGCAGCGCGTAGGCACTGTAGGAAGCTTACTTACGTTATGATCGCACGCAATTTGCTGCCTTGGAAAACGTTTTCTCTTTGCTGCCCTGGAAAAGGCTATGAATGGATTTACTCTCTGTAAATAATTGCGAGACAAAACCATACCATAAAATACATAAAAATATAGGAGATCCTTAATAAGTCTTGTATTCAGGACATATTCAATACGAACCAATTTGAAATGCTTAGATCTTTATGCTGATATGCCTATAGACAAACTTGATGCTCTCTGTACTTACGAGTTGCAGCACGCCGAAATAACACTTGAGACTTTATTTTATATTGTACACGTACTTCGCCCTGCTGAGCTTCCTTTCCGAAGCGTGGATGGGCGGAACAAGCTTTCCAGGCCCTTGATTTTAAGAAACCGTGCCTGAACACAAACGAAAGAGAAGGGTCCATTGTGGCCTATGCACCTTTGCTTGCGGACAGCACTCCTTGCACTACTCAGTTCGCGCCAAGGCTCCGATGGGGGCGCTGGTGACGGTTTTTTTCGCAGCGCCGCCTGGGCAGAGTCTGAGGTCTATTAGGGCTCACCTTCGTTATTAAAGTGAACCCTTGACCGCTTTCTGTCGTTTACGCAGTTGGTCGCTGGTCGGACTCGTCAAAGAAAACGTTCGTTCGTTCGTTCGTTCGTTCGTTCGTTCGTTCGTTCGTTCCCGCTATTTGCTTGCTTCGACAATCATCGTCCATAGTTTCCGCACAATTTTCTGCGAACTATTCACCAAGGTGAATGTCTATGGAACATGGAATGGATGGAATGTCTATGGAACAGCTGATTTTAGCCAACCCAGGGACCAGGCTTGTTACAGAAAAGGATGTTAAACAATTGATCGCATATCTATGTCACCAATCAGAAAGTTTGGAAGTGTGAGGAGTAAGGCCAACCTCTGTATGCGGCTTGCAGTGATTACAAAAAGGCGCTTTGTTCAGTAGAGACACTAAAATCATGGAGTCATTGCGCAGTCCAGAAGAATCGGAAGCATATGTGAATGCCTTAATAAATGTTTATAGAGAGTGTACTGCCGCCTTAATTCTATACACTACAATCTCGAGTACCTATTGATGGCAGCCATCTTTGACACGTGCTGGGCAACTGGCGAACAAGCGAGAAGGACACCGCTGAGCTCGGTATCCGTTACGTCAGAAATCCGCAGACCCTGCACATGCCGTGCCGATGGATGGTGACGGGGATCGAGATTAAGTACAATTGCTTGGAAAGCATGTTCGAGAGTAACAGATGTTTGACTATGCAGGTAAAACGAGAATATACCGATTAGGAAAAGAGTCTGCAAAGTGGACACAATTTCCCAACGCCATTCACTGCATCCTTTGAAGTGTTAAGCTCTCAGATTGGGAAGGATTAGAAGCGTGGATAAACGGGGAGCTTCGGAGCTGATGACATTGTACGGTTTCGCAAGGATGGAGATTACTTGCAACATTGAGAACCATAGCCGACATTGTATAAGAGTACAGGTCTTTAGATTAACACGCAGTAGGCTAAGGTAATGCTTATTGGCCGACCAAGAAGCAAGAATTCACGCTTGTGAGTCAATCTCTACAATCCGTGCAACAGTGCGTTTATTGAGATATAAACCAGTCAAAAGACGAAGAACAGAAAAGGGACGTGGCACGCACCAAGTGCGTTTATGTAGGCCACATAGCAACACGAGGACCCGGATGATGAGAAGGAAATGCATACAGAAGAACAAAACCGAATTAGGGGCTTATAAGGTAAAGCTATTCTAATCTGTTTTTATGCCAATATCCTGACGTCAAATTTGTGTAAGCACCGACGCAAGCATCAGGCGGTAACCTGTAGCGTTGTGTGAAACAGCCCAAGCAAAAGCGCTTCTCGTTTATAGGATGTCCCTTGCTTTTGATTTTAAAGCAAATACCATTGCCTAAATCGAGCAGTTTTTCGTATCTAGTTGGCTGAAAAGAGGCGAGGAGCATGCTCAAAAAGGGAGTTTCGATGAGGCCGAGCCAGCGCAGTGACTCCATGACTGGAGGATGGTGCCGGCGTCTGCGATTGGTACGCTTCCCCTTAGCTTGTGGTGGCTGGTCGAAAATTGCGGCGACGTGCGACGGAAGGTTAAAAGTGCCGTTAAAACAGATTCTCAACAAAGTAGAGTTCACAGAGCGATGTATACGTTCCAAAAGGCCTCGATAACGTTATACTGCCACAAAAAATCTTATGTTCTACGCAAATAAATCCATGCTCCCCGGCAGCTCCGAGCAGCCAGGGCAACAGCGATCGGCGGGCAGCCATCTTCTATTCACCCGCCGTGGTTGCTCAGTGGCTATGGTGTTGGGCTGCTGAGCACGAGGTCGCGCGATTGAATCCCGGCCACGGCGGCCGCATTTCGATGGGGGCGAAATGCGAAAACACCCGTGTACTTAGATTTAGGTGCACGTTAAAGAACGCCAGGTGGTCGAAATTTCCGGAGTCCTCCACTACGGCGTGCCTCATAATCAGAGAGTGCTTTTGGCACGTAAAACCCCATAATTTCATTTAATTTTTAATCTTCTATTCGTTTTGGAACGGGGCAATGTCCGGCTATTCAGTTTTGTTCAGCATATTAATGCGCCTTCGACGCGTGCACGTCACTTTTACGTAGTGAGTTTTCGTGGTTTTGTGACGTCGCGCGACAGACAGGTACAGTGAGCGTAGCCCGAACAGGTTTGACCAATAGCAATTGGTAAAACGATGCCTTTTTCGCTAACGGCGAAAAAGGCATCGAATGAGAAATAATTTTTCTTTCGTTCGGTATACACATGCGTAACTGCAGTGTGCACATATCATATCAGATGGGGCGTTTTCGCGGTTTTCGTGACGTCGCGTGGCAAAAAGGCGCAGTAGGTGGTGACTCGAAAATATTTTGACCAATCGTGACAGGCTGATTGCAGAATTGGAATGGAAAAGTTTGGAATAGCTTTACGTTATTGCGCCGCTGGAGCTCATACGGCAGGTGCCACAAAATCATGACTGGCAGCTTACCGCTATTCTAGAAACGTGTATAATTATTTCATTCCATCGGTACTAAAATATGGGGCAGGAGTTTAACAGCGAAGCTTGAAAGAAATGACCACACAATGAACGATGGAACGAAAAAATGTTAGGCATAACGTTAAGAGACATTAAGACACATTCTAGTTGACATTAAGAGGAAAAGACAGAGCTAGGCTGGCCATGTAGTAATGCGTAGGGTGGACGACGGATCGTGGGTTAGAGTTACAGAATGGGCACAAAGAGAAGCGTAGTTGGTGATGGCTGATATGCCATAGGTGGAGTGGCAAAATTAGGAAATTTACAGACATAAGATGGTGCCTGCTGGCAGTAGACATTGGTAATTGGTGATCGCTGGGATAATAAGCCTGCGTGGTGCAGTGGACATAAATAGGTCGATAATAATGAAGACTATTATGATGTTGCAGAAGTTTCCAAACCTTGATACCCGCGAGGTGTCATCATTTTACGTGCGATAAGCATGCGGTACACTTTCTAGATCTTGGACATAATGCGTCGGTACTCCTTTGAAATGGAATCACCGCGTTGCTTGTTGTCATATATACCTTAGCCGAAGTTTGTTTACTCGTCAGTGCCGGCTACTGTCGCTTGTCAGTGGAGAAACGCCGCGGCGAACAAACATCGTCGCGGGGTTTGCGCGCTGCCGGAGAAAGCGGAAGCGCCGCGCGCGCGGAATCGGCGCTGTCGGAATGAGAAAGGTCACGTGTTGGTGCGCAGCGTAGTATACGCGAAGCGTATGCAAGCTTCGTCACGTGAGCATTCTGTTGCTGGCTGACTCGTACGCAGCCGTCGTTTATCAGCGACCGGATCCGGCCGTTGCAAAATTGTCGCAGAAAAACACCGGCAACGCGCGACGCTTTCAGAAGATCGAGTTCCCATCTTTACGGCAATCACCGCGTGCTGAACAAACCAGTCGTAAGGTGTATCGTGCCGAAAGGAGGCGTTTACTTCGCGACAAAAAAAATATTTCACCCACGATTACGATACTACGTCATTTCGAGCACTGATGTTTAGGCCTTTTGAATTCGCGATACATTATTGCAAAAAATTTGTTTCTGAAGGACAAGGTGCTCTCGGCGGTGGCGCTGAGCCTCTGCTCAGGCAGCTCGTTTAAGGCCGATCCACACGACGGACCAAATTGCTCTTTTGGACCGCGGTCCGCGCATCACGTGATAGAACGTCACCAGTTCGTGCGTACCACCTTTGGCCCGCGCAAGACCGCGGCCCTCGCGGTCCAACAAATCGCCGAGACTTTTCCCGCTTCAGTTTTGTCGGCGGACCGCATGCAAACCGCAGCGATTTTGGCGTAGCCAACGAATATTCTCCGGCAACAGAGTGTCTTCAGCCAAATCCAATCTAGTTTTCGGCTCAGCAAAAGCCAGTCATGCCAGTCGTTTCATGTCCGCCGTTCCGCCTACACGTGCGTGCAGCAGATATATTTTTTAAACACCGAGTCCTCTTGGAATGACGAGGAGGATTCTTTATATTGTATCCCTCGTTGAGCAGTTCCCGGGTTTGTGGGACTCGAGCCGGAATGATAACAATGATAACACTCTGGCCAGGGGTGTAGCCAGTGGGGGGGGGGGGTGCTTATGGGGCTTCAGCCCCCCCCGAAATTTTTTCGTGCTGTCCATGCACCGCCGACGAAAGCAATCTCCGGCGCCGGAAATCATTCTGGATTTTGTCTAGAATGTCTTTTTGACGCTCGAAAAGACATTTAACCGCGACGATAGTGAACTCGGGCTGGATTTCGCGGCAACGCCCATGCACCGAGAGTCACATAACGCCAAGCAGCCGCATCCGACCACAAAGTTTGAAGGGCGATTTGATGGTGAGCGGGCTCGCCGCGGCATCTCGCTGAGGCCGCGGAATCTATGGAGCGCATGGATGTCAATTCCGAAAATTTATGGGTATAAATCTTATAAACTATTGATGTGAAAGGTGCATTGACATTTCCGAAATTGTGCTTTAGATTTTTCAAGTGCGGAACTTTGTGGGTTTAATGTTGTTATGAACATTTGACGCCAAAGGTCAATTGACTTTTCTAAAGTCTTACATCGGAACACACAACGAGACAATCAAATGAATACACTACAGACAAGTTGACAAAGCACGCAGCGAGGTTCAATGAGACGACGTTCATTTGTGCCGCCATGTCACATAAAAAAAAATCAACATGTTTTTTAACCATGTCAAAACACTAAAGCCAGCCAAGCTTACTATGTTCTTATTTATTTTTTCTACTTTGACTTTTATTGGCGAAGACACATTGAGCCTCTTCATTTTTAATTTTTTTTTTCTCGCTACCATACCCGCGGGCTGCCAGAGCCAGATAGAGCGCATACGTTTTTCTCGCGTGGCCGCGACCACCGCGCGGCGCATTTCGGTGCGCGTTCGATTTTCTCTGGCCAAGTGGATTTTCGCCTGGCAGAGTTTTGGACACTTTCTGGCTAGCAGACGAGATAAAGAAACAATGGTCGCTCGAGGCTATCACTGTGGGGACTCGACGGATTGCACCGCATTCGCATTTGCAGAACTTCTCCGGAAATTCTTGTCTCGCCGGTGTAGGATACCGAGCAGTATGCGTATGGTTGGTTCTAAGTGGACCAAGCGTCTCATGTTTTCTTCGATATTCATTCCGTAGCCACATTAGGTGACCAAAGTCGGCATTCGATTGTGGCCAGCATACTTTCCTTTGCGTTTTTTTCATTTCGGTGCCCCCGCCCCACAGAAGGAAAAAAAATACATTCTTGCGGCGCAGCGAATTTTCGCATGGTGAAAGTTCGATTTTGTTACTTCTTCTTTTGTGGAAAGTAATGAGCCACGGGACGCTTCACTTGCCAGATACTCTTATTATATTATTGCGATAGCAATTATTGGAAACTCCAGGCGCATTCCTGCCGTAGCCGTCGCCCTCATGTTTCGCATGAAGTCCAAGGGTGATAACGTCGTGACCGCGTGCCGCATGCTGTATGTGCGAGTGTAAGCGGGGGGGATGGCTGCGCCGACGATGGTGCCTCAGTCGTGTGAGCGCAAAGGAACCCGCCTTCCGTCGCGCGCGATACATCGGGGGGAGTGCATGGAATTGGGGCGGAATCTAGGATTCTGTTAATCCGTGATCGCGCAACATGTTTATTTGCGGGCTACGTGCAATGAACTTTGTTTCCAGTCACACTTTTTGCCCTATATCAAGCTGTACCTTCGCATTTCTAATGCACGATTGGGAGTCGCAATAATGGTTCGGTTCATTATCTGCGAGGCATGCGCGTAGCAGAGTGGCATCTCTCATTTACAAAAGTGGTACGCATGTGTGAGGATAAATGTTCCTTAATGATATCATACACTGGGTTGAACATGGTTGCCTGACATAATTTACATCCCTAAAGCTGAACAGCGTGATGTTTCATTTCATTTCATTTCATTTTATTACCTTAAAGACCCCTTGATAGGGGTATTACATACGGGGTGAGAACACCTTATTACATAATTTGCATAATACATAAGTGAACACGCAAACAACAACAAAAAACTGCATGTGCTAAAGGGTTACATACGTCAGCGCAAATACATAAAACTATGTAATACAAAATAAAGTTGCACGAACATATAAGTCTATTAACACAAGTCATTTCTATTGTGAAAAGTGCGCAGTGACACTCTCCATGAACGTAGAAGGGCAAATGAGGGTGGAGATTTGGTGGGGCAGATTGTTCCAATCTGTAGCGGCATGGCAAAAGAATGAGGCGGAAAAGGTAACAGTGCGCATGCGAGGGCGGCCCACTTGAAAAGTGTGGTGTGTGCGATGAGATGTTCGGGCTGCGGGGAGGATATAGGGTGGTCGCGAAGTTTTTGACAGCTAAAGGTGTTTCCCAAAAAGAAATTAATCGCCGTATGGCTCCCGTGTACGCTGAACATTGCATTTCATTGGCCACTGTAAAGTGTGGGAGCAAACGGTTTAAAGAAGAATGGGAAAGTTGCAAAGACATTCCAAGACCGGGCCTTTGCCATCGTGCAATCACATCCCGCACAATTTCATAGGTTGATGAGCTGATGAGACAAGAATGGAGGACAAGCATCGATGAACTGGCAGAGCGTGTGAAAATCAGTCACGGCTCGGTTCACGCCATAATTCATGAGCACCTCGGTTGTCGGCTCTTGTGTGCTCAATTTATGCCCAAGATTTTGATCCACCGCCAGAAGACGCAAACGTTTGGCGCTGCTTTGACTAATCTGATCCGGTATCACAATGAGGATGACGATTTCTTGTTTGCTATTGTGATCGGGGACGAACCATGGTGCCACTACTACGAGTCTGAAACACGACAGCAAAGCTTACAGTGGAAACATTCGAATTTACCACGTCCAAAGAACGCAATGGCCGTCATTTTCGCCGAAAAGGTGTTTTTCACTTGTTTTTTCGATCGTAAGGGGCCATTACTTATATAATTTGCTCAATCTTCAGAGACTATCAATTGTTTCCGATATTGTGAAACGCCGGAACCACTGCGTGTCGCAATCAAGAACAAACTACGTGGAAAATTGACGAATTGGGTCATCTTGTTCAATGACAATGCCCGTCCCCACGTCGCTGATGTGGTTAATACAAAACTGGCAAAGTTCAAGTGAGTTTCATGAGACGGCAATCACGCGACTGGTTAGTCCATGGGGCAAATGTCTAAATTCTCATGAAGACTACTTTTTAATAAAGTACCCCGTTTGGCATATATTCGCATTGGCTCACATTCATTTGACTCGACCTCGTATAGCTTGCAGAACTGCTTTTTATACGTGCTCTCTGTTGCGACTATAATTTCTGTACGATTACTCACGATTCACGACCAGTGACAGATTGAGGTGATTGAGGTGACAGACAGAGGTGATTTTGGCCGGTGACAGCTGCTCCTGCGTAATGCATTGGAACAAATGACAGCGTCATAAAGATTTTTCACTGGCCATTGAATGTATACAAGAATGTAATCACGGTTCTTGAATGACTAAGTTTCATTAACATATTTGTCCTCAACTTGTTCATTTGACCGCCTTTTCATTTTTCATATCAGCGGCATGCGCTGCTTTCCTGGTTTCGAACTGATATAGTTCTAAGGTTCGTGTGATATTTTTTTTACTTATTAAATAGACAAAAACATGGAAGCATTGATAGCAGTTACTTTGGGCACAATTTTTGGCACATACGAGAATATTCTTTTACGAAAAAATACACATTTTACTTGTTTGGACAGTGCGTAGGGTTCAAGAATTCGTTTACAGCATTTTTTACAATGGTAATGCAGTTATTATTCATGTATTTGATCCCTCGACAAATTGTTTAACAGGAAGCTTTAGCTGGGGCCGAATCCGACGCGGCCTATTCAGATACATGTAAAACGCAGAAACGCTTTTCTGAGATAGTCCTGCGAATCGCTTTTAATGAAATTTGTTGCATTTGAGAGAGAGGGTAAATTATAGTGTCTGTTGGAAACGGAATTTCGATTTACGGCCTGAATTTTATATAAAATATATTGAAAAATTTGAAATTGCGAAAACATAGAAGTACGGCGTTTACAAAATAATAGCTACGTACCAAGAACAGATATCTCGGTTCTGTAAACGGCAACTATTAGGAAACGGAATGCGGACAAATTTGGTGTGTCAATTTGTATCGTGCGTCAATTGGTTACGTTGTGTACAAGGGTTCTGCAAAAGTCGTATTTCCATAATAGTAATTCTTTTTCAGATTCTTGTTTAACATATCTATTTTGTCCGCCGTAGATGTACTATTAGGTGCAATTCACAGAATTGTGCTATCATTTTTCATTGTTGAGTTACTGAGTTTTAAACTTGATAGTTCCGTTTTCTGAAAATTTGCGATTTTGGCCAATTTTTAATATAGAATCGACCACCCAAATGAAAAATTCGAAACCAATAGTCACTAGAATTTAAGTTTTTCTTTTATATTCAACAAACATCGTCAAATTTGGTGCGGTTGTTGCGAGGAAAAACGAATTACCCTTCTACATGTATTTAAATAACAGCACCCGAGCTAAAGCTTCCTTTTAAGGAGGAGGCCGAGCTGCAACATGAGCCCCCCCCCCCCCCCCTCCCTTGGACGAAATTTCTAGCTACGCCACTGACTCTGGCCGAGAGTGTAGCTGGTTGGTCTGCTTTGCCGTCTGCTATGGTGTTCCACCGTGTGGATGTGCTCTGCGCCGGACCGGACCGCGGCGGGCCGTGACGTCGCATAACGTGACCGATCGGCCCGCAGAGTTGGTCCGTCGTGTCCGCCTTTAGCAGCAGCGGCAGGCAAAACATTTCGACCAGTTGCATCGCTCATTGTTTAGAAAGCAAGAACTGGAACGCCTGACGGTGGCGCCGCCGCAGGCGTAGTAGCGGATGCGAAGTGGGTGCGAAGCCCACGCCAGAGCTTCGTTTCCGCGCGGGCCGCATCTCTGGTCGTGCCGGCACTCTGCTTTCCTCCTCACCCTTTCGCCATAGCCTACTCCGTTTTCCGCCTCATTGCTCCGCTGTACCCTCCTCTCAGCTTTCCTCCTCGCGTCTTTCATTCGCCTGCCGCTGCCCTCCGCGTTCCCTTTAATCTTTCGCAGTGCTCGCTCGGTGACGCCGACTCCAACGCTCGCCACAGGAACGGGCGCCTCCGCGGCGCGTTCTAAAGAAAATGCTTCTTTTGTGTTCAATAAATAAATTATGGGGTTTTACGGGCCAAAACCACCCTCTGATTATGAGGCACGCCGTAGTGGAGGACTCCGGAAATTTCGACCACCTAGGTTTCTTTAACGTGCACCTAAATCTAAGTACACGGGTGTTTTCGCATTTCTCCCCCATCGAAATGCGGCCGCCGTGACCGGGATTCGATCCCGCGACCTCGTGCTCAGCAGCCCAACACCATAGCCACTGAGCAACCACGGAGGGTTCTTTTTTATGTTCAATGAGCGCGAAGAAGGGGATGCGAGAAGGTAAATTTTTTTAGAACTAAATGAAGAAAAGCGAGTATTCGATGAGCGAGAACAAAGAGAACCCATGGTTTCGATTTCGGTGAGGCAGGCGTCGGAGACGACAGAGGGCAGGGGTGAAAGAGGAGGAAAGGCGCAGTCTTTGCCGTTGTCTCCTGGATGCACTACGTTGCCTGGAATGCTATGGAGAACGCAGTGCACGGCAAATGAGTCTGATGATCGCACGATGACGGCAAGCCTGGCTATTCGTTAACTTAGATAAGAATATTGCCACATGGTGTGGCACAGCAAGGGGACTAAAGAGGAAGAGAACGAGGTTCGTCTCGGCATCGCGCGTCAACAGTTAGGTTTCGTGAAGTACAAACGCCTGCATTCCCATTCAGGGTGTATACTTCGGCAGGGTATACGCGAAAATTTGGTGGAGCTTGCTGGGTACACCCAACTTATGCAGGAGACCCCATTGGGCAGCAAGAACCTCGCACAATTGGAGTGACTCCAGTTCACCGCACAAGCCGGCGAATACTAGGCCTCACCCCAGAATTTGGAAACCTCCAGGATAAAGTGATGACTACGACCACTGCGACTTCTACGGAAAGGGTGACACCGACTTACCTAACGCTGCTGAACCCCCAAGTGCCGACGGCTTTTCATGGCGACATATTTGAAGACGTGGAAGACTGGCTGGCGGAGTTCGAGCGCGTGGCTGCGTTTAACGAGTGGGACAACAACGCCAAACTCAGGAACGTCTACTTCAGCCTCCAGGATGGCGCTCGCACGTGGTTTGTGAACCGCGAAAGTGCCCTGTCATCATGGCCTGAATTCCAGCGCAAGCTACTGGAGACTTACTCCAGCCCCGAACGCCGGGAAAAAGCGGAGCGAGCCCTTCAGTCACGCGTCCAAAAGCCCAACGAGAGCGTCACGATGCACGTGGAGGACATGACGCGTCTCTTTCAGCGTGCCGATCCGAGCATGTCGGAAGAGAAGAAGGTGCGTCATCTGATGAGAGGCGTAAAGGAACAGCTCTTTGACGGTCTTGTTCGGAATACGCCCAAGACTGTCGCGGAGTTCCTCACCGAAGCCACCGCAATGGAGAAGACGCTGCAGCAACGGTCGAACATGTACAACCGACAAGTAAATTCCGCCTGCACTCCGGATACGCCGGTAGGCTTCGGGTGCGACGTCGCCTTGCTTTGCGAGCTGATTCGCTCAGTGGTTCGCGACGAGCTGCAGAAGCACCACGGTACGTCGCCAACCGCCTGTCAGCTCCCTCGCCAGCGTCGTACGCAACGAAGTACAGCAGGCACTGCAGGCATCTCTTTCCAGCAGTGAAGCGCCACCTCTGCCAAGTGAGTCCCGGCGGAAGACTTACGCAGAAACATTACTGAGCCCCGCCCAAGCTTTCGCACCTACTTATGTTGCGTCGCCAGTCGCCTTGCAATCGGCGAAAGCCGCTCCGACAACTGCGCTACCGTACTTCGACGACCGCCGAACGCCCGCGAGGAAATCAGAGGTTTGGCGAGCACCCGACCGACGACCGCTGTGCTACCACTGCGGCGAAGCTGGTCATGTGTATCGGGAGTGCCCCTATCAACGACTCGGCCTGCGGGGTTTTTCCATCGATGCGCCTCGACCTAGGTTTGGCCAGAGGCCTCCCGACATCGCAGAATTCATCGAGCAACAGCGCAGTCCGGGCACATCGCAGCGGCAGTCACGCTCACCATCACTGCGGCGATATTTCCCTGCTCGTGATACCACCTCGAGGACGATGCAAGGGAGATCACCAAGTCCAGTCCGGGAAAACTGACGTCAGCGACCTTTCGAAGCGGGGCCGCTGATACTCGACGCGCTGAAGACCTCGTATCGTGCCGACCGCAGAACAACAAAAACACGACGACGCCAGAACCAGTTCGCGCCAACAAGATTTCACTGGACATACCTGTGTTGATCGACGGCAGAAAAATGAGTGCACTTGTGGATACCGGCGCCGATTACTCCATTCTTAGTGGCAAACTGGCGAGGGTTCTGAAAAACGTTACGTTGCCCTGGAACGAGGCACCAGTTCGCACTGCAGGTGGCCACGTCGTCCCACCACCTGGCTTATGCACGGCGAGAGTAGAAATTCGCGGTGCTGCTTTTCTCGCCACTTGTCTGGTTCTACGCGAGTGTTACCGCGATTTAATCCTTGGGATGGACTTTCTCCGGGAATATGGCGCCATTATTGACCTCCGCGAGCGCTGCATCACTTTCTCGAAGCAAAGGGCAACAACACAGACCGACGCCGTTGGACACAGATCCGCACTTCGCGTTTCGGACGACAGCATCACGATACCGCCGCGTGCGAGTGTTATAGTTCCGGTCAAGTCCGACGAGCTACAAGACGGTGAGGCCATTGTAGAAGGCAACATTTCTATGTTGCTGACCCAAGGTATTTGTGTAGCGCGAAGCCTTGTAGAACTTCGTGATAGCCAGACAGCGGTCCTTGTTACCAACTTTACCTTTGAGCATCGGCACATTTTTCGTGGCACTGCCGCCGCCTACGCCGTACCATCAACGGACATCGTCGAGTGCTTTGCTTCTGAAGTGGACACAGACGACGGTTCACTCAGAGACATCGATGTAAACTCCGAGCTTACGGACGACCAAAAGAGCGCACTGCAGGAACTTCTGAATGAATTCCGCGCGTGCTTCGCTCGGTCTACTAAGGTGGGCCAAACGCCGATCACGAAGCGCCGAATAACAACATCCGCCGACGCATGCCCCATCAAACAGCAGCCTTATCGTGTCTCGCCGAAAGAACGTGAGGCAATTCAAGCCCAAGTCAAGGAGATGCTAGATGATGGTGTCATTCAGCCTTCGCACAGTCCGTGGTCGTCCCCGGTCGATCTGGTCAAGAAAAAAGACGGAACGCTTCGTTTCTGTGTTGATTATCGAGGTCTCAACAATGTCTCCAAGAAGGACGTGTACCCACTACCACGTATCGATGACTCTTTAGACAGGTTGCGGCGAGCTAAGTATTTTTCGTCTCTCGATCTAAAAAGCGGTTACTGGCAAATTGAGGTAGATGAACGAGACCGCGAAAAAACTGCTTTCGTCACTCCAGATGGCCTTTACGAATTCAGGGTACTTCCTTTCGGGCTCTGTTCGGCACCAGCGACCTTCCAGCGAATGATGGACACCGTTCTCGCTGGTCTGAAGTGGCAAACCTGCCTCGTCTACTTCGACGACGTGGTTGTTTTTTCGGCGACATTTGACGACCACCTGAAACGACTGCGGCAAGTTCTCGAAGCCATCCGATCGGCTAACCTCACCCTTAAGCCTCAGAAGTGTAACTTCGGCTACAAGGAGCTTATGTTTCTGGGACATATGGTCAGCGCGGAAGGCGTTAGCCCCGATCCCGCGAAAACTGACGCTGTAGACACGTTCCCAACACCGACCGACAAGAAAGGTGTCCGACGCTTCCTGGGCCTTTGCGCATACTACCGGCGTTTCATCGAACATTTTTCGGAGATGGCGGAGCCGCTGACTCGACTCACGAGGGACGATGTATCGTTCGACTGGGCCTCAGAGCAAGAGACTGCTTTCATTGAGCTTCGACAGCGTCTGGTGTCAGCACCAGTTCTGGCCCACTTTGACGAGGAGGCGGACACGGAAGTTCATACAGACGCCAGTCACGTCGGTCTTGGTGCGGTGCTTGTAGAACGGCAGGACGATATTGAAAGAGTGATTGCCTACGCAAGTCGCACACTATCGCGTGCAGAGACCAACTACACCACTACGGAGAAAGAGTGTC
The DNA here is from genome assembly GCF_023375885.2 of Dermacentor andersoni. NCBI lineage: Eukaryota > Metazoa > Arthropoda > Arachnida > Ixodida > Ixodidae > Dermacentor > Dermacentor andersoni. Next base: position 7,765,703 of record NC_092823.1, on the reverse strand, counting down.
TTGCCGTCGTATGGTAGCTGGCCAAATTTCGACCTTACCTCTACGGCCGCCCTTTCAAAGTTGTAACCGATCATCACTCGTTATGTTGGCTTGCAAATTTGCGCGACCCTTCTGGACGACTGGCACGGTGGAGTCTACGTTTGCAGGAGTACGACGTGACCGTCGTGTACAAGTCGGGCCGCATACACGAAGACGCTGACGCACTCTCGCGTGCCCCTATCGACACTACCGACGAAAACATTGAGGACGACGGCGTTTTCCTTGGGGCCGTAAGCGTTACTGATCTGTCCACACGGCAGCGCGTAGACGACTCAGTACGACCTATATTCGAACATATGGAAGGACGAAACCCATCAATATCCCGGCACATCGCTCGTTTACGACATGGCGTCTTGTATAAGAAGAACTCCGCTGCCACCAACAAGACATACCTTTTGGTCGTTCCAGCAGACCTCCATGCTGAAGTTTTATTCGCCTGTCATGACGAGCCTCCGTCTGGCCATATGGGTTTTACGCGAACGCTTGATAGAGCGCGCAAATCCTACTACTGGCCGAAACTTGCCGAGTGTGTTAAGCGGTACGTCCAAGCCTGCTGTGAATGCCAGCGCCGAAAGTCGCCAGCTGTGAAGCTTGCGTGATTGCTGAATCCGATTGACCCACTTGGCAAACCTTTCGACCAGGTCGGCATGGATCTTCTGGGCCCGTTTCCACTGTCATCTTCTGGCAACAGGTGGATAATTGTCGCCACAGACTATTTAACGCGGTATGCTGAGACAAAGGCGTTGCCTCGAGGCACAGCTTCCGAGGTTGCCCAGTTTTTCATACAGAGCATCGTCCTACGACATGGCGCCCCATCGCACGTCATCACAGACCGAGGCAAAGCCTTTAGAGCGCAGCTCATTGAAGACGTTTTTAAATTCAGCTGCACAACCCATCGAAGGACAACTGCCTATCATCCCCAGACAAATGGCTTGACCGAACGACTGAACAAAACGATGACTGACATGCTGTCTATGTACGTAGACGTGCAGCACAAGACGTGGGACGAGATACTCCCATACGTAACGTTTGCCTATAATACTGCTACGCAAGAAAGAACACGTTTCACGCCGTTTTACCTCGTTTACGGCCGTGAAGTGCAGACTATGTTAGAAGCAATGCTGCCATGCGACAACATCGATCACCTCGCCCAAGATGCCGAACTCTTCGTGCAGCACGCAGAAGAAGCCCGTCAGCTTGCCCGAGTGCACATAAAGAAACAACAGAGCATCGATGCGCAACGTTACAATCTCCGCCATCGACAAGTCGAGTTCCAACCTGGCGATCAAGTTTTGGTCTGGACTCCCGTGCGCCGAAAAGGACTATCCGAGAAGCTTTTGAGTCGCTACTTCGGACCTTACAAAGTGTTGAAGCGAATTAGTGACGTGAATTACGAAGTCCGTCCTGACGGAAGCCAGCCTCCCCGACGTCGACAACCGCAATCTGAGATTGTGCATGTTGTGCGGTTGAAACCGTACCATAGCCCCTAAAATTCGACGTTTTCAGCCGCTTAGGTTAGTTTTTGTTGTTGCTCGTCCCTCAGTGCCTTGTGACTACATCGCACACCACAGTGATTGTGACTATGGCCTATGTGTTCGTCCTAGGCCATCTCAGCGCTCTCACGTCAAGCCTGTGTATGTTTTCATGATTTTATTATTTTTTTTTTTAAGAGAGGGTAGTGCCACATGGTGTGGCACAGCAAGGGGACTGAAGAGGAGGAGAACGAGGTTCGTCTCGGCATCGCGCGTCAACGGTTAGGTTTCGTGAAGTACAAACGCCTGCATTCCCATTCAGCGTGTATACTTCGGCAGGGTATACGCGACAATATTTAATGCATTCTGCATGAATTTTCGTGCTCCGTTACGGAGCGTCGCCTCGCCTTCATATCGTCGTTAGGCTAGAGCTCAAGTTAACCAGTTTGTAAAGCTTACGTCCGGCTACTACGTACGTCACGCCTATTTGAGGCTAAGCGGCTTACGTAGACATCGCCGGGGCATGGGGGCCTCTTTCCTGCGTTGATACGATTCATGGGTAGACAGCGGGGACCTCGCTGACTAACCTAGCAACCTATCACTCTCCCCTCAGTCGCATCAACATTACCAGCACCTTCGCGAGTGCTCGGGGGGTCTTGTTCCCTGCTTAGTGAGTCTTTTTTCAGTGTCACAAATCCCTGCGTACATGTCGAAGCTCAGCGATGAAGTGGCTCCGTTTTGAAAACAAGGTCTTCTTTGGAGACTTCACATGGGTTTGGCGCACGTTATGTATCTGGCCTTTTGGTCAAAAAACGGCCCCTTCGCACCTCTAGAGAATCGTAGTGAGTCGCAGAAGGTATAAAGAGGAAAAATGTTTTATAATCTGCTTATTGCGTGAAATTTTAATCCAAACACCACTATTAGTCAAAATGAGCCACTAGCTGTATGTTTTCTGTAACATGATCACATTGATCAGTAAAATGTCCACTGTTATGACTGTTTATAATTAAAGTGGCAGATCAATATAGGTTAACCTTTTAGTCAGGGAATTTTTTATCACATCTATATATTTCGTACGGTGTTTTTGCTTATTTACCCCAAAAGAAACAGACATTTAAAAAAAAGATTATGAGCTATTCCTCTCGGTGAAGGTGGTTGGCCAGCAAAGCTGTTTAGCACACGACACGGAGGTGGCACATAATATTGAACATAGGTACGCAAACTCGTTTTTTGTTTTGATCGGTGGTCATTATTTCACTCGCAACTGCAATCACACCCTTTCATAATAACGAATCGATGCACGTACGCCGCTGGGTGGTCGAATGAGCTGGATCGTTGTGGCATCGCAAGGGTGATGTCTGCAACACGGAAAGCGTAAACCGATACTTTTTCGGTACCGACACATCCACGTCGACATTGAAATCACCAACAACGGCAACAGGGGTAGCGTCATCGCAGCTAATTCACGCCAAGTGAGTAGCCATGAGCCTTACGGGAATACGAGTAGTAGCAGTAAAAGACTTTATTGGGGTCTTGACGAGCTAAGCGGGGCCCTGCATGTCCCTACCCAGCCGTTGGCTAGTCCCATGTCGGAACAGAGAGGCCATGCCTCTCCGCTCGTTCACGGGCCCTCTGGACAGAAAGGAGCTGGACGTCCTGTCTCGGGTCTGTGATGGCCTTCGTCCAGTCTTCTTCTTTGCTAAAATCCTGTAACACAGGGCGCTGCCAGAGCATGTGATTTAATGAGCTAAATTAAGTGCCACAATCTGGGCAGAGTGGGCCAATCTCCGGGTGGAGCATGTTCAGAAAGCCCCTGGAGGGGTAGGACCCCGTCTGGAGCATGCGGAGCGTGCTAGCTTGTGGCCTGTTGAGCTTATGACGGGCGAAAGGAAAACTCTGCCTATTCCCTCTGTAATGAGAGGTTATTTCATGAAAAGTAACTAGCGGATAACTGTCGACGAGCTCTCCCGAACTCACCCCAGACACCATCCCGTCGCGGCATACGAAACCTCGCGCACGGTCGTGGGCTATCTCATTGGGGTTCAGGTGACCTGGTAATACGTCTGCTCCCATGTGAGCTGGGAACCAGACTATGTGGTGAGCAGTGTCAGAGGGGTGTTTTCCGTTTAGAATCCTGGCTGATTCTTTGGTTATCCCGATGCGAACGCTCTAACGGCTGCTTGAGAGTCCGTGTACACCGCAGTGCGTTTTGAGTCCAGTAATGCGAGAGCTATAGCAGGCTGTTCCGCCACATCGACCGAGGAGGTCTTCAGCGAGGCTGCCGAGAGGAGTTCTCCCCTGTCATTGACTATGGCTATGGATAACTTGTTGACACTGGCGTGTCGCGCCGCGTCAACAAAGGTCTCTGTTCCGGATATGTTCTTTAAGAAAGTTCTAGCCCTCGCCAACCTTCGACCTTTATTGTGTTGGGGGTGGACATGTCTTTGAAAAGGGTCTACAATAAAGGAGATCCTTGTTTGAATATCGAGTTGCGTGGTATTTCCCTGGTTGAAGCTAGGACGGAGGCCTGCCGCATTCAGAAGTCTTCTGCCTGCTTTGGAGTTTGATAATCTAATAATTTGTGCTGATCTTTGTGCTTCTATTAATTCCGAAGTTGTGTTGTGTACTCCCAATGTCATGAGTTTCTCTGTGCTAGGCGTGATTGGCACGCCGATCACCCTTTTGATACTTTTGCGCATAAGCGTGTCTAATTTATCCATTTCCGTTTGCATCCAATTGAGGGCCGCGACTATGTAAATGACATGGCTGATGAGGAAAGCATGGTGAGCCCTAAGGAGTATATCCTCGCCTATGCCGCCTTTCTTGTTGGACACTCTCATAATTAATCTAATAATGTTCTCAGTTTTCGTCGTGAATTGGGCTATAGTCTTAGCGTTGCATCCCTTTGAGCTTATTGAAAGCCCTAGTATTTTGATAGAGTCTACTCTCGGGATGGTGTGCCCATCTCTGGTACGAACGCTAATGGGCACCTGATCGAGTGGGGTGAGTCCCCTAGCACCTCGCCTAGCCTGTCTGTACAGCAGGAGTTCCGACTTTCCAGGCGAGAGTGCCAGTCCCGTACCTTCCAAGGAAGACTCTGTAACATCCAGAGCCTCCTGTAGAGCTTGTTCGACCGTAGCCTCCGATCCTCCAGGACACCAGATTGTAATATCGTCAGCATATAATGCATGACCTACGTAAGGAATTGCTGCAAGCCTTTCCGACAACTTGCGCATTGCTATATTAAACAGAAGGGGTGAGATAACTGCCCCTTGAGGAGTACCCCTTTTTCCGAGTGTGAAATATTCCGAGACTGATTGCCTCAACTTTATGGCCGCCGTCCTGCTCTCGGAGAAGGATGCAACGAAGGAGAAGAATTTAACCCCTAAGTGTAAGGCCGATATCCCCTGAAGGATATAGTCATGTACAATTGTATCGAATGATTTGGATAGATCGAGTGCGAGGACCCCTTTTACATCTTTGCTTTGAGAGTCGAATATCTGTGTTTTGACCAGGAGCATGACATCCTGCGTTGAAAGCAAAGGCCTGAAACCAACCATATTATACGGTAATAGTTCGTTGCGCTCGATATGTCTCGATATACTGTTATGCACTGCATGTTCCGCTACTTTGCTAATGCAAGAAGTAAGAGAGAAATGATGGAGGTTCTCCAAGCTGGGTGATTTACCTGGCTTGGGGATTAGGACCACTGTGGCCTTCTTCCAACTCTCCGGTACAACGCCCTCCTCCCATACCTCATTTATCTCCTTCACTAAAGCTTGAATTGCTTTGTCGTCTAAATTTCTTAAGAGCCGGTTTGTAACTCCATCGAGGCCTGGGGTAGACCTTCCGTTTAAATTGTGCAGCACTTCCCTGATCTCAGCTTCCGAGAAGGGGACGTCCAGATCTGGGGCAGGCGCGCCCTCATACTGAGGGAGGGGAGAACCTGGGCTTTGGCCAATTGGAAGGTATTTGTTCCCTACTTTCCGAAATATGGAGGCCTCTGAGATGCCTTACATTTTTTCCTTATTAATTAATCGGTGTATGACTAGTCTCTGATTACATTTGGATTGTCCATCGTCTAAGAGATGTTTGAAGAGGGTCCATTTGCCTCCTTAGCGCATTTTTCCATCCGCTGCCGAGCAGGCGTCTCTCCATTGCTGTTTATTAAGTTCGGAGCAATGTTCCTCAATTAGTTTATTGAGCTCCGCGATCTTTTTCCGTAGCCTGCGATTGAGCCTTTGTGCCTTCCATCTCTCGAGAAGAGAGCGTTTGGCTTCCAGGAGGTGCGCTAATCTTGCGTCCATCCCTGGGGCATCAAAATCTGTAACTATTTCCTTGGTGGCCTCTCGACATCCATCTGAATCTGTACAAGCAGTTCACTGAACGTGTCATATACTGCCTCATCTTCACCTCTTATTTTCCTAAAGAGGTCCCAGTCTGTGTATTTATAGGTTTTAGGAGGAGCTGCTATTATTTCCGTCCTGAGTTCTATTATGTAGTGGTCGCTCCCCAAGTTCTCCTGTAAGTTGGACCACGTGGCCACCGCGTTTCTAGTGAAGCTGAGATCAGGCGTCGTGTCTCTGGCGACAGAGTTTCCCAGCCTCGTGGGGAAACGTGGGTCTGACACCAGCGTTAGGTTTAAGTCTGTACTCGCTGCAACTAGGTTGGCCCCTTTCTTTGTTCGTGTTACATAACCCCAAGCCGGGTGGGGAGCGTTGAAATCTTCTGCGACTATCAAGGGCTGCGATTTCGCAGCGATTTCGACCCTATTTAGTAGTGAGCGGAGATTATGCTTATAAGCGGAAGGAGAGCTGTACAAGTTGAGAATGAAAATGTTACGTCGGATTTTTCCGTGGGGGATGATTTCAATTAACTGTGCCTCGAGACCGCATCTCTTATCCGAGTTACAAATTTTGACTTCGTGCTCCTGAAAACAGGTGTCTTTCCTGACGAATGTGGCGATACCTCTGCCATTTTCTCCTTTTTGGCTAACCGAGTGGTAGCCCGATAAATTTACCTTCTCACTAAGTGTTTCTTGCAAGATCAGCACGTGCGGCATTATCGCTTGTGCTTTGATGAGCTGCAATAGAGCAGCCTTGCGCCTTAAGAAGCTGGCGCAATTCCACTGCCAGGTAATTAGGTTTCCGGTTTGTCCCGCCATATCGATTTCTATTGAACTAGCAGAGCCTGCAGGGAACTCGTGTTATCGGGATCCTGCTGTACTTTCTTAGCTTTTGCAATGGTTCCAGTGGTGACGCTTCTGATTTTGCTAGAGTCTATCATTTTCATTTTGGACTCGAGGATGCCAACTCTACGTGTTAGGTTTGAGATGCTACTCTCCATATGCTTGACAGTGCTAGATTGAATGGCTAAGGCCTCTCTCATCTGCGTGAGCGATTCCTCAATTACCTTCAAAGACGCGAGTAGGTTTGGCTCTGGCTTAGGGTCCTTAGCGGGCGGCTCGTCAGTTTGCATGGGCTCTCTTTCCGTGGTCGCAGGGGGGGGGGGGGGGGGGAATAGCTTTCCGCTTATTCGACCCTTCTGCTTGAACTGGGATGGGTAAGGCTACTTCGCGGGGTTCACACGAGTTACGGAAGAGCTCATTACATTTTTTGCTTTGCTTGCGGGTGCATGAGCCTTTGCTCACGGGGTTATTTCATTTCATTTCATTTATTTACTCTCAAGGCCGTACAGGCATTACAGAGAGGAGTGGCAATACAAAAAGAAAAAAAAAAGGCTAATGAGGCAGCACATGGTCACAGATAGCCGATTTGAACACATCATGGTCTGTGATAGTGACGATGGATGCGGGAAGGCGATTCCAGTCTTGACTTGTTTTCGGGATGAAACCTTCGAGGTATACATTGCTTTCACACTGAGGCACCCCAACCTTCATTCGATGATCAATGCGGGATGACAAATGGCTCGGTGACGAAAAAAGTGTCATTTTTAGCTCATTATTAGTGTAGTATATTTTGCGAAACAGGCATAGGCGGGAAATCCGACGTCTAGTAGAAAGGAGAGGTAGTTCAAGCATTTGCTTCATGCGAGAAACGCTGGCTAAGCGATAGTAGTTAGAGAGGATAAACCTAACTGAGCGGTTCTGAACCGATTCTATGGACTGTGTTAACGAGATAGTGTACGGGTCCCACATCGATGAAGCGTACTCGAGTTTAGAACGCACGAGTGTTTTATATAGTAGTAGTTTCAGCGGAACGGGAGCGAGGCGGAAACTCCGCCTAAGAAAACCAAGGGAACTGTTAGCTTTGTTGATAACATGGTGGATATGCTCCTGCCATGACAGATTATTAGTGATATGGACGCCTAGATACTTGTAGCTGTCGACGAACTGAAGAGGGCAACCGTTAAGATCATAGCCCTGAGAAATGGACTGGTTAATCTTTCGAGACACCCTCATTGCTTTAAATTTGTTAATGTTTAGTTTCATAAGCCATGCATCACACCAAGAAGAAATTTTATTTAAGTCAGATTGAAGAACGGAGAAGTCAGACTCATTAGAAATTACGCGGTACAGAACGCATTCGTCTGCAAAGAGCCTTATGTTAGAAGTAACAGAATCAGGCAGGTCATTAATATAAATTAGAAAAAGAAGAGGCCCTAGGACTGACCCCTGAGGAACACCGGATGTTACATTGCATGATTTAGAGTCATGATCATTAACAGAAACGTACGGTGTTCTATTCTGCAAGAAACATTCAATCCACTTAAGCAGGTTGCAATCAAGATGGAGTGTGCTAAGTTTCAGTAATAGTAGTCGATGTGAGACGGTATCGAAAGCTTTCGCGAAGTCAAGGAAGATGCAGTCAATAACTGAAGCTCGATCTAATGGGGAAGACAAATCATTAGTAAAAGTTAATAATTGCTGCTGATGATGAGCCACTGATGAGAACTTTCGACAATGCTGTTCTGTATGTTGTATGCGCGAGTAGAAAGAATTACAGCACGGTTCACTTCACTTTGCTGAGTGGTTGTAGCCCGTGCCTTACGGGGCTATGAGCCATTGCATTTTTTGCTCGCTTACGGGAGCATGAATGCTTACGGGAGTATGAGCCATGGATGATGGTAGTTCTTGTTCACGGAGAACAAGAATGCATGGAACACTAGCCATATACCGCTTCGCTGTAAAATGCACGATGTCGCTGTGAACGAGACTAGAAGGAAGAATTTGTCGCAGAGCAGTTCATATTAACAGTGCTGGCGCAGTTAGCATCAATATAGTAGGAATTAACCAAATTGTATCATAGAATGCTTCACCTCCTGGACTGGCACACCTGGCACCACAGTTCAAGATAACAAGATCACCAAGGCGTGGCAACCAAAGTCGACATAAAAGAAGACAGCGTCGGCGTGCATGCGGGCAAAAAAATTTAATGTAAACGCTCAACGTGAATAAAAAAAAATATAGGGTCCGGAAAGAAAATAAGTACAACGTATCGCAATTGAACGAAGAAAGTCATGTAAATAATGCAAAAATATAATTTAAGTATGCGACATTCTCACAATGAAACAAAGAAAGTCATTCAAATAATGCAAGAATATAATTTAAGTACGCGACATTTTATTGCCCCAATTTTAATACACCTAAATGCATATGTCATGTACGTACGTTGGCCTTGTTTCCTTTTGCGTCGACTTACATTCCTAAATCCCTGCGCAGTCCGCGTCAGCGGTGGCGAAGATCAAAGCAACGTCACGGCTCATGACACGTGATGCTTCGTTCTGCGTCGAGGCCTCCCACGCGTGAATACTGCTGAGGGCGCTGAAGAATGAACGCGCTTGCCTATTTCAGGACTGAGCGTGATGTTCTGAACACACGGGGACACAATAATTTCTGCTCTTGCGATCAAGACATCTTTGACAATGAGCTGCTCTTTAAGAGCATGCTGCCTGCAACAGACATCAAAAGAGGCACCATATAGCAGCACATCTGTCACGTATTGCAGCATATGCTGCTTTCTGGTGTCTTTCTGGCACCTCGATAAATGCTTTTCATTAACTGAATCTTTTGCATCTCTGCTGTACGTGTCAATAACTGCTTGAGTTATTGGAATATTCCAATTGGTCATTCTGGTGCAGCTACCCTGTTAACCACGAACGTCTCTTCAACGTCTATAATTGATCCAAACGTCAACGTCTTGAAGTCACGTATATATTACATCTCAATTACGAGTCATATTTATAAGAAAAAGCGCGGCTGTTTATAGGCCGTACTATCTACGTCATTGTTTGGCTACCAGATAACGTATTGTGGATATACATAAGATATCATTCAAGCACCAATTGGAAGCTATATTTTGTTGTTGCACACCTTTTGAGCAGTACCACCTAAAGTTCGTCCATATATGTATGCATAGATAAGTATATATATAGGTGTATATATACTCTCGATAAAGAACGGCCTCGGGCCGGCCACAGCGTCGAAAACAAATTTGTATTTAATTACTGATTATTGTATTAATTTGTATTTTTCAAAGATTTCGTCATATATATATATATATATATATATATATATATATATATATATATATATATATATATATATTGCCACGACAAACTTGGTGACATTCAAGTTGCGCGCCCTTTGCATTGGGTACTGTGCACGCCATACAGTGGTGTTGTTCAGCAACAACAGGAAGCGATCTTCGTGGCACGGGCAGCCAGTTGGACCCGGCTCGCATGCGGCACGCGCCCGAGGTGTCACGCGAGAAGAAGAGGAAGACGGTTCGAGCCCAGTTTGAGAACGCGACTGCCGCGGATTCCTGCACGACCGCAATGACTTTTACTTGTGGGCACAAGTTCGCCTTTAATAAATATTCTTGTTTTACTAACATCGTTACATTTCTGGTGGAGGTGCGGGGTATGAGTCGAAGCCCCACGAACGAAAGTCAGCGTAGCCCCTACAACCCGCGAGTCCATCCCGTGGAACTGACACCTGTACACCAGCGGACCAGCCGCCGTCTTCGAGGTGACTCGCCCGAATTCGGCCCTCTTCTCTTCTTGCCAAGAGAAACTCCCACAACGGACGCCGCCACAATGACTACCCAGGTAACACCGGCACAGCTAGTCGTAAGCCAACCTCGCAAGCCGCCAACATTCCATGGTGACTCGTTCGAAGACGTGGAAGATTGGTTGGAACTGTTCGAGAGAGTGGCGAGCTTTAATGAATGGAATGAGAGACAGAAGCTCCGTAACGTATATTTCGCGTTGGAAGACTTCGCAAGAACGTGGTATGAAAACCACGAACCCTCTTTGACCTCTTGGGAGGAATTTTGACGACAACTGCTAGCAACGTACGCCAGCACGGATCGTAAAGAAAAGGCTGAAATCGCACTTCGAGCCAGGAACCAGCTCACAAACGAGAACGTGGCGATGTACATCGAGGACATGTCCCGCCTGTTCAAGCGCGCTGATCCCACCATGAGTGAAGATAAGAAGCTGCGCCATCTCATGCGTGGGGTAAAGCAGGAACTCTTCGCAGTTCTCGTCCGCAACCCACCGCGCACGGTTGCCGAGTTCAGATGTGAAGCAACGACCATCGAAAAGACGCTGGAACAGCGGGCTCGGCAATACAACCGTGAGGCAAGCTGCGCACCTGTCCATGTCTTCCCTGGAGGCCTGCCAAACGACCTGGAAGCCCTGCGGGAGCTTGTCCGGTCAGTGATCAGGGAAGAGCTCAACAAGTTGCAGATACCTCAGGCTCCAGCTGCACTATCTATCGTCGACGTTGTCCGGGACGAACTCAGGAACGTCATACGGGATCCAGAGCGTGAGCCACAGCCGACGCGGCGCACCCCAACGTACGCCGACGTACTCAGGCAACCCGCGGTACACAGTAGTGGAGCAGTTGCGACGACCGTTCCCTACCCGTCGACAGTACGCAGTGCACCTCGTCTACTGGAACCACCGGCTGCCTATCAGCCTTCAGCACGTAGTGCACCTCGTTTTGTGGAACAAAGGCCCCGGAAAAGTGACGTCTGGCGTGACCACGAGCGCAGGCCTCTGTGTTTCCACTGCGGAGAAGCGGGTCACCTGTATAGGTTCTGCCCGTACCGTCAAGTTGGGTTAAGGGGTTTTCCCTTAAGCGCACCATGCCCCCGAAACGGTGAACGGCCAGCGGAGATCGAAGAATACCTGTCGACGCGCCAAAGCCCCGTTACTCCTCGCCAACGTCAACCACGATCACCGTCGCCCATGCGCTACCGATCGCCTAGCCCACGCGCGTCTCCAAGACTGCCTTTGCGTCGTTCACCAAGCCCACACCAGGAAAACTGAAGCAAGCGACCTGTGGAGGTGAGGCCGCTGATAACCAGAGTGTCGAAGATCCTCCAACGCGATTCCAGTGCGGTGACGAGATATTTCCAGTCTACAGGTGCAGGAACGAAACGATTACGTCAGATTTACGGTTGATAATAGACGGATGCGAGCTGAATGCCTTAGTCGACACCGGCGCTGATTATTCGGTAGTAAGCTTCAAGATGGCGAAGCACCTTAAAAAAGTTGTGACGAAGTGGACAGGTCCGCAGATACGCACGGCAGGCGGCCATCTTATTACGCCCCTTGGCCGATGCACCGCAAGACTTACGATAAAAGGCTTTACTTACGTTTCTGACTTTATTGTACTGCCAGAATGTTCACGGGAACTTATATTGGGAATGGTTTTTCTACAAGCTAATGGCGCCATAATTAACCTACGTAGGTCCAGTGTATCTTTCTCGACAAAACAAGCTATACCTGTGGAAGAATCGGAGGAGCGACGTCTCGCTGCACTGCGCGTCGTTGACGATGACGTAAATGTGCCGCCACGCTGCAGTATAATGGTTCTTGTGGAGAATGAAAGATTTTCCGACCGCGAAGGCATAGCGGATGGAAACATAGAGCTCCTTTTCAACAAAGGTATTTGCGTGGCTCGGGGCCTTGTTCACTTAGGCGATGGCCGTGCAAATGTCGCACTTACAAATTTCGGTAATGAATTCCAACACATCGCACAAGGAACAGCTATTGCCTATTTCCACGAGTTCTGTGAAGCGACCGAATTATGCAGCCTAACTACGTCAACTGCCCTGCCAGGAACCTGCAGTGTCGACAGATCAATTACCGTCAACCCGAGACTCCCTGAAGCCCAAAAGAAACAGATATATGCCCTGATAAAGGATTTTTTTGACTGCTTCTCCACGTCCTCGAAGGTACGGCGCACGTCTGTTGCGAAGCACAGAATCATAACAGAGGACGCCACAAGACCGGTATGCCAGCACCCGTATCGAGTGTCACCAAAAAAAAATGGAGATCATCAAGAAGCAAGTAGAGGAGATGCTTTCAGATGACGTTATTCAGCCTTCCAGCAGTCCATGGGCGTCTCCGGTAGTGCTGGTTGAGAAAAAAGACAACACACTTCGATTCTGCGTCGACTACCGTAAACTGAACAGCGTAACCAAGCGAGATGTGTACCCCCTTCCGCGTATCGACGATACCTTAGATCGGCTCCGATGTGCAAAGTTTTTCTCCTCCCTGGATCTCAAGAGTGGATATTGGCAAATAGAGGTGGATGAACGGGACCGTGAAAAGACAGCATTCGTGACCCCTGATGGCCTCTACGAATTTAAAGCACTTCCATTCGGCCTCTGTTCCGCACCCGCAACGTTCCAGCGAATGATGGACTCTGTGCTTGCAGGATTGAAATGGCAGTCATGCTTAGTGTATTTGGATGATGTGGTCGTATTTTCCACCACATTTGACCAACATCTAGAGCGCCTGCGACTAGTATTAGAAGCTATTCGCGCAGCAGACTTGACAATTAAGCCGGAAAAATGTCAATTCGGCTTCGATGCACTTCGGTTTCTCGGACACGTCATCAGTGCTGAAGGCGTCCGACCAGATCCCGAAAAGACAGCAGCTGTTGCGAGGTTCCCGAACCCACAGACATAAAGTCAGTGCGACGTTTCTTGGGTTTATGCGCATACTACAGAAGATTTGTGGAAAACTTTTCAAACATTGCTGAGCCCCTTACAATACTGACAAGAGATGATCAACCTTTCATGTGGAAAAGCGAATAACAAGACGCCTTTGACGAGTTAAGGAAACGCCTGCAAGCTTCTCCAATCCTTGCCCATTTTGATGAGACAGCCGACACTGAAGTTCATACCGATGCGAGTAACGTCGGCCTCGGTGCCATACTAGTGCAGTGGAATAACGGCCAGGAGAAAGTAATTGCTTATGCCAGCCGTAAGCTCTCGAAAGCAGAGGCAAACTACTCCGCAACCGAGAAAGAGTGCCTTGCAGTCATTTGGGCAATATGTAAATTTCGGCCCTACCTCTATGGTAGACCATTCAGAGCAGTCAGCGATCACCATTCGCTTTGCTGGCTGGCGAATCTCAAGGATCCATCCGGACGACTAGCAAGGTGGAGCCTTAGGCTTCAAGAGTATGACATTACTGTCGTATACCGATCCGGGAGGAAACACAGCGATGCCGACTGCTTGTCACGCGCACCCGTCGAGACAACTGTGTCAGAAGAAGAGGATTTCCCGTTCCTTGGCATTGTTGACGCGTCACAAATTGCTCAACAACAACGAGATGACCCGGAATTGCTTCCACTTATACAGCGCCTGGAGGGACTGGACGTTCAACTGCCGCGTGTTTTCTCTAGGGGGCTATCCTCGTTCTGTCTGCGAGGAAGTGTCCTCTACAAGAGAAACTTCGTGAACAGCGAGACAAAGTTTTTACTTGTCGTACCCACATCTATGCGAGAAGAAGTTTTGCATGCATGTCACGATGAGCCGACGTCTGGACACATGGGCGTGAGCCGTACAGTCGCTAGGATTCGTCTGAAATACTACTGGCCCAAGCTATTAGCCTCAGTGCAGCACTACGTCAAGACTTGTCGCGAGTGTCAAAGGCGCAAGACTCCATCCGTAAAACCGGCCGGCCTCCTCCAGCCAATAGAGCCACCAAAAGCCCCATTCCAACAAGTCGGTACGGACCTCCTTGGACCCTTCCCAACATCATCTTTAGGCAAAAAGTGGATAGTTGTGGCCACGGACTACCTGACCCGTTACGCAGAAACTGATTCCCTGTACAATGCAACGGCTGTCGAAGTTGCAAAATTCTTTGTCCACAATATCATGCTCAGGCATGGCGCTCCCGCAGTTGTTATTACCGATCGTGGAACGGCCTTTACTGCGGACCTAATGAAATGCTTGTTGCAAATGACACATACTGATCATAGGAAAACTACGGCGTACCACCCTCAGACAAACGGTTTAACTGAACGCCTTAACAGAACACTGACCGACATGCTTTCGATGTATGTCGACGTTGAACATATGCTGTGGGACGAAATTTTGCCATACATTACCTTCGCATATAATACGGCCGTTCAGGAAACAACACGAGTCACCCCGTTTGAACTTGTATTCGGCCGAGCAGTAACCACAACTTTGGATGCTATGTTGCCGTTAGATGAAGAAAACCATAACTCATCTGACCTAGATGATTTCTTGCAACGAGCCGAGGAGGCACGACAGATGGCAAGGTACCGAATACGCCGCCAACAACGCATCGACTCCAGCCGGTACAACCAGCGCCGTAGTGAAGCTCATTACCAGCCCGGTGACAAGGTGTGGGTATGGACCCCAGTGCGACGCCGTGGACTATCTGAAAAGCTTCTGTGCCGATACTTCGGCCCTTACGAAATACTTCGTCGTATAAGCGACGTCACTTACGAAGTGAATTCCGCTGGACACGAGAGCCCAAGACGGCGCAACTCCACGGAAGTTGTGCATGTTGTCCGCATGAAACCCTACCAGGAGAGGTCATGAACAACAACAACAACAAAAAAAAAGTGAGAGCCCACAGGAACCCCTACTTCCTCTCACGCATCGGGCCGATGCGGCAAGGAGGGGGATAATGCCACGACAAACTTGGTGACATTCAAGTTGCGCGCCCTTGGCATTGGGCACTGTGCACGCCATACAGTGGTGCTGTTCAGCAACAACAGGAAGCGATCTTCGTGGCACGGGCAGCGAGTTGGACCCGGCTCGCATGCGGCACGCGCCCGAGGTGTCACGCGAGAAGAAGAGGAAGACGGTTCGAGCCCAGTTTGAGAACGCGACTGCCGCGGATTCCTGCACGATCGCAATGACTTTTACTTGTGGGCACAAGTTCGCCTTTAATAAATATCCTTGTTTTACTAACATTGTTACAATATATATATATATATATATATATATATATATATATATATAGCACCTGGCTTCCAGTGTATTTTGTAAGGACCTGACAAAACCTTTTCAACCATACATGAATTGTCCTCCCAGAGGCGTTTTTTTTTTTTCAGTTTCCCTGTGGCAAACATGTTTTCTCACTTGTTCAAACTAAATTTCATGACTGTCATGCTTGCATGTCATATGTTTGCATCTACTCTCCTATTACCGCCTTCAATATGCTCTTAAAATGTGATGTAATTCAATGATATACTTGTACCAGGTGTGAGGTCCTGAAGAATATGGACTGTGAGTACTTATGCATCCACGCGAAGTATTTATTCTTGCTGTGTGGCATTCTCCCCCTTGCACTTGTTACATAGCGCTGACAGAGGACGTAACATTCAACATAGCAAGCAATATACAAAAACCCTGATGCTAATGCGCCAGACAGTCTCGCGAATTTTTATTTCTCAGCAATGTTATTTCAATTTTGTGGTCTATTTACGGTTCGTTGATAAAAATGGGCTAAACTGTTCCCACACAGTAATGTGATTGTGAAGAATATCATCTGGGTGACGCGGTTATAGCGCATTTCAGCCTTATGCTAATATACAAAAAATGTTGCGAATATCCAGCAGAGACATCTATATAACGTCCTTTCACCGTAAAAAAAGAGGACTTTTGGCAGCACCATGAACGTTATTTTCACGTAAACAAGAGCAATCTCAACCTCTATTGGAGGTGTTGTACCTCCAACTGATACATCTAATGTGTACTTCCAGGCAATGTTCGTGGTTTGTGGAGTATAAGGAACTGAGCAAATGAATGCGCTCTGAAAACCTGATTCCCCGAGAGCATGAACACAAGACAAAAAGCAACGACTCGATCGTTAGCAACACGACAAATTGAAGACGATCGCGAATGCAGCGTGGCTTCGGGCGTGGTGCAGGCCGCAAGTGGCGTCGCGGCCGTCGAAGGTGGTCATGCGCCCCCACGCACCACTGAAACGCGCACCGGTCAGCCCTGCGTAAGTGGACGCAGGACACGTCAGGGCCACGCCACCGAAAGGTGAGCACAATAGGGGCGATATAACGTAGAGCTATTTCAAACGTTTCTATTCTAATTCTGCAGTCAGCCCTCCACAATTGGTGAAACATTTTTCGGGAAATCCCCACTTGCCTGTCTGTCACGCGACGTCACGAAAAGCGCGATAGCTCCCCATCTGCTATAGCGTGTGCACGCTGATTATGCATCATTAAACCGAATAGAAATAATAGTTATTCCTGATTCTACGCCTTATTTTCGCCATTAGCCGTCTGCCATTGGACAAAAGCTTTCGGGCTGCGCCTGTCTGTCCATTCGCCTCTCTGTCATGCGAGGTGACGAAACCGCGGAAACTCACCACGTTAAAGTTAGGTGTACGCGTTAGAGATGCATCAATACGCCGAACAAAACAAGACCGCCCAGTTCCACAGTGAATACCCACCGATAGCTCAGGCACTCGCTACTCGCACGTGCTGGCGAGCACGAATTTCGTATGATAAATGTATAAGGGGCTCCAGCAAGTACACACGCGAGCACAAGTGAAAGGAACGGACAGGACAACGCTATCCTGTCAGTTTCTTTTACTTGGGCTCGTGTCTGTACTTGCTGGAACCCCTTATACGTTCACGATGCACCAACTGGCCCAGAAAACCACGCTGCTAAATCGCATGATAAATCTTTTTGCGTGGGAGAAAAACGATATCGAGCCCTTTCGGCACGTATACGACATCGTTCTGCCAACTCTCCTTCGCTGAGGACCCGTTATAGCGGCATTCTAAACTTCCGTTGCACGCCGCCCTGATTTGTTTAAATAAGGGGAAGCGGACCAATCGCCGACGCCGCCATCCCCTCTTCGTCTGGTTATCAACTTTCACTGCGCTGGTTGAACCCCATCGAAACCCCCTCCACTTGAGCGTGCTCCTCGCCTCTTGTCAGCCAATTAGGTAAGCAAAACCACTCAGTTTGGTAATGCTATTCGTTTTGATAGCGAAAGCGAACAAAGGTGACGTCCTATGAACCAGCAGAGTGTTTGATTGGGCTGTTGAGGCAACGCTACGGGCCACCGTGCGATGCTTGCGTCGGCGGTCACGCCAATGTGACGTCAGAGGACTGGAATAAAAAGATATTGGAATAGTTTTACGTCATAGGGATATAGGTCAGCAAAATAAACGGGACTCAGACTACTACTCAGCGATATTCTACTCAGCTGGACACAATCGGACTCACATTTATGAAAATTATACCTAGCCACTTTCACTAGAACTCACTCGGACTCAAAACGCTCAAGCTTGTCCTCAACAGCCCCCTTGCCCCCCATCACTCGGGCTCAGACGGCCTCACACAGGCTCAGACTCGCGGGTAGGTCAAAGTCTGAGTGAGCCAACCCATAAGTGAGTTTGCGGACCTATGGGTGAGCGCGTTGAGATGAACGAGAGCGCATGTGCGACCTCAAAGAAACCAGTTCTTTATCTGGTAATGCAATTGACGGCTTGCTAACTGAGTCACCTTCGGCAATTGTGGCTGCTTCAATGATAACTCTGGTGCATTCATTAGAATGCCTGGCTAAGATAGTGGTTTCTTCAAACTGCACCATACTTATGACCAGAATGCACCAAACTTATCATCGATGAAGCAGCGATTGCCAAAGGTGACTCAGTTAGTAAGCCGTCAATTGCATTAACAGATAAAAAACTGGTTTTTCTGAGGTCGCACATGCGCTCTCGTTCATCTTAGGCGGCGGTCACGGTTCCTTTGGATTTTGTATGCATACTATGTCGATTTGATGCTTTGTGGGGGGCGCTTTTGTCTTGGTGTCTCAGTATATATGCGTGTCACTCAAAATAAAAATCAGTTGGAAGTCAGCGCTTGTCTTCGTCGTTCGTTTGGTCCCTTATCCCTTTATGCGCTGTCAGTGATGTTTGAAACTATGGAATACCAACTAGCCCGTACCCAAAGCTTGCTTCAGTATAATAAGAGACAGAAGCGACATAAGTAGCTTACTCAAATCGTATGGGAAGAAACGCAGCCAGAATGACGGCGGAAGGGCCGATTGGTCAACGCTTAGCCAGCTTTCAGTGACAAGGTGGTGCTGCGGCAGGCGACCCCAGAAAGCTGGCTGGTAAAGCCGCGTCATCGTTTTGTAGCGCTACCGAACGGAGCTGAGGAGCGAAGCACTTCATTCCATTCCCATACCATTCTGCAAACTGGAGATCCCGTAATTCCCCTCCTCTGAATTGTCAGAGTTGGACCATCCCCACTCCTGGAGTGGTGGTTCTGGTGCATTCAATCCTTCAATTCCGGTAACTGAAACACTTTTTCTATTAGCGCTTACTAATTGCGCTTGCATACATAGCGACCAATTTGTTGGAATTCAGTCGCGGAGAGCCCACGACGTCGCGGCGGTCGCTGAGCGACCGAATTCGCCGTGTCGCTGACTGAAAATCGCACCATGTGAAACAGCCTTGAGCCGTCTGCTCATCCCTTTGAAGTTACGCCGCGAGCGGCCGTGCAAAGCACGCACTTGGCAGCATAGAGTTACTATACTGACTCCAGAGGACAAGCTACCCATAGGGCCCATGCATTGTAATCTGGAACCGCAAGAGCGCCGCCATGTTGCTACGCGCCGAGGTTGCCAGCTCCTGAGACGCTTGCTAGACTTGGTGACAGTAGTCAGTTTTAATCCGGCAACCGTAGCAGCGTAGCAGCATGACGTCTCGCTTGTAGTGTCGCGATGTGTGCGTGCAGCCGTGTGTTTGGGCTTTATAAGTTGGTTCTTTATTCTATGTTGGGGGACGGTGTGGGTGTGGTCCATGTTCGCCGTACAGGTGGCAGTTATGCAACCGAGGGATGATCCTGTTGAAGTTTCCGGCGGTATGCGTTTTTCAGCGGTCCCGCCTGTTGCAGGAGTGTTACTCGACGAGGTTACGAGCTCGAAGCTGTGGTCAGATTCCTCATTGGCGTTCCGTGATTCTCTTCGCACGGGCGCGGTATGTTGCAAAAGCCGCTTTCGCGATCTTTCGTCGCAACGATAGATCGGTTTTTTTTTTTATTATTGTAAGTACTGATCCAGCTGTAGGGCACATGTAACCGCCAAACGGAAGTGTCAGGAGAGCGCCTGAGATTATAATAAAGCAGGCGGCGCAGGAACTCCAGGGCACCCAAGGGACAGGGGGGGGGGGGGGCGATCAAAGCTCGAAGCAGAACGGTACGTAGGTGGGGGCCGCCGAGGCAGGTGTGTGCCAGGGAGTGTTCGCACGGACAGGTCCCCTGGCACGCGCAGCAGTGCCTCGCAAGGTCGAGATACTTTAAAGGCACCTGCGCCCATGATCTGCGCCCATGCCTCGGTGCAGTCAGCACGATTAACGAGAATAATATGGAGGGCATCCGGAGCAGTCGCGAATGCGTCATAGCAAATGTAGCTCGCGTCACTTGGCGTGTGTAGTAATATCAGAGTTGGTTGTATGAACTTTATGCATAATGCGCTTTGTTACGGTACCTTAACGGAATGGGTCTACAGGACGGTGTTGGTACATTTTTTTCGTACCGCCCTAATCCTATTATACCCCCCACTACAAACACACACACATACCCCACCCCCTTTTTTTTATGTATACATGCAATTGCTTGCCATGACGGATCGTAGCCTCCTTTATTTTTGAAAAATAGAGGAGGCTATGGACGGATTGACCAGTTCAAGTTGTCAACTTGTCAGTAACTGTCATAGGAATCACTGTAATAAACACAATTCCACGATCGGATTGTTTACTATCATTTTTTGTTGTAACACTGAGGACTACATAGAACTATATTTTGTATATGTGAGAGATGTATGTGCATATCACGAGCTTAGGCCAATGTGCGATACACAGACAAAGCAGCTGCTACAACATGAACTCCATTGAGGGCCACACAACACATACGTAATTAAAGGTGCAAAATATAGGGGGAAGCTTAAAAATACGCTCTGTAGCACTGCAAAGTATAACATATATTTTATGTGTACAATAAATGTTAAAAAAAAACAATACATCAATGTCCCATTTGCCTTCAAGTTTATTATCAAGTTCAAGTTTACTGAAGTTTATTATGAGCATATGTACAACAGGAATCTACTGACACACCCGCAGTCAAGGTGGCTGTTCGAGGTGTGCTGGCTGCCTCAGTGTAAGAAAAAGAAATTGGGTGAATGTCGACACCAGCGGCACTGCTTCTTGCCTCTGACCTGCACGTGCCTCCGCAGCATCTTTGTGCACAAGTGTGCTGGCGTGGCGAGGCGTAGGAGTCATCCAAGAGAAAGAGTATTGTTTACATGGAGAAGTGGCTGTTCACATTGCCTGTCGCTTTCCCTCAAATGCTTCCTTGACGAATAGGGTGACACACCCGCAGTCAAGGTGGCTGTTCGGGGTGTGCTGGCTGCCTAAACGAAAGAAAAAGAAAGAAATTAGATTAATGTCGATACCACAGATATTGCTTCTTGCAAGCCTGCATTTGTCTCCACGGCCTCTTGGCTTGCGAAGTCTGTATGAGGGAGCTGCTGTGGCTAGGCGTAGGCATTGTCTAAACAAAAAGAAAAGGCCATTCAAATGGGAAATTAGGGAAATAAATGCAGTTGTTATGTCTGCTTCTTGCACTCTTCTTGCCTAAATGTTTTCAAACATAGTGCAGGTATTTTACCTGCAGGTATTGCTGCGAGATCCTTAGTATGGCTGCGTGCAGCATTGTAAAACTTGGTGGAGGCATTTGAAGTGGTAGCCAAAAATATAAAGAATCATCCTTGTCTGCATGAATGCTTTCGATTCCTAAATGCCGTGGTAACTATCACTATTAGTGCAAGGCCCCCCACATCTATGCGGCAGGTGCCACAGCTCCAAACTGAATTTTTCCTTTAGTGTTTCACAAGGCGTCTGATATGTCCACATTAGATGTGATGTGTTTGTTTTTATTTATCCCAGTGTGGAGAGAGCATCATTAAATTGTTTTTGTTATTTTTGCGTGTCTTGTTTTTTGCTTTATTTCTGAATTTATCAAGCAGCAGTCTCATGATGCTAAAGTGACTTATGTAATGGCAATCAGCTTTTGTTTTGCAGAAGAACAACGTATTTCCTGTCCCATTGTTTGACATCCCCTCATTCGCATAATTTTGCAGAGTATTCTACCTATATTGACTTGCTTGATCTCCACTAAAGAGTCTTGCATTTTCAAATACGACTCTTTCCTTAAAATCATTCGACACTTCTCATAATTTCTGTACCTTGGGCTTCTGATACTCTGTATTCACCACTTTTGCTTGTTTCTGACTAGAAATGTCTTCTTTAATTTAGAGCTTAAATTTTACCTTTGGAACACACGGAAGGGCTTGCCATTGCATATCTGCATAAAAGGGAAACATGTTTCATTAAACATTTGCAAAATCCAATTGAAGATTGATGAATGCAGCTTGCAGTGTGATATGACTGAATGAGCCATAAAAGTAACTCATCTCACTTGGTAAATTAAAGCACATATTAGTGTGATGTACAAGATACGTTACACTAACGTGGTGGGTTCTCTAGCTTATACAGCAAAACAATTCGTGCACGAGAAAAAAATTATTTTTGCATACCCCTTGTACACACTGATTTAAGGAAAATGAGCTGGAGCTGTCCACATGATCTACTTATTTTACCTGCGAGTATGGTCAAGAAAAATGTGTCCCAGGTGCTTAGTGGTATTTGAGATTATGTCAGTATTGCATATGTGCCTTTTGTCTAAAATAATTGAATTTTGAGAATGCTCGCAGCGATCTAATGTGCATATCTGCAGTTTATGGATACATGTAAAAGACTCGGCATCAAGTTCAAGTTAACGGTCCCACAAGCCCGGAGTCGATTATGCAAATAGATTCGCTGACAAATTTGTGACCAGAGAAGATATTCCACATGAAATGGCATGCAAGGAAGTGTTGAAAATATTGCACAGTTAATAACACGCCTACGCTATTAATATGTGGGCTGATGCATTCGTTATGCAAAACAGAGGTGAGGCGTGCAGACGGGACACAAGAGTAGAGTATTTAAAGCAAACAACACGAGCGCCGCCCACTTCTCTACTCTTGTGTCCTGTCTGCACGCCTCACCTCTGTTTTGCATAATGAATCCTCACCAACTAGCTCAGCTTTCTGCCGTTCTAAGTTTCGATGCACTCGATTTCGTCCGCATTAGGCACTCGCCTCTTGATTACTTCGCGGGACAGAAATAATCGGTATCAGGCTGTTTTTCTGCTGTGGCCTTTGTAGAAGCATGATTGTTCAAAGTGCAACAATTAAACAGATTCTTTGAGTTGCTTGTGGCTTCGCCAGTACAATTCCGGTGCGCTGGTCCGCCTGTTCAGCAATTTCCTACTGAAGGGAAACCTGCAAATAAAAACACCGCTCCGCATGTTGAAATATGCTCTACTGTGACGCTTCTCAAACGATTGTGATGCACCACAAGAGCTGCCTACTCGCGTGATATTCTCAACAAGGAGATACATTCGTTTACTTACATGTGAAGGTATATGCCAGAGCACTTCGGGGCTTCGGTGGCACATAAGGCACGAGTGTGCCATAGCGTCCGATGTCGGCACACGATCACATGTCAAACCTAACTTTACGAAACTACTACGCTTCCAGATTCGAACCGAAATTCGCGTCATCCTTTATTGCATGAATGCGTACATCGTGATTTACATAAGTCACGGACTTAGCGATCGCTTTCTGTAAACTTAATATTAACGCACCACCTTCATAAAGCCATCAGGTAAGCGTTTTTAGATGACAAAGCATAAGGTGACCTGTACTTCTTTTCAGCTTTTTCAATAGTAGTAATTGCGCTGGCCACATTGATCAGGGCAACAGGGCGGCGCCCTAGAGGTTCACTTATCCGGCCCAGCTTTTCCTCTTGAGTTGTTCTATAACTCTATGCTTGGCAGAGTCGAAGCTGCTCCTCCTCCCTACCGCGCTACCTCTTCGCTTTCGTCGCGGCGAGCTACACCGCTGGAAAAGCTGGCGCGCCGTCGCCGTGACGTGACATGACGGACCACGTGGACACAGCGGCCGCGTCGGCTGCTTCGGAAGCGCCGAAAAGAGCTGAAAACGAATGTTTTCTGGAACGAAAGCTGGAACGAAAGTTCCAGCTGCGCTGCAGTTCTGATTAAGTGGTGAGGCTTTACCGTCTGGGCTCTCTGCTTGACAACATTTGAAAGTACTATATTTGGTAGTGGCTGCCTTTGGAGCCGTGCAGCATGGTAGGCTACTGCTCGGTGCCGCAGTGCCGGACGTACGCAACGGAGCCCGGTGTCAGCCTTATTCACACGCAGCCGCAGGGCAAGGAGCTGCGTGAACCTTGGCTGGCGAAACTTAGAACCGGCAGACAGCGATCGGCTACAACTCGGTTATGCAGCAAGCTCAGACGCGAGAAAGATTTCTACTACGGCGCCGGGACTGCGCTATGCTCGGCGAGGAGCAGAAAACGCGCACTGAGACGCTCACCGGCGCCCGCTGCCCGGCTGATGTCATGACGGTTTGGTCTATGAACTTCTTGATGCTAGACACTGGCAAGTGCACTGGAACGGAAAGGGAGCGGTAAGACGCACATTAAGAAAAGGCATGGCATATGGTCATGTTTGTGTTATGAATTATAGTACTTAATTGGATTACGAAAAAGAAGAAGGGGGAAATCGCAGGCTGAGAAGACCGATAAACATGCAGTGGAAGGCAACTTGAGAAATAATATTGAAATGTCCAAGAATTTATAAGACATAAAAAGATTGAATCGTCGCAACGGCACATCACAGTTGCCGTAGGCGTCGAAGTCTCTATACAAAATTATTTTTGAACAGTTCTTATAGCGTCCACACAACAATGATTGCTAGTGTGCTGTCAAATGCTCATATGCTGCGGCCTAAGGCTCACGGCACGGTGCGGAAACGCGCTCACAGCGAAAGCCAAACATTGTGCGCGGACATGCATGCAGACGCGCAGTCGGTCGCTGCGAACCCGTGCGATCGCTGCCTTGAGGCTTCATTCTGTTATGCCCGATTTGGTTATACAGACAGCCCACTATAAGAACATATTCCACGTAGTTGGCTCTCCACGTAGTTTTACTCGTAGTTTGCCTACCTTTCACGCAAGAAGCCGGTTCGGGAGACTCCATCGCGGCGACCGCGTGCAGTGGCGTTCACTGTACGTATTCGGTAAAGAGATAGCGTCTGTAAATTATTCTGCGCTTTCAGTTTACCTAAGACTATTATATCTACTGTCAAAAACTTCCCTCGTTTTGAGACTACCTACATAACTGTCCAGGAGGGCTGCCACGCGGCGTGTCTACTGAGCTCCGTGAGCGAAACCCACGGGGAGCGCGCCACGTGATCCCTCGTACTACGCGAGACAGGTGCTTCCGACAGATGGCGACTCCATAACCCGTCGCCCACAATATGGCGCGCGAGATTTAGCCGCCATCTTCGGCTTCCCTTTCATGCTTTCCCTCGCACATACAGCATACTACGCGCGGCGACGGTGTTAGCAACCTTGGACTTTATGGGTAACATCACGGCAACGGCGACGGGAAAATGCGCCTGGAGTGTCTACGTAATTGTTATCGCAATGAAAAAGAACTTTTGAAGTCTTAATTAACAGTGTAGCAAATAATGTTGCGCACGTTTTTCGCACAAACACATTTTGTGACCTCTGATTTTTCCAGGCCGTAGTTGCCTGTAATTTCTGTAGTCATTAATCATTCGAGTAGGGCAAAGCCCACTGCAACGTAATTTTACAACGTTTCCCTCGTAATGGGTGAGCGATCTTATTTGAAGGAAAATCAGGCAATCAAAATTAACATGGCGGTCATCAAGGAGAATGCAGCTGTGACAGTATATTAGCTCCGAGCCGTAGGAATCGCTCAAGCCAGGTGCTTTTTTGTTTCACATTTAGTGGTAGACAAACGGACACAATTTTCCGACACGTTTAGCTTACCTCCTGTCATCGCGCCTTCTGAATGTTCAACAGTGCGTGGAAAGGTATGGAACGCTTTACAAATCACCGTAGACTCGCGCAAGGTGCAAGCTTTTGTGACCTGGCCACCTGTAGCACGGTTTCTTTTACCCTCCGCCAAGCACGCTATTGCTGAAACGAATACTTCTTGGCAACTCTTTGACTTGATGTTAGATGCTATAGTGTTCACCAAAACAAAGGAGTGCCATTTAAGACTTAGTTCCTTAACAAAACGTTAAGGAGTTAATTCTAACTAAAGGTTGCTGTCATTAAATGTACTTCAACATTATAACGAAGAGTTTCAGCTAACATCACAAGTGTAGAATGTGCACAATACCACGTTTATAACTGCCACCGCAGAGGTATTTACTTCTAGGTAGATAGTGAAAGAGCCGCATTGAGTAAAAATTGAGTAATGTAATGAACTGGCCAAGTATTACTTAGTCCAAAAGGATAGACAGTTGAGCGAGTTGGTACGGTAACATGATTTTGGCTTCTAGCGCGAAGTGAAACACGGACACAGAAAGGAGCAGACAGGACGAGCGCTAACTCTCAACTAAATTTTTATTAAAACGAAGAACATATATATGGGTGATGGCAAAAAGCGTAGCAAAAGAAGATGACAAGGTAAAAGCATCAGTTTAACATATCAGGGAGTATCGAAGTCAAAGAACAAAAATTACTTCAGTTTAGTACACGTATTGCGAAGGTACTGAAATTCGCAATCTAACAGAGACAAAGAAGCATGACTGACGCAAGTGTCTCCTAACCTTTTTATGTGGAATGCCTCGATAATTTCCCGCGTGGTTTGGCATCTGTGTCTAGAAAGAATTTGCGTGTCTTCAAAGAAAGGTTTGCAACCACAATCGAAACAATGTGCCGCTAAATGTGATGCATTGGGGTTGTTTAGTGAATGTTTGTGTTCTTTTAGTCTAATGTTAATGCACCTGCCACTCTGTCCAATGTAAGCTTTCCCACACTCGAGTGGAATCTGATAAACTATACCCGTGTTGCAAGGCACTAGAGGGGACACATGTTTAACTCCGCAATCATCTTTTCTTTTTTTGCCTTCCTGTTCAAGTCTCCTATTTATCAAAGGGCACATGTTAGACAACTTGCGTGGGGCCGATAAAACGGTACTGACGTCATACCTATTGGACACATTCCTTAAACCATGAGATAATCTATGTATGTAGGGTACTACAGCAAACTTTGTTTCTTTTTTCTGTTTTTCTTGTTTCTTACCGGGGCTTTTTACCCATTTTACAACTTTTTCGCAGGTTAGTGATAATAGATGCACTGGATAGCTAGCCTTTCCAAGCCTTTCTATCTGTTGTGAAAAACTTTGTTGCATATTGTGCGGACATGACTTAGTAATGGCGGACCTAAGAGTTGAATAAGCTATCCCCTGTTTAACAAGTTTAGAATGGCAAGAAGAGGCATTCCACATAAAAAGATTAGGAGACACTTGCGTCAGTCATGCTTCGTTGTCTCTGTTAGATTGCGAATTTCAGTACCTTCGCAATACGTGTACTAATCTGAAGTAATTTTTGTTCTTTGACTTCGATACCCCCTGATATGTTAAACTGATGCTTTTACCTTGTCATCTTCTTTTGCTACGGTTTTTGCCATCACCCATATATATGTTCTTCGTTTTAATAAAAATTTAGTTGAGAGTTAGCGCTCGTCCTGTCTGCTCCTTTCTGTGTCCGTGTTTCACTTCGCGCTAGAAGCCAAAATCATATTACTTAATCTACTGGCAAATTTACCGGTTTTATAGTCCCTTCTAAGATCAAGATTTAGCCGTCCGGGACTATGCGTCTATTGAATTCCAACTCCCTTCCGGGATCTCAGACTTCCATACCCACTGCGTCTGCAAGACTGGTGCCATCATTCTATTTCCATTGAATTCCGATTGTTTAAAAATGTGCAATGATTACGGAATCATTCCAACTCCGCAGTTACCGCTCTGCAATTCTGCTGTCGACTACTGCAGCTTCGCTTTCCACAATAAAACTGCAACCTGATTCACGCCCGCAGCAGGGTTGTTGTTGTTCAGTCGTATTTGTCTTACCTAATAAATCCATATAAACTGCTCGTCTTTATATAATGTATAATTGATGACTGTATTTACAATTTTAATGCATGAAAGAGAGAGAGAGGAAAGGCAAAGAGGTTAACCAGAGGCGAGTTTCCGGTTCGCTACCGTCCACTGTGGTGGGGGATATGGGGTGTGGAGACAACGAAGAGTGAGAGGAGAAAAGTAAATGAACAAAAAAAAACAAGAAGAAAGAAAGAAAACAGGTAACAAATAGAAAGAAAACAGGTAACAGAAAAGGCACGACGGTCGCGCACCATCGTGCGCGCCTTGTCTCGAAAGGGATCTGCAGGCGGCTCGTGCCTTCGTGCACTCATATTTAACACAGCGCCAAAAAAACACGGACAAGGGAGGACACAGGATGAGCGCTGACTGCCAACAACACCTTTATTGTCCTCCCTTGTCCGTGTTTTTTTTTTGGCACTGTTTTAAATATGAATGATCCCTACCAACTAGCTCGCACCCAAACCCTTCTGAGCCTTCGCACACGCTGTGTTCTCGCCGCTCTTGCGTTGAAGCGGTAGACTGCACGAAGGTCACTTCGCTCGCTGCAGCTGCCACGTTTGCTCGCACCGGCGTTTTGATAGCCAGTGTCCGTGCTCATGGAGTGTTATGTGTTAATGTTTGTGCGCGCTCACACCATGCTTGTTAATTAGAAAATGAATGTTTCGAAGTTTATGCGACCGGTAATACTACTATCATTATTTCGTACAGCGGTTTCCTGATTTGCTATCGCAATCGTTGCTTCACCTTTGGGGCGAAACTGCTACTTCTTTAGGGCAAGTTTCATGGCGCATATCTTTCAACTGGCGTCATTTTGGAAATTCATTCCAAGTGGGTACGCCTTCTAAACTCACCGGCTACAATTCGTAAATAGCCGCATGAGCCGTAAAGAATTTAATGCAAAATATATTTAGGGGATTTTTTTTAATTAATTGAATATGTGTCTCGATTTATTGTGCACGTAATGCCCACCTCTCTGAATAATACAGCTCAAGGTCTACAATTATGTTATCTGCAATAGGCCATCTTGAAAAATTCTGTGAACGTTAAAAATGATCACCAAATGTATCAAGCGTTGTCGAAAAAAGAAGCAGTTGGCAAAGAAAATTCTTGCGAGCAAGTTCATCTTCGAGTCCGCTTTCCAGAAAAACATTCTCAAGCCACGCATACTCCTCCCCTTCATAGCCACACTCAGTTACCTCATTGCACGGCACCATGCAACGTGCGCGGTTTGAAGCTGACAGCCATAAGGCATAGAGAAATTTTCGGCACAACTGTACCGGCGCAATCGGTGTTCTTTCGTAGTCCCACTTACCGATTTCCTGTTACCCATAATAAAAAATTATGCCACTACATTGTTGCGCGCTTTTTATCGCAGCGCTGTCCAATCAGCTTTCAACGAATGACGCCTGCATGCATACGTAGCAAATGGTAGCAAGCAGGTGGACCAGCTTGTTTTCATCGACTTTCGTTGCCATATTATCGCCTGCGCTGAGCGGTGCTGCGTAGGGCTGCAGAAAAAACAGCACCTATAGCTCTCCGCTATCTCTCTATGACAGCGCTTATCGCCTGCCGCCTTGGTGTCGCCCTGTCCATGGAGCAAATTTGATGTGGCTGCATGTGTGGCGAGTGCTTGATGTCGAGACCGGTGGCTCCATTGCCCGGTTGGGCATGTTTCATTCTCTTTGAGCTCTGCGGTCCATGCCTGCTGTAGTAAAGTGTTACCTGCATACCGGGTGTTTCAACGAATTCTTTAAGTTACGCTTTAAAATAGGCCATTGGAGATAAAGAGACAATTCCTTCGTATTTATATAGTGTCCCGCGTGGCTGACGGGTGCGATGGGCTGATTGGCGTAACAAGACAGAAACTGCCGGAGCAGAACGTTCTTTGTCTCAGAACAGAAACGCACCGGAGAAAACTTTCGCAACAGGATGAGGCGTGCTCATGCCCCAGTAAAAATCCGGAGAGAACTCATCACGTCCTAAAGCAATGCGGAGGTACTTCCCCAGGGAGACCTGTAGGAAATGTCGACTTTCCAAAAGCACCTGGATTTAAAGCCAATAGAAAGCATTAACCGGTCAGCAGTCAAGATAAGAAAGAAACGTTGATAGTATGGGTGAGGAGAAAAGTTGCAGTTTCTCCCGAAAGGCGAAGCACCGATTCCGATAGGAATTTACTAGATAGCTATACGAATTCGTAAGGATAACGGTTTTATCAGCCGTATAAACTTCCGGAAATTCGCGTACTAACTAGGTTACCCATGATATTATGTTCAAGTGCCAGTGAACGAGGACGTAGAAAGAAAGAGACACACAGATACAGCGCTGTCTCTGCGTGTATGTTTCTTTCTACGTCCTCGTTCAGTCGCGCTTAGAGATTCTATCATGGATTCAAACCAACTTGCCCGCCAGCGTGTTTACATAAATTAACAAACACGCTGTCATGCGCGCAGAGGTAAACGTGAACACATCTCGCTCGATGAGCGCGGAAAGTCAATGTCAAAATGCTGGAGTGAGGAATCGCGGCAGCAGCAGCGATCGAATTGACTTTCGTGCCATCTCTCGCTTCGACGCGAACGAAACTTCTAAAGAACTGCACATACGAAGCTACCGGCGCTACGTGCACTATGCAATCACTGCAGATCACGTTGAAGATGAGGCCCCCACGGCCGCGGCCGTAAGCGACAGCCGCGGGAGAAGGACGCGCGTTCGCCGGCTCGCTCTCGCTCGCACATGTACACCATACGGCGCGCGGCGAGGATTTTGTCGCCCTTGTACTTTATGCGGAACCTCACGGCGACGCTGACGCCGACGGTAGAAATGCGCATGGAGTAGCCATATGATTGCAATAAAAGCGGAGCAGAAATTGACAGGACCCGATTCATTACAGGCATAAGTGACCGCACGAGGCAGATACACAGGTATTAAGGAATAGAGGAAACTACGATCACCTAATTACCTACTGCATAATCGATTCATATTAGAGCAGACAGTTTTAGCCTTGTGCTATCCTTACTGCAAAACGTGATGCTCTAGTCCCCCTGCGCAGGCGTCACCTCTGTGTCGTACCACGGCAGACATGCCCAAAGATAAACCGTTTAGCATACAGTTATCGCGTACCGTCCTGGAGCGTATTCATAAATTAAAGATGAAGGAATAAAGCAGGCTTTAGGGCATTATGCATCACCCATGCTAATGCTGTGGCGCCTCCTGTGCAAGTAATACCATTTTTCCGGTTTGGTGGCACTGAAGTTCGCTCTATCTCCACGACGTTGATCAAGTCTCTTCTAGGTGATAATCGGCGATGATGAAGCAGGAGGCAGGTTAGAGGTAACAAACTTGGAGATATATTGCAGGAAAAATATTTACAGAGTCAAATGTAGAGTTTCCCGAAGGACATTAATGATAAACACAGCAGTAAACAGCGCCTCACTCTTCTACTTTTCCTAAGTTGGAACGTAGGACAACTGTCCCTACATACGGCCAACTGAGTCTCACCGTGATTACGGCCCAAGCTAGCGTTGGATCGTACGGGGTCTTACTGGTCTACAAGTTTACTGACTACAACCTAGACTCAAAGAAATGGGTTCCACACACCATTTAAATACATTTCAGTAAACAAAGAAAAGGGGGGGAGGTGGAAATTGCTGGCACGCCTCTACGTTCTCTTAGTCAATGAGGTTACAAGAGAATTTAAGCCCCAGCCTACTGGGTTCTGCCTAATCTTTTGAGCAGAGCTGCTCATCAGGCACTCTTTCCCATCATGGCTCTCTCACTGCTATTCGTATGCTGTTGGCGATTCCTCGGTGCATGGATGCCTCTAATTTCTGTCGTCGCGTTTCAGCAGAATTTGTGCGCAGGCTCACTCTCACGGATTACCAGAAGTGGCACTCGCACCGGCAATTCACAAGCGCTTCGTCAAACGCGCATTTTTGTCGAATTCTACGCTGTCACCATGCTGGCTATGAGCTCTTGACTGCTGGGTTGTTCTCCCTATGGGGAGTTCTTGGAACCATCTTCGCGTCACTCGTAGACCGCGTGAAATGTCTTGGCCATTGTGGGTCCTTTGTCGTAGGCACTTAGACCTGACAAGAGGGCGTGCGAAATCATCGCCCCCCCCCCCCCCCCCGCACACACACACTTTAGTGATGGTGTCAACGTTCCCACATTCGTTGGTAGGGAACAGTAGGTACTTACCCCTGCATTCGAGTGCTTCATGTACAGTGAATTACCGTGCAGAGAGAGAGCCGAGAAAGTCCTAGTATGCTAGTCCTAGTAAACGCACACATGCTACCTAAAGGTAGCAAGGTTGTGAGATCGTTCTCCACCTGCGGCAAGTTGTCTTTTCATCGGCTTTCATGTCCATTAATTTAACTTTTCTTTATTTCATTTATTAAGCACAAGTAATCTCCCCTATGTTCGCCTTGGTGTCAGTGTTTGTTGGCTTCTTAGGATATATATCTATATATATATATATCTATATGTATTTCAGGGGAAGAGGTACTGATACAGCGGACGTACCTCCAAAAGGGGTACTGAGAATATACTTTATTTATATGAAGGTCCCGTACCTCTAAATTCCAGAAAACAACACGGTTAAGTTTCGAAGTGCTGTGAATAATTTAATATAATATCTTATCTACAGTCAGTGTGCTTTAGAGGGTTGCCTTGGAGTCCCAGAAAACTGTCGATTGTGGCGGTGGCCCCTGACTAATAAATGCAAGTGCAGGAAGTTTAGTGCCCATCGATGTGGTCACGCAAGATGTCGTCAACTTGGTTTCTACAGAGCTGAATTGCGACAGCAGCCACAGAGCTATCGAACTTCGCCCGACCATCTGCGGAGACATGTTGCCGGGTTCTGTGCACATTATAAAGTAATTCCAATGTTGCATGATGTCTTCTTTTTGCATTCCTTAGTGAGAGACTGGTTCACTGTACATGTTTCAACTGAGTCCAGTGGCCACGCAAGAGGCGCTCAGGCACAGCAATGGTCGGCCTGTATCGCCAGGCGAAACTCGAGAGCTGCTACACCACCAGCATGATCCTATGATGTTTAGAAGTGGCGTTGCAGCTTTCTTCTTGTACCCGGATTAGTCAGTTGTACTTGAGGCCGCTGCAGGAACCACAATGGTAGTGTAGCAGGCGCGAAATCTCTTGGCAAGCAGGCCTGATATGTCGCAGCGGATTTGGTGAACGTTCTAAAATGCTTCATTGCTGGCAAACAAGTAAGACGTGAGAGGAGCCGTGCCAGGTGCCGAATGTGGTTTCTCAGTGCACCCAGCAACAGTATACAGTGCATTAGGATAGCATATGACAATGACTACTGTCGCGATCGAGGCTCCACTTCCTTACAGGCCACGAGAGGCTTTCAGAGCTTGCACACCCTGAAACATGTGGACATTTATCACGTGAATATTTTCTACTAAAGGCACCCTGCGCTGCAGGACGCCCTAAAACAATGTGTTGCTTAATTGTTGCACTGACTGTACTGAAGCGCCATAGGATTGCCGAGAAAGGCCAGAAGGTCGGCCTAGTGCTTTTTTCAAATATGAAGGCGCTAAACAAGTTTCTATCAATGATGACGACAAAATCTGGTGCGTTATTGTGTTTGGTACAATTTAACCATTAATCCACAAAGTGTGCGTCATCACTTGCGGTTAAAAGCAACGAGTGAACATTTTTTCAAGCGAGAGCTCCAGTCTTCACCTTAGGTATATCGACAATAGAATTATTGTAGTGCAATTGTGAACAATAAATTTTGTATGTTCAAGGGTGAGGGACATGGGAAAAAACACCATCTGTAATGGTGTTAAAAGTTGTAGAATGCCTTCGCACGGCAAGAAGTTCAGTGTGGCGACAGCGGATAACACTAACAGCTTCAGAAATGTGTTCATTCAGCTGCGTTCTGCGTGGTGTGTGAACAAGAGCGAAATACTTTCTTTCATGGTTTGAAATGTACGGAGGCACCTGTGCGCTAACACGCGTCACTTTTCTCGCCTCCCCGCGGAGACACTGCGCTGTCAGTAGAAAGGCATTTCGCAGCCTCCTCAAGTTTCTAAGGTTGATCTGTTCAGCGTGTGGTGATACATCGTAGCATGCACTTACCAAAGCCGCATTGATTGATAAACTCAATCAATCCCTTGATGTAGTAGAAATGCTCAATACAATAGAGGTATTATATCTTTGCTTCATGTGTCTTTTGTTCATCCTTGCTTGTTGATATCTCTTTGCGGTGTCACTGATACGCCTTCTAATCATGCGACGTTTAACATTGCGGCGCGTTGAACCCAACACGCATTAAATTCATACACTCGGGTGTAGGAATTACCGGCATGCCTTTGAGAGGTTATGTACGCCTTTATCTAAGAGCAGTATTGATGCGAAGCGTTCTTTGCCTCATTCTAGTCACTTTGAGGTAGGCAGGCTGGTAGGTTTCAAAACTCATCAATAAAAGGAAATGCCGGGTCGACGGAGCGATCGAACCTCTGGCTATAGCAGGTTCGTCATTTAATCATTGGGCCACGACTGCTCGCATTCTTCTTTCGTGCCAAAGCTCTATGAAGCTTTTGGCGCGTGCGTCACTTGCAAGCTTCTCTCCTCCTCTGCTCGTGACAGCGAGCGCTTTGACACACCGTGTGAAACAGCCTGTCGAACAGCCTCGCAGTTGCATCCTCGTAGCAGCTAACGCTACATAGAAACGGTGCGACCATGTACTGCCTTCATGATCGGCCTCGGTCGGCCAGGTTCTTAACGCTTATTGGCTGGAGCACAAATGCCGCTGCAGTTTGAACGCACACCACATGGAATAGACAGATGCACGTGCGTCGGTATAACACATAGTTGCACAAGACATCGCAATTCGTGTTTCTGCGGAAGCGAGCAATCCGCATATCGTACAGTCGTGTCGAACAGCCGGAGTAGAAGTCAGGCCGTTGCGATCTTACGATGGTTGTCACCATCGCAAATGCCACTGTTGTCTTACGCCACACGCACAGCTGTTCGCTTCGCACAAACACATTGGTCCACCTGGTTTGCGAATCTCCTAACGTCGTTGGATAGCCAGCTGCTTGCAAAACGCTTCGCATAACATTTATTCCCACAGTGCGCGGGATCTGCATAATTATTCTCCATCCCCGCTTTAACGCTTCGAGCTCTCCAGTCAAATTTACATACTCGCTCAGAGGTAGAGGTGGTTGGTGTGTGCTGCACAATGCACGTTGATTTATTGCACCATGAAATGTTGTGAATCAATAAAAATACGCTGGCTGCCAATAAATTGTAATTGCGTCGACGATAGCATTGTTGAAGGTTCTCGGTGTAGAAAAAACGGGTTCCCGAAATTGTGCTACAGCGATATGTTCCCAGAGTCTTCAGGTTGAGACAAGATTTTAATAGAGCAACAGAAACCTGAGCTAGTTGGTAAGAATTCATTTTGCAAAAAAGAGGTGAGGCGTGCAGACAGGACACAAGAGCAGAGAAGTGGACAACACGAACGCCGACTATCAACTGAAGGGAGCACTGAGGCGAAAAAAAGGAAGAAGACACAAAACTCATCTGCGCAAGCTCAGGAATTCAACTCTTTATTGCAAAAATATTTTAATACTTGATTTACGATGGGAAACATTGCTCTCTAATTGCACTGTCTAGCTGCTTATCGTTCTGTGTTCTTTTATCTTTTTCCGCGCCACACACGGGCTCACTCAAAGTGGCGACCTCCTGTGCGTAAGAGGCTACAGAAGCCGACAATTCTGCAGTCTGGCAAGGACGGCTTTGAAGTTCAGAGTATGACGGAAGCCCGTCTGGTCGGGATGATGCATACTTAAAAGGAAGAGGTCTGGACACCGACCAAAAATGGCTTAAAATAGTTACGCACACGGGCCGCTACCTAAACTACACATCGGTGCACCCTGCTTCGCAAAAGAGGCTCTCTTCTTCGTCGAGCAAAACACGTGTGCACAACAGCGGAAGACCGCATGGCGGACAATGCACTTGTGCGGAGGGAATTAATGGCTTGTGGATACAATATGACGATATTGCTGGCAGTATGAATGGCAATATGATTGAGTTCTTGCCTGATTTTGCAGAACGGTCACCTTTTTTCTTCCGTGCTAGTAATGTTTCTACGGTTTCACGTTCCTGCTCCTTTGTTTTTAGTTTGTCATACCTTCTTATATTAAGAACCTTTCGAGATATCTCTGTAGGCGCCGCTCGTTCCTCGCTGAGTAGACCATAAATATGGTCGCTTAGCGCAAACAGGGAAGGACGGGAGTGAACAAAGGGAGCGCCAACTTTCGACCGTTTATTGTATACCATCCAATATACAGACGCAAGCGAATGCACAACATACAAAACAGCTTGAATCACGCAACACTCGAATCACAGCCGGCTATCAAAAACCTTCTTTCTGCATGAAAAAGTGAAACCGATGTGTCGCTGGTACAGGATGATCCTCGCTTTTTAATGTGAAAAGCCTCTAACGATTCACGTGTCGTAGTGTCCCTGCTTCTTCCAAGAATCCGTACCTTGTCTAGTCGTGGCTAACACGGATGTGAATTTCAGTGCTTAGGCAAATGTGCTCCGCCTTCACATTTGAGCGGCAGCTCATGTTCCCGCGCACGCTCATTTACGCATCGCCCAGTGAGGCCGACATATGTCTTACCGTAAGACAGCGGAACCTCGTACACGACTGCGGTAGCACATCTTGTGACGGCTTGGCATGGATTTTAAAACAGCCACGTTTCTTGCTGCCATCAGGAAGTGTGCGCGGAAACAGTTGGGCGAGCTTGCGTGGCGCAGAGAATACGACTGGCACCCCATGTCTGTGTGAAATCTTAAGTTGTGGGCTACGCGGTGCATATAAGGTAGGACCTCTGGCCTCACCGTCCTCTGCGCTTGCTAGGCCCTTCTCCTGTGTTCGTCGCTCTTGAATTTCTGGAGAAGCGACTCGGCAACGGCAGTAATGAGCGCGCAGGGAGTCGATCCCGACTCCTCCGGCTGCCACCCCTCCAGAAGGCATAAACATAAACAAACGAAAACACAATGAAATGCCCTAACGGGAGGGGGGATATTAATTTTGTGCAAACTTGAGGCTGAGGTTGAAGTTTATTTTCCTTTAAAGATGAAAGAGGGAACTGTGACAAAAGGCGGTAAGCCTGACGAGGTCACAGTTCCCAAAACAGTCGACACAGCAGTGAGCAACACAAAAATAAATATTAACATAGTGTGATAGTGAACAAAATACATTGCATCAAACGACAGTATTACCAGTCCATAACCAGTTCTCGACGCGTTGTAACCTTGCTTTTTGCGGGCTGCTTTTTCCAATAAACTGTGGGTTGTCTTCGCGGACATGTTTGCCTCAGCATTGCTTAGTTTCCTCATCGAAGGCATAGCGAGTGTCTCGACTCCGGCAGGTTTAATGGCTTCAGGTAGCATACGAGTGTTCGTTGGTGAGCTGGCTGCTCCTGAAGCTCAAGTACAGTAGGTGACTCCATCAGTCAGAGGAACGCTTCGCACCAACCTCTATGGCTTCGAGTGGCGCTGGCTAACAACCCTTGGGTTGCATCTTGTACACACACTACGTAAATACCGAACAATGCGAACGGAGGAACAGCAGCCACCATAGCCCAGTTGGTAAGGCAACGCACGTATAATGAGGGGGTTGTGGCTGCGGCTCCAATCGGTGGCAAGTTGTTCCTTGGTATGGTATGGTAAAACTTTAATGAAGTCCTGCAGGTCGTAAGTCTTCACGAAGCGGGCCGCTCCCACGTGGGAACCGGAAGGCCGAGCCTCTCGGCCGCATCGTGGGCCTGCTGGACAGCCCAGAGTTGGTCAGCCAGAAGAGGGCTGCGGAGAACCGCCTCCCATCTGGCCGAGCTGTTAGCGATGATAGAGCGTGACCGGGCACACCGCCAGAGCATGTGGTCTAACGTGGATATTTCTCCACAACCGTGGCAGGTAGCATTGGTGTAAATATCCGGATAGATTTTATGTAAAAGCGATGGATTGGGATAGGTATTCGTTTGTAGTAGACGGAGCGTTAATGCTTGAGCTCTATTGAGGCGCGGATGAGGAACAAAGTAAGTTCTACGGCTGAGATAGTAGTGTTTAGTAATCTCGTTGTAGGTGGAGGGCGTGTCCCTGTTCTCTGGGAAGTCCATTTTCATTTGTCTTTAGCTTATCATTTAAACGGTTCGATTAGAACTACAAATAATATCTCTGTTTTGTTTGGTCACCCAAACGACTTCATATGGTTGTGTTTAATTCAGTTTGAAAGTTGTTTTTCGCCATGATATGATAGCCTTTATTAGTTCAGGTCCATGCGGTCTTCCTTTCTGTCCGAAGTGCTGTGCTGACGAAACTACACCGCACCATTTCTTCTGGCGGTGCATACTGGCGGCCTTTGGAGATCTTCGCCGCTGCACGAGAGTTTCACTTCGGCTAGCGCAGAATCGCGTTAGGAGCTTGTTCGCGAGCTTACGTTGGCCCAATGGTATTAGGCAGACTTTAAGAACCAGAGCCTTTCTCACCTGGATCGTGGTCTGAAGCTCCGCTTTCCGCTTGGTTTATAACGGCGGGAGGTAACTCTATTCCGTCCCCTATGGTTTGTAGTAGCTGGCCACAAGTCCAGATATCCAAGTTTGCC
Source organism: Dermacentor andersoni (assembly GCF_023375885.2). NCBI lineage: Eukaryota > Metazoa > Arthropoda > Arachnida > Ixodida > Ixodidae > Dermacentor > Dermacentor andersoni. The sequence continues at coordinate 7,727,170 of NC_092823.1, read as the reverse complement.
GGTGTAACGAGCCGATAGCGCACCTTCTGCGTGATTGCGTCGTTTCAATGCACAAAAAAAAGTATTCAGCACCACGCTCGACAAGATTGACAACCGTTCCCTTAGGGAAGCCAGAATTCTCGGACCCTCGACCAACCAGACTGCACAGACTAAACCCTTCACTGCAACACAGACCTCCGCCTGGACTGCACCGACGCGAAGCATCTCTTCTGTGTCAGTTGAGGCTGGGTGTTCCCTTCACGAAATCTTATTCACCCCTAATTGGAATGGCTGATATCCGTACATGTGATCTTTGCTGATGCGAGGAGAACATTGACCACTTGCTGTGCCACTGTCCTCAATTTCAAGCACAAAGGCAATCTTTGTAGAGCGCATAGAGGAAGCTAGATGATCGTCCTCTGAGTGAACAGACGGTACTAGAGCACCGTCCCCACCAATGATGGCCTCAGAAGGCAGTGAAGGCACTTTTGTGCTTTCTGAGAACGTCTTGGTTCTACGAGCGGCTTTGATTCAAGCATTGTCCGTGCACGTCTCTATACTCTCTTTCCCCCTTCTCTCTTCCCCTGCGTATTGTAGCCGACCGGGCTCATGAAGGGTTAACATCCCTGCCTCCCTTATCTCTCTCTCTCTTGGACCCCGGTCCCAGCCGACGCCGGCACGAAATGTTTTAAAAGCGCTAGTGGGCTTTCGAGAGGGAACTTGACTCACTGAAAAACTGTATAATGCGTGAACTGATGCGTTCCCATTTTTCTTTCTCTTTTTAATCTTCCCTCGTTGTCTCATCATTTATTCCCCTTGCCTCACGTCCCACTGTGCAGAATAGCCAACCAGACACTTAATCTGGTTAACCTCCCTGCTTTTCACCTCTTCTTTTTCCCCTTCCTTTCCTTGTCTTTCTCCAGCAGTCCCGTGCACTCTAATAATCAACAAATGTGCGTCTGTATACCGAATATTTATTCTGTGAATTTCTATTGTTACTGCTAGAGTACTCGCTTGATAGAAAGTCTTCATAATGACACATCTAACTTTTAAATATTGGCAGCTGCACTCAAAGAGCGAATCAGCGACAATGATAGCAATGTTAAGCGATGCGCTCGAGCTCGTTGATCGGTGTCCCTAACGTTACGCTAGGCGACATGCTGGCGCGCCGAAGCAGTAACACTGCCCCGATGACTCGAAGCGCCGGGAGCCTCGATGCGCACGCCTAAACGTCGTGTGAGCGCGTTTGTTTCTGAAGGCCGCCTACGCTGGCGCAGCGGTGCCTCGACAGCACCGCGGCGCTGGAGGCGTCGTCAGGGGCGCATCGGCAGTGCACGAAATACATTCGACGTGTCACCGTTCGTAGCCTGCGTGGAAGCTACCGCATGCTCAGTCACCTGCATTTTTTTATTTGTTTTTGTGGCGCTTGCCTCGTGTACACATTAGTGTGTGGTACGCACTTACGACTACAGCTACAAAACAGGAACACTATACTCGGGGCCAACTTTCTGCGCCAACGAAGGGAAAGCCAGCAGTCCCGTGCAGCAGTCCCCCTGTTATTTTTATTATTTATCAATGACATGCCGCATGACATTACAGTTCCCATCAGACTCTTCGCAGATGATTGCGTATTATATAACCGTATCGAATCACCTGCCGATCAGACGGATTTAAATTAAAATTTGCAAAAGGTAAAAAACTGGTGTGACAGCTGGCAAATGGTTCTGAACTCTGACAAAACGGTTTACATGTCTATCACTAGAAAACCAAGTATTATTGATTACAATTATTCCATTGAAGGTGTCGCGTTAAAAAGAGTGTCAACATTTAAATACTTGGGTTTAAAGCTTACCTCGGATTTGCGTTGGAATGAACACGTTGATTATGTATTTACCAAGGCCCAGAAAGCCTTGTGGTCGCTTAGAAGAAATCTGTATAATGCTACCCCTGAAGTAAAATGCCTGGCATATAAAACTTTGATTCGACCGGTTATGGAGTATGCAAAAATTGTGTGGGACCCATACACTTCATCTAATCAGTCTAAGCTGGATAAAATTCAGCGGCTTGCTGCACGGTTTATTTTTAACAAATATCGTCGTTCCCACTCTCCTACCCAGTTATGTGAACTTGCTGAACTTCCTTCACTAGAGTCTAGAACCGAGTATGACCGTTTGAAGTTTCTTTTTCTTATTATTCATGGCCATGTTAAAATTGATAAAGATGACTATTTTCACTTCTCTCCTAGTAACTATTTTCGTCATCGCCACAGTATGTATATCGCTCCTCCAATTACTCGCAATGATTGTTTTAAATACAGCTTCTTTCCGAGAGCAATAAAACAATGGAACATATTATCAGACTCAATAGTAAGGACGTCATCTTTACGCGATTTTCTTGAAAATGTCAAAAGCCCATGTGTACGCATACCATAACTTGGCCTAATGGTTATACCGTACACCTGGGTGTTGTATTACATGCTGTATTTGCCATGGTGCTACTATCAGTGCATTCCCCAAAATGTACTTTTTCTTTGTATTTTTCTTTATCGTGTAAATATATTTTTGCTTGTATTGTGACCTACCACTCGTGTAATAGCCCAAAGTTGGGCTGACAGTATCAATAAATGAAATGTAAATGAAATGAAGGAATCAAAGCATGCAACAAGTGCGCTCCAGAAAATGAATTCCAAGTTGTCATTCCCATTAGTAAGATGAGTAAGAAAATATAAAACATCTTGTTTACGAGTCCAAATAGGGCGAAATACATTACTTAGTGGTAAACTAGACCTAATCCTTTTTTGCATTTTTCGTTCGCGCTCGGGCAAATTCAAAACCATCGCACGGGAAAGCTGGACTGGTCGAGTATCTTCTCCATGAAACCAAAAGCGCTGTCAAACGCTGCAGGACTACTTGGCGCTGTAACACATGTGAACAAGCTCATTGCCACAGTAGGTTGTCAGCGAGTATAGCGCTTATGCGCGCAGAGCTCGTGTCCGCCGCGGAAAGGCTGTCCTCGTTGTTCCAGCGGAGCACACCGCGCATCTCTGAGGCCCCAACCTTGCACCATCGACCGTGACAGTGCGACGACGACGGTGGCGCTGATGGCGCACACGCTCCTTGAGCGCCATTAAAACTTCTTTCTGGGCGAGTTGGTGCATACTTGATAAAAAATTGTTACAGCGCAATCACATCCAACCACAAGTATTGTGTCCCGTCCTTCATACTCGTGGTTGCATGTGATTGCGCTGTAACAATTTTTATGTCCTTGAGCGCCCTTGCTGTCGGAATGAAATTCACTCTGCCGGTGACGATTCCTTCCTTAAGGTACCAGTGCTCCAACGCCTTGTCCGGTGTGATGGGCTCTAGCGGAACTCGTGCTGTGTTTACTAATGTGGATGAGAAACCGCGATGCCTTTTATCCGCGCTGCTGAAACCTGGACTGAGCAGTTCTCCGAGCGAAATTCAGGGACACTGGGAAACGGCGCTAATTTGGTTATCTCCGCGCGTTCGAACGAGGTCACGGCTCGGACAGCCTCGTCGAGGTGCGCACCTGCGCGCGTGTACCGGCCGCGCCTCTCCCCCACCTCCCGTTGTCGGCGCCCGATAAGGCACGCTCGCAGAGGCCGCAATTGCGGAGGGGGGGCATTGTTCTTTGAAACCGCATCGCCGACTGACGAACGATGCGGCGGCTGACTTCTCCCGCCGGCGTCCTCGTAGTGGCCGCTGCTCTGCTGGCCGCCGCCCAGGCACGCAAGCAGGCGTCATGCCCGCAGGCAGCGTTCCTCATGCCCTGCCGATGCATCGAAGCCAGCATCGGACTGCGGATCCTGTGCAGCGGCATACGTAGCACGCATCACCTGGAAGTGCCGTTCAGCTATTTGCGTGCGTACGATCTAAACGCGCTGACGCTCCAGCACGTCAATTTCTCCATAACTGTGGACCTCTTCAAAGGCCTCAACGTGGTGACGATTAAAATCTTGCATTCCACATTCCGGGTCTCTCCCATGCAAGGCCACAACGACGCCACCATCGTTTTCGGAAGCATGCTGCAAGGCCTCGACGTTCGCCACACGGACCTCGACTTGGGCGATGCTCACTTGGGTGCGACGGACAGTCTTAGGCACGTCATGGTCGACACCAGCACCATCGAAGTGCTGCGGAGAAACTGGTTTCACGGATTGACGCGGCTCAAGAGCTTCTCCATTGAGAACACGCGAATAGAACGCGTCGAAGACGAGGCTCTTTCGGGACTGGACAGTGTGGAAGAGATCAAGCTTCCTTCGAATCGACTGCAGAAAGTGCGCCGGACGTACTTTCCGCAACTGGCCTCCAATCTGCGTCATCTAGATCTCAGGTAACGTGGACTAAGCTCCTCACAATCGCTGCAACGCGAGGTCACGAGCGTGTGGTGCGGTATGAAATACAGTGCACTTTATGTGCGACAGCATGCTCACGACGCGTATAGTCCCGATACTGAAGTATGCAGAAGTGATCTCGATTAGACGATGAGGACAACAGGATAGCGGCGGGATAGCTATTATTTTGCGGGAGCGCGCGCCGTACATTAGGATACCTCTATGTATTTGATTCTGCGTCAGAGAATTTATTAGGCTTTTTGTCATTCGAGTGGCCTTCGTGAGCTATATCGCCATGAGACTCTCCTTACCATATTATATATTATAGCCATACATGGACAAACACAACAACAAGAAGAAAGAAAACTGAAGAGTAATGAAGAAAGCACAAGTAACGCCAACTAGGGTGAAGAAATAATCAAAAGCTTCACGTTCCGGCCCTCAACACTGAAGCCTTGTTCAGATAGCAAACGCGTTTCGCACAATGAAATGCGACCCTTCTGATAATTTTTTCTCCTGCGCCGTCATCACTTCATTTTCGTTTTTCAAGATTCTTCGCGACTAGACGACATTTGCTCAGATTCTCGATTTCAACATGGCACAATAGTTTACATATTTAAAGCATAAATCCAACAACAGATTCGCCATCCTAGCGTGAAATTAATTACAGCAGGCTTGAGAGCGCATTCCTTTGAATATTGTGTTGTATTTTTCATGGAGGCAGGTATACCTGATTTTAATTCCTCGCAATCCTCGCTACATATGGCTGTGAGCAAGCAATCGTCGTAAAAGAAGGTGGGTTAACATTATTGTAGTAATGGAGCCACGCGGGTGAACTGGTGCCGCAAGTGTAAGGACTGAACGCAGGGTTACCCAATATATAAATAAGAACGTCACTACTGTCGGATAGCTGGGGATGGGAGGTTGAGGACAGCTCTCACTTTTGTAACGATAGCAGCGCTATCAAAAGAAACGCAGGAAAGAATTTTCGACTGCTTTAATAGCGCGTATCACTGTAATGTTGAAAAAGTAACATACAGGCGAGCGTATTAAGGCATTAGCATTCCTAGGGTACTTGACGCAGTTTCCCGGAGGCTATCTATGTTTCTATGTATCTAACCGTTTTTTAAGCTGATAAGAGCAGAGTTTTTTATTTATGCTAGTTACAAATACATCAAAAATATGTTACAAAACCAAGGAAAAAACGGATAAAAGGTGTATAATCTAAAAACGCAAACAAATGACTAAAAAAACTAGTTAGTGGTGTTGGTGATAAAAGGCTAAAACTGTATAGGTGTAAAATACATGGCAAAACGCTTCTCTAAAACATAAAAGATCATTAAGACGTGCCTACATGGGCTTTAAAAATCTTCGTAGAGGCGCTAATCGTGTCGCTGATGCACAGGCGTTTTAGTGTGCGTAGGTATTGCCTACTGCACAGCCTGCGCATCACACGATCATTCCCCTGATCCCAGGTGCCAAGGCAGCCGACGACCACCGCGTCCACCGTCACGCGCTGGAACCGCCGGAGGAGATGACGCTGTACAGGGGCGTACTTCTCCTCCTTAGCCTTCCGGGCGTCCTCGAACGCCTGCAGCCTGTTCTCGAAAGGGCAGCAGACGTCCAGGATCAGTGCCTCCTCTCCACGGGCCAGTACCAGGTCGGGCTTGAGTGATGTAGTGCCCACGACCTGGTTCTCTGCTATGACAGTAAACCTCCCCAAGGCAGCCTTTTTTATTCTGGCGACGATGGTGTTGTGACGCTCCGTCATGGCCCGACTCTGCCGCATGCAGTGGCAGAGTACATGCGGCAGTGTCTCCTCCCCGTACCCGCAGCGCCTGCATCTTTTGTCGGCTGCGGGTGCCCAGAGTCTTGTGGCATTGAGGGGGAGGAGATTCAGTCGGGCTCGATGCACGAAGCGCCAGTCGATGAAGCGGGTGTAGCGGCCGGACCTCATGAAGTGTGAATTTGCCGGGTCGGCCGCCACACACACCATCGCCTTGCCTTGGTTTGGCTTGTCATGCAGAGCTCTGTCCCTTTCGGTGGAGAGAAGCGCCCGGATGGTCTTGATCAGCTTGTGGCGGTTCCTTGCTGACACGGAGGCCTCTCCGCAGTTGATGCGGGCCCCATGCTCCAAGAGCTCCCAGGCGATGGAGAGGCGACGGGAGGCTTTCCGGGCCTCCGTCCACACAGACTGTACCTGTGTGGACGTTTGTCGGAAGTCGCCCTCCGTCTCGCCTGAGAGGTAGGCCTCCATGTCCTCGGTGTTCGCGGGTCGTCTCAGCCGCCTTGACACGACGCCCTCTAGCTCCCCTGCCGCACGCTCCCGGACCTCCACGTCGGTCGACGTCAGGAGTTTGAAGGCTCCATCCACCCGGCAGATGTCGCTGAGCTCCGCCGCAAGTGGGATCCCTGCACTGCCAGCCTGAGAGCTTCCGTACAAGTATTCATTGGAAGCTCTGGCTGGCACGTACAGGGTCTTCTTGATGAGCGGGCGGAGCTCCTCGTCGAGGCGTTGCCACTCTCCTTTGCTGGCAAGGCCCACCCGCATGGCAAAGTTCAAGGCCGGATACAAAAAGGTTTTGATTGCATCCAGCCTTTGCCATGGGGCGAGCATGGAGGAGAGCAGCTTTCTGCCCAGGTGGATGGCCTCGTCGACCGTCGTCTCGTCCGGTAGCACCCTGAACCCCACTGGACGGCCCAGGAACTTGTGCCCCTCGAAGTCGCCAAGCGCCGGAATCGGGTCGCCACCCACGGTGAAAGAGGTGGGACGTGTACCCACGGGGTGGCGACCAGACAGGTGTAGAGACCGGCACTTGGCGGCGTTCAGTCGCAGCCCAAGCCGGGCCGACAGGGCTGTCACACGGTCTAAGCGGCTCTGCAGGGTGGTGGGATCCGCGGCCAGCAGCGTCAGATCATCGGCGTAGGCAAGGATGTTGTGCTGCCTATCGCCTCCCTGTACTGCACGGATGACCGGGTCCACCACCAGGTTGAAAAGCAGGCCGCTCAGAGGACAGCCCTGTCTCAGCCCAGCTCCGATGGCGATTGGCTCCGTAATGCCAGCTGCTGCCACGACGCAGGTGGTGTTGGCGCGGTAGAGGTCCTCTACGATGGTAGCGAAGGCCTCCCCCGCGCCGGCGCCGCGGACAGCGTCGACGAGGGCCTGATGGGCGACCGAGCCGAAGGCGTTGGCAAAATCGAGGAACCCCACGCACAGCTCCCCACCTCCTGTCCTGGCATCGTCTAGGCGTCCCTGTAGCACGAAGTTGTGTTCAAACACCCCATCGTGCGGCAGGAAGCCCTTCTGACACCTGGACAGTACCGCATGGTCGCCCAACCACCTCTGCAGCAGGGTGGTGAGACACCCGGCATACAGTTTGGCGATCGTGCGACCAAGGGCAATGGGTCGCCAGTTTGTGGGGTCCTCGCGGTCGCCCTTCTTGTGGATCAGGATTGTCCTCGTCGACTTCCAGCTCAGGGGCGTGCGGCGGTATTGGAGGCATACGTTGTATACCGCCGCCAGGAACCTTCCCTCAGGGTCCACCTGCCTCCAGTGGTGGTACGTGAGGCGGTCCTCCCCTGGAGCTGTACTCTCGCATTTACGGAGCTTGGCTGCGACTTCTTCCGGTGAAAAGGGGCACAAGTCCAGTTCTTCGGTGGCCGGAAGCCTTGACCGCAGGATGCTGGTATCCACGGTTGTTGGTGACCAGAGGTTCGAGTAGTGGTCTTGCAGTGCATGGGGGTCGATCGGACAGAGCTGCGACGGGCCTTCAGTGATAAGCCGCACTGCCCGGCGCCGGTTCCTTCTGTACAGTGTTTGGATCTGCTGGGGGTTGTCGGGGTTCACCTCGCGCCTCCGTGATTGGCGCGAGTCCCCGACTGGCAGCCGCAGGTGTTTTGTTGCGGCTGCAATGGCACGGTCGAGGATGTTTTCAAACCGTGCCCACTCCCCAGCAGACTCAGGCAACCGGCTCAATGCCCGCAGCTCTGCCGTTTCGTCCGCTAAGGTCCATGCACTGCCCTCTGGCCGTGTGGTACCAGCATGTTCGTCCTGGGTCCCGAAGTCCTGGGTGCTTCCGTCATGGTCCTGCACCTCTGCCCTGCCTGGGGAGAGCTCCTGCATGGCCGCCGGCTCGTGAGCCTCGGAGGCTGGTGCTCCCGGGCTGCCTCGGTTGGACAGCAGCGATGGTGTTGGAGAAGGAGTGGCCGAGGTCGCGGCCCGCCCTGATTGTGTTGGCGTCCGCTGCGAGGGTACCTCGGCCATCTCGCCATCGCTGCTTTGTCCAGGTGTTCCCGGAGGCGCCACGGGAGACGGCTCCTGGTCGGCGGCCCGCTCGATGGCCACTGCTGGAGTTTCGGGAGGGTCCTCAGCGGGACCCTCGGTGCTGTCCTGCTCTGTTGGGGGGGTGCTGTCGTCGTCCTGCTCCGACGCACCAGAGGCAGCACCCGCGGCGAGATCACGCCTGGCTGCTAGTGCCGCCTCCCTCCTGTGCCACTGTTCATGGTTGCTCAAGCCCCTCCTTGTGGGGAAGGACATTGAGCAACTGCCACATTGATGTGGCAGGGCAACAGGGGGGGCGGTCGAGTTGGTTGCAGCCAGGCAGGCGTGGGAGGCTGGTCTTTGCCCCAGTGTCTCGCCGCAGATGCTGCACACGTTGACGGTGCGCCGGATTCTGGTACTGTGCTCGATCTCGAGGTGCCGCTGGAGGGACTGCCGCCGCGCCGTCCACTTGGCCGCGGCGTAAGCGGCTCGGCAGCCCTCCTCGCAGCATCGGACCGTGTGGGGCACGGGGAAGAACACCGTGAGGGTGCCATCCTCACGGGTCGGCTGGCGTTCCTGCCCAGGGGTGTTGGGGTCGCCATCGTCCTCGCTGTTGTCATGGGCCCTGCGGCCGTGGCCCCCAGGATCCATCGGATGGGCTTACCCTCCGGACCCGGCGGCTCTCCTTAGAGGAGGCCAGGTCCGGAGGCTAGGGGGCCACCAGGAGAGGCAGCGAAAGGGCCAGGCCCATGACAGACGATGGCGAGGGCAGGGGCCAGCCGGTCGTGCCCCAGCACAGCACCAGTCGAGGCAGCAGGACCAACAGGCACCCCGCAGGCAGGCAGCACCGGATTCCAAGCAGTGGTCAGGCCGAGCAGGGCAGGAGTCTCCGGGAGGCAGCAGGCAGCGCCAGGCAGTGGCAGGACCAGGAAGCGGGCCGGTGTGGGTCGTCCAGGGGCCACCAGGTAGCAGCACGTGGTCTGTCCTGGAGGCAGTGCAGCAGGGAGCCGAGGGCCTAGAAAGAGAGGGCTGGGATAGGGGAAAGACACTGCTATAACCGGGCAGGTAACCGGGCGCCTCTACGAAGATAAGTGTAGTGAAGGCCGGGCAAGCCAGCTGCATGCACTACACTTTGATCTTAGCCAAAAGGCCGAGAAGCGTTTCTATGTATCTAACCGTTTTTTAAGCTGATAAGAACAGAGTTTTTTATTTATGCTAGTTACAAATACATCAAAAATATGTTACAAAACCAAGGAAAAAACGGATAAAAGGTGTATAATCTAAAAACGCAAACAAATGACTAAAAAAACTAGTTAGTGGTGTTAGTGATAAAAGGCTAAAACTGTATAGGTGTAAAATACATGGCAAAACGCTTCTCTAAAACATAAAAGATCATTAAGACGTGCCTACATGGGCTTTAAAAATCTTCGTAGAGGCGCTAATCGTGTCGCTGATGCACAGGCGTTTTAGTGTGCGTAGGTATTGCCTACTGCACAGCCTGCGCATCACACGATCATTCCCCTGATCCCAGGTGCCAAGGCAGCCGACGACCACCGCGTCCACCGTCACGCGCTGGAACCGCCGGAGGAGATGACGCTGTACAGGGGCGTACTTCTCCTCCTTAGCCTTCCGGGCGTCCTGGAACGCCTGCAGCCTGTTCTCGAAAGGGCAGCAGACGTCCAGGATCAGTGCCTCCTCTCCACGGGCCAGTACCAGGTCGGGCTTGAGTGATGTAGTGCCCACGACCTGGTTCTCTGCTATGACAGTAAACCTCCCCAAGGCAGCCTTTTTTATTCTGGCGACGATGGTGTTGTGACGCTCCGTCATGGCCCGACTCTGCCGCATGCAGTGGCAGAGTACATGCGGCAGTGTCTCCTCCCCGTACCCGCAGCGCCTGCATCTTTTGTCGGCTGCGGGTGCCCAGAGTCTTGTGGCATTGAGGGGAAGGAGATTCAGTCGGGCTCGATGCACGAAGCGCCAGTCGATGAAGCGGGTGTAGCGGCCGGACCTCATGAAGTGTGAATTTGCCGGGTCGGCCGCCACACACACCATCGCCTTGCCTTGGTTTGGCTTGTCATGCAGAGCTCTGTCCCTTTCGGTGGAGAGAAGCGCCCGGATGGTCTTGATCAGCTTGTGGCGGTTCCTTGCTGACACGGAGGCCTCTCCGCAGTTGATGCGGGCCCCATGCTCCAAGAGCTCCCAGGCGATGGAGAGGCGACGGGAGGCTTTCCGGGCCTCCGTCCACACAGACTGTACCTGTGTGGACGTTTGTCGGAAGTCGCCCTCCGTCTCGCCTGAGAGGTAGGCCTCCATGTCCTCGGTGTTCGCGGGTCGTCTCAGCCGCCTTGACACGACGCCCTCTAGCTCCCCTGCCGCACGCTCCCGGACCTCCACGTCGGTCGACGTCAGGAGTTTGAAGGCTCCATCCACCCGGCAGATGTCGCTGAGCTCCGCCGCAAGTGGGATCCCTGCACTGCCAGCCTGAGAGCTTCCGTACAAGTATTCATTGGAAGCTCTGGCTGGCACGTACAGGGTCTTCTTGATGAGCGGGCGGAGCTCCTCGTCGAGGCGTTGCCACTCTCCTTTGCTGGCAAGGCCCACCCGCATGGCAAAGTTCAAGGCCGGATACAAAAAGGTTTTGATTGCATCCAGCCTTTGCCATGGGGCGAGCATGGAGGAGAGCAGCTTTCTGCCCAGGTGGATGGCCTCGTCGACCGTCGTCTCGTCCGGTAGCACCCTGAACCCCACTGGACGGCCCAGGAACTTGTGCCCCTCGAAGTCGCCAAGCGCCGGAATCGGGTCGCCACCCACGGTGAAGGAGGTGGGCCGTGTACCCACGGGGTGGCGACCAGACAGGTGTAGAGACCGGCACTTGGCGGCGTTCAGTCGCAGCCCAAGCCGGGCCGACAGGGCTGTCACACGGTCCAAGCGGCTCTGCAGGGTGGTGGGATCCGCGGCCAGCAGCGTCAGATCATCGGCGTAGGCAAGGATGTTGTGCTGCCTATCGCCTCCCTGTACTGCACGGATGACCGGGTCCACCACCAGGTTGAAAAGCAGGCCGCTCAGAGGACAGCCCTGTCTCAGCCCAGCTCCGATGGCGATTGGCTCCGTAATGCCAGCTGCTGCCACAACGCAGGTGGTGTTGGCGCGGTAGAGGTCCTCTACGATGGTAGCGAAGGCCTCCCCCGCGCCGGCGCCGCGGACAGCGTCGACGAGGGCCTGATGGGCGACCGAGCCGAAGGCGTTGGCAAAATCGAGGAACCCCACGCACAGCTCCCCACCTCCTGTCCTGGCATCGTCTAGGCGTCCCTGCAGCACGAAGTTGTGTTCAAACACCCCATCGTGCGGCAGGAAGCCCTTCTGACACCTGGACAGTACCGCATGGTCGCCCAACCACCTCTGCAGCCGGGTGGTGAGACACCCGGCATACAGTTTGGCGATCGTGCGACCAAGGGCAATGGGTCGCCAGTTTGTGGGGTCCTCGCGGTCGCCCTTCTTGTGGATCAGGATTGTCCTCGTCGACTTCCAGCTCAGGGGCGTGCGGCGGTATTGGAGGCATACGTTGTATACCGCCGCCAGGAACCTTCCCTCAGGGTCCACCTGCCTCCAGTGGTGGTACGTGAGGCGGTCCTCCCCTGGAGCTGTACTCTCGCATTTACGGAGCTTGGCTGCGACTGCTTCCGGTGAAAAGGGGCACAAGTCCAGTTCTTCGGTGGCCGGAAGCCTTGACCGCAGGATGCTGGTATCCACGGTTGTTGGTGACCAGAGGTTCGAGTAGTGGTCTTGCAGTGCATGGGGGTCGATCGGACAGAGCTGCGACGGGCCTTCAGTGATAAGCCGCACTGCCCGGCGCCGGTTCCTTCTGTACAGTGTTTGGATCTGCTGGGGGTTGTCGGGGTTCACCTCGCGCCTCCGTGATTGGCGCGAGTCCCCGACTGGCAGCCGCAGGTGTTTTGTTGCGGCTGCAATGGCACGGTCGAGGATGTTTTCAAACCGTGCCCACTCCCCAGCAGACTCAGGCAACCGGCTCAATGCCCGCAGCTCTGCCGTTTCGTCCGCTAAGGTCCATGCACTGCCCTCTGGCCGTGTGGTACCAGCATGTTCGTCCTGGGTCCCGAAGTCCTGGGTGCTTCCGTCATGGTCCTGCACCTCTGCCCTGCCTGGGGAGAGCTCCTGCATGGCCGCCGGCTCGTGAGCCTCGGAGGCTGGTACTCCCGGGCTGCCTCGGTTGGACAGCAGCGATGGTGTTACTACACTTTGATCTTAGCCAAAAGGCCGAGAAGCGAGATGCCAGATTGATAGACTCTACCGGACGATGTTTGTGTGCTGTGCTATGTGCTCTCTCTCTCTCTCCCCCTTCCCCATCTTTCATCGCCCCCATCCCTCTCCCATGTGTAGGGTAGCAAGCCGGTTACGCTAAACTGGTTAACCTCCCTGCCTTTCCTTCTCTACTTTTTCCTTCCTTAACCGTTTTTTCGCCTGCCTGGTTCGCTGGGTGGTCCGTGGTCAAATGGGTAGCACATCGGGCTGCTGCTGATGATGTGCCAGTATATGTGTACCAGTAATCAAAGAACGCCTTTCAGGCTAACTTCGGTAACTAGATATGTGCCACAGGGAATGTGCCTTTCTACAATGCCGAAAAAGTCCTTTAAGTATTACCGATTTTGAGCGGAATCGAGCCTAGGTCAAAAAGGCCCCTCGACGACAGCAATCCGACGCACCACAAAAGCACCGGGCACGTACCGCTTTCTCAACGAACGACTTTCGGGACAACGCTTCAGCGAGCTGCGCCGTGAATGCACTGGGCATGTGACACTGCGGCAAGCGAGGGACCGATCCTCAGCGTTCGCAGGCGCCGACACGCCACGCTTCTCGTCTCGAAAGCTACGCGCGCTTTCTCGGCAGTGACACTGGATGACGTAACGTCTCGAGAAAGAAGGGCGAGAGAGGAGCCCAGTTCACGCAAGACTCGTTTTTCAGCGTTCGCATGCATTTTAGAGGCCCCGCGCAGGTTTCGCCGCGGCACCGCTAGATGGCACCAAGTCTTCTTACCGAAACGTGAAAGAAGAATCTCGCTTCAGTACACGCCTCGTACATAACCCGTTTCGATGGTGGCGATACGTCGCGCCGCTATACTGATTAAATGCTAAATGCATTAACGTCGACAGTCACCGTGACGGGGGTTCCGCCGAATTTTCTGTTTAGGGTCGGAACTACTTAAAGTGGCAATTTTAGCATTGGTGAGGTAAGTGAGAATATGCAGATCCCACGCACTGTGCAAATCGATGTAAGGGAAATTTTCTGCCCTGGTTGCTTTGACTGACGATAATTAGCGGTGTTATTGACGGCGAATCTTTAATTTCTTCAACGTTCAGTCTAACACGAGAGTGGTGAGTTGATGTTAAACTTTAGCTTGCGTGCCACTGCTGTTTGTCTGTGCAGTACACAGAACACAAAGGGAGACGTGTTTGCTTGATGCGTTCTTGTGTGCGGTAATTCATAACCTCTGAGAGGGTTAAACATAGTGATTGGCTGGCATGGCACATCGCATTGTGGAAGAAGCATTAAACGTGAATTGGATTATGGGGTTGTACGGGCCAACACCAGATTCGTATTATAAGGCACGCCGTAGTTGGGGACTCCAGATTGATTTTGACACCGTGATGTTCTTTAACGTGCCCCAAAATCGAAGTGCACGGGTGTTTTCTATTTCGCCCCCGTCGAAATGCGGCTGCTGCGGTTGGGATCAAATCCACGGCCTCTAGCAATGCCATAGCCGCAAAGCTACCGCGGCGGGCACAGAAGCGTTGATTTCACTGTCGACCGCTTCCATAGTGTCGCATGGACCCTGCGGTGCGCGTTAATTTGCCTTTAATTGTCCTGCGTAATTTGTCCGCTTGACATATTTGCATGGTCTTTTTTTGACATTGACATTGAGGAGGACGACGACGGAGGGTCTTTTGATGCAGCGCTGTTCTTTCTAGCTCCGGTTTATTTCTGTGAAAACCTAAGGTCATCCGCTGGTCCTTGCTCCTTGCTCGGTCGGAATGGAAGTGGACAACCCCGCACGTCTGTCGGCGACGGCGGCGTCAGCGGCGGCCGCCTTCAGGAAGCGGATCGGTCAGCAAAGCGACACCGACAGCGAGGACACCCATGTCTACTCTCCCCGCAGTGAGGACACTTCCGATGACGACTTCCAGCTTGTGCAGAGCCGCAGAGCGAAGAGAAGGAACACCAGGACGTCCTCATCGTCAAGCACGCTACAGTGAGACAGACGCAGAGGCCGGACGCCAATACCATCATATTTGTGCCCCTGCTTCCCAACGTCAACATGAAGCTACTTAACAGGCAATCTGTGTCGATGTCACTGGAAGCCCTGGTGCCAAATGAAATATCGGACATTCGAGTGAACACCCGAAAAAATCTTCTGGCGGTTGGTGTCCAGCATGCGGCTGCTTTGACCACTCTACGCAGCGTAACGGACCTCGATGGCATTCAGGTGCGCTCTTACATCCCTCTGGGATCTGACGTAGTCACCGGCGTTATCTACGACGTAGACGTCACCATCCTTAATAACGACTTGCCGATTCTTATCAAGCCAGCCAATGATGAGTCATCGTTGATGTTAAGCGGCTAGGCAGTTCACGCTGCGTGAAAATAGCATTTAAGGGTAAATATATACCCTCGCATGTTAAGGTGGGACACTTCAGACATGCAGTGTGGCCTTTCATTGCGAAACCTCTTCAGTGCCGCAAATGCATGAAACTGGGACACGTGAGCAGCGTCTGCGAAAATCAGGCAGCATGCCCCCGCTGCGGAGAGCCCCACGCTGCAGATAAATGTGGCGCGACTGTAGTGAAGTGTTCAAACTGCGGAGGATCACATGAAGCTTCATCGAAGAAATGCCCACATATTAAGAAGGAAATGGCTATCTTGAAAGAGATGGCGAGAGATCATTCATCTCATCGCGAAGCCGCCGAAAAAATCAGGAAGCGACGTTCACGTCGCCGGCGCTCCTCAAGGAAGGCTCCTCAAGGAAGGCGCATGTCACGCATGACGCCTAGGCCAGACAATGTGGAAAGGACCGTGAAGAGCAAGTCCACTGAGAAGACCACATCTGCCGAATCTTGGCCGGCTCTACCGAAACGACAACATTCACCAACAGAATCACAGCAAACTGTCGCTGGACAACCCCCGACGTCTACTGTCGGCGATTTGTGCGACCAAGACAGGCAGGTGACTGATAGGCTGCAATCGCTAATTAATACAATGCACATTATACTGAACAAGCTGCAAACACCAGCAGCTCGAAGCGCTGCTAGCAGTGCTTGCTAGCATCGTTGTGCATGCCGGTGCTTGCTAGCGTCGTTTAAGCATCATGGCTCGACCAATAGTCCCCTTCCGCACTGAACTTAAAAGTGCGTCGATCTTTCAATGGAATGCCAGGGGTCTAAGGACCGGTATATCAGACTTTCGCCAATTAATTTTCACAAATCGCTTCCCCATACTGGTCATTTGCGAACCAAATACATCAACCCCACTCAGACTGTCCGGTTATGAATCTTTCGTCTCGTCCACATGTGCTGCGAGCACGAAAGTGATCATCTACATCCGCACGGGCTTAACATATGTCGCTAACGCTATACAGCCTCATGACGACTACCAGTATGTCTGCCTAAATGTCCAAAAGAAGAATCTGTCATTTACACTAATTGGAGCCTACATATCCCCCGCGGGTCACTTTGACGGCGAACGACTTAAGAAAATATTACTAATGAACAATGGCCCCTGGGTTATCACAGGTGACTTCAACGCGCATCACCAGCTATGGGGAAGCACTAAAATTGACTCCAAAGGCAGGAGCCTTGCCTCCTTTGCTGCCGACCATGATTTGTGCTGCGTGAATGACGGCAGCCCTACATTTCTGCGAGGCACGACCTACAGTAGCTGCTTGGACCTAACTTTGGTGTCACGGCGCTTTGCCTCAGTGTCCAGTGGTTTACAGCCAAGAAACATATGGAAGCGACCATATTCCAACAAACATAAAGATTAGAGGAGTTGAGCAACGCTCCTCTACTGTCTTGCGTGCAGTTGATTGGTCAAAATTTAAGAAGGATATGGATGACCCATGTCGGGAAGGCCTCTCACATAATATCGAAGAAGCAATCGCAGAGGCATTGAAAACATCCATCTGCTCGCTTACGAGGTCAAGAAGGCGAACAGACTTGGACATGGAACTGGAGAGGCTGCGTGCGGCACGCCGACAGGCGGAGAGGAGGTATCGGCGCTCGAAGTCCGTCTTGGATCTGAGGGCTTCACGACACATACAAAAGAAAGTCCAGCGTCGCATGGATAAATTGGAAGATAAGCGATGGAAAACGTTCTGACAGTCGCTTGATCCCCGAAGATCGCTCTCGCACATATGGAGAACGGTTAGGGGTCTTCGCTCATCTCCGCATCAAAGGAAGCCCTTCGCTGCTCTGGCCCTCTACCAACTCCGCTCGGAACTTCAAGTGGCTGAAGAGTTCTGTGCACGGGTTGCTGGGTCCGTGGCCATCATTACTGACGCAGCATTGAATGACATCCCCGAGGCACGTGTACCACAAATGAACGTGCTATTTTCACTCGAAGAGCTCGATGCTGCGTTGGCGACCTGCAGGCGTTCTCGTCCCCAGGACCTGATGGCATCACGTATGCTGCCCTGTGCCACCTTGGACATGATGCACGTGATGAGCTGCTCAACTACTACAATGAGTCTTGGCAGAACGGCGCCGTTGCTAAACAATGGAAATCGAGCCGCTTGATCCCCATTCTGATACCTGGAAAGTCTCCGCTTGAGATCTCATCATATCGTCCGATTGCGCTTTCGAGCTGCATCGGCAAAGTGATGGAAAGAATGATTCTTCCTCGATTGGAATGGTACCTAGAACGATTCAACATCTATCCGGACGCCAGGACAGGCTTTCGTCGAGGTCGCACGTCCATCGACAACGTCATTGACATCGTAATATGGGTCCAAAATAAAAAAAAGCCTCAAGCGCATATCTGCGGCACTTTTTCTGGATATAAAAGGAGCATACGACAACGTCACCCACGAGGCCATACTAAACTCACTTGAGGCTGTTGGAGTTGGTGGCCGGATATATAAATGGATTCGGGACTATTTGACTGAGAGGCGTTTTTTCTTACAGACCTAAGACGGCCCAACTTCAGACCATTACATCTGCCGTGGTGTGCCGCAGGGTGGAGTGTTGAGCCCTATTTTGTTCAACCTGGTCCTGGTAGGACTAGCAGATTACCTACCGCAGACAGTAGATGTGTCAATATACGCCGACGACATTTGCATCTGGGCCTCTGTGGTGACTCACCCTCAGCTAAGAGCCAGGCTTCAGCGGGCGGCAACCATGACGGCTACTTATCTCCGAGAACAAGGTCTCAGTGTGTCTACTGAAAAGTGCGCATTACTTGGTTTTACGCGGAAACAAATGTCATCGTATCCTGTTACCATGAATGGCCAAGCTGTATTCTATGTTAAGACGCATCGCATTCTGGGCGTCATCATTGACCGCAACCTCTCATGGAGCCCTCTGAGCGTCTGTCTGAAAAAGAAGCTAGTCGCCGTTGCTCAGGTCTTCAAATTTCTATGCGGGAAAAACTGGGGTACACCAGTCCATTCTATGTTGCAGCTGTACAGGGTTTTGTTTCTCGGACTACTACGTTACAGCCTTCCAGTGTTGTCCAATGCATGCAAGACGAACTTTCGCGCCTTGGAGAGCATACAAGGTCAAGCCCTACGCACGTGTTTAGGGCTGCCTCGGTGCACCTCAACAGCAGCAACAATCGCCATCGCAGGAGACTATACAATCCAGACACATGTAGCTGTCGACTCTCTCAGAGCGCACATTCGCCATCTGTCAAGGATCCCCGACCATCATTTGGCCTCCCTAACAGCCGACAGACCTCAAGCGACCTTTTCATGAGTGATTAGCGCTTATCAAGAGTACACACCGGCATCTTTTACGCCGGCAGCGAAGCCTTCCTCTCCCCTGTGGTGCCTGCGACAGCCTCAAGTGAATTTTGATATTCCTGGAATTACAAAAATGTCCAATCATCCATCGCCGGCTCTGAAGCAACTTACCCTCCTATTACTGCACCAGACGTATCATGACCGCATACATATATATACCGATGGTTCGACCTCACCTACCAGCTCAACTGCCGCATTCGTCGTCCCAGCCAAGAGCGTTATAGTTAAATTCAAATTGTCGCACACGACTACATCTACATCGGCAGAACTTGCAGCTCTCCATGCCGCTATGATGTACATCACCGAAGAGCCAACAGAGAAATGGGTCGTATTTTATGACTGTAAGGCAGCCCTTCACAGCATCAAGTCCGCATTACGTCACAGAACTTACGAGCAAATGACATCTAACATCAGGGAACTACACCACCATGCTCTGGAAAGAGGACATCACATTATATTTCAGTGGATTCCTGCTCACTGTGGCATCGTCGCAACAACCTAGCTGACAAGGCTGCCCGGTGTGCCCACGAAGATACCAAGACGCGTCCAACACCTTTGGCGAGGTCGGACGCTGCCAGAGTCCCAAGATCTCTGGATTTCAAGTGGCTTCAATTGCAGATCACGTAAACTGGACCTCATGCTACGGCTGCAACTGCCATCTAGCCTTTCCCGCGGCGAAGCAACCTTGTTGTGTCGCTTGTGGCTGGGAGTGGCGTTCACGAACACATACTCCTACCGTATGGGAATGGCCGAGAGCCCGATATGCGACTCCTGTGGGTGCGAGGAGACCATCGAGCACCTATTGTGTACCTGCCCTCGCTACGATGTCCAACGCCTCTCTCTGCGGGCAACTTTACGCAGACTGGACTCGAGACCGTTCACCGAGTCAAAGATACTCGGACCGTGGCCACACCCGTCACTGGCTCGAAAAGCGATTCGTGCACTAGTGCGGTACTTGAAGTGCACGGGCTTAACAGACCGTTTATAGTGTCCTTGTGTATGGTGTCCCTCCCACACGTACTCAGTGCTTACTCTCTCCCTTTCTTCCTCTTTCTTTTCCCCCACCCCCAGTGTAGGGTAGCAAACCGGATGCTGTTCTGGTTGACCTCCCTGCCTTTCCTACCCTTGTTTTCTCTCTCTCTATCTTTATTTTTCAGTAATATCAGGGAGGTACTGTACCGCTATAGTTCTATAGAGATTTATACAGTATCAGTGGCACCCACAATGATAATGGAAGACAGAGTAGTCTACAGGAATTCGACATCCCACAGGAAACGCCGGAAGAAGTAAAGAAAGCCTTGGGAGCTATGCAAAGGGGGAAGGCAGCTGGGGAGGATCAGGTAACAGCAGATTTGTTGAAGGATGGTGGGCAGATTGTTCTAGAGAAACTGGCTACCCTGTATACGCAATGCCTCATGACTTCGAGCGTACCGGAATCTTGGAAAAACGCTAACATAATCCTAATCCATAAGAAAGGGGACTCCAAAGACTTGAAAAATTATAGACCGATCAGCTTACTGTCCGTTGCCTACAAAGTATTTACTAAGGTAATTTCAAATAGAATCAGGAACACCTTAGACTGCAGTCAACCAAAGGACCAGGCAGGATTCCGTAAAGGCTACTCAACAATAGACCATATTCACACTATCAATCAGGTGATAGAGAAATGTGCGGAATATAACCAACCTTTATATATAGCTTTCATTGATTACGAGAAAGCGTTTGATTCAGTCGAAACCTCAGCAGTCATGGAGGCATTGCGAAATCAGGGTGTAGACGAGCCGTATGTAAAAATACTGAAAGATATCTATAGCGGCTCCACAGCCACCGTAGTCCTTAATAAAGAAAGCAACAAAATCCCAATAAAGAAAGGCGTCAGGCAGGGAGATACGATCTCTCCAATGCTATTCACAGCGTGTTTACAGGAGGTGTTCAGAGACCTGGATTGGGGGAATTGGGGATAAGAGTTAATGGAGAATACCTTAGTAACTTGCGATTCGCTGATGATATTACCTTGCTTAGTAACTCAGGGGACCAACTGCAATGCATGCTCACTGACCTGGAGAGGCAAAGCCAAAGGGTGGGTCTAAAAGTTAATCTGCAGAAAACTAAAGTAATGTTTAACAGTCTCGGAAGAGAACAGCAGTTTACGGTAGGTAGTGAGGCACTGGAAGTGGTGAGGGAATACATCTACTTAGGACAGGTTTTGACTGCGGATACGGATCATGAGACTGAAATAATCAGAAGAATAAGAATTGGCTGGGGTGCCTTTGGCAGGCATTCTCAGATCATGCACAGCATGTTGCCATTATCGCTGAAGAGAAAAGTTTATAACAGCTGTGTCTTATCAGTACTCACGTACGGGACAGAAACCTGGAGGCTTACGAAAATGGTTCTACTTAAATTGAGGACGACGCAACGAGCTATGGAAATAAGAATGATAGGTGTAACGCTAAGGGCTAAGAAAAGAGCAGATTGGGTGAGGGAACAAGCGCGAGTTGATGATATCTTAGTTGAAATCAAGAAAAAGAAATGGGCATGGACAGGACACGTAATGAGGAGGGAAGATAACCGATGGTCATTAAGAGTTACAGAATGGATTCCAAGGAAAGGGAAGCGTAGAAGAGGGCGGCAGAAAGTTCGGTGGGCGGATGAGATTAAGAAGTTTGCAGGGACAACATGGCCACAATTAGTACATGACCGGGGTAGTTGGAGAAGTATGGGAGAGGCCTTTGCCCTGCAGTGGGCGTAACCAAGCTGATGATGATGATGATGACTGTACCGCACTTTGAACTTAAGCTTATCCAGTTTCCCCTCAAGCGCTGTCGTATAGTAGCAGGGTTTCCTTGCCTTCCCGTCACCTCCCCCTCTCTCTGCATGGGAGCTGCCTCTTCTCCTCCCTCCTCTCTACAGTTCTACCTGCGTCCCCTGCGGACTCGCCCGTTAGTAGAAATGGCAGCACTGCAGTTTCTGCAATGTTTTTGAGGGGGTCACTGATAATTACAGCCGTTCAGAGTCTAAAGTGTCGACGCCCAGGGCGCTCCAGAGGGCATCGCGCACATTGGACGCGGTTGAGTACAAACAAGTTTCTCGCGTAGGCTTTCCTTTGTGACTCATTCCTGTCATGTATACGCACGCTCTTAACCACCCCCCGAGGCGACGCAGTGTGCTAGATAGCAGCAGACACAGTAGCAGCAGCAGCAGCAGCGGCGGCAGTGGGGAAGTCGAAGAGGCAATGAAAGCTTCGCTTTAAAACTACTTCTTCAGATAGTCTAATGTTGGGTTAGTTTAAGCTAATATGCACCCATGTTTCAATGGAACGTGCTTAGTTAAATGCACACCAAGGTTGCCTTAAGTTGTGCCGGCTAGCAAGGGGGGATGGTTAATGAAATAAGACAAGCGATACGTCGTGCAGAGTTTCCAACTACAATACTTGGTGTTATTTTCCATGGCGAAGATGCGTTCAATTACACAGAGACATAAAAAAAGAGAAATAAAAGACTAGGAACAACTAGGTAAGAAGTGGGACATTACTAATGTTTCAGCAGTGGGACCGCCTCTTGGGTAATAAGGCACGAAAATGAATCTCGCAGCCCACACAGCTTGCCTCATTCACTTTTATAAATAACACAAATGAATATCACCAAACCGGAGTCCATCTAGTAGGCTGTGTTCTTAGAAAAAAATTTATCCTCAGATACACAGCGGAAGTTCTCATTGAGCCGATTCTATATATGGACCCGATGAAATCATAGCTTTCGTGCCTTTATGGGTGCATAAAACACTACTTCTTAGTACTAAACAGCAGGTGTTTAATTATCACACTTTGCATGTGGTCGCCAAGCTAAGCACAATCAAGTACCGTATTGGGCCGAACTGCAAATAAAAAAAGTTACAGAGACGTTTCACTTTGTGAACGCGGGTGACGCGCAAGGGAATGCGTGCTGTAGCGCACGCGACGCTATCGGCCCTCGGTGTGCCTGCACTGTCCGCATCGCATTCAACACAGGGCTCGCGCGGCCTCGCCATACGCAGCAGGCGCCGGAGTAGAACGCCCGCTTGTAAACATTCGCTAATTAACTAAATTAAGAAGCTAAGTGTGAGTGCGCTCATGCAAGCATGAACGCAAAACATGAGTGTCCGCGGTCTCGCTCGGTGACCCCGGACTCGTCAAAACGCTGGCGTGAAAAATAGCGGTAGCAGCAGCGAGCGCACGGGCCTTCGTGCATCTCTCGCTTTAACGCAAACTGTGCGGCGAGAACAGAGCTAATACAAAGCTACGAGCGATTGGCCAACCTAGAGGTCCATGCCTCCAAAGCAAATCGCTTTCACGATCAAGCCCGCGCCACGGCGCGCGGCTGAAGTACAACGCCCCCTCGCCCCTACTCACCCCTGGCGGCATGCGTGCGCGACGGAAGACGGCGCGCTTGCTCCCCTGCGCACGCGAAGTTGTCCTGCCATCGTGCGCTCTGCATCGCACGCCTTCATTCCCACACATAGCGTACGGCGCGCGAGGGCGATGTTATCACGAGACGAACCCGGTGCGTGCGCATCGCAAACAAAACCTGTAGCAACTAGTAGCAACCGCCTGAGGAGGTCAACCCAGCGCGTGTCCACCTATTTTCCCCCTTAGCGACGCTTCGATTCTTCTTCCCTCCTCCACCACTTCGTTCAAGGTGACTTAATGGGACTGACAACCAATTTTTATGGCGCCCATTTTTTCTTTAGTACAATGGAAAGCTTACCGGTCAGAGTGCCTAATTATGAAGTGCTAACGCTGAAAACGCCGTGTTACATTTTTTTTATCAGAACGTTTCCATCTGCAGTGAGGATATAGTCATTCACTGGAGGCATGCTGAAAACGGTGATAGGTGAGCGCGATAGCGATTATACGCAGGCATTAGTGCGATGCGGTCGACAAGTGTGGCCGTGCTGTAACAAAGCATGATTTCGTTTATCAAGTCGATGTTCCTGCGATTTATGTTTGCCGAATTCCTAAATTACTCCTGCGATAATAGCTACGTGTTTTCGTGGTTTCCTGTCCCACTGCTCTGGTATTTAACAAGTCAAAACGAAACCAATGGTATAGAAAACGAAACGATCCCTTTACACATGATATCGATTTCAGCGTGTTGCCGTACCAACGCTTGTGTTTTTGATTTCCGAATCACATAATAATGCGTGAGTATGTAATAATATACCGACTGCAATTTTAAGCAATAATTATGATTTACGTAATAACAGTGGACTTACGCACAGTAATCTCATAGAATACATCCTAAGTACCAAGATTTCACCGCCAGGTCTCGCCGCTTACTGGTTTTTGAGACTTTCTTTGCCAATTTAAAATTTTAATTCCTTTTATATCGCGAACAGCGTGCTGTATTTTATCACTATAAATCATGATCTTTTCATTTCCATCAACGTCTCACAACACATTCTGGCCAGTTGTCTGTCCCTTTAAGGCCAACCTCAAGGAACCGAGAAACCGACCATGGAGATCGCAGAGGCTCAATAAATATCGCAAATAGCGAGATTATCTACAACCAGCACGAGGAAATCAATCCTAGACAAGATCTTGATGAACCACATTACGGATCCAGAGCAGTACACTAATGTTCATCAAGAATTCGCAGACAACATAATTGTCGCACCGCTACCCAGGAATATGCACCCAAGACATAACATCATCAGGAGGATTGCACGAGCTGGAGTGTTAATCAAGAAAATGGTTAAAGGGGGCAGAGGAACCTCCTTTACTGATTCGGCTGCCTGCAAGGATTGAACAAAGTTTGTGGTGCATCACCAGGGCGAGTGCCCCAACTGCGCCGCAGTTTACAAACCTGAAGTCGCTGAACAAGTTGCCATTGCATTGGCACTAGCAGATACTCAGAAATATATAGTGACTCGAAAATGGCTATTGCAGCTTTCAAGAGGGGCAAGATTGTCCCACAGGATGCGAGGATAATTAAGACAAACAAGTTTTACACATTACATTTATTCGTTCCCGGCGCACCTTGGTTCACATGGTGGCATTCCCGTCGATCCAAATGAATCGGCCAACAGCGTCGCCCGCGAACTTACAGACCGGCATACTTATAGGGCTTTCATTCTGCTCGATTGGAGAACCTATAGGGAAATACGCTTATGACATACAATAAAATTGCAAAGCAATACTAAGAGAACGAGGGAGTTTCCACCCCCTCACTATAGATTAAACAGAGCACGAGCAGTTACACTTAGGCAATTGCAAGCAAAGTCCCATTATTCACCTCCTCCAATAAAGGAATGCATGGCATAACACTCAACACAAGAATATTACATGCAGAGCATGCAAAAAGGACATATGCACGCTTGACCATATGTTCTGGGTGTGTGGGTCACTCGGCCCTGGCATTTCACGGAATCGGTTTTCAGGAATGACTAAATCTCACCATCATATCCCTCAAGTCCTGGCTGTCTACCACGTCCGTAATAGGGCTAGGAGGCTTTACCTCCCGGTCTAACATGGGACTAGCCAGGCAGGTGGCAACACCTTGTACAGGACCTGAATAAAGTTTTGTTTCCTCCTGGTCCGACGAACTTTCGGCGGCCGCCGCTCGGCGATGGCGTCCAAGAATTGGCTGCTCGCCGCCGATTCCCTCGACCCAGACATTCGTCACCCAGCAAACCGCCGCCACCGGAAGTCGTAGCGCGTGGCGGAGAGCGTGGACCAATCGGACCTGAGCTCAGAGCTTGGCGTCTGCCGGAGGGAGTTTTGTTTGTTGACGCTTGGCTACGATTGCACGTCCATCGTAACATAAATAGCTTTCCGTGTTTCCTCTATTGCAGGGAAGGCTCGAAGGCGGACGCTGACGGGATAAAAAGTCAGCTGTGCGAACGGAGCCAGCCGTAAACAAACACAGGCTCACAGACGAGAGATAGTGTCGGTTAAATACCGACGTGTCGAGTATATAAAAAGCAGGCACCTAAATAGCTTCCGTCTAAAAGCCAACACTTACATACGCATTCTTTTCAAGCCAGTTGCCTTATTGTGCAAGCGTGCAAAACGCATTGGTTTATGTTTACCTTCTACTTTCATTCGCCGACGTCGCTTTCGTAGTTTAGTTCGTCTGGCCACAATGACTCCTCGGGGGCTGCGTTCACCATAGAGTGCTACAATAGATCGTACGAAACTCTACGGCGTGGACTGCATGGTCGACGGCGGCGTTCGCCCGCTCTCGGTTCCGTGGCGTGCGACTACGCGGCCGCGCATAGCGCTGGATTTTTCGTCGCGTGAAATTCGTCGCGAAAGTTTGCTCCATGGAGGTTGACTTTCCTCTAGGTGGCGTTGCTTTACCGTGCGCTCAACAATACATCCTACACGATGATGGAAAGAAACTGAAAAATAACAGCCGACTCATTCCAAGGCAATGACGAGGTTGTATTCGAACAAAAAAAGAGCATGAAAGAGACCCAGGTGGAAAACGAGCTGGTGCTGACAAATTTCAACTAGAAAAAAGCGGAAGAGAAAATTCCTAAACGCACAGACACTGGGCCAGATGAGGTTCCCGTTAGGCTGATTAATGAACTAGGTCCAAAAAGTAAGGAAGCTCTGGTGAAAGCAGTGGAAAAAACTTTAAAAGATAGACGAATACCAGGCAGTTGGTGACAAGTTAGAATGAATTTAATGTATAAAGCTAAGGCCGAGAAAGATGAATTTCCCTCGTATAGACCGTTGACCATCGGTAACATACAGGTTAGCAATAAACGCAACCAAATTCAAGCTGCAAACATGGGCAGAGAATAATAGCATTTTGGGAGAACTTCACAATGGCTTCAGAACAGGTGGGCGTTCGGATGATAGCTTATTTGTTCTTACTCAGTGTATTTAAATATCATAAGAAGAAAGCAGACCGTTATATCTGGCCTCTTTAGACATTACAGGAGCCTATGACAACGTATACCGCAGCATTTTGTGGGATATTCTGCAAAGCGAAGGCTTAGGCGACGATTGTCCGCAGCTTTTGAAAGAGCGTTACCTAGAAAATACCGTTTGCGTTGTATGGGAAGGGACGAGGAGTGAGAATAAAGTTGATATCAACAAGGGACTGAGGCAGGGGTGCCCTTTATCCCCACTGCTGTTTATGATGTACATGATGAGGGTGGAGAGAGCGGTAGAAGGAAGAAGTATCGAGTTTAATCTCTCATACAAGCAGGCGGGTGCAGCAGCTTCCAGGTTCATTTTATGCGGACGACATTGTTTTGCTAGCTTACAAGCAAAGTGATTTGAAACGTCTGGCTAATTTGTGGACACAGCAAGGCAAGAATTTAGGTATGAAATTTAGTGCTGGGAAATCAGGTGTTATGGTATTCAATGAAAACAGTGAACAGACCGTGCCGATACAGGGCCAGGAAATACCTCTGGTAAGAGAATATGAATACCTTGGTATACGGATAAACGAAGGCAATAGATGTTGGAAACACAGGAAAAAACAATAACAGTGAACGGGAAGAGAAATGCAGCCATTATGAAGCACAGAGCGCTATGGGGATACATAGGTACGAGGTGCTCCGAGGTATGGGGAAAGGTGTAATGGTTCCAGGACTTACTTTTGGAAATGCGGTTGTTTGCTTTCAATCAGGGGTATAATCAGGACTAGATAGGAACGAAAGGTCAGTGGGACGCTTCGCATTAGACGCTCACGGGAAGACTGCAAATGATGCTGTGCAGGTTGATATGGGATGGACTAGTTTTGAAGTGAGGGAAGCTAGCAGTAAAATTGAGTATGAAGAACGACTGAGAAATATGAAAGAAAGTAAATGGGCTGAAAGAGTGTTGGGGTATCTGTACAGGAAAAACATTGATTCACAGTGGAGGAAAAGAACTAGGAAGCTTACCAGCAAATATGCGGCCTGTAGGGTGGTCAACACAGCAACAAAGAACGTCAAGCGGAAAGAAACAATCTCATCTCAACAAATAATCTCATAAACAAAGAAATAATCTCATGGGCGGCGTCAATGGAAAAGAAACCTGCCACGAGTAACTACTTAAGAGGAAAAAGCGAAATCAGGAAAGAAACAATTTATGATAACTCAAAGGGACGCTCATTACTTTTCGAAGCGAGATCGGGATGCCTTAGAACACGCACCTATAAAGCGAGATATAAGAAGGAAGAAGAAGCATGTGCTTGCTGCGGTAAAGCTAGGGAGACTATGGAGCATGTTTTATTAGAATGTGAAGACATCTGCCCAGCGGTCGATTTAGGCAACACTGGCCTCCTTGAAGCGCTTGGGTTCAGCGAAAGCAGGGGGAAAGTAAACATATCCGCAGTAGAGATATTTAAGTGGCGATTGGAAGATTGGTGGAAGAAAAGTAGGGAAACGACAAAAAACGGAGAGGTACAAAAACAATGTTCAGAATAGAGGTCAGAAAATTTGGTTATGGGAATTCATAGTGTATTTTTTTTTTTCTTTTCCAGCCTAGGCAGGACATTAGGCAATACAATAGAAAGGAAAGAAAAAGAGGAAAGAAAAACAGGCGAAGACGGTAAAGATTCGGTGGTGGGATAAGATTAGAAAATTGGCACGAGTAGGATGGAGTTGACGGACGTAAGGCAGGCTTTCGGCCTACAGTGACAATTTATTTATTTATTTATTTATTTATTTATTTATTTATTTATTATACCTCGAAGGCCCCAGAGATTACAGGAGGGATTTAACAGAACCGTGATTGGAGCGCAAGCTTGAAGTGCGTCGGAGTGGCGCGTGACGTCGGCAGACAGGCCGTTCCAGTCTCTGACGGTTTTCACCAAAAATGATCGTAGATGCGAGGTCGTCTGCGCCGGAGATTTTCTGTGGTTAATGTGGCTGGGCTTACGATGAATTGGTAATGCAGATGAAATCTGGGGTGGTGAATGAAAGAATTTGTGAAAAAGACACAGTCTAGAAATATGCCGTCGTGATTCTTGATTAGTAAGACCGGCACGGGTTTTTAGTTCAGACACGCTTGCATGATAATATTCCGAGTAAGTAAACCGGGCTGCACGGTTTTGAACTGATTCAAGTGTATTAGATAGGTAATGTTGATGAGAATCTCAGACAGAGCATGCATATTCACACTTAGGGCGGACATATGTAACATAAGCTAATAATTTTACTGATGGGGGAGCGAGTCTTAGGTTCCGGCGGAGAAAACCGAGAGTTCGATTCGCGGCATTGGCTAAGTTAATGACATGATGTGACCAAGTTAGGGTAGTTTATTTATTTATTTATTTATTTATTTATTTATTTATTTATTTATTTGGTACATACTGCTAGCCTTAACGAAGGCTTTGGCAGGAAAGGGTACATTCATAAGGGTACAAGAGGCCTTGGTTTTGGTTTAAAAACAAGCTTATACATACTCACGTACAGCGATATAGACAATGCACATTCATGGGGACAATAGAACATAATGTAAAAACCACATTTCATCATGTAGCAACAAAGATATGGTTAGACAGCTTAGACAAAAAAGAATCGAGGGTTGTACAATCGACAACTTCCTGTGGTAACATATTCCATTCTCTGATAGCTTGCGGGAAGTATGAATATCTGAAGGTGTGAAACCTATACTCAGATAATTGTTTATTGTGAGAATTGTTTAAGGTTATGCTGAGGTATTCATACGAGTCAACGGATGAGATTTCAGAACCGTATATGGTGTATTTCCCTGATTGACGATGCTGTCTGCGATGGAAACAAACAAGTGAGGTTTTTTTAGTATTCAAGGACATCATCCATTCGTTACACCATAATTCAATGCGTTTCAGGTCATTTTGAAGAAAAACTTTGTCTGAAATGTTAGTTATGCGTCGATATCCACTATCCTAAACATGATTTACCACTATCCTAAACATGATTTACGCCGCATTTCTTCTTTTTTATGGAAAGTGTTTTTATTTTTATTGAAATCATATGTAGAATACTAGCAAGATAGGCGACTTTACGACCGTATCTAGTTTTGGGGCACAGCGTTCAGAGTATTGAAAAACGAGCTCTTTAAAGTAATCAGTTTTTGTATGCGACTCGGGCACTACAATTTTGAAGATAATTAATCGAAGCTGTGGCAATGCTTCGTATTTATTTTCGGCACAGCAGCCTGTTAGTGGTTACAAGCGACTTTCCTGAAGAGGAAGCTTCAGCCTAGGAGCTGCTAAGTACTTGATAATGGAGAAATCGCTCTTATAGGTGACCACTGCACCACTTTTAATAAGGTTTATTGCATTCAAATATAATGCAAAATCTAGTATACAATCGAATTTTCAAGGTATGTCATCAACGTTTGTTTTAAAGCTTTCAGAAATCTCAGAATCTAAAAAAATTTTTACTTTCCAACTGTGGAGCTTTGCATTAAAAAACTGCATCGCCATTCTGCTAACTGAACCTAATAACCACATTTAAAGCGGTCAAAATTGACCTGCTAGGCAGCGCTCTAAAATATATATTTAATGTTTCAGTGGGATGTTTTCAAAATCCTCGTAAGCATTGCAACAATTTCATGGAGGCTCTGATAAAGTTTGTCCGCTTCAGAAGTTCTAACAGATGCAGTATACGGAAGTGCGATATCTCTTTTTTTTTTTTTTTTGTGAAGAGATTCAAGTCTGACAATTTCGTGATTCCAAATCTTTGAAAGTTAATTACATCCGGAAATGTTGCAAAACCTTCCTGCTCTTAAATCAAAATTTTCGTTTCTAAATTTTCAGGGACTTCGCTTTCTCTCACAAATCTGACAAGTTTAATAGAAATTGGTGCAGTGATTGTCTAGTGAAGGCATTGCTGCGTTTTAAGCGTGCTTTTATATTAAGTCGAGCTAGATCGACAAAATATTCATCTACAAGGGTTTCTTCGCTCTCCGGGCGCCATTATATGAATTTGTTGCGTGGAAAATTGCCACCAGATTTCAATGCTCCTCCTTAATTACAATAGCGGCGCAATAACGGACGACTTCAAATTATTAGCATGTCGCCCGTCTCCATTTACTGCCCTCTGTTAATCAGGTAGTGCAGACGTAGCATAAGAGGCACGATGGTCGAAATAGCTGGTGCGAATCCTCGATTTCATTCCCATCATTTACTTAGAAAAGCTCTATTTTCGCTGCGAATAACTAATACGTTATTACAGAGACCTAATCTTCGAATCCAGCTGGACTTATCATTTTCTTCAGTGTCTTTTTACAGGCGAGGTGCCGCGTGTATCTATAGAAGTATTTACGTTTGTTAAAAATGTTTTTCTCAGTGGTTCTCTCATTGGTTTTCACAGCGGTTTCTAAAGTTCTACTCTGAGCAACCAGCAAACATTAAGATTTTCAAGTGAGCTTTGGAATCTAACCGCTGTGTTAGTGAAAAGAACACAAACAGCAGCGCTTCAATTAAGAACATATTAGATCTTGTCAGAACAGGGCTGATATTATCTGCTATTGTCTCTTTAGCTGTTATTGTATGTTTACACTATTTTCCCTTATAAGGGATTGTAATCCTTAATTGAATGAGCAATTTTATTTATCGGCAATAATAGTTATACTTCTTCCCCAAGTTGAGACGCAACCAAGGGCGGAAAAATGCTTGAGCACAGGAAAGTGTTTTTTTGTTTGCCCTTTGTTGCGTCTTAACTTCGGGGAATAAGATGAACCGACTAGCCCAGTGAAATTTTTCCAGCCCAGCTGTATGTCTCTAGCGTCCAAGGAAATTTTTCGGTCGTTGTAGGCAAATAACTCCCCATACGTGGGCCGACCCTGAAGGTAGTGTGATGCCGGGCCCACCAGCGCGGAGGTGAAGCAAGCGTTAAGCACTCCCCATACGTGGGCTCATGCCGAAGATCGCGCCATGCCGGGCCGACCCGCAGCAGGGGTGAAGCAAGCGTTAAGTACTCCCTGTACATGGGCCGATACCGAAGTGGTGCAATGCCGGGTCGACCCATGGCGGAGGTGAGCCAGGCGTTAAGCCCTTCCCATACGTGGGCCGAACCCGAAGATAATGCAATGCCTGGCCGACCCGCGGCCGAGGTGAAGCAGGCGTTAAGCACTCCGCATACGTGGGCCCATCCCCAAGTTTGTGCCATGCCGGGCCGACCCGCGGCAGAGGTGAAGCAGCCGTTAAGCACTCTCCATACGTGGGTCGATCTCGAAGTTGTGCAATGCCAGGCCGACACGTGGGGGAGGTGAAGCAGGCATTAAGCACTCCCCGTACGTGGGCCGATCCCGAAGATTGTGCAATGGGTTGCCTACCTGCGGCGGAGGTGGAGTTCGCCATTAAGGGCCCCCATACACAGCTTCGCTGGTCATCCTCCTTCACAGAGTGGAAGGGCGCTTATATTTTTGTGAATTTGTCGTGTTTGTCATGTTCGCATGAGACACACAGACGACATTACTATTTTTTGTTTTATTTAGAAAGAATAACTGCTTGGTAATCGATGCTAGAAGCCGGTTATCATTAACCACACTTTATTAACATTTCTACCGTTGGAGGAGAAAAGGCAAAAATACCACTATGAACTTTACAAAACGCTATCGCCACTTGACCCCTGTTTG